>NC_046317.1:92683082-95499011 GCF_009819535.1 Lacerta agilis | reverse complement strand
CACCCTCCCTCCCGCGCTGGCCACCCCTCGGGGGATGAGGGGCGTGGTGCTGGAGCAGCGCGGGGCTTTGCATGCCCTTCCCAGCGCTCCAGCTGGGGCTCCAGAGGGCGGGCGGCTTGCAGCGCCACGCCCCTCATCTCCCACTCGCCCACCCCCTTCCCGCGGAGAGGCGGCCCACCGGGGGGCGCCGAGGGATCGTCACGCCAGGGCGGCCGATCCCTTTAAGATGGCCCTGGCTGGGACCATATAACACTGGTCCTGAGAGATCTGCATTGGCTCCCAGTTTGTTTCCGAGCACAATTCAAAGTGTTGGTGCTGACCTTTAAAGCCCTAAATGGCCTCGGTCCTATATAGCTGAATGAGTGTATTGATAAGGAAAGTGAGGGGGGGGGTCCTCCAAGACAAAGGCTCCTCCTGAGTAAACACACGGGAACGGACAAATGCCCTCAAGGATCCCCCCTAGAAAATGCCTCCCTCACAGGTTAACACGTTTTCACACAAGCAGCACATAGACTCTCGTCAAAATCCCTAAAAACCCCGCTAATAAAGATTTCTTCTCCCTTTTCCCTTTGAAACGAACCACTCCACCACTCCGTATGTTATGAATGAGCAATATTTCTCAATGGAGCGCACTTTAGCCAATGAGAGGATTGCATGCCTTTCTGCAGAGAGCGCTCAGCTACAGCACTCTGCACGCCTCATTAACCCCTAACAAGGTGCTGACAGCTGAACAATAGGAACCGAAACTCCGTATCTCTCTCTCTCTCTCTCTCTCTCTCTCTATGTGTGTGTGTATGTATGTATGTATGTGTGTGTGTGTATATATATATATATATATATATGAATTTATTGGATTTTCAAAAATTAACCAAATTACACATACACAACATACACACAAAACCACACAATACACACAAAACACAAAATTTATTTAAAATCCTTCACTTCTTTAAAATCCTAAACTTGGGACTTCCTCGCGACCTCTCTTATGCGTTCATTTCTAATCTTCTTTAGTAACTTTGTAACATTGTAAAATCTTATTTCTATCAACTAATCTTATTCTTGCAATATTAATCCACATATCTCAAATCATACAATTTATCCTTATCAAATAAAATTACAAATTACAAATCTTAACTTCTTATAGCGTTTCTTCACTTAACTTAGTAAAGCTGTTGCCCTTGTTGCTTCTGAATCCAACTTCCAAACATATAAAAATCAATACCATTTAACAAAACCTAGGTATTTCTTCCATTCTCAAAATCCATTTTTCCCTCTGATGTCGGAGTACCATGGTCAGCCTTCATAATACGTCTATTAAATCCCATTACCCCACCCCCCTCCTCACCATCCTCCCCCTTCCCATTCCCATCTCCCACCAGTCTCCCCCCCCCCACATTTTCCCAGTCCAGGTTCTTCTTCTCCCAGAATGTTACACTTTCCTTCTTTCTCCAGAATGTCACATCCTTTGGTACTTAATGACAGAGACAGAGTCACAAAATATATTTTCTCCACTCTCCAGTTCAAGTTGCAATTCCCAGAGTTGTTGTTCCAAAGTTTCTGAGCTGCCACCCCAGAAACCCTCTATACTGTCCCAATTGCCGGCTTCCGACCTCTCACGTCCTGGAAACCTTTCCTTTCCTTGTACTTGTGTCTCTTCTTCATCAGCTAAAATCTCTGGAATATAGTTCTCTCCACCTATTTCTTTGAGTAGATCATCAAAACATTTCTTCCAAGTCATTCGAATCTGAGTAAACTTATCATTGACATTCTGTTGCAAAAGTTGAAAATCCAACAGTACTTTCTCCTGTACTGGAATCATTGTTGAGTCTGGAGAGTCCGTGGGAACTAAATAGGCAGGAGTAGGCAGGAAGTGATAAAGTTTCAGTACTTTTCCATCTTCACTAACCAGATCCCAGCCGCCATTTCCCCTTTAGTCAGAGGGTTAACTTTCTATCTCTTTAATTCACAATCCATAGGAAGAAATAAATCCAAATTCTCAGTCTTGCCCCAAACAGGGGTTTCTTAAGTAACTAGAATCAGCATGAAACTTTCAAACCAGTCTTTAGTAGCTACAGCTAGATTTGACGTTACTTTGATCTTGCCGCTGTCAGAGAGAGATGGACTTCCTCATTTTAACTCTCTCTCTGTAAACCAAATTTCAATATTTTAGGTCCAAATTAAGCTCTGTACTTACAGAGATCTTCTTTTAGATCCAATTGAGGAAAAGCGGAGCACTCAAAATCCGGCAGTTGCCGCCACTTCGTTCCTTCGGTTGGAGACGGCTTCTTCAGCCCCGTACCGGAGCCCGTTCACTCAAGCCTCCCTTTTACAAGGGAAGCCTGAGAACAGGTCGGCACCTTGGAGCCTGGTAGAAACCCTGGACCACGGGACGCTCTTCCCGTGGTTTAACGGAGCCCGCAGAGCAGTTGCGGACGCTCCTACCCCCGAGGAAACTGGAGCTGTCTCAGAGCCGAGACAGTTCCCAACTGCTCAGCATGGCGCTCACACCAGAAGTCAAAACTCTGTATCTATATAATCCGATCAAGGTTGCAACATTTTACAATAGAACTGAAACTAAACACTTAAAAATTGTTAAATTTGGCAGCCTAGAGACCGCTACCGAATTGACCGTTGCTGTAAAAGCCTCAGATCTTAGGAAATTCATATTAAATCCATACTTTCATGGTTTTTCTCCATTCTGGTGTCATTTTGCTCTGGAGAGCACGGGCTTTTGGGTAAATCAGTAGCCGCCATGATCTCTCAAGCGTAGAGACACGTACACACACGTACTCATTTGGAAGCACCCCAGTGGGCAATCTGCAGATAATGCTGAAAATCACTGGGCAAATGTTTCCTCCCGGTTTTCCTATTTGACAGACTATGCAGACTAGGATTCCATTGTTCCCTTCCCAGTAGGTGCTCAAGATGGTCTTCTCCAAATTCACATGTTGCCCAGAGTCATTACCTTATGTTAATCTTGTTTCCCCCTATGTTAATTATGTATGAACCATCCCTTTACCACCCCTTTTCTGACGTTTTGCTGATGTAGTAGTGATGTAGTCATGATGCTTTCCGAACTGTATCTTGGGACATGGAAGGAAGTTTTAAAAACCCCTGTATCCCTGTTCTCACTGTTCAGTTTTTACTTGAACCTTGTTGCACAATAAACTTCGTGTTTTACTTTGCTCCGTTGGTGGCTGGACTCCTTCTTTTGCTCCGCAAAGTACGTAGGCTCTTGCACGATGAGCCAGGTGGCCAAGTAGTCTCAGACTTGGATTTTCCGTAACAGTATTCACCCCCATCGTTCAGCCCAGACACTGAGATCCAGCACCAAGGGCCTTCTGGTGGTTCCCTCATTGCGAGAAGTGAGGTTACAGGGAACCAGACAGAGGGCCTTCTCGGTAGTGGCACCCCTGCCTTGTGGAATGCCCTCCTATCAGATGTCAAGGAAATAAGCAGCTATCCTATTTTAAAAAGACATCTGAAGGCAGCCCTGTTTAGGGAAGGGTATTATGGCATTCACACAGGGTCCCCAGATGTTTAATGGTCTATTGATCCCTGTGCCACCACAGTCCCTCTTTCCTGCTGCCACCAACCAGGTACTCCCTGGTAAATCACTGAGTCCAGTCAGGTTTCTAAAATTGAACCAAAAAGAACAAGTTTATTTTTCAAACAGTAACAAGCTTATGGTTTAATATCCTGTCAGTATCTTAACTTAGTTCCTATACCGTCCTATACCTTCCTATCAAACTAACCACCTCCCAGTTCCCAACCAAACTGTCTAGGTTCTTAACTCAGACTCTCACACACTGTCTGACCAGCTAAAGCTCTCACACTGACTGTCTTACTAAACTGACAAACTGTTCCCCTCAACTCACAGCATGCCCACTGATCTTACTTAACTCCTACACATCTAATGATCTGTGTAACATGTCTCAACCAAAATGCCTTGTAATACTGTTTCAGGTTTGGGATTCCCAGACCGACCTGTTCCATTCTCAGTAGAATGTGTTGCCACTTACTCTGCCCCCCCCCCCGGCAAAATAAAGTTATTTAACATCTTTTGCTGTTTACCTAGTTGTTGTTTTGGTATTGTGATGGAAAGGCTCTAGAATAAAAATAGAGATTTGGGCAGGAGCAATATAGCAACCTATATTGTATGTTGTAAGTAACCCTCTCCCCATCTTCTTTGCAATATGTGAATACTGTGTTTTGCCTGAACTGCATTACTCTGACACTAACACTGGTCCCTAGAAGCACCCGCCCACTTTGCTGGCCAAGATGAGGCTCTCTTTTCCACTTATTACCCCTGCACTCACAGCTAAGTGGCAATGAGGGCTGCTGGGAGGTTCCCTGGCAAACTTGGCCATTCAGACATAATATTTGTATGTGTGTGTGTGTGTGTGTGTGTGTGTGCACAGAATGGTCACATCAGATGCTGAGGAAGGTGTGAGGCAAAGGGGTACATAGGCCCATACAACACTCCTCCTTTTTTCGATCCATTAGCAGGATAGAAGGTTGCCTTATTTTGAGACAGACCATCTAGCTCATTGCTGTCTGCACTGACTGGGCACAGCACTCCAGATTTCAGCCTACAGTCTCAGCCCTTCTTGGAGACTTCAGGAATTGAAGCTGGGCCCCTCTGCGTGCAAAAGATGCTCTCTTCCCCTTCTTCTGCCTGGGTGTGGAAGGCCCTCCCTACCTTTGCTCTAATGGGTGTGTAGAAAGCAGGGAGTAAGAAGCCCCAACACCCGCAGCAGCAACTCTAGAAACCCCTTTAAGGGAAGGGAAGTCTCTCCCCTCTCTCTCTCTCTCTCTCTCTCTCTGCCTTTCACATTCCCATCTCTTACACGGTGCTAGCGACGAACGGACTGTGGGTGTGTAAATGAAGAGGGCGAAGTGACCGCCTCCAGGGCAGTTTAACTGGTCCTCAATATTCTGGACGCTTGTCAGAAATGGGATGTTTGTCTAAGGCTGAGGAACAGCCAGAAATTAATGCCCGAAGAGAGGCGCGCGCGCGCACCTCCGACGATCAACGATCTGCTGGAGAGCTCACTGCGCCGTGCCGGGAGCGCAGCTTTCTCCCCCCGAGGAGGACCCCTGCTTACTGGCCACAAACCCGCGGAGTCTCAGCAGGGACGGCTGGGCGGTTTCTAGCCGGCGGCAGCAGCATTTCCACCAACCGGGCTGCCAGGCAAAGCGCTCGGCGGCGAAGTAGTAGACGAGCGGGTCAAGGCAGGCATTGAGGCTGGTGAGGGCCATGGTGAGCCGGCGGGCCACGTAGGTGGCGCGAATGAGCGGGCAGCCGCCCAGCACGCCGGCGCGACCCAACGTGTGCACCACTTGCACCAGGTGATACGGCGCGAAGCAGACCAGGAAGACGCCCAGCACCACCAGCACCGTGCGCAGCGCCTTGCGCCGCGCCGCTCGTGAGCCAGGCTGCATCCCTGGAGTG
Organism: Lacerta agilis; assembly: GCF_009819535.1. Lineage (NCBI taxonomy): Eukaryota > Metazoa > Chordata > Lepidosauria > Squamata > Lacertidae > Lacerta > Lacerta agilis. The sequence continues at coordinate 95,493,553 of NC_046317.1, read as the reverse complement.
GCCAGCAGCCGCCAGGCAATGAGCGGGTAGCAGACGCCGATGAGGAAGAGCGGCAGCAGGAAGCCCACGGCAGCGGCGAAGAGACTGACGGAGGAGATTCGCCCCCGCCAGGAGCTCGAGGAGAAATTCTCCAAGCAAGCGGTGCGGCCGTCGGGGAAGCGGCTGGTCAGCGGGCCGCGGAGCGCCAGGTACAGGATGGCGGCGACTAGCACCGCCCACACCCCGACGGCGGCCGCCACCCGGTAGCGCAACTGCCGGAGCCGGAGGTGGCGCAGCGGGTGCACGACGGCCACGTAGCGCTCCAGGCAGATGCAGGCCAGGAAGAGGGAGCTGCCGTACAGGTTGGCGAAGAAGAGGGAGCCGGTGACCTTGCACAGCGCCTCGCCGAAGACCCAGTCATTGCGCATCGCGTGGTAGGCAATACGGAAGGGCAGCGTTAGCACGAAGAGCAGATCGATGGCGGCCAGGTTCACTAAAAAGATGTTGGCGGGCTCCGTGGCGGACTTGGTGCGGAAGAAGTAGCCTAGGACGAAGAGGTTCCCCGCCAGGCCCAAGGCAAAGACCAGGCTGTAGACCACGGGGAAGAGCAGGTACTGGAAGTCGGCGCTCTCCAAGCAGCCGGAGGTGCTGTTGCTGCTGTTCCACGCGGAGCCACCAGAGAGCGGCACTGAGAGATTCTTCGGCGGCCGCTGGGAAAAAATGAAAGAAAACCGCTATTTATTTATTTATTTATTTATTTATTTATTTGCCCTTCATCCGTATTGCTCAGGGCGGTTCACAAAATAAAAATTCAACATAAAAAACACAAAATACATAATAAAAATTAGAACAAAAACAAACCAAGCATCTCTCACTCCCACAACACATTTAAAAGGCCAAACACGCATTGTTCGGGATGCTTGTTCCTCAGCTACTGTGGGATATCAGTCAAGTCCAACATTCTAAGGGAGGACCAACTGCCACTTTGTGTCATGTAAATATGTACATGAATGAATCTGTCAGTATCATAGAATCATCGAGTTGGAAGAGACCACAAGGGCCATCCAGTCCAACCCCCTGCCAAGTAAATTACTTTATTTCAGTTATTAATCAGATTCATGTGTATCTTTATTTTGAGAGGGATAAAGGGATTGACAATCAAGAAAAGGAGCAAAGACTCAAACGAGGCAGCAGCCGTTTGCCGCTGTGCAGGTTTAAATAAAGAACGTTTAACTCTGCTACTATATTATATTATATTATATTATATTATATTATATTATATTATATTATATTATATTATATTTATTATATTATAATGCGGGAGGCAGTGGAGGATAGGGGTGCCTGGCGTGCTCTGGTCCATGGGGTCACGAAGAGTCGGACACGACTGAACAACAACAACAACAACTATATTATATTATGTAAACGTTCCCACAGCTACTGCGTGTTTCTTCCTCTCTTAGGGGGTGTTGTCCCCTCTCTGTCTAATGTACCCGTCAATCATCTGTGCTGGAAAAACCTTCAGCTGTCTCGGGCCTCCTGGGTTTTCCACAGAGATGGACGCAAAGGAGAAAAAGAAAGAAAAAGGCGGGGAGCGGACAGAGAGTGCTCTTTCCTTTTGTTTTTGTAGTGCACTGGGGTGATGGTGCCCTGAAACTTTGCCTGCTACAAACCTACTTTTTCCTCCTTTAAATGGCTCTTTGTTTATTTTATCCCCCTTCCCATTTAAGATAACTTCCAAGCACTTTCGAAATATTTGACAATCTTGACTCTCCCTTTTAACCTGAACCCCTTTCTTAGGATTCTGCGGTGCTTGGAGATGCTCTTTCAATGGCTGCTTGGCCATGATGGCTTTGCTCTACCTAAATAGCTTGAGGCAATAATGCTTCAGAATACCAGTTCCCAGAAAACGCAAGAGAGGAGAATGCTCTTGTGCCTGAGTCTGGCTTGCAGGTTTTCTTTTGGGGTATCTGGTTGGTGGCTCTTCTATCCTAGATTGTCCCTACTTAAGGTAAAGGCAGGGGCGGCAAAGCGGGGGCACGGCGGCGCCCCCTAGACGCTGTGCTGCTGTTCACGCGCTGCAGCCTTAAAACTTGCAGTGCGCCAGAGGCACCGATCGTGGGGCGGTGCGCCGCCCTGTGTCACTCCCCCAGGGCGGTACCGGGGCAGCCCGCCCCCACCCCCATGCTCTGCCCCTAGGTAAAGGTAAAGGGACCCCTGACCATTAGGTCCAGTCACGGAGGACGCTCATCTCGCTTTACTGGCTGAGGGAGCGGGGGTACAGCTTCCTTGTCATGTGACCAGCATGACTAAGCCGCTTCTGACAAACCAGAGCAACACACTGACCGCAGTTTACCTTTCCGCTGGAGTGGTACCTATTTATCTACTTCCACTTGTGCTTTCAAACTGCTAGGTTGGCAGGTGCAGGGACCAAGCAATGGGAGCTCACCCTGTCGCAGGGATTCGAACCGCAGACCTTCTGATTGGCAAGCCCAAGAGGCTCTGTGGTTTAACTCAAAGCGCCACCCGCGTCCTTACTAAAAGGAAGCCTCAAATCCTGACATCTCCGCATTTCGCTCAGTTGAGACTGCGGGGACGGGGAGGCTGTGGTCTTCTTCCTGCAGAGGACGCTCTCTCTCTCTCTCTCTCTCTCTCTCTCTCTCTCTCTCTCCCCAGGGGCGTACCCGGGATCAAAACTAGGGGGGGCAAGCCATGGTTGTTCAGGTTGTGACATTTCAGCACGGAAAGGCGAATGAAACCAAAATTTAGGAAAATTATATATAATTATAGCAGTGCTTTATTACGGTAGTTATTACAATTATTTGCTTGATTTTTTTTTTTAAATTTTTATTCTAGTTACATGTCTTATACCAGGGGTGGCCAACTCCCAAGAGACTGTGATCTACTTTCAGAATTAAAATCTGGCAGTGATCTACCCCCATTTTTGGGGGTTCAGTTCAAAGTTGTTGACCTTTTTTGGGTATGAGGAATGCCCCATTTTTTAGGGGTTTGTTTCGTTATTAGTTGTTGAGCTTTTTTTAGGGACTAGACCTTCTGAAATAATTGATTTAAAAACTAACTCAGCAAGACAGAAGACTGCCTGCTTTGTAAAGTGTGACAACCTTTGTGGTACAAAACACCCAGACAAGAGAAACCAACTCAGCTAACTAGTTTACACAGATCTGAGGAGCCAGTTGATGTGTGCTAGGCCTTCGATTTCACATATGGCGCCCAAACAACTGTACCCACACCACACTACCTCCAAAGTAAACAAAAAAGCTAAAAGCAAATGCAGTAGCAAACCTCAGAACTGAACTTAAAACAAAATCTGTATTCCCCTGCAACTGCACAGGCAAACCACCTAGAAATCAAACCTTGCTGCAAAACAATGCCACCCCCAATGGAGGCTGGAACCTGCCCCACAAAAGGAACCTGGGACAAGCTGAAGCACCAATGGCTCAATTACCCTCTTTGATAACAAAAAATGCTCAATGATTATCTAAAAAAAATATTTATTCCTTTTAATTAATTTTCTAAGCAGTAGAAACTTTAGCAAGAGCACACTAAATCCTGAATTATTTGATTACTGACCACATTATGTAAACAGCAAACAAAAACAGCTTCAAAAAACAGAACCCCCCCCCCAAACAGAAAGCCGCAAATGGCTGAAAAACTCGGTTTCCCAGGATCCTCAGCCCTCCAAAGGAACTACTCACCATGCAAGGGAACTCAGTTTCCAAAGCTCCCTTGCAATGATCAGCTGGCGCAACACACACACACACACACACACACACACAATGTCGGCGCAAGAGCTCAATTGTTATTTAGATTTTGGGAGGGGGAGAAAGACCAGTAGTTGAGCTTAAGGAGGATAGCTTTTTTCCCTCTTTAGGCTGCCGATAACCATTTAAATTTTATTTATTTTTTTTGCTTCTGGGAGGGGGCAGCTGCCCCTCTGCCCCCCATCTCTCTCTCTCTCTCGGGGCTCACAGGCAGTCCCTCTGCGGAGGCTGATGGAGCTTTTCCTCCCTGGAGCTACTGGCTGAGCCCCTTGGAAAGGAAGCGGGGAGGGGGCGAGAGAAGTAGGTGGGCAGGTGGGAGGGAGCGCTGGCCGTCGAAGGGGAGGGAGTACCTTTCTTCCCCACTCCCGGCTGTCCAGGGTACTGATGACTCTCCCGGAGCTTCTCGCTTTCTAGAAAGCCGTCTCCGCCGCCCTCCCCCAAGCCCCAGGAGCAGAGTTGACTCCTTCCTCCCCACGGGACCTAGGAGTCCTGCCGTCGGAGCCAAACGAGTCCTGCCGCCGTCTCCCTGTCTCACCTTGGCTCACAGCCAAGCAACCGGCGCCCCCAGTCCTACTCCCTCCTACCTCCAGGACCTCCATGTGGGTCTCTGTTCGCCTGCCTGCCCTGCGGCTGCTGCTGCTGCTGCTACTGCCCGGCAACTCTAGGCCCCCTTGCGCAACCTCAACCCCTCCAGGCACATTCCGGGAAGGTTCGCCTCGGACCCACTTCCTCCCCCCGCCCTCCGGCGTCTCCGGCTGGGGTAAACCACAAGCCGCGTCTCTCGCCAGTCTGCATGGGGGGGAGAAGCCCCACAGCTGCCATTGATTCTGCGGTTTATATTGTGTTTGTATGTCTCTGGAAGGTGAAGAACTTAGTGAAAATAAAACTGCTGCTATCATGTCCTTGTACCAATCTATGGTGCCACCGCTTCTGGAATGCTGTGTGCAGTGCTGGTCGACTTACCGCAGAAAGGATATTGTATTGCATAGTTGGAAAAGGGTCAGAAAAGGGACACCAAAATGATAAAGAGGAAGAAGAGGCTTCCCTATGATGAAAGGTTGCAGCGTTTGGGACTTTTTAGTTTTTTGAAGTCAGTTTTTTAAATTAAACTTTATACAATATACATATATTCCAGATTCCAAATTTGTTTCACATTTCTCTTTAAACTTTGACTTCCCACCGTTCCCTCCATGCTGTTCTTAATCCCATCCCATTTACATAACGCATTCTAATAAAAATTCAGCAAAAACATATTCCTTTATTTCATATATTATCAAACTTATTCTGCTTTGAGAGCCAGTGTGGTGTAGTGGTTAAGAGTGATAGACACGTAATCTGGTGAACCGGGTTCGCGTCTCCGCTCCTCCACATGCAGCTGCTGGGTGACCTTGGGCTAGTCACACTTCTCTGAAGTCTCTCAGCCCCACTCACCTCACAGAGTGTTTGTTGTGGGGGAGGAAGGGAAAGGAGAATGTTAGCCGCTTTGAGACTCCTTCGGGTAGTGAAAAGCGGGATATCAAATCCAAACTCTTCTTCAATCGTCCATCGCTGCTCATATTTCAAATCCTGCTCTGCTTATTTTTTCAGATGTTTCCATGACTAGTCCCTCATGTTGGTTTCTTATTTTTGCTGTTAGTTTCGCCAGCTCCTCATAGGGATTTTTTCTTTTAGTTTAAAGAACATTCAAGTAAGAGGCGACAGGATAAAAGTTTATAAAATTATGCATGGAATGGAGACATGGGCGTAGCCAGGCTTTTGATAGGGGGACCAGGCTTCTGCTGGGGGCGGGGGAGAACCTCGGTTAATACTTTTCAATAATATTTGAGGATGGGGAGGGGGCTCCCCTTGGCTAAGCCCATGCATGGAGAAAGTGGAAAGAGGAAAGTTTTTCTCCCTCTTTCGTGACCCTGGAATACAGGGGCATCCGTCCAATGAAGCTGATTGTTGGGAGATTCGGGACAAATAATCTAAAGTCCTTCTTCACGCAGCGCAAAGTCAAGCTATGGAACTCGCTCCCCCAAAAGTCAGAAATAGGCACCGATTTGGTTGGTTTTAAAAGAATGTTAGAGAAAATCATGGAGGCTAAGGCTATTATAAGCAATGCTTCTGAACCCTAGTTGCTGGGGATCCAGATTGGGGCGAGTGGCTGGTGCACTCGGGTCTTGCTTGCGGGCTTTCCATGCGGGCCTCTGGATGGGAGGAGAACCGAATGCTGGGCTAGATGGGCCTTTTGGCCTGATGCAGCAGCCGGCCTCTTCTGATGTCCTTATGACTGATGTGTTTAGATGACCCTCAGGATCCCTTTCAACTCTACAGTTGTATGATTCCTAAAAGAGAGAGGTGCTCCCAGGCACCTGCTCTCCCCATAAACACGTGAGCTCGTCTGCACTTGTGAATGCTGAAGGCGCCTCCCTACCCTCCACTCTGGGCGCTCCGTGGCAACACAGGGCAGAGGCCGCTCCCCACGGCCGCTCTTGAGCCGGGAATGCCCGGGTTGCGCAAGGCGCTGTTTGCTGAGACCGGCGCGCCCAAAAGCAGCTGCCGACACCAGAGGAGGCAGGGAAAGCAGCGCGGGCGCCTCCCTCCAACCTCGCTGAATCAGCTCCCTCCCCGCCTGCTGAGCTGGCCCTGGAGGGCGAAATCCCCTTTCCGTGCGGCCAGGAGGAGAAACTGAGGTTTAAGTCGGGCTGGGGCAGCCCCCTCTTCCCGCTCGCCAGAGCAGACGCAGCTGTCGAGAAAGAGGGAACTTGGAGAGGCAGAGGTTCCCCATCCTGCCTCCCACATAAAAAGAAAGGAGTCCTGGGGCGCCCCGACACGAGGATTTGCCACTGTCTTGCGACAGAAACTTTCGTGGATTATATTCCACTTTATCAGGTGCTTGAACGGTGATCCAGTTTGCAGGAATATTTGTTCGCTTTGTGCACATAGGCTACCTAAGTGCGTGTATGGGTACAGAGAGCGAGAGAAGAAAGCAGCGGAGAGGAAATGAAATCGAAAAGTACAGTAGTACTGAACCTAACACTGAAGCTTAAATGCCTGCTTAAAAAGCCAAGATTTTGTAGTGGTTAGAATGCCGGACTAGGTTTTGCCTGGCACCTACAGGACTGCAGCTTGGAACATCCATAGAAACACAGAGCACAGGTTAGACTCAGAATTGTCGAGTTGGAAGGGACACCCAAGGGTCATCTAGTCCACCCCCTGCAATGCAAGAATATTTACTAAAGCATTCACCAGAGATAGCCATCTGTTTAAAAACCTCCAAGGAAGGAGAGTTCACCACCTCCCGAGGGAGACCGTTCCACTGTCGAACAGCTCCTATTGTCAGAAAGCTATTCCTGATGCTGAGTCTGAATCTCTTTCTTATAACTAGAAGGGATGGGTTCGAGTCCTGCCCTCCAGAGCAGCAGCAAATAAGCTTGCTCCCTCTTTCCAGCCCTTGAGGTATTTGAAGATTGCTCTCGTATCTCCTCTCAGTCTCCTCTTTTCCAGGCTAAACATCCCCAGCTCCTTCAACTATTCCTCATAAGGCTTGGTTTCCCAGACCTTTGATCATCTTGGTTGCCCTCTTCTGCAGACCTTCTGGCTTGTCAATATCCTTTTTAAACTGTGGCGTCCAGAGCTGGTCACGGTATTTCAGATGTGGAATTATTACTTGGGGAGTGGGGGGGGGGGGCGGGCTGCGCGCAGCTCCAGCTCCAGCCCCGCCGCCCACACCCCGCTGCCAGTGGGACTCCAGGAAAGGGATCCCGGCGGGGGGGGGAGGGCATAACATAAGTGTCTTTCTAGGCGGTCGAGAAATGAAAATCTCAGCGGGTGTTGGGGACGGCAGCTGCTCCTCCTGCGCCACCCGCAGCAAGGGCAGCCGGCACCCGGGACCCGTAAGGGCCTTTCCTACTCCCCGCCCCCCCCCCGCAGCTGCGCAGTCGCCTCGCCCGCCTCGTGGAAGGAAAGAAGAAGCCGAGCCGCTTTGAGAAGAGCCCGGAAGTTCCAACTCGGGATCCCTCTACATCCTTCGTATCTCTTTGGCCTCACTCTCAACGCTCATGCGCCCTTCGTCCAACGGGGAGATTTCTCTACGGAGAGCGCGACGGGACATACGCGGCCAAGATGGCGGCTGCTCCCAGCGGCGGCGGTTCTTGCCCGGCCGGGAGCAGCAACGGGGCCGGAATGGAGGTGGACGCGGCGGGTAAGCCCGGGAGGCGGCGAACGGGCGGGCGGGGGCCTGGCTGGGGCGGCGGGAAAGAGCGGCGGCGGCGCCCTCGGGGCCTCCCTCCGTCCTCACGGCTCCCTCGGTCTCCGCAGCGGCGCCGGCGGTGATGGCGTCGGGCGTGACTGGGAGCGTGTCGGTGGCGCTGCACCCGCTCGTCATCCTCAACATCAGCGACCACTGGATCCGGATGCGCTCGCAGGAGGGGCGCCCCGTCCAAGGTGAGCGGGGGGAGGAGGAGGGGAGCTGCACCCGGTGGGCTTCTGCTTGCGAGCCGGGAAGGGGCGGCCACCCGCGGGACCCGGGAGCGAAGGGACAGAGCCCGGCGGGCGCGGGGGGGGGGCACGCGAATGTATCTTCTGCAGCCCCAGGCCGCCCGCCCGGGAAGGGAGCGGAGAGAGGTGCCCCCCACAATCTGTGGCAAGACTCGAACTCGCGTCTTCCTGGAGCACAAGCCACCCTCGCTGGAGCTGTTGGGAGGAGGCGCCCTGACTCCCCCTCTCCCCCCCCGCAGTAATCGGGGCCCTGATCGGCCGCCAGGAGGGGCGCAACATCGAGGTGATGAACTCCTTCGAGCTGCTCTCGCACACGGTGGGGGAGAACGTGGTCATCGACAAGGAGTATTACTATACCAAGGAGGAACAGTGTGAGTCGGCAACTGGGCCTGCCAGGAAGAGGAGGGGGGCTGGTGGAGGCAACTCACAGGACAGGCATGAGCCAAAGAGGGCCTCTCAGAGCAGCCAGGCTGGTAGCAGGGGGCCAAGGGGCCCACAGAGCCCAGCACTCTTTCTCCACAGTGGTAAACCAGAGGCACACCCCCTTGGGTGCTGGCAAGAAGGACCCCGGTGCAGCTGCACCCCTCCCCCCCCCGGGGTGATTCCTGGCAAATGGTACTCAGAAGAATCCTGCCTCCAATAGCAAAGGTAATAGATCCGTCGTCATATTCACAAGCAATAGTCTTATCCTCCCAGCTCTACCTCTCTTTTAAATCAGAACCAGTGAAGGCGGTGAAGGTCCTGTGTGAGTGCCTGGAGGCTGTTGGAGCATGGATGGCGGCTAACAGATTGAGGTTGAATCCTGACAAGACAGAAGTACTGTTTTTGGGGGACAGGAGGCGGGCGGGTGTGGGGGACTCCCTGGTCCTGAATGGGGTAACTGTGCCCCTGAAGGACCAGGTGCGCAGCCTGGGAGTCATTTTGGACTCACAGCTGTCCATGGAAGCACAGGTTAATTCTGTGTCCAGGGCGGCTATCTACCAGCTCCATCTGGTACGCAGGCTGAGACCCTACCTGCCCGCAGACTGTCTTGCCAGAGTGGTGCATGCTCTGGTTATCTCCCGCTTGGACTACTGCAATGCGCTCTACGTGGGGCTACCTTTGAAGGTGACCCGGAAACTGCAATTAATCCAGAATGCGGCAGCTAGACTGGTGACTGGGAGTGGCCGCCGGGACCACATAACACAGGTCCTGAGAGATCTGCATTGGCTCCCAGTACGTTTCCGAGCACAATTCAAAGTGTTGGTGTTGACCTTTAAAGCCCTAAACGGCCTCGGTCCTGTATACCTGAAGGAGCGTCTCCACCCCCATCATTCAGCCCGGACACTGAGATCCAGCGCCGAGGGCCTTCTGTCGGTTCCCTCACTGCGAGAAGCAAAACTACAGGGAACCAGGCAGAGGGCCTTCTCAGTAGTGGCGCCCGCCCTGTGGAACGCCCTCCCATCAGAAGTCAAGGGAATAAACAACTACCTGACATTCAGAAAACACCTAAAGGCAGCCCTGTTTAGGGAAGTTTTTAATTTGTGACTCTGTAATGTATTTTGGTATTTGTTGGAGGCCGCCCAGAGTGGCTGGGGAGACCCGGCCAGATGGGCGGGGTATAAATAAATTATTATTATTATTATTATTATCCTCCTCCATAACTTAGTTTAATGCCAGTTACAGGTAGGTAGCCGTGTTGGTCTGCTGTAGTCAAAACAAACAAACAAACAAACAAAATTCCTTCCAGTAGCACCTTAGAGGCCAACTAAGTTTGTTCTTGGTATGAGCTTTTGTGTGCATGCACACTTCTTCAGATACACTGAAACAGAAGTCACTAGACCCTTATATATAGTGAGAGGGTGGGGAGGGGTATGACTCAGAAGGGTGGTGGGAATGGCTAAAAGCAAGGGGTGAGAAGGTTAAAAATAGTTTTGTCATGTATAATGAGATAAGAATCCAATGTCTCTATTCAGACCAGGTCTCTCCATGGTTTTAAGTTTGGTAGCTGTCTTATTAAAAAGTAATTTCAGAAATATACTGGGAAGAGAAGTTGCTGAATTGCAACTCATTACCAAACTTAAAACCATGGAGAGACCTGGTCTGAATAGAGACATTGGATTCTCACTATATATAAGGGTCTGGTGACTTCTGTTTCAATGTATCTGAAGAAGTGTGCATGTACACAAAAGCTCATACCAAGAACAAACTTAGTTGGTCTCTAAGGTGCTACCGGAATTTATTTATTTATTTTAATGCCTTCTTGCAGCCATCGTAGTTGACCATTGTCACTATGTGTTGTGATAGCTGTTTTTCTTCCGCTGTCCTGCAGTTAAACAAGTCTTCAAAGATTTGGAGTTCCTAGGCTGGTACACAACAGGCGGCCCCCCAGACCAGTCTGACATCCATGTCCACAAGCAGGTGAGCCCTGCCCCCATCCTCTTTGCTGCCTACTGGCTGTGGGACGGGTGGGCAGAGGCCTCTGAGCAGCCCTCCAGTTTCACATTGCCAAGGGAAGAGGCCCGGACTTCTGCCGCTCCTGATAGCACCTTCATTTTTTCCTCAGGTGTGTGAGATCATCGAGAGCCCCCTCTTCCTCAAGCTAAACCCAATGACGAAACACACGGATGTGAGTACCTGCTCTTCTTCCCTTCCATGACTGAAACCTCAAACAGCTGCACCAAGGGACATCTGAGTGAGCTGCTGTGCACTCTCTCTCTCTCTCTCTCTCTCTCTCCCTCAGCTGCCTGTCAGTGTCTTTGAGTCGGTGATTGACATCATCAATGGAGAGGTAATACCCACCACTCTTGCGCCATCTCATTCTTTTTAGAAAGGCGTGTATTGCAAGGACTTGGGTAAAGCGGGCAATCTTTCCTGTACGGGAGGAGAAATCCCCAGTGCAGGAGTCACAGCTAAAGGATCCTTTGCCATCCAATCTCTGCTTCAAAATCTCCAAGGAAGGAAAGCTGGCCACCTTTGGAGGGAGCCCTGCTTGCTGCCTGCGCAATGGGAGAGGCTTATCTGCGGGCTTATTGTCTCTTTCCCCCTTTCTTATCAAGGCTACAATGCTGTTTGCTGAACTGATGTACACTCTGGCCACAGAGGAGGCTGAGCGCATTGGGGTTGATCATGTGGCACGGATGACAGCGACAGGCAGCGGCGAGAACTCCACAGGCAAGGGAGGGCAACGGGCAGTGGGGCTGTTAGGCAGTTAGTGCTAACTTTGGGCTGGAGCTGCAAGGTCTCCCATGAGAGGATGGTGGAAGCTGTCCCTGCCCTGCTTCATGCCTCAGGGGAGACAGATGTTAGGGTAGTTTTCAGTTTTCTCCCCCCTGACTCTCCCCCCCCCACTTGTCACTGTAGTGGCCGAGCATCTCATTGCCCAGCACAGTGCCATAAAGATGCTTCACAGCCGTGTCAAGCTCATCTTGGAGTATGTTAAAGCCTCGGAAGCAGGTGAGGGCTGTGGGTGAAGCAGCAGTGTTCTGCAGGTGGGAAGCACCTCAGCCTCCTCTCTAACTTGTTGCTTCTTTTCCCACCCTCACCAGGGGAGGTGCCCTTCAACCACGAGATCTTGCGCGAGGCCTATGCTCTTTGCCACTGCCTGCCTGTGCTGAGCACTGACAAGTTCAAAACAGATTTCTATGATGTGAGTGTCCTGGCAAGGGAAACTTGTCTGCTTCTTGCTGAGTGTGGGAATACAGTGGTGCCTCACAAGACGAAATTGATTCGTTCCGCAAGACTTTTCGTCTTGCGGAAATTTTGTCTTGCGAGGCACCGTTTCCCATAGGAACGCATTAAAATTTAATTAATGCGTTCCTATGGGAAAAAAGTCCGGGGTGCCGGCCGATCGCGCCCGCCATCTTGGTGGGCACAATCGGCCGGCGCCCCTTCCAACCGGCACCGGAGCTGCGCTTTAAGGCTGCAGCGAGCAAACAGCAGCGCTGCAGCTTTAAAATGCGGCGCGGCGCCATAGCTGTAAAGTCTTACCTTTTGGCTCTGGTCGGAAGGGGTGCCGTCCGAACGCGTCCGCCATCTTGGTTCGACTGCGCATGTCCACCCAAGATGGCGGGCGCGATCGGCCGACACCCCTTCCGACCAGCACCGGACCGCGCCGCGTCATGTTTTAAGGCTGCAGCGGGCAAACAGCAGCACTGCTGTTCGCTCGCTGCAGCTTTAAAACGCGGCGCGGCACGGTACGGTGCCGGCTTACAGTGGTACCTCGCCAGACAAATTCGTCTTGTGAAAAACAGCCATAGACGAATTCATCTCGCGAGTCAACTAAAAACTTGCAAAACCCTTTCATTTTACGAGTTTTTTGTTGTGCGAGGCATTCGTCTTGCGGGGTACCACTGTACATGTCAAACTGGAGTGAGGGAGAGGAATCCCTTGTTAATGGGGGGTAGGGATGGAGCAGGAATGTTGTAATTTGCTTCTACTTCCCCTGGCTAAAGTGCTTTCCTCTGGCCTGGGGGGTTCTTGAATCTGAGAGACCTCCACAAAAGCAAAAGGTTGGAAATGCACCTGGCATTGCAAGGGGTTGGACTAGATGATCCTCAATGTCTCTTCCAATGCTACGATTATGGCAAAGCTGTTCTTTTGCTTGCAACAGCCTGATCTGAGGGCAGCTGGAGAAGAGCTCTGGTGCATGGGAAGGTGGGAGGAAGAAGTGCTTCCAAGAGCTGTACAGGGCACATGCCACAGTAGCTGCCCTTACCTGGGATGTCCCCTCTGTGATCAGCCGGCCTCCTTTTGTCTCCCTCTCAGCAATGCAATGACGTGGGCCTCATGACATACCTTGGCACCATCACCAAGACCTGCAACACCATGAACCAGTTTGTGAACAAGTTTAACATTCTATATGACCGCCAGGGCATTGGCCGGCGAATGCGGGGGCTCTTCTTTTGAGATGATGGCTCTTCCTAATAAAGCAGTTGTGATGGCAGAGACTTTGTGTGTGGTTCATGTCTTTGGCCTCTTTGGGGTGGTAGTGTGTGTAGGCGATCCTACAACACCCCCCTTGCTTCTTCTCCTCAATGGACACTGCAACCTTGAGCAGGCTGCCCATCCCGCCCCCAGGCAGAAAGAGCCCTGGAAGCAGAGGGCTGGTAGGAGATGGAAGGGGTCAGCATTCAGCCATTGGCATTATTTAGATCACAAGATATACAAATTAATTGCTTTATTGTGAAAAAATCTTAATAGAAGCAATAGCAGGAGACACCCTGCAAGCGTTCCCCCAGCCCAGGTCCAACCCAAGGTGGGAGAGAGCAGGCACCAAGACGCCTCCTGCAGGCTAGCAGGGCTCAGACGAAAGTGAGGCGGGTCTTTTTCTGGTTCACCTGCCAGACATTGAGCTCCTCATACTCGGAGAGCGCAGCCTGGAACTGGGCAGGAGTGAAGCCCTTGGAGACGCAGCGCTGCTCAGCTGCCGCCAGGTGCACAGAGCGAGGCCCCCCAGCCGGAACCAATTCCCTGATGGCTGCAAATATCAGTTCAGAGGGGCGCTGTGTCCTGCAGTGGGAGGGGGGAAAGGGGAAGGTCAATCCAGTAGCACAAGAGAAGTCTGATTTCCCCGCTCCACAGCATGAGGGAGTGAAAATACAATACCTGCTTGGCTGCCCCTTGTCTGCCAGAAGGGAGTCTTTGGACATCTCCATGAGGCGCATGGCTTCATTCACATCCTCCTTCTCAACCAAGTCCACACGCCGCAGACGAGCCTAAAGAGGAGTCCCACAATGTCAGCCGGCTCACCCACGGTCCCACCAACACTGCACGGAAGAAACAGTTCCCTTCCTGCTCCAAACCACCAAGCGATGCCCTGCAAGGTCCTGCCGCTGCATTGAAACCCTTTCAGTGCAGGCACCAGAATTGCAGCGGTCAACCCTAAGTGGGCTTCTTAGGATTAAAAAAAGAAATACAGGGAAGCAAAGTATTCTAAAAAGATGTTTGGCCCACTGCAATTTCTGCTGTATACACACAAATTTCTGGAAGTGAGAGTGGAGCAGGTGGCCTGGGATGGATTAACCTGTTTCCCTCTGAAGTATTAGCCAGAGGACAGCATGGAGACTACGACTACAGTTGCTGGGAGGAAACTAGATATGACAGAACTACAATTATTTTATTTTGGGGTGGGGGAGGGGAGAGCTGAACCTTGGAAGAATTGGAGCAGACAGATGCAGTGCTCGTGGCCTCTGGCTCAGATGGTTTTAAAAGGACGACACAACCGGGGGGAAGCAAAAGGCTACTGGTAGCCTCTAGCTGCAATGGCTATGTTCCACCTCCATCATCAGAGCTGGGTAGCAGCTGTTGACAACTGTAAGTGGGGAGAACTGCTGCTGCCCTGAGGCTCTGCTGGTGGGCTTCCCAGAAAAGGCAGCCAGCTGGGCTCCCGGACATGGGGCTACGGTGGCTCCTTCTGGCCTGGGTCAGCTGCTGCAGGACTCTCTGCTCTTCTCTACTCACCAGGGCAGTGGCCAGGCGCAGGATCCCCAGCAAGGTGCGGGCTGAGGTGTAGGTGGTGTCTTTGTTGGACAAGGCCTCCTTACGCATCTCCACGTAAGCGGCCGTGATGTAGTCTGCCAGAGCCTCAGGCACTGCTGGCTGCTTCTGCTTGCACATGGCAATGTACCGCCTGGCAGGAGACACAAGGAGACGAGCCCTGACCCAAGGCCTCCTTGGGAGCCGCCCTCCCTGCACTATGCGCCAATGCTCAGGCACTGTGTGGCCCCTGGGGCTGGCAAGCCCTTCCCCCTCACCTCATGAGGCCCATGTCAAGCTCCTGGAACTGGCAGGGGGGCTGGTGGTTGTGCTGGTGCACGTAGGTGATGTGCTGGGCAAGACTGTGGGAAACAGGCAACCATTAAGAAAAAGCAGCAAAACGGGGGGGGGGGGGGGGCTCGTCTGCAGCGCCTGGTAGCCCCTGCTCACCGGAGGTCGTTGTCACGGTCCGGCCGGTCCTGGATGAGCCACAGCAAGTCAAAGCGGGAGAGGAGGGCAGCCGGGAGCTGGATGTTCTGCTCCAGGCTGCGCTTGGGGTTGTAGCGGCCATAGGTGGGGTTGGCGGCCGCCAGGATGGCGCAGCGGGCATTCAGCGTGGTCAGGATGCCAGCCTTGGCAATGGAGAGGGTCTGCTGCTCCATCACCTCATGGATGGCCGTCCGGTCTGCTTCCAGCATCTTGTCAAACTCGTCGATGCAGCAGACGCCTTGGTCAGCCAGCACCAGCGCCCCCCCCTCCAGGGTCAGCTCCCCCGTCAGTGGGTCACGCAGCACAGCAGCTGTCAGCCCCACCCCAGAGGAGCCGCGCCCCGTGGTGTACTGGCCTGGAGAACGGGACAGAAGTTGGGCCCGTCACTAAAGCAGCTCTCCTCTGCCCTCACCCAATGCTCCTGGGCCCAGGGCAGGAAACATCCATCCCCAGAGCTAAGCTTCAAGCACTGGGTGACACAAAATAAGGCCCCTGGCTGCACAAATAATCCATGGGCCTCATAAGCCTTGGCCCTCCCCCAAAACCTGGGCAAAAGGGGTGTCTTGAGCAACTGACAAAACAACATCAGTATCATGGTGAGACACACCTCAGAAACGAGGCCTTTCTAGAGGCAAGGGGACCACCACAGAGAAAGCCTTGTGTACTCTCCCCCAACACACACACATGGCAGGAAGCTGAAAGCAAGGAGCAGAAGTGGCCTCTGAGACCAGGGGCTGCTCAGGTGTGCCTTCATGGCCTAAGCAGCATTACTTTCCATAGAACCTGCCCATCTGGCTAAGAGCCGTGAGAAGGAAGACCCTGGGCAGACCCCTCTGCCCCCCCATGTAGCTTCTTCTGAAGCGGAGACCTCAGGTGGTCTCTTCCTGCATTCCCTGCTCCCCCCACCATGGCAGCCTGTAGGTCTCCTTAGCGGGAGCTGGGTAACTCTGGACCCTCTCCAGAGGAAGTCAACTAAGCAGCTGCAACGTCAGCCAGACAGGCGCTGCTCAGGGACAGAGCATCTGCCTTGCAGGCAGAAGGTCCCAGGCTCAGTCCCATGCAGCATCCCAGTCAGTGGACCCTGAAGTGGTACTCACTGCGTGGCGCTAGGCGTGTGATGTATGACAGCAGCTGGGACTTGGCCACACCAGGGTCCCCCATGAGGCAGATGTTGATGTTCCCTACAAGGTCCGGGAGTGGGAAGAAGAGGGCACGTTATCCAGGGGTGTCTCTGGCCTCTGGAGAAAACTCCCCACCCTTGAGAGAAAAGGCAGCACTTTGCAGAAAAGGCCCCAGAGCAGAGATGGCAGCAGAGGGAGGAAGGTGGCGCAGAAGAGCAGCTGCTTGCAGCCATGGAGGCCTTACCCCGAATCTTCATGCCCCGGGGGTTCTGGTCCACGCCCCCCACCAGTAGGAGGAGGAGGGCCTTTTTGACATCCTCATGGCCATAGATCTCGGGGGCAATGGAGGCCGCCAGCTTGTCGTAGAAGTCCTCCTCTGCAAGAGTCAGCAGGAGGTAGATGTGAGTGCAGGGCAGGGGCCCCTCCTAGAGCGACCGAAGGAGGGGCCCCTGCACTGCACCTTCCAGGCACTCAACCAGACCATGCCAGCCCCTTGGGCAATTCAGGATCGAAGGGCCTTGGAGGCACTGCATGGGATGATGACAGACAGACCCCCACCCCACAAGCAGGTTTGCCAGTAATCTTGCTTGAGGGACAGAAGTACCCCAACTGTGACCAGCTGACCTCCAGAGAAACTCTCCAAATCAGTGTGAAAGAGGCGGTTACGATCCAGATTCCAGCTGAGAGGAGATGCCGACAGGAGGGGCCAGCAAGGCAAGACTCTGGCTTCACTTCGGCCAGGAACAAGGAGGCAGCGCTTTGGGCGAGATCTCTGCCATGACCCCAAGGTTGTCTTCCTGGACAGTCATTGCCCAAGGGCCATGCAGAAGCTTCCCCGTTCAATCCCTGCCAACAGCATCACCAGGTAGGGCTGGGAAAGACTCTCTGCCTTAAACCCTGGGTCTAACTCAGTATAAGGCAGCTGCTTCCTCTGTTCCGCTGCGAGCTCTGAGGTACCTCTTCTGAGAAGGGATTTTGCCCAAAGCATCTTGGAACCAGAGTATACAAGGCAGGCCAGAGCACCACTTCCACACCACGACCAGTTTCCTGGAAGCCCCTTCCAAGCCCCATGGGGCCAGAGGGGCAGGGAGGATGAAGCCGCCCCTCACCTGTGATCTGGCGCAGCTCCTCCTCCGTGAGCCCCCCTCCACCCAGCTCCTCCTGCTCGCTCTTGCTCACACAGACGATGTGGTGGGCCTCCAGGTATGTGTCTGATAGAAGGCCCTACAATACAGCAAGAGATGTGCTCAGTCCAGAGCCCCAGCACCACCTCCAGACCCCTCCCAGCTTCACCTACTGCTCTCCCACCTGCAGGACTTGCCGGAATCCTGTCTGCCGCACAGGGAGGAAGATGCCAGTAATGCTGACGTGGTCCCCTGGCTGCACAAGGCGCGTATTCTCCCCTTGCACGCTGACGCTGATGGAGCGCGGCAAGTTCCCCACTGGCACCTGGTCGCTCTATGAGGGAGGGAGGGGGAGGTGAGAGCAGGGCCCCTTCCTTGCTCTTCCAGTGCACCCAGACCCTCTGCCCATGCACCAGGAAGGCCATCTACTCCAATTCCCTGCAATGCAGGCATCATACATAAAGAATCCCTAGCCACCCAACCTCTGCTGAAAAACATTCAATGAACATTTATCTTAAGATGAAAGTGCTACCAAGAATGTTATTTTTATTCCAAGTGATCCCTATAATAGACAAGGTGAAATGTTTCAGCGAATGGAAGAAGGTATTATCTAGGTTTATCTGGCAAGGGAAGAAGCCAAGAATTAAATATAAATTGTTAGTGGATACAAAAGAAAGAGGTGGACTCTCCCTGTCAGATCTAAAAATTTATTATGAAGCTGAAGCATTTTGCTGGTTGAAAGACTGGTTTACTTTGGAAGATTCAGATCTCTTGGACTTGGAAGGTTTTGATAATGTGGTTGGTTGGCATGCTTATGTTTGGTATGACAAGACAAAGGCCAACAGAGGTTTCAAAAATCATATAATTAGAAAATTGTTGTTTAATGTTTGGATCAGATATAAAGATTTGCTAGAAAGAAAAACAACCTTGTGGATTTCATCGTTGGAGGCTAAGGCCCATAAAAGGTTGACTACAAAGGCCAAATGGCTAAAATATAGAGATGTCCTGATTGAGCTAGAAGATAAATACATGTTAAAGCCATATGTACAGCTTAAAGATAAGTTAAATGATTGGTTACAATATCATCAGATTAAAGAAGTATTTAAAATGGACATGAAAAATGTTTTCTCATTTGAAAAGTCACGTTTGGAAATACAGTTGCTTGATACAAAATCAAAAAAATTATCTAAAATGTATAATTTGTTGCTGGAGTGGCACACGAAAGATGAGCAAGTGAAATCAGTGATGATTGTTTGGGCAAAAGATGTGGGGCATAATATTATGTTGAACGACTGGAAGAGATTGTGGAAAAAAGGAATGAAATTTACTGCTTGCAATGTACTGAAAGAGAATATGTGGAAAATGATGGGTGGTATTTAACACTTGTGAAATTGGCAACAATGCATCATGTATCTGATAATAAGTGTTGGAAATGTAAGGAAAAAGAAGGTACCTTTTACCACATGTGGAGGACTTGCCCCAAGATAAAAGACTCCTGGGGAAAAATTATAATGAACTGAAAAAGGTGTTTAAAAATACGTTTATTAAAAAGCCAGAAGCCTTTTTGCTTGGAATTGTAGGAGACGAGATCCCAAAGAAAGACTATACATTCTTTTTGTACGCCACAACAGCAGCTAGGCTATTAATAGCCAAATTCTGGAAAATGCAAGAGATGCCTACGATAAATGACTAGCAGATAAAGATGCTGAAATATATGGAACTTGCTGAGATGACTGGAAGGATCCGCGACCAGAAAGAGGGTGGAAGAATACTGGAAGAAACTTAGAGAGTATTTGAAGAAGTATTGTAATATATAATGTATCCTTATGGAAGTACAGATAGGTTTTCGGTAATATTTATGATTTAACTTTTGGTCAGAATTAATTGATTTTCTTTTTTTTTAAATTTAAGATTTTAGAAGAGAAACCTGCTATAAGAGATAATCGGACAATGTAGCTCAGAGAGGGGGACTGAGGGAAGTTCCCACACAATGGAAAATAGCAATGTGATGGATTGTGAAATTTTTATGTCTTGTTTGTTTGTTGTTGTGTTATAAAAAATGCAATAAATATTATTTAAAAAGAAAAAGAAAAAAAAGAAAAACATTCAATGAAAGAGAGCCCATCACCTTCATTGGAGGTTTCTGAACATCCAGTCACCCACCCACCTGCCTGCTCTGACCGCAGCACCTGCCCAAGACCTCCCCACCACGCACCCAGAGACTGCAAAGAGTCCCTGCCCCCCACCTGGAGGTGCTTGTGGAGGCAGCAGCTGCACAGCCACCACAATGGCACCTGCAGGATCTAGCCCATTGACAAGCGTGCTCTGTGGCAGAGATGGCAGGAAAGCAACTCCTCCCTTGCTTGTCTTGTTAAGCAAATCGCTTTGGGGTGCCTGATGTTTCCAGTGTAGCATCTGGTCTTGGGTTATGTCTGAATGTCACTTGCTGTGCCCCAAGGATACGGACATGGAATAGCTCAGTCTCCACAAGCGGTGAGTGCCTGCTTGAGGGAAGGGACAGGCTCACCTGCTGTGAAGGAGGCAGCCAATCACAGGGCTGCTCCAAAAGAAGCCCTTCCTTGGGGCCCAAGGACCAGAACCACTTTGGGCCAGTTGACAGGTGCACATTGACTGGGAAATGTGGAGAATTCCTTCCTTATAGCTAGATTATGTGCACACCCTCAGGGAGTCCAGTGAATGTGCACAATGACCAGTTCTGCATGTTAACCACTCAACTAACATTGCCTTTTACTCTTTTATTGTAAGCCACTCTAAAAGATTTTGGGAATTGAGGAGCAAGACAGAAGCACTTAAAGTAAAATTGTGCCTTTCCCCATCATCAGCGGCGTTTCTAGCCCCTTGGCTGCCCGGGGCGGCAAGCCAAGAGGCACCCCTGGGGGCGGGGCATCGCGCTGTGCGCGTGCGTCATAACGCTGCTGCTCCCAGGGTGACCGGCGTTGCGTGGGGAGTGGCGGGAGGGGCTGCAGCTTGTCAACCCCCCCCCCGCCCGCCCGCCGCTTGTCACCCCCCACCAGTCGCTTGTCACCCCCCCTAGCGACGCCCCTGCCCATCATACTAACCCAACAACCTTTCCTTTGAGATGCTGGGGACCTTTTGCCTGTGAAAGCAACCACTGGCCCACGCTGCTTCCACTGGTGGCTGAGAAGCTAGATATTGGCTCTCCACCCCACCCCTGGAACACTGTGGGTGGGAAGTGGGGAAATGGATACAGCAGCAGAAGGGCCCATTGTTTTGACAG
Organism: Lacerta agilis; assembly: GCF_009819535.1. Taxonomy (NCBI): domain Eukaryota; kingdom Metazoa; phylum Chordata; class Lepidosauria; order Squamata; family Lacertidae; genus Lacerta; species Lacerta agilis. The sequence goes on along the minus strand of NC_046317.1, from coordinate 95,472,861 downwards.
AAACACACAGAGGCTCACATGCTCCTGGATCTTCAGCTCCTGATACTTGATGAACTTGGAGCCACGACTCTGCAGGTAGAGTCGGCCACCAGCTTGGTTGGTCTGGCACTCCCGGCTGGGGCACATCAGCAGAGGGGTGAAGTTGGGAGCCTGTATCTGGGAGGAGGCAAGAGGAGGAGGAAGGGGGGTCAGGTGCAAGGAGCCTCAGCTGGGGTATCACCCCCTTGTGCATTTTCCTTTCCCGCTGGAAGGCTGTCTCCTCACCGGCTGATAGGTCTCTGCACCACACTGGTCACAGCTGTAGGTGGCTACCACCATGCGAGGCTTCACCTCAGAGACGCGGGTGACAATGCCCTGGATGGCCACAAGCTTCCCAATGGCATCAGCCTTCACCTCCCGGATCACCTGGGCCTTGGTGCTCGATGGTGCCTTGAAGTACAACTCACTATGAAACGGGGCGGGGGGAGACAGAGTGAGACCACGGTGGGCCATGAGGCGCCCTGGGAGAGAGCTGCCTCTGCCCGAAAAGCCAGAAGGGGGCTCACGTGTCTAAGGTGTCTCCTCTGCAGCTTTGCAGCAACATCTGGAGGTAAGATGGGGGTGGGGCAAAGGACACCCCCATCCCCTGCCCTCCCTGGCCCCGAAGGAGCCATGCTCTGCCTCCTCAGCTTCCATTTCTACTGGAAGGAGAGGAACTCACAAGCGGCGCATGAGCTCTGGCGGGAACTGGTTTTGGGGGTCGTGGGGTTGGCCAGGCTCCCGCCCGCGCCCCTCCAGCAGCAGCCGGTGCTCGATGTAGACGTCCAGCGCATCCTTGTGGGCGACCTGCTGGGCGAGAGGAGAGCAGCAAGGCGGCGGTCACCAGAGGAACTCCCCGCGGCAGCAAGGCCGCAGCCTGGGGAAGGGCATGGGGAGCGGGGCCGAGGCTCACCTCCCGCTGTCGATACCGGGGCAGCAGCTCCGCTACGGCGTCGGCGAAGACCTTCTCGTAGCGCTTCGCGTTCTCGCACACCGAGTCCACCAGTGCCGGGTCCTCCTCGGCCACGTCGTCCAGATCCACGCGCAACGCCACCTGCTCCCGCTGCGCCACCCGCCGCTGCCGGGAAGGAGCCAGGGAGGGAAGGGCGTGAGCGGCGGAGGGGCTAGGAAGGGCCCCTGCCACCGCACTCTGCACATGCTCCGGCGCCGGCCCGCCTCGCGCCCCGCCTCACCAGCTGCTCCACGTAAGGGAACTCCTTCCCCGCCTCGCTCTGCCGGTAGAAGCCCTCCAGGAACGCCGAAGCCCTCGCTGCGGAGAAAGAGACACGGTCAGCTCGGCTCCACCCGCGCCCTCGCCCACCTCCGCCGCCCTTCCGCTCACCGGCCTCCTCCGCGTAGTCGCGGCCTCCACCTTTTCCCGCCATCTTGGCCGCTTAGCCTCCTTCTCCTTTTTCCCGCCACGGAACTGAGTGACGCGGGAAGTGGCGCCAATTCTGCCTATGGCCGCCCTCGTCACCTCCTCCCGGTCAGGAAGGCCAATCCCCGCACGGGAAGGAACGCCCGCCTCCCCCCTCCACATCACCCAATCAGTCCCCACGTTCAGCAGAAGTCCCACCCACCGACTTCCCCCCTCCTCTCCCTCTTTACGGCAAGCTGTCACTTGACGGCGGCCCGCTTCCGAAAAGAGCGGAGGTCCCGGATATAGGGGGCGTTCCATGATAGGGGTGTATATGCCCCGCCCCAGATCCGAAAGCTCCTTCCGCCGGCCTCTCCGGGGCATGTGCAGAGTGCCCAGCTCGCCCCCCCCCCCGTGACGATGTTGCCTCAGGTCTTCGTGCTCTCCGCCAAGGGTGACCGCCTCCTTTACAAGGACTGTATCCTCCGCGCGCTCCTTGGCCCGCACAACAGCCCGGCCAGGCAGGGAATCAGCGCCCGGCAGCTTCGAGGGGGTAGGGGAGGGCAGAGGGGCCCCCGGGCGCAGGGGGACCTCGCGGGCTCTGACTCCCCCCTTTTTCCTTGACGCCCCTCCTCAGTCCGCGGCGACGGCGACTCCGAGCTGGTCGACACCTTTTGCCAGAAGATCGCCGCGCTGCAGGGGGACCAGGCGCCCGTTTTCATGGTAGAGAAGCGGGCAGGGGGGGGGGGGCTCTGTGTCTTGCAAGGGAAAGCGGGGCAACGCTGACTGACACCCCTCTTCTCCTTCCTTCCAGAAGGCGAGCCAGAGACTCCACTTTGCGCACGTGCGCCACGCCGGGCTGTACTTCGTGGCGACGGTGCTGCCCAGCGCCTCTCCCTTTGCAGCTGTCGAGTTCCTCAACCGGTGAGGCTGCCGCCTGCGGAGCACGGGGGGGGGGGGCCGGGGGCGCTGAGGGGACCCTCGTTGACACCAGTACTCCCTCCTGCCTCCAGGCTGGTGACTCTCCTGCGCGACTATTGCGGCTCTCTGAGTGAGAAGACGGTCAGCCTGAACTTTGCGCTCATCTACGAGCTCCTGGATGAGCTCTTGGTAGGTGGGGTGGGGGTGGGGGTGCACCCAGGCCCCTTTTGACAGCAAGCCAGTCGCCTCATGCAAAGAAATGACACCTGTCAGGATGGCCAGCCAGTGCAAAAAGCTCCAATATCAAACGCAGGATAAGGACATCCACCGCTTAAGAGGAAGAAGACACCAGAGGTGCCAACATCCTCACATCTAGCTTCAAGGATCAAAATGTGTGGCACCTCATCAGGAAAGTTGGGTAGGGGGGCACCATGGTCCCAACCAGAATAGGACCATTGCAGGGTCCATTCATGCAAACCATTTTAAAAGGGCAGAGTCTGGCATTGGATCCGGTTCTATCTGAAGTTGGGGTGAGGAGGCTACCACTTGACCCCCATGGCCATTAATGGCTTTCCATCTTAAGTGATTTCCTTTGATCAAATGTGTATGTGGCTAGTAATCCTGCTGCATAGATGCTTACAGGTGTTTTCTCTCTTGGGGCACAAAGGGGAAGGGAAGGAGGGAACTGGTTGCTCCTACAACTCTCCCCTCCCCTCAGGATTATGGCTACATCCAGACAACAGCGCCTGACGTGCTGAAGAACTTCATCCAGATGGAGCCTGTGCTCAGCCAGCCCTTCAGCCTTCTTGACCTCAGTACAGTGGGCCTGGTGAGTGGGGCTGGTAGTGTGAGACCCAGAAATGGGCTCCATGGGAGTGAATGGAAACCTGTTGGGGTGCCATTGCTCTTTTCCTCTTTGTGTTCTGTAGCATCTTATGTGGATGTTGTGGCATTCTTCAAGATCTCACACACCTGTCACTGAGAGTCAGCAATAAGCTGCTCTGCTGTTCACAGAGTTGAGGACTCTTTCAGCTTCACAGGACTCAGATTAATATCCGTTTCCAATAATTATTATTTCTTGTGGATCCAGTTTGGAGCAGATACACAGCAAAGCAAGGTGGCCCCCAGTTGCGCAGCTGCCCGTCCTGTCCTGTCCCTGCGGGGGGAACAGGTAAGATCCCCGTATCTTGAGTCACTCAGCAAAAGCTCCCCAAAGGTGCCGGCAGGGCTGGAGTTGTGCCGACTGCCAACAAACATTTATGATGCAACAAATGCCTCAGTCTCCCACCCATAATCTGAAACCACCACTATCATAATGCCATGGTATCAGCCTGCGATTCTATGGCATTAACACACCCAACACACCAAGTTCAGTTCTGGTTGTTGCACCTAGAATCCCAGAACTGTAGTTTGAATGTACCCCAATATCGTCTAGGCAAACCCCCCTGCAAGATAAATTATTGCAGAGCTGGGAAACGTTCAGAAAAGGTCAACCAAAATTATCAAGGATGTGGAGCAACTCCCGTGAGGAAAGTTGCTGTATTTGGGGCTTGGTAGCTCAGAAAAGGGGACGACAGAGAAGGGGACGACAGAGGATGAGATGGTTGGACAGTGTTCTCGAAACTACTAACATGAGTTTGGCCAAACTGCGAGAGGCAGTGAAGGATAGGCGTGCCTGGCGTGCTCTGGTCCATGGGGTCACGAAGAGTCGGACACCACTGAACGACTGAACAACAACAACAAGCTCAGAAAAAAGGCAGAAGTGCAGAGAAAGGGGCTAGGAGAGGGTCTTCTTTCTCTTCTGGTTTTGTTGTTGTTGTTCAGTCGTTCAGTCGTGTCCGACTCTTCGTGACCCCATGGACCAGAGCACGCCAGGCACGCCTATCCTTCACTGCCTCCCGCAGTTTGGCCAAACTCATGTTAGTAGCTTCGAGAATACTGTCCAACCATCTCATCCTCTGTCGTCCCCTTCTCCTTGTGCCCTCAATCTTTCCCAACATCAGGGTCTTTTCTAAGGAGTCTTCTCTTCTCATGAGGTGGCCAAAGTACTGGAGCCTCAACTTCAGGATCTGTCCTTCTAGTGAGCACTCAGGGCCGATTTCCTTGAGAATGGATAGGTTTGATCTTCTTGCAGTCCATGGGACTCTCAAGAGTCTCCTCCAGCACCATAATTCAAAAGCATCAATTCTTCGGCGATCAGCCTTCTTGATGGTCCAGCTCTCACTTCCGTACATTACTACTGGAAAAACCATAGCTTTAACTATACGGACCTTTGTCGGCAAGGTGATGTCTTTGCTTTTTAAGATGCTGTCTAGGTTTGTCATTGCTTTTCTCCCAAGAAGCAGGCGTCTTCTAATTTCGTGACTGCTGTCACCATCTGCAGTGATCATGGAACCCAAGAAAGTGAAATCTCTCACTGCCTCCATTTCTTCCCCTTCTATTTGCCAGGAGGTGATGGGACCAGTGGCCATGATCTTAGTTTTTTTGATGTTGAGCTTCAGACCATATTTTGCGCTTTCCTCTTTCACCCTCATTAAAAGGTTCTTCAATTCCTCCTCACTTTCTGCCATCAAGGTTGTATCATCAGCATATCTGAGGTTGTTGATATTTTTTCCGGCAATCTTAATTCCGGTTTGGGATTCATCCAGCCCAGCCTTTCGCATGATGAATTCTGCATATAAGTTAAATAAGCAGGGGGACAATATACAGCCTTGTCGTACTCCTTTCCCAATTTTGAACCAATCAGTTATTCCACATCCAGTTCTAACTGTAGCTTCTTGTCCCACATACAGATTTCTCAGGAGATGGATGAGGTGATCAGGCACTCCCATTTCTTTAAGAACTTGCCATAGTTTGCTGTGGTCGACACAGTCAAATGCTTTTGCGTAGTCAATGAAGCAGAAGTAGATGTTTTTCTGGAACTCTCTAGCTTTCTCCATAATCCAGCGCATGTTTGCAATTTGGTCTCTGGTTCCTCTGCCCCTTCGAAATCCAGCTTGCACTTCTGGGAGTTCTCGGTCCACGTACTGCTTAAGCCTGCCTTGTAGAATTTTAAGCATAACCTTGCTAGCGTGTGAAATGAGTGCAATTGTGCGGTAGTTAGAGCATTCTTTGGCACTGCCCTTCTTTGGGATTGGGATGTAAACTGATCTTCTCCAATCCTCTGGCCACTGCTGAGTTTTCCAAACTTGTTGGCATATTGAGTGTAGCACCTTAACAGCATCATCTTTTAGGATTTTAAATAGTTCAGCTGGAATATCATCACTTCCACTGGCCTTGTTGTTAGCAAGGCTTTCTAAGGCCCATTTGACTTCACTCTCCAGGATGTCTGGCTCAAGGTCAGCAACCACACTACCTGGGGTGTATGAGACCTCTATATCTTTCTGGTATAGTTCCTCTGTGTATTCTTGCCACCTCTTCTTGATGTCTTCTGCTTCTGTTAGGTCCTTTCCACTTTTGTCCTTAATTGTGGTAATCTTTGTACGAAATGTTCCTTTCATATCTCCAATTTTCTTGAACAGATCTCTGGTTTTTCCCATTCTGTTATTTTCCTCTATTTCTTTGCATTGCTCGTTTAGAAAGGCCCTCTTGTCTCTCCTTGCTATTCTTTGGAAATCTGCATTCAATTTCCTGTATCTTTCACTATCTCCCTCGCATTTTGCTTGCCTTCTCTCCCCCGCTATTTTTAAGGCCTCATTGGACAGCCACTTTGCTTTCTTGCATTTCTTTTTCATTGGGATGGTTTTCGTTGCTGCCTCCTGTATAATGTTACGAGCCTCCATCCACAGTTCTTCAGGCACTCTATCCACCAAATCTAAGTCCTTAAACCTGTTTTTCACTTCAACTGTGTATTCATAAGGAATTTGATTTAGATTGTATCTTACTGGCCCAGTGGTTTTTCCTACTTTCTTCAGTTTAAGCTGGAATTTTGCTATAAGAAGCTGATGATCAGAGCCACAGTCAGCTCCAGGTCTTGTTTTTGCTGAGTGTATAGAGCTTCTCCATCTTTGGCTGCAGAGAATATAATCAATCTGATTTCGATGTTGCCCATCTGGTGATGTCCATGTGTAGAGTCGTCTCTTGTGTTGTTGGAAAAGAGTGTTTGTGATGACCAGCTTGTTCTCTTGACAGAACTCTATTAGCCTTTGCCCTGCTTCATTTTGAACTCCAAGGCCAAACTTGCCAGTTGTTCCTTTTATCTCTTGACTCCCTACTTTAGCATTCCAATCCCCTATAATGAGAAGAACATCCTTCTTTGGTGTCATTTCTATAAGGTGTTGTAAGTCTTCATAGAATTGGTCAATTTCAGTTTCTTCAGCACTGGAAGTTGGTGCATAAACTTGGATTACTGTGATGTTAAAAGGACTGCCTTGGATTCGTATCGAGATCAATCTATCATTTTTGAAATTGCATCCCAGTACAGCTTTCGCCACTCTTTTGTTGACTATGAGAGCCACTCCATTTCTTTTACGGGATTCCTGCCCGCAGTAGTAGATATGATAGTCATCTGAACTGAATTCGCCCATTCCCGTCCATTTTAGTTCACTGATGCCTAGGATGTCAATGTTTATTCTTGCCATCTCATTTTTGACCACATCCAGCTTACCAAGGTTCATGGTTCTTACATTCCAGGTTCCTATGCAATACTTTTCTTTACAGCATTGGACTTTCCTTTCGCTTCCAGGCATATCCGCAACCAAGCGTCCTTTCGGCTTTGGCCCAGCCGCTTCATCAGCTCTGGATCTACTTGTACTTGTCCTCCACTCTTCCCCAGTAGCATGTTGGACGCCTTCCGACCTGAGGGGCTCATCTTCCAGCGTCATAACTTTTATATGCCTGTTGTCTTTGTCCATGGAGTTTTCTTGGCAGGGATACTGGAGTGGGTTGCCAGTTCCTCCTCCAGGTGGATCACGTTTGGTCCAAACTCTCCACTATGACCTGTCCATCTTGGGTGGCCCTGCACGGCATAGCTCATAGCTTCCCTGAGTAATTCAAGCCCCTTCGCCACGACAAGGCAGTGATCCATGAAGGTCTCTTCTGGTATCAGAACCCAAATGGGGCCCAGAAACTGGTGGAAGATTCAGGCAAGCAGGAGGAAGGGCACCTTCACCCAGCCAGAATCCTCCCCTGGCCCCCAACACAGAGCATGAGAGGGGGACTTGCTGTCATGCTTTGCCTTCTGTGGGCTTTGGAGAAGCATTTGCCTGGCCACTGTGGGGACAGAATTGCAGAACAGTAGGGTTGGAAGGGATCCCCAAGGACAATCTAGTTGAGCCCCTGCAATGCAAGAGCCCCAGCAGAGCTGTCCTGTCTCTTCCTCCAGAGTTCGCGGCCAGAGGTCTTCCTGGACGTAGTGGAGCGTCTCACGGTCATCATTGCAGCCAACGTAAGTCAAAAGCAGTGCCAGAGATTCCCTTTTGCACAGCCCTTCCCTGAACCCATAGAACTGCCCAGGTGGAGGCCCTGAGCCCTGTGCCTCTTCCCTCCCAAGGGAACCCCCATGAAGACTGACATCCAAGGGGAAATCCGCCTCAAGAGTTTCTTTCCTGGCTGCTCCGGTGAGTAAATGCCCTCACATTTCGGATAGCTTCTGCTTGCGCCTCCCTTTCTCTGCCCATCAGAAAGTAAAGTGCCTGGCTGGTTTTCAGAGGACAAGCCAGGACCTCCTGCTTGTCTGGACACCACTTGGGGGGGCAGGTTTGTCCCAGGGGGCTGCTCCTTAAGAGGCTGCCAGTCTGGGGCAGGATATGTCTCTGGAGGCTCCTACAAAGGGTGGTGCAAAGTGACCAAGGAATCCATGCCATGTTTTTTTGGGGGGAGGGGGTGCCTAGAAAGAGAGTTTTGCTGCAGGGAGATGTGACCCTGGCCCTACTGTGAAGGTTCATTTCTTGCAGGGAATGGGGGTTCCCCCCTCCCACTTTCCCACTAGGCAGGCTTTATGCAAGTTAAGTGTACCCACTGCCCCATCACCATGTGGCAGGGCAACCTCAGTTGCAAATAAGCTGAAGGATAAAAACACAGCAACTGTGAGGAAGAGAAGCAGCTACTGCTTGGAGTCACGGGGCAGTGAGGGCTCTCCTCCCTGGGGGGAAATGCCCCTTGAGGAACCAGGAGAGCTCATGGAGGCTGTGCCCTTTTCTCTCCTGCAGAGATGCGGGTTGGCCTCACTGAAGAGTTTTGTGTGGGCAAGACTGAGCTGCGAGGTGAGTGTGCCCCCTGCGCCCCACAGAACCTCAGGACCTGCCTCCCCTAAAACCTCTCTTGCTTTGCCCCCAGGCTACGGCACTACAGTGCGGGTGGACGAGTGCTCCTTCCACAGCTCCGTCAAGCTGGACGAATTTGAGCGCAGCCGCATCCTCCGCGTGAACCCCAGCCAAGGGGAGGTAAACGCAAGCGGGGGGGGGGCTGACCCATGGGGATTGGGAGAAGCCCACATGCTGAGCCCTGCCCTTCTTTGAGCAGCTGACCCTGATGCAGTACCAGCTGGTGGACGACACCCCTGCGGCCTTGCCCTTCCATCTTTTCCCCACCATCAACTACAACCCCAATGGCCGGTGAGTGGGGCCTGGCTGCCACCTCAAGCAGCCCTCAAAGTGCTCCAGGCAAGGGAGGAGAAGGGGGCGCCCCCCCAGCCCTGCCTCACCCTGCACCTTTTCCACCCCTGCAGAGTGCAGATCTACCTCAAGCTTCGCTGTGACTTGTCACCAAAAAGGTACAGTCCTTTCCTGTAGTTCGGGGGGGGGCAACTAGGAAGGGGGCACCCACTTCACCCTGCTCTGCTCCACTCATGGGTCCCATCTCTTTCAGCCACGCAGTGAACATCCACCTCCACTTGCCTGTACCTAAGGCCACTCTAAGGTAAGTTGAGGGGGGTGGCTGCTGCAAAGGCCACTTCCAACATGGCAGGTGTCCTTGTGCCCCTGCTTGGTGCTCCCCTCCCCCTCTCACGGCTGTTCCCCCACCCCCAGCCTCTCCCAGGAGCTCAGCAGTCCTGAGCAGTCCGCCACCTTCCAGCCCTCCACAAAGTCCATCGAGTGGGTCATTCCCAGAGTCCAAGGTGGCTCCCAGCTCTCAGCCCTTTTCAAGGTAAGGGGTTAACCGGGGGGCCCAGCAGTTGGTGCAGCAATGAAGGGAAGCCCCACAATGGTGGCCCTTCAGCTGCTGCTGCCCCATCATGTGTCTGTTTTGCAGCTGGAGGTGCCAGGGCCGAGCCGGGCGCGGCTGCTGGAGGTGGGCCCCGCCAACCTCTCCTTTGAGGTGCCAGCACACACGTCTTCTGGTCTGCAGATCCGTTTCCTGCGCTTTGTGGGGCCGCACCCGAGCCTCCCTCACCGCTGGGTGCGCTATGTGACCCACAGCGATTCCTATGTCATCCGCCTCAGCGCAGGCTAGATGCATTAGGGCCCGACCATGCAACATCCCTCGCCGGCCCCCGTCAAAGCAGCCTCTTTGCAGGCACCCAAAGTTGTCCGTAAACAGTTTTATTTCTCAGCCAACAGCTCCACAAAACCCAATCAAGAAGGAACAGCAGAACAGAAATAGCAGAATGGAAAGTGTCCCACAAGTGAGAGGAGCTGAGGCAAAACCTCAAGTGCTACACAACGAAAACTGTCCCTGAGAAATGGGGGCAAGGAGAGCCCCCTAAGGCACCAAAACCAGATCGTCAATTAGACAAACAGCACTGGCAACAAGCAACTGAAGCTTCCAACCCCAGGAGGGGCAGCGCAGCAGAGCCCCCTGAGAAACTGCGAGGAGGGGAGCCTATCGGGAATCCTGCAGGAAGAGGGAAAGCAGGTGTTAAGGGGGAGCCATCTTGTTCTGCCCCACTCATCTCTCCTTTAAGAAGCCATTAGGAAAGATCCTGCAGGCAAGGAGAGGCCTCAGCTCTGACTCCTGCGGACAAAAGCCAGGCAGGCCAGCTGCCCATTCACTGCCTGCTGCCCAAAGTGGAGTCACTCCAGCAAAGCCAAACGCAGCCCTTCCTCCCGCCCCCAAGAGGGAAACCAGAAAACAGCCGAGGGGGCGCAAGGAGGAGGAGGTGCTGCAGGTCAGGCTGGCTGGGGCTCTCGGGACCTGGGGGCAGGCAGCACTCTCCCCCCCCCATTGCCAGGGGCTTCTTTTCACCTTGCCAAAGGCGACCTCCTCCTCGCTGGTCTCTGGCTCTTCCACCACCGCCTCTCCCACTTCCATCAGGGTCAGCCTGTGAGGCAGAAACAGAGGCATGTCTTGGGCACAGCAAAGGGACGTTTGCTGCCTGGCCATGTTGGGGAACTTAAAGCTTATTCTGGGGGTGGGGGAGGCAGTCTGGATGGCTCCAATCTGGTGCCTGCCCCGCCTCTGCGTTCTCTGCCTTTCCACACCTGCCCTGCAAAGACAGTCTGGTCACAGGAATCTCTCTCTGGATGCACAGACGCCAAACATCTTGGCTTTATTGTAATAATTACTATTCATATTAATGAATAAAACCAACAACCCATAAAATAGCGCATACAAATTCTTCTATCACTTGTTGTTCTGTCATGGAAAACGTTACTTCCACTTACTTAAATTGGCAGAGGCCTCGTGGTGAAACCCTATTGCCCACTCTCCAGCCTGCAGCAACTCAAGGGCCCAGACAAACTTACCGCCCCAACTGCCGGCCTAGGCTACCACGGTTCTTGGGCTGAAGCTGGCTGCGAGGGGCTTTGCGGCCCTGCTGCGGCTGGCTGAAAAGGCAGAAGAGAAGCAAGTCAAGCCTCCTGCAGGGAGGGTGCTAGCGAGTCCCAGCCCACCCACAGCCCAGCTCACCTCTGCACAAACTCCAACTCGGAGCCTGAGTCCTCCTGGCCCAGCAGCTGGGCAGCCGAGTGGCCTTTTTTCCGCAGGGTGGTGGATGTCATCAAGGGGCTCTGTAAGTGGCTGCCGGAAGTGGAGGAGAAACTGGCATCACTATGCCCAGGGGACTCTGCCAAGGCAGGAGAAACATGGCCGTTTCCACTTCCAACTGCAGCCATACAACCACCACCACCCTGCCCCCCCTCCATTCCGCCTCCTACCATCCAGGTGCCGCCTCTTGGCAGGTGGTCCAGGCTTCTGCTGGGCAGGTACATCTGGTGAGGGGGCTGTCTCCTCCTGGGGGCTCAGGGAGCGCTGATAGACCAGGAGCGAGGCCCAGAGGTGCTCCTCTCCGCGTTGGGAGGACAGGTGCGCCTGGCTGATCTTCTTGAGGTAGGACAGGCTGCCAGAGGGAGGAGCTACATTAGGCTTAACAACAGAAAAAGGAGCCGAGGGGCACAGGGACCTCCCAGCCTCCCCATCTTCCCTCGCACGTCACTCACAGCAAGGCTTTGTCGGGAGGCACCAGCCGTGGAGAAAACTCGCTCAGCAGCTCTAAGAAGGGCAGGTGGATAAGGTCCAGCCTGGAGTCGGAGGCCACCTGCTCCTGGAAGGCAAACTTTATCCCATCCCTACAGCAAATGAAAGTGCAGCAGGGATGCCTCCTGGGCCTGGGGAGCTACCCTCTTGGCTTGCCCTTCCCACACCCGGGAACTGGGCAAGGCTGTGCTTCAAGGCAGAAGCAGCCACTTTGCGCCCAGGTGCATTGCAGGCAGAACCCTGGAAAGCCACTGCCAGTTGATGCAGAGAGCACTGAGCCAGTGGACCAGCCATCTTTGGCTTCCCAAGTCCCACCCTTCCACCTGCTCAGCTGGCTTCCTGTCAGGCATTGGCTGCTCTTGGACCAGATCCTGCCCTCCCACTACTTCCCACACCCTGCAAGGCCCTGGCAGCAGCAGCATCCTCACTTATGCAGAGTGACAAGGGCGGAGCGGTTCTGCAGCTGGTGCAGCCCAAAGAGCAGAGAGAATCGACGTGCCAAATCCCGGATCTCCAGGAAGGTGGCCGATTTGACGCCTGCAGGTCCCTGCTCCAGAAGCAGCTGAGTCAGCAACTAGGAGGAAGAGCAAGGGAGCGTCACCCAAGGCCTCTCCACGACCTCTTGGCTCAAGGTCCTCCCCCCATTACCTGCTGCAGAGTGAGGAGCAGCGTGTGAGCCCATTCGGTCCGGTCAATCTGGCGGGTCTCATTCAGTGTTGCCTTGATGATGTCCCCATAGTCGTTGTAGGACTGGTGAGGGCAAAGAGTGATTCAGAGAAAGAAGCAACAGTGGGAAGAACACTAAAGTCACTCCAGTACCAAGGCAGAGGCTTAAGCCATAGAGAAACACGGAAAGTTCTATTCCCTATTATGGGATGGGTAAGGAAGGGCAATAGTCCTAGCAGGCAGCACTCCTTGGCTAGGGTATAACTGGAAATGGGCTTCCAAACATCCTCTTGTACCCAAGAGCCATGACTTGTGCATTTCAAGTTTTGCTTCTGTGAACAATACACTGGCTGGCTATTTTGGTTAACTGGAAAGTCAGGCAGCTAGACAGCAGCTGGCAACCTGCTGGAGACACATCAGGCCTGGTAAGTGCAGCATTCATGGGCCATTGAGATGCGTCTGACTGGGACCACTGGGCTGTGAAGGCTGCAAAGGGGCTGGGCTGTAGCACAGGCAGATGGAACCTTTCCCAACCATCTGCCTACCCCTCAATCCCCTGACATCACATTGTCAGGTGACCAAAAATATTTCGTTTCTTTCAGGCATGCAAAGAGGTTTGTGCCAATCAGGATATTGAATTTCTGCTCAGATTGTACTGGGAAGCTTCCCTGGGAATGTGCTGCTCTAGAGTAAGAGACAACTGCTTTGCTGGAGTAAGTGCATTGCAGAGATGATAGGCAAGCACACGTAGGCCATGGTAGGCAAGGTTGCTAGTTGGACTATCTGTGTTGGTGCTCTTTGCCAAGGTAAAAGTGCTTCACATGGGACATGCTAGGATGCCAGAAAGACCGGGTCAAAGACAGCTATTATGACAGTCCTCTGCTGATCATCATGTAGAACAGAGAACCCCAGGGTTTGTCCCCAGGTGGATGCTGCACAAAAGGTAGCCAGAATTGATCCCCTGCCCACAGAAAACCCCCAGCCAGGCCCGACCAGCCTCGTGAGTAGTGGCGAGACTTTGGGTGAGGTAATAGGGTCTTTTAAATCTGCTGCTGCCTGATCATCCATGAGTTCAGTGCGCTTCTGGCTACGTGCCTAATGCTTTGCACTTGCACCCTGAGCCTGCAATCTTTTGAACTGTAACACATATTCCCCATCAGGGTGGGGAAAGAATCCCTTGGGAGCCTGGGAGGGAGAATGTCCCCATCCTCTACCATCAGGCAGCTGCTGTGCATTACAGCTCCAGATAATGCCGAAAGCAACAGTTCCCCCCCCAACCGCAGCTCACCAGAGCTGCACATGGAGGACCAGATGTGGGTCTCTTGGGGCCTTGCTGGGGAAGGAACGGCTAATCTGGCACCCAACCAGCTGTCCAGCAACATCACTGAGCAAGAGGAAGGGGACCCATGTCAGAGCCAAGAGTCTGGGCACATCCGCCGCTGCCACCACCAACCTTGGAGTAATGCTTGAAGATGTCTGAGGCAGCACTCAGCTCCAGGACTCCGTAGATAATGAGCTTGCAGAATCCGGCCAGCAGCTTGCGGCGCTGGTGCAGTTGCTCAATCTGGAGCATCTCATCCTGGCTGCCTGAGGCCAACAAGGGGGAGGGTGGGTGAGGCTGCTCTGCCCAGGGACCCCCTGCCCTCCTGCAGCCAGTGGCTCCATGGGCACAGCCCAGTACCTTCGACCTGGTCGTGGTTGAAGACGTGGTCCACAAGGAAGCCAGCTAGCTGTGACTGCAAAGCGACATCCGGCTCGTACACCAGCTCCCGGAGCAGGCGGTGGCCCCCATACGGCAGTTGAGGCCCGAAAATCATGAGCAGGTCAGTCAGCACCACAAAGGCCTGGCAGGGAAACCAGAGTGAAAGTGAGGGGGCAGGAAGGGACATTGCACGATTCAGGAGCAAGTCCTAGAAGGGGGAGGGGGCAGGAAAACGGCAGCAAGCAGGGACACACTGCCTCATTTCTGTACTCCCCTCCTCTGGAATCAACAGGGCAGGCAAAGGAGAGGAGTAGCCTCTTCCTTGTCCCAGCAGCAACAGGCAAGGAAGCTCCCACCCACTGCATTGCAGTTGTGGCTGGGGCAAGAAATCAATGCCTCTCCTCCTCCATGACTCCTGCCTGGGGCTGCTGCCTCCCAAACACCATTGCACTCTCTCTCTCAAATCAGCTGCACAAGGCCAAGCCATGCAACAAATGAAACCATGAGTCGTTCCCTCCAGCTGCTTCCTTCTTGTAGTTTCCTGCCCTTTAGCAGGTTTCTGGAGCACCACCTCAGTCTCCTGCCCATCAATGAAGTTATTGTCCCCAGTAACTGGTGTTCTGACTGTAATTTGTCTCCCTCCCTCTCAGGGTCTAGTTTAAAGATCTCCTGATCAGGTTTGTGAGACTCTTAGAAAACACATTCTTGCCAACTGCTGTGAGGTGCAGCCCATCTCTTGCCCGAAGTCTTTCCTCAAGAAGTGGAGACCATGATCCAAGATGCCAAACCCTTCCTGACATCACCTGCACAGCCAGTGGTTGACCTCCAGTATTTCTCTCTTTTTGGGGGCCACAACCTTCAACAGGAAGGAGTGATGAAAAGACCACCTGTGCCCCAAGGTCCTTCAGCTTCCTGCCCAGAGTATCAGAGTCCTTTGCTATATGCTGAAGGTTGTGTGGCAGTACTGCTTGTACCCACATGAATAAGGAGGAAGGGGTTGTGGCCAGTGGGCTTTTAAGATTTGGCAACTTCTCTCTCTCATGTGAAGAGAGAATGTGAACAAGAGATGAGCAAGCATCCCTGTGGCCAACAGCAGAAGCCCAGCTCTTTTGAGTGTTTCATGAAGTAGGCAAGAACCAGAATCCCAGCTCCCATGGGGAACACAAGAACCCTGTCTCCTGCTCTCACCTGCTCCTGAACACCGGGGTCCATGTCCACAAGGTAGTTCTGACAGAGGGAGCAGAAGGAAGCCACTTTTTCCTTCAGGCTGAGCAGCTGCTCCTGGAAGGAGGAGTGGTGTCATGAGCGTGTGGTGGTGCAAAGGGAGACCCACGCTCTCTAAAAGCCCTGCTCACCTGTCTGGGAAGGGGGTCAGAGGCTGTGGCAGTGGCACAGAGGTGGGACAGCTCCCAATAGAGTGAGAAGTATGAACAGGATATGGCAGAGATGACCAACTGCAACAAAGGAAGTCAGGCAGATATGGGAGTGGCCAAAGCAAGATCAATAATTTTTGGAGTGGGGAGGAGCCTTCCACTCTGCAGCTGCAAGACTGCACCCACCCCCAAAAATGGTAGGATGTGGTAGCAACAGTGAGATGACACACAGGCATGCAACTGTGAGCACATGCGCCTATGTTCATCTCCACTTTTCCAGGGCACTCGTCAGTTCAAGCCACTCTCTCCCTGCAACCCTGCAGTACCTGCTTGGGGATCTCCTCTGTGTCCACCGTGTGGCGCAGGAGTCGGATGCAGGGGTCAAAGAAATTCCACGGGGTCAGGTCATGAGCACTGCAGACAAAAAAGCAAAAGACAGTCCTTGCCTCTTCCTTCCATGCAACAGAAGCAGCATGAGGCTGCTCCAGAGCAGCAGAGGGAGGGTCTGTGTCGGAATACACTTCGTGGATCCGTTAGAGATCCGCGGTTATTTGTTTATTTTAATGATTATTGAGAACTACTTTTCGTATCCTTACACTTAAAAGTGAAAGTGAAAGTAAGAATGAAGAGTCATTTTGCCATTAGGATTACTCCGCCTTTAACTTGTAGTCCCGGTAATGTTTCAAAGTTATCAATGAACGTTTATCCTGTTTCCCGCCTTTTTGGAGGGCAGCAACAGTGGTTTTATTGGTTAAAGTATTGATCATGATGTCATATCTGTTCCCAAATAAAAGGCTGAGGCTCCCCGCTTAGGCACGTTCTTTTACGTTCTTTTACGTTTGTTCAGTTGAGGTCAAGTTTTAGTTTAAGGGTTTTTGGGAGCGGGCTGGATGGGCTGGATGGGTTTTTCTTTTAGTCAGGTTTAGTTCGCGGAAGATATTTCGGTGAGATTTTAGTTAGGCTTTTAGGTTTAGCCTAGGGCTAGATTTGCGGAAGATTTATCGGTCTAGTTTTATTTAGTTTAGTATCGCGGAAGATTGGGCGCGCAGGGACTGAGAGCTTAGGGAAACTTAGCTTAGGGCAAGAAAACGAGCCTACGCGGGTTTGGCCAAAGCCACTAAAGAAAGATTCTGTGTCTGTCGTCCTTTGGGGAAAAGAGTAAAGGTTTTTAAGAATTTTTAATTTCAATCAGAACTTAGATAACATCCTTGGTTTGGTTTCCTTTATTATTAAATGACAAGTGGTTCCAGTTCCGATTCAGGGCATCCATTAGTTTTCGAGGCATTCATTTAGTTTTGAGGCATTCGTTCACTCACGCACCTTCAGAGTCATTTTCCGCCTTACTCAGCTACCTTCAGATTGTGAGACTTGGCCGGCGCCCGTGCTCATAAGCACACGGAACGCTGGCCGCTTTTCCCCCGCAACTGGTACCTCGTGCGTGGGTAGCTTAAACTCACGCACGGGGAGCTCCAGCACCGAACCCCGGCAGGTCTGAAAGCCTTGGGCTGGGATGCTAGCCAGGATGGGGCCCGCAGAACAACAGGACTGCCTGGTTCTCTCCCTCCTCCCTGTGCTCACCTGTGCAGGATGGCAATGCGTTTGAGAGTGGCAGCCACACGGTACACATCTTCATTCTCCAGACAGCAGGGTGACTGAACAGGAACCAAGAGAAAGAAAACCTAATTGACAATGCCCGTTTCTCCTCCTCCTTGATCATTGCAGTCTTTTGGCCTTCTATGGACTGCAATGACAAAGATGCCCTGTCTATCTGTGAAGCAGGAATGCAACCCAGCACCTCAGCACTCCTCCTATGTGGAGGAGGGAGAAATGAAGGAAAAGCATTGCTCCATACATGCACTGCCTAACCCAGCCACCAACCCCATTCCCAGGCACCTCTGCTGCACCCACCCATCTGTGGTCTGGCCACTGCCTTCCCACTGACCATTCCAAGCTGTCACGGCCACCAGCGCTCTGTACCTGGAACAGTTCAGTCACCTCATGCTGGAATTTATCCGCCAGATGGTCTACCAGACAACTACGGGCAAAATCTGCCCGGCTGTAGAAAGCCAGTTCTGGAGAGCAGAGCATGTGCAGAGTCCTAGAAGTAGCCTCCAGCACTTCGCAGTCTGTGTGCTTTTCCATCACCTCCCACAGCTGGGCCAGCAGCAGCTCTAAATGCTTGGGGAAAGTGCAGCAGCCTGGTTGGTTGGCAGCTCTGGACAGGCTTATCTAGGGGGAGAAGGCAGGCCCAGCCCCACGCCCAAGCCCTGGTCTGGCGAAGGGAGGGGGCAGGCTCAGGGCTCCCTCACCTTTTCCAGACGGCCACTGCTGTAAAGAGTCAGGTCAAAGTAGCGTGGGACCTCCAGCAGATAAACCATTTTTTCGGCATCAGCTGAGAACTGGCCAAAGGGAGCAGAGAGAAGGGATATTCAGGCTCCCGCATAGCCAAGAGGAGCCATGAACAGGAGGGCACTGCCCAGGGCAAGGGAAACCATCTTGTCTGCATTTGCAGAAGCCAAGAATGTCAAGTGCCATGAGCCCACACCCCAACAGGGAGGGACACGTAAGTCACCCCAGAATGCTTCCATGCCCCCCAGTAACACAGAGTGAGGCCCCCAATCCTCACAGGGCTCACCTTAGCCAGCAGCAGGGGCAGCAGGGGGATGAGGTGCTGGGTGAGTCTGTGGCGATCCTCCACTTGCACCTTGCGCTCCCGAGCAGAAAGCACCTTGCAGAGCAGAAAGGATGGGAAGAATAGCCCAGTGGAGGGCAGGAGCTGAGCTGAGAACACCTCAGGCGGCCACCCCAACCCTTCCTTTACCTTCTTTCCAGAGATCCGGCCGACAGGTGGCTGCCCCTCGGTGGCCTGCCGCACACTGGCTGCCAAGAACATGATGAGGCTGTTCTCTTCTCGGTCTCCGAGGCCTGTGGAGTAAGACGGCAGCTGAGCCAGGGAGCGAGGCGGCTCACCCAAGCAGTTCTGCAGGCCGTTTGCTGGCCTGCGCAATGCAGTTGTTCCACACTGTACACCTCATACACTGTCTGTGTCTGGGCTACCCTTTAAACCCACCTCAACGTTGGTGAACTGCAGCTTCCATCATCCCTGGTCATTTGCCACGCCTGCTAAGGCTGATGGGAGTTGTAGTTCACCACCTTGTATGTTCCCCACTCCAACTTTAGCCTACCCTGCGAGAAGTCTCAAAGGAGAGGTTTCATTTCACCAAGCAGCCATTATGTCTCCATCTCGACGTGTGAAGGTAAAAAATAGGCAACTAGAACAAAAGCTGCTCCTGCATCTCTTCACAGTCAGAGAAACTGCTTAAAACTGCCAACATGCAAACCACTCCAACTCCTCCCCTGGCACCTTTGGAAGCAGCCAAAGGAGGGCTGGACATGTACCTGCTAGGAATGTGTCCAGGCGATGCTAAAAATGACAAGCAGACACCCGATCCAAGGTAACCCCTCCCCTTCCATGATTCTACTCAGACCTTGCAGTTGTGAGCTGATCACTGAAGAGCTAGGTGGGTTCTGGACCACACCAGATTGAAACTTTTCACCTTGGACACTTTACTGGCAGACGTGCCCAGCAAGAGCCAACCTCCACCATCACGTGTGCAAGCTGGGCAGAGGTGTCAATGCTCTTCACTGCTTCCAGGTGTCCCTTCAGCCCCCCCCCACCTGTTCCTCACCTTCCACAGGGGGATCCTCCAGCAGCAGCCCAGTCAGCAGCTGCCAGTCCTTCAGCAAGGCAGCCGCACAATCCCACAGGCTGTCCACCAGGTAGCTGGCATGGTCGTGGAACTGTGTGGGGAGAGCAATGTCATGCCCCTGCCTGAGAAGGCCTCTCCTGCCCCCACCCCCCTGCTGCCTCACCTCACTCTGAATGAAAAAGGCCAGCAGCAGCTGGAAGGCGGCTCTGGTGTGCTGCTTCCCTGCTGTACCCCTGGCACACATGGTGGGAGCCAACAACCTAGGGGCCAAACCACTATTGTTAAGAAAGGGAAGATGGAATCAAGGATTCTGCAGGAAGGCTTGTAAGAGGCAGCAGAGCAAGATCAAGTCTCGTTTGTTTAATAAAATTTATAGACCGCTTGACTGCAGCAAAACACATGATTTACAAGATATATGAAAAAACAAACTGATCTTCTGCTTGAGATACTGCAGTTCCGGGGGGGGGGGTAGAGAGGGGACACACACTCACTTGTTATATAAGAATTCGCCAGCGGCTGCTGCAAGAGGACGGTTAGAAGCATACACAAGTGGAAAGATGCTTGCACAATCCGAGTCTGTGAGCACGTCATCCATATTCCTGAACGGAGATCAAGCATCCACTCATCAGTGGGCGAAGGCTGGAGCTCAGTGGCAGAGCACATGCCCTGCATGCAAAGGTCCCAGGCAGGGCTGAGAAACACCTTGTTCCAACCCTGGAGGCATCTTGCTTGTCAGCACAGACAACACTGCATTGAATGGACCAAGGAAGCTTCCTGTGTGCACACTATGGACTTGGGGGCGGGGCGGAATCCAAGGGATTCAGGCCCTAGCAGCAGCAGCACCCCCCCCCCCCCACAACACTTACTGAAAGATGAGGGTGAGCAGCCTGACAGCTTCCACTGCCACCTGGGGCTCCTTATCCAGGACCATGGACACCATTCGCTCCTGCAGGGAAGAGTGCAGGCATTGGGTGGGGGAGCAACGCACCTCCCCACCATGTCTTCAGAGATACAAGGAGCCCACAGAAGGTACAGGAACATAATCCCCCAGTCAGAGGAAGGCCAAGAAGGTGTGGAAGACATCCAGTTGACAGCATTCTTGGGTCAAGACCCTTACCTTGAAGCGGCTGGTGAAGAGCTCCAGGCGAGCAGCCCTCTCCTGGCTGTGATACAGTCGTTGCAGAGCAAGCAGGCACTTGAGCCGGACCTCCCCCTGCTGCAAGACAGACAGGAAGAGATTAGGAGCAAGAGACTAGCAGCTGCCAGGCCGACTCCTTGGGCTCCTTCAAGAGAGATCAGCAAGGCCAGACCCTAAGGTGGACATTCTCCCAGGAGAACCTCAACTTTCACAGACATGTTTCTACTTTCACAGAACCAACTGAGAATATTACCTGCACTACCCACACTGATGAACAAGTAACTAGAATAACCACAGATTCTTATAGTCACCTAAACAAGCCTGCAATCTTGCAGTTAAAATTTGTTTCAATGGGTTTTAAGGAGCCTTGACTTCAAAGGACTACAAGACAGCTGTCCTAAGTCAAGTAACTTCTACCTGAAAGCTCCATATGGCAAACAGTAAGTTGTTTAGTCTTTTCCTCTGAACTACATTCACTCATAACTAACTTCGACTTAAGAAGTGCCTGGGCTCAAATCTCATCTCAGCCTTATACGTTGTAATACAGTTACTGCCTCACATTTGTGTGCATGAAAGGGTTAACCTGAGGCCCTCACGTCTTCCTGCTCCCTGATCACAACTTTAGAATGCTGCATGTGAATGAAGAATCTCTCTATAAGGAGGTTTCATTGCCTGCACTTTTGCTAACCCAAAGATTGCATGAACCTTTTTGTAATGAAACCAAGTACATTTCTTTTTAAGTTGTTTGGAACCGTTTTCATTTTTTTATTTTTTAAATAATTTTTTATTGAAAAATTTAACACTCATATACTAATTCTTACATACAGTGATATATACATACACTTACATTATCAACTTTACAGTACCACATCTTACATATCCTCGATACATAGACCCACCACCACCCTCCACCCTACCCCCGTAAATTGTAGTATCTTTTAATCTCTGTTAATTTCCCTTGCATATTAATAACCTTGTATATTTCTTATTCCTCCAAATACCATTATTATCTGTATAGAATATGATAGCTAAATGTCATTCCGTATTTCATTTTCCGTTTCTTCCTTATCCCAATTCTGGAACTCGCCTTAATCTGATATCAGTTCTGGTTTTTCAATATAGTTTTTTAAATATTCTCTAAATGCCTTCCATTCCTTCTCCACTTTTTCCTTTGGGATCCCTCCAACCCTCTCCATCAATCTCACCATATTATAATATTCTATTAATTTCACTAACCATTCCGTTTTAGTTGGTATTAGGACACTCTTCCAGTTCTTTGCTACCAGAAGCCTTGCAGCCGCTGTTATGTATAGATATAATACTTTATCAACTTCTTTTAGGCTTTCTGGTATTATTCCTAATAAAAATCCTTCGGGTGTTTTCCTGAATGAATATTTAAATATTTTTTTCATTTCATTATATATAACATCCCAAAATTGCTTAATATTGGGGCAATCCCACCAAATATGTAACATAGAGCCTGTTGCCAACATACATCACTGCAGCCTTTGTTCATCTTACCGATTCTTTCTGGTGTTAAATACCAACTGTGTTGCTTCTTGAGAAAGTTTTCTTTTAAGATGTATTACAGGGAGAACTTCATATCTTTTTTTCCATAACTTCTCCCATGGCTCAAACATTATATTTTTGCCAAAATCCTGCGCCCATTTAATCATTGAGGCCTTAACTAATTCATATTTTGTCTCCCATTCTAGAATCAAATTATATAATTTAGCTATACTTTTGGAATTCTCCTGAATTAAATACTTCTCTAAATTAGAAATTTCTTTTTCAAATCCTATCTGTTTATCTTTAATAAATCTATACTTAATTTGGGTATACTGAAACCAATCATTAGTATAAATTTTGATCTCTGAATAATCCTTTAATTTTAATTCCCTATTAGATTCTTGCAATATAATTTTATATGTAACCCAATTATCTTTCATATTCAATCTTTTTACTGCTACTATCTCTAATGGTGAGGCCCACCAGGGTATTTTCGGTTCTAGTATTTTTTTATATTTTTCCCAAATTTTATATAATGACTTTCTAATTATATGTTCCAAAAATCCTTTATGGACCCTTACTTTTTTATCAACCAAATAGGTGTGCCAACCAAACCTTGTTCCCACTCCCTCAAGATCCAACACATCAGCGTCATCCAGTTTTATCCATTCTTTTAGCCAGACCAATCCTGATGCATTGTGATATAATTCAAAATCAGGAAGACCAAATCCCCCTCTTTCTCTTTTATCAATCATAATTTTATGCTTAATCCTTGGTTTCTTCCCAGACCATATGAACTTTGCCAAATCTTTCCTCCAATTGTTAAAGCATTTCCCCCCCACCCAGTAAAGGAATACTTTGAAACAAAAACATCATTCTCAGGAGTACGTTCATTTTTATAACCGAAAATTTCCCCATACTTCCAAGAGATCTTTAACCTCTTTCCATATTTTGCCATAATTTTCATTAATTAAATCTATATTATTTGATGTCAAATTTATTCCCAGATATTTCATCTTCTTTTTAATTTCCAATCCAGTTATCTGTTGTAGTTCAGTTCTCCCTTTCTCATCCATATTTTTAACCAATACATTCATTTTCTTATAATTTAATTTAAATCCTGCATATTTACCAAATTCATTTATGCTCTCCAGTGCTCTGGATATGCTTTCTAAAGGATCTTCCGTCGTGATCATCACATCATCAGCGAAGGCTATGATCTTTTATTTTCTTTCCCCTACCACTATTCCTCTGATTAGTCTGTCTTGCCTGATTTTCTTTAATAATTCTTCTAAAACAATTATAAATAACAGTAGTGAAAGGGGGCAACCCTGCCTTGTACCTTTAACAATATTGACACTTTCTCCCATCTCTCCATTAATAATTTGCTTTTTGTTTTCTATAGATTGCATCGATACCTTTCTCAATTTTTTCACCCAATTTCATTTCCTTTAATAATTTTTTCATAAAATCCCATGAAACTTTATCATAGAATTATAGAATCATAGAGTCGGAAGAGACCACAAGGGCCATCTAGTCCAACCCCCTGCCAAGCAGGAAACACCATCAAAACATTCCTGACAGATGGCTGTCAAGCCTCTGCTTAAAGACCTCCAAAGAAGGAGACTCCACCACACTCCTTGGTAGCAAATTCTACTGCCGAACAGCTCTCACTGTCAGGAAGTTCTTCCTAATGTTTAGGTGGAATCTATCAAAAGCTTTCTCCGCATCTATTGATACTAATGCTGGTTGTTTATCTTTTTTAAATTGCAGATATTCTAAAATATCCACTATGTTCCTAATGTTATCCTTTATCTGCCTTCCCCCAACAAAACCAGCTGGATTTTTATGTATTATATTCCCTATTACTTTTTTCAATCTATGCGCCAATAAACCTGCAAAAAAATTATAATCCGAATTAAGTAATGAAATAGGCCTATAATTTGAAATTAATTCTAAATCCGTACCCTGTTTTGGTAGAAGAGTTATGAAAGCAGCTGTCCATGATTCTGGAATACACCCTCTGTCTACTGCTTCTGTCAGAACTTCCTTTAGCGGCTCAATCAATTGATCTTCCATAACTTTATAGTATTCGGCTGGTAATCCATCAGGGCCTGGTGATTTCCCTATTTTCATTTCCCCCCCTGATTTCTGTAATTGATATCTGTTCATTTAATATTTTATAATCTTCATTTGATATTTCTGATAATTTATATTTCTTTAAATAATCCTCCATTTCATCTATTATTATTTCATCTTTTTGGTACAATTTTTTATATTTACCAAAAGTTTTATTTATTTCCTTGACACTATTGTTTTTTCTTCCACTCTTATTCTATTTATTAATTTTTCATTCCTCTATTTCATATACTTTCCAATACTTTCCCGGCTTTGTTTGCCCATTCAAAATTTTTATACTTCCAAAATTGCACCTGTTGCTCTACCTCCTGCTCTATGACTGCATTGTATTCCACTCTCAATACTTTGATTTCTTGATTTATCTTCTCCTTATTCTTACTGATATAAGCCATTTTTCTCTCTCTTCTTTTTCTTTTTTCTTTTAGGCAATAGAATTTTGTTGTATAAAGTACCCCCTTACCACTGCCTTTCCAGCATCCCACACTATTTTCATATCTATCCCTTTTCTCCAATTATTTTCAAAGTACTCCTTCACTAGATTTCTGGCTCCTTGAAGTATACTGTCATTTTTTAATAGAAAAATGTTCATTCTCCATCTTCTGTCATTTTTACTGTCCTTTCCCCTCAAAACCATCGAGACTGAAAGAATGGAAATTGTTTAAGGAGTATATGGAGAATAATGGTATAGGAAAATTTCTATTAGCAGAATTAGACTGAACCAAGATATTAAATCAGAGTAAGAGATAAAAAGAAGGGAATAAAAAAATGTATAACTGTGCGAAAACTTGGGTAAAGAATAACATATATAGCGATACTAATTGGGAGTCTTTTTATTTAAAAACAAGAATGTTTTAAATTTTGGAAAATATGTAAAAAAAATTGTTTTGTGTCGTTTTGTTTTTTGAATTTTTTGTGATTTCTTCTTTTTCTTTTTTCTTTCTTTTTTCCTTTTCTGTATAGTGTGTCATCTTTTTTGTTGTGTTTATTAAATGTGTGAATTGTATGAATGTTTTTAAAATAATAAAGTTTATTTTAAAAAATTAAAAAAACAAAACAAAACAAAATCACCGAGACTGGGTTATGGTCCGTGATTGTTTTAGATAATATTTCAGTTTTTTCAACCTTATTCATCAGATCCTTACTTATCCATATCCCAACTATTCTGCTATACGATTGATTTGGTTGGGAGAAATAGGTGAATTCTTTTTCGATAGGGTGCTCATACCACCACACATCTACAAGATCAAATTTTTTTACCATGGCCGTAAAGCTTTTTGGTAATCTCCCCTCATTTTCTCCATTTCCTCTCTGTGATCTGTCCAGTTCTGGTTCCGTCACTCCATTTAGATCTCCTATTATGACAATTCTTTTGTTTATGTGATCCATTAACAATATTCTCAAATTATAAAATTCAGCTTTTCTCCTATTTGGACCATAAACTCCAGCTATTATAATAGATTCACCCTCCACTATTATTTTGATTATGACAATACTTCCCTCTTTATCCTGCCTTAAATTTACTTTTGACATAGATCACCACCCCCTTCTTTTTCACATCATATGCAATGAACTCCTTTCCTAGCTTTGGCTTTACCAATACTCTTTTATGATTGATATTAATGAGTTTCCTGCAAGCAAGTCGGATCCCATTTCTGTCTTTCTAAAATACACTCTATCTTCTGTCGTTTCCTTCTATCATTTAGGCCATTCACATTCCTAGATATTAAGCTAAATTTCATTCTTTATTGGTTAAGATTAACAGAGAATATCGGAATTGACCCGGGGGGGGGGGAGAGAAAAGAAAAAAAAAAGAAATAGAGAACACAGAATATTAGTGATCTAACAACATGTGCAACGCAGTCCTTTGTCCTTCTGCCACCTGTTGGTCTCCTTCCTTGTCTTCCTCTGACCCAGACAATGCCTCTTTCTTCTCTTCTTTGTTCCTGATTCCACTTTTTCCTCCTCCCAGCTCTCCCCAATATTTTCTCCAAAACATGTCCGTTTCCTCAAAGGTCTCAAATCTCCTCCTTTTGCCTTTGAAGATAAAGGATAGTCCTGCTGGGTATTCCCATCTAAAAATTATAATTTGGCCTTTAGGTCTTTTGTTAGAAAGTGAAATTGTTCTCTCTTCTTTATCAGCCTTGGGGGGATTTCTCTCAAAATTATCATTTATTTTCCATCTATAATTAGAATCATAGAATCATAGAATCATAGAATCATAGAATCATAGAGTTGGAAGAGACCACAAGGGCCATCCAGTCCAACCCCCTGCCAAGCAGGAAACACCATCAAAGCATGCCTGACAGATGGCTGTCAAGCCTCTGCTTAAAGACCTCCAAAGAAGGAGACTCCACCACACTCCTTGGCAGCAAATTCCACTGTCGAACAGCTCTTACTGTCAGGAAGTTCTTCCTAATGTTTAGGTGGAATCTTCTTTCTTGTAGTTTGAATCCATTGCCCCGTGTCCGCTTCTCTGGAGCAGCAGAAAACAACCTTTCTCCCTCCTCTATATGACATCCTTTTATATATTTGAACATGGCTATCAGATCACCCCTTAACCTTCTCTTCTCCAGGCTAAACATACCCAGCTCCCTAAGCCGTTCCTCATAAGGCATCGTTTCCAGGCCTTTGACCATTTTGGTTGCCCTCCTCTGGACACGTTCCAGCTTGTCAGTATCCTTCTTGAACTGTGGTGCCCAGAACTGTACACAGTATTCCAGGTGAGGTCTGACCAGAGCAGAATATAGTGGTACTATTACTTCCCTTGATCTAGATGCTATACTCCTATTGATGCAGCCCAGAATTGCATTGGCTTTTTTAGCTGCTGCATCACACTGTTGACTCATGTCAAGTTTATGGTCTACCAAGACTCCTAGATCCTTTTCACATGTACTGCTCTCAAGCCAGGTGTCACCCATCCTGTATTTGTGTCTTTCATTTTTTTTGCCCAAGTGTAGTACTTTACATTTCTCCCTGTTAAAATTCATCTTGTTTGCTTTGGCCCAGTTCTCTAGTCTGTTAAGGTCATTTTGAAGTGTGATCCTGTCCTCTGGGGTATTAGCCACCCCTCCTAATTTGGTGTCATCTGCAAACTTGATCAGGATACCTTCAAGCCCATCATCCAAGTCATTGATGAAGATGTTGAATAAGACTGGGCCCAAGACAGAACCCTGTGGCACCCCACTAGTCACTTCTCTCCAGGATGAAGAGGAGCCATTAATGAGTACCCTTTGGGTTCGGTCAGTCAGCCAGTTACAAATCCACTGAATGGTAGCATTGTCTAGTCCGCATTTTACCAGCTTCTTTACGAGCATATCATGGGGCACCTTGTCAAAGGCCTTGCTGAAATCAAGATAGGCTACATCCACAGCATTCCCTTCATCTACCAGGCTTGTAATTCTGTCAAAAAATGAGATCAGATTGGTCTGACATGACTTATTTTTCAGAAACCCATGCTGACTTTTAGTGATCACAGCGTTCCTTTCTAGGTGCTCACAGACCGTTTGCTTAATGATCTGCTCTAGAATCTTTCCTGGTATTGATGTCAGGCTGACTGGGCGGTAATTGTTTGGGTCTTTTCTTTCCCCCTTTTTGAAAATAGGGACAACATTTGCCCTCCTCCAGTCTGCCGGTACTTCCCCAGTTCTCCAGGAATTCTCAAAGATTACTGCCAGTGGTTCTGAAATCACCTCTGCTAGTTCTTTTAATACTCTTGGATGTAGTTCATCTGGCCCTGGAGACTTGAATACATCTAAACTAGCCAAGTATTCTTGTATTACCTCCTTACTTATTCTGGGCTGTGTTTCCCCTGCTGAATCATCTGCCCCATATTCTTCAGGTTGGGCATTAATTAACTTGTCTTGCTCTTTGTTGGTAGAATTCTATCTTTTATCCAGTTAGATGTAAATGTGATTATACAGTCTGCCGGCTACTTATTAATTTTAGCCTTTTTAGAATTCACTCTGAAGATCTTTACTATATGTTGCATTACTTCCCTTTCTTGCAGATGTAGCCATTCCGCCAAAATTCCAATCATATTTTCCCCTAAGTCCTCCTTGTCTTCTTCTCAGAGTCCTTTCTTTAACTTGCATCTGGATCATCGCAAGAGCATCACTGATAGCCTCCTGAATTATCTTTTGTTCTTCCATTTCCTTTTTAGACCTGTCCATCTCTTTCTTGGAATCTTTCTGTTCTTTATTCTTTTTATTACATCCTCCATCTGTTGATTTTTATTCTTAATTTCTTGCACTTTCTTTTCTGAGTCCTTCACTCCCTCTAGCACTTCCTTTAATTGTATTTTAATTTCTCCATTTTCTTTTTCATTCCTTTCCAACTTGTTCTCTAATTTTTCATCAATTGTTCTTATTTTTCATTCATCTCTTTTTTAATATCGGCCAAATCTTTTTTCATTTCTCCGATGTCCGCCTTCAGGTTCCAAATAAGGTCTCTCAAGTCCATTTCCGGGTCTAAACCTGAATTGCTTCTTGATTGTTGTGGACATCCTGTTCCTGGTTTTTTTTATCCCATGAGACATCTTGGATAAATAGGCAAATAGAGTTTGCACAGAAGGTATCTTAGTCAATAATCAATAAGTATTAATCAGA
Source organism: Lacerta agilis (assembly GCF_009819535.1). NCBI lineage: Eukaryota > Metazoa > Chordata > Lepidosauria > Squamata > Lacertidae > Lacerta > Lacerta agilis. Next base: position 95,444,370 of record NC_046317.1, on the reverse strand, counting down.
AAATATCCTGGGATCCCATACAGTAATAGCGCAGCCAGTCTTAATTTAGTACAATCCAGTCTTGTTCCAATGCTCTGAATAAAATATCAGAACATCCACATCAGTTCAAGTTACTTTAAGTCCTTTTTCTTGACTTTCCTCTCTTGGCCACTAGATGCCCTCTATTTATTTTAAATTTGTCAATTGTATTCAGGCGTTGTCTTCCCAACTCTGTCCTGTGGGTGTCACTGTATTCTCATTAGTTCTACCAACAAGTGTCTGTCTTTATTTTGATCTCTCCTCTCCGCTTTTAACTTCCTCCACTCACTTCCTTTGCTGTCTAGCTTCTTGTTATTGCTCAGCACTTTCTCAAACCTCCGTCGCCATCTTTATGCTTTCTACTCCATTATTAACCACACGGCTGGCACTTATATTTTCCTTTCTGTCACCCTTCTTTTTAAAATTCCACTTTTCAGAAACGGTTTCCTACGCTTCACAGTTTGAACTTTGAAGCTAGTACACCGTGCTTTCCTTTTCAACTTCCTTATTGTCACAAGTCCATCTTAAATAATATGCTCTTAAAAGTTCTAAATACAAACTCTGTGATTTCTTTTTGTTATCTAAAAAGCTCTTCTTTATCTCTTTATCTTATCTTTCTTGGTAGCGCTTGTTTCCTCCAGCCTCCCTTACTCTCAGTCTCTATTTCTGATGTTGATTTCTTCCCAGATTTTTCTATTTTACGTTATATTTCCCGTTTTTGTCCATCCGTTTTCTCTTAATTTTTTTATGATGTCACTACCATTTTACGTTCGATTCTGATATATAAATGGAAACTTTACCGTCTCAATGCTGCTTCAGGAATATGAGGCTTTTCACCAGGTGGTAAGTTGTCTCTTCTTTGTGCCTAGAGTCCCCCCCCACACCTCAGCCGTGCGTTGTTTTTGGTGAGGGGTGCCGGAATTCTTTAAAGGCACTGCTGAAGCTATTTTTCGGCTTGGGGTTCCTTCCAAGCCTTTCTGGGGGTCGCTCAGCTTTGCGTTGCCCTCCAAAACTCCCAGTGGACAACCCAACTCAGCAACTGCTGTCGGGACTCACCCGTTGCAGCCGCGGTAAACCGGAAGTCCCCATTTGGAACCTTTTTCATCTTCATTTCACTACCAGCAGATGTCGACGTCGACTGTAACTTCTATAACTCCTTAGCAAAATATTCACCTATTTGCAAAGCTAAGTGTCTGTGATTTATTATAGCCAAAGTATTTTTGTGGAGAACATTTGTTTATTTTTATTTTTATTTTTTGCTTTTTAATTTTTATTAAGTTTTCTCATAGTTATAGTTTAAACAATAATATACAACATTTATGGCTTATATATGTATATACAAATTTGTATAAATAAAAATACTCTTAAACTTGTGTCATATACATAACTTGTACGCTATTTTGTATATTGTACATACACTAATACAGTGGTGGCGAACCTTTTAGAGACCGAGTGCCCAAACTGTAAACCAAAACCCACTTATTTATGACAAAGTGTCCAAACTTGGAGCTGCCAACCAAAGTTTGGAGCTTTTTGGGGGGGGGGGGTCGCACAAAAGTTGCTTTGCTTTTTGGGGGCGCACCCCAAAGCTGCTGAGCTTTTTTGGGGGGGAGAGAACAGAAATAAATGACAAATAATACCTTCGCTGGAACTAACATGCAGCGCCGACATCATTGTCTGCCAAAGCGCCAAAAACACACACACACAGCACAATAAGGGTTAAAAAAACTAACGCTGTTATGACTCGAACTCAAAACCCTAAGGCCCAACAGTCACATGCTTGTTAAAGCTTTATCAGCCCCGTCCATCTCATTAGAGAGGAGATTAAAAAGCAGGGCGACCTCATTATTTTCACTAGTTTTACTTTTCTTTTTTACTTTATGATTCCTGGCAACGGTGGTTGATGATTAATGAACGCTGGTTGCGTATGGATCTTTCCTGACCTCCATTTACATTCTTAATAATTTGGGCTGGGGGCACAGACAACTCGTTAAGCTCACACAGAAAGAGAGTGTGTGTTGCAACGACTACAGCACAATCCTGCGCATAAGGAATTCATAATAATGTTTGCAAGGAAGCGAGACCCACCGCGCTCAAGGGGCAGTGGCAGTAGCTGAAAGTGGAGACCTGCACTGCAGGGGATTGGACTAGATGACCCTGGGGTGCCCTTCCAACTCGACAGTTAACTATGACTTCTCCCTTAACCCTAACACCACCCACCCCAGCGTGCCTTACCCCTTAGCAAACATGTTAACGGCAGGGGCCCGGAGGACTGCGCGTTACGCGCAACCCGCAGAGCCCCGGGGTGGGGCTGGAAGCGCCAGGTGGGGGCGCCGTCTCGGTGGATCGTCTCTCTCGCCCTCTTCGCCGGCTCTTCCTCCTCTTGTCCGGGTCCCAGGCGAGGGCGGGGGCGCACATGGAGGCGGGTCCCTGAGCCAACTGCGCCCTGGAGGAGGCGGCGGAGGCGGCAGCAGGCGAGCACGGCAACCAGCGGGCGGCATGTGGCGGGCGGGACAAAGGAGGACGGCCGAGCCCAGTTCCTGTGGGAGATCGGAGACCTGGAGCGACCAAGGAGGCATCGCCAGCCTCGCCTCTGCTCTCCAAGGCGCAGATCGGCGTTCCCGTTTGACCGAGCGTCCCTCTCCTCGTTTGCTCTCGCCGGATCGTGCGCATGCTAACAGTGAGGGCTCTGCGTGCCAAATCTGGCACGCGTGCCATAGGTTCGCCACCACTGCACTAATATGTATGAGAACATTTATTTAAAGATGCAAATCTCACCAAGTTTTAATGTGCAATCACAATTGTACTTAACTTTGCAACAAGAGAGCAATAATCTCTCTTCCAAACCTTTCCCTCCAAAAATATATCCACTAGAAAAGCAGCTATTCTGACAATCCCCGTGATGAACCAAAGGTGAAATGTTCCAACAACGACCAATTGTAGCAACAACTACAACAGGTAGTTGGTGCAAGAACAAGCTCATGTTTATATTCACTTGCTTTGATATATGCAAATTGGCTGGCTTCGATGCTATGCTTATCTGTAAGCCTTGGGATGCTGGGCTCTTGGCCCAGGAAGAGAGGAGCTCTGGACAGCTGCCAACTCTGGCCTCAATGACCAAGGGAAACTAATATATGCTACTTTGTGCATAAAGGATACATACGTTTCCTCAGCTGCAAACAAGTCATGACGACCTCTCGCTTTTGCGGTGTCCATCCCTTCTGTACAGGTAGTGAGGTTCTGCATGCTGTGTTGTATGTTTATACCTCTCTTTAATAAGGCAGTAGAACTGCCCATTCTGGTGTTTTTGACATCCTCCTTTGGTATCCTTACATCAAACCCCTCACTCAGCACCTCTTTGGGCTTGCGGTTCAGACCCCCCCCCCCCCCCGTTCTCAATAAGAGGATAATATGGCTTATCTTGCAGCGTTGCTATTAATTATTACTGAAATAATGCATTTGAAATGTCTCCAAGATCAGAAACAAGAGAAATGCTGCCTAACCTTTCAAAATGAAATAGCAGCATTTCCTCCCACCCCAGCACAGAGGTGGCTGGATGTGTGAATGCTGTTTCTTCCTGTTAGAGATCACACAGAGGCATGCCTGCCTGCCCAGATGTATGCATGTGCCCTGGCCCTTGTCAGGTTGGCCATATGGAAATCTGACTCTCAGGCTAAGAAAAGTTCTCCATCACAGTCCCATGGAGGCCCTGAACATGTCTACAGCTGTTTGCCTTTGAGCAGATGGGTACACCCACCTTCTTCCACCTACCTACCTTGTCATGTAGCGTCCAGCCAATGTACTTGAGATAGCTGTCAGTCAGGAAGGAGTTGCTGTAATGCTCTATCCACTGGCCCATCTCTTCAATGCAAATGGCACGGATTTCAGGCATAAGGTCCCTTGACAAGCAAATAACAAAGAAAGTGTTAAGATGGACAGTGTAGCTCACTGGTCCCTGCTCTAGCTGAACTTGCCCTCACAACTCACCGATAGCGGTGAATGAAGACCCCCTTGAAAATAGCGTTCATCAAATTCTCAAGCTCTTCCTGTTTCTCCTGGAGCTGGCAACACACAAAACAGGACACAAGTGGTTTAAATCTCCAGCCAGGCACTTGTGTGCACTGCCACCTGCATCTGACATGTCAGAGGGACTCTCACAAGGAGCAGGCTGTCTGCCCTGCTTGAAGCACAGTCACATCTTCTGTCTCTGGCATGTAAAAATGACACTGAGTCAAAACTGCCTCCTATATGAGTTAGAATGAATCTCTACAGAGGCCTGGAGTAAAAACCAGCCCACAGAAGATCAGCTCAGTAGCTGTAGTGCTATAATATTTAATCTAGGGGTTCCGTGACAGGAAGATTGAACCCTTCCCCTCCTGTCTATGAGAAATGAACCCAGCCAATGCTTTTAGTGATACATTAGAACCCCAGAGTTCCATGATCCCAAGCACAGACACCTGGATGCCCTGAAGCCTTTATCAAGAGAGCACAAGGAAAAGTTGTGACAGGGGAAGGGATCCAGCAGATACCCGTAAGAAATGTTAACTCCCCAAGAGTCTAGGGAAGTCGCAGTGGACAGCCTTTGTGTAACAGCAGCTGCTCCCTTAAGTACACCGAGGGATTTGCGGAGCTCTGGTTTGTGAGCACGGGGATACGTTCCCCAAAGACATGTTGTAAAGGGCCTGCTTGGGTCCTGGTGGTTTCTGTGCTGAATCTGCATGTTTCTGTTCTAAAATTTCACCTGAAGAAATACTAGATCAACATGGTGAGCCCCAAAATGCTGCCAAGAAACTCAAAATCCAAAGATGTATTTTGCCTAGAAAACTTTAGACCTGTGGCATGCCAGACATTCATGAATGACAACTCCAAAGAATTCTCAAAGATTATAGATAGAGGCTCCAAGACTAAATCTGCAAGCTCCATTAGTACCCTTCGGTGCTGCTCATCAGTCCCTGGAGATTTGAAGGCATTTAATGTTGCTATCTATAATCACCTCCTGGCAAATAGATGGGGAAGAAATGGAGGCAGTGAGAGATTTCACTTTTTTGGGTTCCATGATCACTGCAGATGGTGACAGCAGTCACGAAATTAGAAGACGCCTGCTTCTTGGGAGAAAAGCAATGACAAACCTAGACAGCATCTTAAAAAGCAAAGACATCACCTTGCCGACAAAGGTCCGTATAGTTAAAGCTATGGTTTTCCCAGTAGTAATGTACGGAAGTGAGAGCTGGACCATAAAGAAGGCTGATCGCCAAAGAATTGATGCTTTTGAATTATGGTGCTGGAGGAGACTCTTGAGAGTCCCATGGACTGCAAGAAGATCAAACCTATCCATTCTCAAAGAAATCAGCCCTGAGTGCTCACTAGAAGGACAGATCCTGAAGTTGAGGCTCCAGTACTTTGGCCACCTCATGGGAAGAGAAGACTCCCTAGAAAAGACCCTGATGTTGGGAAAGATGGAGGGCACAAGGAGAAGGGGACGACAGAGGATGAGATGGTTGGACAGTGTTCTCGAAGCTACTAACCTGAGTTTGGCCAAACTGCGAGAGGCAGTGAAGGATAGGCATGCCTGGCGTGTCATGGGGTCACGAAGAGTCGGACACGACTGAACGACTGAACAACAACAAAAAATGTTGCTAGGTGTTCCGTTACTATCACTTTTCCTATCTTGGACTGCAACTCCTCCCTCACTTATGATGCTATCACTATGTTGGGCATTGCTTTTCTTTGGGGTGAAGAAATAAGTAAAGGAGGTGTTGAGCAGTTCTGCTGTCAGTGAAGGAACTTCTTTGATATTTGCATTCTCTCTCATCCAATAGCACTTCTCCATCTTCTCCACACAGAGGACCTGCCACTTGCTTGTTCCTCTTGCCTTGAACACAGTAAAAAAAACCCAACTTTTTAACCTCTCTTGCAAACCCGAATTCATTCTGAGCTTTAGCTCATTTGAGATTCACCCTGCAACTGTTGGCTACTTATATATACTCCTCCATGATTTCCTTTCTTCCCTTCTCAAATTTCAACTCATCTGTAAGCTCATTCTGCATCCAATTCTTGTTGGAATTGTCTGCATTTAAGCTTTTGATATTTCACCTTCAACTTTTTGAAATTGGCCTTCTTAAAGTCCAGAGTGCATGTCTGAGCACACTTTTCCTTGCCTCTACATTATGAAACCCAAGAGAACATGATCACTTCCTCCCAAGGCTTCCAGAACTTCTACTTTGCTGATCAGTTCATCCCTGTTAGCGAGGACCAAGTGAGGAATTTGTTGGGCATTACATTCTTGGCAGCTTGAATTCCAGCAGATGTTGGGGAAGTTGAAGTCTCCCATGACTACCATAGCTCTCCTTTTCAAATGTTTGATAATCTGTGTCAGAGTAGAGTTAGAAAGAGAGTTAGAATGTTCCCAGAGGCAAGGGTTAAGTGATGACTCCAACTCGGGGGAGGGGAGGTACAAGCCAGTGCTCACGAGGAGGAGGTTAGAAAAAGAGCGGGGAAAGCCTTTTGAGAGTTGCTGGTCAGGGGAGAAGCAGAGCTCAGAAGGTATCTGAACTGAATGACTCTGTGGAGTGATAGTTGAAGTTAAGAACTATTTATAAATACTGTTTGTGAATTCTTAATAAAAATTATAAAGACCAAGAGACGTTTGTGTGGTAATGTGAAGAGGAATCGACCAGCCCTGACAATCTGCTCTGAGAAGACGCCAACCAAGTCTTCAGTCTGGCTTGGAAGTCTACAGCAGACACCCACAATAAGGTCACTGTAGTTTCCCTCTCCTGTAATTTTTACCCATATATTCTCAATCTGCTTTCTATGCTCCAGGTTATGAATCTCTTCACAAGTATACACATCCTTTATATATAATGCTACACCTTCCTCTCTTCCTGTTGGGTCTACTCCTTTTCATAGATCAATTTATATCCCTCAATTTCTATATTTATACGCACACACACACACACACACACACACACACACATATATATATATATATATACTTTTGCCCATGTCTGCAGGAGTTTAGCCCTATTTGCCTGACAAATACCATCATCCTGGGTCAGGATGCTGCCAGCACCCCACACATCAGCACTGGTGATCACACACTTGAGGTGATAGAAGATTTTGTCTACTTTGGTTCCACCGTAACCAGTAACGCTGAGCTGGACAAGCGTATGGGCAAAGCAGCTATGGCAATGGTTCACCTCTTCAAAAGGGCATGGGAGAATGTGAAGCTAACATTCAAGATTCAGGTAGGTAGCTGTGTTGGTCTGACGCAGTAGAAATATATAAAAATTAAAAAATACAAAAATTGTCCAGTAGCACCTTAGAGACCAACTTAGTTGCTACTGGACAATTTTTTTTTTGTATAATGCTAACATTCAATACCAAGATGAAGGTCTACCAGGCTTGTGTATTGCGCACAATGCTTTATGGAAGCAAGTCGTGGGAAACCGCCAGGGGCGATGCCTCAACACTTTCCACACACACTGTGTCATAAAGATTTTGGGTATCAAATGGCAGGACAGAATTCCAACCAAAAAATGTGCTCTCTCAAGCCCACATTCCCAGCGTGTTCACACTCCAGTCTCAGCGATGCCTATGCTTGCTTGGTCTTGTCCACAAATGGAAGATGGCAGGCTCCCCAAGGATGTGCTCTATGGGCAGCTGGCTTCAGGCACCAGACCCATTGGCAGACCAACTCTGCGCTACAAAGATGCCTGCAAACGTGTGACATAAAGGCTGGAAACATCAACCCCAACGTGTGGGTTTGCAGATGACCACAATGCCTGGAGACAGACAGGCCCTGCATCCATAGCAGTGACCAGAAGAGGGATGACCGCTGAAAGGAGCAGAGAGAGAAGAAACGCCATAGTGCATCCGCAGCATCACAACCAGATGCCTTCATCTGCCCCAGCTGCAACAAAACACATCTCTTTCATATTGGTCTCTACAGCCAGAACTGGTGCTGTAACCTTCCAACAGTTTACCCCACCTCCAAAGATGCCCTTCTCCACTGTGTCCTGAAACAGGTGGATGATGTTAAGTTATGAGTCTCATTCCACGAGGTTTCAGTAATTTCCATGAGGTCATATTTGCCTGCTCTCCCGCCCCACCCCATGCCACCTTGTGCTGCAGCCCTGCCACCTTCACCTCTCTGTGTTGTTCCAGCAGCCCTTCCAGCTTCTCCAGAGCCCGGCAGCTCAATCCCTTGGCCTGCTCAGCCTCATACTGCCGCTGACTGTTGTCCTTCTGCAGGCTGACACTCAGAGCTACACGCACCAAACCTGTCATTAGTTTCATGGCTACAGGAAAAGATGAAGCATAGCATGGCATTTCTCAGCTCCTCTCAGAAAGGGATGCATCTGCCCACCGAAACCCAGACTACTCTCCTACCTGCCAAGGTGCTCGTGTGGCGGAAAGCACGCACCTGGGAGTCAGACATGCCAGTAAGCAGAGCGATGAGGCTACCCATCAAATACTCATCACAGAGAACAGCATGTTGTGTACGGTGCACAAGAACTGCCAACAGCTCACAGAACCCCTGTCGAAATCGCCGCCAGACTGGGGTGTTCAACAACAGTGGGTACTCTGCTGAGCCCTGGGAAAAGATTTGTCTGAGTCCACCATTTGTCTCTGCCACCCTCCCTCCAAGGTGACTGGATTTAACCTCCCCAGAAACACCCCCTTCCTTTAGTTCTCACCTCATCAAATGATTCTGTCAGTTGCTGGATGATCTCTGAGTTCTGAAGGCCTCTCAGCATCTCCAGGGTCACTACACCTGCAGGGCCGTGGAGAGGGAGAAGAGCGCCAGTCCAGTCTCACATCACTGCAGGGCAAGCATGCAACTGGAAGGAGGATGGAGCACAGGACAGCTTTTGCAAGAGTATGCAGAAGCACAACACTCCACTCTAAACTCACCTTTGCAACCACAGGAGTGGACAATAAAGTTGAACAGCTCCAGGAAACCAGATTCCCTGTCTTTCTTGTAACTCTCAAGCCAGTCATCAACTACAGACTGTAGCAGTTGACAGAGGTTGGCAGTGGGCAAAGGGAGCAGGGCAAGAACATGTACATAGAAACAAGAGAGAGAAGTGAGAGCCCACAACAGCACTAGTATACTAGAGGATTTGAGTTTCCCCTAAGCCACATTCCTCTGCCCTTTCCCTCCAGCATATCCCTGCTTCTTATCTTTCTCCAGCCAACCCTGCCACTCTCATCTGCCCCAAGTCTCCTTTCAAAAACCCAACCCTTGCTCCATTGCAGCCCACCATGCCAGCTATCCCATTCCAGCACATAGGACAGGGGTGGGGGCACATCTTTCCCTCTCCTTCAAAAGCCACCCTTTCCGTGCTAATCTTCCAGTTAGCTCCCAGTGGTCATTCTTAAAATGCAATGAGGTCACATTTACCTTGCCCCTCAACTAATTTTTGACTGTAGGCCAGCTGACCAGAAATCTTTTCACTGACTCCTTTGTAAAATCCCACATGTGGAAGACACCCCACCCTGCTTCTCCACTGGAACCCCAAGCCTCTCCACATCAAGTTGCTTCGCAAAGTTTCCTGCAAAGGAGGATGAGCCTCCACCACATTTCACTGCTTCTGGAAAAGTGAGCTTGCTCTTCCTGGGGCCCCCTTTCCGCTCCCCTGGGGACGGCTCCTGCTGCTGGCGCTCCCAGGCTGCTCCCAAACTGCATCCAATGGAGATCAAGCAGCTCGTTGGAGTCCAGCAGGAGGTGGTGCCTTCTCCATGATGGGCCCTCCCCGCTCTCCGCCCAGAGCAGGGCCTTCTCCGCGTGGTTCCTGCGCTCAGAAGCGGCCCTCGGCTGCCCCGCCCCCACCAAGGGGGAGGAGCCCCGGCCAGCCCCGCCCTCTCACCTGCGCGGCGCTCCGGCCTGCCTTCACCGCCTGGAAGAGGCCGCTGGGCTCCGCGCGGGCAAGCAGAAGATCCTTCGGGGCCGCCCTTCGCCTCGCCGCCTGAGGGGAAAGGAGAGAGTGGGGGCAGGAGAAGCCAGGGAGCCCCAGCCAGGCCTCGGCGGCGCCCCACGAAACAGCAGCCCCAGCCAGGGCCCTCCCTCGGGGCCGGGCGGGACCTACCTGCGGCTTGCGGGGCCCCGGCTGCCGCTTGCCTGCCTTGCCGCGAAGGGTTTCCTCGAAGGCGCTGCCGCCGGAATCGGAGGCCTCCGAGTCGTCGCTGCCGGTCGCCCTGCGGACCAAGAGGGAGCTCAGCTCCGCGCGGCCCAGACGCCGCCCTCGCCCGGCCCAGGAAAGCCCCCCCCCCCCGGCCCTCCAGGACTCACTGCGCGGGGTCGGGCGGGCCGGGGGCCGAACGGCGCGGCCGGAGGGCCCTGGCCGGCGAAGCCATGGCGGGACCCGAGCGGAGCTGAGGCTTTCTCCTCCGAGGCTGCCGTTGCTGCTTCGCCGTCCGCTCCTCTCGCTCCCTCAGCGCAACTGCGCGGAAAACGCGGCTGCGTCCCCGCCCAGCTCGCCTGCCCGGCACGCGGCTCCCAGCGGCACTGCGCAGGCGCCACACGTGCCCAGCCCCTGCGCTCGCTCTCGGGCCCCTGCGGCTGCCTCACGGCGCTGCTTTCCTCGCGGCCACAAGGGGACGGCCCAGTGGCGGCGGCGGCGGCGGCCCGGAGGGGAAAGGGGAAGGGCGCCCCTCGCGGGGGGGGGGCGGAGTCCGGGCGCCGTCGCGGCCTAGGGGAGGGAGGGAGGCGCCTTCGCTTGGCCGCCGGGGGAAAGTTGACGCGGAAGAGGGGGCCGGTCCGTTCTGCCGCTTGGGGCCCGACGAGGGCCGGGTTGAGGTTGGATGCGGCCCTCAGCACCTGAAGGGAATGAGGCCCTTTCTATGTTCAGCTGTCCTTTGTTCACAAGAAATAGTCACTGTTTTTTGTGTTGAATATGTGCTATATAAGGGATGCGGGTGGCGCTGTGGGTTAAATCACAGAGCCTAGGGCTTTCTGATCAGAAGGTCAGCAGTTCGAATCCCCGCCACGGGGTGAGCTCCCGTTGCTCAGTCCCAGCTCCTCCCCACCTAGCAGTTCAAAAGCACAGCAAAGTGCAAGTAGATAAATGGGTACCGCTCTGGCGGGAAGCACAACTTCAAGCAGTACCAATGAGACGAAAACATGGAAGGTGCCTAAAGAAGCCAGGGTGGCTATCTAAAGAACTTTCAACTGATTTAAGATTTAAAAGGGATATGTACAAAAAATGGGAAAGGGGGGAAATCTCCAGAGAGGAATTCAAACAAATAGCCAACACGTATAGAGACAAAGTCAGAAAAACTAAAGCACAAAATGAACTCAGGCTTGCTAGAGAGGTTAAAAGCAGTAAAAAGGGCTTTTATGGGTATGTCGGTAACAAAAGGAAGAAGAATGAAACAGTGGGGTCACTTAGAGGAGAAGATGGTGAAATGCAAACAGGAGACAGAAAGGGCAGAACTCCTCAATGCCTTCTTTGCCTCAGTCTTCTCCAAGAAAGAAAACAATGCCCGACCTGAAGAATATGGAGCAGATGATTCAGCAGGGGGAAAACAGCCCAGAATAAGTAAGGAGGTAGTACAAGAATACTTGGCTAGAGAGGTATTCAAGTCTCCAGGGCCAGATGAACTACATCCAAGAGTATTAAAAGAACTGGCAGAGGTGATTTCAGAACCACTGGCAGTAATCTTTGAGAATTCCTGGAGAACAGGCAAAGTCCCAGCAGACTGGAGGAGTGCAAATGTTGTCCCTATTTTCAAAAAGGGGGAAAGAGAAGACCCAAACAATTACCGCCCAGTCAGCCTGACATCAATACCAGGAAAGATTCTAGAGCAGATCATTAAGCAAACGGTCTGTGAGCAACTAGAAAGGAACGTTGTGATAACTAAAAGTCAGCATGGGTTTCTGAAAAATAAGTCATATGATATTAGACCAATCTGATCTCATTTTTTGACAGAATTACAAGCCTGGTAGATGAAGGGAACGCTGTGGATGTAGCCTATCTTGATTTCAACAAGGCCTTTGATAAGGTGCCCCATGGTATTCTTGTAAAGAAGCTGGTAACATGCGGTCTAGACAATGCTCCCATTCAGTGGATTTGTAACTGGCTGACTGACCGAACCCAAAGGGTACTCATTAATGGCTCCTCTTCATCCTGGAGAGAAGTGACTAGTGGGGTGCCACAGGGTTCTGTCTTGGGCCCAGTCTTATTCAACATCTTTATCAATGACTTGGATGACGGGCTTGAGGGCATTATGATCAAGTTTGCAGATGACACCAAATTGGGAGGGGTGGCTAATACCCCAGAGGACAGGATCACACTTCAAAATGACCTTAACAGATTAGACAACTGGGCCAAAGCAAACAAGATGAATTTTAACAAGGAGAAATGTAAAGTACTACTTGTTGTTGTTGTTCAGTCGTTCAGTCGTGTCCGACTCTTCGTGACCCCATGGACCAGAGCACGCCAGGCACGCCTATCCTTCACCGCCTCCCGCAGTTTGGCCAAACTCATGTTAGTAGCTTCGAGAATACTGTCCAACCATCTCATCCTTTGTTGTCCCCTTCTCCTTTTTTTTTGCCCATTTTTTTGCCCAAGTGTAGTAAAGTACTACACTTGGGCAAAAAAATGAAAGGCACAAATACAGGATGGGTGACACCTGGCTTGAGAGCAGTACATGTGAAAAGGATCTAGGAGTCTTGGTAGACCATAAACTTGACATGAGTCAACAGTGTGATGCAGCAGTTAAAAAAGCCAATGCAATTCTGGGCTGCATCAATAGGAGTATAGCATCTAGATCAAGGGAAGTATTAGTACCACTGTATTCTGCTCTGGTCAGACCTCACCTGGAATACTGTGTCCAGTTCTGGGCACCACAGTTCAAGAAGGATACTGACAAGCTGGAACATGTCCAGAGGAGGGCAAGCAAAATGGTCAAGGGTGCCTGGAAACGATGCCTTATGAGGAACGGCTTAGGGAGCTGGGTATGTTTAGCCTGGAGAAGAGAAGGTTAAGGGGTGATATGATAGCCATGTTCAAATATATAAAAGGATGTCATATAGAGCAGGGAGAAAGGTTGTTTTCTGCTGCTCCAGAGAAGCGGACACGGGGCAATGGAGTGTGGTAGAGTCTCCTTCTTTGGAGGTCTTTAAGCGGAGGCTTGACAGCCATCTGTCAGGAATGCTTTGAGGGGGTACTGGGCGGCAGATTCGGTAGTCTCTGCGGGCTGCAAAGACTTCCAAATCCACCACCCGGCGGCAGCACCCCTTCGTGCCACGGCTGCTCATGCCTGCGCGAGAAGCCACTGCACGAAGGGGTGCCGGGCGGTGGATTTGGGAGTCTCTGCAGCTCGCAGAGACACCCTAAGCTGCCGCCCAGGCTCCCTCGGCAGAGCGCAAGTTGGGGCAGGGAAAGGGATGGGCCAGCCCCTCTCCATGCCCCGGCTCCGCAAGCCAGCCAGCGGCGGAGCTCGGCATAGATACAAGGGGCAGGCCAGCGAGGAGGGGGTGGCACCCCTCTTCGCTGGCCCGCCCCTTGCCTCCATGCCACGGCGAAAAAAGCCGTTGGAAGTTGGGGACTATTTTCAGTGCTGCAGGGGCAAAAATAGCCTTTAAAAACTTTTTTTAAGCCCAGGGGGCGGGGCCACCACCTGAAGTGTCACCCCCAGCAGGGTGCTGCCCGGGGCGGCCCGGCCACCTTGCTACGCCCCTGTTGGGACCCAACCATGTGTGGGGCAGAACTGACTGGCGGTACCTTGGGCTGGCAAAGCGCTTGAGCCCAGCAATGTATCCCTGCCCCCCCCCGCCCCTCGCCTGCAGGAGCCAAGCCCACACTTGGCAGCTCCAGCCCCTGCCTGCTGGAAGGGATCCCGGGGTCCCCTGAAAGGCCTGCTCTTGAGGAGCTCCATAGAGCTGTTCTGCTGGCCAGCCTGGCCTTCAGCCCCTTCGGCCGGCCCTCATCTGCGCTTCGCCACCTTGGCTGCAGGCTTCCACCCCTGAAGGGGATCCAAGGCCCTCCCACGGCTTCTCTCCATCCAGAGGACATGATCCTTGGGTCCAGGCAACAAAACCCCGCATCCGCTTTGCCTGCAGCTCCATTGCACGGCTGACTCTGGCTTGGTGGGCACTTCAGCCAAACCCCGAAGTCCACTTGACTTGTCAAGGCAGCTTTACGCACTTGGAAGCCTGTCCTGTCCTGGTCGCCCCACCTCAAAAAGGAGAGAGCCGGGGAAGGTTCACGCAAGGGCCAGCGAAAGCATGAAGGGGATGGAGTGAGTCCCCTGTTGGCTACAACATTTGGGGCTCAGGAGTTTGTGGGAGAAGAAAAAAATAAGGCAGACATGATCATGTTACACAAAAACATGCCCTGACTGGAGCAAGGAGTTGGCAGAAGTACACCTGCCAAATTTCCTGTAACTTTGCCTTCATTTTCCTGATAAATTTGTATTTTCTTCAAGATTCCTTTTTTAAGCTCCGAAACTAAACATAATTAGTGTAAGAATCTCTTTTAGAGCTTTTAATATACTGCCCCTCTACACTTAATCCCATGTGTCTCTCCTATTCCTGTCTCACATTGTTCAACCTAGGAGCTCTGCTTCAAGGCATCTCCAAGAGAACCCAGAAAACTCCTGTTTCCCCTCAGTTCAGCGTTGGCTCTGCCAGGCCTTTCTGGAGAACCTCAGAATTCGTCCTGCCCTTGTTAGTTTCCTGCATCGCCTTCATGCAAATGCTAGTCCATTGTGACTTCTGGGGCGATGGTGCACACTTAGCCACTGGTGTTCTGGTATTAGGGATTGGTGACTGTTTCTGGTGCTTTGCCAGCGAAACCGTCCTGCCTTTTTTGTCTTGTAGCACTAATGCCAGTTCCCCAGAAGACGGCGCCAGCAGACTTTGTGATGCTTTTATGACACCTTCAAGGAATTGAGAGAAAGCCACAGCCTCCTTGGCTGAAGCAAACGGTGCAGTCAGATCTTGTTGTGGAGCCTCTTGCTGACCATGTTCTAAGCCCAGCTCTCGTGAATCAGAGCCCAAAGCGCCTTCTGTCCGGGGCCAGCAACCAAGAGGGGCCAACCAGGTGCCCCCAGGGAGCACACAAAAACAACTGCCCTCCCTGCAGTTTGGCCTCTGCCCCCAAAACCATCTTTTAAATGCCCTGATCGTTGCCATTATGCAAGCACCTTTGCTGTACTGCTTTTCCCAGATGCTAATATGTGATTTTATTACAGATGTTTGTTTCAAAATGGGTTGTTTTATTTGTATTTTGATAAATTTTAGGTTGATTTATTTTTATCTTTGATTTTATTATTTTAATGAATATTTTAATAATAATATTTGTTTGTTTGTTTGTTTGTTTGTTTGTTTGTTTATACCCCGCCCATCTTGCCGGGCTTCCCCAGCCACTCTGGGTGGCTTCCAACAGAATATTAAAATACAATAATCTATCAAACAGTAAAAGCTTCCCTAAACAGGGCTGCCTTCAGATGTCTTCTAAAAGTCTGGTAGTTGTTTTTCTCTTTGACATCTGGTGGGAGGGCGTTGCCCAGGGTGGGTGCCACTGCTTCCCAATTTTGTTCTTGATAAAGCAGTATCTACATTTTGTCAAATAACTAAATGGAACCAACAGTTTTTATTTTCTTTATCATATTGTTCAGTCGTTCAGTCGTGTCCGACTCTTCGTGACCCCATGATTTCTTTATCATGTTGTTGTTGTTCAGTCGTTCAGTCGTGTCCGACTCTTCGTGACCCCATGGACCAGAGCACGCCAGGCACGCCTATCCTTCACTGCCTCTCGCAGTTTGGCCAAACTCATGTTAGTAGCTTCAAGAACACTGTCCAACCATCTCATCCTCTGTCGTCCCCTTCTCCTTGTGCCCTCCATTTTTCCCAACATCAGGGTCTTTTCTAGGGAGTCTTCTCTTCTCATGAGGTGGCCAAAGTACTGGAGCCTCAACTTCAGGATCTTTATCATAGTGAACAGCTATTAAATTCACCATGACACCAAGAGCATCAATGGGGTGGCATATCCGTTTAAAAGTGTGCTTTCAGCATGCAAACAGAACTACAACAAGTACCCCATTTTCAAATATCTGCAGGTAAGAAATTGCTGGCCCAATTAAGTCATACAGTTTTGTGAGGAAAACTGATCTGAAATGCTGATAAGCTGTAAGGAATATGTGGGTTTTATTTATAAAATAGAAATCTATAGAATGGCCTCACTTAAAATACTGTTTTCACTTTTAATAATAATAATAATAATTGTTTTTTTTAAATAAATACTTTATTGAATTGCAGTAACAAAAACCAAACAATCTCAAGCAAAAAAGAAAAATAACAAATTACACAAAAGATAAAATAAAAAAGAACACACCAATAAATAAATAAAAACATAGACTTGCCTCCACCCATGTTTGACGTCTTTCCCTTAATCTTCTTTTATTCGTTGTTTTATTAATATTACATTGTTTTTATTCCACTTCCATCCATTTCCTCAATATTTCTACCCTGTAAACTTTATTCATTGCATATTGATATATTTGTCCCAGAACAATGTTTTTTATATACTCCTTTACACAATCCCATTCTTCAATTAATTTTTGATCTGTTTGTCCTCTTATCGCTGCCGTAAGTCCAGCTGAAACTATATATTCACAAAATTTGACTTGCCACTCTCGAACAGATGGGATTTCCCCCCCTTCCAATTTTTTGCTATATGTATTCTGGCAGCAGCTGTTGCATATAAGAATACTTTTCTCTTGGTCGCAGTAATGTCATTTGTTATTATTCCCAAGAGGAATGCTTCAGGTTTTTTTATTGCACGGTATTTTAAGCATTTTTTAAAGTTCCTCTTGTATAGTGGTCCAAATTTTTTAAATATGTACACATTCCCACCACATATGATACATTGTTCCAATGTCTTTTTTGCATCTCCAACACACATTGGTTTTTGATTTATATAATATAGCCAGTTTAACCGGGGTTAAATACCATTGGTATATCATTTTCATTAAGTTTTCTCTAATTATGGAGCATGCTGTAAATTTAATGTTCTGTCTCCATAAATTATCCCGTTGTTCCAACTGGATTGTATGGCCCATATCTCTGGCCCATCTGATCATAACCTCCTATAATAATAATAATAATTTTATTATTTATACCTCATAAAAGGATATTGTTGGGCTGGAAAAGGTTCAGAAAGGGCAACCCAAATGATTAAGTAGGGGGATAGAATGACACCCCTATGAACAAAGGCTGCAGTGTTTGGGACTTACTGGTTTAGAAAAAGGCAAGTGAGAAACAACGTGGAATCATAAGAGTTGGGAGGGACCCCAAGCTTCATCTAGTCCAGCCCCCTGCAATGCAGGAAACTCAACTAAAGCACTCATGACATGACCATCCAACCTCTGCTTTAAAACCTCCAAGGAAGGAGAGTCCTCCACCTTCTGAAGGAATCCATTTCACTGTCAAACAGCTCTTACTGTCAGAAAGTTATTCCTGGTGTTGAGTTGTAATCTCCTTTCTTGTAACTTGAAGCCATGGGTTCAAGTCCTACCCTGCAGAGCAGGAGAAAACAACCTTGCTCCCTCTTCCATGTGACAGTCCTTGAGATATTTGAAAATGCTATCATATCTCCTCTCACTCTCTTTTCCAGGCTAAGCATACGCAGCTCCTTCAACTGTTCCTCATAATGCTTGGTTTCCAGACCCTTGATAATCTTGATTGCCCTCCTCTGCACATATCCCAGCTTGTCAACATCTCATATATATATATATATTTGTTGGGCGACTCTCAACAAAATATTAAAAACATGATAAAACATTAAAAACTTCCCTAAACAGGGCTGCCTTCAAATGTCTTTTAAAAAGTCACATAGAATCATAGAGTTGGAAGAGACCACAAGGGCCATGCAGTCCAACATAGTTCTTTATCTCCTTGACTCTGATGGGAGGGCATTCCACAGGGAGGGCACCACTACCGTGAAGACCTGCCTGATTCCCTGTAATCTCACTTCTCGCAGTGAGGGAACTGCCAGAAGACTCTTGGAACTGGACCTCAGTGTCTGGGCTGAACAATGGGGGCATGCCTGGAGTTGCTCAGCAGCCACCCGCTCAATCACCCTGCCCAAGAATTGACTAGGTGATAGTTGGCCGTATTAGCCGGGTCAAAATATATTTTTTAAGAAGCGGTTTAATAACCGCTTTCTTTCAGTGGGTCTGGGAAGGCTTGCTCACAGAGGGAGCATTCACCACCCCACAGAGCCCATCGCCCAGCCCTTCCTGGCTCATTTTTATGAGCCCAGATGGGCTAGGATCAAGGAGACAGGTGGTCGATTTCACTCGTTCAAGCAGCCTGTCCACATCCTCGGAGGTCACGGATTGGAATTGATCCCATGCAACTTGACTAGATGGGATCTTGGGTCCTTACCTGGCCCCAGTGGTGAAGGTGGCTTTTAGATTATGAACCACCTGAAAGAGTCTCCTGCTGCTGTTTTCTGCAGAGGCAATAGAGGCAGTGAAGAAGGTCCTCTTCGCTGTCACTGTCGCCACTCGGTAGGCTTGACGTTGAGCTCTAACCCATGTCCGGTCCAATTCAGAATGAGTTTTCTGCCGTCTCAGCGGCTTGTTTCATTGACTCAGCTTTGGGGAAAACCATGGAGCTGTCCGGGCTTCATACAATCAGAGAGGGCGCTTCGGAGCCAAACAGTCAATAGTCCTGGTTAACTCCGCATTCCAGCAGGCTACCAGGAAATCAGCTGAAAGGCCATCAACATGGGATAAACATCCCCTACCTCTGGAAACCATTTGGATCCATTCAGTGGTGAGGGCAGACGATCCATTTCAGTCCCACCTCCCTGCAGAGGGGAAGGGTCATGGAGAAGTCCAGTTGCTCCAGGAAGTGATCTGACCATGGCACTTCTTTTGTTTCGCTTTTACTTAGTGTCAGATCACCCACATCCATAGAGGTGAACACCACGTCTCTTTAAAACCAACCAGTCATTTACGACTTCCCTTCTTCCCCTTCCCTGGTTCCTTTAATTTTCCCACCTACCCCACATATTCTTATATATCTATTTAATTCCCTTATTCCTTTATTATTCCTTTGTTATGTGTTACACTGTTGAATTTACCTTTATCCTACTAACTAGTTCACATGTTTACAGTTGTTCTCCAGATACTACACAAAAAATTTCCATTCCTCTTTACTGTATATACTTGATCTTCTTGTTCTCTTATTTTACTTGTTAGACCCGCTAACTGCATATTCCGTCATTTTTAATTGCCAACCCTCCTTATTTGGGACCTCACTCACCCACCATTTCTGGGCAAACAAAATCCTAGCTGCTGTAGTAGCATACATAAATATGTACCATTCCCAAAAGAAATGGGTTCTGGGGAAAAGGTTTTTAAACATTTTTTCATCTCATCACATATCATTATCATTATATATCATCATATATAATTTCCTGATACTTTTAAACTATTTTACATGTTACCACAT
This sequence comes from Lacerta agilis, assembly GCF_009819535.1. Lineage (NCBI taxonomy): Eukaryota > Metazoa > Chordata > Lepidosauria > Squamata > Lacertidae > Lacerta > Lacerta agilis. Next base: position 95,424,881 of record NC_046317.1, on the reverse strand, counting down.
GTGGACATCCTTCTTGAATTGTGGTGCCCAGAGCTGGACACAGTATTCCAGATGTGGTCTGACCAAGGCAGTTTCAAGTTTTGCGCTTATCATTTTTTCTACATTACATCTGTTATGAAAATTGAAATTTGTGTGTGTGTGTGTGTGTGTGTGTGTAGTTAGCCTTGCCTAGGGTGAAAAATAGCATGGCACTGGCATTGCGGCTGCTACACACGGACAACAGGAACCTGTTTTCCCAGACCCTAATTGGCAGGAGATTGCTGAAATCATTTGGGGAAGTATGCAATAAGCAACAGTTATGTGTCAATTATGCCAAGACCAATTTAGACGTATTTGGCAACTGAGCAGTTAAGCACAAATAGCAGTCAAGCAGGCATCTGTTGAAGCAATTTGATAGATTTAATTAACCAGAAATGGAGGCAGTGAGAGATTTCACTTTTTTGGGTTCCACGATCACTGCAGATGGTGACAGCAGTCACGAAATTAGAAGACGCCTGCTTCTTGGGAGAAAAGCAATGACAAACCTAGACAGCATCTTAAAAAGCAAAGACATCACCTTGCCGACAAAGGTCCGTATAGTTAAAGCTATGGTTTTCCCAGTAGTAATGTACGGAAGTGAGAGCTGGACCATAAAGAAGGCTGATCGCCGAAGAATTGATGCTTTTGAATTATGGTGCTGGAGGAGACTCTTGAGAGTCCCATGGACTGCAAGAAGATCAAACCTATCCATTCTCAAAGAAATCAGCCCTGAGTGCTCACTAGAAGGACAGATCCTGAAGTTGAGGCTCCAGTACTTTGGCCACCTCATGAGAAGAGAAGACTCCCTAGAAAAGACCCTGATGTTGGGAAAGATGGAGGGCACAAGGAGAAGGGGACGACAGAGGATGAGATGGTTGGACAGTGTTCTCGAAGCTACTAACATGAGTTTGGCCAAACTGCGAGAGGCAGTGAAGGATAGGCGTGCCTGGCGTGCTCTGGTCCATGGGGTCACGAAGAGTCGGACACGACTGAACGACTGAACAACAACAACAAAAACCAGAGATTTCTTTTGCCCAAAATGGTCTTTGGAATAGTTGGAGTTTGGCGCAGTCAGTGTTTGCATTTCCCAGAGTGAAGGGTGGGGATATTGTAGTGCCGCCTCTGAGAGTTTTTGAAGTTGAGGTTATTCCTTACTTGACACGTGGGGCAGAAATCTAGGGCATTTCAGAGCCAAGTCTGTTAGACGCATCACAGAGATGAGAAGCAAGTAATTTTCTGGCCAGGGGCTCCTCTGTGCTTATATAGGAAGTCCGCTGCAGTCTCAGGAGCGACCAGCCATGGGGCAGCTTTAGCTATGCGGGTCCAACCAGCTCTTCAGGGAGAAGATCTTGAGAAAGGGAGTCGGTCCTGCCATCCATGAGTTTGTCAGTGACTGGGGATGACTGCAGCAACAGCAGCAAGCCTTTTCTGGTGGTGGAGCTAGTCCTTGCCTTCCTGAAATTCTGGAGAAACAACATTTTCTCGCATTTTATTATCCTTGATGAAGAGTTGCTTATCTCAGTTTGAGGCATTGTCCAGTCAGCCTTCAAATGCTCAAGAAAGCCTCCCATCCAAGTACTAACCAGGCCTGACCCTGCTTAGCTTCCGAGATCAGATGAGATCAGGCATGTTCAGGGTAGTATGGCTGTATTTCTAGAGCTCTATTATGAAGCATGTTGCTTGGAATGGTTAAAAGACTGGATAAATCTAGACAATGGCGGACCTCTGGATCTGGAAGGCTGAAACAACAGATACGGCTGGCATGCTTATTTAATATATGAGAAAGTTACGGTACACAAAGAATTTTAAAATCATACAATAAGAAAGGCCCTATATAAGACATGGGTAAAGTACAAATGGTTATTGGAATCGAAAATCCCCAAACGGGTATCACCATTAGAAGCGGTCTCATTGAAGAAAATAAATTCAGATATAAAATGGCCTACATATGAACAATTATTATTTGAAAAGGAAGGTGATATCTTCCTAAAACCGTATGAAGAAATAAAAAATCATTGTAGTAGCTGGCTCTGATATTCTTGTAAAGAAGCTGGTAAAATGTGGGCTAGACAATGCTACCATTCAGAGGATTTGTAACTGGCTGACTGACCGAACCCAAAGGGTGCTCATCAATGGCTCCTCTTCATCCTGGAGAGAAGTGACTAGTGAGGTGCCACAGGGTTCTGTCTTGGGCCCAGTCTTATTCAACATCTTCATCAATGACTTGGATGATGGGCTTGAGGGCATCCAGATCAAGTTTGCAGATGACACCAAATTGGGAGGGGTGGCTAATACCCCAGAGGACAGGATCACACTTCAAAATGACCTTAACAGATTAGACAACTGGGCCAAAGCAAACAAGATGAATTTGTGGTGTAGTGGTGTAGTGGTTAAGAGCGGTAGACTCGTTATCTGGGGAACCGGGTTCGTGTCTCCACTCCTCCACATGCAGCTGCTGGGTGACCTTGGGCTAGTCACACTTCTCTGAAGTCTCTCAGCCCCACTCACCTCACAGAGTGTTTGTTGTGGGGGAGGAAGGGAAAGGAGAATGTTAGCCGCTTTGAGACTCCTTTGGGTAGTGAAAAGCGGGATATCAAATCCAAACTCTTCTTCTTCTTCTTCTACTACACTTGGGCAAAAAAAATGAAAGGCACAAATACAGGATGGGTGACACCTGGCTTGAGAGCAGTACATGTGAAAAGGACCTAGGAGTCTTGGTAGACCACAAACTTGACATGAGTCAACAGTGTGATGGAGCAGCTAAAAAAGCCAATGCAATTCTGGGCTGCATCAATAGGAGTATAGCATCTAGATCAAGGGAAGTAATAGTACCACTATATTCTGCTCTGGTCAGACCTCACCTGGAATACTGTGTCCAGTTCTGGGCACCACAGTTCAAAAAGGATACTGACAAGCTGGAACGTGTCCAGAGGAGGGCAACCAACATGGTCAAATGCCTGGAAACGATGCCTTATGAGGAACGGCTTAGGGAGCTGGGTATGTTTAGCCTGGAGAAGAGAAGGTTAAGGGGTGATATGATAGCCATGTTCAAATATATAAAAGGATGTCATATAGAGGAGGGTGAAAGGTTGTTTTCTGCTGCTCCAGAGAAGCGGACATGGGGCAATGGATTCAAACTACAAGAAAGAAGATTCCACCTAAACATTAAGAAGAACTTCCTGACAGTAAGAGCTGTTCGACAGTGGAATTTGCTGCCAAGGAGTGTGGTGGACTCTCCTTCTTTGGAGGTCTTTAAGCGGAGGCTTGACAGGAATGCTTTGATGGTGTTTCCTGCTTGGCAGGGGGTTGGACTGGATGGCCTTTGTGGTCTCTTCCAACTCTATGATTCTATGATTCTAGATATCACTCCAAAAATTAGACAATAGGTTAATGACCCCTTATTATACTGATAGATTTGCTTTCTTACTTGCTGAACTGAGAATAAATGTTGCATTAGGATCACACAAGCTTAGAATAATGGCCTCATGGTCCCAATGAAGGAAGACTGGTGGGCCAAGGCTGCCCCACAGGCTGGAGATACTCTAGATCGAGAGGATCAAGAGATCCTTTTGGGAGCCAAAAGTCTCTTAACTTGCCTCAGAGGACAAATACAACCCTGTGGCAGGTTGAAGGTTGTCTCAAACATAAAGTGTACATCAGGCATATCCAACTCCCAAGAGACTGCGATCTACTTCCAGTATAAAAAAAAACTGGCAGTGATCTTCCCATTGTCATTGGAGGGAGGAGGAACGTACGTGGGGTGGGTGAATTGCCCAGAGTTGTTGAGCTTTTGGGGGGAGGATTGCACAGTTTTTAAGCTCCCCCCTCATAACTTTTTGTACATGATAAGGATCCCACAATCTACCAAATCGGCCAGGGATCTACCGGTAGATCGCAATCTACTGGTTGGACATGCCTGGTGTACATGAATTTGGCACATAATTTAAAACAAGCAGCAGCAAGACACGGAATAATGTCCCGATGGAAACTTTTTGTCCTTACCCACAACATTTTGTCCTTACCCACAACAACTTCAAATTTGGTGAGGATCTGTTCCTTCAGATCAGCGGCACAGCAATGGGCACCCGCATGGCCCCACAGTATGCCAACATCTTCATGGCAGATTTAGAACAATGTTTCCAAAACTCCTACCCACTCAAACCTCTCTTGTACCTGCGATACATTGCCGATATTTTTATTATCTGGATACATGGTCAACAGACCCTGGACACCTTCCACCAGACATTCAATGACTTTCACCCAACCATCAACCTAACAATGAAGCAATCTATGCAAGAAATACATTTTTTGGACACTACTATAAAAATACAGGATGGACACATAGACACCACCTTATACCGTAAACCAACTGACCGACAAACATATCTACATGCTTCTAGCTACCATCCCAAACATACCAAACAATCCATTGTATATAGCCAGGCCCTACGTTACAGCTGCATGTGTTCCAACTCTACAGACAGATACTCTCACCTAAGAGATCTACAGCAAACCTTTTTAGAACTAAAATATCCACCTGATGAAGTTAAACAACAGATCAACAGAGCCAGACTGATACCCAGAGAGAACTTGCTGCAATACAGACCCAAAAAAGAAAATAACAGAACACCACTAGTAATCACATACAACTCCCAAGTTAAAACAGTACAACACATCATCAGAGATCTACAACCTCTCCTAGACAATGACAGTTCTCTTTCTCAAGCTCTGGGAGGAAGACCCTTCATCGCCTACAGACAGCCACCCAATCTTAAACAACTCCTCACCCACAATAATACAACAGGACTCAACATGGACACTGGTACCAGAGCCTGCAATAAACCCAGATGCCAACTTTGCTGCCACATAAACCCGGACAACACCATTACTGGCCCCAACAACATCAAACATACCATCTCAGGACTATTTAATTGCTCATCTTCCAACATTGTGTATGCAATCAAATGCCAACAGTGCCCTTCAGCTCTCTATATTGGACAAACAGGCCAAACCCTACGCCAAAGGATAAATGGACATAAATCTGATATCAGGAATCACAAGACAGAGAAACCAGTAGGAGAACATTTCAATCTCCCAGGACATTCTATAAAAGATCTCAAAGTAGCTGTCTTAATACAAAGGAATTTCAGAAATAGACTGGAAAGAGAAGTGGCTGAATTGCAACTAATCACCAAACTTAAAACCATGGAGAAACCTGGTCTGAACAAAGACATTGGATTATTATCTCATTATACATGACAAAGCTATCTTTAGCCACCTCACCCCTTGCCTTTCCCTGTAAGACCAATTGTAGTCATTAACAGTCGTCAACAGGTTTTCCACACCTATCAGCTGATCACCCATTCCCACCACCCTTCTGAGTAATACCCCTTCCCACTCCCTCACTATATTTAAGGGTCTGGTGACTTCCGTTTCAGTGTATCTGAAGAAGTGTGCATGCACACGAAAGCTCATACCAAGAACAAACTTAGTTGGTCTCTAAGGTGCTACTGGAAGGAATTTTTTGTTTTGTTTCGTTTTGCCTATGGAAACTGATTGTCCTGCAGAAGCAGAAAGCGGCCCTAGAGTGCTGGTGTCAGCTGGCATCTCTGACATTGTTGAACCTGGGAAACTAAAAAGGAAATTGGTTGGCCAGATGATGCAATACAATATTTATTGGTATGAAATCCTCTTCTTCTTGAGAAAGAGAACTTCCTTGACATTTGTCTTCCCTGTAAACGATAATAAACGTTGGGTTGAAAAGTCACACATCATTAGGGTGTTGCTAAAGCAAAGTGTCTGTTTCTCCACATTACAACTTCCACGTAGACCTGATGCTGACCTTCAACCTGTGACTGCAGAGTGAAGTGTCATATACACAGGGTTTTGCTTTGGAAACATTTATGTGGCTTGAATTGTCACATGTCACATCAGTTATGTTACATTGGCCACAGGTTCTTTGCCGGAAAAGCTTTTCCCCACAGTTTCCAACAAACGTTGCCATATGTTCAGCACTTGCCCATGAAGCATTAGCTCTTTGTCCTTTTGCCACAGATTTTTAATTGTTCAAGTACTTTTAGAGAAAATATTTCTCCAAATTACAGATGAATTATTGAAGTTGCAAAACAGTTACACTGGTCACATCCTTTAAAAAACACAATTTCAAAAAAGCATTTAAATTACCTGTGGAATACCATCGTAGCCACATCCCAGCCTCACTCGGCTGATACTTGCTGGTCTCAGGGCCAGCCTTGCACTGAGCCTGAGGTCTGCTGGATCTTTTGCCACCGGGGCCAAGTGCTCAGCTCCAATGCTAGAAGCTTCAGCAAGAGGAACACATGGCTGTGTTTTTTTTAAGCACCTCAAAGATTTTGTCTACCTGAGAGTTCTTCTCAGAGCAGAGATTTCTTAGTTTCCCCAGTGGGAAATGAGAACCAGTGTGGTATATTAGAGTGTCAGACTAGGAGTGTCAGACTGGGAGACCAGGGTTTGAATCCCCAGTTGGCCATTAAGCTTTCTGTGACCTTGGTGGCTTCTCAGCCTAAACAACCTCATGGGGTTGTGGGGATTAAATGAGGAAGGGGAGAACCAGGTACAAATATCACATTGAGCTTCTTGGAGAAATGAGGTAGGAGAGCAACACAATGAATAGATGCTGGACTAGATGGGACATTGGCCTGATCCAGCAGGCTTGTCTTATGTACTTATCCAAGCTTCCATCCACTGTGATCTCAAGGCAGGGGGCTTTGGTGTGAGATGTCTTCAAAATGGTTTCAGAATCCGTACATGTTACGTCCTCTGGACCAGACCTTCCTGATGGCAGGCAGCTCGAAAGAGGATGAAATGACCTAGAGTGGAGCAAGACCAGCAGTCTCTCAGGTGCTGCACATGTGGCCAGCAGCTGGGAAGCGTCAACCAGAGGCCTGACTGTGGCTCAGCCGAGAGAAAGAGATCCGTCCCTCACAAACAGCCACCTCCTGTGAGAAAGCAGAGCTGAAATTTCACCATCATCAGAAATGCTGTTTGTGTGTCCTGCTGCTGCCACTGAGAAAACCTTTCTTCTTCCCCCACCCACCCTGGCAGCACCCAGGAAAGTCCAGTGGAGTATCGGGGTGCAGTGGGAGCCGCCTCTCCCACCTGCAGGAGCCCCCTAGCTCTGTAGATGGAGAAACTCGATTCAATTTCCACTGAAAGGGGAAGCAAACCTTGCAAGAATTCAAACACAGCTATCCTTTAAAATTCACATTCCCCCCCCCCCAATTTTGGAATTTGGAGTTCTTCAGCCAAGTAATGTATACTAAAATGCACATACTGTAATCAAGTGTACATAAAAGTGCATGCATTGGTGAAAACAACATACAAAAATCCATTATTTGGGGGGAGCACTTTGCAAAGAAGTGTCTATCAGGCAAGATCACCTACAAACATGGGAGTAAACACTCTGAGGGTAAGAACTGTTGGACAGTGGAGCAGACTCTCTTGGAAGGTGCTGGGCTCTCCATCACTGGGGGGCTTTAAGCAGAGACTCGATCACAAACTATCAGGGAGGCTTTAGTTGTGATTCCTGCATTGCAGGGATTTTGTCATGAGCCAGGAATTAGCTTCACCTGTTGAGCAGCAGCCTGAAGGAGCAGAAGGCAGAGTGACTGCACCTGCCACTGACTGATCAGCCTTCTTGCTCCTGATGAGAACCAGCTGGCTCCAGCTTTCTTCAGCAGGGTTTCCAGCCTCAGTCAGTTGCTGGAAACAATATTCCTCGTTCCTTAGAATCATAGAAACCAGTCCAACCCCCTGCCAAGCAGGAAACACCACCAAAGCATTCCTGAAAGATGGCTATCAAGCCTCTGTTTAAAGACCTCCAAAGAAGGAGATTCCACTACATTCCTTCTCTCATTGGTACTGCTTGAAGTTGTGCTTCCCGCCAGAGTGGTACCTATTTATATACTTGCACTTTGAAGTGCTTTTGAACTGCTAGGTTGGCAGGAGCAAGGACCGAACAATGGGAGCTCACCCTGTTGCAGGGATTTGAACTGCCAACCTGATTGGCAAGCCCTAGGCTCTGTGGTTTAGACCACAGCGCCACCCGCATCCCTTACTTCTGACCTTAGGACTGGACTGAACCTTGCATATAGACTCTGCCTCCAGGCAAGTACCCCCTGAGACTCAGCTGGCTAGCTGGCCTCTCCTGCCACTGAGCTCTGCCTGGTTGAGCAGCATGGGACTATGACAGGATTGGACTAGATGACCCTTGGGACCCTATCCAACTCTACGTATAATTCTGAGAGTCCCTGCTGCTGCTATGACTACTATTAGAAACACTCCAGCGCTATGAATATTAGTCTGCTCTCCTTTTAGAGCCAGTGAAGCCATCAGAGCTGGTGGCAGCAAGGTTGTGGCTAAGGTGAGTTTTGAACAGGGGGTGGATAGTCCTGGCCCACACCTTGAACCCATAGCCAGTTCCTTGCAAGGAACAGGATTTCTTTGGGTCAACCGTTTTGCAATTCAAACAGCAACCACTTGATGGTTAAATATTTCCTCACATTGGTTAAAGCACACACAGCCAACCCAATCTGCTCCTGGCCTTGTGAGCATCATCCTTGGGGTGCGTGAGCCAGTCAGCCTGTCCACCCCAGGAGAGGCTGAGCAGGAGCCAAGAACTGTGGGGTTGGCACATCCCTTCCCCAGCAGGATTGCCCCAGCAGCTCTTCCTCCCTCGCTCTTGCTCATTTGGGGCCAGATTGCTCCAGCATTTCCTCCCCATCTGACTTTCATAACTGTGTCACGCGAGTCACCCTGAAGTGGGGCAATATCTCTGGCCAAAGAGGCAGGAAGGCTCCCAAACTCCCGGACCCCTTCATTTGGGAGGGAGGTGCCAGGAGGGGGTTTCTGCTGCCCCTCCACAAGGCACAAGACTAAGAGTACCTTGGAAACAACAAGGAGTTGGGCCCAGATGGAGGTGGAGGGCCAGAGCAACCACAGCCCAACCCCAAGGCCAGTGTCAGGGCAACCAAGAGCATGGGGGCCCCCCTCTCCATCAACAGGTGAGGACAACTGTACCTTCTCCTGGAGCACTGCCGGGGAGGGGGGTGGCCAGGATCTGAGCAAACTCACCACCTGCAATAAGGTCTAGGAGAAACTCTGTTGGGGGACAAAGCACTGAGAGGGTGGGAAAGGCAATCTTTCTCCTCTTTCCCTCCCCCCCCCCCAAGCTTGCCAACCTCACTGTCAGTAGCCACAGGCCAGCACATGCCCCCACCCCACCCCAGGTGCTCCTCATCTGAGGGCAGTGGAAGGTCTGAAGATGTAGGATTCTGTGGCAGGAATGATCCTGTCCAGTCAACCTGATGGCAGCTGGAGGGTGTGTGTGTGCACATGTGTGTGTGTGTGTGTGTGTGTGTGTGTGAGAGAGAGAGAGAGAGAGAGAGAGAGAGAGAGAGAGAGAGAGAGAGAGAGAGAGAGACGGACGCTGTCCCTTGATTGAGCCCCACCTTGCCCCTCCCTCCAGGTAAGCGGGTGAGCCACAGTCCTGGGGAGGAGTGATCTTTTCCACACTTTTATCCCTGACAGTCACTGGTGAACATGCAGAACTAGATATAACAAGATTCCCTGGACAGGAAAACCATCAGCTCAGGGTGTGGCCCTTCATAATAATTTGCTTGCCGTTGGCCTCTGTTGCCACTCAGTGCTGAGGCAGCCTGAATGGAGCAACATAAAGGAGATTCTGGCTGGATCAGTCACTGTGAGGTGAGCAGGGAAATGCCAGCATTGCTTCCTCTGTCGTGGCCTGGAGGATGGTGGAGCCAACAGCAGAGCACACCTTTGCTTCTGAGCTCTGCCCTGAGAGAAGGCAGCTCTTGGGCCACTTGCTCCACACTCTGCCATGTGCCTCCCCAAGTGAGGCTTTCTCTGTGGGATGCAGTTCCTTGTACAGATGCCCAGTCTACAAACTGGTCGGAGGACTTGCTGTCTTCAGATGTTTGTTGGGCAAAGGGATGGCATTGGCACCGCTGCATCAGGAGAGGAAGAGCAGGCAAGGCTGGCCTGCCATGTGCTCCCAAGTGGCACCAAGGCTCTGCCTTGACTTCCTGTAGAAAGAGGGCTGCTTTCCAGTTTCAATGGGAAGGCCCATTAGCAGGAAGAGGGTTCCCTCTGCTTTTCCTTTGAGTGAAACTGGAACACTTGAAGAATTGGTAGAGGTATCAGCTCGTGACTCAGTGGAGTCACATCCGTCTCATGAGTAGAAACGCATATGGACAGTGGTTCCTTGCCACACAATCTTTCATGGAGGGTTTTGACATAAGGAAGCACTTCTTAGTCACTTCCATAACAGTCACTGGTGCAAATGGCTGGATCCTGTAATCCAGCAGGCCCCATCACAGCTCCCCTGCCTGCTTGCTCCCAGCACTGGCCGAGAGAGCAAGGGACAAATGCTGAGGAAGAGCCACCTCTGGAGGCTCCAGCCAGGCCTGTTTCATGTGTGGCAGCAAAAATAAGTTGGTGCATGAATATGCATCAGTTGTTTAAGAAGCCTATTAACATAAGAAGCTTTGAGCCTCTCCTGCATGTGCGTTGCCCAAGAATACTGGAGAGAGGGAGGGAGGGAGTGAAAGGGACCCTTTCTGATGTGCCTTTGGAGGGTCTCCTTCCTTGAGTGCTTTGTTGCCACAGGCCTGTCATCAATCCTGTGCTGGGATGGGCATATTGGAGGGAGGAGGCGGTGCATTCCTGCATTTGTCAGAAATGGCCTTGACTTCTCTGGTAACAAGTTCAGGGAAGAGTTGACCTGTGCACAGGCAGCTGCAGCCATCCGCCATCTCCCACTCAGCAGAACTGCAGCTGGCAGAGTGTCTGACATGCAGGGAGTGTGGGATGCAGCAAGGAATTAGCGTTAAGGAAGGAGTGCAGCTTAATGAGGTTATCATAGAATCATAGAGTTGGAAGAGACCACAAGGGCCATCCAGTCCAACCCCCTGCCAAGCAGGAAACACCATCAAAGCATTCCTGACAGATGGCTGTCAAGCCTCTGCTTAAAGACCTCCAAAGAAGGAGACTCCACCACACTCCTTGGCAGCAAATTCCACTGCCGAACAGCTCTCACTGTCAGGAAGTTCTTCCTAATGTTTAGGTGGAATCTTCTTTCTTGTAGTTTGAATCCATTGCTCCGTGTCCGCTTCTCTGGAGCAGCAGAAAACAACCTTTCTCTCTCCTCTATATGACATCCTTTTATACATTTGAACATGGCTATCATATCCCCCCTTAACCTTCTCTTCTCCAGGCTAAACATACCCAGCTCCCTAAGCCGTTCCTCATACGGGATCGTTTCCAGGCCTTTGACCATTTTGGTTGCCCTCCTCTGGACACGTTCCAGCTTGTCAGTATCCTTCTTGAACTGTGGTGCCCAGAACTGGACACAGTACTCCAGGTGAGGTATGACCAGAGCGGAATACAGTGGTACTATTACTTCCCTTGATCTAGATGCTATACTCCTATTGATGCAGCCCAGAATTGCATTGGCTTTTTTAGCTGCTGCATCACACTGTTGACTCATGTCACGTTTATGGTCTACCAAGACTCCTAGATCTTTTTCACATGTACTGCTCTCAATCCAGGTGTCACCCATCCTGTATTTGTGCCTTTCATTTTTTTGCCCAAGTGTAGTACTTTACATTTATCCCTGTTAAAATTCATCTTGTTTGCACCACCCAGCTGTTCCCCAGTGGGAAATGCTGGCTTCATGGCTGCATGAGTTAAGAGATGCCTTGCCCTACTTGTACAGAGGCCTGTGTACCTGTCCCAGAGAGCTGGCCACTTGAGGGCTTTGTGCCGAGGCCTTCCTAGAAAGACTAGGGAAAAGGTTACTGTTGGCTGATTCAGGTCCCTTTCTTCTGACCTGGAAATGACACCCTGCTGCACGCACCCTTTCTGTCATCAGATTTCCTGGAGTGAAGAGCCACCCAGAATCACTCCTGCCTGCCCCTCCCATGGCAGGCACACTGTCAGGGAAGGTTGCAGCACTGTTGGTGTGGCTTGTGAGCCTCGCCCACCTTTGGACAAAAAGGAGGAGTCTCCAGTGTGCTGCATATAAGGTGCTTCCAAACCCATTGGGAGACTCATCCTATCCCTAGGAGCTTCTCCGGAGGACCCAAAGAGCAGCAGAACAAGTGAAAGCATGGCTGGTGAGTACAAGCTGCCCTGGGCAAGGCTCCAATATGGGCTGCCTGCAGAGCTGGGCAGGTGTCAATAGGGAAGGCTTGGCCATCATTTCATGGACCTGTTGGGCATGCCAGCAAATCAAGGCTTTGCCTTTGCCTTTTCCCTCTCCTCTACCCCTCCACAGCATCAGCTAATAGAATACAAGCCAGTTGGGTTCTCCTGCCTCTTCCTCTGCAGGGGGAGCCTTTGCATCTCCCTGGTGGGCTGGCCTTCCTCTAGCCATGCACCCTACCTTGCTCGGACGGACCCAGTACACCTGCCCCCCCCCTGCCCAGAGGGGTTAGGCACAGCCCTGCCCATTCCCCCCAGTCCTGTTGCTGCTGGGAGCACAGCCTGGAGGGGCTGGTGAGGGTGGTCTGCTTTCTAGAGTGGATAAAGACCGGTGGGGCTCATCCTGGGCAGGCAGCAAAGCAGAACCAGGCAGCTCATCAAGGACATGGATGGGAAAGGGGACCACCAGGGGCAGGGCAGGGAGGCTGATCGCCTGGGGGGGGGGCGTAAAGTTAACCTCTATCCTGACCCCAAGGAATATGTATATACCACTATATCACAGAAAGAGCCCGTGCTTACAACATCTATATGCAGTTAAAAGCACATGAAAATCTAAACACAGGGATCCTCCACTAACCACAGTATTATGATGTCTGCTCCAACCTTTGGAACTCCCTCTCTAGTGATCGCTCAGTCCGTAGAGTATGAGACTTTTAATCTCAGGGTCATGGGTTCAGCCCCACCTTGGGCAACAGATTCCTGCAGTGCAGAGGGTAGACTAGATGACCCTTGGGGTGCCTTCCAACTCCACGATTCTATGAACCTTTGAAAGGTGGTGTCTTAATTGTCTGCATGAGCTGGGCAGCGCGGAAAAGTTTTCAGCAGGCGTCCATTGGACTTCCAGTGACAGCGTGTTCCGCAAGGCGGGGCCGGCTCTCTCCGAGGAGCCTCGCCAGCTGGGGGGACCAACGAAGCTCCGGCAGTTCCGTTATGGGGCGTCCCCCGCCAAGCAGCAGCTTCCCAAAGGCAAATCTTTAGTCCCCGGCTGCCTCCTGGGCTGGGACCCGGGGCTGCCTCTTCCCACCGGGACACGCTCCGTGCGCTGTCCGCCCCGTTTGAAGAGCCGTAATTACAGCGAGAGGCGGTGGCAGGGCAAGCCGGCTCTTGCGGGACGCGGCTGGGCTCGGGGCCTCGGGGCCCAGCTCCTTCGGTCTGCAGCCCAGCCACAGCGCTCCGCACCCCGGGCCGAGGAGCGGAGGGGCCTGGAGTCTTGCCAGGGCGATGCAGGACACGCGAGGGACGGTTGCAGAGAGAAAGCGCGCGTGTGCAGGTTTGGCCGCATCCAGAATGTGGCCGGACTCCCATGGCGAGAGACTGGGCGAGTGCCCCACTCCCCTCCGTCCCTGATGAACTGCTCGCCCGCCCGGACCCGTCCTAGGCGCTAAGAGAGGTCGGTCCGGAGCTGCCCAGCAAGTGCTGAGCCCTCAAATTCGTGAGTGGTTTTTGCGTAGTCACAATCCATCCCTAGACTAAATACTTTGGCACCGGGGACGACGGTTTCTGTCAGGGTTCTGTATACGCAACCCAACACACGTGAATCCGCAGAAAGCGACTGAGCTCAGCTGGCGCCAGGCCGGGACAGGCCCTGCTCCGCAGCGGCTGCTCTTGCCGAAGTGCCGCAGCGCCACATGGAGGGCCTGCCCTACCCTCCTGCCCACAACTCCGCAGCTGCCACAGATCTCCTCCTCCTCTCGCACGGGAGATCTTTTTGCATTGGTGTCAAATGCGGTGAAGTTGAGCATCAAGAGCTCCATTTCACGCGCTTTTTTCCAGCCGGTCTGAGGGAAAGGGGCGCTAGGAAAGGCGGTCCCTTGGCTCTTGGTCTTCAGGGAAAGGAGTGCCCTGTGACTGAAGGGTGCCTTCTGGGTCGCTGCTAGGGCATGACCTGTTTAGGAAAGGCTCAAGCGAGCCTCTCTCTGCCTCAACTTTTGTGGTCTTGTCCCCGCTTTTGCAGATGTGCCAAAGATTGACTGGAAGCGGAAAGCCAATGGCAGCGCGCACCACACCGAGCAGTACCCTGGCACCGAGCTGGTGGTGCGACGGGGACAACTTTTCAGTATCTCTCTGGCCTTCGGGGGAGCAGCACCAGCTCCAGGCAGCCTCACGTTCACCGTCGAAACAGGTAAGCCACCACCCTCTTCGAAGGGAGCTGACCCTCTGGGTTGCATTGTGCGCAGCCACCGAAATGCAGAGCCCAGCTGGGTGACTCCTTGGCTCTTCATGTCGAGGGAGCCACTTGGCGTAAAGGCCCCCACCCCGGAGTGCGGGCTGCCCAAGATGTGACGTCTTCCACTATGCCCAAAGCTCATATCGCCTTCCTCCTGCTGCCAGGATCGACCTCTGCCCTGCACGACAAGACCCGCGTGGCTTTTGGCATCACCAGCGCCGCACCCAGCGGCGGCTCCTGGGGCGCCGTCCAGGACTCTCCAGCGGCTTCGAACTCCCTGAACATCGCCATTTCCAGCCCTGCGAGTGCCGCCATCGGGCGCTACCGGCTGGGGATCAAAACGAACGCCGGCGCCTCCCACCTTGGCACTTTCGTGCTGCTCTTTAACCCCTGGGTGACAGGTATTTATTTATTAAATTTGTATGCCGCCCTTCATCCGTAGATCTCAAGGCGGTTCACAACACAAAATACTTAATTAAAAACAAGAACGAAAACAAACCAAAAACACATGGCACCCCAGCGCTTGATGCCAGCGACCCCATCCCACTGTCCCCTCCCCCGACGAATGCCCCCTCGGCCCACGGCCTTTTCTTGCGGGGACCCACCCAAGACTCCTCCTCGTCCTCCTCCTGGCTAGGTGCTTCCAGCTGCACGAAGCGGCCTCAGGGTGGCTCAGGAGTGGCACCGGGGGGCCTCTTGCACCCAAGGCGTGCAGGGACAGGATGGGCCACCTGCAGCTACAGGGAGAAGGGCTGGGGGTGTCCCAAGGAGGCAGGGGCGTAGCAAGGGGGCGAGGGGGGGCGGGCCGCCCTGGGTTCCATAATGGAGGGGGTGACAAATTATCAAGGAACAATTTTTTTGAATTTTTTTTTTTTTTTTTTGGAAAATACCTGCTCCGAAGGTCTTATCTTACTATACTAGGGATTATATAGCTATATATGAAATTTCATGCATATCGGTTAATATCTTGACCCTCCTCCACCAAAATAGCTGTTCACTTGGCTGTTTTCCTATGTTATAAAGGCTGAAATATCAGTTCAGAGAACACTTTACTGTTCCCAACCCTAACCCTGTGGAAAGCCATCTAATTAGACTTTAATTTCATTTTGAGATGTTTTTAGGAGGTAATTTAATTATTGTTTGATTTTATACCAATGTTATGTATCTGATGTTAGCCACCCTGAGCCCGACTTTGGCCAGGGAGGGCGGGATATAAATAAAAGTTTTTTTTTATTATTACTTGTTATTATTCCTTTGTAAGAAAATCTGAAATAACGTAAAACAATTTTTGTGGGGGGGGGGGAAATCAATGGGGGGGTTGACAAGAAATTTTCCGCACCGGGTACCACCTGACCTTCCCATGCCTGGGGGGGGGTGACAAATTTTTTTTTGCCCCCGGGTACCAATTTACCTTGCTACGCCCCTGCAAGGAGGTATTGGGGATTCCTAGTTCTTCCCCACCCAAATGGCCCCTCAGCACCGGTGTGTTCCTTTCGCTTGCAGGAGACGACGTCTTCATGGGCAACGACGCGGAGCGCAAGGAATACGTCCTCTCCGAGTTTGGCGTTGTCTTCGTGGGCAGTGCGAACCGCATCTCAAGCTTCGGGTGGAACTTTGGCCAGGTAGAGGGGAGCCTTTGGGCGGGGGCTGGACACCGGGATGGGGTGGGGTTAGGAGAGACGGTACCGGCCCCGTCCAGAAATGCCCAGAGCAACTGGAGCTCAGCTACGCGCACACACACGCCCTCCAAATCCCGTTTCCCCACTCAAACGAAAACATAAATCTGATATCAGGAATCACAAGACAGAGAAACCAGTAGGAGAACACTTCAATCTCCTAGGACATTGTATAAAAGATCTCAAAGTAGCTGTCTTAATACAAAGAAATTTCAGAAATAGACTGGAAAGAGAAGTGGCTGAATTGCAACTAATCACCAAACTTAAAGCAATGGAGAAACCTGGTTTGAACAAAGACATTGGATTCTTATCTCATTATCTTTAGCCATCTCACCCCTTGCCTTTCCCTGCAAGACTAATTGCAGCTGTTAAGAGTCTTAAGAGTCGTCAACAGGTTTTCCACACCTATCTGCTGATCACCCATTCCCACCACCCTTCTGAGTAATACCCCTCCCCACTCCCTCACTATATTTAAGGATCTGGTGACTTCTGTTTCAGTGTATCTGAAGAAGTGTGCATGCACACGAAAGCTCATACCAAGAACAAACTTAATTGGTCTCTAAGGTGCTACTGGAAAGAATTTTTTATTTTGTTTTCTCAAACGAAGAGAGAGAAAACGGGTGCTGGGTGTGAAAACAAAGGACTTTTTCAGCTGCTCCTCAATTCCAGGTGTGGATGGCAATGCCTCATGTCTCCTCTCCCTCGACCAGAGCTCACTTCCCAGGCTGGCTGGACGGTCCCTGGGGGTCTTCGGGTTGCCATATTTTGAAGAGCAAAAAACAGGACACATTTACCGACTTCTACTTTTAACTGCGGGAGGCAGTGAAGGATAGGCGTGCCTGGCGTGCTCTGGTCCATGGGGTCACGAAGAGTCGGACACGACTGAACGACTGAACAACAACACTTTTAACTATGGATCACCATGATAGGGCTGCCATACATCTCGGTTTTCCCCAAACACGTCGGTGAATCGGACTGTCAAAACGGTGTCTGGGCGGATTTTTTGCCAAATTGGTGAAATGTCCAGAAAACTACAGACGTATGGCAACTAGGGCACTTTTTGAGGAAAATGCTGTAAAAATCCACCAAAAGCTCAAAGACTTTGTTTTTTGGGGGGACATGATGACTCTACCCATGAAAAAGAGGACATGTCTTGGAAAAGGAGGGCATATGGCAATCCCAGGAAGGGGGGGAGAGGGAGGAAGAGGAGCCCCTTGCCTGGGTCGTCTTAACAAGCTGAACATTCTCTGGGACAGTCTTTCTCCCAAGCCTCTGCCCAAGGGAGGGAGAGGGGCAGGAAACCTTTGGAGCCATTGTGGGCCCCTCTCGCCCACCCAGGCCCTGTGAGAGATTACCAGCCAAACCTCACAAGCACGTGTTCTTGATATCTTATATTTATATTAATTAATTATTTTATTAAGTTTGTATATTGGCCTTCTTCCAAAGATCACAGTTCACAACAGAAAAATACAAAATCAAAACACAAAAGAAGCCAGTAATTCCCCCAACACATGAGAAGGCCCTAATTCCACATAACTGTATTGCTGAGTGGCAGATTCAGACCATAGAAATGCAATTGGTAGAGAGGGCTCTGTGTGATGTCATTTCCCCTCCTCTCCTGCAGAGGAAGGAACAAATAGTACCTCCTGGTCCTCTCTCTCTCTCTCCCTTCAACCAGTTCATAGTTGGACTCGCTCAAAATGCAGTTTTACAGCCTAATTCCTGTGCATTTAATTTTGCTGCCAAGGATGGGGTTTTGAAACAGACATGGCCACTTGGAGGGATAAATCGCAGTTAAAACCCATCCCACAGGCTGAAGCTCAGCCATTCCCTTGGGGAGCCTGGAACTCCTGGCCAGGCCAAGATGCCTCCTGGGGGAGCTCCAGGTTATGTGTGCAGCACTGGGTGATGCTGCCACAGGACGCCACATTTCATTTGTCTTTCTCTCTGTGTTCAGTTTCAAGAGGAGGTTTTGGACATCTGCCTTGCCATCCTAGACCGGAGCTTGAGCTACCGCAAGGACCCAACTGCTGATGTGCGCAGACGAAATGACCCCAAATACATTGGGCGGGTGCTCAGCGCCATGGTAAGGAAAGCCCAGCACAAACCAGCCTCCCACCTACCCCAACGGATGGGAGCGAGTGTCCCTGAGAGGAGACACGAGGAGGCTGTCGCCTGCCTGCCTACAATTTTATGATTCTATTAACTTTCCTCACTGCTTTGCAAAATTATGTGGAGGTGGGATCATGGGTGGAAAGGGGAAGGCAGGCAGCCCCCTGATCCCTTCCTGCTGCTCCCTGGTCCAATCCAGCCTGTGCAAAAAGGGGGGAGGAGCAGGAGCAGCTCATTGGCCTCTCTCAACTCCCCCCTCCCCTGCTGCAGGTCAACAGCAATGACGACAGAGGAGTACTGCAAGGAAACTGGAGTGGGAATTACAGTGGTGGGGAGAGTCCAAGCAGCTGGAATGGAAGTGTGGACATACTGAGAAAATGGAAGGATGCGGGATTTAGACCTGTCCTGTATGGGCAGTGCTGGGTGTTTGCTGGAGTGCTGAATACAGGTAGGTCTGCCTGAACCACCGGCATGAACCACCAAGCTGCTGGGGTGAGGAATTAGCTCAAGCACCAGCTGTGGGTTTTCATGGCAGGCTCTGCTGCCTCTGGTCAGCAGCCAAACCACAGGTGGCAGGCATGCAGCAAGCGTTGGTTGTTGTTGTGGTTCAGTCGTTCAGTCGTGTCCGACTCTTCGTGACCCCATGGACCAGAGCACGCCAGGCACGCCTATCCTTCACTGCCTCTCGCAGTTTGGCCAAACTCATGCTAGTCACTTCGAGAACACTGTACAACCATCTCATCCTCTGTCGTCCCCTTCTCCTTGTGCCTTCCATCTTTCCCAACATCAGGGTCTTTTCTAGGGAGTCTTCTCTTCTCATGAGGTGGCCAAAGTACTGGAGCCTCAGCTTCAGGATCTGTCCTTCCAGTGAGCACTCAGGGCTGATTTCTTTAAGGATGGATAAGTTTGATCTTTTTGCAGTCCATGGGACTCTCAAGAGTCTCCTCCAGCACCATAATTCAAAAGCATCAATTCTTCGTCAATCAGCAAGCGTTTAGTCTGGGCAAAATGGATGGCTGAGTGCAAAGGGTGCCATTACTTTTTGCTGCAAGCAGCTTCTCTGCTGCTGCCCCCCACCACCCCCAGAACATTCAGAGTCCCCAGGGAACCATTGTTGGATGGATTTTGTGGGAAGGATGGGATACATGATTTCCCCTTTTCTCCCTCTTAATAAAAGAATCACAAGTAAAATGGTACTTACATAAAGTCTTGCACTTGACTCCAGAAGTTACAAATAGGCAAATTCTGCTTCTAGATTACAATGCATAGTTGAGCTCAAAAATGGAATCTCCACTGGAGCAGAGACCAGACAGACATCCATCTGTCTCAGAAGCATGGCGGAAAAGATAATGAGTTCTGAAGCAGGAGGAAGTAGAAAAAAATTAAATCCCTTTGTCTTTTTCCTGCTAGAGAACTCAAGGGAAGTGATGTCAAACAGAGCTCTGTGTCTGCAAATTACATTGCTTTTCTTTGCAATCTGTCTAACCAGAAATTTGCAGAACTATGGTTGTTAGTCTCTAGATTTACTCAACCTCAATAATGCATTGTTATTTTGATGACAAACCCCCACAACCAAGGGGTCACAGAAAATTCTCTAGAGCAGTGTTTCCCAACCGGGGACCATATGACCCCCTGGGGGCCCCCAGGATATTCCAAGGGGGCCACAGGTGAAAATCACATAAATGGGGGACCATAGCACAAGGCTAGGGGGCCACAGAGGGAAGTGAGAAGGGAAGGGGGGAAAGGCATATATATATATATATATATATATATATATATATATATATATATATTTGTTGTTGTTGTTCAGTCGTGTCCGACTCTTCGTGACCCCATGGACCAGAGCACGCCAGGCACGCCTATCCTTCACTGCCTCTCGCAGTTTGGCCAAACTCATGTTAGTAGCTTCGAGAACACTGTCCAACCATCTCATCATCTGTCGTCCCCTTCTCCTTGTGCCCTCCATCTTTCCCAACATCAGGGTCTTTTCTAGGGAGTCTTCTCATGAGCTGGCCAAAGTACTGGAGCCTCAACTTCAGGATCTGTCCTTCTAGTGAGCACTCAGGGCTGATTTCTTTAAGAATGGATAGGTTATATATATATTCCTGATTAGCTAGCTATCCGCTTGGTCAATAGCAAGTGGATAAGGGGGAGGCCCATTAGGGCCTAGCACTCCTCTTTGCCACATGTGTTTTCTTGGGGCAGTCCTGGGTTGTTTCTGCTGGGAGAGGGCGATCGCTGATGCTCCCATTTTGACCAGTAGAGCTACTGATTCAGAACCCCCAGATCAGGTGGGGTGGCAATGGGTAGGGCTGGGCGAACCAGAGCTGCTTGTTGCTGCCACCAGTGCTGAGCCCAGTGGCAGCCTGGGCCTGATTCTGCAAGGCACAGTGTCCAATCCACCCAGCACTGGATCAGGTGGATCAGGGTCTTCGGATGTTGCCAAGGGGCACAAGGCCCGTTGGCAGCGTCTGCTCAGCTCTGCAAGGCGTGGGGTGAAATCCACCCCAGCTCCTAGCTAAACAAGGTCATCTGGTGCAGCTGAATTGCATCTAGCAAATAACTATCTACTCAGAAGAAAGCTGCACTGAGAGAGTTTTTGGATTTGATATCCCGCTTTATCCCTACCCGAAGGAGTCTCAAAGCGGCTAACATTCTCCTTTCCCTTCCTCCCCCACAACAAACACTCTGTGAGGTGAGTGGGCCTTACTCTCAGGTAAGGGGGGGGCGCACGCTATAGTGTTTTATCTAGGCAGCCAGGGCTCCTCTGGATGACAAGATTTTTTTGCACCAGGTCAGTGAAGATCACTTGCTTTTTAAATTTCTCCCATACATGCAGAACTCCCTGTGTGCCTTTTGGACTGTATTTGTAGGTATCCCCCTCTATGTCAATAACTGAGGTCAAATAAGTGTTTACTTTTTATAATACATGAAACCTTGGGAGGTTCTGGACTCTCCTTCCTTGGAGGTTTCTAAGCAGAGGTTAGATGGCCATCTGTCAGGGATGCTTTAGCTGAGTTTCCTACATTGCAGGGGGTTGCACTAGAAAGATGATCCCTGGGGTCCCTTCCAGCTCCTTGATTTATGCTTTTCTGCTTCAACATTTCATTATGTTCCTATCATTTGATGTAATTGTGGCAAGTGAAATGTCCAGTCCAGGGGTCACAATCACACACAGGCCTAGGAGCTGGACAGAAGGATGTGCTGCACCAGTAAGACTGGAAGTAAGGAGAAGGGGCCATAGCTGGGTCCAGAGAGCCCTTTGCTCCACGGCTCCCCTTCCTCCTCATGGCTCAGAGCAACCTGCACTTGTCCTTCTCGTCTGAGCTTTGATTCAGACTTGTGGCCATTTCTGCCTAGGATCCTGGGCATGGAACTGGGCTGGGTGTGTTTGTGTGTGTTGTGACTGGGGAGAGAAGCGTCACCCTCTCTGGATCTGCAAACTCCCCTGGTGGGGCTCTTTCCGGGCTGGTGGTCTCAGTCATCTGACAGGCTCTGCTGGGTCCCCCTGGCATTTCAGATGTGTGAGGAGGCAGAAAAAGTGCTGGCCCTGACAAAGAGGGCAGTGGGGCACGAGGCAGCCATCTATCTAGTGATGAAGTTTCAACTTTGCACCTGCCTCTTGCACCCAGCACCTGAAAGTGGGAATGGCAGGCACTGCTCTACTTCCTTCCAGTGACCCCTCCCTGGTCTCCAACCCCTTTCCATGCTTGCTGTTGTGCCAGTCCACCGGGGGGGGGGGGGGTTTGGTCAATGGCAATGTCTCCCAAGGAGCGCTCACAGGCTACAGAGCAAAGAGCACCTGCCTGAGAAGTTGATGTTTCAGCCAAGAGTATTCTGCAGCCATTGCCTCTGCCTCTGCAGAACAGCCTCACAAAGTTCGTATTCTCTCTCTCATTCCCTCTCAGTCCTCCGATGCCTGGGAATTCCAGCACGCATGATCTCTAATTTCAATTCTGCCCACGATACCGACAGAAACCTGACTGTGGACGAGTACTATGACAGCTCTGGGAACCCCGTGAACATTGCCTCCGACAGTGTCTGGTAACTCAGCCTGACTCTTCCCCCCACCTCACCTGCACCTGCACCAGCACCAGTCGCATTTCTGCAGAGAGAGGCAGGGCCCTGGGTGGGGGGGGGAGGGTGAAAGGGATCTCTTGGTCCTTTCCTTGCTTCCCTCGGCAGGAGGAAGTTGCCATGGTGGAAGCCGCAATCTGCCCTCATCTCACTGCAAACCTTCAGCTCAGGCTTGTTTATTCTCTGGCCCAGGAACTTCCATGTCTGGAATGAAGGCTGGTTTGTCCGGCCGGACCTTGGATCCCAGTTCAATGGGTGGCAAATTCTGGACGCAACTCCCCAGGAGAGGAGCACAGGTGAGGACTGGGGCGGGGGGCTGATTTGGGTTTTGCCTTCTTGCCACACTGTTCCCCAAGGCAGAAATGCCCACGTTTGGCAAGGGGCTAAGTGGCAGGCAGCAGAATCAAAGATCTGTGTTGTTCCAGTTCAATTCACTATTTGGGACCAATTCTGATCTGCTAAATCCCAAGCTCTGTCCCCTACTCCTTGACTATAATGGGAAATCTAAAATCAGCAATAATTCTCCACCTGCATTTTTGCAAAGGTGGATGACATGAGTCAACAGTGTGATGCAGCAGCTAAAAAAGCCAATGCAATTCTGGGCTGCATCAATAGGAGTATAGCATCTAGATCAAGTAATAGTACCACTGGTCAGACCTCACCTGGAATACTGTGTCCAGTTCTGGGCACCACAGTTCAAGAAGGATACTGACGAGCTGGAACGTGTCCAGAGGAGGGCAAGCAAAATGGTCCAAGGCCTGGAAACAATGCCTTATGAGGAACGGCTTAGGGAGCTGGGTATGTTTAGCCTGGAGAAGAGAAGGTTAAGGGGTGATATGATAGCCATGTTCAAATATATCAAAGGATGTCATGTAGAGGAGGGAGAAAGGTTGTTTTCTGCTGCTCCAGAGAAGCGGACACAGAGCAATGGATTCAAACTACAAGAAAGAAGATTCCACCGAAACATTAGGAAGAACTTCCTGACAGTGAGATCTGTTCGGCAGTGGAATTTGCTGCCAAGGAGTGTGGTGGAGTCTCCTTCTTTGGAGGTCTTTAAGCAGAGGCTTGACAGCCATCTGTCAGGAATGCTTTGATGGTGTTTCCTGCTTGGCAGGGGGTTGGACTGGATGGCCCTTGGGGTCTCTTCCAACTCTAGGATTCTATGATTCTATGAAGGAATGTTGTACTTGACTGCTACCCATGGATCACATCCCACAAGACCTTTAAGGGTTATTTTTTCTCCATGGGAGCAAAAGAAGGTTGCTTGTTTATTTTGTGGCAGAATTGGAATAAGAGGCATCCCGTCCTGAGAGAATAGAATAGAATAAATCTTTATTGTCATTGTCCCCTTGCGGGAAACAACGAAATGTCTCTGTGAAGGTTCAGAAGGAAGGGCAGTGGTCCCTCCTCAGGGGCTGCCGTTGGCATTTGGGGCAGGTGGGGAGAAGCCCCCTTGCCTCTCCCCATTTTATGTGGGCAACTGGGAACCTGAGACTGGGAGCCGCCCTTATTTAAGAAACCTGCCAAAGTTCAGACAAAGAGGTCCAGGAGCTCTTGTTTTAGGGAAGCTTACCTATGCTATCTAAAAAAAAGGGGGGGAGTCATAATTTTTCTCCCCCCAGTGTTTTTGGAATAGTCAGTGCTATAGGAACAGTGATTCGCAAGGTTTCCCACCAGCTATTCTTATTTTTAAATATAATTTTGTATCATTCACTATTAAATGTTGATTGTTTTGTTTTACATGTACCGATTTTAGGGGGCCTGGCAAAGGGGCGCACACAACCTTTTGCTGCAATGTCATCCTGGTGGGGGATTTGTGGGAGCAGTCAATGACAGAAGGAAAATGAATGAAAAATGGAATTAATTTTTAAAGAAAATTAAGCAGGGGTACCTTTTGCCCATCATATTACGGAACCTGCTGGAGTGTTGTGTACAATAATATGTATTTTTTGAAAGGAAAGATTTTGTGGGGTGCAGAAGAAAAAAGGTTGATTGTAGGGACCAACCAGAAGCAACATTTGGAATTTGCACCAGCCACCATTCTGCTATCGGGCCAAGTTCAAGGCCTTGGTACTTAAATACACGGCCCCTATACAGCTTGGAACCAGGTTCCTTGCAAGAGAGACCATCTTATCCCTTTGCTGCCCACAGGGCCGGATTTAGGTTTGATGAGGTCCTAAGCTACAGAAGGTAATGGGGCCCTTTATATGTCCAGCTGTCCTTTGTCAACAACAAATTGTCCATTCACATCAAAATAATTTTGAATTACCAATATACATAAAATTAATTTTAATAGGTCCATACACAACACAAAACACTTTTGCTGTATGTAGGTTTTATTTTATTTGTTTTTTATCTTATATTTTGGAAATGTACATCCAGGTTTTTTTCTTTTAATTTTTTTTGAGGGCCCCCAAGTGAGTGGGGCCCTAAGCTAAAGCTTTTTTTGACTCTACGTAAATCTGGCACTGGCTGTCCAGCAGGTGGCTGCAGCTGGCAGGTTTCTCCTGCAAGTTCCAAAAATCTCCCCTGCCTCTCTCTCTGCCCCTTCTCTCACCCCCAAACTCACAATGCCTACAACAATGGTTTTCACCAAAAGCAACTTCTGTGGAGTAGCATCCCTCTTGAGATATGACAGGCAGCTGTGATCTGCACTTTTTGGAAGCAGCTGAATATATTTTTGTTCTGACAGGCTTTCCCAGCTGACTTAGTGGGTCTTTGCTATGAAAACTTATTTGTATGCTTTTCATTGTGTTTTAAATGTATCTGCGAGCTGGGGTTTCGTTTGCCCCCCCCAAAAATACTGTTTTGTTGCATGTGGCCTTGAGGTGCAGAATGCCCACTGGTTCTCCTTCCCTTTCTTTCTTGCAGGCATCTTCCAGTGTGGTCCAGCTTCGCTGACAGCCATCAAGGAAGGAGACGTCGACTTGAACTACGATTGCCCGTTCGTCTATGCAGAGGTCAATGCCGACCGCGTCACCTGGACGTATGACACGGACACGGGAAAGAAAACAAAGGTCTACTCTGAGACCAAGACAATTGGCCAAAACACAAGCACCAAGGCCGTGGGCAGCTACGCCCGCCAGGATGTCACCAACAATTATAAATACCCAGAAGGTAAGGCATGCAAATTGAGACAGAAACTGGAAATGTTGAGGTATCTGGATTATTGCCAAGGAAATGAACACTCACTCAAGTTGTGGGGAGCAAGACTGGCCCATCAGGAGAGAAAAGCAGAGGGAGGCTCACATGGGTGTAGCCAGTATTTTTGTTGGGGGGGGGGGCAGAACCTCAGTTAAATATTTTTTATGGATTTACTTGATGGGGGGGCAGCTGCTCCCCTACTCCCCCTTGGCTACACCCATGGAGGCTCAGGTGTTTCTCAGAAGCAATTCCCAGAAGCTACTTTGGGCGCCCTGTCAGCAGATTGGGCAGGGCAGGGAGGGTGGAACGTGGGTGGCATTGCCCATCAATGAGAGGGAGGGAGGGCAGGCAAAGGTTTTCAGTCCATGCGCCACACCCAAGCCAGGCCTGAGCAAAGAGCCCCATGGCCTGCCTGCCAGCCCTCAGGACCCCAGCCCTTCTGTGCCACCAGGCCCTGCACTGCTAGGATGGCTGCGAGACCGAGGCCCCAAGAGCCCCTGGCCTGGGGAAGGAGAGGGATGGTGCCCTTCATGCAACTGCTGGCCCCTACGGTTCCTGCATTGGGGCCTGACAGCCCCGCTGGGCTTTGCCACCTGCTGTTTCTCTTCCAGGCTCAGAGAAGGAAAGAGCCATCTTCAAAAAGGCCAGCGAGAAGCTGAACCTGAACACGTTCAATGCCATATCTGCCAAGGGTCCGGATGCTGTGAACCCCAACCTCTCAGGGACTCTGAAGTCCAAGAGCCCTGAGCCAAAGGTTGGTCAGGATGTTGACTTGGTCTTCACCCTGAAGAACCTCGCCTCTGAGGCCAGGAGCCTGACGGCCAAGATGACCGCCTGGTCCATTGTCTACAATGGGAAGCCCATCCATGAAGTCTGGAAGGACTCTCTCGCAGTGACTCTGGGCCCGCAAGAAGGTAAGCCTTTTGTGGGCTCCCCACAGCAAAGGGGCAGCCTCCAATGCCCCCTCTTCCTCAGTTCGCCCCCAAGCCACAGCCGGGCCATCTGGAGAAGCCCCACTCAGGTGGGGGTGGTGGTAGAGGCACTTCTCATAGGTCTCCATTTTGGCTTGCTGGGGCAGGGGATGGCGAGTTCCAGCGACCTCCTCAGATCTTGGGGTGCAAGGAACACCCACTGCTGGTGTGTGCTGACGTCTGTGCTTGGCCTGCCCCCTTTTCCCACTTGCTCTACCCCAAGAGATGGGGGCCTCCTCTTTTTGCACCCATGGGCAATGTTGGGGAGCAGGGGACATGGAAGAGGGGGATCAATGCTCCCCAGACCCCCCCCCCCCCACTAGCCAAGCTCCTGCCTTGGCAGCCCCTGACTGTTCTCCACCAAGGGCTATGGGACTCATCTTCCCCTGAAGAAAGGGCAACGCTTTGGGGTTCTTCCTGGCTTCAGAGGGGGATTTAGGGCACCACGAGAGGTTCCTCTGCACCAGCTGCTGAGCCACAAGGTGTTGCAACTATGATGCAGTGCATGTGCATGAGGTAGGAAGGCCAAATTTGGCCTTCCACGGGTGCTGCTGAACCAGGGCCGTCTTAAGGGGACGGCCAGCGTGGGAGGGAGGGAGGCGAGCGGGGGATGAGGGGCGTGGCGCTGCGCGGGGCTTTGCGCGCCCTTCCCAGCGCTCCAGCTGGGGCTCTGGAGGGCGGCTGGCTTGTAACTCGCCCGCCGGTGCGCGAGAGCCCGCCCGTAGGGGTGGGCATGGGTTGGGGAGGGGGCGCCCGGTATGCCGGCGGGCTCGCGGGGGCGCCCCTGGGGGGGCCTGGCGCCCTGGTGCACCGCGCCACCCAGCCCCTATGATGAGACGGCCCTGTGCTGAACTATGGAAGACCAAAGTCTGCCCCTGCCTGCTTGCGTGACCCACATCTCATGATGTGGGCCTTTGGTTACTTGTCACTTTCAGAGAAAAAGTTTCCTCTCAAGATCTCATATGCTGAGTACCAGCAACGCCTGACACCAGACAACATGATTCGAGCCACAGCCTTGTGCCAACTCTCAGAGGGGAGCGAAGCTGTGGTGGAAGGAGACATCACGCTGAGCAACCCCTCCATCACCTTGAAAGTAAGCCTTCCTCAGCTGTCTCTGTGCCCAGGAGAGGCTCCTGAGTGCCTCCCTGCCTTGATGCTCACAGAATTACCTCTCGAGTTTCTCTCTCTCTCTCTCTCTCTCTCTGCTTGCTGGGCGATGCGTGGCCCTCCCAGGCATGCCTTTGGAGGTCTGTGCCCTCCTGGCTTTGCCCCCTGGCCTGCCCCCTGGGAGGCCTGGGTAGTGGCCATCCTGCTCAATGGGTACTTTTCTCTGGGCAGGTGCTGGGACCGGCGAAGGTGAACCAGCCGCTGAAGGTGGAGGTAGTCTTCACCAATCCTCTCAATGAAGAAGTGAAGGACTGTGTGCTGCAGGCAGAGGGCAGTGACTTGCTGACAGAGAAGCTCAAGCTGGAGTAAGTACCTGGGACATCCAGACAGGCGGCCACCTCCAAGGGGTGCCATGTCCCCTCCCCAGGACTGGGGGTGGCTGCTGGGGTGCTCCCTTGTGGTGCTCCGACCTCCCAGTTCCTCAGCTGCACTTCCAGAGCAGGCAAAGTTGGGGCTCCAGTCTCCTTGGGGGGGTCTGGAAAGGGGCGCCCAGAAGGGACTCCTGTGTCTTCCTGGCCATGTGGGGCTTCCTTTGCTCACTACCCGAAAGAGTCACAGGCCACTTTTCTATCACCTTCCAAGGCCACTTTTCTACGTGTGCCAGGAATTGTCAGTGACAGAGGTGGGGGCCTTTTGCTTCAGAGATGTCTTTTAATAGTTGAGAAATTGCTTCAGGGAATCATGAGTGTGTGTGTGTGTGTGTAAGAGAGAGAGAGAGAGAGAGCTGTGTACAGACAGCCTCTGCTGCAGTCATGGGTTTCTGCCTCCTTTTAGAAATGTTTGCATGAATAGTGGTGAAAACCCTCCCCCCCACCAGTACCCCACTGCTCAAACGGCTCATTTGTACCCCATCCCTGCCTGCCAACCACCCCAGGCAGTGCTTAGCACTGGTGCTGTCACTCACCCCACCTGGTGGCAGCTGTGTGGGGCTGGGGCTGGGTGTCCACACTGCCTTTCAACACTCCAGCCAGGAACTGGCAAAGGCAGAGCTGGGCTGCTGTTTCTCTGGCACACCCAAAGTCAGGAGGTGGCTGGGCAGCCAATGAGGACAAACTACTCTGAGGAAGAAAGGTGATCTTGGAAGAAAGACTTCAAGGAGGATCCTTCCAGAGAGGAATTGGGACCCTGGGTCCCTGCTTCCTCATGAGCAAGCTTTCCATGGGATGTTGAAGTATTTTGTGGGGAGAGGGACCCGTGTTCCATATTGGAGCAATGAAGGTCCCACAAGCCACTTGTGTGCTCAACTGGGCCCAGGCTGGCTCCCGGGCTCCCCACCTGGCTGGCGTGTATGTGGGAGCTCATGGCTACCTTCAGCCTGAGCTGCTTAATTGGGGAACATTTAGTTTGACCCTCAAATCAGAAGTAGGATAAATTCCCAGGCATACGCCCCCCAAAATACCCTTAATAATAATAATAATATTTATTATTTGTACCCCGCCCATCTGGCCGGATTTCCCCAGCCACTCTGGGCAGCTTCCAACCCTTCCTGCCATCTGCTGCCGCTGCCACAAGGTGATGGGGGAAGGAGGGGCCGTCCAGAGCTGCTCTTCCTAGAGTGGTCTGAGAGGGAGGTGGTGGGTAATAGAAGATTGCTCAGCACCCATTGCCCCCCCCAGTGGGTCCATCATGCAATCCCTTTGGGCAATGCTCAGCCTAGGGCTGCCATTCATCATTTCTCCAAGCTCAGAGTCCCCCCACTGGCTGTACCTCAGGCTGTACCTTCTGATCCACCTGAATGATCATGGCATGTCCAACATGGACCCCATTAGCCCCAACCCCCCTGCCCTGGTCCCTTTGGCAGCTGCCCTCCTAGCCTCCAAGCTCCTCCCCCAACTCACAGTTATTGTGCTTAATCTAAGTAGTAGTGAAAAACAAATGAAGAAGCAGACTAGCCTGTGCATGGGAGCCCAGCAGCCAGAGGGAGACCCCGCCTGGTGGGCTGGGCCTGGGAGAGCCTCTGGCTTGGTGGCTGCTGCTGCTGGAGCTAGCCCTGGAGTCCTGAAGGGCAGAGGTGGGCCAGGCAGCCCCCATGCGCAGGGGCAAAGGAAGGGGGGCCATGGGAGCGCACAACCCCGGGCGGCGTGATCCCGGTGGGGTTCCATCACAGCTGCCCCCCCCAGCCCGCACTGGGCACCCTGCCCCCGCAGGTTGCGCGCCCCGCCCCAAAATGTGCACCCCGCCCCTGCGGGCGGCGTCCCCCGACCCCAGAACATGCACCACGCCCCTGCAGGCAGCACGCCTCACCCCCGGGACGCGTGCCAGCCCCGCCCCCGCCAGCTCCCTGCCCCCGGTGCCGGTGCATGAAGCTCCGCCACTGCCCATGCCAGGCCCACAGCTCCTCCTGAACACCAGCTGACTGGCTCCTTTTGCTCCTTGTTTGCAGAGCGCCACCCCTGCCGGCCAAGCAGAGCACCCGCCTTGAGTTCGAGGTCAAGCCCAGCAAGAGTGGGACGAAGCAGCTGCTGGTTAATTTCTCCTGTGACCAATTTCAAGATATCAAAGCCTTTGAGCCCATTAACGTGTCTGCCTGAGCATGACTAGCCATGGGGCAGCTGCCAGGAGGATGGAGCCAAGCGGTGGAATGGGGAGCCTGAGCACAGGGGGGGGCCTCAGCCCCATTGTTTTCATAAGCATTTTAATACAAGTTTTCTTCTTATATCTCCACTGTGTGATGTCCTCTTCTTCTGGCTGGTGGGTGCCGTTGAGAACCCCTCCCCAAAACCCAACACATTAGCTCTGAGACCTTAACCCCTTTGGTCTCCCCCAACTCTATGGCTCTCTGATTCTATGTCATTTTGACTCTTGGAACACCACGGCCTGCCGACGCAGCAGGCAGAAACAGGAGATGAAAAGCAGCCCCCATGCAATCAACAGGACTGGGGGGGGGGAGGATTCCAGCCTCTTTGCAGGGAGGGGGGCTGGAACCTGGCAAGGAAAGTCCCCTGTGGGGCAGCGAAGCCCTGCCAGGGACCGTCATGGTTGAAGCAGCAGCGGCCGTTCCTTCACTAACCAACCATCTCCTTCATGTGTGTGTAATCCTTGGACCCCAATGACAGCCCACAGCAGAGGACACCAAAGGGGGGGGGGGGAATCCCATCCTTGGCTGCAACATTAAAAGCACAGGGATTAGGCTATGAAACCTTGTTTTGAGCATGTCCAGCTATCAACTCAACTGACTCTCCCTTTCTTTCCCTGATTAACAAAGTCAACAACATGGGAAGTAAGTTTAAAATATAATTTACTTATTATCATGCATTGGTTCATAACAATGGCAGGAGTAAAAATTATGCAGGCAAAAATACCTATGGCCTCCAAACTCCTGCCATAAACCAATCGCCCAGCACACTTCCAGCAGAGTTGTAAACATGCAGCTTTTGCAAGCGGATTTGCCCTGATGGATAAACAGCTCAAGACTGTTACAGAAATTACCGGGTAGAGGCTGCTCAGCTCCCGGTCCTACGGAGGAAGCCCGTGGTTCACTGCGGAGTCAATGGAGACCAGCCGGAGGTTGGAGCAAAAGCAAAGGAGTTTATTGCGCAACAAGGTTCAGGAGGATCCGAACCCCGAACAAAGCGTGTCATGAACTTTTAAAAACTTCCCGCAATTGCCCAGAATACACTGCAAAATACATCATCACTACGTCAGGGAAGGGAGGGGGAGAGAGTAGGTTCTAGCAAGATTTACATACGGGTAAACAAGTTTTACATATCAGGAAGGGTGGCAGGAACTGATGAATGGGTTAAGGGTGGGTACAATATACATTCAGGTCTTCTACTGGGAGAGAACAATGGGGAAACACTGAGGAGGATGTCTGCAACCATGGCAACAGATTAGTAGGTGTTTGACTGGATCACCTGGGTGGGGGCAGCACCTAGTGTGTATGTGTTCTACCGCTTAGGGGATTATGAAAGACACTGAGATGGATGTCAGAAAACCATACAGTATCAAAATAATAATCTTCCGATGGTCGGAGAATGGCGGGGACCGAGGGGATAGAGAGGCCATCTCCTAAGGAGAAGATAGACACCAGAATGGAGCAAATCGGACATTGCGTTCCGAAGATATGGATTTTTACAATAATAAACATTTGTAATGTCAAACAGACCATCCCAGAGTCTAAATTGTCCAGTAGTTACATTGTATCCAGTTATAATTAATAACTTCCTCTCAAAGAACATCATAGTAACAGTTCCATTGTTAACCTGTCATCACCTCGTCAGTGGGTTAAACGAGGCGTGCAGAGCGGCAGCTGAACGTTCCATTTTGCAGGCTGAGCTGAATGCATGCTCCTGATTGGTGGGTTGCCGTTCATTGATAAAATGGCCCGAGCGAGGAACGGGCTTGACAGGAGTGAGTTCAGAGGCTTTTCAGGGGCGCAAATCGGGGCGTTTGGGGAAACCCTTTATCGCAAGGGCTTATGTGGGTGCTTGTGCAACTTGTGTGTGTGGGGAAGTCCAGAACAGGGTGAAGGGGTGCCCGCTCATCGTCGGGGGGGGGGGGGGGAAGGTGACAGCCGGAACTTTTCCTTATCAAGACGCAAGAGCAGACCAGGCAATTACTGTAGCTCTTTATTGCCCGTATTAAGCGTAATTGTTGCAATATATACAGAAAGTCCATTTATGGCTGCTGGTCCCAACAGTGGAACGTCTCACTTAGCATACTGTGGCACACAGCAGTAGTCTAAGGAGAAACTCCAGGTATAGGGCAGTATATAAATTCAATAAATAATAAAATAATAAAAGCACAGTTTTTCAAGGCTATTCTTCCAGATGCTGCAAGCTCAGAATGATCTCATTCTTCTTATCTTGCAGTTGTGTAACCATTCTGGTTTCTCTGGCCAGCATCTGAAAGTTGCATCACATACAGAACAGAAACTCACTCAGTTGTCTGTAAAACAAATGATCAATCCCCCAACAATATTTACCTTTACAGTACAGTCAAACCTTGGCTGTCGAATGTAATCCATTCCGGAAGACAGTTTGACTTCCGAAACATTCGACAACCGAGGATCAAAGGGTGGCTGACAAAGTCAATGGCAATAAAAGAAAAAAACTGCACAGAAGCTGTTCGGCTTCCGAAAATTGTTCAAAAAGCGGAGCAGTTATTTCCGGGTTTTCGGCATTCGGGAGCCAAAACAGAGACGTTCGGGAGCCGAGGTTTGACTGTATAACCAGTTTCTGGCATCTGCTTGAACTGGAGCAGGCAAAGGGGATGTCTGTCCTCTTGGCTGGCCAAAGGAAGAGAGAGGAGCAGGACGTAGTACCAGGAGGAAGTACCCCTCCTCCAGGAGAGGAAGGGAAATGACATCACACACAGAGCCCTCTCTACCAATTGCATTTTGATGGTCTTGGTCCTTAGCTTTCAACTGTAGTCTTAGCCCATTCTCCTGCACTTTTTAGGTTGGACTGCCAACCTAACCCTAACCCCAACCCTCACATTCAGGTAGGTAGCCGTGTTGGTCTGACGCAGTCAAAATAAATAAAAAAATTGTCCAGTAGCACAAACTTAGTTTGTGCATGCACACAAAAGGTTATACCCAGAACAAACTTACCGTATATACCCGAGTATAAGCCGACCCGAATATAAACCAAGGCACCTAATTTTCCTACAAAAACCTGGGAAAGCTTATTGACTCAAGTATAAGCCAGTTCACCTTTGCCGCTGTGGAGGAGGAGGAGGAACGAGCAGCCCGAAAGCAGCCCTTTGGGCTGCTCCTTCCTCTTCCTCCTTTGCCAAGTTTGCATTTATGCGAGCAGTTCAGGAATGGAACAAGCTGCCTGGGGAGAGTAAAGAACCGCTGTTCTTGTACGCTTCTTAAGGAATGGTTGACTGGGGAGAGCGGGTGGCGGCACGAGCGGAGAGAAAGGGCTTCTTTCTCGCCGCCCCCACCGCCCGCCTCACTTGAGTATAAGCCGAGGGCAGCTTTTTCAGCACAAAAAATGTGCTGAAAAACTAGGCTTATACTCAAGTATATACAGTATTTTTTTTATTCTAACCCTCAGAGAGAGCCCTCTCTACTAATTGTATTTCTATGGTCTGAGTCTCTGCCTGTCAGCAGTACTGCTCTGTGATCTTAGCCCCTTCTCAGGCTAACTAGCAAGAATAGGCTTTTGTTTTGTTTGGCTGCTAATCTCCCACACTTTTTCAGCTGAGGCAAGCAGACCTGTGCCCCAGCACACCCTGTTCTGTTCCCCGTCTGCTGCTGGGCCAGGCAGGCTGCAGTGGGATTCTCTTGCTCAGGCTCTGCAGGTGTCCTGCTGGCCCCCTCAGCCATTGGCTGCATGTTCAGCAGTTTCCCGATTAGCCGCCTTGGGCAGGTGTGGCAAGGAGATTTGCTCTGTGGGTGGCCCAGTACGCCTGGCTCTTCCCAGAGTGGGAGGCACAGCCAGGGAAGCGCCACTGGATCCAGGGGCGTACCAAGGATCAAAACTAGGGGGGGCAAGCCATGGTTGTTCAAGTTGTGACATTTCAGCACGGAAAAGGTGAATGAAACCAAAATTTTAAGAAAATTATATATAATTATAGCAGTGCTTTATTACGGTAGTTATTACAATGATTTGCTTGGAAAAAAAATAATTTTTATTCTAGTTACATGTCTTATACTAATATCATTTTTCTTGGGTTTGAAGAAAACTTGCTCAAAACTTTCATTTCAATCCAGACCCCATCCACATCCATTATTAAAAAAAAAATCAAAGGAAAAACGCACAGATTACCTGAAACAGCTGACAGCAGGCTTGGGCATGGTTGGCTGCTGCAAATGGCGCTGAGTCAGCTCATCCCAGCCCTCTTCCTGCTCTCAGCCATGCAGAGCTGCCCGCCCATTGGCCTGTGCCTCAATTAGCCAATGGCTGCACTGGGAGGAGGGAGGGAGGAGGGAGTATGCAGTGAGGGAGAGGGGGGGAAATGGTGCTAAACCGGGGGGGGGGGAATGCTTCTGGGGGAAAAAATGGGGGGAATGCTTTAATAGCCCTGCTGTGTATAGTGTGGGTTGTGCTTCTTCCTATGAATGGGGTCATGGACTTCTGCCCCCAAAGTCCTGCCCTGACAGCACCCCATCCCCCGTTTCCAACAGAGCTGGCCAGATGCCCCGCTTTCCCTCTGTCCCCAGCAGTACCTGAAACTGCCCCTTTCCAAAGAGGCTTCATACATATCCAAACTGCCTTTAGCTACCCCGTGAACCTTGACACGTGCAGGAGAGATGCTGACCCCCCCCCCCCCCCGAAAAAAACATGGAACATGGGCCGCGTTTCTGCTCGGTCGGTAGAGTGGACATCTCTTGGTCTTTCTGAGGCCCTGCCCGCGAGATTTACTTTTTTTCTTCTTCAAAGATTTTATTGGTTTTCCACAAAGACAAAAAACAATACAATACAACAAATACAACATCAACAAATACAACAA
This sequence comes from Lacerta agilis, assembly GCF_009819535.1. Classification (NCBI taxonomy): domain Eukaryota; kingdom Metazoa; phylum Chordata; class Lepidosauria; order Squamata; family Lacertidae; genus Lacerta; species Lacerta agilis. Next base: position 95,389,884 of record NC_046317.1, on the reverse strand, counting down.
TTAAAACAGAATAAACAAAGATACAAACCTAAACTGGAATACCAACATTCCTTTTACTAACTAAAAAATCTTGTTTCGAATCTACTTGGGGGACTTCCCCCGTTTTCTCTCCTTTGCTTCCAATTCTAATTTACTTTAATAACTTCTCATCTCTAAAATTTAAATCTATCACCATCAAAATATCCAAAATATAACTTCTTAATATTTATTTTTACTTCATAATACAACATATTACTTCTTAAATCAAACCTTACATCTTATTTTACTTAAACTGCTGCTAATAAATCAATTAGGAAGCGGTAGAGGAGCCATAGGGCTTAGCGGCTCATTGTGCCCCGCCAACCTCTGGCAGTGTGCAGGGAAAGGGGCCCACTGCCCCAGTCCAAGACTCTCACCTCTGCCTTTGCCTGCAGAGGAATAAAAGCCAAGGGCCAAATGCCGCAAGCCTATTGAGGTAAGCCCCAATCCAGGGACTGTGCAAGAAGGAAGACATTCAATCAAGACTAATCCTTGTTCGCTTCCTCTCAATGGGGCCCAATGGCTTTGGGGGAAGGGCATCTCTGAGGATTTGCCTTCCAGCTCTCAGTGATGTTCAAAAGAAAAATCCTCACAGGGCCACATGCCTCCCCCTCACCTGCAGTTATGATGCTGGGATTGGCAGTCCAGAGGGTAATACCAAAGTACTGGTAGGACTAAAAGCAGAAAAAAGACAAAACTTCTCCCACTGGGAAGCTGGCAGTAAAGTTACCGGCAAGTTTCCCCAGAAATATTGCAGAATAAAGGAGAATAACAGAACCTGAAAACAGAAGCTGCAGAGGAATAACCCTTGGCACAAGAATTTCTCAATGCTCCTTGTTGTGGTTCTGGTTCATCATACATAAACTACTTATGCTGCAAATTACCATCATTAATGGAATTGATCTGTGCAAGACTGAGGTTGCCTAAGGCAGAACACCTTCCTGTCCCTGTAATTTGCAGGTGCCCCAAATGTAGCTTGAGCATCACACTCTCCTTCCAGTTTATTTTCTTGCTCTCTGGCTCCCTGGTTTCCAAGATGCCTGGTGAGGCCAGAAAGCAGAGGTTGTTCCTCATTCTGCTTTCTATTGGAGGGGTTTCTGAGTCCAAGTTGTATTTTAATTTGTCTTTTAATTTTGAACATTCCTGTTGAGTCACTTATGCATCTTGGTCCTTTTCTTTCATACAACGACAACAAAACATTGGCTGCAAAGTTCTGGCAGTAAAACAGCATACCTCTGTGGTAAACTTGGTAATTTATTTGACCATGCGGTTTGATCAGTTACCTAAAAACTAATTCCATCTTAGCAGCTGAAAGCATTTCTAGGGAAGAAGATGGCTCGTATTTTGATCTATTTATTTAATTAGTTTTGTTTGATTTTATCCCAAGTTTTATGTCCAAGTTGTATTTCACAGGAGATGGGACAGGACTGCAAATGTGGAAAGGGTGTTTGGGCTGGAACCCCTTTGTGGTTGAATGTTAGATAAACTGAGCATTTCGCTAGTGGTGCGCTGGACCAGTCTTTCTGAAAACACGCCCTGTGGGAGATGCAGCAGAAATCTTGGATGACAAAATATAGTGAAATAGCTCTAAGCACGTGGTCTGAGCTGGTAGTGAGCAAGCTCCGGCCCATTCTATCTCAGTGAGTTCTCATGACAAAGAGACTGAACAAAGGAGGAAACTTCCTTCCAGGTGAGGGGGGTGAGATAGATGAGTCTAGGAATACAATTCTGTGGTCTTAACCATTTCATGCATTAACGAGCACTAAGCTTGACTTGATGGATCATTAACGAGCACTAAGCTTGACTTAGTGCAAGTTCTTAAAGAAATGGGAGTGCCGGATCACCTCATTTGTCTCCTGAGAAATCTCTATGTAGGACAAGAAGCTACAGTTAGAACTGGATATGGAACAACTGGTTGGTTCAAAATTGGGAAAGGAGTACGACAAGGCTGTATATTGTCTCCCTGCTTATTTAACTTATATGCAGAATTCATCATGCGAAAGGCTGGACTGGATGAATCCCCAACCGGAATTAAGATTGCCGGAAAAAATATCAACAACCTCAGATATGCTGATGATACTACCTTGATGGCAGAAAGTGAGGAAGAATTAAAGAACCTTTTAATGAGGGTGAAAGAAGAGAGCGCAAAATATGGTCTGAAGCTCAACATAAAAAAAACTAAGATCATGGCCACTGGTCCCATCACCTCCTGGCAAATAGAAGGGGAAGAAATGGAGGCAGTGAGAGATTTCACTTTCTTGGGTTCCATGATCACTGCAGATGGTGACAGCAGTCACGAAATTAGAAGACGCCTGCTTCTTGGGAGAAAAGCAATGACAAACCTAGACAGCATCTTAAAAAGCAAAGACATCACCTTGCCGACAAAGGTCCGTATAGTTAAAGCTATGGTTTTCCCAGTAGTAATGTACGGAAGTGAGAGCTGGACCATCAAGAAGGCTGATCGCCGTAGAATTGATGCTTTTGAATTATGGTGCTGGAGGAGACTCTTGAGAGTCCCATGGACTGCAAGAAGATCAAACCTATCCATTCTCAAAGAAATCAGCCCTGAGTACTCACTGGAAGGACAGATCCTGAAGTTGAGGCTCCAGTACTTTGGCCACCTCATGAGAAGAGAAGACTCCCTAGAAAAGACCCTGATGTTGTGAAAGATGGAGGGCACAAGGAGAAGGGGACGACAGAGGATGAGATGGTTGGACAGTGTTCTCGAAGCTACTAACATGAGTTTGGCCAAACTGCGAGAGGCAGTGAAGGATAGGCGTGCCTGGCGTGCTCTGGTCCATGGGGTCACGAAGAGTCGGACACGACTGAACGACTGAACAACAACAACAAAGCTTGACTTGATGGATCACTGCCTTGTCGTGGCGAAGGGGCTTGAATTACTCAGAGAAGCTATGGACAGGTCAAGATGGACAGGTCATAGTGGAGAGTTTGGACCAAACGTGATCCACCTGGAGAAGGAACTGGCAAGCCACTCCAGTATCCCTGCCAAGAAAACTCCATGGACAAAGACAACAGGCATATAAAAGTTATGACACTGGAAGATGAGCCCCTCAGGTCGGAAGGCGTCCAACATGCTACTGGGGAAGAGCGGAGGACAAGTACAAGTAGATTCAGAGCTGATGAAGCGGTTGGGCCAAAGCCGAAAGGACGCTCAGTTGCGGATATGCCTGGGAGCGAAAGGAAAGTCCAATGCTGTAAAGAAAAGTATTGCATAGGAACTTGGAATGTAAGAACCATGAACCTTGGTAAGCTGGATGTGGTCAAAAATGAGATGGCAAGAATAAACATTGACATCCTAGGCATCAGTGAACTGAAATGGACGGGAATGGGTGAATTCAGTTCGGATGACTATCATATCTACTACTGTGGGCAGGAATCCCGTAAAAGAAACGGAGTGGCCCTCATAGTCAACAAAAGAGTGGCGAAAGCTGTACTGGGATGCAATTTCAAAAATGATAGAATGATCTCGATACGAATCCAAGGCAGACCTCTTAACATCATAGTAATCCAAGTTTATGCACCAACTACCAGTGCTGAAGAAACTGAAATTGACCGATTCTATGAAGACTTACAACACCTTATAGAAATGACACCAAAGAAGGATGTTCTTCTCATTATAGGGGATTGGAATGCTAAAGTAGGGAGTCAAGAGATAAAAGGAACAACTGGCAAGTTTGGCCTTGGAGTTCAAAATGAAGCAGGGCAAAGGCTAATAGAGTTCTGTCAAGAGAACAAGCTGGTCATCACAAACACTCTTTTCCAACAACACAAGAGACGACTCTACACATGGACATCACCAGATGGGCAACATCGAAATCAGATTGATTATATTCTCTGCAGCCAAAGATGGAGAAGCTCTATACACTCAGCAAAAACAAGACCTGGAGCTGACTGTGGCTCAGATCATCAGCTTCTTATAGCAAAATTCCAGCTTAAACTGAAGAAAGTAGGAAAAACCACTGGGCCAGTAAGATACAATCTAAATCAAATTCCTTATGAATACACAGTTGAAGTGAAAAACAGGTTTAAGGACTTAGATTTGGTGGATAGAGTGCCTGAAGAACTGTGGATGGAGGCTCGTAACATTATACAGGAGGCAGCAACGAAAACCACCCCAATGAAAAAGTTACAGGTGGGTAGCCGTGTTGGTCTGCCATAGTCAAAACAAAATCGAAAATTCTTTCTAGTAGCACCTTAGAGACCAACTGAGTTTGTTCCTGGTATGAGCTTTCGTGTGCATGCACACTTCTTCAGATACTTTCGTGTGCATGCACACTTCTTGGTTTTCGTGTGCATGCACACTTCTTGGTATCTGAAGAAGTGTGCATGCACACGAAAGCTCATACCAGGAACAAACTCAGTTGGTCTCTAAGGTGCTACTAGAAAGAATTTCCAATGAAAAAGAAATGCAAGAAAGCAAAGTGGCTGTCCAATGAGGCCTTAAAAATAGCGGGGGAGAGAAGGCAAGCAAAATGTGAGGGAGATAGTGAAAGATACAGGAAATTGAATGCAGATTTCCAAAGAATAGCAAGGAGAGACAAGAGGGCCTTTCTAAACGAGCAATGCAAAGAAATAGAGGAAAATAACAGAATGGGAAAAACCAGAGATCTGTTCAAGAAAATTGGAGATATGAAAGGAACATTTCATACAAAGATTACCACAATTAAGGACAAAAGTGGAAAGGACCTAACAGAAGCAGAAGACATCAAGAAGAGGTGGCAAGAATACACAGAGGAATTATACCAGAAAGATATGGAGGTCTCATACACCCCAGGTAGTGTGGTTGCTGACCTTGAGCCAGACATCCTGGAGAGTGAAGTCAAATGGGCCTTAGAAAGCCTTGCTAACAACAAGGCCAGTGGAAGTGATGATATTCCAGCTGAACTATTTAAAATTTTAAAAGATGATGCTGTTAAGGTGCTACACTCAAAATGCCAGCAAGTTTGGAAAACTCAGCAGTGGCCAGAGGATTGGAGAAGATCAGTCTACATCCCAATCCCAAAGAAGGGCAGTGCCAAAGAATGCTCCAACTACCACACAATTGCACTCATTTCACACGCTAGCAAGGTTATGCTTAAAATTCTACAAGGCAGGCTTAAGCAGTATGTGGACCGAGAACTCCCAGAAGTGCAAGCTGGATTTCGAAGGGGCAGAGGAACCAGAGACCAAATTGCAAACATGCGCTGGATTACGGAGAAAGCTAGAGAGTTCCAGAAAAACATTTATTTCTGCTTCATTGACTATGCAAAAGCATTTGACTGTGTCGACCACAGCAAACTATGGCAAGTGCTTAAAGAAATGGGAGTGCTGGATCACCTCATTTGTCTCCTGAGAAATCTCTATGTGGGACAAGAAGCTACAGTTAGAACTGGATATGGAACAACTGATTGGTTCAAAATTGGGAAAGGAGTAGGACAAGGCTGTTTATTGTCTCCCTGCTTATTTAATTTATATGCAGAATACATCATGTGAAAGGCTGGACTGGATGAATCCCAAGCCAAAATTAAGATTCCCGGAAGAAATATCAACAACCTCAGATATGCTGATGACACAACCTTGATGGCAGAAAGTGACGAGGAATTAAAGAACCTTTTAATGAGGGTGAAAGAGGAGAGTGCAAAATATGGTCTGAAGCTCAACATCAAAAAAACTAAGATCATGGCCACTGGTCCCATCACCTCCTGGCAAATAGAAGGGGAAGAAATGGAGGCAGTGAGAGATTTTACTTTCTTGGGCTCCATGATCACTGCAGATGGTGACAGCAGTCACAAAATTAGAAGACGCCTGCTTCTTGGGAGAAAAGCAATGACAAACCTAGACAGCATCTTAAAAAGCAAAGACATCATCCTGCCGACAAAGGTCCGTATAGTTAAAGCTATGGTTTTCCCAGTAGTAATGTATGGAAGTGAGAGCTGGACAGTCAAGAAGGCCGATCGCCGAAGAATTGATGCTTTTGAATTATGGTGCTGGAGGAGACTCTTGAGAGTCCCATGGACTGCAAGAAGATCAAACCTATCCATTCTTAAAGAAATCAGCCCTGAGTGCTCACTAGAAGGACAGATCCTGAAGTTGAGGCTCCAGTACTTTGGCCACCTCATGGGAAGAGAAGACTCCCTAGAAAAGACCCTGATGTTGGGAAAGATGGAGGGCACAAGGAGAAGGGGACGACAGAGGACGAGATGGTTGGACAGTGTTCTCGAAGCGACTGGCATGAGTTTGGCCAAACTGAGGGAGGCAGTGAAGGATAGGCGTGCCTGGCGTGCTCTGGTCCATGGGGTCACGAAGAGTTGGACACGACTGAACAACAACAAAAGCTTGACTACAATTTCCCACAAATTGCTCAAGGTGGTTGAAACAAAGAAGGACTGTGAGGAACTCTCCAAACTGAGAGGATGTTCACAATAACAGCTTGGCATGCAGTGAGGTCGTGCCTCCTCCTGGCTACACTGAAGCACAGAGCAGTTGTTTGCACCAGAGAGGGGGTGGGGTGGGGATGTCTTTACCCAATGAAGCACATGACCCTTTTGGTTTCCCCCAATCCACCTGGAACTCCTATTATCCAGGCTTCCATCTTTGCCTGAGCCACTGCTGTTCATGTCACCACTTGCTCCTCATCCAGTTTTGGACTGAAACTGGTTTGAGAGAAAATGCCTCAAAGAGCAGGATTTGCCAAGAACCTACAGAATTGATACAACTTGTGGCAAACAGCACATGGATGCAGCTTCGGGGGGGGGGGGAGTAGGAATGCAATGCCCTGGATGCCAACATTCCCCTCAGGGAATGGGGAGGAAAGGGGCAAGTACAATTCAATGTAAACAAGTTTTTCTTTCTCACTCTTTTTAAAAATACATGTTATTAAAGTTTGAAAATGAATTCAAAGGTCAACATAAAAGATAAAAAACTAATCTAAACAAAAACACAAACAAAAAAAGAAAAGAAAGAAATAAAGAAGAACGATAACGTCTGATTTTTTGTCTGTCAGCTATATATAGAAAATTGTTCAAAGCATCCATTCCAAGATAACTCCCAGAATTCCACCAATATTATTTTCAATCCTCAAACACAGATGAAGTACCTGGATGTAAATATAACAAATAAGAATCTTACTTTGTATAAGGATAATTATGATAAATTATGGAATGAGATAAAAAGAAATTTAGAAATACGGTCAAATTTGAAATTGTCATTGTTGGGTACAATTTCTGTGATTAAGATGAATGTATTGCCAAAGATGCTGTTTTTATTCCAAGCTATACCTATTGTTGATAACATGAAATGCTTCAAGGAATGGCAAAAAGTAATGTCAAAATTTATCTGGTGGGGGGGGGGGAACGCAGTATTAAGTTTAAAATATTAACAGATGTGAAAGAGAGAGGGGGATTCTCCCTGCCAGATTTAAAGTTATATTTTGAAGCTGCTGCATTTTGTTGGATAAAGGGTTGGATTTTGTTAGAGAATACAGATATATTAGACTTGGAAGGTTTTGATAATGTTTATGGATGGCATGCATATTTATGGTATGAAAAAATAACAGTTCATAAAGGTTTTAAGAACCATATAATCAGGAAATCTTTGTATAATATGTGGATAAGATATAAAGATCTCTTAGAAAGAAAAACACCCAGGTGGCTATCACCTCTGGAGGCTAAAGTTAAGAAAAAGTCGAATATGGGGAGTAAATGGCTAAAATATGTGGATGTACTGGAGGAAAAAGAAGAAGGATTTAGGTTAAAATCTTATGATCAATTGAAAGACAAATTGAATGACTGGTTGCAATACCATCAGATAAATGAAATGTTTAAGCAAGATAGGAAAAAATGGTTTTACTATTTACTATATTTACAAGCTGGAAATGGAGTTGTTGGATACAAATTGCAAAAACCTATCTAAGATGTATAATTTGTTGTTGGAGTGGCATACGAAAGATGAAATGGTGAAAACAGTGATGATTGACTGGGCAAAAGATATAGGGCACAATATAATGTTAGAAGATTGGGAAAGGCTTTGGAAGGAGGGTGTTAAGTTTACCGCATGTTATGTGTTGAAAGAAAATATGATGAAAATGATGTATAGATGGTACTTAACACCTGTAAAATTAGCTAAAATGTATCATTCATATGATAATAAATGTTGGAAATGTAAAGAGAAAGAAGGAACGTTCTACCATATGTGGTGGACGTGTCCAAAGGTAAAAGACTTCTGGGAAAAGATATATAATGAATTGAAAAAAGCATTTAAAAATACATTATTAAAAAACCAGAAGCCTTTTTACTTGGAATACTTGGTGAAGAATTGCCCAGAAAGGACAGAAGATTCTTTTTGTATGCTACGACAGCTGCGAGGTTACTGCTTGCCAAAAATTGGAAAACACAGGACATTCCGACGATAGAAGAATGGCAGATGAAGATGTTAGACTATATGGAACTGGCCGAGATGACTGGACGGGTCCGAGAACAGAAGGAGGAGACAGTGGAGGAAGATTGCAGAAAATTTTAAGTATATTTTAAAAAATATTGTAATATTTGAAAATTGGAAAGATTTTGGAAGTTAGAGGCTGCTTAGGTTTAAAATGAAAATAGCAAAAATAAAAAATTATGGTAATAAAGATAGAAGATGTTAAAAAGGAGGTTAATCTTGAGGATTTTTAAATTTTAATAATGAATTTGGAAAACTGCTAAAGATGTATTATAAAGAAATTCAACAAATAGGGATTTGAGGAAGTCATATAAACAAGTGAGGAAAATTAAGAGTTTTAAATTTTATTTGTGTTATAAGATGTGATGATGTATATCAATTTTGTTAATGTAAGTATGTTGTATTTTTTGAATAATTTTTTTTCTTTTTTTAAAAAAGAAGAAGAAATGCAGAGTGTTTGAGGACCAGGACATTCACAGGGAAACAAAAACACTTGTTTACAAAGCTATTGTACTACCAACCTTACTGTATGCTTGTGAAACATGGACCACTTATAAACACCACCTCCAACTTTTTGAAAGATTCCATCAACAGTGTCTCCCAAAAAATTTACGTATCACTTGGGAAGACAGGCAAACTAATACCAGTGTACTGGAAGAAGGAAAGATCACCAGTGTTGAAGCAATATTTCTTCAACATCAACTTTGTTGGACTGGTCATGCTGTTCAGATGCCAGATTATCGTCTTCCAAAGCAATTACTCTATTCCAAATTTAAGAATGGAAAACGTAATGCTGGTGGTCAACAAAAGATGGTTAAAGACTCTTTCAAGGTAAATCTTAAAACAGTAGTATAAACACCAACAACTGGGAAACATTGGCCTGTGATCACTCCAATAGGAGAACAGCCTTTACCAAAGGTGTCATGAGCTTTGAATACACTTGAACTCAGGACACAAGGGAGAAACACACTAAGAGGAAGGCACGCTTGGCAAATCCACACCGTGACCAACTCCTGCCCGGAAACCAATGTCCCCACTGTGGAAGGACGTGTGGATCCAGAATTGGCCTCCACAGTCACTTACGAACTCACTGTTAAGGCCATGTTCATGGAAGACAATCTTACTTGGCTATGAGGGATCACATGCAACCCATGTTTGAGGTTCCTACCCTTTGTGTGTTTGAACCTTGAGACCCAATAAAGATTGGGTCTACTGGCTACAGTTTCGGTTTTTAAACTTGGCTGGAAATTCCTTCTTTACTGACTGGAGGGACCCATGGGGAGTGGCACCCCAACGAGCTGGGCAGCAGAGTCAGCCTGCACACCAGGATTTTCCTTATTAACTATATGTCAACTTTATGCACCCAAGTAGCCAATATCTGTCCACCATAACATGTCTGTTCTTGAGAAACATCTGTGCCTTTTGCTGAAATATGTAAATTGCTTTATATCTCCATTTTTATCTCTCCAGATATCAGCAAGTTCCAAATTATCCATCTTTTTTTAATGTTTAGGTTCCTTACCCCAGGGGCGTCGTAGGGTGGGGGCGGTGGGGGCGGGCCGCCCCTCGTGCCGCCCCTAGGCGGGTGTGTGCGGTGCTGCTGCTCCCGGGGTGACGGAGAGAGCGGCGGCGCGTCCCACCACTCCCATGCGCCACCGCTCCCTCCGTCACCCCGGGAGCAGCAGCGCTGCACGGACGAGGCTCCCGAAGTGGCGGCCCGGCATACCCCAGGGGCGGGGGCGTCGCTGCGCGCGCGTGTGTCATAACGCACACGCAGCGATGCCCCGCCCCCTGGGATGCCGGGCCGCCGCTTCCAGAGCCTCGGTGGGCTGCAAAGAGCTCCGAAGCCGCAGCCTGGCAGCCCTTTGCCCTATGGCAGCGGCTTCGGGGCTCTTTGTAGCCCGCCGATGCCCCCAAGCCCCCGCCCGGCATACCCCAGGGGCGGGGGCGTCGCTGCGCGCGCGTGTGTCATGACACACACGCAGCGATGCCCCGCCCCCTGGGATGCCGGGCCGCCGCTTCCGGAGCTTCGGTGGGCTGCAAAGAGCTCCGAAGCCGCAGCCTGGCAGCCCTTTGCGCTATGGCAGCGGCTTCGGGGCTCTTTGTAGCCCGCCGATGCCCCCAAGCCCCCGCCCGGCATACCCCAGGGGCGGGGCCGTCGCTGCGTGCGCCATGACGCACACGCAGCGATGCCCCGCCCCGGGGATGCCGGGCCGTCGCCGCGCGTGCGTGCGTCATGACGTCATGACGCACGCACGCGCCGCGATGCCCCGCCCCCCAGGGGTGCCCCTTGGCTTCCCGCCCTGGGCAGCCAAGGGGCTAGGAACGCCCCTGCCTTACCCTAGGAAGTTTTAATATTTTTCTCTGAAGCTTTGTCCTGCATTGTGAAGACCACTCCGTTCCAATCTCCCATAAGGCACCAATTTCCATATGAAAAATCCACCAACTTTTCATAAATCATTTATAAAATATTGATTTGTCTTCATTTGGAGCATAAATGCCTAAAACCACAGTTTTATTCCCTTGGATGCTAACTTCCACCCCAACATATTTACCTTGTTCATCAGAAAATATCAGTTTTGGGCAAAATTGGGAATGTATATGTAGAATAACTCCATTTTTTCCTTCAGTTCTGCAGACAATTTCCTCAGCTACTTTTTTTAAATCAAATATTTTATATTGTTTTTCCTAATACATGCTTCTGGTAAACAAATAAGATCCAATTTCAGTTTTTTTTAGCTAATGAAAGATTTATTTTCTTTTTTCAAAGGGCTGGCTGTAAGATATAAAGCCCTGCACAGCTTAGGTCCAAGCTATCAGAAGCTATCTCAGCGGTGGTTGTGGGAGATGGATTGAGGGTTAAATCTGCAGGCTAAAATTTAAACCTCCTATCTCACATGTGTGGGGAAAATGCAAAAGTAAACAGGTTGTGAAGCCTCTGTAACAGAGTAAAACGCTTACATGTTTTGCAGCTTAGTAAAGCTTAGCAACAAGGCAATCATACCTTTTACCGCTTTTATTTGTGGTCTTCTGACCTTTCCATTGCAGAAAATGAACCACACAGCTTTTTTAGTAAGATAGACAAAAAAGTTTACATGCAGGAAAACACTTCTAAGTTACAGTAAAACAAGAGGTTGTAGTTGCAACAAACATGGCTGAAACCAGCAGCTTTGGGAAAACAAATCTGCTTAGCTTGGAAGAGAGGCAACTTTGGAACTCCCTGCCTAGAGAAGTCAGGCTGGCTCCCTCCTTGTTGCAATTCCACCAGTAGGTGGAGCGCTTCTCGTTTCAACAGGCTTTGGGGAACTGACTGCTTTTAATGAACGGGTTGGCACCGTGCTGTTTTTATTGTAATTATCTGTCTGTTATGTGAGTGTGTGTACAAAATTTTATTAATGCTTATTTTTTAAAAAATGATTTCCCCTATATTTTTAGCTGTTCTTATTGTATCTGTAAGCAGCCTTAAGTCCTTGTCAGGGGGGAAGGGTTGGGTATGAAATAATAATAATAATAATAATAATAATAATAATAATAATAATAATAATAAGTAGTAGTAGTAGTAGTAGTGGTGGTGGTGGTGGTGGTGGTGGTATAAAGCTGATTTTTTGGACATAAGGCTCCGAATGGAAGAGGGTGTTGTTGTGAACCTGTGTGCTTGCTGTCCATCCCCTGGGAAATGACTCTGTACCTGCTCTGAACATGCAGCCCTTGCAGCAGTAGAAGGAGAGTAAGGCAACCATGTCAGGCGGCTGCCCAGTTGCAGGGGTGCAAGGTGGAGAAAAGGTGGGTCCCTGTAATTGCAGTGGCACAGAAACAGAAGCCTTCCGAAGAAGAGGAAGGCAGCTGGAAGTGCTCAGCTGGGGTGGAGGAGGATGCTGAGGGGAAATTGAGCAGAGCAACAGCCTTAGACATCTTCCCAGCATTCTGTGATTCACAAAGAAGGCTTTGGAGCAGGCTACTTCCTCCTGAGTAGGACATTGAGCAACATCAGGACCATTAAGTTGGGCGGGGAAGTGGCAACAGCATTGCTCAACTCCAGCCCTGTGGCAGACTTCCAGAAGCCATCATGGAGTTCAGGCTGGGCTGGGGATGATTCCCGGTGAAGAATCCAGGAAGCAAACAAGGACAAAGTTGCAGTTCAGCAGATGAATCTCCAAACTGGAAAGTCAAGCCAGACAGATACGGATCTGCACACAGCGGGGAGAATGCCTGGGCTGGGAATTCTGGGCTGGGACAAGCATGGCTGCCAGCAGTAAAGGTGTGGAGGTCAAGTTCTTGAGCAGGCGAAAGGCTCAGAGCAGGTAGTTTGCAGGAGCCCCAGAGCTGGGAGGAAGCTGGGATCAAACACCCGGCCGCGTGGCTTGTAATGAAGGGGTGGAGTGAGTAAAGCACGACCGAGGCAACGCCACCGCTTGAGACTGCCTGAGCAGCAAGAGGAGGCGGTGGCAGGTCGTCCCCAAGGCATCACAGCAGCAGCACAAGGAGTAGGTGCCACGGTAGGAAGCAGGGGCTGCCCCCAGAGGAAGCCAGACCGAGAGAGGTGGCCCAGAGGCTGCTCACGCCCAACAGGCTGATGGGCCATTGTGGAGTGAGCCATTGGCCAGAACCAGCCACAGTGCTCTTTCATGCTCTCAGGTGAAATGGGGCAGCGGGAGGGTGAAGCTCCCCTGGTGCGTCTGGGGGGGAGGGCTGCGCAGTTCCTTGTCTTCTGTGGCTCTGTAGTGTGGAGATTGCTCCAGGTCCTGCTGGGGGGAGGCATCAGCCTGAGAGGATAAAGGAAGGTGTGATGTCTGTTGAGTGATGAAGGAAAAGTGGATGTCTGGTTGGACAAATGATGGAGAGGACCTGAGAGGATGGAAGGCACCTTCCTGTTGGAGGGTACCATGAAGGTCCCCAGCAGATAGAGAAGGAGGGAGCCCAGCACCCCTTGGGGCACCCAGTGGGGTGGGGGAAGGTATGACCCCAGGTTGGCCATGGCAATGTCACCCGTTAGACAAGCCTTGATGAGAGGTGACGTAGCCACATCTTCCCTCCTTTTCTCACATCTTCCTAACTGAGTCTTTTTGAATTCCAAGCCTGGAAGACATTCTTGATGCAAAGCAACCAAGGGCCCCTGGAGACCCTCAGAGAAGATCAATACTCCACTGGCAAAAGGTATTTCACTTTCCTCGGCCAAAACACCATTTCTAGAAGCCTCAGTAAAGCTCATCTGAGGAGAAGGAAAGGCTCCTCCGCTGTCTGAGGTACTACCTCAAGCCCAGGAGAAATGAAAATGGGGAGGAGAGAATGTCGATGCCAATGGGGCATTGCGCAAGAGGCCCAATGGAGCCAGCGGTGGGTGGGCTTCGGCCCCTTCTCAGCCATGGAACTCACTTGGTGGCTTTGGGTCTCTCTCTGGTCAAACAAGGCTACTGCCAATGCAGCCTAGCAGCCCCTCCTTCCCTCCCTCTCAGCTGAAACTGCCTCAAGAGGCTCTTTGAGCAGAACTGTAGATTGGCAAGAGACCCAAAGGGTCATCTAGCCCAACCCCCTGCAATGCTGGAAGCACAGTTACCTTGTGAGGAGCAAATGGGGGTCATGCCAGCTTCCTGGGGGAAGGGAAGAAGGCCAAAGGGATGTCTGCACACAGGCAGGAACCCCATTAGGAAATGGGAGGTGGCTGGGCTTGTGCAATAAAGGAGACGCAGGGCTCTGCCTAATGGAAGGGTGTGGGGAGAGAGGCTCTCTCTTCCTCCTGCAGTTTCTCTCCCTTCCCACCTGTTTCCTTGCCTCTGGGGGTGACTCCTTGCCTTGGAATTCCATGTAGGAAGTCCTGCATGTCATCCCTGCGCAAGCGAATGCACTTCCTCTGAGTAAACAAGGATGACTTCTCCTCCCACTGGAGAGGAAAATTGCCCTTGCGCTGCCACCGATTACAGGAACTGGCTAATTGCACCTGGGTAGTTTTTAGGGATCAGCGGAAACATCCTCACATCACACCTGGCTCAGCGGACAGTAGGAGAGCGGCGAGGAATGTGCAGTAGGAGCTCCTGGCCGTGCTGAAGAAGACAAGACTCAAGGATGGGAGGTGAGTTTGGGGTGGAGGCACCTGCCCTGGCCAGCCCTGCTCTCTGCTACCTGCCCTGCAGCCTCCATGCTGTGGTCCTTGCTAGGCTGGGAAGAGTCGGGAGGGAGCTTTGCTCCTGGGCTTTCTCTTCAGTGGCCTTTGGCTTGTTGCTCTGCTGAGACTGGAGTCCTCAGAAGAACACAAGGCAACTGTACATTTGCTGTCTCCCACATCCAAGGGGTCCAGCCCAGCTGCCTGGGGCCTTTCAAGGGAGAGATCGTGACTTTCTGGGTGCCAGGAGAAATGGGGCGCTCCTCTTCCCCCGCTGCTTTACCATCAAGTTGCAAGAGGGCCTTGAAGGTCCCAAGTGATGGCTCTTCTTCTCAAGGTGGCAATCTGCTCTGAGTGGACGGATGCAGTGCATTCTTGAGCATCCTGGAGTTCCTGCACCAGCCACTTCTTCCATCTCTCCACTTCATGTATTTATGACTGGAAAATATTTATATATTGCTCTTCATAAATAGCATCAAAGCGGTTTACAGCAATCCTCCACCAAAAGCCCATCAGCAGGTAGCCCAAACCCCTCAGAGTCCTGCTCTGGTTGGCCTCCCACTACAACCCTCCTTGAGGCTCCTTTACCAAACAGTCATGGTGTGCCTGCGTCTGTGTGTGCGTGTGTGCGCACCTGCACCTGCTGCTTTGATCTTTGTCCTGATCTGGTCTAACCCAGATGGGAACTGCAGGACTGAGTACCCAGCACCCCCCCCCCCCGCGCCATTGGCATTAACCCCTGTGAAAGAACTGGGCAGCAAGTGGTGCCTGAAGACCCAACTGCCACGTATCCCCGATGTTAGGGCAGGTTCTGCCTGGCATTTAATGCCTGGAACACCTGAGAGCATTTCCTGGTCTCACCACAATGGGAGCAACTGAGTCTTTGATCTTTCTTTCTCCCTCCCTCCCCAGTGGTGACTCATCCTTCTCACTTCATCCTTCAGGTTCAGATTTGCCAAGTCTAGAGAGCAAAAACCCAGGAAGCAGCTGCTTCCCGCTCCATCCCCAAAGCACCAGCTGGATTATGGGCAACTCTAGAACGCTCTCTCTGGACTTGGGCATGGAGACTCAGTCTTGGCACTGACTTCTACCCTGTGTTGTCCTGGTGGTGGTGGTGCTGGAAACCCCAAAGATGCAGCAGCCGCCGCCGCAGCAGCCCCCTCCAGCCCCTCGGCTGGGGTGATCAGGATGTGCCTGAGGAGGATTGCAGGGAGCTGCATTGGAAAGGGAGTCCCTCAGCTCCCCTGAGCTCCTCTGCACGGCGTCAGGGTGTTAGTTATGTCCCTGTTGCAAATCACCTTGTGTGTCTAATGAAGGCAAGGCCTCTTCCTCTTTGATGTCCCTGTTGGGAGACATGCGGCTCCTTCCCTGGCTGGCGCCCACACCCATGTTGCATCCTAATCTGTGATGATTGATTGATGGTTATACATCCCGCCCCCCTTCATCACTTTCACAGACAATCTTGACTTTTCATTTGATGCTGCCTTCTCCCCTTTTCCTTTTCTGTTGCAGTTTTCATATTTTGTGACATTGATTTAATTGGATAGTGTAAGGTGGGTTGAATAAACTTACCTGGAGAATGGGATGTAGGTGTGTTACTAAATAAAATGACGATAGCTGCTCTGCTCAGCATGGATATTGCACCCTGTCTCTGCCACCCAAGAAGCAGAGTCTGCTTAGGAGAAGGCTTGGCGATGTGAAGGTGGATGAACTGCAGCTGTGTCTGGCTGGCTGGGGGAGAGCAAAGTCAGGCCAGGCTCCTCTGGCCCAGCCAGGTCCCTTCAAGACTCACCTCTTGCTGTTCCACAGATCTGACACCAACACAGCTGAGCTGGCAAATCCCGGCCAACGGCCAGGCCCACCACACCAGCCGCTTTGCCTGCTCGGAGCTGGCTGTACGCCGGGGGCAGGGCTTCTTGCTGGCCGTCTACTTCAATAGATCCCTTCAGTCCGGAGACAACTTTGCTTTCGTTGTAGAGACAGGTAAGGCCGCCCCCATCACTGCTTTTCCCCGTCCTCCTCCATGGCCAGCTGGCATCACTCGCCTGGGCGCCTCTTGGCCTGATCTTTGGCTGCAGGACAAAAAGGCGCCTCCAGGATGGCACCTCCGCTCCCCTTCGGTCCTTGCGCACCTTTGGCCTCTGCACATGGAAGCGGCAGATCTCCTGGGCCTCTCGCCTGCCAAGACCTTTTTGACTGCGGGGTTTCCCTTTCCCACCATCCTACCCCTGCATGCAAACATCTCTTTCCCACAAGAAGCTTGTCCGTCTTTAAGGTGCTGCCAAAGACCCCTGGCTTGCCCTGTGCAACGTTGTGCCCTCCACAGCATTCTCTCTGGTGGGAAGCCAAGATGGCACCACCAACACAGGAGCTGTTCTGTGGCACGGAAGAGACCAGGTCCAGTGCGGGCGCACACACGCACCAACACTCCTCTCCCAGGAGGTCTGTGCAGTGCCTGCGTTCAGAGGTTGGAATCAGGTTGGGCAGCTGGCTGGATCTTCATGCTGACCAAACCCTTCAAGGAGAACGTTGCTGCTTGGGTAGCCTCTCACAGGTATGAGTCGCTTCTCGTGACAGCTTTGCCTTTGCCTCTGTTCTCTCTGGCAGGGAGAGCCCCTTCCGAGTCCCAGCACACCCGGGCCGTCTTCCCTGTCTCCAGCGCCCTGACTGGAGGGTCCTGGAGTGCCGTGCTCAGCTCCATCAATGGCAACTGTGCCAACTTCACACTGGCCAGCCCCCCCACCGCTGCCATCGGCCGCTACAAGCTGAGCCTGCAGGTGATGTGTGGCAACCAGGCCTATGCCCGCTTCCTGGGGCAGTTTGTCCTGCTCTTTAACCCTTGGTGCCAAGGTAAGATGCTCCTCCTGCCTGCCTGTGTAGGCCCTGCTATCGCCCTTGGGATGGGCCTCTGCCCCACAGGGGTGTTTCTGCTGAGGGTTGCCAGGCAGACAATGCAGTTGGTGCCACATGACTCCCTTCCGCACCACAGCTCTGCAGTTTAGGACTCGTCCCTTAGGACAGCTTCCCAAGCAAGCAGGCAGGGAATCATAGACTCAGAGAATTGTATGGGGCTTTGGGCTTATTTGTAGCTCAAAGCAGAAGCCTTGCACAGACCTCCTCCCCACCCTAGATGTTGGCATCTGGGCAATGAGATGCCTGATCCAGAAGCTGCTCTGGAAGCCTGACTGGGGTACAGCAATGCTCTACTGACCGGCTGGTGATGGACCGGGCTGATGCCTGCAAGAGTTTGTAATGGTGGTCCTGGAGACAGCGTTCCCCCCCCCCCGCCCGCAGCACATGGGGCCAAGTGTGCTTTGCAGCAGCAGCAGCAGCAGCAGCAGCAGCAGCAGCAGCAGCAGCAGCAGGAGGCCTCCCCTCTCCCTCCCTCCCTCCCTGCCTCCCAGGGACTCTCCTGTTCTTCTGGTTGCATCACCCAGGGCCTCTGGGCTGCTCATCCATCATCCAGCTGGGCGGTGGAAACTCAGCACTCAGAACTAGCTAAAAATGGGAACTTGGCTGAAAGAAGAAGGGCAAGATCCAGCACAGCTGGGCAGGAGGCCAGATTCCTCTTTGCCCAGAAGAACGTTGGCCCGGTGAGCCTCCCAGAGGCACCTGCAGATCTGACTGCTGCTGCGTCCGACCGAGTCCTGACTTGCCCCTTCCATGCGTCACCAGAGCAAGCAGCAGTCAGAGCCCTTTGCTACAGCAGCAGCAGCACAGGGGAGCCCCCCCCCCACTTCCATGGGCCCCTTTCAAGCCCCCCCCCTGCCAAGCAGTGAATCTAGACTAGTGGTTGCACTACCCCACCCCCAAAGGAGAGGGAAAGGGGTAAGATGGCCCCACTGGCTTTGCAAGGCCTAGCTGACAGCCCTCCCAGCCCTCCCTTCCTAGGACAGATGCTGGGGGTGGGCGTTGCCTCGAGCCCTGGAACTTGCCCATGCCAGGCAGGGAGACCCCCGAGGATGCCAGGGTTTCCTTAGAAGGAAACCAAGGGCTGGGAAATCCCTTGCTGCAAAAGGCAGAGTCCCAGAATGGTCGGCTTGGGAAGGAGGTCCTCCATGGCAGCTCCTTCTTATGGCCCAAGGAGGCAGGAGCAACAATGGGGCTCAGCAAAGAAGCTCCTTGTGGGGCAGGGACATGGCAGGGAGGGGGCTCCCCGCTCACTGCCCAAGCAGAGCAGAGCAGGATGTGACCCTTTTGCTCAGGCTCCTTTGCACTGCTCAGCTGGAAAGCTCTCCCTCTGAGCTGTCAAGACGAGTGTCCCCCTCCCCTGGGGCAGGGTCTCTGGCCTTCAGGGTCAGAGCCATGGTCTGCAGTGTCTACGCAAGAACCACAGAATGATAAAACTGTACTGTTGGAACAGACCGCAAGGGTCATCTAGTCCAACCTTCCGCAATGCAGGAGCACAGTCAGAGCACCCCTGACAGAGGGCCATCTGACCACCACCTTCCCAAGGAGTCTGTTCCACTCTTTAAAAGCTCTTATCCCCAGAAAGTTCTTCCTAATGTTTTTTCTGGGATCTGCTCTCTTGCAATCCAGCTCTTTCCTGAACTTACATTTGCAAGGATGTTCTAATCAGCAAAATAATTATTTTCCAAGCAACTGTTCAAACTTGCCCAGCACACACCAGCGGGAAACTTATTTATATGATAAAGTTCTAATTTTAGAGCAAAACTGGGGGGGGGGCTCCAAAGACATTTGAGGGGGGCATTTACCCCTTCCCACTTGGTTGTTCAAAGTCCAATCCAGCTTTGCTTGAAGCACCCACCGCCAACCTCTTGCCTCCACCCAACAGGAGACCTGGTCTACATGGCAGATGAAGGCGAGAGGCAAGAATACGTTCTGAATGAAAATGGGATCATCTTCGTGGGAAACGCCAACTATATCGAAGCGCGAGGGTGGTACTATGGGCAGGTCAGTGTTAAGGTCTTGCTCCTGGCCTTCAAAGCACCAGCTCTGCTGCTGGCCCTATATTTCTGTGCTGTGGGCCTGTGGCCCTATATTTCTGGGCTTGGAGTTCCATCACCCCTGCCAGGGGGACAGCAGTGGTGCCCTTGTAGCCTTAAGATGGAGAGGTGGCCAGGAGAGGAGGTGATGGCAAGGGAGGAGAGGCAGCATTTTCCTCTGCCTGGATCCTCAGAGCAATGGAAACATTCATGGGAGGATAAGCAGGGAAAACAGTCCTGGGATTTGGGGTCATGGGGAGGTTGAGGAGAGCAGCTTCCTAGGCCATTGCTGTATGGCTGCACAGTCACCGTCATGTGGGATGGGCGTTAATAGGTAGGAGAAGATATATTTATTGCAATTTATTCATCTAGGCACCCACGTGTGTGGGTTGAACAGAGTTTCAAAATATTATTCTTCTTTGGCCGTAGCCAAGTAAGATTGTCTTCCATGAACACGGTCTTAACGGTGTGTCCGTAGTGACTGTGGAGGCCAATTCTGGATCCACATGTCCTTCCACAGTGGGGACATAGGTTTCCTTGCGTCCCGAGTTCCAGTGTCTTCAAAACCCATGACACCTTTGGTAAAGGCTGTTCTCCAATTGGAGAGCTCGTGGGCCAGTGTTTCCCAGTTGTCAGTGTTTATACTGCATTTTTTTATTTGCATTGAGAGAGTCTTTAAACCTCTTTTGTTGACCACCAGCATTACGCTTTCCATTTTTAAGCAAAATCACCCCATGCGTGGCAGAAAATTTAAAAACATAGGAATTATAATAAATCAAATCAAATCAAATAGGCTGTAGAACCCTGTTTTGAACAAGTCCAGCTATGAAGTAAGCTGGCTCCCCTTCCTTACCCTGCTTAATAAAGAACCAGGCAACAGCTTGGAAGTTAAGCTTAACAATAAGATTCACTTACTTTAGACAGGCATTGGTTCACAGCAACA
This sequence comes from Lacerta agilis, assembly GCF_009819535.1. Lineage (NCBI taxonomy): Eukaryota > Metazoa > Chordata > Lepidosauria > Squamata > Lacertidae > Lacerta > Lacerta agilis. Next base: position 95,369,444 of record NC_046317.1, on the reverse strand, counting down.
GGAGCAGTAAAGACTATGCAAGCAAGACACTTCTATTTACTTGTCTGAGCTGGAGCAAGGGAGGCAGGTCTGCACCCATTGCTGGTCAAAGGAAGAGAGAGAGAGAGAAGAGCAGGAAGTACTATATGCTCCTCCTTCTCCGGGAGAGGAGGGGAAATGACATCACACAGAGCCCTCTCTACCAATTGCATTTCTATGGTCTTGGTCCTTAGCTGTCAGCAATAGAGCTCTGTAGTCTTAGTCCCTTCTCCCGCTAGCTAGCAGGAACCTGCACTTTTTAGGTTGGGCTGCCCATTTCACACACATTGAGGGTGCAGTTGATGGTCATCCACATGTTCTGCGACTGTGTGTGTAGCCCAAACTAGAGAGTGCATTGCATGATGGAAGCTATGCCAGCCTTGAGCTACAATGGGTCTCCCTCAGGAATGGTTCCTGCCACCACCAGGAGCAGAACAAGGAAAGACTCTCTCGGGGCCAGCATGGTCGGGTATTCCAATGTCAGGGGCTGAAGGTAGAAAAGAGGGAGGCAACCACTGAGCCCAGCTCCATCTGTGCCCCGTGGCATGGAGATGGTTCTGCTCAGAGGATGCTGGGCTGAGATTATCTGTATCACAGAGATTGAGCAGAGGAGTGGCAGGTGCTCCTGCTGGCCGCAGAGTGCTGGGGGTCCCCGCTTGCCCTGGAACCAGTTGGTACTTCTGCATCTTCATGTGCATAAGAAGACCCTCTGGTTCTAACTTGCCCTGGTCTGAGGGCCCATGTTTCCCTCTCCACCTCCTGCCCCAACTGGAGTGCACCTTGGCTGGGTGCTGATCGGACCCTGGGTGACTTTTGGTTGCAGTGTCTGCACATATTTGTCTCTGTGTGGATGCTCCTCTGCTTCCTGGCGCTTTAGAGGACCTTCCTTTCTGCATTGCAGTTCCAAGAGAAAATCCTCGACCTTGCCCTGATGCTGCTGGATCTGAGCCTCTACCATCGCCAGGACCCAGGTGGGGACACATCGCGCAGGAGCGACCCTCGATACGTGGGCCGGGTAATCAGCTCCATGGTAAGCGCAAGCCCTCTGCCACTTGATCCCAGGTGGGGTGAGATCCTTCAGGAAGCCTGAAAACCCTCCCCAGCTCCCAGGCACCCCTCACCTGCCTGCTCCTCACGTTCCGCCTCCCTGGTGCTTTAGGTCAATGGGAACGACAACGACAACGGGGTGCTGGAGGGCAAGTGGAGCGAGGAGTTTGCCAACCACGAGAACCCCTCGCGGTGGGACGGCAGCGTGGCCATCCTCAGGAAGTGGGCGCAGGACAACTTCCGGCCGGTCCAGTATGGCCAGTGCTGGGTCTTCGCCGGGGTGGGTGGCACAGGTAGGCTTCTGGTGGCAAAGCGGAGGAAGAAATTGGGGTCCGGAGCGCCAATCAGAGCCCAGACCCACTGGCCTCTCTCCCCTCTCTTTCGCAGTCCTAAGGTGCCTGGGCATCCCGACTCGTTTGGTCACCAACTTCAATTCTGCCCACGACGCAGACACGAACTTCAGTATCGACAAATTCTACGATCCCTCTGGGAAGAGCATCAAGAGGGGACAAGACTCCGTTTGGTAAATGCGTCTGTCTGGCCTCTGGTGGGTGGGTGGGGAGGAGGGAGGGGGCCCTTCAGATGCTCGATCCCAGGATTACCTTCATAGAATCACAGAACTGTAGAGTGAGAAGGGACCCTGAGGGTCATCTATTCCAACCCTCTGCAATGCAGGAATCTCAAATAAAGCACCCCCCACCGGTGGCCAGTCTTGCCAGGCCCTGGAGACAGACAATGGATATCTGGGGTTTCTCTCCATTTCTCACATTTCCAATTTTAAACTCAATTCTCCACCACCTTCATGGGAGGTTTTAAAGGACAGGTTGGGTAGCCACCTGTCAGAGATGCTTTAGTTGAGATTCCGGCATTGCTGGGGAGGGGGTTGATCTAGATGACCCTTAGGATCCCTTCCAACTCTACACTTCTTTGAGTCTATTCATGTCTGTGTTTGGCTCTGGGGATCAGCCCCCTACAGGCAATGGAACTGTCAGAGGAATGCCAGATCTTGGGCCAGGATTCTGGCAAAACCCAACGTGGCCCTCCTCAGCCTTGGCTCCTGGAGGGCGGGGACTGTTCTGGCCCAGGGGCCATTTCTCCCTCCCAAGCTCTTCAGGGGAGAGGAGTCACTTTCCCAGGAGAGCTGGAAGGTAGAGGGAGCCAAGGCAAACATCTGCCCCTTGGCCAATGCTGCTCACCGTCCTGTTTGCAGAGGCAGTTATGACTCAGGGAGCACCTCTTCGCTCATCCAGTCACTCGGCTTGGCTGGGCAGCCTGTTATCATGCCAGGAGCAGCCATTGGTTTGATTCATCCCCATGTCTTTACCCTGCTTCTTTGTCTATTTGGGGGACCCTTATGATAGCTAAATATGACTCCATTATAAAGCAATATTAAAACACGGGAGGGGGAATAAACATCATGTTTACCAATAATCACCAACCAGCCAGGAAATATTCCCCCTGAAGGTCTCATTGGACCCATTGCTGACCTGTTTGAGCGGATTTGGCCAGAAGCTCACAGACAGGACATCCCTGCCTGCCTTTCTGCCTCTGGGCAGCATCGTCTTTGAGGAGCCAACTCCTAGGGGCCAAGATCCCTTCAGCCACCCTATAACATATTTGAGGGGGCTGGCTCCCCAAAGCTGGTGGGCATTGCCATTCAAATAGTGTCCACGAACCGCCTCATGTGATTGATTATGTGGGGAAGGGCTTACTCCCCCCCCCCATATTTTATTCAAGTTGGCACCCCTGCTACCCACCCTCCTTGTGAGCTCAGCCCATTGGCTTGCCATGTGTGCACGAGGTTTGTGTTGTATAGAAGCTGTGTGGGGAGACACCTGGCTCTGCCTTGTGCTGTCCCCTCTTCATGGAGAGCCTCCAGCGCCTTCAGGGGAAGGGACACAGCTCAGCAGAGCCAAAACATCTGCCTTGCATGCAGCAGGTCCCCAGTCCAATCCCCAGCATCTCCAGGGAGAGCAGGAGAGAAGCTGGCCTGAAACCCGGAAGAGCTGCTGCCAGTCAGTGTGGACAGTACAGAGCTAGATGAGCCAGTGGTCTGACTCAGTATAAGACAGCTTCCTATGTCACCAGGTTCCTATCTCCTTCTCTGTTCCTTCCCCCCTTCAGGGATTACCATGTCTGGAATGAATGCTGGTTCACTCGAAGGGATCTGGGGAATGCCTACTGTGGGTGGCAGGTGGTAGACGGAACCCCCCAGGAGAAAAGCCAAGGTAAGGTCCTCTCCTGCCCCCACCCCACCGTGGTCGCCTTCCAGAGCAGCTGCTGAATCCTGCTTTCCTTCCAGGGATCTACCAATGTGGACCGGCCTCTGTCCTGGCTGTCAAGCAAGGAGACGTGCGGCTGAACTATGACACGGGATTTGTGTTCTCCGAGGTGAATGCCGATATCAACCGATGGGTCCTCTATCCCGACGGGAGGCAAGTCAGGGTCTATTGCGACACTACGTCCATCGGCAGCCACATCAGCACCAAAGCCGTGGGCAGCAACTATCGGGTGGACATCACCAACAACTACAAGTACCCAGAAGGTGAGTCCCCTTCCCTCCTGGAGCAGCTGGCTTCCCCAGTTTCCCCATTTCTGATCTGTGGGATCTCTCAGGGGACACACCAGGCAGGGAGAGGCAGAAGCCACCACTGGCCAGGCCAACACAGAGGCCACCAAATTAGCATACAGGTGGTCTCTCCAAACTGGGCTGCAGAATGGCAGGTTCAACGGAGTATCAATAAGGGCAAATTGATGCAGGGTGGGGCAACTTGTCACCAACTGTGACCCCCCAGGATGCAAACTTTGCCATTGTACTAGAAAGCAAAACCAAAAGATTATCAACTAGGAAAGGGAGTAAAAGGACAACCACCAGAATCACAATGCCAGTGTTTAAACTCCACTGCAGGATCGCAAATTTGGAAGGGACCTTGAAGGACATCTAGTCCACACACACACACACACACACACACACACACACTATATGGGAATGAGTGATACAATAAGAACTTAAAACTACCCTGCTGAAGCAGCCCAAAAAAGGGGGGCACCTAGTCCAAATAGCCAAATAGATGCCCCCATGGAAAACCCTCAAGCAGGACCTGAGCTCAAGAGCCCTGTCCTCTCCCCTTCTGCGGTTCCCAGTAGCTGACATTCAGAAGCATTGCTGCCTCCAAACAACGGGGCCAATCAGGGCTAGTAAGACCTCTATTGTAGAGGGGCTGGATCCTGCCGGTCCAAAGGATGCCCCAGTTCTTGACCATGGAGCAAAAGACAAGCAGGAGATGCACAGCAGGTGTGTAAAATTATGAATAGCTGCCAACAGAGAGAACAGAGGGGAGTCTGTCTGCCTCGTGCCAGCCCACCGCCCTCCCCCAGCAATCTCTTTCCCTTCTAGAACAGAGAAAAGAGAGTCCTTTCTCAGAGGCAGCAATCATAGATGAGGTGGCGAAACTCCCAGGGAGGAGGGGGTCTGTCAGTGGCCATGACGAGGAGGCGCAAAATGGAGACTCCATGCTCAGAGGGAGAAGACCTCTGCATACCAGATAGTCAACAACACTGGGGTTCAGCCCTTCCGGGAAGGTGCATTTGGTTGGCCACAGCTGGAGGCAGAATGAGGGGCTGGGAGAGCCCACAGAGGCACCTGCACCCTTGGCCACTCCCCCCGCCAGAACGCAAGGAAGTGTTTGGGACATCCGCTGGCAGGGGCTCTTCTCCCATCCCACATGGAAACCTTCCTGCCTGTGCTCTGCCTGCCTTCCCTCAGTCTCAGGATTTCTGGCCGGAAGCAGCATTTGGAAAGGAAAGCACACGCTGTGTGCGCAGAAGGTGCTGCTGCTGCTGGGAATCCTGAGGCACCCCTTCCCACGCCCCTCCCTGAGTCTCCCTGTGGGTGCCAGCAGAGCCAGCTGCCCTGGGCTTTAACTCAGCTGAAGGCGACTTCTGGGGCTCCGAGTCTGACTCCGTGCGGCCCTCTCTGCATTGACAGCACCCCATACGTCCTCAGGCACACCCGCCCTCCCTGTCACGGTGCAGCTGCTGCCTGGACTCTGGAATGCGCTCGGTGCACATTCTCTTGGGATGAGGAGCCCCAGCCCTTGGCTCCTGTCCCAGCTCCACGTGCTGGAAACCTGCCAGCGCTCCTTGGGCTTCTGCCAGATGATCACTCCCACCCTCACCTGTGTCCATTGCAGGATCTCTGGAAGGTGGTCTGTCCTGAGTTAGACCAGTAGTCCATCTTAAGAGAATCAGAAGAGGGGGCCACCTAGATACTCTCACAATAGGATGAACAAGCTTTTTAATTTTTGGCCAGTCAATTGGTCAACTGCTTTCGACTGCTCAAAGGGCCAGTGCTATTTGTCTCCCACTCGCCCACCCAGCTAGACTAGGGAAGCTGTGCACAGCAGGAAGCACCAGCCGAGTCAGGTCATTTCCCGCAACACCATTCCTGCAGGTGTTCCTCCCATGTGCGCAGGCAGAAAAGGGGCACGGCAGGTGGGCAGTGTGTCAGACCTAAAGAGCTGGAGGTGAGCTGGAGGCCTGCAATTTAGCGGGGGGGGGGGCTTAGCAGGTGTGCCAAGGAACTGGGGGCTGACCGCTTCCTTCTTTGCCTTGCAGGCTCTGCCGAGGAGAGAAACATCTACCGCAAGGCCTGCTCCCAGATGCATGGGTCCATGCCCAGCGAGAGCCGCATGAGCAGCACCGACGACGCCTCCGCCTCCGAACTCATCACGCACCCAGGGCTCTTTGGGAAGTTCAAGCTTGCCCAGCCGCCCATCCTTGGCAAGGACATCAACCTCATTCTCACCCTGGCCAACTTGGCCCCGGAGCCCAAGACCGTGACCGTCAACCTGAGCGTCTCGAGTGTCCTGTACACCCGGACGGCCATCAGAGAGATCCTGAAGGAAGTGATGACTGTCAGCCTTGGCAACAAGGAAGGTCAGTGGCCTCCCCTGCTCCATGTCTCAAAGCCCATCCAGGGAGGGAGGGAGAGCAGGTGTTGTGTGGGGGCCCCATTGCCTGCTGGGTGCATCTACACAGCCTCTGCTGCCATCCAGGAGCGGAACTGACTGGGCTGCCCACCAGCTCCACCTTCTGGCACCCGCACGCACCCACTCTGCGATGGCCCCCTGGGGCTTCCAGACATGAAGCTCTTGCAAGGCTCCCCCCTCGCTCAGGCTCCCACTAGAGGTCGCTGCGGAGAAATGCAGCCCAGCAGTAGAAATGCTATGCAGGGCCCATCATGAGACCGGGGCCAAGAGCAAGTCTCCGGGCAAGAGCACCCACAGCCCCACTATCAAAGCCACAGGCCCCTTGACCGGGGGGTGGGGGTGGGGGGTGGTCCTCTGAGGCCCAGGCCACCAAGCATCACCTTCAGGGAGCCAGAAAAGAAAGGAAGCCCAGCCCAGGTGAGTCTGTACCTGCCCTTGGGGTCTGGAGTGGAGCAGGGAAGGGAACCCAGCACAGGATAGCAATGGCAACTGCAGCAGCATGTCTAGAGGGAGCACCAGCACATGGGCCGCCGCCCCCCCCGCCCCCCCCGGGCCGAGGAGGGCCAAGGCAGGCTGCTCTCACTTGGCAAGCTGGAGAACTAAATTGGAGGCCCAGATTTGTTTGCTTGTGTTGTTCATTTAAAAGCATTTATAAATCACTTGGTATTTCAAAATATCTAAGCTTTCTGCAATTTTTTAAATAAAAAAAATTAAGCAGTGTTGTTAAAACAAAAATACAGTCTGAAATCAATAAAGATACTGCAGCATAAAAGCATAGAAGATCTTAGAAAGACAAACGAGACAGAGATTTGAGGTGTTTGGAGTCATAAACAAGGGTGTTGCTTTGTGGGTCAGGCAAAGCGGTCAGTCTTCAGGCCGGCTGAGGGAGGTCAGCATCTTCCTTTGTGCTTTGAGCTCCAGCCTTCCAGCCAAGGGGGTCCTGGCTGGGAATGTTGTGCCCTTTGGGGACTCCCAAGGGAGGAGGAGGAGGAGCAAGGATGTCCTCCAAGTTGCTTCCCTCTGGAAGCTGCAGCACCCTGGAAAAGGGGCGGGGAGAGTTGTGGTCATTGCTGGGTTGACTCCATGGAGCAGGACCTCCTCTCTTGCATGGAACAAGTTCAGGGGGCAGGGGGCAGTGGGTTGCCTCTGAGGAAAGGATCCTGACTCCCCCCCCCACCCCTCTGCCTTTCAGAGAAGCACCTCCCACTGCGGATCACGTACGGCCACTATGGGGCATCCCTGACGGACGACAAGAAGCTCTTGGTCACGGCCTTATGTGACGTTGTGGATGGCGTGAAGCTGCTGGTGGAGAAGGCCATCACCCTGGAGACCCAGAATGTCTCCATCACGGTAAGGAGCCCCTCTGCAGCCAAGAAGAAATGCCCCTCTCCGTGCCTGGTCCTCCGTCCTGGAACCGCAGCCCCCCACCCACAAGTGATTTTAGTCACTGCTGCTGCTGCTGATTATGAGGCTAACATGATGGTGGGAAGATTGAGGACAGATGAAAGAAAGTCCTCCTTCTTGCAGTGCAGAGTTAAACTGTGGAACTCCCTCCCACAGGAGGCAGGGATGGCCACCAACTTGGGTGGCTTTGGAAGAGGATGGGACAAATTCATGGAGGATGAGGGAGCAATTGAGGGCTACTAGTCAAGGCGGCAATGCTTCCGAATCCCAGTTGCTGGAAACTGCAGGAGGGGAGGGGGGCTCCTGTGCCTGGGTCCTGCTTGCAGGATTCCCAATAGAGGCATCTGGTTGGCTCCTGTGAGAAGAGGATGCTGGACTATAGAATCATAGAGTTGGAAGAGACCCCAAGGGCTATCCAGTCCAACCCCCTGCCAAGCAGGAAACACCATCAAAGCATTCCTGACAGATGGCTGTCAAGCCTCCGCTTAAAGACCTCCAAAGAAGGTCCACCACACTCCTTGGCAGCAAATCCCACTGTCGAACAGCTCTTACTGTCAGGAAGTTCTTCCTAATGTTTAGGTGGAATCAGACTAGATGAGCCAGACTAGATGGGCCAGACTAGATGGGCCACTGGCCTGAGCCAGTTCTTCTGGTGTTCATATGGCAATGAAGATGCAAGGCCAAGTTTAGAGTCTTCTTCTAGCTTCAAGACCCCAAATAAGAGGGGTTGAGTTTGGAGCCACATCAGCACAGAGCCTGTCCTTGGACAAGGGGAGAGGGCAGCCAGTCCCCTGTCTCCCCCCATCTGGCTCCAAGTCCACACTGTAGTACCTGCCAACCCTGCCTCACCTCCCCATCCTGGTTCAGCCCTGTTGCACCATGGGATGCCATCCCAGAATGCAACAGCTCATAAGGGAGCTTGGGGAGAAGGTGGTGAGCCCCAAAGGGTTAATGATGCAGCCTGACTATCCCAAGGCAGCTGCCTCCCAGTTGGCATTCAGGGCCAAGCTGGATGCCACCTTGCGGGGCTGTTGGGTTTCCCCTGCAACTGGATCATGGCAGGGGGGTGGGGAGAGCTCAACCCTTTGCTCCTGCTGAGGTCCTGATTCAGTTTGGGGTGTGGCTGTGAGTATCCTGTTTGCAACGGTTCCAAGATTTCAAGGCCTAAATAGGTACAGCGTTTGATCGTATTTGAAAGAATGGGAGGGGCTCTGGAGAGGTGGTGGCTGTGCGTGAGGATTGGGTCCTGATGCTAGAGTGCAGCTTCCATGGCTCTGCTCGGAAGGAGGGAGCCCTGCACCTGCCAGGATAAGTGCTGGTGCAGAGTGCGTCCCCAGAGACTGAGCAACTCCTCTCCTTGGCTGCAGGCCCCTCCAAGCGTTGTAGCCAACAAACCGGCCACCGTGGAGATCTTCTACGCCAACCCTCTCCCAGAGCCAGTGGACAACTGTGTGCTGCTGGTGACACTGATGGGCCAGGCTGTCAAGATCAAGTAAGTTTGGTGGGGGGAGGAGCAACCAGCAAGTGGGAGGAGCTTGGCTGGCCCACTCTCCTGCCTGGCAAGGGGAAGGTGAGGAGACGTCCCACCCAAGTGACTCCTCTGAGCTCTGGGTGGAAGAGAAGCCAAGTCAGCTGCAGGTGGGGCCAATTCAGCTGTGGCCCTTTGGAGGACATGACCCCTGCAGGCCTCTGGCTGGTCACTCCAGGGCTGCGTCCTTGCATGTGTGTGTGACCCTCTCTCTCTCCCTTCAGTGTGGCAGCACTGGCACCTGGAGAGAAGTCCAAAATCTTCTTCGAGTTCACCCCACGCAACGCAGGGGCCATGCAGCTCCACGTTGACTTCTCCTGCAACAAGTTCCAGCACATCAAAGGCTTTGTGCTCATGAACGTGGCCCCGGCCGGGTCCATGTGATCTGGGGCTGCGGTGGTGAAAGGGTGTGTGTGTGTGACTGTCCTGTTCCTGCACGATGATTAAAAGCTTTTTTTCCCAGGCAGAAAAGTGGCAGCGTTTGTTCTAGGGGGCTGTGGATGGCTAATGCACATCTCATGGGTGGGGGTGGGGAACGTCTCCTCCTCCTCCTCCTCCTCCTCCAATCATGAAATTATAGAGTTGGAAGGGACCTCAAGGGTCATCCAGTCCAAGCCCCTGCAATGCCAAATCTCCACTAAAGCATCCCTGACAGATGGGCAGCCAACCTCTGCTTAACAACCTCCAAGGGAGGAAAGGCCATCACCTTCCAAGGGACTCCCTTCCACTGTCCAACAGCTCTTGCCCTCTTCCTGATGTTGATTTGGAGTCTCCTTTCTTGCCATTTGTATCCCTTGGTTCTGGTCCTCCCCTCTGGAGCAGCAGGAAACAAGCTTGCTCCATCTTCCACATGACAGCTCCTCCTCCACCACCACCACCTCTTGTAGGGATCTTTGGGCACACTGGTATGCTCTGATGTGCTCAGAAACTGGGTCAAATTGCACCACTTGAGCCTCTCCATGGCACAGAAGCACCTCCTACTAGCAAATGGTCAGCTAAGAAGACGTGCTAGGTGCATCTTGCAATATCTGCTTGGTCACGGGGAGGAGGGGGCAGGTGGCATTCACACAGTGACCTCTTCCAGGGCTGGGGTGCTCTTCTTCCTGGCTGAATTGCAACAGCTTTTGCCAAAGGGCAGGTCACACTAGCTGCGCCCTGGAAGCAGATGAAGAACTTCCAGCCAGGAGCCCCACTTGAGGGGCCTCCTTGTGGCTTCCGCTGCCCAGGCATCAGGTATGAACCCAGCCCCTTTTGTTCCCAGTGTGGTCTCCCCAGAGGCCAGACAGGCTCCTCAGTCTTGCCTTGCTCCAGCTGCCATCCAACTCCTCCCCTCTCAGGGCCCTTGCTAGGACCACAATATTGCCAGCCCCACCCCCATTCAACCTAAGAGAAGAGGGTCCGCTTGCCTCAACCTTTCCCCCCAGGGCTGCCTTGGCCCAGCTCTACCAGTGTGGTGTAGTGGTTAAGAGCGGTAGACTCGTAATCTGGGGAACCGGGTTCGCGTCTCCACTCCTCCACATGCAGCTGCTGGGTGACCTTGGGCTAGTCACACTTCTCTGAAGTCTCTCAGCCCCACTCACCTCACAGAGTGTTTGTTGTGGGGGAGGAAGGGAAAGCAGATTGTTAGCCGCTTTGAGACTCCTTCGGGTAGTGAAAAGCGGGATATCAAATCCAAACTCCTCCCCTTCTTCTTCTTCTTCTTCTTCTTCTTCTTCTTCTTCTTCTTCTTCTTCTTCCCCCTGAAGAAGCCACCAACCCTCTCTCTCCCCCTCCCTGCCCTAGTTGGCTCTGCTCACAGGCTCGCCCCCACCCTGCCCCAGACCGCTACTCAGTGCTTCCTTCATGATGGTTGGGCTTGCCCTCCCCTCCCCTTCACCTCATAATGAACATGCCTGAATATAATAACAATAATTAACCATAATAGATGTGGAAATGTGGTGACCCAGCTGACTGGTTCAACTGGATTTCAGTGGTTTTGAATCGGGGGTGTTGAAGTGCCGCCTTTAAACTAGGTCAGCCAGGACTGAGTGGGGGCACCGGACTCTCCTGCTTGCTGGCTGGCTCTCGCCTTCATCCAACAGGTGGCTCTACTCAGGAGGAGGGAGAGGGAGAAAAGGCCGGGTCAGAGCCATTCGCTCCCTCAGTCCCAGCTCAGGGAAGAGGGACTTCACGGATACAAAGTGGAAAGTTGAGGATGACAATGAGCATTGGACTAGATGACCCATGGGGGTCCCTTCCGGCTCTAGAATTCTAGAATTCTATGACCCCCTCCAACCTGGGTGGTTTTTCAAGGGATGAAAGAGCCCCTGCATGAGGACCCTCTGTGGCTTGCCACTGGCTACTCCCATGGTCAGAGAAGAGGTCCCTTTGAGTCCTGACCTTAGGGTGGTGGCGGTGGCAGCAGAGGATAATCCTGGAATTGTAGGGGCCCAGAACTGGACACAGAACTCCAAGTGGCAGGAGTGCCAACTTGAATAAAATAGGGGGAGACAGGCAAGCCCTGCACAATCGATCACATGATGCAGTGCACACACACCATTTGAATGGCAATGCCCATCAACTTTGGGGGCCCACCCCCTCAAATATCTTATTGAGGGGGACAAAGCCCCTCGGCCCCTAGGAATTAGCTCCTATGCTGGGGAGGGGAGTCTGACCAAGGCAGACTAGAGCAGGATGCTGGACTCAAGAGTCCCTCCCTCTGATTCCTCCTATTGTGCAAGGCAACACAGCACCGAGGGCTGAAGTGGGGTGGCGTTGAAACAAGCAAGGAGTGGGGCCATTTAGATGAAGCACCAGGGCCACTTCAGGGGAGCCATAGTTGTCCCATCAGCAAGACCAGCCGCCTGTCGGAGCCCAGGGCTCTTCTTCAGGTCTCTTGGGCCGAGGGCTGAAGAGCTCAAGAGCAGTCCAGCAACTGGGATTCAGAAGAAGAAGAAGAAGAGTTTGGATTTGATATCCCGCTTTTCACTACCCGAAGGAGTCTCAAAGCAGCTAACATTCTCCTTCCCCTTCCTCCCCCACAACAAACACTCTGTGAGGTGAGTGGGGCTGAGAGACTTCAGAGAAGTGTGACTAGCCCAAGGTCACCCAGCAGCTGCATGTGGAGGAGGGGAGACATGAACCCGGTTCCCCAGATTATGAGTCTACCGCTCTTAACCACTACACCACACTGGCTCTTTTGGCTCTTAACCACTACACTGACTGGCAGTCAATGCTTCTGAATCCCAGTTGCTGGACTGCTCTTGAGCTCAGGTCCTGCTTTGAGGCTTCCCCCTATGGCATCTGGGTAGCCACTGGGAGGCCAGGAGGCCAGACTGGCCTGATCCAGAAGGACTCTTATGTTAAACTTTAGGAAGGAAGGTGGATGGGCCTGGGTTGTCTCCCCCATTATGATCATCCAAGGACTTCCGGTTGGACGCCATTCTGTTCAGTCGGGAGAAACCTCAGCTCCGAAGTTTCTCTGTCGCTGTGGGGGAAGGGGGAGTTGCAACTGCACTGCGACCCCGCATAAAAACTCCAGGAAGGGCGTCCTGGAGACGTGGGATCCGGCGGGCACCCAGCGAGCCTCCCCTGCTCCCCAGTAAACCCTAGTAAGGGCTGCCGAGAGCGAGCGGGGTAGAAGGCGGGGGTGCTGTGGATTTAACACTACCCTCGCAGCGAGAAGTAGCAACTGCTGACAGAGAGCACTCAATTTCTCCTAAATTTGGACTGCATTTGGACTCTGTGAGTAAAAACTTATTTTTATTTAATAATAATAATAATAATAATAATAATAATAATAATAATAATTTTTTATTTATACCCCGCCCTTCCCTGCCAAACCAGGCTCAGGATGGCTAACACCAATAAAATCACAACAAAAACATAAAACAATTCATTAAAATACAGATTAAAATACAATTTAAAATTTAATCAAGACTGCAGCCTCATTTTTAAGTAGCCCACCAATCACACCAAAAGAATGAAACATCAGGGTTAAACTGAAATCAACCCGTCTTGCAGGCCCTGCGGAAAGATGCCAAATCCCGCAGGGCCCTGGTCTCTTGTGACAGACTGTTCCACCAAGTCGGGCCAGTACTGGCCCTAGTTGAAGCCAACCTGGCATCCTTGTGGCTTGGGACCTCCAAAAAGTTATTATTTGAGGACCTTAAGGTCCTACCCGGGACATACCAGGAGAGGCGGTCACTTAGGTATGAGGGTCCTAAGCCGCATAGGGCTTTAAAGGTCAAAACCAGCACCTTAAACCTGACCCTGTACTCCACCGGGAGCCAGTGCAGCTGGTAAAGCACTGGATGGATGTGGTCCCACGGCAAAGACCCCGTGAGGAGCCTCGCTGCGGCATTCTGCACCCGCTGGAGTTTCTGGGTCAGCTTCAGGGGCAGCCCCGCGTAGAGAGAGTTACAATAATCAAGTCTGGAGGTGACCGTCGCATGGATCACTGTGGCCAGATCAGGGCGAGATAGGTAGGGGGCCAACTGCCTAATACGGCGGAGATGGAAAAATGCCACCTTTGCTATGGCTGTAACCTGAGCCTCCATGGAAAGTGAGGCGTCAAAGGTTACACCCAAACTCCTGACAGAAGGTGCTGGCACTAATTGCACCCCCACAAGAGATGGATGTTGGCCCCCCAACCCCATGTCGTCTCAACCCAGCCAGAGACCTCTGTCTTCAAAGGATTTAAAAAGGCTTTTAAAAATTTGGCAAGGAAAGGGACTTAAAATAACAGAGGTCGGTCCCTGAGAGTTGAGAGAGAAGGAACAGTGCAATTTTGTATCCGAGGCACTTGTCAAAAAGTAAAGATTTGGAAACTTCTGAAACTGTTTCCCCAATAAAGAGGGGAATGATTTGGGATTTATTTGGACTGAATCTTGATGTGGAAAAAGTTTTACCCGTTTTCTTCCAGAGGTCTTGGAAAACTTGGCAAGAAACAAAGGCAAAATGGCTGCGAGAGCAGCACAATATAACGGTTTTGTTTAGACTATAAAGTTATTTTTTACCTTGAAAATGACAAAGGGAAAGTATTCTGCGGAGTTCCAGGAAAAGACTTTGGAGTTTCTACAACAGATGCAACAGAATATGAAACAGATGGATCAAGCTGTGAGAGCTTCAAATCTAACTTTGCAGAAGTTAGGTTTGGATAAAAATATTGAAAGTATGTTTTTATGTATGCCACGACAGCAGCCAGAATCTTATTGGCAAGAACCTGGAAGGGTGAAGAGATACCAACAGTGGAAGAATGGCAGATGAAGTTAATGGAATATATGGAACTCGCAGAACTGACCGCTAGAATCCGAGACCAGAGGGAGGAGAAGGTGTCGCAAGATTGGAAGAAATTCAAGGACTATTTATTTAGATGTGTTAAATTGAATGTTTGAATATTTGTGCAGAATTATTTAGAAGAATCGGCTTTAGCAGGTTAATATTAGATAAAATGGTTTAGAAGAAATTTTGGATGTGACAGAATTAATGGTTTAAGTAGAATTTGAGATATAGGATATAAGTTATGACCTATATTGGAATAAGTAAATTTAAAGAGCATTAAGAAATTGGGTATATGTTAAAGGGTTAAGAAATAAAACTACCTAAAGAGTATATGTGATTTTAAAGGCAGCGGAAGGAACAGGGGAAGTCCCCTGAGAGAGAAGATATAAATAAGAAGATAAACAAAGATAGGTGTTTATTAAGGTTTGTATGTGTTTCTTTTTTCTTGGTTTGTTATTTTATGTTCTCTATTGTTTATTATGTATTATGTTTTATTGTGTTTATGTTTGTGTAATGTTGTTGTTTTTTGCTTTGTTTTATTGGAAAATAATAAAAAATCTTTATAAAAAAAATAAAAAAAATATTGAAAGTATGGAGGTGACAACACCAGTCTGAGGAGTTATTGGAGAGGAGAAATTAGAAGAAGAAAACCCAGCCAGTGACTTTTGGACAGAGGAAGATGTGGACATTGGAACTGATAATGGAAATTTGATTTTGCAAAAGAAAAAAAAAAAGAGGTGCAGCCAGTGTGGTTTGCAATTTGTTATGAGAAGGATACTTGGAAGTTCACTCTGCAAAAAATAAGAAGAAAACAGAAGAGAAAAAGATGTGACTTTTGGGCTCATGCCTTTGAGAGGGTGGGTGTGGGTTAAAAAGGACACATTTTTATTATCTCTCTTGTTTATATGGTTTAGACTTATGGATTTGGATGTTGATGTAATGAGAAGAGGTTAAGAATTAATAGCCAAAATTTCGAGACTGGAGGGAGGGAAGGGTGTAGAAAAATGAAGAATTAAGGGGTTAAAATTAGGATAAAAAGGGGGGAATTTGATAAGGGTTAAAGAAAGTTTCAGAAGCACGTAGGAGCTGAGGTTTGAGATTAAATATTAGGAGTTAAGTGTGTTATTATATGATTACTTTTAAAAAAGATAAGGAGAAAATATATTGAGATTAAGCAAAATTAGATTCGACCATGATTGGAAAACTGGTAAAGAGGAAAGATAGTGAACTGAACGGGGGGGGGGGGGGGGAGGGGATCTGAGGAAGTCAATATACAATGAAATTTAGGAAGGAATAATGTCTGGCCTATGGAAAAGGGCCAGACCTAAGCAATGATTATTTGTATGTTAAATTTGAAATGTCTAATATTAGCTCCTGTGAGAGAGGAGTTTGGATAATTGCTTCCCTCACTTGGGGGGGGGATGGAAAATTTAACTGATTATGTAATGTGCTTAAAATTGTTAAAATCCATAAAATATACATTTATTTGTTTTTGTTTTTAAATAAAAATAATGATCATCCAAAATCATGGGAAAGCCCCCAGCAAGTCTGCCAAGCCGAGCATCTCCTCACCACCAGCACGTCCAGCTGCAAACAGGGTCCTCCTTCCTGGCTTCCTTTGGCCCCCTCCCCCAAGCCTCCGCTCCAAGGGAAGCAGCCAGAGCCAATCCTCTTTCCCCAGCCAGGGAGCCCCATGCGGAAAAGCCTCACCTCGCAGCCCGCCCTGCCCTTGGACACCTGCCAGGTGTGGGGAAGAGTAATTAGGAAGCTGCTGGAGAGAGGAGCTTGTTCTGCGTGGGTGGCCAACACGCAGCCCAGATGACAGCCAGCAGCCCCACCCGGCTGCATCCCATACCTGTGGTTGGAAACGGAGCGGGAGAGGCTGCGGGGCTGCGGGTGGGGAGCCCAGGGCGCCCTTGGAGCCCCCAAAGACCTCTGGGTCTCATCACCCCCCACATCCAATGCCCTTTTAAATGAGTTGGGGGTATTGATTTGTTTTGTTCTTGTTTTTATTATGTTGGTTTTGTTTTTTATATTGTAATTTTATGTTGTGAACCACCCTGAGATCTATAGATGAAGTGCGGTATACAAATTTATTAAATAAATATAATGATAATAATACCTGAGGGGAGAAGAAACCGTCCGTCCCAGGGGCAGCGCCTTTGGACTGTCGCCTGGGCTGCGCTTGCCATCTCTGCTGCCCCATGGGAGGGCCTGGAGCGCAGTGCCAGGATCCAGGGGCGCAGGAGATCTGCAGCAGCTTGTCCTGCTCTTTAGCCCTGCGGGGCTCAGGGCAAGAACTGTGGGAGGTGCGGGAGGCTGGTGGACAAAGGGCACCCAAGTTCCTAAATGTGGCAACCTTTCTGTGTAAGGGAGTTGTTCCACCCCTTGGCTGTTTCCGTTGCCCTTTTCTGAAGCTTTTCCAGCTCCACAATCTCGTTTCTGAGGAGAGGCAGCCAGAACAGGCCAAGTGTGCTTGCACTGTGCCATTCTCCATGCCTGCAAGTACTACATGCCTTCCAAGTGTCCCCATCTTTCAGAAGTCATCCCAGTTTCTGATCTGATCCCGGAATGTCTCTGGTTTTCCTTTTTCCTCCCCTCCATGTCTCAGAGAACAATTAAGAATGGTGTGTGTGCAGGTGCAAAAACGGAGTCCAGTTTATACCGAAAATAAAATCCCTGCACCAAATGAAGGAAATGTTGAAGCTGGCATAAAAAGCCTTTCCTATAATTTTGAAGGGAAATGTCAGCAATCCACTTTAAATTGCAATGCTTCAGCAGCCGGGCATTTATTGTAATCTATTGAAGGTGTTGTACACGATCCCTTCACTTGCACAATTTTTTCTTTACAACAATCCTGTGAGGTAGGTTTAGTGGAGAGGTTGTCATTGGCCCAAGGTGACAAATGATGTGTATGTGATGTCTTCATGTGTGGCAAGATCAAACGAGGGAGCAGCTTCCTGATACAACAAGAACAACAACACCCCAGTCACTCTGTCCCTATTTTCACAGCACAAAAGATGGAGGGTCTGGTGTGAGCAGTGTGGGAAGCCCTGAAGGACGGACTCCACCTGTCAATCAATCCCTGCTTTGCACATGCTCTGCTTCAGTGCCCTAAGCTCAGCTGTTAGGCAGGTGTTTGACAAGAGCAGCCCTGCCCAGGAGGCTGCCTAGGGCAGCAGAATCTCAAGAGGTGGGCAGAGGAAGACATGGTTGTCAGCCACATGCCCTCTTCTGCAATCACTTTTGGGGCACACGTACAGCCACCTCCCCCAGGCTGCTCTCCAGCGAAACCTGGTCTTCTGGTTTTTGGCAAGGACCAGAGTTACATGCAGAGTCTGTGGCAAAAATGGTGGGAGGAGGCCGCCCTGTTGAAAGGCGCATGACGTCTAGAAGGCAAGCCAAGCCAGCACAGCTGTAAAAAATTCCCTGCTAGTGATCATTGGGAAAGAGACTGGAATTAAAACTGGAAACATGAATAGATATCCAGTCTGAAACCATACCGGACCTGGCTAAGCTGTGCAAATGTGCTCACAGTTTTATTGCTGCACCAATTGCATAGAGAGGCGGGTCCAGCAAGGGGAGCCTTAAGCTGAGAGTCCCCGTGTCCCCCCCCCCCGACTCAAGACAGGGGCTTTGTAGCAGAAGGGCCTCCAGGATAGGAAGGGGGCAGAATCTCTAGCACAGCCAAGGGACCCAACCCCTCCCTCTGTTTTTCTGTCTTTGTCTTTTATTTTTATGCTGTGAACCACCCTGAGATATACGCATGAAGGGAGGCGTACAAATTTAATTAATCATTATCATCATCATCTCAGCAGAGCCCCTCCTGGAGAGCAACTAGTGGGGGCAGTTGCCGTGCCCAAGGGTGGGAGTGGGTCTGGATGTCTTCTTGGAGGGCATTTGGTTGTCAATGGGGCTCTTTTCACCCAGCAGGAGCTGAAGGGCAACAGCAGCAGCAACAGGAGGATGAGATGGGGGTGGGGGCTGCTGGGGGGGGTGAGTTTCACATGAACAAGAAGGACACTCCTGCCCTGGAGCCCCAAATGAACTTGCTTCAAAAATGCTGCTTGGCTGCGGGCATGAAAGGAGAGCAGCAGGACATGCTTCTCCTCACGCACTTTGCTTCTGGGGAAGAGGAACTTGACGCAGGGCTTGCTTTGAAGGGCCCCCACTTCCTCCAGGCCTGTAATTCCAGCCCTCACCCCTGGTCCCACAGAACTGGATGGGGCAGGGAGCACCAGACCCAGAGGGGCATCCTTGGTCTCTGGTCTCCAGTCAGGTCTGGGCAGATGGAAGAATGTAGAGGCAGAATCCGAGAGAGGAAAGGGAGGTATTGCAAGGGGGGTGGGGGGGGGAGAGAGAGAGAAGAGAAGAGCAGCTTATCTGATGCAATGTCTTCCCTTCCTCCTGAGCTGGCCAGGGCAGGTTCTTATCGTTGCCTGCTGCTCCTGTTTCTCACGCCAGGTTCAGGTAAGAGGATGGATCACCTGAAGGTCATGCACCACAGACACACACACACTCTCTCTCTCTCTCCATGTCCAGGCAGCCTTGGAAGGGAGCAGGTGGCTCTGTTTGCCTCAAAGCAGGCAGGGGGGCCTCTCCCCCCCATCTTTCCTTGGGTGCTTCAAGGGGAAAGAGGCTCAGGAAGAGCCAGTTGGAGGCCTCAGGTGGCAGGTGCTGGGGGGCAGGAGGGGCTGGAGGACAGGGCTGTGCCTGGATTGGGAACTGCCCTGCCAGAAGTACTCCTGGTTGTAGTTTGTGCAGGGAATGGCGGCCCAGGAGGAGGCCTCAGGGGCTCCCTTTGGCACTCAGATGGATTCATGCAATCCTTTGCTTCTCTCTGAACGCACCCTGGATAAGGTCCACAAGTCCCCACAAGTGTTTTTGCAGGCAAAAGCCTGGCTGAGTTGATGCTTGTCATTCCTCCCTGCTCAAGGATGCAGAGATCATGCCACACACCTGGGGCTTCGCCTTCCTGTCAGCTTCTCTCTAGCTCCAGGTGCCAAATACCTCTGTCATGCTGAGACAACAGAGTTCGCTGGTGTGGGGCGGCTGCTCTGCTTATGCTGCATATATTTAAATTCTGCATGTTGCATTTCATGCCACCTAATGACCCTATTTTTTTAAAAAAAATCAACAACTCTGAACCCAAATGAGATTAACCTTTTGTGTTCACAAGACAGCTTCTACTGGAATAAAGTTGTTTGTCCTCAAAGTGACCCAAGATTATCTGCTGTTGTTTTTCCCCAGCTTTTTAGAAAGCAGGAACAGAGTCATTTGTCATGCCGATGAGCATTGTGGCAACTTCCATGTTGCATTTGCATTGCAAACCACCCTGCTTCTCTCAACATCCTGAGTGCACCTGCCTTTCTGGTTTTGCTGTGGACATTTAACAACAACGCATGGTGAGAGGGCAGGTTTGCATGACAGCCCAATCTGATTGGATAGGGCAAGGCCCACAAGGGTATCTGATGCCCCTTCACCTGGCCTGGCACAGCAATCCCCCAAGGCCATAGCTTCCCCTGCCCATGATGCTGCTAGGAGCCTGGGAGGGGCGAGGGGAGTCCCTGAAGGGCCTGTCTCCAGCTTAGCAGCCCCCCTGCTTGCAGGGTGGGCTCAGTAGATTGCAGGGTGGACTCAACATTGGCTAGTGGAAGATCATGGGCAGCTCATTCCTGGCACTAACCAAGGAGCTGCAGCGCAGGGTGAAGGCAGCCAGGAGCGTTGTCTGCAGGCTGATGAGGCAACCCTTGGCAGCTCACCTTCAAATGCATGCTGGCAAGTTATGTGGGAACCTGGCTTAACTGGCACCTCCTGTTGGCAAGAGAGTCCACCTCTCTATTAACCTAAGTAGGCAGGCAGGCAAGTAGCCTCCTCTGTTGTCGCTCACACTTTGCTACAAGGGCAGACAAGCAACACTCAGCAGCAGCAAGCAGGCAGGCAGGCAGGAGAAGAAGATGCCAAGAGGGCTGCCAAGCGGCTGCCTGCGCCTGCCTTTTGCCTGGTGGCTCCATTGGCTCCTTCTCCCCCAGGCAGGGAGGCTGCTTGGAATGGCTTCATCTGCGAGACCTCAGCAGGATGCTGCCTGTCACTCAAGACAAGCACAGAGGCAAATTCTTAGGGGCTCCTGCCTCAGCCGGCCAAGGAGAAGCTCTTGCAATGCCTGGTCAAGGTGGGTAGGGAGGCTGAGGTGCTAAGAACTTTGGAAGCAACCGTATATCAAGTCAAACCATTGGCCCATCTAGCTCAGGACTGCCTACACTGGCTGGCAGCAGCAGCAGCAGCTCTCCAGGATTTCAGGCAGGGGCCCTCCCTGAAGATGCCAGTGGAGATTGAACCGGGGACCTTCTGTTTGCAACGCAGACGCCCTCCCCAAACTTGCACAGCCCCCATGGAGGTCTCCTGCTGGTGATTCAACATCATCTCCTCCTCAAGCAAGAGCTTCCATCCACCTGCAGGTGCTGCTCCTGTTGCTGCGGACATTGATTGTGGGCCTGGGACATTGGAACTCAGAGTGGTTTGTGGGGGACTTGGCCCACCTGGCCTCCAAGTATCCTCTCTTCCAGGGCTTCTCCCCCACCTGCTGCTACCTGGGATCCTGGGGCCTTTCCCCTACAATGCAGGTGGCCAGGGGCCAAACATGCTGGCTTCTCCCTAACCTTCCCTGCACACCTGAGGATGGGCAGCAGAGTCTGCAGGGGGTGGGGCAAGAGAACCAGGCCATGGACTTGGGAATGCAGCTGCTGCTTATCACCCCCTTAATTAGAGGCCTGGAAAATTACTGTCTGGCCGTCAGTTGCACTGCCGGGCAAAGCAAGATTGAAATTGGCCTCTTCTTCTTCTTCTTCTTCTTCTTCTTCTTCTTCTTCTTCTTCTTCTTCTTCTTCTTCTTCTTCTTCTTCTTCTTCCTCCTCCTCCTCCTCCTCTTTGCAAGATGCAAAACACCCCCAGGGAGCTTCACCTCTCACCCTCATCTCCTGTCCTCTCCTTTGGGACATTGCTGGCAGCAGATGGGAAGAGGAAGGTCACCGGCAGAGCAGCAAGGAGGCCTCTCATCTCCCAGCACCATCTCCCCTCTGGCCGCCTGGTCATCCAGGCACTTCCTCCTCCCCCCTCTGAGTTCTTCCTCATTGCAGGACAAAACACCTCCTTGTTCTGTCCAGGACAGGCCTGCTGGTGCTGAGCTCTCTCCTTAGGCAACAGAGCCTAGAGGTCGGGGGGGGGGGGGAGGTCAGACCACAGCAGCTCAAGGAGGCTGTGCTGTGCTGGGTGAGGAAGAGATGCCTTTGCCACAGCTCACGGAGTAGGGGGGCTTCCAGGGGGGCTTTCTGTGCACCAGGGGTCCCAATGCTTTGCACTGTGCCGAAGTAAGGAGGCGTTGCTTCCCTCCCTGGTCCAGCTGCCTCTTCCTTGCTAGTTCTTCTCAGCTGTGAGGGGCCACTGCAAGAGCACAGGCAGAGGGCCTTCTTGGTGGTGGCGCCTGCCCTGTGGAACACCCTCCCATCAGATGTCAAGGAAATAAACAACTATCTGACTTGAAGAAGAGGAGGAGGAGGAGTTTGGATTTGATATCCTGCTTTATCACTATCCTAAGGAGTCTCAAAGCGGCTAACAATCTCCTTTCCCTTCCTCCCCCACAACAAACACTCTGTGAGGTGAGTGGGGCTGAGGGACTTCAGAGAAGTGTGACTAGCTGAAGGTCACCCAGCAGCTGCACGTGGAGGAGCGGAGACGCGAACCCGGTTCCCCAGATAACGAGTCTACCACTCTTAACCACTACAACACACTGGCTCTTCAGAAGACATCTGAAGGCAGCCCCGTTTAGGGTACTTTTTAATGTTTGAAGTTTTATTCTGTTTTTAATGTTTTGTTGAAAGCCGCCCAGATGGGTGGGGTAGAAATAATAATAATAATCATCATCATCATCATCATCATCCTGTTGGATGAGCTTCAGCCACTGGGCTGAGCTAAATGCCTTGTCCAGGCCCTCCAGCGTCACTGACTCACTGCATAGGGAAGTCTCTCCCAGAAGCTGCTCTTCCTTTGCAAAATTCCCTTTCTGGCCTGAGGGACAGTGTGATCTCCCCGGCAGCCCATCTCCATCAATGCATATATCACATATATTCAACTATTGTTTTCCTTATTTGCATATTTGGTTTCTTCCTTTTATATCCTGCCTTTCTTCCACCATGGAGCCGGTGTGTGTGTGTGTGTGTGTGTGTGTGTGTTCATGTGCCAGATGTTTGGGGGTTTCCAGAGGGTCCCCCATCTATGCACCAACCCAATCCAGACCGGCTTTCATTGTGGCCTTCAGACCATACCCTGGGAGCGTGGTTTTAGAGACGAGTGACGTTCTAGGATGGAGAGTGATTTACAGAGTGGTTTAAAAACATTGTAACAATATCATAAAATGTTATAGGACCCATTCAGAGAACCTGAGGCTTAAACACAGCACATCATTAACCAAGCTTTATGAGGAACAGTTGAGGGAGTTGGGGATGTTTAGCCTGGAGAAGAGAAGACCGAGAGGAGATTGACAGCCATCTTCAAATATCTGAAGGGCTCCACGTGCAAGATGAAGCAATCTTCTTTTCTCCCTGTTCTGGAGGGAAGGATCTGAACTAAGGAGTCAAATTACAAGAAAGGAGATTCCAACTAAACATAAGCTAGAGCTTTCTGGCCATAAGAGCTGTTCAGCAGTGGAACAGGCTCCCTTGGAAGCTGGTGGACTCTCCTTCCTCTCCTTAGAGGTTTTTAAATAGATGGCCATCCATCAGGGATTATTTAGCCATGATTCCTGAAGTGCAGGAGGTTGGACTAGATGACTCCTGGGTCCCTTCCAACTCTGCGATTCTATCATTTTCCTAAAGCAAATGCATCCAAACAAATAGCAGGAAACAACATTATTTGTGTGAGCCCAACAGCCCCACAGAACTGGCAAAGGCTGGTCTTGTGCAGGGTGAGCCAAGCAGGGAGGGAGCCCCACAGAACTGGAGAGGGGGGAATCTGACCTGCCCCAGCAGACACCCCCAGCTGCTGCCAGGGGCTTTCTAGGGGAGACGGCCCCGCCTTGTCTTCCTGCTTACAACAACCCTCTCAGGCAGGTTCTTGTTATCAGCCCATATTGTTGCAGTTGAGAGCACCATTGACTTCATGCCCAATGAGATTTATTTGCCTTAATTTATTGCATTTCTATCCCACCTTTTTCCTCCAAGGAGCTCAAGGTACCTGGTTTCCCCCCTTCTCATTTAATCCCCCCAACAACCTGTGAGGTAGGTTAGGCTGAGATGCTGTGACTAGTCCCAGGGTCACCCAGGGAGAGTCACAGCTGAGTGGGGATTTGAACCCTGGTCTCTCCCAGGTCCTAGCTCAACGCTCCCCATTGCACCACGCTAGCTCTCAAGCTTTGCTGGTTCTGGCCGAGGGTGACCTTTGCTGGCAGAGCAAGGCTGTCCCTCTGCCCCCAGCTCCCCTGCAATGGCCACACTAGAGGCAGTGGGGACCTTTCTTTAATCTCACCTCTGCCCCACTCCATGTTGCTCTGGCGAGACCCTGGGCAGGCAGGAGCTCCAGTTGCCAGCCGCAGGCAAAGGGCCCCTGGGAGGTCTCTTCAGAGAAGTCAGCCCTGCTCCTGAAAGGAGGGGATTTGGGGTCCCGGCTGGCTAGGGCAGAGCCCATGATATTGCTATGAGATTGTGGGTGCAAGACACCCTCAATTCCTGGATTCAGCAAATGTTAGAACTTAATCAATGCCTCCAGTACAGTGGTACCTCCACTTACCAAAGTAATCCATTCCAAAGGTGCGCTCGTAAGTCGAAATTTCGTAAGTCAAAGGCGGCATCTCGGAATGGGGAAAAAATTCGTAAGTCGAAAAAAGCGCATTCAAATCTTCGTAAGTCGAGGTATCGTGCCGCCGCTTTCCCTTTGCAAGTCGAAGATTTCGAAAGCGGCGGCCATTTTTCCGCTTCCGGAGGTCATTCGGAAGTCGAAAAATACGGAAGTCGAGTCGCTCATAAGTCGAGGTACCACTGTATGCAAGATGCTGGATTTAGCAACTATTAAAATTAAAATAGCCAGGCACGCCAGGAAATCACCTGGCAGGTGAGGCGTTAAGAAAGAAAAGGGAAGGTAATGAGCCATTAGGAAAGCCAAGGAGAGGGAACCCTGTGCCAGATAGCAACTGGGAGGGGCCCCTCCCTCAGCTCAGAGTTTAGCTTGGAAGACAAAGCAGAGTTTAACAGCAGAGTTCCAGAGTTGGCTGTGAGGTGGGAAAGGTTGCAGTGTGGAAAAAGTCAGCAAGCTGCAGAGTCAGAGCTATGGCTGGTGTCTGTTTTGAATCCAAGGCTGAAGCTCTGAGAGAAGCAAGACCCTTTGGAGGTGCTGATACTGTGAGCCCCTCCATTGTAGGCTCAGGTTGTAGATATGTGCAAATAAACCATTTATCATAAAGACTCCATAGTCTCTGCTGTGCCTCATACTCAAAAGGAAACACAGGCCATCAGTAAGTGGGCCAGACACCCCTGGCCTCTCTCACCACTCAGAGGCAACAGAATGTTGCTTGGCTTAGGCTCAGCTTGCAATGGAAGGTCGGGGGGCAGCGATGGTGGTCGGTGGTCTGTGCCCCTGAGGCAGAGGCTGCGGGTTGCCTGATGTTTCGTTTCTCTTTGGAGTGATCCTGATCCCTCATCCTGCAGGGCTCCCACCGTAGGTTAGGCTGGCATAAGCAGACTGCCAGCTTAGCAGGTCTATGAAGAAAAGGCACAAGACCCCCCACACACACACACACAAAAAAAAGACAATGTGCAAGAGCTTGCTAGCCAGCAGGGCATTAATGTGTGAATGTATGGAGAGCCCATCTAAGTCCAGCATCCTGTTCTCACAGTGGCCAACCAGATGCCCCTTAGGGGAGACCGAAAAGAAGTTGGAGTTCTTATTGCCAAATACACTATAATGAATCCAAATAAGAACTCTGGCCTAAAGTTTTAACCAAAAAGCATACATTTACTCGTAAGTAATTCCAATTGTAATATCAATTCTGCAAAGAATTACAGTCTTAAACATAAAATAGTTTCATATAGAAAAGTCTTCTAGAGATAGATGTCAAGGCTTCTCAAATACGTGTCAAATGTAGACCAGGGAGACCAGGACAGGGCCCCGTTTCGGCATGGATGCCTTCTTCAGCTGGCAATATCAAATAGCACAGAGTACAAGTTTCAGAATTTAACATTTTACAAAATCATTATTAAACAACATCAAACACGTTATATCAAAGTTTTAAACAAAATTTTTAAGTATCATTCACTAAAGGTCATAATTCAACAACATCAGAAAAATTATTATTACAGGAAGTTTTAAGATTAACCAAAGTGGCTTTTCATAGTATTTGGTTCCTTACCTTGTTTTTTATGATAGAAGTATATATAAAAAAATATATGGTGTCTGTTTCTTTGGTTCCTAAAAGGATATAGTGTCTGTAAATCATAGAAAAATGACTGTTACAATTTTACCATTAAATTGTATGCATGTGAAGTACAAGGTTATGTATCATCTCACCTTAGAATAAGTTTTGCTGTGTTTTTCTGGCGTTTCCTACTAATGGGTGAGTTTGTGGCCTTATATCTGATAGGGGAGGAGATGGCCCCCTGTTCTTCTTAAAGGTATAATACTATCCAAAATCCTCAAGGACAAAGAGCACTGTGGTGATATTTTAAAGAAAGGAAACGTTCACATACAACCAACTACCCGAAATCACAGGATTTTTCCACGCACCGCAACCCACAACGCCGTCTCTAGTGGTTAATTTATCTAAACGCATACTAACACAAGAAGAAGAAAGAATATTAAATCTCGGGCTGGGTTTTGTTCCTACACCAAAATACAATGCATTTCAAACAAGAGTGGATATTTTCAAGCTTATACGTTTAGTGAAACTAAGATGCCATTTTGGAAACTCTCAGATTACATCTTCTCAATTCCGCACACAATCGTCATTCAATCCACATGTAGATAACGCCCGGCTAAACGCTTTCTATCAGGTATTACTAGAGGACATTAACAAAATGGAAAAAAGAAGACCACCTCCACATAAGAAAAATTTCACTTCAAGGGATAGAGAAATCATTACCAATCTCCAGAAGGATAAAAATATTGTAATAAAACAGGCAGACAAAGGGGGAGCTATAGTCGTCATGAATACACACGACTACACAGCAGAGGTAAATAGACAATTACAAAATAGTTCTTATTATAAACCATTACCCAAGGACCCTACAGAAGATATATCTAGAGTGATTAGGACTACCTTATCGGAAGGTATAACCTTTGGATACATCGATAAAAAAACAACGGAATTCTTAACAAAAAAATATCCACGAACTCCGGTTTTCTATATACTCCCTAAAATTCATAAATCACTCAGTGCTCCTCCTGGCAGACCCATTGTTTCTGGCAATGATTCCCTTCTGGAACCACTGTGCCAATATATGGAACATTTCCTACATCCATTCGCCATTGACACCCCGTCGTACATATTGGATACGAAAACATTTATTGGAAATATAGAAAATTTTCAAGTACCTCAAGGAGCCTCGCTCGTAACTTTGGATGTTGAATCCCTCTATACCAACGTCCCCCTTCCGGAGGTAAGAACAATTATAGAATCCCTCCTAAACTCTAGATCCAACAAAGAACCACCAACTCATTTTTTGCTCGACATTCTGGACATCATTTTGGACTATAATTTTTTTCGTCACTTGGAACAGTTTTACCTGCAAATCAAAGGTGTAGCCATGGGATCCTCCTGTGCCCCCTCTATTGCCAATATCTATATGATACACTTCGAAAAAACATTCATTTTGAATAATCACAATCCTTTCAGAACCCAAATCATAAAATACTATCGTTTCATAGACGATCTATTTTTCGTTATACAGAACCAAGACGCGGCCACACAGTTTCTGCAATGGATAAACATTCAAGATCCTAATATACGACTATCTGGGACGATCCATGACACATCGGTCAATTTTTTGGACGTTACAGTCTTCATAGATCATTTCCAATTACTGAAGGTCCGTCCATATAGTAAACTGACTGATCGTAATTCCTTATTGCACGCCTCATCTTTCCATGCTCCACAATTATTGAACAATCTACCATATGGACAATATTTGAGACTTAAAAGAAATGCGACCCTTCAACAAGTTTACGAAACAGCGGCCAATAAACTTACACAGTCTTTACTAAGGCGAGGATATACACCACAAACTCTTCAAGCTGCTAAAAGAAGAGCGGAATTAAAAGACAGGAAAGATCTTCTTTCTGTAAAGACTTCTGGAAAATCTAAAGAAGATCGGATTTACACAGCGTTACAATTTACACCTTACACGTCCAATATTAAGAAACTGGTATATAAACATTGGCACCTGCTATCAAACATACCGGGATGTCAGAATCCACCTATGTTTGGGTTAAATAAAACCAAATCACTTAGAAATTATTTGGTTAAATCGGACTTGCTTACATACCCGGAGGAAACCACGAAGGGCCATTACAAATGCGGCAGTTGTGGCGTATGCAAATATGCACTACAAGTTAAAGAGTTTGTTGATGTACAGTCTGGCTTTAGATTTCAAATAGAACACTTCAGCAATTGCAACACAAAAAACAGCGTGTATGCATGGATGTGCCCCTGCAAAAAGATATACATAGGCAAGAGCACTAGACCGATAAAATTACGCATAAATGAACATCGATCACGGATCCGAAACAAGGTACTAGAAGCCCCTTTAGTGGAACATTATATACAACAAAAACACACAGAGGATGATTTTGTCTTCTTTATTATCTGGAAACCCAAAATAGACTTATATAACCGAAGAAATATTGAAAAACTTCTGTTACAACAGGAAGCCAGATACATTCATCTGTTTGAAACCATGTCTCCCAAGGGTCTGAATGAACACCAGGAATACATTTCCTTTCTTTAAAATATCACCACAGTGCTCTTTGTCCTTGAGGATTTTGGATAGTATTATACCTTTAAGAAGAACAGGGGGCCATCTCCTCCCCTATCAGATATAAGGCCACAAACTCACCCATTAGTAGGAAACGCCAGAAAAACACAGCAAAACTTATTCTAAGGTGAGATGATACATAACCTTGTACTTCACATGCATACAATTTAATGGTAAAATTGTAACAGTCATTTTTCTATGATTTACAGACACTATATCCTTTTAGGAACCAAAGAAACAGACACCATATATTTTTTTATATATACTTCTATCATAAAAAACAAGGTAAGGAACCAAATACTATGAAAAGCCACTTTGGTTAATCTTAAAACTTCCTGTAATAATAATTTTTCTGATGTTGTTGAATTATGACCTTTAGTGAATGATACTTAAAAATTTTGTTTAAAACTTTGATATAACGTGTTTGATGTTGTTTAATAATGATTTTGTAAAATGTTAAATTCTGAAACTTGTACTCTGTGCTATTTGATATTGCCAGCTGAAGAAGGCATCCATGCCGAAACGGGGCCCTGTCCTGGTCTCCCTGGTCTACATTTGACACGTATTTGAGAAGCCTTGACATCTATCTCTAGAAGACTTTTCTATATGAAACTATTTTATGTTTAAGACTGTAATTCTTTGCAGAATTGATATTACAATTGGAATTACTTACGAGTAAATGTATGCTTTTTGGTTAAAACTTTAGGCCAGAGTCCTTAGGGGAGACCAGCAAGCAGGATTCAAGCATGAGAGCAGTCTCCCTTCCTGTGGCCTCTGTTGTTGTTGTTGTTGTTCAGTCGTTCAGTCGTGTCCGACTCTTCGTGACCCCATGGACCAGAGCACGCCAGGCACGCCTATGCTTCACTGCCTCTCGCAGTTTTGCCAAACTCATGTTAGTAGCTTCGAGAATTCAAGCATGAGAGCAGTCTCCCTTCCTGTGGCCTCTAGCAACTGGTATTCTGGAGCATTGCTGCCTCTGAGCATAGCCATTGTGGCCATTCTTGACCCCACGCCCACCCCCCTTGCCGTGGCAGAGCCAGCCTTGGTATGGGGAAGGAAGGATCCTGTGGAGGCTGAGCTCTGGAGGACAGAGTGTGTATGTGGGGCAGGGGGAGGTGCTCAGTCTGCCTGAGGATCCCTGGGGAAAGATCCTCCCCAGGTGCTATTAGCAAGCACTTCAAAAGTGTCCTCCTAATGAAATAATGTTACATCAGAAACAAGGAAGGGAGAGGAGGGAAGGCTGGTGGGGCAGGAAGCCTTGTTGACAAGCCAGGAGGAGGAAATGGAGCCAAGCAGGGCCAGGTCAGAGGGAGGGAGGGCTGCCCAAGGAATTCTGGTTGGCTGAAGCAGGCAGCCTCCAGGTTCCCATGTGGCCAAGAGGCCATTGTTAAAGGTAGAGAGAAACCCCCCCCCCCCCCGATTATGACCTCTCAGAAGTTCCTTCCTAGCATCTGTGAGAAGCAGGGACTGAACCAAGGCCATCCAGCAAACCCGTTCAGGCTTCATGGCTGAGTGGGGATTTGAACCCTGACTCTAGTACGATGCTCTAACCACTACACCACACGGCCTCAAACCTCTGCCCCAACCTTCTGGCGGCAGCAGCTCTCTGGGGTCTCAGGGAGGAGATTCTTCCAGCCCTACCTGCAGAGGCCACCGGGGATCTCCTGCTTACAGGACTCTGCTCTCCTCTGCCAGGCCACCCCTTGGCCTATGATTTCTGCTGAACCCCAGATAGGCGGAGGATAAATGTATTATTATTATTATTATTATTATTATTATTATTATTATTATTAGGCTTTGCTGGCTCAGCCGATCTGGGACACTCAGTGAGAAAGAAATTGTCATCATACACTCTGTCAAACCTAGACAGTTTTTGAACTACATAGGGAAATTCCTGAAATTATTATTTTATTATTATTTATTTATGCATGAGGCTTTCTATCCTGCCTCGTCTTCCAGTTGAGCAAAAAAAGGGTAGCATCCCCTCCCCCAAAAAAGAATAAAAACAATATGATGAGAATTTTGACTAGTTGAGATAGCCAATGGCACCACAAGGGCTGGACTGTGTCTTGTGGGAATGTCTGGGAATTCGGGGGAGGATATATTGTCTAAGATATCCTATCCCAACTTGTCTTTACAAGCTGAACAATATCAGCAGTGCTAACATTCTCCTTTTTTAACTCACGCACAGCAGATAGCTTCCTCAGACTCGCTAGAGTCTCTGTAAATATTTCCCTGGCACTTTCCCCATTTAATCCCTCCTGAAATAAGACACTACACAGTCTTATGTAAAGTATAAAACATTTACTCACAAGTAATCATCTGTTCACATAAAGGTTCCCAGAAGGCAGACTTAAAAGGTTAGAAAATAGTGTAAATGTGGCGACTATCTCCTTATGAGAGAAAGTCCCCCTTTTCTTCTCTTGGCCTTGTGCCAAGGGTGCATCTAAGTAACGCTGTTGTTAAGATGGCATCGTGAGAGAGACAAGATAAGATGGTCGCCAGCCTGTGGTTCTGGTTCTTTCTGCTAAAGAGAGGCCAAGCCCATCTCAAGTTACACACAGGAAGTTTCGTCTCAGTCCTAGAAAGCAGGAAGTACCGGCTGGAGGACAGACAACCTTTGTGTCTACTCTAGCAAATGTTGTGTTTGACTTTACCTCCCACAAGCCTGTGGGACTCAAATCTAGGGCCCTGTGCAGCAGCACCCCTGCAATACAGAGGCAGATTTAGTGGGACGTGACCAGTTTGCCCACACATGGCTCTGAGTCGAGAGGGCACCACTGGGGGTGCTGGAACAATGAGGAACAACAGAAGGCAAGAGGTAGGTGGGACTGAATTTAGACGTTGCACAGGGCCCAAAGTCTGCCACTGCCCAATGCACCGCCCCCAAACAGGCAAAGGTGATGCTTTGGGGAGCAAACCACTGCCCTGAAGCCCAGGCCCCAGCCAGCTGCCCATGGTTTCACTTTCAACCATTTCTGAAAGAGCAAGATGGGCAACCAGCTCACACTGCCAGCTGTTGAGGTTCAAGTGCTGATCTTCTGGAGGCGCTCCTCTGCCCGGCACTTCCCTTTGCATCCTCATCTCCTGGCAGACAGCTTCGCGTGTGCCAGCCAGCCAGGGAGGGTGGCATCTTCTCCAGGGCTGTTTCCCAATATTTTCCCTCTGTTTCCTCTGTTGCCTGCAGTAGTCTCGTAATCTGGTGAACCGGGTTCGCGTCTCCGCTCTTCCACATGCAGCTGCTGGGTGACCTTGGGCTAGTCACACTTCTCTGAAGTCTCTCAGCCCCACTCACCTCACAGAGTGTTTGTTGTGGGGGAGAAAGGGAAAGGAGAATGTTAGCCGCTTTGAGACTCCTTAGGGTAGTGAAAAGCGGGATATCAAATCCAAACTCTTCTTCTTCTGGAAACACCCTGCCTTCCCTCAAAGCTTTGTGCCTTTGCACCTTGAAACTGTTAATGGGAGCCAAGAGAGAGTAGCTGAAGTGGAAAGGGAGGGAGGGAGGGAGGGAGCAGGACGGAAGGAGAGAGATGGGCACAGGAATAGTCTGCCCAGTTGGGCCTCCTCTGGCTTCAGACCTAGAATCAAGGCAAGGCTGGTGAAGTCTTGGGGCTGCATTGTTTATGGCAGTTCACCCAAGATGAGAGGGGGGAAGCCCCTGAAACAGAGCTTCCTCCTCTGCCTCCTCCAACTCCCCCCTTTACAACGAGGGATGCAGCCAACTAAATCACACTCATGGAAGACCCACTGAAACCTATGGTGTTTTAATGTGTTGTGAACTGCTTTGAGATCTTTTTCTTAAAAATATGTAAGTCCACAAATGAAATTAATAATAATTGTCATTGACATCCCTCGGTGCAGAGAGACAATGGAGTGTGCTTCTGGGGGTGAAGTCAGACCACCCTGGGGTGCAAGGCTGGGCGATGTGTCTGGAGGTTGTGGGCTGCCCAGACAACCAGACCCCCCCACACACACACACACCTTGTTCATGTGGTCCAAAGGCAAGCAGAGCAAGATGTTTGGCACCAGCTTGGCTGCAGCAGTTGCTGGAAGGAGGCATATAAGGCGCCATCCAAGCGTCTTAGGGACTCAGTCTGGTTTTGTGTGGGGTTTACTCCTTAGCCTTTTCTTCTCTCAAAGATATCCCATAAGGCAGTGGAGGTTTAGGATCAGAGTTTTCCTTCTCCTAGATGGCTCCCTTCCCAGGTGGATGAGTCCCATCTGCACTTCACTTTCCTCTACAACATGTACAGAAACCACCTTCTTGGCCACTGGAGCCACTCTTGATCTCCGTTGCTCCATCTGCCAGCTCCATCCTTGCATGCAGGGGTTGAGACCTGTTGGTGTGGCTGCTGCCACCTGCTGTCAGCAGGTGGGAGCTGAGTGCAGGGTGGGGACCCAAGGTGGACAAACTAATCCAGAAGGAGCAGGGCATGTCCTCCACCAGAGGTACAACCCCTCCCCTAACACCCCATACAGCAACAGCAGCAACAAACAAACAAACAAACAAACAAACAAACAAACAAACCTATTCGGAGCGTGATTTATTTATTTATTTTATTTGCCTGTCATTTAATTTTGCCCAGGGCAACCCAAAGTGACTTACAACTAATCCCTGGGGAATCTAATGCAGGTTCTTCCTCATGTAAAGGCTGCAGCCCTCTCAGCTTCCTTGACTTGGATGCAGCAAATGTAGCTGGATCCAACCCTGAGGCAACAGCTTGATAGCCACCCCACCCCCAGCTTCATTGCTGGCAGCAGCAGTAGCAGATTTAGGGTGGTGCAGGCAGTTTCCCCCCCCCCCACAGGGTGCCAAGCTGAGGGGCTGCAAAATAATAATAAACGAAAAAGGAAATATGGGGGGGGGGCTTTGTCCTTGCTCAGGGCACCATAACCAAAGTGTGCCCCTGACAGTGACCTCCATCATGTGGGGCTGGGCCTCAGAAGTGCTCTGGGTACAATCAGAGGCAGCCTGTTGTTCTGGATGAGGCCTGGAAGAGCAAAGCAGTAGAGCCTCCTCCTCATTATGTTTAATTGCAGCCCCGCTGCTGTAATTTGCCCCATCCAGGGTCCCTCCTGCTGCCACAGGCAGGCTGAGTCAGGTGTTTGTGCCGGAAAGAGCCAGTGGGAGCCAAGGAGGCTGCCTCCTTTCCCCTCCCAGGCCCACATCCTTCCACCAGGCTGGGCACGCCATGCCCCATGTTGCATGGCTGCAGCAGTGCAGCAGACAAAAGGGCCACACCTCTGCCTGCACCCGGCCCAGCAGCCCTGATACTTGTGTCACACAAGAGAGCCAAGGAGCCCCAGACTCCCACCAGAAGGCAGTGTTGGCACCTGGAGACATGGCTGGCCACCTTTCTCCATGACAGCCAGATGCAGGCCGAGACTGCGGAACACTCCCAACGCTCACAATGCAAAACTCAGCACCCCTAGGCCTCCCAATACACTCAGGGAAGAAGGGCACTAGGCCTCTCCTCACACACACAGCCGGACACCCCACCCAGGGCAGAGTTGAGCCACCAGTCCATAGCAAAAGCAGCTGACTGCTGGAAAATTCAGGACAGATCATAGGAAAGGCAGAGTTAAACTATGGAACTCCCTCCCACAAGAGGCAGTGACTGTCATCAACCGGGCAGCCAGCTTGAATAAAATATTGGGGGGGGAAGCCCCACCCCGCACAATTGATCACAAGATGCAGCATGCACACACACCATTTGAATGTGCAATATTCAACAACTTTGGGAGGGAGGTCCCCCATATTTTAAGGGGGGGCAAAGGGACCTCGACCCCTAGGAGTTGGTTGCTATGGTCACGAACGTGGGTGGCTTGAAAAGAAAGTTAGACATATTCATGGAGAGGAGGAGAGCTCTTGGGATTAATGTAAGTCGCTTTGGGTTGCCCTGGGAAAAATAAAAGGACAGGCAAATTACAGGTAAATAAATCATGCTCCGAAGTAGGTTTTTTGTCTGTTGTTGTTGTTGTTGTTGTTGTTGTTGTTGTTGCATGGAGTGTTAGGGGAGGGGGGGTAGTAGCTCTGGTCGGGAGGCAAAGTTTGTTGCTGGAAAAGCACAGGAGGGGAGAGTGTTCCTCTTGTGCTCAAATCTTGCTTGCAGGTTCCCACAGGCATCTGGTTGGCCCCGCGAGAAGAGGGTGCTGGACTTAGATGCCCCCCCCCCCTTTCACCTGACCCAGCAAAGCTCTTCTTATGTTCTATATAAATAACAACTCCCCACTCTGCTCTGGATAACTCCTGGGCTAATGAGGGAGCAAAAGGGGAGCCAGGAGCCATTTGGTCTGCTTCTAGACCAGTTGCTGATGGAGAAATAAAGTGCTTATACCCCTTTCCAGGGCACCCCGAAGGCTTCTTATTGCCCTCTTGCGGCTGCGGAGCAGAGAAAGACAGCTAGAAAGCGCCCGGTCATTTCCCCCTTCGTTGTGGCTGGAGCACTCTGCACCCGTCTGCCCATCTCCGGAGAACTGAAGTAGGGAACGTGCAGCAGGAATCGCCCGACGCTGCCAGGCTCAGGTTGGCACGGCCTCTGCTGTGCAGTTCGCCACTCTCGCCACCGGGAGGCGCGCTGCCTTTTCCCGCGAGTCGCGCTTGCACAGGTCCACCACCAGATGGCGCAGCGAACCGCTGCGAAGCCGGCAAGGTGCGCCGGGGCAGTCCCGCTGCGCCAACCAGCCGGGTCCAAAAAGGCAGGGATAGGAGCCGCTAGCTGCTCGCTCGACGCAGCTACACATTTGCAAAGCGCCCCCAGCCCCAGCAGCGGCCATCCCTGGCTTCACAGCTGTCCGGGTGTCGAAGGAGGTCTAGCTGGAGCTTCGGACGAGGCGCTGGGGCGTTTGGAGGGCTGTCCGTCCGAGGTCGCTGGCTGCAGGCCGGGGGCGGGGCGAATCCAGCACTTCCCTGGACTTCCCTGACTACTGGACAGCCCCCCCCCCCTTCCTTGCTGGCCTTGCCCTGAGAGAAAAGCCAACTGAGTCACCAATTTGCGGTGAGGGTGGGGAGCTGCTGCCCCTTTGATTTTGAAAACTCCAACCAAGCATGACACAAAAGGAGGAGTCTCCTTCTTTGGAGGTCTTTAAGCAGAGGCTTGACAGCCATATGTCAGGAATGCTTTGATGGTGTTTCCTGCTTGGCAGGGGGTTGGACTGGATGGCCCTGGGTCTCTTCCAACTCTATGATTCTATGAAAACAGGGGCCACGTTTCTGAGAGCCCCAGAACTCTCTCAGTCTGTCCTGTTTGGCAGGAGGGATTAATGGGCATGCCGGAAGTTTAGGTTTCTGGAGCTGAAGTGGATTAAAGGGCTCTCGTTGTTGCTCCAGAGCAAGAAATCAACTTTTAAAAGGGTGGGATGGGGGAGAATGAGATGCTTTGAAGTTTGTAAAGTGATAGTAGAATTGTAGAGTTGGAAGGGACCCCCAAGGGTAATCTAGTCCAACCCCCTGCAGTGCAAGATGGAGAAATGCAATAAAAAGTGTGAGATGAATGAATGTCTAATGGGAAGATGTGTAAATTCCCCGCAAGCGGATCAGGAAGTGTGCAGGGTGTATCATCCTTGCCCTTCATCCTGCATGGGGGAGGACCACTGCAGCTCCGCAGCTGAGCGCCTGTCCTTCCCTGAAGAGGGGGCCAGGCTGAGTCCCAGCAGCATCTCCAGCTCAGGCAGGGCCAAGAGTCTCACTCGCTATCAGGCAGCTTCCCATCTTCATATCATAGAACCACCCTGTGAGCAAACCAGAACAAATGTTCAGCAGAGACCCTCGGAAGTCTGACTACTGCGTAAGATTTGTGCAGGCAGATCAGGACGTTTCTTCCTAAGGAGGATTGTCTGGAGAAGCAAAGTGAAACAAAGCTGGCTTGGTACTGAGGCCGCCACATCTATCTTTTCAAAATGGAGGTGCATGTTGGCGTCAAGGGCTTCGACATCTGTGGCAACTTGGATGGGGTTCGCTACAATCTATTGATAATCTCCCACAGAAAACAGAAAACTAGATTTGGCCCCGCTGGGTCCCCACAGCCCCCCATTCTGCACCTGACACCATAAGGACCTCCCATGCAGGGCAGGTGCATTGTGGCTTACTTTCACACTGCAAAGCAGCAATGGGGAGCTTAAAGTGAGCTGCCCTCTACTGCTCCTTTGCTAGGAGCCAGGGGGGCTGGCGGGTGGTGGGACCCCCCCCCTGGCTGGCGCAGGAGGAAAGAAGGCTGCTTCCTGCAAGCCTTGACAGCATGGAGGGCTTCTCCTTTGCCCTGCAGGTGCCTTTCCAATGCTCCTCCTGCCCATTCACTGCTGGGAGGCAGAAAGAAGCCCTTTGCCAGCCCACAGGTGCCTTGCCATTTCCCACAGGCAGGTAGGCGACTGGCAGGTATGTTGCCCTCCCACCTGTCAAATTTGGCTCAGGGTGTGTGGGGGAGGGCAAATCAAAATCTGGGCCCCAGAGCCAAAAGGGTTCCCCACCCCCCTGCTCTGTTTGGACTCGTCAGACAGACTCCCAACAAAAAAAAAAAGTTACGTCAGGCATTCCTCAGATTGCAATACCCACCCCAAAAAGAAGCCAAACCGGTAAACGAAGCTGAAATGGTCCCCAGGAATGATAATCCATGGATGGGGCAGACCTAGAAGAGGAAAGGGCAAAACAGCACCAGCTGCTCCCAACTACCCAGTAAAGCTGCTCAGTTGGTAGAGCATGAGACTCTTAAGAATTGAATAATAATAATTTTATTATTTATACCCCGCCCATCTGGCTGGGTTTCCCCAGCCACTCTTAAGCTCTGGGTGGTGAGTTCAAGTCCCATGTTGGGCAGAAGATTGCAGGAAGTTGGACTGGATGACTCTCACGGTCCTTTCCAGCTCCACGATTCTAAGACTCTTTCTAAAGTTGGTGTATCCTCAGAAATGGAGGGAAGATAAAACACCGACAGAGGAAGAATGGCAAAGTTAATAGAATATATAGAAATGGCAGGATTGATAAATAGAATAAGAGATCAGGATAAAAAAAAAGTATTCAAAGAAGATTGGAAATGTTTTGCAGACTATTTGGAAACATATTGTAAACATAAGTTAACAGTAAAAGTATAAATTCAGCAGTAAGAAATATTGAGATATAAAGCTGAGAAGAATAAGATATGGGGGAAATTAGAATATGTAGTGGAAAAGAAAGCAACAAAATGAACCACGGGAGGAGAGTCAGTATCAACTGTGCATTGTTGTATTGTCATTGTTTCAACTGTAAAAATTGTAAATGATAAAAAGGCTCTTTCTAAGGTGCATCATCAGTAACCTAGAGCCATAATCCTGGGCAGTGAGCCTTCCCTTCACGGAACGGCACTTGCTGACAGACAGGCCACCCCCACTCCACCCCCTACTTGCTAGCAGCAGCAGGAGGATACAGCAAACAGTAACATAGAGGCAAGGAGCAGCCCTGCACCAGCCCCAAATGCCCTGGCAACACTATTCAAGAACCTCTTTATCTCGCCCACAACACCAGCGTCTCATTCCCTTGGCACATCTTCCCATCTGACCCTCAGCCGCCATCTCCCATCCAGTCCACACAAACAAACAAACAAACAAACAAACAAACAAACAAACAAACAACTGCATGCCCAGCTGGCACTGGAAGTGGCAACATAGAAAAGTCACCTCCCAGAACACTCTGTAGCTGTTGAGGGGACCACCGTTCCAGGAAGGGGCTTTGGAGGGAGGCCTGCAGCATGAAAGAGGCTCCATGCTCTCACCTCTGCACGGAATCCGAAGGAGGGGTTTTTATCAGGCTTCCAGTGCCAGGATGCCTGTGTGAGCATTTTTGTGAAAGGCAAAAGAGCGCTAGAAGAGCCTTCTGGATCAGGCGAAAGGGGACCTGTCCTGTTCTCACAGTGGCCAAGCAGATGCCTCAGTGGGAAACCAACAAGCAGGATCCAAGCCCAGGAGTCTCTCCCCTCTGTGGTTTCCAGCAACTGGGATTCAGAAGCAGGGCTGCCTCTGACTGTGGGAGTAGAGCAGAGCCATCGGGGCCACTGAGCTTTAAGGAGCTGGTTTTCAAGGAGAAAGCTCCAGAGCAAACCAATACAAAAAACAAAAAACAAGGTGCCTGGAAATGGATCTCTAAAGTGCCGGAAAAGAGCAGAGGAAAGCTAAGTGCAGAACAGCTCTGAGTCACGTTATTTATCACCATTTATGTTTTTCTGCCTATGGTTTCTTCTGACCTCACTGTTTACCATTTCTCTCCTCCGCCATATAGACATGCGCCTGCCACTCAGGAGCTCACAGCCCGAGTCTGAGGAAGTAGACTCTTGTGCACAAAGCGTATGCCATGTTATTATAACAAACCCATGTTATTGTCTTTAAGGTGCCACAAAGCTCTTTACCATTTCTGCTGCAGCAGACTAACAAGAAGACAGCTGCCTCCCAAGGTTGCTCTCCCTAATGCGGCAGCAGGACACAGGCCAGGCCAGCCTCCTCTGCTGAGCTTCTGATGCCCCAGCTGCAGGGCCGCCTCCTCCTGCTGCTGCTGCTGCTGCTCCTCTTCCCCCTGTGTGATTTGTCTCCCCACACATCTGCTGAGTGGGGGGGGAGGACACTTAGTGAAGGAGGATCTTTGCCACCTGTGTCTTCCATTTGCAGCAAAGAGCTGGATACCTGGGAAATGATTGTGCCCTGGAACAGTTGGGACCCGACTAGAGGGGTGCCTACCGTCCATTGACTGCCCAGGAGCAGGTGCAAGATGTCAGTGTTGTTGAGCAACCATTGTGTTCAGAAAT
The DNA here is from genome assembly GCF_009819535.1 of Lacerta agilis. NCBI lineage: Eukaryota > Metazoa > Chordata > Lepidosauria > Squamata > Lacertidae > Lacerta > Lacerta agilis. The sequence continues at coordinate 95,330,413 of NC_046317.1, read as the reverse complement.
TGAACATGAATGTAAGTGGAACAACTGCCAGGAAGGTCTCAGTAGAGTCACATTTGATTTCAAAAGAGGAAACTTTCCCAAAATGAGGGGATTGGTAAAAAGGAAGCTGAACAGCAAAGTCTGCTGATTTGAGGAACATCCCCTCTATTCCTTCATCCAGGTGGCTTATAAAGACATTGAACAACAACGGGCCAAGGCAGAACCCTGCAGCACCCCACTTGTCACTTTCCCCCAGGATTACGAGGAACCATTCATGAGTACTCTTTGGGTTCGGTCAGTCAACCAGCTACAAATCCACCTAATGGTTACCTCATCCAATCCACATTTTACCAGCTTCTCTGCAATAATATCATGGGGGACTTTGCCTAAAGTCTTCCTGAAATCAAGATACACAATGTCCACAGCATTCCCCTGATCCACCAAACAAACAAACAAACAAAAACAAAATAAAAAATAATTTTGTTTTGACTATGGCCGACCAACACGGCTACCTACCTGTAACTGAAACAAAAAGAAATGAGATTCATTTGATGTGACTTATTTTTGAGAAACTCATGCAGAATCTTAGTAACCACCACATTTCCTTTTGGCGGAACCAAATTGTTCAGGGTTAAAACAAAAAGGGGTTGTGTGGCGCTTGAAAAGGACCTCTCAAAACTGAGTGAATGGACAGGAAAATAGCAAATGCAATTCATTATAAGAAGAGTAAAGCAAAGCACAATGGGCAAAAATCCCCAATTTCGCATAGGTGGTTTGGGCAACCAGGGAGCCAAAGGAGTGACAAAAGAGGAAAAGGAGATTGCAGAGAAACTGAGTGAATTATTTCACCTGTTTTCCAAGCCAAAGATATTGGGCTTGCATTCTTTAGATGCAAATTACTGCCTCACTATTCAGATTAGACCCATGTTGCCCACACCCACACGTAGTTGGACTGGTATATGAGCAGCCCTTTCAGTCTTTCCTGCTCATACCAAGAGGCCTTCCCTCTGCTGTTTGTCCTCACCTTCTAATTTATTGATTCTATTATGCCAATTAAACACTGACAGGACATGAACACAGCAGCTGTGCAAGCACCTTGGTTCCTTTTAAAAAAAAATCACCCAAGAAGTGTGTAAAAGCACAGTCAGGTAATTGAAAAATTGCCTCTCTCCCTTCCCTTCAGCCATGATTCTGTCTCCGTAGATCCGTGGTTCCGCCCATGTGGCTTTGCAGACCCTCAGCCGCGTCCTTCCTCAGAGCGCATTGGTCATGCTCCCTGGACAGGGGGTGGTCAGTGAGTCCTGTGTCATGGGCACATCATGCCCTGGTGAGGTTTGGGCTGAAGGTGGCATACCCCACTCTGCAGGTTGGTCCAGTCTTGGAGGCAGAGGGAATCGGATGGATTCATGAACACTCTGTGGGGGGGGGGTTCCCACCTGACAGAGCTGGCAGTCCTGCCAAGACTCTTGTCTCACTGTGGAATAATAAGATGTGTAGAACCATTGACATGGTTGCTCCAAAGTGCCCTCACTGTCACTAGGGAGCCTGTAGTCCGTGTTGGCACTCCAGTGACCTGCCTGCAATGAAACAGGAGGATCAGTGGCTAGAGCACAGGTGGCATAAGGCTCAGCCCAAACATTAATGAACACAGGTGAGGCTGCACCACCATGCTCACAACCTGGCTGTGCTGGCAGCAAAGAAAACCTGCTTTTCCTCTGCCACCATTGCATCCCTATGTTGCCATCTGGCAAAGTTTTTCTGAGAAGTGAATGGGCTTTTGCCCTCTGGCCAAGAGAGTGTTGTCCTGACCCCCTCAAAGACCCGCAGAGACTACTTGGCAAAGCTCTTCAGGAACAAAATTGCTCAGATTCAGGCGGACGTGGATGTGCCACGTCCAATGGAAGTGTCTAAAGCATTGCCTTTCCCATCTACACTGGATTGGTTTAGATCACTGCAGCTTGAGGATGTGGACAAGCTGCTCAAAATAGTGTGGCCCACCTGTCCCCTTGGCCATTCATTCATTCATCCCAGGCTGGGTTACAGAATTAAAACTCGGCACTAAAAACAATGTAAAAGAACTTGCAACAACAAAAATAAGGTGGGTCCTAGAAACATGCAGCTCGAGTGTTCAAAGCCAGGGCAGAGAGGTTTCTCTTCAGCATCGTCTGGAAGCTGTACAATGAGGGTGCCAGGCAAGCCTCTGTGGGGGGAGAGGGCCACTGCTTAGGGGCTGCTACAGAGAAGACCCTCTGAGGGGCCTCTGCTCCACCCCACCCCCCAGCCTCTGAGGGCAAAGGAACTACCAAGAGATCCCCTTTGTCAATCGACGGAGGTGGCCTTGGAAACATTTGGGGCCAGAGTGGTTTGACAACTAGCATGAGCACTTTGAATTGAGCCAGGAAAAGAACTGGCAGCCAGTGCAGCTGTTTTGAAACGGGTTAACTAGAACCCCAGCCAGTAGTTTGGCTGCTGCATTTTGGGCCAACTGACGTTTCTGGGTTGTCTTCAAGGGCAGCCCCAAAAAGAGTGCATTGCAGTAATCCAATCTGGAAGTCCAGAATGCAGTGGCCAAGTCCTCTCTGTCCAAAAGGGGTCATAGCTGGTGAAGCAGCCAGAGTTGAAAAAAGGCCCTCCTGGCCACTGAAGTCACCTGAGCCTCCAGCAACAGGGTCCAATCCAGGAGAACCTGCAGACTGCAAACCAGCTCTTTCCAGGGCAAAGGCCATCCAGGAGAGGCCGCCTCCCTACTTCCTAGGTGAGAGAACCTGGGGCACATAAACATCTCAATCTTTTCAGGATCCACCTTCAGTTCCTTGGCCCACATCCAATCCATCACTGCCTCCAGGCGCTGGTCTAGTACCTCAACCGCCTCCCTGATTCAGATGGAGGAGAGAGATAGGGCTGGCTCTCATCTGCATATTGATGACAGTTCACTCCAGCTCTCCTGACAGCAGCTAAATATAGATGTTAAAGAACCTGGGCTCCTAGACCCATGTCCATCTTGGCTTCTTGGTGTTAGCCATAGGGGGCTGACTGGGAGTGGTTCATCCTTCACAGGAGGAGAGGGGGAAACCACCTGCCTTGAAGGAGGTGGTGGAGCATTGCCTCCTTAGAAAACACTCCCTGGACCTAGAACTGCTGGCTTCCCTTTTGGCGGCAAGGCACTCAAGACGATTGGGGGGTGCGTTCGCTTTCAGGCAGGCTTGGAGGAAGCTGATTACTTGGATCCATTCTAGTCTGGCTCCAGGCCCGATGAGGGCACTGAAACTGCCTTGGTCACCCTGGCTGATGACATGTGCCAGGAGAAAGATGGGTCCTTGATCTCTTGTTGACTTTCAATACTGATGAGCATGGGATCCTTTTGCAGCAGCTTAGGGAGGTGGGGGGCACTGGGCTTTGGTGGTTCTGCTCCTGCCTCCAAGCCCGTTTCCACAAAGTAGTTGTGGGAGCCTGCTGTTTGTTACCTGGGAGTTGTCCATCTTGTCCCTTGTGCTATTTACCATCTACATGGAGCTTCTGGGAGCTGCCATCAGGAGTTTTGGAGTGAAGTCCATCAGTTTGCAGATGACGCCCAGCTCTATCTCTCTGCTTCATCTGAATTGGGAGAGGCAGTTGAAGGGCCAGACCAGGGCTTGGAGGCAGCAATGGGGTGGAATTGGGCCAGTCAACTGAGGCTGAAACCTGAACAGAGAGAGGTGCTGTGTCTCCCATGCTGTGTGGGTGGGGTGGGTACTGGCAAGTCTTGGGTGGGGTTGCATTTCCCTGGAAGGAGCAGGTCTGCAGCTTTGAGATGCTTGTGGCTTCCACATTGTCACATGGGGATGCGGTGGCCTTTGGGCTTGGAGCACCTATGTCTCACTCTGGCTGGTTCTCCAACTACAGTCCGTTTGGGGCAGAAATGACTTGGCCATGGTACTCCACACTCTGGTAACTTCCAGACTGGACTGTTACAATGTGTTCTGTATGGGGCTGCTCTGGGAGATGACTCAGAACTTCAGTTGGTCCAAAATGCAGCAGTCAGATTCCTGGCTGGCCTCCCACTTAGATCTCACATAACCTCTGTTTTAAATCAGCTGCGTTGGCTGCCAGTCTGTTTATGGGCCCAATTCAAAGTGACTGAAAGACCACCTTCTTCCCCTCAGGCCCCCCCCCCGGGTGTTAAGATCAGCAGAGGGAGTCTTTTCTGACAGAGGACAGGGCCTTTTCTGTGGCAGCCCTTCAGTTGTGGAACTGTCTCCCCGCAGAGCTGCATCTGGCACTGTATTTCTACACCTTTTTGTAAATTCTGAATATGCACCTTTTTACGCTGGCTATTGGCACCCTAGATGTATATTTTTAGGACCCACCTTATTTTTGTGGTTGTAGGTTGTTCTAAACTGTTTTAACATTGTGTCTTAATTGTTGTGAAGTGCCTACGGACAGCGGGCAATAAATCATATATTTACATATATACAAGCTCCTTCCGTGCCCTTTTTAGCATACTGGAAAAGAAATGAAAGCAAATTCTCAGCGTGTGCGCGCACGCACACACACACACACACACACACACACACCTACCTACCTCAGATTGCTATCAAGTGCATATTTTTCCTTTGTGGTTGGCTTGTGCTGTTTTCTGGTTTTGTACATAGCAGAGTGACCAAAAGAAAAAGTCAGGGTTCCTCCAATCAGGAGTAGACTACAGACAGAAAAGAGATGACTGCCTCAATTGAGGAAGGAGGGGGCATGGGAAGGGGAGTAGCAGAACGTGACAACTGATCCAGTCACCCAAAAACACTGAAACAAATCGCCTGAGACCCACAGGGCAATTGCCACACCTGAACTAACTTGAACAGGAAAGGTGGATTTTTATGAGGAGGAACTGGGTAGAGAGTGGTCCCTCTCATCATACGAGAACTTAACAGGGTCAGCCAATGAAGCTGAATGTTGAAAGACAAATTGAAGTACAGTGGTACCTTGGTTTAAGAACAGCTTAGTTTATGAACAACTTGGATTAAGAACGCTGCAAGCCCGGAAGTAGGTGTTTTGGTTTGTGAACTTTGCCTTGGAAGCAGAACATGTTCCACTTCCTGTTGAGTGTAAATTGAGTCCTCCACTGCTATGAGAAAGCATGCCTTGGTTGAAGAACCCTTTGGTTTAAGAACGGACTTCTGGAACGGATGAAGTTCATAAACCAAGGTACCACTGTAGATTTAGACAGAGTGCACAGTTAAACCGTGGAACTCAAGGACAAAAGAAGGGCCTGCAGGACCAGGCCAATGGGAGTCCATCTAGTCCCCCAAAGAGAAGCCTTGCAAATGCAAGAGGAGCTTCCCTCTCATGGTTCCTAGCAACTGGTATTTGGAAGCACTGCTGTCTCCAGCTGTGGAAGGGGAGGAGAGCCATTCTGGCTAGGAGCCTTGGACAGACCTCTCTTCCTCCCCTTAAAGCCATCTGGGTTGGTAGCCATCCTGTGGCAGGGAGTTCCATAGTTTCACTGTGTGCTGCAGAAAATGCTCAGTGGGGTCCAACTGGCTGCCCCACTGAGGGAAACCCCATTGCAAGGCGCTGAGGGGCCAAAGGAGGCAAGCGGGGGGGGGGAGAATATGGGGGGGGGCGGCACTGTGACACAAAGTCCTTCCCTTCTGCCTGCAGAAAGACAGAGACAGGCAGAATGACAGGCGGAGTTGCTAATCCACCAGCTCAGGCATTCTTGGCAGGGGAGGGAGATGGAATCCAGAAACCACAGCCTTTGTCTCCCAGGCTGGTCCTGGCCTGCCCACCACAAAGCCCGGTGCCGCCTGAGAGGCAGAGAGGGCAACTTGGGGGCACTTCCTGCTCCTCCAGCTGGTGGGAGACGCCTGAGGCTGGGAAGGCCCACCACCTGGCGGGGAGGGGGGAATCAGAGCAGCCCTGCAACAGGGTGGGGGTGGGTGGGGAGCAGGGGGTCCTGCAGCATTCGCCTCTTGGCAGGGCTTCTCTCCTCTGCAAGCACCTGGTGGGCCCCACCATGACCCTCCCTCTTCCCACACATGGGGAGCCGGCTAGAGCTACATCCTGACATCTGTGGGGGATCCTGGGAACGGTCCTTCGCTAAGGATGCTGGGAACTGTAGCTCTGTGAAGTCAGCGCTCTTAACAAACTACGCTTCCCAGGACCTTTGGGGGAAGCCGTGACTCCTAACCTGGTATTACGTGGCTTTTCGTGGGTGGATGTGTCCAGAGAGGAGAGAGTGCACTGGGCCCTTTTTGAGGAAGAGACCACCACCCCACCCCCACATTCCACAAGGGCAGAGCACCTGCTTGGCATGCAGAAGGACCCAGGTTCAGTTCCTGGCAGCCTCTCCTGAGAGGCCTGGGAAACCCCAGGGAGCTGCTGCCAGTTGGTGTAGACAGAACTGAGTGAGAAAGGCTAGTGGTCTGACTCTGGGCTTCTCTGCAATTCCCCTTTGCCTGCTCTTTCCAGGCACAGGTCTGCACTTAAAAGCTCTGTGTCTGGGTGCTCTCTCTCTCTCTCTCTCTCTCTCTCTCTCTCTCTCTCTCTCTCTCGCTTTCCTTTCTCTTTCGTCAATTCAGCTTTCAAGCCCTTTTTGGTGAATTCTGAGGACTGGCGTCTTCCTTTATTGTTAGGGCCGTAACTCAAAGATAGGGAAGGGGAAACCCAGCCAGATGAGTGGGGAGTAAAAATAATGAGAATAAGAATATCGGAAACCCTTAAGAGTGAGACAGAGAGAGGTGCTGCCAGTCAGTGTCTGCCAGGCAGAGCCCTCCAGGTGCTGCTGAACTACAGCTCCCATCATCCCTGGCCACAGCCCACACAGACTGATGCAAGTCGGGGTTCAACAACACCTGGCGGGCACCGCGTTGGTGATCCCAGCACTGGCAATGCTGGTTCCTGTGAAGGACCAGAAGGGCCTCTTTGGACCACCATCCCGCAGAGCAGCTGTGCGGAAAGCGACCTCTGGGTGGCGCTGCAGCAGTGACCCCCCCCCCAAGTTTGGGCTGTCGGCAGCCCCACCCGAAGGCCACTGGGTGCGAGGCTGTGGGCTGGCTCCTGTCAGAGCCCCTGCAGGGAGGTGGGGTCTGCCCAGACACCGAGGTCCATCCCCTGCTGTGACTCCCCCAACGGTGACCATGTCCTTTGAGGCCCATGTCTGATGCCTGGTAGCAGCATCTCCGGGTAGGGCTGGGAGAGGCTCCTCTGCCTGAAACCCTGCGGAGCCGCTGCTGCTGCTGCTGCCAGCCAGCGCAGGCTCTCCCGAGCAAGAGAGAGACAGAGCCTGACTCGGTGAAAGGCAGCTGCTCCCTCTGTTCCCACGAGGAGAGGAGAGCAGGGCAGGCGGGGCGAACGTTTCTCTCAGCAAGCGCCCGTCGCGCCCACACCCGGCCTGCTCCTGGGACGCTGCTGTGCCAAGAAAGTTGGTGACTGAGCAGGAAGGTGAATCGTTCATGCCGTGGCTGCTGCCACACCTCCGCCTCTCTGGCTCCGGCCAGCCGGGGAGGAGGAAGGCGGGCAGCAGCCCGGAGGCATTCCTCAGCAGGCGCTTGGCAGAGCAACAGCATGGCCGCGAGTGAGTCCTGGCGGGGGGAAGAGGGCCCGGGGGAGCCTGTGGGATGGGTACCGGTTCTGAGGGTGGGGGAGAGGGGGAGGAGGGCAGGCTCTGCTCCCAGGCTCTCCTCAGCCCCACTCCAGATGCCCTGGCCCCTTCTCCTCCTGCTGCTGCTCCTGCTGCCCTCCCTAGGGATGGCTCTGCTCTTCCACAGCTGGAGCCAGCAATGCTTCTCAGTATCAGTGGCTGGGGGAGTCCTTCTGTGCTCAAACACTCTTGCTGGCTTACCATAATGGGCACCTAGTTGGCCACTGTGAGAACAGGACGCTGGACTAAATGGGGCCCCTTCTGATCCAGCTGCTACAGGGCTCTTCTTAGTGTCTTATGGTTGCTAAATGGAGCCTCCATGGACAGAGGCAGTCTAGCTTAGAATTGTGGAGAGCAAGAGTGGGAGAAGGTGGCTTTGGAGGTTCTTAAGCAGAGGTTGGGTAGCCATCTGTCATGGATACTGTAGTGGAGATTCCTGCTTGCAGGGGGTTGGACTAGATCAGTGTTTTTCAACCTTTTTTGGGCAAAGGCACACTTGTTTCATGAAAAAAATCACGAGGCACACCACCATTAGAAAATGTTAAAAAATGTTTAAAAATTTAACTCTGTGCCTATATTGACTATATATAAAGTAATTTTTCCATTTTTCCCACGGCACATCAGGCAACATCTCGCGGCACACTAGTGTGCCGCGGAACAGTGGTTGAAAAACACTGGACTAGATGACCCTTGGCGGCTTCCCAGAAGCAGCATTCAGCTGGCCACTGAGAGGACAGAATTAGATGGGCCACTGGCCTGGCCCAGCAGTCTCCGCTGATGTCCGTTTGCTCTTTTGTAGAACTGCAGCTGGCGTTCATCACTTGGCACAGCACCAAGAACAACCTGCAGCACCGCACAGCGGAGATGGGGGGCCAGCAGGTGATTGCGCGGCGGGGGCAGCCCTTCACCATCACCCTCCACTTCCAGGGCCGAGGCTACCTGCACGGAGACTCCCTGCACCTGATTGCAGAAACAGGTAGGAGCAGGTGGGGAGGAAGAGGAAGGGGCTTGGCCTGGGGTCTCCAACCAGCCCTGCCCAGAGGAGAGGAGAGGAGATAAAAGAGGATTAGGCACTTGCATGCAGGAGAGGGCTATTGAAGGCTCCTAGCCAGGATGGCTTGCCTCTGCCTCAGTCGGAGGCTGCAAATGTTTCTGCATACCAGTTGCTAGAAGCCACAGGAGGGAAGAGAACTCTTGGGCTCAAATCCTGCTTGCTGGTTTCCCACAGGCACTGTTCAGCCTCTGGAGGCTGGACTAGGTGGGCCACTGGCCTCCTCCAGGAGGCTCTTCTTCTGGCCCTGAGCCCTCACCATGTCCAGGGCAGCACCATCCTTCCTCTGAGGAGGCCTGTTGTTGTTTAGTTGCTTAGTTGTGTCCGACTCTTTGTGACCCCATGGACCAGAGCACGCCAGGCACTCCTGTCTTCCACTGCCTCCCGCAGTTTGGTCAGACTCATGTTGGTAGCTTCGAGAACACTGTCCAACCATCTCGTCCTCTGTCGTCCCCTTCTCCTTGTGCCCTCCATCTTTCCCAACATCAGGGTCTTTTCCAGGGAGTCTTTTCTTCTCATGAGGTGGCCAAAGTATTGGAGCCTCAGCTTCAGGATCTGTCCTTCCAGTGAACACTCAGGGCTGATTTCCTTCAGAATGGAGAGGTTTGATCTCCTTGCAGTCCATGGGACCTGCTGCAAGCCCTGAGGTCTCTTCTGGGTCCTGTGGTCTGCCTTGTCCACAGGGGTCTCTGCGCCCCTCCCTGTCTTCCATCTGGACTGCCGGGCAAATGCTGCCTGCCTGTGTGCAACCAAGCCTTATGAGGACCGGTTGAGGGAGTTGAGTATGTCTAACCTGGAAAAGAGGAGAACTGAGAGGAGATATGAGAGCCATCTCCAAATACCTGAAGGGCTGTCACATGGAAGGTGGAGGAAGCTCCTGCTCTGGATGGTAGGACAAGAACCCATGCCTTCTAGCTACAAAGAAGGAGATTCCAACACCAGGAAGAACTTTTGACAGTAAATAGTCTCCCTCGGGATGTTGTGGACTCTCCTTCCTTGGAGGTTTTTTAATAGAGGTTGGATGGTCATATGCCCTCTATGATCTAGTTGAGATTCCTGCACTTCAGGGGGCTGGACCCCCAGGGATCCTTCCAACTCTACCATTTTATGATTGCAGCCATTGGAGCACCTGGAGTGGGAAGCTCAGAGTTCTGCCTGCCAACAGGTGCCAAGGGAGTCCCAGACCTTGGTGGAGACCCAGTGGGGTCCTATTGCCAGCAGCAGCAGCAGCTGAAAGGGTCTTGTTTAGCAGCAGCAGGTGCTGCAGACAAAAGCAGGAAAAAAGGGCCTCTACTTTATGTATTACCGTATTGTATTTATATCCCACATGTTTCTCCACGGAGCTCAAGGTAGTGTCTGGCCCAAGGTCACACCCAGTGAGCTTCATGGCTTTATGGGGATTTTAACCCTCGTCTCCCAGGTCTTAGTCCTCCTCTAATCCCCACAGCAGCAGCCCTGTGAGGTAGGCTAGACTGAGACAGGGAGTGACTGGTCCCGAAGGTCACCCCGTGAATGTCATGGTTAAGTGTGGGGACTTGAACCCTCTCCCAGGTCGTGTCTCTGTTGCTCTAGTGCAGTAGACAGCATGAGGCAGCCTCTGTGGGCAAGCCAGTTCCCACCTTCCACGGCCAGTTGATGGCAGTGATGATGATGATGGCAGCTCCTTTGCAGTCCAACCGGGCCAGCTCTTCCTGGCTGCTCAGTGCCCCGTTGGGCTGCCTTGACCTAGCCTGACCCCCTCCAGCTCCCCTTGACTCCCCCCTCACTCTGCAGGGCCTCAGCCAGACCAACAGGCGGGGACACAATCCATCTTCCCAGTGGGGCCAGGACAGCCGGACTCGAAGCGCACCTGGAGAGCCACTGCCAGCGCCGCCAGCGGGCCCCGATCCACAGACGTCGTTGTCCGGCCTCCGGCCGGGGCCCCCATTGGGCGTTACCAGCTGAAGATCCGCATCGACTCCGACTACACCTCCAAGTTCTACTACCTGGGGGACTTTATCCTGCTATTCAATGCCTGGTGCCCAGGTAGGGTGTGTGGGGCCCTTTGGGCGGTTCCTTCAGACCCTGAACGGTGGGGTGGGTTTTAATGGGTAGGAGAGAAGATATTAATTGCAATTCACCCCTCTAGGCACCCTCTCTAATTGTATTTCCGTGGTCTGAGTCTCTGCCTATCAGCAATGCAGCTCTGTGGACTCTGCCCCTTCTCATGCTCACTAGCAAGAACATGCATTTGTTAGCTTTGGCTGCTACTCTCCCCCAACCCTGCCAGGGTCCACTCCCACCCAATGCTTGGCCTTGCTCAGCGTTGCAGCGGAAGAGTCCTGGGTCTGCATCTGAGGGCAGGGGCTTGTAGCGTCTCCCTGGGACCTTGGAGGGCTTTCCTGGGCATGGAGGGGAAGTGGGGCAGCACACCCATGAGGCAAGGGGAGGCAACTGCCTCAGGCAGCAGGATCCACAGGGGCAGCAGATGCTGATGTTGATCTTTAGTCCTCCATTCTTCCTGCCTGAAGTAGATCTTTTCTCACTCCTTCCCTGGAGGGGAGGGAAGCACCATTTTGTGGTTTTCCTTGGGTGCCAAAATGTCTTGGGCCGGCCCTGGAGGTGAGACTGGGTCCCAGGAGGAGAAGGTGCCTCCCACAACCCTCCAAAGAGCCTGCTGGATCAGACCCAGGGCCCACCTTTCTCACAGTGGCCAACCAGATGCTCCAATTGGGGAAGCCCACAAGCAGGACCAGAGCACCAGGGCAGCCCCCTCCCCGCCTGCGGTTTCCAGCAACAGGCATTCAGAAGCCTTGCTGTCACCCGCTGTGGAGGCAGAGCAGAGCCAGCCTGGCTAGAGGCCCTCCACAGCCCCCTCTCTCTCCTTGCCTAATCCTTTTTCCAAGCCCTCCAAGTTGGTGGCTTCCATTCTTTGACCTGTCCCCCTCCCCTGCCTCTCAGATGATGACGTTTACCTGGAGAGCGAGCTGGAGAGGGAGGAGTACATCCTGAATGAGCAGGGCCTCATCTACCAGGGAAACAAGGACTGGATCCGCCCAGTTCCCTGGAACTTTGGGCAGGCAAGTAACTAAGGCGAACCCCAGTGCTGGATCAGGCCAATGACTCATCTAGTCCCATCCTCACAGGGGCCAACCCAGTGGGAAGCCCAATCAAGCAGCATCTGAGACCAACCGCATTCTCCCACTTTTGTTTACCACACTAAGGTAGAGCGGCTCTGTCCATGGAAGCTCCATTTAGGAAGGTGAAGTGCTGCAGCAGGTGCAGCCCCCCTAGTCCAGGGCTGACTAAAGATGGGGCTTTGAGGGTGTTACTGGACTTCTGGCTGACCTCTCCATCCGTGACCACTGGCCTGGCTGGGGCAGCTGGGAGTTGGGGTCCAGCAAGTGCTGGGGGAGATCCACACCCACAAACCCCAGCCAGACAAGGCCCAGCCCTCCCTCCCTCCTCCTGCTCTCCTTGGCCCCTGCCAAGAAGAGCAGCGCGGCCAGGCCAAAAAGCACCAAAACATCTGGTGCTCGCAAGCAGCACCTGAGCCTGCAATCGTCCGAGTCGGCTTTTCTTAAGAAGGAGCATAGAAAGCTGCCTCATACTGAGTCAGGGCATTACTCCATCTACAGGTAGCTGAGTATTGCCCACACTGACTGGCAGCAGCAGCAGCTCCTCTCTGGGATTTCAGGCAGGAGTCTCTCCCAGCCCCACCTGGAGCTGGAGACCTTCTGCATGCAGAGCAGGTGCTGGACCAGCTCAGCTGGACCCCTTCTTTCTCCTCTTCCTCCACAGTTTGAGGAGGGCATGGTGGGCATCTGCCTGAAGCTGTTGGACAGGAGCCTGCACTTCTTGCACGACCCGGGCAGGGATTGCTCCTTGCGCAACAGCCCCGTCTATGTCAGCCGGGTGCTGAGCGCCATGGTAAGAGCTGCTGGGACCCCCCACCCAGGCTGTTCCCTGATATGCTCATGGTGGGGCTGGTGGGACCTTCTGGGATGTGGGCCCAAAGCGGTTGGCTGGACAGTGCAATGCAGCATGCGCAAGAGGCGTCGCCTTCCCCATGCCCCACGCCTGCCACCCAGGAGTTCAGTGTACAAGCTGTTCCAGATGGGGTTGCCATAGCTTATTTCACTTATAAATCACTTCCCCAGAAGCACCTTGAAGCCATTTCACAACACAGCAAAAACAATTAAAAACCCATTAAAATTAAAAACAACTGCATGTACACAAACAGTTTTCCTTCCCCTGGAAAGAGCAGGCACGTGGCAGGGGTGCTCCAGGCAACCGGGGGCCATGCTCTGATAAGCTCCCATTTCAACTGCTGCATTGCTGCAATGCATTGTGGGTAGGGGTGCCCTTGCAAGATGCAGCTGCCAGAACATTAACTGGTTGAGAAAAACACTAGTTTAAGACTCAGTCTTAAACAAAAGAGGCTGGCTAAAGCCATGTGGCTGGAGCAACCAACTCAGAGCTCCTCACATGGAGGGAGAGAGAAGAAGAGTTTGGATTTGGATTTGATATCCCTCTTTATCACTACCCTAAGGAGTCTCAAAGCGGCTCACATTCTCCTTTCCCTTCCTCCCCCACAACAAACACTCTGTGAGGTGAGTGGGGCTGAGAGACTTCAGAGAAGTGTGACTAGCCCAAGGTCACCCAGCAGCTGCATGTGGAGGAGCGGAGACGCGAACCCGGTTCACCAGATTATGAGTCTACCGCTCTTAACCACTACACCACAAAGGTTTGGTGACCCAATTCCTCTCAAAGTGACAGGTGATGACATAGGCTGAGGCTGGCAGGACAGCTCACTCCATGGTTTAACCCCTTCATGAACTAATTAGGTTCAAACACACTAGAGTTATATGAGGCTGCAACTCAACAAGGGGCAAGTTCTAAGTACTTTGGGAGGGTCATTTGAGTGGCTGTGAGCTTGGCTTTGCCTGGGAGGGCCCTCTGGCACTCATGGGGCTGCCTCCCCCCTCCAGATCAACAGCAACGATGACAATGGGGTCCTCCTGGGCAACTGGAGCGAGGACTATTCCGGGGGCGTCCGCCCCACCGAGTGGAGTGGCAGCATCGCCATCCTGACCCAGTGGGACCACAGCGGGGGCCGGCCAGTCAAGTTTGGGCAGTGCTGGGTCTTTGCTGCCGTGATGTGCACAGGTAGGGATGGGGAGCAATGCATGCTGGGAGCAACTCCCCAGGGCAACATAGAAGCCTCTGCTTCACCTGCGAAGCCAGAAGGGACAGTGTGGAGGGGACTGTCCGGCTAGTACTTGCATTTGTCAAGATCATTGTGTAATGAGAAGTAGCTGTATTTTGAATAGGAAAGTGAGTGACAGGTTGCATTTGGGAACATGGACTTCCTCACCTAGCAAGGAATTTAAGAAACACAGCTTTTTTCCTGACTGCAAACTCGTAGAGAGGTTGGTACTTAAGGGGAGGTGGACAGTGGGGATGGGGGGGGGCAAGTAGCAAAACACAGGGCAACTTTTAAATACTGTCAGTTGGAGAAAGCAGGTGGTTTATCTGGGCCAAAGGGAGAGGCAGGTGTGCCAGTTTTCCTTAGGGGGAAAAACAGGGGACGGGGCGGCCAATAGTGGGCTGGAGAAATGGACCCCCAAGTCCCCTCTGAGGCATGCACACACACACACAAAGACAGAGAGACTTTACTCTTGGGGCCCAGAGACTGGCCCCATGGGAAATGGGGCAGATATGGGGGTCCCTGTAAGAGCCTCACCCCAGCTGCTTTATTACTGGAAGCTGAAGCTGCTTCTTCTTGCTATTAACATGCTCAGAAGCTAGTTACAGGAGCCAAGTACAGGGTACTGGCAGAATTGGCACAGCCATCCCTTCTCCAGGCGGAGGGGGGAACAGTAGCACTTGGTTCCACCAGCAAAGCTGAAGGGCACCAGGTGGGGAGGGGTCATAGCTGCCCAGGATGGCACCCAGCTGCACCCTCCTCTCCCCAGTGCTGCGATGCCTCGGGATCCCTTCACGGGTGGTGACCAACTTCGACTCGGGGCACGAGAAGGACGGGAACCTGATTATCGATGTCTTCTATGACAAGGCCGGGCACCTCCTGCCCACAGAGAGCAAGGACAGCATCTGGTGAGAGGGGGCGACCTCCTGGGGGCCCCTCCCCCCCCCGACTGCCAAATCCTCTGGGGCCATGAAGGCCCCTTGTTCTCTGCATCACATGATGGAGGGAGGACCACCCTGACTCAGGGGCTCCTTCCCAGGGATGGAGTGAAGCAAGGGCTTTCCTTCCCAGATGGGCCCTTTACCTCGGATCAAACCCAAGACCTTCTGCAGGCCAAGACTGGGCTCTTCTCTGCCCAAAGAGAGAACAGCTCCAAGCAGAGGCTGGGGAGGGGAAACATCTGTCAGGGATGCTTTAGTTGCAATTCCTGCATTGCAGGGGCTTGAACAAAATGACCTCTGTGATTCCCCCCCCCCCCCGGATGACCCCAGAGATGCATCTTACCACAAACCACACCCCTCCCAGCTAGAGAGACCATCTCTTTGGGCTCTGTTTGTCTTCTGCTGCAGGAACTTCCATGTGTGGAATGAGTGCTGGATGGCACGGAGAGACCTTCCTCCAGGCTACCATGGCTGGCAGGTCCTGGATGCCACCCCCCAGGAGCGCAGCAATGGTGGGTTTCCTCCGCTCCTCCTTCCCGCCTGGCCTAGGCTTGGCCTGACTGCTTTCCCATCGTGCCTCTCTGTCTCTGGGGGACCTTGGAGCCACCACGGGCAGCTCCATGAAGACACTGAGCCAGTGGGTGGAAGCTGTGAAAAAGGCAAAAGTCATGCTACAGATCTTTAGGAAAGGAACCAAAAATAAAACTCCCACTATCATAACCTTAGATTATACAAATCTAAGGAGCGACCACATTTGGAGTACTATGTACAGTTCTGGTCACCTAAAGGATATTATGGAGTTGTAAAAAGGGTCAGAAAAGGGTGACTGAAATGATCAAGGGGGTGGAGCCCTATGAAGTTTGTGGACTCCCAGTAAAGGCATCTGGTCAGCCACTGTGAGAACAGGATGCTGACCTAGATGGGCCCCTGGCCTGATCCAGCCCGGACATTTCTCTTCCCTCCTGGCAGGGCTATACTGCTGTGGGCCAGCCCCTGTCACAGCCATCCGGGAGGGAGACCTGCACCTGCGCTTTGATGCCCCCTTTGTATTCTCCATGGTGAATGCTGACCGTGTGGCTTGGCTGCTGGACGGGGCAAGGAAGGAGAAGCTCCAGTGGGACACCAGGGCTGTTGGGAACAACATCAGCACCAAATGCGTTGGGAGCAATGAGCGGGAAGACATCACCAGTGCCTACAAATACCCAGAAGGTAGGGAGATGGAGGAACCCACGGCCACCCAGAAATGCATCCTGTACCCAGCCAGCTGGCCTGACTCAGAAGTTGTCCTCTGGATTCACCATTCCTGCAAGCGGTTACAGAGGAGCAGAACAGATTGTTCTGGCCTGGAGACAGAGCCGGTGGAGAGGCCTCTTGGCCAGCAGGCTCCTAAATTGCAGGGTGCTATTCCCTCATCTGAAGGCTGTGAAATTCTCAGCCAACCTGTCTGATCCTGCTTGTGATGGTGGCAGCAAAGCGCTTTTAGTGGCTGTGGCTGGGGCATAGGGAAGAGCAGGAAGCCCAGGTTCCACTGGCTGCTAAGAGGCTGCTGCAAGCACCTCGCGGGTGAGCCTGTGGGTTGCTGCACTGTCAAGGCAGTTGGCTGGGGTTGGGCTTTGTGGTGCACGATTGTTCTTGCAATTGGGTCTTCGAGGGCCTGGGGCCACAGGGAGGAAGCTGCTGCTGCAGAAAACCTCAAGCAGCTGGAGAACCAGCCTTGGAGCACCAGCTGGGAGCGGTTTCTCGGCCACTACGAGCTCTGCTCTAAAAAACAGCAGCTGCAAAATGCCTGCAAAAGATCCACATGAAACCACTGAGTGGGGTCATCTGGAGTCCCTTGTCAGCAACATGCTGATGACACATAGCTGTCCTTTACATCTGCAGGTGGGCAGTGGAAGTGCTGGACTATTGTCTTGCCTTGATAATGGACTGGATGAGAGCCAGCCAACTGAAGTTCACTCCGGATCAGGGCAGTTCCCTAGACTGGGTGGCTGGAAAGTGGCCTTGATGGGGTTACACTCCCTCTGAAGGAGTGGGTACGCAACCTGGGGGTACTTCTGGATCAGGTGGCCTCAGTGGCCCCGAGTGCTTTCCATCAGCTTCATCTGGTGGCCCAGCTGCGCCCTTATCCAGATAGGGACAGCCCAACTTCTGTGGTCTGTGCTCTGGTAACCTCTAGGTTAGATGACTGCAACACATTATACGTGGGGCTGCCTCTGATGAGAGTTCAGAAACTTCATCTGGTGCAGAACACAGCGGCCAGGTTGCTCCCTGGGGCAAGATGGTTTGAGTATATAATGCCAATCCTGGCCCAACTGCCCTGGCTGCCAATTTGTTTCCAGACCCAATTCAAAGTGCTGGTGCAGGCCTATACAGTGGTGCCCCGCTAGACGAATGCCTCGCTAGACGAAAAACTCGCTAGATGAACGGCATTCGCTAGCGGAAGGCTGCCCCGCAAGACAAAAATGTCAATGGGGCTGCCTCACAAGACGGGGGGAGAAATTCGTCGCGAAAAGTAGCGGTTTGCATTGGTGCTTCGCTAGACGAATAATTTGCTCTACAAAGACACTCGCAGAACGAATTATTTTCGTCTAGCGAGGCACCACTGTAAATCCTTCAATAGCTCAGGATATGACAAACCTGCGATCATCCTCTGAGGCCATTCTTCGTGTGACTCCTCCGCAGGAGGTCCGGAGGGTGGCTACATGAGAATGGACCATTTCTGCAGTGGCTCCCTGCTTGTAGAATGCTCTCCCCAGGGAGTCCTGCCTGGCACCTTCATGACATCTCTTTAGGTGTTAGGCAGAAACATTCCTCTTCTCCCAGGCTTAAGGCTGGTTAAACAATCTATGGCTTTTTAAAGGTGTTTGTTACTGGTTTTTCTGCTTGTTTTTGTTACGTTATGTATTTTGTGTTTTCGTTTTGTATCTTTATGCTGTAAAAACTACCCTGTGATTTTTGGATGAAGGGCAGGCACTTTATAAATTTAATAAGTAAATAAAATAACACAAATAAGTTCAGGGCTGCTAACCCTGCTGCTTCTGCTCTGCCTCCCTGGTGAGAGACAGGAACACAATCCCGGCTGCTGGAAGCCACAGGAGGGGAGGGGGCTGCTCTTGTGCTCGGGGGGGGGGGCTGCTTGCTGGTTTCCCCTTGGGGCATCTGCTTGGCCCCTGTGAGAAGAGGAGACTAGACTAGGAGGGCCTCCTGGGGCCTGATCCTGCAGGGATCATCTTATGCAGACTGTAAGTAGTCTAGCAGAGATCTGGTGCCTCTGATGGCTCCCAAACTCCTCCACTGCCCCCTCAGCCAAGCTCCGGACCGGGGGGGGGCAGGGCGTGCGTGCCTCACCTCATGTACTCACTGGCCTTGCCTTGTCCTTCCTCTCTCCCCACAGGCTCCCCAGCAGAGCGCCGCGTGTTCCTGAAGGCCCTCGGCCAGAGGCAGCCGCTCAGCCCCCCAATGCGATACAGGTCAGGAGTCCTTCCGGTTGCGTTCTCTGCCTCTGTGGAGGACAGCACCCGGGAGCTGCCAACCATGGCCCAAACCTCCCTGAAGCTCCAGCTGGTGGAGAGTCCTGAGGTGGGCCAGGACATCCAGCTGGTGTTGGCAGCCTGCAACCTGGAGTTTGCCCACAAGGAGATCAAGCTGAGCCTCAGCGCCCAGGCCGTGCTGCACGATGGCCACCCACGGCCACCCTTCTGGCAGGAGACCCTGTACCTCTCCCTCTGCCCCAAGGAAGGTAAGGCAAGCTGAACGGGAGCTGGGCAGGCCTCCCAAGGCGCTGTCTCCGGGTGAAGGAGTGCCGTCCTCCTCTGACACGGGCCTCTTTGCAGAGAAGGAGCTGCCCTGGAGGATCTCCTACCAGCAGTACGGGCAGCAGCTGGGAGAGGATAAGCAGCTTCGCGTCATCGCGCTGGGCGAGGAGAACACCACCTGGCAGAAGACCCTGGCAGAGAAGACCATCACCATGGCCAGCCCCAGCCTGGACATCCACGTAGGCACATCGCCTCTGGCTTGGTGGGGGGATAGTGGGCTGCTCGCCTGGGAGACGGACAGCTACCGTGGGGTCCCGTGCAGGCTCTGTTCCTGGGGGCAAAGGAGCCAAGACACATGACCGGCTCCCTCCAGGCAACCCACATGCCTCCCTCCGATGTGGTTTGGGTGGGCTAAAGCCATGCAGGCTCGGCAAGAAACATCCCGGCCTTTTTCAAAGTGGGGAACAAACTTGCCCCCCCCTCACCACCCACGTTTCAGGCTAGGCAACGGGAGGGCTGGGGTGGGCAACTGTCCCAAAGAGCCAACCCCCCCCCTTCTGCTCCTAACCGCTTGGTCCCTGGCACAGGTGTTGGCCTCCGTGGTGGTGAACCAGCCCTTCCCGATCCAGGTGGTGTTTGCCAACCCCCTTTCGGAGCCCGTGGGCAGCTGCATCTTGACCATGGAAGGCAGCGGGCTGGTGAAGGGCCAGCCCCAGATACAGTGAGTAAGGGGACAGGGGGGCGGCTAGGCCGATTGCAAGTCATCCTGTTGTAATGCCCAATCCCTCCGGGCGCCCACATGCATGGGGTGAACAGAGTTTCAAAATGCCATCCTTGGCAGCAGAATTCAAAATCACAGACTGTAAAACTTTGTTCAGGCAACAACTTGGGAAGGAAGTAAAATAAGACTTACTTACTTACTTTATAACCATGCACTGGATCACAGCAACAGCAGTAATAAAAGCTATGCAAGCAAAATACTTACATTTACAGTATAACCAGCTGGCATCTGCCTAGCACAGGCGACATCTGCCCTCTTTGATGGTCAAAGGAAGAGAGAGAGAGGAAGAGGAAGTACTCTATGCTCCTCCCTCTCCAAGAGAGGAGGGGAAATGGCATCACACAGAGCCCTCTCTACCAATTGTATTTCTATGGTCTGAGTCTCTGCCTGTCAGCAATACATCTCTGTGGTCTTAGCTCCTTCTCATGTTAACTAGCAAGAATAGGCATTTGTTAGGTTTGGCTGCTACTTCCCACAGGGGGCTGGGGGGGGGCAGAAGGGGGCTTCCACTCCCAGCGCTTGATGTCCTGGAGGAAGTGCAGGCCAAAGGATGATTGTGGAGCAAGTTTGGAAGATCTTTGGGGCAGGTTCCTCCCCCTGCCCTATGTGTGTGTGTGAATGTGCACGTGACCCCTTCCCCTTCCCCGTTGAATATCAGCTCTGGAGCCATTTCTGAGCAGGAGCATTCCTGAAAGTCAGGGGCCCAGGAATACATTCAGTTGCCTCTCTGGCACCGTGAAACTACAAACAGCAGACAGACCTACAAGCAGGAAAATATACAGTATTCACAATGTGCCTAAAGAGTCTTTAGAGAAAAAGGAATAAGCAACCATACAATACAAACTGGAAGATCTATCCTCCTTTTGCTGCCAGTCAGGGAGGGAGATGCTGTATTTTGTCGTGAAGGGGGTGAGGGGACAGAGAGAAGAAGAAGAAGACCCTCTCCCACAGGGGCCTCCATATATCTTCCTTCTCTTTGGTCAAGAGGTTTGGATGGCCACCTGTCAGCGACAGAATCATAGAATTGTAGAGTTGGAAGGGACCCCTGAGGGTCATCTAGTCCAACCCCCTGCAATTCAGGAATCTTAACTAAAGCATCCTTGATTACAGATGATCTATTTGTTTTCTCCACTTCAGGGGGTTGGACTAGATGACTCTTAGGGTCCCTTCCAGCTTTACACTGCTATGATTTATGCCTCCTTGGCACTGTGAGTGCCCCCCACCTCCCCCCGGCCTCAGAGCTGGTAAGAAAGGAAAGTGTGCCGGTCTCTTTGGCCTCCTCCCTGCCAGGCTCTTCTTCTTTTTGCAGGTTGGGCCCCCTGGGCCCCCGGAAGCAGACCAGCGTCCGGCTCCAGCTGACACCCTACAAGAGCGGCCCCCGGCAGCTGCACGTCACACTCAAGAGCAGCCAGTTCCCCCCAGTCAAGGGCCACAAGCAGCTGCAAGTGGCCCCCCGCTTGGGATGGAGGTGTCGCAGGGACTGACTAAGCCGGGACCCCCGGCAGCGCCTCGAGGGCCACGACTGCTCAGACCCCCTCTGCCCCCTCCTATAAAAGTCTGCATTCCCACCCATCGCTGCAGCCTCACCGGTGACCCCCGCCTCTCCCCGTCCAGGAAGGGGGCAGGAAGCGCAGGCAGCCATCCTTCCGGGGAAGACGCCTCGCTATCCTGCACCCCTGTCCCGCGCAGACATGCCGTCGCTCGTGGGGATTGAGACGCTTAATTATTCAATCAATGTCATAAAAAAACTGCAGCTTACAAACAGAATAAAACAATTAGGCTGTCAATAAAAGCAACTCTTTAGAACATAAAATCGGCAATAAACTAACGCTTGTGCACAGGCTTTCCTGAACCAGAATGTTTTGAGCACCCTCCTCTCCCCAGTGATGCGAGAGAGGGCGGCGAAGGCGCCTGCCTGAGGTCAAGGGGCAGGGAGTTCCAGAGGGTAAATGCTGCCGCACTAAGAGATCAACTTTTTAGAAATGCGTGACAGTTTGCGCGGCGCCACCTGCTATTTGTGGCCTGTAGGGAACACACCTCAGCCGCGTCCCCCGAATGGGAAAAACCACACGAAGCGTGAGAAAACGAACCCAGCAACAGAAAGCAGCCCGCCCCGTAACAGGCAGCTGCTTGGAAAGGCCCGTCGGAACCTCCCTGCCAGCCACACGTGGCAGAGATAAGGGCGGCAGGTGACTCCAGCCTGATAAGGAGCCCGGGATAGGCGAGGGGGCCCCACCCGACGGGCCCGGCAGAGGCAGCCTCGCCATCCTCAGCACCGACCGTCCGCCCGCAGCCAGCCCGAGGCAAGAGTAGAAAGGGAGAGAGCCCGAGGCCCGCAAAGCGCCATGGGCCAAGGTGAGCGGGGACGCCCTGGGCACAGCCAAGCGGTCTAAACCCGGTGCCAGCCCAGAGGGGTCTGCTAGGCTCCTTGGCGCAGCATCACAGCGCGGCGCAACTGAGGTTGCCCAGGCGGGCGGGAGCCCCTGGTCTTGTAGGGAGGGAGGAGCCCGGCAGGGAGCCACGGAGCGGGGCGAGGGTCCTGGCGTCCTGGGTGCAAGCCGAGTGCGTCTCAAGGTGGCGAGCGTTTAGGCCCGGCTAAAGCGGGGGGAGGGGGAGGGGAGCCAAAAGAGCAGGTGGGTTGGAGGGGGCCGACTAGCGCAGCCTGGTCGAAAGGGCTCCTCTCCAGCCAAGAGCAGGCGCAGAGCTTTTGGCAGCAACCTCAGTGAGTAGCAGGAGTTCGGGGACCAGCCGCGTTCTCACGTGCGGCGTGTGCGTTGCTCTGTCACACCCAGCTGCGTCAGGCAAGACCCCCCCCTCCCGCGCACTTTTGCAACATGGCACCCCCCCCCCCCCGCCATTCCAAACAGACCTTAGCACCCTCAGCAGAGTCCCACTTCTCGGGGGTTGTGAGCAGCCCCTAACCGACTTTCAGGGGAGAGAGGGACATTCCTTTCTGCCGCAGTCTGGCGGTCAGTCACTACTGTCCAGACGCCGGCCTCTCTGGCCCATCTCTTCAGGGCAATTGCCAGAAGAGCGGGAGGTGGAGCGGAAGCGACCCCCGACCCCGCCACCCCCGACCCCGCCCCGCCTGCGCCCTCACCGCCCGCCTCCCGCCCCGCAGCTCTGCACGTGTCGAGATGCGACTTGCAGCCGTCGAGGAACAACGCGGCGCACCGCACGGCGGCCGTCAGCACCGAGCGCCTGGTGGTGCGGCGCGGGCAGCCCTTTGCGCTCACCCTCCACTTCCGAGAGCCGCTGCCTGGAGCCCCCCGGAGGTACCTGCGCAAGACCTGCCTGGTCGCCCAGACGGGTAAGCTCCGGAAGACCGGAGGCCAAAAGACCCGCGGCTCCCCGACGGCCCCGCCGCACCTGGAGCCCCAGCGCGCCTCTCGCGCTCCTCCGGCTGGGAGGGTGGTGGTTGCCGGCTGGGCGGGCTGGCAGAAGCTGGAGCTCACCAGGAGATGCACCGTCTGCAGTTGCAGAGCAGAGGGGGAGTTAAGCATCCACAGGGGAGAAAAGGAGCGGCAGCTAAGTTTGCGCGGCGCCTGGAGGGAATTCCAACTCCCCCCGCCCCGCCCCCGCCAAAAAAAGTAAGGCGGGTCAGAGATGAAAGCGAGATGAACAATTGAGAGCGTCCCATTAACTTTCCCAATGATTTCAGCGGTCCTGTAAAGTGGGTCCGCTTTGCTGGGCACGTGAGGGGTGGGACTAGTTGCACCTTCGCCAGCAGCATTGCCCCAGCTGGGGGTAGGGACAGGGAGGACACGCCCACGGACCCTTTTTCAGGAAGCTGTGGCTCCTGCATTGCAAAGGGTTGGACTAGAACTAGATGACTCTCGGGTCCCTTCCAACGCTACAATTATGGGGTTCTCTAAGCTGCCTTGTACCGAGTCAGGCCCCTGGGCCACCTCGCTTAGGATTTTCTAGACTGCTTGACAGCGATCCTCCAGAGCGTTAGGCGGGTGGTGGGGGGAGGTCTCTGCCAGCCCCACCTGGAGATGCTGGCAGGATTTGAACCCGGGACCTTCTGCTTGCAAAGCAGCTAACTCTCCCCCAGAGCTAGAATGCCCTTCTCGGAAGGAATGTGGAAAAGTAACAGTGTAGCATCATCGTCTCCTAAAACAGCTGGGAGGTGTGTCATATGTTTGCACCAGATGATGAAGATAATGATAATATAAATAAATTTATTATTTATACCCCACCCACCTGGCTGGGTTTCCCCAGCCACTCTTTAACATCCCCGTTATAATCAGCTTGCCCTGAATGAAGCCCTGAATTTGGCCCTGGGGAGGCTCGCCCCCCACCCCCCGCCTGACAGGACAGTCGAGGAGAGTTCAAAAACCCCGCAGGGAGGGGCTTCCGGTTAGGTGCCGGTCAATGGCGGACGGGAGTCCGACGGCTCCGTCCTCCGACAGGCTTTAGGGACTTCCGTGCCTGCGCCACGGGTCCCTTAAAGCCACGGGAAGAGCGTCCCGTGGACCTGAGCTTCGTGGGTCCCAGACGTGCCGTCTCCGTTCCCGATTGACCCTCGTAAGGGGGAGAATCGGGCGAGCGGAGCGCCGGCACGGGACTGAAGAAGCGTCTGCCTGCGGAGGATCAAAGCAGCGATCCCGCCAGACATGAGCACCCGGCACTTCCTGCATAGAGACTTCCAAAGAAACTCTGTAAGTTAAAAATTGGATCATTTTTACAAGATTTAAGAGCACTGCTTGCAGAGGAATTGTAAAAGGAAGCCTGTTCCCTTTGAACTGTTTGCGCGAGCTTGGTAGCGCTAAAAGATCAAAGCCGCGACTAACGGAAAAGTTTTGCGAACTTTTTAAAAGTTGATTAAAAGTTATTTAAAGGATGCTTAAAGACTTAAAAACAGTTGATATGGCAAAAGAAGATGCCCCTCACCCTCTGGATTAGGATTCCGGGTCAGTAGCGGGCTGTAATACATTGTTGCCATTTTTTCTTTGTGGGTGTTTCAGTGACTGTTTACCAGTGGAGACATTTTGACTTTTTTGTAACCAGCTACAAGCTACTTTGTGGACTTTGGTGGTAACACTGCAAGCTAGGAACGGTGACTGGCTTGGGCTATTTGAAAATAGACTCTTCTTGGCTTTAAGGAATTTATATTTTGGAAAATTAAAACCCTTTGCCTAAAAGTTGGACTTTCAGGACTGGTGTGGGCTCCTGGCTCAGCAGCCTCTTTGTTCTCAGGACTGAGCTGCTGGCCACCTGGTGTTTATTTTTGGGACTGTTGGCCTTCTGCTGTGAATGTCTGAGATTGTTACTACAGAAACTGGAGTGACCTTGAGATTACAGCTGCAGAGCCCACAAGGAATGGAACTTAGATCTAAAGGAACTGGCTCTGAAAAAAGAAAAGGCTCTGTTTCCCTTACTCTACAGGAACAAATGGAGAAACTAGTTGCCAGCGTTGCAGAAATTGCAGCAGGATTGAAAAGCGTGACTGATGGATTGAAGCAAACACAAGACCAAGTTTCTTCAGGAAATACAGCAGTGAATTCAGCAATAGAAAAATTACAAGCTGATATAAAAGCTGATATTAAAAATTCTACGCAGACCCTAGAAAAATCTATTGGACAAATTGAGGAGAACGTAAGGAAGAACAGAGAAGAGATTAATAGGATTGGGCAAGAGGTGGCCACCCTGAAAAAGGATTCAGAGGAAATTAAAGTGGTCAAGGAAAAAATAAAAAAGGTGGAGGAAAAACTAGACAATTTAGATTTGGAACAGATAGAGAATATTGGAATACGACAGAGGTCTGTGGAAGAGTCCCTTGCGTTTCTGCAACTACATCAAAGAGAGGGCAACATCCGCCTAAGAAATCTTCCAGAAGTGGAAGGGGAAGATTTAAAAGACTACATAGTGAAGCTATTTTCAGGATTTTGGGAGATAGAAGAAATTAACGTCTCAGCGCGCATAGTGAAGGCCTTCAGATTTGGTCCAAGAGGTTCCAGAGGAAAGAAAAGTAACAAAACAGTCAGTGACTGTTTGATTGTGTGTCACGATCGACACGATAGAGATTTCTTTCTGGATTGCCATTACAGAAATAACCTGGTGGTAGAACAGAATAAAGTAATTTTTTATAAGGACATCCCCAGATTTTTCCTCGATAAAAGAATTCCTTACAACGATTTGGCAACTGAGCTTAGAAAAAGGAAAATCCCCTTCAGTTGGGAATTCCCAGAAGGCCTGGCATTCACGTTTGAAGGAAAAAAGATAAGAATAAGGTCCCTGGCGGAGAAACAGAAGTTTTTGGACAAGCACCTGGAACAATTTAAAGGCACACCACTCGACCCAGCACAATTCTACAGGTTCCCAGAGGTACTCCCACCACCGCCGGGACCACCACCAAGTCTACCAAGTCCAGGCAAGGATCCAGAGGAAGGCAAGAAAGGAGAAGCAACTGGAGGAGAAGATTAGAGAAAGGAAAATGGCGCTCAAGTTGATGACATGGAATGTCCGGGGATTGAACCAGAGACCAAAGAGACGCAGAGTGTTTTACAGCATAGAAAAGAAGAATTTGGATATAATATGTCTACAGGAAACCCACATAGTTCGGCGTCACAGAAGATTGTTACAGAACAAAAAATTAGGCCAAGAATTCATATCATCGGACAAGGTCAAGAAGAGAGGAGTAGTGATTTATGCAAAGGAGAAATATAGCCCAAGACAGCTATTTAAAGATGAAGAAGGGAGATATATCGCAATTGAAATTAACGTACAAGGCGAAAAATTTTTAATTCTGGGACTCTACGCACCAAATGATGGAAAGTCGATTTTTTACAAAAAAATCCATGACTTGCTGTTGGATTATTTGGACTATAAGGTAGTTTGCCTTGGAGACTTTAATGGGGCAGTTTCCACATTAATGGACAGATCTCAAAGAACAAAATTAACAAATGATGGGAAACTCCCAAAGACTTTTTTTGAAATGGTGGACAATTTGAACCTGGTAGATGCTTGGAGATTAAAAAACCCCACAGAAACAGAGGCAACGTACTTTAGTGAATCTCAGCAGTCATGGTCGAGGATAGACTACGTCTGGATCTCGAATGAATTGGCTCCAAAATTACAAAAAGCAGAAATCGGTCCTAAAACGCTTTCAGATCACAATCCGGTACAGGTAAACCTAAAAATGATTTCCAAGGACTCTTTTAGGTGGAGAATGGATGATGCATTGATGAGAGATACCAAGCTAGTAGAAAGAGCGGCGAAAAAGATGAAAGAATATTTTCAAATCAATTGGAACTCAGATGTGGAGAAAAGGACTGCCTGGGATGCAAGTAAGGCGGTAATGAGAGGATTCCTCATTAGTGAAAAGGCAAAAAAGAAGAAACAACAAAGTGCAGAGATGGAGAGACTGTTGAAATTAATCAAAGAAAAGGAAAAAGAATTAAGAGGACATCCTAGATGTGTTAAAATTCAAAAAGAAATCAAATATCTGCAATCCCAATATGCCAATATTATGAACCAAGATATCGAATGGAAAGTGAAAATGATGAAACAAAGAACATTTGAATCTGCAAATAAATGCGGAAAACTACTAGCTTGGCAATTAAAGAAAAGACAAAAGGCAAATGTCATCAGCAAATTGGTAGTAAATGGAAAAAATGTAGAGAAACCGGAGGAAATCAGATGGTGTTTTCAGAGATTCTATAAACAACTGTACAAGGAGGAGAAGACAGATGACGCAGAGATAGACCGATTCCTGGAGAAGAATGGATTGCAAAAGGTCCCAGAGGAAAAACTAACAACTCTCAACCACCCAATAACGACACAAGAAATAGAAGATGCAATAAACAACATGCAACTGGGGAAGGCTCCAGGACCGGACGGATTAACAGCAAAATATTACAAGACATTGAAAGACTGGCTATCACAGCCGTTAAGAGAAACTTGCAATAGAATACTAGAAGGAGATAGGGCACCAGAGACGTGGAAAGAAGCCTTTATCACACTGATCTTAAAACCAGATACTGATAAGACTTTAATGAAAAACTATCGTCCAATATCCCTTTTGAATGTGGATTATAAAATCTTTGCAAATGTTTTGGCTACAAGGTTGAAAAGAGTGTTGAAAGATTATATACATAGAGACCAAGCAGGTTTCTTGCCAGGAAGGCAAATAAGTAATAATACGAGGATTATTGTGGACATTCTAGAAAAACTGGAGAGAGACATAAACACAGATGCAGCACTATTGTTTGTTGATGCAGAGAAAGCTTTTGATAAAGTATCTTGGACATTCATGAAAAAGAATTTGGAAAAGATGGGAGTTGGAGAAAAATTTTTAAATGGCATAAAGGCCATTTATACAGAACAAAGAGCTAAAGTTATTGTAAACAGTGTGATATCGGAGGAGATTGAAGTAGAGAAAGGAACAAGACAAGGGTGCCCTATCTCCCCTTTACTTTTTATCACGGTCCTGGAAGTCCTTCTGAATATGATTCGGAAAGATAAACAGACAAAAGGAATTAAAGTGGGAGAGAAGGAATACAAATTACGTGCCTTCGCGGATGATTTGATGCTATCCCTGCAAGAACCAGAAGGCAGTGTCCCCAGAGCCTTGGAATTAATTGAACAATTCGGACTTGTAGCTGGCTTCAAATTAAATAAGCAGAAAACCAAAGTTTTAGGTAAAAATATGAGTGCAGAACAGATCCAAAGAATTCAAGAAGCCACCGGCCTCAATTTTGTTAAATCCGTAAAATATCTAGGTATCAATCTCACAAGTAAGAACTTGAACCTGTATAAGGACAATTATGAAAAACTGTGGATGGAGATAAAAAAAGACATGGAGATTTGGACAAGACTCAAACTGTCGTTAATGGGAAGAATAGCAGTGGTTAAAATGAATGTCCTACCAAGGATGCTGTTTTTATTCCAAGCCATACCAATTTTGGATAAATTAGACTGTTTCAAAAAATGGCAAAAGGACCTATCGAAATTTATATGGCAGGGCAAAAAGCCTAGAATAAAATTTAAGATTTTAACAGACTCTAAAGACAGAGGAGGCTTTGCCCTGCCGGACTTAAGGCTTTACTTTGAAGCTGCGGCCTTTTGCTGGTTAAAGGATTGGTTTAAACTAGACAACGTGGATGTGTTGGACTTGGAGGGACACGATAATATGTTTGGATGGCATGCATACCTTTGGTATGACAAGGCTAAAATCCACAGAACTTTTAAGTCTCATATTGTGAGAAAATCCCTATATCAGGTATGGACTAGATACAAAGACTTGTTTGAGAGAAAGACCCCTAGATGGATCTCCCCAGTGGAGGCCAAGGCATATAAGAGACCGAATATGTCTGCAAACTGGTTAAGATATATGGACATACTGCAGCAGGAAGGGGACTCTTTAAAGCTAAAAAGCTATGATCAAGTAAAAAGTCAGGTCCCCGACTGGCTGCACTATTATCAGGTTTATGAAACATTTAAAATGGATAAAAAAATCGGTTTTCAAGTAGAAAAATCAAAACTGGAAACAGAACTGATAGAATCGAACTTTAAAAACCTTTCCAAAATGTATAATCTTTTGCTAGAGTGGCATACAAAAGATGAATTGGTTAAATCTTCAATGATAGATTGGGCAAAAGATGTCGGACATAATATCATGATGGATGACTGGGAGAGATTGTGGCAAAAAGGTATTAAATTTACTGCTTGTCATGGTTTAAGAGAAAATATAATGAAAATGGTTTATAGATGGTACTTGACACCAGTTAAGATCGCTAAGATGAATACCAAAATGTCAGATGTATGTTGGAAATGTAAACATGCGAAAGGTACCTTTTTTCATATGTGGTGGTTGTGCCCAGTGGTAAGTGCCTTCTGGGACAAGATTTATAATGAGCTTAAGAAGGTAATGAAAGTTACCTTTTGTAAGAAACCAGAGGCATTTCTCCTGAGCATAACCAATGAAGAGATACCCAGTCAGGATAGAGTGTTTTTTATGTATGCCACAACAGCAGCTAGAATTTTATTGGCAAGAACATGGAAAGGTGAAGAGATACCAACGGTGGAGGAATGGCAGATGAAGATGATGGAATATATGGAACTCGCTGAACTGACCGTCAGAATCCGAGACCAGAGGGAGGGGAAGGCGTCGCAGGAGTGGAAAAAATTCAAAGACTATTTGGTTAAATCAGTTAAACTGAATATTTGAGCAGAATTAAACAGAATGTCGGCTTTGGTAGATATGTATTAGATATGAATGGTAAGAGGAATTGTTGTTATGTGAAAGATGTATGTGTCAAAATATGCTAAGATAGGTCGTTAAGATAAGATACATAGCTATTGAGATATTTGACCAAAAGAAAGCTAAGTATATTAAAATTTGGGTAAAAGTGAATTGAACAATATATAAAGCTACCTTGAAGAAGTATATGTTTTTTGAAGACAGTGGAGGGAACGGGGGAAGTCCCCAAACAGAGAAGTTAGAAACAAGAAATATATAAAGAAAGATAATGGTTAAGGTCTGTATATGTTTATTTTTATGTTTTTATTGTTGTTATTGTTCTGAATGTTGATTATGTTTATTGTTGATTATGTTTAATGTATATTGTGTTTTTATTGATGTTTATGCTATGTGTTGTTCTTGTATTTTGTTCTCCTTTTTTTATTGGAAAATAATAAAATCTTATAAAAAAAAAAAAAACAAAAACCCCGCAGGGCCTCGCGGGCCCTCTCTTGCCTACCTGCGCCCCCTCGCTGCCTTGCGTCCCCTTTGGCCATCTCGCGTTTCTGGGTGCAGGGCAGCGGCCATCCCAGGCGGACGGGTCCCTGGTGCGCTTCCCCATCTCCCGCCGGGGCCGCCAGAGCGGCTGGGAGGCTTTCGTGGACGCCCCCGAGACCCTCTCTTGGACGCTGATCGTGACCTCGCCCGCTGACGCCGCCATCGGCCGATACTCCCTCCTGCTGCAGCATGGCCGAGGGGCTCCGCGCCCGCTGGGCACCTTCACGCTCCTCTTCAACCCCTGGTGCCAAGGTAGGTGGCCGACCCGCGGAGGCAAGACGCGTCGGTGCCAACCAAGGCTGGGAGGCAGTAGCCAAGAGGCAGTGGGTGGGGTCGGAAGAGCTGGCCTGCTGCGGGGAGGGGGCGGCGCAGCGGGACCCCTGCCAACCAGAGCAGCCCCCTCCCCAGGCTGTGCTGCTGCTCCCCTGACGGCCCGTCTCCCGCAGAGGACAGCGTCTTCCTGCCAAACGAGGCGCAGCGCCAGGAATACGTGTGCAATGAAGAGGGAACCATTTATTGGGGGCTGGAGGAGGCGCCCCAGCAGCAGCCCTGGGACTACGGTCAGGTGAGAGAGACGCCCCCCCCCCTCAGCCAAGGGGTCGGCTGCGCCCTGCCGGTTTGAGCCAGGTGGGCGGCGGCACCTGCGGGGAGTTGGCCGCCCCGTCCCTCCGGCCACCTGCGGGGCTGCTCCTTCCTGCAGCAGAAGGCGCGCGCGGAGGAGAGGGATCGCGATGGTCGGGGGACACGAGTGGGGCTCCTCCCACCCTCCAGCCTTCAATTCTCCGTCTCTTTTCAGTTCGAAGAGGACATTGTGGACCTCAGCCTGGCCCTGCCGGCCATCGGCCTCTTCTGGCTGCAGGATGCGCCCTGCGACCAGCGCAGCGACCCTCTCCACGTCTGCCGCCTGGTCACCTCCATGGTAGGGGAGCAGGAGCAGGAGCAGGAGGCAGACTCGCCCGCAGACCCTGCCGGCCTCGTGGAAACAGCTGCACATGCTCAGGAACCCTCGGGGCCGGGGTGGGCCGCTCGCGCCCCCTGCTGGCGACGGGGTGCATTTAGCTGCCATTCCCGCAATGCAAGAGGGGTGGACTCGATGACCCTTGGGGGTCCTGTTGGATGATTTTTAAATATACTGTGTAGGCAGCGGGTCAGATATATTTTACAATTTATCCTCGCTATTACTCACATGTGTCAGCGGCAGAACGTTTAAAGTTAAAACAATTAGTTAGCAGAGTTCAAAACCCCGTCCTTTGCAGCACTAAAGTGGAAACTTTGGGACTCGGCTGTGTAGCCTTATTGCCATTCATCCAGGCTGGGTAACAGACTGGATTCCCCCCCCCCCCTTTCCCTCTTAATGAAAATAATAACACAGCAGACTGTAGACCAAGCATGAAAACAGCATTTATGTACATAAAAGTCTTGCCTTCCACTCCAGCAGCAACAGTAACAAAGAAGGCCAGGCAAATTCTCCTTGCAAAACGCATAGTTAAAAATGAAGTCTCCATAGATGTCTGGCAGCCTCGGAAGCCGGGCGGAAAAGAGAACGAGTTCTGAGGCAGGAGGAACTCTTGAGTCTTAACCCTTTCATACCTTCAACGTTATTTTGACTGTGAATTCCCACAATCCCTTCTAACTCTACATTGTTATGTTGGGGGGGGGGGAGCTGGACAGGCCGCTTTTCTCCTGGTGCTGCTCACTTTTCTCCCCCCGCCCTCACTCCAGCTGAACAGCAAGACGCACCGAGCGATCCTGGAGGGTGGCTGGAGCGGGGACTACAGCGACGGGACGTCCCCTTTCCAGTGGCCGGGCAGCGCCCACATCCTGCGCCAGTGGCTGGCAGCGCGAGGGCAGCCTGTCCGCTACGGGCAGTGCTGGGTCTTCGCGGGGGTCCTGTGCACAGGTACAGGGTCCTGTTCAGGGATGGGCCCCAGGCGAGGAAGGGGCTCCTGCTACCTGAAATTGTTGCCCCCCCAGGCCTACTCTGCTAGCTCTGAGGGACTGGACCCCCTCCCGGGGAAAGGAGTTAATGTCACCCTCCTAAGTTCCCTTTGGCTCGGCCGCGATGGGGCGTGGGCAAATTTGCCGTTCCCTAAGGGTTGTGATTCCTCCTGCACGGAAGGGGTTTGGACTGGATGGCCCTTGGGGTCCCTTCCCCCCTGGGAGCCCCCTCGCCATCCAGCTCACCCTGCCTCTCTCCCTGCAGTGCTGCGGAGCCTGGGCATCCCCACCCGCGTGGTCACCAGCTTCGCCTCCGCTCAAAACACGGCCGGCCGCTTGCGCGTGGACGAATACTTCGACGAGAGCGCCGCCCTGATCCCCGGCCTCTCTGAGGCTGCTGTCTGGTGAGGCGCCATAATACTGGAGTGGGCGCGAGCTGGGGAGACGGACGGGCTTCAGAGTCCCCTAAGACGCCCCCACCCCTAAGACATTCCCTCCCGGTCTCCTGCAGGCCCTTCCACGCCTGGAACGAGTGCTGGATGGCCCGTCGGGATCTGCCCCCCGGCTATGATGGATGGCAAGCCGTGGATGCCACGCCTCTGGAAGAGGGCAGCTGTAGGTCCCACGGGCGGGGAGGGGGGCTCGAGGGAGGAAGGGCAGAACAGCGGGATTGACCCCCAGCCACAATATGGAGAGACCAGGATGGGGGAGCAGCTTCCACCTAGAGGGGGGTGATGGATAGGAGGGAGGCCATCCATCAGGGATTCTTTAGGTGGGATACCTGCATTGCAGGGGGTTGGACCGGATGACCCTTGAGGTACCTTTCCCCTCTACAGTTCTGTGATGCTAGCTTGCCCTTTTAGCTGCACTGTGTAGCCCCCTCGCCTCCAGCTCCACAAGCCAGAGGGGGGCTTCTGCTTGGACCACTTGTTGTTGTTCAGTCGTGTCCGACTCTTCGTGACCCCATGGACCAGAGCACGCCAGGCACGCCTATCTTTCACTGCCTCTCGCAGTTTGGCCAAACTGTGAGAGGCAGTGAAGGATAGGCGTGCCTGGCGTGCTCTGGTCCATGGGGTCACGAAGAGCTTGGACCACTACCAGAGGCTAAAGCAGGGGTACCCTTGGGCCACACAGGCCACACACCTGCCCAAATTGTCGTCTTCCCCTTCCTCTCCGCAGGGTCCTTATTTTGCGGGCCAGCCCCTGTTCAGGCCATCAAGGAAGGCCGCCTGGACCTGCCCTACGACGTCGCCACCTTCTTCCAAGCCACCAATGCCACCTGCACTGCCTGGGTGCGACAGGACAACGGGGATTTCCAGCGCGCCTTTTCCCCCACAAAGTTCGTGGGCAACAACCTCAGCACCAAGGCAGTGGGCAGCGACCGGTGTGAGGACCTCACGCACCACTACAAGCACCCGGAAGGTAAGCGGGGCAGGTGAGCTCTTGCTTTCTGCTTGTCTTTCAACAGGCCCCCCATCCTGGGGTGGGCTCCAAATCCGGCAGCATCTCTGACCCCCCATTCTCAGCCAGTCAAGGAAGAAATCCATCACCTGCTTCCCTGGGGACCAAAGTGGAAATGGTTTCTGACACTTTTGCAGGGTCTGCGGCAGAGAGGGCTGTGCTGAACAAGGTCTCTCGCGAACAGGGGTGGCTCCAGGACCAGATTGAGGGGGACAGCAGCCCCCCTCAGCCTCCACTCACCCCTCTGGCCCAGGAAGACGACACAGTGCCTCTCCTCTTCGCTCAAATCCAGGCAGAGAGCTCCTGGCCACTGGGGCAAGACGTCCCAGCCTCTGTGTTGGTGGTGAACCGGACCAGGGAGGAGAAGAGACTGGCACTGGTTTTGGGTGCCCAGCCACTGCAGTATGATGGCAAGGCCCTGGCACAGTTCTGGAAGGAGGAGTATCACTTCACTCTCCCCGGTGGGCACGGTAAGCTTGCTGGGGAGGATATGCTGATTGCAATTTATCCCTTCAGGCGCCCACATGTGTGGGCTGAACAGTTTCTCAAAATCTAATCCTTGGCAGCAAAATTAACAGCACAGGAATTAGGCTAAGTCCAACTATGAAGTAAGCTGGCTCTCCCTTTCTTACCCCGATTAAACAAAGAATCGGGGAACAGCCTGGGAAGTAAGTTTAAAAATAGAATTTACTTACTTAAAATCCTGCATTGGTTAACCTCAACAGTAGCAGCAAAAGCTATGCAAGCAAAATACTGCCATTTACAGTGTAACCAGCTTCTGGCACCTGCCTGAGCTGGATCAGACAAAGGGCTGGTCAAAAGATGAGAGATGAGGGGAAGTGACATCACACAGAGCATTCTTTACCAAATGTATTTCTATGGTCTGAGTCTCTGCCTATCAGCAAAACAGCTCTGTGGTCTTAACCCCTTCTCATGCTAATTAGCAAGAATAGGCTTTTGTTAAGATTGGCTGCTACTCTCCTACACGGAGTTGGAAGGGATCCAAAGGGGCATCTAGTCCAACCCTCATACCAAGAACAAACTTAGTTGGTCTCTAAGGTGCTACTGGAAGGATTTTTTTTATTTTTTATTTTGTTTTGACTATGGCAGACCAACACAGCTACCTACCTGTCCCTGTGATGCAGGTTCTCTCTCTCTGCTCTCCAGCTATGAAAAGGGTAGGATGTGGGAGCTTCTCCGGCCCCTTCTCGGCCCCACCAGCAGCCTCAGGGAGGGCAAGGCAGGGCTAAGAACAGTAATGGCCTGTTCCTTGCAATAGACAGGATCTGATCCCCCTTCTGTGGCCTAGTGGGCAGAGCACTTGCCTGGCCGGAGAAGGCCCTCTGGGTAGAGAAAGTGCGCTGCAGCCAGTGCTGACCCTGTAGGGCTAGATGGGCCATTGGTCTGACTCAGGAGGACGCATCCTGCATCCAAGCGCACCGGGTTCCTTGCAGAGGCATCACAGCCTGTGATGGGCGAGTCCTTGGGTGCCCTCTGTGAATCTCCCTTAGCCCCCACCCCCTGCTTTTTTTTCCAGAGGAAGCCCTAAGCATCACGCTGCCTTACGCAGAATATGGCCCAGCCCTGCGCAACAACGCTCTCTTGCTGAAGCTGACGGCGCTGCTGAGAGACACGGCCTCCCGTAGCACCTACCTGGCCTGGCACGAAATCTGCTTCTGTGCCCCCGGACTCAACATCCAGGTCAGTGGGAGGCCAGAGGGAACCTTCCCCCCTGTGCGCTCCTGTTTCTCCAGCTAACTGCACAGACACAGCTGAGCCCCCCTCACACATGAGGGCAGAGCAGAGAAAAATCAAATACTTTCATATCCCCCTCCCCCCAGGAGCTCATGATGGCACACAGGCTTCTTCATCCCACCATTATCTGCACAACCCCCCTGTGAGGTAGATTTGGCTGAGGAACAGTGACTGGTCCAAGGTCACCCAGGGAGCTTCATGGCTGAGCAGGCCTTCGAACCCTGGTCTCTCCCAGGTCCTGGAGCAACACTCTGGCTGTTGCACCACAGTATCTCAAGAAATGCCTCCTCCAATGCCTGTGGGGGGGGGAGCCCCCATTCCCCCTTTCCTGACCGTGAGCCCTTCAAGGGGAGGAGGTCCTCGTTTCTTCAGACTTGGGGTGCCACAGCAAAGCAGGCTGGGTAGAGCCCAAAAGGCGCCCCCCCCCCCGGGACTGCATTGCCAGTAACCTGCCCCCTCTCCATTAGCAAGCCCAGTAGGTCTACTATGGCTTCAGCCTGCCCCTGCCCTCCAGTCCCTGTGCTGCCATTGTCCTGCTTTCTCCATGAAGGTCCCTGAGCACACAGCCCAGTTCCAGGGCACCCAAGCTGAGATCCGGCTCCACAACCCCCTCCCGGAGCCCCTCCCAGGCTGCCTCGTCTCCGTGTCTGGACGGGGGCTTGTCCACAAGACCAGGAGCTACAGGTGAGGGGCACTCCTTGGCAACGTTGCTTTCTCTGGGGTGGGATAAAGCCCTCTCCAGTAAGAGAAGGCTCCCTGGCATTCCAGCCCAGCCCCACTTGTTTGCCAGGATTGAGGGGGAAGGGCTCTCTGCTGAGGTGCCAGCTGGATTCACCTACTTGGCACCTCTGACAACAGACGGTGGGGTGGTGTTTATAGGCTTGGGGGGGGGAGGTGAGCAGCTGCTCTTAGAATCATTGTAGAGTTGGAAGGGACCCTGAGGGTCATCTAGTCCAGCCCCCTGCAATGCAGGAATCTCAGCTCAAGCATCCCTGACAGATGGCCAGGCCATCCAGCCTCTGCTTAAAAACCTCCCCGGAAAGAGAGTCCACCACCTTCCCCAGGAGTCCGTTCCACCATCAAACAGGTCCTACTGTCAAAAGTTCTTCCTGGTGTTTACTTGGATTCTCCTTTCTTGTAACTTGAATCCTGCCCGAGATGTCCCTTGGTGCCCCTTGCCCAGGGGTCCCCAAACTGAGGCCTGGGGGCCGGATGCAGCCAAATTGCCTTCTCAATCTGGCCCGCGGACGGTCCGGGAATCAGCGTGTTTTTACATGAGTATAATGTGTTCTTTTATTTAAAATGCATCTCTGGGTTATTTGTGGGGCATAGGAATTTGTTCATTCCCCCCCCCCCCAAATATAGTCCGGCCCCCCCACAAGGTCTGAGGGACAGTGGACCGGCCCTCTGCTGAAAAGGTTTGCTGCCCCCTGCCCTTGCCAGTCTACCATTCTGATTCAATGAATCCACCTGGAGCAGGAGAAAACAAGCTTGCTCCATCCTCCTGCTGAGTTGCCCCTCCCCAGGACAGCTGGCAGCTCCCTTTTGCCCCCAACAGCCCCCTCTCCTCCTCTCTGCAGGCTTGGAGACATCCCAGCCGGCAGTAGCACAGCACTGAGGATCCCGTTCACGCCGACCCAGGTGGGGCTCCGGAGGCTGATGGTGCATGTGGAGACCCCCCTGCTCCAGCCCCTCAAGGCCTGCAGGACCATCCAGGTGGAGGCAGCAGCTTAGAGCTTCTCTAGAGCAACAGCCCGCCCCCCCTGCTTTACCATTAAATGCACTTGGAGTGATACCCCTTAAACTGTGGCTCCTTCTTCATCATCCCAGCGCCAGCAGAAGGGGGGCTTTGGGGGAGCTCTTTCCAAAATAATACCAATATTTATTATTTGTACCCCGCCCATCTGGCTGGGTCTCCTGCACTGCTGTTTGGCAGGTAGAGCCAAAGGGCAAGCGTCACATCTGGGCCTGCAAGCTCCTCGGGGCAGAGACCTGGCTTCCTCCGGTGCTTCGTGAAGCCCTAAGCGCATGGGTGAGGCGGTATAAATGATCAGGAGCACACAAGACTTCCTCTAGCGCAGGAGCCCGGTCAGCACAAGCGCAGGGGGGATTTTATTGTCCACCCCAGAGCACAGGGGCAGCAGCCGTGGGGTTCCGCAGGAGTCCTGCCTCCTCCCTCTTCTGCAGGCAGCCACAGAAGGCACCCATGAGTCCAGCACCCCTGGCACACGGGGTCCCATCAAAGGAGCCCCTGGGTGAGGTCTTTGATTTTGTCCATGTTGTGGTCAACTGCCCCGGCCAGGAACTGTACCCAGCTCTCTTCTGACGGAGGGCAGACATGGCTGGCCCTGGGGAGGGAGGAGAGAGGGAAAGAGAGATGCAGGTGAGAACCACCGCAGGAAGCAATGGGTGGGCCACCCTGACACGGCACCCACCGCCCACCCAGTCCCAGCACCAAGGGCGATTACGCTGTGGCCAAAGGCTGGCTGCATCTTTAAGAGGGACGCCCTGTTTCCCCACCAGCTGTGCCCCTCTGCTCCCCCCCCCCGGAAGTGGCAGAGTCAGAGGAGAGGCTGCCCTGCTCACCTGGTCAGTTCCAACATCTTTTTTAGCACAGATGCCAACTTTGCAGCCTAGAAAGAAACAAGACGTCAAGCTCAGAGCTGCCGCTCCTGGAATTTCACCTTTTCTAGGAAAACCAACAGTGCAACAGGCGCAGGAGGTTTCTTGTCCACTGGCCACAAGGTCCGGCAGGCAAGTGCAGGACTCGGTGTAGAGGCATTCTTAAAAGGGCTTCTCCCTGGCTGGCACCTCGGACACAGCCTTGGCCTTTCACCCCTGAAACAGAGGGAAGGGCTGTCCCAACTCAGGGAGGCGGACCAGATCGATCTCCCAGCTGCATCTCCATGTAGGGTTGGGGAAACTGCAGACTCCCTTGCCAGGCAGTGTGGGCAGTCCTTGGTTCAGTGGCAGCTTCCTCCATTTCTCCGCAAGAGAGACCACGGCTGCCTTTGCTGAGGGCGGAGAAGGGAAGGGGAGCCCAGCTTGGCAGAGGGGGAAGGGAAGGGCG
The DNA here is from genome assembly GCF_009819535.1 of Lacerta agilis. Taxonomy (NCBI): domain Eukaryota; kingdom Metazoa; phylum Chordata; class Lepidosauria; order Squamata; family Lacertidae; genus Lacerta; species Lacerta agilis. The sequence goes on along the minus strand of NC_046317.1, from coordinate 95,292,135 downwards.
ATCTGCGCCCCCTCTCCAGGGGGCAGGAGAGGCCCCCGCAGCCCCATGGGCAGCTCTTTGCTCGTACAGTCTTCTCTCCCGCAGGCCATCTTGGGGGTCCCAGGGCCCCCACCCTCATGGGCTGAAGCGTCTCCCCAATGTGGGGAAATAGGGACTCTCAAAAGCTGCTCCCAGTTCCGGGGAATGAAGCAGAGGACCAGAGGCTTCCCCTAAAAAGCTTCATCGTCCCAAATGGGCAACTCACATTCAGCCGCAGAGCCAGCTGGTTCACAGGCGGGTAGGTGCTCAGCACCAACTCGTCCACACTGCAGAATAAAAACAGGAAGGGAGGAGGGGTCAGGGGTCAGGGAAGGGTGTCTTGCGGTCTCTTGCCCCCCCCACCCCCCAACCCAAAAGAGAGGCAGCCTGAGGGAGCAGAGCATGCACTGGACTCGGCCACAAGGCTCCCTGGCGCCCCTCTTCCTCAGGCTCATGCAACCCTTCTGGGGGGGCCTTTCCAAGGACAGAGCAGAGCAACCCTGCAGGGAGGGCGTTGGGACTGGTCTGGCTGTTCCTGGCCCACCTCCTAGGCCACAGCAACCCCCTGGGCTCACCCCCTCAACAACAGCTCCCAAGGCTCCCCCGGTGATCTTAATGATCTTAGTACTATGATCTTAATACTATTATGTATATAGTACGTTAACTGATTTACCCCATGGAAAATAGTATGTACATTATCCTATATATAAAACATAATACATCCATGTTTAATTACACCTGGGGCTGCCTCACCTGGGGCTGACGTCTCCTGCGATGTCGGCCAGGTCGTCTAACTGCGCCACCTGCTCTGCAGTGTCGGCCCTTCCATGGCTCCTGACGGCCCCCAGGACCTTCTTCAGGCAAGTCTTGGCAGCCTTCACCAGCCCCAGGCAGGGGCCAAGCAGCTGCCAGTCAGCCGCCGACCAGTAAGTGTCCCTGTTTGCCCGGGAGCCCAAGTCCTCGTCCTCCAGCACATCGCTGTACGGGTCTCCGCCTTCAATCTGCGCCTGAGTGCAAAGGGACATGCCAGTCACACTCCTCATCCCCCCCCCCCAGGCAGGGAAGGGGGTGGGCATCCACCGTCCAAGTCATGGGAGGAGGAGGAGGAATACCAGGGAGGCCACCAAGTTGCTAACCTCCCCAGTCGGGCATTACAGGCAAGGAGGGAAGAGAGAGACTGATAGGATTGTGGAGCTGGAAGGGACTCCAAGCGTCATCTAGTCCAACCCCTTGCAATGCTGCCTGGAAGCTCCCAATGCAGGCGGGGGGGGGGCTCTAAGGGAAGGGGGGCGGAAGCAACCACAGCGCATCTGGGAACCCCCAGGGAGGGTGCAGAGCCCAGAGTCTGCAGCGCAAGAGGGAACACAGTCAAATCCCTACTAGATCAAGGAACGGTGTTTAACCTTGTAGCTGCTGCTTAATTATGCCCCCCCCTCAACTTTTAGCTATTATATCTCCTTCTGTATCTGAAATGACTGAGAAAATTTGGTCCGTAGTAGCTACGATCAAGCCAAGTTATTATAAAACAACACATATAAACCTGTTTAGCAGGTTTATGAGGAAAAGGGGTATTTTCTGTAATGTTTTGGAATAATAAGTTCAGTGCTAACGCCCAACCTCACGCTGCCTTCAACTTGCTGAGTATTTCTGTATGCTCCTTATCTGTGGTTTATTTTCGAAACAAAATAGAAAATTCTTTCCAGTAGCACCTTAGAGACCAACTGAGTTTGTTCTTGGTGTGAGCTTTCGTGTGCATGCACACTTCTTCAGACACCTGAGGGCAGGTTTATTTTGTCAATTGTTGTTGTTTAGTCGTTCAGTTGTGTCCGACTCTTCGTGACCCCATGGACCAGAGCACCCCAGGCCCTCCTGTCTTCCACTGCCTCCCGCAGTTTGGTCAGACTCATGTTGGTAGCTTCGAGAACACTGTCCAACCAGTGTGGTGTACTGGTCAAGAGCGGTAGACTCGTAATCGGGTGAACTGGGTTCGCTTCCCCACTCCTCCACATGCCGCTGCTGGGTGACCTTGGGCTAGTCACACTTCTTTGAAGTCTCTCAGCCCCACTCACCTCACAGAGTGTTTGTTGTGGGGGAGGAAGGGAAAGGAGAATGTTAGCCGCTTTGAGACTCCTTTGGGTAGTGAAAAGCGGGATATCAAATCCATACTCTTCTTCTTCTCATCCTCTGTCGTCCACTTTCCTTGTGCCCTCCATCTTTCCCAATATCAGGGTCTTTTCCAGGGAGTCTTCTCTTCTCATGAGATGGCCAAAGTACTGGAGCCTCAACTTCAGGATCTGTCCTTCCAGTGAGCACTCAGGGCTGATTTCTTTAAGGATGGATAAGTTTGATCTTGTTGCAGTCCACGGGACTCTCAAGAGTCTCCTCCAGCACCATAATTCAAAAGCATCAATTCTTCGGCAATCAGCCTTCTTTATGGTCCAGCTCTTACTTCCATACATCACTACTGGGAAAACCATAGCTTTAACTATACGGACCTTTATCGGCAAGGTCCATATAGTTAAAGCTATGAAATGTAAAAAAAAAACCCAAACCTCTATTAGGCCAAAGGCTTCCTCTGACAACTCTTCATATCTCAGGAGAGCAGATTTACAGGAAAGTCAAGCCAGTTTTTCATGGCGGCTGCATAAGCTGTAATGGGCAAAGAGCAGAGGGGCGAAGCCCAGGGGTGGGGGCACTATCAGGGCAGCCCAGGCAAGGCAGGAGCCCTTATCCAGAGAGGCTGCCTCTAGCCTGCGTGGGGTGGCTGGATACCCTTATCTGCCCCCAAAAGCCGCACAGCAGAAGAGGCAGGGGGGAGATCGCTGCACTCAAAGGGGAGCAGTGCCAGACGGCGTAATTGTGGGGGTGGGCTTGGCCTTTTGCCAAAATAAAAATTAAGAAACAGGCAGATTTTACTATCTGGCCCAGTACCAGGAAAGAATGAGGTGCTCCATCAAGGGTCAATATGGCTTTCATGAAATGCACGAGCCCATTTACTCCCCCTGCACAAACAACCCCCACCCCAGTTTCAGAAGACTTTATATGCTCTCTTGCAAATGAAGCTGGTGGACAGCGCCCCCCCCCGGCAGGCCCCCTCCCTGCGCACCTGCTCCATCTCCTCCTGTGCGTCTCTGACAATCCCCAGAGCCTGGGAAATGGCCAGGGCCACAGCTGCCTGGTTATCTGTGGGGAGAGAAGAAAGGGAGGAGGAGTAAGGGAAGCAGCCATGGCAGCGCCAGGGTTGGTGCCCCTCGCCCTGCCCTCCCCTGCCCCCAGGCTGCCCAGGGGTGACCCCTGACTCACCTCGAGGCAGGCCGGAAACTCGGTCGCAGGCCTCCCAGACGCCTCCTGTGGAGACGAGCTGCTCCCGCGAGAGGCTGCAAGGGAGAGCGGAGCTGTGTCAGGAGGGAGCCCCAGGCCCAGGGGGGCCTCCACTTTTGTGGCAAGGCTCATGGGGGCGGCACAGGAGGGTGCCCCGCTCTTTCGGGAGAGACGCTCCGCACCTCCTGCCTCCCTCCAGCATTCCTTGGGAAGGTGAGGGCGGGGAAGGAGCAGCTCACCTCTGCAGGGGGGTCCGAAGGATGACCTCCGTCAGCTGAATCATCCCCTCCACCACTTGCACCGTAGCATCGCGCACTACTCTGCGCAGGGTGGTCCCTGCAGGGCCCAAAGGGAGACCCATCACCGCTGCCCTCCTCCGAGGTCTGCCTCAGCCCCACAGCCTGCCTGGCATTCACACAGAGACGCTGCAGGCAGACGCCCAGTAGACACTCCAGAGAAACCCACCCCCCAGAACACCTCGTATAGAATCTCAGGCTTCTAGTTGGAAGGGACCTTGAGGGTCATCCAGTCCAACCCTCTGCAATGCAGGAATCTCAGCTACAGAACCTATGACTCCATCTCTGCTTCAAAGCTGCCAAGGAAAGAAAGTCTGAGCTGGATAGCTCAGTTGCCTGGTGCTAATAATGCCAAGGTTGCAGGTTCCATCCCCATATGGGACAGCTGTCTATTCCTGCACTGCAGGCGGCTGGACTCGATGACCCTTGGGGTCCCTTCCAACCCTACAATTCTATGATTCTTCTTTTCTCGCCAGCGCAAGGTGCAGGAGCCCAATCTAGTGCCTGCCCCACCCCAGCCAGCTACTCACATGCTGCCCCCCAGAGAGCCCCCTTGTCCCTGCCTCGCCCCAATCTTGCTCACCTTGGCCCTTGGGGAGCCGGTAATACGCGGAGGCGGCTGCCAGGACAGCGCTGTGCACCCCTTCCGCCAGGCTCTCCTGCTCCTGCAAGGGGACAGCACCCAAAGGTTACCTGGCTCACAAGGCAGCTCCCCCCCCCACCCCGCAAAAAAAGACCCTGGGCTCAGACAACTAGTCACCCATTGGGCGAGGCAAGCTGGGGCAGGGTGTGCTGCATCGAACCTCGCCACCACCGCCCCTCAGCTGCCGTTTGGGGCAGCGTGGAGCCTGCAGGTGCCCGAGCCAGCGTGGAGCCCCCAGGAGAGACGCATGGCTTGGCCATGTTGCAGGACCCCCGCAGTGAGTGCCGGCCCCTGCAGTGTGGCACCCAGTGCTTCCCCGCCCCTAGCTACACCTTTGCTCTTGATTCCTGGAATATAGATTGTTGTTCTGTTCGGCATTCATTTTGGGAATAAACAACTGTGTGACATTTAGAAGACATCTGAAGGCAGCCCTGTTTAGGGAAGTTTTTAATGACTGACGTTTCAATGTATTTTTAACCTTCTGTTGGAAGCTGCCCAGAGTGTCTGGGGCAACCCAGCCAGATGGGCAGGGTAGAAATAATTATCATCATCATCATCATCATCATTCTCTGTGGCATTTTTAACTGTCAGGTTAATTCAGGCTCACATAGCCCATAGCCATTTTGTCACACACCCCTTAGTGATGACACCTGGGGCGTCCTGCATCCACCGCACTCCCCCCCCCCGAAAAATATTGCAGGAAATAAGCCCCGTGAAAAATGCACAGGAAGGGGGGGGGAGGGGCGGGGGGCTCTGGGAAGGCCCTTCACCCACCTGGAGGGAAGGCGGCGGGGGTCTCGAGAAGGCCAGGCTCAGCTTGGTGGCTTCCTGCGAGGCGGCCAGGAACGCTTGCTCTGCGGAAAAGGGCAGGAGGGTGAGGGGGGATCGGCCTGCCCTGCAGGGGTGTCGAGGGGAAAGCCCCCCTGCGCCCTCTGCTGGCCAAGGGCTGCCCGGCCCCCCTCGCGCCCCCTCCCCGTCCCTGGAGACAGAAAGGGCCCCGAGGGGCCTCCGCTGCAAGGCGACACCTACCGAGGGCCTCCCAGAAGCGCCCGGCCTCGAAGCCTCCGGCGCCCTCCCGGCTCTCGCCGCCTGCAAGAGAAGCATGCCTCTGAGCGCGTGCAGAGCGCCGCCGCGCCCGCCCCGCCCCCGCCCGCCCCGAAGGCCACGCGCACCTCGCAGCTCGCCCAGCGCCGCGCGCAGAGCCTCCCGCAACCGCTGCAGCGCCGCCAGCCCCGGAGGAGACCCGGGAAGCCCGCGAGGAGACGCCGCCATCGCCGCCGCCGCCGCCGCCGCCGGACCAGCGCGCGCACCAAAGAGAAGCAGGCGCCGGACCAGCGCCCCGCCGCACTTCCGGCTCCCCAGCGCCCGCGGGAAGCAGAGCGGGGCTGGCGGCGCGGGGAGGGGAGGGGAGGCTGCTGCGCGGCAGGCAGAAAGGCAACTGGTCGAGCTGCCCCACGGCCGTAACCCCTCGCTTCCTTCAGCCCGCCTGCTAAGGATCGCGCTGCTTTCTTCTCCTTGGCTCTTTCGAGGGAAGGTGGGGGCTTGATCCGAGTTAATTCTGAGGGGCTGATGGCAGCCTCGCCCCGCCCCCTTGGGAGTGATGCTTCCCCAGCGTCGTGATGCTCCCCCTATCTTTAAAAAGTCGAAGGCAGCCCTGCTGAGGGAAGTTTTGAATGCCCGATGTTTTTATTGTATTTTTTATATTTTGTAGGAAGCCGCCCAGAGTGGCTAGGGAAACCCAGGCAGATGGGCGGGGTATGCATGTATAATAATATTAATGAATGAATGAATGAATACAAAATCGAAAATTCTTTCTAGTAGCACCTTAGAGACCAACTGAGTTTGTTCCTGGTATGAGCTTTCGTGTGCATGCACACTTCTTCAGATACGAATGAATGAATGTTCTCCATGAGCCACGCGATGGAGCGAAGCCGCCTTTCCTGGAAGCGGCTGCCGGGCTGCCTTCCGTGCGACCCCGCAGGGCGGCTCTTCCTCTCTCGCTCCTGCCTCGCGCATGGCGGCTCCTACAACCCGCGGCAGGGAACCGGAGCTGTGGGTGAAGAAGCATCGCGACCGCAACCCTCGACGCCAAGCGGCTCCAGTTCCGGAAGTCTCTTCGCCGAGGCAGTTGCGGGAGGGGAGGGGGCGCATGCGCAGTCGCCTCCACGTGCGCCCGGCCGAGCAGAACCCGGGGCTGGGAGGTTGCGGGGCCGGAAGCGCCCTTCGCTCCGCGGCTTTTTCCTTGGGATCCCGGCATTGCAGAGGGGGGAGCAGCAGATGCTCGGGCTGGGCGTCCCTCCCAGCTCTACCCTTCTGTGGGTCTGCATGCGGAAGTGTTGCTAGGCTGCCTTGCCTTATTATCAGGATGGGGCACCAAGTTGTTCCCGGGAAATTGGAAGGGGGGGTGAGACCCCCCCACGAGCCTTGCCTCGCCACACCAAGAGGCAAAGACAGCGTGTCTCCGCTGCACACCACCAAAGCATTCACACACACACACACAGGCAGTCCCCTGCCTTTCACCCCTCAAACCAAATCCTCTAGTGTCAAGATAAAATAACAGCAGCATATCCAAAGAAATCACTCGTTGCATCAAACTTCTCACTTCCAATGGTATTTAGGAAAGGGTGAGACCGCCCACCATAATCCCAGAGATGTACAGTCACAACCACAGGAGTCATGACTGGTGATATCCTGCCCCGAGAGATGTAACCATCTCAATCCCAATGCCTACCTGCCCCATAGTGGGATGAAGCCCCATCAAAACAAAGGGGTGTATTTGACTTGACTCGGGAACCTGGAAACTGTAAATGCTTTCCTTTGTACTGTAATTGACAGGGGCATGCCTGGATCTCAGGTTCTACCCGAGACCACACATTTTCTGTTACATCTATGATGTCTTGATGATGCATATTGAGATGTATTATGGGAAACTTTGGAATACGGATGTAACCCATTGATCGGGGCTTATGGCTTTTTTGCTTCAGTCTCCAAAACCTAAGGGAGTCAAGATTAGGCGATTGTGGGGTACTCCCTGTTACAATGTTAAAAAATAAAATGCCATTTCAAAAACCAAAATATAGGTAACTGGCTAATCAAAATGCATAGTAAACAGTGACACAGAAAGTGCCTTTTGAGAGATGCCTGGAAGTGCAAAGGGAGGGTGCCTGAGGCATCTCTGTTGGGAGTTCCCCAGCAGTGGTCCAGAGATACCACATGCCTGGCTTCCAGGGGATCCCAGTTGGGCCTCTGGATCATGGGGGGCAATGAACAGCCCCCCCCATTATCTGTGATGGAGTTTGAGGTGCAAGAGCTCAAGTTGCTCAAGGTTTGCATATCCACAAAAGTCAGGACGCAGCAGCATGTGAGCACCCATTGCAGTAAACCAGCCTCAAGTTTACCAGGCAATGGCCTAGAGGGGGCAAGCAATCCTGACCCAGTTATGGCTGTAGCTATCACAGCAGATGAAGCAGGTGAAAGGCCCTCGTGGCCACAGCCATCTTGCCCCTCTCCAGCTACAGGGCATTCTTCATGGGGGCTCCAGGAGCAAACCTCCCTGCCGGGAGAGCCCCAAGGGCACAGGCACCCTCCCAGGAGCAGCTCCGGCCTGACCCAGGGGGACCTTTGGCATCATCCAGGACACAAGCCCTTTGCTGGCCCCCACAGAAAAGATGCTCAGAAGCACAATGGGGGATCCGCTATGACAAATTTATTTGCAATAGTAAAATCTGGCAGGCAGAGTTGTCAGGACAGGGGCACCTGTGCTGCCCATTCCTAGCCCCTCGCAACAACCCAGGGCGATTATCTGTTTCACAAAAGTGATATACTACTTGATTGTAAAAGCACTTTGATGCACTTTCGACACTTGTCATCTTGCTTCTTTGGAAAAGACAGAGCAGGCGGGAAGCAGAACGGGGCTCCTGGAGCTGCAGGGCAGGCGAGGAGAGACAGCAAGGAGCAACTTCCTGAGTTGCCTTTCCCTGCTCATCTTACCGCTTGTTTCATCTCACTCACTGTTGTCATGTTAAAAGCTCTGTAACTGTTTCATTGAACAAAGTCCACTGTAACAGGATACCCAAGCGTGATAAAAATATTAAAATACTTTATGAAAATAAGCTCCCATGAGGGTGGCTGGCCTCCTAGTCGAGGTAATTATTCATGTTCAAGCGGTTGGCCTCCTCGGACCAGGCAGCATGGGTTGCCCCGTCCATCTCAGGGGCAAGCCGGTTGCTGGATTCCAGCATGTGGCGCTCGCCTCCTATGGTCTCCTGGCATTCTGGGCAGCGGGTTGTCTGCATGGCCCCCCCGCACTCACCAATGACGTAGAAGTGCCCGTTGCGGCACTTGTACCAATGCCCGCGGGTGGTTCCACTGACGGCTGCCACAATCTGCTTCCTTTCCTCCTCGGAGATGCCGAGCCCGGCAACGGTGGGCAGGACAGCCTCCAGCTCCTTCAGTTTGGCCTTCGCTTCACTCTCGTCCTCCGGGGTGAACCTGCCAGGCCCTTCCAGGACCTTCCGGGCCGCGCTGACCAGCTCTGCTGTGCCGGGGGCCTGGATCGCCCGCTCCCCAGCGGTGCTGCACCTCACCAGGAGCTCCGCCAGGTAGGTCACCCGCCGCAGCTCAGTCCGCAGCTCAGACACCTGCTGCCCACTGAAACTGTTGCGGGGCTGGTCTAGCCAGCCGGCCACCTCGGCCAGGCGCCTTCTCATGCCCTCCTGCTCCTGCTGCGCCAGCTTTCCTACAGTGGCCATCAGGCCTGCCACCTGTGTGTAGAAGCCCAAGAGGGTCTCCACCAGCCCCAGGGTGCTGGCGGAGAGGGAGTCGTCCTCCAGCTTCTCCCTCAGCTGCTCGTGCTGCCTGGTCAGGTGGCGCCTCAGGGTGGTCTCCTGCTGGAGCACCCTCATCAGCTGGAGGGCACCCGAGGCGATCTCGGCCGAGCTGCCCTGCATGCGTCCCTTCACCACCTCCACCTCCGCCAGGCTCCTCTTCACCAACGTGCCGTAGCGCAGGCTCTTCCGGACAGGCGTCTGACAGCTGGGGCACACCTTCAGCCGGACAGCCCCTTCCTCTTCCTCGCCATCCATGTAGCGGTCGAGGCCCAGCGCACTGAAGATGTGCCCACAGTCCTCCAGCTGCACAAAGCGGGCACCAGGCTCATCCTCGCAGCCAAAGAAGATCTGCGTCAGCTCCTCTTCGTGGCAGGTCAGGCACTTTTGCGGGCAGGGCTCCCCACACAGCCCAGCGCAAGGGTGCCCGCAAGGGAGGGGCTTGGGACAGGGCACGTCGCAGCGTGGCCGGTCACAGGGCTCGGAGCACAGGCGACTGCACTGGTGGTGCTGGCAGCGCCACTCGCAGGGCTCCATGCAGGGCGAGCAGGGCACCCCGCACTGGTTGGGGCAGCGGCTGTGGACGCAGCGGTTCTGACAGGGCTGGCGGCACGGGGGGCAGTCCTTGGTGCAGGGCTGGCGGCACTGGTGGCCGCAAACCAGCAGGCGCTTGCAGGGGCTCCTGCACGGCTGGTGGAAGCGGCCCCCGAAGCAAGCGTGGCACGAGCCTGGGCAAGGATGCCCACACTCCAGGATGCTGTTGCACTTCGTCTTGCAGCAGATGGGACGCCCGTATGCCATCTCTGCCACTGCTGAACATTGCGCCTTCTGGCTGTGCCCACATGGCAGCATCGCCAGGACCATCTCTGGGCAGCGCATCTCGCACTTCTGGCCGCAGGTGAGCCGGCAGGCATGCCCGCACTCCAGGGTTTTCCCGCAGGGCTCCTTGCAGCAGAAATCCTCGGCGGCCATTGAGCAGGGGACCTGTTGCTGGTGGCCGCACCTGGGCACCGTCTTGGGCACCTCCACCTGGCACTTCCCACAGGGATCACAGCACAGCCGGGGGCAGCGGTGCCCGTTGTCGCACAGCACCTTCTGGCAGGGCTTCAAGCAGCGGAGCTCCTTGTGCAGTGGGTCGTAGGGGTGGCATGCTCGGGGGCAGACGTGGCCGCAGGCCAGGCGGGTATCACAAGGGATGCTGCAGCCCCCCTCGGGCACCTGGCGGAAGTCCTCTGCCTGCACCACGTCCGTCTTGGTCTGCGGGTGGTTCTGGCAGGCCAGGCGCAGTGCCCGGCCCACGTGGCCCTTCTCGCGCAGAGTGTGCAGGATCCTGCTCCAGAGAGGCACCTGGCTGAGCATGCCCATGTTGCCCACACAGTAGAGGCCCTTTTTGGCACGGGAAAGGGCCACGCAGATGCGGTTGGGGATTTGCAGGAAGCCCACCCGCCCCGCCAGGTTGCTGCGCACCAGGGAGAGCAGGATGATGTCGTTCTCCTCCCCCTGGTACTTGTCCACCACGTGGACCTTGACGCCCTGGAACTCCTTGGCCGGCAGCAACTGGCGCAGGCAAAAGAGCTGCCCCGTGTAGGTGGTGAGGATGCTGATCTGGGAGGGCTGGTAGCCCTGGCGCAGCAGGTAGTGGCACAGCTCCACCACAAACTGGGCCTCGTGCGGGTTCTGGTGGCTGCGGCCCTCCTGGATCTCCTGCTCGGGGAAGCCGTGCTCCACGAAGAAAAGGTTGGAGGAGATGCCCTGCAGCAGAGAGGAGAGCAGAGGAGGCTGCTGAACTGGCCAGGCAACGTCTCTGGGCCAAAGGGCTGCCAGCCAGGCGAGGGAGGGAGGCGAGAGAGGCTCACCTTGATGTTCTCGTAGCCGAGCACCGAGGGATGGTTCTCCAGGTCCTGGTAGATGTGCGGGGTGAGCAGCTGGGCAATCTCTGGCCTCATGCGGTGCTACAAAAAGGGCAAGCCGAGGGAGAGGTGACCGAGAGGGGAAGGCAGCCGCCCTCACAAAAAGAGGGACTTCTCTGCTTCAAGGTCTGAGGGGGGAACCATCTCTGGCTGCCTCTGGGCCGCCCACTGTAGAGGAGAGCAGCTGGGGGCTGCGGCTGCCCCCAGCCAGGCAGGAAAGGTTCCCAGCTCTTCTCCCCTCTTTCCTTGCTTGTGCGTGAAAGAGAGAAACCCCCATTTGGAGGCCGTAAATGCTTCCCAATCCCAGCTGCTGGAACCCCCCCTCAAGGGGAGCTAGTGCTCTTGCACCCAGATCCCGACTTTGTGCGTTTCCCTTTGGAGATCTGCTGGGCCTCTCTGAGAAGAGGCCGCTGGACCGGCTGGGCCCCCTGTGGCCTGATCCAATGGTCTCCACAGAGCGAGCAAAGGGAGGGGGGCGAGGGGGTCCTGCTTGTGCCTCACCTGGAAAGCGAGGCGGACGAAGGGAAGGCCAACCTTCACCAGCCGCTCAAAGAGGGAAACCTCCAGGTGGAAGTTCCTGGCCAGGTCGTAGACGTTGGCGCTGGGGCGCAGCTGCAACGAAAAGAGGAAGATGGAGCCGGGGGGGGGGGAGAGAAGGGGTGGGGCCCCAGGCCAGCAGACCCCGCCCCTCAGCTGGCCCACCCACCCACCCACCTACCTGCTGGTGGTCTCCAATGAGGATGAGGTGCTGGCAGGCCCGGCTCAGCGTGGTGATGACGTGGGCCTCAAGGACTTCGGCCGCCTCTTCCACGATGACCACGCGAGGGGCCACCTGCTGCAGGACCTGGCGGTACCGAGCGGCTCCTGGGGCGAGATGGGGGGGGTGAGGGGACACCCTGATCTGTGCCCTCTCTGCTTGCAAGCCCCGCTGCCAGGCGCCTGCCTCCCAGCCCCCTCTCCGACTGGAGGAAGTGTGAGGGGAACGGCAGCAACTACCGGAGAGTAAGACCCACGGTCAGCACAGCAGGCGTGTTGTGTTGCAGCTGGGCAAGGAAGCAGGTGAGAGAGGCTCCTCTTCTCTCCCCCCCCCCAGGGTGTGGGGGGCAGCTTGCTGCACAGCCTCCTCCTCACCTGTGGTCGTCATGCCCACGATCTGGGCTGTCCTGAAGACATGGAGGTCCTGGTGCTGGCGAAGCTCAGCCAGCCTGTTGGCTGCCGCCTGGTACTTCTGCTTGGGGTGCAGCATCTTGCGCTGGATCTCAGCTTGGTGCTTCTGCAACCAGTACCTGTGCAGTACAAAGGTCAGGTTCTGCCCTTAGGCAGAAAGAACCAGGGGCACCAATACAGGAGGGGGGACACCTGGCTTACTAGCGGAACGTGTGAAAAGGATCTTGGGGTCTTGACCACAAGCTGAACACGGGTCCACTGTGTGATGCAGCAGCAAATAATGTGAATGCTATTCTAGGCTGCATCCACAGAAGTCTAGAGTCCAGATCAAGGGAAGTCATAGTCCCGCTCTATTCTGCCTTGGTCAGACCACACCTGGAATGCTGTGTCCTGCTGTGGGTGCCACAATTTAAACAGAATATTGACAAGCTGTCAGGAAACCAAGCCTTATGAGGAATGGTTGAAGGAGCTGGGTATGTTTAGCCTGGAAAAGAGGAGGCTGAGAGGAGATATGAGACCGGTCTTCAAATATCTCAAGGGCTGGGAAGAGGGAGCAAGCTTATTTTCTGCTGCTCTGGAGGGCAGGACTGTGGCTTCAAGTTGCAAGAAATGAGATTCTGACTCAACCTCAGGAATAACTTTCTGACCAGAAGAGCTGGAATGGTCTCGAGAGGTTGTAGACTCTCCATTCTTGGAGATTTTTAAGCAGAGGATGGGCAGCCACCTTTAAGCGATGCTTTAGCTGAGATTCCTGCATGGCAGGGGGCTGGACTAGTTTACCCCTGGGGTTCCTTCCCATGATTCTGTTATTTTACCTGTGGGGCAGGGGGGAGGGCGTGGGCATGGGCGCCAGAGGCCCCTGAAACAGAGGCTACCTGTAGAGCTTCCAGCGAGAGCTGAGGTCCAGCTGCCACACATCCAGGACAGCCTCTGCCTCCTCTTTGGTCATCGCCTGCCATTTTCCCAGTTCCGCCTTTGCTTGTCGCTTCATCTTCTTCTTCTGGGCCGGCTGCAGCTGCAGGGAGAGCCCCAGGTGGGCAGATGAGGAGGCGGCAGGGGCAACGACAGCAGAGCAGCCTCCCCCAGCAAGGAGGGGCCGAGATGGTCAGGGGCAGGAAAGGGGCTGAGGCTTTCACCCTCTCCAATGCAACGCAATGTGTGCCCCCCCTCTCAATACCTGAAAACCAGCGTATTCTGCGCCATGTGGGGCTCTCGGCTCCCCCTTCTCGTCATCCAACCGCATGGCCAGAAACAGGTCGTCCAGGTTGTGCCTGGGAGGCTCCCTCCTCCGCTGCCACCCATCCTCATCGTGGTCCAGCCGCCGCTCGCGCTGAATCAAGTCTGCCTCCTCCACGACCTGCAGCAGCTCTGGCTCTGACCGTGGGCCTTCCTCCGCCTCCTGGTCTTCCTCAGCGCCTGAATGGCCACGGAGAGACCGGTAGGTGGCGGCAGAGAGTGGGCAGGCCCCAGGCTCCTTCCGTGTCTCGAACTCGCTACCTCTTCCTTGTCCCACCCAGAAGCTGCCCAAAGGAAAGCCCCCTACCTGCATTTTCTGGCCTCTCTGGATCGGCCATGTTTTCAGCTGGCGTGGCACCAAGTCCCAGCCACTCCACGATCTGAGAGTGCTTTGGATCCATCCAGTCCTCTTCCTAGAGCAAGAAGGATCAGCTCAGACAGGCTCAGCAGTGGGTGCCACAGTCCCAGGGACCCCTTTGTTCCAGCAGCCCCAAGACAGGAAGGCAAGCAGGAGCTGGGGGCCACGAGAGGGGTGGGGGCAGGCGGGGAACCCTGGGAAAATCTCCCTCCAGGGTGACGGGTCTTTCATGGGTGCTGACGGTTTAGTGCGGCAGCACCTGCCCTTGGGAACTCCCTGCCTCTTGACGTCAAGCAGACGTTGCCACTGTGCTCTTTTCGGCGCCTGCTGAAAACTTCCTTTTTAGACAAGCCTACCCTAGATGGTTAGAAACTTTCAACATTCTTTATTTTTCTTGATTGTTTTTACATATATAAACACACACACACACACACAAACACACATTTCAAGCAGGTGCATCTATCGATTTCATGAAATAAATAAATAAATAAATAAACAAATAAATAAATAAATAGGGTGGTTTCTTCCATGACTAGAATGCCCATCAGCCCCCCCCTTTGAGGGAAGAATTCCTACTGGTCAGAGCAGCCAAAGCAGCTCACACTCTCGCCCAAAACTTTGGCCCCTGCTCTGTAGCTTCCAGTGGGGGGGGCTGGAGAAGCCCTGGAGGAGTTGGGGGGCTCCCCCTGTGCTCCCCCAGGGGCACTTGGTCCCTAAGAGGGAGAGATCCCGGTGGGGTATCTTCTTGTGGGGCTGCCTCCTGCCGCCCCCCAGGCGCACCACTCATGCTCCTTACCAGGCCCCCCATGAGGCTCTCCCAGTGCTGGCTGGAGATGCAGCTCCGCAGGTGCTTCTCGTGCAGAATCCCGCGCAGCCCACACTCCAGCTGAGCCGCCCCTCGTCTGAGTTCATACTCAGCGTCCTGCATCTCGCTGCTGATCTGCCCTCGGGAAAAAGAGGCCAGGTTAGACCCTCTAGCAGACAAAGCCCAGCAAGGGATTGAGACCCAGTGCAGTGCCTCCAGCAGAGGACAGCTGGGAGTGCCTGCCCTTCCTCTGCTGGCGCCTCCAACTGCTCTCCCCCAAAGGGCACCCTGCTCAGTTCCTCTGCTCCGCCCAACGTCCAACTCTTGCCCTGGTCTGTGGAAGCAGCGTGGAGCTCCCTTTCAGCACCAAGGCAGCATTCCCACAGGTGCTGCGCTCCAGTGACAAATCAGCCTTCAGCTCTGGCCGTGGCCTGAACATCAGGCATAACTTGTAAGATGTTCAACTGTGTAACGGACTCCCTCAGAAGGGGAGTGGTCTCTCCTTCCTTGGAGGTATTTAAACAGATGGCCACATGGGAGGGGTTCTTGGGTTGCGATTGCAGGGGTCAACTAGATGACTCTGGGGGGGTCCTTCTGCTCTAGGTGGGGACCTCAATATCCCTGTACTTTGCTGATCTGGCTGTGGTGCCTGCTCTCCTGAGCCAAGTCCTAGTAAACCCCCCCCCCATGAAAGACACCCTCCAAACCAGCACCCCTCCTTCCTCACACGTACGTAATTGTGGGACCAGCGGAGGTGGCCAGGCAGGCCTCTCAGGAAGTCGCTTCTGCCCCGCAGCTGCTGCAGGGTGAACGGCTTCAACTTCTCGCTGTTGCTCCTGCTGCCAACACGGACAATTCCTGTCGGGTGGAACGCCTGGATTCCTGGGGGGGGGGGGAGACGTAGAAGTCAAGGTGTGATATCTAAGCAGGGAGCCCACACCCTCCCACCACTGCCAGGACAATGGGCAACCACCTGTACGCCCCCTGCAAAGGAGTGCCAGTAATTTCTGCACTGCAGAGGGTTGGACTGGATGGCCCTTGAGGGTCCCCTTCCAATTCTACCATCCTATGATTTTCTACTCTACCCCCCCCAACCACCCAAGGTGCTGCTGCCCAGGGCAGACAGACCCCCCACCTTCCAGGAACTGATCCAGGGCATGGTTGGTGTAGCAGACCACAAGGATGGGGGTCTCTTCGCGGGCGGCCTTGTTTTTCAGCAGGACTTCCATGATCTTCAGCCCAACGTAGGTCTTCCCTGTGGAAAAAGCACCGTCAAAGCAGGAAGCTCCATCTGCCAACCCCCAACAGGCATCAGAGGGCCCCCCTGCAGCCTCAGCTATTCCCGCCAAGAAAAGGCTAGCAGCCGGGGGGAGGAGGTCACAAGCCACCTTGTCAGAAGCAAGGGAAGAGCCAACACTGCCTTTCCAAGCAGGATCTGCAGGCAACCAGCACCTCCCGGCCTTGGCTAGGGTTCAAACCCCGTGCGGCAAAGGAAGACACCAGATGCCTGAGTGACCGGGGGTGTGTGTCAGAAAAGTGGGCCTTGTGGGATGTTAGGATCCAGCCAGCCGGCCAGCTCTACTTTACACCCACCCCAGTTTCAGGCAGAAATCTGAGCCTCCATCTGGAGAGGCATGGTGGTACAGTGGTTAGAGAGTCAGACTGGGAGAGACAGGGGTTCAAATCCCTATGTCGGCCTTGCGCTTCACTTGGTGTGACCTTGGCAGCCAGTTGCTGCCTCTTGGCCCAGCCTACCTAACAGGGTTGGTGTGCGGATAAAATGGGGAGAACTCTGTTTGCACCCTGAGCTCACTGGAGGAAATTGTCAGTATTTTTCACTGCTACTATTGCAAAGGGTCACAAGACCGGATGATTTCATTTGTTATGAACGTGCAAAAGGAAGTCAGACTGATAAACTTCCGATCTTTGTTCTTTCTCTCTCCATCTTTTGCCGACTCTGCTAATGTGTGCACATTTGGGTGTGTGTCAAAGTTTATACGGGACTCCGCCATCAAGGGACGTAAATGTAATAAATACATACAGTTTCTGGCCCTGGAGAGATCCTGGAACCCCGGGGGAGAGTTGCCTCCTCTGCGGCGGAAGGCTCCCCCTCCCAACCCCACTTCCTGCAACAGACATCTCTTCCTCTGAGGATGGGACGCCCCGACTCACCTGTCCCCGGAGGCCCCTGGATGATGGCCAGCTCCTGGGTCAGGGCAAGTTTCAGGGCTTGCAGCTGGGACTCATCCAGGCCCACGGCTTCCTGGGTCGGCCACTGGGAGGGGTCCAGTACGTCGATGCGGCCCTCGGGGGCTCCTTCCGCCCCAGAAGCCTCGGCAGGGGGTGGCTTGGCCATCAGGCACCTGAGGTCGTAGACGCTGCTTCCCGGCTCCCTCCGCAGGTAAGCCGGCTCCCTCACCTGGGCCTCGCAGTGAACAATGTACCTCTGGAAGGGGACGTCTTCCTCCCGCAGCTCCTGCAGCCCCTGCAGGACGTGTCGGTAGGCCTCAAAGTAGGCGGTGGTCTCCACCATGACGAAGGAGTCGGAGGGCTGGACATTGGCCAGCAGGGCCTGGCTGTGGGCAGCGAAGGAGAGGTGGACAAAGCCCTTGCGCAGCTCATGGGGCTCCCGGTCGGAGACCGTGGCAAAGAGGAAGGTCTCAAAGTTGTCCTTGGACAGGCACACCAGGGAGCCGTACAGCAGGCGCTTGGAGTTCTCCCACCGGATGGCGCCCAGCCGCTTGGAATCAAAGTGCACCTTGTAGTCAATGCCGGTCCGGGAGCAGAGTGGAGCCAGTACCCGGGCGTTCAGGTACACCCGGATGTCGTCAAACCTCCTCCTGCCCGGGCCTGCGTCCTCTAAGCTCTGGAGGAACTGGAGGATGCCCTCCCTCAGCGGCCGGACAAAGTCCTCCCTCAGCAGGCGAAAGTGGGTGTCCAGGTAAACGGCGGGGCTCTCGTAGGGCTGGCTGATGAGGTTGGGGCGCAGGAAGGGCTTCTGGCCGTGGATCACCTCCTCGTAGGTGGGGTAGATGGACATGGCACGGTACTCCCCTTCCTCTCCGGGTGCTGTGGGCTGGAGGAGGGTGCAGCTGTCCACCCGCAAGGTGCCCTCGCGCCGCCGCTCCTGGAGATGCTGGATGAAGCCCTGCAGCTTCTCCAGACTCCGGTCCAGCTCCTCTGGGAAGTCCACCCCCAGGGCCCTGAGGCTGTTGACGGAGTCCGGCAGGACGGACATCAGCATGGCCACTTTCTGGAGGGAGCTGGCCGGGAAGATGCTGACCAGTTCCTGGACCAGCGCCACCACGCTGGCAATGTGCTGGGGGCACTGGCGCCGCACCTCTGGCCGGGCCTCCGTCAGCATATCGGCCACGTACTGGGGCAGGCAGACCCGGAGGAAGGAGGACTCCTTCACCGTCTCCAGCAGCTGCTGAATGCTCTGGCGGTGCATGCGGGAGAGGCAGGCCTTGTGGAGAACCTGGCACAGCAGCTGCACCAAGTCCGGCCTCATGACAACTGGGGAGAGCGCCTCCCGCAGGCCGGGGCTGGAAGCCAGCGTGATGGCCACCTCCGAAGGGTCCTTCTCAAGGAGTTCACGGAGGAAGCGGGTGCCGATCATTGGGCCCCGGTGTTGCAGAGAGTCTCCTGGCACTGTGTGGGGCCGCTGGGTGGGGTCAGCGTTTGGGGCGCCCCCTCTTTGCCTTCTTGGGCCACCCCTGGTCGGCCCTCCCTGGTTCTGTCCCCCAGCCCTCCGCTCCTCCCTCGGATCCGCCCCCGGCCAGACACCCCCTCTGCGAGGAGGTTGTCTTCCCTCTGCCCCCGGCCACCTGGGTGGCCCCTCGGCCAGCCTGCTGGGGTTGCGCACCCCGTCCTGGTGGGGGGTCCGGCCAGAGCAAGCCCTCCGCTCCGCTCTAGGCTCGGGACCACCATTTGCCTCCAGCCGGTAAGCAGCTCTGTCAGGTCCCCCCTCACGCTGCCAACTTGAGTTCTGCTGGGAGGGTCCTCCATCTTGAGGCTCTGCAGAAGGCAAAGAGGGAAGTTAGAGAGTCTCTGGGGCCTGGCAGATGCCCAAGCTGTGCTTCACTGGGGTGCTGCCCCCTTCTGCCCCCTCCCATCAGGGAATAACTTTGGCTTCTCCCCTCCAGTTAGGCGGGGGCTGAATTCTCCACCCAGAGGGTGTTGGAAGGGAAATGGGCGGCTCCCTCCTCCTCCTCCTCCCATTTGGCGGCTCCTCCCCCAGAAACGATGGACGCGGGGGGGGGGGGGTTTCCCTCGGGGGCGCCCGGCTGATCCCGGCGGGAAGGGGACGACGGACCAGACCCAGCCGAAATAATTGCTCGGCTGCTTTTTTCGCTTTCTCATCCCGGTGCGGCAGAAGAGAGAACACCGGTACTCTCCGCTGACGCCAAGCCTGACGAAGGCGGAGAAGCGATGCTCCGGGAGACGCCCGCTCGCTCGCCCACCCGCCAGCCCACTTGCGCGCCGCATCCCGTGGTCGCCCTGGGAGCCCCTAGTTCTGTTCTTTGGATGTCTGAAGTCCTGACTCAGGGGAGGCTTTAAAGCGGAGGTTGGATGGCCACCCGCCAGGGATCCTCCGATTGAGTTGGATGACCCTTGGGGGGGGGGGTTCCTTCCCACTTCCCAATTCGAGGATCCTTCCGATGCTCTTGCGGGAAGCGCAGGCTTTGCACAGAGCCTCCCCTCCTGCCTCAGTAGAGCCTCCGACCCCCGTCCCGGAAAGCTCCGCTTCTCCTCCGCTCTGGCCCGGCAAGCGCTTTTAATGACTGATGTTTTAATGCGTTTTTCATCTTTTGTTGGAAGCCGGCCAGAGTGGCTGGGCAAACCCAGCCAGGTGGACGGGGTACAAAGAACAAATAATAATTACTTTTTATTATTTTATATTATCGTGGCTCTCACCTCTGCCTCCCGCTCCTCCTCGTCCTCCTCCGCCTCTTCGGGGCCGCCACTGCTGCCCCCTTCCTCGTCCGCGCCCGTCCATGGCTCCGCTCCGCTCTGGGCTGCGGTCCGTCCCGTAGAGGCGCCTCCGGGCTCTGCGCCTCCTCCTCCTCCTCCTCCGCCGCCGCCGCCGCCTTTTCGGCTCAGTTTCGACTTTCGTTTTCCAGTTCCCGGCAGGCTCCGCCCCGCGCCCCGCCCCCGCCCCGCCCCGCTCGGCCTCCCCCGCTTTCGCTTTCGCTTCCCTTTCCCCCAAGGGGCGGTGCTTCCCGCGGAGGGAACCCCTGCGGCCCGGTCGCCGTCCCCGGAGGAAGGGAAAGGGCGGCGGACGGGCGGAGCTCTGCGCCTGGCGCACCCGGCGCCCTGCACTTCCGGTCCCTCCGAGACCACGATGGAGCTCGACGAAGGATGGCGGGCGAGGCTGGGCGGGCCCGGCGGCGAGGAGGCCGAGGCCGAGGAGGAGGAAGAGAGCGGCTCCGAGGCCGAGGTAGTCAGGCGGGCCGGGAAGAGGGGGCGGCGGGGAGGGAGAGCCTCGCAGCGCCTGCCCTGCTCGTCCTCTGCGGCGGGGCCTTTCTCTTTCTTTCCCCCTTTCCCTCCCTCTTTCTTTCCCTCCCTCTTTTCTGCCTCTCCCCATTTTTCTTTCTCCCTCCCTCCCTCCCTCGCTCCGTCTTTTCTCCGCTCGCATCTCTTGTCTTTCGTCTCCCCATAGGAGGTGTCTGTGGGCCGAGGTGGCCGCGGCGGAGACTTTGCGGCAGGTTTCGCGTTCACCGAACCATCGGCGGGACACAGCGGAGGCCCCTGGACGGAGGCGCTGAGGCAGCTCAAGGGGAAGGTGAGAGGGACACCTGGCTCTGGCGGGGGGGGGGAGGGTGGGTTCCGCAGTGGCACCTACCTGGGGGGCTGCGGTGGCTGTACTGGGTGCCATCACTACCCACCCCCCAAAACCCACCACCTTCTGGCATGATCCGGCAGCGCAGCTTCTCCGAAGCCAGTGCCAATTCTGTTTTGCCCTCTGGTGCAAAATAGGTTCCCCAGCCTTCTCTCTGTCCCCACTATCCCTTTCTCTGAGACCTGCAAAGTCAAGATGGGAAGGTTGCTCCATGCCTCAGGGTTCCCATGAGGTCATCCTGCTGGAGCCTCCTGATCTTTAGGTTTCCACTCTTGTACTCAACTTGTTTGTTTTCTCTTGGCAGAGATCCGCTACTAGCCTGGACGAGAAGATTGCAACTGTAAGGAAAAAAAGGAAAGCCCAGGTTAGAAATTCCCACCTGGTTGGGATCTTCTGTGTTCCTGTATCTGTGTGGATAAGGGCAGTGATGTGCCCTCAACATTGCAGGGGCACATCATGTGATGCATCATGTTACACGTTATGTGTCGGCGCTCGTGTGCTGGGTGGGGAATGGGGTCCATGCTCGGCCTCCTCCTCCCCATGCAACATCAGGCAGGGAGGAGGAGGCGGAGCAGGGCCACAGGATTTTGGGGCAGCCCAGTCCCCTCCTTGAAAAATTGGGGGGGGGGGGTGAATACCCCTCAGCCCCCACCACTTGGCGTACCTGTGTGTGGATGTTGTGCTGCCTTCCAAAAGTAGTGTCCTCCAAAACATTGTGTCCAACTGGTCTGTTTCATGTGCAGGGGAACTTCTGTGACTGCAGAATGACTTATCCAAGCAAAACAGAACTTCCCATTTTCAGTGCCCCAGAGTCGGGGCAAAGGGGCCTGGAAAGTTTTATAGCCCAATCCTCTGCTTAATGCAGGATCAGCTTCTGGATGGGGCAGCATGTGTGAACCATGAAAGTTGTGTGGGCTTTGCCTTTTGCACAAGGTGCCTACAGTGTGATTGCATCTCTGTAGGGACCCTTACAGAATCTTCAAGCAGTTTTTCTGGTTCTGTGGAACATTATTTAATCATGGAATTTTAGAGAAGGAAGTTTAGAAGCAGGTTTACAATGGCTGAAAGACTTCCCTAACATATTTGACGCTAACGGATTTGTGTCACATAAAGTGGTGCTTTATGCCCTGGCTGCAAGAAAGATGAGAAAAAGAAACAATATTGCAAAAAGTTGCCCTGGGGATTCAGAGGTCTAAGGGAAGTTAACCTAGGTATGAGCTAGCAGATGATGTTGTTGGCATTTTCCCAGGGAAACCAGTGAAACTGGCAGGCCCCCAGCCAGCTCATGCCCTACCGGCCAAACTGCCGGGTGATGTCTGATCCCTAAATCAGCCAAATCCTGCGACCTAGGTTTCAAAAGAGTAGGCACACTATCAGCAGAGTCCATTGCTGATAGTGGCACGAGGGAGGCTGGTGTGAGCGTATTTACAAGCATTTTATTAAGCATACATGAGGACAAAGAGAAAACATGTTTGATCTCCTTCATGTCCAAAGCAAAAGCAAAAAAGCTATACACAAAACGGAAGTTCCCAGCAGTGCTGGGATGTTACGCAGACATGTGACATGCAACAGTCTCTCGTCTGCTCTTAAGGTGGAATGGAATATCCTAACAGATATGAACTCCGACTCCCTTTCTTTAAATGCTTGATGCTTTGAAGTATGTAGTTGTTGTATGCTGTTTATTCAGTTTGGCAAATTGTAATGAAATTGTTATGTTCTTTGGTCAAGACAATAAACTCTTTGGCCATAGAGAAGGAGGCTGGGCAGGAAAAATAATGTCCCATTTGGGGGGTCTTTCCTAGGAGAAGCAAGCTAAACAAGGGCCAGCAAAAGAAGATGCTGGGGAGGCTACACAGGAGAATGTAAACAAGGTGGATGCCGGAGGAAGTGAGGAAGAGGATGCAAAGGAGGAGGAGGAGGAGTTGAAGTCTGAGTACTCTTCGGCTGATGAGAGCATCTTCACAAAAGCTGGTAACCATGACGATGGATGTGCTGTGCAGGCACCGGGGCAGGAGAGAGCAAGTGTGCGTCTTCTGTGCCTTCCAGTGGGGCAGCACATGCTTTTTGCAGCTAGCTGCATGAATTGAAGTTTTAGTAGCAGGAGGTGCTGCTCTCTGATTTGCAAGGTGTTCTGATCATCCTTTTTGGGGGGGTCATGTCATTTTTTACAGATACACTCAAGGTGAAGCAGCGACGGAAAAGGAAGCGAGGTGGAGAGGAGGTGAGCCTTTGGATGCTGGGTGGTGCTGGGGTGAGAAGGAATACCTGCAGAAACAGGGGTCCTTCTCTCATGTTGTGGGTCGGTGTTCCAGGCTTTCTCTTTCTGACCCTCTTTTCTAGGAACCTGAACAGTTCTTTGAAGATGCTTCACAGTACGATGACAGCCTGTCGTTCCAAGATATGAACCTCTCCCGGCCCTTGCTGAAGGTAGCCAGTTCCTGCTTTCTTTCAGAGGGAGATGGCGAAGGTGGTTGCCTAGGCTCTTTTGGAGGGGCAAATCTCAGCCCACACTGTCATCACATTTGACAGCTTTTGTGGTCCCAGAAGTAGATAAGGCTTGCCTAGTTAAAACAAAGTAACAAAAGATCTGGGAAAATGCAGATATGTTTGGTATCTCTTATTGGAAAGACAGCAAAATTAAAAAAAAACTATTTAGCAGCAAAGATAACATTAGGATGTTCATCATACAGTGGAACTTCAGTTTTTGAGCGTCTTGGAAGCCGAACATTTCGGAAGCTGAACGCCAAAAACCCGGAAGTACCGTATTTTCCGGCGTATAAGACGACCCCCAACTTTTCCAGTTAAAATATAGAGTTTGAGATACACCCGACCACAGATTCTCCACCCGGTGTATACGATGACCCCCTAACGTTTGAGAAGATTTTCCTGAGTTAAAAAGTAGTCTTATACGCCAGAATATACAGTAATTGCTTCTGTTTTCGAACGTGTCTTGGAAGTCAAGCGGATTCTTCTGCGTGTTTTTCTTTTTTCTCAGTGGATTTTGCTGACCTCCCATTGGTCCTTGGTTTTCGAACGTTTTCACCGAGGTTCCACTGTACTGTTAACAGGGCTCAAGGCTTCTGGGTAAAGGACCTTAAATGAGTCTGTAGTTGGAGGATGGAAGAAGGAAGTTCTTGTTTATTTATATTTAGATTTGTATGCCAGCCTTCACCCAAAGAACAGGGTGGTTCACAACATAAAAATACAAAATGAGACCACAAAATGCATATAATAAGAAAACAAAAACAAACCCATAACTCTCCTCCCGCAAACACATTTAAAAGCTGTAGAATGTTAATCAGTCAAAGGCCTGGTTGAGGAAAAATGGTTTTTGCCTGGCACTTAAAGATATGTAATGAAGGCGCCAGGCGAGCTTCTCTGGGGAGAGAATTTCACAAATGAGCCACAGCAGAAAAGGGGTTACCTGCTCTCTGGACCTCATGGAGAAGGCATCAGAAGAAGGGGCTCAGGTGATGATCACAGGGTCAGGGTCACTTCATGTGGGGAGAGGGGGTCCTTGTCAGTTGTCAGTCAGTCCAGTTTATTTGCTAAAAAGGGGTTAGTAAGGTGGACATTTAACCTTTCACTTCAAGATGAGCAGAAGAATGTGGGTTTTAAAGCAGCCGTCTAGATTGGTTCCTGCTGCTTCAGTGGGATATTTCGTTTCGCTCAGTCCACACAGTTCAGTGCCCTGAAATCTAGTTGAATTCTTCTCCATTATCACATGACTCAACTGTCCAAAGCTGAAATAATAAATTCTACCGCATTCTGCAATTGGTTCCTCTAGTATAAAAAAACCACTTTCCTAAAAATTCTGATTATTTTCTAAAGATTCTGAGTGGCGCTGTGGGTTAAACCACAGAGCCTAGGGCTTGCTGATCAGAAGGTCGGCGGTTCGAATCCCCGCCACGGGGTGAGCTCCCGTTGCTCGTTCCCAGCTCCTGCCCACCTAGCAGTTCAAAAGCACGTCAAAGTGCAAGCAGATAAATAGGTACTGCTCCGGCGTTTCCGTGCACTGCTCTGGTTCGCCAGAAGCAGCTTTGTCATGCTGGCCACATGACCCGGAAGCTGTACGCCAGCTCCCTCGGCCAGTAAAGCGAGATGAGCGCTGCAACCCCAGAGTTGTCCGTGACTGGACCTAATGGTCAGGGGTCCCTTTACCTTTAAGACCATATTTCCCCCCTATTTTTTTCAAGTTTAAAATTGGGGGTCATCTTATACATGGATAGTGCATATGGGGGATTTCTTTATTTGGACTCCCAAAAAATAGGGGTTGTGTTATACATGGGGATGTTATACATGGAAAATTACGGTATTAGATTGCAGAAAGACTGGATTTATAGTCTTTGTAGGCTATCAGCAAAATTACCTGAAGTATTGCCTTGAGATGATAAAATGTTGCCCTTGCATTCAAATAGGTTGTAATCTGAGAGTAGATCAGTCTCTCTCTCTTGGATTCTGCTAGGCCAACAAGCATGCCAAGCGCCTTGGGTGACATTGTTAGTCTTCCTGCACTGAAGAGGCCCTTCGGCTGTGTATGGGCAGTAGCCAACAAGGCTGAGCTAGAAGTGGCCACTCCCATTTATCTGCCCTGAAATAATCATATGCTAGGATTGCTGCCTATGTCAGTTTGGAGACCCAGTCTCTCTGAGAAGCCAGAGAGCAGCATGTTGATGAGCGTTCCAAGTTAAGCATTTGCATAGTTGTGGGGCAGAGACCTGCTCACACTGGCTTCTTCCCAATGGCTGTGATTTGCAGGCAATAACCGCCCTGGGCTTCAAGCAGCCGACCCCCATCCAGAAGGCCTGCATCCCTGTGGGGCTCCTGGGGAAGGACATCTGCGCATGTGCGGCTACAGGGACAGGTAAGCCCCGAGTTCAAGGGAGTGGGGGTGGGGCAAAGGCTTGCAGTGGGGCAGGAGGCTGATCCATGTCTTTTTCTTCAGGGAAGACAGCGGCCTTCATTCTGCCTGTGCTGGAGCGCCTGATCTACAAGCCCCGCCAAGCCCCAGTGACGCGGGTGCTGGTTCTGGTGCCCACCCGGGAGCTGGGCATTCAGGTGCACTCTGTCACGAAGCAACTGGCGCAGTTCACCAGTGTCACCACCTGCCTGGCTGTAGGTGAGTGAGCAGGACCCGGGAGATGGAGAGGGCTGCTGTCCAGCCTCCTGGGGGGGGGGGTTGACATCATTTGCACCCATCCTGCCTAGCAAAGTAGCTGCAGTGCATTTGGGGAACTGATGCCTCCACCTGGTTTGTGTCCTTGCAGGGGGCCTGGACCTGAAGACCCAGGAGGCAGCACTGCGCTCGGGCCCAGACATCCTCATTGCGACCCCCGGACGCCTCATTGACCACCTGCACAACTGCCCCTCCTTCCACTTGGGCAGCATTGAGGTCCTCATCCTGGACGAAGCTGACCGGTGAGGGGAATTTCTGGGCACAAGCAGGTGGGGGGGGGGAAGAGGCCCTCAGAACACCAAAAGGCCTGGCTGCAGGATCAGGCCAAAGGAAGCCCACCCAGGCCAACATCCTGCTCTCACAGCGGTCCATCAGAGGTCTGCTTAGGGAACCCCAGAAGCAGGACCTGAGTGCAAGAGTCCCAAAACCCAAAATTCAGAGGCAGGCTGCCCTGGAATAACAGAGCTGTTGTGGCTTGTAGCCAAGGGCAGCCACCTTCTCCTCTGTCCATTTGTCCAGTCCAGTCCGTATGTCTATAGTCAGAATCTCCTTTCTTGTCGCTTGAAGCCATGGGTTCAAGTCTTCCCCTCCAAAGCAGGAGAAAACAGGGCTGTTCCCTCTGCCATGTGACAGCCCTTAAGATATTTGAAGACGGCAGTCATGTCACCTTTCAGTACTATAAGGAAGGGAAAGAAAAGCATCTCCCTCTCTTCTTTCTTCACCCAGTGCGTTATTTTGCACACCTCTTATTTTCTGCTCCCTTTTCCCTTGTAGCCATTCCTTGCAGGGTGCTGCCCCATCCCCTGGCATCTTGGTCCTAGCCCAGACCTGCCTTTTGGCACAGGCTGGGTTGTCAGGCCTCACCCTGCCCCTCACTCTGCCCTACTTGCTCACCTGCCTCTCCCGCTCCCCACAGGATGCTGGATGAGTACTTTGAGGAGCAGATGAAGGAGATCATCCGGCTCTGTTCCCGACATCGCCAGACCATGCTCTTCTCTGCCACCATGACAGACGAGGTACCGAGGGAGACCCAGAGAGGAGACTGGGGAGGGTGTGGTTGTGGCGACAGTATTTGCATCTTGGTGCTCTGCTACAGAACAGCGACCCCCCCCCCCCCTGTGACCGGGATGTCCTGCTTCTCTTTGGAGGAGTGGAGTGTTAGGGGGACCTTCATGGCAGGGCTGACGAAGCTTCCCCCTCTCTGGCAGGTGAAAGACTTGGCCTCCGTTTCCTTGAAGAACCCAGTCCGGGTCTTTGTGAACAGCAACACAGATGTGGCCCCGTTTCTGCGCCAGGAATTTGTCCGCATCCGGCCCAGCCGTGAGGGGGACCGGGAGGCGATTGTGGCAGGTGGGAGCCTGGAGTCGGGGTCCAGCGGCCCTCAGGGGTAGCTTCTGACCCCTAAGCACATAAGCACATAGCCATCATGGTTGCTCTGCCTCTGCCACTGGAGGCAACAGTGCTTCCAGAAATGAGTTGCTGGGAGAGTCGCTCTTGTGCTCAGATCCTGTTTGCCGGTTTCCCAATAGGAGCCTCTTTTTGGCCGCTATGAGAAGAGGAAGCTGGACTAGATGGGCTGCTGGCCTGATCCATCAGGCTTTTGAGAACATCAGAAGAGCCTGCAGGATCAGGCCAAAGGCCCATCTAGCCCAGCACGCAACCAAATGCCCCAGTGAGGAAGGCCGCCCCCCCAGCCCGATTTGAACACAAGAGCCCTCCCCTCCTGGGGTTTCCAGCAGCTGGAATTCAGAAGCACTGCTGAAGCATGGCCATCCTGGCTAGGTTGGTGGCCGTCACCGCCTCCTGTGGGAGTGAGTGCCAAAGGCTATCTGTGAGTTTTGTGTCCTCCCACCCCTCTCCTCCCCAGCCCTACTGACTCGGACGTTCCTGGATCATGTTATGCTCTTCACGCAAACCAAGAAGCAAGCGCACCGCCTTCACATCCTGCTGGGCCTGATGGGCCTCCGTGTCGGGGAGCTGCATGGCGACCTCTCACAGGCGCAGCGCCTGGAAGGGCTCCGGTAGGCAGGGTTGGGAGCAGGGAGGGGGAGGGGGCGCAAGAGAGGCCGGCTGCCCCTGACTCTCCCTCTGCGGGTGCTGCTGTTGTCTGTAGGCGCTTCAAGGACGAGCAGATCGATGTGCTGGTGGCCACAGACGTTGCGGCGCGAGGACTGGACATTGAAGGTGTCAAAACGGTCGGTGGCTCTCCCCACTCTGTTGCCAACCCTTGCTCAGCCAGCTTGGGTCCTGCTTAGCTTGTCCTCAGGGCACTGGAAGAGCAGGATGCTGGACCACGTGGGCTCTTTGCCCGGTCCCGCAGGTGCTCTTCTGAGGCTTTCCTGTCTTGCCACAGGTGATCAACTTCACAATGCCCAACACCACTAAGCATTATGTGCACCGTGTGGGGCGCACAGCACGTGCAGGGCGGGCCGGCCGCTCCGTCTCCCTGGTGGGCGAGGAGGAGCGCAAGATGCTGAAGGAGATCGTGAAAGCCGCCAAGGCGCCCGTCAAGGCCAGAGTCCTTCCCCAGGGTAAGCAGGGTGGCAACAGGGAGGGGTTGGGGAGCAGGGTATGGGGACAGGCACCCTTAGGCCAGAGGTGGCGCTGTGGGAGGCTGAGCGGCTGCCCTTTGCCCCCAGATGTGATTCTGCGCTTCCGGGAGAAGATTGAGAAGCTGGAGTCAGACGTCTATGCTGTGCTGCGCCTGGAGCGCGAGGAGAGGGAGCTGCAGCACTCGGAGGCCCAGGTGAGGAGGAGCAGGGTGCAGAGGCAGCAAGGCGGGGGAAGAGGGAGGAGGCCTTAGGGGTGCCTGGGCTCATGGAAGCGTTTATCTTTGCAAAAGGGAGCATGCAAGTTCCTGCAGAGCAATTTGGTTTGAGTTCCTCCCTGCTTTGCCCCTCTGGGATTCCTTTAGTTGGCTCCTTTTGTGGTAACTTTCCCCCGTGGGACACCCCAGCCCGCCAGGTGGGTGAGGGAACATGACTCGCTACCAAGGTTCCTGGGCATTGAGGCTGTGCCCAAAGAGGGGCTCTCCCAACAGCAGCCCCTTGACTTTGCTCTCCTCCTAGATCAACACTGCCAAGCGGAAACTGGAGACGAGTGCTCAGGAAGGGGCGGAGGGCGCTGCCCGCAGCTGGTTCCAGAGCCGGGAGGAGAGGAAGAAGGAGAAGCGTAAGGGCCTGGCCGGGAGAGCGGGAGGGGGTGGCGGCAGGGGGGGGCCTTGGCTGTGAAGGGGGGTGTCTCTCCTCTCTGACATTGGCCCTGCCTGGCTTCTCACCTTCTGCCTCTGGGATCTCTCCTCGCCCCCAGTTGCCAAGGCCCTGCAGGAGTTTGACTTGGCGCTGCGAGGTACCAAGAAGCGGAAGAAGTTCATGAAGGAGTCTCAGAAGAAGAAGGCCCAGCTGACGGTGAGCAGTGGGTGGGTGAGAAAAGTTCATTTTGAGGGGCTAGTGAGTGAGTTGGGGGAGGAAGCACTGCTAGCCTCCTTTGTGCTGTCCCTGCAGCCGGAGGAGCGGTCCCAGTTCGAGATCCTGAAGTCCCAGATGTACGCTGAGCGTCTGGCCAAGAGGAATCGCCGACCCAAGCGTGCCAGGGCCATCCCCGAGGAGGTTCCGTCTGCAGTGGCCAAGGGAGGTAAGAAGCAGCTCCCCTCCTCGGCAGGGGAGGGGCTAGCAGGGGGCTGCCAGGCTGCAGGTCACCTTAGCTTCAACCTAGGGTCTCCCTCTCTCTGCCACATTCCTCAAGGGCCCAGGCAGCAACACAAGAAGAAGACATCTGTGTTTGATGAGGAGCTCACCAACACCAGCCAGAGAGCGCTGAAGCAGTATCGGGCGGGGTAAGTATTGTCCACAGGTGAGGAACCGCAGTGCAGAGCACCCCAAGCGAGAAAGTTGTTGGGGGCTTGGGAGCCAGAGTGCAAGGGCCTCCTTCTTTTCCAAAAGCACCAAGCAGTTAGCATCTAAACCAACTGTTAAAATGGGCCAGAAGTTCCACAGCTAGAATCATCTAGTCCAACCCCCTTCAATAAAGGAATCACACCCACCTCTTAGGGGGACAGGCTTGTGCCAACCCCCCCCCCCCCCCCGGTCAGCAGAGGCCCTGCCTGGCCGTGATCCTGACGTCTCTTTCCTGCAGGCCCTCATTCGAAGACCGCAAGCGCCTGGGTCTTGCCTCAAGGAGGAAAGGAGGGAATTTCAGAGCAGCCAGCTCTAGGTGAGGCTCCTTGTGCTCCCTGTCTTTTCCACCCATGTGTCTCCCTCCGGCTCTCTTCTGCTTCTCCCACCAGAGGACTGACGCGCTGCTTTCTGCTTCCTGTCCTTGTGCAGGTACAAGAGGAAGAAGTGAGGCAGGAGCTCTCGTTGGCTATCTTCAGAGGTTTCTGGATGGTGGAGCCCCTTTTGAGGCTTGGAATCCAGGTGAGCCTTCCTGGAGGCAGAAGCAACAGCCACATGGAGGCAGCTTCGGCCTGGGAAGGACAAGCCAGACCGCTTCCTGTAAATAGGAATTCACCAGCCAGTGTCTTGCTTGCCTGTGTATTGTAGCTCCGTTTGCTTTCTAACATTTCTCACCAAGGAGGAAACTGTTCATGTTCTGAAAAGTTGTAGATTATTCCACACGTTTATCATTAAAAATGACTTATTTGATTGACTACTGGTCTCATGTGACGCTTTCTTTAAAAAAAAAAAGTGTGGGTGATGGTAGAGAACCTCCTGTGTGGAATTGGGAAAATGTACCACTCAAGTGTGCTGTGAAATATGAAATCAAAAATTCCCAGTGTCAGGACAGAACAGGGTAATAAGATGGCAGAAATCTTGCTACAAATCATGATTTATTTACTGCTCAATTATTTGCATTTATAACTGGTCTCAAAAGAATTGCCCAAAATGGGACAAAACAATAAAAATATGTATTATGCCTCTAATGTTGAGAGGGAGAAATTATTTGATATTTTTTCTCCACTACATGTTTTTTCTGTGCAGCCTGTTCAGGAGCCGTGAACAATGTTTTAGTTGATTGTTGTAGCTTGTCTTCGCTTACCACACCCCACTGCTCTGCTCTGCTCTGATGTTATGAATGGTCTGTGTCACCATCAAGAAAACTCTGGGCTGTCCATAGATCAAGTGACTTTTAAGTTCTTAACCTAGCTCCAGGTTGTCATCCTACTCAGATGTTTCCCTGATAACCAATCAGTCAGTCCATCAATGGAAAAATAAGACTTAAGTCTTGCCCCAAAAAGGCAAGTAGACATTCCATCTTGGTGACTATGACACAGCCCACAACCCATGTCATTTGGGCATTTTTCTATCAAACAGCAAGCAAGTTCTCAACTGGGGCTTTTCCTGCCTGCTCCTAGCAGCAGATTAGCAAACGTTAAACCACCTCCTCTTCAGGAATGCTTGAGCAGTTTGATGCCTTGGCAGCAACCACAGGGACAAGGCTGCAATGTTCCCCCTCCCCCAGGCTTTGGCATGAGCTCCCCGCACTGAACCCAAGATGAGGAGCAAAAAGCTGGTGACTAGCTTCTGAATAGCACTTGCTGGAAGCCACAGGAGGGCAGAGGGTCCTGCTTGCGGGTTTCCCACTGGGGCATCTGGTCAGCCATTGTGAAAAGAGGATGCTGGACCAATGAGCCATTGGCCTCGGACTTCCGGCGAGGACGCCATCGCGGGCGGTCGTGGGTTGCCTCGGCAGCGAGGCGACCCAGGCCGGCCCGGCGGTTGGAGCCCCGCTACCACTAAGCGGGGCTCCGGTGAGGCGCGGGAAGAGCATCCCGCGCCTTGGGCTCCCTGGCGGGCCCGCTAAGGCTCCGAACCCTTCCCTCGCTCCCCCTGTAAAGGGGGAGTGGGGGTGAAGGGACTACGGAGCCGGGCCATTAGGGGACATGCCCCAACCGGGTCGGCGAAGCGGCGACCGCCGCCCGCAGTGAGCGACATCGTTCTCCCTGCAGAGGAAAAAAACAAGGAAGCCCGGTGGCTGTGAGTACATGATTGGACTTATTTTTCGTATTTAACGATCCAGGAGGTATTATGGAAAGGAAGCCTGCCTCCCTCCCTTCGGTGGAAAGAAAATAACGGTTTCGAGAGACTGCTGTTACAGTGATGGTTATAAAGTACTGATTTTTTGACAAGTGAGACTATTTAGACCTCCCTTTGGGGGAGCAAGACGGTGGAGAATATCTCTCTTTAAAATTATGTCTTTGAGCCCTGGCTCCAGGGAAAATGGCTGCGAAAGCTTGAGATTGAGTGGAAAACTACTGGCATCAAGATGGAAAAATATTGAAATTGAAACTGAAATTTGATACCTATGCCCGCTTCTGCCATGCTGGGTTTCGTTTTTGAGTTGGTTATGAACCATGGATTGACTGATGAACAAAGGATTACTTTTTTGAGACTGGAACTGCTTAACCAGAAATTGGTGATATTGAACCGGGATATGGCAGAAAAGGTACTTCCCACAGAGGAGACTTTTCAGGACATGGCTGCAATGGAAGAGAGCCTTGGCAAAGAGCTGAAGGGGATGATTGAAGAACAGAGCAAAATGGCTTGGCAACTCCGGAAAAAAGAAACGTCCTTTGGGGGTGGCAGACCCAGGACGGGGAAGATAAAAGAAGAATGGAACATTGAATCGGAGAAGCTGGAAGAAGATGATCTGCGTACCCTGATGCTCTATGCAAGGACTGTTGTGGACTTTGTCTGGATCTGTGGACTTATAAGAAAAGAGGACAATTTGAGGAGTGGTTCCGGAGTAAGACGGAAAAGGAAAATGGTTAGAAGGGGGATAGGGTGAATTGTATTAAGGGTAAAGTAAAAACGGTTTATTACGGTACCCTGAAGCCGGTGTGTCAAGATTTTAAGTTTTTGAACTAGAAAAGGGATATTTTGATTTCTTTTTATTAGCAGCAGTTTAAGGGAAAGAAGATGTCTGTTATGATTTGATTTAAGAATAATATGTTAAGATATGGAGTTTTGTTATTAATTACTATGATGTTATAATATGATCTGATTTTAGTTAAGTTAAGAAGTGGAATATTATTGTAAACTAAAAAATAAGATTTTAAGAAGAATGCTTAGTTTTGAATTTTTAAATGAATTTAATTTTTAGAATGTGAAGTTATTAAAGTAGAATCTGGAATTGGAACCGAAGGAGAGAAGGCAGGGGAAGTCAACTGTAATGATTCGACCAAGAATTTTTTTTTTTTTTGTATTTAAACAAGAAGAAGAATCGTTGGTATGTTTGTATCTGTTTAGTTTTAGTTGTGGTGGGTAAGTGTTGGGTTAATGTTGGTGAAGGTGTTGGATTGTTCTTTGTTATGGAAAAACCAATAAATTCTTTATAAAAACAAACAAACAATGAGCCATTGGCCTCATCCAGCAGGCTCTTCTTAAGTTCCTGAGCCCAGGTGAAGAGCCCTCCAGGAAGCCTAGACTCGTTTGCTTTGCTCAATCTCAGAATGAATTTGCACCGAAACAGCAGGAAACTTCCCAGTGTTTATTAGAAAGGGCAACATGACAACCCCCAAAATATAAAACATACACACAATCCCCCCACCCCACCATTCCCTCAAGACACAAGTCCAAAGGTACAAATTCTGCTCCCTTCACAGCGTCACCTCTCAGGGCCTGGGTGGGCGCATGCCAGGAGGAGGGGGACCTAGAAAGGACAGAGCAGAGAGGCAATTAGCTTTGCAGGTGCTGCTCCAGGGGGCAGCAGTGCTCTTGCGCCCCTAGGACAACCTTGCCCTTCCCTTCCCCTTAGTTCCAGGATTATCAAGGGCTTCTGTTGTCTTCCAGTGAGATTTCCATTCACAGGAGGCCGACAGGCAGCAGAAAAGGAAACTGGCTTTGGCTTCACCCACAGCCAGCCCTTGACTCAG
Organism: Lacerta agilis; assembly: GCF_009819535.1. NCBI lineage: Eukaryota > Metazoa > Chordata > Lepidosauria > Squamata > Lacertidae > Lacerta > Lacerta agilis. The sequence continues at coordinate 95,258,664 of NC_046317.1, read as the reverse complement.
GATCAAAGCCAACTCACCTCTCATGCCAGGGGGAGGAGGCCTCATCCCAGGAGGCGGCATGCCCATCGGGGAGCCTCGGCCAGGTGGCATGCCCATCGGGGGCCCCATGGGGGGCCTCATTCCAGGGGGAGGCCCCATCATCCCTGTAGTGAAAAGGAATCCACTTCAGTCCCCTTGACTCTGTAGACCACCCCTCCCCTAAGCCCCAAAGTGAACCTCAGAGTAATCCTGCTTTGACAACAACTCTTCATGGTGCTCAGTTACTGTCATTTCATCCCAGGTTCTGCCAGTGTGGGTGGGAGAGGCAACTGGGTTTCTGCTTACCTGGAGGTGGGGTCCCTCTGCCCATAGGTGGAGGGGGGCCTCCGCGGCCTGGCGCATACTGCGTGGGGGCTCCTGCAATACTGGCCGTTGCAGCAGCCGCTGCAGCAGCAACTGTCCCTCGGCTCTGAGGAGTCATCACCTGGGAGGGGAGAAGAGGCTTTTAGAGATCTTCTGCAAGTGAGATCCCAAGTTGGAGGGATCCACTGCTGTTCCCTCCCCTGCAAACATCCAGTGTCAATGTCCTTGAGCTTCCCCAGATCCCCCCCCGCCAGGCAATTTATTGGGAGGAAGTGCCTCCTCCTTACCTGCTGGGATGGGCCACCAACACCACGCACGGGGCCAGCCAAGCCTGCGGGTGCCTGGGGCATGGGAGCTCCTGCGGGGACGCCCCTTCCAGCAGCTCTGCCGACACCAGGTCCTCCAGCAGCTCCAGCCAGGGGCACGCGAGCGATGCCAGTCTGAAAGAGCCAAACAGTGACTGCAGCAGGACAGTTTTCCGGTCGGAGGTGGTTCTTAACGCAAAACCTGCCATGCTCAGGAATGTCAGGCCATCACTTGCATAATATTATTTTTAAAAAATCTGGGGACACACACACATTTACCTGCTTCACCTTTCTCTTCCCAACTCCAAAATCTGACTTTTCTCCCTGCACTCCCCTGAAGCTCCAGTTGCTTTCTTCCAAGTACCACACCAATGAGTATTTGGCTGCCCTTCTCCTCTCTGCCGCCATTAACCCCCATCCTCTGATTGATTTCTTACCCCTCCCTGGTATTCTCCAGGTTGATTTTTGATTCTCTGCTATTCCTGACATGTAGAAGAAGCAGACGTTTCAATATATTTTATAATAAATATATACTTGCAGGTCCTTCAGCTTCAGAAGCATACCATAAATATTTTAGAGCAAACCCCAAAAGCCAGGCTTAGCCGATGCTCTGCTAAGCCATTTTGGGAAGGGACAGGAGCACGAGCAAACATCTCCCCATATCTGGCTCCACTTACATCTTTTGGGGGTGGCCCCTCAACTGTCATGGAGACCAGATTCTCTCCTCGCAGCAACACCAGGCCCAGGACTCTCTTCTCTTCCCGCTCAGGCTGCTTGGAGTTCTTGGGCCTAGAAGGAAGGAAGAAGGAACCCAAAGCTGTATCACAAGCATCTTTTCCCCCTACACCTATGTGGGCCCCTGAGAGAGGTGGTGCCTTATGCCACATTGGAAGGGGGGTCAAAGGGGGGGGGAGAGACTGAATGGGGGCCCCAGGCTATGGCAGAAGCACCACCATCCCAGGGGTCGGAAGGCCTGCCCTTGCTGCCTTCGGAAAGCCTTCCAATGGCCCTTCCCTTCCCCAAGGAGGACCAGGCGGGGGAGACCCTGGCCGCCTTCAGGGCTGCGTTGGTGGGGTGATCTTGCCCCCTAACCACTGACAAATGAGCTCTTCTACTGCCTCTCCTCCACCCCCCATTCAATTCACCCTCTATTTAACACATTTAATAAAGTGCAACAATCAATATTTTAATTTATAAATGTAGTTATGGACACATTTTTAGTCTATTTAGCACCCCCCCCCCAGTTTGCGCCCCTGGCGGGGGCCCACCTCCCATCCCCCGAGCTATAGCCCTGGTTGCAGGTTCCCCTCCTTCCACCCGTTTGGTTTGTGCCCCAGGAAGTGTCATGAGGGGCTGGGTCGGCGGGGGGGGGGGCTGTCTGGGGTGCAGCCCAGCGAGGCCTTTCCTGGGCAGGCGTCTGCTGGGGGGGGGTGTTGCTGAGCGCCCCCCAAGGAGCCCCTCCCCGGGTGCTGCCCCCCCCCGCCGCTCACTTGATCTTCCTGAACTCGTCGCAGTCGCAGAGGATGAGGTTCATGTGCTTGTCGAAGGCCTTGAAGGTGCCGATGAAGACGCGGCCGTCCTGCAGGATGCAGCGCATGCGGTAGTCGATGTGCTGGAGCATCTTGCTGCTCTTGCCCACCGTCTGCGGGGGAGGGAGAGGGGAGAGTCAGGGGGGGCGGAATAAGGAGGGGGTCCCCCCTCAATCCCACCCCCCCACCCCACCCCACCCCACCCCCCTCACCATGGTGGCGGTGGCGTCGGTCCTGCCTCCTCCGCGGCTTCCCTTCTGCCTTCCTTCCTTCCTTCCTTCCCGCCGCCTCACGAACCAAAGACGCGCCTCGCGCTGCCTGAGCGGAACCGGAAGCGCCCGCCGACCGGACGCTCCCCCGTCAACACTTCCGGCGCGCGGCCCCTCCCCCGGAGGCGCGGCTCGTTGCCCGGGCGACCGCCCAGCGCGGCCCGACGGCGGTTCCGGAGGAGGGCGGAGCTCCGCGGTCTCCATGGCAGCCGGCACCGGGCGACGAGGCCCCGCCTCCCTGGCTGGAGAGAGACGGAGCGGAGCGGGCGCCAATGGGGGACGGGGCGCCTTCCTGAGTGGCGGGCGCCGCTCGCCAATGGGGCTGCGCGGCCGGGCGTGAGGGGCGGGACGCAGCAGGATCCGCGGCCGGAGAGCGGCGTCGGCGGAGCGGAGGGTCCCGGTCAGCCGGGTGAGCGCCGGGGGCGGGCGGCGGGGAGGGCGGTCGGCCTCGGCTCCGGGGACAGAGAGGCGGAGCGGCCGACTCTCGGGGCTCCGTATCCCCCGCCCCCTCTTGTCTGTTGGTCACGCAGAGAGAGGGGGGAGGAGCCCGGATAGTACTTCAAAGGACGCCGCTCTGTGTGTGTGTGTGGGGGGGGGGGGACACGGGCGCCCCTGGCTGGCCCTGCGGGACACCGCTAGCCCCCTCCGGCCCCCCATCTCCGGACAGAGGCCCTCGCGGGCCGCCGCCTCCTCCCTCCTGCTGCTCTGGAGAGGCCCGCGGGGGGGGGGGCTGGAGGCTGCCTGCTCAGAGGGAGGGAGGGGGTCCCTTCCTTGCCCCCTCCCTCGACGCCACCTTTCTCCATGGAGGAGGGAGGGAGGGAGGGAGAGGGCGATTCCCTCCTTTGGCCTGGAGGAGGTGCTCGGCTTCTTCCCCCAACTGGGCGCCCGTCAAGCATCTCCCCGCCCACCCGCTGGGACCTCCCCATAAGCCGCAGCTTTTTGGGGGGTCTCCTGCTCTTGCCCCCAGTGGAGCAGCTGCGCTTCCCTGGCTCATCTCTGCTCTCCCCTCCCTCCAAGCAGGCAGGCAGGCAGGGTCTGTGGGTGGGAGGGCCTGGCGGGCGAGAGACCTGGTCCTGCGCTGCCCTGACACCTAGTTCCTGCGCCCCCCCCCCCGAAATAGCCCCAGCAATGCCCCTTGGCTTCCTGTCGCCTAGCTCTTCTGCAGAAGGAGCCTGGTTCCTCTTCCCTTCCCAGAAGGAGGCGGCTTCCTCATGGGCCGCTGCTGCTTTTGCTCTACCAGAACCTGGGTGGGTAGCCACAACCCCCACCCCCACTTGCCTGGGGTGGGCAGAAGGCAATTGACAGGTGGGGAGCTGCAGAGGGGCAGTTGGGCGAGAGGCAAGGGAAGGGACTTGGTGTGTGGGATTTGCCTTGCCTGATGGAAGCCTCACATCCTTCTTTTAAAAAGAGCCAGCAGAATGCATGCATGTGGGCATCTGGAACAGGTGCAGCGCTAGCTAAATCTCAGGTTCCATCTGCAGTGCCCTTTATTTCATGGGACCATCCCTGGGAGACCCAGCTCCCTGGGCACGCTGACATGAAATAGTTTAGTGCCTTCATCTCCATCTCTCTTAAAAACGAAATGGCACATCATTACTCTCAACTGTGATGCCCTTAAAATATATTCAACTTTTCTAGGAAAAACAGGTTGGGTTGGATGTACTGTGTAAGTTGCAGCGTGCTTTATTCCCCCCACCCACCCAATGACACAAGTCAAACTGTTTTTAAATGTTCAAAGACTTGCACAGCACATAATGAGCCACATCTCCTTGCAAAACTAAGAGGTCAAAGAAAGCTACTAAACTGGATCTCCAGCAGGGAATTTATTGGGAGGTTCCCCCTCCTGCTGCTGCTGCTGCCCTCCTGAGCAGAGAGGGAAGGAGGTGGCACATCCCTCTGCCCTCCCAGAGCAGCAGCCGCCAGGAGAGGGTTAAGGGCGCCTGGTCTTGAATAGGAGGAGGCTGGTGGTGAAGGGGAGGCAGGCAGAGGCACCAGCTGCTCTGTCCCCTCCAAGGCGAAGAGGTGCTGAGCCCGTGTCTTCCCTGGCATCCCTTGGGAGGGGGTCTGGCTGGCTGTTGTGGTGAGGAGAGGGGGGCCTCACTCGCCTGCACTTCCTCTGTGGCAACTCCTTGGCAAAAGAGCAGAGCTGGGGCATCCGGGCAGCCCTGCCCTGCTTCCTTGCCAGCTTGCCCTCCCAGCGGATTCCCAGCTCTAGGAAGGTGGGGCCTGGCAGTCTTTGGGGGCAGCCCAGAATTGGACCTGGCCAGAGCAGCAGGAGGTGGTGCTGGGTGCCTCTGAGAGCAGTGCCCCTCCTTGCCAGGTCACTGCTGGGTACTGGGGGGGGGGCAAAGAGCTTGCCTAGCCAGAGGGCTGGCTCTGCTTTCCAAGGCTTTGGGCCTGTGCAGACGCTGGTGCTGCTGGGTCCTTGGAGTGCCTGCTTGAGGGGGCATCTCTCGGGCAGAATCCCCTCTGCACTGGAGCTGACTTGCCTTTCCCTTCTGGCTAGGTTTAGGAGGCCCATTCCTCGCCCCCACCTGTAAGGTGGCCATCAGCCTGGAGGGATGCCACCCCCGTCGGACATTGTCAAGGTGGCTGTGGAGTGGCCGGGTGCCAACGCTCAGCTGCTGGAGATTGACCAGGTGACGGGCGCAGGCTGACTTTAAGAGCATCAGAAGAACTGCTGCATCAGGCCTGGGGGGGGCACCACATCCAGCATCCTGTTCTCATAGTGGCCAACCAGGTGCTCATTGTGGGAAACCCACTAGCAGGATTCAAGGACATGAGCCGCCTCCCCTCCTGCGGTTCCCAGCACCTGAGGATCAGAAGCCCGGCTGCCTCCAACTGGGGGTGGGGTGGGTCAGAGCTGAGCCCATGTGGCTGGTGGCCATTGTGAGCCCTGTCCTCCCCCAGGAATGAGTCTGACCCTCTTGGAAAGCCCTCCAAACTGGTGGCCAAGCTGCTTCCTGTGGGAGGGAGTTCCATAGTTCCACTCTGCTCTGCGCTAAGAAGGGCTTTCTTTTCTCTGCCCTGACTCTTCCAACTGTCAGCTTCCTGGGGTCTCCAGGCCTTCTAGTGCTGAATGGTGGGTGGGCCGGGGAGGGGGGTGAGGGCAAAGGGGGGGCCTGCTGATCACCTGCCGTCCAGAGGAGAGTTATAGTTCAGGCTTTTCTTCCTTCCCCCTGCCTCTCTCAGAAGCGGCCTCTGGCGTCCATCATCAAGGAGGTCTGTGACGGGTGAGTGGGAGCCACTGCTGGCTTCATGGGGGCCATGCTAGCCTCCCCCCCCCTGCCACCTGCTTGGTTGGGGCTCTGGAGCGGCTGGATCCCCTCCTCTAAGCTCCCTCTTCTGGCTCCTGGGTGTGGCTCACCTGCCCCTCCTGCTAGCTTGCTTCCTGAGGGCGGAGGCTCACATGGTCCTTCCCCCCCTTAGGTGGTCGCTGCCCAACCCAGAGTACTACACGCTGCGCTACGCAGATGGGGCCCAGCTGTACATCACAGAGCAGGTGCGTGGGGGCTGCTCCCTAACTCCCCACCTAAGAAATCAGGGAGCGGGCCATAGGGTGCCATGCAACTCCTTGCAACTCTGATCAGGGTGGGGGGCCTTGGAGGAAACCCACAGAAGCAGACCAGGAACCCCGCTGGTGGGCCTCCACTCCTCCCCCAGTCGTGCTAAGCAGCCCCCGACCTCTTGCCTTGCAGACCCGCTGTGACATCAAGAACGGGACCATCCTCCAGCTGGCTGTTTCTCCAGTAGGTCTGGGCTGCCCCTTGGGGGGGGGGTTCTTCATCCCCCTTTGGGGATTTGGAACCTGCTGGCTGGCTTTGGGCTCGTAGCAGGAGGTCACCTCCTCTTGCTCTCTCCTGCCCGGCTGAGGGGAGCCCCCTGGTGGGGGTTTGCAAGGGGCTAGCTGTTGCCCTACCCCCCAGTCCAGGGCCGCCCGCCAGCTGATGGACCGGACACAGTCGCACAGCATGGAGGCTCGGCTGGAGGCCATGAAAGAGCTGGCCAAGCTCTCTGCGGACGTCACCTTTGCCACAGAGTTCATCAACATGGACGGCATTTCGGTGCTCACCCGCCTCGTGGAGAGCGGCACCAAGCTCCTCTCCCAGTAAGTGCCCGGCGGCCCCCAAGGGGGGGGGCAGGCATCCAGCACCAGCAGCACTCACTTCCTTGAGTGCCTGTCCTTCAATGTTGACAGTTCTGGCCTTCTCTTTGCGCCAGCACTGCAGCCTCTTCTGGAAACGGGTGCTCTTGCTGTGGGGGGGGGGGAGCAGCTGCCCCAGGGCTGCCAAGAGGGCAGGGGAGGCAGGAGAGACTCCGGCGCCGCCTTCTCTTTGCTCTTCCACAGAGCCTGGCTTGGGTGCTCTTTCTCTCCTCCTGGCACAGGAGGTGGCAGCTGGGATTCAATGCTGGTCACTGGGACACCCAGAGGCACAGAGAGGGGAAAGGCCGTCAGCCTGGGTCTGGGTCTTCTCCCCATACTTAGTGTAGCAATGTAGGCACATAAGACGGACCCTGCTGGATCAGGCCAAAGGGGGCCCACCAAGTCCAGCAGCCTGTTCTCCCAGAGGTCCACCAGGGGCCCACCTGCGGTTATCAGCAACTGGGATTCAGAAGCATGGCTGCCTCTGACTGGCTGAGCCGAGCCACCCAGAGCCCTCTCCGCCTCTAGGTGTTGGTCGAATCCACTTTGAAAGCCTTCTAGGGTGATGGCCTGCAGGAGGGAGTTCCACAGTTTAGTTGCACTGTGTGAAGAAGGACTTTGTTTTATCAGTCCTGAATCTTCCAGCATTCAGTTGTGTGGGATATCCACAAGCCCTGGAATTAGAAGACAGGGAGGAAAAAGTTTCTCTCTCCACTTTCTCAATGCCATGCATGATTTTACGAACTTCCATCGTGTCGCCTTTTACATTTTCTCTAAACTAAAAGGCCCAAATGCTGCCACCCTTTCCTTAGCCAAGCCTTCCTAGATGTGTAACTTAATCCAGCTTTTTAAACTTGATTTTATCTGCATTTTGGCAAATGTATCCTGCCTGCTGTTTTCAAAGTCTGTTTCATTGCTGTTTGTAATGAATATTTTATGGTATTATATATAGCGTTTAATATGATTTTTTAAAAACTGCTAAATAGTTAATTCAATATCCGAGTTGGATTTTAGTGGGCAAGCACCGAGAGGCCTTGAGTCTGTCTGTGGCCTGAGCAAATCCTCCTGTGTCATTGCCGGACCTCAGCTGGCTGGTCGTTCTGAGTGCCCTTTCCTTTCCCAGCCCTGCTCTAGTTCTCCAGACTGCATTCTGCAGCACAGCCCACAGCCAGATGGTATGGAGGGAGCACAAATTGCTGCCTCTGGCCTCTTTGAGTTGCAGGTGCTGAGGACACTAGGAGGCCCCAGAAGCAGGCGGCTCCCTTTCCCACTGCCCACTATGCTGCCGTGAGACTGCCAAGATGGTGCCGGGTTGCAGCTCTCTGGAAGGGCTGCCTTGCCCAGCCATGAGTGGGGAGAGAGGGAGCCCTGAGGGTGCCTCCCCCCACACGGCTGATCCGCCTTCCCCTGTGCCCCCTGCAGCTACAGTGAGATGCTGGCATTCACCCTGACAGCCTTCCTGGAGCTCATGGACCACGGCATCATCTCCTGGGACATGGTGTCCATCAGTTTCATCAAACAGGTACAGTCTCCGTGAGAGCAGGCGGCAGGGCTGGGCAATCTCTGCTTTTCAACATCTCACCCACTAAACATCACGTTGTACCAATATATTGCCCTGTCTGAAATAAGGATGGATCCCTGCAGAGGCATCGGCTGGCTTCACTGTTTTCCCTGCATTGTGCTTTTTGCTGGCTCCTACTCTTGGGATTTGCTGCATGAGGCAGGAGAGAGCTGAGCTGGCAGAGCTAACAGGGGCTGCAGGAATTGAGAGAAGCCTTGGCTGGCTTCGTGGTTTTTCCTGCATCGTGGTTTTTGCATAGCAACTGTGATTCGCGATATATTGCCAGGTCAAAAATTACGAAACTGATAACAGTGGTACCTTGGTTCTCAAACTTAATCCATTCTAGAAGTCTGTTCCAAAACCAAAGTGTTCCAAAACCATCTGAAGAAGTGTACATGCACACGAAAGCTCATACCAAGAACAAACTTAGTTGGTCTCTAATGTGCTACTGGAAGGAATTTTTTAATTTTTTATTTTGTTTTGACCAAAACCAAGTGGCGCTTTCCCATAGAAAGTAATGCAAAATGGATTAATCTGTTCCAGACTTTTAAAAACAACCCCTAAAACAGCAATTTAACATGAATTTTACTATCTAACGAGACCACTGATCCATAAAATGAAAGCAATAAACAATGTACTGCAGTCACACAATCAATCAGTAGCTGAACTGGGTTCCACACAGTCACATAAAAAAGAGCTGCAAAAACAAAACACAAAATAAATAGCAAAACAGACCGACCTCAGTGTAACACTCAAAGCGGAAGTGTGGCACTCAAAACGGAGGACGTTCTGCTTCCAAAAAAAGTTCACAAACCGGAATATTTCCAGGTATGCAGTGTTTGGGTTCCAAATTGTTTGAGTACCAAGGCATCACAAAATGGACTTCAAACCAGTTTAGACAACCCTGATACATGGCCCAGTCCTAGCAGGCGGCACAGGAGAAGGGAGGGGCAGTGGGCATGCATGCCTCTGGCGCTCAGTGCCCTTTGCCTCCCCCCCTCCCCAGATCGCGGGCTATGTGAGCCAGCCGACGGTGGACGTCTCCATCCTGCAGCGCTCCTTGGCCATCCTGGAGAGCATGGTGCTCAACAGCCAGAGCCTCTACCAGAAGATAGCCGAGGAGATCACCGTGGGGCAGCTCATTGCCCACCTGCAAGTGTGAGTAGCGCCTGTCAGGGTGGGAGGAGGTGGGGAACCGCCTGCCGCTCACCCCCACCCCCCACCCTGTGCCTCTGCAGCTCAAACCAGGAGATCCAGACGTATGCCATCGCCTTGATCAACGCCCTCTTTCTGAAGGCCCCGGAGGACAAGAGGCAGGTGGGTGGCTGGGCAAGGGGGTGCCATGGGGAGGGAGTGGAGGCCACCAGCCTCGTGACTGGCCGGTCTGTGGATGTGCTGTGTGGCACTGTGTCTCTGTGTCTGCCCGTCTCCCCCTGCCCGCCTGCCCTCCCTGCGAGGGTCTCTGTGCTGACTCTTCTGCCGGCTTCTCTTTGTGTCTTTCTGCTTCCTGTTGTCCGCAGGAGAAGCTCCTTAACCCGCTAGACCTGCCTTGCACTGTAAGTAAATCCCCCAGCTGGCGAAGGTGGAGGAGTTGTGGCCTGGGAAGCTCCTCTCTAAGAGCACTGATGTTTTCTCTCTTCAGAACCAGAAAGGGGAATAGAAATGTCTTGGAAATAAATAGAGAGAGACCCCCGTACCCTTCCTCTGCCTCTGTCTCTCTCTGTCTCCGTCTCTGCCTATGTCTGTCTCTCTCACACACATACCTGTATATCTGGCTTGCACACCTTGCATGTGTTCACAGGGAGAGGAGATTGTGGCCACTTTCTCCTCCCTCGTTCTTTGGCTGCTCAGGCTTAATGCATCTTTTGAACTCAGGGCAGCGTTTTTGTCCTCCTGGACAAGCCGTGGGCTGTAAGCCAGAGGACAAGCTGGGCTGCAGCTCCTGGTTAATCTGGAGAGGGCAAAACCAGAGTGATTCTTTTTCTTCCCCCTCCCACCCCTGCCACCGCTTGGGTCTGTTGTTGTTGCATCCAGTGGGGGGGGGGGTGCTCTGTGGGTGCACAGGGATGGGCCCGGAGGGAGTGAAGGTGGCCTGGGCTCCTTGGCGGGGCTGCTGAGGTGGGGGCTTTGGGGGTGCAGCATTCCTCCAGCTGCTGCAGCTGCTTTGGGTGATGGACAGCTAGAGGACTCCCAGAGGGGGGAGCAGCCCCTTTGCTGAATGGCTGCGTTGCCTGTGCTTGGAGCAGGCTGTCGCAACACTGCTAAGCTGCTCAGCACCCTTTGCCCCCCAGGAGGTGGGGCACGGTTGGAGTTTCTCTCTCTTTCTCTCTCTCTTTCTCTGTCTCCTCTGTAAACCCCCAACAGGAAATGGCCAACGCCTTTGCTCAGAAGCACCTGCGCTCCATCATCCTGGCAGTGAGTAGTAGCAGGCTTTGGCCTTGACATAGCTGTGTCTCTCGGCAACCACCTCAACCCCATCTCAGGGCGCCCGGTCTTTGTGACCCCCCCATTGCACGGTCTCTGGCCTGGCCAGGCAGCTGCCATTGCTGCAGGCTGTGGGTGTTTCTGGGCGCAGAGGGTGGGGGCTCCTGTTCCTCCCCAGCCAGGCATGTCCCGCACTGGTCAGGGGCCAGAAGGGGGACCTGTCCCTGCTCACTCAGGGAGGGGTTGGCAGGTGAGCCTCTTCCACCTCCTCTCTCCCTCCCTCCCTCTCCTCCTGCAGCACGTCATCCGGGGCAACCGCCCCATCAAAACGGAGATGGCCCATCAGTTGTACGTGCTGCAGGTCCTGACCTTCAACCTCCTGGAGGAGAGAATGATGACCAAAATGGACCCCAGCGACCAGGTGACTGGCAGGACTGTGGCCCCCCTCTGCGTGAGCGGCAGCCTCTGCGCTGGGCTCACACTCTGCCTCTCTCTCCTCGCTCGCCAGGCGCAGAGGGACATCATCTTTGAGCTGCGCAGGATCGCCTTTGACGCCGAGTCGGAGAGCAACAGCCTCCCTGGGGGCGGGACAGAGAAGAGGAGAGCCATGTACACCAAGGACTACAAGATGCTGGGCTTCATGGTAGGCAGCCCCCCAAAGACCCTCTCATTCATTCATTCAGCAGCCTGTTCTCCCCATGGCCAAGCAGGTGCCCCAGAGGGAACCAGCAGGCCAGACCAGAGCACAAGAGCAGCGCTTTCCCCTCCTGTGGTACCAGCAATGGACATTTGATTCGATTTAATATTTATGGTACACTTTTCCAGCCACAAATGTGCAGCTCAAAGCAGCTCACAAACATCACAATAACATTAGGAAACAACAGACATTGCAGTCGCTGTTCTGTCAAACACAATAACATCTAAGTAAAGCAAACAACAAATTCATCAAAATGATTAATACAATTAAGTAAATTTATAGTATTTCTAAATGCCAGAAGAATATCAGAAATTGTTCATCAAAACTGTTTAATACAATTCAAAATTCCAACGGATGGAGCAGGGCTTCCCAAACTTGGTTCTTCAGCTGTTTTGGGACACCACTTCCCATCATTGCTGGCCACTGGTCCTGCCAGCAAGTTTGCTAGCCCTCACTTGAAGCCATCCAGGCTGGTGGACCTCACTGCCACCTGTGGGAGGGAGTTCCACAGCTGAATTTTCCACTTCCTTTTCCCTGCCCTGCATCCATCAGCTGTGGGGACTCCTTGGGGGTAGCCCCTTCCTTCTGTTGCTGACAGTAGGCGTTGGTTTTTCTCCTGCGTAGAACCACATCAACCCTGCCCTGGACTTCACCCAGACCCCGCCAGGAATGCTGGCCTTGGACAACATGCTCTACCTGGCCAAGTGCCACCAGGACACCTACATCCGGGTAAGCGGGGAGGGAGGGTGCCCCCCACCCCCTGCAAAGGCCAAGGCTCCTGGACCAGCCACACACCCCTCACTCTGCTCCCTTCCTGCCCCACAGATCGTCCTGGAGAACAGCAGCCGGGAGGATAAGCACGAGTGTCCCTTTGGGCGCAGCGCCATTGAGCTCACCAAGATGCTGTGCGAGATCCTGCAGGTCGGGGAGCTGCGTAAGTGAAGTTGGATGAGGAGGGAGGGGGGAGCACACTGCGAGGTGGAGTGGGGAGCACCCATAGAACCCTTGTGCCAGGGGGGACCCTCTCCTCCGCCCAAAAAAGCCCCTGGCCAGGCTGAGCCAGTCCAAGGAAGAGGGTCTGCCTGTTCTATAGGACGGTTTGGCAGCAGAACGCTCTCCCTGGGAAGATGGTGGACGCTCCTCCTTTGGAGGTTTCCAAGCAGAGGTGGGGGCGGTGGCTTCTGCTGGGGGCTATTTGGCTATGGGGACTGGACTTGTTCACCCTCAGGGTCCCTTCTGTAATTCCATGGCTGGATTGTGGGCTTTGCTGTATAAATGGAAAATTTGCCTCTCTGGCTGCACCCGATAGTTGCCACCAGCGACATGGGGCCCCCTGAAGCTGCCTGTGCAGGAAAGCGGTCCCTGGACTGAAAGGGCCCCCCTCCAACCAGGGAATTTACGTTGCTTGATGGTGGCCACGGTGCTCCTCCCACGTGTTTGGCTTCCTCTTGCTCCCTGGCGCTCCCCCTGAGGTGCCATCCTGGCTGCTCTGACCTCCCTCCCTCTCCCTGCCCAGCCAACGAAGGCCGCAACGACTACCACCCCATGTTTTTCACCCACGACCGCGCCTTCGAGGAGCTCTTTGCCATCTGCATCCAGCTGCTCAACAAGACCTGGAAGGAGATGCGGGCCACGGCAGAGGACTTCAACAAGGTGGGGTGGCCGTGGGGCAGAGGCAGGGGGTGGCGGGAGGGGGCAGCTGCTCTCCAGTGGGCACAGGTCTCCTTCCCTCTGCCCCTGGCACCTCCTCTTGACTTCCGGCCCAGCTGGGCCATCTCCCTTCCCCTCCTGCTCCATAAGAACAGAATGTGGGAAGGATTCACCTCTCTGCCCCACTGGTCTGGCCCAGGTGAGGGAACACACTTTTAAATCGCAAGGAAACCAAGAGAATAGCAAGCCAAAGCGCCTTGTAGGGACCCGGTTGATTAAAACTATTGCACAACAGGGCAGCCTTGCCAGCGAGCAAAGACTGCCTCCAAAGGACATTTGAACAAAGCTTTTATTGGTATGCATCACAAAGCATCATGGCATGTATCAAAAGAGGGTACAGGACAAGGAGTGTAAAAAGTCCGGCTCGCTCTGTTTTCAGCTTTGGCACTTGGTTTCTGTCCTTCAGTAAGGAAGGGCCTGTTGACATTCCCTTATCTTCCTTCCATGTCCCCGGAATGCTTCAAGGAGAAGCTTGCTTTCCCCTCCCAGCTCTAAATATACCTCCTTGGCCGGCTGTTGGTGCCCTTCTAGTAATACCAATAAACCTCCCCCCATCCAGGGTCAGAGAAGCATGAAATGCCATGCAGGAGGGAGGCCTGTGAGATTTGCAAAAGGCAGGAACACAAGAGTCCAAGCACTCGTGGATACATTGACACATAATCCTATAAACGCGTGAAACAACTCAAGCCAAATTTGCACCAAGAATCTAATAACAAAATTTCTGTATCAATAAGAGGAGGTCCCTGGATCAGGCCAGAGGTCATCCATCTAGCCCAGCATCCTGTTCTTACAGTGGCCAGCCACATTGCAGATGATGGGAGACCCATGAACAGGATCTGAGTGCGAGAGAACTTTTCCCCACCTCAGGTTTCCAGCGACGGCCATCAAGAAGCATTCCTGCTACTGACCAGGGAGGCAAAGCAGAGCCACTGTGGTCAGTGGCCTCAGTAGCCCTTTCAGAGCCACCCAGGCCATCCCTGCCTCCTGCAGGAGGGGGTTCCACAGGTTAACAATCACTGCATGAAGAAGTCCTTCCCTCCCTCAGTCCTGATTCTTCTGGATGTCCCAGTCCCACACTTCTGGTGTTGCGAGGGAGGGAGAAGAGCTTCTCCCTGCCAGGCGTAATGTTGCCCCCCTCTCCCAGGTGATGCAGGTGGTGCGGGAGCAGATCATGCGGGCGCTGCCCTCGAAGCCCAACTCCCTGGATCAGTTCAAGAGCAAGCTGCGCAGCCTCAGCTACTCGGAGATCCTGCGCCTGCGCCAGTCGGAGCGCATGAGCCAGGACGACTTCCACTCCCCGCCCATCATGTGAGCGGCCGCTTCGGGTGGTCAGGGGGTGGGGGTGGCGCCTGGCAGGGGCAGTGGGGGGTGCTCACCAGCTGCCATGTGGCCGCCCCCCAGGGAGCTGCGGGAGAAGATCCAGCCGGAGATCCTGGAGCTCATCAAGCAGCAGCGCCTGAACCGCCTCTGCGAGGGGAGCAGCTTCCGCAAGATCGGGAACCGGCGGAGGCAAGGTGAGGGCAGCGGGGAGGAGAGGGCTGTGGGGGGCTCCTGGCCACGACTGGCTCTGCTTCCGAGTCCCAGTTGCTGGAAACTGCAGGAGGGGAGGGTTGCTCTTGCCTTTGGGTCCCCCTTGTCGGCTTCCCTCCGGGGCATTTGGTTGTTCCCTTTGAGGACAGGATGCCGGGCTAGAAGGGCCCCTGGCCTGATCTGGCAGGGCTAACCTTACGTCCTTATGGAACCTCCAGCTCCAGAGACAGTCTACCTTGATTCCTAGATTCTGTGTTTAGGAAAGTTTTTAATGACTGGTGTTTTAATGTATTTTTAATCTTTTGTTGGAAGCTGCCCAGAGTGGCTGGGGAAACCTAACCAGATGGGCGGGGTAGAAAATAATAATAATAATAATAATAATAATAATAATAATAGTAATAATAATGAGGCATTAGGCTCCCATGGCTTGATGGGCCCCCCCTTGGTGTCTTTCATTCTTTTCAAACCTTTCCAAACAGATGATTTTCTGCTCCAGCATAAATCAGGATCTTTTCAGGGGGTGCCTCTTCACTTGCCAGTTATATCTGGATTCAAAGGTATACCACAGCTCACCACGGGAGCTTACTGGGGCTGTCCTTGGACGGAGCCATTGAGCCCAGCACCCTCGCCTTTTCGTCTGGGAGATGGAGATATCCATCCCTTCTCACAAACAAAAAAAGGCATTCACGGACAACTGCAGGTCGTGCCCTTTTGATATCCTCGAAAGGTATGGGGCTCCATGCCCCTTACCCCCCATTAATCTCCGTCTGGGACCCTCCCTGGGCACCAGAGCACCCGAGAGGGCAACTTGCCAGGTTTGCTGCAAAACAGGAAGTCCACTTCTCAGTGATTTCAGAGAAGCGGCCTCCGTGCGTTCTTATGGGCCGTGTACTGTTGTTGTCGCCCCACAGAGCGGTTCTGGTTCTGCCGCCTGGCTCTGAACCACAAAGTGCTTCACTACGGGGATCTGGAGGACAACGCCCAGGGGGAGGTCACCTTTGAGGCACTGCAGGAGAAGAGTGAGTGCCGTGCCAGGCTGGGGAGGTGGGTGAGGGCAGGAGGGTAAAGGTGAGGCACTTGGCGGGGGCTCAATGACCAGCCCTCTGGGCAAGGGCAGCCAGCAGCCCCCGGGGTGCTTTTGCTGCAATTCCTGCATTGCAGGAGCCCCAGGGGGACCTCCCAACTCTCTTGGAAGAGGGAAGGGGCTTCTCCCGCTGTTCTTGCCCAGCCTGACCAGCAGCCCCTCCCTCTCGCCCAGTTCCCGTTGCAGACATCAAGGCCGTCGTCACTGGGAAGGACTGTCCGCACATGAAGGAGAAGGGGGCTCTGAAGCAAAACAAGGTAGCTGGCTGGGGAGGGGAGGAAGACCCAGTGGGGGGGGGGTGTCATTGGCAGGGGTTGGGGACTGGCTTCCTTGGCTCACCAGCCCCTTCTCTCCCTCTCTTCCCATCCGCAGGAGGCTCTGGAGTTGGCCTTTTCCATCCTGTACGATCCAGATGAGACCCTGAACTTCATAGCCCCCAACAAATACGAGGTGAGTCAGGAGCGAGGGGAAGCTGCCTTCCTCCCAACGGATGGCCCTGCTCCTGCAATGCGCTTCCTCCTCCTGGCTTGTCCTGTGGCTGCAGTTCCTAGAGTCATAGAGTTGTAAAGCTGGAAGGCACCCCAAGGGCCATTTAGTCCGGCCCCCTGCCATGCAGGAATCTCAGCTCAAGCATCCCTGACAGTTGGCCATCCAACCTCTGCTCAGAAACCTCCCAGGAAGGAGAGTCCCCAACCTCCCAAAGGGAGGCCCTTCCACAGTCTAACAGCTCTTACTGTCAGAAAGTTCTTCCTGGTGTTTCACTGGAATCTCCTTTCTTGTAACTGGAAGGCATGGGTTCGAATCCTGCCCTCCACAGCAGGAGAAAACAAGCTTGTTCCCTCTGCCATGGGGCAGCCCTTGAGAGGTTTGACAACGGCTCCCATATCTCCTGTCATTTCCTCTAGGGAAAGGGCTGTTCTCTCTGAAGGAAGCCAAGGCCACTTGGGGCTTTCACACAACCAGGGGAGAGGCTGGAGGCCCAGAGCATTTGTGGGTGAAGCAGGGACCGTTTCCTTCCTCTTGGGCCCAGAAAATTGAGAGGAGGACTGAAAGGGGGTGGGGGGCCTGCATTTTACCCGGGAGGCCTTCTTGTGCCCCTGCCCCCCAGCTAGGGAAGCCATCCCTGGTCTCCATGTGGAGATATTTAAAGCAATCTCTGTGTCTGGCGGCCCCATCTGGGCTGCTCTTTCTCCATTTCCCCCCACCGCCATTTCCACCCATCTGCTTTGGTACATCTCTGCTTTCTTCAGCCCCCCCTTCTGTTTCCTCTCTGTCAACCTCAGCTCCTTTTTCAAACCTTGCAGGGCTGACCATGTCGCTGCCCACCAACTTCCTTCCTGCCCCCCTCTCTCCTCTGCCTCTGCAAAGCTGCTTAGTCTCTGGAGAGTCGGGGGGGGGGAGAGACATGAACCCCACCAAGGAAAATGGAAGGAAGCTCAGTGGCTGAGGAGAGAGGGATGCGGTGAGGTGGGGGGAGCATGATTTTTTGTTTGGTTTTGTTTTGAAATAATGTATATTGTTTTCCAAAACAAAAGGTTATGCAAAATTCTGCAAATTGCAGTGTTATCAGACAGGATTTCATGGCAATATACAGTCCATGTACAGTTATAGATCGCGGTCAGGTAAAAACGAGGCATGAAATAAAACCCAAAGAAATTAAATGGCAATGCATGGAAGTTGACATAGTGGCACAGACATTGGACAAGGCGAGGGGACAAGACATGGTCCCCGTTATCTCAAGGGAAAGGAAGGGAGGTTATTAGATGCCATATGAACCTAGGAAGATCTTTTTGGATGAGGCCCAAGAGTACAGCATCCTTTTCACACAGGGGAGAGGACTCCCTGGGAAGCCCTTCCTGGGGGGGTTTGTGAGCAGAGCTTGTCTGTCTCTGTTTACCAGGGATTCTCCTTCAGCTGCGATTCCTGCATGACCCTCGGGGTCCCTCCCAACCCCACAATTATATGATGAAGGAAGCAGGGGCAGGTTCCCCCCTAGCAACGTGTCAGGGAGCATGAGGAGGGGCAGCCAGGCCATTCCCCCCCCCATGGTCCGTCCTGGGGTCTCAGGTCCCTCACCTTCCCACGCAGTACTGCATCTGGATTGACGGCCTGAACGCCCTCCTGGGGAAGGAGATGGGCAGCGACCTCACCAAGAGCGACCTGGACACGCTACTCAGCATGGAGATGAAGCTGCGGCTGCTGGACCTGGAGAACATCCCCATCCCAGAGGTGCCCCCGCCCATCCCCAAGGAGCCCAGCAGCTATGACTTCGTCTACCACTACGGATGATGCCCCACAGCAGCAGAGGCAGGGCCGGGGGGGGGGGGCAGCCTCCGGCCTCCTCCAGTGCATGCCCAGGACCTCTTCTTGCTGGGAGGGAAGAAGGGAGGGGTGGCTTCCTCTCCGACTGTGGAAGGAGAGATCCTGTTGGGCAGTTGTGTTTGGTTTTATTTTATTTTTAAAGGCTACAAGACTCTCCCCTCTATGGCACTGTTCTCAGCCCTGCCCCCATGCTTAGGATGGGCAGCAGAGGGCGGCCAGAGCCTGGCTACTCCAGAATCATCCGGCTGCGCTGGAGGGCTGAGCGTGCTCTGAAGGCCCCCCCCCCCCCGGCGGTGGCATTCCCTGCAGATCTGTGGCAGAGCCGTCCTCGGTGTGCCTTTGCCTGATGTGTTTGGCCTGAGGCAGCTGGGGGCTCTTGCCTTCCCCAGGAAGGGGGCATGGGAGCTGGCAGCAGAGCCTCCTCCATGACCGGTCTCTGGGGCGTGCCTTATAGGGGGCTGGGCAAGATGACCCCTGGGGACCCTTTCCAACTCTACCATTACATGATTCTCTTACTTTTCAGGCAGGCAGGGGCTCCATCCTGTGAGTCTGCTGCCGCCCAGTGAGCCCAGCAGTGGCAAATGCAGCCCATGGTACAGCTTCTGCCCCCCATCTAGGCTCCCCTGGGTGGAGGAGCACTGAGACATGCCTCTCCCCTGGCCAAGAAAGGCTGCCAGTCTAGCTGCTTTCACCTGGCAATGGGGCACAGTGCACAGGCTGGACCTGGCATGCCCCCCACCCCCCCCACCCCGATCTTTGCATTAAAGGCTGTTTCCCTCCTTTTTGCCGGCTCCTGTTTCCTTCTTGCACAGACCAGGCTGTGGGAGGGGAAGACTCTGCCCAGGCTGAAGCAGAAGCTGAGGGAGCAAGGGCTTTCTGCTTCTTGTGGGGGGCCAGTGCCTCTCCCCACCCCCCACCCCGGGCAGAAGTGAGAGCTGCCTGTAGAAAATGGTGCCAAAATCACAGATTTCAGAGAAGTGAGTGGGCAGCAACAAGTCCCATTTCCCTTCTGAAAAGTGGCAGTAAACACTGGAGGTTCTGCTCATGCAGGCCTTATTTTGACCAGAATATGGGCTCTTGTGAGGCTGCCTGCAATTTTTGAAGACTGGGGACACGGACCCCCGGTTGCAAGGGCAGCCCAACCCTTCTCTGTCTGCTTTGGGGGAGGGTGCTGTGTTTTGCCTCTCCTCTGCACAGCACTCACATCGAAGGCTTCAGCTTAAACCCTGCGGGCACAATAATCCCTGCTGTCCCCCTGCCCCTGCTCCCTTTTCGGAGTGGCTTGTTGGATTCCAGCCAAATTAGGGCCATTTCATGAATGGAGGGGGGCGGGTCCAGGGGTACCTTTCACAGCCTCGACTCCCAGCCTCCCACCCCTAATTTGTGAGGATTCTGGGAGACACTTGGACCCAGGGGCCTGTCCTTGGATGTTTGGGGAGATCCTGGAAGAGCTGCTGAGGCAAGGATGCTGCAGTGCAGAGGTTTCCCAAGAGTAAGCCGTGCCAGACTCAGGGCAGCTCTGTATCTGCCCGCTGGGTCTCTCCGGGAGATGCGGCGCCTGTTGTTGCACAGTGACAAGGGGATCAGGACCCAGAGCTGCGTCGCTCACCTCCCAGCCAGCCAGGTGCCTTTCCTGGAAGCCGCAGGTGGGACTCGGGGGGGGGGCAGCAACCTCACTCGGCCCCCTTCCTGCAAGTGGGGGGCAGCGATCAGGGTGTTGGGCCAGGACCTGGGTTCGAACTCACCCCGGCCCATGAAGCCCACCTTACGCCAGCGTCTGCCTCGGCGCCTCTCAGCCTCGCGGGGATCAAGTGAGCAGGGAGAGAGCCAGGGACTCGGACCTTGAGCTCCTTGGACAAGAAGGGGGTGGGAATGCTACGCCGTCAATGAAGGAACCCGAGGGGCGCTGCGCCTCCGGGCCACTCGGGGCTCCCCAGGGTGCAGTGACGGGCAGGCGCCGCCAGGAGGATGAAGGGGCCGCTCTGGCGCGGCGAGTCTATGGTGGCCCGACGGGAAGGGGCGGGGCCTGTCGCCGGAAGCGGCAGTCGGGAAGGCGAGGCGGCCCGTGGCGCGGCGGGATGCGGCCCCCGGGGGGCGGCGCGGGGTCCGTGGCGCTGGCGGCGGGGCTGGTGCTGCTCTACTACGCCTTCTCCATCGGCATCACCTTCTACAACAAGTGGATCATGAAGGTGGGAAGGGCGGGGGGGGGGAGGGAGGGAGGGAGAGGCGCCCGTCCCCCACCCGGACTCACCCCTCCCCCTCTCCCCTCCCCCCGCAGAGCTTCGGCTTCCCGCTCTTCATGACGCTGCTGCACCTGCTGGTCATCTTCGCGCTCTCGGGCCTGACGCGCCGCTGCGCCCGGAGACCCGCCCGGCCGCTGCTGCCCTGGGCCGCCTACCTGCGCCAGGTGGGCCCCGCAGGTGAGGCGGCCGGTCCCTCACTCTTCCTCTGCTCCTGGGGTGGGGGACCCAGTGCCGGATTTACGTAGAAGCTAAACAAGCTCTAGCTTAGGGCCCCACTCTCTAGGCCCCCCCCCAAAAAAATAATAAAGGGGAAAAACCACTGCATGTACATTTTCAAAATCTAAGATAAAAAACAAATAAAATAAAACCTACGTACAGCAACAGTGTTTTGTGTTGTGTAGGCTCCTATTTGTTACGTGCAAATGTCTTTTGATACCTATTGGGTCCATAAATTACCATCTAGCATATATTCAACACAAAAAAGAGTGACAATTTGTTGTTGACAACGGACAGCTGGACATCTTACCTTCAGTAGCTTAGGGCCTCATCAAACCTAAATCCGGCCCTGGGGGGACCATTAGCCTTGTATTTCTGCACACCCAGGCAGGCAGCACCAGAAGCATCAAGGTGAAGGGGCAGGACACACCTCTCCACGCCATCTTTCTCAGTTTGTGAAAATACGCCTGCTCCTTTGATGGGCAGCAGTTGGTTCTTCTCCTCTCCTGATACTCACACTTGGAGTCCACAGGGAAAGGGACCCAGGAAAGAGAAGAAAAAAATGTGGAATGTACAATTTGTGCTTCTGTATTTTGCTGCTGGAAGATGTGGTGGTTAGGCCGGTAGCTCAGTCACAGGGGAGGAAGGTGGCAGCTAGTCGAGATGTCTGACTGAGGAGCCTCCATGTGCAGAGGGAGTCTATCCCCAATGCTAGTCGCTTGGAGACAAAGGAGAAGGGCTGTGGCCACCCTTGTCTTGGGGGCTTCCTGGACACGTCTTGGCTGACTAGCTGTGGGTGAGACAGCCAAGCAGACCTCACCTTCAGTCCTCTTTCTCTTTGTCTCTCAGCTCTGTCAACAGCCCTGGACGTGGGGCTCAGCAACTGGAGCTTCCTCTACATCACTGTCTCCCTGTGAGTATGGGGTGGGGTCTTGTGAAGACACTGCCCGTCTCTCTTGCCTGCCTGACGGCCTCCTTCCTCCCTGGCCTTTCAGCTACACCATGACCAAGTCCTCGGCTGTCCTCTTCATCTTGTTCTTCTCTCTGGTCTTCAAGCTGGAGGAGCCGGTGAGCGCCCAGCCCCCGACTCCCCAAGGCTGAGCGGGAGGGGATCATTGGGCCTGCGGGCACCAGCCAACCTGCGCTGTTCTTCTTCCCACCAGAGGGCGGCGCTGGTGCTGGTGGTGCTGCTCATTGCGGGGGGACTCTTCCTCTTCACCTACAAGGCGACACAGTTTAACATGGAGGGCTTTGCCATGGTGCTGGGTGCCTCCTTCCTGGGCGGAATCCGCTGGACGCTGACACAGATACTTCTGCAGAAGGACGAGCTGGGTATGTGCCCCTCTGGGCGGGTGTCGGGGGGGGGCAGGCAACACCCTGCTCCATTTCCTCCTCCTTGATGGGCTCCCCCTTCTCACCCTCCTGGCAGGACTCCAGAATCCCATAGACACCATGTTCCACCTGCAGCCAGCCATGTTTCTGGGCCTCTTCCCCCTCTTCGCTGCCTTCGAGGGTAAGTTGTCTGGGTGAGGCGGGGGCAGAAATGGCACCTGAGCGGGAAGCTGAGGGAGCAGCAGAGCTTCTCCCAGGGGAGCTGTTCCCCAAAAGGGTGCTTGTCTGGTTGTTTCTTAATCTAGGGCAGTGGTTCCCAATCTTTCTTTGCCATGCCGCACCTAAGCATCTCTAAAATCTTGGGGTGTGTGTGTGTGTGTCCCCATGTAACATATAATTCTCATTATTCAAAATGTGAACTATTCATGTGGAAGAAGGCCCAAAGGCCATTAACTGTTAATAACTCATTCTCGAATTGCCCCCTTTAAAAATCAAATTGCCCCCCTGAACCACGGCTCTAGGGCATTCACTGGGGTCCAAGCAGGGTTTAGATTCCTTCTCCAAAGCTGCTGGCTGGTACAGTCAGAGCTCCAGCCATGTGGAAGGGGGGAGGGAGAAATGGAGAAATGTATAATGGTCTTTTGTCAGGCGTAGACAGAATGTGTTGGGTTGTATCCATGCTCAGAGTAGACCCAGGGGAGCAAATGGATGTGGCTAGACAGCGCCCTGTGATGCCAGGCATGGCGCATCGTGCATAAGCGGAAGAGAACAATGAGCAGGGGGAAAAGCCCCGTCTGTCAGGCTATTTTGGGCTGGTTTTTTAATTCTCGGCAAACAGAAGTTTTAAATTTAGAGTTGGAGCTACAAGACAGGTCAGCACCCAAAAGCATCTCAGTTGATAGGAAATTTTAAAAACCACCAACATTTAAAATCAAAACTGTCACCACTGTGGAAACCCAAAGAAATGCTGTATTTGGACTTGGAAATTATTTGTTTGCCTCAGTGCAATCTTGCGGCCACCAGAGCAGCTCCTCTTCCTGTAGAAAAAGCTCATCAGTGGACCCTCCCCCCGCAGGTGGTCAGGCAACTTTCCTGGTCATTTGCAAGGAATATTTTCCTTGGTTGCTGGGGGAGAGAAACCCTTGGAGTGTTTGTCAATCTGTTGCTGAGTTTCTGCCTGCTCAAAGGTGGGTCAGCCCCCCCAGAACAGGGCTGAGCTTCCCTGGGCTCCTGGCTTGGCAGGAGGAGCCCTGAGGGCCCCTAGGGCTGAGCACCCTCCCTTGGAAGTCCAGCCCACAGCACTTGCTTCCAGGTAAAGCCCTGGAGGTTCCTGAGCCCTTTCTCTCTCTCCTCCCAGGCCTGCCCTTGTCTGTATCGGAGAAGCTCTTCCGTTTCCACGAGGTGGACCTTCTGTTGGGCCTCTTGGGGAAGCTGGCCCTGGGAGGGCTGCTGGCCTTTGGGCTCGGCTTCTCCGAGTTCCTCCTGGTGTCGAAAACCTCCAGCCTCGCCTTGTCCATCTCTGGGATTTTCAAGGTATTGGGTGGCCTTTCCTCCTCTGGCCCTTCCTTGCCCAGCCAGCCACCCCACGGCCCCAGTCGCCTCTTGCTTGGCCTCGGGTGGGAGGACATGAGTCTTTGGGGTGGGGTCTTCCCTTTGTCCCATAGAGGCCTGAGGGGCTTCTGTGCCCCTGTGAGAAGTACTCAGTCCACCCCCTTCCCAATATGAGACTTTCGATTGGCCCCTGGGGCCGCCAGTCCTGGCGGCTGTAACTCGCCCCTGCTCTTGTCCTCAGGAGGTCTGCACTCTGCTGCTGGCCACACACCTCATGGGAGACCACCTAAGCCTCTTGAACTGGCTGGGCTTCGTTGTCTGCCTCCTGGGGCTCTCCCTCCACGTTGCGCTGAAGGCTCTCAGTGCCACAGGTAATGTTGGGGGGGGGGTCCTTAGCACTTGGGCTTCCTGCATAGCCAAGGTTTGGGGTGGGGGCCGGAGAAGCCCTCCTGTGTGTTGGGGGCTGGCTGACCAGTGCCTCCTCTTCTGCGCAGGGCAAAAGGGCGCCAGGCAGCCCAAGGAGTCTTGCTCCAGCCCGGACTTGGAGTTGCTGCTGCTCCACCACCAGGAGGAAGAGGACCCTGCGGGATTCCCCCAGCGCTGAAACACGCCAGCAGCTCAGCCAAGAGAGTCCAAAGGCAGGGGGAGCCAGCCACCCCGGAGGGCTTCAAATGGGGGAGCTCGTGACCCCTCAGAAGGGAAAAGGCTGAAGCACTTGGGCTCTCAGGGGTGGGGGAGCCTCAGGAAGCTTGGCGGGTGCAGGCACTGCGTTGGGCTCAGCGGCTCAGAGAGGGAGCTTGGGGGGGAGGCTGTAAAGTGAGGCTGACTGTGCCATCCTGTGAGCCCTTGCACATGGCGACATTGGGCTCCTCCTTTCTGCGCCCATCTTTGTGCCCTCTGGCCTGCGTGCCCCTCAGGGTCAGAGGCTGTGCCATGTGAATGTCTTAGGAAGCGAAAAGGCTGTTGGGAGTGGAGGACCAGCTGGTGCTTTGGGAGACGTGTTGGGACCAAAGTGGGCTGTGGCCAGAGCAGCAGCCCAGAGCCTCTTGCTTTCTGCTTCTGGATTTGCAGGGGTCCCTGGAGTTTGGAGGGGGTGGGCATCGTGGTGGTCTCAGAATTAGGCCCTTCTGAGATGGTGCTCAGAGCTCCAGGTACTGGAGTAAGCAGTAGAAACTTGCCACGAACTTGGGCAGGGTGTGGGCAAAGAGAGGGATGGGCATAGGACCAGAAGGTAGTCTTACGGAAAGCAGGCTGGGAACAGGAGACCTCAACCCAGAATGCCCTGGACCAGTCGAGGCTGCCTGGGTGAAGAGGAGCCCTCGCTGCTCACCTCTGGGCTTGGTGTGAGGCTCCCTTACTGCTGGCATCATGAGGACATTGGAGGCCAGTTTGGGAGTTTCCACTGCCCATCTCTGGGCTCTGGAGAGTAGCATTTCAGTGTACTGAGCCCTCTTCACCTTTGCTTGGAAGTAAGTCCCATGGAAGTCATCCAGATTTGGGGAAGAATGTGGCAGCGGCCTTGCCAGTTCCCCTCGCCTCCAGCTGTGGCTGCTCAGAATGGCCCTGGGCAGCTGGCACAGGGTGGCGCTGGCAGCCGCTGCCACCATTCAGAGGTGTGCATGGTATTCTGAAATGCAGCTGTGCCATCCATTCATACATAATGGTGGTGCTTGTGGTTTTAGTGGGACCAAAGTGGCTCCATCCAGCCTGGCTTCCGGCCTCCCAAAGTGGCCGGTCAGATGCCCCCAAGGGAGACCCCCCCCGGAGGACTGAGTGTGGCAGCAGGGCTCTCCCCACCCTGATTTCTGGAGGCGGCATGGAGTTTCTCTCTGTCCAGTCCCCACTTGCAGCCACTCTTCCTCTGTGAATCTGTCCCCAGCTAAAGCCAGCTGAGCTGGTGGCCATCGTTGCCTCTCCTGGGAGCAAATCCCAGAGTTTAACTCTTCACTGTGTGAAGAAGGGCCTCCTTCTATCCCTCCCAAATCTCCCTCTTCCTTGGTGACCCTCGTTGGGTTCTAGTAGCAGGAGAGAGGGAGGAAAACTTGCCCACAATTTCACCCATCATGTCTCCATTTTCTAACCTCAGCCTGTTGCAACCCTTCCTCAAAGGGCAGTTGCTCCAGCCCTTTTAATGGGGGGGGGGCTGTTGGTTGGTTTCTTTTTCACCCTTGAACATTTTGGCTTCCTTTTCCAGCTCTGCTGTGCTTCTTTTGGAGATGAAGTGAGCAGAACCAGACTGTAGCCACCATAAGTTTTCATAAGGAAAATTAGATGAAACGACTACTCTTACGGAAATCTATGACAGGATCACACTTGGGATCTTGTAGGCAGCTTTGCTTTCGATCCCTAATGTGGGATTTCACACATTCCCTTGACATTTTCATGGCGCAGCTCCCCGCTGCAGCCCCAAGATCCCTTTCCTCGCCCGTCACTCGGAGGATGTACAGTCACATTGAACCACATTTGCCATTTTGTCGCCTGGCTTGCTTGGTGGCAGGAGGGGAACCCTGGGGAGCCCTTGGCTGTCCATTTCCCCCTCACCACTCTGAATAATGTGATGTCCACAAACCTGACCAGCTCTCTGCTGATCCTTATTTATTTCCTTCCTTGCAAGAATGCAAGGATGTTCATTCCTCCTCGCTGCTTCCTGGTCAAGCAGTTGCCCTTCCAGAAGAGGACCTGTCATTTCCTTCCATGGCTGCTAAATGTGCCTCATATCCTGGGAACATTTGGTAGGAAGTGGAGTTTTTGCAAGAGAGGAGAGTTGCCTCTTTGCTGAGCTTGTTAAGATTCTTGAATTCCCCATTGGTGTTAAGTTAGTGACCTTCATTCCATGGCTGAGGAGGGTTAGGGTCAGGCCTGGCTGCCTCGTGGGCTGGCCCTTGGCCTGATGCCCTGAGCAAAAGGCTTTGTCCTCCTGGGCCCATTGTTTGCCTGGCCTTTGATTTGCAGGGACAATTTGCCCCCCCCCCCGTGAACTGCCTTCTTGCCTGCCCTTTTCCTAATTTGCGGTCAGTGCTCTTATTTCGAGATGCAACTACAAGGGTCCTTCCGAGGCACCTGGGCAATTGTGTTTAGTTGAAGAGCAGCTGTGGCAGACATGCAGGGAATCCACAAAGCTGCCAGAGAGAATCCCAAGAGCAGAATATGCGGGGGTGGGGGTGGGGGTGGGAGGAGGGGTGAAATGTACATTCCACACAAAACGCACGGCTGCTTTCAAGCATCCAAAGGCACCCTATAAACTTCTTAACAAAGGAAGTGTAATTGTCTGTGTGTCTTAAATGTTTTTAGTGTAAATTGTTGAATCTGCAATCTTTTGGAAAAGGTGTGGTTGTGAAGAAAGACACCCATCTTCTCCTTCGCCTGGAGGGGAAGGTGTTCTGCAGCGTCAGGCCACAGATCTGGGCCTGCCAAGGAGCCGTGTCCTTGCACCCACGTCCAGCCCCACCTCTCAGCCCCAAGGACCTCAGCTGCTGTGGCTGTCTGGGACCTGCCTTTGCTGTGCTGAGCTCTGGCCCCTGCTGAGGAGGGGGGGGGCGTCTTGGCCCCCAGGCGCTCTGCCCCAACCAAGCTCCACCAACAGCAAGGAGTTGGGAGTTCTGCCTGTCAGCCCTTTCCTCCTTCATGCTGGGCACAACTGGAGTGGCCAGGGGCCAGCCACTGTTCCATGGCATGAGCTTGCAAACCTTTATCGCTGTGGGAGGCCAGGGGTGTTGCTGTGTGCTTGCGTTGGTTCTGGAGGAGCCATGCTGAAGAAGGCCCCGTCTCTGCAGGGTATCTCAACATGGGAAGGATCCTTTGCATAAGCTGGAAGTGACCGTGGGAATTGAAAACTGTAAAGGGGGGGGGGAGTTGCCAAAAGCAAGCGAGAGAGGAAATCAGCCACCTCAAAACAGACCGTGCAGCAGCAGAGAAGCCGCTGGAAAGCTGAATGGGGAGGAAGGAGGAGGCAGCTGCCCTTGGGCCTTGGTGGTGTGGGAGGGGAAGGAGGCCTCTTGCCCTCTGCCCTTCCTCGGAGTTGCCAGTCTGAAGGGGCCCAGAGGAAGAAGGGCTCCTTCAGGCGAGCCTGGCTTAGCAGCGGCAGACTTTACCATGGCAGCCTTTGAAGCATAAGAAAACCGTGATTCATGGTGGAATGGAAGCATCTCCTATGACGGGAAGCTGGACAGCCAAGCACACCATCTTGAAGAGTTGGCAGGAAGAGACAGGTGTGTTCTCTCCTGCCGCCCCAGTGGCTTTGGCAGCAGGTGGCGCTGCTGTGCCAGGCGCCCGTCTGCTGGGCTGCTGCTTCCTCCTGCGTGTGTTTGGCCTGCAGCTGCCAAATGAAAACCTCAGCAGCTTGGAGGGCCTGGGTTGGGGGGGGGGGTCTGGGGGCTTCTGGGACTTCCAGCTCCCAGCATGCCTCGCTGTTGGCAAGAGCGGGGGTGGGGGGCTGGAGTCCAACTTCTTGAGGGGCGCCCACAGATCCCCCCCCGGGCTTTGGGGCTGCTCAGGCTGTGCCTGTCTCCTCGTTTGAGGCTGGTTGTGACCAGATTGGCAGCAGGGGCTCTGAATCCTCTCCTTCCCAGGCAGTGGGTCCTGCCGTGCTCTGCAGGTTCCTCCTGGGCTCCAAGCTGTGGAGCCATTCCCAGGGGGCGCTGGGAAGTAACGCTCCGAGGGCCCATGGCATTTGCCCCCCTGCGCCTGCTGAGGGCTGCTGCCTGGAGATGGGTGAGGAGGCAGCTGCCACTCAAGGTGTAAAACCTAAGATCCTCCTGCTGGATCAGGCCAACGGTAGAGGGCACCTCACCTGTCCTGTTCTGCCACAGTGGCCAGCCAGGTGCTGCAACAGGAAGGTCCACAGGCAGCAAGGCAGGAGTACCTTGGCAGGAGCCCTCGCATTCCCTGGTCCCGGCTGCTCAGATACTCCACAACTATCCTACTTGTAAAAGACATCTGAAGGCAGCCCTGTTTAGGGAAGTTTTTAATGTTTAATGCTGTATTGTGTTTTTAATATTCGATTGGGAGCTGCCCAGAGTGTCTGGGGAAACCCAGTCAGATGGGTGGGGTAGTAGTAGAAGTAGTAGTAGTAGTAGTAGTAGTAATAATAATAATAATATGACACGTCCTTCACTTACAGTGCTCCTCCTCCTCCCTTCCTGCTTGGTCTATTCCTTTTTAACAGGTCATACCCCTCAGTTCCAAATTCAAGCCATGAGTTTCATCCCACCAGGTTTCAGTATTCCCTACCAGGTCATGGCGTGGCGTGGCCTGGCGTGCTCTGGTCCATGGGGTCACGAAGAGTCGGACACGACTGAACAACAACAACACCAGGTCATATTTGCCATCCTGTATTAAACGCACCAATTTGTCTTGCTTGTTTCCCATACTCTGTGCATTAGTTGCCTCTCCACTAATATGGAGTATGGGAAACAAGATGAATGCCCTCTGGGAGTTGTTGGGCTCCAACTCCCATCATCCCTGACCATTGGCCTTTCTGGCTGCTGGGGCTGCTGGGACTTGGCCAGTGGTGGGTGGGGCCACAGGCAAAGATGTCTGTGGAGTGGCTGGTGTGAATGGGACCCTTCTCCACAGACTCTTGCACCCCCCCTGCCTAGTTAGGCAAGGAAGAGGCGTTCTTCAGGGGTCAAGAACCAAAACACTCGAGGTTGCAAAGGAGGGGTGTAGCTTGAAGTGGGGAGGCCTGGGGCCATAGCCAGGATTTATGTTAGTGGGGCAGGCTTTATTTTGGGGGCGGAACCTCAGTTAAGGAGGTTCGATTTCGGGGTCCGCTTGGACAAACAACGAGGCACAGGCTAGGAAATGGAGCAAAACAGCACCCAAGAGAAGCAAGATGGAAGGCCCAGAGCAGGAGGGGCACTTTCCTTTTATTACCTATCCCACCACCAAGGTACGCCCCTAGAAAGATAATTTTAATATTCAGAAGACGGGAGGGGTTGAGAGGAGAAACTTGAGCAGGCCCCCCACCTGGGTCGCCCCTCCTGGATGAGCAGCGCAGGGAGACAAAAGGTGAAAATACTGCAACATTATTTTTATTGATTTACTTGATTACCCACTTTCCCCTGGCTACACCCATGCCTGGAGGGATGCGTTTGAGCCCCAGGCCTGGGCTCCTCTCCTCTCTTCTCCTCTGCAGCCATCATGGCAGGGGGTGCCAATCCAGTGCCCAGGAGCACAGGGCTGCTTTGGTGCCCCTGGGATGAACTTGAATTCCTAGATTCACAGCTCTCATTTTTATTTTTATTTTATTAAAAAAGTAAGGTTGAAGCATCTTTCAAAAGGTATGAGGCAACAGATATGGACAGCAATCTTTTCGTGCGTGAGAGAGAGAAATTAGCCTTCTGCCTTTCAGGGTTTCCTCCCCCTCCCCCCAGAAAAATGGATGCCCATATATGTGAGGGAGGGAGAGTTGGGCTTCGTAAGGGGAGGAAAGACTTGTGTGTGGTCTGGTCAGTGCGAGATGCATTTGGGCAGAGAGGAGAGATGCATTTTTGATGGGAGGTGAGCAATGCATGTGTGTGTCAGGTGTCCATGTGCATGAGAGAGTTTTGCGCAGGCACCTGGTACATTTTTGCTGGTGCTGAGAGATGCTCCCTATTGTTAGCCAGCAACACCACCAGGGGGGGGGGCAGAAATTAACATCAACTAGCAGGACACAGCTGACTTCTCATGGGAACCTGAGGTTGAGGAGGAAGCCACAGTGACTGCTCAAACTTTGTGTTATGCCATGCTCACATGCTGACCGTTTTGTGACTGGTGCCCACATCATGGTCCTAAAAGTGAACAAAGGCATTCAGCCAGAGATGTGGAAACTAAGATTTTGTTCTTCTAAAACTGCAGAAAGCACAAGGTGGGCTTTCTTCGGGGGCTAAGTGAGCACCAGGAGTTGTCAGAGAGCAGGTTGTGATGTGTGGGGTCATGGAAGGAAGGGGGCCCGGGGCAGGCCTTGAGGAATCCGGCCTCTAGTGACCCAGGCCTAGGAGGAGGATGGCGTTTCATCCTGGGGCTCCCTGTGCTTCTCCCACAGCCAGTTCACACAACCAATTGTGCCTCAGCTGACAGTTGCCTTTAATATACTTGGGAAGTCAAAATTAAAGAGTCCAAGAACTCTGGCCAGGCGGGAGATCAGTTTTTAAGTCTTCAAACAGTTTTATTATTATAGTATTGAAACAAATTCCAGTTGAAATAAATTCCAGGACATGGCCCTGTTTCGATAATTCTTCGTCAGCTAGATTTTCATGGTCAAGGTGTACCAATTCTCTGTGTGCCTGAGCAGAGTTGTCTGCTAGAGCCACTGTCGGAGGAACTCCATCATTTCCCCAGCGATAATGCTTACGTCTTTACAGAGCATTTCCTCTTAGGTATTCCAGGTGTGTTCCATGCCATCATTTCAGCAACCCTTCCAGCACTGCTGTGAAGGTAGACCAGGCTTCCTACCTCCACTGGGGGGTGGGGTGAGAGCTGTGAGGCACATGGAGGCTGCCTGCCTGAGGCCACACAGTCTCTGGGGCCTGGGGTCAGCCTGGCACTCAAGGCAGACGTCTCCCTCCCTGGCACCTCCAAGTGGCAGAGAGAAGGCTTTGCCCCCCCCCCCCGAGCTGCAGTGCCCTCGCCTGCCAGTTTCCAAGCAAGAGATGCTGCCTGGTCTTCTTCTCTGGCAGCCAGCAAGGCTGGTGCTAAGGCAGCTGCCTCGCGCTGCCCTTTCCTGCCCCATGAATTAAGCAGCCCCTGTGGGGAGATTGGTAATACTTTTATTAATAGTTAATTACTCCCTCTGCCTTGCCAGAGAAATGAGGCTCACTCAGGCCTCATAAATCCAAGCAGTGATCCTGCAATAAAAAGCAGCAAGGAGACTTCATTCCGGTGGCTCCTTCAGCAGCCTTGCCTACAGCACTGGCATTTAGGGAATGACAAACGTCGGCACCAGGTGCCTGGGCGCAAGGGCGCTGAGGAGGAGAGGGGTCTGGCTCCTGTCCAGGCACAGGCCTCCCCCCCCCCCGCTCTGGGCTGGATCCATGGCAGGATGCACGTGGCCTTTGCTCTGGGGCTCCTGAGGGACCCTTTGTGGGGGAACTGCAGCCCCCTGTTGCACTGGCATGAGAAAATGGGATGGACTACTCTGGCTTGGTGAAGGTCTCCATCCTTGGGCCCAGAAAGTAATAGGCAGCCAATGCAGTTGGACCAGGATCAGTGTAAAAATCTCACACCGTCTTGCCCCAGTGAGCAACCTGGCTGCCAAATTCTGCAGCAGCTGAAGTTTCCAAGAACTGTCTTCAGAGGCAGCCCCATGCACAATGCCTTGCAGTAATCTAACCTGGAGGTTACTAGAGCGCAGTTGACAGAGGTGAGACTATCCTGTCCAGGTAGGAGCGCAGCTGGAAGAGGGTGGCGGGGAGCTGAGCTGGGGAATCGGGTCTGGCCTGCCCTGTAGATGCAGGGCACGACCCTGGGGGTCTTCTTCCCCAGGCCTCTGAGCGCTTCCAGGCGTGGCTTCTAACGGGGGTCCCTGCCCGATTTAGTAGGGGGGGGGGACTTGCATGGCGCTGGTGCCCCTCCCCAACAGCGCACAGTGACCGCCGTGCTTCCTCGCCGGGGCCCGGGGCGCATGGAGACCTGGAGGGCAGGAGAGAGGGAGGCGGCAGAGACTGCGGCTGCCCCCTCCAGTCCAGGCAGCGGTCAGACGACATGCTGTGTCCGGTTCCCATGAACCTGACAGCCCCGGAGGGAGGCGGCCTAACTGATCGGCGCCGCTGCTTGGACGGGGCGGGGGTGTCCTGGCCGCCGCGTGGAGAGCGAGGGGCGGAGGCAGCTCGCGGCCTTCGCTTCGGTCGACTGTCCGGCGTCCGCTTGGCTCCTCGAGTGTTTCGAAGGCCGTTCTGGCGAGGCCGTCGCAACGCAGCTGCGCCCACGAGCCCCGCGACGCCCTCTTCCCGGTGCCAGCCTCCGGAGCCGGGGGTCTCTGCAGCTCCGCGCCTGCTGGTGGATGCCGGAGTCCGACGGCAGCCGCCCTCCGCGCCCGTCCCCTGGCTTACTCTGGAGTTCGGGGAGGGCGGCCGCGCCTGGTCTGGAGCCGGCAGCGGACAACGGGCTCGTCGCCGGCGCGCCTTTCCTCTGCCGAGCGAGTGCGCAGCGCATGGTACTTTGGAGGGTCTCCCGCCCCGTCGAGGAGCGAAGGTGCCTTTGCCGAGAGACTCCGCTCGTTGCCGCCCCCCGGATTTGCATAATCCTGCATGGCGATATGATAATGATGTTTGTTAAAGACAGAACGCAATAAATTAATCCCGTTAAATTGTTGCTGCGAAAGGCAAAGAGAGTGATTTACGGCGGCGGTGCGGAGCCGCGTCGAGGCTGCAGCAAGTTGGGCGGGCCACGGCGGGCTGCCTGTGCCGGGAGACCCCCGTGCCCCCACCCAGCCATCGCCCCCCAAAGGCAAGGGCAGCGGAGCCAGGCGCCGAGTCCTGAGACCCCCCCCCCCGTCCCGTCCCGTCCCGGGAGTCCTCAAAGACCTCCTGGAGGCCCCTTCCCCTCCGGGCACCCAGCCCCCCACCCGTCTGGCGTCGCTGGGAAGTCGTTTTCTACGGGGCCTGGACGTCGGTCCCCCGTCTAGCTCATAGATCCCACGGTTACAATGTCTGGGTGTCTCAAAAGCATCATTCCAAGGAATGGTAACCTTTTTATTAAAATGGAAATTTGGAAGAACCTTCTTCCCCCAGGAACGACTTCGTGGCCGTCTTAAGTTTGCCAAAAGGGCCTTTATGGCAACTTACAAATCTGACAAGACGGAGAGAAGGCAATGCAAGGAAAGAGAACTGCACTGAAAAATGAAGCTGGTTCATGCTACACTGGACCAAGGAGGATTCTTTCTAGTAGCACCTTAGAGACCAACTGAGTTTGTTCCTGGTATGAGCTTTCGTGTGTGCATGCACACGAAAGCTCATACCAGGAACAAACTCAGTTGGTCTCTAAGGTGCTACTAGAAAGAATTTTCGATTTTGTTTTGACTATGGCAGACCAACACGGCTACCCACCTGTAACTGGACCAAGGAGGGGCAAGAAAGAGGAAATCTCTGTTCCCTGTATATAGAAGTTGTAGAAAGTTTTATGCTCTTATATTACTAATTAAGCACTTTATCAAGTTATATTAAATAAGCTAGAAATGTTTTTCTATTTTCTATTTATACACATAGTATTTATTAAATCAGGAGGGACAAAAGAAGACCAGAGAAGCCCAGCAGCAGCAGCAGCAGCAGCAGGATGAGGCCAAGGGAGGCCCATCAAATCCCTCCTCTTCTCAGCTCGGTTGACCCAGCAAGTGGCACCCAGAGGCCTCTGGCTCTGACAGGGGAGGGTGCAACACAGCCTTTCCCTCCTGACTTTGGCTAAAGCTGCCAGGCATCCATGAAATCTGGATTATTTATGGAGTCAGCATGACCCCCAAGGAAAACAACCCCCCAAACAGCCCACTAGTCAGGGTGTGGATCTGCTGGGCATGGTGCCTTGAAGGTAGCAGACCTGAGCGAGTGGTTGGATGCAGGGAGACCAGAGGGGTGTCAGGAACGCCAGAAGGGAAGGACCGCTTTTGTTGCTACATGAAAGAAAGGCGAGAGCTTTCAGTGCTCCCTACAGAGCCCTGCTGCCTTTACAGGCTCCAGGCAGATGCCAAAGCAGCAGGCAGGCATCATGACTTGTCTGTGAGGTGCTAATATGTTAAGCGTTACTTGTACACCCAGCAAGCTAGGAAGCTGGCACCAGGAGCCCAATTAGCTCTCCCCTGGCTTGGAGGCCCCTTTCCAGCTCTCCTCCATCTCTCAGGTCAAGGGAAGAGCTGACAGACAGACAGTGTCAAAGCCTCTCCTCTCCCAACGAACTGAACCAAAACTACGACTTCCAAGTGTCGAGGGATACAAACCTGTGTCAATTTATTTTTGCAGCAGCTAACACTTAGTCCCAGGGTTATCGTGATGACCAAAGCGGCATTTACAGGCCTTCCAGGACATTTTCACCATTGGGTTCTATGCAGCCCTTCAGATGCCAGGAGGCCATTTGGACCAGGGGCAACCCCTCCCTTGGCTCCCCCAGGACAGAGGGGGCTGCCTCCTCCTCCTCCTCCTCCTCCTCCTCCTCCTCCTCCTCCACCACCACCACCACAGCTGGGGGTGAGCAAGAGTGCCAGGTGGGCAGGTGGGCAAGCTGAGAGGGCAGCTCTCTGCGGCCTGACCTGGATGGGTGCAAAGGAAAGGGAGCACCAAGGACCTGCAATAATTAAGAAGCAGTAAAAATAGGGAAGTTTTTCAAACAAAGGTTGGATGGCTCCCTTTCAGGGATTATTGAGTTGTGGTTCCTGCATTACAGGGGGTTGGACAGGGTGACCCTTGGGGGTCCCTGCCAGCTCTGCGATTCTACGATTCCATGCAAGGTTTTCTTTGCAGAATGGAATCAGCCAGGCTGCTTTTAGGGAACCCCAGGCACCCCATGCCAGGGCCACTGAGCCCTTCCCCAGACATGCAGGGCAGGAGATGCTTATGGGGACGTGGCCACAGCAGGGCAGTTAGTGCCAGAGGCCCCCTGCCTCCCCCCCCACTGAAACTGCTCCTAGTGCCAGTTCCAAGGGAGGGGGCAGAGGCAGACCTGGAAGCCTTTCCTGGGTGCAGAAATAACTAATTGCAGCGGCAGCAGCAGGAGGGAGGGAGTCCTGATTTACACCTCGTCAGGCCTGGGCGGCCTCCCCTCATTACCAGCCCTTGCCTCGTTATTTATTCCTGTCTAAATATTTCATTGTCTTAATTGTGACAATCCAGCAAGTGGGAGCAGCCGCAGTTCCAGGCTGGGGTGTGGGTGTGTGCTGCTGTAGCCAGGCTGGGGGTGCCTAGGGTAGCCAGGGGTAGGGTGGGGGTGGGGGTGTGAATCAAGAAGTGCAAGGAGGGGCATGCATGCCCATGTCCGCCCCAAGTGGGCAGCTGGTGCAGGGGGCACTTTTTCACCCTGAGCTTGGCAAAAGCCCACCCTCCTGCAAGCCTGGCCCCTCCTGCATCCGCCACAGAGCTAGGCTGTAGAGGGGAGGCCTGAGGCTGTTAGACACCTTCCTGCCCCCCCCCCCGCTGGTCCTCAGATTCTGGAGGGAAAGGAAGAGGGTCATTTGGGCCTTAAAGCCATTTGCAAGCCCCTGCACCTCTTTCCAGGCCTGGCCAAGTCACAGCCTCCCTTTGTCTTCTTCCTAAAAGCAGGAGTTAAGGGGGGTGGGGTCAGAAAAGGAGATTGGGCCAGCCTTGCCCCCACCCATGCCCAGTTTGGGTGCTGGATCTGACACACCTGGCTGCTCCCCCTTCCCCATTTCTGCAGTTCCAGCTGCTGGGAGGGAGGGAGGTTGAGGGGGGGGTGTGTCTCCCATCTCCAGAGACAGCTGCCCTGCCCCCCTTCCCTTCCCTTCCAAATGTTAATTTTATGGAGACCTTTATAAATCTTGCTGTTTGTGCTGTCCATGGGCCACATAGATTTCATCTTGTTGAGAGGTGACACTCGTGGCCTTTGGTAACAGGCTATCAATTTAATGCACTGAGTGTAATAAAAAACACAGGACCGTATTAACTCCCAATTACTCTGCTCTGCTCCTGGCATTAACCCCTTGTGGCCAGAACCTCATCTTTCCCCACCTTGGGTTTTTCTTTTGGGGGGGGGGAGTGGCAGTGCAAGGAGGGGGGCTGCGGACTAAACCCTCGTCTCCTCTGTGGCAGGTTGGCACCAGCCTGAGCCTTGGCTGGGAGGTTATTCCAGAGGATCCTGGCCTGGCTGGGGTCACTGGGCACAACTTTTGAGAGCTGACCCCCCCCACTGCAAATGCACACACCCCTAGAGCACCACCAATGCCCCCACCCCAACATATTTATTTATCTGTAAAAATTATATCTGTATGCTGCTGTTGGTAAAACAACAATGACACGGTTAGCAACACACAGGTATACAATAAAGACCACGCAAAGACTCAAATGAATCACCTGTTACAAGAAGATATTTCATTATTGTCTGCATAAACCTGGCAGCATGTAAATGTTTTCAGCCACCATCTAAAGGTTAAAGGTTTTTAATGTTTGAAGTTTTATTTTGTTTTTAATGTTCTGTTGAAAGCTGCCCAGAGTGGAAACCCAGAGTGGAAACCCAGCCAGATGGGCGGGGTAGAAATAATAATAATAATAATAATAATAATAATAATAATAATAATAATAGCAGCTCAGTGGGTGCCAGCCCAGGAAGCTGGAGGAGAACATTAGCCCCATTTGTCCTTCTGCTATTGGGGAAGGTCCATCTGCAGAGGACCCCCGGGGCCCCCTCCCCATTACTGGATGCATTTCATAGGAACTTACATGGACATAGGAAGAATTTTAGAGTGGGAAGGGACCCCTGAGGGTCATCCAGCCCACCCCCTGCAATGCAGGAATCATAGATAAATAATCCCTGACAAGTGCCCACCTCTGATGAAAGAGAGTCTGCCCCCTCTTGAGGGAGACCCTTCTACTGCCAGATGCCTCTTACCCTCAGAAAGTTCTTCCTGATGTCTCACCGCCTGAGTCCATTCATTCAGATCCTGCCCTCTGGAGAAGCAGAAAACAAGCTTTCTGCCTGTGAAAGCCCTTCAGATACTGGGAGATGACTCTCGTGCCCAATCTCACTCTTGTCTTCTCCATCCATGCTGAGTGGCAGCAGTGGCTCTTCCGGGTTTCAGTCGGGAGACGGTCGCATTCCTCCTTGGAGATGCCACCATGAGGGACAGAGGCCGGGACCTTCTACCTGCAAGGCAGCTGCTCTGCTGCTGAGCTGCAGCCCTTTTGCTTGCAGTGCCTGGAGGATGGAGGCCTGCTTCTGGGACAGGTGTCCCTGACCACCTGCATGCTTGGCCCTTGCCACGGGGGGGGGGGGGGATGCCACTGAACTCTGAGGGACAGGCTGGTTGGTCAGGTAGGTTGTGGGAAGGGCTGGTCCCCACCGCCAGCTTAAAGGAGGCAGCTGTTTGGTTGAAAAAGACATTTCTTAAAATGAAAAGCTTCACTAACTCAAAAGAGAAATTTCAATAAAAAAAACCTGCAGTTTTTACTTGTAGTGAGGAAGATGTCAAAGTCCAGCCAAGCATTCTACAAAATTAATTAAACCAATTAAAACACAGTTTAAACCAGCAGTAAAATATCCATTAATATCATCTATAACCGCCCAAGTTCTTAATGGGAAAAAGCTCATCTCAGCTAAAAGCAATGGGAAACGAATGAGGCTTCAGCTTTGGTTTAAAAGCTGAAACCAGTGTGGGAAACCAAACATGGGAGGAAGTTCCACCAACAGGGACCCAGCACAGAGAAGGCCCCGTCTCTAGCTGCTCTCCTAGGTGGGTCTAGCAAGAGGGGGCTCAGATGTTGCTCTTGAGGTTTGGGCAACTTCACAGGGAGGCAGGCAGGTCCATGACTCAGCATGGCCCCCCGGGGAAATTGCTGGCAGCGTCCGAGGTCAATAGCAGCACTTGAAGCTGGGTCTTAAAATGGCACAGGAGGCAGCTCAGTGACTGGCTCAGTATCAGCTTCATATATCCTGGCCATTCAACCCCAGAGAGCTCCTGGGTGACCACATTCTGCAACTCTTGCCATCTTCAGAAGCAGACCCACAGAGAGCCCATTGCAGTAGTCTAGCACAGAAGTAGCTAGGGGTGGGCTAGGCCCACTTTCTCTAAAGGTTCTCTTAGCTGCTGCTGCTGCTGCCACCTCCACTTGCTGCTCCATTGAGGGCACAGAGTCCAGGAGAACCCCAGCACCAGGTGCGTGTGGGGGGGGGGGGTAAAGGGGGAGCTTCCAGCCTGGATTTACAGCACCTGCCTTGGAGGCAGGGAAGCCACAGGTTCAGGCATCAGCGTCTCCAATTAAAAAGGATAAGGAGGAAGACGGTGCCAAAGGCTCTTCTCTGCCTGAGACCACCCTGGAGAGCCTCTGCCAGTCAGAGTTCACAATCCTGGGCTAGATGGACAAATACCTGGTATAAGAGCAGCTTCTAGACAGTCCTCTAGGGCAGCCCCATGTAGAGTGCATTACAGTAGTCTAGGCAGGAGGTCACTAGAGCATGGACAACTCAGGAAGAGCCATAGCTGGTGAATCAGCCTGAAGTGGGAACAGACGCAGAAGCCACTTGGACTCCAGAGGTAAGTTGCAATCTGGGATGACTCCCCAAGCCTGTTCCTTAGTGGGGAGTGCAGGCTGTACAGCTAACTCCCAGACTTGGGAGCTGCCAACTCCTGCGCCTCCATCTTATCAGGATTCAGCCCCACCCAGACCCTGGCCCGACCCCTTCATGGCCTCTCCTGATTCATACTGCACATTGATGGAGCTGCGCTCTCTATCCCCAGGTGGCAATTCCCAAAGAATTCATGCTGGGGCCAGTTCTGCCTTGAAGAGGCAAGAGACAAGGTGGACCCCTGTGGGACCTGGCAACTAAACAGCCACGGGCAGAGGTGCCAACTTGAATAAAATATGGGGGGCATGTAAGCCCCACCCCACACAATCAGTTACATGACGCAATGCACACACACTATTTGAATGGCAATGCCCATCAACTTTGGGGGGCTCCAGCCCCCTTGGCCCCTAAGAGTTGGCTCCTATGGACATGGGGCCAAGCAGTAGTTGCCCAATACTAACTTCTGGTGATGACCTTTGAGGAAGGAGCAGAACCCTTGTAGCCCAGCCTCCAGCTCCCATCCCTCAGAGTCCTTCCAGAAGGATGCCATGGTCAATGAAGTCGAAAGCTGCCAGGAGAACCAACAGGCTGTGTCCATTTGTCATGGGTGCTTCCGCTGAGATTCCTGCATTGCAGGGGGTTGGACTAGATGACCCTCGGGGTCCCTCCCAACTCTGCGGTTCTGTGATTCCCCCTGCCTCTCTCCTGATATAGGTCATCAGTCAGGGGAACCAATGTTATTTAGGTGCTAACACTAGGCCTTGAATTGACCTAGACCATTTGCTTTCTCCATACATGAGTTACCTGTCAGGGATCCAAGGAGAAGGGGGCAGTTTGGGGCTTTATCCTAAACGGCACTTAGGATCTGGAGTGAGACATTAAGTGCTGTTAAATCCAGCCGGGAAGAAAAAACATGGTGCTATTGAGTTCAACATACATGGAAGTGGACACAGTTGCTGCCTAAGTCCAAAACAGTCAAATTTGACCTCAAAAGAGGAAACTTCTAGAAAATGAGAGGATTTGTATAAAGGAAGTTGAAAGGGAAAGTGGAGAGGATCAGATATCTCTGGAGTGCTCCGGGGTCATTGAAAAGGACAGCAGTAGAGGCTCCTCTAGGCTGTTTTCTGCAGATCAGGAAAGGAGCCACTGCAAAGTGCAAGAGGATGCCAGCGTGGCTAATGAGCAGAGTCAAGGAAACCGAAGAAGACAAAAAGGTTCCTGTCAAAAATGAAAGTCTTGTACAAATGAGAGAGACACAAAGGAAAGGCAAATGTTGGCAAAAAAGCAGAGCAGGCAGACAAAGGAGAAAAATGAGGTCGTATAGCAGCTGAATGAATTCTTTGTGTCTCTCTTCACTGCAAAGGATGGAGGGCACATCCCCAAGCATGAACTAACTTGCTTGGGAAAGGCCTCTGAAGGACAGGAGCTAATTCAGTGGTGAAAAGAAATTAAGTTCTAACCCTTAGTCACTAAATAAAAATACAAACAGAGTCCAGATGGCATTGACCCAAGAATTCTTAAAGAACTCAAATATGAAAATGCTGATCTTCTAACAAAAATGTTGCTGCAGAATAGGGGGGTGGGGTCCATGGGGATGATATCCTGGGGTCCCTCCCAGGCCTGTGATTCTGCATCCGGGATTTAGACTATAGGAGAAGAAGCTGCAGAGCCAGTCCAACCAATTTCTTTGTTAGGCTAATGGCCTTAGCCGCTCAGCTAAGCACCGCATTTTGCATGACTAAAAGAGTGGGCCACGTTGCCATAGGAACAGCTAAGTGATGGTGCTCTCTGGGGAGAAGGTAGGCATTTCTCACCCACCTCATCTGGCTGGATGCCAGGTGATCCAAGCAGGGGAACAATAGGCCTGGAGGGGGCGCTGTGTCTGTAGGCATGAGTTTGGGTACACTGCTGGGAGCTGGACAGAGAGAGGCTGGTCTTGCTCTGTGCTGGACTCCAAAGCTGTGACTGATGGCGAGGCAACACCTGTTGGGCTGTTAGTTCTGTGAGTCCCTCCATCCTATGCTCAGGTTCTATCGTTGGCATCCGTCCATCTCAAGAGGCAACAGAGTGCGCCACCAGAAGGGAAGCCAAACCACTGCGCTGGCAGCACTGAATTGACACCCCCCACCCCGGTGCAAGCCTGGCCAGTGTGTCTGGAGATCCTGGGCTGCCCAGACAACAAGACCCCCCACCTCTGTCTTGCTGATGTGGAAAGCAGAGCATGATGTTTGGCACCTGCTGGGATGCAGGAGTTGCCAGAAGCTGTCTGGTTGGATATATGTGTAAATAAAAGCATATACAGTGGTACCTCGGTTTAAGAACAGCCCTGTTTACGAACTATTCGGTTTACAAACTCCGCAAAACCGGAAGTAGTGTCCCGGTTTGAGAACTTTACCTCAGTCTACGAACGGAAGCCAAACGGTGGAAGGGCACTGGTGGTGGGAAGCCTCATTAGGGAAAGCGCGCCTTGGTGTAAGAACGGTTTCGGTTTAAGAACGGACTGCTAGAATGGATTAAGTTCGTAAACCGAGGTCCCCCTGTATCCGAAAGGCACCCCCCTCTCCGCTGGCCTGCACTGAAAGGAAACCCAACTCTGGGAAAGTGCAGGCACCCCGGAGTCTCTTGCCCCTTGGGGTCCCTCCCCACTCTCAGCTCAGTGAACTCCCAGCCCTGGGGGAACTGACAAGGGAGAGGAACCCAGGGAGGAGACTTTGAGAGCTCCTCTCTGCCCCTAGGAGCCTCTGCACAGCAGTGGGGGTGGGGGTGATCATTTGCCCCCCCCTGCCATTCTCACCTGCTCCGGGGGCTGCTTTAGGCTGTGCCTGAGCTGCTATTCACTTTCTCCCCCCCCCTTTCCTTGGCCTCCCTCCACAAGGCTGGCTCTTGCACAATGCCAACAAGCATTAATACAAATGCTTTGAATGTGTTAACAATGCTAATAGTATTTCCGTACTAATTAGTAACGCTGTTCGAACGAACTCCTCTTTTAATGATATAAATTACCAGCCAGCCAGAGTGAGAGGCTGAAGCTAAGAGCCAGGCTGAGGGAGCATCCATTACCATGTGTGTGCGCTGGGGGGGGGTTCCTTCTCCTTTCCTGCCTTCCCATGTAAGCAGCTCATCAGGGGGAGTTGGGGGGTCTACTCTCTGTCCCACCCCCAAAGCTCACACCTCATAGAAATATGTTGAGCACACCTATCCCCCCCCCAATGATACAAATTTGTGGATTGTATGTGGGACCAACTCAAAGAAAGGAGGCGTTGGGGGTGCCTTCCTGGGGCAACTCAGGGCAATAACCCTAAAGATCTAAAGATGATTTCAACCCGGAAGGAAGTTGGAATGGGAGTCCTGTCCCTTCTGCGAGAAGAGCCTCCTGGATCAGGCCAACCAGCAAGGAGAATTCAAGCACAAGACCAGCTCTCCCCTCCAGAAGTTTCCAGCCCCTGGGATTCAGAAGCATCGCTGCCTCCAGCTGTGAAGGCAGAGCAGAGCCATCCTGGCTAGGAGCCATCGGAAGCCCCCTCCTCCTCCCTGAATTTGACTGATCCTCTTTTAAAAGCAACCAAGTTGGCAGCCATCACTGCTTCCTGCAGGAGGGAGTTCCATAGTTTAACTGTGGTGCCTTCATTTGTCCTGAATCTTCCAGCATCCATCTTCATGCCTGTGGGTTTTCTGGTGTCATGAGATAAGGAAGAAAACTTTCCCCCATCCACTCTCCATGCTGTGCAAACTTTTAACAAGTTCTATCTTGTTAAAACCCAATTACAAGAAATGCAAACCTAAACGTCTCTAGATAGAAGAGGGCTGTTCTTTAACCAGTTTCTGACTCCTCAGAGGACCCTCTCCTCTTATTCCACAATTACTTGAGACCACCAACTCTTTCCCCTCCATTCCTGTCCTTGGGGGGGGGGTTGTTGTTGCTGCTGCTGCTGCTCTGCCCCCCCTGAAGCTGCTGCTCCCTTGTATGCACCTTGGATTGCAGAGCCCCGTGGTCTCTGTTCTCAAGAGATCCAGCTGTGCTGGCAGCACTTGCCCCTCATGCCAGGCGGTGAGATTGCAGGGGGTTGGACTAAATGACCCTTGGGATCCCTTCAAACTCTACAATTCTGTGAGTCTCGGTTCTGAGATCAGTGGTGCTAATTTTACAAATGCATGTGTTTTACAAATGCACTAGGTAGCCCAAAGCCACCACCCAAGTCACGTAGAAGGAGAATTCAGTCCGGAGAGCAAGTCTTTTTTAAAAGAGGTTTCAAGGCCCTTTCTCACCTCCCGCTTCACTCTGAGGCCTGACAGCTGGAACACTAATGTGGAAAGATGTTATTTCTTAATGTGCTACTTTTATACCCCTTTCCTCAAAACGGAAGAGTTCCAGGCTGCGTGCAGGTGATGCTCACTCCCATCCAGGTGGAGCCATTTGTGTACCTTGCCTGCCCACCTGAGCCACCAGAGACCCTCCCCAGTCCACAGCGCCAACCTTGCAGTGAGTGGCTTCCAAGCCCCCAGCCCCACAAGGAGCCCTCCTTTCTTAGCAGGCTGCTGTGCGGATGGGCTGGAGCTAAGGAACATTATGGATTTCCAGGGCGTTTGCTAAGCTGAAGTGACTATTCATGTGCTCCAGGCCCGCTTCCTCTGCCGAATCTGCCGCGCATCCCACCGGGAATTCCACACAGATGTGCTTCGCTCGGCTTAGCTGCTTTGACTCGGCTGCCACTTCTGTGCAATCAAAGGGGGCAGAATCAGGATCCCTGGAGGGAGCGCATGCACACACGCTCTGCCAAGCACTGCTTGCACCCGTCACAGCTGGCGAAGGGTGTGCAGGAGTCTCCTCCTGCCTCTTCTGACATCTCCCCTTGTGCAGACTGGGGGGCCTGAGGAGGAACCCCCAAGTTCGCTCTGCTGCAGCTCCCTGTGTCCAGGTTGCAAGGAGGGCCCCCTTGCTCCCTCTGGGGCACCCAAGACCCACGGGGCAGCTGGAAACAAACCCTCAGCTGCACAGTAGAAGTAGAGGGGGAAAGCGCTGACAATAATGGACCTAACTTAAGCCATAGAATCCAAAATTGTAGAGTTGGAAGGGACCCTGAGGGTCCTGCAAGGTACGGTAGTAATCACAGCTGAAGAATCCAAGCTCTGCTTAAAAACCTCCCAGGAAGAACAAGGCGCTCTGGCTATGCAGTTGGAGGCCTCTGAAGACCAGTCGTTGGAAACAGCAGGAGAGGAGAGCATGGCTCTTGGGCTGGGATCCTGCTTGCTGGCTCCCCATAATGGGCAGCTGTTCAGCCACTGTGAGAACAGGAGGCTGGACTGGGTGGGCCACTGGCCTCCTCCAGCAGAATTCTGCTTATGCTCTTATGTTCTTGAACCCTAAGCACCAGGCAGGCGCTGAACAGAAGGGGGAGAAGCCATGGCAATTTGCTGCATTGCATGGGAGTATACCGTACATTTCGGAGATAACTTCTGTTTGTCCATTTAACGTTAATGGAAAGGCAGGGAGCTGTAATTTGCCCTCAGGACGACGATATTGTACGACTCTCGGCCGGATGAAAAGCTTGCCTTCTATTCTACTTCCTTTTATCTTTCCTGCTTCGGAGAGCACTCTCAACCTCTCGCTGGTCAGCTGGATGTGTGTGTGTCAGTGTACATTAAAAAATAAGTACATTTGGGACCCAGCAAGTGCCCCCAAGCCCTAGCCCCATGGACACCCAATCCTCTGAATGCCAGGCGCTGGGAATGACCTGCAAGGGAGATCTGCTGTTGCCTCAGGTCCTGCTTTGAGTTCCCAAAGGAAGCTCTGTAGGAACAGGGGACGCGGGACCAGGTGGGCCTTTGGTCTGGCTCTTTGTAAACATGGTTGACCAAGCTGGACTACGGATCCACTTCGTGCGCTCGTGTGCACTTGGGCTGGCACTGTCTCTCCGGGGTCCTGCAGCCAGAAAAAGCCCTTTGTTGTATTCTGCTCCCGGAAATCCTCTGAGCCAGAGTGTGTATGTATGGTTGGGGGGGGGGGACTGAAGGAGAGATCTTCTGCATGCAAGGCGGGTCCTCTATCCCTGAGCTGCCCCCTCCCCTGGGCGCTGGGGGGCGAGGGTGGGAGGGGGCGATGCGGAGCCAGAAGCTTCCATGCTGACAGTCCCTTTTTGAAACAAGATGAATGAGCTGGAGTTGCTGAAAATGATTCTCATTTAGAATCTGCCGCGTTCTGGAGCTCCCCAATTAATTCTCTATAGATACATAAATAGGCCTCGTGTTTATTTTGCTTCCAACGTAATCAACATTACACTTTGGTGCCCGTTCCTGTCAGAGCCTCTCTGCCGCGTCGGATGCCTCACACACCTGCCTGGCGGGCCCTGGGGAGCCAGGCTCATGAT
Source organism: Lacerta agilis (assembly GCF_009819535.1). Taxonomy (NCBI): domain Eukaryota; kingdom Metazoa; phylum Chordata; class Lepidosauria; order Squamata; family Lacertidae; genus Lacerta; species Lacerta agilis. Next base: position 95,213,839 of record NC_046317.1, on the reverse strand, counting down.
GCAGTGGCTGCAGGATGTCCCCTGGCACAGCCACATGTGGGGCTTCTGTGCCTCCCAGGGCCCCTGGACCTGCCTGCTTCAGACTCCCAGGCCACCCTCCATTCCACGGTCCCACAGGGGCAGCTGGCAGGGCGTGCCACTCATGGCCTCCCTTTCCTGCTTTGGGTTGGCACAACATTCCCACCTGCAGCCCATGTCCCCAGAGTGGGAGGCAGGAAGGGGGCACTGGTCTGTCAGTCAGAAGGCCAGTTGCAGGAGGGCCCTGGAGGCCCCTTCCTGCCAGGTGCTTGCAGAGTCAGACCCTGGAGCAGCCAGGATTCAGAGCCTGCTGTGGGGCTTCTCCTTGTCACTCTCTTCACCAGAGGTGAAGAGCTCCATCCAGGGAAAGCACTGGCCTAGTTAGGGTCACAAAATTTTAGAGTGGGACGGGACCCCCTAGGGCCATTTAGTCCAGCCCCCTCCTATGCAGGAATCACTGCTAAGGAATCCCTGGCAGATCGCCCCCCCCTGCTTAATGACCTCCAAGGAAGGAGAGTCCATCAGGAGAGGACCTTACCATGTGTTAAGGAAAATTCTGGGTTGAGAGACTATTCAACAGCCCAGCTCGTCGGGGTACCAGTCCCCCGTGGGTCCATGCGGTCAGTAAAGAAGTAAATTCCAGCCAAGCAATTTGGAGCAAAACAGCGGTCAGTAGACTTAAATCCTTTATTGTTGCACAACAGAAATCGCACGTCAGCGGCGGCGCAGCAGCAGTGGGAGGCCCCATTAGCGAAAGCGCGCCTCAGGTTAAGAATGGTTTTGGGTTAAGAATGGACCTCTGGAACAAATTAAGTTCATAACCCGAGGTACCACTGTATAGATTTACAATGGAGGGTTGAGGGAGGTCACGGCTCAGAGCCAGATGAAGGGGAAGGTTGGGAAATAATGGGAGTGCCAGAGCAGCAGCTGGCTGACACGTTGTCATTAGAAAGCATTCCAGGACTTCCGGCGGCGACGACATCGCGGAGCGGTCGTGGGTTGCCTCGGCTGCGAGGCGACCCAGTCCGTCCCGGGGGTTGGAGCCCCGCTACCGCAAAGCGGGGCTCCGATGGGGTGCGGGAAGAGCGTCCCGCACCCTGGGCTCCCCGGCTATGCCCACTATGGCTCCGAACCCTTCCCTCGCTCCCCCTGTAAAGGAGGAGTGGGGGTGAAGGGAAAACGGAGCCGGGCTTCAGGGGACATGCCCCAACCGGGACGCGAAGCGGCGGTTGCCCCCGTGATGAGCGTTAACGTTCTACCTGTCAAAGTTGGAGTTTAAGAATCCCGGTGTCGTGAGTATTGGATTGGATCTGTTTTTGTGCTTTGTTGACGACCTGGGGGACATTTGGAAAGGGAGCCTGCCTCTTTCCCCTCGGGAGATAGAAAATAACCAGCTTAAGAGACTGCTGTTACAGCGATGGCTACAAAGTATTTAAAATTTGACAAGTGAGACTTTTGGATTTCCCTTTGGGGATTAAACAGGTGGACAGTATCTCTTTTTAAAATTTTCGATTCTTGCGCCCTGGATTCAGGGAAAATGGCCGTGAAAGACTTAGACTGAATGGAAAGTTACTGGCAAGATGGAGAAGTCTGAGAACCGAAACTGCAATTTGACACCTATGCCCGCTTCTGCCATGCTCGGCTTTGTTTTTGACTTGGTTATGAACTGTGAAAGGACCCATGAAGAAAGGATTATTTTATTGAGACTGGAACTGCTCAACCGAAAATTGGAAATATTGAACTATCATATGTCAAAAAAGTTATATCCCACAGAGGAGACTGTACAGGAAATGGCTGCATTGGAGGAGAGCCTTGGCACAGAACTGAAGGGGCTGATTGAACAACAGGATGAAAAGGTATGGCTACTCCGGAGTAATGGATCGTCTTTTGGGGGTGGCAGACCCAGGACGGAAAAAATTGTTATATCTAACTCCCAAGGTGAGAGCTTGGGAGCGAAGGTGAGAACTTTATGTTTATGTCTACAAATAAAAGAAGAATGTGATGATGAACCGGAGAGGCTGGGAGAAAAGGTGCGCACCCTGATGTTCTATGCAAGGACTATTTTGGATTTAGTCGGGATCTGTGGTTATGTAAAGAAAAAGGATACTTCAAGGAGCAGCTCTGGACCAAGACGACCAAAGAAAATGGACAGAAGGGGGATAGGGTGAACGATATTAAGGTATAAAGGCAAAGAATGTATTATGGTAACCTGAAACCGGTGTGTCAAGACTTTAAGCTTTTAGAGAAAGAAAAGAGGTATTTTAAATTTTTGTTATTAACAGCAGTTATAGTGAATGAAGATATTTGTTATGATGCATATTGAAAATTAGGGGATAGGAACTAGAATCTTGTGGGGAATTAATATGAAGTTATAACATGTTCTGATTTATGTTAAGTTAAGAATGGGAAAATATTGTTTATTACGAAACAGGATTTGTTAAAAAGAAGCTTTTGAATTTTAATTTTTAGATATTTGGATTTTTTAAGATTATGATGGTATAAGATGTTATTAAAGTAATATTTGGGATTGGAACCGAAGGTGAAAAGGCAGGGGAAGTCTGTACCAAGATTCGACCAAGAATTTTTTTTTTTTACAGCATTAGAAGAATTATTATTGGTATTTGTGTATTTGTTTATTTCTAGTTGGGGGTGGGTTAATGTGGGTGTTATATTTGTAGAAAGCATTCCAGACCCTCCATCTCCCAGAACCCGGAGAGCCTTAAAAGTAGGAGAGCAAAGATCTCAAAGGCAGAGGGCACCCATAGAGGAGATGGTGAGAATGACAAATGGGGAAGTGGGAGAGACAGGGGGTGGAGATTCACTCAGGACAACACCATTATCCAAGAGGCTGGGCTCTATGGCCTCTCTCTGTAAAGACTTCCTTGTCCGTATACGTTCCTGGGCAAGCAGCCGGGAGCAGTTGACAGCATCCTGACATCTGTCTAGTTTCACCCGTTTTCCCAGCTGCATGATTTCCCCCCAGCTGCACATTTTCATAGAATCATAGAGTTGGAAGAGACCACAAGGGCCATCCAGTCTAACCCCCTGCCAAGCAGGAAACACCATCAAAGCATTCCTGACAGATGGCTGTCAAGCCTCTGCTTAAAGACCTCCAAAGAAGGAGACTCCACCACACTCCTTGGCAGCAAATTCCACTGTCGGACAGCTCTCACTGTCAGGAAGATCTTCCTCAGGTTTAGGTGGAATCTTCTTTCTTGTAGTTTGAATCCATTGCTCCGTGTCCGCTTCTCTGGAGCAGCAGAAAACAACCTTTCTCCCTCCTCTAGATGACATCCTTTTATATATTTGAACATGGCTATCATATCACCCCTTAATCTTCTCTTTTCCAGGCTAAACATACCCAGCTCCCTAAGCCGTTCCTCATAAGGCATCGTTTCCAGGCCTTTGACCATTTTGGTTGCCCTCCTCTGGACACGTTCCAGCTTGTCAGTATCCTTTTTGAACTGTGGTGCCCAGAACTGGACACAGTATTCCAGGTGAGGTCTGACCAGAGCGGAATACAGTGGTACTATTACTTCCCTTGATCTAGACGCTATACTCCTATTTTGTGTCCAACTGCTCACTTAAAAAATAAATAAACCTGGGGAGGCCGTTGCCTTTGCCCTGCCATTGCCAGCCGCCTCGGCTGAGAGGACTGGCGAGTGCGGAGACCTCTCCCCAAAGAAGCTTCTAGGCAGACTCAGTTCCTCTCTTGCCCACAGGAGCTCTTGGGGTTGCAGCTTCCAAATGAGCCCGGAGGAATACCGAGAAGCAACTCTTCTTCTCCGAATGAGCAGAGCAGGCTCTGAGCTGGTCCATGGAGGTTGCCCCCTGCTTCACTCTGGAGTCATCCTAGAGTCAGGGAGTCCAGAGAGAAGCCCCTCTTCGCAGCCTCCACTATTGGCCAGAGCAGCCCCAATGCAGCCTCTAGCACATAGCTGTCAACTTTTCCCTTTTCTTGCGAGGAATCCTATTTGGAATAAGGGAATTTCCCTTTAAAAATGGGGGAAATTGGCAGCTATGCTCTAGCGGTTTAGCCTTGGCTTCTCATTCCCCTCCTTGCAACATGGGATGTTTCTTGAGACAGGGAGGGTGAAGCGTTTTTTGATTGTTGGAAAGGCTTCAAACCAATTTCTGCACACTAACGGAGCCCGGCACGCTTCCCCTGCGAGTACTCTGCTAGAAGCGTTTTACCTTGCTGCCGTCTCCTGTGCTATTCAGCAGTTATCTTCTTATCTTCTCTCACGCAGCGGGATGTGTGCATGCCAGCATATTACAGACAACAGAGTCCGGCTTCTTTCTAATCTAGAAGCTTTATTTTACAAGGCATAAATCTACATTCCTGGAGAGACGCAAGCCATGTTGGTGGCTTCTCCCTTCTCTCCGTTCTCCGGACACAGAAAAAGAAAGTATCACATTACAAAGTACAACAGTACACAGAGCATCCGGTGACGCTCTTCCTCCTGTGGGTGGGACAACCTGGTTGAGCTTGTTAACTCTAAAAGCTCCAAACCTCTACACCCCCTCTTGTCCCGCACACAGGGGCGTTGTAAGCTTGCAGCTTACCCTACACAAACCCTCACAGAACTCCCCATGACGATGGAAGCTCAGGGGCTTCGTGAACCCAACCCTCTGGTTCACCTGACCAGAACAGTACTTCAGCTTCTCCAAGCCGGTCTGAACGCACACGTCTCGAAAGAGAACGTCTAGGTGTTTGGGTCTGGCCTTGACTTGTCCAGACTCTGCCGCCAACAAACAGAGTTGATTGTCCTCCCAAACCATCACGGGCAGGCAACTCTGAACGCAGATCTCTTGGACCAAACACCTATAGAACTCCAGTTCCCTGCAAAGCACTGACAACGCACTGTATCTGGCTTCTGCACGAGAACGAGCAATGAGGCTCTGGCACCGGGACTTCAGCCCGCCTAGAGCTCCTCCACACTGTACAACCATTTCGGACACAGATTTCCTGTCCTCGGAATTTGCCCAACCGCCGTCGCACCAGCGCGTGAGCTGGGGCTCACCGGTAGCTGACAACTCCGGGCAAAACTCCTTAGTCTCCTGCAAACTCTCACCATGCCATTCCAGGCATGCATGCTGGGATTTGCAGCCACCTTGCTGAACAGATCCACAGCAACTGCTATGTCAGGTTTGCTCAACCATGGAGGAAACAACAGCCTCCCAGGAGCTGACCTAAACACCTCGGGGCTCTCGAACTCAGAGCGTTCCCCGGTCTGACTGTCCTCACCTAGACACGTCTCCATGGGTGTTCTGACACTAGCACATTCAGACACTCTGAACTTCTTCAACGACTGCACTACCTTGCCAGTCTGATTGAGCAAGACACTACTGTCTTCGGCTCTGTCTACCTGCACACCTAGGTAAACACCAACAGGGCTTAGGTTCCTGAGCTGGAAAGACTGACCAAGCTCCTCTGTGAACCGTTGCACCTGTCCCCTGGTCTCCACCAGGTAAAGCATGTCCGCACTGGACTGCAGAACTAGACCCTGTTCTGGGCTTACTCCTGCCAGAAACAGGCAGCTATCAGCACAACTCTGGCTGACACCTAGCTTTCTCAAAGCTTCTTGCACGCCTGAGGACCAATCTCTGGCTGACTCCTTCAAGCCAGTGATTGCCTCGTGCAAACTCCACACTTGATTTGGCCCGTTGTCCTCGAACCCTGGCGGAGGTACCTCGTACCTCTCCTCATCCAGGTCGGAATCCAAACAGGCATCCAAACCAAAGTGGCTTACCTCAAAACTGCTTTGAGTCGCGACCGCTAACAGCATGCACGTGGTTTCGCCTCTGAGAGAGGGCGCGTCCAGTACCTCGGAACAATGGACCCCCTCCTCCTGAGTGAAACCTCTGGCTACTGACCTAGCCTCGCACTGCAACTCGCCAGTTGCTGCCGTCTTGAGTCTGTACACCCAACGACCTTCTGACAGCGTCGTGGTTGTGCACACACCCAAAGACCTCATTGAGCTTACCTGCTCTACCATGGCATCCTGCCATTTCTGGGCCTCACCTTGAGATACCCATTGAACCTTCACGAGGCTCTCCGGTTCACACTGAACCAAACAAGCACTCACGCTAGTGGCCGTGAACCTTTCGGGCAGAATCCCTTCAGTGGATCGTGCAGACTGCTGTGATACCACTTCAGATTCTCCCTCTGCTCCAGTTGCACTGGACTCCACCTGCACGTCCTTGTCGTCAGGCACCTCACCTACAGACTTGCTGCGCCTGTGCATCCTAACTGAACCACCCAAGGATGACGTTGGCGCGCCTTTGGGCTCCTGCTTCACTGCCAAAGAACCCCCCTCTTGCACCAGGACGAGACCTGCGTCAGGCTCTCCTGGAGAAGAGTTGCCACACAAAGAGTCACCATGCGTGGCCTGCCTCCTAGTCCATGACATAGGAGTTGCGGGTGCACTCCCAGGCTGCTGCCTTGGAGTTGCCCCTAGCTGCGCTGCACCCTGGTGATGACCGGGAACTCGGCCCGAGCCACTAGCAGGTGCCAAAGCCACAGCAATACCCCCTCTTGGGGCTGATCCACCTGGACCATTGCCACCCAGTTCCACCCAGAACCCTTGTGGAAGCTCTGCATCCAAGAGCATGTCTTCAGTGGCAGCATGCAGCATCCTTTGCTGCCTCTCTGCAAGACCACATACCTGTGAAGAAAGCAGGTTAGTCACACTGTGCTTACTCCCCCTCTCACTGAGGACCTGGGAACAGCCTACTCCAGTAGAAACCTGCTGTTCCACTGCAACCATTGGTGCTGCCTCAGTTGCCTCCTTGAGCAACGCAGACCACATGTGGTGAGAGAAAGCATCAGCCAAACACTCAGAACAACACGCTCCCCCCAGGCTAGCTTCTGGCATCCCTTCAGAAACAGCCACATGAACCAGGGAAAAGGGACGCGTGGTTTCCCTTTCAGACGTGGGGTAGCAGGATGTCGACTCCTGGACCTTGCAAACCCTGCAATCAAGAAAGCTGTTACATGCCCTTAACTTGCACCCTTCAGAGAACTCAGGCTGCTTCAGCACACTGTCCCAGTGGCGACTTGCCAGCCTTTGGTACCACTGACACAAACATAAGTGGTGCACGGGCACACTGGTGCACTGAGCAAACATTCCATCAGTGCCACCTCCCCCTGTTCTGGATTGAGGCTTCTTAACAGCAAACAGCCCGTCCTGGCTGCCTTTCACGCGTAGAAGCATCTTCTGGCCCCTGCAAGCAGAACAGGTGATAAGCACAAAACAAACAGCACAAACATTGGACAGAAGGTTTGACATAAACAGATACAGAGTTATGTCAACAACCACAGAAAACGCCAGTTCTGTCCCTTGGATCTGTCCCTTGACTGTTAGCAAAAAGTCAAGCCTTTTCTTGCCTCCAACAGTCACAAACTGCCTCTCGACTGCAGCAGTCAGTATGTTGAACTGCTCTGTAGAAGGAGACTCGCAGTTCCTCACAAGTCCACCAGGAGGAACGATGACAATGACGATGGCAACCATCACACGCAGCTCACCAGGGTTGGCCTTCGTTGCCACGGCAACTGCACGACAACAGTAGGCATCCTCTTCCGCCTGGGCTGTGGTAGAGCTGTTGCGATTCTCATGGCCAGTACCACACGTCATGTCCTTGGCCTTATCTTCAGCCATGCACGTCAACAAAAGACCAGGTGCAGGCTACGTGCCAAAACACAGCTCCACAGTCAATGCCTTTTACACTGGCTTCAGACTTGGAAACAGCCCCTCCCTTTCTGGGAGCAAAGCCCACGGCGATCTGGCCCCCCTCCTGCTTTCCATGGCACTGTTGCTTCTCAACAGCCATAAGCCAAGCTGGGGGCGAGCTTTCCAAAGCCACTTCAGCCAGTCCCTCAGCCCCGTGAAACTGGGCTAGGGTCTTCTTCCAGGCTTCACAAGCACTGGCCAGACCTTCCTCCTCACAGGCGTTGGCCAGAACATCAACGCTCTCAGGGAACAGCCCTCTGCATTGAAGCTGTGAGGCTGGAGGTGCTTGCAAACAAAAGCTTCCCTCCTCCTTGCTGGGAATGCTATGACTCCCTCCATCTTGCCCAGGGGTAGCGTACTCACAAATCTGTAGCTTCTCACCCGGCTCCACAGATGGGGGTTTCACCAGAGAGGGTACACTGCTTGGGCACACCTCGATCTGGGCTTCCCTGCTGCCTTCCAACCTCTGGCAGCAGGTTTTAGGCTCCTGAGCCATTCAGCAGACTGCTGAATGCTCCTGCTGGCAAAGCAGACTCCCTGGATGCTCCATCACAGTCCAAACCAGGGAGGCACTTCTCAGCTTGGCACACACGTTCTGGATCCTTGGAACTGCTCCAGAATCAATCCAGAATGGGGAAAAGCTTGGACCCATAACCTGAAGCGTTTTTTGATTGTTGGAAAGGCTTCAAACCAATTTCTGCACACTAACGGAGCCCGGCACGCTTCCCCTGCGAGTACTCTGCTAGAAGCGTTTTACCTTGCTGCCGTCTCCTGTGCTATTCAGCAGTTATCTTCTTATCTTCTCTCACGCAGCGGGATGTGTGCATGCCAGCATATTACAGACAACAGAGTCCGGCTTCTTTCTAATCTAGAAGCTTTATTTTACAAGGCATAAATCTACATTCCTGGAGAGACGCAAGCCATGTTGGTGGCTTCTCCCTTCTCTCCGTTCTCCGGACACAGAAAAAGAAAGTATCACATTACAAAGTACAACAGTACACAGAGCATCCGGTGACGCTCTTCCTCCTGTGGGTGGGACAACCTGGTTGAGCTTGTTAACTCTAAAAGCTCCAAACCTCTACAGAGGGATGGGGGTGAGGGCTGCTGAGCATTGCAGAAGTGGCTGGGGCAACCCAGTCAGATGGGCGATGTATAAATAATAAAAATGACTATTAAAAAGTATTAAGCATTCCTGGGGGAGGGCGCAATGTGGGGCTCCTAGGCAGAATGGCTCTGCTCTGCTTCCACGGTCAGAGGCAGCGATGCTTCTGAAGGCCAGTGGCTGGGAAGTGCAGGAGGGACGAGTGTGGCTCTCTTGCTCACCTCATCTGGATGGCCATGGTGGGAGCAGGAGGCTGGACGAGATGGGCCTCTGGCCTCCCCCCCCCCGCCAGGCTCTTCTGATGTTCCCATGTTCTCAGGCCAAAGTGAAATGCAGACATGTGTGCTTGGTGTTTGGCTCCAGGATTTGGCCTTTTGTGGCCAACAGCTCATGCCTTGGCTCTTTGCTCCACAAGCTCCTTCCACCCCAGGGCCTGGAGTGTCTTTCGGGGGCTGGGGGTCCACACAGCTGCTTTGCCCCCTGGCTAACCCCTTGCGCCTCCCCACCACAGCTCTCCCTCCCCTCCTCCTCCCTTCCTGCTGGCAGCCTCTTCTGCGTTTCTAAATCCTTGGTGGTTTTTACCATTTGATGTCCTCTTTCCCCCTCCCCCTTTCCCTTTCCTTCCGCCTCCTGCTTGCACCTGCTGGATCCTCTCGGAGCTGCTGCCAACTCCAGGGATTACAAGTGAATAATTCAAACGGGACAGTGGGTTTGAAGTTTTGCAGAAGGAACTGGATGTACTGCCTGCCTGCCCCCCCCCCCCCAACCAGCCCAGAGCCAATGCAGGACTGCAGAATCCCCACGTGGCAGATGCAGCAGCGGCAAGGGGGCAGGTGGGGGGGGGGGCTCTGGCATGGTGCTCCCACGGAAGAAGGGTCCCTAGCTACCGGCTGGGATAGCAGCACCCTGGCAGAGGTCCCTGAAGCACCCACAAGCTTGACTCTGCTCTGCCAGCACACTGGAGGCAGCGGTGCTTTCGAATGGCAGTTTGTGGAAGCCGCAGGAGGGGAGAGCTGCTCTTGCTTGCGCTCAAATGCTGCTTGTGGGTTTATGCAACTGGTTGGCCACTGTGAGAAGAGGATGCTGGACTGGATGGGCCACTGGCCTGATCCCACAGGCGATTCTTCTGACCTCTAGCTCCAGGGCCTCTGCGGGTGTACGCTCAGTTGCTGAACGGATTCCCAGGAAGCCTAAAATAGCCCCTTGCCTGAACCAATCATGGCATTCTGCAGGTGGGGGCCTCCGTAGACCCATTCTGTAGGAAGTGGGGTCATCAGTTGTGGCCCCTTTCAGCAGGGCTGTGGCTCAGTGGTTACAGCATCTGCACTGCATGCCAAAGGCCCCGGGTTCAATCCCCACTGGCAGCATCTCCAGGCCGGGCTGGGAGAGAGTTTCTGTTTGAATCCCTGCAGAGCAGCTGCCAGCCAGTGTAGGCAATATCAAGCTCGATGGGCTTGATGGTCTGGCTCATAAGGCTGCCTCCCCCCAAACCGACAGAGCTCACCAGACCTGAGCAGTTGCATGCTGCGTGTGCGTCAGACCTGGCCCAGAAGGTTGGGTTTTGAAGGCTGGGTCTGCGTGAGCATGCTCAGGCTGAGGTGGGGGCCAGAGGGGGAGGGAGGTTTGTGTAGCCGAAGAGCCCTCGAGCCGCCGGAGCATCACTAATTCCTTCCATGTAAGCAGAAGCCATAGATCAATATGTGACAGCACTGAGGACGCAGGAGAAGGTGGCTGCCCAGGGACCCATCTGCGGGCAGAGGGTGGGTCCTGAACAAGCCAGCCAGGAGGAGCATGGCAGGAAAGACCCCCCCCCCCAAGATCCAGCGCCACCCCAGGATCCTCCATGCCATCCACACGCGTGGATTGCACCTGAGAATCTCAGAGGGTGGGGGGCTTGTTTGGAGGAGCCCACCTGAGCAGACATCCCCACCTGCCCAGAACAGTGGAGGCTGCCAGCAGCCCCAGGGAGGGAGGCAGGTGAGGCCAGGCCAGGTGCAGGGGAGGGGAGAGGGCAGAGTCCCTGGAAGAGGGTAGGAAATGGAAAAATCTGGACCAGGTAATGAGGCGCCTGAGTGTCACCTGCAGCTTTTTGAGGAGGGGGGGGGCAGGCTTGGCAAGAGAAAGAAGCAGCTTGTGCTGCTTTGAGGGCTGTACAGACATTTACAGCGCTGGCTCCACCCAGCCCCAAAGTGATGTTTATTTTATTTATTTATTTTAAAAAACCCAACAACAACACATGTGCAACCAGTGCTGGATTTACGTATAAGCTAAACAAGCTCTAGCTTAGGGCCCACTCTTTTGGAGGCCCCAAAAAATTTAAAGGGAAAAAAAGCTGGATGTACATTTCCAAAATATAAGATAAAAAAACAAATAAAATAAAACCTACATACAGCAACCGTGTTTTGTGTTGTGTAGGTTCCTAAGATGTAAGTCATGGGCCCCGCCTGCTAGCCTGCTCCCTAAAATTTCACTGGTTTGCTCCTTTCTATATATAGGGTGCAAATGGCTTTAGATACCTATTAGGTCCATAAATTACCATATAGGATATATTCCACACACAAAAACAGTGACAATTTGTTGTTGATGAAGGGCAGCTGGACATATAAAGGGCCCCATTACCTTCAGGAGCTTAGGGCCTCATCAAACCCAAATCCGGCCCTGTGTGCATCTCTCTCCCTCTTGGACATGCTGCCCGGAGGGGCAGACCCATCCCACTCTCCATCCATCTCCTCCTGTGACTTGTAAGGAGGGGGGGAGGGGAATGACATTCCTGCTCTATTGGCCCAGGATCTGATGTGGGAGGCCAACTCTGCGCTGAGCCAGCCGGCTGGGTGCATGACCATGAGCAGAGAGCCCTGGGAGGGTGTCCTGTGCCTTCCTGCCCCATGGAAACGGAACTCCGCTGCCCCTATCAGGGGACTCTCAGGCTGTGGGGTCAGGGCAGGACAACCAGCCCCTGTACCTTGTGCAGAATGCTTGCTTGCCACATGAGGGCACCATCCTGCACCCAACAGACTCTTGGCCCAGACTCTGCCACGGCAACCCTCACCAGCCAGGCATGGGATGGGCACTGTGAGAGGCTACCTTCAAAGGTGTCTACGCCTTGTGTTCAAATTCTCTGAGAGGGACTATTTTTTTGGGTATGTGAAGCAGTGCATGGTTGGGGAAAGTGAAGACTGCTGGACTTGCTTTTAATAAGCAGAAAGGGACTCTCTGCCACTAGGGGCTTTGAATGAGGAGCCTGGTGGGGCTCAGCCTGGGAGCACACAGACCTGCAGAGGTGGAAAGGCAGGGCCTGCACAGCAGCCTTAGGCTCTGGGCTTGCTAGGAGGCAGAAGACAGACCCTGGGATGCCCAGGGAGGGAGGGAGATGCCACCCCTCCCCTTTGGCAGCCAACAGAGCAGGCTAGGGCTGGGGGGCTGCCTGGGCGCATCCTTCCAGGCCCAGGTGGACCTGGCTCAGCAGGGCCATCCAGGCTCCCAGGAGTGAATGGGGAAGGGAGGGGGCCTGCTGGGGATGCTTCACAGTGGATGCCGGCACCGGGCACATCCCCCACCCCAAAGCCACAGGAGATTCAGCAGCACATTTTACATAAAGTTCAATTAAATATTTGCTTTGTAATTGCACAACAAATTATTCATAAAGTCCTAGGAATCTAATCACACGGCTGCTCCGTGGAGCCTGCAAGAGGCTTGGCACTCGGGGAGAATGACGATTGGGGAAGTCCTCTTGGCTCCCCAGTGCCAAATGTGGAACAGGCATGGGGGTGGGGGGAGCGCTTGCCACACAGCCAGCTCCATAGGAAGGACAGCGGCGTAGGGTGCGCTGGAGGGGGTGTCCCTCTGCCCCTCAAAGAGGGGGTGGGGTCCTGCCAGAGAGAAACCCCCAAAGGGGCAGACTCTCCCTGCAGACTCTTCCTTGGAGATGCCAAACCCCAAGAGTCATTTAGGGCTGGGATGTGCTATCATCCCATAATGAAAATGCTCTTGGAGGTCTGGAGCTGACTAAGGGAAGCATCTGAAAGAAGAGACAATGCAGTGAGGGGCGACTTCACCTACCCTCACATGGACTGGCTACAAACATGTTCCGGCCAGGGCACAGAGGGGCAGCCGCCCTGGACCTAAACCCGAGTGGCTCCAGGACCTGGTGCCAGGCGCAATTGTTGCTGAACCAGCTGGGAGCAGGGACCACAGAGCTATTAAACTGGATATACAAGTAAATGGCCACTTGCCAAGAAAATCCAACATGGTTGCCTGCGATTTCAAGAGAGGAAATGTCCCCAAAATGAGGAGATTGGTAAAAAGGAAAATTGGAAGGCAAAGTCAAGAGGGTCAAATCACTCCAAGGCTTGGGAGTTGTTTAAGAACTCAATCTGAGGAGGTCAAGTGGAGTGTAGACCGCAGATCAGGTCAGGCACCATGAGGCCAAGGGGGCGAGAGTGGTCAACAGGCAGGGGCAGGGAAGCTGCAACGGGCAGGAAGGCTTCCTTAAAAATATGGAAGAGAACAAAAAGGAAGGGAAAGCGGAGTGTAGTCAGAAATGGACTCTGGACTTTAAAAGGCCAATTTTGAAAAGCTGAAGGAGCTACTGGTTGTGATCCTGTGGTCGGAAATACTCAATGAGAAGGGAGTCCAAGAAGGAGGGGAGTTTCTAAAAGGAGAAATATTGAAGGCCCAAATGCAGACAATACCAACAAGAAAGGAAAGTGGGACGCATCTAAGGAAACCGGTGTGTCTGCACAAGGAGCTTGCAGATGAGCTGAGAGTTAAGAAGGGAATGTGTAAGAAATGGAGAAAGGGGAAATCAAAGGAGGAGTAGACACAAGTAGCCAACAGTTGCAGGGGGAAAGTCAGGCTGGCAAAAGCTCAGAATGAGCTCAGGCTTGCGAGAGAGGTTAGAAATAATAAAAAAGGTTTATTTGGCTATATCTGAAGTAAGAGGAAGAACAAGGAAGTGGTAGGTCCTCTGTGTGGGGAAGACACGAGAAATGTTCTTGGGTGACAAGAGAAAAGGCAGAACTACTCAACACCTACTTTGCCTCTGTCTTCACCCAAAAGGAAAATGATACCCAACCTGGCAGTTACAGAATAAATGATGTAAGGAGTGAGCTGCAGGCTAAAATGGGAAAAGAGGTAGTAAGGGAACACCTGGATGCTTTAAATGAATTCAGATCTCCAGGGCCTGATGAGCTGCATCCAGGGGTACTAAAGGAGCTTGTGGATGTAATTTCAGAGCATTTGTCTATTATTTTTGAGAATTCTTGGAGACCAGGGGAAGTCCCTATAGATTGGAGCAGTGCTGTCAAGTATCCCGTTTTCCCCGGGAATCTCCCTTATTTCAAGCAGTTTCCCGCTGCTATCCCTTATTTTTTATATCCCTTTAATTTCCTGTTTTTTCAAAGGAAGCAGCTCCTTTCCCACCCCCTGCTGGCCAGGGACTGGGAAGACCTCGCCTCCTTGCAGCTTCAAAGCAAGCAGGAGCCATTTCCCGCGCTTACAGGCGTCGTAGCCCATGGGCAGCGTTTCCAAAATACAGTGAGCCTACTGCATGCGTTCACACCAGTGCCGCCCACTTTTGCTTCTGGCTCCGCCCACCACTGCCATGTGACTGTCCCCGGGATAGGTGAGGCTGCTGATCCCTTATTTTCAAATCCGAAACTTGACAGCTATGGACTGGAGGTGGGCAAATGTTGTCCCCATCTTCAAAACGGCAAAAAGAAAAAGAAAACCCAGGGAACTACCAAGCAGTGAGCTTGACATCAATACCAGGAAAGGTCCTAAAACAGATAATTCAACAGTTGGTCTGTGAGCATTTAGAAAAAGATGCTGTGATTACTAAGACCCAGCATGGGTTTCTCAAAAATAAGTCATGCCAGACCAATCTGATTTCTTTTTTTAAAATGGAATTACAAACTTGGTGGATCAGGGAAATGCTGTGCACATAGTGTATCTTGATTTCGGTAAGGCTTTTGACCTAGGCCCCCATGATATTCTTGCAGAGAAGCTGGTAAAATGTGGGCTGGATAAGATTAACTCTTAGGTGGATTTGTAGCTGGTTGACTGACTGAACCCAAAGAGTTTAATGGTTCCTTGTCGTACTGGGGGAAAGTGACAAGTGGGGTGCTGCAGGGTTCTGTCCTAGGCCTGTTGTTGTTCAACGTCTTTATAAATGACTTGGATGAAGGAATTGAGGGGATGCTCATCCAATTTGCAGATGACACCAAACTGAGTGGGGTAGCTAATGCCGCAGAAGAGAGAATCGGAATTTAAAATGACCTTAACAGATTGGAGAACTGTGTGCAAGCTAACAAAATTAATTTCAATAGGGACAAATGCAAGGTTCTGCACTTAGGCAGGAAGAACCAGATGCACAAGTATAGGATGGGGGGCACCTGGCTTACTAGCAGTACATGTGAAAAGGATCTAGGGGTCTTGGTGGACCACAAGCTGAACATGAGTCCACTGTGTGATGCAGCAGCAAAAAAAAAGCTAATGCTATTGTAGGCTGCATCAACAGAAGTCTAGAGTCCAGATCAAGGGAAGTCATAGTCCTGCTCTATTATGCCTTGGTCAGACAAACACCTGGAATACCATGTCCAATTCTGGGCGCCACAATTGAAGAAGGATGTTGAAAAGCTGGAAGGTGTGCAGAGGAGGGCAACAAAGAAGATCAAGGGCCTGGAATCCAAGTCTTATGGGGAATGGTTGAGGGAGTTGGGTATGTCTAACCTGGAAAAGAGGAGACTGAGAAGAGATTATTATTATTATTATTATTATTATTATTATTATTATTATTATTATTATTATTTATACCCTGCCCATCTGGCTGGGTTTCCCCAGCCATTCTGGGCAGCTCCCAACAGAATGTTAAAATACAATAATCTATTAAACATTAAAAGCTTCCCTAAACAGGGCTGCTTTCAGATGTCTTCTGAAAGTCTGGTAGTTGTTTTTCTCTTTGACATCTGGTGGGAGGGCGTTCCACAGGGCGGGTGCCACTACTGAGAAGCCCCTCTGCCTGGTTCCCTGTAACTTGGCTTCTCTCAGCGAGAGAACCACCAGAAGGCCCTCGGTGCTGGACCTCAGTGTCCAGGCAGAACGATGGGGTAGAGACACTCCTTCAGGTATACTGGACCGAGGCCATTTAGAGCTTTAAAGGTCAGTACCAACACTTTGAATTGTGCTCGGAAACGTACTGGGAGCCAATGTAGGTGTTATGTAGTCTCAGCGGCTGCTCCCAGTCACCAGTCTAGCTGCCGCATTCTGGATTAGTTGCAGTTTCTGGGTCACCTTCAAAGGTAGCCCCACATAGAGCGCATTGCAGTAGTCCAAGCGAGAGATAACCAGAGCATGCACTACTCTGGCGAGACAGTCCACAGGCAGGTTGGGTCTCAGCCTGCGTACCAGATGGAGCTGGTAGACAGCTGCCCTGGACACAGAATTAACCTGTGCCTCCATGGACAGCTGTGAGTCCAAAATGACTCCCAGGCTGCGCACCTGGTCCTTCAGGGGCAGTTTCCCTGGTCCTCTACACCTGCCCACTTCCTGTCCCCCAAGAACAGTACTTCTGTCTTGTCAGGATTCAACCTCAATCTGTTAGCCGCCATCCATCCTCCAACCGCCTCCAGACACTCACACAGGACCTTCACTGGTTCTGATTTGAAAGAGAGGTAGAGCTGGGTATCATCCACATACTGATGAACACCCAGCCCAAACCCCCTGATGATCTCTCCCAGCGGCTGCATGTAGATGTTGAAAAGCATGGGGGAGAGGACAGAACCCTGAGGCACCCCATAAGTGAGAGCCCAGAGGTCTGAACACTCATCCCCCACCATCACTTTCTGAACAGGGCCCAGGAGGAAGGAGCGGAACCACTGTAAACAGTGCCCCCAGCTCCCAACCCCTCTAGACGGTCCTGAAGGATGTTATGGTTATGGTTGACAGTGTCAAAAGCCGCTGAGAGATCCAGCAGAACTAGGAAACAGCCCAGTGGAGATCATCAACCAGCATGACCAAGCCAAGGCAGTTTCAGTCCCATGATGAGGCCTGAATCCTGACTGGAAGAGATCCAAATGGTCCGCTTCTTCCAGGCGTGCCTGCAGTTGTTCAGCAACCACTCACTCAATCACCTTGCCCAAGAATGGAAGATTTGAGACTGGGCGATAGTTGGCCATATTGGCCACATCTAGAGAAGGTTTTTTAAGCAGCAGTTTAATAACTGCTAACTGCCTCTGTCAGCGGGTCTGGGAAGGTTCCCTCAGAGAGAAGCACTCACCACCCTGCGAAGCCCATCGCCCAGCCCTAACCGGCTAGCTTTTATAAGCCAGGAAGGCAAGGATCAAGGAGATAGGTGGTTGGTTTCACGCACCCAAGCAGCCTGTCCACATCCTCGGAGGCAACAGATTGGAATTGATCCCACACAACTTGACTAGACAGGACTCTAGCATTCTCCCGCCCTGGCCCTGCTCCCACGGTGGAGATACGATAGCCATCTTCAAATATCTTAAGGGCTGTCACATGGAAGATGGACGAAGCTTGTTTTCTCCTGCTCTGGAGGGTAAGACTCAAACCAATGGCTTCAAGTTGCAAGAAAGGAGATTCTGTCTAAGCATCTGGAAACTTTTTGACAGTGAGAATTGTTTGACAGTGGAAAAGGCTCCCTCGAGAGGTGGTGTACTCTCCTTCCTTGGAGGTTTTTAAGCAGAGCTTGAATGGCCCTCTATCATGGATGCTTTAGCTCAGATTCCTGCATTGCAGGGGGTTGGACTAGATGACCACTGGGACCTTTCCAACTCTTAGAATCATAGAATCCTAGAGTTGGAAGAGACCACAAGGGCCATCCAGTCCAACCCCCTGCCAAGCAGGAAACACCATCAAAGCATTCCTGACAGATGGCTGTCAAGCCTCTGCTTAAAGACCTCCAAAGAAGGAGACTCCACCACACTCCTTGGCAGCAAATTCCACTGTCCAACAGCTCTGTCAGGAAGTTCTTCCTAATGTTTCGGTGGAATATTCTTTCTTGTAGTTTGAATCCATTGCTCCGTGTCCGCTTCTCTGGAGCAGCAAAAAACAACCTTTCACCCTCCTCTATATGACATCCTTTGATATATTTGAACATGGCTATCCTATCACCCCTTAACCTTCTCTTCTCCAGGCTAAACATACCCAGCTCCCTAAGTCGTTCCTCATAAGGCATCGTTTCCAGGCCTTTGACCATTTTGGTTGCCCTCCTCTGGACACGTTCCAGCTTGTCAGTATCCTTCTTGAACTGTGGTGCCCAGAACTGGACACAGTATTCCAGGTGAGGTCTGACCAGAGCGGAATACAGTGGTACTATTACTTCCCTTGATCTAGATGCTATACTCCTATTGATGCAGCCCAGAATTGCATTGGCTTTTTTAGCTGCTGCATCACACTGTTGACTCATGTCACATTTATGGTCTACCAAGACTCCTAGATCCTTTTCACATGTACTGCTCTCAAGCCAGGTGTCACCCATCCTGTATTTGTGCCTTTCATTTTTTTTGCCCAAGTGTAGTACTTTACATTTATCCCTGTTAAAATTCATCTTGTTTGCTTTGGCCCAATTCTCTAATCTGTTAAGGTCATTTTGAAGTGTGATCCTTTTTGCTTCTCCCACTTTCTGGACAATGATATTGTCTGCAAGGCCAGTGAGGAATGTTTGACCTAATGCTCTTGGCTGAGTTTGACATCCAACAAATATCAGGACAGTTGAAATCCCCCATTACTACTATCTCACTTCCTTTTGAATGCTTGGTCATCTGTTCCAGGAAAGCATCATATGTGTCCTCAGTTTGGCTTGGGGATCTGTAGTAAACTCCCACAATGAGATCACTGTTATTTTTCTCTCCCTTAATTTTGACCCAGATACTCTGTTTGGCTTTGAGGTTTTAAATCCTGGATCTCTTCACAGGTATACACATCCCTTACATAGCACCACTCCTCCTCCTTTACTGTTTGGTCTATTTCTCTGAAATAGATTGTATCCCTCTATTACTACATTCCAATCATGAGACTCATCCCACCAGGTTTCAGTGATGCCTATTATCAGTGAGAGATTTCACTTTCTTGGGTTCCATGATCACTGCAGATGGTGACAGCAGTCACGAAATTAGAAGACGCCTGCTTCTTGGGAGAAAAGCAATGACAAACCTAGACAGCATCTTAAAAAGCAAAGACATCACCTTGCCGACAAAGGTCCGTAAAGTTAAAGCTATGGTTTTCCTAGTAGTAATGTACGGAAGTGAGAGCTGGACCATAAAGAAGGCTGATCGCCGAAGAACTGATGCTTTTGAATTATGTGCTGGAGGAGACTCTTGAGAGTCCCATGGACTGCAAGAAGATCAAACCTATCCATTCTTAAAGAAATCAGCCCTGAGTGCTCACTAGAAGGACAGATCCTGAAGTTCAGGTTCCAGTACTTTGGCCACCTCATGAGAAGAGAAGACTCCCTGGAAAAGACCCTGATGTTGGGAAAGATGGAGGGCACAAGGAGAAGGGGACGACAGAGGATGAGATGGTTGGACAGTGTTCTCGAAGCTACTAACATGAGTTTGGCCAAACTGCGAGAGGCAGTGAAGGATAGGCGTGCCTGGCGTGCTCTGGTCCATGGGGTCATGAAGAGTCGGACACGACTGAACAACAATTATGTTGTATTTAGTTTGCTGTACCAAGAGCTCAAATTCATCTTATTTCCCATGCTCTGTGCATTAGTATACAGACATTGAAGACCACTGATCATTCCCCCTATTCTCCACTAGGTCTACATGCTGTTTGCTCCATTTGGTCCTTGACATTTGGATGATCATCTTCAGCACTTGATAGACTCCTACCTTCAGGACCACTGTCTCCCTCCCCCACATAAGTCAGTTTAAAGCCCTCCTAATGGTTTTTGAGATTCTTGGCAAAAATATTCCTTCCAACCCTTGTGAGGTGCAGCCCATCACTTGCCAGAAGTCCATCTTCAAGAAACTGCAGACCGTGATCTAAGAATCCAAGAATCTAAAGATTCTATGAATAAAAACTTTGGCAAAACAATAATAAGGTGCATGCAGACAATAAGGGCTGCCAGAATAAGGGATGCCTTATTTTTTATCATTTTAAGTTGCTTTAAAAAGTTTTTAATATTGTGCAATATTGTGTTTTAATATGAATGTTGTGTTTTAATTGTTGTAACCTGCCCTGGGACCTTAGGGTGAAGGGTAAGTAATCAATTGTAAGAATAATAATGAATTTGGGGAGTGCATTGCTAGAAATATAGAGACCAAGAGCAAGGAGTTCTTTAGGTACATTAGTAGCAGGACGTGGGTGGACTCTGATGACCAGGGAGTCAAAGGAGGGCCAAAGGAGGATAAGGAGATGGCAGAGAAGCTGACTTTCTTTGCACCTGTCCTGGAAATGGAAGATGCAGGGCCGATCCCAGTGCCTGAATTAATTTTTCCAGGAGAGGAGTCTGCAGAACTGAGGCAGATAGTGGTGACGAGATTAAATTCTAGGTCTAATGGACTTCCGGCGGCGACGCAATCGCCGGGTGGTCGAGGGCTGCTTCGGGTCCGAAGCGCCCTGTCCATCCCGGGGGTCAGGAGCCCCGCTACCGCAAAGCGGGGCTCCGGTTGGGGTGCGGGAAGAGCGTCCCGCACCCTGGGCTCCCCGGCAGCGCCCGCGGAGGCTCCGAACCCTTCCCTCGCTCCCCCTGTAAAGGGGGAGTGGGGGTGAAGGGACAACCGGAGCCGGGCTTCGGGGACATGCCCCAACCGGGATGCAAATGCGGCGACAGAGCCCGCGGTGAGCGTCTAAGTTCTACCTGTGAAGAATGGAGCTAAAGGAACCCGGTGGTCGTGAGTAAAGAATTTGAGTAGAAATCGTGCTTTTGGGACGATCCGGGGGGAAGGAGAAGGGCAGCCTGCCTCCCTCCCTTCGAGCTCAAGAATCTAACCAATTTGAGTGATTACTGCTACAGAACTGGTTACAATGTATTTAAAATCGACACATGAGACTGGCAAACTTTTCTTTCGGGAAGTCAACTAGAGGAAAATATCTCCATTTAAAGTTGCGGTATTTGCGCTCCAGCTCAGGAAAATGGCGACGAACAAAGAGGGGAGTAGAAATATGACACCCACTTCCTCCTCCTCTGCCAGTATGTTGGGTTTCGTCCTTGAACTGGTATTGAACTCTGGACTAACGGATGAACAGAGACTCACTGCCTTGAAGGTGGAACTGCTTTGTAGAAAAGTCAAAGTCTTGTGTGGGGGTCTGAAATGGAACCAATTGCCCACAGAGGAGGCTTGTAAAACTTTTGACATTTTGGAAGAATGCCTTGCCAAGGAGCTGAGAGGGTTGATGCAAAGTTGGAGAGAAATGAGTGAGCTACTTCGGAGAAGAAATTCGCTTTCTGGGGGTGGCAGCCCCAAGGCGACGTTAAGATTTCTTATATCCAGTCCCCGAGGTGTGAGCTCGGGGGCCAGGGACAGAGAATTAAGGTATTTACAAGAAGAAAAGAAATGTTACAAAGAACCGAAGAAGCTGAGAGATGATGAGATGGATACCTCTGATCTCGTGGCAAGGAGAGATTTGGATTGTGCCTGGATCTGTGGACGTTTGGAGAGGGAAGCTACATGGAAGTTTAGTGCTGAAGCCACCAGGAGAAGAATAATGGACAGAGGGGGTGTGGGGTGAAGCATTAAGTAAAATTTAAGGCAGCCTGATATGGTAAACTGAAATCGGAGGGTGAATACTGTCAACAATTTTCTGTTATATTTTTTATTTGAATATGAAAGGAGATATTTCAAGTTATCATGTTATTAGCAGCAATCTTAAGGATAGAAGAGATAGATTTGATCGAATGAGTTGTGAAGATCTGTGAGGGGGAGTATAAGTAAAGTGAATTTAAGTGGATTAAGTTTATGGATTAAGAGGATTGAGATCAAGATGTAGATTAAGATAAGAAATCGATAAGAATAAATGAAGAAGAATTATGACGAGGTATTATTAGGATGATGTATTTTTAGTAAAATGTTGAAGATATAATTGATTGTAATTATACAACTGAATTTAATTTTTTTTTTCTTTATTAGGAGAAATGGTTATAAAATAGATTAAGGATATAAACTCGAAGGTGAAAAGGCAGGGGAAGTCAATAGTCAAGATATGGAAATAGAATTTTTTTTTTTCTAGAAAGATGCAATAAGAAAACTTGACATTGTTTGTATTTGTTTTATTTGTTTTGCATTTGTTTAATTGTAGGCGTGGGTGTGGGTATATGTTGTTATAGAAAAATGCCAATAAATTCTTATAAAAAAAAAAAAATTCTAGGTCTAATAGGCAAAATAAATACTGACAAATCGCCAGGTCCAGGTGGCATCCACCCGAGAGCTCTCAAAGAACTCAGATGTGAAATTGCTGATCTTCTAAGAGAACTAGGGAACTTGTCCCTCAAATCAGCCTCCATACCTGAGCCAGCTGTGAAAAGGGCATTAGGCCTCTGAAAGGCAGTTGCTGGGAATTGCAGGTGAGCAGGGGGCTGTTGTTGCAGGCTCCCCCGAGCCTTGTGGCCAGCCCCTGTGGGGATAGGCTGCTGGACTCATGGGCCATTGGTCTGATCCAGCAGACTTGCCTTAAGTTCTTATGTGCTGAGCACAGCAGCACTTTCCACGCTTGTGATTCAAAGCAACTGGTATCCAGAGGCACGCAGCCTCCAAGAGTGGAGGGAGAACACAGCCACCATGACCAGTAGCCATTATTAGCCTTCAGCTTATCTAAATTCCTTTGCGTGCCACTGGAGTCAGTGGCCAGAACTAGCCAGGCAACCACAAATGCCACAGGTGTCTCCAGAGAGGCGGGGTTCACTTGTGTGGGAAGACCAAGGAGGTAATGGAATGTCTTCCAGGAAAAGGAGGAGAGAAGAGTTGCAACAGGTGCTTGATGCTCTGGAAGCAAATTATTGGTGTAAGGCATTGCAAAGTGCAATGGACAGAGCTAGTTGAGAGCTGTGGATGCTGACACAACAGCAGCCAAGGCCAGGCAGGTGGCAGATCAGTTCAATTCATGTTGCAGAGAATGTCCAGCGGAGGTGTCCTAGCACGGTCTCTTCCATTGGTTTTAATTCCCTTGGGAGTTTGTGGCCTCTCCTTCCTTGGAGGTTGTTAAGCAGAGGTTGGCTGGCAATCTGTCTGGGATGCTTTAGCTGAGATTCCTGCATTACAGGGGGTTGGACTGGATGACCCTCGGGGTCCCTTCCAACTTTACAATTCTATGACCACCACAAGGGCCAGTCCACAGGAGAAAGGCTTGCCTTTGTGGATAGGAGGGCTTGCTTGGCGAGGAATGGAGGTGGGAGGGCAGGGGCATCTCCTCAGAGAATGCCACTCACTGCAAAGTTCTTCCACACACTGGTGGGGAATCTGAAGGCTTAAAGGACATATACTGGGGACTGACAGACCTTCTGTTTTCTGTCCTGCAGAAACATGGAGGGCACAGTGAGGGATGGACACCTCTTGCTCCCAGGCTGATGCAAGCCAGAGAGGAATGCTAGGGAGGCAGATTTGCCTTGGGTGCCAGAGCAGGAAGGGGCCTCAGCAGGAATCTGGGGGAGGCAGAACCCCAAAGGGAGTCCCCTCCTCCCCCCACAAGGAGCCCCCACCGGTGCCCCTGAGCAGCAGCAGAGAGCAGGACAGGCCCTGCAGAAACCTTTTCCCAGGCGGATGCCACAGCTGGCGTAGCTGCCTCCCTGCTCATCAATCACACGGACAAGGTGGGAGGGGAGGCGGGCACAGAGGCTCCGGATTCCCTGGCAACAAGGCCGGCTCCCCATCCCCAGCAGGCAGCTTCCAAGCACGTCAGAAGAGCCTGCAGGATCCGGTCATCCAGCCCAGCATCCTGTTCTCACAGTGAATGTTGGCCCAGTGAACACCTGTGAGAAACCAGCAAGCAAATCCTGAGCATAAGAGCCCTCTCTCCTCCTGCAATTTCCGGCAGCTGGATTGCTGGTGCAATGTAGGTGGCTGAAAGCAGGTGATCTCCATTGCAGGGTCTCCCCTGTGTTCTGCAAAGCAAACCAGGGAAGGGCTGCAGTGCCCCAGGCTGCTCTGGTGTGGCACCTGAGGCTTCCCCAGGCCACATTGGCATCTCCCTTCTGCCAGGGAGCAGGGCCACTGCTGGGCTGAATGCAAGAGGGCCCTTGAGAGCCCTGGCAGCCTCTCCAGACTCTGGCTGGGCCAGGAAAGCCAGCACAGCTGCCCCAGCTGCCCCCTGGCACCAATGCTGGCTGGGTGGAAGGAGAGCATGGCTGCAGCCGAGTCAGGCCAGTGGAGACCCATCTAGCCATAGAATCATAGCATTGTCAAGATGGCAAGGATCCCAAGTGTCATTGAGCCCAACCCCCTGCAGTGCAGGAATCTCCGCTAGATCATACATGGCAGATGACCACCTACCTCTGCTAAAAACACCCAGCACCCAGTTCTCTCAGCAGCCAACCAGATGCCCCCGGGAAACCAGTGAGCAGAAGAGGAGTCCTCGCCTGCTTTTCAGCAATTGGCCGTCAGAAGCCCTGTGGTCTCCAGCTGTGGAGGCAGAGCACAGCCATCCTGGCCAGGAGGCCTCCCTGGATTGCTCCAATCCTCTCAAAGCCATCCAAGTTGGTGGCCATCTCTGCCTTCTGGGGGAGCAAGTTCCCTGGTCTGACTCTGCGCTGCATGAAAAAGGGCTTTCTTTTGGCTGCCCTGAATCTTCCAACATTATTATGATTAAATGTATGTTATGTCCGTTATGGAAAGAAGCCCCCCAGAACACAGCAGCCCCCACCCCCTGGCAGGCACCTGGGAGCAGCCTCTGTCTGGGCACCCACCCCCACTCCCTCAGGGGCGGGTCAGTGGATGGGAGACCCCCCTTTCCTGGTGCCTTTTGGGGGCAAGCCACCACTCAAGCAAGAGGTCCCCGCTCCTGACTGAACTCTTCCTCTGCAGGATAAGAAATAATTTAAACAAAACAAAACACAGTGCCCCCCCCGGCCCTGCATTCAGCATCCAGACTCCTCTCCACACCTGGGGCCAGGAAGTGTCTCTTCTTGGGGTGTCTGCAGCCTCTTCAAACAGGCCTTGAGGGGTTCGTGTCACGCTCCTTCAGTCAGAGCAGCTTTACCAATGAGCAGGAGAGATGAAAGCAGCCTCTGCAAGTTGATGGAAGCCTTTGACTTTCAACTCTGGCAGACAAAGGAGCAGAAAAAGAAAGGGGGGGGAGGAGGAGAAGGCCAGGAGCAGCCACCGCCCAGCAAGAGGAATCCCGGGGGTGGGGTCCTGCCTTGTGTCCTGCCCACACAAAGTGGGGAGCCATCCGTGGAGACAGAGCTGGGGTACAGGGTGACCGGCTTCCTTTTGACAAGGAACAAAGATGCATTTGGGGTCCTCAGGAATTAATGGTAGCAGTGCCTGGAAGAGGAGTGGGCACGTGGGGCTGTTTGCCAAGGCTGCCTCCTCCTGCCCCACAGAGCTCCCCCTAGGAATGGGGAGCAGAAGGGCCTCTTCCTCTCCTCAGCCCCTCCCACAAGGCCACTGGCCATGATGGCTCTGCTCTGCCTCCCACCAGTGATGCTTTCGGGTACCATTTCCTGGAAGTCCTGCCCTCAATCCTGCTTGCAGGCTTCTCCCCTCTGCGGTACCTGCTGGGCTGCTGTGAGGAGAAGATGCTGGTTGCTGGGTGTGAACCAGCCTCAGGGCTCTTCTTATGAGGTGGGGAGGGGGGTGGCAAGGGGGACCACCAGTGCCCAGGCACAGCAAACCTCCCTCCAATGCCACCTGGCTTCCCCTGGACAGAGTTGCTCCCATCTCCTCCGAGTCTGGGAACCCCTGGCTGCCAAGGCTATTAATTTGAGGAGGGGGTGCCTCTCATGCCCAGGAAAGAGGGCAGTCCTGGTTTGGGCCTCTTGGGCAGGATTTGAGTCTTAAGGGCAGCCTAGCAAGCATGGACATGGCCAAGGGGGTCAGGGGAGGCAGATGGCCCCCTAGATCAAGTAAAACAACAGAAATACTTAACTGACCAATCATGTCGGTTCTGCCCCCCCAAACAAAAGTCCTGCCTCCCAACCAAGTCATGCCCCCCCCCAACAAAAACCCTGGTTACACCCATGATCGGAAGGAGTTATATAAATTTTATGGCTCCCCCTTTCTCCTTCTGCCCTCCCTGGGACATCAAAGGTGCTTCTCCTCTTCCTGAAAATTGGCTGGGGGCTCTCCCACATGCTTGCTTCCTCAGAATCATAGAACTGTGGAGTTGGAAGGGATCCTGAGGATCAACTAGCCCAACCCCCCTACAGTGCAGGAACCACGGCTAGAGCATCCCTGAGAGGTGGCCATGATCCGGACGCTTTCCAGCCTTTTCGGGGGTGGGGGGGGTGGGCTGAAGCATGGGTGTAGCAGGGGGGGCAGTTGCTCCCTCAAATCAATAAAAATATATAGCAATCTGAGGTTCAGACCCCCCTAAAAAGGGCTTGATCCCCCATCCACCCCCCCCCCAAAATTACTGGCTACCCTCAAGTGCTGCGTTTCCCGTTGGGTGAGGAGTGGTTCCCGCCTGGCCCACGAAGGAGGAGAAGCAGCCCAAGAGCGCGGGAAGGAGGCTGGGCAGGCAGGGCGGCTCGTTCTCCTTGTGCCCGCAGGGGGCGCTGCGACACCGGCAGTGAGCGGCCTCTCGCCTGGCCCACGGCGCGGCAAGCACCGTTCACACGTGATGCAGACTCAACACTGGGCAGCCAAGCCTCGCTCCACTGTCGCCGTTCCCGCGTGACACGCGTTTACTGGCCCCGTCCTTTGTTGTTGTTGTTGTTCAGTCGTGTCCGCCTCTTCGTGACCCCATGGACCAGAGCACGCCAGGCACGCCTATCCTTCACTGCCTCCCGCAGTTTTGGCCCCGTCCTTAGAGGTACAGTACCTAACCCTGGAGAAACATGCAAAGAGCTCTTGCTACTGGGCAGCTGCTCCTGCCGTGGGGGGGGGGGGGTCCAGAGGAGAGAGACTGGGGGCAGCGGGGGGAGCCAGAGGCGGCCCTCTTGCCCACGGCGCCCATGAAAGACTCGGCTTCCGTCCCGCCCAACACCCTCGGGTAAGACTCAGGCTGGAAGCGCGGGCCGGAGACCCCTAAGAAGAATGACGGGCGTGCTCTTGAGCGCGTGCAGAGAGCGGAGAAAGAGGAGGAGCTTTTCCGCCCGGGCAACCTCTTTTTTGCGTAGAGAGAGCGGGTTGTTTGCCGACGGGGAGGGCGCCCGCCTCGTGGGCTCGACGTGGCACGACGGGCAGAGCACGAAGGCGAGCAGCGCTGCGCCCCGTCGCCGCTGGAGGGAGCCAAAGAGCCGCCGTGGAAGAGCTGGCGCCGGCGCCAGAGGGCGCCAGAGAGCGGGCGGAGCCCCTTCGGTTGCCGGTGGGGGGGGGGGGGGGGCGGAGAAGGGCCCCGGGCGGCGGGAGAAGCCGGGCCTGAGCGGGGCGCAAGAGGGTCTCTCCTCCGCCTCCTGCTCGCTCTGCGGCGGCAGCTCTGGCCGGCCCCAGCCGTCCGCCCATCCCCGTGGCTCCGTGCCGGGTGCCGCCCCCGCTGCCCGCCGAGCTCCCTCCTCCCCGGCGGCGGGCGAAGCTGGGCTCGCGGATCCCCGGGCCGTGCGCTCTGCGCGCTCCAGCGGCGCCGGGGCTGGGCGAGGCGAACGGAGGGCTGGCCTCGCAGCGCGCCGGCTGCAGCTCGCCTCACGCTCCGCCCGCCCGCCGCCGCGGCGCTGAGCCGGTGCCGATGCCGCCGCCACGAGAGGAGCTTTCCCCGTCGCCGGAGCGTCGCCTGCCTCCCAGGTAAGAGCAGTCGCCGCCGCCGCCGCGCCGGGAGGTGGGAGCCCGCCCCGTCGGGCAGCAGCGGAGGGCGTCGCCGCCGCCGCCGAGGAGCGCAACTTTCCGCCGCCGCTCGGCAAACTTTGGCGCCGCCTCCGCCGCTCTAGTCGCCGGCGCTGCCCCCGGAGGGGACGGCCCGAGGCCCATTGGTGGGCTGGGGGCGTCGCTGGGCCCCTGTGCCTCGGGGCGGCGCCCCCTTTCGGGAAGGGGCGAGGCCCCTGTGGAAGAAATCCTTCGCCTTGCCTGCGCGCCCCTAGCCGGGCCTGCCGCCGCCAGGTAGCCTCGGCAGAAGAACTGGGCGCTCCGGTGCCAGGCCTTCGGGTCGCCCCTGAAGCCCGGATTAAAAGCCCCGCTCCTTGCATTGCTGCTTCTCAGCCGGACCCACCTCGCAGGGGTGTCGTGGGGCTTGAGACGCTGCCTTCGCTCGCTCGGGAGAGAGAGGGAGTCGCGGCTTTCGAAAGCTCGCTTCTTGTTCCGACGGCAGCCACGGTTCGCTTCACGTGCCTCCCCGTCCCGCCTCCGGTCGCCCAGCAGAGGCCGTGGCCAGAGCCCAGCTGGTTCGGCTGGGGACTCTCGGCCAGACTGCGCTGCGCGGGGCGAGCCCAGACTGGGGGGACATGGGTGGAACAGGGGGGTCCGCAAGCGGGGAGGGTCCTGGCCGGCTTGCCGTGGTGTGGATGCCCCTGTGCGAGACGGGGTCAGCCTGGGAGCGGAAAGAGGGGGGCTCTTGCCGGGAGGGGTCCCTTTGGGATTCCTGCTTGCCCCTCCCCGCTCCCATGAGGCGGTTTTGGGCCTTGGAGGGAGGAGCCCTGCCAGCCCTCCCCCGCATAACCAGGAGCCCCCCCCCCAGCATCCTGCCCTTACCTAGACTCTGGGACGCCCCATCACTATTCTTGGGGGAATGAGAGGTTGGGGGGCCGTCTGCTTGGGACATTTGGTTCTCTGGAAGCTGTGGGGCATCTTTGGGATTCCCCCTGCTCTCCCCGGGGGTGGGGGGCGAAAAGAGAGGCATCAGTGCCCACACCCCGCAGTTAGGAGAAAGTCATTTTGGGGTGGAGTCCTTAACGAGGGTGGGGCATCTAAAGTGTGCCCAGTCAGAGAGGTGTGTGTGTGTGGGGGGGGGGCTGACTGTGGCAGGGCCCACTCTCCCTCGACGCACCACTTTTGGGGGGGGGGCGCGCTTGGCTGGACTGGTCAGCAGAGGCTCCCCTCCCCCCCCAGGAAGGGGACCACTGAGGCATTCTCTCTGTCTGCGTGTGCCATCTCTGGGGGGCCCTTCCTCTGGCGAAGAAGTGGAGCAAGTCCTGGTCGGGGGGGTCCTGTGGGCAGGAGGGCCAGGCAGTTCTTCACCTGAGCAAGTGTGGCCAGAGAGGGACCCCCCGCCCCCGCTGGAGACTTCCAAATCTTCTGCAGTGCCGCCCAAGTAGCATCAGGACCCCTCACCTGGATTGCAAGGGGTGCTTCTTGCGGTGTCTAGGGGGGATTTACACCCCCCGTGCACGCACGATCCCCGTCCAAGTCTGCCCTCCTCTCCCCGCTCCGTCCCCGCCTGTGGATGTTCCCAGTCCCCGCACGTGCGGATGAGAGGCAGAGACCAAGCCGTTCCATGTTTATTTTTAATCGGTTTCTGGTAAATTTGACTTTGATCTCCTGGCAAGGAGCTGCCGGGCTCTACGGGGCTCCGGAGTCCGCTCGCTTCCATCCATCTGTTGGACCCTCGCGAGGAGACCCTTCGGAGCGCTCCCTGCTCTCGGTAGGGGAAAAAGATCGTATTTTGGGGGGAGGGAGGGGGCTGCTGCTTTTGCTGACCTGCCGCTGCTCCTTCCAGAGACACCCGCCTCGCATTGAGGGGAAAGGGCGGATTTGCTTGGCGGTGGGGGCCCCCTCCCCCCTGCCTGGAGCAGCCCGTTGCCCCACAGCTTGTGGGGTGCTGGTGTCTGTGGGGCTGGGAGTTTGTGCTGCTGGGGGCACGCCTGCTCGTGCACTGGCAGGCGCGGAAGCGGCGAGGCTTGTGCGTGCGAGAGCGGCAGCGGGCGGCCAAGTTGGGTGCGGATCAACTCGGCGCGGCCGCGGGAACTCCGCGCTCAGCCTCGCTGCGCTCCGGCTGCTGCCCCGGGATGGGTGAGTGAGTGGCTGTCCGCCGGCCGGGCCTTGCTGGGGGGCAGGGGGGCAGGAGGGCGGCAGCTCTCTCTCTCTCTCTCTCTGGCCGTGGGGTTTGCCTTTGTGAGCATGTCTTCTCCAGGTGTTTCCTGGAATGGCAGAAACGGGGGAGGGACGGGAAGGGGAGGCTGCAGCGTTGCCCCCTTCTGCTTCCCAGTGGCGGGCACGAGGAAGTCCTTGACTGGACCACTTCTGGCTCCCAGAGCCAGGCTGTTAATTTGAGGCAGCTGGGAAGAAAGGGGCGGATATAAATTTAATAAATAAGAAAGCCTATTTTGGCGGGATCTCGCATGGGGTCTGTTGCCTGCTGCGGGGCTGTGTGTGTGCGCGCGTGTGAGTGAGAGAGAGAGAGAGAGGCTGCGTCCATGCACGTGCCTGCACACACCCGCCAGCACTCCCCCCCCACAGTGTTATTGCTCTGTTCTTGCGTTTGGGGGGGAGGGTGCCTTGCAATGATCACCAGTGTGAGCGGCGCTATGCTTGGTGGTAGAACAATGCGGTGATGGATCCGCAGAGCTTAAGGGAGCCTCCATCTTCAGAGGCAGTCAATCTTTGATTCTCAGATGCTGGGAACACACAGTAGTGTGTCTTTGTGCCTGCCTGGGGGCTTCCTTGGTGTTGGGAAGGGGGCTGTGCCAGGTGCCTTGCATGTAGAAGGTGCGCCACACAGCTATGCTTCTGGAAACCATGGAAGGGGAGAGCTGTTTTTGTGCTCAGGTTCCCCTGCAATGACCACCTGGTTGGCCACTGTGAGAAGAGGATGCTGGGCTGGATGGGCCCTTGGCCTGATCCTGCAGGCTCTCCTTGTGTTCTTCTGCCGGGTTCAATCTCTGGCATCCCCCGGCAGTCCTGGGAGAGACTCCTGTCTGAAACTCAGGGGCGTCTGTGGCAGGCCTCAAGTCGGCTCCATGGGCTCCTATCCTGTTGGGCCTGGGAGGCCAGGCCGCTTTCCAGCCAGACAACTCTTCCACTCACGAGACCCAAAGAGACACCCAAGTGGCTCAGGCGGATTGTGCCTCTCTGGGCAGAAGTGCAGCTGGGCTCTGGCTGGCTCTGCTGGCATGGCTGTGCCGCTTGAGCGAAGGTGCCCCCCCCCAGGGGCAGGGGCTGGGGCTGGGAGTGATCTCTCATGGGGCAGGGAGACTCTCCCCTCTCCTCAGAGGGGGCTTGGGGGTGCTTCTTGTGTGGGTGCAGCTGTGCCAGGCAGCTTCCCTGCTTCCTTGTTCCTGCCCACCTGGGGCTTCCTCCCTCTGGGCTTCAGGCTTTGCAAGAGTCCCGCGGGAGCGATTCAGCTGAAGGAGGCACAATTGCCAGAAGCCACACGGGGAAGGGTCCCCCGGGGAGTCGGGAGAGGCAGAAGCAGTGCTGGCAAATGCCCGCTGCTCCTCAAGATGGGGGTGTGTGGAGGGATGGGTGGCACCCAGGGGGAGCAGGGCAGGGGGAGGGAGCAGGACCTGCGCTTTGGTGCTGAGCCTAGTGGGGCACAGTTACTCAGTGCCATTTTCTGATGAGCTGGCAGAACCCCGCCCCCCCCCCCCCGTGCAGTTCCCTGCTCCCACTCTCCTCTGGGGTGGGGGGGGGGTTCCTCCTGGTTCCTGACCATTGGCAGATGCTTCCCCTTGCATTCATGTTGGGTGACTTCTTGTTGCTTTAAAAGTCCCCACATGGGAAGAATTGTTCCTTGGGCAGGGCATGCTTCAGGCTCTCTGAGTGAATCGGTCAGCCTGGGGGGGGGGGGCTAAGGGGAGCCGGAACCTGCCCCCAAACCAGGAAAGCCATGTGGGGGATCCTCAGTCTCAGAAGACTGCTGCCTCCACCCCAGCTGAGCTGGCAAGTTGGAGGCTGTAAATGCTTCTGAATCCCAGTTGCTGGAGACTGCAGAGGGGAGTGGGCTCTTGCACTCGGGTCCTGCTTGAGGGTTTCCCGTTGGGCCACTCTGAGAACAGGACGCTAGACCAGGTCCCGCTGGGTCTTCTGATGTTGTGCTCCAAAGAGCTCTTCAGCAGTGGGTTGTCCTGGGCAGACGGTGGCAGCTCAGCCTCTCTCAGCCCACCTGGTCCCTGTCATTGAAGGGGGTTGGACTGGATGTCCTTTGAGGTCCCTTCCAAGTCTGCAAGTCTAGGTGTGGTGGAAATGGGGGGTGCTGAGCTGCTCAAGGGGCTGCCAGTCTGGGCCCAGGAGGAGCGTCCTGCAGAAGGCATTGAGAAGGAGAAGCACTTGAGGGAGGGAGGGAGAGGCTGCCTGTCCCCTCCTGCTCCATTTGGGTCCTTGGCCCGCTGATGACCACACTGGGCCCTTGTGGGTTATAAAGACTCTGCAGAGTTTCAGCCAAATGACAAGAGAGGATATTGGCGCTGTGCCTGCTCCTGAATCATTCATATTGGGTGATAAATTTGAAGAATTGTTGCCGTCTTGAAGCGGGTGAGGAAGAAGCTCCAGAGCAGGAGGTCAGGGAGTGGCAAGTTCACAGGGAAGATGTGGGGTTCTTTAAGCAGGAGATGCTGGGGCTGGGGCTGGGCCGGGGGGGGGGGGGCAGCTGGAGATGCTGCCAGGCTCTCCTTCATCCCCAGGAGGGGAGCAGCTGCATGTCCCAAGTGCGCAGGGGGGGGGAGACCCCTGTAGAAGGGAGAGCCTGGGGGTCCCAGGGGCTGGGTCTCCCACCCCACCCAGCACGCTGGCAGGAGCCCTGGCAGTGCCCACCTGCAGCAAGGCAGGTATGGGGTGGTGGTGGACCGTGTTAGGTGGACTGTGGGCCATCCTGAGAAAGAGATTTGGGAAGGGAACTCTAGCGTGGCTCACCTGAGAATGGCTTGCAGTTGTCCCATGAACCTCAGGGAGGGATCCCAGATCCTCCCCCCCCCCCGGGGGGGGGAGAGAAACATGGCCTGCTTGGGTGGGTCATGAAACCTCTGCTTCCACAGAAAGCCACAAACCTGTGGCTTAATG
This sequence comes from Lacerta agilis, assembly GCF_009819535.1. Taxonomy (NCBI): domain Eukaryota; kingdom Metazoa; phylum Chordata; class Lepidosauria; order Squamata; family Lacertidae; genus Lacerta; species Lacerta agilis. Next base: position 95,181,005 of record NC_046317.1, on the reverse strand, counting down.
GGCGCATGTTTTGCAGCTGGTTGCAGGAGCAACGCAAGTTGGCATAATGCCTTTCAAAGAGACTTCTTGGGGAGTCTGTTACTTGGGTGAAAGTTAGGGACCTAAATATTACTGTGTAGTTGATTGGTCTATGTTGAGATGCCTGCATTGCAGGGGGTTGGGCTAGATGACCCTTGGGGTCCCTTCCAGCGCTAGAATTCTATGATTCTATAGAGCCAAGGACACTGAGGGCCACATGAGGAACCAAGGGCCAGAGTTAGCTGGGGAATTGATTGGCTGCCAGGCTGTGGGCCCAAAAGGCCTCCATGGAAGGGAGGGGTGCTGGAATCAGGGAGCAGGAGGGCAGAAAGGGCAGGGAAGGAGAGGCAGGCTGGGGCAAGATTCCGGAGGCATGCAAGGAAGGGTGGGCCTCCCTGGCGAGAGCATTCCACAAGGGGAGCCATCACAGAAAAGGCCCTGTTCAGAAGCTTTACTGCCTCCAAATGTGGAGACAGAACATACTCATCGTGTCTTTTTAATTTTATTTATTTTAATTTTATTTTATTTTATTAATACCCCACCTTTGAATGAAAAACCAATCATTCAAATACAATTAAACATTGATAGAACTAAAACTATGTACAAAATATTTTAAAAAAACATTTAGTAGCCATTAATCACCATCAGTAACGCTCTTTTGTACCTGAATCCCAGCCATCTCTGACCACCCTGGTAGCCAAGTGCCTTGACTGATTCCTGAATTGCAGGGGGTTGGACTAGATGACCCTAGGGGACCCTGCCAATGTACTATTATAAGATAGCGAGTAAGTTTCACTGCAATAAGCATGATTAGGGTCAGGCTGCTGGAGAGTTGGCATGGGGTGTGTGGTGATGTTTGTAAGACGAACCCCCCTCCCCACTGCCCAGTCCCTGGCTAAATACTGCTTGGCAGACCCCGGGGTCAGATCCCCAGTCGCCCATTGCCTCTGGATGAAGGCTTTGAGTTTGTCTATTTCGTTTATTTCTCACCCTTTTCTCCAAGGAGCTCAGAGTGGCATACTTCTGGCCGGGCCTGGGGCTGTGGAGGAGGGCTCCCCTCTCCCACCGGACTCTGTGCCATGGGGCTCAGTGGCTCTGAGGCAGAAAAGGGCGCTCTCTTCCAGAGGCCCCCTTTGCCCGTGTAGCCTGTACTCTGAGAGGCTCCAACATGGTGCCTGGGGGAGGCAGAGGGTGGTGCCCCCCCACCTGTGCTGTGAAGCCCCTGGCTGTCGGAGCCTCACACCCTCCACACAGCCAGGGCTGGGATGGCTTGCCTCTGGAAGGCCCCTTTTGTGGCGGCTGTGGCATCCCTATGGCAACTGCAAGGCATGCTCAGGCACGGAGCCAAGTCTCGCTGCACTGACAGAAGCGGCAGGTTCAGCTCATTCTTCCGCAAACAATAGACCCACTTGGTCTCTGTCTCAGGAAGAAGCAGCTTTCTGCTGGGAGGGAGGGTGGGGGTGGGTGTCTCTGCCTGAGTCTGTGCCCATGGGACTTTCTGAGATAAATGCCCATTTTGGGGAGCAAAGGGACCACTGCCTCTTTTCAACAGGGGTGCCGCCACCTGATGACATCGCAGTTGCCCCAGAGGTAGCCCCTGCTGACCCCTCTCTCCATTTCCGAATCCCTCCCCATGTTCTGCTGAAAACCCAGGAAGGTGAAATTCTACAGGCCCCACCCTCTGTGCAACAGCTTCCTCTCCCTCCCACCCTAGGCCAGAATTGGGTGCCTGAGTGCCCTGGGCGTGACTTGGGGCTGTGGAGGAAGTGCAGAGTCCCATCTCTTGCCCCTATTCGGGACAAGACCTTTGGCTCCTGACTCCCGAGGAGACCTTGTTGCTCTCCTCAGGGAGAGATCCATCCTCCTGGGTTCAGAAGCCTCTCGTGGCCCTGGGAGGCCAGCACCTCTCCTCATGGTGAGAAGCCAACTTGAGCCCGGCAGCAGCAGCAGCAGCTGTCCCAGGCCTATGCTGTTGCCTTAGGCTGACTCACACCTGCAGTTGCTGCTGTGCACACCAAGGGTTCCCCCCCCCCCTCAGTGGTCAGGACGGGCCAGAGACGCCACCCTGACGAGGCGGTCCTGCCCTTTGCCAGTGCAGCCCAGCTGTCCTGCAGAGCTGGTGGCGGCTGTGCTCTGGCCAGGTGACCCGCAGCGCCTGCTAACAAGCTGCCCGCAGGGTCGCTGGCCAGCCCCCCACTCCGCTCTCTCGCTCGCTTGGGAGCTGATGAGCCAGGGCCCGGCCTGGCTGCCGCTGCCTTGCTCTGGGTAATTAGTGCTGGACAGCAGGCAAAGTCTCTCCTCGCAGGCAGCAGCCGAAAGTGGATCCGTCAGCAGGCAAAGCTGCCCAGGCTGGGTCTGCTCCAAGGCTGGCGACATGCACTGCCCCCCCCCCCGTGGAGCGGATGCTTTCCAGTAAGTGGCCTGCTGAGTGCTGTGCCTCTTTCCGAAGCCCTTGCCTCCAGTTCACAGCCCCCCCCCCCAGAATTGGGAAGGGAGAAAGGGCATTTTTTTGCGGGGGGGGGGGGACATTTGGCCTTTAAGATCCCAGGAGCCTTTTTGTCACTCCTGATTCTACAGAGGGGAAAAGGGGTCGGGGGCAAGAGGGCCGCCCCTTTCTGATCCCAGCAGAAGCCCTTAATGAACCTTCCAATGCATCCGTCTCTCCCTTGCACGAAGCATCACTGCCAGGTTGTGGGGCAGCCCACCCATTGCAGGCAAATGCCGCTCCCCAGATGCTGTGGGCTCCCACTTTCCCTCTTTCTCTCTCTCCCCCCCCCCCCCGTGAAGCCTCCTGGCCAAGGGCTGTTTGGAGGGGGAAAGCAGCAGACGGGGAAAGGGAGACTGCCCCCCTCATTTGCTCCAAATGTTTTCTGCACCCCGGTGGGGCATTGTGGTTTGGTGTGGCACATTTGCTTGCTCTCATTGAGATGCCAGTTCCAAAACCACTGCGGGAGCCTTTGCATGTTATTCCAAAGGGGGGCCCATTTCCCCTGGGGCTGCCTTAGCTGTGTCTCCCCATATTGGAACTTTCTGCAAAAGAAGGGTAAATGGCTGCCTTAATATTTAAGCAGCATACAGTGGCACCTCGGTCTAAGAACAGTCCTGTTTAAGAACGATTCAGTTTACAAACTCTGCAAAACTGGAAATGGTGTCCCGGTTTGCGAACTTTACCTCGGTCTAAGACCGGAAGCCAAACGGTGGAAGGGCACTGGCAACGGGTGGCCTCATTAGGGGAAGCATGCCTCCGTTTAAGAACGGACTTCAGGAATGGATTAAGTTCATAAACCGAGGTACCACTGTATAAATTTGTGACCTAGCAGGAGCTGCTTTTGTGCTGGGGACGGCTGACGGGTGCGTGGGCTCCTGTTTGGAATGGGGGTTCCTGTACCACTCAGCTGTGTGGACCCCCAACCCGGCTCACCCAGCCCAAGTGGGGGTGGCTGCTGTTCTGCTTCTGCATTCCTGCTCATGTCCTTGGTTTTCTTGATTCCTCCCTATTTCAAAGTCACGGAGTTCTTCTGTGAATTCTGGCCCCGTCCTCCAAAGGGGCTGCAATCCTGCCTGAATTTGCTTGGCTTGGCTTGCGGGCTCCGTAATGATCAGCCCTGGAACCAGGACACATCCCTAAGGAAATGCCTTGGCTGCTGCCTCGTGATCTAGCTAAGCTGTTAACTACCGTGGATCTAACAGTTGTGGCCTCCCCAGGCCTCCCTCGCCCCCCCCGCCTTTGCTGCTCTCCCACTCTGCGTGTGGTCTGAGCAGGTCAAGGCCTCCAGCTTCCCCGTGTTCAGGGCATTGTGGGAATGTCGGGAGAGATGGTGCAGCAGTTGTGGCTGTTGGCGTGTGTGTGTGTGTGGGGGGGTCCTCTGGCTTGGCTTAGCTGCCTTGCTCAGCTGACAGCTGCCTGCCTGCTCTCTGTGGGGCAGCTATGTTGGGGGGCGCTACCCAGAAAAACGGGGTGCTGGTGCCCTATATGAATGTGTCAGCTGGTGGGGATGGTTGGGCATGTGGCATTCTACTGCTTCTGGGGTCCTCCATTTCCCAGCCCCCCCCCAACCTGGATATTAGAGAGAGACAGGAGAGTTCGTGTGTCCTTGGGAGACCTGCCAGCATTGGGTGTTGCCTGCAGCTTGTGCCTCCTGGTGGCCCTTTGCAGGAGGCGCACTTTCTGGGGGCAGGGGTGGGGGTGGGGGTGGGCTGCCTGCCTCTAGCTCTCTTGCCCGCCTGTCCTGCCCCCAGCAGTGGGCACCTGAAGCTCCCCCTCTCTGGTGGATCTGCTGTGGCTGCTGAGAGCCAGAGGAGGGGGCTCTTCTCGGGTGCCTTCCTCTTCAGAGGAGGCCGGCTGCTTGGCTGCTTTGTGTGCAAAGAGTTCTGACGTTCTGCTCATCAAACAGGCTAAAGAGGGACAAGGGAGGTGAGAGCAGCCAGAGGAGGAGGAGGAGGAGGAGGCAGCAGCGGCGGCAGCCTCTGGAACAAAGGGAGCCACCGCAGAACCAGCGAGTGAGCAGAGGCAGCAACAACCTGCGGAGTGGAATTGCAAAGAGGCGGAAAGTGTGTGAGGCAGAGGCAGGCAGGACCGTGCGGGGCGGGGGGGGGGGGCTGCTGTCTGGCATGCATGTGTGCGCACGGTGCTCAGGCGGCAGCCGTTTGCCAGCAGGCATCGCCTCCTTGATGCTCTCCCTCTGCGATGCCTGGAGAGGGCGGGAAGGAAAGGCTGCACCTCTGGGGGCAGGCAGGCTGGGGAGGGGGCTGGAGGCTGAGCTGCCCATCTATCTCAGCAGTTGCCTCTCTCCTGAGGACGGGGCTGCCTGGAAGGGCTGTCCTTTCCTTCTGGCATTGCCCAGGGGCCTGGCTGAGGAGGCAGTTCGCTGCTCCCTTGCCAACGCTGGGCAGGTGGCGCCTAGGGTCACACATCTCTCTTCCACAGGCTGGTACCTGCCTGGCACCCATCTTCAGCCCACCTTCCTCCTCCTCCTCCTCCTCCTTGCAGTCTTTCTCTTGCGGTCTTGCACACGCTTCCTGCCTCTTTGCATCTCTGCTCCCCACCATGCTGCTGCTGCTGCTGCTCCAGCCCCCTCCACCCCCTTCTCCCCCCTCCCAACTACCTTTTTGTTCCCCGGCCTGCCTTGGGTGCTCTTTCATTTAGCATTTTCCCAAGTGCGCCTCGGGTGGCTGTGATGGAGATTACGGGAGAGCAATTGCCACTGCAAAGGTTTTGTGGAGGCGTCCCTGCCAGCCCCAGAAGGAGAAGAGCACTAGGGGGCAGTCCTGGGGCTCGGGGCCAGGCAGAGCCTGTGCCAAGGCGGTAGTTGCTGCCTGGTGGGTGCTCCATGGCAAAGGTCACAGCTGGGCTGTCATTGCTTTTATCTATGGATGGCTTTCAAATCCCACCTTTTCCTCCAAGGAGCTCAAGCATGGTTCTTCCCCTCCTCGTTTAATCCCTACAACAACCCTGTGAGGCAGGTTGATAGGCGGTGACTGGTCCCCAAGGTCACCCAGTGAGTTGAATGGCTGAGGAGGGGAGGATTTGAACCCTGGTCTCCCAGGTCCTAGCTTGACACCCCACCCCACTGGCTCTCGGTTGCTGCTGCCCCATTCCAGGTGTTGAGGGCTATCTGAGGTGTCGAGTGCCCAGGTGGTTGTGTGAGCGGTGTCTGGTGACCTGGCTGCTCCTGCCCAAGATGGAGTCCTCCTGGTGCTGGAGCAGAGCTTGGGTTCCTGAGCTGAGATCCCTGCATTGCAGAGGGGTGGACTGGATGACCGTGTGGGCCCTTTCCAACTCTGCCATTCTGTGCTTGTATGGTCTCCTTGGGAGCCAGGTGTGCATCAGGGAGTGAAGAAGATGCAGCAGCTGCACCAGCCCCACAGGTGCTGAGACCCACAGGATGGTGGCAGAGGGAAGTTGACTGGTGGCTGTGCCAGGCAGACCAGGCCTTCCTCTGCCTCAAAGCCCGTTCTTTGGTGCAAGCTCCTTGGAGAATGGGCTGCCCTAGATTCCAGTGGGCCCTGGAGGGCATGGAGTCCAGCATAACAGGGTTTCTCCAGCTCTTCAGTAGCCAGGAGTTGGGCTCGTGGTTGGCGTCTTCTCCAGCCTCATCTCTGCTTGGCTTGAGATGCTTTGAATGCAGCCTTTAGGGAGGGGAAATGGTGGGGGACGGACACGTTTGTTCCAAGTGATGGGGGGCTGTTCCAAGTGAGGGATGGTGAGGTTCAAGAGGAAGGTAGGCTGTTTGCCTGGGAGTCCTGTGGCTGGAAATGCCCCCCCCCTGCTGTCCGCTGGGCCTCTCTCCTTCCCACTGGGCCCCAGATCTGTCCCGCTGGCTGCTTTCCTGGCAGGCTGCTTTGCCCAGCCCCTCTCTGCTATTCTGGGCTGGGGAGCACCTGCTGGCTTCTCCCAGGGGAGCTGGCTAATTACCGGAGAGAGGGCTGAGGGATCGATTCCATCTCTGCCTGGGGCTGGCTGGGGAAAAATAAATTGGATCCGGTCAGGTAAAAGCAGCTGCCCTCAGAGGGGCTGGTTCTGCCTCCTCAGTCTGCACATTCTCTCTCTGTCTCTGTGTGAGGAGCAGCAGCACCCCTGGTCCTCCTGGTATGGGGTGGGGGTTGGGGGGTTGGGAGAGGACCCCTGCTTCTTCCCAAAGGCCACTGTGTGGCTTCCTCCATCTCTTCCTTCTTCTTCTTCTTCTTCCTCCTCCTCCTCCTCCTGACCAAGGGGGGCTTTCTCCTCCTCCTCCTCTCCATCCTCTTCCACTTCGGAGGCCCGGCAAGTGTCCCCCTGCTTCTGCTCCGCAGACCCTTCTCTTCCTGCCAGGCGGCATTAGCATTCCGTTAGCGGATGGGGTCCCTGCAATTAAGGGGCGGGTGCAGCCGTTTCTCCTGCCTGGAGGACTCGGGGGACCCCGTGCGCAGGGGGCCGGGAGGCGCGAGCGTTCTCTCCCAGGGACGGATGTCACAGCACAGTGGCCGCCGAAATGGAAAGCTATTAATAATGATCCTGGAACTTCACTTCCATCGGCTGTTTATTTAAAGGTGCTCTGTGTTCCCAGCCACCTGATTTATGTGGGCAATAAGAGGCGTGGAGCTGGGATCACTTTTTTAAGGAAGGCTAATGGGGTGAAACCATCACACTGCGACAGCGGAGATCAAGCTGGGAAAATGAGACGGGAGCCCGGTGTAAGCATTTGCCGCCGTTATCGGGGATCCGCACGGGTGTGTGATGGAGCTGTTGCCATCTCTGTGTGTGTGTGTGTGTGTGTGTGTGTGTGTGTGTGTGTGTTGGGAGGGGGCCCCTCTGCTCTGCTGCTGGCAGCATTTATGAGGGCTTTTACGCCCCTTCTGCCTCTCCTCTCCCAGCTGGATTTATTGGCCGTGAAAGGATATAAAAATTTGATTCTACTAGACAGGACGCTAAAAGCCTGTTTCTTGCATCAGGAGTGCGCAGGGCGTCTGCAGCTGCTGGGAAGGAGGAAGGTGATGTGCTGGAGAGCAGGCGGGGGAGGGGAAAGGGGGCGGGCGCTGCCACAGCCCCCCCCCCCATCCACCCTGCCCTGGTTGCCATGGGCTCCTTCAGGCCGCAAGGATCCGCACCCCATGGCCCGGATCTGGCTGTCTCGAGCCTACAGCCCAAACTGCATTCACAACCCTGAGTCTGCCTGGTGGGCCAGTCTTGCCAGGGCGGTCTGCTCAGACTGGCAGCAGCTCCAGCCCCTGAGGCCTTTGCAGCTGTTTCCCTGCCTGGCCCACGAGATTCCCACAAGAGATTGGATGGCCATCTGTCATGGATGCTTTGGTTGAGATTCCTGCATCACAGGGGGTTGGACTGGATGACCTTTGGGGGTCCCTTCCAACTCTTACCATTCCATGATTCCTCTTTAAACCTGGAGTGGCTGCCAAAGATGTAGCCTGCAGCCTCCAGCAAGGCCTCTGTCCCTGAGCTCCAGCCCCTCTTGCCGGGGCGCAGGGACCCTCCATCCTTCTTAGGGCCTAGCACCTTGCAGAAATAGTGGGCAATTGCCCAGAGGCTGAGGCCGCTGCCCAGGGGTGCCACCCAAGGTCAGCTTCTTATCCATCGAAGCCCCCAATGGCTGGGGACGACGCCATGTAGGGGGCTGAATTGCCCCACCCATCTCAGTGTTGCGGACCCTGGCTGGCAGCAGCTTGGCCTCGGGGTTCCAGCCTTGAGGGTCTTCCCCTCCATACCTGGAGACGCCATCGGGGGTTGACCTTTCTACAAGGGCCCTTTTCCCTCAAGGGCCACCTCCACCTATCAGGGACCTGCCCATCCTCGGGGGGGGGGCTTCCTTTTATTGAAGGAGGTCACTTTATTTTAAAGATTTATACCCCTCCTTTTGCCCCACTTCTAATAACAAAAGAAACACTTGAATTTAATCTTAAAGAGCCCCAGGGGGCTTTTCTTGAGCCCACCCTGCCTGCGCCTGGCCGCCCTGCCGACTCCATCCACTGCGCAGGTGTGAGATGGTTTTTAGATTACTAACCAGGTTCAGCTCTGCCTTAAAAAATAATAACAATTATCTGCTCTTTCGATCTTTTTTGTTTTAATTGGAGTTGTTGATGCTGTTCTTTGGTGTTTTTGTCCTGGCTGACGTTGGCTGCTTTGGAGTTCTCTGTGTGGAAAGGAAAATCAAGGACACCTTTTGCTTGTAGGTATAAATATGCACAGACACCAGCGCTCTGCAGGCCCGTGATTTTTCTACGCTCAGCCTTTGTCTTAGACCTGCAAGTGATTGGGGGGGGCATTTCTTCCAGCTGGCCATGGGATCAAAGCCCTTCGGCAGGAAAGAAATCCCCCAAGCAGGGCAGGAAGGCTGGTGCTTTGCAGGGAGTTTGTCCCCAGAGACCTCTATTCAAAGGTAGACTGCCTTTGGCCATGGAGGTTCAATGTAGCTATGGCGACTACTCACCTTCATGCCCTGCTTGTGGGCTTCTCTCCCTGAGGCATCTGGTCGGCTGCTGCAGGAGACAAGACTAGATGGATCCCCCTTGGTCTTCGTGTGGTGGTTAGAGAGATGGACTAGGGTTTAAATTCCCACTCAGCCATGAGTGACTTAGCCTAACCTACTTCACAGGGTTGTTGTGAGGATGTAATGTGGAGGAGCACAACCATGCATGCCACTCTGAGGTCCTTGGAGTAAGGAAGATGGGATATAAAAGTGGAAGTAAACAAACTGCCTTATTTTCTTCCTATATATATTAAAATGTAAGGCTGTCGTCATGCTGCAGTTAGCGTGGCTGCCAGTAGAGGGCCACACCAATTCCAGCATGATGATTCGGTGGCAGTCAAGCTGTTTAATGGGGAAGCAAGGGTGGGAGGTGCTTCACAGAATAGTTTGGCAAACCTTAACTTTTGCAAAGCAGGCTTCCTGTTCCCCCTGCCTGATGACATCATGGTGCTGTGGACTACAGCTCCCATCAGCCCCGACTGGGACGGCCGAACGAGTTCCTGCTTTTGCCAGTCCTGAATATGCTGCTAGTCTCTTTGATTGAGCATTTCCCACCCCCATGTCCCTCTATTAGAATAGGAGAAAAAATGTGTCTTTCTTCACACTTTTCATAACTTGATCAAGCCCTCTCCCATCATGTCCCTCCTTGGATCAATCCCCAAATTAAAACCTAGTTGCTTGTCCTTCTCCTTGTGGGAGGGTGGAGGAACTTCAGCCATTTGGGCTGCCCTCTTTGGCACCTGACACAGAATCTGGATTTCCTTTTCCTTCTTTTTTTAAAGCTAGCAATGGAGCCAGACAGCGAATCTCGTTTCCCATGTCTTGCGTTAGCTCAGGAGGTCTGTGGCTGGCTCCCCTCCCATGGCTTCCTTGGAAACTCAACGGCAGCTGTGGGGAGCTACTCCTTTGATCTGGGAAGCAGCAGGGGGTGTTTTGGCTTATCACCCCCAGTTTCCTCAGTCAGAGACTCTCCCCACCAACCCTTTGCGGAAGAAAATTCCCAGCAGGCTGCCTTGTGTTACATTTCCCCTCCTCGTGACTTGGAAGGAGGAAGCTGGCCGGGTGGCCCCTGGGTCTCTCAGCTTCTTTCCCCTTGGCTCCCACCACTGGCAAAGGCAGAGGTCAGTCCATGTTGCCTGAGGCAGTGCGGTGGCATTTTGGCACAGAGGATGAATGTTCAGACATGAATGGATGAACAATTTGCCCAGTTTTGCTAATGAGAAAAGGGAAAAGGAGTTTTGTAGACTCATCCAATTGTAGAGCTAGAAGTCCCACCCTGGGGCTCCCCTGCCCTATTATCCAAGTAACAACACCAGGATCTTTAATTCCACCCCCAGTCCCTGGGGGGGGGGGAGAAGCAGGCAGAGGTGTCCATGGGGGGCATACTAAGACCTGAGTCCACACTTTGGTCCCCTTCCACTTGTCCCTTGGGTGCGCTGAAACCCGCCAACTCTGTGCTGCAGGAAAGCACTCTGCAGGTGCTCAGAGGCCCCCTGCTTCCAGATCTCCCCACACCACTCTTGGCAAGCACTCTGAGCCTGGCACTCAGCTGGGCGTTTGGGCTGCTGAACTTACAAGGGCCAGGCTGGGGCGAGTGGGCAGGACTTTGGGCCCGAGTGTCCTTACCTGGAGGCAGGCTGATGCCTGGCCAGGCCCCCCTTGGCCCCCCTCCCATTCTGGAGACCCAGCAGGAGACAGCAGCCAAATTGCCCTGTTTTGGCAGGATATGGCGCCAGAGCTAATTTTCTTATCTACTATCGTATCTGGTTTCTAATTCTTATTTAATGAGTTCCCCTGAAAATAAGAAAATCATTGGAACAATTTTCTTAAGTGTGAAAGATTAGGCTGCAACTGGCATTAAAGAGGCTAATTACCTTCATTCTTCCACATGCCTGACAGTCGCCTGCTCCTTGGCTGGGGGTCTGGAAGACTCCTGGGTGGGGCTGGGAACCCCCCCCACTAGGGCACTGGGAGTCTCAGGGGCCAAAGGAGTTGGCCCTCTCCCACCCCTCACCATGTAGGTTCCCCAGAAGATCCGGCCTGCTGTGGTTCTTCCGTGCAGGTTGGACTGTTGCAGTGCGCTGTACATGGGATGGCCCTTGAAGACTGATCATAAACTTCATTTGGCCCAGAATGAGGCAGGAGGGGTATGGCTGGGCGCTTGCCTTTTGGGGGATTCTTGGGCGACTGCTGGGCTGGTGGTCAGTTTGTTTCTGGGCCCAGTTCAGAATCTTGGTGGTCACCTGACTTGAATGGTCTCCTCCTCACCCCTTTCTATACCTGCCTGCATCCCAGTAACCTTTTCCTCTGACCTTTGACCCCTGAGATAATGGCAGGTGAAAGTTTTACTCCACGTAGGCCCATTGAAATTCACTTGCCCAACTCAGACATTATTTCAGTGGGTCCCAAACACTGAGCAGAATGTCACCCAATACATTTGAGGCCCCCCCCCCCACACCGCTCTCTTCCTTGAAATCTGCTCCATCGGCTTTTACTGTTGCGTTTTTCATCTGTTGGGGCTTGTCCTGCATCCTTGTGGTAAGAAATATAATGACGGATAATGATTTTGCAGAGGCAGCAATGGCCACCATCCTTGATGACTTTAAAAGAGGGTGAGGCAAATTCAGGGAGGAGGATCAAGAGATCCATGACTCTTGGCCAGGATGGCTCTGCTCTGCCCCACCAGTGGGAGCCCCAAGTGGTTTGGAATACTATTAGCTGGAAGCCCCAGGAGAAGGCTCTGTGCTCCAATCCTGCTTGTGGGTTTCCCTTGGGGGCAATTAGTTGGCCCCAGTGAGAACAGGAGGCTGGACTGGATGGGCCCCTGGCCTGAGCTTACAGGCTCCTCCCATGTTCTCCATCTCCCGCCTGTGGTTGAGGCACAATTGGTCTGGATGAGGCAGAGGGAGTCTTTCTTGCTGGCCATGCCCAGGTGGGGGGGGGCACCTTTCCCCACCTGCCTGGCACCTGCCTGCAGCGGTGTAGGAAGCCTTTTCGCCGCCTGGGGTGGCAGCATGGAGGCACCCCCTGGGGGCGGGGCATCATGGTGCATGTGTTGTGATGTCACGATGCGTCGGATGCACTGCGCATGCCTGGAATATCCGGGCATGCGTAGTGGATCCGGCCGGCACTGCTGTGAGCCGGCGAGCGAGTGGTGGGGAGGGGCTGGGGAGTGACACCCCCCTCCCCTGGAACCCGGGGCGCAGCGCCCCCTATGCCCCGCCCTTCCTACGCCACTGCCTGCCTGACCTTCTCTGTGGCTGCTCCAGCAACCGCCAAGACCAGAGCTGACCCGGAAAGGGTTCTCTGACTTCCTGGGCAGCCCTTGGGGGTGGGGTGGCACCTGCCCCTTGAGGCTCCTGCTTTGGAAGAATCAGGACCATACGAGCTGCGGAGTTGGAAAAGGGTCCGCAGGGTCATGTAGTCCAAGTCCCTGAAATGCAGGAATCTCGACCCAAGCATCCATGACACCTCCTCCCCCCAGACATTTTTTCTCCAACGCCTCCACCTGCTTGCCTGCTTCCGCTCCTGCTCCTGCCCCTGCCTTGTGCCCACAGAGCCGCCTTGCTGCAAGTCAACAATTAAGATTCCACTGCCAGGAAAGCAACACCCTGCAAGTTTGCTGCATGCAAAATGAACCCTGGAAATGATGCATGATGCAGATGTGTGGTGACTTGATGGAAATGTGAATTGGATTAGGTTGGGGCCGGATGGTGCTGGAGCCATGAGGGAGATGCTGGTTGCGACAGGCCCCTGTCCATGCTCATGGGGGGGGGGAGCAGGTGCTGTGGGGCTGGAGCTGTTGTGCCCACAGCATAGAGGGCTTTGGGGGTCATTCCTCCTGGGAGTTTGGCTTGAGAGCCAACAAACCCCTGGCCTGGAAGTCAGGGGAGGCTGGAGGGCATCTTTGCCAAAGTGGGGGGGCGGGGGCGGCGGCTGTCCCTCCCTCCTTTCTTCCATCAGCAGCTGGTCTTCACCCTGCCTGCCTCTGCCTCTCCCTCACCTGACCCCCTGGCAATGGGGTGGGAGTGGCCAGTGGGGTTTTCAAATAATGGGGGCGCATGGGGGGATTAGTGGCTTAGAAGAGGCAGAACACCCCCCACCCCAATAGTGGCTGCTTGATGCTGAGTGAGAGAGAGAGATGTGGGGGACAGGGATTTTTAGGAGCTGGAGCTGGTCAGCTGTGGCTGCTCCTGAGCCAAAGTCCTGACGCATCTTTCCTCTCTCCGGGATCAGGAGGGGCATGACGCCCCGGAAGGCCAGTTAAGAACACAAGGAGAGCCTGGCTGCTGGATCAGGCCCAAGGGGGCCCATCTAGTCCAGCACTCAGTTCTCACCAGGGCCAACCAGATGCCACTGGCAAATCCACAAGCAGGATCCGAGCGCAAGAGCCACTCTCCCCTCCTGGGGTTTCCAGCTTCTGGGATTCAGGAGCCTGGCTGCCTTCAGCCGGGGAGACAGAGCAGAGCCATCCTGGCTGGAGCCACTGGGAGCCCTCTCCTCCTCCTCCTCCTCCTCCTCCTCCTCCTCCTCCTCCTCCTCCTCCTCCTCCTCCTCGGATTTGCCTGATGCTCTTGGAAAACCATCCCAGTTGGCATCTCTCCCTGCCTCCTGTGGGAAGGGGAGGGGGGCGTGTTGCTGCTCTGCTGGGTCCTTCTTGTGGGCTTCTTCCCAGGGGAGCTGCTGGTGGGCCACTGGGAGGACAGGATGCTGGGCCCGGCAGGCCCCCATTGGCCTGATCCAGGCGGCTCTCCTCACCAGCTGCTCCCTCTGCAGTTTTCAGGTTCTGGGGGCCCATTGGGGCCCACGGCATGTTCTGACAAAGATGCAGGACACACTGGAAGGCCGGACCAGCTAGTTAACATTTTACCCCCCCCCCAATCCATCACCTGCCATAAAAGTGGCATTTGCATTCATTGCTGCACCCCTTTTGCATCTGGCCTCGCCCACCCTGGCATGTGACCCTGGGAAGGTTGTCCAGAAGGGGATGCTGCCCTTGGGTTGAAGATGTTCCCCCTCCCCTGAGGAGGATGACTCTGGGTCCCTCCCACTCCCCAGGGGCTTCTCCTGGGAGCTGCGCTTTGTTCTAGGGATTGCAGCTCTGTGCAGAGTGAACTACAGTTCCCAGGAGTCTTTGGAGGAAGAAGCCGCAGGCTTTGCGCGTTCTCTGCCACACGATGCAGCCGTGACCTTGACCTCTGACCTTGAAGCCTGGGCGGTGCACTGCGGAGCGAGGGACGGTTGCCCACCCCTCGCCTGGCTTCAGTTCCTCACTGCTCCCCCCCCCTTGCAGGAATCTGGGGGCATGCAGAGGTGAGGAACTGCAGGCGCCCAAGCTGTGAACATGGGTCCATTTTCTATTTAACCAGGCCATATTGGACGATAAATAATTCATCTTTCTGCCAAACATTTGATTAAAAGAAGCCAATTCCTTTTGCGCTTGTCAAGGGGCACGAAATCCATTTCGTGTTTTAATCTGTCCTTTTCACTCTGTGAATATTTTAGCTTCCTCTTGGACAGCCTTTGTCCGCCTTTCCTGCCTTCCTTCCAAGCAAAGGCTGCTTGGGGTTTCCCTCTGGCTTGCATTGAGTGCTGGAGCGTCTCCTCTCCATGGCTCACGAGAAGCCCAGTCCGTGGCCCCCTCCCTGCAGAATGGAGGGGGGTTAAGGCAAGTGCAACAGGTTTACCTGCACTGGGCACTCAGCCGAGAGGGCGCTGCAACAAGGATGGGAGGTGAGAGATGGGGTGGGGGCCACATTTTGGCTTCGCACAGGGAGCTGCTGAAATTTTGACGCCCAAAGCCCACCACTGGGGGGGGGAGCATAGGAACCAAAGCAGAACCTACTGGATCTGGCCAATGGTTGGACCTCCATGTCTCACAGGAGCCTGTGGGGAAACCTGCAAGTGGAATTGGAGCAATTCTGGTTGGAGGCAGTGATGTTTTTGAATGCCAGCTGCTGGGAACCCCAGGAGGACAGAAAGTGTTCTTGCGCCCGGTCCTCCTTGTGGGTGTCCCATGGGGGCATCTGGTTGGCGACTGCGAGTAAAGGATGCTGGACTGGATGGGCCACTGGCCTGCTCTGGAAGCGCTCCAGAACTTCCTGACAGTAAGAGCTGTTTGACAGTGGAATTTGCTGCCAAGGAGTGTGGTGGAGTCTCCTTCTTTGGAGGTCTTTAAGCGGAGGCTTGACAGCCATCTGTCAGGAATGCTTTGATGGTGTTTCCTGCTTGGCAGGGGGTTGGACTGGATGGCCCTTGGGGTCTCTTCCAACTCTAGGATTCTATTATTCCTCTTACACCCACAAGTCTTAGCTTTGTATGGCCAGCTCCTTCCTACGCACAAAACACACCTTCCAATACCTGACGAGCTGTCACATGGAGGAAACTTGTTTTCTGCAGCTCCGGATTCCTGCACTGCAGATGGTCCTTTGGGTCCCTCCCGACTCTCCAATTCCAAGATTGTACGATTATTCGATGGATTCAATTTACAACGAAGGAGATTCTGACTCAACATCAGGAAGGACTTTTCTGAGGGCAAGAGCTCTTTGGCTGGGCATGGGCTCCATCGGAAGGTGGTGGACTCTCTTGAAGGCTTTAGAGCAGAGGTTGGATGGCCACCTGCGATTCCTGTGCTGCAGGGGGTTGGACTAGATGACCATTGGGACCCCTTCCAGTTCTATGATTCTCTGACCCCTTCCTGGGCAAGTCAGGGGCCTTTTTGTAGTTCACAGGCCCCTTCTGGCAGGCAAGAATATTTTAAGCAGGGCCAGAGAGGGAGTTTTGACTGCCAGACAAAGAAGCCTGATGGGTTGCATTGGGGACCCCCCCCATCCTGAGGTGCCCCCTTTGCCCAGTTTAGGGTCCCCTCCTCCTCCTTGGAAAGTTTCTCCCACTTTGTAGGACAAAGAGGGCACAGGTGACTCCTCTCTCTCCTCTGCCTCCTGCCCAAGTTTACGTCTTTAAAGGCCAATTAAAGCATTGTATCCGTGTAGCTGAAGCATGAAAATTCCCTATTTGGAGAAGAATTATTGCCGAGCGAGACGGTTCTGGCTGTAAAAGCTCTTTTCCCCCCAGGGAGACACCGAGATTTTCTTTTGCAATTAAAAATTTCTTTGAAACTCGGACCAAAGAAGATCTGAAAAAGAAATATTGTGAGTTGGAAATACGTTCCCCAAACAGTGGCTGTGTGAGAGTTTTAACAAACACCTCCTGCTTCTTTTCCCCCTGTGACCAGGAGGGGTCTCCTTCCCAGCTACGGGGGGGGGGTGCCCTCCTTCCCTGCTTCCTTACTAGGGGGCCATCAAAGCCCCGATAATTAACTTACTTCACATTAAGGCAACTTGCCTGGCAAGGGAGGGAGGACGGATTCTGGCTCGGCATCTTTCAGCAAGGAGAAGCAATGGGACATGGGGGGGGGGGGGCCTCCTTGGAAGGCGGCTTTATCCCACCTCTTGGTCTGTTCCAACCCAGCTGAGGAGAAAAGCTTTGGAGGAGGAGGAGGAGGCCCCCTGCCGATAAAATAATTCCAAGGAGCCGGAGAAAGGAAGCTGGAGATTTACTTCAAGGACAGGAAAGATTACACTTTTAATAAGTACAATGGGCTTTTTTGGTCCCTTTTATTATTAAAACTGCAGTTGCCACGCGATTAGTGAAGGGGTCTTTGTTCTTTGCTGCTTCCGCCTGGTCCCTGGACAAAGACTTGGGGGGGGGAGGCAGTAATAAGGGAGGGGGCTGTCCTCTTTGGGTCGGGGAGGAATGAGCCCCGCTACCTCCCCTCGGCCATGCATATTTGGCACTCAACCCTCCAGCTGGCAAGTCATTTCAGAGGGTTGGACTTGCTGAATCATAGAATCATAGAATCGAGAGCCAGTTTGGTGTAGTGGTTAGGAGCGGCAGACTCGTAATCTGGGGAACCGGGTTCGTGTCTGCACTCCTCCACATGCAGCTGCTGGGTGACCTTGGGCTAGTCACACTTCTCTGAAGTCTCTCAGCCCCACTCACCTCACAGAGTGTTTGTTGTGGGGGAGGAAGGGAAAGGAGAATGTGAGCCGCTTTGAGACTCCTTCGGGTAGTGAAAAGCGGGATATCAAATCCAAACTCTTCTTCTTCTTCTTCATAGAGATGAAAGGGATCTCCAAGGGTCATCTAGCCCAACCCCCTGCCATGCAGGAATCTCCGCTAAAGCATCCAAGACAGATGGCCATCCAACCTCTGCTTTAAAACCTCCAAGGAAGGAGAGTCCAGCACCTCCCAAACGAGTAAGAGCTGTTGGACAGTGGGATTTGCTGCCAAGGAGTGTGGTGGAGTCTCCTTCTTTGGAGGTCTTTAAGCGGAGGCTTGACAGCCATCTGTCAGGAATGCTTTGATGGTGTTTCCTGCTTGGCAGGGGGTTGGACTGGATGGCCCTTGGGGTCTCTTCCAACTCTAGGGTTCTATGAGAGCATTCTTACGGCCAGAAAGGTCTTCCTGAGGTTTAGTCAGAATCTCCTTTCTTGTTTCTTGACACCATTGGTTTGGGTCCTCCCTTCTGGAGCAGGAGAAAACAAGCTTGCTCCATCCTCTCTGCGGCAGCCCTTGAGATGTTTGAATGTGGCTCCCCTGTCGCCTCTCAGTCTCCTCTTTGCCAGGCTAAACATCCCCAGCTCCCTCGACCGTTCCTCATCAGGCGTGGATTCTTGATCCTCTGGGTCTCCCTCTTCTGCACCCCTTCCAGGCTGTCTTCTGAGCTGTTTCAAAGGCAGGCCTGGATCCGCCTCATGGAAACACCCCTTGGCCTGCTGCAAAGGCAGCTGTTGTTATTTTGAGTCCACAGCCAGGCTTAGC
Organism: Lacerta agilis; assembly: GCF_009819535.1. Classification (NCBI taxonomy): domain Eukaryota; kingdom Metazoa; phylum Chordata; class Lepidosauria; order Squamata; family Lacertidae; genus Lacerta; species Lacerta agilis. The sequence continues at coordinate 95,163,204 of NC_046317.1, read as the reverse complement.
CAGAGCTCCCCACATCTATAGTTGGGGGTGGTTTTTTTGGGGGGGGGGGTCGCTTGCCCAGCAAGATTTGGCAGTAGACAAACAGTTCCTTACCTGCTCTGGAGTGGGTGGGCGGGGAATGCGGATCTTAGGCAGAGGCCGGATGGCACCTGTCAGGGGTTCTTGAGCTGCAGGGGGCTGGACTGGATGACCCCGGGGGTCCCTTCCAACTGTTATTTTATGAAGGAGCTAATTTTCATCACCTGGTCCTTGCCAGAGGTTTGGTCAGCTCCTTTCAGTTTGGCCCCTTCAGCACCTGGTGCTCCGAGGATCTGGGTTCAAGGCCCCTTTCCTCTGCTGGCCTCCCTGCTCCCCGGGTGTGTTTGCGATGTTTGTAGCATTTGTGGCTCCCATCTCCTCGCAAGAGGCAGGAGAAGAGAAATTGAATTCCATCCCAGCGGAAGCGTCCGCCTTGCTGCCTGCGCAGGGGCTTTGAGGTGGCAAGTGATAATAAAGTTTCCCAAGGACCTTGCCTTGGTAACGGCACCGGCGCCTGCCTAGCAGATCCCGGGAAATGAATTCCGGCCTGTGTGTTCCCTCCCCCCCCCCCGCCCTCCCCGAGGAAGGGGAGAGTTAAGTGGAATTGAATCTTGTTTAAGGAGAGGAGACACAGTTACATGGCACTGCAATTTGCTGCGCTGTTGACAATCTGAGAGAGGAATTTGCCGCTGGAATAATACAGGCTCCTTGGTCCATCACGGCAAGATCTGTCGGCGGCCGGCCTCTCTGCGCCGGGCTGCCTCCCCGAGATGAGATGCCAGGCAGGTGGTCTTGCTGAGGCATTAAGTGGGATAGAGTGCTGTGATCCCGCACTAATGCACTGGAGGAAAACAGAGTCGGGGGAAGCCTCACTTCTTCCGCAGGGGCCTGAGAGACACCGAGAGTGTCAGGCAGGGTCCCTCCTGAGGTCTCTGCTGGCAAATCCAGGAGGGTGAGGGGGGGGGGAGCTAGCAAGAGCTACTAGCCACAATGATGGCTCTGCTCTGGAGCCAGTCGCTCTTCTGAATTCCAGCTGCAGGAAATCGCAGGAGGGGAGAGTTTCTCTTGCGCTCAGGTCCTGCTTGCAGGTTTCCCATAATGGGCGCCTGGTGGGCGACTGTGAGAACAGGAGGTTGGGCTGGGTGGGCCTCACGCAGCAGCCTCTTTTCATGTTCTTAGGGAAACCCCAGGAGGAGAGAGGGCTCCTGTGCTCGGATCTTGCGTTTGGGCTTCCCTTTTGAGGCATCTGGTTGGTCCCTGTGAGAAGAGGATGCCGAGCCAGGTGGGCCCTTGGCCTGATCCGGCAGGCTCTTCTCGGGTTCTTACGGGGAGTGTGTGGGGTTGGCAGAGGCTGAGTGAGTCTCCTGGGCAAGGAGGAGATGTCCCTCAAGGCCACCCTGGAGGAGCTGCAGGGACAGAGGAGGGGCTGTGTTGGCATTCCTTGCCCGAAGCCTCCCCAGGTGCACCAAGGCCATTTGTGTTCCCTCTGTGTGCGTGAGCGTCTAGGGGACTCCGTGGTTGCCCCCTATCCTGCCGGGCCTTGCCAGCGCAGGCTTCCCAGCATCCCTCTGGTGTGCCCCCTCCCGTCCCGCGCGCCAGATGAGCAGGTGGTGTCTCCCCTCCGATTGCCGGCCGCCGCATTTGTGAAATGAAATAAATATTGACAGGGACGGGATGCTATTCAATTTGTCCTGATCACTGGGCTGCGGTGAGTTCTGACAGGGCAGAGTGTAAAACAGAAGCTCAGGATGTAATTTCTACTGTCAACATGATGTACAGTACAGCTCTGCCAAACACACACTGACGAGAGCAGAGCGGGAGGAGGGGGAGGGAGGGAGGGAGGGAGGGGGGAGCACGTGCGAGGGGGGGGCTGGCGCTCTGGAGTGCACGGATTCCCTCCCTCTCACCTGCGAACCCAGGAGTGCCGTCCTCTGCCTTGGTGCTTTGGCTGCCAGCTGCTGGGCAGGGGCATGGATGCGGAGACTCTGGGTGCAAGGAGAGAGGGGGAGCAGCCCACCCCCACCCCGCTGGCAGGGTCACTTTACGGAGGAGATGGCTGAGCACAAAAGGCAGCCGGGAGGAGGGGGAAGGATTCTGGAGGCAGGTTGGCGTTCCCACAGCAACCGTTGCCTGGCCCTCCACGTGTGGGTGGGGGACACGGCGGGAGGGAGCCTGTTGTTGTGATGATGGGTGTTTGTGCTCCTGCCTTAACCGTGGAGAGAGGGGGCTGCCCACCCGCCTCCTGGCTCCATGGGGCGCTTGCCTCGGCCAGAGGAAGTGGGCACCTGGGACTGAGCCCACCTGCAAGTGGGGGGCAGAGCCCTCTGTGGCTGGCACCCTGCTCCTTCCCACTGGGGTGTGCAGAGAACAGGGTGTGCTGGGGCAGGAGCCCCCCCCCTTGGGGCAGAAATGCTGAGGTGGCTGGGGAGAAGGGTGCCCCCTTGTCTGCTCCACCTGGCTAGGTTTTGGGGGTGCCTCTCTCTTCCCGCCACCCTGGTTCCCTTGGCAATTGGGGTGGGTGGGTTGGGAGGAGGAGAGCAACAGGCTGCTGAGAGAGAGAGAGAGAGAGAGAGAGAGAGAGAGAGAGAGAGGCCCGCCAGAGCGGCCCACGTAATCCTGGCCACGGAGAGCGCCAGCTGATGAGACACACAGATTAGATTTATTCAATTTATGCATCCCTCTACACAAAAGGAGTCCCCAAGCTGAGAGAGAAAGCAGTGGGCAACGCACAATAGAAATTCCTTGGAACAAACGCAAAAGAAATCCTTGTGCACCAAACTGGCCCAAGTCACGGATGGGGGGGGGAGAGTAGGGGGCCTGGGAAGGAGAGGGAGCCATGGGAACTCACCTGACAGGGAAACAGAACCCCCTGAGTCACTCTGTTTGCTTGTTTTCTTACCTTCCTGCCTTTGCCCTTCTTCCATCTCAGAGCCCAAGGTGGCATTCCCGGGGGTCCCAAACAGATGCCCACCGGGCACCAATCACACCTGCAGAGCCCTCTAGCTTTGGCATGAGGTCTCCTGGGCCCCTTCAGGACCCCCCCCCCAAGTCCCAGGGGTGGTGGTGGAGGAGGAGAAGCCAGCCGAGCTCTTGCAAGGGGTCAGTGGGTCAAGGGCAGGCCGTTCCTCTTCCCTCTATTCTCTCCATGCTCTTCAGATCTCAAGTCTTCCTTTGGGAAGACGGTAATAGTTTCAGGTTGCTTCCCGGCACCCACACGCACTGACTTATGCCAACTGTGCTCTGCTGCCTTTCAGCCCCGGCTCAGCAACCACCAGTGCTTTTTGGGTGGCGCTGCCCACCAGTGCCCAGCACCCGCCCTCTTCTTTTGTTCCCCCGGCCAGCCACTTGGTGCCCACAGCACTTTGCCCAAGGTCTGCATTCCGGCACTACAGTTATCACCAGTGCCTTTCTTTGGTTAAAAATAAATCAACATTGATACAAAAAAATTAAAAACTGCATAAGAATACAGAGTAAAAGCAGCAAGATGGCAGCCAGTCTAGCTCCTCTTGTGGGAGGGAGAGATCGGTAACTGGGGCTCTGCCACCAAGAAGGCTCCCCCTCCCCATCTTATCCCACCATCTTCCGGATGATGGGCAGGTTCCTGGGAATGAGGTTGCCCTTCCTAGATCTCAGCCTTAAGGCATTTAGGGCTTTATAGCCCAGCTCCCCAGAAGTGAGAGCTGGACCATATATCACTACTGGGAGTTGGGCTGATCGCTAAAGAACTGATGCTTTTGAATTATGGTGCTGGAGGAGACTCTTGAGAGTCCCATGGACTGCAAGAAGATCAAACCGATCCATTCTGAAGGAAATCAGCCCTGAGTGCTCACTGGAAGGACAGATCCTGAAGCTGAGGCTCCAATACTTTGGCCACCTCATGAGAAGAGAAGACTCCCTGGAAAAGACCCTGATGTTGGGAAAGATTGAGGGAACGAGGAGAAGGGGACGACAGAGGGCGAGATGGCTGGACAGTGTTCTCGAAGCGGCCAACATGAGTCTGACCAAACTGCGGGAGGCAGTGGAAGACAGGCATGCCTGGCGTGCTCTGGTTCATGGGGTCACGAAGAGGCAGACACGACTCCACTGAGTCACACTCCTGGACTGGAACAAAGGTTTCCAGGCAGCCCCCTTCATGGGGGTGGGGGGGGCAGAAGCTTCCTGCAGTCCCTTGGGGTATTTTTAAGCGATTTTGTTGTTGAGATCAAGGTTTAATTTTGGAGTTGTTAGTTTTGCAGTGATTGATATTATTTTTTGGGGGGGGATCTATCTTTATGTCTTATTATGATGACATAAATGGGGATTATTTTGTTTGGATGTGTTTTTATTGCGTGCTTATGACTCCTTTTGTTGTAGTTTTGTAATAATGGGAATTGTTTCATGTTGTCAGCCACCTTCAGTCTGGTTTTAACTGAGGAAAGGGGATATGCAGATAAAGGATGGTGGCAGTGAGGCTAATGGGGCCTGAGCTTTGGGGAGGTGGTGGGACTGGCCCTGCCCCGGGGGCCATGTAAGCCCTGCTCTGTCTTTGTAAGAACTCAGTTGTGGCAGCAGCTTCACTTTGGAACTCCTTGCCTCTTGACATCACATTCAAGCAGGAGCCTTTATTGTGCTCTTTGGCGCCAGATGAAAACGTTCTTGTTTCAAAAGTGGATGTGAACTTTAACCTGTTCTATAACTGCTGTATGTTTTTAAGCATGGCTGCAAAATTTCCTTGAGTTTCTTTTTATCTTTTTGTAAACCGCTTCAAGGTTTTGTTTTTTTAAAAAACAATCAGGTGGTGTATAAATTTTATGAAATAAAATAAATAAATTGCTGAGTGTGTGTGTGTGTGTTCCTCTCTCCCTCTCGATTCCCAGTGGCTGCCCCAAACCATTTTGGAGGGAATATTTTGTGTGCTGTGGGGTGTGCCGCTGGTGTTGCCCATGTGTGGGGCTGCAGGGAGCGCTTGGCTGCCTCAGGGGTAGTAGTGTCCGGAGAGAGGAGAATTCTGTGGTTTTATTTTATTTTTAAGAAGTGAGGCTGTGGCCTGCTTCCTTTCAGGGATGCAATGGATAATGGCCAGGCAGGCAAGATTCCCCCCAGAGCCTGGCACAGATTCCTGATGTTGTCCTGCCCCATGGCCAACCTGTGGGTTGCCCTCTGGCTGCTGGCGGGTCTTGCAGGCTTCCTGTTCAAGTGGCACGATGGCCCTCGATCCTGGCATGGCAGTGGAGGGTGGAGGGTCGGAGAGAGTCTCCTTTGTCTGTTCCCTCAGAGAGTCTCCCGAGGGACTTCTGTGGCCATCAGACCACAACTGATAGACGTTTGTGGACTTGGCTTCAGTTGGGCATGCAGTTGAAACCTTGCAGCCTGACTGGTCCCTGCAGGGCCCCCATTTCTGGGACTGCAGGTCACAGTTTCACTTATTCATCCACCTGGCAATGTGAGGAGGGGGTTGTGCCTTCAGAGGGTCTTGGGAGTCATTACAGGACAGATGGCTGTCATACCTGGAAAGTGTGTGTGTGGGGGAAACTGAGACAGGAAGGGGAACAATCCTGCTTGTTGGGAGCTGCCCTGGAGGGGAGGGGGAAGGGCAGAGTCGCCCCCACAAGCCCCTCACCCACCCACCCATTTTTCTCTCCCCCAGGTCCCTGGGGATGGATGCCAACCTTGCCTGCCAGCCTCTTTGACCCGGCAGAGGACGGAGGGCATCGCCAGCGACTGCTGCTTGGGATGGGCCCCAATGGCAGCACCTGGAGCCACGACGCCTTGGTGGAGACGGGACCTGCCAGATCCTTGGTCTTGATCCGCCGCGCACCAGCCACCACCTGACCACGTCGGGTGCTCCAAGCGAGTTGGGTGCCTGAGGACCATTTTGGAAACTGAGCTGCTGGGTGCCACCAGCCCCACTGGGTGCTGAAGAAGCAGGCAGCTGGTTCTTGCAGTAGCCTCACCTAGGGCGAGCGGAGCCAGCGAGAGGTGCCTGTGTGCACACAGACTTCAGGAAGAGCAGGATTGAGGCCAGCCTCAGAGGGTCCCTTCCGCACCAGGAGAGCTTCCTTCCCCCGCCCCCTTGGTGTGGGTGCTGCGCCCAGCATGGGGCAGGCCCCATCCTCACATTGTCCTGATGCCTGACTCTTCTGGTCCTGGACAGCTGATCCTGGCAGGAGGGAGGGTGGTGGCTGGGACTGGGGCAGGCATGTGATCCTCACCCGCTGTCTTCCTGAGGATGCCGAGACTGCTGCCCCCCACGGACGGCTGACCCACAGCCTGTGGCTGTCCCCTCCCTCTGCAGAGGATGCCTACCTCCTCCTCCTCCTCCTTAGCTGCCAGGGCTCTGCGGTGATGGCTTCCCGAGACCCTTTCTGGATCCGACCGCTGCTGCTGCTGCTGCTGCTTCTGTGGTGCCTGGGCTGCTGCCCTGCAAGGGTCGTGTCCATGCACATGGAGCCTGGGGGCTCCGGCCCAGAAGAGTCCGGGGACGGTGGACTGCCGGGCAGTGGGCGCGTGAAGAGAGGCTGGGTCTGGAACCAGTTCTTCGTGGTGGAAGAATACACCGGCACGGAACCACTGTACGTGGGGAAGGTAAAGGCAGCTGGGTCGCGGGGGGTGGGGGGCAGGGGCCGCCTGCTCGGGAAACAGGGAGGGGCTCCTCACCTTCCCCAGGACCGGGAACATGGGGCTACATCGAATCATAAATGGGAGAGTGGGAAGGGACCCCAAGGGTCCTCTAGTCCAACCCCCTGCAAGGCAGGAATCTCAACTAGAAGATCCCCGACAGATAGCTCTCTGGCCTCTGCTTAAAAGTCTCCAAGGAAGGAGAGTCCGCCCCCCCCCCCCAGGAGATGAATCCACTGTCAAACAGCCAAATGCACATGGGGAGCATGGAACAGTTCGAAGGCTGCCTCTCTACCCCAAGGCCCAGATCCTCCTGCAGTGGGTCCTCTGAGCTGACCTGGAAAGTTGGCTGGGACATGCCTGAGCTCCGGCTGAGCACTAAGTTTGGATCGGTGCCTCCTCGCCTTGCCTCCCCTGGCAGGACGCTCTCTCCTGCCCCCCCCTTCCATGCTGCTGATGCCGCCGCCTTGCGATGCCGTTCCAGTTAATTCACGGCTCCCCTGGGGAGCGACTCGAAGCATCAGGCCTTGGCGAATTCCAGAGGTAGCCTAGCAACAGCCTCCTTTCCAAAATGAACTCTGGGAACCTAAAACTAACCCATTTTACAGCCCCTTTGCACGCTGCTTGCCACAGCGGCTGCCAGCGCCAAGGAAACGGCAAGCTGGCTGTGCAGAGAAGCAGCTTCTCCCTCGGAGGGAGCACCTGAGCCCTGGTGCCTCCTGGCCCTGTGGGCATCGCTGCTGGGCACTGCCCCTTGCCCCCTGCCCCTTGGCACGGCATCTCTGCCAGCGCCGCCTCCTGCTTCTCTGCCCTGCCTCTCCCTGTGCCTCCTGCCCACTCGCCTGCCCGCCCCTTGCCCAGACGTGCCAGTCAGGACCAATAACATTTTCATAAAATCTGGGTACTTGAGCTAATCCTTTTTCTGAAGTGTAATTTCCCCCGAGGTCCCTGTCAGTTTGATGTGGATTTTCGTTTTTTTTAAATAATAAAAAATAGAATTATGGGGTCAGCATGAGTTACAAACTTGTGCCTGTGGACAGATCTATTTTAGATAGAGGAGGGGATTAAAGGGGAAAAAACAGATTTAATTAAGTTGCTAATATTTAAAGGAAATTGATGAACTTGGGCTTTATGAGTTGGAGCAAACACCAGAAGCGCCTTCATTAAGGGCGAGTTCTTATTTGATTTCCTTTCTTCTGCCGTCCCAGAGTCGTTTTTTATTTGTGTATCTGTGCTTTCTGTTTAATCGTTTTAATAAGGAAAATGCACCTCTGCTCACATTTAATTTTGATTTAATTAGTAGGAGGTAATTAATGGCCTCGTAAAATCCCAGATTTCTGGCCCTTTAGGGCAAGGAAACAATTTCCCTTTTTAACAGACGGAGGAGATGAAAGGCTTTTGTCTGTTTTCCAAAACTCTCTTCAAGCTCCTTTCCCAGGGCTGTCTTCTGGATTTCTCTGCCCTTCCATTCAGTGCCCTTCCATCCACCTTCCTTCCCCGGATGCTGAGCTGGGCTTCTCCAGCTGCCCACAGGTGGACCTGGGAGCCAAAGGATTGGGGGTGGCAGTAGGGTCACACCTGCTCACCCCCCCAAATGGACACACTTCTCCCCTCCCCCCCCATTCTTCAGGTGGACCACCTGCTTTACTTTGGAGTGATTCTTTTAAAAAATCCCCTCCGTGGGTGTCTGCTGACATCCTTGTTAGCCCCCCCCCCCATGTGTGAAAAGGCTCCAACTAGGGAGGGGGAGGGGGAGGAGGAGGAGGAGGCTTCAGGGCTGACACAGCAGCTGACCCCCAGCTTCTTCCCAGAAGACAGATTCTTCCTGGGAAGCTCAAGGGGGGGGGCACCTGTGGCTCATAGCTGTGGCAAGTCCATTGCATGGTTGGCCCCGAGCTGACCTTGTAGAATCAACGCTTGCTTGGGCCTCTGCATTTATTTCCTCTGCAAACTGACCTGAAGAGCCCCCCCCTCTGTCACAAGCGGGGGGGGGGGCTCTGCTGGAAGCTCCAAGGGACCCCTTTTTGCAGGCTTGGGGAAGCGGCAGCAGAGAACTACTCTCTGCAGGGACGAAAGACAGGCGGTGGGAAGGTCACGGAGGTGGGAAGGCAGGGAGGTCTCCCCCCTGTGTGGCTGAGCTCCCTGCCTGCCTGATTTGAGTTCCTCTTCCCCACGCTCCTCGGCTGCCATCTTTGCCAGGCAACTGGGTGCAGGTTGCCGCCTGCCGTGGGTGTGGGTGTCTCTGAGGTTCTTCTGGGGATTCTCTCCAAAGGGTTTGGCCCCCAGGCTTGTTTCCCCTCCCCAGCGAGGTAAATAGAAACATAAACTGCCCCTAACAAGACAAATCTAACGAGGGCCTCGTAAAACGTGGCAGGGCTGCCATCCCTCCTGGCTGCCAGAGCCGCGCCTGTGTTTGGAGGTGGATTATGGAACTGCAGTTTGGAAGATTGAGTGGCCCATAAACATTTTCATATTTCATTAGCCAATTAATGGACGTCTCCCTTCTCTGGCAACTTTGCTGATTCTCAGCAAAAAAATGTTGGGGAGTAAATGAAGGCGTCTGGCGAGGCCTTTCCGGGGGCCCGGCCTGTTATGGATGGTCCCAATTAACGCCTCTGCCGTGCGCCACCGCGCTGGGCTCTGCCCGTCCAGTTACCGTTAATAGATTTCTCATAAGTGGCTGGATTGTAAAAACCTCATAACTCAGTTTAATGCCACCCATAAAATTATCTCCGGACATCTGGCCCAGATTCCAGGCACTCTGGGGCCGAGGGGAGATGCTGGGGACCCTTTCGCTCCCGGATGGCAGAGATCCCTTCCGCAGGACGGGTGGGAAGAGCTCTGAGCCAGTGACGGCAGGAGCCAAGACCTCCCCCAGCCTCCCCCCCCCAGCCTGGCTCCAGCTTCCCCAAAGGGCCGCAAGCTGAGCTGCCCCCCTGAATGTGGGTGTCCTCATCTACTGATCTCAACTGGAATATGGCAAGGGGCTCCGTGCCCTCTTGAAATTGGGCACTCGGCATTGTTCTTTGCCTACTCTGAAACTCTGGCACTGTGGCTCCAGGAGAAGGTAGGTCAGGTGTTCGGCATGCAGAAGGTTTTGGTTTTGATCCCGAACTGTCTCTTGCCTGGCTCTCCTGTGCTGCTCTTTTGCTCTTTGGAGAATTAGTTGCTTTTAGTGGTTTTTATTTAAAGAATTTAATTGTGCATGGCGCTTCAAAAAATGTCATATTTTTTCAACCCTGCCCTGGGGCTGTTTGCTGAAAGGCAGGTACAAAAAAGGGACAAGTGATTCATCCCTGTTTGTCTGCTTGTTTGATCTTAGGTAGCAGGTATGGAGGAGGAGGAGGAGGAGGGGGGTGTTTTTTGCCTGAGACGCTGGAGAGTGTTGGAAGATTCGGGAGGGATAAAAGAAGAGAGCCTAGTTAAAACTGTGGCACTTGCTCCCACAGGAGGCAGGGATGGCCACCGACTTGGAAGGGGGGAGGAGGAGGACTGTGGGTGGCTCCTGGCCAGGATGGCTTGGCTCTGCCTTCGTAGTCGAGGCAGCAGCCCTGCTTCTGAATCCCAGTCGCTGGAAACCACAGGAAGGGAGAGTTGCTCTGGGGCTCGGATCCTGCTTGCAGGTTTCCAAACTGTTCAGCTATTGTGAGAACAAGATGCTGGGCTAGATGACCCATTGGCCTGATCCAGAAGGCTCTTCTCATGTTCTTAGCAGAGCTGCTGCCGGCCAGTGCAGGCAAAACTGGACAGGAGAGCAGCTTTGTGGAGCAAGTCCCCAAGCGTGGAATCTCTGTTCCTCCGGCAGGCAGAGCCCCCTCACTGCTGCCCCCTGAGTAAGGTGGCCCTCCTTTCTAGGCCACAGTGACCATGTTGGAAGGGGGGGCACCTGAGCATCTCCGCTTTCCCCACAATGCGCATGGATCTGCTCCTCATTCCTTTTCACTCCTGCCTCTTCAGCGGCTCCTCGCCAAGGAAAAGGCCCCCTCACCACTTTCCCTGGGACCCCTCAGCCTTTGCGGAGAACCTCTGAGGTGGCCTTTATGGAAACCCAGCCCAGGGCGTGGGGTCCCGGCGATCACCGCGCTCAAGCCGAGGGCCAAAAGAGATTCCGGCAGGGAGCAAAGTCCGACAAGCTTGTTCAGCTTCTGAGCTCATTAGGAGTCCTATAAAGCAGCCGGGAAAAGGCCTGGAGGCAGAGGGGACCCCCAGATAATTCAGCAATCTGGACCCCAAACCTGTGTTTGAGGTGGAGTGGGGAGAGGCTCCTGCTGCTTACTTTCCTTTTTAAAGTAATTTTTTAAATTTGATTTTCAAAAAGAAAGAAAGAAAAGAAATAGAAAGAACAGAAAAGAAAAAAGAATTACATCGAAATATCATACACTTTCACGTATCGAGATTACTTTGAATCTCCTGACTTCTCCCCATCCCATCCCTGGGTCCTCTTAATTCTGTTTTCATCTGCATATCAATACTTTCCCAAATTTTTCATCTTCCTAAATTATCTGTAGTTTCTATTACATTACAAGTGTATTTAGAATCCTGTTGATGTTTTGACCTGTTTGCAACAAATTTGTATATACAGTGGTACCTCGACTTACGAATTACTCTACATATGAATTTTTCGACTTACGAATGAAAAAAGTGCCCGCACGCCTACAAATTTTTCGACATCCGAAGGACACCCGTTGGCGGTTTTAGATGCAGTTTACTCGACTTATGAATTTTTCTGAATTTTTCGTTTCCAATGCATTCCTATGGGGAAATTACTTTTTTCGACTTACAAATTTTTCAACCTACGAATGTGCATTCGGAACAGATTAAATTTGTAAGTCGAGGTACCACTGTACATTATAAACATTTCCCATTCATTTTTAAATTTCTTGTCTTCTTCATTCCTGAGCTTCCCAGTTAATTTTGCCATTTTGGCATTGTCCATCCACTTGATTTGCCATTCTTCTCTGGTCGGGGCTGTCTCTCCCTTCCATCTCTGGGCTAGCAACTTCGGAGCGGCCGTTGTAGCGTACATGAGCAGTTTCTTCTGATCTTTTGGAATCTTGGTACCTATAATTCCTAGTAAAAAAGCTTCTTTTTAAAAAACAAAGGTTAATTTTTTAATTCCATTATAATTCCACCACATATGGCATAAGGTACCTGCTAGTTACTTTCCAAGCCCCCTCCCTCCAAAAGATGGGCTTGAGGTGGGGTTTCCAGCAGTGGCTCTGGGCAAGCCTGGGGGGCTCCTCTTTCCTTGTTGGCAGGATCCTGCCCACTGCCCAGGGCCTTCCAGCAGAATCAGATCCTGGTCCCCAGAGCCGCCTCCCCAGGCACTGCTCTGGGGTTGGCCAGGAAGCTCCCGGCTGCTTATTGGTGGCACTCCTGCCCCCCCTTCCTCCAAGTTGCCCAAGGTGGCATACATGACTTCCTGCCCTTTGGCCGCCCAACAACCCTGTGAGGTGGGAGAGGCCAAGAGGTTGTGTGAATTTGATGGCTGAGCGGGGATTCGAACCCTGGCCTTTCCCAAGCTCTAGTCTGACACTCTGGGCCATGCTGGCTCTCAGTCAAAGAAGAGAGGCAGAGTTATTCCAGCAATTTCTCATTTGATGAAGGTGGCGATGGAGTCAAATGGGTCACATTCAGCTGTTCCCCCTTGCTGCCCCCTAGATGCCAGCCCTACATATGTCTGGAGCCATGGGCCTGGCCATCGCTGGGAAATTGCCATATTATACCAAGGCAGGCCACTGAGTCCATCTATCTCCATATTGGCTGCACTGACTGGCAGCAATGGCAACCAGGAACTCAGGTCTCTCCCAGCCCTCCTTGGAGATGCTCACGGGCGGAGGGATGGGTGCAACCTGGCTCCTAGAAAAGGGCCTTTGCTGCTGAGCTATGCTATTTGCCCTAAAAGTAAAGGAAGCTGCTAGTCCTCATGGTTCTAAGTTTAGAATAGGAACACGAGAGGCTGCCCTACATTGGCTGGCAGCAGTAACACTCCAGGGTTTCCGGCAGGGGATGCCTGGAGATGCTGCCGATGGGGACTGACCCCAGGGGCACCTGCTCTGCTTCCCCCCCCCCGGAGCCCCGAGAGCCCCTCCCTGCTTGACCCTCCCAGCACCAACCTCCCGGTCTCGGGTTCCCTGCAGATCCACTCTGACTCGGACGAGGGCGACGGCTCCATCAAGTACACCATCTCCGGGGAGGGGGCCGGCACCATCTTCCTGATTGATGAGCTGACGGGCGACATTCACGCCACCGAGCGCCTGGACCGCGAGCAGAAGACCTTCTACACGCTGCGTGCCCAGGCCAGGGACCGCCAAACGGACCGGCTGCTGGAGCCCGAGTCGGAGTTCGTCATCAAGGTACAGGACATCAACGACAGCGAGCCCCGCTTCCTGGGGGGGCCCTACATCGGGAGTGTGGCCGAGCTCTCCCCCATCGGTGAGTCCCTGTGCACGCCACCCCAACCCCCCACCCAACTGCCCCCACCCCAGTGTCCCTGCGGAGCAGGCCGGGGACTCAGCGCTTTCCAAATGTCTGGCCTTCTGTGCGGTGCCCCCCCTCCTCCGGGGGTCCAGCACCCTTGGGGCCTCCTGGGCACCCTCTGCTTGTGAAAGGCCCTTGGGGGTTTCCTTTGCCTTCTCCATGCTGCCCCCTCTGGGGCTTTTTTGCCCTATTTCCTTCACACCCCCCCGCTCCATCTGCAGCTCCTGGCTCCAGGCCATGCAGGGGACGTCCTTTCCACTGCCTGGAAAACACACCTTTCTATTGGGGTGGGGGCTGAGGATTTGTCAGAATCTTAGAACTGTAGAGTCGGAAGGGACCTCATGGGTCATCTAGTCCAACCCCCTGCAATGCAGGAGCCTGCATCTGAAAAGCACCCCTGTTGTCCAGCAGTTTCCCCTAACATTTAGTGGGAAGTTCCTCTCTTGCCATTTGAACTTGCCGCACCAGCCTTTGCCAACCTGGCGCCCTGCTAAGTGGTGTTGGGCTTCAACTCACAAGGTTGGGCCATTTGAGCAAAACCTTTGGGGGCCCGGCGAGACATGAGATTTTGTTGCATGGGCATCCCTTGCGTTGCAAGGCGGTTTAGAGGTCAAATAGCTGTGGGGTGAGGGGGTGAGACCTACTCTGGATCGGGGCACTGTGTCGGGGTGGGTGGGGGGGCTCTTTAACCCTTTCTGCCTCCCAGTATCCCAACTGGAAGCAACCTTATGCACGGCTACCTGGGCTCTTTGCTACCTGGTCAGGTTCAAGCCCCTCAGAAACTGGGGCGCTAGATCCTCCGTGGACCCTCCAGCCCCTTTCATCCCAAAGAGAGGAGTCGCTCTTTGTGGCTCAGAGGCACAGATCGTGTCCACCATGACGCAGTCCGTACTATGTGCCCAATTCTGCGCACTCCCTTCCTTTTTTATAACTTTAAAAAATTATTTTTTTCAACAAAGATAATGAAAATAAAAAACAAGCAACAAGACAAATTGATACACAAAAGCCATATCAAATCCATAAAATAGAATTCTCTGAATCCCATGACTTCCCTCCTCCACCTCCCCTGGTTCCTTAATTTTCTTTTTCAACTGCATATCATTTCAACTCCAAATTATTTTTCTACCTCAAATTTCTTATACTGTTTCTAAAATTACAAGTGTACTTAAAAAATCCTGCCAATGTAATAACAATGTAATAACAATACTTTTGTAAATACATAATAAACATTTCCCCTTCCGATGGAGGTCAGACAGCACCCTCTCTCCCAGCTGAACTTCCAGAATCCATTTTTCTTTTGCTCCCATTGGCTTTTATACAGAATCCAGATTTTATTGTTTTAACTCGTCTTCGGTTCCATTGTATCAAGCCTCCCGCCCACCACTTAGAGGCCCCTGGGATTAAGTGGCACCTGAATGGCTGAAGTGAATAACTAAATAAATTTGTGATGGGGGTGGGGGTGGGGGGAGGGAAAAGTGGTAGAACCTCTCTGCCGCGGTGGGGAATCGAAATGCGGCAAAGCGTTTTGCAGCATCCCTTGGGCTTTGGGGGTGAAATGGTGCTGGGGCTCAGCTGAGATCAGCCCCAGAATCTGTCTCCTTGGAACTTAAATGGAATATGGAATCTGTAAATGAAGATGTGGTCCTTGAGCATGTGCAGGCTGCCTGCCTTGCCCCTCAGTCCGCACAGCCTGTCTTCCCCACCGTCCTTGGCTTAAGGAGCTGAGCTGCAGAGGGAAGCTGGGGGGGGGCAGGGTTGAGCCCTGGCACTAATTTCTGGAGAGGGGGCTATGAGCCCCCTTTGCTGTCCCTGGGTGGGTGAGACAGAGAAGGCAGGCCATGCTTTGGGGAGGAAAAGAGCTGCTTGGTCCTGGGGGGGGGGATATTAGCGGAGGCTCTGATTATTTGAAAATCGCTCACAATTATGGGGTGCCTGATCACGAGCTGATGGAAACAAGGCATATCAAAGGCGGCGGCGCCTGTGCCAAATTGCAGATCACAGGCAGGAAGAGACGCTCTTTCCCTACATGAAAGGAGGCGATTCCTGCAAATTAAAAGGCTGAGAAGTTAAAAGGAGAGCGAAGGGTTTGTAGCGGCAGCTACGTGCCTTGGTGGCACAATGGGCGTCTTGGGAGGCTTGCGTGCGGACGCGAGACACGTTTCGTGGCGGAGGAGCCCCAGGCTCTTGTCAGAAGCGCTCAGACCTTCCTCCTCCTCCTCCTCCTCCTCCTCCTCCTCCTCCTCCTCCTCCGCTGCGGAGGCAGAAGCCAGAGGCATCTTCTGGGATCTCTGAGCAGGGAACGGGCAGGGGGGGGGGCGGGAAAGCAGGGTGACTGGCACCCGTCTCCAGGGCGCCTCCTTCGCACCCGGGTCGCATATCTTGTTCTTTCCTCTCCCCACAACCTTTTGGGCCAGGCTCCAGGTGTCCTGGGGGCACAGAGAACGGCTTTCGACCTGCCACCTTCCACATGCCCCTTGTCCTGCCACTGCTGCTTAAGACAGCGTGGCTCAGAGGTTTGAGTATCAGACTAGGGCCTGGGGGAGACCCAGGTTCGAATCCCGACTCAACCCTGGGTGGCCTTGGGGGCTGTCATTGCCTTCTCTCGGCCTAACCTACCTCACAGGGATGCTGTGGGGATAAAATGCGCGGGGGGGCGGGGGGGGCGGAGATAGCGATATGCGCTGTTTTGAGCTCCTTGGAGGAAAAAGCAGGGTATGAATGTGCCCAATCTCTGGGGGCCAGGATTTCCGGAGGGGCTGCCAGTGCCACCTCGCCCCCCCATCCCTCCCACCAGGAGGAGTTTGGCTGCAAAGGAAGGAGGCCTGGGCAGCGGAGGGCGAGGTGGGGGCCGTGGCTGAAACCTCTTGGCTGGGATTGTGAGCTCACGCTGTGGGTCCTGAGCTGGGGGTGGGGGGTCCTTCGCAGCATCTTTTGATCTGGGGCTCAGCTTCCCTCTGCCCTCCTTGCTGAGTTGCCACCCCCCCCCCCCGTCCCCCTCTCTGCTTCTTGGGCAGCAGCAAGCTTCATTCGCCAGCTTAGAGAGGCGATTTGGTGGCTGGGGGTCAAGACTCGCCCTGATTATCATTGCAGAGGGAATTGGTTAATCTCCTGCAGGGAGGGGGCGGGCTGCCTATTTCCCTCCCTCCTTTTCTAGAGCTGGTTTGCTTGGTTGGCCTATGCTGGTGGGGGGGGAGGGTGCTGCCATCAGTCCCAGGACCTTCTGCTGGGGCTCCAGCACAAGCCCAGCCAAGGGGGACAGATGGGTTTGTGGGGAGTGCCAAGCTCTGCCAGCATGGACCCCCCCTTTCCTGAAGAGAGTGTTGGCATTGCAGGCTCCTTCTGGCCACAGGTGTTCCCTAGGACTCTGGATCTATAATAATAATAATAATAATAATAATAATAATAATAATAATAATAACAATAATAATTTATTATTTATACCCCACCCATCTGGCTGGGCTTCCCCAGCCACTCTGGGTGGCTCCCAACAGAATATTAAAAACACAATCAAACATCAAACATTAAAAGCTTCCCTAAACAGGGCTGCTTTCAGATGTCTTCTAAACGTCAGATAGTTGTTTATTTCCTTGACATCTGAAGGGAGGGGGTTCCACAGGGAGGGTGCCACCACTGAGAAGGCCCTCTGCCTGGTTCCCTGTAACCTCACTTCTTGCAGGGAGGGAACCACCAGAAGACCCTCAGAGCTGGACCTCTGTGTCTGGGTTGAACGATGGGGGGGGGGGGGCTGGAGACGCTCCTTCAGGTATATTGGGCCAAGGCCATTTAGGGCTTTCAAGGTCAGCACCAACACTTTGAATTGTGCTCAGAAACGTCCTGTGAGCCAATGTAGGTCTTTCAAGTCTTGGCGGCCGCTCCCAGTCACCAGTCTAGCTGCCGCATTCTGGATTAGTTGTAGTTTCTGGGTCACCTTCAAAGGTAGCCCCACATAGAGCGCATTGCAGTAGTCCAAGCGGGAGATAACCAGAGCATGTTATCTAGCTGGGCATGTGTGTTCCTGCTTGGCGCGCTTTCTCTCTCTCCCTCTCCCCTTCTTGGAGGTTGGTCCTGCCATCTCCTGCCATTGAAGTGGCAGAACATCTGCTCTCCATTCAGAAAGTCCTTGTCCTAAGAGCAGCCTGCTGGATCAGGCCCAAGGCCCATCTAGCTCAGCCTCTTGTCTCTGCAGTGCCCAGCCGGACGGTCCCAAGGGAGACCTGCAAGCAGGATTCAAACACAGAGCAACCCTTGCTCCTCCTCTGAAAGGTCCTGCTGGAGGAGTGTGGGGAGGGGGAGAATTATTTGCCTCCGGTGCTCCTCACTGTAGGAAGCATTGGGTGGAGGCGCCTGCCTTGTTTGTGGAAGGACAAAGACAAAATTCTCATCTGGACTGCTGTAATATGTTGAGCCTGGGGCTGCCCCTGGAGACAGCTTGGAAACGTCCAACAGGATTGCTTGTTTGCTCGGTGGAGATGGTAGCTGGGTCCACAGAACCCCAGATCTCAGCAGCATTTATTGTTATTGAATGCCACACGCCGGACTTTGTGACCCCTAAAGCTCTCCAGGGCTGGTTGTGGTTCTGCTACCTGTGATGAGGTTGTCTCCTGGGAGGCACGGAGCCTTTTCAGTAGGGGCTCCCGGACTTTGCTGCGCCTTCCCTAATGAGGAGCATCAGAAACCTCCCTTCTGCCTGGCCAGATTGTCGTTCCCTCCAGGGCTCCCGACAGAGTCTCGTCTGCGTCCTTCCGCCTGCTGCTTGTGCCTCTAACTGGAGATGCTTCCAAGGAGGGAGCCTGGGTCCCCCTGGGCCAGTCTTGCCACGACCGGAGTGTCTTGTCAGCCTCTGCTGGGAGCTTTTCTTTCCCAATAAGCCCTGTATGGAGACGGAGTCGGTTGGTCCCTGTTAACCTGCGGCTGCCTTAATCTTGTGCGTTTCCCAGCCGTGTTATTTGATGAAAGTCTTTATGTGTGTGTCTTGTTGCCTTGTTTGCATTCTGCATTTTTGCCTTGCTATAAGCTGCTTTGAGGGGCCTTTGGGCCAAAAAGAAGAATAAAATCTGAATAGACAAGCAAACAAACAGGAGGCAAATTAACAAGCGACTTGCAGGGTCCAGATGGCACCCACCTGTGGGCTCTTGCCACTGAAAGTGGCCTCCCACCCCACGGCGGGAAGAGAGCCACCACAACGCTGTTTCTCCAAAAGGGCTGCAAGCAAGCCAGGAGGAGGGAGCCAAGGTCTGTCACAGGCAAATGGCGGAGGAAGTCTCGCTGCCCGGGGCAGAGCACGTCCTGCCTCATTGACCACTCTCTGAGCAGCAAGCAGGTGGATTGGAAAGAACTGGCAGGCGTCGTCTGCTTGCCAGGCCTGTCAGAAGCGTCCGCCAGAGTTCCTCACGAAGGACCTTCGCAGGACTGGCCGTTGCATGGAGCAGGAAGCGGAGAGAGAGTCAGAGCTCCCAGGCCATGGTGGGAGGGGGCATTATTAGGGGACGGGACTAAAAACAGAAAGCGGGGCACCATGCCTGTGCCGTACTCTGGATACTTCTGCGTGGTTAAACTATGGAACTCCCTCCCACAGGAGGCAGGGACAGCATCCAACCTGGACAGTTTCAAAAGGGGATTTGACAAATTGATGGAGGAGGAGAGGGCTATTGATGGCTCCTGGGCAGGATAGTTCTGCTTCTGTCTCCACAGCCAGAGGCGGCCGTGCTTCTAAATCCCAGTTGCTAGAAACCGCAGGAGGGGAGAGTTGCTCTTGTGCTCGGATCCTGCTTGCTGGTTTCTCACGGACCATGAGAACAGGAGGCTGGACTAGGTGGGACATTGGCCCGAACCAGCAGAGTTCTCCTTATATTCTGACAGGGTTCTGTCTCCTGCATCTCAAGAAGGGCGTTGTTTTATCTGGTGATATATTTAAATGCTCATTGGCTGCTCTTCTGTCATGCCTCGCAGAGCGGCATGCAAAATGCCATAAAAATGCCAGATCTACAGCAGCACATTCATAAAAGCTGAGCGGAAAAGCCTTTCCCTCTCTAAAGGGTTTCACCTGATGCTGGAAAGAGAGTCTTACTGACGTGGTGCTAGCATGCTCTTCTTCAAAGCATTTTTATCCCACTCTTCAGCTGCAAAGGCCCCCAGGTGAATTGCAGGAAAATGAGTGCAGCAGGGGCCACCACAAGAAAGTCCTTGCTCCTGAGATCCCGCCTTGCCTGACTTCAGTGGGGAAGGAGGGATGGGGAGACGCAGAGCCCCACTGTCTTCCTGGCCAGGCAGCTTCTCATGAGCACCCTGCTGTCTCCTCAGCCCAGATCAACTTGCGACTCCTCCTCATGGCTTCATCTTGATTTTTAATGGCAGAGGGGACAAGATGGTGCTTTGCAGCAGCCTGCCAGGGTGCCAGGAGAGGGCTGCCCAGTGCTGCCCCGTAGTTCGTAGTGGAGCCACTGTGACTCCTTAAAGTCTCACAGGACCTTCTGGAGGATCCCGTGATCCTCTGCATTGAGCTGCTGAGAGATCGAGTGGAAGCAACAGGGTCACCCCCTGCCTGGAGAAGACATCGGTCAGGGCAACCCAGGCTGCTGCCGTCCCAGTTGCACCTTGATGGAAAGGGGTGCGTGGAGGGAGGAGGGTCCCCAGAGTAGTGGGATGGGGGGCATTTTGTCTCCAAGCCCTGTTGCTCTTCCCCCCATACCGTGAGATGCTGGCTAGGCTTTGCTTTTTGTGGGGTGGGGTGCCTGCCTTGGGCCTTGTCTTGTTCCTGCAAATCCCCCTGATTGATTTAGATAAAAGCAGGAGAGAAACTCTCTATTAGTGAACAGCAAACACAGGAGAGAACGCTTCGAGTCAACCAAATCCTTCGCAAGCACCAGCTAAACCGTCTCTGGGGGACGTGAGTCAGACCACAGGCAGCACAGAGCCAGGCAAAGTCGGGGATAAAAAAGCCGCCGTCGGGGGAAGCAGCAACAGTTGCCTCCCCCCCCCCCCGGCATTGCTGTATGTTGCCTAGGCTGGCAGGGTCCTGGCAGGAGGGGGGGGGCTCTTGCAGCTCAGGCTGGTTTGAGTGTGAAGCAAGGGCAACTGCAGAGGGGGAACTGGCACTGGTCCACGAATTTGGAGGTTGGGCTTCAAGCAAGAAAGGGAAGGCTTCCGGATCCTGGCCCCACTGGGACATCTCCTGGCTTCCCTTTGCACTTGGGGGGGAGAGGACACATCCTGCCTGGTGAATAGGCATGGCATTTTGGTCCTCCGGTTTGCCTACAGAGCGGCTCAGGAAGTCCTCAGAGAATCACAGAATAGTAGAGGGACCCTCAAGGGCCATCTAGTCCAGCCCCCTGCCATGCTGGAATCTCAGGGAGCATCCCTGGCAGATGAGCACCCAACCTCTGCTGAAGAACCTCCCAGGAAGGAGAGCCCACCGCCTTCTAAGGGAGGGATGAGACCCCCCCCCCACTGGACCTTCTCTAGCCATGATTTTGTCAGCCGGCTTCCGAAGGCGTCCGAGTAACACTCTCCTGTCCATTCACCACTTGGAAGAGCTCCGCCGGACAGCTGCTTGCGAACACAGCGGTGCCAGAGAAGTTAAAAGACTCTCTCAAGGCAAATCTGGGAAAAATGTAGTATAAACAACAACTGGGAGACACTGGCCTGTGATCGCTCCAACTGGAGAACAGCCTTTACCAAAGGGGTCGTGGGCTTTGAAGACACTTGAACTCAGGACGCAAGAGGAAGGCAAATCCACACTGTGATCAACTCCCACTGTGTCCCCACTGTGGAAAGACGTGTAGATCCAGAATTGGCCTCCATAGTCACTTACAGACTCATTGTTAAAACTGTGTTTATGGAAGACAATCTTACTCGGCTACGGGGGATCTCAGAAGAAGAAGAAGAAGATGACGAAGAAGAAGAAGAAGACGATAACGAAGAAGAAGACGACGAAGAAGACGAAGAAAAAGACGACGAAGGAGACGACGAAGAAGAAGAAGATGAAGAAGAAGAAGAAGATGACGACGAAGAAGAAGAAGCCGAAGAAGAAGAAGAAGAAGAAGCCAGAGAGGTGAGCTCCATTCGCCACATGGCAGGTGTGGTGGTGCATCTGGCTCAGCCTGGGAGGGGAGGGGGGGGTCCTTCCTCTGGCCTCCAGCACTTGCGTCTGTGCATTTTCCTTCTGCATTTATGCACATGCATTTCATTTATGACATTTCTGATTCTTATAACCCGAAGGGGGTGGACTCTCCTTTCTCGGAGGTTTCCAAGCAGAGGTCTGAGAGCCATCCGTCAGGGATGCCACAGCTGGGGGCTGGACTAGATGACCCCCGGGTTCCCTTCCAACTCTGCAATTCTATGATTCTTGCTCACTTGGCCGCATGGGGGGTTTGGGAGAGCCTTGCCTGGGGATGGGGGTGCCCTTTTGGGTTCAGCCCAGTCGGACCCTTCCTTGCTGCTCCTTCCCCACCCCCAGCGCATGCCCCCTTTCAGAAAGGAGAGAGAGAGGGAGACCAATTTGCTCCGACTTGTTAAGTTTTATTGCTTTGGGGGCCCTCCTGGTGTGCGCTGGAGAGGAGGTTGGGGGGGGGAGACCCTCTCTTTATCCACTTTACGTGCCTAATTATCTCTCTTGTTTGGGGGGGGGCTGGGCTTCTGCAGCTCATTGCCAATGCTGAGGATTTGTTTGCTTGCGAGTCTTGCGAGAGCACACCCCCCCCCAGCAAAGGCAGAGGCTGGGATTTCAGGGAGGAAGGAGAGAGCAGCTGCCTCCTGCTTCGTGCTGCGAGATCGGGAGGCGCAACGCTGACGGAAAGTCAAGCAGCCGAGTCTCACTTCCAAGGAGAAGGAGGGGAACCATCAACAGAGCACAACACCCCCCCCCCAGATTAAAACCTGTCTTTCAAAAACCAAGGACAGGTGTGGGGCAGGTGCCCCCTGTGACCGGGAGGGAGGGAGGCCAGAGAAGCTGGAGGCAAAGATAGGCACAGCCCCCCCCCCGGACTGATTGCAAGCAGGAAGGTGGGTTGGGGGGGCTGGCTGAGAGAGCCTCCCCTTTCGCCCCCGGAAACCAGCCTGCAATGCCCAGGCCTGGGCGAACAGGAAAGTCTTCCTTCCCTGGCACCAAAAGGACCAGCAAACTCTTTCCAACCCCTCTATCAATGGTATTTAGCGCCTTACAAATTGAATTTAATATATAAATTAGGATCAGATAAATGTTGCCAAAGTGGATTAAATAAAACAGATTACATACATATCTTCTGGAATGGGTCTCAAATAGAAATATTCTGAAAATCTGTTCAGGCTAATAATCTCTGATATGATAGGAGGATATCCTATATAGCCTTGGAACCTCAAGGATTTCTGCTTGGTTATCTAAAAGATGTCGTACTGGAAAATGATCAAGAAATAGCGTTCAACCTTAAAACTGCTTCTAAGATTATAATAGCTAAAAATGAGAGGGAAAGCATATTTCCTACGATACCGGAATGGACTGAGAAAATGTGGTTGAGTGTCACTACGATCAAGCTAACCTATTATAAACCAGCCTAACAGGTTAACAGAAAAATGTACTTCTTGTAATGTTTTAGAACAGCAGGTTCAATACTGTAGCACAATTTCTTTATGCTTTATATTTCATTTATTTCATTTTGTTAATAATAATAATAATAATAGTTGTTGTTGTTGTTGTTGTTATATTTTAAAAGAGTACCAAGGTGGCCCCAGGTCAAGGGCACCAACTCATGGGGACCGAGCTCTCTAGCCCCACAATATTTTTGGGAGGGACCCCGTGGGCCCCAATGTCCCAAAAAATCAGGTGGCGGAGGAGGCCAAGTGCAGAGGTGCCTTTCTGCCCTTTGTTGGGGAGGGGGAGCAGTATTCCCGCACAATTTTGGGTCCCTGTCTCTTTGCGGCCATTCTGGGTTAAGCCACGCCCCCACGGCAGCCATTTTGTGACTGGCGCCCACAGCCCTTTCTCCTCCTTTGCAAAGGGGTCCACCGGGGGAGCTGGGGGCTCTGCACAAGGCTGCCCCCTGTGGTGAACGGTGGAGCCGCGAGTGGCCAAAGGACACCTCCTCCTCGCGCCCCCCTTGCCCTACATTGAGATGCCCCTTGGAGGCCGTGGGACATCTCCCGCTGACCAGAGGGGCTTCTCAGGTGGGAAGGGACGGGGCGGCGACCCCTTTTCTGTACACCCGGTTGTGGAATTGTCCCCCCAAGGGGTGAGAGCAGCCCCTCCCCCTCCCCGGTGCCTGGGGGGGCAGTTGAGATGTTCTGTGTCTCCCCGAATCTTTTGCTCCTTTTCCTCCTTGACCCGGTTTGCAAGTGGAGTCCATTGTGGTGGTTTCTGAGTGGTGTGACAGGCAGCCTAGAGGTGGCTGGGGGGGGGGAAATCTGGCATGAAGGGGGTGGATTCAACATGGTAATAGGAAGAGACCTCTGGCTTCCAGCCCCCAGCGTCAAGGACTGACTGACCCATTGGCATTGAGGCAGGACTGGGGGTGGGCTTAGCATGGCGTGGGGAGAGAAGGGCCAGCCCCCCCCCCCGCTGTCCGTTCAGACCTCCTCCTCGTTTATTTATCACATTTCTCTAATGCCTTTTCCTCCATGGAGCTCAAGCTGGCATACATGGCTCCCCCCACACCCACCTTTCATCTTCACAACAGCCCTGTGAGGTAGGTTAAGCTGACAGGCCACCCAGGGAGATCCTCACAACCGTGTGGGGATCTGGACCCTGCCCGCCCAAGTCACTGTGCTGCCGTTACCCCACAAAGGAGCCACGCGATGCTCCGACCATTATGCTGCACTGCCTTCCAAAGCAGTCTTGGCGCTCGCACAGAGTTGTGGGGCCTCTGGAGCTCCCTCCAGTTTTCCAGCCTCAAATCCCCCCCCCGCAGTGTATTTAGGCAACAGTTGGCAGGGGCCCTTTGGCATTTAATAGTGCCTGGTTTTACGGCCGGTGCCATCTGTATCTTGTTTTCCTGCGTGGCGTTTTTATTCCGTTTTAAACGGTTATGATCTTGCCGTTTTAAAGCTCTGCTGGCCACCTCAAGAGGCTTTCTGACTGACAGGTGAGATGGGGGGCAGATCCTTCCCTGAAGGGCTGGGCCCACCTGAGCAATCCCTACCTGGCGGGGGCCCTGCCCACCTGCCCTCCCTGCTTACCTGGATGGGCAATGCCAGCTGGGGAGGCCTCTTTGCCTTCTCTCCCCCCCCCCATTTTCCTTGTCAGTCTCTGGGCCATCAGCGGCCTTCCAGCCCCCTCCCCAACACCCCGCTCCTGCTCCTCACGTTCAGGGGTCCCACTTTGGTCAAATTGAACATGATGTCAAATTAGACCCATTGCAGGGACAGTCAGAGTGAAGCCCCCGGTTTAATGAGGCAGCGTTGAAAATCAATAACTTAATTGCAGCTGTTTGATGGACTTTTATCCAATTTGCACTCTCTGCTCCCCCCCTCCTACGTGTTGTGCATGAGGACCCTGGGCTCTGTCTGGGGATGGAGGAGAGCATGCTGGGCTGGGGAGAGAACCCCCCACCCCCACCCCAACCCTATGGGCCCTGCCTTACCACCCCTAGGTGGCCTTGCACAGATCTCCCGCCCAGGACAGGGGGAGGCTGTGTGCCTGCCTTGGTGGGGTAGGGACTGCAGAAGTCGGGGGTCAGGGCTGCTGCTCACGTGGGGCTCTTTCTGTCCTCCCCCCCAAGGGACGTCGGTGATGCAGGTGATGGCGTCCGATGCTGATGACCCCACCTACGGAAGCAGCGCCCGGGTGGTCTACAGCGTCCTCGAGGGCGAGCAACACTTCACGGTCGACAGCAGGACGGGTGAGTGCCAGGCAGAGGTGCTGGGGGCACTCGGGGGGGGGGGCAGTGAGAGGGGTGGGAGGGGGAGCTGGCTGTGCACAGGCGGCGGGCTTTGACCTCCAACTACCACCCCCTGGCTCTTCTGAAGCAGAAGCTATCCCTCTGAGAATCAGGGAGGCAGCCAGATAGCCTAGCAAATTGGGTGCTGGGCTTGTGGGGGGGAGGCAAGGTAACCTTGGGGGGGGTAACATTGGGTCTGTCCTGCATGGGGGGGGGCAGCTGCAAGGAAGATAACCCAAGAACACCAGCCTGGTAGAGGCATCTTTGGGGTTCTGCTGCAGCAGCTCTCCCTCGCATAGTTAAATGGTGGAACTGCCTGCCACAGGAGGCAATGATGCCCCCCCCACAGTTGGATTGCTTTAAGAGAGGATAGGACCAATTCATGGACAAGAGGCTTGTCAATGGCCCACCTTATGCTTCTGAATCCCTGGGGCTGGAAACCACAGATGGAGAGAGTTGCTGCATGAGGGTTTTCCACCCCCCCTCCTCCTCTGTGCCCACCTGCGTGGTTGCCAGGCAATCTCCCTGGGAGAGAGGGAGTGGCTGGCATTAGGAGACCGGCCGTGGGCATCTGCACCCAGCGGGGAGTCCGGAAATGTCAGGCTGGGCCGGCTGGGCCCACCTTGGAGGAGGGGCACTGACCCTTCCCGGGCGCAGGGGGGGGGCCCTGGCACTGAAGGGGCACAAAAGCTCCCCCCTGCCAGGCTCTCCAACAGGGGCTTTGTTAGCACCGGGCCTTTGATTAAAGGCAACACTTTAAATTAAGGATTGCTTTATAAATGCTCTATTAATATTTGATGGGCGAGCAGTGGAATCCGCTCCATCCTTTAATAACTTCTAATAAAGGCCTGCTGTAAAAGGGACCTGCCATAAATCCCCAGCAGATGATCCCGTGACGGCCTGTTAGGATGGAGGGGGGAATGAGGAGGGGGCCTCGCTCGCCTCCCTGGGCCTGGGGGGAGGAGGAGACTCCGAAAGGGGGCCGCTGGGCCCCATGGCAGTCGCTGGGAGGTCAGGCACCCCCCTGGGTGCTGCTGGCGGTACCTGCAGTGAGGAGCAGCCAACAGGGCCTGGGCTGACGGTCCCGGAAGCCAGCTTAGGATCCCCGCAGGGGCGGGCCAGGGGTCTGCCATCATCCTGGCAACCCAGAAACAGCCAGCCAGGCTTCCTTGGGGCGGCTGTGGAGCTCGAGTGTTTCTCCATTCATCCATCCCCCTTTGCTTCTTTCCATCCTCAAGTTGAGTGGTGAGTTTCAATGCGCGGCGATGCGTCAGATTCACAGGCCGGCCCACTCAGGCTATTCCTGGGCAAGCAGCTGCCTCTGCCCACTCCCCTCCCTCAAAGCCCCCTCTTGCCAAAGTAGCTACGGTGCCTCCCAAAGGTCCCGGGGATCCTGTGGAGGAGGCCGGTTCTCTGCTTGGAAACGGGAGCCATGCTTTTTCTCCGGCTGCCACAGGAGTCCAGCCTCAGAGTTCTTCTTTCCAACACGGCAACCTCGGTCTGCATTTGGGCAGGAGATGCCTCCCTCCCTGGCCTGCCTGCCTGCAGGAGGCGCTGTGGAGGGCGGGGGCAGGTGCTGCAGGAATTACCTGCGTGAGACATGGAGACCCGCTCCTTCCTCTCCTCCCTCACCTGGGCGTCCTCGCCGCTCCTAACTTGGGCTGGCCCAGAGGAGGGTGCGTCTCCCTTGGCTGCCTGGTCTCTCCACCCCTGGCCTGCTGGCATCCCGCAAAAGCCCTTGGCAAGTCAGGCAGCTTCTGCACCCGCTTCTCTGCCCCCTCATTGAGCGTGGCATCGAGCCCTCCTACAAGGCTGCCAACTTGCGCTGGCTTGGGTGGCGTGGGAGCTGAAAGAGCCGTCGGGGAGAGGTTTGTCTTGCTGAGGGCAGAGGCCACGGAAGCCCCCCCCCTCCGGCCGGGTCCCGTCATGCACCTGGCAAGCTGCTCCGCGTGGCAATTCCTTCCTGTGCTCGGAGCATCAGGTTTAATTGCCCAGATCAGCAGCTTAACTTGCAGAGCCATCGTGATCATTAATGCTGTAAAAGGGGCCATAAAATCTGGCACCTTCATTTTTCGTAATATACGATAATGGAGAGCCGTTTGCTTTTCCTTTTTGACTTTGACCTGCTTTCTCCCCTGCCTTGCTCATGTGAGGAGGCCCAGGTGGGGAGCAGTCCTGCTGGCTGGGCTGTCGCACGCGGGTGCAAGGCTTGGCAGGACGATGCGTGTCTTTGCATGAGCACAGCTGGAGCAGAGAGGGAAAGGAAGAGCTGAGGGCCTCCTGCCCAACCTTCTCCGAAAGGAAGGCCTGCAGGATCAGGCCAATGGGCCGTCTAGCCCAGCATCCTGTTCTCACTGTGGCCAAATGCCCGTAGGAATCCAGATAGACTTCCTCTGGACCTGGAGGTTCCATAAGAGAATATGAGGAGCCTGGCTGCTGGATCAGGCCAAAGGGGGACCATCTCGTCCAGCCTTCTGTACTCACAGTGGCCAACCAGGTGCCCCACTGGAAAACCCGTAAGCAGGATCAGACCCCACAGCCCTCTCCCCTCCTGCGGTTTCCAGCAACTGGCATTCTCAAGCATTTCAGCCTCCAACCATGGAGGGCAGAGCAGAACCACCCTGCCTTTGATAGCTTCTTTCTCCTTCATGAATTTATCTCCTCCTCTTTCAAAGCCATCCAAGCTGGTGGCCCTCATGGCCTCCTGTAGCAGGGAGTTCCATAGGTTAACTCTGCTCTGTCCTTCCTTTGGTCTACCCTGAATCTCCCAGCATTCAGCTTTGTTGGCACTGCCCAGCAAACCCTGCCTGGCCAGGTCTTAGCACTGGGCCTCCCCACTCTCAGTGCTGCTTCTGGGCAGAGGGAGGACCTGGCCTGGTGCCACAGGGTGTCTCCTCCTTGGCGCAAGGCTGAAGCAGCTGGGCTTGTCCACTTCTGCAGGAGGAGGCGTACGAGTCTGGCCAAGGGCACTGCCAGCACCTTCCGCCCCAGGGGCTCTTGCCCAGAAGGGCTCCCAAGTGGGCAAGGCCTTTGAACCCAGGGCGAGTTGCCTGCTTGCCTGCCGCCTCCTTGGGAAATTAGGGTGCATTTGCGGACATAAAGTGGAGATTAATCTTTAACAACCAGAGGGATTTGGGATTTGTCTTCGTTTTGTGCCGTCTTAGGCGGAGTCCCCAGGCCCCATCTGTGAGGGGGGAGAGGGGACCCCTGGGCCGAGAATCTGGCTCTGCAGAGGCCGGCAGGTGGGGCCGCCGCTCCTGCAGGAATTGGCATGCAGGGCAATCGGGTTCCCCTGCCAGGGACCACCCAGTGAGGCTTTGAGGAACAGAGAATCCTAGAACATAGAGTTGGACGGGACCCCCAAGAGTCATCTAGTCCAACCCCCTGCAATGCAGGAATGAACTGAACCAGGATGAGGCCGCTTGAACTTAATGCTGGCTGCCTTGACTGGCCATGGGTGGCATTCAGGCCACGGGGATTCAGAAGCGTTGCTGCGTCTGACTCTGGAGGCCGAGCAGAACCTTCCTAGCTGCGTGAAGCAGGACTTTCTGTTGTCTGTCTCAGGTTTGGGGGCAAATTCAGCCCCTGTGAGGCTCCTGGCAAGGCAGGTTGAAAGAAGCAGCAGCCCAGCAGTTTGCAGTTGTCCCCCCTCCCCCGATTTCCACAACCCTTGTGCGTGAGAGATGGGCAGGCACGGAGCCAAAGGCGGGGAGGCGGAATCACTCGTGCGAGGGGAGAAGTTATTTAAAAGAGAGGCGATCGGGTGTTGGGGGGGGGGGCTGTGGAGATAATGAAAGCCAGCAGACACAGCTGCGCCCCCCCCCAATTCCCTGGGTTTCCTCTGACTCTTCATGGCCTCGTAATGAGCCCAGGGTGTGTCATAGAATTGTAGAGGGCACCCCCAGGGTCATCTAGTCCAACCCCCTGCAATGCGAGGAGTGGCTGCTTGCGGGCAGAGATACCCACCGAGGGGAGAAGCTGCGCTTGTTAGAGTTCTCCCTTAGACGGCACCAGCAGAGAGGCAGGAGGTCTGCATATTCTGGGATGGATCTGACCCCTGGCCTCTTTCTCCTTCCATGGGGATGTCGTGGGAGGCGGGTCCAGCTCTTCCTGGAACTGCATGCATAATTATGGGATGGAGTCCGACTGGTGGAAGGGTTTTTCCCCGGGACTGATGAGCCGGTGACAGAGCAGGGTCCCTGCCAGCATCCCAGCGTCCCCCTCATTCTGCCCTGGTGCTGAGGCCTCGCTGGAGGGCCCTGGGCTCCCCTCCTGCTGGGAGGATGATGAGCTTCTGTCTCCGCCGAGCCCCCCCCCCCCCCGGTGACATCCCTCTCATCACAGCGCTGCTGACAAGAATCGTTTTCATTATAAAACGCTTCAGACCCTTTAATTAACGGAGCTGTTTCCATTCCAATGAGACGCCGCCTGGCTCTGGAGCTGCAGCAACTTGCAGGAGCCAGATGCCACCCCCTTCTGAACAGGAGAGGACAGGGAGAGGTGCAGGATCAGGCCAGTGACCCATCGAGTCCACAGGATCCAAGTGAAAAACTCCCTCCCCTCTGGTGGTTTCTGGCAACTGATATTTCTGCCTCCACCAGTGGAGAAAGAGCAAGGCCATTCCATTTATCATCATCATCATCATCATCATCATCATTAGAATTAAAATGTCTATACCTCCCATCATCCAAAGACCACAGGGAGGTTTACAATATAAAAACACAAAAGTACATACCAAACAGAAGCAATGCCCCCCGCCCCCTGGTTGTAAAGGCCATAGATTGTTTCATAAGCCAAAGGCCTGGGAGATGAGGAATGTTTCTGCCTGGCGCCTAAAGCGATGTGGAGAAAGCGTCAGGCCAGCCCCCCTGGGGAGACACCACAAAAGAGGCCCGTTCTTGTGTTGCCACTTTACACACCCCTCTCGGAGGAGACACACAAGGAAGGGCCTCAGATGATGATCTCAGGGTCCGTGTTGGCTCATATCCTGCGCCGATTAAGGCTTTATAGGTCAAGAGCAGCACTCTGATGAATTGGGCCCAGAAACTAACTGGTAGCCAGTGTGCTTGGACCAGGATCGGTGTAATATGCTCAAACCGTCTTGCTCCGGTGAGCAACCTGGCTGCTGAATTCTGCACCAGCTGGAGCTTCTGAATTGTCTTCAGGGGCAGCTCTGTGTATAACACATTGCAGTAATCCATCCTCGAGGTTAGCAGAGCAGAGACAGCAGCAGTTAAGACTTTCCCTGTAGGAGCTCAGCTGGGACACCAGGCGAAGCTGACGGAAGGTCCTCTGTGCCGCTGAGGCCACCTGAGCCTCAAGCGACAGTAACAGATCCAGAAGGACCTGCTCCTTCAGAGGAAGGGTAACCCCATCAAGAGCAGGTGACCTCCCACCCACCTGGTCTAGGGAATCCCCCACTAACAGGGCCTCCGCCTGATCTGGGTTGAGCTTCAGTCTTTCGGCTCTCATCCTGTCCATTACCAAGGCAAGACACTGGTCCAGCACTCCCACTGCCTCACCTGCAGATGTCAAGGAGAAAGAGAGCTGAGTCTCACCAGCATGTTGCTCACAGCGGACTCTAAAATTCTGGATGACCCCACTCAGAGGTTTCACATAGATGCTAAACAGCCCGAGGGATAATATAGACTCTGAGGAACCCCACATGGAAGGCTCCATGCGGCCAAAGGGCACTCCCCTCCGGAAATGTCCAGCCAAGTGGGACCAGAACCACCGCCAAGTGGTGCCACCCACTCATCTCAGACAGTCGCTCCAGAAGGAGACCCAGGTTGATGGTATCGAAAGCAGCAGAGAGGGCAGGAAGAATTAACAAGGACAGTTTTCCCCATCTCTCTTCCGACAGAGGTCGTCACACAGGGCAACCCAAGCAGTTTCTGTGCCAAAACCGGGCCAAAAGCCCCCTTGAAATGGATCTAGAAAATCAGTTTCCTCCAAGATCTGGTCTGCAAACACCCACTAAAGAACCTTGCCCAAGAAGGAGAGATTTGCAACGGACCAGTAGTTAGATTTTCCGAATGCAGGGAGGGTTTCAAGCAGGCAGGGAGCACCCCTTCTCCCAAGAAGGCATTCCTCGCCATCACGGCCCAGCCAGTTGTCCCTCCCAGCTGGTTTTTATCGGGGTCTAGAGCGCAAGGGGTCTCCCTGAGCAGTCCAAGCCCCTTGTCGCATCCTTGAGGCTTACCGTAGACTGTGCTCTGGACACTCCTTGAGATGCATCTGCTGTAACAGCGGAGCCAGGATCCTGGTGGGTGCAAGTGGCTTTCTCCTCAAGATGCTTTACAAACAAGTCACGTCGAACTGCCGTCGGTTCTGCTGCCTCCTTTGGGCCAGACTGTCAAGCGCCCTGCGTGCACGACCCGGGAAAGCTCTGCCAGATGGCACAATAAGGATGCAGTGGAGACAGCAAAGTACACCATCCCTGTTGGCAGCCATCCCTGCCTCCCGGGGCAGGGAGTTCCATAGCTTAACTCTGCCTTGCGTGAAGAAGGACTTACTTGTAGATGTCCAGCATCTTCCAACTTTCCGCTTCTTTGGATGTCCTGCACCCCAAGGGCTCTGCCACCCCACATGCCAGCTCTGACCAGGAGGAACCAGCTCCCTCGGCCTTGGCCTGGCCCTCTTCCCAGCTCTTTCTCGCTCCCCCCGTCCCAGGATGGCAGTGCCCCCACCACTGTCCCTGGTTCCCCAGCAGGGCGGCACCATTTCTCCAGGGAGGCAGACAAGTGCAGGAGTCCCTGCCGGTTTGGGGGGGGGGTGCCATCTGGCAGCCCTTTGCCTGCAGGAGCTCTCTTCCCATGCTCAGAGGCACACAACTGCTGTGCCTTCACAGGGGCCAGGGATGAAGAAGGCCTGGGACTCCCTGCATGTGGGAAGGCTTGGAGAGGAATGTAAGGAGCTGCTGCTTCACATGGAGCCAAAGCCTTGGTCTGTCTAGCTCAGTGTTGTCTGCCCTGACTGGCAGCAGCGGCTGACAGAGATTGAACCTGAGACGACCTGCATGCAAGCCATCTGGCCATCATCTCTCTCTGAGCCCCCTCTGCTTTTCTTTGCAAGCTCGGCTCTGGCAGGATGGGCAGTGAGGGGGGAGAGAGAGCTTTTTGCTGGACTTTGCAACGTTTTGCATTGAGCAAGCAGCGTCTCACCCCCCCCCCACTTCTCTTCCTCTTTCTGGTGGCAGGGAGGGCAGCCAGAGCTTTTGGGGTGAGGCGGAGGTAATTGCAGGGCACGGCGGCTGACAGCTGTCAGCCAGAGAGAGAGGCCAGGAACGGCTTTGGGTCCAGCCAGCAGTGATGCCTCCTGACAATCAGCCCATCAGCGGCGGGATAATGAGCAGAGCCTTCGGGGCTGGCAAGCGTCTCCTGGGAGGCAGCAGCGGGGCAGGGGGGGGCCCGCGCAGGCCTGGCCTCTCCAGCACTCTGGCCCCCACGGCTGCACCCCCAAACCAGCCCCAGGGAAGCATTGAGCAACCACCATGCTCCCTGCCCCAAATGCAAGGACTCTGGAGAGACGCTCACAGGAAGGACGTTTCCCTGACAGCACAGTGACCTCGTGTGACCCACCGCCTTGGTCTGCAGCTCTCCCCCATGCTAGAAGAATCATGGGAGGCTCATCGAGTCCAACCCCCTGCCATGCTGGCAAAATCACATCTCCCCACTCAGAGACCATCTACCTCTGATCTTCCCCAGGACCCACAGCCTGGCTCCCCCAGTGGCAATCGGGAAACAGGTGGCTCTTGAAACTGGGGGAGGCTGCTGGGGGCCAGGGGAGTCCTCTTTGGCGCCATGTTACCAGGAGGGCCCCCTTGCATCCTGCCCTTTGTCCCTGGGTCGCATAGAATCACAGAATTGTAGATTTGGAAGGGACCCAAGGGTCATCTAATCCACCCCTGCAATGCAGCGTAGGAGGTGCGGGCAATTGCACAAAGAGAAGTAAAAGGGGTGGGTGGCCGCAGGAGTCGGGACCTGGGCTGCCAAATGGTTGGCGGGGGAGCCTGGTGCCTGGTGGGTGACGGGGATGCCATCCTGGTCCAACTGCCTTTGAGCAGCTGAGCAAAAACTGGCACCCGCTCCCCCCTCCCCTGTTAACAGCTGTCTTTCCTGCAGCTGGCCGGTTGCCAGCCCGGCTCCCCTGGGTGCCCAGCCAGCTCCTTGCCATGGATGGGGGCGGAGGGTGGCATCTCTGCCCCTCCCCACCCGGTCCCTGCTTTCCCCCAAACTCTCCCAGCTCCTCCAGGGCAGCGGGCAGCTATTTATAGCGACTTCAGCAGAGTTCATCAGAGAAGATCTTTATTTTGATCTGACGAGTTAACAAGCAGCTGGTGCTTCTCTGAGCTGGTGAAACAAACAGGCAGCAAAAGTCCTTGGATCTCGCCCAGCGCCAGGCGCAGCCTCATCCTGCCCCCCTGCAGCAGCTGCAGCCAAGAGATGCTGGGGTGGAGGGGAGGCTGTGGCTTCAAGGGAGGGGAGGGATTCCCCCTACAGCTGTCCCCCCCCCCGCCGCCCGCACTGCTGCTTCCCAATTAAGGGGACTTCCAGACGGGAGCTTAATATGGCAAGCGAGTCTTTGAGATCCCGCAAATGGTTCACTGGCAACATGCGACACATGAGTTTTCCAACTTGTTGGATTTCCCCCTGAAAAGGGAAAATTGGCATCAAATGATGGCAAAATACAGGCTGTCATTTTGGTGCTCGTGATGCGGTCATGTGGAGGGGTGAGAAAGGCCTCTGCCTAAGGGGGCCAGGATCAGGGCCTGCCTGGGGGTACCCTCTGTGGCTATCCAGGTGGTGGCTGCCCCACAGGGGACATTCCCTGCCCCCAAAGGTCTCCCTGGTGCATATCCTGCCTCCTTATGCCCCACAATCCCTGGGCGCCACCTCTCCCTTGCTCTGGGCTGTGGGGCAGCCAGCTGGTTCCAAATACCAGTTGCTGGAGACTACGGGGGGGGGAGCGCTGGGCTTGTGCTCATATCCACTTTGGGATCCCTCCTTGGCACAGTTTGCAGGGGCGCTTCACTAGAGGTGCCACGGATGGAGAGGGAGGCCAGGGGTGTTGGGGGTGGGGGTGGTCCCTTGAGGCTCCTGGCCCCTCACCGACGTGTCGGGGCTTCCTGCAGGTGTGATCCGGACGGCGGTGGCCAACCTGGACCGGGAGACGCAAGACCGCTATGAGGTGGTGGTCCGGGCGACGGACATGGCCGGGCAGCTGGGAGGCCTCTCGGGTTCCACCACTGTCACCATCGTCATCACGGACGTCAACGACAACCCCCCACGCTTCCCTCAGAGTGAGCTTGGGCCACCGAGGCCGCGGGGCGGACGGGGGAGGGTGGCAGCAGCTGGCAGCTCCTTTGTGGGGGGCAGCTGTTGAGGCAGAGCTGCGTGCCCCACTTGGGCTGCCTTGGCAGTGGGTTGCTGGACCAGGCAGCGGGATGGGTCCTGCCAGCTGGGCACTGGGGCCACGTTGCCTGTGCCACACATACTCTCCTGGTGCCAGGCTGAAGTGCCCCTGCTTTGAGGGTGCAGGCTCCATGCCAGCTGTGAAGGGGTGTGTGCCCCCAAAAGCTCTAGTGTGGGGTAGGCAGATTTACATAGGACTTTCTTTTATTCCCGAAATCTCAGAATCAATGACTTGATGCCAAATGCAAATCCAGGATTAGGCCAGTTGGGCAGTTTTTAGCTTTATAAATTATGGGTAAAATGCAATGAGGTCTCTCTGCAGAGCAGCAGAACATTTACCCCTCCTCCCCTCTGAAATTTTACAGAAAACGTCCCAGTTCTTTTTCTCCCTAGAAAATCCACACCACTGCTTTCTTGTTGTTGCTTTTCTTAAATGGAAGTTTATTAAGGTAAAGAAAGAGAGAGAATATATGGGGTGGGGGTGGGGGGATGAAAGACCGTGCTGTCAACTCTGAGCACATTGGCAATGCAAGAAGCACCAATGTGTCCACCCAAGATGGACACCCAAATGTCGAAAGGGATGTCCAGGTGAAAGTGGAGTTTACAGAAAAGAAAAAAGTGGGTGCAGATGTAGTCAGGACATTCAGGCCCTCAGGCAGTTGCCCGGCAGACAGCAGGTGTTTATCCTTCCAGTCGCTTTGGGACCCAAAGTGCTCCTAAAGTCCACTTTTCTCATCCTGCTGTTAATCCCCCGGCCATGGGGATATGATTTGAAAATGCACAAACATCTGCAAATATCCGGGATTGCTGCAATACAAAAGTGATGCAGACCCAAAGGGAAATGCCACTGGACCTGCCAACATCACGACAGGGCCAGAGTCCATCCGAATTAAACCGTCCCTAGAGAGACATTGTGCAATAGACCTGGAATATCAATTTTTGCAGAATCTGTCTCAGTTTTAAAGCTACTGAAATGTTCCACGTCTATCGCAGGGGTTGTCCCATCCACCTCAAACTCCTTGTTCCATCTGTGGCCACATCCCTGGTCTGAAGACGGGGGGGGGGGGGGGGCTTGGAATTCCCCATTACCCTCTGGATGTGACCCTTAGAAGGAGGGGGGGAGAACCAGTCGAAGCAGGTCTTCCTTTGGGGGTGTGTGTGTGATGTGAGTGTGCCGGGGCTCGGAACCAGCGATGGGGTGGCCCTTAAGCAGGCAGACTTCCTCCCCACGAGACCCTCACCCGGCCTCTCCCTTCTCCCCCCCCCCCCCGCAGAGATGTATCAGTTCAGTGTGGTGGAGACGGCCCCCGTGGGGACTCTGATCGGGAGGGTGAAGGCCGAGGACTCTGACGTGGGCGAGAACACCGACATGACCTACCAGGTCAAGGACGAGGAGGGGCTGGGGGCTTTCCGGGTGACCACCGACAGCAACACGCAGGAAGCCCTCATCTCCGTGCAGAAGGTGAGCCTGGGGGGTGGCCCTCGGGGGGAGGGGGCTTTCCTTCTCCCCTCCTCCATCGCCTCTCCTGCCCCAAGAAACAGAAGCTGCAGAGGGAGACAGCTCAGCCTGCGTACTGGAGTGGGGAGGGGGTGGGGTGGGGACGGGACTGACGGTTAGGGAGCAGCTGGGTGGGCTGGGAAGACAGCAGCCAGCCATGCCCCTCTTCTGGGGGGGGGGAGGTAGCAGCACTTGAGCCGTGAGGCTGTGGCATAACCTCAGAGTAGTGGATTAGGGCCCCCCCTGCATGGCACCGCCAGGAGCCTCCTTTCCGTCTTGTGGGTGTTGGGGGAAGCTGGGGTGTGTGTGTGTGTCTGGCCACAGCAGGGCCTCAGAGGAGCTGCCCCAGCATTCACGGTTCAAATCCATGCATTTCTATGGGTTGCCCCCATCCTTTCCTCAGCAGCAAAGCCCGGCACAGCCTTGGGGGCTCTTTCCTCCTGCCTCCCTCTCCCTCTGGTTTCTCCAATTGATTCCTGGTGAGTTCTGGATGCCTCCCAGTCCTGTTTGGTTGGCAGGACCCCCTCTGCCTGGGAAACGGGGATCTCGGGACTCTTCAGCTTTTTCAGAATTCGGAGCATGCCAGCCCGTCTGCGGGATTCTGAAAGCCTCCATCTTCTGAGAGTGTCTCACGTTGCCATCACACTGGGCCCCCCTCCTCCCCCATGGAGGAAGGCAGGCAGGAGGCCGAGAGATGCCTGCTGCAGAGCCAGCCCATGGGCCCAGCTCTGGCTTGCCTGCACTGACTGGCAGCCGCTCTCTGGGGTTGCCCCCTCCCAGCCTTGCCGGGTGCACCTGGGTCCCTCGGCATGCAAGGTAGCTGCTCCCCACGGAGCTCTGCCCCCTAAAGCATAGAGCCGCTTATCAGTGCCTCTTTCCAGAACTGGCCCCAGAGGACCAGGCTGGGCACTGCCCCCCTTAAAGGGGTCTTGGGATTGCCCTTTGTGGGTCAGTTCCTTCCTCCAGCCTTTTGCAAGAGGGTGGCGCCCCTGGCTCTCACCTGGCTTTCAACCTCGGGTGGCCAAGGGCTGGGGCAGGGCTTGGGAGAGCCTGGATGGTGTCAGCCCACTGCTCACCCCACAAAAAATCCTCTTTTCACTGCAGCCTCTGGACTTTGAGGCCCAGAGTGTGCAGACAGTGGTGGTCGAGGCCCTGAACAAGTTTGCGGACCCCCGCTTTGTGGACCTGGGCACCTTCCGGGACCAGACCATCGTGCGCGTCTCTGTGCTGGATGTGGACGAGCCTCCAGAGTTCCAGCCCCCCGACGGCCTGATGGAGGTGCAGGAGGATGCGGTGGTGGGCTCTTTGGTGGGCATGGTCACGGCCCTGGACCCCGACGTGGCAAACAGACCCGTCCGGTAAGGAGGGCTTCTTCTCCGTCCGGGAAATGGGCGCGTGGTGCCGGGAGAGGAAGGAGGTAGGGCAGGAAGGGGGGCAGTTACAAAGGCAGGTGGGGTGCATGGGCAGCTGAGGCAGGAGACCCCAAGGGGAGAAGAAGGAGGAAGAGGCAAGAAGGTTCTGGGCACCCAAGCCTGGGAGGAGGCAGAGGAGGAGGGATTCTGGAACCTGCAAGGCGGCCGTGGGCTTCATGTCGCACAAAACTCGGCTTTTGAGGAGAGGTTTCTGCAAAGGTTTCTTGTCCTTTGGCAAGAAATAAGTTTCTAGGTTTCTGTGTAGTTCGTGGATCTTCTCCTTTTTGCACATATCACACACATGCGCATCTTGAACCACTTCCTTGCCTTTTCATGAACATTCCTGAAAATCTCCTGGTTGTGCAATCGGTGCTAGATTATATATCCCAGTTGTTGGGTTTCTGCTTTGAGTGGCACCTCCGTGGCACCCCTGTTTGTGTCTCAGGAGAGGCAAAGGGGTCTGGGGATGGGGCAGAGGGGTCCAGAAGAAGTGGGCAAAGTCAGCTGGCTGTCAGAATGGCCGGGCTCTGGGTGCCAGCGGAATACCAGAGGCATGAAGGAAGACGAGGTGCAGGGGTTCTGGTGGGGGGAGGCAGACCCAGCTGCTCTGCTCCGGTTCTGGGGGTCAAGCGGGAGTAGCCCAACAGAGCCCAGGGGGCCTCTGATGTGCCACAGGTGAGCAAAGAGGGCACATCAGCAGGCCCTGTGCCCAGGTGGACCCCCACCCCGTCACCTCTGTGCAACGTTGGCGCTGCCCTTCCCCAACTGGTCTGACAGACGGGGGCCGCTGGAGAGAAGCCTTTCCTCTCTTCTCTCAGAAGATGGTGGACTCGCGTTCCTCAGAGGTTTTTAAGCCGAGGTCGGATGGCTGCCTGCCAGAGATGTTTCAGCTGTGATTCCCTAGGAGGAAGGACGGGCCTCCCCTCTCGTCTGTGCCCAGGACAGGGCCCTCCTCCCTGCTGGAGCCCCTCTGCTGCTTCCCCCCAGCTGCCCCAGCGAAGGCGGGCGATGCAGAGCTGCAGGCTGGCACTTTGTAGAGACGCTGTTGCTCCTTGGCACTCGCTGGCGACACAGACATGTGTTGGGCACAGGCAGTTTGTAGACTCCCGCGACGCCCGAGAGCGTCAACCTGCTCTGGCACAAAGGCGGCAGGGAGGGAAAACAAACACCACAAAGAGCTTTTCATGCTGCGCTTGAAAAGCTTCCCAGAGCCCAGCAGCAGCCGCAGCAGCAGCAATAGCAATGCACGTGCCAGGATGAACCCCTCGCTCGGCTGCCGCCACTGCCTTTGGGGGTGGCAAGGAAGGGCTGAGGCAGGCGAGTGCCAAGGAGAGGGAGGAGGAGAAGGCGCTCTCTGCTCTGCCCAGCCAAACAACAGGTGATGCCGTTGGGAGAGGGAGGAGGAGAGGGAAGCTGGCGACACCGGCAGCATCCCAAGCAGAGGCTTCCTGCTCTGGCTGCCTCAAAGCCCCCCCCCCCCCCCCCGGCAGGAACCAGCTAGGCATGGGATGGGGGGCAGATCTGCTGTCTTTGCTGATGGGGCCACAGCATGGTTTAGCTGGGCAGGGCAGGCCTCGTGGGAGGGAGCTGCTGGAGGGGGCACCTGGGACACGTGAGGGCTGAGAACTCCCCCTTTGCAGGGGGCTGGGCTCTGTGGGGGCAGAGAAGGGCACCCTTTTCTGTTTGTGTATCTGTGACGCTGCTGGCAGGAAAGCTTCCATAGAAACACCCGTGGAGCATCTGTAGGTATTTTGGACCTGCAGGTGAAATGTCTGCCTCTGCTGAGCAATGCCTTGCAGGGGGTTGGACTAGATGACCCCTGGGGGTCCCTCCCAGCTTTACAATTCTGTGAGTCTATGAATCCTCAGTTCAGGAGGGTTGGCAAGACTGAGAAAGAAGCGAGGGGGCTCGTGCTCTTAACCTCCACTGCGTGGTTAGGCGGCAGTGAGGGAAATGCACTCTGCACATGCTCAACCCCGGCATGAAGTGGAAACTGGGGGCTCTGCGGCTCTGCGGGAGGCCTTCAAGCTGAACCATGACCTGGAAGCAGCTCCTGGGGCCAAACCCTAGGGGCCCTTGGTTGGTGCCAGTGCCTACTCCTGTGCCTTCTTCCCTCCGAGGCAGGATTAAGCCCTGTGCTGGGTGCAGAGCAGCTGAGGCCAAGGTCCCCTCTGGACAGGCCAACCCTCTCCTCCCTACCGTCAGCCGGAAATAGCATCTGAGACCCCCTGGGCGGCAGCCCCACACGCAAACACGCCATTGCAGACAGCAGCAAAGCAATTTGGCTTGTTTCATAGCCGGATAAAAGACGATAAATCCCCTAGAGACAAACTAGACCTGATTGAAAATAATCTCGCCAGCCAGGCAATTAGGAGGGCGAGTGGAGAGGCAAGGGGGCCGTGACCTGCCGCCTCTGGCCTGGCACCGCTGGCACAGCATCTCCCAGCAGCCGCGCCGGATGCCGCCTGGCGTTTGCCCCCCCGTCACCCTGGAGGTGGGGCTGCCCTCCTCGGCTGCTTTGTGGGGGGCAGAGGGAGGGGGCAGCCATGGGGGTAAGGGAGGGCCAAGGAGAGGGAGACAAGGCAGAGGGAGAAGCCACAAATGCCTAGTGGAGCTTGGCTTGCGGGCAGCGGAGGGCAGCCGGGCAGAGACCGCCCTCTGGGGCTGCTGCTGGGAGGTCAGGCCTGGCCCATCCAGGAGGGTGACTGTACCATCGCCTCTGCCGCAGAATCCAGGGGGCGGCTCCAGTAAGCGAAGCTTCGGTGGGGGCAGCAGGGTGGGTGGGCACACATGGCACATGCACAGAGCAGCAGCTTGCCTTTTTGCCCCCGTTGGGGCGGAGGGAGCCCATGGCAGGAGGCACAGCCCAGGAAGCACCAGGAAGCGCCTGGCTGAAGGTGCCTCCCAGGAGGTCCTCGGCTTCTGTTTGGTGGGAATTGTAGTGGGAAGGGACCCCAAGGGTCGCCCAGTCCAGCTCCCTGCATTGCAGGGGAAGCCGCTCCAGCGCTATGGGGCTCTCGCGAGGCTCTTCTTTCCCGGGGGGGGGGGCACTTGTGGGGCTTTTCTCTCTCCTGGGGAGGACGTAACACTCTGCAGTTGTCCCGTCCCCCCTCGCCTGGCCTTTCTCTCTGTCAAGGGCGTTTGGAACCTGTATCCTCCTGTCCTCTGCAATATTTACAGTTCCTCCCGGCTTGTGTCATCCTCTGCGGATTTGACGAGGGCCCCTCGCTCGGCGCTCCTCCATCCGAGTCATTAACTTTATTGCGGAGGAAGAAGGAGGAAGCACAGCTCTGCAGACAGATGCCCACCCGGCCTGGCGGGGGGTCGGAGGGGCTGTGCAGGGTGGGGCTGGGGGCTGGGGCTGGTTCAGGAGCACCTGGCCGGTGTGGGGTGCCGCTTTTTCAGGGAACTCATCCACAGCACGGATCCGAACGGAGGTTCAGAAGCCTCCAAGGCCTGGCAATCTGGCTTCCTTTGCATCTCCCCTCTGCTCTTTTCTGGGCCAGTCCCCTGGCATCCCTGGCACAGAAGCCGGACCAGGATGCCCGTGACCCCTCTAGGCCAGCATTCTTTTGCCCCAGAGTCCAAACAGATGCCATTGTAGGAACTCTACAAACAGCTCTTGAGCCCCAGAGCAACTCTCCCCTCCTGTGGATTCCAGCGACTGGCATTCGGAAACCTGGCTGCCTCCGACTGTGAAGGCAGAGCGTTGCCATCCTGGCTAGGAGCCATCCAGAGCGCCCCACCCCCACCCCCCACATGAAAGCTTCCAGGGGCTGGAGTCCAGTGTCAGATGTGTGCAGTTCCTTCTTTATTCCCCACGCCAGGGGAGTTTGCGTGGAATGTGCCACTTGCAGTACCCTCTGAGCCACCTGTATGGCTCTGTGATCTGAGGAGGGTGATCCTCCTTTTCCGGGTTCTTGCCTGGCTTGGACATGGTGTCTTCTCCGTGAATGAATGAACATTGGCAAGTTGTGGTGCCCGTCTGAAAGTGGCAGTGAATGAGAGCCGGTGTGGGATGGGCATGCCGGTCTGTTGACTGGGCAGGTTCTGTGCATTAAGCACCTTTGGCAGCATCTATTGACAAGTTTCCTTTAATGGCTAAATTAAAAGGAGCAGGTTTCTAGTCCTCCTTGTGGCTGAAATCACAGAGGAAGAGGGGTTGACCAGTGGTGGAGGAAGCCTCTCCGGCAGCTGTGGCAGGGTGCTGAGGGGCGGGGCAAATTGCCCATAGGGGTGTGGCAAACTGCCTGGCTGTGCATGTGTAGCATGCATACGGATGGCGCTCAAGTGGCACCCATACCGACGGGGCACGTGTGCCCTCTGCCACCCTACAGCTGGGGGGGGGGAAGGCAGCGGGTGGACAGTGCGGAGCCTTCAGGTGCCTGTGACGCATGGCTTGGGTGCGCTGCAGGGCCCACGGTGAGTGCCGCCTGCCATTTTGTCACCCCTCCTCAGGGGGGCATTCGGGGCGGCCCGCATCCCTCGCACATCAGGGTCCCAAGAGCTCCATTGCCCCATGTGCCCGCCTCCCATCCCTTCCTTGCATTCTGCTCACAGCTCTCTTTCCCACCTGGTGCCCAGGTACGCCATCGACCGCAGCACCGACCTGGAGCAGATCTTTGACATTGACCCGCTGACCGGCGCCATCGTGACCAGCAAGGTGCTGGACCGGGAGACAGCCGGCTGGCACAACATCACCATCCTGGCCATGGAAGCAGGTGAGTCCGGGGGGGGGGGGCAGGCAGGCAGGATGGAGTCAGCCCAGAGGGTGCCAAGAAGAATGAGAAGAGCCCTGAGGCTGGAGAAGGGCAAAGGGGCACGTCTAGACCTGAAGCATCTGTTTGCCAGGCGGGGATCTTGAGGGAAGAGAGAACAGCAGACCCTCCCTGGTGCCAACGGGAAGCAGGAAGAGGCAAGCCGGCGGGAATACTAATCTGAGCTGGGATGCGCAGGCAGGCGGTGCTTCTGCCTCTGCGGCTGCCACAGTTGACGTGGGGCCTCCTGGGGAGCTGCATTCCCCCCCCCCCCCCGCCTCCCTGGCCTGCCTCTGGGGCTGGCGCCTTAGGCCCCCTTTCGATGCCCCCCTGAAGGAAGGCAAAGCCAAAACCTCATGGCTGCATCAGCACAGGGGGGAGTGGGCAGGATTGGGAGGGAGGGGGCAAAGGAGGAGCAACACCCCCTGCCCCCCAAGCCCTTTGGGGGGCTTCCAGGAGGATTGTTAGCGTCCCACCTTTAGGCAACTTTCTGATGGTGAGAAATGTTGGCAGCAAGATGGACTCTTGGAAGGTGGAGAATTCTCCTCCAGGTGGCCTCCTGTGATTCCTGCATTGCAGGGGGTTGGACTAGATGACCCTGGGGGGTCCTTCCAACTTTTAAAGCCATCCAAGTCGGTGGCCATCACAGCTTCCTTAGTTTCACGATGTGCTGCATGAAGAATTTCTGCTGAAAGAGGAGGGCAAAGGCTGCTTTCCTCGCTGTCGCAGTTGCAAGATCTTGTCCATGAGACACTGCACGTTACTGCACGGTGGTGGGGCAGGCTGGATGTCCTCTGGGTTCCCTTCCTTCTGAGTCTCTGAGCCTGTGCTGCTGCCTGGCTGTTCCACCCCACTTCCCCCCCCCCTCGGCTGCTGCCTCCTCTCTCAATCACCCTCCCTCTTTCTGCAGCACCCAAAATTGCCCAATTGCTGCACCTGGGCGGGGGGCTCCCCTGGGCTCTGCTTGTGGGGTGCCCACTCTGTGCTGCCCTCCCCTCCCCACACTCCCCTCCCTCCCTCTCTCACCCACTTCACACATAGCCTTCTCCCCCCCCCCATTTTCTCTGCAAACCAGACTGGTCCTTGGCAGGCAGGCAGGCGA
The DNA here is from genome assembly GCF_009819535.1 of Lacerta agilis. Taxonomy (NCBI): domain Eukaryota; kingdom Metazoa; phylum Chordata; class Lepidosauria; order Squamata; family Lacertidae; genus Lacerta; species Lacerta agilis. Next base: position 95,120,081 of record NC_046317.1, on the reverse strand, counting down.
GAAAGATGGTATTTTTGGGAGCCCTGCAGGAGGCGGCTGTAACTGGGGGGGGGGGAGGCCGAGGTTCAGCACCAAGCAGATGGTGGGGGAGAGCGAGCGGCTTGGCTCCAGCCCCCCCCAACCACCCCCACCAGCGGGTGCTGCTTTTGGCGGGGGTCCTGAGAGGACCTCGGCTCTTGCGTTCCTGCTTGCTACCCCCTCCTTCCTGGTCCTCCTCGGCTGTCTATATTTTTTGGGGGTGGGGGGGGCTGCTCTGTTCCATCTCTGCCGCTCTCCCCAAAGAGGAAGCCCAACAGCTTGAATGCTGCTTCCCCAAACTTCAAACAAGGACGGCAGGAAACAAAGGCAGGCTCCCAGCAGCCGCAGCCTTTGATGCCTCCCTCGGCTGGGTCTCCGGGGCCTGGGCAAGCGGATTTCGGGAAGGGCCCTGAGACAGATTCCTTTCCTCCTCCCCCCCCCTTCCCTCTCCTGGCAGAGCTGGCTGGCTGGCTCTGCTCTGCCAAAGGAAATCTCTTGGGGTGGGAGGGGAGGGGAGAGCAAGGAGTTAGCCAAATGAATATGCTAAATATGCGTGGCAAGTGCAGGTAGCAAGCAGCACCTGTCTGGAGGGGGAGAGGGAATGCTAATGAGGAGGAGCCCAGAAGATGCACCGCATTTCCTGTATTGCAGGGGGTGGGACTAGATGGTCCTTGGGGGACCCTTCCAGCTCCACAGTGCTAGGAGTCTGTGTCCAGGGGAGCCGCGGCTTCTGGGAAGGCCCTCTGGAGAGGCTGCGCATGGTGCGTTCCAAACTTGGGAACTGCTCTGGGATCTTTGGATAAAGGACGGAGTATAAACTGAATTATTATTCGGAATAAGAATGCAGCCGGATGACTTGGAAAGACGATCAGACCAAGGCACGGAGGACCTCTCAGGGCTTCTTGGACTCCCCAGGGGGCAGGGGCTCCTCTTGCAATGGGGTCCTGGGCCTGCTGTGGCTCCAGGCCTCTTCCTGGCCTGCCCGTCTCCTCTGCCTCGGTAAAGATCTCTCCCTTCATCGGAAATAAGAGCATCTGTCCTTGCCGTCTGGGCCAGAGTTAGGCCCTTGCTGTGCCCCTAATGGACTGTGTTCTTCACAGCCAGCCCCATGGCAGGGATGTGGGGTTCAGAACTGTTCAATAGGTCCAGTTGTCTTGCAGGGGGCCTTTGGGGGGTCCTCTCGGCTGGGCTTGGTGGGACATGCACCTCTCCTGCATCGAAAGGGGGTTCGACTAGATGACTCTTGGGTTCCCTTCCGACCCACAGGGGCTTCTTCCCCCACAGGCCTCGGTGCGGAAGGGCTGTGCTGCCCACCCCCTGCTCCCATTGCGTGGCTGGGGGGGGGGGCTTCCCTCTCCGCCCGCAAATGCAAGGTGACAGGAATCAGAAGGGCCGTCTCTCCCCACAGCAGCTCCCATTTCCAGACCAGTCAGCAGCCCCCGGCGGGCGAAGGGGCCTGTCAGGGCGCATTAGTGCCAGTGCGGGGCGGGCACCTTCCCCACCGACTCTCCTCTCCCTCCGTCAGGAAGTTCTGACTCATCCATTTTAACTGTCCAGACGCTCCTGCCAGGGACATTATCCGGAGCGCTTTGTAATCATGAAATATTAATGGCGGATATTGAATTTAAAGCGCCATTTATGTCGGGATCCTTTGCTGGAAAGGGCAGTTGTAAAGGGGCGGCCTTCAAAGTGGGGGGGGGGGGGCGAGGGAGAAAGAGGGAGAGAGAGAGAGACAGCGGTGGGGGAAGTGTCAGCATCTCCCACCCAGGGACCCAACTGGCCCCCTGCCTTGCAAAGGGCTTTTGCCCTAAGCAGGAACGTGACCCCTCCCTCCCTCTTGGTGCTTCAAAGGCGGGGGGAGGATGATCCCAAATGACGCATATCTTCCCGTGACTGCCCAGGAGCCTCATTCCGTCCTGTGCCCGTTCCTGCTGGTGGGGGCGCTTGCTGCTCATTGGGTCTCAACCCCACTTTGGCGCAATTCAGACACGCAGAATCGTAGAGTTGGGAGGCACCCCAAGGTCATCCAATCCAACCCCCACAATGCAGGATTCGCAGCTAAAGAATCCCCGCCATAGATGCTCACACCTTTTGCACCCACATGCAACCGGCGCTTCTGGGTGGGCCTGGACGCCCAAGGGTGCCTCTTGATCCCCCCTGGGACCTGCTTCCTCCCATTTGACAGCCCTGGGAGGCCCCTTCCTCTCCGGTGCCCAGGGCCCCCCGAATGGTTTGAACCTCTGCATGTGGGGAGGGTCATGGCCGGCCGGCCAGCGGCTGCCCCATCTCTGGCACTGGCTTGGTTCTCGATGGTCCCGAGTCACAATGGCCCCACTCTGGCTCCCCAGTCCAATCCTTCTGAATCCCAGAGGCTGGAAAGTGCAGGATGCAAAGGGACTGCTCTTGCATAACCTCCAAGTATCGCGGTTTTCCAGGGACAGTCCCGGAATTACAGGAGCTGTCCGGTTTCTGATTTGATCCCAGAATGTCCCGGTTTCCCTTTTTCCTCCCCTCCATGTCTCCGAGAGCAATGAAAAGTGGAGTGTGTGTGTCGGTGCAAAAACAGAGTCCAGTTTATATTGAAAATAAAATCCCTGCACCAAATGAAGGAAACAGTGAAGCTGCCATAAAGAGCCCCTCCTCTAATTTCAAAGGAAAAGGTCACCAATCTGCTTTAAATTCTTTAATTGCAATGCTTGAGCAGCCAGCCCTCCTCAGAAACACCTGGCGTTTTTATTCCTTTCTTGTAAGCGGAGCCTGACACTGTCTACTCGGAAGTAAGTCCCACTGTAGTCAATGGAGCTTACTCCCAGGTAACTGGGTAAAGACTGGGCAGCTGTTTGCTGCCATCCGAAGCAGTTCAATAGGATTTAATGCATGGTATGTTCCTGACCATTCTCACAGATTCCATTGTTGTTGTTGTTGTTGTTGTTGTTGTTGTTGTTATTGTTATTGTTGTTATTATTATTATTTTATTCCCCCACCTTTCCCCCCCGACAGGGACTCAAGGCATCTGACAGCTATTTTTTTCTTTCGCGCCATTTATCCTTTCCCTCGACCTCCAGGTATACGGCAGTATATAAATTCAATAAATAAATATTTTTTTTCCTTTGCAACAACCCTGCGAGGTAGGTGAGGCATCGAGGTTGCCCTTGGCTCAAGGCGGCAGGTGTAGATGGGCGAAGATCCAGCACGGGAGAAGCTTCCTGGTGCAGACTAGGGTGCCCCTCTTTTCATCGGAGAAATATTGCAGGGCTTGCGGCTCTTGTGCCCCCATTCTGGTTGCTGGCCGCCGTGAGAGCAAGATGCTGGGCTGGGTGGGCGCCTGGCCTGATCCGGTGCGCTTTGCCTTCTGCTCTGGCTTGGTGCTCTTTGGGCAGCCGAGAGCATTTCCTCGGGGATGTGCGGGGCCAGGCGCAGCACGAAATGGGACTGTTGAGCCCCGAGAGCCTCACTGAGTGTTTGTGCAGATAAATCTTCATCTCCCGCACAAGCTGTTTACCTTCCTTGGGCTAATATTAGGGATTCTCTTCCTGTTTTCTCCGGCGCTCATGTAAAATGATGGGCCCTTGACTGCTGTGTCCACTGCTGGTAATTGAGATGATAAATCTTCCTGCCGGAGAACGGCCAGAATCGCAGACGGAGCTGGACCGCTCCTTAATTACCCTCCTGCCGCTGAGCCGGGGCAGCGCAAGGGGAGGGGAGGGGGCCAGAGGGAGGGGAGCCCCTCTTTCCGAGGGAGATTCCTCCCTGGCAAAGGCTCACCTGTGCCAAGGGAGAGGCGGGGGCCAGGATCCAGATGCACCAAATCTGGTCCAGCCGGTCACTTTGGTGGCAGGGCAAATGGGGTTAGAAGGAACATGGAATTGGAGGGTTGTAGGGTGGGGAGGGACCCCAGGGGTCATCTAGTCCAACCCCCGGGCATGAAGGAACTCTGCTAAAGAATCCCTGGCAGATGGCCGCCCGACCTCCGCTTAGAAACCTCAGTTGAATGATAGAGCAATGGGGCTGGGAGGGACCTCCAAGGCTCACTTGGTCCAAACCCCCCCCCCAAGTGGGGAGTAACTTCCATCAGACATCAAACAGATAAAACTTGTGTGGCTTTTGGAAGACATCTGAAGGCAGCCCTGTATAGGGAAAACAAAATCGAAAATTCTTTCTAGTAGCACCTTAGAGACCAACTGAGTTTGTTCCTGGTATGAGCTTTCGTGTGCATGCACACTTCTTCAGATACGAAAGCTCATACCAGGAACAAACTCAGTTGGTCTCTAAGGTGCTACTAGAAAGAATTTTCGATTTTGTTTTGACTATGGCAGACCAACACGGCTACCCACCTGTAACTGTATAGGGAAGTTTTTGAGGGTTGGTGGTTTGCTGGAAGCCGCCCAGAACGGCTGGGACAACCCAGTCAGATGGACGGCGTATAAATAATAAAAATGTTGTTGTTGTTGTTGTTGTTTATGTGGGAGGTTCCTTTCAAACCCACCTGGCTTCCCATAGGCTTTCTCCTTCATCCTCAACTGTGGTCCGCTGTTTGACTTTGATTTGTACGCTCATGATAGAGGTTGGGTGGCTGTGGGTCAGGGATGCGACTCCTGCATTGCCGGGGGTTGGGGGGGTCCCCACCAACTGTGCAATTCTGTGATCCTGCTGGGAGTGGGGTGGGATTCTCTGCCGGAATGCATCCCCCATGGATCGCCTCTCCTTGGCAGAGAGTGGCTGCCTTGCCAGGTCCCCCTCTCTGCCCCATTGGGTGTGGGGAGTCCCTCCTCCCTGCCTGCTCTGCTTCCTTCCCCGCTTGTCACGGGCTGCAGAGGCTACTTCCTGGCATGCCCCTCCCCACGGGGAGCTGAACGTGGTCGGATCCTTCTGGATGAGGCCGGCAGGTGCCCACGGCAGGAGCCTGCAGCCCCCCCCCCCGGCTGGGAGTCCCATCCTGCTGCTCTGTGCCCCCCCAGCTCCCCTCCCCACCTGCCTCCCCCCCCCCAACAGCGCTCTCAGATTAATGGCATTCCGACTCCTGGAGGAAATGCGGTGAAAAAACGGCATGTTTAATTTTAATTTAGGAAAGCATTTAGGTAGCGGGGCCTCGTTTCCTCGCTGCTGTCAATCACGTTTTCTCAAGGCTGACATCAATTAGTTTAAAAATATTGAATGTAATTTTGCCTGACACAACATATTGCAGCCACTGCAAAATATAATTTATTTTAGAAGAAGAAATAATTAAACTAATTTGCATGTCAGTCAGCTGAGTTGGGATGCTGGGGGGGGAGGGGCCGGTGGAGATGATGGATCCTCCAGGGAGGGGAGGGGAGCCGCCTTGCCCCCCCTCCTTGAGACCCCCCTTTGGCCTCGGAGTCCAGGCCTGGGCCTCCCATAAGCTCTTCCTCTCGCCACAGGTGGACTGGGGTTGCCTCCGCAGCAGAAGGCAGGAGGGGCAGCAGGGCAGGGAGATGGGGCTGCGGGGAGATGCCCCCCCCCAGGAGGGGCTAGGATGGCTTTGCTCCAAGAAGCCCTTCAGGAGAAGAGGAGCAAGAGAGGCTGTGAGAGGAGGAGCTGATGGGTGGATGGGTGGCTCAAGCGAGGAGGAATGGCATCTCCCCTCCTCCTTTCCTTTCCTTTTTATTTTATTTTTTATTTGCATTTTTAATACAGAGACAGAAAAGAAAAACAACACATCCCACGTCTCCTTCCCTCCATCCCCTGGTTGTACAACTTTCATATCACTCTCGACAATCGCGTATTCCCAATTTTTAATCTTTAAAGTTCTTTGTCTGTTAAATTCTGTTAACTTCTACGCTGCTGGATTTACTCAAGACCTGCTAGGTTATTTCCTTGTTAATACTGGTTCTTAAAATATTCAATAATCCTTTTCCTCCCCTCCTCCTTCAACCCCCACAAGGACCCTGCAAGGTAGGCTGAGAGGCAGGGACTGGCCCTCAAGGCCACACCCAGTGAACTGCACGGCCAAGTGGGGATTTGAACTCTGGTCTCCTGGGTTCTAGTCCTCCTCACAAGATGGAGCAAACTTGTTTTCTGCTGCTCTGGAGGGCAGGACTCGAACCCATGGCTTCAAGTCACAAGAAAGGAGATTCCAACTAAACATACAGAAGAACTTTCTGGCAGTAAGAGCTGTTCTTCCGTGGGATGGAAGGTGGCGGACTCTCCTTCCTTGGGGGGTTTTAAGAAGAGGTTGGATGGCCATCTGTCTTGGGTGCTTGAGCTGAAATCCCTGTGTTTCAGGGGGCTGGACTAGATGACTCCTGGGGGGTCCCTTCCAATTCTCCAGTTCTATCAGAGGAGACAGGCCTCTGGAGACTAGTCACTGGGGGATGTGAGATGAGGGGGGGAAGCTGCTGTACCCCTTGTGGGCTTCCCATGGGGGTGTCTGCTTGGCCATTGGGGGACTGGATGGGTCTTTGAGCTAATCCGTGGGGAAACTTGGGCATTAAGCCACCAGTTGTGTACATGAGAAGTTTTGCTCTTTTCCATTCTTGGTGACACTTGCTTCCCCTGAGCTAAAAAGGTAAAGGACCCCTGGACGGTTGAGTCCAGTCTTTTTTTAAAAAAATAATTTTTATTAAATTTTACAATTTAATATTCAATACATTTATCATATAAAAAATAAAAATAAAACACACCTCCCCCCCCCCCCGCCCCGTGACTTCCCCCAACTTCCCCTTCTGGTTCTTTAACTATTTGCTACTTCTGCTTAATTTTTGTCTTATTTTTCATCTTTAAACTTACTGCTCTGCTCTTATCATTTTTGTACCACATTTTCTTCAAATCACATCTTACATTTAATTAATTTCCATATTGTTATTTCTTAACCTTTACTCTCCTTTTCTTGGTTGTAAGTGTTTACTCAGACCCTGCTAGTGAGTCCATTTCTTCACAATATTTCTGTAAATACAGCATGAACAGTTCCCATTCTTTTTTAAAGTCTCTGTTGTCCTTGTCTCTGAGTCTTCCCGTAAATTTTGCCATTTCTGCATAATCCATCAGTTTGGCTTGCCATTCTTCTTTCGTTGGTATCTTGTCGTCTTTCCATCTTGGGGCTAGTAAAATCCCAGCCGCTGTTGTAGCGTACATGAAGAACTTCTTCTGCTCTTTTGGTAAGTCCTGGCCTATAATACCTAACAAGAAAGGTTATTTTAAACATCTTTTTCAATTCGTTATATATCATTTCCCAATAATTTTGGGAAATGACGGTTGAGTCCAGTCAAAGGAGACCATGGGGTCACGTGGCCAGCAGGACTCAGCGCCATTTACCTTCCCATCGCTGCGGTACCTATTTATCTTTTTTTTAAAAAAAAAACAACAACAAATCTTTATTATGATTATTAAAATACAATAATGAATGAGCAATAATGAGCAATAATGAATTAACAGAAACTACACCAAATCAAAACAAAAACAAACAACACACAAACATATTCTATGCATTGTATTGCTTATAGGAATAGATAATAATTTTCCCAACTAGGAAATAACAAAAGATGATGAATTTAAAGAAATAAAAAAGAAAAGAAGAGCGCAGGTAAAGAAAGAAAAAAGAAAGAGAAAAGGAAAAAAAGAAAAAAACAAGAAAACATGATTAAAGAAGAAAGGGAAAGATGAAGAAAAGAAGAAAAGGAAGAGGAGAAAGAAAAAAGAGGGAAAGAGTAAGAAACAGTGGAACAGACTTAAAAAGTAACTTCCATTGCTTATACAATGATTCGTTTTCTAAATTCCACATCTTTCCATCTGTCATTTTTAAACAATCCACATATTTATATATACAAAAATTTTCCAATCTCTTCCAAACCTTTCCATATTTACTTATACTTATTCTAAACATAACCAGAGAATCTGGTTCTGGTACCTATTTATCTGCTTGCACTGGCCTGCTTTCGAACTGCTAGGTGGGCAAGAGCCGGGACAGAGCAAGGGGAGCTCACTACCATGGAGCAAATTCGAACTGCCGACCTTCCGATTGGCAACCCCGTTGGCCCTTGTGCCCCCAGCTGGCAGAGATCCTTCTGTGCAACCCGCTTGGGCACCTGGGAACTTGGCCGCCTCCCTCTGGCAGGCCAATGTGTGTGTTTTGAGGGCTGTGGGCAGAAAAGGGAAGTGGCTGCTTGGCTGGTTGAGTTGCTTAATTTGTAGCCCGCATTTTGTCTCCTGAGTCCCAAGATGAGCAAAGCAGCGTAAAACCTATTAAGAACATGATGCATTAGCAGGGCAGCCAGGAAATCGCCCCCTGACTGACTCCCGCAGCCCAGACCAACTCCAGCTATGGAAGCTGAGGCTGCTAAGGAGACTCTTTCGCCGCTGTCTGCTTATGGGTTTTTTTTTTGGGGGGGGGGGGTTGCCGTTACTGCTATTAATTTTTTGCATCTTTATTTATATTTTTTAGTTATTTTACTGCATCTTTATTTTTAGATCTTACGGCCCTTGTTCAATTTGGTTGTGGACTTTTTGACGCGTTTTATGGATTGTTTGTGGCGACTTTTGCTATGTTTGTAATGATGGACCTGTGTTCATGTTGTGAGCCGCCTTGAGCATGGTTGTAACTGTGGGAAGGTAATGCACAGTTAAGGTGAAGGTGGCCGAGAGGCTCTCCCTGGGTGGGTCTGACTTGGAGCTACAAGGCAGGTGGGGTGTGTGTGAAAGACAGAGACCCAGAAGCTTGGAGTGGAAACAGAAAATGGCGCAGATCCGAGTCAGGGCAGGAGGAGAGGCTCTTGGTGGCATCTCTGGAGCCTCCTCTCCCCCCCGCTCTCAACCCCCCTTAGTTCCACTTATGGCAGGACCCCTCAGTCCCAACGTGTCAGGCGTGGAGAGTCCTCCCCTCCCTTTAGTAACTTCACAGATAAGAATTAACTAGCAGTTGATATATTTATAGTCCTTTTATTGCAGCATCATGTTGCAAGCAGAAATACACAGCTCTCTCCACGGAGGGCAGTTGGCTACTCTAATATTCCTACCGACTTCTGCAGCAATTAAGGCACCAACTGGAAGTTCCTCCCTCCCTCTGCCTCCTTTGCTCTCTGATACGTTTGGACCTCCAAGTCTGTGGTGAGGGGGGGGGTCCCCCATGCTCTCAAGAGACGTCTCAACTAGCTGCCCCCTCCCTTCCGGCTCCCTTGTCATTATCTCGTAACGGGGTGACTCCTCCCTAAGGTGTTCAGCTTCCGTCTCTTTCTCTGCTTCTTCTGAACATGCTGTGGGCAAGGGGGGGCACTTTTCTCCCTCCAGCTCTCAATCAGAAAGAAGCTGGTCTGCCATAGTATGCACCCCCAGTCGTCATCTTCAAACCATTCCCTGACACAACGCAGGCTTGGAAATACTAATGGCACCGGGGGGGGGGGGCAGAGACAGAGCCTCTGTCCTGAGCTGCCCTTTGGGTCTCTGCGTCCCTCCAGCCATTAATAAACCAGCAGTCTGAGTAATCCAGGCAGGGCCCATTTGCTGGATCGGACCCTGGGCTCCTGCTGCCCACCGGATGCTCCAAAGGAAAGCCCACATGCGGGAACAGAGCGCACAGTCGCATCTCTCCGTGCTTGTAATCCGCAGCAACTGGCTCTGAGAGGCACGAGAGCAGAGCAGAAACTGGGCCCCATCTTCCTCTCTAAGTCGGTCCAGTTGGTGGCCATCCCTCTTATCTTGTGGCAAGGGGTTCCAGAGTTTAGCGGCTGTGTGTGAAGAAGTGCTATATTTTGTCCATCCTGATGCTTCATCTGACGGCCGCATGGACTTCTGGCATTATGAGAGCAGGAGACAAACTTTTCCTTGCCAAGCTTGCATAATTTCACATACGTCTGGTTGTGCCGCGTTTTACCAGAGTTTGCACACAAGGGATTTGCTCCCTCCCCGTGATAATTTTGGTGGCCCTTTTCTGGGTACACAGTATCCTTGATCAACTGGTTATTGACCAAAATAAATAAATACAATATCCTTTTTGAGGTGAGGTGGCCAGAACTGTGCACAGTCCTCCAAACATGGTCGTCTCAGAGATTGGTAAAAGGGCGTTGCGATGTGAGTAGTTTTATTTTCATTTCCTAACGCTCCCCAGCAGGCAGGGATGGTGGCTCAGGAGTCCCTGGCGGGCGGCCAGGCAATCTCTCTCCCAAAGCCACCAGCCCAGGAGAAGTCCCTCGCTTCCTTGGATGCTTTCCTGAGATTTCTTGTGAGCTACGCTTACTTCTCTTGGTTTAAATTTGTGCTGCTTCATACGTGTTTTTTTCTGAGCTGCCTTGTAAGAAAAAGGCTTCTTAAAGAAATCTGAGCAGTGGCCAAGAGGAAGGAGGGAGGGAGGGGGCAATGAGAAGCCCCTGCCCCTCCTTCTCAGATCCAGCAGGGCCCCCCACCTCCTGTGCCCACCTGCCCATTTCCTCTGCCCATATCCAGCCCCCCCCCCTGCCCAGCCCCCCCTTGCAGCTCCGTCTCTCCCACTCCTTTCAGTGGAACAGGGCAGGTGCCAGCCGCTTGATGGATGGCGCCGGCCCCTCCGCCGGGACCCTCCCCTCTAATCAGCAAAGTGGCAGCCGTGGCAGAGCAAGCCGGAAGAGGGGGGGGGTCTTTGAAGGCCGGCTCTGGCTGGCGTGATGCCCCTTCGCCCCCGTCCCCCAGGCCTCTGGGCAACGGCGGTTCCTTGCAACTTATCAGCAAAGAGGCAGGTGCTGGAGGCCGGCAAGGCAGAGCCAGGCTAGCTGGCCAGCCTGTGGGTGGCATTGCCAAGGAGTCAGGGGGTAGGCAGAGCCCCCTCCCTGGCTAGGCTGCTTGTGGGGCTGCACTTCCTGGGGGGGGGGGGTCTCCTGCTCCCGGCTGCATCCCAGATTGCCGGCCTGCTGCAAAGGGCTCCCAGAAATGGCTGCTGGTGGATCTGGCTCAGCACATTCTGCCCCTCCCAGCAGCCAACCGGGTGCCCCGTGGGCAGGACTGGGTGCAAGGCCAGCCCCTTCCCCAGCAACTGGCCTTCATGGCATGCTCAGAGGCCGACTAAAGCTGCTTTCAGCCACAATTTCCTGGATTTATGGTGAGATGAGAGTGGGGCAGGGAAGTCAGTGGGCAAGGCTTCCTCACCCCAGAGGTGCCCGCATGCCCTCTCCCATGGGTTCTCTCAGCAAGATGCCCTGAGGTGGAGGTGATGGCTTCTCTTGGGCATGGGCAGAGCTGAGCAGGGAGAGCAGCCCGCCTCTCTCCAGCAGACACTCTCTGCCACGGAGGAGGGAGGCTGGCATGATGCCCGTTGGCTGGGCTTGCTGCCAGCCCTGGCCGGAGCAATGCTTCTTGGCAAAGCACACCAGCTCTGGGAGTCAGAGGTGGGGGGGTCTGTGCCTGGGGGACAGGGGCATCGTCCGCTTTGCTCCCACCCTACAAACAGGGTCAGACACTGTCTCCAGGCTCACAGCAGGTGGGCAAGGGGGAGAGGCAGCTGTGGGGTGGGCTGAGGAGGGGGTGTCTTTGCACCAGGTGGGGCTGGCAGGGGCATACCTGGAGGTGGGCAAGGAGCTTGGGGCCAGCCAGCATTTCTTCAGGGCTGTTGGCCAGAGGGCTTCCTGTGGTTTGGAGCCACTCCCATTTCCCGTGGGTCAGGCTCTGCTCCTTCCCCACGGCCTCCGTCCTTCATCCTCCCAGGCGGCTGCATCAGAGACTTTGGCTATGGAGGGGGGTCAGGGAAGCTCCTCCTAGGGCTGGAGGGGCCTGGTTCCACCTTTGGCTGGGAGGTGCTCTTGGGGTGCCAACAGGCCCCTCTCTGAGCTCCCTGAATTGTAGAGGTGACCGCTTGTGGCAGAGACCACCCCTGGGGGGTGGGCGAGTGGGGCCACCCGGTATATGGACACTTTAGATCAGGGGTCACCAACCTAAGGCCCATGGGCTGGAAGCCGCCCGCGGAGGTTGTTTGACCGGTCCACGAGCCGCCCCCAAACTGAGCTGCCCACTCACGCGCTGCGCTAAACTGGGAAACCCTTATTGCAGCATCCGCAACATGAGGGCCCGGCAGAGGAGCCCGGAAGGTTCCGTCTGGAAGGCTCTTGGCTCCTAAATCTCACCCCGCAATTCCAGGCTTGCCTTTGGGGAATTGTCTCGGGTGGGTCATTGGGATTTATTTAGTCCTAATTCTACTAATGTTTCGTTGTTTAGTAATGATTGATTCTTTCCTGGTTTTAGTGATTATTGTTTTTACCTGTAAGATGCCTTGAGTCCCATCAGGAGGAGTATTAATAAAGAAATAATAATAATAATAAGGATGAAGATGGTGATGATGATGATGATGTTGGAAGGGACTCCCAAGGGTCATCTAGTCCAACCCCCTGCACAGCATCCTTGACAGATTGCCCTCCAACCTCTGCTTATTCTCCTCCTTCTTTGGCGATCCCTCGTAGCCGAGTAAGATTGTCTTCCATAAACACGGTTTTAGCAATGAGTCCGTAGGTGACTGTGGAGGCCACTTCTGGATCCACATGTCCTTCCACAGTGGGGACACAGGTTTCCGGGTGGAAGCTGATCCCGGTGAGGGTTTGCCAAGCGTGCCTTCCTCGTAGCACGTTTCTCCCTTGCGTCCTGAGTTCGAGTGTCTTCAAAGCCCATGACACCTTTGGTAAAGGCTGTTCTCCAATTGGAGCGCTCTTTTTTTGGGGGGGGGAGAACAGCCATTACCAAAGGCTAAAGCACCCTTGACGGATTGCCCTCTGCTTCTAAACCTCCAGGGAAGGAGAGCCCCCCACCTTCCAAGGGAGGCTGTTCCCCTTGGCCTCACAAAGTTCTTCCTGAGGTGCACTTGGAATCTGGAGCAGGAGAAAGGCAGCTTCTTCTCCCTCTTCCGAGACCTTGGAAGGCAGCTCTCAGTCCCCTCTCCCCTTTTCTGTGTTCCAGACAATCACGCTCAGGTGTCCAGGAAGACCCTTCGCATCCGCATCCTGGACGTGAATGACAATCCTCCCGAACTCGCCACGCCTTACGAGGCTGCCGTCTGCGAGGACGCCAAGCCTGGGCAGGTGAGGAGCAGGAGAAAGAGCAGCCGGGGGGGGCAGCCAGACAAGGGGGGCTCTGAGCCGACAGGGCATGCTTCACCTCCATGTCTCTTGCAGGGATTCATCAGTCTGGAGGAGGACAAGGCCAGGTGTGGGACCCATATGGGGCAGGGACAGCCTTGCTGGGCAGAAAGGTCCCCCCCCCCAACCCTGGAAACTACCTCCCCCCCCCCCCCAACTGCTTGCTTTGCTTAGGAGGGATTGGGGGGTATCTGATGTGGTGTGTGGCAGCCCTGACCACTGGCTGTGGGGCTGTGGGGAGCTAGGGTCCAACAGGAGCAGGGAGGGGTTGGTGCATTGCATTGGGGGGGGGCTTTTCTCTCCCCTTTCTGTCTCTCCTTTCCTTCCCACATCCCAGCTCCTCAAGCCGCTGGGGTGGCTCAGCGGCTGTCAATCAGCGAAGTCAATCGGGGTGAGGCCTTCACCCCCACTGGGGAGGGGAGGAGGCCACTGTTCCTGTCCTGCCATGCCGGTGGGGGCACTTTGAGGAGCTGCAGTCTCTATCTGCCCCTGAGAGGCACCTGTGGCCCCACCTGCCCCAGACTCCACCCCTTGGGTGCAGTTTGAGGGGGAGGGGCTCTTCTAGAATACATATATTTTTCTGAGATTATGATAACAAATTAAAGTAAGTTTTTTAAATACAAGAAAAAGTAGAAAGAGAATACATAACAGCAATAAATGTAATTAAGGTTACAAAGCTGAAATATAAACTTAGTATAGGTTGATTCATGAGGGTTTTGACAAATACATTTGAAATAGCATTAAAGATGTCTGTGGATAATTGTCATCTGGAAGAATGGGCTGTAAGAGTTTCCATATCCATTGATCAAAGGGGGGGGCTATCTGTGTCTTTCCAATGTATCAGGATCAATCTTTTTGCGGGTGGGGGGGGCACGGAGAATCCATTGGCACTGACCAATTGCCCAGCCCCCCCCCCCCGTGTTGGGCATGTCATTTGAGATGCTCTTCTGAGCGCTGCCCTCCTTCTCTGCAGCTGATCCAGACCATCAGCGTCGTTGACCGGGATGAGCCCCAGAGCGGCCACCGCTTCTACTTCACGTTGGCCCCCGAGGCCTCCTCCAGCCACCACTTCTCCCTGCTGGATATCAAGGGTAAGCCGTGGCATGGAGCCAGAGAGCGGGGAGGGACCCCCGGGTCATCTAGTCCAGCCCCCCACCCACCTTGCCCCCCCGGTAGCCCTTCCGCTTGCCCTCCTGCATCTGAGGCCAGCAGCCCTGCCCCCCGGCCCCCTCCTCATTCATACACGCATGCAGTTGCACCCTGGGATGCTCGCAGCTGGCGTCTGCCCCATCCTTGGTGAGCCCCCCCCATGACCCCCTCTGCCCTGCCCGCCTCTCCTCTGCTCTCTCCTGGGCACGGTATAAATATCGGCGGTGACAAACGGCCGCCAACGGCCCATCTGTTTCTTTGTACAAATTTGTAGCCAGTTTTGAGATGTGATTTATAAATATTGCTGCTGGAGCCAAGACAAGACACTGATGGATGCCAGCCCAGATGGAGACACAAAGCGCTCACTTAAATCTTCAGCGGCGGCAGGAAGAGACCTTGGGCGCAAAGCTCTGCACAGCCCTCCCTGCCTGGCTTCGAGGGGGCTCCCCGGGGTCAGGCTGGCAGGAGGGGGTGGGTTGGGGAAAAGGAGGGCGCCCTTGTTGCTGCGAGGGGCAAGGAAGTTGCTCTTCTCCTGCCATGCCCGCAAGGGGGTTGGGCTGGATGACCCTTGTGGTGCATTTGGGTTTGGGCTGAAATGCCCACCAAAGTGGTGCAGGGGGACAACTCCTCTCCTTCCTGGGCTTGTGAACTTCCAGGGGCCTCCGTCCGTCCATGTCTCCCCCCCCCATGGCTGCTGGGGCTGCATTTCTTTAGCCCAGAGAGTTCTGTGTGCCCCTTCAGCAAAATCTCCCCATGGAGAGCAAGAAAACAGTAACAGGCACAACAGGAAGAAGCAGCAGCTGCTGAGGATTTATTTCATGTTCATTTATTTATTTCATAAGATTTATATGCCGCTCGATTGTGGAGAAAAAAAACCCAACCCCCAAGGCGGTTTAGAAAATTATGAAACCCAGAAAGAATGTACAGCAATCATTTAAAAGATAAAAAAAGTTAAAAATACTGAAACGGGGTAAAATTTGCACCAACTTTCTCAGCATCTGGGGTGGCCCCCAAAGAGTTCCTCATGGGCTTCTGGGATCTGGGCAGGCAAAAATCCAACCAAGGAAGCTTTTTCCAGCTCTGCACCTCCCTGATGAATTTCTGCCTGTTGTGCAGACAGCTCTCAGGGTCACATCTCCCCCCCCCCCCACAGCTGACCGAGTGCCTGGTCCTAGGGTGGCCCAGCTGCTGCTTTCTGCCCACCCCCCAATGCCATTGTGCCTTTCCCTGGGGAGTTTGAATGGCAGCTAACATCCCATGGAGTGTCCTGTGGGACACCCCCCCCCCCCGCCAGCTTGTTTTCTCCTGTTCCGGAGGGCGGGACTTGAACCCATGGCTTCAAGTTACAAGAAAGGAGATTCCAACACAACATCAGGAAGAACTTTCTGCCAGTAAGAGCCGTTTGTCTGTGGGATGGAAGGAGGTGGACTCTCCTTCCTTGGAGGTTTTTAAGAAGAGGTTAGATGGCCGTCTGGCTTGGATGCCTGAGCTGAGATCCTTGTGTTTCAGGGGGTTGGACTAGATGACTCTCAGGGGTCCCTTCCAACTCTAGCATTCTATGGTTCTATGAGCATCCCATTCCCCCCAGCCCCAACACAGGCAGGCGTTGCTGGACTGCATGGAACAAGCGCAGGGTGCAGGTGGGGGAGATGGGAGCCCCCAGAAGTCCCTCTCTAGACATCCCCAAAACACACAATGCAAAGGTGAGGCAGGACAGGCCTGCTAAGCTGCTTGGAGCCCAGCTTGGGGTGGGGACACATCCCAGAATGGCAGCCCCCAACCTCCCACTTTTGCAATGGGTGAAGGAGGTTTGTCTCCTGCTTTTTGCTTTGGAAGGTCCTCTGTGTGTGTCTGTTTCTTGGCTGGCTGGTGGCTAATTGGGAGCGACACCGGACGGCTCCTGACTGCAGGCAAAAGGAGCAGATGCAGGAACTCTCTAAAGATCTCGTTAGAAGCAAGTTTTTTGGGGGGGGGCAGGAGGAACTGGCAGCTTCTTGGGGACCCTGACAGCGAAGAGAGGAAGGCAGGAGAGGATCTGCAGTCTGTGCCTGCAGGGAGGGCGGGGGGAGAGCAACTGACTCTGGTTGTGCTGGCCCTGAGGACGAATCCTGCTGTGCCAGCTGCAAAGAGCACCTGACAGCCCTCAGGTGTGTGTGGGGGCTGCCTGGGGAAGGGGCTGCCTGCCACTCTCTGCCCATCCCATGACCCTCTGCCTCCTCGTATTAGAATGGTAGAACTGTAGGGTTGGGAGGGACCCAAGGGCCATCCAGTCTGACCCCCTGCAATGCAGGATGCCCCTTCTGGGATAACCCCCCCTCCCTCTGTCTCCCCACAGACAACACAGCCGCCGTGCACACGCAGCGCCTGGGCTTCAACCGGCAGGAGCAGGACCTCTTCTTGCTGCCCATCCTGGTGGTGGACAGCGGGCCCCCCACCCTCAGCAGCACCGGGACCCTCACCATCCGCATCTGCGGCTGCGACAGCTCCGGCGCCATCCAGTCCTGCAACACCACAGCCTACGTGGTCTCCGCCTCGCTCAGCCCCGGAGCCCTCATTGCCCTGCTGGTCTGCGTCCTCATCCTCATTGGTGAGTCTCTGCGCCCCACTGAGGGAGCCCCCTTCCTGCCCCTCCAGGGGGGAGGGCCACTCCTCCAAGAGCACCTAAGGATATTGAATGAAGGTGCCACAAGGAGGGAGCCATTCTCGCATTGCCACCCTCCGCACCTCGAGGAGGAGGCACACAAAGGCGGGCCTCAGAGGAGGATCTCAGGGTCCGGGTAGGTTCATATGGAAAGAGGCGGTCCTTGAGCCATTTAAGGCTTGATAGGTCAAGAGCAGCACTTTGAATTGGGCTATTAATCAGTAGCCAGTGCAGTTGGACCAGGATCAGTGTAATATACTCAAACCATCTTGCTCTGGTGAGCAACCTGGCCGCTGAATTCTGCACTAGCTGAAGTTTCCAAACCGTCTTCAGAGGCAGCCCTACGTATAACACATTGCAGTAATCCATTGAAGCGTTTTGGATTGTTGGAAAGGCTTCAAACCAACGTGGCACACAAATGGAGCCCGGCAAGCTTCCTCTGCGCTTGCTTCTCCTGTGCCATCTGCAGAGTCTCTTATTCTTGCGCAACGGTGTGTGTGCATGCCGGCAATTACAGACGACAGAGTCCAGCTTCTTTTCTAATCTAGAAGCTTTATTTACAACAGTGTTTTTCAACCTTTTTTGGGCAAAGGCACACTTGTTTCATGAAAAAAATCACGAGGCACACCACCATTAGAAAATGTTAAAAAAATGTTAAAAATTTAAACTCTGTGCCTATATTGACTATATATAAAGTAATTTTTCCATTTTTCCCACGGCACACCAGGCAACATCTCGCGGCACACTTACAAGGCATACATCACATTCCGGGAGAGACACTCGACATTTTTGCCTTCTCCAGCAAAAACAAAAGAAAAAAAGATACAGGAACAACAAGTATCACATTACACATTACACAGCGTCTTCCGGTGACGCTTTTCCTCCTGTGGGTGGGACGACCTGGTTGAGCTTGTTAACTCTAAAAGCTTCAAACCTCTACATCCATCCTCGAGGTTAGCAGAGACAGCAGAAGTGAAGACTTTCCCTGTAGGAGCTCAGCTGGGACACCAGGCGAAGCTGACGGAAGGTCCTCTGTGCCGCTGAGGCCACCTGAGCCTCAAGCGACAGTAACGGATCCAGAAGGACCTGCTCCTTCAGAGGAGGGTAACCCCATCAAGAGCAGGTGACCTCCCACCCATCTGGTCTAGGGAATCCCCCACTAACAGGGCCTCCGCCTGATCTGGGTTGAGCTTCAGTCTGTCGGCTCTCATCCTGTCCATTACCAAGGCAAGACACTGGTCCAGCACTCCCACTGCCTCACCTGCAGATGTCAAGGAGAAAGAGAGCTGAGTCTCATCAGCATGTTGCTCACAGCGGATTCTAAAATTCTGGATGACCCCACTCAGAGGTTTCACATAGAGGGATAATATAGACTCTGAGGAACCCCACATGGAAGGCTCCATGGGGCCTGAGCCCTTCTCAAGCCTCCCCTCTCTGGAAAGGGGCCAGAAGAGGTGGGTTTGCCTTTCTGAGGAAAGGGAGACCCCTTTGGGTAGGAGGTGCTTGGAAAGAGCCCCTTGCTCTTGTCTTGTCCCAGGGGGTCCCCTGCTCTCTCCCACCCCCTCTTCCAGCCTTGACCACTCCTCTCTCTCCCCCCCCCCCCGCCCCCGCCAGTGCTGGTCCTCCTGATCCTGACTCTGAAGCGGCACCAGAAGGGCCACCTCTCTTCCGAGGAGGACGAGGACATGCGCGACAACGTCATCAAGTACAACGACGAGGGGGGCGGGGAGCAGGACACCGAGGCCTACGACATGTCTGCCCTGCGCAGCCTCTACGACTTTGCAGAGACCAAGGGGGGCGGCGGTGGGGGCGGGGGCGAGGGCCCCCCCGTCCTGCCCTCGGAGCTGCACTCGCTGCCACAGTGGCGCCCGGCGCCCGACTTGGACTTCTCCGTCTTCAGGGACTACATCAGCAGGAAAGTGGGGCAGGCCGACGAGGACCCTTCTGTGCCCCCCTACGACTCCTTCCAGACCTACGCCTTTGAGGGGGCCGACTCCCCTCCGGCCTCGCTCAGCTCCATCGCCTCCCGCTCCAACAGCTCCGAGCAGGACTTCTCCTACCTGGGCAGCTGGGGGCCACGCTTCCGGCAGCTGGCGGCCCTCTACGCCGGGCGCCGGGGAGGGGAGGAGGATGGCGGCGCAGAGTCCTAGGCCCACCAAACCAAAAAGACCCCCCACCCATAGCGGAGGAAAGAGAGCCAGGCTGGCAGTGGCGTCCGGGGGGGGGGTCTCCGTGCAGGCACAGCCAGGTCCAGCCATGCAGCAGTGCCCCCCAAGTGCCCTGGCCTGGCTCCAAGGGGGTGTAAGGAAGGGTCAGGGCAGGCGCAGAGCAGGGGGCCAGGGAAGCCCCACTGCTTGCCCCCTCTCCTCCTCTTCCAGTGAAACTCTCCACGCCCCTTGAAGACTGCATCTCTGCCAGCCAGGACTTCTCCCCTGGCAAATTATCATTTAAATGGATCTGCGCAGGGGAGGGGGCAGCCTGCCTGGGAGGGAGGGGAGTCTTTTGTTGTCGAAATTGATTTTGTCACTTGAGTCCAACGTTTGACAAGCTTTGATTTGCTAAGCGGAGTCTCTGCCAAGAGGAGGCTGCTGCTCCTCCTGCTCCTCCCGCTGGCTGGCTCTCCTTCCCGGGTCTCCCTCTCCAGGACTTTCCCCCAGGACCTTCCTCTCTCACCTCAACCTCTGGGAAGGGGAGGCCTTTGGTTGTGGGTTCCAGGGAGGGGAGGGGCACAGCGGTTTTGCAGTGACGTTCCGTATCACATTTTGGATTAGAACCTTCCACCCCTCTTGGGGACCAATCCTCAGGGTCTTCTAATTCTCCACAGCAGAGCGCTTCTCTCCCACACACAGCCTCAGACACCCCCCCCCCCCCCGGGCAAAGACACCCCCACCTTGTCCTCCCCAGGTGCTTGCAGTGTGACACCCCCTCCCCTCCAGCAGGTGCATTGCTGCTCCATAGGGTCTCCCCCCCACCAACCGTCCCCTTCTGGGTCTGCCTGCCTGTTTGTCTCTTGCAAAAGTTGTGCGCCATTGGCAGAAGCTGGTTGCCTGGGACTCCCCCCACCTCTCGCTGCCATGGGTCTGAGGGAGGCAACTCTCTGGGGGCCAACAGTTGCCCCACAGCCTCATTGCCGGCCCCACTTCTCCCTACAAAATGCCCAGCTTTTGGGGCGAGAGACCAGCAAGGGCCCATTGGGACTTGGGGCCAAGATACAGGCCTGAAGGGTGTGTTGGGGGTGGGGGTGGGAGTGGGGCAGCCTTCATGACTCCCCTTTCCTCTGGCACCTGCTGTGACCCCAAGCTCCCTGTTCCTGGCCAGTTCCCCCCTCCTGCGCCCCTTTGCAGGCCTGCCTGACTTTACGGCTCGGACCAAGCCGAGTCACTGGTTCTCAGGATTTTCCCCAGTCTCCCTGGGCTGCTCCGGCAGTGGGAGGGGGTGGGTGGGATGGGCCTCCCCAAGCCAGCCTGGCCTTCACTGTGACTTCCCCTCTGGTTCTAGAGAGGCACTTGGGCAGATGGCAGCCCCCCCCCACTCTGTGCTCCTTGTCCAAAGGGTGGGGGCCGGATGCAGGGACAGCGGCTCTTTGCCCCCCTCCCTCTCCTCCTCAGGAACGCCTCCCATGCTCTCCCCTCCCTGTTCCCTGGGGGCAGCCGGCCTCTCAGGCCACGGGCCAAACAGGGTATGTATCTGGCGCTCCCCCCCCACTACCTGCCCTCCCACCCACCTGCCCAGAGCTGCTGTCCTGGTGACACCCCTCCACTCCTGCCTCTTTCCACCTGTAAATAGGGGTGTGTCTCCCCTGCCCCCCAAAGGATGCCCCCGCAGGAGGAGCTGGCAGGCCCATGGAGCACTTGGGGGGGGGCAGCTGCGCTTTGAGTTCTGAGCCGGCCGAGTTGCTCACCTTTGGTATTTTCACACTTTGGTCTTTCTGGGACCTGGAAATAAATGATCTCCTTGTCGTCTTCCTGGAGTCCTTTCTGCTGCTTTCCTTGGGGGGGGGGCGTCACCCACCCTGTACGTGACAGACAGACAAGGGGAGGGGCCCCAGCACCTTCCTTGCTCCATGGGGGGGGGAGGTGAGGGGAAGAACCTCCTGCTGCCCCTTGCAGCTGCTGGGCAACGAGCTCCCCAGGAGGGGACTGGCCTGTGTGTCCGTCATGCAGGGATTTTGGTTCCTTGGAGGTCTTCAGACAGAGGTCAGGTGGCTGTCTGCCAAGGATTCCTGAGCTGAGATTCCTGCATTGCAGGGGGTTGGACTAGATGACCCCGGGGACTCCTTCCATCTCTACAATTCTATGATTTTATTAAACCCTTTGCAGCTCAGCCAGGAGCCTGGCAGGGACCTGAGCCCCTCTCCAGTGCTGCACAGGGGTGACCCCAGAGAAGTGGGTCTGTGCCGCTGGCTCCAGGCAGGCGTTCAGAATCCCCTTCCCGCAAAAGAGAAATGACTCTCCCTATTCTAAAAGGGGTCCAGAGCAGATCTTCCTGCCAGTGCCTCTTGTCACGTGGCCCTCAGAGGTGTTGAATTCTTCACGACCCACATATTTTTGTAATGTGTTTAATTTATAATTCACAATTCGTAATTTGTAATTCATGACACTGTACTTCGCAATTCCCATTGAAGGGGCGGGGGGGGGGGGTCAGGCGAGACTCCTGGCTGGTCTGTGGGAGGAGGAGGAGGAAGAGGAGGAGGAGGAGGAGGAGGAGGAGGAGGGACGACGCGGAATCTCTGGCATCCCCCGCAAGAACCCTTTTAATCTGCCACTGATTTGAGGTCTGTGCTTGAGCCTCTGAGTCAGCCCCAAATCCAGCTCCTCTCCATCCCCCCCCCCCATGGCTGCTTGCAGGGGGAGGAAGGGGCAGGGAAGGATCCTGGCAAGGCGTCCCAAGAGGTCTGCAGCATTCCTTGGCAGTTTCTTGGGAGGGGAAAGTGGACTCAGATGGGCAGAGATGCTGGAAGGAGGCCGGGAGGGAGAGGATGAGAGCCCTATGTGGGGTGTGCCCTCTTCCGCTGCATGCTGACCTTGGGGGTCAGTCCCCCAGCTTCCAGAAACCCTCTTTTAACTTTTAAGCATTCCTGGGCAGGTGCAGACTGGGGGGTGTGTGTGTCATGGTTTTCCCACTCCTCTCTCATGCCCACAGCCAAGCTAGGCAGTTTTCCTGGGCAGCCAAGAGTCACTCATTGGGGCGGCTGGTCTCTGGACTAAGAATTGCCAGGCTTTGGAGCACCCATGGGTGGGAGTACCGGTAATTAAGCAGCATAGATAAATGGCTTGGATCCCTGATAAAGTTCCTGGCCACGTGTTAATCCTGCTTTTCACCAGAAGACTTCCAGGTGACTGGTGACAGTCAATTAAAACAATGTAGCTGCATTAAAATGACACAAACTTGAAAGCGGCAGAGATTAAAACAATAATTAAAAACACCCAATTAGACACTAAAAGCAGCTTCCAACACATTTAATACACTGGCAAACGGCTTTCTCCAAAAGGGAGGTTTTGCCAATGCAGTGCGGGGCTGTTTGGAGCGATTGAAGCACTGTGCTGCCTCCCTGAAGAGGGAGGGGCAGAGCCTCTTGCAGTCAAGGAAAAGCCACCCCCCCCCAGGGTCGCTCATGTAGGAGATCAGGTCATTCTGATATCCTGGTCCCAAACTGAACGGCCCTTTGAGGGTCTCTTTCACCAGTGCTTTGAACTGGGACAGGGCAAGCTGGGAGCTGGGAGCTGGGGCAAGAGCATCTTCTGGAGAGGCAGGTCCTTGGCAGTGGGATTTGCTGCCAAGGAGTGTGGTGGAGTCTCCTTCTTTGGAGGTCTTTAAGCGGAGGCTTGACAGCCATCTGTCAGGAATGCTTTGATGGTGTTTCCTGCTTGGCAGGGGGTTGGACTGGATGGCCCTTGGGGTCTCTTCCAACTCATTCTATGATTCTAGGTCCAGCTGAGCAATATGGCAACCACATTCTGCACTCCCAGAAGTTTCTGGGCATTTTCCAAAGGGGATGGGATGCATCCGAGGCCTCTGTCATGATGAGCAGGTCTGCCTTCTCCGAGAACAGAGAGAGCTGCACCACCAGCCTGAGCTGAGCAAAAGCACATCTGACTGTAGCCGTCAGCCTTCCAAGGACAAGCCAGACTCCAAGTGACAAGCCTGCCTTTCAAATGGGGGTGTTGCTCTCTCCCTCCCCTTCACCCCCACCCGCCTGATCGGGATTGAGCTTCATTGTGTTTGGCCACATTCAGTCTGTTTCCACCTCAAGGCTTTGGTCCAGCCGCCACCCTGACTGTGATGGAAGAGAGAGGCTCTCCCGCGTGTCATCTCCGTATTGATGGCTCCAAATCTCCATACAACCTTTTCCCAGCGGCTTCCTGAAGATACTAAACAGCCTGAGAGACAGAACAGAGCTGCTGAGGGCCACCAGGAGCTTAGGAGCCAAGGCACTGATGGGGAGATCCTCAGCACCACCTTCTGAAAGATAAGAGGAGCCTGCTGGATCAAGCCCATGGCCCATCTAGTCCAGCATCCAGTGGCCAACCAGGTGCCTGTAGGGAACTTGCAAGCAGGATCCGAGCGCAAGAGCTCTCTCCCCTCCCGTGGTTGCCAGCAATTGGTGTCCAGAAGCACTGGTGCCTCCGACTGTGGAGGCCTAGCAGAACCATCCTGGCTAGCAGCCACTGATAGCCCTCTCCAGGAAAGTGTCCCTGCAGGAAGAACAGAAGCCCCAGGCCCCAGATTCCAATCCCTCCGTGCTCAGTTGGTGGCATTGAAGGCCACTGAGAAGTACCAGAGGATTTTCCCACCAGGGCAACCAAGGCTGTTTCTGCGCCGACTGTAAAGCTGGATTGGAGTCTGCTCTAGATAACCCGAGGGGTCGTCCCGCACTTGCACGCCTGGGCCAAAAACGGAGCCAGGGACCAAACTGGTCCCAGATTCAACCCCTGGGATTTCCAGGGCTGTTTTTGTTTGCAAGATGAAGTCCTAGCAAGTGGTGGAGGAGTCCCCTTTAAACCCAAGACCCTGGAGAGCTGCAGATGCCAGTCAGAATGGAGAAGAGTGGACCATCCTGACCTGGGAGAAGGCAGCCTCTGATGTTGCTCACTGGAGCCCTACCTAGGAAGCTGGTTGCTCCCCCTTGAGGCCAGCTCTCTCGGGTGCCTGATGAGAAGGGCCTGAGGGGTGGAGCCTGTCCTCCTGGGTGCAGAGTGGGGTCCCTGACACAGGGATTTCAAGGGGCCAGAGGAGAACCAGGGGGAGGTAGTTGCTGGCCCAAAAAAGGGTGTTGTAGCCAACAACTCAGAAGGTTGTTGACCCTCCTTCGTGGCCAGTTGGATGGCCAGCTGACAGGGCTTCCTTAGCTGTGACTTCCACCTTGCAAGGGGTTGGACTAGATGAGCCTCGTGGTCCCTTCCAACTCCACCCTTCTAGGATTGCAGGTGGGCTGCTGTCTCAGGGAAGGATGCTGTCACCAACCACAGGAGCAGCTGGGCCCACCATTGCAGTCTGTCTCAGGGCCACTCCTGGGGGTTCCCTGTTGTGCACTGGAGGAGGAGAGGTCTGGCTCAGTCCCAGTATTGTCCTCCACAAAGAGGTCAATCCCTGAGGGCCGTTCCACTTTATACCCGCGGTCCAGATCCTTTACGTCAGTTTGGATCTGGTCAGCGTAAGTCTCTTCCTTGTTTTGGTGTCCCCAGCGATCTGTAGGACTAGTAGAGTCCGATGTTGCCTGCCCTCCTCTCTACCATGTGTCTGAATTGGGCTCAGAAATCCTGTTTGGAAAGCGAAGGCAGCAAAGCCCCCCACCCTGAATGCTGTACCTTGAATGGGGAGGGGTCTCTCGCTCCCCCTCCCCTGCAGGCAGACTCCATGGAGATGGTGTGCTTTCCTTAACTGCCAGGCATAAACTGGGGAGTTACTGCAAACCCTGCAGGTGATAAGCTGGGAGTTCAAATGGCCTTGATAAATTAGGAGGCTGTACCGAAAGCAGTATATTGAAATTCAATAGAGACAAATCTTCTGGCACCACCGAAAATCAAAACAAACGCTCGGGATTCCAGGAGAGGAATCGATAGCCAGGCCAAAGGAAGGCTAAGCTCAGCCTGGAGTCTTCCTGGGCGACAGGAGGCAAGCAGGGGTCCGAGGGGAGAGGCGTCGGTTCCTGGCAAGCGTCTGCCTGCAGCTGACCTTGGGGGGGGGCAGACTGACAGAGGGTGGGACCAGGCACCTGTCCATCTCCTGGTGTCCTGTGGCTTCTGGTGATTCAGAGAGACTGGCAGGGGCTCTCACGCCAAGGGCACTCCTGAGGGGCACCCTGGCCTCCTTGAATCTGCTGCTTTTATGATTTGGCATGTTTTCTAGTAACTGCGCGAGACGGGGAGAGGCGTCCGATTGAGGCAGTGGCTAGAAAGGGAGAGCCGGGAGCGCAGCTGAGAATCCTAGAATGGCAGAGTTGAAAGGGATCCCGAGGGTCATCCAGTCCAGCCCCCTGTGATACATGAAAGTCAGCTCAAGCATCCATGACGGATGGGCATTCAACCTCCAAGGAAGGAGAGACCAATACCCTCCAAGGGAGTCCCTTCCATTGTCAGCTCTCCTCATCAAAAAGTTCTTCCTGATGTTGAATCCGAAAATTGCTCCTTACTGCCAAATTTGCTATTTGATGTAATTTAACACTAAAGCGAGTTTTCCCTGGGAAAGGGCTTGCACCCGTGTTTTCTGGGCAAATGGAAGTGAGGATGAACCCTCAATATCCCCAGCATGCGTGCTGTGTGGAAATGGACTGTGGGAGCTGAAGAGGGGCAGCTGCCACGCTCCCCCTCCCCAAACTCGCAGTCCTTGCCTTTTGACGGAGCAAGTGGTGTCAGGGGCCACATCCTGACTAAGCCAGGCAGCTTTGCAGCTGGCAGCAGCAGAGCCTGCCTTGCCTTGTGCCTCAACAGGCTCCAGCAGCAGCAGCAGATGCTCAAAGCAGCTTAAAGGGAACAAGGCCTTTATCTCTCCTCTTCCTAGAAAACAAAATTGAGGAATTAGTGTGGGCCACAGCCTGATAAGGCAGCAGGCAGAAAGATTTACTCGTGTCTGTGTCTGTGTCTGTGTGTGTGTTTGTGTGTGTGTGTGTGTGTGTGTGTGTGTGTCTCTGTGTGTGTGTCTTTGGGGGTGTGTGAGTCCTGCAGCGGCTTCTCACTGGACAGGAAGCAGGAGGGGCTGGGTCAGGACCAGAGTGGATAATGGGGGCTGGTGGAGGGGGCAGCAGCAGAGGAAGTCCTGCCATCCGGGTCCAGCTTAGGCCAGGGGGTGGGAGACGAAGCTTCCCTGTTCCCTTCCCACCACTTTCTCAAGGCCAAGGGCACTCGGACCTTTTCCTGCCTCCCAGGGAGCAGGCTGGTCCCCCCATCTGAGTCCTGCAGGAAGCGCCTCTTCCCAGGAGTCTCCTCGTGGGGGCCGTCCATCAAGCCCCCTCTGCAAGCTGCTCCAGATGCACCAGGCTGAGCCCAGAGGAGTCTCCCGAGAGAGCTTTGGCAGAGACAGATGTGATCGGGTCGTGGAAGGGAAGCGAGATATCTGTGCTCCCACCCCAGGAGGGAGATCCATCTTCTGAGCCTTTGCCATGGGGAAGGGCCTCCTCCCCTCCCCTGGGCAGTGCCAAGGCTGCAGATGCTTCTGAGCTCCTGCCTCCACATTAAATGCACACCCATCTTCTCGTCCGGTGCTCACGCCAGAGAGCCACACACAAAAAAGGGGCATTCTGGGATCCAAACAGAAACCAGGATTTGCTTCTTTGATCTGGGATGTGCCGCTTAAAATGGGACAGTTGGCGGGTGTGCGCTTGACCTGGCCCTCGCCTGCCCCAGGGACAAGCATGGAAGTAACCAGAACCTTGCAACTGGGGGCACCTGCTAGCCTGCCCCCCTCCTGGCACCAGGTGCCCATTCTGGGAGCCTCTTGCAGGGCTAGTGTGCACAAAGACCCCCAACCGTTTTGTGCAAGGGGTGCATGAGGAATTCATTGGCAGGCTGGGCTGGGTGGAAGGAGCTGCTGCCCTGGTGCGCTGAGCTGAAAAGCAAACAGCTTCTCCCGGCCTTGAAAGGCAAACAGACCTGGAGCTGGGAGGGATGTCTCAGGTGGGCAGTGGGCACAAAGAGGCAGGGCGGATCTGCCATGAAATAAGGAAGCTTCCGCTTCAAGGCTCCAAATCCCAGAGGAGACCCAGAAGCGACTTTGGTCCACATTGCTTTTAGAAAATGGGTCTAGTAGACACAATTTGAGTCTCACGACTCATTGATTTATTTTTTTGTGGTATATATTTCAACAATCTCAGAGTTTGAGAGGGAGTAACACAGATGTTGCACGGCTCATTGTAAACAACCCCATTGAAGAAGTTAGCAGTGGTTGCCCAGACCTTGTTGCTGGTTGCAAAGGGGGCCCCATAACAGTTCAGGACCCCCAAAATGTAGGTCTGCCACTACAAAAAGGGTAGAGAGTAGGAACTGTGCAGTGCTCCCACTCCAGGAACCAAAGCCAAAGGAAGCCAAGCAAACCTCTTGACCATGGAGTGGAGGCCTTGCTCACCCTCCTGCCGCAGGATACAGGCAGGCAGGCAGGCAGAATGGGAACCCCAGGAGCAAATTCTCCCCATCCTGCCAGCGCCCACCCCTGCCAACCCATTCGGAGCAGAAAGGACCCTGGATCCTTGAGGCCCAGAGGCCATTCACCTCTCCCAGGAAGTAAGGACATAAGCAGAGGCTCTGGATCAGGCCCAAAGGGGCCCATCTAGTCCAGCATCCTGTTCTCACTGTGGCACAGGATTTGAGCACAAGTGTCGCTCAAGGTGAGGCTTAGCATGGCCAAGTCCCCCGATGCTCCTGTGGATTGGAGAGGCTGGTCAGCTGTGATGTGCTTCTTGAAGCATCGCCATCCATCCTTCATCAGAAGGTCACAGGACACGTTATGCGCACTTCGCCATAACAAGACGGAGAAAGAGGGATGGCTCCACCTCTTGGGCTCTGCCCTGCCTTGCTCTACATGAGAAGAGTCTGTGCTGGATCAGGCCAGTCAGCCTCCTGCTCCCGCAGGGGCCAGCCAGAAGCCCTAGAGCAGGACTCAAGAGCAACTGGGATTCAGAAGCATCGCTGCCTCCAACTGGGGAGCCCCCCACAAGGGCCCCCTCCTCCATGCATTTGTCTCATCCTCTTTTAAAGCCAAGATGGGGGCCATCCCTGCCTCCTGGGGAAGCGAGTTCCATAGTTTAACTCTGCACTGTGTGAAGAAGGACTCTCTTTTATCTGTCCTGAATTGTCTTCTGGCATTTCCTCTGCTGAGATGAGAAGGGTGTGTGTGTGTTGGGGGTGGGGCTGCTGCAGCCCCACAAGCCCCATTTCACGAATTAGAGGCTGCCCTTTGGGTCACTGAGCTGCCACCACCCCCAGCAGCTGCCCTGAGGATGTTTCCCAATGCCATTGCAGGGAGTTTCTCAGCACATCCCCCCCCCCCACCTTCTCTGCCTGGTCAGACTGGCCCAGGGGCAGAAGTCTGTCCTCTCCCCACCACCTCCAACAGGGACATGAGCTGCCGCTAAACACACACACACACACACACACACACACACACACACACACACCCCAACATGCAAGAATCCCATTAGAAATGCTCTCCTTCCCAGCCTCTCCGACAGGCCTCCGTCATTCCAGCCAAACTGCCTGACAAGCTCAGCTGGATCAGAGCAGCCTCTTCTGAGGAGGGAAGCACCCAGGGAAGGGCAGCCATGGGGTGTGTGTGTGTGTGTGTGTGTGTGTGTGTGTGTGTGCAGTTTAACCCTCCATGCACAGGCTGGAGAAAACACAGGGGGGCTATGCCCTCCGTAACCCCCTCCCCATGGCCCTCCCTTCCCCTGTGCTGCTGGGGGCTGTTTGTCAATCCATCCGACTGGGGTACCTCTGACATTAAGAAGCCAGCCGTTAAGATGATCACATTTCGCCGTAATGGAGCACAGATTGTGTTGACATTTGGAAAGTCACCCAGCGCAGAAGCCCCCTGCCCCCTCTTTCTCTCTCGCGGAAGGAACAAAGCGGAGATTGGGAAGGCTGGGCCCAAGATGGCCACGTTTTCTCCTGAAAAGTGGGGATGGTCAGTGCAGGTAGGCAGCGCAGACAGGATCGGGATACAGGTGGTTCCTTTGTCTCGGGAAAAGGCAATGTCCCACGGTCCTTTCCAAGGTCTTGCAATGGAGGCCAATATGGCTGTTCCTGTGTGGAAAGTAGTGAGTTTGTGGCCAAGGCAAGAGCGGAACAGGGGACCTTCTGGACTGGTGGGAGGGATGCCTCGGGCAGCACATGAGGCCTGTAGAGACAGGAATGGCCAAGATCCGCTTCCTGGAAGCCAAGAGGCCTCTTGGGACCCCCTGCCTGCCTCTTTGACTCCAATGCTGCGCTCCTTGAGGTCCAGCTCTGCCCCCAGGACTGATCTTGCCACAAAGCCAAGGGAGCCGCCTGGACCTCTTCTCCTGCCTCCAAACTCCATCTCTCTTGGTATTATTGAAATGTCGGATATAAAAAGGGTTTCCAGAACAATAAGTGTGTTTTTGTGTTTGTGATTTTTTTGGTCTTGCTCTGGAGATGTGTAAAAAGAAGCTGGGTGCCCTGTCTGCTGACTGATGGGGCCCTTTAACCAGGTCCATCAGTGGCCCCCCTTCATCAGGGAGGGAGATGGGAATGGTGGGGGCAAGGGAGGGGTGAACCAATGTCTCCCCAGGGTCCCTCTGCCCAGCACCCATGACCCAGTCCCTGTCCTTAGCACCCAGCACGCCGTGGGCCCTCTCCCTGAGACTTCTCGGCAAGACGGAGGGTGTGGAGTTGGCAGCAGCACAGCTGCCTTGGTGGGCTCTCCTCCAGCCCTGGCATTGCCCCAATGCAGCCAGTCTCTGGCACCAGCTGTCCTTCATTGTTCCCACACCCGGCGGGGCAGGAGGAATTACCTGAAATGAACTGATTAATCTCTTTAAATAACTGTGAACCCCCCACTCCCACCCCACCCCCAAGTTAATCTACTCTAAATGGTTGGAGAGCTATTCTTGGGCTCCAATCAATATGGGGCCGCCTGCTTTTCATATGTAATTCTCAGTAATTGCAGGAGCCTTTCTGGAGAAAATGACATTGTAGAAGCAGCCGGGAGGCCAGCAGCAGGAAGACCGGGATCAATTAGCTTTCTGCTCCCGGTGCCTGTCAGGTGCACAGAAGAACTGGGGAGGGGGAGAGGAACATGGAGGCCCCCTTGAGGCTGGGCATCAGGTGCTGGGGGTGATGGAGAGATGCAGCCGGAGGGCAGCGAGGGAGGGGAGGCCAAAGGGTCACTCTGCCCCCCCAACTCCAGTTACTGCAGACCCTCCTCTGGTGCAGCGCTCCCAAGAAAACACCTTGAGCAACAGACCTGCCCTCCTTCTGTCACCACCAGGGCTGCCCAGACGCTCCTTCCATGCCCACCGCTCTCACACGCAGGTGCCCAGTGTCGAATCTGGCAGCCGCGGAAGCTGAGCGTCCATCTGACAAATGTGTTGATTCCTGAAGTCCAGAGTAGAGGCTGGCCAGAAAAAAAGGCAGGAGA
Source organism: Lacerta agilis (assembly GCF_009819535.1). Classification (NCBI taxonomy): domain Eukaryota; kingdom Metazoa; phylum Chordata; class Lepidosauria; order Squamata; family Lacertidae; genus Lacerta; species Lacerta agilis. The sequence continues at coordinate 95,089,646 of NC_046317.1, read as the reverse complement.
GCAGCTGAGTTGGAAACCAACCTGGGCTGGAGGATGAAGGCTGCCCACACACCAAGCTCCAGGTGGGAAGGGGAGCTGCGCTTATTTACAACGCTGAACAGAGAGCAAACGGCAGCAGGTGGATAAAATGGTCTGCCGGGTTTTAAAGGAGCAAACTGTCGCCATCAGCTCAGGCCAGCAACCTGCATCCTCCACACAAGCGCACCGGAGACCCAGAAGGGAGCACTGGCCGCAGGATTCCACACCCTGAAATATCCCACCAAGCTGCTAGTCCTTAGGGTGCTTGGGCAGAGAGCACTTGAGGAACTCGCTGAAGGCAGGGGAAGGTTTGGTGCTGGCACGGCTGGTTCCACCTCACGTCTGGAGGAGCTGGTGGAGAATAAAGGGTGCCTGCTAAGGGCCCATGTGAGGAGCTGAGTGGGGCCCAGAGAATTCTCCTTCCCAGAATTCCCCAGGGCCTCTGGTCCTGGTTGGAGGACGTGAGACACCTCCAGCGAAGGAGTCTGCCACCTTCTGGGCCGGCTGCCTTGGGCACTGGCTGTTTTCCCTGTGCCACGGTGCTCCTGCCACTCCTGTGCCAAGGCTTCAGGTGCCACTCACCATCCACACAGCAGTTTCTGCCATCGCAGGAGCAGCGACTTAGCCGTGTGGCAGCCTGATGAATCTTCTGCCTGGTGAGCTTCAGCTATTGCCCTAGTCTAGCCCCCTCCCTTGAAGCAGCTGTGCCCCCTCCCCTCCACCGTCCTGCTGGAGCTCAGGGGGTCAAGTGGCACCCGAGTCGTGAGCCGAGGGCACGGAGGGCGCTGGGCCAAGGCAGAGCTGCCGGCTGCCTGGTGCTGAGTGGAGAGCCATTTCTCTCTCTCCCCCCCCCCACTCTACTGCCGGGGAGGGAGGGGGCCTGCCTGCGGAGAGGGAATCCTTTGCGCTTCCATCAGCCATTGTTCAGCCAGACTGTAATTTTCCAGGATGTCATTCTAATTCCGGAGGGGAAGCTTATTACTTGTGATCTCCCCATAAAGAAACTCGATGACTTACGAGGGGATGTCACTGGCTTGCCTCTCAATCCATCACGCTGGGGCCGCAGGCCTGCTCTCCAGAGGGTCTGCAGGGGGGAGAGTGACACGAGGGCGCGGGGGGGGGGGGTTGCCATCTGCAGAGCTTCTGCCATGCTCCTCGTGCCTCTACGTAACGGCGTGCTGCTGGGCTCCAGCACAGATCCTGGCGCTTCTACCGCAGCCAGACTCTGCCACAGAGACAGAATAGCACCACTGCTGGGGGGAGCTGGAGGCTCAGGCCTGGCTTGGAAGCAGAATGTGGCCCTGGAGCCGGGCAAGATGAGTCACAGGTCCTGGATCCTTATACACTCCCCACAGGCTCCTAAGAAGAAGAGAAGAGCCTGGTGGACAGGCAGAGCCCTGTCTCATAGTGGCCATATACCCCATAGAACCTAGGAATCCAGATGGACTGCCTCTGCACCTGGAGGTTCCACGTGAACATATGGCCCACCCAGTCCAGCATCCTGTTCTCACCCACAACAAACCAGCAAGCAGGATCCGTGCACAAGAGGCCTCTTCCCTCCTGCGGTTTCCAGCAATTAGCAACACCCTGCAGGAGCAGATGGCACACTGAGCCCTGCAACTCTGAGCCACCCAGCTGGGCAGCAATTTGGGCTGCCCCCCACTTGCTGCCCCCCACTTGGTGCCCCCAGGAGTCCTCTGGCTTACGGCCTGGCCTCCCAGGCACACCCGTTGGCACACAGGCTGCAGCAAATCCAAGGGGGGCACCCGGCACAGCTGCGGCCCAACTTCTGCACCGTGGCACCAGGCATGCAGCTGGGACTGTGGCGACACCATCGTTCTCAAAGCTCTTCTTGTCTCTGCAGCTGTTTGCTAATTGGTGCTAATGTGGGGAGCTCTGCTGGGGCTGCTCCAGGGACCCCATTGGGGGCTCCCAGCCGCCAGTTACAGCGCCTGCTTCCTCTGGTCCTGGTTTCCAGGAGAAGAAAAGCAGGCAGTCTTCTTTGCCCCTGCCAAGAACAATGCCCTCACCTTCATAGGGACATAGTGGGAAGGGGCCCAGGGTCATCTAGTCCAACCCCCTGTAATGCAGGAATTTCAGCTAAAGCATCCCTGACAGAGGACCATCCAGCCTCTGCTTAACAACCTCCAAGGAAGGAGAGTCCACCACCTTCCAAGGAGCTCCCTTCCACTGTCAAACAGCTCTTGACATTAGAAAGTTCCTCCTGATGTTTAGTCAGAATCTCCTTTCCTGTAAAATGAATCTGTTGTTTTGGGCCTTCCCCCTGGAACATTTGACAGCCTTCAGATATTTGAAGATGTCTTTTGTGTCGCCTCTCAAGTCTCCTCTTCTCCAGGCTAGGCCTCCCCAGCTCCCTCCACCGCTCCTCATAAATAAGGTTTGGCTTCCAGGCCCTCCATCATCCCGGTCGCCCTCCTCTGTGCACCTTCCAGTGTGTCAATTTGCTGGAGGACAACGCCATCTCATCAGTGACAAATGGGGGTCCATCTCCGGCGATGAAGCTGCTCTTTCAGGAGGAGCAGGACTTCATGGCAGGCAATGGACCAGTTATCTGGATGGAGGCGCCTCTCCCTCTCAGAGCCACCATCTTGCCAGGAGTGGGAGGGACATTAAACAGCACGGGTGCTCAAAGCAGCTCTTCAGCCTTGGGGTCACCCTCCGAGATACTGGAGACTTGGGGGACATGGAAGGGGGGCAATGAGAAGGGATTGGGATGTGGACTTCCCACAGCCAAGGCAATGGGGCCCACAGCAGCCTGCTTGCTCTTATGCTCCTCTATGTAGGGGGCAGGATGGGGGGGGGGGGCTTGGAAGAGCCTTTACCTGGTTCCACCGTGTGTAGTTTAGCCATGGAACTCCTATAGGAAGAGGCGATGGCTTTCCAAGAGGATCAGCTTAGCCATCTTGACTCAGCTCTGCCTTCACAGCTAGAAGAAGAAGAAAAGAAGAGTTTTGGATTTGATATCCCGCTTCATCACTACTAGAAGGAGTCTCAAAGTGGCTAACATTCTCCTTTCCCATCGTCCCCCACAAGAAACACTCTGTGAGGTGAGTGGGGCTGAGCAGGGGCGTCGCTAGGGGGGTGCGGTGGGGGCGGTACGCCCCCGGGCGACAGGGTCGACAAGCGGCGGGTGGGGGTGACAAGCGGCGCCCCTCCCGCCACTCCCCAGGCAACGCCGGTCACCCTGGGAGCAGCAGCGCTGCACAGACGGGGTGCTCCCTCGGCCGTGCGCTGTTGCTCCCGGGGCGACGGAGCGAGCGGCGGCGCGTGGGGGTGACAAGCGGCAGCCCCTCCCGCCATTCCCAAGCACTGCCGCTCCCTCCGTCACCCCAGGAGCAACAGCGCACGGCCGAGGGAGCACCCCGTCCGTGCAGCGCTGCTGCTCCCGAGGTGACCGGCAGCGTGGGGAGTTGCAGGAGGGGCCGTCGCTTGTCACCCCCACGCGCCGCCACTCGCTCCGTCCCCCCGGGAGCAGCAGCGCACGGTGTGTGTGGTGCTGCTGCTCCTGGGGCAACGGAGCGAACGGCGGCACGTGGGGGTGCATGCGCAGGCGCACTCTGTCATCGGATCGCCGCTTCCACAGCCTCCTTTTGAGCCGGAGAGCTTAAAAGCGAGCTCTTCGGCTTAAAAGAGGGCTGCAGAAGCGGCGCCGGCACTCCCGGACATGCCCTGGGGGCGGAGCGTCATGACGTCACAATGTGATGTCACGACGCCCCGCCCCCAGGGCGTTTCCTTTGCCGCCCCGGGTACCGCGGAGCCTTACTCCGCCACTGGGGCTGAGAGACTTCAGAGAAGTGTGACTAGCCCAAGGTCACCCAGCAGCTGCATGTGGAGGAGCGGGGAAGCGAACCCAGTTCACCTGATTATGAGTCTACCGCTCTTGACCAGTACACCACACTGGGTGTGATGCTTCTGAAATCAGCTTCTGAAATCAGCTGCTAGAAATGCCAGCAAGGGAGAGTTGCTCTTGTGCTTCTGCTCTGCTTGTGGGTTTCCCTTGGGGGCACCTGGTGAGAATAGGAGGCTGGGCTAGATGCTAGACCATTGGCCTCACCCAGCACTGCAGGACCTTCTTTGGGTCTTAGAATCATAGAATTGTAGGGCTGGGTGTGTTAAGGAAAAAATCCTGGGGTACGGTACCCCTGAGGGTCATCTAGTCCAACCCCCGGCAACACAGGAATCCCATGGACAGATGGCTGATTCTCTGCTTAAAAACCTTCAATGAAGAAGTAAGAAGAAAAGAGAGAGAGGGAGAGCATCTGTCTTCTTCTTGCAATGCCCTCTCAGTGGTCTGTCAGCCAAGGAGGGCCTCTGATGGCCACCTATGCTTCACCCCCACCCCACCCTCATCTCTGATGGCACCTTCAGCCACTGACTGACTGTTCAGGGCCATGGAGACGCTGCAAGGAGGGGCTGCACGTTGGGGTGGGAGGAGGGGGGCTGGGTGGGGCCCAGGCTGCTGCCTCTCCTGCTTCCTGGCAGGCTGGGGGGGGGGAGGGGATGCACCTCCATTAAATAAAAGGCAAGAAGACCCCCCCCACAAAAAACCCTTTTGTGATGAGTGATGACCAGCCATCCAGCTGAATCACCCAAACAGTAAAGGCAGCCACTTACACCACATTTGCATATTTGTTTAATATAAAATTATGGCTGTTCAAAGGCCGATAATTAATTGCCCGCCACATCTCTACCCCCCTCCAAAGCTCTTTTCCTGCTTACTCAGCACAATCTCTCTCCCCCCCCCCCGTCAGGTCCCTTTTCCGTGGGGCTGCACAGAGCGATAAATATGCGCTTATTGTGTGTGTGTTGCGTCGGCTGCTGGTGTCAGGCGGAATAATCATGGCCAGCCCCGCAGAAAGTAGACATATTTATGCCTGGACCGGGGGCCATGGCCACAATTTATGGCCACCGAGGCATCCCAAGAGAGGGCTGGGTGGCCTTTGCAGTCATGAGGGAGGCAGGGGGGCCTTGGGGGGGACGTGAGCTTGGTGGGAAGTCGCCAGGCCAAGGGCACGCCAGCGGGGGGAACATGGCAACCCAGAATACTATAGAATCACAGAATTGTAGAGTTGCACTCATCTCTTCCAAACCCCTGCAACCTAAGGTGGTCAGTTGCTGGAGGGGCAGAAAGGGCAGGGAGAAGCCAGGAACCAGGGAGCATTCCAGCGGGGGGCGGGGCGGGTTGTTACCGGAATGTATGCAAAGGTTGGGGGGGGTTGCCCCTCCAGCGGACATCATTCGCACTCACTACCAAAATCAACACAATCACTCCTGCATCTGTCCCCACAAAACACTTCATCACACAGGATCCCCCCCCCCCAATCTCTCTTCAAAGGGCCTCCGCTGCACATTACCAAATGTGACAATTCACTGATAGATGTATCTATGTTGTTAAGGAAAAAATCTAGGTGTGAGGCTGCTCAGTCACCCAGCTCCTCGGGCAGAGGCCATGGGTCCCTGCGGGATAAAGGAAGGAGTCCAGCCACCAACTGAAGCAAATTGTAGGCCAAAGTTTATTGCGCAACAGGTTCAAGACAAGATTGAACCCTGAGGATGGGGTGACAAGAACTTTTAAAACAAAACAAAAAATAAAAAATAAATCCTTCCAGTAGCACCTTAGAGACCAACTAAATTTGTTCTTGGTATGAGCTTTCGTGTGCATGCACACTTTTGACTATGGCAGACCAACACGGCTACCTACCTGTAACAAGAACTTTTAAAGACTTTGATCCTTTCCCAGCATACAATTCGTTAGGCATCATCACTACATCATTGCTACATCACTACTACATCAGAAAAGGGGAGGGTTGTACAAGATTAACCTAGAAGCAATGCCCTGGGGTGAAATGCAAATGCAAGATAAGTATCGGAGGTACATCCTAAGTATCCACTGGGAAAGAACAATAGGACTTTGGTTTGCATAGTCTGTCACCTGGGGGAAAGCATTTGCCCAGTGATTGTCCCTCTGGGTACTTCCCTGTGCGTATGTGACCTCCCGCTAAAGGGATTATGGCGGATAAGCCCTTGACCAAAGGTACAAATCAGCAGTAGAGGTAAAACCAGTGATTTTCTATGAATTTCCAAGTGTGGAGGAGACCTTGTTTAGGTCCGTCCGTCCCATTCCGTAACAATGTACTGGCTCAATGGGAAAACTTTCAGATTTCTGCCGTTCCAACTTTGTTCTGGTCAGGAGAAAGATAGCTACCGAAGAGGGGACTTGGGACAAGAGTAAAGGCAGCCATAATCACCAAAACCTGAGAACACATACTCAGCAGCCTCTTGCACAAGAGATATCACTGGCATCCTGGCAGGTGGGTACCAGACAGGTAGCCAACCCAATGGCAAACTGTCCAGAAATGGTCAGGACAAAGGAGGGTGATTGCCGTGACCAGGAAGACAGAAACTTGTAAATGTTTTCCTTTGCATCACTTGATATATTCAGGTACGTAGCCGTGTTGGTCTGATGCAGTTGAAATTAATTAATTAATAATATTGTCCACTAGTTTGTCTCTAAGGTGCTACTGGACAATTTTTTTATTTTATTTTTATTTATTTCAATCACTTGATAGGTGTGAGGTGGAGGTCAAGAGAGGGATGGGGGCAAACTTGACACTCAGGTTTCTGTTACCAGACCTTCCCAATTTGTGATGTATTGATGATGCATGTGTGTTGCTACATTGGGGTGTTGTGGGTATAAAAGGGAAAACTTATAATTAAAAAAGTGAGCCAAAGGAGTGAGGCGAGGTGGTACTGCCACCACTGTCTGTGTGCCATGGACGGGCAGGTCAGACTTTCAGCTGATGAGGTCATTTATTTGGGGGGGGGGAAGGACCAGGACCGCTGAGACCCATCTCTGCCTGCCCTGCAGCTGGAAGTGCAACTCTAGATGATGCTTTCAGGTACATATTGCCTTAATCTGAAAGCATTTAGCACTTCAAGCAAACCAAACTCTATTATTCTTCAGGAGGCTGCAGAGCAGAGTAATGGTCTGCAAAGCTGCCATTCAAATTGCCGCCCTCTGCATTGAGCCAGAGGAGCCATTTCCCAGGAATGAGGGGAGAGCTGCTCCCCCGCAGCCAGCCAGCTATCCTTGTCCGGTCTCATTTTCCTGGCTGAGTTCCTTCAAGTTTGCCTCCCCCCCCCCCCCAGTGTAGTCAGGCAGTTGTTGTTGTGTTAGGACCCTGCAAGCAAAGCGGGGGGGGGGCTGAGTGCTCCCCACTTTAGATCTTGCTGGCCCCCCTCTGTGGCAGGGGCCTCTCAGGATGGGCAGGGGCAAAAAGGCCATGCCAGTTGCAGAAGGGGGGGAGGCAGGAAAAGAGGAGATGATACCTAGCATGGGAAAAGTGAGCAGAGAAAAAAAATTCCTCCCTCTCTCGTAACACTAGAACTCATGAAGCTGGATGTTGAAAGATTCAGGACAGATAAAATTCCAGCAGCGCAGACTTCAACTGTGGAACTCCCTCCCACAGGAGGCAATGATGGCCATGAATTTGGATGGTTTTAAAAAAGGATTCAGCAAATTCATGGAGAAGGAGAGGACTATCGGTGGCTACCAGGCAGGATGGCTCTGCCCTGCCAGTTAGAGGCAGTAAATGCTGCTGAATCCCAGTGGCTGGAAACCCCAGGAGGGGAGAAGGCTCTTGTGTTCGGACCCTGCTTGCAGGCTTCCCTTGGGGGCATCTGGTTGGCCACTTTGAGAACAGGATGCTGGAGAGACAGGGTGGGTCTTTTGACTTGATCTAGCTACAGCCAGCTGCCCTTCTGATGTCCTTTGGAGAGATGCCTCCCAGGTGGGCCCTCTGCCCTCTCTCCTGCTGCTTCTCTGGACTGGCTACCTGGTGCCTCCTCCTCCTCCTCCTCTGCTGCTGCTGCTGCTGCAGAAGGCCCAGTGCAACCCTCCGAGATGCCCCCAGTGTTGGGCGACTCGCCTATGGCTCCATGGGTCCTGCATCTAAACTCTCCACTCTTTCAGAACTTGCATGCTTGGACTTCTTTCCTCACAAGGCAGGGAACTTCTAGATTTATTACATACACATTTTACCCCCTTCTTCCCAAGGGAGCCCAGGGCAGCAAGCTGAAAGCAACAGAAACCTCTTAAAAACCAGTTTCAGGGAAGACGCAGGTGGGAAAGATCTCCACTTGAAAGACTGTTTGGAAGAGGAAGGTCTTCCATCTGATAAGAGAGGAGATAAGTCGTCCTCTCAAATGCCTGCTGTAAACCGTCTCTGCTTGGTGTTTGGCTAAGGGGTCAGGCAGCTTCTGGTCTTTAGAAGTTGTGACACCTTTGTTCTGGTTCCCCACTTCCTTGCAAGGGCAGGGGCCTCTATTGCAGCAGAAAATAGAGATCTTTTTGGTGTTAAAAAGGCAGCAGAGGTGGCTCCAGGGGCAGCCATTGTGCAGAAAGAAGCTCCTGATAAGATGGTATCTCTCCTTAAAAGGGTTGTTGGAAGAGGAAGGCACAACAGAGATGGAGCCAGCCTGATATTCAAGCAGAGGGGACTCCAAAGGGTTGAGGTCACCACCCCTATTGTGTACAATTGGCCTCCTGAGAAGATAGCACAAGCTGCAGATCACTTCTGTAGGTGAGGGAGGGGGGAGACCACCTTTCAGGTCTCCTGGCTCCCAGGTATATAGGGCTTTAATGTGTGTTTCTGTGTACAATAGAAAGGGGGGAGCTGCACACAGAGAGAGGGACATTTACACCTGCAATCCATGAAGGGCCGTAGCTCTGTGGTGGAGCATCTGCCTTCAAAGAATCATAGAATTGCAGTTGGAAGGAATATTTTGCCCAATGTGGGACTAAAACCCACAACCCTGAGATTAAGAGTCTCATGCTCTACCGACTGAGCTACTTGTTGACTTGGAAACAGAAGGTCCCACGTTCAGTCCCTGCTGGCATCTCCAGGGAGGGCTGGAAGAGACTCCTGCCTGGAATCCTGGACAGCCACTGCTGCCAATCAGCTTTCGGTGTGCCCCCCCCCTAGTTTGACATGGCTATGGGCAACAAGAGCTGGTTCTGCCCCTTGTGTCGCTCAGCTGTGAGGGGTCCTTTGTGGCTTCCCTGGTGGCAGAAGGCAACATCCTGCAACAGCCTAGGCATGAGATGCTTGAAGGCTCAGAAATTGCTCTCTCTCTAGGAGAATGAAGCAAGACATGGTGGAGGCGAGAAAAGGATTGGGAAGCGGAGAGAGAGAGAGGCTGCTTCCCTCAGCAAAAAAGGAACCTGGGCCTGAGGGGATGTTGGCAGTTTCCAAATGCCAGAGACCCAGGGCCTGCTTTGCACAGAGGCAGGCTGGCTGCTCTCTCTCTCCTTTTCATAAGAGCATGAGAAGAGCCTCTTGGATCAGCCCAGTGGCCCATCTGGTCCAGCCTCCTGCTCTCACAGTGGCCAACCAGGTGCTCCAAGCAGAACATAAGCACAGAGCCCTCTCCCCTCCTGGGGTTTCCTGCCAGAGGTGTAGTGGGGGGGGGGAGCAGGGAGGTCATGGTTCCATGTTGCACCCCCATAACAGGCACAGAGTCCTGGCAGCTGAGGCGCAGCAGCAGGCGGGTTGGTCTAGTGGTCAGGTGGATGGAGGCAGCAGGCGAGGAGCTTGTTGAAGGCGGGCTCCATTCACCCTCCACATGGGCTCCACACACACACACACCCCACTGCACATCCCCAGTTCAGCTGCTCAGTTCACCAGGGAGGCGCAAGACTTGCCCCGTCCCGGGTGCCAGCAACCCACGCTATGTCACTGTTTCCAGCAACTGCAAGCCTTGCCGCCTCTGAATGTGGAGGCAGAGCAGAGCCATCCTGGCTAGGAGCCAGTCTCTCCTCCTCCTCGAATTTGCCTAATCCTCTCTTAAAGCCATCCAAGTCAGTGGCCATCACTGTCTCCTGTGCTAGGGAGTTCCAACATTTAACTCTGTGCTTTGTGAAGAAGTCCTTCCTTTTATCTGCCCTGAATCTTCCAATACAATTTTCAGCTTCCCTGGGTGTCCACAATTCATAGCATTATGAGAGAGGGAGAAACCTTTCCACTTTCTCCATTCTGTTGTTGTTGTTGTTCTGTCGTTCAGTCGTGTCCGACTCTTCGTGACCCCATGGACCAGAGCACGCCAGGCACGCCTATCCTTCACTGCCTCTCGCAGTTTGGCCAAACTCAGGTTAGTAGCTTCGAGAACACTGTCCAACCATCTCATCCTCTGTCGTCCCCTTCTCCTTGTGCCCTCCATCTTTCCCAACATCAGGGTCTTTTCCAGGGAGTCTTCCCTTCTCATGTGGTGGCCAAAGTACTGGAGCCTCAACTTCAGGATCTGTCCTTCTAGTGAGCACTCAGGGCTGATTTCTTTGAGAATGGATAGGTTTGATCTTCTTGCAGTCCATGGGACTCTCAAGAGTCTCCTCCAGCACCATAATTCAAAAGCATCAATTCTTCGGCGATCAGCCTTCTTTATGGTCCAGCTCTCACTTCCATACATTACTACTGGGAAAACCATAGCTTTAACTATACGGACCTTTGTCGGCAAGGTGATATCTTTGCTTTTTAAGATGTTGTCTAGGTTTGTCATTGCTTTTCTCCCAAGAAGCAGGCGTCTTCTAATTTCGTGACTGCTGTCACCATCTGCACTGATCATGGAACCCAAGAAAGTGAAATCTCTCACTGAATTCTGTACATCATTTTATAAACTTCCATCAGCCTCTCCCTTCCCTTTTCTCTAAGGTGAAAAGTCCCAAACGCTGTAACCTTTCTTCATTGGGGGGGGGAGTCGCTCTTAGTAGCCCTTTTCTGACCCTTTCCCACAAGATCCTTTTTGAGGCAAGGTGTCCAGAACTGTCCACAGCCCCCCAACTGCGGTGGCACCATAGTTTTGTATAATGGCATTCCGATACGGAATGAGTCAAGAGCAACGCTCCCTTCCTCTCTTCTGAGGAGGTGGAGAGAGCCGTGAGGAAGCAGACTGTGTTTGATGCTGCTGTGTCAGGAACCTGGCGGTCCTTTCCTGGGGCTCCTCCTGCCCAGCTGCTCCTGGGATCCAAATTCTGCACTCAATGGGTCCACCCTCCCCACCCCACCCCCAACCTCAGAGCAGCCCTTCCTTCTGCCCCTTCCCCGCTGGCACCGTCCTTCGAGTCAGATGCCCCAGAGCTTTGCCGCTGACCCTGTTCTGGAGCCTCTTGGAAGTTCTCTTGCTCCGGCATCTGCCTTGCAGTCACCCGAGGGAGGCTGGGGGGCTCTTCAGCCATCATTTCACGGCGGGAGGCTTGGCAATTATTTCTTGAGCTGATTAGGGCTGATTACCACCCTACCACCCACCAGCCACACAAGTGGGGTGAGGCGGAGGGTAGAGGAAGGGAAGGCAAGAGCCCCGGGGAGCTCTCCTGCAGCTGCAAGCAGGGCCTCTCCCCCCCCATGCCCCATGCCCTTTGGGGTGATGATGGCTTCACAGCTTCTCCTTTCTGGCTGCCACACTTTCCTCCTCCTCCTCCTCCTCCTCCTCCCCTGCCCTGGCTCATTTGCCAGGACCACCACCTGGAACCCAAGAGCTGGTCTCTGACACCTTCAAGAACACCCTTAGCAGCACTTTCAAGAATCTCAGAATTGTAGAGTTGGAGGGGACCCTGAGGATCATCTAGTCCAACCCCCTGCAATGCAGGAATATGCAGTTGTACCATTTGGGGGGTCAAACCAGATCATGGCTTGCCCCACTCTTTGGTACAAGAGATTGGGGTGGGCATCCTCCTTTGTTTCCAGTTGGTGCAGGCGATGGAGCTTCCTGCTGAAATCCAAACTGCATACCTGCTTCTTCAGATAAAGTGCAGCTCTCTCATGAGCATAGAAGCTGCTGGGCCCAAGAACTGCTCAGCCAGGGTTGTGTCTCTGTGGATTCAGCTTCAGCTTCCTGGCCCTCATCCAGCACACCAGGCAGTGGTCCAGGGTCTGTACAGCCACGCTTAATTCAGATGTAACAGAGAAATAGAGTTGTGGCTCATCAGCATACTGGTGACACCCAGCTACAAAGCCCCAGAGGACGGCTCCCAGAAGCTTCCCAGAGATGTTAAGCAGCGCTGGAGACAAGATGGTCCTCTGTGCCTCCCCCTCAGGCACAGTTGCCAGGGGGCTGATGCAGCAGCTCCATGCTGCTCTCTGAAATTGGAACCACTGCAGCCCCCAATTCCCAATTCATGGAGCCGCTCCAGGCAGATTCAGCAACTAATGGTACCCAAAGCTGCTGAGAAAGTGGGAAAGAGCAACAGGGTGGCCCTTCCTCTGCTCCTCTTCTGGTCAAGGCCAAGGCTGATCCAGTTCCCACATAGGGCCTGAACCCAGGTTGGAAGGCGTGCAGACCATCAGCTCCCCCAGAGGTGCCCAAGGAGAGAGGGATTAATGACCGGGGGGTGGGGTGGGTAGTTGAGAAATATCTCTGGGTTCAGGGTGGACTTACAGTATTCAGCAGGAGACCCCCTAGCAGGCACTGTTCGGCTGAAGAGCCATAAGAACATCAGGAGAGCATCTGTTGGATCAGGGCCAATGGCCCATCTAGTAGATCAGGGGTCGGCAACCTGCAGCCTATGGGCCACAAGCAGCCCACGGGGGTTGTTTAAACGGCCCATGAGCTTCCCCCGAATTGAGCCGCTCACTCGGCAAGTCCCAGCGCACTGTGCTAAACCGGTACGGAGCAGAGCAGGGACTTGCTTCCCCAGCGCCGAAAATTGCACCTGCGCAAACGCAATCCGGCCCACGGAGCGAACTCCGTGGGAGTGAACTGGCCCAGGCGGGGTAAACCTTGCCGACCCCTGTAGTAGAGCATCCTGTTCTCACAATGGGAAACCTGCAAGCAACTCTCCCCTCCTGAGGTTTGCAGCAACTAGTAAGAAAGTTAGCAAGCTCTTTTGGCCATGCACTTTTTATTAATACCCCGCAGGCCTCCCTCAGGGCCTTGACTGTAAAAGTGGGGCAGCAATTACAAGAGGTATGGAGGAGCCAGAGGAGGCCGGCCGGTGGGGAGGGCGAGAGCAGAGCCTCCCTCCCTTCCCGGCAGGTGGGTGGCTCTTGGGGATGGGGGGGCTGGCTCCACTGCTGCTGCTTTTATGCTTCGCCAACCTCCCTGCCGCCTCCCCCATCCCCCTCTCCCTCCTGGGAAGCAGCAGCAACCCCCACCTGCCAGGAAGCAGGTAACATCTCAGATCCACCCTGCACGGCAAACGGCTTCTAGATAAAAAAAACACACACACATAAAACAGTGTCTCAAAAGCCACATGCTTGTAAAGCCCTCGTTCCCATGGAAACCTATTGTCAATAAGGCTAAACAATTTTTATTTTTCCATACAAAAATACCGTAACGTACATATTGCCTCGAAGCAGCTCAAAAACATTCATTTGGAAGAATCCCAAGGAACCTGTGGAAAAATACGCTGATAAGAAACATTCTGGGGTGAGAGACCACTCAACAGCCCAGTTCGTTGGGGTCCAAGTCCCCCGCAGGTCCATGCGGTCAGTAAAAGAAGGAAGTTCCAGCCAAGTAATCTGGAGCAAAACAGCGGCCAGTAGACCATGATCTTTATTGTTGCGCAACAGGTCCCCCCACAGGAGTAAGAACCCCCAGCATGGAGTGACATCCTCTTTCAAAGCTTCCCCAAATCACCCAGAATACAGTTTGTACAGCATCACGGATACATCATCCTTACATCACTGACATGTCACAAAAGGGGAGGGGTAGACAGGGGTTGCACTAATTCAACCTTGGCAGACATGTCCACACATGGCTCTTAAGACCTCTCAAGTACCTATCACCAAAGAACCATAGAACTCTTCACATATCCTTGTCCTGGGGCAATCCGGGGATGAGCTCTTGGGATTTTAGCTTGGCGATTGCCACCCTTGGGCACTCCCTGGGTGGGGTGTTGCGTATGTGCTTGAGGGATTATGGCGGGAGAGAAAGGTAAAGGAGTCCTTTCTCCTAAGGCCAAAACGGCGTTGGAATGAAGAGAATTGGTCAAACTACTGGTTTTATATGAATTTATAAAGCTAGGTATCTTCCCTGAGCTGTCAAGTCAAAAGAATACATTCAGGCATAATATTTGTAACATTGTAACAACTTTAAAGATGTGGTAACCCCCCCCCCATCATTTCCGCTGCTGCATGTCCGGGTTGGACCTGTGGCCAACCAGGCTGGGCCAAGAGAGGCTTTTGAAGTGCCTTCTATCAGACAATCGTTGTGACCCACAAACTCACCCCTTTCAGGGATTGCCATTAAGAACTTCAGAAGAGCCTTTTGGCTCAGGCCAGTGGCCCCTCCAGTCCAGCCTCCTCTTCTCATGGGGGGGGCGACTAGACACGCCCAATGAGAAGCCTGCAAGCAGGATCCAAGCGCTAAAGAAACAGGCATTCAGAAGCTCTGCTGCCCCGACTATGGAGACAGAGTGTGACCATTGTGACTCCTGCCCATACATCGCCCTCGCCTCCTCCTCTGGGAATTTGTCTAATCATCTTTAAAAGCCATCTAGCTAGAGGGGCATCTGCCTCCCGTGGGGGAGCAAGTGCCATAGTTTGTGCTGTGTGGGGGGAAATATTGATTCTCTATTGTTAAATTGATATGCCACCCTTCATCCAAAGTTGACAGGGCAACCTTCCTTTAGCTGTCCTGAATCTCCCAACTTTCAGCTTCCTGGATGCTCTTCTCTAGGCCTGGCAGAGTTTTATAAGCCTTTATTACCTCTCACTCACTTTTCTCTAAACCAAATAGCCCCAAATGTAGCAGCCGTTCCTCATAGGGGAGTCAGTCCCATAACAAGCCCTAAATTTTTAGCTTGGTTCAGGGTAGATCTCAAAAGACCAGGCACATTTACAAGCAGGATCAAAGTATCTCAGTTTCTTATGAAATCTAAATTCATTTTCTTCCCACTCCTCCACCTGGCATTGTCCGAAAATAGATTACGGAAGAGGAAAACAATAAAAATTCTTCGTTTGGGCCTTGTGGGTTTTCCATTTCAAAATCTACTGTCTCTCCTTTTAAAGTAAAACTTTATCACTTGCCTAATTAACTTTCTTGACAGCCCAAAACTGAAGGTCTGATGCGGTATTGATTTTTCTCGAGAACATGAATAACTAGTGGGGTGCCCAGCTACACATCTGTAAGGCTGCAGAGATCATCTCCTGTGCTCATTTTTAAAACTACATCAATGCGAATGGGCTTAAATGGCACCAACTGCAGTTTAGGAGGACACTTGAAACCTGTCAGGTTGAGTGTGAATCTGCAATAGACACAATGGCCAGGTGGGTGATGATTGCGACATTTTGGAGTGGCTGGTGGTGCCCAGGACTTTCCCCCTTAAACACAAAGAATCATAAAATTGTAGGGTTGGAAGGAGACCCTCAAAGGTAATCCAATCAAACCCCCTGCAATGCAGGAATCATAGCTAAAGAATCCCTGACAGATGGCCATCCAACCTCTGCTTTAAAACATCCAAGGAAGGAGAGTCCACCACCTCCAGAGGGAGACTGTTCCACTGCTGAACAGCTCTTACCATCATAAAGTTATTCCTAATATTTAGTCAGAATCTAATTTTGTGTAATTTGAATACCAGTCATTAATTTCCCCACTGGTGTACACATCCTTTACATATCATGCTACATCCCCTCACTTCCTGTTTGCTTTATTCCTTTTGAATAGGTTATACCTCTCAGTTATTCCATTTCAATCATGAGTCTTATTCTACCATGTTTCAGTGGGATATTGTATCATATTTGCTTTCTTGTATTAAGAACTCAAGCTCATCTTGCTTATTCCCCATACTCTGTGCATTAGTATAGAAATAACTGAAACCACGAGTCATTCCGTCCAGCTGCTTCCATCTTGCTTTTTCCTGCCCATTGGCAGGTTCCTATAGTGTGACTTCAGTTTATTGTACATCAAGGAAGTTCTAATTCCGAGTACTTTGTGTCCCTCAGTCCTCTGAAATATTGTTGCCTTCCACCTTAGGATTCAGTTTAAAGCTCGTCAGACTCCTAGCAAACACTTTCTTTCTGATTGCTGTGAGGTGCAAACCACTGGCGTAGGAAGAGTGGGGCGGGGCGCCCTGGGCAGCACAATCCCAGTACGGTTCCATCTCGGCTGCCCCCCCACCAGCACTGCGTGCCACGCCCCTGCAGGCGGCATGCCCCACCCCCAGAATGCGTGCCAGCCCGCCCCCGCCTGCTTCCCGCCCCTGGTGCCAGAGCATGAAGCTCCACCACTGGTGCAAACCATCTCTTGCCAGAAAGCCTTCTTCATGGAAACAGAGGCCATGGTTCAAGAAGCCAAATCTTCCCCCACGAAACCATTTCCACAGCCAGTTTCTTCCTTCCAATATTTTCCTTTCTCTTCCTGGACCATGTGCAATAGGAAGTCGAGATTAAACAACCACCTGTGCCTCCAGGACACTGTTAACTGAAGTATTTCTCACGTCTCTGGTTCTTTTGAAGGAAATCAATGCCTTTTCTTGGATGCCCTGGTATTCCCATTGAAATGTACTAATATCTTTTAACGTTACTGTGTAAAATATTGGTTACGTAATGAGATGTCAAGCTACAGTTTAGCCGATTGGAAGATTTCTGCTTGCATGTTACTAAAAGATTATCATGTGTCATCATGGCAGCTGCCTCCAGACCTCTGCCTGCCACCTCCCTAACACGGCCTCTCGAGGAGCTGATTACTTAATCTTTTAGATTCCTGGAAATAAGATTTTTTTTCTGAAGAGCAATTATGTCTCAATCTTATAAACTGTCCATGCAGCAGTTTTTTTCCTGCAAGAACAGGGTGTGTCAGCTGTCAAACCTCAGAGAAATGTTTTTATCCCCGCGCTTCTCTCTAAGTAGCCAAATGTTTGTTTTCCACTCTGACCAGCCAAGTCCAAAAAACATTTCCTGGTGACCCTGTCATATATCAAACATGAACTTTTTGTCTCTGGAGTTTATCCACTCATGAACTTTTCTCAGATTCCTCCTTCCAAATGGGGGGAAATGGTCTGTGTGCCTGTCCCCCAAACTGCAGAGTGTTGAGATGGGCCTGCCTTCTTCCTCTTTTCCATCGGATGCTTCCTGGCTGTGTTTTCCTGGTGTAAAACCACTTTCCCTGCACCCTGTAACCACCCAGTCCCACTCCTGGCCAGTCAAATCAGTCCCAAGGGCAGGAGGTACTTGGGCAAACACTTGCCAGCACCCTGGGCACCTCGCCAGGTCTCAGGTGCTGAAAGGGACCCCATGGAAGCAGACCAGACAGCAGGAGGGGCCAGGTCATTATTAGACATAACTGAGGTTGGGGCTGGGTTCATCTGTGGCTTTGTCTATTCATTGTTTGCTAATTCTCTGGTCCTGTTATTTCAATCCATAGGCTACACTCAGAGAAACCATGTTAAACATCCATTAGACTAGGGCCTGTCGTAATCAGCCCATCTAAAATAGAGGTGTCTCAACCAGTTGGTCCTCCAAGTGGCTCCTCTGGGTGGGGGTCGCACTCTCCCTCCCCCCCCCCCCCCGTCATAGCTTGGGAGTGCTGTGAGATGTGGCCCTCTTGTGGACACGGGTGGTGCTGTGGTCTAAACCACTGAGCCTCTTGGGCTTGCCAGTCAGAAGGTTGGAGGTTCAAATCCCTGCAATAGGGTTGCTCTGTCCCAGCTCCTGCCAACCTAGCAGTTCGAAAGCATGCCAGTGCCAGTAGATAAATAGGTACCGCTGTGGTGGGAAGGTATTGGTAAATGGCATTTCCGTGCGCAGTGTCCCATTGCACCAGAAGCGGTTTAGTCATGCTGCCCACATGACACAGAAAGCTGTCTGTGGGCAAATGCCGGCTCCCTTGGCCTGAAAGCAAGATGAGCACTGCAACCTCATAGTCGCCTTTGACTGGACTTAACTGTCCAGTGGTCCTTTACCTTTTACCTTTACCAAGTTGTGTTGGGGCTTCAAGCCTCTCCCATCAGGACAGGGCTGCTCAAGAGTGGCTGGTTTGCACAGTGTCCACACAACCTCATCCTTGTCGAAAGGCCATCCCATCTTATTTCCTGTCTTTCCATTTCTGGAGAACATCCAACACACACATATTTTTAAAAACCCAACCACAGAAACAGTAAATCTGGGTGGAATGAGGGGGGGAAATGGATCGGAATTTTGAAGAAGGTGACCCCCTTATGGACAGTGCTCAAAACTTGAACACATGAACAGCACCGTTGAGTGACCCTCAGCTGGCCTGCATGGAAGCAACCCAGAAGAGCAATGAGGCTTCCAGCAACTGGTCTTCAGAAGCATTGCTGCCTCCAACTGTTGAGGCAGAACACAGCCATCCTGGCTAGTAGCCATTGATATCCCTCTGTTCCCTGAATTTGTCTAATTCTCTTCTCAAGTCATCTAGGTTGGTGGCCCTCACTGCCTCCTGGGATGGGCTGAGGTCCCTCTTCTGGCTGGTGTTTTTTCCCCCAGCCTCGGGTGAGAGGCAGCACCAGCTGAGACCCCTCCTGGCCTGAGAGAGCCCGGCTGCGGTTGCTACAATCTTCCTGCAACATCAAGGTGCCATTTCTGCAATGTATTCTGTGTTGGAAGGCCGCCCCTGAACACTGTTCTGAAACTTCCACTGGTTTTGATTACTGGCTTAGCTACCTTGTTACTTGGAGCATGCTGGTCTGAACATCTCTCAGCGGTTTTGGGAAATTGCGCTGACTTTCAAAGCACAATGTGAGGTGGTTTTGATCTTTAAGGTCCCAAAGATGTTGGAGTAACATTGGTGAAAGAACCACCTCCTTGTATATGACTCTGCTTCTTTGTAGATCCTTTCCAAGCCTCTCCTTTCTTCAGAAGATGGCTAGATGATGAGCCAGCAGAGAGGCTTATCCATCATGGCACCTGCTGGTTGGTAGAACATCCTGCTACAAGCAGGTCCCACATTGCTATTAGATGATGAGCTGAGGTGATGATAAGCTAACTGGTTATTTCCCCTGGATTTTTATCTGTTCTGCTGCCTCTGCTTCTGTTTTGCTGATTTTATTGGTGTCTTCTGGGTGGCTTTTATTGTAAGCCTTTTGGATAGTTTCAATAGCAAAGCAGCATACAAATATATTAAATATTGCTTTTATCTGCTGCTTCTGCTTGCCTCTCCTCACCTGAGATGTGCCCAATTCACTGCAGCTCCCCGCAGAGGCAGATTTAGGGGAGCTCAACCAGTTTGCCTGCACTGGGCACCAAGCCAAGAGGGGGCTCCAGGAGGTGCCTCAACCATGGATTAGAACAGAAGGCGAGAGGTGGGGGCGCACCAAATTTTGGGGTTGCACAGGGAGCTGCTGAAATTTGAAAGCCTAAAGTCCTCCACTGCTCACTGCTCCTTGAACCCGTGGCCAGCCCGTTAGAAGGCTTCTCCTCCGGCTGGGGCTTTGTTGAAAGCTCTTTGCAAGCCAAAAGAGTCCATGTCTGCTGGTCCTCCCCCACCTCCATGCCAGCTTCTCTCTCTTCCCTTATCTACACCCCCACAGCCTTTGGTTCTCATTCGCCAAGGCTGCAATACACAGCTATTTCATTTTTTAAATACAGCTACAAACGGGTGAAAGGCCCGGCCAGGTGATTTCACCTGCAGCCAGGTGACTCTCCTCTCACCTGCCCACCCTTTATCCAATGCTCAGAGCAAGCAGGTTGTTGCCCTACCAGTGCTGTGCTTGGGCTGCTTCAGGGCTAAGGGGCAAAGGCTCTGGGTTTCCTTTGTCCCCTGCAAGCCTTCCTCCCCCCCCACCCCCACCCCATGATCCCCCTGTGGCCAAGCATCACGGCTGGCCTGCCTGTCTTGGTCCTGGAAAAGAGATGTGCTCAGGCAGTTTTTAATAGAGATGAATCCACGACAATTTCTGCGGCGTCAGCAGGCTGAAGTGACAGGGAACTGTCTGGGAGCCAGCCCAGCCCTCCTTCTCACTAACATCCTTCCTTTAATTAAAATTGATAATTGTCCTCTCTTGCTTCCTTTGTGCCGCCAGATCAGAGTCACACGGCTGCGAAGAGCAGCAGCAGCGAGAGAGAGAGAGAGAGGCCGGCCTGCTCCTGCCCCGCCAATGCGCCACCCAGCCTTTGTTCTGCGCTGTTCCTGCAAAGTTTTAATTCCATCCCAAGGAGAGATTAAAGCCGAGGGAAATCCTTCCAGAGGCGGCGGCAGCAGGAGGCAGGCAGGGCTGCAGCTGAGCCACTTGGCAAAGGAGACCTGGCGCCTCCTGTCAGCTGAGCGAGGGAGAGGCGGGCATGGGGGCCTGCCCTCCAAATGCCTCCTGCAGGGCGCTGGGGCAAGGCTGCCTCTGGGCCAAGAAGACAAACAGGCACCCATGCTGCTTTCCCTGCTTGCCTCTGGCAAATAGAACATGGTGGAAATGTTTCCCCAGGCTTGGCAGGGGGAGGAGTGGGGCACAGCCAGTGTGGTGTAGTGGTTAAGAGCGGTAGAATCGTAATCTGGGGAACCGGGTTCGTGTCTCCACTCCTCCACATGCAGCTGCTGGGTGACCTTGGGCTGGTCACACTTCTTTGAAGTCTCTCAGCCCCACTCACCTCACAGAGTGTTTGTTGTGGGGGAGGAAGGGAAAGGAGAATGTGAGCCGCTTTGAGACTCCTTCGGGTAGTGAAAAGCGGGATATCCAATCCAAACTCTTCTTCTTCTTCTTCTTCTTCTTCTTCTTCTTCTTCTTCTTCTTCTTCTTCTTCTTCTTCTTCTTCTTCTTCTTCTTCTTCTTCTTCCAACCTGCCAAGGAACTGCCAAGCCTGTTTCAGCTGGCACTCAGTTCTGAGACAGATCTTCCTTCCTTCCTTCCTTCCTTCCTTCCTTCCTTCCTTCCTTCTTTCCTTCCTTCCTTCCTTCCTTCCTTCCTTCCTTCCTGTGGCATAGGGAGCCGCTTTGCCGCCCCGAGCGGCAAATATGGAGGCACCCCCCTGGGCGGGGCACCACTCCCTAGCGCATGTGCATGCGCGTGCACCCTGACATCACGACACATGCACAGCCCACCCAAGATGCCGGGCACAAGCGGCTGGCACCCCTTCTGTGCGGGCGTGGCGGCGGCAACTTTTAAGGCTGCAGCGTGCGAGCAGCAGCATAGACAGGCATCTGTGCTGCTGCTTGCGTGGTGCAGCCTTAAAAGTTGCTGCCGCTGCATGGAAGGAGTGCTGGGCGGCGGCTTGGGAGTAGGGGGCGCCGCCGAGTGTCACCCTCCCCCCAGGCTGGCACCCGGGGAGCTCTGCCCCCATCGCCCCCACTCGGTACGCCACTGCTTCTTTCCTTCCTTCCTTCCCCCAAGTCTCTAGTCCTTATTGAACAAGAATCAGGAGACATAATGTACCAGCACTATTCTGCCCAATTGTTCTTCCAAGATCTGAGCCTGCAACCCGCCTCCCATTGTTCTCGACCAATAAGGGAAGCCACACTTATGAGTGACATTTAGGGAAGCAGCAATGGCTTCAGAGACCCCTAAAGGGTTACAGGGACTTCCTGGTTTAGCTGCGATTCCTGCATTGCAGGGCGTTGGACTAGATGACCCCTGGGATCCCTTCTAACTCCACAATTATGGTTCATTTTGAAGCCTTGCCTTGAGGCATCTTTTGTGGAACAGAAAAGAGATGGCTGCCCATAGGAAACTACGGAGGTTTCTGGTGTATCTGTGACTGGGCATCAGGCCCAGCCGGGAAGAGGGGTCTGCAGGGCAGCCAAGAGTTCAGGCTCAGGTCTGATTATGTGGTTTGTTCTGTCGAATCTGTAACCCCTGTGAAAATGTTTCTGCTGCTGTCAAGGCAAGCGAAGGCCATTGTTAATCCCTCCACACTGTAGATTGGGCTGCGGCTGAGGGTGTGTGGTTTGCGCCACCCCTGCAGGGTAGTCCATGCTTTGCTGACAGAGCGGTGGAAATTTGTATTTTTATATTGTAAACCACCCTGTGATCCTTGGATGAAAGGCGGTAATTAATTAATCGATTGATCCTGAGCAAGATGGACCAATGGTCTGTTGCAGAATGAGGCCCTTTCCTATGTGGCTTCCTAGAGGAGGAGGAGGAGAGGGGTGGGGAGCTGCCTGCCCGGCTCGCCTGCCTGAGCACAGCTTGTTCCCTGTCGCTTAGGAGGAGACAGAATTGGAGTGACAGTGGGGGGGGGGGGGCGACCGGGAGACGGAGCCGAGGCTGAGCGGCTCTCCTGCTGAGACCATGAAGGGAGACGGAGGGTGGCGGCAGCTGGCAGCCCCTCGGGGCCTGCTGGAATCCGGCCAAGGCTCGGCCACGTGGGTCTCTTTCTCTCTGGGGAGCAGGGGGGCTGCTGCTGCTGCTGGGGGGGGGGTGTCTGCCGAGCCCCGAGGGGGCGGCCGCCGGGCTCACGATGGTCCCCCCTCCCTCCCCGTAGGCCTGGTTCTTTCCAGCACGTGGCCCCCTGAAGATGTCCCGAGCCGGGTCCTCCCATCGCCCGCTCCCCTGGCGGGCCTGCAGCCGCCTCCTCCCTTCCGACGGCGGGCTCCCTGTCTGCGCCATCCGCCGTTACGCTCGTGCCGGAGCCGCCCTCTCCTGCTCCCGCCGCGCGGGCTCGTGTGTCAGGGCCGAGCTGGAAATGTCAGGCAGCGCTGCGGGCTGACGGCGGAGTGGCAGATGGACCGCGATGGATCTGTCACTTCGGATTGCGCGGCGTCGTCAAGCGGCAGCCCCAGCCGAGGTGGCAGCGCGGGGCCAGGGCGCGCCCGCCTGGCCAAGCCCGCCTTGCGCCGGGAAGTGACCGAGGGGAGAGGGAGCCAAGGAGAGAGGGGGCACCCAAGGAGCTGCCCCTCGGGCGGGGTCTCTTTCTTTCTCCGACCCTCCCCCTCCCGGGAGCTTCATGGGGGTCCCGCCGCTCGCTGCCTCTCTCCGCCTGGAAGCGCGCCCTGCTCTTTCCGACGGAGCGGGCCAGGGAGCAGGTTGCGCCACGGAAGGCGGCAGCCGAAGCTCCGTCTCCCGGCACTAGCTCCTGGAAGGAGGGAGGACGCGTCCCGCGATCTTGGGAGGCCGAAGAATTGAGAACATAAGGAGAGCCCGCTGGATCAGGCCAGTGGCCCACCTAGTCCTGCGTCCTCCTGTGGCTAATCAGGTGCCCAAAGGGATTCCAGCACAATCGCCCTCTCCAATTGTGGTTCCTCACTAGCTGGTATTCAGAGATAGCAGAACCTCCATGCTCAGGGACAGTCTATCACATCAGACCTCCATAACCAGAGCCTGCTGGATCAGGCCAGTGGCCCACCCAGTCCTGTGTCTTCCCAGATGTCCCTTTTGGGAAATCCGCAAGCAGGATCCGAGCACCAGAGCTCTCTCTTCTCCTCTGGTTTCCTGCAAGCGGTCTTCAGAAGCGTTTTGAATGCCATCTAGGTTGGTGGCTTGGGAGGAAGTGGCCATAGTGTCCCAGAAACTGGGGGCGGGGGGGGGGGGAGAGAGAGAGAGAGAGAAGGAGGAGGAGGAGGAGGAGGAGGCCCCACCCAACAGAGGAGGCCGGGACGAGGACCGCCCTCCTGCCCCAAACCCTCGAGTCCCTCTCGAAGTGCGGGGTCTGCTTGGATGGGCTCGAGGGGTCCCGCGAAAGGAGGCGACTTCGGCTTGCCGAGCTAGCCAGACTCGTCTGCGAGGGAGGAAGGGAGGGAGGGACTTGAGCCGGGAAACGCTCCCCGTGGGCGCGCGGACGACGTCGGCTGCATTCCGGGCATGTCCCTCCCGTCTGCGAGCCGAGCTGCCGCCTCCGCTCTGGCCTTGGATTGGATCCCGTGTCTCCATGTCGTTCCTGGTCAGGTACAGCAACGCGGCGGCTGAGCTGGGACCACCGAACACGTCCCCTCCCCTTCCAGCTTCCCTCCCCAGTACCCAAAGACCCCGGAAAGCACTGCAGGCAGCAGGGAGGCGCAGAAGCCGCCAGCCTCGGCCTCTGACGCAGGCCCCTTCGGAGGACACCGGCGCCTGCGGTTGGGCGGGGCGCCCTCCTTAGGATCACGGCATTGTAGAGTTGGAAGGGACCCCCAAAGGTCATCCAGCCCAACCCACTGCGATGCAAGAACCACAGCTGAAGAACCCTAGACAGGTGGCCATCCAATCTCTCATTGAAAACCTCCATCCCTGACAACATGCCATGCTAGCAGCATGTTTCACCCCCGGGCCTCCTCCAGGTGGAAGGGGGTGCAGTTGTCTGTGGGGACTCTGCCCCCACCTCAGCCTGTGCTGCTCTCTCTGTGGGGCTCCCACGGAGGCTGCCACTGGCCCAGAGTGCTGCCACAGCCGGGTGGTGTATGGTGCTCCTTACCACCAACTCAGCACTAAGGGTTCTATCCTGGCTGAACCAGTTTTAAGATGCTGCAGCTTACACAGCAAAGCTCTAAATAGCTCTGGAGCAGCTTCCCTGAAAGACCCTCACCCCATTCTCTGCTTGGAGGGGGAGTTAATCATAGAATCATAGAGTTGGAAGAGACCCCAAGGGCCATCCAGTCCAACCCCCTGCCAAGCAGGAAACACCATCAAAGCATTCCTGACAGATGGCTGTCAAGCCTCTGCTTAAGGACCTCCAAAGAAGGAGACTCCACCACACTCCTTGGTAGCAAATTCCACTGTCGAACAGCTCTCACTGTCAGGAAGTTCTTCCTCATGTTTAGAAGAGCAACACATGGACCCTGGTGAGCTTTGCCAAGGCCTGGTGCCCATCATCTTGTGGAGGCGGATGTTCCACTGGTGGTGCCAGTGTTGCGGAACGCTCTCCCTGCAGAAAAGCAAGAGTCTTGGCATTCTGCCTGTTTCAACAATCATCCCCCTCATCTCCCGACTTGACCCTACTGCTTTAATTATTGATCTAACTGTTGCGTTGTTCTAATAGGCTTGTTTACCGTACACCTTAATTACGGATGTTTTAATGTTTTGATGAAATTGTTCTGCTCTGCATTTTTGTTATGCGTTGCTCTACTTCTGTAATCAGTCTCATTCTCCTTATTCTGCTGTTGGCTTTGAGCGGTTTGTGAACTGCCTTAGGATTTCTTCTCGAAAGGAAGGTGTGGCATCTTCTGTGTGGGGCGGCTGCCTTTGAAGATGATTCGGGAACTGCAGCCAGGGCAGGATTTGACTGCTGACTGGAGCAAGATAGCTTGAGCACCGAACAGCCAGCCAGCTCTGGCACGAGGGATGTCAGGGCTGGAGGCAGGAGCAGGTCAGCAAGAAAGCAAGAGGGCCATTAACTCTTTAGGCAAGGAAACAGGTCAGGCCTAGTGGTCTCAGCAGCGTTTCCTAGGAGGTCTTGCCCTGATGAAGCAGTGGCGAGGACTGAAGGTCTCCGCCTTCCCAATGCCCACTGGGACTCGACACCAGAGGGAAAGGGAGCTGGTTGCAGAAGGAAGAGGGGACTCCCTGGCATCTTCAGTAGCCTGTCTCCACTCTGCCTCTTTGCCACCCTCCCCTCCAGCCTCTGCTTCTGAACTGTTCTCTGCCACAGCCTCTTCCTGTTCTCTAAACCCTGTCACCTCTTCTGCCACCCCCTCCTCACAGCTTGTTCCCTCCCTCTGACCACTCAATGTCGTCCCACCACCAGCCCCCTGGCTCTGAGCCTTCTTCCCCAAGGAGTTCCCTAGGGGCTCTCCCCCCCCTTTGGTGCCTCCCATCACTCCATCCAGCCACTCTATGACAACTGCATTAGCCCCCACTTGGTTATTGGGCTCCCTTAAATGTGCCTATAAAGTCTTCGGTGGCTGAGGACCACAAGGCCTCAAGGACCGCCTCTTCCCATAAGAAGCGACTCAGATATTACAAAACAAAACAAATAAAATAAAATAAAATAATCCTTCCAGTAGCACCTTAGAGACCAACTAAGTTTGTTCTTGGTATGAGCTTTCATGTGCCTGTATCTGAAGAAGTGTACATGCACACGAAAGCTCATACCAAGAACAAACTTAGTTGGTCTCTAAGGTGCTACTGGAAGGATTTTTTTATTTTTTATTTTGTTTTGACTACATGGCTACCTACCTGTAATCGGATATTACAGTGTTTGACACCTGAGGCCCTTCTCCTTGTTCTTCCTCTGAGAGAGGGGTGGAAGGCCTTTTCAGTGGTGGCTCCCAGAACATGGCACGCTTCTGAAATATGCTCAGAGAGAAGCCATCAGTTTCATTCAGTTTATTTCAAAGTAGTCAGATAAACACAGTCAGTCAGTCATCGGGTGTGTCCTGGCTTTTTGGTCCCTCCCAGACCCAGGCTATATATCCTGTAACCACACCCACCTGATAGGCTGGTTCAAACTTCCCTTCTGGAGCCGGATTGGACGGCCGCACTGTCACTCAGATGCTACCTTCTAGAATCCTCCCTGCCTATTATTTTTAGGATCCCGACTCCAGACACAACACTTCCATGCATGGAAGTATGCCTGGTGTTTGCCTTTAGGGCGCCAGGCTAGAACATTTCTGTTTGCCAGCTCCTTTGATTGTTTCTTGGGAAGGTAGTGAGCTATGTTTTTGGCCCTTTAGTGTACTTCTTAGAATCACAGAACTGCAGAGTTAAAGGGATCTAGTCCAACCCCCCCACAATGCAGGACTCTCAACTAGATCATACATGGCAGATGGCCACCCAACCTCGGCTTAAAAACCTCCAAGGAAGGAGAGTCCTTTCATAAATATTCCTGAAGGAGTATGTTTATACTTTGTCTTTTATCCTTGCTTCATGCAGAGTTGGGTTGGGGACATTGGGTGGGGAAAGCAATAAATAGATAATAATTTAATTGACTTTTTTCTTCTATCTGTAAAACTGCATGCCCGGTGCTCTCCTTTGTCACCAAAAGATAATATGGCAAACCTCCCAAAACCAACATCGCCCATAAATTGGGAGTTGGCTGCTAAAGTGTAGCATAGATGTCCAAATCCTCTTCCTCACCTCTTTTTCTTGGGGAGCAGGAATGAGGGAGAGGACAGTGTTCTGCTGTAACTGCTGCAATCCATATTAAGCCACTAGGACAAGAGGACACAATAACTCCAAAGAACAAAAGAGCAGCAGAAGCCTGTGCAGGGGAAAGAGCCAGGCAGGCTTCGCCCCCCCCCCAAATAACTTCTTATAGTTCTTTTTTCTTTTAACCGGTCTTAAGACTGGGTTTTTTTGATGCTCAACATCAAAAAAACTAAGATCATGGCCACTGGTCCCATCACCTCCTGGCAAATAGAAGGGGAAGAAATGGAGGCAGTGAGAGATTTCACTTTTTTGGGTTCCACGATCACTGCAGATGGTGACAGCAGTCACGAAATTAGAAGACGCCTGCTTCTTGGGAGAAAAGCAATGACAAACCTAGACAGCATCTTAAAAAGCAAAGACATCACCTTGCCGACAAAGGTCCGTATAGTTAAAGCTATGGTTTTCCCAGTAGTAATGTACGGAAGTGAGAGCTGGACCATAAAGAAGGCTGATCGCCGAAGAATTGATGCTTTTGAATTATGGTGCTGGAGGAGACTCTTGAGAGTCCCATGGACTGCAAGAAGATCAAACCTATCCATTCTCAAAGAAATCAGCCCTGAGTGCTCACTAGAAGGACAGATCCTGAAGTTGAGGCTCCAGTACTTTGGCCACCTCATGAGAAGAGAAGACTCCCTGGAGAAGACCCTGATGTTGGGAAAGATGGAGGGCACAAGGAGAAGGGGACGACAGAGGATGAGATGGTTGGACAGTGTTCTCGAAGCTACTAACATGAGTTTGGCCAAACTGCGAGAGGCAGTGAAGGATAGGCGTGCCTGGCGTGCTCTGGTCCATGGGGTCACGAAGAGTCGGACACGACTGAACGACTGAACAACAACAACAAAGACTGGGTAGGACAGCCATTCAGGAGGGAGAGTCCTCTGCAAAGGGGGGACACATCACTCCCCCCCCCCCCGCCCAGGTGATGTGGAACTCACATGGCTGCACCTGAGCTGTAGCTCTCCTCTTCCCGTGACTAAAGGACCAGGTTTGCTAACAGACCAATGTTCAGGGCTGCCAGCTTTAATCCTTTCCTTCCCTCTGGACATCTGTAAGACTCTCAAATGCTTCTTGCAAAGGAGCCTGGAGCAGATTAAGGAGAGGCTTTCTTAAGGATGCAGGCCTTCAGTCACAGAATCATAGTATCAAAGAATGTGTTTCTCATTAGGCTCGGTTTCCAGACCCTTGATCTTCTTTGTCGCCCTCCTCTGCACACCTTCCAGTTTGTCAATATCCTCCTTGAATTTTAGCCCCAGAACTGGACACAGTATTCCAGGTGTGGTTTGACCAAGGCAGAATAGAGCAGGACTATGGCTTCCCTTGATCTGGACTCTAGACTTCTGTGGATGCAGCCTAGAATAGCATTAGCTTCTTTTTGCTGCTGCATCACACAGTGGACTCATGTTCAGCTTGTGGTCTACCAAGATCCCAAGATCCTTTTGACATGTACTCCTAGTAAGCCAGGTGCCCCCCTTCTTGTATTTGTGCATCTGGTTCTTCCTGCCTAAGTGCAAAACCTTACCATTGTCCTTATTGAAATTCATTTTGTAAGCTTGCTCCCAGTTCTCCAATCTGTTAAAGTCATTTTGAATTCTGATTCTGTCTTCCTCTGCATTAGCTACCCCTCCCAGTTTGGTGTCATCTGCAAATTGGATGAGCATCCCCTCAATTGCTTCATTCAATTTGTTTTTAAAGATATTGAACCCAGGTATCTGAAGAAGTGTGCATGCACACGAAAGCTTATACCCAGAACAAACTTAGTTGGTCTCTAAGCTGCGGGAGGCAGTGGAAGACAGGAGTGCCTGGCGTGCTCTAGTCCATGGGGTCACGAAGAGTCAGACACAACTAAACAACTAAACAACAACAAGGTGCTACTGGACAATTTTATTATTTTTTATTATTTATTGAACCCATTGTTCAGGATGGAACTCTGTGGCACCCCACTGGTCACTTTTTTCTAGTATGATGAGGAACTATTAGCGAGCACTCAGTCATTTGAAGGAGTTGGGTGTGTTTAACCTGGAGTAGAAAAGATGAGAGGTTGATCTGAGAGGCATTGGAAGATCTGAAGGGCTGCCTCATGGACGATGGAACAAGCTTGTTTTCTGCTGCTCCAGAGGGAAAGACCCAAACCAACAGATTCAAATAGTTCAAGAAATGAGATTCTGATTAAACATGAGGAAGAACTTTCTGAGGGTAGGATCCATTCAACAGACTCCCTCAGAAGGCAGTGGACTCTTCTTCATTGGAGACTTTTAAGCAGAGGTTGGATGACCACCTGTCAGTGATTCTTTAGCTGAGATTCCTGCATTGCAGCGGGTTGGACTAGATGACCCTCAGGGTCCCTTCCAATTCTACATTAATATGATTACAATGTCTCCTTTTTAAGGTGCAGTGACCAAAACTTTTCACAGATCCATCCAAGGGCTTGTCCAATTCAGCACTGAAGAGTGAGCTTTCTGCAGGAAAGTTGGAGGGGTGGCAAAGGCGAAACCGCTTGGACACCTGCCTAGGAAGAAGGGGGCAAGCCGGAAACTTCTCAGACCTATGTATTCTAGACACAGACGAAGAGGAAGTGTGGCTGAGTCCCTGTCTCCACCTGATCCTCAGAGGCACCTTAGTCTCTAAAGGATTGCAAGGAAGGAGGGCAGAATGCGTTTCGCTATCCTGGTGAATAGACACTGGGACTCTTCTTCCCTCCTTCCTGCATGCATCTAACCCATGGGTAGGCAAACTAAGACCGGGGGGGGGGGGAGATCCAACCCAATCATCTTCTAAATCTGGCCCATGGACAGTCTGGGAATCAGCGTGTTTTTACATGAGTAGAATGTGTCCTTTTATTTAAAATGCATCTCTGGGTTATTTATGGGGCATAGGAATTTGTTCATTATTTTTTCAAAATATAGTCTGGCCCCCCACAAGGTCTGAGGGACAGTGGACCGCCCCCCCCCCCCCCGCTGAAAAAGTTTGTTGACCCCTGGTCTAACCTATTTAAAAAGCCACCAAAGCTGCTGGCCAATGCTTTCTCTTTCGGCAGAGGATTGGGTAAACAGATTAGATGCTGCATGGCAAAATCCTCCTTTTGTTTGCCCTCTGGCAATCCGCTTCACTTTGCCTCACCTTGAGGCCAGATTATCAGTGAGCAATGCAGGTCCCTGTTCTGGTGGCCGCCTGCTCCCTCCAGCATCAGAGGCAGTAAACACAGCCAAGCAGTGGTTTCTCTGGAGAGCCCTCCTCATGTGCACAGGCCCTTCTCCCGCACAATTGAGGAGCCTTTCCAAATCCTGTCCTTTCTTCTCCTCTGAGTGAAGTGTCTAGAAGTGCTTGGCAATCTTTCCCCCTTCTTCCTTGATGTCTGAGTGCCATTTCTGCCTTTCTGTGACATCAGCAAATGTTTTGCAGGTTTCTCTTCTTCCCTCTTCCCAGGGCAGCCAATGTTTTGCAGGTTTCTCTTCTTCCCTCTTCCCAGGGCAGCCAGAGTAGAGCAATATTAAAAATGCAATTTTGCTAAAAGGATGGCTTGAACTTTAAAACCATAATTTCTGACGAAGACGATTCTCCACAGGTCCCTCCAAAACCAGAAGTTTCAGATATGCTTCTGTGCTCAGGCTATGTTACAAAAAGATTTGGATCTTCGGGGGGGGGGTGTGTCTTTATAAAGCACCTGCAAGCATTTGGGGGAGGGGCCCTACTGACATTTTCTATACCAAAAGAGGCTCCGACCCCCAAGTTAATTTGGTGGTGGAAGTTGGTTAAAACAGGAAAATGTCTTGTGCCCTACAGACTCCCTTGGGAGGTGGTGGCCTCTCCTTCCTTGGGGGTTTTTAAGCAGAGCTTGGATGGCCATCAGTCATGGATTCTTTAACTCTGATTTCTGCATTGCAGGGGGTTGGACTAGATGACCCTTGGGGACCCTTCCAGCTCTACAATTTTATGTTTTTAAGTTATAAAAAATGGCCTTGTCGTGATTCAGTAGCATCGTCTTAGGAGTTTGATCTTTCTGCAGGTCGAAAAGTCTTCCTTCTTTGCTTGCACTAACTGAAGAATTTTAAATGCCAGCTTAGGGCAGCCAGGAATTAACTCCTCCAGTTCAGTAAAATGAAAAAATGGCTGGAGAGAGAGAATCTATCCTTGTGCAGCAAATATCACAGAGACTCGTTTCCAGCCACCTTGGATAGCTCCTCCTTGGGAACTCAGACCTGTGGTTTTCTCGTAAGTGGCCTTTCCTGGCTAGGAAAATTACGCAGACCATCCAGACTCTTGGGAAGCGCATTCAAACTTGCCTCTTTCCGCGACCCTTCTGAAATCTTTATCTCAGTTGCCTGTCTTGGATTTGAATTGATTTTATGCATGTGCTGCTATTTCAAACTGTTTTTACAACTGTTTCCTCAACTTGCAATATATATATATATATATATATATATATATATATATATATATATATATATATGGTTGTTCTAATTACTGTATGTTTATATATGTATCTGTTTTATATATGCTATTCTACTGTAAATCACTTCAGGGTGACTCATGGGAACATAACAACAGCCTGCTAGATCAGGCCAATGGCCCACGGAAAGTTCTCACATTAGCCTGTGGGAAACCAGCAAGCCTGTTTCAGGCACAAAAGCCCTCTCCAGTTGTTGCTCCCCATTATCTGGCATTCAGAGGTAGACTATCCCTGAGCATGGGGGTTCTGTTATCACAATAGACAGCCATAAGAAGAGTCCGGCAGGTGGATCAGGACCATGGCCTCTCTGGTGCAGCTTCCTGTTCTCACAGGGGCCAACCTGATGCCTCAAAGGGAAACCCAAGAGCCACTCAGATTCAGAAGCATTACTCCTGCAACTGTGGAGGCAGAGCAGGGCAGAGCCACTATGGCTGGTAGCCTCCACTAGCTTCTCCTTGATGAGAAGTGATTCATGAATGCAGTAATCATCATCATCATAACCCTAACCAGCAGATGTTCAATGGTAGGGGTATAATGTTAAAGTTATAGGTTTAATGCACACAACATGCTGTGTTTGAATGCATTGTATTGAAAATGCTGTAGTGAGAAGTTGGTTCCACTCTGGCAAAAGAGTCAAGGAAGGCTTCTATTTTTCCATTAGATTGAGCACTCAGATGACTCAACTCTGGAAGCAGAGTTGCCTAGTGGTCACAGCAGGAAGATGAAACCTGAGGGGCCTCTGTGTGTGCTTGTTGGAGATGGCTAGTAACAGCCAGGAGCTGAGGCTGCATAGAATCAGAGAAGTTGAGTTGGAGGGGACCCCAAAGGGTCCTCTAGTCCAACCCCCTGCAATGCAGGAATCTCAGTTAAGAGTGGTAGACTCGTAATCTGGTGAACCGGGTTCGCGTCTTCGCTCCTCCACATGCAGCTGCTGGGTGACCTTGGGCTAGTCACACTTCTCTGAAGTCTCTCAGCCCCACTCACCTCACAGAGTGTTTGTTGTGGGGGAGGAAGGGAAAGGAGAATGTTAGCTGCTTTGAGACTCCTTCGGGTAGTGAAAAGCGGGATATCAAATCCAAACTCTTCTTCTTCATTGTCCATGACAGATGGCCATCCAACCTCTGCTTAAAAACCTCCAAGGAAGGAGAGTCCACCACCTCTCCAGGGAGACAGCTCCACTAAACAGCTCTTATGGTCAGAAATTTCTTCTTGATGGACTTCCGGCGGCGACGCCATCGTCGGGTGGTCGAAGGCTGCTTCGGGTCCGAAGCGCCTTGTCCATCCCGGGGGTTAGGAGCCGCGCTACCGCAGCGCGCGGCTCCGGTTGGGGTGCGGGAAGAGCGTCCCGCACTCTGGGCTCCCCGGCTGCGCCCGCGGAGGCTCTGAACCCTTCCCTTGCCCCCCCTGTAAAGGGGGAGTGGGGGTGAAGGGCAAACGGAGCCGGGCTTCGGGGACATGCCCCAACCGGGATGCAAATGCGGCGACAGAGCCCGCGGTGAGCGTCCAAGTTCTACCTGTGAAGAATGGAGCTAAAAGAACCCGGTGGTCGTGAGTAAAGAAATTGATCAGAAATCGTGCTTTTGGAACGATCCGGGGGGAAGGAGAATGGCAGCCTGCCCTCCCTCCCTTCGAGCTCAAGAATCTAACCAATTTGACTGATTGCTGCTACAGAACTGGTTACAATGTATTTAAAATTGACACAGGAGACTGGCAAACTTTTCTTTTGGGAAGTTAACTAGAGGAAAATATCTCCTTTTAAAGTTGCGGTATTTGCGCTCCAGTTCAGGAAAATGGCGACGAACAAAGAGAGGAGTAGAAATATGACACCCGTTTCCTCCTCCTCTGCCAGTATGCTGGGTTTCGTCCTTGAACTGGCACTGAACTCTGGACTAACGGACAAACAGAGACTCACTGCCTTGAAGGTGGAACTGCTTTATAGAAAAGTCAAAGTCTTGTGTGGGGGTCTGAAATGGAACCAATTGCCCACAGAGGAGGCTTACAAAACTTTTGATACTTTGGAAGAAAGCCTTGCCAAAGAGCTGAGAGGATGGATGCAAAGATGGAGTGAAATGAATGAGCTACTTCGGAGAAGAAATTCGCTTTTTGGGGGTGGCAGCCCCAAGGCGACGTTAAGATTTCGTATATCCAGTCCCCGAGGTGTGAGCTCGGGGGCCAGGGACAGAGAATTAAGGTATTTACAAGAAGAAAAGGAATGTTACAAAGAACCGAAGAAGCTGAGAGATGATGAGATGGACACCTCTGAACTCGCGGCAAGGAGAGGTTGGGACTGTGCCTGGATCTGTGGACGCTTGGAGAGGGAAGAGATATGGAAGTTCAGTGCTGATGCCATTAGGAGAAGAATAATGGACAGAGGGGGTGTGGGGTGAAGTATTAAGTAAAACTTTAAGCAGCCTGATATGGTAAATTGAAATCGGAGGGTGAATACTGTCAACAACTTTTTGTTATATTTCTTATTGGAACATGAAAGGAGATATTTCAAGTGTTTATGTTACTAGCAGCAACCTTAAGGATAGAAGAGATAGATTAGATGTGAATGATTTGAGAAGATTTATGAGGTGGAGTATAAGCAAAGTGAATTTAAGTGGATTAAGTTTATGGATTTAGAAGATTAAATGGTGAGGTATTATTATGATGATGCATTTTTAGCAACTGTTGAAGATATAATTGAATGTAATTATACAATTGTAGTTAATGTTTTTTTGTAGGAGAAATGGTTATAAAATAGACTAAGGATACAAACTCGAAGGTGAAAAGGCAGGGGAAGTCAAAAGTCAAGATATGGAATTAGAAATTTTTTTTTTCCTAGAAAGATGCAATAAGAAAGCTTGACATTGTTTGTATTTGTTTTATTTGTTTTGCATTTGTTTATTGTAGGTGTGGGTGTGGGTATATGTTTGTTATAGAAAAATGCCAATAAATTCTTATAAAAAAAAAAAAGA
Source organism: Lacerta agilis (assembly GCF_009819535.1). Lineage (NCBI taxonomy): Eukaryota > Metazoa > Chordata > Lepidosauria > Squamata > Lacertidae > Lacerta > Lacerta agilis. The sequence continues at coordinate 95,055,262 of NC_046317.1, read as the reverse complement.
AATTTCTTCTTGATGCAGAGATGAACAGCTTAGGCTCTCCCTCTGGGACAGGGCTGTATTTAGGTTTGATGAGTCCCTAAGCTCCTGAAGGTAATGGGGCCCTTTATATGTCCAGCTGTCCTTTGTCAACAACAAATTGTCGCTGTTTTTGTGTTAAATATATGCTATATGATCATTTATGGACCTAATAGGAGCTAAAACCATTTTATTTGTTTTTTATCTTATATTTTGGAAATGTACATCCAGTTTTTTCCTTTAATTTTTTTAGGGAACCCCAAGAGAGTGGGGCCCTAAGCTACAGCTTGTTTAGCTTCTACGTAAATCCGGCACTGCACTGGGACCAGAGAGAGGAGAGTTTACTGAACTGCATAGAGGACTGCACATGCTACTTTGTTATCTTGTAACAATTCTCTAATTGCACCTAGTGCCAGTGTTACAGAGGTTGGGCAACACCCCCAGCGAGATACCAGGGGGTCCCAGTGCTTACCCAGGGTGGGTATCCCTTTGGGGAGAGTGATGCAGGACAGAGACTACAGTGACATTGAGATCTATGGGTCATTCACATCTAGACAACCTGAGCCTAGGATGGAGAGGCGCCCAGCCGCATGACATCTCCAGAACGCTGGTCCAGGCTTCTCTCAGAGCTGTAGCCAGCTTGGTCCAGGGCAGCCAGCCGTGCTCTGGGTGGCAGCCTCTCCAGCCAGCAGCCAAGATGGCTCCAACCTCATGGCCCCCCTTCCTCCTTTCCCAAAAGGACCTCTGCTCAAAAGGACAACATTATTCCTCACCTCCAGTTACTTGGCATGAGCCATGGCGGGAAGGAAAGTTCTTTGCATTGTCAATGGCCCTTAATGGCTCTCCATTGTCTGCTAATAGCTCTGTACTTACAGTAGCCAGCCAGCCAAGGTAACCTTCCTTTGTACTACAGGAGGGCGCTCTCTCTCCGCTCTGCCCCCCCCCCCCCGCAATTCCAGGCCAGGAAGTTGGTTTGGCCTGCCTTTTTGCACTGCTAAGGTGAAGAATCATAGAATCATAGAATCCTAGAGTTGGAAGAGACCCCAAGGGCCATCCAGTCCAACCCCCTGCCAAGCAGGAAACACCATCAAAGCATTCCTGACAGATGGCTGTCAAGCCTCCGCTTAAAGACCTCCAAAGAAGGAGACTCCACCACACTCCTTGGCAGCAAATTCCACTGCCGAACAGCTCTTACTGTCAGGAAGTTCTTCCTCATGTTTAGGTGGAATCTTCTTTCTTGTAGTTTGAATCCATTGCTCCGTGTCCGCTTCTCTGGAGCAGCAGAAAACAACCTTTCTCCCTCCTCTATGAGACATCCTTTGATATATTTGAACATGGCTATCATATCACCCCTTAACCTTCTCTTCTCCAGGCTAAACATACCCAGCTCCCTAAGCCGTTCCTCATAAGGCATCGTTTCCAGGCCTTTGACCATTTTGGTTGCCCTCCTCTGGACACGTTCCAGCTTGTCAGTATCCTTCTTGAACTGTGGTGCCCAGAACTGGACACAGTATTCCAGGTGAGGTCTCACCAGAGTGGAATACAGTGGTACTATTACTTCCCTTGATCTAGATGCTATACTCCTATTGATGCAGCCCAGAATTGCATTGGCTTTTTTAGCTGCTGCATCACACTGTTGACTCATGTCAAGTTTATGGTCTACCAAGACTCCCATATCCTTTTCACATGTACTGCTCTCGAGCCAGGTGTCACCCATCCTGTATTTGTGCCTTTCATTCCCCCCCCCCCAAGTGTAGTACTTTACATTTCTCCCTGTTAAAATTCATCTTGTTTGCTTTGGCCCAGTTCTCTAATCTGTTAAGGTCATTTTGAAGTGTGATCCTGTCCTCTGGGGTATTAGCCGCCCCTCCCAATTTGGTGTCATCTGCAAACTTGATCAGGATGCCCTCAAGCCCATCATCCAAGTCATTGATGAAGATGTTGAATAAAACTGGGCCCAAGACAGAACCCTGTGGCACCCCACTAGTCACTTCTCTCCAGGATGAAGAGGAGCCATTAATGAGCACCCTTTGGGTTCGGTCAGTCAGCCAGTTACAAATCCACTGAATGGGAGCATTGTCTAGCCCACATTTTACCAGCTTCTTCAGACTTCAAACAATGGTTAAGTTCTAAAAATTATGGGTGTCTTGATTCTGGCATCCACAAGAGACAACATTGTTGTTGTTGTTCAGTCGTTCAGTCGTGTCCGACTCCTCGTGACCCCATGGACCAGAGCACGCCAGGCATGCCTATCCTTCACTGCCTCTCGCAGTTTGGCCAAACTCATGTTAGTAGCTTCGAGAACACTGTCCAACCATCTCATCCTCTGTCGTCCCCTTCTCCTTGTGCCCTCCATCTTTCCCAACATCAGGGTCTTTTCCAGGGAGTCTTCTCTTCTCATGAGGTGGCCAAAGTACTGGAGCCTCAACTTCAGGATCTGTCCTTCTAGTGAGCACTCAGGGCTGATTTCTTTAAGAATGGATAGGTTTGATCTTCTTGCAGTCCATGGGACTCTCAAGAGTCTCCTCCAGCACCATAATTCAAAAGCATCAATTCTACGGCGATCAGCCTTCTTTATGGTCCAGCTCTCACTTCCGTACATTACTACTGGGAAAACCATAGCTTTAACTATACGGACCTTTGTCGGCAAGGTGATGTCTTTGCTTTTTAAGATGCTGTCGTTGCTTTCCTCCCAAGAAGCAGGCGTCTTCTAATTTCGTGACTGCTGTCACCATCTGCAGTGATCATGGAACCCAAGAAAGTGAAATCTCTCACTGCCTCCATTTCTTCCCCTTCTATTTGCCAGGAGGTGATGGGACCAGTGGCCATGATCTTAGTTTTTTTGATGTTGAGCTTCAGACCATATTTTGCGCTCTCCTCTTTCACCCACATTAAAAGGTTCTTTAATTCCTCCTCACTTTCTGCCATCAAGGTAGTGTCATCAGCATATCTGAGGTTGTTGATATTTTTTTCGGTAATCTTAATTCCGGTTTGGGATTCATCCAGTCCAGCCTTTCGCATGATGAATTCTGCATATAAGTTAAATAAGCAGGGAGACAATATACAGCCTTGTCGTACTCCTTTCCCAATTTTGAACCAATCAGTTGTTCCATATCCAGTTCTAACTGTAGCTTCTTGTCCCACATAGAGATTTCTCAGGAGACAAATGAGGTGATCCGGCACTCCCATTTCTTTAAGAATTATACATTATACCCCCTCAAAAAGCGCACATCTGTCTCAAGTGTGCAAAATAACAAAAATATATTGGAATGCACATCATAAAAAAACTGCACACAGTAGCAAACCCAACATGGACACCACCACTGCTCATCCCTTTCAAGCAAAGTTCCATCCCAGCAGGGTCTCTGGGGCCCTTCCTCCTCCTCCTGCAATTCTGCATTTCCAAACAGCTTTCAAACACACACAAGGATTAGCTGAGCAATTCTTTAAAAACCCTTAAAACAGTTTCTCTCGCCACCAGCATGCAAGCAAAGGAAGCACAACACAGCATTTCAAAACCATTGTTGAGCTTGCAGGATGACTCTCTTTGCAAATCTGTTCTCAGTCCCAAGTGCAGACACTCCTGCAGTAAGTAGCCTGCTTGGGTTTCTCATCCAGCTCTAAGTTCCAGTAGCTTACACAGCTACACTGTGCAAGTTCTGGTTTGCAGCAGCTTCAGAGGTTCACCTTCTGGGGTGCCTTCCTGCAACAGTGTCCAGCTGTCTTCAAATCATGGCATAGCATCATCACTTACTTCTTTAGCTTTATGGCAGGCATGTCCAAAGTCTGTTTCGGGGGCCTAACCCTGTGGTGGTTTATTTATTGGGGTCCAATCCTAATAAAAAACAACTCAACAACTTTGGTCGGCCCTCACGCATGTTCACTTCATCAAATCTGGCCCTCTTTGCAAAAAGTTTGGGCACCCCTGCTTCATGGCTCTACCCCTTTTGGTACAATATGTCCACCCCAGCTCCAAACTCTCCCATTGGGACCAAAAGGCCTTCCCAGTGGTGTTGCATGAGGGACACAGTTTCCCAGTGGGGACGAGCAGGCGAGTTAATTTCCCACTCACACAACCTTAATGTCTGGATCATCCCTTTGCAAAATGCTCAGCTGTTCCGGGGTCTGCCACTGCAATGTCACCGTCCCTCTGCCAGGGGCAGTTGCACTTCTGCAGACCAAGGGACCTGGGCCTCTGGCAGAGAGAATTCATTGCTACCTCAAGTCCAGATCAGGGATTCCGCTGAGCCACTCTAACGTGATCCTGCTAGGTGCGTGATTCAGCAGCCGTAGGGAGGTGGGCAGATTTAAGGCTTGTGAAATCTGGAAGCCTACCAAGTCCATCTGCCTGAACCAGGTGGAAAATATTGGCTTAGCCAGACAGGCAGAAGGCAAAGAATGAAGGAAGGTGCTGCTCTCAGAGCATATGCTCAAGCCAAGCATTTGTGATTACCCGCGCATGCCTTTTTGCAGGAAAACCCACTCCTGGTTTCCTCCAAATGCGTTCTTTTCCAGCAACCTCGTTTGGAGCATGGGGCAGGAAGCTTTTTCTGTTGCTCCAACAGCTGGGAGACCGAAGCCCTTCCTGTGGCCAGAGATCTCCCAGGACATTCCAGATCTCCCAGTTCTGCTCACTCTGGGTGCGGCAGGAAACTGGCATATGTCTTGGACCTTATTTAGATGAGACTGGCATTGGGCGCCACACCTCAAGAAGAAGGGATGCCTGGGGGGGGGGGGCTGGGAAGGAAGCTGGCAGTCTGTTTCCCTGGCTTTTAAAGAGGACTGGGAAAATCCACGGAGGAGCTGGTGGCTGACCATGGCTACTAGCCAGGATGGTTGCCCTCTGCCTCCACGGTCAGAGGCAGCAATGCTTCTGAAAGCCAGTTGCTGGAAATCCTGCTTGTGGGTTTTCCTTGGGGCATCTGCCGGGTCACAGGGAGAACAAGATGCTGGGCTGGGTGGGCCATGGACCTCGCCCAACAGGCACTTCTGATCTTCTCAGTTTGGCTTTTGATGTCTCTGAAAACAGGGGGCCAGCCTCTGCTTTGGGACTTGGGGCTGCCAACGCATTTCTGTCCCTGTCTCTTCTCTAAGATTTTGCAGGAAGCTACCTCCTGCAAGTTCCAGGGATATTTTCCATTCTGGGAGCCACTTTTGCACGTTTCCCTCTGTGGAGCAAAACCTCGCAGTGCAATTAACAGTAGGGGATGATTGCAGAGTGAGCAGCATGGCTCCTCTTTGCTCAGGCTCTCTTTGTAGTCCAAGGTCGCCGGCTTCTGCCAAGGACTCAGCCTCCTGTTCAGGTGTGAGGCGGGCTCTGGAATCAGGCAGAGAGCCACTGGCCTTAGTTCACACTGCTCCCCAGGCAGGCAATAAGGGTCTCGGGGTGACTTCGCTCCCCCCGCACCTTGTCATCTGCTCCCTTCATTGGGAAGGATTCTGAAAGCTTCCTGTGCAGGCAGAGTTTGCTGGCTTGGCAGCAGCAACCCTCTTGGTCTCCTGCTCAGTGGATCCAATGATCTGACACACCTGTTCCAAGCTCTGCTGCCGCCTGTTCCTTCCTTTGCTTTTCCTCCAGCTGCTCTGCAGTGCTTCTGTCTGCATCTTTGGGGCGGAAAAGCTTCAGGGGCCAACAAGGGGGGGGGCTTCATTGCACCCCCAGCAGGAGTTACGTCTGGGTTCCATGTGTGGCATATATGAGGTGGAAGGACCATCTCCCCGACTCCAATTATTCTTCGTGGACCACAAACCAAACATGACTCCATAGTCAAAACAAAATAAAAAATAAAAAAATCCTTCCAGTAGCACCTTAGAGACCAACTAAGTTTGTTCTTGGTATGAGCTTTCGTGTGCATGCACACTTCTCACACATGTGTACATGCACACTTCTTGCACACGAAAAGCTCATACCAAGAACAAACTTAGTTGGTCTCTAAGGTGCTACTGGAAGGATTTTTTAATTTTTATTTTGTTTTGACTATGGCAGACCAACACAGCTACCTACCTATGACTCCACAGTGTGATGCAGAAGCAAAAAAGCTAATGAAATTCTGGGCTGCATCACAGAAGTCTATTTTCCAGATCAAGGGGAGTCATAGTCCTGCTCTATTCTGCCTTGGACAGGCCACTCTTGGAGTCCAGTTTCCAGTTCTGGGCACCACAGTTTAAGACGGATGTTGAAACCAAGGAACGCTTGAAAGAGCTGCGTATGGTTAGCCTGGAAAAGAGGAGACTGAGAGGGAACATGAGAGCCATCTTCAAATATCCCAAGGACTGAGTGTCACATGGAGGAGGGAGCAAGCTTGTTTTCTCCTGCTCTGTGGGGTAGGACTTGAACCAATGAATTCAAGTTTCAAGAAAAGAGATTCTGGCTAAACATCAGGAAGAACTTTCCGTCAGTAAGAGCTGTTTGACCAGGGGATGGAAGGTGGTGGCCTCTCCTTCCTGGGAGGTTTTTAAGCAGAGCTTGGAGGGCCATCTGTCATCGGTGCTTTAGCTGAGATTCCTGCATTGCAGAAGGTTGGACTGGATGACCCTCGAGGTCCCTTCCAACTCTACAATTCTACAACACCAAGATTCTATGATTCAGGGACACAGCTTCATGGATACTGAGGCTGCAGTCCTACAGCACCCACTCACTGAAGTCAACGGGATCTGCTTCTGAGTTGGCGTTTGTGGGCAACCATCTGCCTTGGCTTCCAAGCCTCTGCTCCTCATGGCTGATCCTTACCCAGGAATGTGCAGCAAAATCCTGCAGAGTCCAGTCCCCTGCTGGCAGCCCCAGTTCTGGGGCAGCAGAACCTCTGTGGTGCGTTGTGCATGTTTGGGCTGTTGTTGTTGTTGTTGTTGTTGTTGTTGTTGTTGTTGTTGAGACTAGAGGAGACATCCTCTCCTCCTGAGCCTGTGGCTTCTGCTTGACCCTGGGGTCCTCCTTGCTTGCTTCTGGCACCATTCGCGAGGGATGCTCCCATTCCTGAATTGCAGCGGGGTTGGACTAGATGATGCTTGGGGTCCCTTCCAAGTCTACAATTCTAGGAGTCTATGATTCCAGCAAACATCGAGAAGGCCCTTTGCTAGAAACCCGCAGGTGTCCTGCTGCCACTGGCTGCTGCTTCCCCACTGCTGCTCTTTCCCTGCCTAACGCTGGGGCCCTGCAGAAAACCCCCTCGCGGTGCAGGGCGACATGGCTTCCTTGCCAACCGCTTCAGCCACCAGTCCAGCCGGGTTCTGCAGGGGGAGTGAGGGGGGGCATGTGAACATCAGAGGAGCCCTGCTGGGCCAGGCCAAAGGGGGGGGCATCTAGTCCAGCGTCCTGTTCTCACAGGTGCTATTGGGGCATCCATCGCCCTCTCCTCTTCCATGAATTCTTAGAAAGCCATCTAGGTTGGCAGCCATCAGTGCCTCCGGTGGGAGGGAGTTCCATAGTTTAACTGTGTGAACAAGGACTTGGCAGCATCTCATCCTTCACCTCAGGCAGCAAAATATCTTGAACTGGCCGTGTGTGTGTGTGTGTGTGTGTGTGTGTGTGTGTGATAGAGAGTTCAATTATCTTGGTGCTGGTGGGTGGGTGGCTGGGGGGAGCTTCAAGAGCCTAGGAGCATGAGCAGCTGGGGGGTGTCTTTTATTGGTTGGGAACTTGAGAGCATCATGGCTGCAAACAGACTTCCTTGTGTGGGTCTTCCTACTGTTTAGCACTTGATAGTCATCTGTCAGACCTTCTGCAAGACAGCTCATTTATAGCGCTGTTCTGCCGGCAGGATGAAGAGGTTGAGTGCCTGTGACTGACAGCAGGATGAGTCCCTCCCATTAAGCCTCTCTGCTAGAAGGATTCCCAAATGCCAGGAGGAGGAGGAGCACAGAAAAGGCTGCAAGCCAAAAACCCCAGTGCAACCCCCACCCCACCCTGGTCTCCACCCTTGGGGGTGGGATGGTGACCCTGAGCAGGTGGCTTGTGGGCTCTGAACCAGTCAATGGGTCCAGCAGGGGAGGGAGAAGAGGTTGGAGGGTTTCAGGCAGGAGGACCCCAAACAATGGATTCAAATGTCAGGAAAGGAGATTCCAGTGAAACATCAGGAATAACTTCCTGAGAGTAAGAGAAGGAAGGATCTCCCTGGGGAGGTGGTGGATTCTCCTTCCTGGGAGGTTTTTAAGCAGAAGTCGGGTGGCCATCTGTCAGGGATGCTAGAGCTGAGATTCTTGGATTTCAGGGGGTTGGACTAGGTGACCCTCGGGATCCCTTCCAACTTTCCCATTCTATGATTCTGTGAAGGGCTTTTTACTCTGGTGTCTGGACTAGTCCTTGATGGGCTTCTGGCACAGCTGAGCTCTTCAGAGTCCCAGCAGGGCTCCCTCTCTCCAGCTCCCTCACCTTCTCCAATCCTTCGTGTCTCTTCTACTGCCTTCCAAGAACAAATGGCAGAATCCTCCTGAGCAGGACTTCCATTTAGAGTACAGTGGTACCTCGGGTTACAGACGCTTCAGGTTACAGACGCAGAGGTGTAGGAAGCCACTCGGGCACCTGGAGCGGCAAACACGACGTGCACCCGGGGGTGGGGCGTTGCTACGTAGCGCGCATGTGCAATGTTGCTATGTAAACACATGCGTCGTATGTAGCAACACTGCGCAAGTGCGCTATATAGCAGGTTGCCAGCACCACCGCTCCAGCGCCATACGGACGATGCCGGGATCCTCTGCTCATGGCTGCAGCTGTGAATGGAGGATCCTCTACATGCGGCTGCAGCCACGAGCAGAGGATCCTGGCACCGTCCGTATGGCGCTGGAGCAGCGCCACCGGCAAACCACAGGCCTTGTCACTCCCGGAGATGTGGCACCGGGAGCACACCACCCCCACCGCTCCCCTGTTGCTACGCCCCTGTACAGATGCTTCAGGTTACAGACTCCGCTAACCCAGAAATAATTTGTTGTTGTTGTTCAGTCATTCAGTCGTGTCCGACTCTTCGTGACCCCATGGACCAGAGCACGCCAGGCACGCCTATCCTTCACTGCCTCTCGCAGTTTGGCCAAACTCATGTTAGTAGCTTCGAGAACACTGTCCAACCATCTCATCCTCTGTCGTCCCCTTCTCCTTGTGCCCTCCATCTTTCCCAACATCAGGGTCTTTTCTAGGGATTCTTCTCTTCTCATGAGGTGGCCAAAGTACTGGATCCTCAGCTTCAGGATCTGTCCTTCTAGTGAGTACTCAGGGTTGATTTCTTTGAGAATGGATAGGTTTGATCTTCTTGCAGTCCACGGGACTCTCAAGAGTCTCCTCCAGCACCATAATTCAAAAGCATCAATTCTACAGCGATCAGCCTTCTTTATGGTCCAGCTCTCACTTCCGTACATTACTACTGGGAAAACCATAGCTTTAACTATACGGACCTTTGTCGGCAAGGTGATGTCTCTGCTTTTTAAGATGCTGTCTAGGTTTGTCATTGCTTTTCTCCCAAGAAGCAGGCGTCTTCTAATTTCGTGACTGCTGTCACCATCTGCAGTGATCATGGAACCCAAGAAAGTAAAATCTCTCACTGCCTCCATTTCTTCCCCTTCTATTTGCCAGGAGGTGATGGGACCAGTGGCCATGATCTTAGTTTTTTTGATGTTGAGCTTCAGACCATATTTTGCGCTCTCCTCTTTCACCCACATTAAAAGGTTCTTTAATTCCTCCTCACTTTCTGCCATCAAGGTAGTATCATCAGCATATATCATCATCACCAGAAATAATGCCTTGGGTTAAGAACTTTGCTTCAGGACGAGAACAGAAGTCGTGTGGCGGCAGCGTGGCAGCAGCAGGAGGCCCCATTAGCTAAAGTGGTACCTCAGGTTAAGAACAGTTTCAGGTTAAGAACAGACCTCTAGAACGAATTAAGTTCTTAACCTGAGGTACCACTATATCTATTACTCAGATCAAGGTTAATCCTGGGTAATCTAATGGCGTGAAAAGGACTTTACCATCAATCTGCTTTGCAGCTCTGGGGCTCCGAAGCCTCCAAGGGCCATTTGCGCATCCCAGCTGGCCGGGGCTCATGACTCTGGGTGTTGCCCCCTTCTCCATTTCCCCACACTGTGCCATCTCTGGTAGACCTGAGTGGGGGCTTCTAGCTCAAGGGTGGGGGGGCACAGAGCCCAGAGAGCTTTAGAGGGTTTGAGGATAGAGCCAAAGGACGCCCCTCGAGTCTGGCATCATCTTCTCTTGGCGGCCGACCAGGTGCCCCCAAAGGGAAACCCGGAAGCAGGACTCTGCCTACCTGAGATTCTCTCTGCTGCAGGGGTGGGGCATCTTAGGTTCAGGGCCTCCAGCCCTCCCTCCCTGGCCCTTGGGACTATCTCCTGGACACCCCCGTCCCTGGCCCTCCCCTGCTCCCTCCCTGAGTGTTTTTGGCTGGGGGGTGTTGTTGTGTCCTTGCACTCTGGCTTGCCTGGATGGAGGGCAGGGAGGAGTGTCTCCGTGTGTGCATGAAACTATTCTCTTGCATAAAAGTAAAAGTAACATGCATTGGCATGCGGCCCCTGGAACGTTGCCCAGAAGGAAATGTGGCCCCTGGGTGGGAAATCTCCCCCCCCCCCACTGATCCTGCTCTGTTGGAAGGTTTTTCCCCTTGCTTCGTATCTCTTGGGGAGTTGCAGAATTCCATGATGGCTGTATTATCCCCTTGCATTGCAGACATCGTATTGCATTTTGATGGTGCAAGTGGCCTTGGCTGGAGAAGCACTCAGGAAGGTGGCCTGAATCAAAGGGAAATAAATAATAGCTCTTAATAGAAGAGAGGCTCTTTGCTGCGACTGGGTTAGAGAGGGTGTGCCAGGAGACACTTTGATTAAATGACAAATCGGGCAGCAGGACAGGAATTTGCACGCCCAGGATGACACAGGAAGCTACTGGATGCAACCTCTTCCAAGTCTGCACTGGTAGGGCTCTATGAGTGCCAGGTTCTCTCCCCCCCCCCCCCGCTCTGGCTGGCAGAATCTCAAACTGCCTGGATCGCTCTGCGGAGACCACCAGGCACTTCTCACTTCTTTCTCCAACTCCTTCCCTCCATCCCCACAGCTGACAAGCAGCTCTTCCTGCCTTCCGTCACTTGCTGGGGGTCCGCTGGGCTTCATCCTTGCCTTCCAATTCTCTCTCTCTCTCTCTCTCTCTCTCATGTTCAGGGATTCCTTTTCCCTGGCATTTGCTTGATTAAACCAGCTGCTGCCTGCTAATCTTTCCTCCTCCTCCTCCAGGTTTCCTTTCCCTCCCAGTCCCCGGAATCAGCAAACTGCGGAACCAGGAGGAGGCGGGTGGTGCCCCTCCCTCCATTGCCCCCCCCCGGCTTTGCATATCCCTTACTGCAGATATTAATATTGTGCTGTTTGAAGCAACTGGATGCCTAAAAACTGACTCCTTTTGGACATGAAGCATTGTCCAGACCCGTGAGATATTATTCAGCAACTTCACTTGCAGAACTTTCTTCAAAACAAAACAAAAACATCAAATGATACATTGAAACAATTCCATGAGACATATACCCAGCCAAGACACAGGCTCAGCATCTTACAAAATATGAAATAATTCAAACAGACCAAGCGGCAGAGGTCCAGCCTGAGTCTGGGTGATCCTAGAGAGCTTCGGTTACATCCTTACTCTCTGAGAAAAAGAAACTTCAGTCACCACGCTTCCAAGATGGCTAATTTGCAATTCAATACCTTAATCTAAGGTTAAACACTCATGGGTGAGCTAGCAGAAAACAGTGATAGTTAATTATCAACTCAGTGAAAGCTCAGAGTCCCTTAGAATACTGCGGTGTTAAACCCTTTCATCAATACACACAGCCATTCCCATTTCAGTGACAGTCAAATGATTCAACACCCCTCTACAGATGGCCCTGGTGCCAGGGATCCCCATGGCATCCCTCTGCTGGGACACCCACAGTGATGGTGATGTGCTGGATTGGGGGTGCTGTGCACGGTCCCTTTCCTGGAGGAGGAGCTGCTGCACCTTCTTGGCCTGGCAGGGGAGTCCCTACTTCTGCATTGCAGCAGCAGGTTGGACTAGATGTCTCTTCCAACTCTACAATTCTATGTCTGAGCCAAGATGGGTCTTCCTGGCCAAGGGCTGAGTGTTGGGCGGCTGCCCCTGAAGCCCCCTAGACCTCAGATAAGGCTGCATGGGTCCAGCCACCCAACCCTCCCTCCCTCTGTCCCTCCCTCCTGCCGCCATGGTGGGCCCTCACCTGCTTTGGCATGGAAGGATGGCGAGAGCTTCCTCCTCCTGCTCCTGCTGCTCCTCCAGTCCCCAAGTCCCAGGCCTCGCAAGGAGACGGTATCTCAGCTAAACGAGGCAAAAATGATTTAATGGAGGAGGCTAATCAAGGAGGCCAAGAGAGACTCCGCGCCACGGCTCAGATACAAGATTCAATTAAAATGCAGCCTTTGTGGGCCTCGCCATTTTAATTTTCCACAAATTAGCTTAAAAAAGGTATGGAAATGAAGATATTAGATTTTTTTTTAAAGTCAAAAGGAAAAAGCAAACCCTTTGAGGATTATATTAGCAATTCCCCTCTTTCAAACCAGCACATGGCCCTGATTCTCTCCCCTGCAGCGGAGAAGCCGTCTCCCCTCTTCTCTTCAAAGGGAAGAAGGTGGTCCCAGGTCAGGGCTGTGGAGAGGCAGCAGCGGGGGGGCGGGGCGGTGGAGTGTGTTAGATTAAGACCTGGCAGAGACCAGGGTTCAAATCCCCACATGGGTCAGTCGCTGCCTCTCAGACTAATCGACCTCACAAGGGGGTGGTTGTGGGGATTAAATGAGGAGAGAAGTGGGGATCTCCCCTTTTCCCTCGCAACTTTTGAAATTCACCCCAACATACAAAAGCTCAAACGACCATATCGGTATTAGCCTTTAAGGTACCACAAAATGTGGTGCTGGTTTTATTCTGATGAACTTTAATTAAGAAAGATGTACGTTCTGGTTCAGCTGCTCTGATTGCCTGTGCCTAAACATCCCCCCAAGTCCAGCTGCTCAGCCATTAACCACGTCACTTTGGTGAAATCAATCCAGCGTCTACAGAAAGACCATTACATAGCAAAAGATGCATCTCGCATGGGGTGGGGGCAGAGAAAGACCATCCTGAGATAAACTTGAAAGGGGCTCAGTGGGCTTCTAATCAGGTAAAGGGGCTCCTGGGTCAGATCACCCAGGTGTAGTTACCTCCCCCCCAAAACCCCACCTGCCTCAGGTGAGGAGCTGCAGGTGCCTTTTGCATCTGTGTGAAGGAGAGGGAGCCCACCCCTTCTAGTCAGGTTTGGATTGGCTTACATTGCATTTCACCCCATGGAGACTGATGTGGAGTAAGAGGGCAGCCCCCTAACCCTCCTTGAACCGTCTTGTCTGGGTTACACAGGGATCTTGGGCAGAATTAAATTCTGATCAAACTTGAAATCAGGAAATCTTTTAGAAATCAAAGGATCTAGTAAAGGTTGAAGGATTCACTGAGAGGTTCTTTATAATGTGAGGTAAGGCCATTTTCAAATATCTGAAGGGCTGTCAGATGGGAAGTGGAACAATCCTGTTTTCTGCTGCTCCGAAGGGGAGGACTCAAACCCATGGCTTCAAGTTACAGGAAAGGAGATTCTGACTAAACCTCAGGAAAAACTTTCTGACAGTAAGAGCTGCTTGACAGTGGAACGGTGTCCCTTGGGAAGTTGTGGACTCTCCTTCCTTGGAGATTTTAAAGCAGAGGTTGGATGGCCACCTGGCAGGGATGCTTTAGCCGAGATTCCTACACTGCAGGGGGTTGGACTGGATGACCCTTGGGGTCCCTTCCAATCCTACAATTCATTGATGCCATGGTTTTGTGATGGGCAAAGCAGGAGGCACCAACTGAGCCCCTCTCTACCCCCTCCATTAGGTGGACCACTTATCTGGAGAAGAAGTGGGCCTTCCACACTCCCCAAGGTGTCTGGTGGCAGAAGGAGTGCTGGATCGGGGCCATTTGGGATCTGGGCGGGGGTACCTCTGGCCCTGTGAGGCAGGAAGATGAAACCAGGCCGCCCGTCTCCGGGAGAGCAAGTTCCCGGCTCTTCATTATAAATGACTAAACATGAATATAAATCACAATTCAGGGTGTCAGCTGCACCAGCCAGCCTCAGCCAAACAGAAAAATAATCAGTTTATAACAAATAAATGTAATCTTTCACCGGCTCCCAATTCTCAAATGTTTTTTTTTCTACCCGGCTTACACCGGCTGGATGCTGATCAGGGCGGCGGGAGGAGAACTCTGTGGCTGCCACCTCCTGGACAAAGAGAGGCCCCCTGGCCTGGCCTGGCCTGGACAGGACAGCGGTGGGGGGGGGGAGGAGGCAGTTGCCCCCTTCCCTCTTTGCAGGGCCCCCGCTCTGGAGCTTGCTCCATCTCCCACACCGCAGCCCTTCAGATCTTTGCAGATGGCCATCAGATCACTCCTCCATCTTCTCTCCTCCAGGCTAAGCATGCCCAGCTCCTTCAACCGTTCCTCATAAGGCTTGCTTTCCAGATCATCTTGGCCACCCTTCTCTGCACACCTTCCAGCTTGTCCACATCCTTCTTAAACTGGGGTGTTCAGAAGATTCAACCATCTGGACCAGCCTCTGTCAGCAACCTATAGTGAAAGGATTTCCTGCTTGGGGGTATGGGTGGGGTGGGGGCCTGAGGGCATTTGCTGGGAGGCACAGCAGTTTGTGTGGCCATGATGCACTGTTTCAAGTCTGGGCATCTCCCTTCACAATAAACATCCCAGAACACAATTTAGAATCCTGGCTCTGATCACAGAAATGTGGAAATTCCTGGCATACTTCCACCATTCTGAGCAGGACCTGTGCCTTCCAGGGTGCAGTTTAGGGAAGATTAATAAATTAGCAACTCAAACACCTGGAGAAAAAGGAGTCCAGGCAAGAAGGAACTGGGGAGAAGCCAGCCTTGGTGTGCAAAAGGCAGAGAAGCCCCCCCCCCCCCCCGAGCCCCTCGCATTTCAAGGGTTGCAGTCTGTCCCACTCATTGCTGGAGGCTGCTCCATTGCCAAATCAGAAGGATTGAGGGTGGGATGGCGTGGCTGCCTTATGAAGAACGGTTGCAGCATTTGGGACTTTGTAGAAATCTCTATGTGGGACAAGAAGCTACAGTTAGAACTGGATATGGAACAACTGATTGGTTCAAAATTGGGAAAGGAGTACGACAAGGCTGTATATTGTCTCCCTGCTTATTTAACTTATATGCAGAATACATCATGCGAAAGGCTGGACTGGATGAATCCCCAACCGGAATTAAGATTGCCGGAAAAAATATCAACAACCTCAGATATGCTGATGATACTACCTTGATGGCAGAAAGTGAGGAAGAATTGAAGAACCTTTTAATGAGGGTGAAAGAAGAGAGCGCAAAATATGGTCTGAAGCTCAACATCAAAAAAACTAAGATCATGGCCACTGGTCCCATCACCTCCTGGCAAATGGAAGGGGAAGAAATGGAGGCAGTGAGAGATTTCACTTTCTTGGGTTCCATGATCACTGCAGATGGTGACAGCAGTCACGAAATCAGAAGACGCCTGCTTCTTGGGAGAAAAGCAATGACAAACCTAGACAGCATCTTAAAAAGCAAAGACATCACCTTGCCGACAAAAGTCCGTATAGTTAAAGCTATGGTTTTCCCAGTAGTAATGTACGGAAGTGAGAGCTGGACCATAAAGAAAGCTGATCGCCGTAGAATTGATGCTTTTGAATTATGGTGCTGGAGGAGACTCTTGAGAGTCCCATGGACTGCAAGAAGATCAAACCTATCCATTCTCAAAGAAATCAGCCCTGAGTACTCACTAGAAGGACAGATCCTGAAGTTGAGGCTCCAGTACTTTGGCCACCTCATGAGAAGAGAAGAATCCCTGGAAAAGACCCTGATGTTGGGAAAGATGGAGGGCACAAGGAGAAGGGGACGACAGAGGATGAGATGGTTGGACAGTATTCTCGAAGCGACTGGCATGAGTTTGGCCAAACTGCGAGAGGCAGTGAAGGATAGGCGTGCCTGGCGTGCTCTGGTCCATGGGGTCACGAAGAGTCGGACACGACTGAACGACTGAACAACAACAACAGTTTAAAGAAAAAGCAAGTGAGAGGCAACATGATTGCAATTTACCTGGCATGGAGAAAGTGGAGAGAGAGACGTTTCTCTTCCTCTCACCTGCCACTAGAATCCCTAGACATCCAATGATGCTGAATATTGGAAGATCCAGGATGGATGAAAGAAAAGCTGTCTTCATGCAGTGCAGAGTTAACCTATGGAACTCCCTCCCTCAGGACGAAGTGAGGGCCACCAACTCTCGTAGATGGCTCTAAAAGAGGATCAGGCGAATACATGGAGGAAGAGAGAGCTGTCGAGGGCTACCAGCCACAGTGGCGTAGCGTGGGTTGCCAGCACCCAGAGCCACACCGAGGGGAGTGGGAGGGAGGGAAATGGAGTGCGCCTGCGCATTCAACTGCCTAATGGGGTCCACATCACCCAGGAGGTTATGGCTGTAGAGATAAGAAAAGAAGAGTTGTCCTGTTGCCGGGAGAAGTCACTTCCTGGTTCACGTGGAGAAGCCCAGCGATGGAGAAGCCCAGCTATATGGAGGCAGCACCGGGTGTCAAAATTTTACATCCCTAACAATTCTGCGCCTGGGGCAACTGCCCCTGGCACCCCCCCACTAGGCCACTGACTAGCAAGGATGGCTCTCCTCTGCCTGCACAGCTGGAGGGGAAGGTGCTCTTGTGTTCGAATCCTGCTTGCCAGTTTCCCATTGGGGTGCCTGGTTGGCCTCCGTGAGAATAGGATGCTGGACTAGATGGGCTCTGGGCCTGATCCAGCAGCAGGCTCTTCTTGTTTCCTTATCCTCCCCTCCTGGCCTAGCCCCTTCTCCATGGGGCAGCCCCTCCTGCAGCACCAGCCCAGGAGGAGGCAGCAGCTCCTGACCTTCAGCTTCTCCCTGAAAGGCGCATCTCGGCTGCTCCCTCCCCGGCCCCCGCCTGCAGCTCCTGCCACTTGGAGCAGGAGTCCCATTTGTCACTGTCTCTTTTCAAGGGTTCCGTATCTTGGGAGCCACGTGGGTCACCCAGCTGTAATGCAACGGGGGTGGGGGTGGGGTGGGGAGGAACTCTGGCGGAGGGAGGCAGCCTGCATGTGTGCACACAGGGGGGGCGTGCCTGTGGCTCCCTGTGCCTTCCCACCCCATCCACTTCCTCCGGGCCGGGGCTGGGGTCACCCTGGCCTGGCGGAAGGGCCCCAGGGGTGGGCCTTTGGACCCCTTAACCCCTGCAGCCTCGTCTCACCCAGCTTCTCTCTCCCCCACATTCATTCACATTGCTTGTGGAGCTGGAGCAGAGGGGCGGAGGAGGCTGCCTTTCACTTGAGTCAGAACAGTGGCCCATCTCGGCCAGTGCTGTCCATACAGACTGGCAGGAGTTTCTCCCAGTCTTTCCTGCCTGGAGGTGCTGCGGAATGAACCTGGCACCTTCTACCTGTAAGGGGCTCCACCACGGAGCTTTGGTCCTGGAAAAGGTGCAGGATGCGGAGACGTTCTCCTCCAAGGAGAGGCTGCCACAACGTTTGGGGCTTTATAGCGTGGGAGAAAATGTGTATATGAGGGCAGAGGGTGGAAAAATACCACGTGGAGAAAGTGACCCAGGAGAAGCTTAGAGCCTGCCTGACCTGGAAGACCCGTTGCAGGGAGAAGACCCTTCTTCCAGGGGCAGGGGGCATCTGTCTGGCAACGCTAGTGGGGCAGAGAGACCCAACCTGGCCTGACACAGCAAGGCTGGTGCAGCGCATAGTTAAACCACAGAACTCCCTGCCACAAGACACAGGGATGGCCACCAAAGAGGGCTAGACAAACGCATGGATGGGAGAGCTGTCAGTGGCTACTGGCCAGGATGAGTGTGCCCAGCCTCCACAGCTGGAGGCAGCAATGCATTTGGATCCCGGTTGCCAGAAAGCGCAGGAGGGGAGAGTCGCTCTTGTCTTGGATCTTGCATGAGGGTTTCCCATTGGACAATGTAAGGACAGGATGCGGGACAAGATGGGCCCCCCTTGGCCTGATCCAGCAGGCTCTTCTGATGTTCTCTTCTGATCTGCTCTTGAGGCCTTTCTGGAAGCAAGACTGGTTCTATCCTCCGA
Organism: Lacerta agilis; assembly: GCF_009819535.1. Taxonomy (NCBI): domain Eukaryota; kingdom Metazoa; phylum Chordata; class Lepidosauria; order Squamata; family Lacertidae; genus Lacerta; species Lacerta agilis. Next base: position 95,037,094 of record NC_046317.1, on the reverse strand, counting down.
GCCCACAGAAACAACCTGCAGAGCCCAAACACATACACACACCAACACCTGGGGAAAAGCAGAGGGTGCCCCTGGTTGGGGAACCCGCCCGCTCTCCCAACCTTGATTCCCAGAGCAAGCAGACAGGCAGCCAGTGCCCCAGGGCTCTTCTCACCACCCAGGGTGATGGCCCAGGAGGAACAGTGGCTGCTGGGTCCAGGAGCCAACAGGCAGCAGGTCAGTCCCAGGAGAGCTTCTGCCTGGTTCCCTCTGCCCCTGTGCTGTGGGGCTCCTGCCTTCTTCCCTCTTAGAGTCACTTTTTAAGGCTGAACTGAAGCTGTGCTCATCCACCCCAAACATAGAACCACAGCAGTGAAGACTTGGAAGGGACCCCGAGGGCAGGAGCGGAGCAAGGGGAAGTAATAGCACCACTCTATTCCGCTCTGGTCAGACCTCACCTGGAATACTGTGTCCAGTTCTGGGCACCACAGTTCAAGAAGGATACTGACAAGCTGGAACGTGTCCAGAGGAGGGCAACCAAAATGGACAAAGGCCTGGAAACAATGCCTTATGAGGAACGGCTTAGGGAGCTGGGTATGTTTAGCCTGGAGAAGAGAAGATGAAGGGGTGATATGATAGCCATGTTCAAAGATATCAAAGGATGTCATATAGAGGAGGGAGAAAGGTTGTTTTCTGCTGCTCCAGAGAAGCGGACACGGGGCAATGGATTCAAACTACAAAAAAGAAGATTCCACCTAAACATTAGGAAGAACTTCCTGACAGTGAGAGCTGTTGGACAGTGGAATTTGCTGCCAAGGAGTGTGGTGGAGTCTCCTTCTTTGGAGGTCTTTAAGCGGAGGCTTGACAGCCATCTGTCAGGAATGCTTGGATGGTGTTTCCTGCTCTTCCAACTCAATGATTCTATGTGTTGGGGATGGTTCACTTGGCACCCCCACCCCCCGCAACTTCCAAGCTGAGCCCTGCTGCCCAGTAAAAAGCCTCGCTCGGCGGCTTGCTCACAAACCTGCTCAGCGCACGCTTTGCTTCTTCCTACTGCTTGGGCTGTGGGCGGAGGCGAGGGGCGGGCTGTGCATGCACACTACGTAGCGACACCCCGCCCCCGGGTGCCCCCAGGTTTGCCGCTCCGTGTGCCCAAGCGGCTTCCTACACATCTGCCCGAGGGAGGTCTAGTCCAACCCCCTGCAAGGCACATTGGAGGGGACCAAGAGCAGTGGTGCTGCAATGCCCTGCAATGCATGCGTGGCCGTTTCTGCCTCTCCTGCCCAGGCTGAGAACGGGGCCTGGCTCCCAGGATGGCTCCAATTGCGCGTTCCCACAAGTGTGGAAGGGATGGGGACGGAGGCAGCTGTGCCGAGACAAATGGCTGGCCCCTGACCGCCCCCTGCCCCCTGCCGCAGCAGCGTCCTCAGCCCCCTCCATCTTGGTGACTGCCTGCCAGTGGCCTTTGTCTCCTCCTGCCCCCTCCAAGAACCCCCCCCCCCGGCGGTGGACATGGCAGTGGCTGGCGGAAATGCTGACTCTCCTCCACCTGGCCGCCTCTTCCCTCTCCCTCCCCCCCCCCCCCGTTTGCCTGCACTCTAAATGGATCTCAATGCAGGATTAATTTGTCATATTGACACTGATCGTTTATTACAGAGAAGAGAGGAGCCCATTCATTTGAATAGAAAACATTTCATCTTATCTGCTGCCGCTCCCCAGCCAAGCACAGCCCTCACTTTTTAACCTTGGACAACGAGGCACTCATAATTTCCTCCCTGACACCTGATAAGAAACTTACTTTTGAATCTGGCTTTCTTTGGAATTTTAAACGCCGGCTTGAAGGAAACCTAGAGCCACGTGGGCGCAGGAGGGCCTGGGAAGAAGAGCCAGCCTGCCTGCCTGCCTGCCTGCCTGCCTCTGAGCCGGGCCAACAGGGCACATCAGAACGCAAGGAGAACCTGCTGGATCAGGCCAATGCCCAACATCCCAGCAGCAGCAGTTGCAGAAACTGGGGGAAGGGGAGCTGGTTGCGGCAGGAGGGGGGGATCCCCTGGATTCAGCAGCCTGCCTCATCTCTGTCTCCTGCCCCCATCCTCTCCAGCCTCTGAATCAGGACCGCTCTCTGCCACAGCCTCTTCCTGCTCACTTAACCCGGTTGTCTCTTCAAACACCTCCTCCTCCCTGTCTGCTCCTTCTTCTCCCTCTGACCACACATCGTCACCCCCCCACTCTCTGGGCTCTGAGCCTCCTTCCCTTGGGGGTTCCTGCACTTCTCTGCATCCAGCCGGACCCTGACATGCACACACACAGCTGGAGACAATGCCTGCGTGGAAACTTCCCCTGCTCACCTCTTTTCAGTCCGCTCCTGGTTCTGGGAGACAGCGGTGCAGGAGAGAGAGTGTGGGGAAGTGCCCTGGTCCTTCGCTTGTCTAACCCACTTCTTCCTCCTCTTTTTCCGACCCATCCAGGCTCCACTTCCAGCTCTGAAGCTTCCCCTCCTCTGACTCTTGCCTACTGCAGGTCCCCACAAATCACTGCCCCCCCTCTCGTGAGTCAGACCCCAGACCCTCGTCCCCCAGGCACCCTTGCCAGCATCCTGCCAGTCCCTGCCAGGAGAGGACTCTTGTGCTCCCATCCTGCTTGCGGGTTCCTGATCAAAGCCTCTGGTTGGCCAGTGTGAGAACAGGATGATGGACTGGATGGGCCATTGGCCAGATCCAGGGGGCTCTGCTTGGCTTCTTATGACCAGAATCCCCATGTGAATCCAGCAACTCATACAGGTAACAAAGGAAGCTGGTCCAGTCTAAGATATCTCCCTACTCAAAGGCTACGGATAAAGGAAGGGGTTTTAAAATGCCAGTTTATTTCTCCAAAGAGACCTTTTCCTCCATGGTTCCTCCTCCTCCTCCTCCTCCTCTGTTCTCTGGTGCCATCCAGGGGGCATGATGCCAGGGAGAGGGCAGGTGCCCACCTCCCCGGCTGGCCTGGGGGTGCCTGATTGCCTTGCCAGCCCAGCCGTGTCTCAAACTCACTGACACTAATAGGCCTGTCAGCAAGGCCTTCCCAGAGAAGGGGCTGCTGCAATTGTTTTCCGATCCGGGAACAGCGAGGCAGATAAGGCTTTCACCTCCGAGGCACTGGCTGGAAATTAGGGGCACGAGGCAGGAAGCAGCAAATGGAGATAAATGAGGGTGCCAGGTGGCGGCTGCCTGCCCACGGGACGCCCTGAAAATGGCTAAGTGCATAAAGAATCGCTGGCCAGTTATCTGGCCTCTGCTTTGGACAGCCCTCAAATGAGGAAACAAGGAAGAATGAGCCAGGCCTGGAGGAGGAGGAGGAGGAGGGGAAGGACCAGCCAGGCAGAGTCAGTGGACTCTGGATGCAGAGCAAAGGCAAAGGCATGCCTGTCCCAGACCCAGACCCTGCCTTCCCCCACCAAGGGAGCACCTGGATCTCCTGGGGGGAGGCATGCGGTTGGGCCTTTGCCTGAGCAGCCACAAAGTTCCTGGCCAGCCAGCTCGACAGACCGCAATGCAGTGGCCTCCATCCAACAGCTTCTCTTGAGGGAGGGAGGAGACTGGACCACCCTCAAGCCTGGGGAGGAACCCCCTTCCTCTTCTCCGGAGAAGCGATGATTGTGAAAGGTGCAGCTCCTCGGCAGAAGATCCTGTGTCCACTGGTCCTCTGGAACACCCAAATCTGGCAAATGTGCACCTGGACACCTCACCCTGATTCAGAGTTGACCCTCCTGATGGTTCTGATGCTTTAAGATAAAAAGCTGCAGTTTGGCACGTTTGCACAGTCCAAGGACACAGACCCTGAGCAGGCTCTGAGCCTGGGGCAAAAGGAAGAAAGTCCTTCTTCACGCAGTGCATTGTTGAACTACGGAACTCTTTCCCACAGGAATCAGTGGTGGTCACCAGCCTAGGATGCGGCAAATTCATGGAGAAGAATTAGGCTATAGTGCCTACTAGCCATGGTGGCTCTGCTCTCCCTCCACAGTCAGAGGCAGCCATGCTCCTGAATGAATCCCAGTTGCTGGAAGCTGCAGGAGGAAAGAGTGGCTCTTGGGCTCAGGTTCTGCTTGCACGTTTCCCATAATGGGCATCTAATTGTTATTAAAAAAAAACTGCTCCTTTTCCTTTATGGGGTACCCAAGAGCCCATATAGAGTCCTTATGTAGGTTCTCTATTGGTAGGAGAAAATAACAGAGGCCAGCCAGAGAATATTGAGAAGCAAAGCAGCTAGGAAGCCTGATCTTTATTCAACTGTTGCAACAGGGTCCTCACTCGCCACACGCAGGAGGCAGGAGGGATCCCAAACAATGGGGTGCAAGCCCTTATATAGACATTGAAATTGCCCACCCTGGAGCCCAAGACCCCCCCCCCCCCATACATCATACATACATCACAGAAGGGATGGTCTACAACAGAATCCTGTCTGGCAGGAAACCTGTTGATGGGTTTGTTGTTGTTGTTTAGTCGTTCAGTTGTGTCCGACTCCTCATGACCCCATGGACCAGAGCACGCCGGGCACTCCTGTCTTCCACTCCCTCCCGCAGTTTGGTCGGACTCATGTTGGTAGCCTCAAGAACACTGGTGGGTTTGTTGTTGTTGTTCAGTTGTTCAGTCATGTCCGACTTTTCAGTTATGTCTGACTCTTCGTGACCCGATGGGTTTACCTGGCTGTTAATGGTTTACCTGGGCAGCCTGGCTATTCTTTTGTGATGATAAATACTTAATTCTTGAGTCCAGGTCACAGGCTAGCCCATTTCCTCCCTCCTTGCAGAGAAACGTTTGAGGTCAGTTTGGGAGAGACAAAATGGTTTCAGGACTTTTTTCCTGCACTGTTTCAGACCTGCGGTTTATATATTTATGTACGGTATGTGTTTGCTTGGTACATTTATTTTATATCTTAGACCTTATAATTCTCATAACATGGTCCACTACTGTGGGCACAGGAGGAAAACCCCCTTCTGTTGTTGCTGCTGCTGCTGCTGCTGCTGTCACCAGGTGTGTTTTCTCCTTCCAGGCTTTGCAGGTGACAACTGGGCGTGTCCCCCATGTCCTTGTGCTTGGGATTGCAATTGCACCCGGTGCCTTCCTTGCTGTTCACTGCATTGGCAGAAAAGGGGGTGTCTTCTGGCCCCCTCCCTGTGGGTCTGAGCAGAGCAGCGGGTCCACCCAGCCGGCAGAAGGCCTCTCCCCCGTGCCCCCCACCCCCATTCCATGTGGCGCTGAGGCGCAGCCAGGCCAGGTGCCTTCCTCCTCTCGCCCTTCACAGCCAGGAAGAAGCAGATCTGATTGGGAATTAGGCTGCAAGAGCAACCGTGTTCCCTTCTCTCTTATCTAAGTTGCTGTAACAAGTGCTTTGCATTTATTCCAGCCCATGTGCTGCAGAATTGCGTTACAGCTCATGGCTGCAAGCCATCTGCGGAGAGAAATCCAGTTATACCTTGTATAATAAGTTCCTGACAATCTTGCAGAGGACTCCGGGTCATAAAAGTCTCCCGGTTTTATCGCCAGTAACAGACATGGAGAGAAATTAAGTTGTCTTATCAAATTTAGATAATATATATCCCTCTGGAGTGGAAGGTGCCTGATGGATCTTTTTCAGCCTTTGGGGGCTGGGGGGGGATAAGCCCCCACCCGCCTTCAGGGCCTGGGCGGCTTCCAGCCTCAGACAGGAGCCTGGCACCAAAGGAGGACAGATCTGTGGCACCTTCTCTCTTGCCCTCCAGCTGTGCTTGGATTCCTCTCCATTAGCATCTGGGCCTCCAACATATTTCTCTCTCTCTCTCTCTCTCTCTCTCTCTCTCTCTCTTTCTGCTGGGGTCCTTGCCAGACTTTGCTAATCCACTGGTACTGCAGCCGGGATTGATGCCATTCAGGAGAACTTGGTGGCATTTTTCATGCTGGTTCCCAGCTGCAAAGCTGTGAGGGAGAACAGAAAAGTGGGTTGCATCCTCCCACTTTGGGAGGGCCTGGTCTCTCCCCCCCCCACCATGCCCTGCAGTCTCCCAGCTCTCCCTGGTGCCCCTGGACAGGCTGGGATTTGCAAGGGATTAAGGAAGGCCACCGGCAGAGCTTTTCTTCCTGCAAGAGCCCGGATTCCACCCCTGCCTTCCGTGACCTAGAAAGAGCTGGATGGCCTGGAAGACGAGCCCCTTGCCCACCCGAGTCCCTGCCGCTTGCGGAAGAGCCTCCAATGCGCACACCCAACACATGCGCAGATCTGGGCACAGCAGGACGGGGGAATGTCCCTCAGCCCATCCTGAGCCAGGAGCAGAACAGGGCTGGCTGTACAAAGTCAGGAAATTGGGGATGTGGGGGAAATGTCCACATTCTTAAGGTGATATCATCAGGGGCCCAGTTGCATGTGACTCTGGTGCAGAGGAGAGATGAGAAGAGGAGGACTCCAGACTAGATGGCAGGAGGAAAGGGCAGGAGGGAGGGAGGGAGGCAAATCTCAAGGGCAGAGCAGCAGCACTGGCAAAGAAGAGGTGCCCACCTGCCCATCTGCCCATCAGAAAGGAGTGGAGGGTCCACTCTGTCGGGCGGCTGTTTGGCTGCTGAAGGAGCCCGTCCAGTTCTGATCAACAAAAGGTTCGGGGGGGGGGGAACCGTTCCACCCTGAGATCCCAACAAAATCATGCTGAAGGGCCTCAGAGAAGGACCAGTTGTTGGAAACCCCAGGAGGGCAGAGGGCTCTTGTGCTCAGGCTCTGCTGGCAGATTTCCCGCAGGAGCATCTGGTTGCCCACCGTGGGAACAGGGTGCTGGGCTAGATGGGCCATTGGCCTAATCCAGCCAGGCTCTTCTTAGGTTCTGAACAACCCCTTCAGAGGCAGGAGAGCGCTGAGGCTCCTTTGCTAGGCACTGAGGACCCTCTCACACATCCACACCCCCTAACTTCCCCCTGTGCTTCTTCCGTATTTTTTTAGACTGCAGAGAATCTAACCTTTGGGGAAATAATGAAATGGCCACACCGTCTCCATATCTCTGTGTCACTATAGCATTGCCCTCCCATCATTTTTCAGAAGGCCCCCCCCCCCGGCTTTGACATGCGCAATGATGCATTGGGCGAGTGAGCTTCTCTCTCCGTGTCCAATTTGTCATGGCTTCAGGATGTTTCCTTTCCCATTCCTCCTGCCCCGTTCCGGTAGATTAGAGAATGCGCACGGCACTCTGGTCCCTCTTCTCCCCGGTCTCCATCTCGGTGGGATTGCAAAGCCAGTGTGTTTGGGGTGGCAGTGGGACATTTGCAGGGCCTTTCTTTGCCTGGCAATTCTCCCCTTCAAATACTCTCTCCCCTAACCCATCTAGCTCTTGCCCTGGCTGGACTCCAAGATCAGAACCCCCCTCTCTCCTTCTTACAGACCCTCCGCTGTAAATGCTTCCCTTCTGAAGAGCGCTGCACCTGGATCAGACCAGAGGCCCATCGTGAGAAGATAAGCAGAGCCTGCAGGATCAGGCCAAAGGGGCGCACCTAGTCCCGCCTCCTGTTCTCACAGGGGCCAACCAGATGCCCACTGTTGAACCTGCAGGCAGGATTCGAGCCCAAGAGCCTTCTCCCCTCCTGGGGTTCCCAGCAACTGCCATTCAGGAGCATCACTGCCTCCAACTGTGGAGGGCGGGGCAGCGCCATCCCTGCCTCCTGTGGCAGTGAGTTCCACAGTTTAACTCTGTGTTGCATTAAGAAGGACTTCCTCTCGTCTGTCCTGAACCTTCCAACCTTTAGCTTTACGGGATGCCCATGAGTTCTAGGGTTATGTGAGAGAGGGAGAAAGGGTTTTCCCAGTGCAGAGCTGCTGTGGGTCCGCTGGCAGGCTGGAGGAGGTCAAGGCTCCCCTCTTAAGCCATGGTTCCCCCAGGACAAGCGGCCTCAGCCCCTGCCCCCCGCCTGCCATGGGGACGATCCCACTGGCCTACTTTGTACGGCTGTTGTGCTATTGAGCTGATGGATGGGAAGCTTTCTGAATCCTCCAGGGATCATCCGTGATAAGTGCTGTAATTAATGGTGTCCAGGGTCAGTCGGGGCTGAGTCAGGAGTGTTAAAAGGCTGCCTGGCAAGAGCTGCTCCTCTCAACGCCAAAGAAATGAAAGGGAAATCCTCCCAAGTCTTCCCTGCTTCATTTGTTTTGAAAGTAAAGCCGGAACATGGACAGGATCAAGTCTAGTGTCAGAGTGAGGGAAGAACCAGCACTGCTCTCTTCTGCCTTGAGAGACCCCAGCAGGAGTCCTGTGTCCCGTTCTGGGAGCCCCATTTCAAGAAGGGTGTGGACAAACTGGAAGGTGGGCAGAGGAGGGTGAGCAAGGGGGTCAAGGGTCTGGAAACCAAGCCTTGTGAGGAGCAGTTGAGGGAGTTGGGGGTGTTCAGTCTGGAAGAGACTGAGAGGTGACATGAGAGAGCTACCTTCAAATATCTCAAGGGCTGTCACATGGAAGAGGGAGCAAGCCTGTTTTCTCCTCCTCTGGAGGGTGGGATTCATACTGACACATTCAAATAAAAGAAAGGAGATTCTGACAAAATATCAGAAATAACTGTCTGATGCTAAGAGCTGCTTGACAGCGGAACAGACTCACTCAGAAGGTGGCAGACTCTCCTTCCTTGGAGGTTTTTAAGTAGAGTTTGGATAGTCATCTGTCAGGGATGCGTTAGCTGAGATTTCTGTATTGCAGGGAGGTTATTTCTTCCCTTGATCGGGACACCAAACACCTGCTGATGCAGCCTGGGATTTTATATTGCAAATGGCCCTGTGATCCTTGGGTGAAGGCTGTGTAGACATTTGAAGAATAAGAATTGCATTAGCTTTATTTGCTGCTGCATCACGCTGTTGCCTCATCTCAAGAGTCCTCTCATGCCCACCACATACCCACAATGCATCTCTCAGGGGCTCCAGCCAGGCAGGCTTCATTTCCTGGAGAAGACTGGAGGCCCCCACCCACAACCAGGGCTAAACTCAGCAAGGGGTTTGTGGCCACGAAGGAAGGAAGAAATGACACCCCCAAAATTAAGGTGCAGACCGGAATACATCACTCTCTCCAAAGAACTGCCCAGAAGCCATTCCTTCCCACCTGGCACCTCAGCCCACTAGTCCCACAGGTAGGGGGGTTGGCATGCTGAGTGGTGAGGGGAAAGTACTCTGTACATGCTCAGAGACACATCGATTGCAAGGTGCTGAAAATGAAGTCTGGGCAGCAGTGGCTGAAGCCTGGACTATGCAGGAGAGCAAATGACGGAAGATTATTCTGCCACAGGCCAGTGGCTCACCTGGACCAGCCTCTTGTTCTCCCAGTGGGGAGCCCCCAAGCAAACTGGAGCTGAGCACCACAGGAAGTGGGGGACAAGCACAGCTGGGAGAGTGGAGGGAGCGCTTGTGAGGGCACTGGCCTTTGCTTCTCTGGGGAGGGGACCTTCCCAAACAGCACCCCCCTCCCCCCAGGACCTGACCACTTTCCTCCCTCTCTTCCTCCGCTGTTGCGTGGGAGGGTGGGTGGTGGGTGCCCCCTCCCTCCAGCACCTGGCCTTGGCTTCCTCTCCTTGCAGAAAGTGTGGTTGTCATAGAAATGCAGGCGCTCTGGGGTCCTGGGCGGACATTCAGCCCCTTTCCTTGAGAGCTCAGCGCTTTGTGTCTCGGGCGCTGGAGGCATCCTTGCTGCCCCCTCCCCAGGCACAGGACCCCCCTGGAAAATGCAACCCCCCCACCCGTCCTGCAATCTTCCACTGCCTTGGCAGTTGCATCGCCGCCTGCCTCCCCCAGCCGCTGGTATTTTTGTTTTGCAAGCGAGATTCCAGGAATCCATTTTGCTCTTCTGGGCTGCTTCGCTCTGTTTTTTGAGTCACAATTATCTTTCCTGCGCCATTAATAACCCTCAACAGTTATTTGAACTCCCACATGAAAGAGGGGGGTTGGGCTGGCATCCAACACTCTCCTGCTGCAGACATGCCCTTTTCTGCTCCTCCGCTGCTGGGATCCCTACCCTGGCTGCCTCCACAGGCCCCCGTGGGTGCTGACACCCTAAGCCCTGTGTCCTTGCTCAAGAGCACATACCCCTTCAGAGATGCCCATCCCAACAGCAAGCATGGCATGAGGAGGCCACCAGCCAGCTGCCCTATTAAAGGCAAGCCAAACGGATTTGGAGCATCCTTGTGTCTCTGGGATCCCATCACCATAACTCCCCCCAAATGTGCCTCTTTCAGCTGCCCCCTGCAGAGAAGTCCCTGCTGTGTCCTGGAAGGGGAAGGGCATCAGAGCAGCAGGGGAGTGTCCTGGATCAGGCCAGTGGCCCATCCCACCCAGCACCCTGTTCCCACAGTGGCCAGGTAAGCTGTGGCCACTGCTGGGTGACGGGGGGGGGGCTTCTTCAGGTGGAGGGAACCCTCCCTTTGGAGCTGAACCTTTCCTGCCACCACCCCCAAGAGTGTGGGATGGGTTTTAATGGGCAGGAGAGGACCTGTTAATTGCTATTTATTCCTCCAGGAGCCCACTCTGTGGGGGTTGAATAGAGCTCAAAGTCCCTTCCTTAGCAAGCAAATCGAAGCATATAGGAATAGGCTGTGGAGCCTTCTTTTAAATAAGCCCAGCTGCAGAGCAAACCGCCTCCCTCTTTCCTTGCCTCCGTTTAACAAAGAATTTGACAACAGACTGCAAACTATGTTTAAAATATGATTTACTCACAGCCTTGCCCACCTAGCAGTTCGAAAGCACATCAAGTGCAAGTAGATAGTAGGTAAAATGGTTCACCAGAAGCGGCTTAGTCTTGCTGGCTACATGACCCGGAAGCTGTACGCCGGCTCCCTCAGCCAGTAAAGTGAGATGAGCACCACAACCCCAGAGTAGTGGGAAAGTTCTGCCCTGCCAGTCTTAGGGAGAGAGGCACAAGGCTTGTTCCCCTACGAGGAGTTTCATTGCACGCCACAGCTTCCCTGTCCAATCTCCCCCGGCATCTCCAGCTGGAGGTAGTAAAGGCTGCTGCCTGAAACCCTGGAGAGCCATGGCTGCCAGTCAGTGTAGACAATCCTTTCTTCAGAACCATGAGGACTGGCATCTTGGCTTATTTTTAGGGGAAGGGCCCTAGCTCAGTGTCAGAGCATGCATGCCTTGCATGCAGACGCTCCCGGGTTCAATCCCCATTGGCATCTCCAGGTGGGGCTGGGAGGGACTCCTGCAGAGTCTCTGCTGCCAGCCAGAGTTGGCAATCTTAGAATCATAGAATCATAGTTGGAAGAGACCACAAAGACCATCCAGTCCAACCCACTGCCAAGCAGGAAAACTTGAGCTAGAGGAACCTCATGGCCGGACTCTGTATAAGGCAGCTTCCTCCATTCCTTGGGAGGGAGATGGTTGGTCCTCCTTTCCTCCGGGATTCTTCTCCATCGCTGTCTTCAGCACACGACGTGCGAGGGGTGGGCAGAGAGGCGCTCTTTATTTTTGTGTATGAATGTGTGTCTAATGAATTAGCCATGAATTGGAGCCCGCACAACGGGTAATTTAAACTGAACATTCATTCAGAACCATCCATCAGTTTCTCCGCACGTTACCATCGACAACCAGCTCTTGGGGAGTGCGTGCTGGGGGCTGCGGAGAGCTGGGGGGCGGCAGCGCCTGCCAAGAGCCGCTCCTGCCCAACGCAGCTGGCTGGCTCCTCAAACATGGGGCAGGGGGCTTCTCTGGAGGGGGCGGCCAGAGGTGGTTCATCCCTGTCTCCCTCTCCCCCTTGATGGGCTGAGTGTGGGAGGAAATGGCAGGCAGGTGCTGGGGGCAGGACCGAGCCTCTTACCAGCATCATTCCGAATCCTGCCCCCTCCCCATCCTTTCAGTGGGTTGGGGGGGGGGCTCACTTCTCTCCAGTTGGGTAGGAGACATGACTTGAGACCTGTGCTTTTGAACATTTATAAACTATTCTTAAACTTTATGCTGGTGTCTTGCTCAATATTTTCAGGGGTCCACATCGTTGCATTGTCTTCATTTGTCTTATCTGGTTTATTTGCTTATGTCAGCTGCTGTGACTATTTTTAAATGGAATAGCGGGATCGGAAGAATCAGCCGAGTTCACACGATGTTCAAGCTGGCTTACAAGATGGGGGGGGGGAATGTATCAGTACAGCATAACAAAAGCTTCCTTTTGTTGTTGTTCAGTCGTTTAGTCGTGTCCGACTCTTCGTGACCCCACGGACCAGAGTACGCCAGGCACGCCTCTCTTGAAGCTCCCTTTAGCTATGCCCAAAAACCTAAAGGAAGGGTTGGAGACAATTTTGCCACAGAACTCCTAGAGTGACTAAAAAAAATGCAGAGAGGGGAGGCAGAAGAGATATCAATTATTCACTTTGTGGGGCTCTGCAAAACACAGGGTTTCCCCTGCAAAACTTTGGCTCAGGTTTGGAGGGGATCCCACATTTTAGGGTTCATGGTTAATTTATTGCAGGGGGGGGAATCCCTGTCCTGTAGTGTGTGTTGGTGCCTTAAGGGCAGAGCCGTCTTTCCCACAGGGCTTAGTGGTGCGTTGTGCCAGGGTGCTGGCCTCTCGGGGCGCCCCAGTGAGTGGGGGAGCTGGGCGGCTTTACCGGCGGCCTCCCCTTTCCCTGCACGCCCATCAGCTGTGCCCCATCAACCATACAGCCGGCGGGCGGGCATTTTGCCTCCCAAGCCTCCACGGGAGGAGAGTTGCAGAGGCTTGGGAAAAGGTTGGCAACTCTGGGAAACAGGGGGTGGGGGCTGCAGTGGTGGCGCTGGAGGGATCTTTGTACCACGGTGCCAGAAATGCTTAAGACAGCCCTGCTTAAGGGGGTTGAGTAAAATCCTTGTTGGAGCTTGGAGAGATCACCCACCACTGAAGATCCAAGGGGGGGGGGTTGTACTAATTTTAGCCCATGCATTAGAATGGAAAGCGGAGGGGTCTTTGGGGCAAGTAATTTGTTATAATACCTGTAGTCTATTGTTATGTTGCTTCTTTCCTATTAATTTCCTGCCTATTTTGTTTACTTTGCTTGGTTGGTAGCTGGAAGAGCATAATCCCAGTGAGGGATGACTAAACTGGTTATCTCTGTTTGTTTCTTGAGTCTCAAAGTTATCTTACTATTGTATATGTGGAACCCTTTTACAGGAGGGAGTTAATTGGATTTTGCTGGGGACTGCAGATTACGGGTACTGATCGTTACACAAAGCCTTGGGAGCTCCGGAAATCTCTGCGCCTTCCAGGACACGTTGGAGACAACGACTGTAGACCGGGGTCAGGAAAGTTCATTTAGGGGTATCTTGTATATCAAATGACACCAACTGGGCTCCTGCCACCATCTACAGTAATGAGCCATGTAAAAAGGGCTTCTTCATGCAGAGTTAAACTGTGGAACTCCCTCCCACAGGACAAAAGTGGGTCTTGTTGTTGTTTAGTCGTTCAGTCGTGTCCGACTCTTCGTGACCCCATGGACCAGAGCACGCCAGGAACGCCTATCCTCCACTGCCTCCCGCAGTTTGGCCAAACTCATGTTAGTAGCTTCGAGAACACTGTCCAACCATCTCATCCTCTGTCGTCCCCTTCTCCTTGTGCCCTCCATCTTTCCCAACATCAGGGTCTTTTCTAGGGATTCTTCCCTTCTCATGAGGTGGCCAAAGTACTGGAGCCTCAACTTCAGGATCTGTCCTTCTAGTACCAAAAGTGGGTCTATGGGAGCGCAATTGGTGCCATTGTTCCAGACAGGGAACTTCTGGGGTGCTGAAGGGGGTGCCACAACTATGACATCCAAGGGGAGGTGACTGGGGGGGGGGTTGGCAACTGGATTTTGGCAATGCACAGGACGCCTCTGAAATTTGAGATGTCATTGTCTGCCCCTGCCCAGGAAGCAGCGATGGCCTCCGACCTGGATGCCTTTAAAATAGTTGAGGGTTGTCCATGGCTGCCAGTCCCAATGGCTATGTTCTGCCTACACGGTTGGAGGCAGCGATGCTGGAAACCCCAGGAGGGGAGAGGACTCTTGTGCTCTGGGGCAGCAGCAGCGGAGCATATGCCCATGCTGCTCAGGGTGGGTGCGCTCCCGAGGGGGGCATGGTGTGGAGGCTGCCCTCCCAGGTGCCCAGAGCGGCGTGCACACCCTGCTGCTGGGAGTGGAGCAAGCCGCCCATGGTGGACATTCAAAGCGCTACCTGCCCATGACTCCCAAGCCTCCTCCAAGCTGTCAAAACGAAGGGGGAAGGGGGGACTGCCGCCAGCAGAGAGGTGCAGCTCCCTCCTTCCCCCGACAGCTCGGGGTAGGCTTGGAAACCGAATGTCACCCCCCTCCGTGCAGTCACCCGGGGCGGCCTCCCCCGACCGCCCCCCTTCCTACGCCCCTGCTCTGGTGGACTAGAGGGGCCATGGGCTTGCTCCTGCATACCTGGTTCTTCCTGGGAGCCCTCAGCCAGCACCGTCTGCTCTTTCCCCTGGTTGGCTTTCAGGGCTGGACTCCGATGGGGAGCTGGGCAGCTGGGGAGGAAGATCCTCTCCCTCTGGGCATCGCCTCCAGGTCTCTGCAGCATCGGGGCTATTGCAGGGGCCAAGCTGCCATCCACCCAACTCGCCCGTGACCCCCTGAAAGGAGAGGGTGGAGGCGAGGTGCCCAGATGTGCCATTGTTCGAGTGTCCAACTCTCTCTCCCTGCAGAGAGAGCCAGCGAATGTACAAGCCCCGCTGGGGTGAGCGCCACCGACACGCACAGCCATACATCACCGGAGCGAATGAGGGCACCGATCTGCTGACTCGGGGAACTGGCTGCTTCGCCCAGAGCGCGCTTTTGCCTGGGGAGCCATGGATGAGCTGGCGAGGGCTGCGCTTGGCTCTCCCTGCCCGGCTCCCCTGCAGCGACTCAGCAAAGCACACCAAGCGCCACTGTTCCTCTCTCTCTCTCTCTCTCTCTCTCTCTCTCTCTCTCTCTCTCTCTTTTCTCCGCTCCTCCAAGAGATGCTCACAGGGGAAAGATTAGGGGAGGCGGCAGGGAGCCATCAGTGCCCACGTAATTGCGAAGATAACTGCTGATGGTTGAGTTTGCAGACACCAAAGAAGAATGGCCGGGGTCACTCATAATTGGTAAATATTTGTCTATCTAATCAAAAGGCCTTTTAATTAACCATTTTATCCTTTCAACTGGTTTAATTTAAAGCAAGGAGATGGAGAACGAAACTTCTGCAGGAAGTCAATTAGACCAAGCAGATGGCAGGAAACGTCCCAGCATCAGCATGCCAGGCCATCTGCCTCCACCAGCATGCGCCACCCCAGGCAGGGCGGAGGTGCCAGATTGGGGGAGCCGGGCACCAGCCAGCGAGGACACCTGTTGGGGAGACCCCCCGCAGCCAAGAGGGGCAGCTCTGTCATGCTTGCTGCCCCCCAAAACACAAAGCCTTGCAGAGAGAAAGAGAGGTCTTCCCCGGGGTTGTTGGGCCTGACTCCCTCCCTCATGTCCCCCCCCCCACCCTGTTTTGCATCCTCTCAGTTTGGCTCCCTGTGCAGGGGAACCGTCCGCCCCATCCTAAATCAGGCACTGCCTGGAAGAGACAGCCTTCCGCTTCTCCAGGTCTGCAGTGGCTGAAAAATGGGCCAGTGAGACTTTGCTCCAGTCCAGCATGAAGGGGCCTCCCCCCCTTAATCAGGATTTGCAGCCCCCCCTCCAGAAGAGCATCTCCTCCTCCTCCTCCTCCTCCTCAATCAGGGCCTCTTCAGCCTCTCTTGCTCCTGATTGCCCACTTGGTTTCCTCTCCAGCAGTTCCTGGCGCAGCAGGCAGGCAGGCAGGCGGGCGGGCGGGTGCATCTTCCCCTCCACGCGGCCTGAGTGGGGCCCAGACTCTGCTCCGGATCCCAAGGAGCATCTTTGGCAGATGCTGCCCTCCCTCCCTCCCTCCCTCTCCATCTCTCTTCTAGGCTGTGGTGTTGGCTGGGGTCAGTTGGTGGCAGTGGCAGCAACGAAAGCGCTGGGTGGCAAGGCAGGCTGCTGTTTCTGAGTTCCTGGCCACAGGTTCCAATTCTGCTCTGAGCTCTGTCTGCACCAAAAGGCCTTCCCAACCAACAGGTTTTTGGGCAGGTGGGACAATCCCCACCCCATGCCAGGGGTCCTAGCAGAAGCTGCCTTGTCTGCAGCCAGGAAATAGGAAAAGAGGCTGAGTTGCCTGAAATGAGAAAATTGGGGGGGACGGGACCAGCACAATGAAAACCAGCCTCTTGACCTCTGCCTGGCTTCTACAGGACAGGTGCAGTTGTGGGGGTGGGGGAGAAGAGGAGAAGAAGGGCTGGGATTGCTGGAGACCTTGAGGCTTAAAAAAAATCTCTTCCCCGTTGAGCCTTTGTATTCTTCCACCCAGTGGCGTAGCACCATTTGCCAGCGCCCGGAACACTTGCATGAAGAGTGCCCTCCCTTCCGCGCCTCTGCCCAGTTGTGAGCGCTCGCCCGGCGGGGGCTGGGGAGCAAAGATGATGCTGTTCCCCAGGGCGCCATGGGAATCTTTTTGGGGGGTGCTTGGTTTGTGCCCCCCCAGATTGTGTGCCGGGGACAATGGCCCCCCTGACACCCCCACGCTACGCCACTGCTTCCCCCCACATCCGACAAAACAGCCCTTTTGCCTCGCTCCGTCTGGCTGTTCCCGGAGTCTCCATGGCGATGCTGTGAGGGGTGGAACTTCTGCCTGCCAGCAGAATCTCTTGGTCCCCTCTTCTGCTTGTTCTCCATTGGGACACCAGCCATGCCATAGCAGGAAGGGGGGCAGTGGTGGGAGGGCTGGCTGAGCCCCCCTCCCAGCCCAGCTTTGTGCTGCCAAGATTTCAGGCCTTGGCTGAGATTCCTGCCTTGCAGGGGGTTGGACTAGAGGACCTCTGGGGGTCCCTTCCAACTTTACGATTCTATGATGCCATGCCTCCTCAGGAAGGGTTAACTCGGCTCTGGCCTCTCACAGGTTCCTTCCTTTTATGGTCCTTCCAGGAGGGGAGGGAAAGAAGAAGAAGAGGAAGAAGGAGCAGGTGGAGAAGGTAGAAGCAGCAGCGGGGAAGTCGTTTCCGCTTGGCTGCACACAAATAAAACCCTGAAACTTCCCATTTCCAGAACAAAGTGGAAGCTTCCCAAACTCCCCGGCCGGGTTTAAAAATACACACTGCCAGCCCCCCCCCCCCAATCAATAGTAGGAGCCAGGATTTCATGCTTCTCTGAGCTTCTCGCCCCCCCCCCCCCCGCCCACCATTTAAGCTGCTGCCAGGTTGCGAGGTGTCCTGGGACCTTCAAGAGGACAAGGAGCCAGAGGAGCCTCCCTGTGGCCCCCCCCCCACATATACAAGAGAGGGAAGCGATGGGGGAGGGGGGAGCTGCAGGGTCAGGGCTGGCATTGAGGAGCAGGGAAACTGAGGCACCTGGCCAGGCAACCCTGCAAAGCTTTGGAGGACTCCATCTCTGCAGCGCTGCCACCACCCCAGGACTGTGGGGCGGTTGCTCTTTTTGCCAATCCCCCCCCCCAGGAGGACTGAGAGCAGGTCTTGTCCCTGGAGGTCAGGGATCCCTAAGAACACCAGTGGTTCACCATGGTCCTGTGGGAGGCCAGATTTGGATACAGTGAAATGAGTTTCCACAGCAGATTCATTATGGGGCCTTGGGCGACTTGCTTTCTGGCAGCCTCGGTGTCCCTTCTGTGAAATGGGGATAAGAAGAGCATGGCTTAAGGACAAAGGGGCTCCCTGCCAACAGATGGCCAGCTAACCTGTTGAAAAACCTCCAGTGAAGGTGGGAGGCTCTGCTTCCTCGGAGGTTTTTCAGAAGAGGTTGGACGGCTACCTGTTCTTCAGTCGTGGTTTCTGCACTGCAGGGGGTTGGGATGGATGACCCTTGGGGGTCCCTTCCAACTCTGCATTTCTATGAAGACAACCCACTCTAGCAGTCGCATCCTTTCGCCTCCAGTCGGGGACTTTCCCTACCAAGAAGCTGGGAGTGGAGTAGCCGTTCTCACTGCAGGAGGAAGGAGGCAAGGCGCAGCACCCCAGGGACCTCCTTGGGGAGGGCATCAGGAGGGGCTGTGCTGATTCCTTGCTCTCTCCCAGCGCATGCTTCTTCGCACCAGGCTAAGCCGCTTGCCTGGCACTCCTGGCGGAGCCTCCATCCTCCGCCATCCCTGTTGCTCCTGCCATGGTTCAGTGACTGTCAATTATTGAGTGCCTGATCATTCCTGGATGACGGAGCACAGCCACCTTCCCCAGCAAAACGGCTTCTGAGCAGCAGTTCCTGCAACGGCTTCCTGGGGCAGGAGAGCTTTGGCCAGGAAGACTCCAACGGAGTCTCCGGAAATGCTGAGGCGCTGGAGCCCAGCCCAGACTGGAAGAAGCCCAGCCTGGCTAGTGTGGCTTTGAGCTCTGCACATCGGCCTGTGGGGATGCCAATTGGGAAAGGAAGCAGGAGTTCCTGCGCCCCTTCTTGGGTTGGGAGTGGCAGGTGACTCTCTCACCTGTGGTGCCAGCCCCTGTGATCCTTCCTTGGGCACTTATACCTCAGGACCCCAGGGGGCAGGAGAACCGGACGCAGGGAGACCTTGGAAGGCAGCTACCGTATGCTTCTGAATCTCAGTTGCTGGAGGCCACAGGAAGAGGGCCTTCTCAGTGGTGGCTCCCGCCCTGTGGAAGATGTCAAGGAAATAAACAACTACAGTGGTACCTTGGATTAAGAACTTAATTTGTTCTGGAGGTCCGTTCTTAACCTGAAACTGTTCTTAATCTGAGGTACCACTTTAGCTAATGGGGCCTCCTGCTGGTGCACGATTTCTGTTCTCATCCTGAAGCAAAGTTCTTAACCCAAGGTACTATTTATGGGTTAGCAGAGTCTGTAACCTGAAGCGTCTGTAACCCAAGGTACCACTGTATTTGACTATCTTGCACAGGGAAGTCTTTAATGTTTGATGTTTTGGCGTGTTTTTAATATTCTGTTGGGAGCCGCCCAGAGTGTCTGGGGGAACTCAGCCAGATGGGTGGGGTATAAATTATTATTGCTGTTATTATTATTACTGTTATTATTATTATTATTATTAATCAGATTCCCCACTGGGAAGGCAGTGAACAGAAGCATAAGAACACAAGGAGAGCCTGCTGGATCAGGCCAATGGGGGCCCATCTAGTCCAGCTTCCTGTTCTCACAGGGGCCAAGTAGATGTCCTAATGGGAAACCCACAAGCAGGACCCAAACACAAGAGCAGCAATCTCTCCTTCTGCGGTTTCCTGCAACTGGGATTCAGAAGCATGGCTGCCTCCAGCTGTGGAGGAAAAGCAAGGCCACATTGGTGAGCAGCCTGACCGCTCTGTTCTCTCTGGCTTGCCAATATCCTTGGTGATGGAGTTGGATTAAGGATTACATCTGTCAATTAAAATTCAAACCTCCTGCCCCTCATGTGTGGGATAAATATGAGAGTAAGCAGGCTGTGAAGCCCTTTTAGCGGAGTAAAAACACTTGCGTGCTTTCGCAGCTTACTGGAAGCTAGGAATTGGGTAATTACACCCTTTTGTCCCTGTTTATTGGTGCTCTGCTGAGCTTTCCCCTCTTTGTCCCCATTGCCAAGAATGAACCACACATTTTAGTAAGATGAACAA
Organism: Lacerta agilis; assembly: GCF_009819535.1. Classification (NCBI taxonomy): domain Eukaryota; kingdom Metazoa; phylum Chordata; class Lepidosauria; order Squamata; family Lacertidae; genus Lacerta; species Lacerta agilis. Next base: position 95,017,539 of record NC_046317.1, on the reverse strand, counting down.
AAGGTTTACTTACATTTCGATGCAGGCAGCAAATACATGAAAGTAGTATGCAAGTGAAAAAAATGTTCTTATTGGGAAATTACAAAGTGAGTTTCCAAAATAGAGTCTGAGTTCGCTTACATTGCGGGCTTGAAAGAAGAGAGCAAGAGCACAGAAGGGAAGGAAGTAAGGTAAAGGTAAAGGTAAAGGGACCCCTGACCATTAGGTCCAGTCGTGTCCGACTCTGGGGTTGTGGCGCTCATCTCACATTACTGGCTGAGGGAGCCGGTGTACAGCTTCCGGGTCATGTGGCCAGCATGACTAAGCCGCTTCTGGTGAACCGGAGCAGTGCACGGAAACGCCGTTTACCTTCCCGCTGGAGCGATACCTATTTATCTAGTTGCACTTTGACATGCTTTCGAACTGCTAGGTGGACAGGAGTTGGGACCGAGCAACGGGAGCTCACCCCGTTGCGGGGATTCGAACCGCCGACCTTCTGATCAGCAAGCCCTAGGCTCTGTGGTTTAAGCCATGTACATAAGATTATCTCCTTTGTTCAAAAATTCCCACCAAAGCATTAAGGAAGTAACTTCATACAGTCCTATCTTGATCCAGGAACCCTATGAGGGTCAGCCCCTCATGAGCCTGTCTGCCAATCATGCATTTGTGATTTTGACTGGCAACCCTACACTTGGCTGTCCCTGTGCCCTTCTCCCCACCCTTCTCCTTGGGGGCCCAGCCTTGCTTCCAACCCTACAGAAGGAGCCACGTTTTGCAAAGCCACAAGAGACACATTTGGCACTGACCATCTCTTGATCTGTCTCCCGCTCCATTGGCTGCTGCTCCAAGGTGGGAGGGAGAAGTGACCCCCACTCCCCCCCCACCTGCTGCTTTGAGGCTCAGGGTGCTGCTTCATTGCTGCTGAGATTGGGGTTCATGGTGTTGCCTCTAGGGAGCAGCTCTCTCGTGAAGCTCAGGCGTGGTGGTGTCTGTGGCATCCTGCTATCTGTGGCCCTCAGTACTTGGCAAAGCGGAGTGCTCTTTGAGGCCGCATTCTGCTTCCTTGCAGTCGTTGCAGGGATTCTTCCTCAGGTGAAGGACAAGGGCCCCCCTCTCCCTCCCTCCCTCCCTCCAACTGCAGGCCACCCGCCAGCCGCAGCTGTGCTCTGCCAGCTGCCATCCTTCCCCAGGCAGGGCAGAGTGCACACAGCTTGCCCAAGAGTGCTGACTCCACAAATGCGCCATGGCCCCCTGCCCTCCCAACCACTAAACACAGGACTGCAGAGTTGGAAGTGTCATCTAATCCAATACAATCCAAGCCTTGGGATCAGAGTTTTCCTTCTCCCAGATGGGCAGCCTTCTTAGGCCGATGAGCCCCACCTACCCCTCATTTCCCTTTCTAGAAACTGCCCTCTTGACCATTGGACCTACTCTTGGTCTTGGTCTCATCTGGTCCATCCACCAGAGCCTGTCTTCTCCTGCAGGGGAAGTTCTGAACTCCCAGATAGTTCGAGACCCATTGGCTCCCCTCACCTGGTTTGGCTGGCCAGTCAAAGCCATTCCTGGGGTGTGGCTGCTGTCGCCTGCTGACACCTTCTAGGATCCACAGGTGAGAGCTGAGTGCAGGTGGGGACGACCAAAGGCGGACAAATGACCCCAGAAGGAGCAGGATGTGTCCCCCACCAGAGGTACCCCAGGCGGTCACATGGCAGAATCTTGAGTGTTCCGCCAGAGCAAGCCAACCCGCTCTGATCCTGCTGCTCTGCCAAGGGTCCCCAGGGGCAGTTCTTGAGGAAGCCCCTCTGCCTTCCCAAACTCCACATTATCCGCCTGTGGAAAAGGCAAATCCAGTGTGGGTTTGTGTTTGTCTGGTTAGCCTGAGTGGGTCTCCCTCCCAGGAGGGTTTTGCAGGGAAATGTTTCCTGATCAGAGCCTGGCTTTCGACAAAAGAGTCTGGATATTTCTTAATGGCCGGGGGGGGGTGGCTTCACCTAATGGTCAGTTCACCCACAGGGCTGCGGTTTCAATGAAAGAGGCTGGGAGAGAGAGTTTGGCAGCTGTGGATTTGAAGACTCGGCTCCACTGCAGGTTCTTCACCAGAGGTCAGGTGATGGCTTTCAGTCAGAGATTCCTCAGCTGTGTTTCCTGCTGGGGGTCCCTTCCAACTCTAGGATTCTGAGCTCTGCTCAAATTGTTGTAAATAAAGCGCATATGACAAGGACACTCGAAGTCCCACTGCCCCCCCCCCCGCAGTTCTTCCTCCTGGTCTATTCACCTCTCTAGAGACATGGACACACTGCGCATGAATGGCACATGGAGACAAATGCTCTGGGCACCTCTTGTAAACCCAGCCCTAGAGGTTTATAAGAGAGACCCCAACCCCTCACTCCTCAAAAAGGAGTCACTTGCCCCCTCCCCTCAGATTGTTGGTTCGGATTGTATTTGGAAGGTGTGGGTGGAATTAGTTTTTATTCATGCTTTTGTGCCCGGCCTGGAATCTTCTGACAAAGGCTGGTTAACAAACATTTTAAATGAAGCTTAGAGCAATTACTCCTAGGGTTCATGTGAGGGAAAGCTGCGCCTGTTGACTCTCTGCCCGCCACAGAGGGAAGAAAAGCAGGAGACCCCCTTCCAGAAAAATGCAGAGGCAGGTTGTCAGGAGGTCACAAACCGTCTGACGTCTCCCAGCTTTGGCATTCTGGGCTCCCAGCTACTCTGAGCTGGAGCAAATTTGGGCCTGGGCCTCTCCCTCCCCTAGGCAAAAAAGCTCAAATCCTCCTGGGTCTGAAGCGGCCTCCCCATCCCTCCCAGCTGCAGGGGGGCTGGTGGGAGCTGGAGGCGCCCAGTTGTGCAAGGCTGACCCTCCTATGCGCCAGCCCCATTCCCTGCTCCCCTCCGCCCTCCTGTGATTAGCATCTCTATTGACAGGATCTCTCAGTACTTAGCAGGGACAGCCCAGCAGTAATCAGCTTAACAGCCCCGATCAATACTGAGCTTGGCCTCCCACCATGCAGGGCTTGGGAAGGTTCCCCTGGGCATCCTGCTGGCCATCGGGCAAGGCCTCTGGCCAAGGCGGCACAGAGGAAACACCGGTTTCCTCCCGGCCCCCATTCTGGGGACGCAGTTGTGATCCAGCCAGAGCGAGGGTCTCCCTGGGTGCTCCCACAGCTCTCCAAGCAGCGCAGAGGTGCCAGAGAGCACCCACCACCCAGCCCCAGCCTAAATGGCTCTGCTCTGCCACCACAGTTGAAACCCAGGAGGGAAGGGGGCTCCTGTGTTCGAATCCTGCTTGCTGGTTTGGGTGTTTTCTATGGACCCTGTGTTTGAACTATCAATTACTTGGCTTGTGGGGCGCTGCAAATCAACTTCATAGCTTTGGCGCAGGTTTGGAAGGGATCCAAAATTTTGGGGCTTGTAGTTAATTATTCCATAAGGGACACCTGGCTGGCCCCTGTGAGAACAGGATGCTGGGCTAGTTGGCCCATTGGTCCCATGCAGCAGGGTTCATCTTCTGTTATGTAAAGCCATGCCGGCACTCTGCATATGTTCAGAGGCACTCTATCCTACTTGATTGCATCATAGCTCCCAGGACAGATAGAAGAAGAAGAAGAAGAAGAAGAAGAAGAAGAAGAAGAAGAAGAAGAAGAAGAAGAAGAAGAGTTTGGATTTGATATCCCGCTTTTCACTACCCGAAGGAGTCTCAAAGCGGCTAACATTCTCCTTTTCCCTTCCTCCCCCACAACAAACACTCTGTGAGGTGAGTGAGGCTGAGAGACTTCAGGGAAGTGTGACTAGCCCAAGGTCACCCAGCAGCTGCATGCGGAGGAGCGGAGACACGAACCCGGTTCCCCAGATTACGAGTCTACTGCTCTTAACCACTACACCACACACCAGGGGGCAATGTCTGGTGATCTCTGGGGCAGGGAGCTTGCTTAGGGCGGGGGGGGGGGCACACAGCCTCTGGCCACTTTTCTCTCCCAGCCCTCTTGATCCGATGAGTGGCACCTGCCCATCATCCAAAGCGGAGCCTGACTTGTGTCTGCAACCTAACCCTCTGGGCCAGCGGCTCTGTCAGTGTGGGGAGCTGTCCCTCCAATACAGAGCTGCACCCCCCCCCTTCCTCCCCAGGGCGTTGCTCCCCCCCCCCCCCGGCACACGTGGCCCTACCTGAGGGTGGGCATGGGGGGCGGCCCAGGACTTGATTAGGCCACCAGTCCATCTGTCAGGGGCCGCCGCCCGACACTCTTTCCATCATTTTTACAGATTCATTTTGCAATAATTTAATTCCATCCTCAGCGCCAGGAAGACGGATTGGCCCACGATGGGACTGGGGATTCAGAGTCGGCGTCATAAATTTGCCGCATCTACGCTGCCGCCGCCACTGCTGCCACGTTCCCCGTGTGAAGTTCGCAGCACCAGGCCTGGGCGAGAGTCTTTAAACAATGAGAGACGGGCCGTAAATCTCCTGGCCAGACTCTCCCCCCCCTCCGTGACTGCAGGGCTCTTGCAGCCCTGACGTTGAGCAGGAGAATTTCCTCCCTTCTCCGCCTCTCTCTCCCTGGCAATCTCTCTCCTTCCTCTCCCCTCTCAGCAACAGGAGCCCCCCCCCCCCACAATGGCACCTGAGTTCTGCCCCAGGCTCAGCGGGGGAGGGGGGGGCACTACCAGGGTCCAGAGGGCAAGAAGAGAACCCTTCCCAGGAGACTGAGGACCAAGGGGAACTCCTGGAACGCAGCTTTGAAGGAGATGAAAATGGGCCTTCCTGACATCCTCAAGAGCAGCCAGAGATTTGGGGTGCAGCCTTTGGCCATGATTCTGCCCCCCTTTCTCTTGTGCTTGGCTGCTTTCTTTGAACAGTGCGTCTGAAGTAGAGATAGGGGTCAGCCCCAGACAGCGGCATGGGGCACTAGCAAGCTCACCTCCCTCTAAGCCTTTCCAACAAAAGCCTCCGGAAAAGTCAGGTCCTACCCCACAAATCCCCACCAGGCCTGAGGCCACCTCCCTCCCTCCCTGTGCATAAACTGGGTCCCTCTCAGCCCCCCATCCTGCCCAGTGCCGTTTGCCTCTGTCTAGCATCATCCTGACCCCAGAGCACCAAATGGGGTCTTCTTGAACTTTTTTTTTTAGTAGGGATTCCTGCATTGCAGGGGGTTGGACTAGATGGCCCTTAGGGACCCCTTCCAATTCTACAATTCTATGACCCTCCTGCCACCCAGGCCCTTGGGGGGGGGCAGAGAGAGCAGCAGGGATTGGCAGCTCCTCACTGGAAGGTTGGCATTGGGTGTGTGTGTGAGGTGTGGCAAGTTTCCTTGCCCACGGTCTACCTGCTGATGTCTGGATTTGACCTACTTTGCTGCCCTTCAGGAAGTCTCAGTTTCCCTGCCTCCGCATGGGGGAAGTGACTGAGGCTGCGTCCTTTTCCGGGGCTTTTTTGATCCCTCGCATTCATCCGGGAGGGGCCTGACCTCACTGGACCTTGCCGGTTTCTTCAAACGCAGGCAGGGAGGGCATGGCAGCTCCAGCAAGACCCTCTGAACTCCAAGGAGAAGGAGGCCAGGCACGCCTCTGCGTTTATCCCCGGAAAAGCAAGGCCAGTTCAGCCAGCGGCTGAAGGACCCCCCCCCCCGCCCGCCCAACACACACACAAACCCCAACCACACAACATGGAGGGCAAACACAGGACCTTGCCAGTTTCCTCGCAGGGGGCAGGCCACCCCCCATCTTGTGGAAGACGTGGCACTGGCGCAAATGGTGCTCCGAGCTCTGTGCTGCCTCTCCACTCGCAAGCCTGTGGCCACCAGGGGCTGTTTGGCACCTGACTGACAGGCAGTGCCCTTTCGAGCCACGCAGGTGATGAAAAGCTGGCGCTGCTTCTCCTTCTCGGTGCCAGGCACACGCGGAAGGAGGCATTTTTCCTGCAGCGCACACAGAATACAGAGTGGGAGCCTGATCTGGGAGGGGGGGTCACTGAGGGGCCCAGGAGCAGGAGGGGGGCTCTCTGTGCCAGGCCCAGACGGATGCAAGAAGGGCCTGCTGGATGAGGCCAGGGCCCACCCAGTCCAGCATCAAAGAGAAATGCAAACTTCCTCGGTCTCTTGACCCACGAGGAGCCATGGGTGGGGAGAGCGAGTGCTTAGGGCATGAGGTGCTAAGGGAGAAATTGATGGGATGGGAGCATGAAGGGAGGATTTGCACCAGCTCCTCCCCCCAACTCCATCCCATACTCACCCCCCCCCCCCCAAGGAAAGGAGCTCAGTACTTTTCCCTCTCCCAGCCTGTGATTGACGGCTCCATTGCCCAGGCCCTCCTCCCCACAGCTCTCCTCATTAGCATATGCTATTTACTGACAAGTGCAGGCCCTGCCGGCACTGCTGACCCCTGACCCCTCCCGTTCCCATAATTTCATCTGCGTGTCGATATGGAAGAAGTGCTGATTAGTGGAAACACACACCGCTTGCCCATCGCCCGTGAGCCAGGCTGGCAAGGGGCTGGCCAAGGCCGAGGAGGGGGAGGAGGCAGCCAGAATAATTTGTGCAAGGGAGAGAAGAAAGGGGGCAAAAGGGGTGGTGGGGGGCGCAGGGAGGGAGACGGCTGCCGCATGTGCCGGACAGAATGGGAAATGGAAGAGCAGATGGGCTGAGGGAGGGAGGGGGCAGCCAGATCGTGACAGGACCACAAGGGCCCATCAGGCTGCTCCACTTCTCCCGGAGAGGCTGGGGGGCTCCCACTGTCCCCCCAAAGAGTACCAGAGCAGATATTTGCTAGGGGAAATGCCCATGGCATGGGTGGGGGGTACTTCAGCCATTGCAAGCTGGAAGGAGTTCAGAGGAGGGCGACCAAGGTGACCAAGGATCAGGAAACCAAACCCTATGAGGAATGCTTGAAGGAGCCAGGTAGGTTTAGCCTGGAAAAGAGGGGACTGAGAGATGATAGGAGAGCCATCACAGACCCTCCAAGTGTCCCTATTTTCCACGGACAGTGCTGGAGTTACAGAAGCCTCCCCCTCCCGGGGGGCCATCGAGATCCTGCGGAATGAAAACATCCCAAGTTGTCTCGTTGTGGCACATCTGGTTCGCTATCGTGATGCTTTGCTGGGACTGCGGCACATCAGTCTGATTCCCAAAATGATTCTGATGCGGATTCACAGATGACTGGGAAGATGGTCAGGAGCAGCAGCCTGGGATTATGTCACCAGAAAATGTTTCTGCTTGATTTGATTGGCACAACAGACGGAACCCCGTGGAAACTGCCAGTCGGCAGCCAGGTCTCATTTATTTATTCGTTGAGCGACATTTTGGGACGCTTGGGAAGTTGCCCCCCCCACCCCCAAAGCAGATTTAGACGGAGGCATTTGAAGACTCCAAATGCAGGGGAGGAAGGAAATTGCTTTTAAATCTACCAGGCGCCCAGATTAGCTGCCTTCTGCACTTGCAGAAAAGGTTCCAGGCATAACTGGATGAAGAACCGTCTTAATCGGGCTAATAGCAAAAGATGGGGGGGGGGGAGTCTTAAGCGAGCAAGGGGGGCAGGCCAGCAAAGAAGCCCCACAGAATCATAGGCCCCGAGTAGGGGAGGGGAGTTGGGTCTGGCCCAGAATTTTTCTTAAAAGCAAAAAAGGAAAGAGGACGGCAAGCAGCGAGAATTGTCCACGAAGGCCAACATTTTACAGAGACCACAAGAAAATGGGGCCTCTCCGTGGAGTTTATTGGAGCCCCCTCAGCAGCCTGAGCTGGAGACTTACAGGAAGCTCCTCAGCAGGGGGCTTAGCAGCAATCCTGCTGGTGCTGCAGGCAGCCCGGGTGGCCCTGAGGGTGCCAAGACTGTAGCCCCCCCCCCCCCGTAGGAGGGAGGGAAGCAGGGCTGCTTCCTGAATCCTTCGCCTCTGCTCTTTCATGACAACTCACCTGTCACTGACTGAGCAGTGGCCCTGGGCTCCCTCTGGAAAGGCCCCTTCCTTCCTTCCTTCCTTCCGTCTCTTGGATGCCTGCAGGAGAGGCTGCCCTCGTGTCCTGCCATTGCAGTCAAGGAAAGCACAGCCCTGCTCCTTTCACAATTTACAGTCAATGGGATCCTGCGGAAAACACATTATAGGGAGGTATAATGAGGGAGGTGGGGGAGCCTGGCCAGCGGAGCAGTCCATGGAAGGGAGGTGGGGTGTGGGGTGTCTGTCGCTGACCACCTGCGTGACGGCAGCTCTGAAGTGAGGCCCTTTAGCCGCGGAGGAAATCTCGCTCCCGGACGAGGGATCTCTCGCCTATTTGGATTCCGGCAAAGCATTTTATGCGGCACCACCTGGGAAATTACGGCTGGAATTGGAAAGGATGAGCATTTAATGGAGCTCCTGCAAAAGAGGCAAATAGGGACTGGGCAGAGGGGAGCGGGGAGCCTGGCCTGGCCAGAGAGGAGAGACCCTGGAGCCCCCGGCAGGGCTTGGTGAGAACAGGACTGGAGCACAAGATCCCTCTCTCCTTCTGGGGTGTCTGGCAACACCTGCCTTCGGGGAAGGAGGCCCTGAGAAGCAGCTGTGCCTCCAAGCCCTCCCCTGGATGAGGCAGGGACCCTGCCTAGCCACCCCTCCCTTCCATGGACTGGTTCTCTTTGGCCACTGGCTGCAGCCAGAGCAGGTGCCAGGCCAGGCCTCCTTCCTGGCGCATGGGTGCCCTCCAGTGGCCGCCAGGACAAAAGGCTCCTTCCTTTGTTCCACCTCTGCCCAGCCAGGGACCTGCAGCAGCAGCCCAGCTGCTCCTGAGGGTTACCCAAAATGAAGGGCAGTTTGTGGCCTGAGGTGGAAGAGCAAAGGACACCCCTCCCACACCTAGTCAAGGTGCCAAGCACCCAAGGCCAGCACAGTTCTTTGGGCACCCAAGACGGAAGAGCCACAAACCTCCCCCTGCCCCCACCTCTCCCCCAGCAGAGACAATGCAACCCAAACACAATAAGCATATCCACTGGCTGCCTGTTAGATTCACTGCCTCTGCATATTTCTTGCTTATCGCGTTTGCCTTTCCACCAAGCAGCTCAAGGAGGCATGTGTGCTGCTCCTCATGTTATCCTCACAACAACCCTGCCAGGTAGGCTGGGCTGAGAGGCAGCGATGGGCTCCTGAGGCCACCCAGGGAGAGGGGATTTGAAGGCTGGTCTCTCCCAGGGAGCTGATACCGACATTCTAACCATGATGCAACGCTGGCTCTCAAGTCGCCCTCCGGGAACAGTCTTCTGGGAGCAGCAGCAAAAAGGCACCCAGGATTTGCTGCCACCCTTGAACCCGGGACTTTCTCCCCACCAGCAGAGCCACTGCCCCCACCAAGCAATGGGAAGAAGCAGCAGCTGCTGCCCCTCTGCCCCTGGCCAGAACCACTGTCTTCTCCGCCTCCCCCCGCCTCTGGTCCTCTGAAAGGACCTCCTCCTGTGGGCCTGGAGGTGAGCAGCACCCAGGACAGGTGCCATGAGGAGTCATTGGGAAGCCAGGAGCCTGCACTGCTGGGGTTGGACTAGATGACTGCTGGGGTCCCTTCCAACCTTACAATTCTTCAGCTGTGGTTCTTGCTTCTCAGAGGGATAGGCAAGATGACCCCTGGGGTGCCTTTCAGCTCTACAATTGCTTTTGACCATTGAAGCCTTAAATCTCCTAGGTGTGCAATACCTCCAGCACTGCCTCTCCCCCAACGAACCCCCCCCCCTGCACCCTGTGGTCAGGTGATGCTGCTCTGCCCAGGGAGGCTCACCTGCCGCCTTCCTTGCATATCTTTAGGTGCCAGGCAAAAACGTTCCTCTGTAACCAGGTCTTTGGCTAAGGAAACAATCTATGGCCTTTTAAGGGGTAGGGGTGTGTGTGTGTGTGTGTGTGTGTGTGTGTGTGTGTGTTATTTTTTGTTTGTGACTATGCTGTGTATTTTTGCGTTTTTATATTGTAAACCACCTTGTGATCCTTGGATGAAGGGCGGTATGGAATGATGATGATGATGATACATTTCTGTGAGTCTGCGTGCCTGTGTGTGTGTGTGTGTGTGTGCATAGCAAGGCTTGTGTGCAGCTGGGAATCCCGGCGTCCGGGCAGCTTTGCCATCTTGATCCCCTTCGCCTGCCTGCCTGGCTTGCTGGCTGCCTCGCTCCCTCCTCGAGGCCCGGATTAGAAGCGGCTGTAATTTGCTGATGACAAATATCCCCAGCAGTAAATATTTCTCCCCCACCTCCGCCTTCCTCCAGGCAGATAAGGTGGCAATTCAGTTAGTAACTCTTCAGCGGCCCTAAAAGTCTTTTGTGTCCCGGCAATTATTTACAGATAAACAGAAGAAAGCCAATAAGCAAAGAATGAGCCGCGGCGCCTGCACACGCTATAACTTATGATGCTGGCGATGCTATCGCCTCCGCCGCCAGCGGCAGACGGGGGACTCGCTGCAGCCCCGGCCAACAATGGAGCTTTTGTCCCGGCGCAAAGCTGTGAAGGCGGCAGGCTCAGCGGCTGGTGCCAGGCGAGGCTGCAGCATCCAGGAGCCTGCAAAGAAAGCCCCTTCTCCCTCCGACTTGGCAGGCAGGCTCACCGCTGCCGCTTCCAACCTGGGCGCCGCTTCCCTGGCTCCCGGCACTCTGCCCGACCTGCTGGGCTTTCCCCTCCCGGGAATGGCGGGCCTCTGAAACATCCTGGGCTGCTCCAAATGTGCAAGCAGAGCCCAGGGGGAGCCAATGAATCCTACAACCCGGAGAATCGCAGAATAGGAAGGGATCCCCAAGGGCCATCTAGTCCAGCCCCTCAGAAGTGCAGGAACTGCAGTTAAAGAATCCATCTGACCTCTGCTTAAAAATCTCCAACGAAGGAGAGTCCACCCCCTTCCAAGCCTTATAAGAATTCTAAGGCGCCATTCAAAAAAATCACATTCATTAAGTGCACAAGGTAGTTGCAGATTAGTGCATAAAGCACATGTGCAGAGGACAATGCAGCAGCCTTGTGGAGGCCCCTCAAATCATGCAGCAGGGAAACCTGAATGGAGCACCCCTCTGCAAAACTGGTCTGGCAAGTATCTGTCAGAATTGCCAAGCAGTCCTCTCAAAAGGGTTTATTCTCTATGAGTTTTTGACAATGGATTCTGGAGTCAAGGTACTGTACTCACCATTTCAAAAAGATGCCTCAGACAGGCCATGAAGAGCCATTATCAGGTATTGTCAGGCATCTTGATTGACAGACTTGTAAATACACTGGAGAAACATGAACACTGAGCATAATCTGATTTGTGATGTACATGTGGGGTTTTTTGGTGCGGTCTTTCTGCAACAGGGGCAGGTACTATCTGAGGGTTTTTAAATGGTCACACACTTTTGTTCTGGGCTCCCTCCCTCACCTCCTTGCATGGTGGAGGAGTCTAAACATCCCCAACTCCTTCAACTGTTCCCCACAAAGCTTGGTTTCCACACTGTTAGAATCATAGTTGGAAGGGACCCGGTGGTCATCCAGTCCAACCCCCTGCAATGCAGGAACCTTAACTAAAGCATCCATGACAGATGACCATCCTTCCAACCTCTGTTTACGGAAGTCCATTCCACTGCCAAACAGCTCTTACTGTCAGAAAGTTCTTCCTGATGTTTAGCTGGAATCTCCTTTCTTGTAACTTGAAGCCATTGGTTTGTTACGGAAATTACCGGGTCGAGAAGGCTCAGCTCCCGGTCCTACGGAGGAAGCCCGTGGTTCGCTGCGGAGGCAATGGAGACCAGCCGGAGATTGGAGCAAAAGCAAAGGAGTTTATTGCGCAACAAGGTTCAGGAGGATCCGAACCCCGAACAAAGGGTGTCCTGGACTTTTAAAAGTTCCCGCGATAGCCCAGAATACATAGCGAAATACATCACAGAAACGTCAGAGATGGGGAGGGGAGAGAGGAGGTTACAGTAAAATTTACATAGGGGAAAAACAAGTTTTGCATATCAGGAAGGATGGCAGGAACCGGTGAATGGATCTAGGGTGGGTGTAATACACATTGAAGGTTTCTTCTGCGTCAGGACAATAGAAAGCTCCTAGGAGGATGTCTGCTGCCATGGTAGCTGATGGATGGGTGCTTGACTGGATTATCGGGAGGGGTGTATCTCCTCCTGCGGACGTGACTCGCTGCTTAGGGGATTATGAAAGCCACTGAGTGGAGAGTCCAAAAATTATGCAGTATCGAAATAATATACTTCTGATGATCGGAGGATGGCGGGGACCGAGGGGTTAGAAAGGTTATTTTACAAGGAGCAAATAGACACCCGAACCAGGCAAATCGGACACTGCGTTCAGGAGTTGTGGATTTTTACAATAATAAATATTTCGAGCTGTCAAAATTGGGCCACCCAGCGTCTAAATTGTCCATTTGATACATTGTTGCAAGTTATAATTAATAGTTTCCCCAACTGGTTACATTTTGGTTTCGATTCCATTGTTCTCCCAGCAGGGAGCCTGTCAAAACCCACTTAGTGTTCAGTCAAGCGTGAAGGTGATGATTGAATCATAGTAGCTGCGCTGAACGTTCCATTTTGCAGGCTGAGCCGAATGCATGCTCCTGATTGGCCGGCTTGCCGTTCATTGAGAAAATGGACGATACGAGGAGCGCTTGACAGGAGGCTTCTCGGAGGGTTTTCGGGGCGCAGATCGGAACATTTTGGGGATGCCCTTTATCGCGAGGGCTTGTGTGGTGCTTGTGCGACTTATGTGAAGGGGTACCCGCTCATCGTCGGGGGGGGAAAGGAAGAAAAGAGGCTCCCAGGTCCCGCACTCGGCAGCGTGGGAGTCCGGCGAGAAGGCTGCGCAGTGGGGGAAGGTGGCGGCTGGAAATTTTCCTTAACAGTCCCGCACTCGGAGATAAGATTTGTATCGGGTTCGAAGAACCACAAATCCTTTTCTCCGCACCTAACTTTCGAGACTTGGTACTCACCTTCCCCACGCGCCTCGGCTGGTCGTATTCAGGGAGAGCGGGCCGGTCATGGTTAGATGCCAACATCGGGTGCAGGCACGGTGGGTTGTCAAAAGCCAGCTGATCGGAGAGTATGATGAGCTGTCACACGGCTGTCAAAGTAGCAGGTAGTCACACTGGCGAGCTGTCAAAGGTGGCCAACGAGGAGACAGGATGTGCTGTCAAATAGCTGTCAAACAGCTGTCAAACGGTAAGCAGGTAGACCAAGGCAAGCTGTCAAAGTGGTGAGTCCGAAAATGTGGTGAACTGTCAAAAGGCTGTCAAACGGCAAGCAGTCAGAATAGGGCAAGCTGTCAAAGCGGTAAGTCCGAAAATGTGGAGAACTGTCAAAAAGCTGTCAAAAGCTGTCAATAGCGGCAAGTCCAAAAACACGGAGAGCTGTCAAACAATTGTCAAAAGCTGTCAATAGCGGCAAGTCCAAAAACACGGAGAGCTGTCAAACAATTGTCAAAAGCTGTCAATAGCGGCAAGTCCAAAAACACGGAGAGCTGTCAAACAGCTGTCAAAAGCTGTCAATAGCGGCAAGTCCAAAAACACGGAGAGCTGTCAAACAGCTGTCAATAGCTGTCAATAGCGGCAAGTCCAAAAACACAAGCAGGAACGATGCCTGAAGACTTGGGAACGGTGACACAGGGACTGGGGCGCGGTAGACAGGATCTGGGGTACAACGAACAGGAACTGGGGTACGATGAACAGGAACTGGGGTGCGACGAGCAGGAACTGGGGTGCGACGAGCAGGAACTGGGGTGCGACGAACAGGAACTGGGGTACGACGACCAGGAACTGGGGTGCGATGCTGGGGTGCGGTGAACAGGAACTGGGGTGCGATGGGCTGTACCCCCGGGTATACGAGGGGTGGGAATTGAGCGCAGTCCAAAGGGGAAGGGCTTCAAGGTCCTGTTGGGGCTCTCCTTATGTTCTCAAGTTGGAAGGAGGGGCTTGAACGAATTGCGGGTTAGTTTGAGCTGGCAGAGGGGCACGGAAAGGATTTGGAGGGTACGACCCTGCGGTTGGTTGGGCCACCGAGACCTGGGTGCCTTGGGGTGGCCAATTCCCTTGGGGATGAGGTGGCACCACTTGCTGGTTCTCATAACTCTGGGCCCAAGGGGGGTGCGAAGGAAAGGTGGAGTATGGTGAGTTTCCTCAGGGGAATGGGTAAGAGTTGGTTTCAACCCATGGGCTCCCCGGGTATAAATATGGGCAGTTTCGTCTTAGGTGCCCTGGTTGAAAACACAGATGACAAAGGCCAGTGGATGGGCCCCAGGGTCGTGGCATGGATGGGCTTGCATTCAATCCTCCCCCTCTTTCTCGCCCCCTGCCTCCTCCCCTGGCCGGGAACCCTGGAGCTGGGAAGCAAGGGGTTTCCATACTGAGGGCAAGCACTCCCTCTTCCTCTGTCCTGGTGTCCGTCCTTTTCTTTTCGTCTCGATTGTTAAAGACGGATTTTGCAATTGATAATATCTCACTAAAGGTTTTCCCGTCGTAACCCACTAGGAGATTCAAAGTTTTCCTTATGTCTGGTGTTGCTTGGTCCTTAAAGAAACCCTTTACTATTATCTCGTGGTGAGGATTTTCAGGGTCTATTCCACCCCACGTTTTTATGGCCGCCACCAACCGAGAATAATAGTCCGAAGGGTGTTCATTGGGTCCCTGTATTACAGTCTGGACCCTTGTCCAATTTATGGTGCGCTGTCCTGAAGCCTTGATACCATCTAGGATGGCCCTTTTAAACAAGTTCAGGCACCAGATACCATTTGGGGTATTATAGTCCCAGGCAGGGTTGGGTTCGCTCCGGAGGTCTCTAGGTGTTAAAGCCTCCACCCCTTGAGGTCTCCCTTCCTGGTAATTATCTTGATTTAGAGCTTCCTCAGCCTTACTCAGGATATCAGCTTTCTCGGCCTCATTAAATAGAGCGTTTAGGAGCACATGGACGTCAGTCCAAGAGGGATGATGTGAGGAGAAGATGGTGGATATTTGCCTATGGCATTTGTCAGGATCGTCTCTTAGAGAGGGCATCGTGTTAGCCCAGTTAATCAGATCGGCAGTACGGAAGGGTTGATGGGCATAGATCATACGTGGGGCCCCATCCGGGACCGTCGGTGGTATGGGGAAAGCCCTCAGTGGCATCTGGAAGGAGGTCGCCTGGTGACTGTTTCCCCCATTGCCCTTGGTCTTTGCTTTGACGGACTGTCGGTGAACGGATGGGGGGTAGGCGCTATGGTCGCTGACAGGAGATGGAGTGGAGTCGGGATGCATAAGCACGCCGGGCAACACTACAGTCCCTTCCTGGCCGGCGGGGTGAACCAATGCCTGGCCATCCTGAGCCCTCGCTTGGTTATTGGGACTGGCATAGTTTTCAAGTCCCCGGGGCTGATTCTGCGTCAGGATTTTATTCTGGGCTGAAGGAGCAGTTGGGGCTGGCCCGGGACGATTATAAGAACGTGCCGGGGCCTGATCCATGGAGTCCTCATTCAAAGGTTCCTCATAGGGGGGTGGCGCATGACCTTCCTTCGGTTTCTTAAGATCTTTTCTAGTGGTTTCAATCGTGGGCATCTGGAGCGACAGGGACGGCTTTAGAGTCTTAAGGACTTGATTCACAGTCTCGAAAGCCTTCAGATAATCAAGCTGACGAGGCTTTTCTTCCAGTAAGAGCTTCCTTAATGTATTTAGTTGATCCTGATGGAAGGATCCCTCCGGTGGCCAGCGGAGTTCAGATGGTACTCTTTCAGTAAAAGACGGCCAGGAATTCCTACAAAGATCTTGCAACTTCTGTCTAGACAAAGTCTCATGGTCCGGAACTATCTTCCAATGATCCATGACAAGCATGAGGGGAGAGTCGGGTTCCGGCTGGGTAAAAGAAGGCTTCCGTGAAGCCTTCTTCCCAGTGGAAGTGCGACCCTGCTTCGAAGCCTTGGCACCCATTGTTCCTTGGGGTTTTAAGAGGAACCTGGGTTTTGGAAAGGAGGGATGGGAAAGGTATCTTAGTAAGTCGGGTTTTCTCACAAAGGGAGTGGGACAGGGGGTTTCTTAACATAAACAAAGTACAGTACACGACGTTCCAATAATCTAGCCTGGTCCCTTGCGTTCACTAGTTCGGCTAGCGGGGCGGCTGACCAGGGGGATCTACTCTAAACTACCTCTTCCTTTCCTTTTTCTGGAGCTCCCTTTTCCTCTTCCTTTCTCTTCCGTTTCTTCTCATCTATTCCTATTCATCAACCCCCATTTCCACCCATTACAGGGTACCCCCACCTGGCAACCTCCTGCCTATCGTTAACAGCTAAGGAAGGGAGCCCTACTGGACGCCTGCCACAGCAGTGCCAGATCGGGCAGCCCTTTTGATAGGGTTAAACGGTCCGGAAAAACCTCCCTTGCGTTCGGAAGCGGGCTCACGCACGACCAGCGTGTTTTACATGGCCCGACCGGGGCGGCTGAGGTTTTGGATAGTGCAGAGAAGTCCTTTGCCCCTTGGCAGCTGGCAAAGTAGAAAAAGAGCCCAGTCCCTTGCGTTCGTTAGACCAGCTAACGGGGCGGCTGACTGGGTATTGTAGAAAAGAGATAGAGCTCAGGACTCCCCTTTCGAGTTGAGCAGCAGTCCACGGGACAGACTGAGAGACAGGCAAGAAATGATAGGCAAGAGAACAGTAGATTGCGGTTGCCAGGCTTACCTCCCCCCTCCCCCCAATCACCAGTGCACTGGATTTATACTTACGCGTCTTCCACCGCGATCCGCTGGATCATTGGAGACGAAGCCGGCTGAACTTTGCCTTTGCTCCCCGGTTGGCTCCCCTTGAGACCTGCAATTACCGCCCGGAGGATGGCCAGGGATCCGTCGAGTCTCCACGGGAGAAAAGGGTCCCGTCGCCGGCTGAAGGCTCGGTGGGGGTCCCCAGCCACCACGGGAGAACGCAGGTCCCGGGTTTCGGCACCAAGACTGTTACGGAAATTACCGGGTCGAGAAGGCTCAGCTCCCGGTCCTACGGAGGAAGCCCGTGGTTCGCTGCGGAGGCAATGGAGACCAGCCGGAGATTGGAGCAAAAGCAAAGGAGTTTATTGCGCAACAAGGTTCAGGAGGATCCGAACCCCGAACAAAGGGTGTCCTGGACTTTTAAAAGTTCCCGCGATAGCCCAGAATACATAGCGAAATACATCACAGAAACGTCAGAGATGGGGAGGGGAGAGAGGAGGTTACAGTAAAATTTACATAGGGGAAAAACAAGTTTTGCATATCAGGAAGGATGGCAGGAACCGGTGAATGGATCTAGGGTGGGTGTAATACACATTGAAGGTTTCTTCTGCGTCAGGACAATAGAAAGCTCCTAGGAGGATGTCTGCTGCCATGGTAGCTGATGGATGGGTGCTTGACTGGATTATCGGGAGGGGTGTATCTCCTCCTGCGGACGTGACTCGCTGCTTAGGGGATTATGAAAGCCACTGAGTGGAGAGTCCAAAAATTATGCAGTATCGAAATAATATACTTCTGATGATCGGAGGATGGCGGGGACCGAGGGGTTAGAAAGGTTATTTTACAAGGAGCAAATAGACACCCGAACCAGGCAAATCGGACACTGCGTTCAGGAGTTGTGGATTTTTACAATAATAAATATTTCGAGCTGTCAAAATTGGGCCACCCAGCGTCTAAATTGTCCATTTGATACATTGTTGCAAGTTATAATTAATAGTTTTCCCAACTGGTTACATTTTGGTTTCGATTCCATTGTTCTCCCAGCAGGGAGCCTGTCAAAACCCACTTAGTGTTCAGTCAAGCGTGAAGGTGATGATTGAATCATAGTAGCTGCGCTGAACGTTCCATTTTGCAGGCTGAGCCGAATGCATGCTCCTGATTGGCCGGCTTGCCGTTCATTGAGAAAATGGACGATACGAGGAGCGCTTGACAGGAGGCTTCTCGGAGGGTTTTCGGGGCGCAGATCGGAACATTTTGGGGATGCCCTTTATCGCGAGGGCTTGTGTGGTGCTTGTGCGACTTATGTGAAGGGGTACCCGCTCATCGTCGGGGGGGGGAAAGGAAGAAAAGAGGCTCCCAGGTCCCGCACTCGGCAGCGTGGGAGTCCGGCGAGAAGGCTGCGCAGTGGGGGAAGGTGGCGGCTGGAAATTTTCCTTAACAGGTTGGAGTCCTGCCCTCCAGAGCAGGAGAGTTTCCTCCATCTTCCATGTGACTGACAGCCCTTAAGAGATTTGAAGATGGCTCTCATATCTCTTCTCAGTCTCCTCTAGGCTAAACATATCCAGATCCTTCAACCGTTCCTCATCGGGCTTGGTTTCCAGACCCTGGGTCATCTTGGTTGCCTCCCTCTGCACACCTTCCCGCTTGTACATGCTTCTTAAATTGTGGTGCCCAGAACCCTGGGAGATTCTCCCTTCCCGGCCTCTCACACAGGCTCCTTCTCCCCTCCTTAACCCAGAGTAGAGGAAAACAAAAAGCAAAGCAAAACAGAATCAAAAGCAAAGAAGAAGAAAAAGTAACAGAAAAATAGTAAGGGGGGAAAAAGGAAGGAAGGTAAATCAAAATAAATAAATAAAAGGGGCTTCTAATTCTCCACCTGTCAGTTGTATATAGAAGAGTTACTCGAAGTATTTGAAATGTTCACTCCAGGCTGGTGTCCATGTTTTCCCAGTCTTCTAGTCTGGGCGTCTGGCATTCATTTATTTTTCCTTCCACACACAAAGTCTAAAAGTGGTTCTCCAATTGTTGTTATGGATAAAAGTCAACAATAGTCTTCCTCCTGTCCAACATAACACCTTTACTTCCAATACTGAGAAAAAATAAATCCTTGACCTTTATTCCCTAGAGTCTTTTTGCTGTGGTCATATATTGAGACAATGATCTGTGGTTATTTACTTATTGTATAATCATTAATTCACATCCCAATTAATTCCAGTTCCAGTTCCTGTTGGTCATGGTTTTCCATTCTGTCTATCTATCATCTATCTGACTATCTATCTATCTATCTATCTATCTATCTTTTAATGGCTTTTGTTTCCTCTTCCTCCTGGGATGTGTTTGTGCTTCTGCACGAAGTGGGGGGTGGAGGGGCTGGGCTGACTTTGGCTGCAAAAAGGTCCTGGGATGGGGGGTTTGTTTTGCCAGACTTGGGTAAGGGGAATATAAAGTTTCAAGTGCCGAAAGATCTACTTAAAAAAAACAAAAAAAACCAACCACCATAAAATGTACCCCGGAATAGGTGCGCTGGGGGGGGGGGCGAGTTCCCACCCCCTCCCAAGCGTCCCTGTCCTGGAGGACTCAGGAAGAGGCCAAGAGGCTGATTTTCATTGTGCTGGATAATTGCTCTGCCCCCACCCCTCTTTCCCTTTCCCCCTTCAGGCAGCTCAGCTTCTTTTCTTGTTTACCGTAATTACATTCAGAGTTGCATTGTGAGTAATTGCTTTGTGCGGTTAATGGGAGGGAAGGCGATGTGAACAGCTCTCCATGGGGGGATTATCGGGCAGGGAAGTGGGGTGGTGGGCTCCCATCTCTTTGGAGACTGTGCTTACACCCCCCCCCCCAAAAAAAAAGATTCTCTTTGCACATCCTAGCCAGAAAGGATGTCTCAGTGGCTTGAGTTACAGGTGGGTAGCTGTGTTGGTCTGCCATAGTCAAAACAAAATCGAAAATTCTTTCTAGTAGCACCTTAGAGACCAACTGAGTTAGTTGCTGGTATGAGCTTTACCAGCTCATACCAGCAACTAACTCAGTTGGTCTCTAAGGTGCTACTAGAAAGAATTTTCGATTTTGTTTTGTCAGTGGCTTGAGGCATCCTGACCAGGGTTCAATCCCAGAAGGTGGGGAAGGGGAGGGGGACCAGGGCAGCCTCCATCCCTCCTGCTGCTTCCGCTTGTTAGAAGAATTCTAAGGTGCCACTGTTACGGAAAAAATCCCAGGTGTGGCACTGCCCAGCCACCTGGCCCTTAGGGATAGGCCCACTGGTTTCTGCGGAGTTAAATAAAAGAAGTCCAGCCACTGGAGCAAGGACAAGACAGGGTTTATTGCGCAATAGGTTACAGTCAAACTGCACACCCAGAACAGTGTTACAAGAACTTTTAAAACCCCTATCATATCCCAGAATACAGTTTGAAAACATCATTACTACATCATCACTACATCATGAAAGGGAAGGGTTATACATGATTTACATATAGGAAAAACAGGAAAGACAAGATTAGCATATGGGGGAAACAGAGCAATATCAGGGAGATAGCCCTGAGAAGTGTGAATGGGTGTTAAGTATTGGCAAGGATACCTTGAGCACTTATCTGGGAGAGAACAATGGGATTCTGGTTGAGGGATATTAGCCTGAAGCACCCAGAGATTACCTGCTGAGGCATTTCCCTGTGTACGTGGTCTCTCGCCTACTGGATCATGGCAGAGAGATGGGTCCCCTTAAGGGCATCACTCCATACCCCAAATGAGTTTACTTAGGTGACCCCCCCATAATTTCTGTAACACCACAAAATCCTTATGTGCACAAGGTGAACATTCATGAGTGCATGAAGCCCATGCCTGAAATAGTACACCTCAGAGTATCAAGTCACAGAGAGGCAGCAGGAAACCCCTGAGAGGTTGCCAAGTATCTGTTGAAGCTGACCTGGTCCTTGAGAATGGTTTCTGGAGTCAAGTTCAAAAGGATGCCTCAGGAAGGGCCCTCATCAGGTATCGACAGGCATCTTGATCAGAGGTGGACTTAGGGAAGGGAGACCGCTGGGAGATACTCCGGCCTCAAACCCTGCAAAGCCTTTGCTGCCAGTCAGAGCAAGCAATATTGAGCTCGAAGGACCAGTGGTCTGTCTTGGTATAAACTCCACCTCTCCCTACGAGGGCAGGGAAGGTAGAGATCCCCCAAGGCAGAGAGGGTGAGACCCCTGCCAGCTCTGCCAGAAGCCGCTCCTTCTGCCCCCCCATCCCATCCCCACCTGCTTCTCAGCCCCCCCCCCCCAAACACCGAGCCCCCTTTGGCAGCATCCGCCAGAGTCGGCTGGGGAGGTAAGGAAAAGGTGGAGGAGCAGCGGCAGCAAAGCTGGGGATGAGCCATAATTTTTCATCGCTTGCTAATAACAGCCGGACAGAAGGAAGTGACTGGTCCGGTTCTCTCCCTCCGCAAAGATTTATCCAATCACTTTATCCGGTAATTGGTATTCCGGGGAGCAGAGGAGCCTCCGTGCCGCAACCCCCCCTCTATTTGTTTTCTGCCTGCCTTCCCCCTTTCTCGGAATGAGTAATTCTGTCCCTCACAATCCCATTTAAACAGAACATTTGCCGAGTGAATAATTAGTTACATTCAATTAGGTCTGGGCGCTCTCCTGCCTCACTCCGGGGCCAGGCCTGCCTAATGAGATGCTGCTCGCCTGACGTGACGGAGGAGCCGGCGGCCGACAGAGCCCTGGCCTGGCCCCAAGCACTGACCCCCCCCCCCAGCTGGACAGGCAGGGCCTTGGCTGGTCAAGGAGTGGCCCCCTGCTCTCCTCCAGCGGGACTGAGCTGCCCTCGCTCCCAGGGCAGACAAGGTGGGGCCCTGCAGCAATCCTTTATCAACCTCTATCCTGCCCCACTCCCGCTGCAAATTCATCTTTGTTCTGAATTCAAAGGCTCCAAGCGCTGCAAGCTTCCCTCCCAGGGGAGCCTCCCCACCCCTTGGATCCTGTCAGCGGCCCTTTGCTGAACCTTCCCAGCTCTTTGACGTGAGGCGGCCAGAACTGCACTCAGTATTCCAGATGCGGCCGCTCCATAGATCTGCACAACGGCCTTCTATCGGCAGTTTTATTTTCATTTCCTAATGATCCCTAGCATGCAGAAATCACAGCTAAGGACATCCCTGACAGATGGCCAGCCAACCTCTCTTTTTTAAAAAGCACCACCTTCTGGGGTCAAAGAACCATGGAAATGCAAAAGGGCCCTCTAAGGGCCCTCTAGTCTACCCCCTGCCATGCAGGTAGCACAGCTCGAGAATCCCTGGCAGGTGGCCAACCAACTTCTCTTTAACAACCTCTGGAGGAGGAGAGGCTACCCCATCCCTTGGACTCTTGGCTTCTCTTAGGGGGTAATGTTTTTTCTGAGTGGCTCCGAGGACCACCGAGTGGGAGAGTTGGAAGGGGCCGCGGCGGTCATCTAGCCCAACCCCCTGCAATGCTGGTATTTCAACTGACAGTGGAGGGAGTCCACCCCCTTCTCTGTCCCACTGTGGAACAGCTTTCCTTGGAAGAAAAGCCTTTCAAGGCTTCCCAAAAGTCAGGGGTCCCTCTATCTCCTGAATCCTTCAGGTGGCCCTTTTCTGAACCCTTCCCTGCCAGAGCTCTGAGCCCAGCACATCCCACATGCACCACAGATCTGAATGACGGCATTACGATATGGGCAGTTTTGTTTTCAAGCCCTTTCCCAATGATCCCTAGCATGGAAGCTGCCTTCTTCACAGCTGCTGCAAATGGGTTGGTATTTCATTTTGCTCTTCTCCAGAATCTGTTTCTGGTCAGTCCCTGCCAGTTCACACCTCTCAGTGTGTTTGTGAAGCAAGAACTCTCTTTTCCTTTTGCCCCAATGGGACATCGCTTCACGCTGGCTAACACCAAATCACTTTTGCTAATTCCGGTGCCCTACAGGGAGCACCAGGCCCCTTGGCCAACTAACTCTGGGTTACCAAGATGTCTGCCAGTGTGACTTGAAGGCTTGTGGGAATCCCTTGCAGATGAATGCAGTGCCTGGAGACAGGCAGCCAGGTCTTGTATCCACAGCAGTGACCAGAGGAGGAATGAGTGCTGGGAGGAGCGCAGAGAGAAGCAGCGCCCTGGTGCATCTGCAGCAGCAAAACTGGACGCCTTCACCTGCCCCAACTGCAACCAAACATGTCTCTCCTGCATCAGCCTCTCCAGCCTCAGCAGGTGCTGCAATGGTTGAGGGAGCTGGGTGTGTTTAGTCTGGAGAAGAGGACACTGAGAGGAGATAAGACAACCATCTTCAGATATCTTAAGGGCTGCCACACGGAAGATGGACCCAAACAAATGGAATCTGAATGGCAACAAAGGAGATTCCAGCTAAACATTGGGAGGAATTTCCTGACAGCAATTGCTGCTCAGCAGTGGGATGGACTCCCTGGGAAGGTGGGGGAACTCTCCTTCCTTGGTTATCTGCCAGAGATCCTTGAGCTGTCATTCCTGCAGGGCAGGAGTTGGACTAGATGATGCTTGGGATCCCTTCTCATTCTATGATTCTGTGATCTAGCGCAGCACATGACAAATGCTGAGTCTAATATTCAGCGCTAGGATCTTGCTATTCTTTACTCTGTTGAGCCCCATAAGTGTGCAGTCCTCTCTCCGGTCCCACAGGGTTCTGCCTGGGCCAGGCCACAGGCTCCAGGGGCCAGAGAGTCCCTGAGATCATGGACCCATTTCTCTGGCAGCCAGGAGGGACGGACTTCCCCTCGCCCCTTGCCAGGGCAGGCCTTGCTCCGAGGGCCATGATGCCAGCACTGCTGGCCCTGAGGCGAGGGGGGAAAGCCCAGGCACCCACTGCAGATGGACCTGAGTGTTTCTGGTGGGTGCAGGGAGAGGACTGCAAACACGGGAGGTTTGCAGATCCTCCAGGAAGGAGCCTGGCAGATGCCAGTTTCCAAGAGGACCCTCAGCGAGACGGGCGGGTGCTCAGCTTAAGCAAACAGGGAGATGAGCTGCAGCAGAATTGACAATGCCAGGAAGCGCATAGACTGCCTTGGAGGGGAGGAAATAAAAATGCAGGGCTGGAGAGCCTCTTGCGCTCAATTCCCCCCGCTTTCCCTTCCTCCTCTCCTGCCTGCTGCCTCCAACAAGGACCCCAAATTCCCAGGCCTGGAACTACCCCTAACAGATGGGCACAGCTCATTTTGAGGTGCCTTAGAACAGGCACCCGCATATTGTCAAAATGCTGACAACACTGAGGGGTTGGTGGGTGTGGAGCAGTTTGCAAAACAGACCCATTCCTGCCTTGCAGGTCTGCTTGCCTTGCCCACGTCCCATTTGCTTTCTTTGGGGAAGCTGACTCAGTCCAACTCACAGAATTGTAGAGCTGGAAGGAGCCTAAAGGGTCTCCCAGTCCAAACCCAAGCAAGGCAGGAATCTCAGCTGTCCCTGTCAACACACCTAGAACCCTTAAGGTTGGAGGAAGTCTAGCTTTGGTGAGGTCCCTCAAGTGGGAGGCAGGCAGGGACGGAGGGTCACTATGGAATGACCACCCCCCCAGGCAGGCAGTGTGGGAGACCCAGGATAGATCCCCACCCCTCATTTGCCTGATTGGGCCCTAATCTCCAACCTGTTGTTGTTTAGTTGTTTAGTCATGTCCGACTCTTTGTGACCTCATGGACCAGAGCACGCCAGGCACTCCTGTCTTCCCCTGCCTCCCACAGTTTGGTCAGACAATCTCCAGCCTATGCAGTTTTATCATGTTATGGAGTCGTGCAAGTGGCAGGGAGTTGCCAAGGGGTTAGCCAAATTCACAGAGAGGGCCATAAATAGCTACTAGGCATGATGGCCCTCCACAGTCAGAGGCAGTGATGCTTCTGAATGCCAGTTGCTGGAAGCTGCAGGAGGAAAGAGTTGCTCTTGTGCTCGGATCCTGCTTGCTGGTTTCCCATCATGGGCATCTGGTGGGCTTGGCCCTGTGAGAGGAGGGTGCTGGGTGCTGGGCTAGGAGGTGGGTCTCCTTGGCCAGGGGCTGCTCCCCTCTTGTCCCTTCACTGCAAGATCTGCTCCCTGATGGCCGCCCTCCCTCCTGTTTGTCTCAAGACAGTCCATTTTGTAGCTGACCTTTCAGTTTTCTCTTTTTCCCTTTGGAGCAGGCAGGGAGCAATGTCGAGGATGGCCCAGAATACTCAACCTCAGGAGGAACTTTCTGACAGTAACAGGGAGTTGGACTGGATGACTCTTTGGAGCCCCTGAAAACCCTATGATTTTAGGGGTTAATATGTGGCATAGGGGTTAATATGTGGGACTTGCACCTAGGAGACCAGGGTTCCAATCCCTGATTAGTCATGAAGCTCACAGAGTATGATGTATCTGGGCCCTCTGGGACCGTCCAAGGTCTCTTGCTCCAGCTCTGACCAACATAAAGTTCTTCCTGATGTTTAATCGGAATCTCCTTTCTTGCCATTTGAAGTGGTTGGTTCTGATCCTCCCCTCTGGAGCAACATAGAATCCTAGAGAATCCTAGAGTTGAATCCTAGAGTCCAACCCCCTGCCAAGCAGGAAACACCATCAAAGCATTCCTGACAGATGGCTGTCAAGCCTCTGCTTAAAGACCTCCAAAGAAGGAGACTCCACCACACTCCTTGGTAGCAAATTCCACTGCCGAACAGCTCTCACTGTCAGGAAGTTCTTCCTAATGTCTAGGTAGAACAGAAAACAAGCTTGCTGCATCTTCCAAACGATGGCCAGTGGGACCAGGACATCCTTTGATCTGAACATTACACTTCTCTCAAAGCAACCAAAGGCCCTCGGTTTTAATCTTTGTGGTATAAAATGGAAATGATCCTTCCACACAGAACAGTGACCTCCATCTGTATGAAACACCCATGTGTGGGCCTAGTCCCAGAGGGGGCTGCTTGCATCTGGGGCGGGCCCCTTGGAGGGGGGGGGGCTGTTTTTCTGCTTCCAAGCTGCTGTGGTGTCTGCAGAAGAAGAAGGGAGCCTTTGCAGGCTGGCCAGTGGCTTGCAACAGGATAATTATTGTTTAAATACCAGCTTTTTCGTCACCATGCAAGGAGGGATAATGGCACTTAATTGTCCCTATTGTCAGGGCAACAGAGAGGAAGGACTAAGAGGGGCAGGAGGATGCCAAGGTGATGGTCTGAAGGCAGCAAATGCGCTGGCCAGTCTGGCAGGTTGGCGGCTGGGCAGGAGGACACCACCAGCGGGCAGGAAGATGGCTTGGGGAGAGAGGAAGGGGGAGCACCAGGAAGCAAGAGCCAGCAGAAAGAACCCCACCCCAAGACCCAGAGGATCAATGGGGAAAGGAGATGTGCTGCAGGAGACTCAGAGCCATAGAGCCCCAAGGGCCCTCTAGCCCACCCCCTGCAATGCAGGAACCACAGCAGGGGGTGAGTGGGTGGCAGGCAGGGGGAGCATCAAGAGAAAGAGGAGGCAACTGCCCTCTCTCAACCCAAGGTGGGGGCTCTGGACACAGGGGTCTGCAGAGTAAAGCAGCTCCAAGGGGCCTCCCCAGGAGCCCAGCCTATGGGGCCATGTTTGGCCTTTGTGGGGGGCACTGCACTCCCCAGAGAGAGCAAAGGGGGGGCTCGGCTTTGGCTGCACAGCTGGAGGCAGCGATGCTTCTGAATCCCAGGGGCTGGAAACCGCAGAAAGGGGAGGAAAATACTCTTGGTTGGGGCCCATTCCTGCTTGAATCTGGTTGGCAGGGGGGGGTGCTGGCTGAGATGATCCCTTGGCCTGATCCAGCAGGCTCTTCTTTTCTCCTTCAAAGGGGAGAGTTGCCCTTGTGCTCTGGTCCTGCTTGCGGGCTCCCCTTGGGGGCGTCTGGCTGGCCCCTGTGAAGCTGCTAGCAGCTAGACGGCCCGTCGGTTCTGCTTCTGTTTTCCTTGTAAACTCGGGCTTCTTCTCTCTCTCGCTTCGGATTGAGCCCGCACTCAGGCGGCTCGTCCAGCTGCTGCCGCCATCCCTTGCCAAGCGAAGCTGCAGCGGGAGAGGCGCTGAGCAACACGCGCGCGCACAGCGACACGTTCCTCGAGACCCGACGCTTTTCTTCAGGCTCTGGAAAGTTTACAGCACTTGAGGAGTCTGCAAATATTGCAGATCTGCGGCGCGGAGAAACTTGCCTGCTGCGAGTGCCAAGCGAAGCGGAAGCCTCTGGCGCCGTCTCCCCAAAGGAAAACAAAATAGAAAATTCTTTCCAGTAGCACCTTAGAGACCAACTGAGTTTGTTCTTGGTATGAGCTTTCGTGTGCATGCACACTTCTTCAGATACCTTCCCCAAAGGAAGTCCTGGAAGAGTGGAGGTGAAGAAGGCGCACCTTTTCCCGAGGCCACCCGACGCCGCGGGCCCCCCAGCCTCCTGCCCCATAGCACGAGAGGGCCTGTGGGGGGCATGCAATGGTTCCGGGACCCCTCGCGGTTGCATTGGCGCCCCTAAAACAAGGCCGTGGGTTTGAGCGGGGAGGGCTTGCTCAGTCAGGTGCGAAGAGAGCCTGCTTGCATCCGAAACGGCCCCAGCCGCGTGCAAAACAAAGGCTCCCCCCCTCCCATCTCTGCTCTCCCCTCCCCTCCCTCTCAGCGCCGGGACTTCGCGGTGCGCAATGGCCGGCCGCGTGACGAGGGCGCCACCTGGTGGCCAGAGCGACTCATCGCTGCCAACAAGCGCCGCGGAACCGGCCCGTGGAGCGTCGAGATGCGGCCCGCCAAGCCACCTTTCTCGGAAGATGCGGCCGCTTACAGGGGCCTAGCAGGCAGCCGCCCCCAAGGTCTACTTACTGTAGCTTTAAGGTCAGGGACAGGGAGCATCGGTGGTCTTCCGGGTGGTGTTGGGCTCCAGGTGCCACCAGCCCCAGCAGCCAGCATGTCCAGTGGTCAGGGGGGATGATGATGATGGACGTTGGGGGTCAAGCAATGTCAGGAAGAGCCCCACCCATGCCCCACTCCTCCTGCTTTATAGGGAAGCTGCTCCAATCCCCAGGGCGGCTCATTCTCCCTGCCTCCTTATACTGAATCAGACCACGGGTTCATCTAGTATTGTCTGCACTGACTGGCAGCAGTGGCTCTCCAGGATTTCAGGCAGGAGTCCGCCTGGAGATGCCCACTGGGATTGAAGGCAGATGCTCTTCCTCTTACCTGCCCGCCCACCCAACAGAGCTGGCCAGGATATCTTCCCGCAAAGAGCACGGAACCTGTGGAGGTTTTACTTCTTGAGGTTGTGCAAAGCACATAACACACAACAGCCCTTCAAGGTAGAGCAGTGCCATGACTGGGGGCTGGATGACCGGCAAGGGAGAGCCAGATAGGGCTTGTGAGATCTGGGTTCGAATTCCCACTCGGCCATGAAGCTCCCTGGGTGACCTTGGGCCAGTCACTGCCTCTCAGCCTAACCTGCCTCACAGGGTTGTTGTAAGGATAAAATAGGGAGGACAACTATGTACACCAGCTCCTTGGAAGAAAAGGCAGGAAATACAAGTAAATGAATAATCAGGGGCAGGATTTCATGAGGAGGGGGTTTTCCCTGTCCTCCCTTCTTAGACCACCTCACTTTGCATTTTTTACAAAGTGCTCCTTGGTTGTATTCACACCCTCAGTGCCACACCCAGTTGGACCTTCCACCGTTCTCTTATGACTGACTGGAACTTCTTGATTTGTATTTCAGTTGTTGCTGGAGTTTCTATTTGTGTCAATTGCTGTGATTCTTTTTGGCACGAAGGGCAACGTGGCACAAAAACACCCTAAATGAACTAAGCAAGACCGGCTGCTGCGGGGGGGGGGGGGTGTTGTAAAGCCTCCAGACCCAGTCTCCAAGCTGGCGCCCTGCGGCAGTTTTGGACTAGAACCCCAACCAGCACAGCTGCTGTGGTCCCAGATGCTTGGAGGGCACCACGTTTGGGAAAGGCTGGCTTAAGGGGAAACTGAGGAAGAAGCCTTTGGGGGGAACTGGGTCCATCTGGCTCAGCACACGGTCTCTACAGACACTCATCGAGTGCAAATGGGAGGGGGGTCCTTTCCCAGTGCCTACTTGGAAATGGTGGGGATACACCTGTGACCTTCTGCATGCAAAGCAGCTGATCTAAGCTGAGCCTCATGGCCCACCCAGCAGGGAGCATGGCTGCAGGGGGATTCCCAGCTGCAACAAGAGCAGTCCCTGATCTTCCTGCTCCCTTTGGAATGGCCCATTTCGTACTGTTTTCTCAAAACACAGACATGGCTTGTTAAGCTGCATAGCAGGAGTGGAGACGAACATCCAGCCCTGCAGGCCACTCAGTGTGATGCTCAAGACTCCTGGCCTGCAACCAGGCCACACACAGAAGCCCTGATCCCTAAATGGGCTTCCCTGTTATGCCTCTGCCAGCTCCTTCAGCCTCCTCCTCCTCTGGCAATCACTCAGTAAGATGGTCTTCCATGAACATGGTCTTAACAGTGAGTCCGTAAGTGACTGTGGAGGCCAATTCTGGATCCACACATCCTTCCGCAGTGGGGACATTGGTTTCCGGGCGGGAGTTGATCACGGTGAGGGTTTGCCAAGTGTGACTTCCTCTTAGCACATTTCTCCCTTGCGTCCTGAGTTCGAGTGTCTTCAAAGTCCATAAAATAAAATAAAAAATTCCTTCCAGTAGCACCTTAGAGACCAGCTAAGTTTGTTATTGGTATGAGCTTTCGTGTGCATGCACACTTCTTCAGATACCTGAAGTTGGTCTCTAAGGTGCTACTGGAAGGGGGAGAAATTATTTTGTTTCGACTATAGTAGACCAACACATAATTCAAAGCCCACGACACCTTTGGTAACGGCTGTTCTCCAACTGGAGCGCACAACATGACCAGTCCAACAAAGTTGATGTTGAAGAATCATTGCTTCGACACTGGTGATCTTTGCTTCTTCCAGGACACTGGTATTAGTCCCAGTCTCCAACCCCACCCCCCCACCCCCCGGGGCAGGAGTTTGAAGTGCCCTGGCAGGAACCTTGAGGGTAAGGCATGAAGTGGGCAGGGAGGGAAGGTTAGCCAGAACCCCCAAAGATCAGAACTACTTCTATAAATCAAAATAATAAAAAAAACAGATTTATTAACAAACACACAGGTAATTCATAATTTCAGAAGCCCAGAAAATAAGTACAGGGAAAAAGAACACACCCCACAGAATTGCACTGTTGGATGGGATCCCCAGGGGTCACGTAGTCCAACCCCCTGCATTGCAGGAATCAGAGTTTCCCTGACGGGTGGCCACCCAACCTTGAAAAACCTCCAATGAATGAAGAGAATCGTAGAGAGAGTCGTCTAGTCCAAGCCATGGATTCCCCCACCTTCCTGTTTGTTCAAAAGGTTGCTTCTCCCTCCTGTCCGTTGCCCCAGCAGGCAGGTAGGTTACCGCTCACCTGACTACACCAGACACAGCGCAAGCAGCAACCCTTGGGCAGATTCAGGGAGGACGATCCTCCTGCCAGCGGCTAGGAGGGAGAGATGGAGCAGGCTCAATGCTAAATCACCAGCGGGAAGGAGGGCAGGTGCCCCCATGCCCTGCAGTGGCATAGCACGGGCAAAGCCACAGGGACGGTTGCCCTGGGTGCAAAATTCTTAGGGGCACAAAATTTCTAAAGGGAAAAAGTAGCAATAAAAAATAGTGCACCCTCCCCCTCACACAGAAATTATCCCAATCTTCAAATAAGCAGACCACAGAGCAGATTTGGGTGATGGCCGGTTGCCAGGGTGCCCTCTGCAAGGCTTTAGAAAGATACTCACTTCCAACCAATCCCCTGTCCTGCTCGACGCTCGCGGGGTGCCACTCGAGTAGGTCGCCAAGCTATTGCCCCTTCATTCCAGCCTATCGGCAGGCAGTGCCAAGCACATTTGCCTTGCCCGGGCACTGGCAACCCACGCTACATCACTGATGCCCTGTTAGTGGGCTTGCAGGGGGTTGGGCTAGATGTGCCCTGGGTTCCCTTTCAATTCTACGATTCTATGAAGAGGCATTCTGACTGGTCACTGCAAGAAGCAAGAGGCGTCTGGGTCACCCTTTGGCCTCTCCTGGCATGGCTCTCCTGACCAGGCAGGAACCCAAAGCCTCAGCTTCACCCACTCCCACCCCCAGGCAGGAGAAGATGGCACAGGGGGTGCAGAAGAGATTCTGCCACAGGCCCCAAACTGAAGACCCCCACACAAGGCAAGTCGGGTGTGTGTGTGTGTGCGCGCAAAAGATGCATTCAGTTTCTGGGATGAAACAAGAAAGGCAGTTTTTCCCTTTAAGGATGGACGGGGTTCAAGCCACATAGCCTGGCATAGCAGATACAGAAACTGGGGTGGGTTTGTTGAATAGGGATTGTTGCTTCTGATATAAATAAGTGAAAACAATAAAATGGTTTTTTGCGGGGAAGAGAAGATGAATTGTACAAACAAGTTATTATCCCCAACCCTCTGTGGCTGGAAGAGAACAGGAAACACCTGCAACACGGTCCTATTAAAAATGGTTTATTAAAAAAATGGTTCCTATAAAAACCATGAATTTACACTCTGTTTAAAGTGACGCCTTTGCCGCCCAGGACAACCAGCCCAGAGCACAGCTCCAGAAGCACCCAGAGAGCAGGGGCAGAGCAAGGTGGGTGCAGTGCGCCCCAGGTGCCACCCTAGAGGGGGGTGACACTCGACGCCCCCCCTGATTCCCAAGCTGAGCCCTGCCGCCCAGTAAAAAAGCCTCGCTTGTCGGCTTGTAAGGTTGCTGCACGTGAGCAGCAGCACAGACGGACTGCGCATGTGCGGCATCCTGCGCATGTGCACTCCATATGGAACGCCGCACATGCGCAGTCCGTCCGTGCTGCTGTCATGCGCGGCAAGCTCACAAGCCGACAAGCGAGTGGCAACTTGTAAGACTGCCGGGCGCGAGCAGCAGTACAGACGGCAGATTTGCGAGGCTGCCTTGCTTCAGGGCTTGCGGGGTTTGCTGTGGCGCCGCTTCATAGCGGGCGTGCATCATGACATCACAATGCATGGTACATGCGCGCTACGAAGCGACACCCCGCCCTGGGGGGTGCCCCTGCGTTTGCCGCTCCAGGCGGCCAAGCAGCTCCGTTCGCCAGTGCCAGAGAGCCAGAGGGCTGTGAACCCAATGCACCCCACACCCCGTATCTTTGGGGCTGCTTCCCCTCCCAGTCCAACCCACTTGCAATGCAGGAATCCTGACAAAATATTCCTGACAGATGGCCACCCAACCTCTGCTAAAAACCTCCAGGGAAGGAGAGTTCCTTCGGCTGCGGAACCGGAGAAAGGGGGTGAGTCCAGTCTCTTGGGGAACCAGGAATAATTCCTGGCTGGCGGGGAACCCACAGCTTTCCCCACAATGTGGGAGTTTATTGCTACCAAGGTGGAAGCTGCAACAGAAGCATGCCAAGGGCAGAAGGTGGCTTTGCTGCCCTAGAATCACGGTTGGAAGGGAGGTACACCAAGGGTCATCTAGTCCAACCCCCTGCAATGCCACCTCGACCCTCGCCTCCTGCCTCCCTACACCCGCCTCCCACTTTCTAGTGGGCAGGCCCTCTCCACCCCCACCGGGGCAACCCCCACCCCCTTGATTTTGAGGGGGTCCAGGACAAAGCCCTCCAGGAGGACGAGGAGGAGGAGGTCCTGCTGGGAAGCAACCAGAGCCAGCAAGCCGCATGGGCAGAGTCCAGCGGTGGGGGGCATACACGACGGAGGCAGGGGGCTCAGGTCTGCGCCTGCTGGGCTAGGCGGCTCTCCTTGCCATCTTCCTGGGTCACAGGTTGGCCCCCAAGCAGCGTCTCTTGAATGGGCAAGGCAGGCTCCTCTACCTCCTCCGGCTCCTGCTTCATGAGGGCCAAGGGGGCCTCTGGCTGCGAAGAGAGAGGCAGGGAGAGAGGGGGCGGGTTCAGCAGGCAGGGACATGCAGCAGCGTCGGGGACCAGGGCCTCCCGCCTGCCATTTCCCCTGCTGCCAACAGCAGCAGAAGCCTCCTCCCCAAAGGCCCTGTTGCTCACTCACAGCCTCCTGAAGCCACTGCGGGCGCACGTACCTGATTCAGGTGAGGCTTGCAGAGACCTAGGCAGGAGAAAGGGAAAGAGTCAAGGCTGGATAGGGAGAGACCTTGGCTGGTTCGGGGGGGGGGCACGTATGACCCTCCGGGGAAGGGCAGCGACAGGCACCTGGGAGAAGGGAGCTCGCCCCAAAAAGCGTGGAAGGAAAGCACCCCCCTTTCTGTTGCAGGATCCTGCTGTTAGGGGACCCTGGCTGGGCTGCTGGTCAAAAGAGAGGCAGGCAGACCCGCCCCCCGCCCCTTTTTGCTCTCTTAAGAGCGTACGGATCAGGCCAAAGGGAGGCCACTTGGCCCAGCATCCCGTTCCCAGAGTGGCCAGCCAGACGCCCCCACTGGGAAGGAGTTCGCAAGCGGGACCCCCCAGGCAGTGCTGGATTTACACATAAGCTAAACAAGCTCTAGCTTAGGGCCCCACTCTCTTGGGGGGCCCCAAAAAAATTAAGGAAAAAACCAAATAAAATAAAACCTACATACACCAACCGTGTTTTGTGTTGTGTAGGCCAGTGTTTTTCAACCACTGTTCCACGGCACACTAGTGTGCCGCGAGATGTTGCCTGGTGTGCCGTGGGAAAAAGTGAAAAATTACTTTATATATAGTCAATATAGGCACAGAGTTAATTTTTTTTAACATTTTCTAATGGTGGTGTGCCTCGTGATTTTTTTCATGAAACAAGTGTGCCTTTGCCCAAAAAAGGTTGAAAAACACTGGTGTAGGCTCCTATGATGTAAGTCCCCGCCTGCTAGCCAGCTCCCTAAAATATCACCGGTTCTTAATTGTATTTCAGTTCAACAATTACTTTGATACAATACATATTTTGCTATGTGCAAATGGCTTTAGATACCTATTAGGTCCACAAATGACCATATAGTATCTATTCAACACAAAACACAGCGACAATTGGTTGTTGACAAAGGACAGATGGACATAGGGCCTCATCAAACCTAAATCTGGCCTGGCCCCAGGGACCCCCCTTCAGCACTCCCTCCCACAGGCCCCGGGGGACACCCCCAAGCACCAGCCCCCCACCCAGCGACTCACCCTGGCAACGCCGACAGCGGAGGAGGAGGAAGAGGGCCCCCACCAACAGCCCAAGGAGGGCCACCAGGGGAACCGCCAGCAGCACGTGGGTCCTTCTGGCTTCTTCCTGGGGGGGCTGCGTCGGCAGGACACCTGTGGGAGGGTGCAGGAAAGGAGCCACGTGAAACCCCCCACCACCAGGGCAACCGGGGCACACCCCTGCGGGCAGAATCACAGAGTTGGAAGGGACCCCCAAGGGCCATCTAGTCCAACCCCCTGCAATTCCCCCCCCTCACAGCGCAGGAATCCTCTGGGACCAACCCCCCTTCCCCCCCCTCGCTGCCCCCAGCCTGGATGTCTTTAATGGGTGCAGCCATGGAACAAACACCCCTTAAATACTTCTGGGTCTTCTGCATTGACCTCCTCTTTGTGCCTGACAGCGAAGGAAGACAATCAGGCGTCAAGCCGAGTTAAACCAAAACAAATTTAGCTTTTGCTCAAGGTTTCTTGAAGGCAGCCATTTAAAGAATTATTGTGGAGGGTGGCTTTTTTCTCGAAGGAAAAACACCTTATTTTTAGAACGCTGCAGAGTTAAAAATAAAGCGGCTGGTCCTGATCAGTGTCGGTTTTTAATGGGAGGCCACTGCGCAGCCTGTGGTGGGAGATTTGCGAAGCCCTGGGAAGGGCAGGACAGGGCAGATCCTGCCCCGCTCGATGCCCCAGGCTCGCTGGGAGATCCCTGCAGCACCAGCAAATCACGGCTCACGGGATCCGTCTCAGTTGATGCAGCCTGACCGTGTGGGCCAGTCTCTTGTTTCTACTTATTTCTTTATTGCATTTATATGCCACCTTTCAAGGGGGGCTGTGCGTGGGTCTCCCTCTCCCCATTGAATTCTGACAACAACCCTGTGAGGTAGGTTGGACTGGTCCCTGGGCAACCTTGGGAGGAAGGAACAGAAATAGAAGAAATGATGAGGAGAGTGTGGTGTAGTGGTTAGAGCATCAGACCAGGACCTGGGAGACCAGGGTTCAAATCCTCACACTTGGCCTGGAAGCTCACTGAGTGGCCTTTGGGGGGGCCATTCCCTGCCTCTCAGCCTAACCTACATAATCGGAGGGGGGGCATGCACACCAACCTGAGCTCTTTGGGATAAAAATGCAGTAAACAAACACTGTAAGAGCCTATGAAAGCATAGGAAGAAGCATCTTGGTCCAGGCTCTTTAATGCTCAGCAGCAACTGAGCAGGATGAAGCCCACCCCCCTTCCAGATCTGCTGCAGCCCCTGCTCCAAACAACTCCATCTGCCAGCTTCACTTCTACACTTTCTGGGCTAAATTTTTTGGCCTCCTTGATCAGCACAGCCTCAAAACACAAGAGGAGCTGGACACAGCCTCTTCGTTCCTTCCGAGGGGGGCTGCGCGGAGCAGGCCTTGCTAGCAGTCCTCCCCTGCCACCTCCATGCCGTTCTGGAGAAGAACTGAAAGCCAGGCAACAGTCTTCCTGCCCCTCCAGTATCACAGCTGGCAACAGGAGAAGGTATTTCCCCAGCAAGATCTCCCTTCATAGAGTTGGAGGGGACCCTAAGGGTCATCCAGTCCAACCCCCTGCAATACAGGAATGACAGCTGAAGAATCCTTGGCAGGTGGCCATCCAACCTGTAAGGAAGGAGAGCCCACCGCCTCTCGGGGGAGACCACCCCACTGTCCAAGAGCTCTTGTTATCAGAAAGTTCTTCCTGATGTTCAACTGGAATCTCCTTTCTTGGAACTTGAAGTCGTACCATCCGGGGCAGGAGAAAACCAGCATGCTTCCTCTTCCATGTGTCAGCCCTTGAGATATTTGACGCTGGCTCTCATCTCTCCTCCGAGTCTCTTCTTTTCCAGGCTGAACATACCCAGCTCCTTCAACCGTTCCTCATCAGGCTTGGTTTCCAGACCCATCCAGTTTGCCCACATCCAGACCTGGACACAGTACCTTCCAAGCTTAAGAGAAAGTCGCCCTCCACGCGCCCAAGGCCTCTGCCAAGCCCACATCTCTTGCCGGGAGCTCACTCACCGCAAACCACATCCGAAATGTGGGTCCCGTTTGCCATCCGCACCATCTTTCTGTCCTCACAGCTGCGGAGACAGAGGCAGACTCTTAAGAAGGGCAGCCAGCCGTTGCACCACATGAGCATTTCACAAGCGAAGGCCTGGCAGGCGCGCAAGCATGCGCAAGCCCCCATTTCGGTTTGGAAGAGAGAACAGCGGCACGTGGAGGGGGCCCTCCCCCCCCCCGAGATGCAGATAAGCAGCTTGACTCCAAATCCCCCCACCCCACACGCAGAGCTGTTTTTCTTAAACCGGCATCTGGGCTCAGCTGCACACATTTGCATGAAGCGCACGGTTAGCCATGCGGGCTACTTCCTTTCCCAGCAAGACCCGGTCACCCCCTCCCGACTGAAGTCAGCTCCGAGGGAGGGGCCCTGGAGTCGTCTCCAAGGGCAGCAGAGGAGAATAGCAGGGCACAGGGGCGACACGCAGAGGCTGCCAGCGTCTCCTGCCCAACTGCAATGTGCCAGTGTAAGAACGCAGGGCGACCGACCGCCCCGCCCCCCCCACCCTCGCTCATCTTACCTGCTCCAGGGTTGGCATCGAGCTGTGGCAGAAGAGATGTTGGAGAAGGAGCCTGGAGGGCATGCCACACAGAGCGTGTCGTTCAGGTGGCTGGCTGGAAGGAACACGGGAGGCAGCGTCACACGCCTGGGCCCAGAGGAATCCTGGGTGGGGCTGGGGCCATAGGCTCCAGCTCCAGCAGCCCTCATATCTGCAGGGTGGGGGGCGTGGAGGGGGGGGTCCATGCAGCTCCTGCAGCAATGCTCCTCCAGGGCTGTCTGGGTGTGGGGAGAAATCCCACCAGCAGGGAAATCCAGCCGACTTCTGCACACCCCACAATCCCTGGCCTAGAATCACAGTTGGAAGGGACCCCCCCCCCCCAGGGTCATCCGAGTCCAACCCCCGGAGATGCTGGAATTACAACAAAAGCATCCATGGTACATGGGAGAAGATGTGGGGCTTCCCTCTGCATCTGTTCATAGAATGGATTAGCTCGATTCATCCCTGGGATGTGTGTCTGCCCCTGAGCATGTGCAGAGTGAGTAATTCCACCACACAACGGAGGGAGCCCAGCACAGCAGCCCCTCGTGTTCCTCCTCCTTCTGGCAATGGTCTCTGCTCACCTTCGCGCTGGACGCCTTCCCCCGCTGGGCACACTCGGTTCACCTTGCAGGTCAGGCACTCCGGGCTGGAGCAGTGGGTGCCGGTCCGACAACGGCAGACGACGTTCCGTGTGGCATCCCCTTCCGTGTACACAAGGAAACCGGCATCTGGAGGAGGGGGAGAGGAGGAGGAGGAGAGCCTTGTGCCATCTGAATCCAGCAGCCAAGCAGATGAACAGAGTGGGGAACCCGCAAGCAGGGAAAGAGAGAGGGGGGAGGGGGGAGATCAAGGGCTTGGAAACCCAGCCGGATTAGGAGCAGTTGAAGCATCTGGGTGTGTTTAGCCTGGGAAAGAGGAGGCTGAGAGGAGATCTGAGAGCCTCCTTCCAATATCTCAAGGGCTGCCACATGGAAGATGAAGCAAGCTTGTTTTCTGCTGCTCCAGAGGGTAGGACTCGAACCCATGGCATCAAGTGGCAAGGAAGGAGATTCTGACTCAACATCAGGAAGAACTTTCCGGCCGCAAGAAAGTTTCAACAGCGGAACAGTCTCCCTTGAGGAAGTGGTGGGCTCTCCTTCCTCGGAAGTTTTAAAGCAGAGATCGGATAGCCATCTGTCATGGATACTTGATTGTGATCCCTGCATTGCAGGGGGTTGGACTAGATGACCCATGGGACCCCTTCCAGCTCCAAGATTCCAGGATATTATTATTAACTCTGGAAGTGTAGACTCGATTCTGACCAAACTAAGCCTCCTGGTGTATATTTTGCTCTGCGCCTCTGTGCCTCTGGCCAATGAGTCAATGTGGCCCTAGAGGGCCATGAAAAATTGTGCCCTGGGCTTTGTAGACTCGGATACCCACCTGAAACCAAAGGGGCTCGTGGGTTGCCAGGTGTGAAATATATGGGCCTTATTTCCAGTCACCTCTGGAGGTAGCACATGACCAGAGTCTGTCCCGTGGTGAAGGGAGAAGGAGACCCGTCACACGGAGGACCCGTCTCCCCCCATGGCCACTTACTCTCGTCGCAATAGGCATGTGGGGCGCAGTGCTTCTCCTTGGTCCAGCCGGCCTGGAAGTGCTGAGCCTCGCAGGCTACGCACTGAGTCTCAGAGCTCTCAGAGCAGAGCGCCTCCACCTTGGTGCCTGCAAACACACGAGGAGACCCAGTGAGCGCTGGCACCTTGGGCGGGGAAAGGACCGTGCCTGCAGGGGGGGGGGGGCTGGGATGGAGTGGGGTGGGTGGGCAGGAAGGAAGGAAGGAAGGAAGGAAGGAAGGAAGGAAGGAAGGAAGGGGCCAGGGCTCAGCAGCAGAGCGACACCTGGAAACTCTTTGGAAATTCCACCTCCCTGGGAGATTCAGGATGCGGGAGAGGTGCAGTTAGCCTATGGAACTCCCTCCCACATGAGGCAGTGACGGCCCCCAGCCTGGATGGCTTTCAGAGAGGGTTAGATGAGGGTTTATTGGAGAACAAGGCAGTTGAGGGCTGCAAAACATGATGGCTCTGCTCGGCCCCCACAGCCAGGGGCAGCCGTGGTGCTGCTGAATCTCTCTCCCAGGCCAGGACTTCCAGGAGAGCAGCAGCAGTTGGGGAGGGAGGGGCTGAGGGATTAGGAAAAAGCAGCTGTGTGTCTTTGTTTCTTGATTCCATCCCTTCACATTATTTTGTGTGTATTGTGGTATTTTATGCATTGAGACTTGCAAAACAAAATCGAAAATTCTTTCTAGTAGCACCTTAGAGACC
Organism: Lacerta agilis; assembly: GCF_009819535.1. Taxonomy (NCBI): domain Eukaryota; kingdom Metazoa; phylum Chordata; class Lepidosauria; order Squamata; family Lacertidae; genus Lacerta; species Lacerta agilis. Next base: position 94,978,945 of record NC_046317.1, on the reverse strand, counting down.
AACTGAGTTTCTTCCTGGTATGAGCTTTCGTGTGCATGCACACTTCTTCAGATTGAGACTTGCAGTTATTTTTATTGATCATCGTTTAGTAAGCATTTATTGTAATTGTTAAGAGTGAATTTCTGTTATCATTTGCTGAGATTTGGAGAGTTAATTTTATTGTGTACTATCATATTCTAATATATTATTGAATATTACTTTATTTGATATAAGCAGGGGCGTAGCAAGGGGGGGCGAGGGGGGGCGGTCCGCCCCAGGTTCCATAATGGAGGGGGTGATAAATTATCAAGGAACATTTTATTTTATTTTATTTTTTTGAAAATGCCAGCTCTGAATGTCTTATATTACTATACTAGGGATTATATAGCTATATATGAAATTCCATGCATATCGGTTAATATCTTGACCCTCCTCCACCAAAATAGCTGTTCACTTGGCTGTTTTCCTATGTCACGAAGGCTGAAATTTCAGTTCAGAGAACACTTACTGTTCCCAACCCTAACCCTGTGGAAAGCCATCTAATTAGACTTTAATTTGATTTTGAGATGTTTTTAGGAGGTAATTTAATTATTGTTTGATTTTATACCAATGTTATGTATCTGATGTCAGCCACCCTGAGCCCAACTTTGGCCGGGGAGGGTGGGATATAAGTTTATTATTATTATTACTTGTTATTATTCCTTTGTAAGAAAATATGAAATAGTGTAAAACCATTTTTGCGGGGGGTGGGGATCAATGGGGGGGTGAAAAGAAATTTTCCACACCGAGTACCACCTGACCTTCCCATGCCTGGGGGGGGGGTTAAAAAAATTTTTGCCCCCGGGTACCAATTTACCTTGCTACGCCCCTGGATATAAGTCTTTCCATTTCAAAGTTATGTTTGTTGATGACTGTTTGTATTGGCCTGCCATAGTCAAAACAAAATAAAAAATAAAGAAAAATTCCTTCCAGTAGGACCTTAGAGACCAACTAAGTTAACTACTCTAAGGTGCTACTGGAAGGAATTTTTTTAATTTTTACCGGTACTTTTTGTTTTGACTATGACAGACCAGCACGGCTCCCTACCTGTTTGTATTGGATTAGTTTATTATGGCCAAACTCGGCCCTCCAGCTGTTTTGGGACTACAACTCCCATAACCCTAGCTAACAGGACCAGTGGTCAGGGATGATGGGATTTGTAGTCCCAAAACAGCTGGAGGGCCGAGGTTGGCCATCCCTGTAGGTGTGTGTTCTTTTGAGACGGGAAACTGCCTCACGTATAGTAATATAGGAAGGGGATATACAAATTAAAAGTGAAAATGAAAATGAAATCCCAGTTGCTGGAAACCGCAGGAGGGGAGAGCAGGAGGCCGGACTAGGTGGGCCTTTGGCCGGATCCAGCAACAGGCTCTTCCTAGGTTCTTAGGAGGGCAGCAAAAGCCTGGAGGGAAACCCTGGAGAATCCCAGTCTGCCCAGGCAGACAATCCTGAGCATGGGAGCTTCCCTTCTTCCCAAATCAGGGGTGAGGAAGCTCTGGCCTCCTCCGGCAGCCCTAGAGATGGCATCAAGCTGAGAAGGGAGAATCGGGTCCTTTCCCAGAATAAGGCATTCCCCCACCCACCCCGCCCCTTGCGCAAGGAGGGAGGCCCTTTTCCACCCCATGGCACCCGCTCCTCCCTCCCACAGCTGCCCTGATCCTTTTGGTCCTCAGAGGTTGAAAGGGGCAGCCCAGGTGAGCTTGGCCATCCTTCCCACGCGCCCCCCCCCCAGCAGAGACAGCAGTTGACAGGAGAGAAGGAAGGGCCAAAGGAAGCTTCTTTCTCTCCCTCATCAACGGGGATAGAAACACAATACATAAATAAATAGGTATAAACATCCCCCTCAGCTCAAACTTCTAATCTTAACTGTATCAAGTGTTTTTGAACTGTTTTAATTGGAAAGCCTTTGAATTGGCTGATTTAGCTGTGTCTTTTAATTAAGGGGTTTTTAATACCGTGAAAGAATCACTATTGTGTGCTTTAATTACAGTACAGCTTTCCCCATTGATTTCATCATTGCAAACCGCTTCAAAGCCATTTCAAGGCACATAAGCGGCATCTCACTTAATAAAGAAACAGTGCTGTTGACATAGTCGCTTTGCTCGCCTCCCATGAGAGGCCCCCCCGGCCGCCCCAGCCCTGAGGGGCTCTTGGGCAGGGTGGGGGGGGGTCGGAGGAGCCCCAAGAGGAAAAGCAAGAGTTGATTCCGCGCAGCTGATTACCTGGGCCACATTTTCGGCAGCACCTTCCCCCTTCCTGGTACTCAGTGGCAGAGCAGCTCGGGCCCTGCGGATCCAACGCCAGGCACTGCACCGCAGGAGGAGGGTTAGTCACAGCCCCATCATCATCATCATCATCCCCCCCCCAGCCCCAGCTCCCCCAAAGCCACAATCCAAGCGGCACCCAAGGCTTTCTCTCCGGCGCGTTGAGCAAAGCGATCGTAAAAGCGCATCTAGGCGCCGCTTGCCTTGGAAACCTCTGCCCCCACCCCACCCCCGCTGCGTAACCAGCCCGAGAGATGCGGGAGCCGGCCGCCTCTTAGCCCACCCTTGGGGGTCCGGTTTCCATTCGCCCAGAGAGACCCACAAGGCGGCAGCCCGCCCACCCACCGTCCAAGCTGCAGGGGAGTCAAAGGGAACCTGCCGGGAGGCCGAGCCACCGGGGATCCCTTCTCCCAGGGAAAGGAAAGCCTGGCTCCAGGCAGGGTCGCTCTCTCGAGGGTCCCCAGAGCGGCGTTCTTGGGGGGCGGGCAGTGGTCCCGCCTCCCCCGACGGAAGGAGCAGAAAGAAGGCGACCCTCCTCGTCCCCCCAAGGACGCGGCTTGGCACTGCTCCATCCAAAGGGGCCGTAAAGTTAGGGAATGGCATAGTCGGAAGAGACCCCCAAGGCTCATCTAGCCCAACCCCCTGCGATGCAGGAATGCCAGCCGGGAGAGGAAGAGCGCCGTGAAGTCCGGATCCCCCCACAGAGGCCAAAGGAGCGAGAGTGGCCCTGGAGGGCCCGCCGGGTTACTTTGGGGATCTAGGTTGGTGAGACCTGCGAAGCCTCTCGGGATCTAGGTTGGGGGTCGCTTTGGTCACAACTAGAGTGAGGACCCCCGCCCCCGCCCCGGAAAAGGGCGAGGCAGCAGCTCCGGGACGAGGGGGATTCCCCGGCGCCGAAAGGGGACCTGGAACTGGATCGGCGTGGGGAGACTTTCGCCGGGATCGGCTCCAGCCCGCCCTTCTGCCCACCCCTCGCCCAGGGGTCTCTAACTGGAAGGGAGGGCAGGGGTGGGCGCGGCGCCCTCCCTCCCGAATCGAAAGCGAAAGCGCCACTCACCGCCAGGAAGGCGCAGCCGCCCCACGCCACCGTCCAGGGGACCAGGCGCGACCGCATCTCTGCTCTGGCCCGGCGGGCGGCGCCCCCTTTATAAGGCTGGGCCGTGGGGCGGCGACGGAGGCAGAGGGGGCGTCCTCATCCAGCCAATCCGGCGAGGCGGAGCCCCTCCGAGGCTGCGCCCCCGCGGTCACGACAGCCCAGGCGGAGCTCGCCCGGAATCTCCCTGCCAGGAGAAGCGGAGCGGTGGAGGGGTGGGACTCCTCGCCTCGATCCGAGCAGGCGGCTCGGCGGTAGTCGGTCCCGGCAGCTTTCAGCCCCTCGGGGACATAGGGGCGCCCCTTGCGCCGCGCTTAGGGACCATTCGGAGCTCCGCCCAAATGATGCCCACGAAACTGTCGGGATGATTCAGCTGAGGCGTCTGCATTGCAAGCGGGTGGACTATTGGACCCTTGGGAACCCCCGCCCCGGGTTGGCATCCGTCTGTCTCGGAAGGCAAAGGAGGAGGGCGCCTTTGCGGGGGCAGGCAACCCCCTGGAGAGTTTGCAGCGCCTGTTGCGGTTGCAGAGATCGGTGCAAGAGAGACATGCTTTGTTGCAGCTGAAGGCGCCCGTCCTCACCCAGCGCAGTTGAACTGTGGAACTCAAGGCTGCAGGACGCAGCAATGGCTGCCAAACTAAAGGGAGATCGGAGAAATGCACGGAGGAAACGACTATTGGTGGCTACAAGCCAGGATGGCTGTGCTCTGCCTGCACCGTGGGAGGCAGCCAGGGCCAGACCAAGACATCTGACACCTGAGACAAACCACAAAAGTCCCCTTCCCCACCAAGGAAGAAGGGGTGAGTGCAGATCTCTCTCAGGAACGAGGGGCCAATTGAATCAACCTTAGATGGTTGAAGTGGGAATCCAAGGCAATCGCTGGGGAGGGTGGGGCAGGGAGCCTGCTCTAAATCCTGCTGGTGGGCAGAGCCCACAAGCCCCCAGAGGGCAGCCCCAAACATTTCCTTCCTAGGGCTGGGAGGAGACCAGCCGCACCTCCTGTTTGCCCAAAGGCTGCCAGGGGGGTGTCACTGTGGGGGCTGCCAAGCAAACTGGGGGGCCAGCCTCCAAGGAGTCTGCCACAGCAATGCATTGCTTGGAGGGCGGATCTGCTGCCCCATGTATCCTGCTGCCCGAGGTGGTTCCCTCGCCAGCCCTGGAGGCAGCAAAGGGAGGGCAAGTGTTCTACAGGCTAAGCATTCCCAGGCAGAGAGAGAAACCTTGGATGGCACCAGCAGGCTCTATGATGCTGTGATCACTAAGCCCCCAGCCCCAGCCAGAGCTGCAGAGTGACTTGTGGGGAGGGGGTTTCTGCCTTGGGGAGATGTTAGCCTTCCTCCAAATAATCTGAATTTAGGAAAGCAGGTAGATCAGAGTGGTATTCAGGGGTTTCCTTTTCACTTTGGCTCACAATGGACCCCTCTGGGCAACCTTAGGCTACAGGGCCGCCAGTTGCCTGGTGCTGGTGCAGGTGGGGCCTCTGGGTCAGGGCAAGGAAGCGAGCTCAGCTGCCTCCAGGGCAGCTGGAGGGGAAGGAGGCCCAGGGCTGTGCAAAGGCACCTGGGTGCCTGAGGCAGAACATCAGGCATGGGGTGCCATCTTCCTGGCAGGCAGCCTGAGCTAGCCTCTCAAGTGAAAATGAAGGAACGAACCAACGGGAGGTTTGCAGAGGCACTTGTAAGAGGCAGATCTAGAAAACTGGAGGGAGATGAGCAGCAGGAGATTCAAGGCAAGCAAAACAAGGTCCTTGTTTGTTTATTTCCTGGGCAAGGATGGCTTGAGTGCTGTAACTCACACACTGCTAACCAAATGCTTAGACTACCGCGATGCACTCCGTGTGGCGCTTCCCTTGAGACCGGTCCAGAAGTTGTGGGAACCAGGTTGCTGAGTGGAGCAGCTGGAGAAGCAGAGATGAAGAAAGAGCGCAGTGTCTGAGACTTTTTAGTTTAGGTGAAAGGCAAGTGAGAGGGGACATGCAAAGTTTATAAATAATGATAATAATAATTTATTATTTGTACCCTGCCCATCTGGCTGGGTTGCCTGGCATGGAGGAAGTGGACAGGGAGGTTTTTCTCCCCCTTTGCTAGCGCTGGAACACGCGGACATCCCGTGGAGCTGAATGCTGGGAGATTCAGGACAAATGAAGGTCCTTCTTCACGCAGGACATGGTTAATCTGTGGAACTCCCTCCCACAGGAGGCAGGGATGGCCACCAACTTGGATGGCTCAAAAAGAGGAGGAAACAAATTCATGGAGGAGGAGAGTAGCTACTAGCCAGAATGCCCTGCCCCCACAGCTGGAGACAGCAATGCTTCTGAAGCAATGCTTGCTGGAAGCCACAGGAATCCTGCTTGAATCTGCTTGGCCACAGTGAGAACAGGAGGCTGGGCAAGATGAGCCATTGGCCTGGGCAGAGGGAACTGCTCCAGCTGTTTCTAGATCTGCAAGATCATTGAGGTCATCAGGGAAACTTTTATTCGTGGGAGTAAAAGGGCCAAAGCATACAAGATGAATTTTAACAAGGAGAAATGTAAAGTACTACACTTGGGCAAAAAAAATGAAAGGCACAAATACAGGATGGGTGACACGGCACCTGGCTTGAGAGCAGTACATGTGAAAAGGATCTAGGAGTCTTGGTAGACCATAAACTTGACATGAGTCAACAGTGTGATGCAGCAGCTAAAAAGGCCAATGCAATTCTGGGCTGCATCAATAGGAGTATAGCATCTAGATCAAGGGAAGTACGGTAATAGTACCACTATATTCCGCTCTGGTCAGACCTCACCTGGAATACTGTGTCCAGTTCTGGGCACCACAGTTCAAAAAGGATACTGACAAGCTGGAACATGTCCAGAGGAGGGCAACCAAAATGGTCCAAGGCCTGGAAACAATGCCTTATGAGGAACAGCTTAGGGAGCTGGGTATGTTTAGCCTGGAGAAGAGAAGGTTAAGGGGTGATATGATAGCCATGTTCAAATATATCAAATGATGTCATATAGAGGAGGGTGAAAGGTTGTATTCTGCTGCTCCAGAGAAGCGGACACGGGGCAATGGATTCAAACTACAAGAAAGAAGATTCCACCTAAACATGAGGAAGAACTTCCTGACAGTGAGAGCTGTTCGGCAGTGGAATTTGCTTCCAAGGAGTGTGGTGGAGTCTCCTTCTTTGGAGGTCTTTAAGCGGAGGCTTGACAGCCATCTGTCAGGAATGCTTTGATGGTGTTTCCTGCTTGGCAGGGGGTTGGACTGGACGGCCCTTGTGGTCTCTTCCAGCTCTATGATTCTATGACCAGACCCCGCAGAATATTGCGGGGGGGGGGATCCAAAAAGAGGCATGACTGGGCGTGTCCTATGAGAAACAGCTGCAGAGATTTGCTTCAGATAAGGACACACCTTCTTGTGCATTGGGGGGTGGGATCAGGTAGCATATTCTCTCTTGCACCTGACCTGCTGAATGTGCTCTGAGAGTGAAGGGGATCCGAAGGGCTCTGGACAGGCCTTGCCTTGGAGGAGGGGGCTTCATGCACCCCCTCCAGACAACCTGCTTGTTGATCATGCAACCTGATTTGCTTGCAGGATGTTTACATGGAGCTGAGGTTACAGCCAGTCTTTATTGAGCATTCGTTCTGGTTTCTTGGTGGGGCAGTTACACGACAAGGAGCTTTCGTCCCTTAATGCTTTGCCTCTAAATGTTCCGAGAGCGAGGGTGGTGTGGTGGTTAGAGCGTTGGACCTGGGAGACCAGGGTTCAAATCCCCACACTTGGGCACCACGAAGCTCCCTGGGTGACCTGGGGAGCTGGTCACTGCCTCTCAGCACAGCCTCCCTTGCTGGCTTGTTGAAGGGGTTAAGCCAGGAGAGGGAGGAGTACGGCTGCCACCTTGAGTTCCTTGGAGGAAAAGTATCAATGCAAACTACATCACCATCTCACATTCTTCCTGATTTGCTTGCGGGATGTTTTCACAGCCACATGTTCACCCCACACTTTCTGTTGCATTTCCTCAAAAGTTTCCAAACCTTTAAAAAAGTGGTTTTGTTTTGTTAGGGCACAAAAAACCCACTTTGTATGTGGTATTCAGAGGGCTCCTGCCTGCAAAACCGTGACCAGGGGGAGGCACGACTGGCCACTCGGCTTAGGAGGGCTGACAGTCCCCACCCCTGGAAAGTCCTACAGCCGAAGGGCCAGAGGCGTAGGAAGGGGGGGGTGCTGGGTGTGGGCCACCCCAGGTGTCATCACTGAGGTGGGTGACAAAATGGCAAAAATGGGTGTTTTTAAAATAAAATATATTTTTTTCCCAAGGTAAGGGATGCCGCACCAGTGCCACTCCCGCCTAGGCAGCTGCCTCAGAGTGACTGAGGGAGACGCTGGTGGCACTGCTGCTGCTGCTGCTGCTGCTATTGCAAGAGGAGGAGGAGGAGGAAGAGGAGGAGGGAAAAGAAGAGGAGGAGGCGGCAAAAGGAGGCAGAGCTGCGGCGTGTGCACTCCTGCTCTGGCCTCGGTTGGCACAAGGGGGCTGCTGGCAGGGAGCGCTGCCTATGCACAAAGCCCCAGTGACATGCAGGGGGTGGAGAGGGGGGCTCTGGGCAGCGTAGCCAGGGTGTCTTGTTGGGGGGGGGCAGGCATGTGCGTGGGCGGCGTGTGGGGAAGCCGGGAGGAGGGTTTGCTGGCCAGGCTCCGGAGGCGGTTTAGTGCCAGCTGCACTCGTGGTCACTCTATGCATGCTAGCCGTTCGGGAGCCGGGTGCAGCGTGCGCGTCCTGCAGCTGGGGGTGGGGCGAGCTGACCATGGGGGGGGGGCGCTGCGTGGAGCCTCTCCGCCACCTCCCTGCCAGCTGTCGTGGAGCCTGCAGGCACCCAAGCCAGCACATCATTCCCAGGAGAGACGCTTGGCTCTGGCACGCTGCAGGCCCCGTGGTAAGTGCCAGCCCACACAGTGTGGTGCCCAGTGCCAGCCGTGTTTTGTTATGTTTGTTGACTGAACTAAAAAGTTTCGTGAGCCCTTAAAAAAAAAAAAACACACACCTCATATTGTTGTCATTTTGTCACCCCCCTCCGTGATGACACCCAGGGTCACCCGCACCCCCACCCCTTCCTCCGCCACTGGCTCTTCTTGTATTCTAGTTAAGCTCTTTAAGAGTGGGGGCATTTCTGCACTGGTGCTTGGGTTTTTTTGCAGTTGGGTAAGGGATGGGGGGGGCAACCCAAAAACCACTCCTGTTGCCATCAGGACACTTGCAGTGAGCAGCTGGAGGAGGGCCTCCAAGGCCAGGGCCAGGGCCAGGGCCAGAGGGCGACCTCTGAAGCGCTTCAAGTGGCCAAAGATGTCCTGGAAGAGAACAGAGGAGGAAATGCTCCCATTCAGTGGATTTGTAACTGGCTGACTGACCGAACCCAAAGGGTGCTCATCAATGGCTCCTCTTCATCCTGGAGAGAAGTGACTAGTGGGGTGCCACAGGGTTCTGTCTTGGGCCCAGTCTTATTCAACATCTTCATCAATGACTTGGATGATGGGCTTGAGGGCACCCTGATCAAGTTTGCAGATGACACCAAATTGGGAGGGGTGGCTAATACCCCTGAGGACAGGATCACACTTCAAAATGACCTTAACAGATTAGACAACTGGGCCAAAGCAAACAAGATGAATTTTAACAGGGAGAAATGTAAAGTACTACACATGGGCAAAAAAAATGAAAGGCACAAATACAGGATGGGTGACACCTGGCTTGAGAGCAGTACATGTGAAAAGGATCTAGGAGTCTTGATTAGGAAGGACTTCCTGACAGTAAGAGCTGTTGGACAGTGGGATTTGCTGCCAAGGAGTGTGGTGGAGTCTCCTTCTTTGGAGGTCTTGAAGCAGAGGCTTGACAGCCATCTGTCAGGAATGCTTTGATGGTGTTTCCTGCTTGGCAGGGGGTTGGACTGGATGGCCCTTGGGGTCTCTTCCAACTCTATGATTCTATGAAAGTTCGCTCCTTCTGGGGGGTCTCTGGAGGACAGTTCCGACCCCAAATGCCAAGCTTGCCCGTCCAGGGGATTGGCAACCCCATGCCCTAAGCCGACAGAGTCCTACTCTCTGGGGGATGCACAACCCCTTCCCCAAAGCCCCTCTCTGCCCCTCCCTCCCCATGGGGGTCTCTCACACCGCCTACCACTCACAATAATGGCTTTGGCCGTCTCCTCCTTGGAGAACTTCAGGGTTCGGAGCCCCTTGAACCGAGCTTCCAGGCAGTTCTGGATGACCCCCCAGGAGGAACAACTGATCTTCCTACAGCAGCTGAAATGCAAAGGTCAGACTGTCAGTTCCTCGGGGGGAGGGGGGGCTCCTCCGCATCTGAGAGTGCAGAGTGGGGGGCAAAGAGCCCGGCGGGGGGGGGGGGGCAGGTCTGAGGGATCCACTCCCTGCTCTCATTTTATCCAATACTCACCCCTGGGAAGGGATATGGAACCCCAGCACATCTGCAAAGAGAAGGACATGGGTACAGGTGAGAAGGCTATTCCAAGAGTTTTCTCCTGGATTCGAAGTCCTAGTACAGGGGAGGGACACCCCAGGCCTTGGGGGCCAATCCCGGCCTCCTTGCCTCAGAACGTGGCTCCCCAGGGAAGGTGCCCCTCCCGCTGACAACTGCCCCCCAGCCATGCCCCCCAACCCAGCTCCCTGCTTCCTCCATTGGACCCCACAAAACGGGGTGGTTGCTGGGGGGGGGGTTTCCAGGCGCTGGCCCAGATGGACCTTGGGTTGGATCCAGCCGTCTGGCTCTTTGCATCTTTTGACTAGCTGCCCCCATGCCCATTCCTGCCCTCCTCTGTCCCAAAAAGGAGGGCCACTTGCTCACCTGACGCCACGGGCTGCTCCGGGCCTTGCAGGGGGGCCACCCTTAAGCCAGACCCCTTAAGCACCTGAACCTAGAAGAGAGGAGCAGAGAGAGGAACTCAGAAGCCGGCAGCCCCAATTCTTGTGTGAGGAGGGGCGTCTGGCCCAATTCCTCCCTTCTCTCTGCAGTTCAGTGACCTGAAAGGGCATCACCAGAGCTGGAAAGAGGCAGCCCAGAGCACAAAGGGCTGGCAGAGAGAGAAAGGAAGCCCCAAGTGCTCTGGGTTCAAGAGCTCCAGCCCAAAGGAAAGAGAAGCATTGTCGGCTGTTAAAGGGCTGCTCTGCCTCATCTTCTTAGGACAGCCCTGCCCTTCCTGGAGAGGAAGGAGACCCCTAGGAGTCCTCCAAGCATCAAGGTGTCCCAGAAGAGCAGCAGAACATGAGGAAGGCAGTGGAGTCTTCCTTGGAGCCAGAGAGACCCCCAGGAAGGGGGAGAAGGCTGATGTCATAGGGCAGCTGGAGAGATGCAAAATGGAGCCAGGCAGAGGTGTAGCGGTTGGAGGGCTGGACTAGGAGGACCTGGGAGGGCAGGGTTCGAATCCCTACTCAGCCATGAAGCTCCCTGGTGGACCTTGGGCCAGCCTAGCCTACTTGGCAGAGCTGCTGTGAAGATAACAGTTGGTGGCAGGGAGAACCATGAAGGCCACCTTGAGCTCCTGGGAGGAAAGTGGGCTAGGAATGTCCTAGTAAATGTAAATGATGAGAGGGGAGAGGGGAAGGCAGGGAAAGAGTGTGGAGGAGCTGAGCTCCCTGGAGAAGACTGGCCGGGTCTATTTCCAGAGAGCCAAGGCTGTGCCAGGGACCCCAGGACTCACACTCCCCACCCCCACCCCCCAGGGCCAAGAGAAAGGGAAGGAATCCTACTTACAGTCTGCACATTTTGCTCACGAAAAAATCCCCCGTCCTTTCTAAGCTAGCTAACTATCTAAAATGCCCACCCAAGCTTAACTCTGACCCCAACCCCAGCCCTAAGCCTACACTTACCACTAACTACTACTCTATGCACAAAATATAGACAAAATATATACAAAATGTGCACAGAATAAAAAAATATGAAAACAAGGAACAAAAAATAAAATAAAAGTGTTAAAATAAAGAAGTAAAATAATAAATCAAATAAAAATAAATAAAATCAAATGAATCAAATAAAAGTAATAAATCAAATAAAAATAAGAAACTGAGAAAATAATCAACTAAACGCATCTCCAAATCTGCCAACCACCACCAACTCCTCTCTCCTTCTCTCGCCTCACTACTAACCCACAATGGCCACCTGCAAGTTGGTGGCTTTTTAAGGGAGAAGCAAGAGATGTCACAAAGGAGGGCAGGTCCTTGTCACCATGGCAACCCCCCCACCTGGACAGAGGTGATGCTCCTCTGTCAGAACTCGGAGGCACCTGCTGTTCCGCCTGCAGCTGGGCTGCATCTTCATTTCACATCCTTCTTCCTGCAGCCCCATTCCCAAAGGGAGACCACCCCCACATCCATCAAGGCAGGCTAGCCGTCTCCCTAGCACAGGATTGGACCATCTGCTTTGCATGCAGGTCTCCTGTCCTGGGCTGCATCTCGGGGGGCTGGGGGCTGGGAATGTCCCCCCCCCAATCTGAAACCCTGGAGAGCTTCTGCCAGTCAGTGCAGGCTAGTTGAAGAAGGATATTGAGCAGCTGGAAGGTGATCAGAGGAGGGTGACCAGGATGATGAAGGGTCTGGAAACCAAGCCTGATGAGGAACGGTTGAGGCAGCTGGGTATGTTTAGCCTGGAGAAGAGGAGACTGAGAGGAGAGCCATCTTCCAATACCTGAGGGCTGCCAGAGGGAGCAAGCTTGTTTTCTGCTGCTCCAGAGGGGAGGGCAGGAGAGGAGATTCGGACTAAACATTAGGAAGAACTTTCTGAAGGTAAGATTTTCTGGGACTTTGGTGGACTCTCCTTCCTTGGAGGTTTTTAAGCAGAGGCTGGATGCCAATCTGCGAGGGATTCAGCTGCAATTGGGGGACGCATAGCACTGGCCTACTTTGCAGGGTTGTTGTAACCACACAGGGCTGCTGAGCACCCGAAAGTGCCTGGCAATTAACAACTGCAGCAAGGATTCTAATAGCAAGAAATTGGAAAAACCATCCCTTCAAAGATCGAATGGCAAGTTAAATTTATAACAGAGTATTTTACAGCTAGCAAGGAGAATTGGGACAGTGAGAGGAAACTCAACACTAAGATGTTCATATGGAATGGATAATAATTAAGGAATATCTCAAAGGGTACTGTGATAATAAATGTCTCCTGGCAGATATCGAATGAGTCTTGTGATAGAAGGAAGTATTAGAAAAAGTTTAAACTAAGATTAAGAAAAATATTAATAAGAAACTGTGTAAAAATTATTGAAGGCAAAATAGTACAATGGGTTTAGTCGGAAGTTTCTTTTCTTTCACTGGTTTTCACTCTGTATGTAACTATGTTCTTTTCTTTTCTTTTTTTCTTATAGAATGTTTGTATTGGATGCTTGTTTTGTGTGCATTCTAAGGTATTTTCTTGTTTAAGAAACTTTATTTTAAAAAAAATTAGAAAAAGAAAAAGAAAGTGCCTGACAAACGTTGAGCCTTCCATTTCCTTGTGGGGAACAGCTGCAGCGCATCAGGAGGCGTCCCTCAACTTCCGTTTCTTCTCTCTCCTGCAGCCAAATAATAATAATAATAATAAATATTATTATTATTATTAGTACCCCGCCCATCTAGCTGGATTTCCCCAGCCACTTTGGGCGGCTTCCAACAAAAATCAAGTACATTAAAATATCACACATTAAAAGCTTCCCTAAACAGGGCTGCCTTCAGGCATTTTCTGAGTGTCAGGTAGTTGTTTATTTCCTTGACCTGTGATGGGAGGGCGTTCCACAGGGTGGGTGCCACTACCGAGAAGGCCCTCTGCCTGGTTCCCTGTAGCTTTGCTTCTCGCAGGGAAGGAACCGCCAGAAGGCCCTCGGCGCTGGATCTCAGTGTCCGGGCTGAATGATGGGGGTGGAGACACTCCTTCAGGTATGCAGGACAGAGGCCATTTAGGGCTTTCAAGGTCAGCACCAACACTTTGAATTGTGTTCGGAAACGTACTGGGAGCCAATGCAGATCTCTCAGGACCAGTGTTATGTGGTCCCGGCGGCCACTCCCAGTCACCAGTCTAGCTGCCGCATTCTGGATTAATTGCAGTTTCCGGGTCACCTTCAAAGGTAGCCCCACATAGAGCGCATTGCAGTAGTCCAAGCGGGAGATAACCAGAGCATGCACCACTGGGTTGGATTACCAAATAGGCAGAGTAGGCACTGACCTATGGGATCCACACTTTTTAGGGGTCCTGCGACAATAGATGAAAATAATATTGATTTGATCTTGAAATAAAACAACCACCAAGCTTTCTTAGTTCAGTGTTATTCCAGCGTGCGCAAGAGGACTGCCCCCCCCGCCCAGATTTTGACTGCCATAAGAAATTCCCGTCGTGAAAAACAGATTTTAAGTGCTTATGCCCACAATGTTAAGTAAATAAACCAGAAAATAACACTTGCAACTGTAAATATCTCATTTTTCCTTCTTTTAATAATTTCAATGTGTTGGGGGGGGGGTGACAAGAAATTTTCCACACCGGGTACCGCCTGACCTTGCTACACCACTGCAAAGGGCCTGGCTGTTCTTCCCCTGCCTGAGCACCCCCCCTTGGCCTGAGCACCCCCCCTTGGCCTTTTCCCGCAGAGCTTGGGTGACACAGCTCTGGATTTGCCCCGAGAAGCCTCTGAGGAAGGGAAACCAGGGACAGGAAGCGAGCAGGGACCCAGCCCCAGGCAGGAATTTCCAGCTGCCTCTTTTGAGCTGCGTGAGCTGGGCTGAGCAGGTTCCGTGAGAGCCGAGGAACCTCGGACTGCCCCACGCCAGACAGTGGAGTTCGTGGGGGGGGACCCTATTTCCCCGCTGGCCTGGCAGCGAGGAGGAGGAGGAAGGAGGCCTGGCCTGCGATTCTTCAGGTGCAAGCATGCCTTCGTTTCATTTGTACGTTGCTTTTCCACAAAAGAAGTCATATCCTGAGCTGAGTTTTGAAACCAGACATCGCAAAAAGCAATTACGTAATAACACAGCAAAACAACAGGGCATTCAAAAAGCATTTTAGTGTTGTAACTATAACAAGAATGCATGAACACCATCCAGCTCCCCATAGCCAAAATAACAAGGGAGCTTGAAGTTCCCCCTCGCTCCGAGAGACGCCCCTTCCCATGATGTGGCTCCAGCAAGGAAGTGTAAGAACCATGCGCCCCCACCCTGCTCAGCAGAAAAGGCCCCCTCACTGCTACCTTCCAGGCTCCTTTCTGGAAGAAGGAGGCAGAGGGCCAGGAAATGTGGAGGAATTTAGGCTAGGGAGCCAGCGGTTGTGTGGGGGTTAGAGTGATGGACTACTAGGGCCTGCAAGACCAGGGTTCAAATCCCAGCCTGGCCATGAAGCTCAGTGGGCGATTGCGGCCGCCTCTCCCAGCCTAGCCTACCTCGCAGGGTTGGGGGTTCAAGGAGGTGGGGGAGAACCATGTCCATGCCGCCTTGAGTTCCTTGGAGAAAAGGCAGGAGGAAAAGGTGCAGAAAATAAAGCAAGCTGTGTGGGGTCTTCCTTGACCTGATCCTGCAGAAGCTTTCTTGGTATGAGCTTTCGTGTGCATGCACACTTCTTCAGATAATCTTCTGTGATGTCTGTGTGATGCTTCTGGGGGTGGTCTTGAACTCCAGTGTGGGCAATTTCAAATTTCTATATAAGGCCAGGCGCTCCTTTCTTCGGGGTCTTATTCCTGCTCTCCTGTGTGTGAGGAAAAACACCCTGTTGCAACACCCCAAACAGCCTGGGCTGGGGCCTTGAACTCTGGCAATGCCTCTTGCTTGCCTGCATGGAAGACAGAGAGGGGGTCCTCCCCTTGCCATGAAGACCGCTCTGGCCGACGTGAGCTGGAAAGGGCTGGAGCTGAGGGCCCGCTCCAAGCGTTCAGGTTCTGTATATGAACCCCTTAAAAGCATTAAACTTCCCAGGCCAGGTGGAGAAAGCCTGTGGGATAAGCTGGATAATTACGCTTGGATAGTCAAGTCAACATCACCTCCTGGCAAATAGAAGGGGAAGAAATGGAGGAAGTGAGAGATTTCACTTTCTTGGGCTCCATGATCACTGCAGATGGTGACAGCAGTCACGAAATTAAAAGACGCCTGCTTCTTGGGAGAAAAGCAATGACAAACCTAGACAGCATCTTAAAAAGCAGAGACATCACCTTGCCGACAAAGGTCCGTATAGTTAAAGCTATAGTTTTCCCAGTAGTAATGTAAGGAAGTGGGAGCTGGACCATCAAGAAGGCCGATCGCCGAAGAATTGATGCTTTTGAATTCTGGTGCTGGAGGAGACTCTTGAAAGTCCCATGGACTGCAAGAAGATCAAACCTCTCCATTCTGAAGGAAATCAGCCCTGAGTGCTCACTAGAAGGACAGATCCTGAAGTTGAGGCTCCAGTACTTTGGCCACCTCATGAGAAGAGAAGACTCCCTGGAAAGGACCCTGATGTTGGGAAAGATGGAGGGCACAAGGAGAAGGGGACGACAGAGGATGAGATGGTTGGACAGTGTTCTCGAAGCGACTAACATGAGTTTGGCCAAACTGCGGGAGGCAGTGGAAGACAAGAGTACCTGGCGTGCTCTGGTCCATGGGGTCACGAAGAGTCAGACATGACTAAACAAACCAAAAAAATAATAAAAAAATAATCCTTCCTTCCCACCCTGTGGAACACCCTTCCATCAGATGTCAAGGAAATAATGAGCTATACAACCTTTAGAATACATCTGAAGGCAGCCCTGTTTTGGGAAGTTTTTTAATGACTGATGTTTTAATGTATTTTTAATCTTTTGTTGGAAGCCTCCCAGAGTGGCTGGGGAAACCCAGCCAGATGGGCAGGGTACAAATATTATTATTATTATTATTATTATTATTATTATTATTACTGAGCAAAGGCAGAAATTAGCATTTTCTGCCCCGCCCATTTTTGTCTCTGGCCCCACCCCCCATGGCATGTGGCCCTCAGAAAGTTGCCAATGGAGGAATGTGGCCCTTAGCACCCCCTTGTGATAAATGGAACAGACCACTAAAATTACGGAAGGGAAATCAAAGCGCATCGTAATTTCCCCAAACAGCAACAGAAACACTTCTTAAATCAAACTGGTTGCCTTTGAAATACGTCTGTTTGCAAGACAGAAGGGGGCTCCGCCTGGGAATCCCTCCTGGCTTTTTTCTTCTTTCTCGGTGCTCCCAGACAAAAGTAGTCCTCCCCCCCCCCCGCCCAGTTCCAAAGGTCTCCCCAGTCCCTGTGGCTTAGCAACTTCCCAAAATGTAAACCCCCCACCCCCAAAGATTGTCACAAATGAAAAGCAGAGTTCCTCTTTGCGGTTTCAGCAAAGTATTGGTCTTTCTTGGAAGTTGCTGGTGCCACAGCAAAACAGAGTCCCAGAATTTGGAAGGGACCCCGAGGGGCATCTGGTCCACCATGGAAAGAACCCCTGGCAGGTGGCCACCCCTGTCATTCTCGGGGGCCCCCCCACCCCACCCCACGGCTGCCACTGGTCAGCAGCAGAAAGCAAAATAAACCCCCATGGAAGGCAGGAGTTAACCCTGCGCTCCCTTTCCTGAGTCTCATTTCCTTTGGGCGCAGAAAAAAGATATTTATATGTGGAGTGGTACCTTGGTTCGCGAACTTAATCTGTTCTGGAAGTCCATTCGAAAACCAAAGCATTCCAAAACCAAGGCACACTTTCCCATAGGAAGTAATGCAAAATGGATTAATCCATTCCAGACTTTTAAAAACAACCCCTAAAACAGTAATTTAAAATGAATTTTACTATCTAACAAGACCACTGATCCATAAAATGAAAGCAATAATCAATGTATTGCAGTCTCACAATCAATCAATCAGTAGCTGAACTGGGTCCCACACAGTCACAAAAACGGAACAAAAAAGAGCCACAAAAACACAAAATGAATAGCAAAAAGAGACAGACCTCAGCGTAACACTCAAATTGGAAACGTAACTCTCAAAACGGAGCATTTTCGGCTTCTGAAAAAAGTTGGCGAACCAAGGTACCACTTTATGTTGAGCTGTTTGAAAACTGCCCACCCAGAGCAGCCCAACATTTATTTTATTCCCTTCTTGACATTTGTAGTCCATCTTTCCTCCAAGGAGCTCAAGGTGGACATTTGCAGCCCCCCCCCTGGTTGGGAGGGAGGCGATGCTTAGAGGCAGTGACTGGCCCCCAAGGCCACCCCCAGTGAGCTTTGTGGCCGAGTGGGGATTTGAACCCTGGACTCAACCGCCCAGCACTCCAACCGTTAGGCCACACTGCCTCACCCGCCCCCCCGATGGCAGCTCTGGGGGGTGGAGGTTTTCCCCAACCCCCATCACCCCCTCCAGGAAAACCCCTCCCTAGGCCAATCTAGGTACAAGGGGCCACCCTCACCTCTCTAGTCTATTTATACCCCCAGCCCTTTCCTCAGAAGTTCAAGATGACTCACAAGCAAGAGCAGCCGCAAGGTGAGGGGGATCCCCTGCTCCCCCCAAAAAACTCACACTTTGGTCTTTCCTTTCTTTATTGCCCGCCCTGCACCCCAAACGTCCCAGGGCGGCTTGCAGAAGAGCATCCCAGAATGGTAGGGTTGGAAGGGACCCCCAAGGGACATCTAGTCCAACCCCCGGCCATGGAGAAACTGCAGCCAAAGCATCTGTTTAGGGACGCTTTTAATATTTGATTATTCTAGATCCAGGTAGGTAGACGTGTAGGTCTGACGCAGTCAAAATAAATAAAATGTCCAGTAGCACCAACTAAGAGACCAACTAAGATTGTTCCGGGTATAAGCCTTCATGTGCATGCACACTTCTTCAGATACCGCCTGATACTTCTTCAGATAATTCTTCAGAACAAACTTAGCATAGCTGTCAACTTTTCCCTTTTTTAAAGGGAAATTCCCTTATTCTGAATAGGATTCCTCGCAAGAAAAGATGAAAAGTTGACATCTATGTACTAAGTTGGTCTCTAATATTTGATGCCTGTTGTCTTTGTCCATGGAGTTTTCTCGGCAGGGATACTGGCGTGGCTTGCCAGTTCCTGCTCCAGGTGGATCATGTTTCCCACTATAATGTTGTGAAAGATGGAGGTGTAATCCACAAAACCTGCTCTTATTCCCTTATGGGGGACCCAAGACAAGAGCCCTTGCAGAGTCATTTGCAGGTTCTCCATTGGTAGGAGACAGAGCCGTCTCATCCATTGGGGCTGGTGGCGCAGCGCACCAGGGCGCAATGGCCTGGAGGGCGCCTCCGCCCTCCAGCCCCGCTGGCAGCGCCTGCCAGCAGCGCCCTCTGACTCCCGGCAAGGGAGCTGGCCGGCCACGCCACGCCCTCTGGCTGCCCAGCAGAGCACAGGAGCTCTGCGCGCCCTTCCAGCGCTTCCGGGACGGGAGGCGAGGGCAGCCGGCTCGCGCTCCCGCGCGCAGCCGGATGGCGCGGCGCAGCCGGGCAGCTCGCGCTCTGCGCGCAGCCGCCCGCCCGCCCGATGCAGCGCGAGCTGCCCAGCCGCGCCGCGCCGTCCAGCTGCGCGCGGGAGCGCGAGCCGGCCGCCCTCGCCTCCCATCCCGGAAGCGCTGGAAGGGCGCGCAGAGCCCCGCGCCGCTCCAGCGCCACGCCCCTCATCCCCCGCTCGCCCACCCCCCTCCCAAGGGGCGGCAAGCGCGGGAGGGAGGCGGCGGAGAGGCGGCATGGCGGGGGCGCCGGAGGGATAGCCGCGCCAGGGCGGCAGATCCCCTTAAGACGGCTCTGGTAGGAGAGAATAACAGAGGCCAACCAGAGAAGATTGAGAAGCAAAGCAGCTAGGAAGCCTGATCTTGATTAAAGCTGTTGCAACAGGGTGTTTTTCCTCACACACAGGAGAGCATGCGGCCCATACACTTGTATACGCGTCTGCTTTGTACATTATTGATGAACAGTTATTATTCATATCAGACCTTAATTAGTTTATTTCAGAGGGCCCAAGGAGAAGGGGACGACAGAGGACGAGATGGCTGGACAGTGTTCTCAAAGCTATTCACTTGAGCCTGACCAAACTGCGGGAGGCAGCGGAAGACAGGAGTGCCTGGTGTGCTCTGGTCTGTGGGGTCACGAAGAGTTGGACATGACTAAACGACTAAACCAAAACAAGAATATTTGATTAATTATTGTATTTTAATATTTTGCTGGAAGTTGCCCAGAGTGGCTGGGGTCTGGGGATTAAATAAATAAATTACTACTACTACTACTACTACTCCTACTACTACTACATTTCTGGCCGGTGGCCCTTGGGATGCCCTGAAAACACACGCTGCGTCAAGAAACGAGCTCCCAGCCCTGGAAAAACAAGGACGGGCAGCATTTTTCAAAAGGAAAAATCACATTAAATCAGGAAATTACACTACACCCCCTAAAATATTTCCCCCACCCTCCCTGGGCGTCTCTGAGGGGCTCAGGCCGAATGCAGAGGCAGCAGGAGGAGGGCGGCCCGCGAAGGGCTCCCACGCGGCCCCCGACCCTCGGACGGGCCGCCGAAGGGAGCAGCGCCGCTCGCGCGCCCCCTGGAGGACAAGCGAAGCCACTGCGGCAGAGCCGGGACGGGGCAGGAGGCGGAGCGGCGCGAGGCCCATCCATCTGCGGCGCCCGAGAACGTCACTGGCTGGAGGGCCGTGGGGAAAGGCGGGGCCTCCGCTCCCATTGGCTCGCTCGCCGCCAAAGGCCCGCCTCTCCCGCCGTGCTTTGCGTGCTCGCCCCGCGCGTGCGCCGTGAGGAGTGCGCCAGAGGCCGTGCGCTGCGCTCGCTTCGCCCGCTCGCCGTCGTCGCGGCCGCCGAGGAGAATCCGGTGAGTGGCGAAGGCGGCGACCCCACATCCCCCCCCTCGGTGTCCCGTCCCCGGCCCAGAGCGACCCGCCCTTTTCGCCTCGTCGTCAGGGAGGGGCCCCGTTGCCTCGGCAACCTCCGCAGGCCCGCCGCTTGTGCGCGTGCGCAATCCGTAGCGGGAAGGGAGCGGGGGAGGGGGCCGAAGGGGCGCGCGCCTCTTTCCGTCTCTCTCTCTCTCTCTCTCTCTCGTGCACGCGCATCCCGTGGGCCCCGCCCTCTTCTCGCGACGGGGGAGGTGGAGGTGGGGTCGCTTCTGCGGCTGCGCGGTTTTGCGGGGCCGGGACTTTTATTCTGGTGCGGGGGGGGTGGGAGGCGCCAGGAAGGTCACGTGGAAGTGGAGGGCGAAGCACCCCGAGGTCATCCAGCCTGACCCCCGTGCGATGCGGGAATGGGCAGAACAGAATGAGTGCCAACCCAGGAGGAATGGCGCTTCTGAGGGGTTGGACTCTTCGGCGCTGGCGGGTCCGATTAGCACGACAAGGGAACAAGGCGATCAAGGACTGTGAAATGTTTTACATATCCGTATAAACAAGTGAACAGATTAGCAGGACTTGAATAAATTCAGCAGCAGAAAAGGAAGGAGGAGATAGAGAGTAGAATATGCGGAAGAGAGGAAAAAGGAAAGCTACCAGAGAAGGAGAGGAATGGAAGCCCTTAGGGCAGGCACCCCCAAACTCGGCCCTCCAGATGTTTTGGGACTACAACTCCCATCACCCCTAGCTAACAGGACCAGTGGTCAGGGATGATGGGAGTTGTAGTCCCAAAACATCTGGAGGGCCGAGTTTGGGGGTGCCTGACTTTGGGGGGTGTTCTGTGTTGAGACCTTGGATTGTCGTGGTTTCGTTTTCATTTTTCTCCTTTCCTTCTTTACTTATTCTTTTTGAACTGTATGTAAAAACGAGGTGAAAAGTATTTTTTTTAAAAAGGAATAGGGGCTAATGAATAATAGAGTCATTGAGTTGGGAAGACCCCAAGAGCCATCTAGTCCAACCCCCTGCAGTGCAGGAATCTCAGCTCAAGCACCCCGGACAGATGGCCATCCAGCCTCTGCTTAAAACCCTCCAAGGAAGGAGAGCCCACCACCTCCCCAGGGAGTCCATTCCACTGTCCAACAGCTCTTCTAGCCAGATTTCCCCCCCCCCCATAGTCTATAGTCGGAATGTCCTTTCCTGCAACTTGCCTAGTCCAGCATTGTGTTCTCCCAGTGGCCAGCCAGATCCCTGGCAGATGCAGACAGCCGTCCCACCTCTCTGCTTCAGAGCCTCCAGCGAAGGAGATTCCACCGCCTTTCGAGGGAGCCCCTTCCCCCATAGAAGGGCACTAATCCTCAGGAAGTTCTTCCTGATGTTTAGTTGGAATCTCCTTCCTTGCAGTTGGAGTCTGTTGCTTCAGGTCCTCCCCTCTGGAGAAGCAGAAAGCGAGCTTGCCGCATCCTCCATGAGACAACCCTTCAGAGATTTCTCCTCCAGGCTAAACATACCCAGTTCTCTCAACCATTCCTCACTAGGTTTGGTTTGCAGACCCTTGAGCATCCCACCTTGTCCCTAGTCCTCTTAAACTGAGGTGCCCAGAACTGGACACAGGACTCCAGGTGTGACCAAAGCAAAATAGAATAGTGCTAGATTCAGGTAGGTAGCCGTGTTGGTCTGATGCTGTCGAAATAAAAACTATTGTTTTTTTCTGCCAGATGCAGAAAAGCTGTCCTATTACAAAAGAATTTCAGAAATAGACTTGAAAGAGAAGTTGCTGAATTACAACTTATTACTAAACTGAAAACTATGAAGAGACCTGGTCTGAATAGAGATACTGGATTCTTGTCTCATTACACATGCGAAAGCTATTTTTTGTCATCTACATACTATCCCATCCTTTTTGCTGTAGGACTAATTGCAGTCATTAACAGTCACAGGTTTACCATACCCATTGAGTCAATCACCCATCTCCTACTACCTTACTGAGAAAAACTCCACCCCACCCTCCCACTATATGTAAGGGTCTGGTGACTTCTGTTTTGGTGTATCTGAAGAAGTGTGCATGCACACAAAAGCTTATACCCAGAACAAACTTAGTTGGTCTCTAAGGTGCTACTGGACAATTATTTTATTTATTAGAATAGTGCCATTACTTCCTTTGATTGTTATGTGAGATCTCTGAGGTTGCAGTTCTTTAGCTGTGATTCCTGCATTGCAGTGTGTTTGACTAGATGACCCTTGAGGTCCCTCCTAACTCTACAGTGTTAGGATTCTGTGATCTAGCACAGTACATTGCAAATGCTGCATCTGGCAGAAAAAACAATAGTGGTCTGTCAAGAAGACCCTCAGCAAGTTACAAGGGATCCATAGGAAAAACATTTAGGATCCCATTTTCTACCCCATTATTTGTGATGGAAAGGTCTCTGGTCCCCTGACATGATGCTCCATGTGGCTCTGGGGATTCTTGAAGCTTTTTGAAATCCATCCATCAGGAAGTTTTGCCTGTGATTTTTTGTTAAGATAGCTGAGGAGGGTTCTTCCTTCTGTCTGCTTCCTTTGCTGCTGAGGTATAAAAAGGTGCCAGTTGCTTCTGGCCTATCTTGCAAAGTTATGTGGTTTTACAGAAATGAAATATTAATCACACTTTCCAATTAGATGGACTGGTTGGATTTTTTTATATAAAAAAACCTTAAATAACAAATTCATGCTGCAGGAATTTTGAAATTAAAAGTTGTAGAAAAAACTAGAGATGTTAGTGTTGCTTCACAAGTGTGTTACTTTCTTAGTTCACAATTTTGGACCCAACTAGATGTGACGATGGAGAGGTTTGATTATATCTTGTCTTTCAAATAGCATCCCGTGAGCCAAGTCAGAACTGCTGGGAGCTTAGCATTCCTTGGCATTCCATTCTCCATATCTCTGTCATCATGCTTTGTTGCAGTCTCAGTTGTAGCCTGTATGCAGACATTTTGCAAACTTGATGAAGAGATTTGGCAAAAATGGGCGGCACTGAGAATGGTTTGTCCCAGAGGATGCATAATCAGTTGTTACCTGTTGGCAGGAGGCAGCAGAGAAGGCTAGCTAAGAATCTGTTACAGGTAGGTAGCCGTGTTGGTCTGCCATAGTCAAAACAAACAAACAAACAATTTTTTTTTAAAAAAAAATCCTTCCAGTAGCACCTTAGAGACCAACTAAGTTTGTTCTTGGTATGAGCTTTCGTGTGCATGCACACTTCTTCAGATACACTGAAACAGAAGCCACCAGACCCTTATATATACATGTGCAAGTTTCTTGGTGAGGTTGATGGACTTCCATTTCATGCAGCTCAATGTGGTGCCTTCCATAGTTCCAGTTCCAGGTACAAATCTGTGACTTGGCTAAACTGTCAAAAGTTGCAAGTGGAAATGCTGAGCTGCATCATGGTGGACGGAAGGAAGGGTGTATCACTTCTGTGCACAAATCATCTCTAGACCTCACTATTGTGCAGGGACACCAAATCACATTTCTGTGGAAAGAAGGTCAAGATGAACATCCCTGGAATGTAGGCAACAGACTGTAAATAGTAAGGGCCAGCAGAAAAATGGGGTGTCGGGCTGCCCTCCTGGGGCTTTATTAGGAAGAGCATCGTATTTTGTCATAGTCCTCACTACACCCACTGAGCTGGGAGCTGTAATTGGTTGTGAAAAGAGTTGTGTTCACAGAATTCAGGAGCTGCTTTGGGCTAATACTGCTGAGTTTCTTGTTTGCTTACTCTATTGAAAAGTGTATTTGGGTTTCATCATTTTAAACGTTAACTAGGAACATACTTAAAACATTCTGAAAGAGCCAGTATTTCCAGCGTACCTACTCTTTCTCCCCACATTTCCAATTTTTCTGCACTGGGGGAGGGAAACTCTTTCCCCTTCTGGCCTTTCCCATCTCTTGGACCTGCTGGGGCCCCCAGCTCTGGAAGGCTAGAGCCAGACTTGGATCCCCTCACAATCTGAAATCACTGCTGGCCTCACTGTAGAAAAGTAAGTAGCACGGCTTTTGACACAGAACATTTTGATGCGCCTGTAGTCTTTCAGGAGCAGAAGAAACACTCTTCTTTTAAGCTGCCTACCTTTGATTTAAGATGGGAGGCAGCCTATCATCTTGCGTGGGTACCTAAGACTGAATGCGAAAGAGGGCAGAGGTGGCAGGGCGGGGGGTGGGTGACTTTGTCTCTCCGGCACGCTACTCAATAAAAGATGCTGTGGAGCTTGACCTCCAAGAGTGTTTTTGGCTCTGCCTTTGTCATCCTTTGGCTGTTCAGCTCTCTCTGGGTGTCTGTCTTCAGTCGTTGTCGTTCCCCCCCCCCCCCCATCCACACCAGCAGTGTTTAAACTTGGTGCCAGTATGTTACTCTGAGCTCCCCAGTGTTCAGCCTAAGCTGCTGCCCTATTGTGGACTTTGTTTTTCAAATCCCTCATGGAACCCCCTGCTCATTCTCCATGGAAAAGGCAGCTTTCAGATCTTCAGTGCCAGTCCTCACAGGTAAGCTGAGGCATGTTGGGGGGGGGTCTTTTGAATAGCCCTTGAAGAAGTCCCTGGAGACCTTGTGCCACTCGAGTTGGGCGAGAGTCAGCCGAGAGTGTTGATGGAGTGGAAACCGCTGCCGTGTGATGACTGGCAAACATGCAGTTTGACCTGGAGGCTGGATTGCTGCCAGCATCGTCTCAACAGCTCCAGAGGTGGAAGGAAAGGAGGGGAGCAGCGAGCTGGGCCTGGCTGTGGAGCAAAGCAGGTTGAGCAGAGGAGCAAAACGCCCGCCAGCGGAAAGGCTGCAGTCCAGAGCTTCGGATCTTTTGTAGTTCCAGATTTGTACAGTCTTCCAGGAAAGCTCTTCAGCCACTCAGTAAAAATGGAAGAGTGAAAGAGAAGATGCCAAGGAGAGTTTCAAATAGTTTTTGCAAGCAAACTTCAGGGTTTCAGTTTATGCTGTTTGACATAACGAGCAGGAAAGAGGTGAGAAGATACAGTTATTGAGGGTCAGAGTACAAGTGTGGATGCTTGAGATGTTTAAGAGAGATCTCATGACGGGACAGGAGGCAATCTGGTGGTACGTTGAATGCACAGTGCACATTGTTAGAGCCCACTGAGGAGTAGCTCCATAGGGGTGGTTCTTAATTGGATATTGCCATTGTTTTGCCTCAGGGCTCGATCCATCACTTTCTTTTCACACTTGAGAGTGACCTGGGGCAGTAAACACATTAGGATGACGTGGGACCCCAAAGCACAGGGTCTCTTCCACCGATTATGTAAAGCAGAAAAGGCAAGTAGGCAAACTTGGAGGCACTCGCAGCCTGAGGGGCATGAGAGAAAAGGGGCAAAGGGACTCTTTCCTAGGCAAAGCAGGAGGCTTTCGGTCTGACCCGCAAATGTACGACACATTAAAACATGACTTAAATTTAAGGGCTAGACTTGGCTGTGTAGAAATAGCACCAACCCTCTGCTATTACCATCTAATGAGAGGTTTAAAAAGGCCATTACTGTGGTACCTCTGGTTATGTACTTAATTCGTTCCGGAGGTCTGTTCTTAACCTGAAACTGTTCTTAACCTGAAGCACCACTTTAGCTAATGGGGCCTCCCGCTGCTGCTGCGCCACCAGAGCACAATGTCTGTTTTTATTCTGAAGCAAAGTTCTTAACCTGAAGCATTATTTCTGGGTTAGCGGAGTCTGTAACCTGAAGCGTATGTAACCCGAGGTACCACTGTATTCTGAAGGGACAACCACTTCCATAGCAAAAGATCTACCTGTGAATGAGTGGGAGAGAGAGGCTCAAAAGGGGTGACTCCACAGCAAGAAGGACTGGATGCCTGGGTTTCCTTCCTCCACTCCCCACAAAAAGGAAAGTGGCCGTTATCTTCAGGGTTACGTTTTCCTTTTGCTGCAGAAAAGTATTACAGGAGGGCTCGTTCTTCTTAGGCTTTGGGGAAATGGACATTTTACAGGGGAGCTAGTAAGCTGTTGAAAGGGCTGGAACTCCAAATATTTTATTCTAAATATTTACTATGTTTCCTACGATGGTGCTATGCAAGTGATAGAAAAAATGATAGGAATTGTTGGCTGTAATATGTATCTGATTTCCCCCCAGTTATTTTTTAGAAGTAAGTTTTGTAGAGAATCTCGGTATGCAGAATTATAACACTGATATCTCGCTCTAGCTAATCTAAATAAAACTATAAAACTATCAACTTCAGATGTGTTTTTTAATTGTACCTTTCAGTGGTTAAAAATGCAGAATGCATCAATAGCCATTCTTTTATACCCGACTAATCAAAGAAATGGGCTAAAGCATTTCTCTCCCAGTTTCCCAACTGGGGTGTGTGTGTGTGTTTTGGGGGTAAACAAACTGCACCTGCTCCAGGGCTGTTGTCTTTCTCCCACCCACCTATTTTTTTTTGGGGGGGGGAGGGAATGTGTGGTGGAAGAAGGTGGCTTTTGACCCTGTGGACCTGCAGCCTCTCCTGCCCATCTCCTTTCCGCGCGTTCTGACTTCTGAGATGCTCCAGCCCCAGGTGAGGCTTGTGCAGCCGGACCTCCCTCTCTCGGGTTGGGCCTCTCTTGGTTTCTCCTGATATGGTGCTTACTGTCACTTCTGGGTGCAGCATCTAAAAGAAAAAAAATGTTTTCAGAACTATTGCTTTATGCGTGTGTAACTTGATTCAGGTCTGGTTGTTTTCAGAATTAGCCCTGGGCATTATCACGTTGCAGCCCAGTAGTTTGGCCTGGAGATGTGTGTATCCCCCCCCCCCCGCCCGCCCTCCTTTCTAGCACCTTTATTGGCCTTGTGGCGTAGCTCCAGCACCCTCCCGTCCCTTTGGATCTCTTTCTTCCTGAGCAGTTGGCGTGCTGAGCGAACGTGGCTTTCACAGCAACTGGGGGGGGGCTGGTTTGCCGCCTGCTGGGTTTGCCTGAGCTTTGGCCTCTGGGGCAGTCGGAGCAAAAAGCTGGCTCCTTCCTTCCTGGAGCTTGCAATTAGAGGATGCCGTCAGCCGACAACTTCACTGTACTGTATTCCTGATGTAATAAAGGTTGTTTCCGTGACAGCACCTCGTGGCGTGGTCTTCCTTGCACCCTCTGGCCGCCTTTGAACGTTGATGCTTTCTTTTCAATATGCTGATGATCTTTTCTTTGTTCCATAGCATTGAACAGACGGGTTGATTATTCTTTTCAGATATTAATAAAGCAGCGGGAAGAAGAAATATGAATAAGGCTCCTTCAAGGTCCAGCCCAGCACGAAGGTAAAGTACCGAGAAGCATCAAGTTCCCCTAGGAGTTTGGGCTCAGGGCAGAAATGCACCTTCCTCCGCGGACGGTGGAGCTTCTCCTCGGAAGGGAATCCCACAAGGATTCTGCGATTGTTCCTGGTTGCAGCCTTCCAGGTGGCAAGACCGTTTTGCTGCCAGGCTCCTCCCAAGCTCGGGGCAGGTTGCAGGCAAGGAGTGCTGCAGCCTGTGTGACCCCGGGGCATCCCTGGCGAGCGCCTCGGAGTCGAGAGCGTCCTTCGGGCTGTACCACAAAGGAGAGGGCAGCAAGATTCCTTGCGCCCAGGGCAGAGGCTGCATGCCGGGGAGCGCTTCCTCCCCCCTCCCCGTGCTGGCACGCTTTTCCGTTGCATCATCTTGGCAAGAGGATTCTCCTGTCCTCTCTTGGCGCTGCGTCACTGTGTGCCCATCGTGCACGGGCACTTCTCTTGGCATCAGTACAGAGCTGTGCACAAGCCCCAGACCTGGCTGCCGCTTCTGCTAGTTCAGGAGCCGGGACATCGCCGGGGTGCCAGTGGCCAAGGCGCAAGCAGAAGCCGGAGCATCACCCTTGATGCTAGCGCGCTAGCGTACACCAGGGCACTGCTTTGCTCTGAGCGCTGTGGGCAGAGCGCATGCGAGGGGCAGGCATGGCATTGCTGTGGGCGCCAGTGTCGGGGGGGGAGAGGGATGAGCAGATAAGGGGGTACGTGGCCACAACGTGCCTGAGCTCTGGCACTGCCAGGGGTCTGGCTGTACCTCTGGAGCCTAGTGAGGGCGTTCGCAGACCTACGTGGGAGGAGGGTGCTGGCTTTCTCCCCAGGGATGTGCCCTTTCTGTCTCTTTGGCATTTCTTGGGTTCCCCTGTCAAGAGCGCAGTTCAGCTGAGCTTGCTGAAATCCATTTCAAACGCCACTCGTGTGAAGCCTGAAGATAACATGAGAAGCGCTGCTGCCGTCCCTGAGCCTGGGGAGAACGACGCTTGGGAACTGAAATAAAGAACCGTTGCGCACTGCTTGAGTTCTTGGTAACATCCAGGGTTGGCCCTGAGTAAAGGCCCTGCATCCGAAGGGTGCTGGTTTATTGCGTGCACATCATTGACAGCTCTGCTTGGCTCCAGACGAGTTGTCCTCCGACTGTCCCACTTCCTTAACTTCTCCAGGCATTCTGCCTATGCTGCTACTGTCCACAAGGTTTGTTCCGTAAGATGCGCTGCTCTGCGGTCCGGGACCACCTTCTTTTCTGAAACATGAGAGCTCCCCTCCTGCTGTACCTCCACGGGCTGTCACTCACTTCTTTTGTTTCCTGGTCTTGTTATACCTCTGTGGTTAGAAACAAATCCCGAGGGAGCTTTCTCCCCGTCAAGCGCTGAGCCCACCCCAGTGGCGGATGTGGTGGAGGGGCCCATTGTCATTGCAGGCTCACTTCAGATCAACACAAAAGACGTCTGTGGGGGGGGGGGAGCCATCTCTGGAGCGATAGAATGATCTGGGCTGTACCACTGCGAACCACCAGGGGGGACTTGGATGGCTGAAGCCTCCTTCGTAGGAATTCTTCCCTGCACACAGAAAGCTAGGTGTTGGAAAGGCTCCGGCGCAGGCATCTCCGTGACGGGGTGGTTTTGTATGTGAGGAAGGAGCATTAGGTCACACGTCCCCCCGCCAGTCTTGGAAACAGGAGAGCCCAGCTGCAGGTTGGGTGCTGGGGTGAGAACTAGGCCAGGATCCCTTTGCCTTCTGAAGCCAGGCTGTGGACAGTAGTAGTAGTAGTAGTAGTAATAATAATAATAGTAATATTACTTATACCCCACCCATCTGGCTGGGCCTCCCCAGCCACTCTGGTTGGCTTCCAACAGAATATTAAAAGCACAGTAAAACAACAAACATTAAAAGCTTTCCTAAACAGGGCTGTGTGTCCGCTGTTCCTCTCTCAAGTGTTCCTAGACTCTCGTTCCTGGAGGGGCCTTGCCCTGGCAGTAGGGGGCGACCCCACTGACGGGGCCCGCTGTCTAAAGAACTTTCCCCGGTGCTTCTTGCAGAGAGGCCTTGCCCTTCGGAGAGAGAGATGGACGACGCGACCGCTCTCCAAATCGCCACAGCCTTCCGAGAGAAGCTCAAGAAAGCCGGAACGGCAGAGATTCCCGGGATGCGCGGGGGAGAGATGTGCGCAGCAGCGGCAGAGAGCCGAGAGACTTCCGGGACCCCAGAGACCTAAGGGACCCTCAGGACACCCGAGAGCCGCATTACGAACACTATAGGGAGCCTCCCTACAGGTATGCATGACCTGGGAGCCTCCTGGAGTGGCACAAGGGGCTGCAAGGGGTGGGGGGTGCTCTTGGGAGTGGTGCTTGGCTACTGCAGTCGGGACATGTCTCCCCGTGTCTGCACTGCAGGCGAGAGGAGGGCTATGACCGCTATTTGCGCCCAGACGATTATTACCGGAGGAGGGATGACCAGTACTACGACCGCTACCAAGACCAGTTGGACAGACCCACCTTGAGCACTGAAGGTGGGTATCGGATCCGTCCGCCCTGCAGTGCAGGCTGGTGGGAGTGGGGTGGGCGGTCCTGCCAGGAAGGGGAAGGGGCCGGGTGAGACCCTCTGCCTTGATCCTGGTGACTCTTCCCTCAGAGCGCATGAAGCGGGAGGAGCGGCGCCGGGAAGAGCTGTATCGCCAGTTCTTTGAGGACATCAAGCGGCGCATTGATTCGGAGCGGCCGGTGGACTGCTCAGTGATCGTGGTCAACAAGCAGACTAAGTAAGAGCTTGTCAGGCAGGGCCACGGCCCTCATTGCCCTCCCAGTTGCTGTTCCTGCATTCTGGCTGTTGTGGGGCTGGTTGCTTGGCTCTTTCTAGGCATGTGTCCTGACCCTCAAAGCAGGTGCGCACAATAAAAGAGCGAAACGCCAAAGCACAGGCTCTACGAGTAGTAAACGAACCCCAGCAGATTCTGAAAGAATAAAACCGCCTCTACAAATGCCGAAAGCAAGGGAGCCATTTCATCAGATATGAAATAGATCTTCCCTACAGGTTGGCCTGCTGCTCTTAGGCAAGGCTGCAGTGGATGCTGAAGCAGGAGAGGGCATGGAGTCACCCGGGATGCTGGGAACACTTTCGGCTTTGCTGGCCAGATCCTTGTCAGATTCTAGCCTAGTAGGCCCCATGTGACGGGTGGACAGAGCCACCCAACTGTCGATCACCTGACATCACAATAACATTGGGTGATGGAGTGCTTTGAAGTCCCAAAGTTGGGACTTCAAAGCACCACTCTGAGCTTGCAAAGAGCACCTTAGGTTTCTGCTGTCTTGCACATTGGCTGATGGGCAGTCAAGCCAAAAGCTGCTTCTGCAGTTGTTGGCTGTGTGGGTGAGCAAATTCCTCCCCCCCCCCCAAAAGCACTCATTTGCCCAGCTGATCCGTCTGATGGGTGGCAGAGCCAAAGCTTGATTTCCCTTGCTAATGCAGAATCAAGAGAACACTTCAAAGCTCTCAGTGGCCCCTTGGCAGCCATGTGCCTACCTGCCAGCACACCTGACGCCACATGGGATGTCAGGTGTGGGGTAGGCAGGTGTGGTTTGGGGGAAAGGACCTTGCGGTCTAAATTTGAACCCCTGGCCGGCCATGTTTGCCCCACAAGCGGAAGATTCCTTACTCCTAACTTCTGTGTTCCACCTGGCGTATGATGAGGAAGCAGAGAGAGGCACTGGCAGTTCGAGGCACGGGCTCAGGTGCAGCGGCTTCTGTTTTGCGCAGGGAGTATGCGGAATCCGTGGGGCGCAAGGTGCGCGACCTTGGCATGATGGTGGACCTGATCTTCCTCAACTCGGAGATGTCTTTGCAGCAAGCCCTGGACGATGTGAGCCGCGGGGGCTCTGCCTTTGCCATTGTCATCACCCAGCAGCACCAGGTTCACCACTCCTGCACCGTCAACATCATGTTTGGCACCCCGCAAGGTAGGGGGGCCAGGGAGTGGCTGCAGCGGCGGACAGGGCAAGTGGCTGAGAACACAAGGGTGGCGAGCGAGGGGCTGCTTCCCACAAAGGGGGCATGTGCCCCAGAACAGGGATGCCCAAGTCCTGGAGGAGGAGGAGGAAGGTGTCTGCTTTGGGTCTCCTGGCTTGTGAGAGCAGGAACCTGTGTGTGTTTTCAGAAGAATCCTAGAACCGTAGAGTTGGAAGGGACCCCAAGAGGCATCTAGTCCAACCCCGCCATGCAGGAATCTCAGCTAAAGTATCCCCCATAGATGGCGCTCCAACCTCTGCTTAAAAACCTCCCAAGGAAGGAGAGCCCACCCCCCCCCCCAAAGCAGGGCGTCTTTTCACTGTCACCCACAGCCCCAGTTAATAAGCAAAATTCAAACTGAATTGAAACTTTGCAATTTCCTTTGCAAGAGGCAGGCAGACGCCACAGCCCTCTAAGTGGCAGGGGAGAGCAGCTCTCGGGAGACCCGGTCGGGAGGAGGGCTTTTCCTGCCGCTGTTTCCCTGGTTTCCCTGGTGCCACGGGTGTTGCTCACGCACTTTTCCTGCCGCTGTTTCCCTGGTTTCCCTGTTTCCCTGGTGCCACGGGTGTTGCTCACGCACAATCTTTCCCGCCGCAGAGCACAGGAACATGCCACAGGCGGACGCCATGGTGCTGGTGGCAAGGAACTACGAGCGCTACAAGACGGAGGTCCGGGAGAAGGAGCGCGAGATCATCGCCAGGCAGGCCGCCAAGATGGCAGACGAAACCATTCTGCAGGAGCGGGACCGCCCCCAGCAGGGGGAGGAGGGGCTCCGCGGGGGCCACCCCCCGGGCATCCAGACGCTCCTGAACTTGCTGTGCGACAACCGCTACCTGACCTCCGAGGAGACAGACAAGATCATCAACTACCTGAGGGAGCGCAAGGAGCGGCAGCTGAGAGCCACCACGGACTCCCACCCGGGTAAGTTCTCCACCAGGGAGGCGAGAGGAGCCGGTCGGGGATGCCTGTCCTCCCCACCTGCTTGAACCAGGCCTACTGCGTTTGGGCCCCCCAGAGGCACTAAGCCTGTAGTGGGGGGCAGCTGGGGCTCCAGAGACTCAACCCGGCCTTTCCTTCCCCACAGCTTCGCACACCCGGCAGCCCCTTGGAGCCTCTTCCGGGGCCTCTCTGGGGACCTCGGCCAGCCTGAGCAGCACCCAGAGCTCTCAGGCCCTCACCTCGGCCCCGGTGGCCTCTACCCCCCAGCAGGAGCTGCAGGCCAAGATCCTCAGCCTTTTCAACAGCGGGGCAGCCACGGCCACCAGCAGCTCGACCACGGGAGCCTCCCAGAACACCAGCTTCTCCACGGGGCCCAGCACGCAGAACCGGCCCAACGCCACCGGCAGCGGATTGGGCCAGTCTCAGCAGCGGGCCCCAGCCCAGGGGCCTCAGTTTTCCAGCCACGGGGGTCCCGCCAGGGGGGCAGGCCCTCGGGCCACAGCTCCTCCTCCGGCCTCGCAGCCTCTGTACCAGAACCGCCCGCCAGCCCCCAGCAACGCTTCCGCCTCCAGGCCGGCGCAGTCTTCCGGGATCAACTTTGACAACCCCAGCGTGCAGAAGGCCCTGGACACGCTGATCCAGAGCGGGCCGGCCCTCACGCACCTGGTGAACCAGACTGTGGGGCAGGCGCGGCCCGCCCCTTCCTCCCAGCAGCAGCTGGGCTCCTACCATCGGCACTACTGAGGCCAAGGGCATCTCTCTCCTGCCTCCTCTCCCCAAGTCTCCCTTTTGTGCATGCCCCTTCCCATGCCCACCCTCCAGGAGGCCCCCCTCCCTCACTGGAGCTCTGCCGCCCCCTGTCCTCCACAGGCCATGGTGCCCTGGGCCGGAGGGGGCTGGGGCAGGCGGGGGCACCCTGCTCCTCCTCCTCATGCAGAGCCAGAAGGGCTAAGGCGAGTGGTCCAAGGGAGATCTCTTCCTTCTTTGCTCTAGGGCCACCTCCATTGAGTGCAGCTGCCAGTGGACTTCATGAGCCCCCCCCCCCAATTGCTTCTTTTCAGCAACAGCCACAAAAATGCAGCCCCAGGCTCTGCTATGCAGCTCAGGCCTCCCCTGGATAAAAAGGGCAAGGGATGTTTTCTCTGTTGGGTGGTCCTGTTGCCCCCTTGATTTCATGTTGTACAAACTTGAATTTGTGTTGGAAACGGGGTGTCTGTTCCTTTGCAGCTGGAGAGGCTTACTTGCGGGGGTTATTCCTCACCCCCTCTTTCTGTAGATGTTCTGTTCTTGAATGGTTTTGTCATGTAGATTCCTCTGTATTGTTAACTGGAGGATGCCACTTTTTAATTAAAAAAAGGTATATATACACACACATATGCGTGTCCAGAGGAGGGCAACCAAAATGGTCCAAGGCCTGGAAACGATGCCTTATGAGGAACGGCTTAGGGAGCTGGGTATGTTTAGCCTGGAGAAGAGAAGGTTGAGGGGGGATATGATAGCCATGTTCAAATATATCAAAGGATGTCATCTAGAGGAGGGTGAAAGGTTGTTTTCTGCTGCTCCAGAGAAGCGTACACGGGGCAATGGATTCAAACTACAAGAAAGAAGATTCCACCTAAACATTAGGAAGAACTTCCTGACAGTAAGAGCTGTTGGACTGGAATTTGCTGCCAAGGAGTGTGGTGGAGTCTCCTTTGGAGGTCTGTAAGCGGAGGCTTGACAGCCATCTGTCAGGAATGCTTTGATGGTGTTTCCTGCTTGGCAGGGGGTTGGACTGGATGGCCCTTGGGGTCTCTTCCAACTCTAGGATTCTATGAAAATGCTTGTGGGTCTTTGCAGGCTGTTCCTGATGCCGTAGGAGGCCCTGAGTGTGTTGTGCCTGCATTGGGCACCCATCCTCCTCATGCCCCCGATGTCTGTGCTTATTGCAAGAAGCACACTTCTTTTTCCAAAACGCTGCAGAGGAGGGTGTGTAGCTCAGGGGGTGTTTGCTCGTAGGTCAGGGCTCCCTCCCCCCCAACCCCCTCTGGGGAAGGAGGATGACAAAAGAGCCACCTGCAAGAGCAGGACCTCAGGCTCCCCACGGCCACCTCCAGGACGTCGCTCTGGGGCGGGACACCTGCCTTGCAAGCAAAAGGCCCCGGATTCGGTCCCTGCCAGCGTGATCCGTGTAGAACCAAGAGCACCCTCACTGGGCCAAAGGCCAGATTCCGTGGCAAGCGCTTTCTAGGTTCCTAAAGTGTGTGTGTGTGCGTGTGTATTTAACAAGTGTGTCTATAAAGTTTTCATGAATGCCCTTGGGCATATTAACCTTCCTCAGTCTTGCTGCCTTTCTCCCAGTGCATGCGAGGCTGATCAGGGGCTCCCAATTGGTTAATTTCTGAGGACCCCCTGTTTTTCAAAAGCCAAGCCACGGACCCCCTGCTTTTGAAAATGTAAATGACTGGTAGAGTTACCTGTGCAAAGCAATTTTTTGCAGAAAATGTGGGGTGGCCCCTAATAAGCAAAGGATTTGGGGTATGCTAAAAAAGAGACCACAAAATTTGTGATATTGCCACAAATTGCCTATCCCCAAGCAGTAGGAACAGCTTGTCTCCATTGCTCCACTACAACTGAATTTTTAAAAAAGTGATTGTGCCCCTGGCTTGCAAATGTCTCTATGCCAAAGAAGTTTATGGAAGACAATTTTACTTGGCTACGAGTGATCATCGGAGAAGAAGAAGAAGAAGATGAATATATATGAGAGTATTCAAACTTGCTCTTCCATACTTTTAATCTGTATGGAAAACTTTGCAGCATATGATTCTGTTAACTGAGGGATCTTGCACCTTTATGACATAGGCCAGGGCTTGATAAAGTATTGCAGAAGACTGAGTAGAAAACAACTGGAATTTTGTAATGTTGATAGTTTTGTAATGTTGGCCGTGTTGCCAACCAGGTGCCCCCGCGGGAAAGCAGCAAGCAGGATTCCAGCGCCAGGGTGCCCTCCTCTGCTTCTGGAGCACTGCTGCCTCTGATCATAGGCAGAGCATGATGGCTAGAAGTCACCCCCCCCCCAGCCCTCTCCATGGATCGTCCAGGGACACAGGCTGGTCCCCTTCCTTGCCGCTACAGGGGCAGCTTCCTATATGTGGGCAGGCGGTTGTGTGTTGGGAGGCTGCCCCCCTGCTTGGATATTTTAAAGAAGTATAGAAACCAATCTCTTTCATAGTGTCTCCCCCTCCCGAAAGGGGCTCTTCCCCAATGGAGGCTTGTCTTGCAGGGGAAGAAGGCGCCTTCAGGTTAGCTCTGTCGTCTTGAGATCAAGTCCTTTGGGAAGAACATGCACCGAGCCCCCAGCCCAGGATTTTCATTCTGCTTTTTATTTATACGGCTTGCTAAAACAGTTTTCTAAACATTGGGCAATAATTGTAAAAGCTCCTTTTCGTGTTTGTTGTAACCCCTGGCATCTCCAAGAGGGCCTGGCTGTTGGTCTTTCAGTACTGGGGTGTGTTAGTCTCCCCCCCCCCCAGCAAGCAGCAGAATCTGGCCTGCTCCTGCTCCTGCTCCCCAGGCTTGTTGCAGCGCCTGAGCCCTACTCAAGAGCAGCTCCGTGCAGGAGGAACGGAAGCAATCCCCGTGGCACTGTGACATTCCCTGTGGGCAACGGCAGCGCATTTCCCCTTCGGTGGAAGGGAACTGCAGTGTTCGCCCCAGCCAGGAGAGCCAGTCCCTCCCTATCGATGCCAATGCAGAACACCAAAGGCCTCTTCCACTCCATCCTGCCTCTAGGCTGGAATGCCAGGTCTTCAGCAGTTGTGTGGCAGAACCCCAAGCACCATCTCCGAAGAGCCATCCCTGCCTTGTCTCCCCTCCCTGGGCCTTGCAAGCTGCCGGGAAGGCAATTCCGGTTTCCTTCCAGCCTGCTCAGCACCGGTCGACTGCTTGTAAAAATGTAAGAACCTAAGGCATGGGTAGGCAAGCTAAGGCCTGGGGGCCGGATCTGGCCCAATCGCCTTCTGAATCCAGCCCGCGGACGGTCCGAGAATCTGCACTTTTACATGAGTAGAATGTGTCCTTTTATTTAAAATGCAACTCTGGGTTATTTGT
The DNA here is from genome assembly GCF_009819535.1 of Lacerta agilis. Classification (NCBI taxonomy): domain Eukaryota; kingdom Metazoa; phylum Chordata; class Lepidosauria; order Squamata; family Lacertidae; genus Lacerta; species Lacerta agilis. Next base: position 94,942,472 of record NC_046317.1, on the reverse strand, counting down.
GGGGCATAGGAATTTGTTCATCCCTCCCCCCCAAAATATAGTCTGCCTCCCCCAAGGTCCGTGGGGCAGTGGACCCACCCCCTGCTGAAGAAGTTCACTGACCCTCTGACCTAAGGTGAGCCTGGCTCCTGGATCAGGCCAGTTGCCCACCTAGTCCAGCGTCCCGTTCTCTCCATGGCCTGTGGGAAACCCCAAGCAGCATCCCAGCACAGAAGCTCTCCCCTTCTGCATCTGCATAGCTCTCATGACTGGAAGCCCTGGGGTCCCCTCCTCCAGGAACTCACACTCTTCTAAGAAGAGTACCTAGGTGGGTGACCATTGGTGCTTCCTGCAGCAGTGAGTTCCACAGGTTAACTCTGTGCTGCTTGAAGGAGGACTGCACACATGCAACATTCTCCAGGACATAAGCAGGCCGCCAGCAGCCAATGAAGGGTGTAATAAAATCCTTTTTATTGCATTTTGTGCAGACAGGAATCTAAAAAATAAAATACAGTAGAAGCGTCAACACAAGCAAACAGAGGAGGAGCCACGACCCCATGGATATCTATCAGCATAAAGAACAGCGCGGGGGGGGGGGGCAGTAGCCAGGCAGCCCACAGAAACACTTGCACAAAAGTAGAGGCAAGCCTAACGCGCGTTCCTTTGGATCGGCAACCTGGTTTATTTACAAGAAGGAAACTGATTGGCGTTGCTTTGCACACACAAGTCCCTAGAACACAAAAGCCTACGATGGAGGAGCTCACGAAAGCTATCGAAATATTGCACTCGAATCAAGAGTCACTTGGATGGACGTAAAACAGGTTAGCTACGGTGATCGGATTATAAAGGTTACTGGATGAGCCGACTGGTGGGAACATTCATTAACAAAGATATTGCACATGGAGCGGGGGGGGGGGGGGAGTGTGTTTTAACCAAGACATATAGGGCCTCCGGGGTCCTTCCCTTCTTCTCAGAAGCAGCATCTGAAGGACTGGGACTGTCCAAGGAGCGAGCCTTGGGCCGGAGAGCCCTTCTCAGTGCGCACACTGGGCATTATTTAAAATTACTTTATCCTTTTTTGCTGTTCCTAAAACTGGTCCCGTTTCTGCTGCAACCCCCTCCTCCAGCAGCGGTGCATGTCCCCCCCCCCCCATCACAAGAGGACCCTGTGTTCTCCACAGGCGGACGGGGCTGAAGGAGGCTCCAGGGGAGAGCGGCACACACGGGGACACACACACGGGGGCCAAACGTGCGGGGTCAGAATGGGGGGTGTAAACTCGCATGCAGTGCCACCTGCTAACCGTGGCCCTCTCCTGAGGGACTGGGAGATATGGGGGGGGGAGTGGGGCTGCTGGGAGGGGAAGGAGCCAGCCGTGCGGCAGGTAGGAGGCAGCTGTGCTCAGTGGAGAAGAAGACACCCCCCAGGCTCTCGAGGTGGAGGGGGGTCAGTCACACCCCCTGAACACCCTGCATGGAAAGTGTGCCAGGAGGTGCAGGCGGGGGGGGGCAGATGCCACCCCACCAGGTGGGTGGCGAAGGGGCAGGGGGGGGCGATCTTGCTGCTAGGGGTGTGGGCGATGGGAAGCTGCGAGCCCTGCATTGTAGGGGGTGGACTGGAGGATCTTTGGGGGTCCCTGCCAACCCTGCAGCTCTTAAAGCCGGGGTCCCTGCCTTGCAGGGGTGTGGACTGCAGGACCCACTAGATCTTCTCCAACGTGGGGTGGACTCTCCTTCCTTGGAGGTTTTCCAGCAGTGGTCGGGGGATCATCTGATGGTGATTCTTGAGCTGTGTTTCCTGCATGGCGGGGGGGGGGGGTTTGCCCTAGATGACCTTGGGGGGTCCCTCCCAGCTCTGCGATTCTATGCTCCGGTCCTAGGAGAGGAGGTGGGGAGGCACGTGGGGCGCAGGGTGAGGGGGGCGCGGAGAGTTTGAAGCTTAGCAGGCTGCACTCGGAAGTGGAAGCTCAGATCTGCTGTGAAATAGGTTCAGGTGGTTCTGGCCCTTTTCCCTGATAAGAACCCTAAGAAGCTAAGAAGAGACAAGTGCACAAAGGAGGAAACAGCCACCGGCGCCGCCCGGTCTCAGCGGAACTCCCTGCCACTGCATGGCGCTCGTGGAGAAGTGTGCGGCGCCCATTTGCGAAGCCGGTCCAGGCCTGGCTCCTGGCCCCACCTGGGGGGCGTCTCAGCCAGCCAGCCAGCCACCCCACCCGCTGGATCTCTCTCACACTCACTCTCTCTCTCTCTATGTATAGACTTTCATCTCATTTCTGTCCCCCCCCCCACATAAATACGACCCCTTTAAAAATACATGTCCTGTGCTATTTACAATATATACAGCCCCACATCTGGCGGAGCGGCGTCCCTCTGGCTTCGGAGGACTATTCACATTGGTTAAAAGCCCCACAGCGGACACTGGGAGAGGGAGGGGCTGCGTTTTTTGGAGGGGGAGGGGGAGGTGAGGCAAGGGAGGGAGGCTTTGTTGCAATTCCTGCATTGCAGGGGGTTGGACTAGATGACCCGTGGGGTCCCATTTCAAACTCTACAATTCTAGGATGGGGGGAAACAGAATCCCCCCAAAAGCATCTTAGCCCTTTGTTGAGCCAGATGAGAACCGGGGGGGCATGCAGGCGGGGGGGGGGGGCATTAAGTGCATCCGGCTGAAGAAACCTGCCTCCCCCAAGGGAGAGACTGCAGTCCCATATGGGGCATTTGGGGCATGTCAGCGGGGGGGGGGAGGGGCCACAGAAGCAGGAGGGTGGTGAGAGGGGCCCCCGCCACCCTTGTGGCCCCTGGGGGGGGGAGTGTCACCTGGCAGCCCAACCCTGTGGGCCGGGAGAGCCAGTCTTAAAGTGCAAAGGGGCTGTGGACTTGCGGAGGCCCCCGTGGGGTCTGTCCTGTCGCCTCCCCCGTCCCTTTTGGCAGGGAGGAGGAAACGCCGACCCCAGAAGGGACAGACAGACCCATCTCTGCAGCCCGGGGCCCCTCTGGGGAGAGCAATGTGCAAAGTGGCTGGCGGGTTTAGAAGGGCTTGGCCGGGGGGGGGGGGAGTACAAGATGACCCCCTTCCCACTCTGCAACTCTACCATTCTAAGCCCAGGCAGCCTGCAGGGGATCAGCAGAAGTCGCCAGGCCCTCCTGGGTAAAAAGGGCAAAGCAGGAGGGCAGGGGGTTGGACTAGATGACCCCGGGGGGCCCTTCCAACTACAATTCTACGAAAGCTGCCCAGCCCCCCTCGCTGTGGGTCCCAAGAGGGGGCTTGCCTTGGAGGTGGGTCGCTTCTGCCCCAGATCGGAGGGGCCGGGAGGGGAGAGTCCAGCATCGGCAAGGGAAGAAGCATGCTGGTGGCCTCGGCTGGTGCCCTCTCCCCACCTTGGGGGCTGGGTTGGGGGGGGGAGCAAGGAGAACACCCGATAGGAAAGCAGGCAGGAACAGGGCAAGGGGCTGGGCGCATCGGAGTCTCCGGCCTCCCGGGGAAGTCACTTAGCTGCCGGCGGCCGCCCTCCGTCCCACGGCAAGCGCCGGCCCCGGAGCCGAGGTCAATCTATGGGTCAGCGGTCGCAGCCGTGCTGCTGGGCGGGCGGCAGCAGCTGCGGTGTTTGGATGGGTGCGCCTGGCGCTGCAGTTCACGTGCGGAGAGACGAGTGGAGCGGCGTTGGGTGGCGGGCCTTCCCTGCTGGCTCTCCGGGAGAGATGGGTGCGGAAAGGGGCAGGCGGGGCTCTCAGGCGGGGCACAAACCTCCGGGCAACGGCCTCGGCCAGCTTCTCAGGAGTAAATGGTGATGACCTCCCTGCCGCCACCGCGCACCAGCAAGACCCGGTCGAGGTGCTCCGTCAAGACTTCCAGGAACTCCATGTCTGGGGGAGGGGCAGTTAAGGGGCACCCAGGGCACAGAAGAGAGGCCCCCCACCCTGACGAACCAGGGACCTTATTCTCCTCTGCCCTTTTGGGTTCTAAAGGCACTTGTCTCTAAAAGGCAGAGTACCTGCAGCTTCCCCTCCTGTGTTGCCCTCGCTCTCCGGACGCCCCAGAAATACCCCCGCCCCCAGGGGCCGCAGGGGGGGCTCTGCCAGGGAAGGATACAGTTCTCATCCCCCTTGCGGTTCCGGGGGGGCCCTGGCATGTTGAGCAGCACCAACTTGGCGTCCTTGGACTTCTTCACGATGGCCTCGTTGAGGCGGATGGCGGTGTGCATCCGCCGGACGTTGGCCTGGTTCCTGCGGGAGACGGCGGGGGCCTGGTCGGTTGGCTCCAGAAGCCTCCTTTGACCCCACCCTGCCCACCCGAGCCCAGCGTTGCCCTGCCCCACGACAGAAGGCAGAGGTGGGGCAGGAGAAAAGCCCAGCCAGAGTCGCCCCAAGAGCCCCCCCCTCCCCTCCCCGCAACCCTGAGCAGAGAAACCCCAAGCAAAGACTTACAGGGTCTCCCACTCCCTGGCAGCATCAGGCAAAGGAAGGAGGAAGAGAGAGAGCTGGTCATTGACTACCTGGTGCCTGCGACTGATGCACGGCTGCTGCCACCTCCTCCTGCCAGGAGACATGCCTGGCAACCCCCCTCCCTTGGCACCAAGCCCCCTCCCCTCTGCCCAGCAGCCCCCCTGGTTCCCGGCACCCTCAGCACCTCTCCAGCACCTGCCCAAGCAAAGCCCTGGCAGGAGCAAAAGCGGCTCCCTCCTGCCTGCCTTCCCCACCCTCCGAGGGGCTGCGCGGGGGGCAGTGGCACCGGGACTCACGGCTTCATGCTGAAGAAGTCCTTGATGCTCTCGGGGCTGACGGGACTCTTGCCCTTGTTCTTCTCGGCCAGCTTGTCTTTCGTCCAGGTGAGGTGCACCTTCTCCGGGGCAGCCTCTGGCTCCACCTCAGCCTCCGTTTCGTCACCCGGAGACGGGGAGCAGCTGGTGGCGTTTTTGTCGTGGATGAGCTGCACCTGTCACAGAGGAGGGGGGCAGGAGAGGTTTGAGCGAGGGCACGGACGCTCCGTAGCCCCTCGCAACACAGCCCTCAGCCCCAGTCAGGATCGAGGCCACGCCCCACAAGTCTCTGCCTTGGAGAGGCTGGATGGCCAAGTGTCATCCTGCACTGCTGGGGGCTGGCCTAGATGCCCCCCAGGGGTCCCTTCCAATGATTCCGCCAGTGCACTGGGTTACCTTTGAGTGGACACACAGGGGAGTGTTGCTCCAGCCAGAAGGACTTCCTATCACACCTGGTCTGGAGCCCCCCCCCCCCGTGTGACCAGGTAGATGGGCCTGACCCTGGCAGACCCTATTAAGGGACTATCATCTTTCTCTTGACTCTCTGGATTCCATCTCTTCTTTTTTTAAATTTTTTAAAATAATTTTCAATTAATAAAATTCCAATTGATAACAAATCAAATCAAATCTTGTCGCATCATAATCAAATTAAAAATTTGTGGAGGACTTCCCATGTGCTGGCTGTGAAAGTTCTTTCACTTGTTCTTTCACTTGTTCCTGCTTTCTTCTCTCTTATTTTTCCAGTTTTATAATTCCGATATTGACTCATTGTCTGGATTCCATCTCTTCTTGATGCCTTTTTGCTGTGTGCTGGCTCTCGTCCAGCAGCACCTGGGCTCATCATTCACAGAGGATGAACCCCACACCTTTCTCTGTAACTGTAACTAAAAGCTCAAGCCTGCCTTCAGGATCATACTGTGAACTGAATGTAAGTAAACCTTATCATTCCTTTTAAAGAAGACTGTTGTGTCGTTATTGTTTTTAAGGAGGAACTAAAGGGGATTTACCAGGAACAATCCAATCTGGACAAGCCAGATGATTCTCACAAATCCATCAACTAGCTTCCTGCTATGCACTAGGGAATATGCTCTGCTCCTAGTGTGAGTGAGGAAGGACAGTATTTCATCAATATATCCTCTCCTACTATCTTCAACATCCCCACATTATTTAATATAAGCGCTATTCTTAGAAGAAACTGCCGATGGCAAGAAGTAGCCCCATAAAAGCGGCAGTCCCCTTCCCTCCCACTGCCTCTTGCTCTGCCCCTTCTGGGCATTTGAGCCCCGACCCCCAGCGCCCCCTGGGCAACCTCACCTCTTCTTCAGGCTTCTCCTCGTTGTCGCCCACCTGCTCGTCGGGGACATTGAGCCGCAAGCGCGTGTTGGTGGGGTTCTTGCGCCGGATGGAGCCGCGTGACTCGTCCGTGATGCTCTGGATCTGGGGAGCAGAAGGGAGAGGAGAGGCCACTGGCAAGGGAGCTGCCCCTCATGGGTGGCACCAGGCTCTGGCTGTGCGCCATATGTTTTATCTGCTAGACATCCAATTCATCCTCAGGCTCCTTGTGCCAATTATGAAGCTTATATAGCATGCACAGGTTTTCTTTATATCACCCCCCCCAGTCTGAACACACCCTTAAAACGCCCTATATGCCCCCCCCCCGTGAGAGATGCTTTAGGGTGGCACCCTTTGTTGGCCAAGAGACACTGAGATCTGTGTAGTGAGAATTATAGTATATAATAGATGGCCTACAGGGGAAGAGATGTGAAAAAGATCAAAGACAGGACAGGTAAAAGGAAGTCCTTCTTTACACAGGGCTTAGTTCAACTATGGAACTCCCTGCCACAGGAAGCAAGGATGGCCACCAGCTTGGGTGCTTTTAAGAGAGGATTAGAGGCATCCATGGAGGATGAGAGGTCGGGGGGGGGGGCTACTAGCCAGGATGGCTGTGCTCAGCCTCCCCAGCTGGAAGCAGTGATGTTTCTAGAAGCCACAGGAGGGGGAGGTGTGTGGGCTATCTATCTGGAATATATTTGTATTCCAAGGAGTTAGTGATCTCATCCTCCCTTGAACCCACGCAGCTGAATCTGCTCTCCCTCTTCCTATACGGGCAATCGATCCAGAAGACCTAGCGATCTGACATGGTTACCCTCCCTGCCTCTGTTTGCTTCCTCCTCTCTGTCTCTTGTTCAGCTCTTCGATGGCTGAGAACAGCTTTTAGTGCCCTAATCTGTGATTGTGCTGGGGAACTTCACCTTCTTTGATGTCAGGCATTGTTTGGAGAAAGTGAGGCATTGGGAGAGGGTGGCCAATGAATTATCTGCACGTAGCCAGTCCAGCAAGCCAAGCAGGCTAACAGGCTAGCTAGCTATAAACCTCGTGCACAGACTGATGGCTGCAGGGCCATGCAAACTGAGGCTACCTGGCGGAGTCACTTTGCCGCTTCTTGGGGGCTCCCAAGTGGCAGGTTGAGGTGCTTGCTTGGCATGTATATATTGCCTTCTGTTTGGAATAAAAATATTCAGTCTCCTCACTCACTCATGTTTTGTGTTACTTCTGAATCTCATTTTAAAAGAACCACCTTGCATTTGGCAAGACAGACGGTGCCCCTGTGATCCAATCCTGCTTGTGGGTTTCCCAGAATGAGCACCTGGTTGGGCCCTGTGAGATGAGGGCAGATGCAAACCTGACCAGGTTCTAATGCGCATGGAGCAAGACTCTCTCCTCCCAGCCTCTCTCTCTGTCCAGGCAGTTCTTCAGCCAGGGCAGATTTCTCCCTGGGCGCCTTCTCTTTGCACTTGCATGGGACCTCACGGCCCATAAGTGGGAGGGGATATTGCGGCCCAGCAGCCCCACGGCCCCTTACCTCTCGCTCCCTCTCCGTCTTGGTGAGGTGCATCTGCTTGAGGATCTGGGAGCGCTGCTCCATCACCAAGGTCTTCTCGTAGGTGTAGGCGGAGATGTCGCTCTCGTGCTGCGGGAGAGGGAGAGGGTGGCACTAGGGGAATCCTTGGCACAGCCGGCCGGCCCCAGTGAGAACACCATGCTGGACTAGACAGGCTCCTGGCCGGATCTAGCAGCCGGCTCTTCTGACGGCCTTACCATCTCCACGACTTCCACCTCGGCTGTGATGCGCAGGTGGTACAGGAAAGTCGTCAGGTCCTTCTTCATCTGGATGCTGTTGTCATCCATCTGGGCCACGGTGAAGATCCGCATCTTGCACTTGCGCCAAACCTACGCGGGAGGAAAAGGGGCGGTGGAAACACTGAGCCAGCACACAGCCGGCTCTGCCCAGCTGAGGGGACTCATTCTTGGGAAAAGGCCGGGCAGAACATGGAAGAAACAAGAAATACCAACAATGGAAGAGTGGCAGATGAAGGTGATGGACCATGCAGAACTGGAGAAGCCGACCAGGAAAATCCAAAACCAGCATGATCAAGCTTTCCAAAAAGAGCGGAGTAAATTTGTACAATATTTGAAGGATCACAGTAAGCAACTAACAACACCAGCAGGCTTGTAAGAAGTAATGACAATGACATTTACTTAAAAACTGAGATAAGTTGAATGAGAAAAACGTAAAATGGAAGATGTATAACTGCTATGATATAAAGATGAACTTTGAAAGCCGTGATGCAGGCAGGCGGGAAGTCGATAGGCACATATGAGCAAAAAGTAGAGTGTATAATAAGAATGCGTCTAAATATTAATAATGGAAATGCAATAAAAATATTATTTAAAAAAGAACATGGGTGCCTTCCTCCCCAGCAGCCGCCGGGAGAGGCTGGAGCTCCACTACAGTCATTTGAGTGGTCGCTAGGAGAGTGGATTTGCTGTTGTGTGTCCCTGCTGAGAACTCTGCCCTTCCTCATAGAAGCACAGAACGGCAGAGTTGGGAGGGTCCCAAGGGACCACCTAGTCCAGCTGTCATGGACTGGTTGGACGCAGAGGAATGGTGGAGGAACCCCCAAGGGAAGAAGGCTCAGAGCCCGGGGGCGGGGGTGGGACAGTGACGAGGGGTCAGAGGGAGAAGAAGGAGCAGACCGGGAGGAGGAGATGTCGGAAGTTGAAGAAGCAACAGGGCTTAGTGAGCAGGAAGAATCAGAGGCAGAGATAAGTCCAGAATCAGAGGCAGGAGCTGAAGCAGGGAGATGAGAGCCAGACACAAGTCTGGCTGGTGAAGAGTCACAGACATCTCCCCCTCTTGCTCCCCACTGGTCTCCCAGAACCAGAAGAGGAATGAAAAGGGTGGAGGAGAGGTTGGCTGCATGCAGGCACAGCCTCAGATTGCTTGGGGAAAACCCTGGAGAGGAGAGGGAAGGTGGGGATCTTTGATCTCAACAGCTGATTTCCATGTAGTAAGACCACCGAGAACAAGCTGTTTTGCTCATTAGGCCTGACACTCAACCAAGTCAAGATCGTGTTTTGCTAATACAGTGGTACCTCTGGTTGCAGATGGGATCCGTTCCGGAGGTCTGGCCAGATCCTGAGGTTTTCGCAACCGGAGAGACCGCTTCTGCGTGCACTTGCGGGGTGGCAGACTGCTTCTGCACATGCACACGTGGCAAAAACCCAGAAATATACTTCCGGGTTTGCCGCTTACGTATCCCGAAGTTTACATAACCAGAGGGATACGTAAGCAGAGGTACGACTGTAAAGAGTTAGCTCCTTCTTTAAATTGCGTGATAACCAACCGGCACCCTCCTGTGGCACCGACCCGCAGCAGTGCAGGGATCTCAGCTCTACACCCCCTTGCGTCTCTCCGGATACCTTGTGTTGGCGCAGCAGGAAGGGCAGCAGCATCAGCATCCCTCCGTCGTGCACGATCCACCAGACGTCGATGTGGCCCTCCGAGAAGCGTTCCGAGTTGGCCGGGAACATGGCCAGGTTCTTGGCCACCAGGAGTGCCAAGTGCCCAGCGGTGGTCTCTCGCACGAGCTCTGTGGGGCGCAGGCAGGGGAGAGAAGCGTCACCCACAAGATGCGGGCACAGGACCCCTTGGGCTGAGGGAGGCAGGAACTGGAGCCACAGAGGAGAGGGTGGACAGAGAACCAGCACTCAAAAATCACACATTTGGCACCCGGCTATTGGCCACTTGTGACCAAGCGAAGATGCATCTGACGTCTCCATCATCTGGAGGCGCATGGCTGGGGATCCTTAGATCTAGATCGTTTTCACATGCTAATACCCCGTTCTGTAGAACTCTATCTAGACAATCGGAATGAATTTCTGGAACCAAAAAGGTGCGTTGAAAAATACAACTTTAGAACCGCCTGGCCCCAAAATGGCAACTGGACGTTCCGTTTTGGCAACCGTAACTCTGGTTTAAGGAGTCACTTGGTGTCTGACTTATATATCTGAGTTTCTAACGCGGCAGAGAACCCTAACGTGAGCAGGGAGCAGATGAAAGGAAGTGATTCTGCCTGTAGTGCATTGTTAATCTTTGGAACTCCCTCCCGCAGGAGACAGCGATGGCCACTGACCTGGATGGCTTTGGAAGAAGATTGGGCCAATTCATGGGGTGGGGAGGGCCATGGATGGCTTCTAGCCACAAGGGTCACGCTCTCCACCCCCAGCAAGAGGCAGCAATGCTCCTGAGTACCAGTTGCTGGAAACTGCTATTGTGCTCAGATCCTGCCTGTGGGTTTCGCACAAGAGGCCCCTGTTTGGCCCCTGTGACAGCAGGGTGCTAGAGTCGGTGGGGCCCCTTTGGCCTGACCCAGCAGGCTCTTCTGAGGTCCTTTGGACCCCTCTGCCCTCCCAGCCCCCTGCCCCCCGCCCAGCGTGTACCAATGAAGTTCCTCCAGGTCTGGTGGTCCTCCTTGCTGCGCCAGTTGCGAGGCCAGCCGACCAGGACGCTGTTGTGCTGCAGCCCCCCCAGGCCGCTGGACTGGATGAGATGGGACATTCCGTCGCGCACCGAGGACGACGTCACCACCTGGCAGAAGCCCTTCACTTTCTCCGCCTCCATCAGCCGCCGGATGGACTGCGAGGGAGCAAGGAGGAGAGAAGTTGGAGTCCCTTCCCGACCGAGAGCAGGGATCGGGACCCTGCAACCCCCAACCCCAGGAGTGCCACTTTGCCCCGCTCACCTCCTCTGCCCGCTGGACCTGGGCATGGTTGTCCAGGAAGGTGCCCTCCAGCACGGAGCCCACGATGGTCAGCCCCTTACCCGCCTTTAGCTGGTTGATGAAGGAGAGCAGCTGCGGGTGGGCCACATTCTGGTCCTGATCCACGCGGACAAGCACCAGCAGCTGCGGCCTGGGAAGGGGGAGGCGGGGGTTGGTGCTGGCTGAGCCCTCCTCAGAGTAGACCCATTGGAATGCAGGGAACCAAGTCCACCACGGCCATCAGTGTCAGTGGGTCTCCTCTTGAGTAGGACTAGCATTGGAGGACCCCTGCCCGCTCTCGCTGCCTCTCCTTCCCAGTCCCAAGTCCCCTTCCTCTCTCCTGCCTTGCCAGCTCCCTCTGCTGCCCCATCGCTTAGGGATCATAGAGCAGTCGGGTTGGAAAGGTCCCCCAAGAGTCATCTAGTCCAGCCCCCTGCCATGCAGGAATCACGTCCTCCTTGCATTCACGCCCTCCCTTTGCTCCATGCCTCAGGCCAGGCACATCTCTGTGACTGGAGAGCTGCCCCCCCCGGCACTTGTTATGCCTGTTGTGGTGGGCAGCTGAGCCAGGACCCCTGGCACCCCACTGCCCGGCAGTCTTCCCACAGGTGCCCCCCTGGTCTCCCTCCCTCTCCCTCTCCCCACACCCACCCAGGCGTGATTCTCCTTCCGGTCAGCCCGGCAGAGTCCTGCTCCCTTACCTCCAGTTCTTCGTATGGGGCGGCCCTTCCTCCAGGCGCAAGAGGGCATAACGGGCTGCGCTGAGGGACAGGCCCCGGATCCCGTCGCCCCACTCCTTCTCCGCTCTGCAAAGTCAGAGATCGTCCTCTGAGGCCCTTCGGTGTGTTCCTCCTCCACGAAAAGGCCCCCGGGGGGGGGCAACATGAGAACAGGGCCTATTCTGTGGTGGCTCCCTCTTTGTGGAATGCTGGCACTTTCACTTGGTCTTTAGGTGCCAGGCAAAAATGTTCCTCTTCAACCAGGCCTTTCACTGATTCAACTCTTTGTGGCCTCTTATCGAGTGTGGGGGGCGTTGTTTTTGTTTGTTACTATGCTGTGTATTTTTGTGTTTTGATATTATTATGTGTTAGGATTTAGCCAGAAGTCTGATTAAACTTTGCCAAACACGGAAACCCCCCTGGATTTACTTGGCAGAACTAGCTGGGTGGGCCATTAGCCGGGGACAAACACCAGTGATGGCCATCAAGGAAACCATCAGAGGTCAAGACTGCCAGCCAAGGGGGAGAGGGACCCCTTCTTTGTGGGGTGCTGGTGCGCAGAAGCCAAAGCCAGGGGTGGGTTTTTTTTGGGGGGGGGGAGTTCCTTGGAGTCTGTTTGCAGCGAGAAGGAGGGCAGAACTGCAAGTAAGCTGGGAGTGACCGGCTAGAAGCCAGAGAGGCAGAGGGTTGCTTTTTGCTGTCCTTTGCATCGAACGCTGCCCTTAAGGGGGGGGGAGCCAGACCCGCGTAGGATGCAAATGCTCTGCAATCCCTCCATCTAGCAGCATCAATAGAGCGATATATCCCAAAGACGCCACGGTCTCTGCTGTGTCTTATTGTCCCAGAAGACAACGCAAACCCTGGGGTATATAAATTTAATAATACATAAGGAGGGAGGGAGGGAGGGATAGAGATTTCAGGGAAGGTGGAGGAGAAGCCCCCCCCCCGCCCTGGAACTCGGGGGTTGATCGTGGGATTGCAGAGTTGGAAGGGACCCGAAGAGAGATCCAGCCCAACCCCCTGCAATGCCTGGGTTCTTCCCCCAGAAAAACACCCGGGGGGGGACCCATTAGCCCCCGACCCGCCAACTTACCCTCGATACTCAATGTATTTGTAGATGAGTCCTGCAATCAGCATGGCCACGAGCGCATAGTACCAGGAGCAGATGAACATCAGGGCCAGGCAGAGGCTCATGCCCAAGAAGGAGAGGGTCCTGTGGGCACCAGGAGGGAGGAGAGCTGAGCCGAGTCCAGAGGGGCACTGGAAGCCACCCAGGCCTCCCTCTCCAGGGCCCCGGGGAGAGAGCCCCTAATGGAGAACCAGAAGGAACGGCAGCTAGAGAATCCCAGCCCTTTGCCACTCACCAGTGGTAATACCGAAACCGCGGCCGCCAGTTGGGGGTCCTCAGCAGCGTCTGCACCGCGCAGGCCAGGTTGACGAACATGTAGCACATCAGGAAGAACCTGGGGGGGGGAAGCGCGGGCCTGAATGTGGGGGGAGGAGGAGAGAGGCTCCAAGCCACCCCTTCCCAGCGCCTGGAAAGAACTGCCCCACATGGGGAGGGCAGCAGTGGCAGACAGAGGAGGCTGCCCTAGCCTGAGGGATGCTCAGGACATGGCGAGGGGGCAGTCCGGCCTCTTCCTGGGTGCTGGAGAGAGACCCCCTGCCCCATGCTCAGAGGGGGCCCCAGAGGTCCCAGGAGGGGGAGGGGCGTACATGGAGAGGATTGGGGCCACCTCGTCCAGGGAGGCAATGAGGATGCCTATTTCGCAGATGCAGGCGGTGAGCAGGAGGGCCCAGGTGGGTTCCCCGTTGGCCTTGCCGTGCCCAAAGACCTGCGGGGAGAGGAAGAGAGAAGGCAGAGAGAGACTGAGCAGGAGGAGGCAGAATGGCCAAAAATTGGTTGGACTGAAAAGAGGGTTAGGCAAATTCATGGAGGAGGAGAGGGCTATGGGTGGCTCTACTCTGATTCCACGGTCAGAGGCAGCAATGCTCCTGAAACCACAGGAGGCTCAGAGCCTGCTTGTGGGTTTCCCACTGGGGCATCTGATTGGGCACTGTGAGAACAGGATGCTGGGCTAGATCCTGCAGGCTCCCCTGATGTTCTTATGAAGGGGACAGCCAGACATGATTATGCGCTGACAGCAGCCCAGCAGATGAGATCCAGACCTGTCCCTGTTCGGCCTCCACTGCCAGAGCAAAAGACGGTTCCCCGTTCCAGGGTGCAGCCAGCCAAGACTTCCGGGAGTTGATCCGAAGTCCCCTCTCGGGTTATCGTCCGATCCCTCCTGCTCCATAATTTGAGCCTTTTATTTTTTGCAAAATCACACAAGGTTTTTTTTAAATTCCAAACTTTGCTCAGCTCTTCATGGTGACACTTTTCTGATTTTGCCTCCTCATTCCTTTTAGCAGAAAGGCAATGCCAAGTTGTTCAGGGTCCTTCAAACAAAAATGGAGCACAAAGAGCTCCAAAAAGGATTTCTCTGAACTGAGTGAACCAGCACTAAAAATGGCAAATGCAATCCAGTGTGATTAAAAGACATTTACAGTGGTACCTCTGGTTGCAAACAGGATCCGTTCCGGAGCCCCGTCCGCAACCTGAAAGGTCTGCAACCTGAAGTGCCGCATCTGAGCATGTGTGCGACGTAATTCGGCGCTTCTGCGCATGACATCATTTTGCGCATCTGCGCATGCGCAAATTGCCGAACCCGGAAGTAACCCGTTCTGGTACTTCTGGGTTTGGGGCGTTCGTATCCTGTGACAAATGCAACCTGAAGCAATCGTAACCAGAGATACGGCTGTATTTCACAAATACACTCATGGAGTTTGAACTTGCAGTGACTGACCAGGAAGGAGCCTTTGAGGTTGTAGTGAACGGCTCCATGAAAATGTCACCCCAGTGTGTGGCAGCCACGAAAAGGGCAAATTCCACACTAGGGAACGTCTGTCATAGATGCTACTTGAGAATCCTGCATTGCAGGGGGTTGGACTAGATGACCCTCAGGGTCGCTTCTAATTCTACGATTCTATGGAAACAAAACTGACACTATCATAAGGCTGTTATACAAATCTATGGTGCAGCTACACTTGGCACGCTGTGTATAATTCTGATTTATGGTTGGGAAACCGAATGAATGGGGGAGTCACGGCTCTACAACACATGGGCAAGAGCTCTGGGGGTGGGGTGTCCTTGCTAGGTGGGCCCCAGCTGCCCCCTGTATCAGCCCCATTGCCTCCTCGCTCTCCTTTTGCTGTGGGGCCCCAGGCAGGAGTCAAGACAGCCCCAGCCCCCCTGGCAGCCGAGGAAACAGCTTTGGGCGAGAAGCTGCGGGGGGGGGGGGGAGAAAGGACCTTGTAGCTTCTGTCTCCAGAGCACCTTGCGAAAAGTGTTGCGTGGCAGACAAGGTGGATGTGGCAGGTGCAGCAGAAGCAGCTGACACCTCTGGCTACTTGAAGGGGACACCTCAAGGGCAGGAGGAGGCGCAGGAGCAAAGGGGGGGGCGGCGTCCAAACCCTCAAGGCTCAGCGAGGAGGGGGCTGTGGGAACCGAGCACGGGGGCACTGCAAGGGCGGAAGAAGAAGCAAAAGATGAAGGCCAGCCTCCTCCCTCCCTCCGGAGGCCAGAAAGCATCTCAAGGTGGGACCAGATGTTAACTAGGACGAAAAGGCAGCTGAACCGCTCCAGACTTCCTTTGCTGCAGTCTTTGCAAATCAGCTTACGAACACAAGAGCATAAGCAGAGTCTGCTGGTTCAGGCCAAAGGGAGCCCATCTAGTCCAGCCTCCTGTTCTCACAGGGGCCGACCGGGTGCTTCTTCCGGGGAAGCTGCAGGCAGGACCTGAGCACAAGGGCAATTCTCCCCTCCTGGGGTTTCCAGCAACTGGTGCCTCCGACCACGGAGCCAGAGCCCTCTCCTCCTCCATCCGTTTGTCCATCCAGGTTGGCGGTCACCCCTGTCTTCTGGGAGAGGGAGCTCCATAGCTTGACTTGGCTTCTGGCGCACAGCTGGAGACAGGGAACAAGGCTAGACCCAGCCTGGCACAAACCCAGCACGATGCTCCCCCTGTTCATCCTGCACCCGCTCGGGCCTTAGCTGGGTTGATGCCTCCGCTCAAGAGGGGCTTCGCCATCCAACCAATGGAGATGCTGGCGCTGAGATTGGCAGGGGAAAGCTGCCTGTTGTCAGGGGCCCTGGGCTTGTTTTCCTTTGTTTCTGACACCTTGAGATGTTTCTGTCGGAGGCAGTTGGAGCGTTGCATGTCGGAAACCCCTGCTCCGCCACAAAACTCCCTGTGCGGCCTCGGGGGCCCTTGGGGGGGGCAGCCATGGCCACGGCTCAGGTGGCTTTTAAAGGGACGAGACACAGGGATGGAGAATTAATTGCTGCTGCTATAATTTGGCTATTGTTGGGGGTATATTGGAAAACTAATAAAATATTTACAAAAGAAGAGATAGATGGGTGAAGGAGGAGGAGGAGGAGCAGCAAAAACTCTTTCAGGGGCCTTTAGCAAAAGGGAACTTCCAGGCTACCTCTGAGGACCAGTTGCTGGGAATTATAGGAATTATCTGTGGGCTCCTCTGGACGCCTCCGACTGGCCACAGAGGGAGCAGGAGGACACAAGAAGTGCCGGCTGGATCAAGCCAAGGGCAAACTGGTCCACCATCCTGCTCTCCCAGTGGCCAACCCGTGGGAAGCCAGCAAGCGGGATCCAAGCATGAGAGCAACTCTCCCCTCCTGTGGTTCCCAGCAACTGGGATTCAGGAACATGGCTGCCTCCGACTGGCAGGCAGAGAAGAGCCAGCCTGGCTAGGAGCCCTCCAGGGCCCTCTCCTCCACTAATCCTATTGAGGAAAACTCCTTGGCCTGATCCTGCTGAGGGTGCAAGGAGGGCTGGAACGCACCCTGTCCAACCAACCACTTGCTGTGTGCGCACACACCCGTGTGCATGTGTCTGTGCCCGTGTGTGTGCGCGAGAGAGAGAGAGGGAGGTGCAGGGAGGGGGCACAGGAGTGGAGGCGGGAAAGCCGACGTCTCCTCCTGTTAACCAGCGGGGCTCGTCCCTCAAGTGAAGACTGCAAAAGAGGCAGCTGAGGAGGGAGTTTAAAATTAGCCGTGAGTCCCTGTCGGCTGTCAGCTTGGATTTGTGGAGATGTGGCTCACTAAGTGCGCCGAGTGCACCGAGAGACTGTGGGGCCCACAACCCACACCCAAGCCAGATACACACACACACACACACACACACACACACACACACACAGAGCAAATCAGGCCAAATCAGACGGGGGAGCTGGGCCAGGATCAAAACCAATTGCATCTCTATCCCACCTGCTTCTCCAAGGAGCTCAAGGTGTCCTCTGCCCCTCCTCATGTTAATCCCCACAACAACACTGAGAGGGAGGCTAGGCTGCGAGGCAGGGACGGGCCCCCAAGGACTGACACTCCTGGTGAGCTTCATGGCCGGGTGTGTGTGTGTGTGTGTGTGTGTGGATTTGAACCCTGGTCTCTCTCCCAGGTGCTGGTCCGACCCTCTAAGCACTGTGCCGTTCCCACCTTTTCCCGCTACTAGGAAAAAAGACCTCTGTACGTCAGTTGCAATAAACAGTCTGAAGCAGTTATTTAAAAGGCCAATTAGAAACAAACATTTAAGTTACATTATATAGATACACACACACACATATATAATAAAGAGTATAAAAATGCATACTTATTAAAACCACTTCTCAAGATTATGGGTTAAAGTTATGAGCCTGGAAAGTGCGCTGGAACAAAAACATTTCTAGCCCGTAACAGTGCAGTGAAAGGGCCTGCCTTGTATCAATGGGCAGGGAGTTCCAAAGAGTAGGCCGATTTCTGGAGGTGTGGAATTAGCATCATGTGACATGGGGGGGGGTACTCTGCAGATCCCAGCCCCTGAGTGGGCACGTTTGGGGATGAGGCTGCACAGAGTGACCTGAGGCCACAAGTGTAGGAAGGAAGAAGACCCCCCCCCCCGATTCTTTTCTCCTGTGGGCATTTCCCCACTTCTATATTCTGCAGGAGGGGGCAGGGTACCCCCCCCAACACACACCCCAAAATATACCTTCCCCACAACTCACCCTTGACTGCACCAGGAAGGGTCTTCCTGACTGTCCCCCACCCCGTGATGTGGCCACGCTCCTCCCTTCCCCGGCGGAAGGGGCCCCCCTTCCAGGCAGGCACTTACCCGCAGGAAGGGGACGATGCCGTCGCGAGAGATGGCCTGCAGCAGGCGAGGGGCCCCCGTCAGGCTCTGCAGCCCAGCTCCGCAGGTGGAGAAGAAGGACCCGAAGACGATGACCCAGGGGGAGGGCCAGGCCAGGGTGCCCACCACCAGGTTCCCGCTCACGGCCTCGCCAAACCTGCAGGGGCAAAGTGGCCGGGCTGAATTGACGGGCAAGCTCTGCGTTTTGGACATTTGCGTCTTCAGTGCTTTGGGGCACAGCTCCTCGTGGGGAAAGCGGCACGTCTGGGGAGACTCAGCGACAGCCTGGGCTGCCTTTACTCTCTGAGTAACTCACAAGGGATGTCTGGAAGGGAGCGGCTTTGGTGCACCCCAGGCCCCCTCCCAGGAGTCAGTGGGAGGGTGGTGGCAGCAGCAGCTGGCAGAGAACAAGACCCACTGGCAGCCCTGCAGGGCTGTTGCGGTGCAGTTGGCAATTTTATTATTTCCATTTTTATTTTATTGATTTGCTAACAAACCTAAAGTGCAAGCCTGACTAAAAAGAAGGAATCAAAGACTTAACCCACAAAGCGCCTCAGCCTGGAAGGACAAAAGCGAAGAAGAAAAGGACACAAAGCAGGAGAGGAAAGCAGTCACTCGCACAAAGATTCCCTTTGCAAATAATCGAGATATTTTAAAAATAAATAAATAAATAAATAAAGGCACTCTCCAGCTGCGTGTCCCATCGTTATAAAGGTTCCGTATGGCCCTAACTGAGCTGGTGGCCCTCGATATTTGTATAGGGGAATAAAGCCATTAGTATTATGACCCAAAAATGTCAGTGGCGGCTGCAGCAGCACCTTGGGTGGCCTAGATAGGGGAAGGGCAGGCTGCATTCCTGCTGCCAGGAGGGAGCTCAGCGCCACAGGCAGCAGCCGAGGCCGGCATCCTGCGGGGCAAAGAGAGCAGGGAAGCGGGAGGGGTCCGTTTGCAGGGCGGCGGGGGGGGGGGTGTCGGGGTGGCTGCACGAGGCACAGAGTTTTCTGTCTTCCAAGGACTTAGCAGGGGGGGCCCCTCTAAAGACCACTGCCCTGCTTTGCTTATGCTCTTCATGCTGCACATTTTACGTTTTGCGCTGCAAACATTCTCTTGATGTAGGGCGGCATATGCATTTATTCTTATTTATTAAAGTTATATGCCAAAGGCCACAGGGCAGTTTGCAACAAGAGAACGCAAATTTGAAAACGTAACGACGTTATCATAAGATCCTTGCGTTTCCCACAACAATAGCACAAAAAAAATACCCCCCCACAGACATGTTTTATCAACCTGAGGCCTGGTATTATCATTTTATAAATTACTATTATTCTTCATATATATGCCAGGAGGCCAGGGGTCCCCCAGCCCAGAAAGACTCAGCCATGGAGAGAAGAACGCTTACTTGTCTCGAAGCACGACGCCCTCGATGCAAGCGCCAAAGAGGATGACGGAGCTGATGTCTGCGGGAGCGTTAAGGAAGGGGTCTGGGGCTGCTGGAAGCTCTGCCTGGTCCTGAAGGACGCCCCCCCCCCCCGGGGACCAGGCTGGGGGGAATCAGGGCAGGTGCTGGCATGGGGTGACAGAAGGGCGGTTTGTGGTGAGAGGGGTCGCCTGTCGGAGATTATTTAGCTGTGGCTCCTGCATTGTAGGGGGTTGGGCTAGATGACCCTTGGGGGTCCCTTCCCACTCGATTCCCACCCCATGGTTCTGTGCTGCCATTGGGGCCGCTTGCTGTCTTCCTTCTCGACGTGGGAGCTCTTCCTCCCTCGTCTTTGGGTCGGCGTCTCAAAGAGCCAAAAGAGCAGAGATGCGTTTAAAGGGCTGGTCTGGAGCTGAAGGCAAGGAGGGCCTCAAAGGGGTCCAGGGAACACCTGGAAGGCACCTATTTATTATTGGCTTATTCCATAAAATTTATACGCCGCTTGATTGGAAAAACAGGCGGCACCTCAAAGCGGTTTACAAAGGAAAAACAGTAACAAGAAAAATTAACAGATTTTTTGGGAAGGTGAATACAACAGCAGACCAAAAACAGACTAAATCACGCGTTAACTTTCTAACTGAGCTTGTCTAAAGAAAAACACTTTTAGCCGGCCCCCCAGAAAGTGCCTGCCTGGTATCAATAGGCAGGGAGTTCCAAAAGTCGCATTCTTACACATGCAGAAGGGGTATTTATGTGGCAGCTGCTTGTGCAGATCAAAGCAGTCAGGTGGGCTCATGTGGGGCAAGGCAAACGTCCCGTCCCCATAGATGGAGGCGGCCCCTGCCATATGGGCATAGGGACTCCTGGCCCAACATGTGCCCAAGCAGCTTCCCTGGCAGGTTCCCTCTTATCAATATGTGTGTGTGACACAGAGACTGTTTTTTTTTGGGGGGGGGTGTCTCGCTCTGGGGCATCAAGCCAGCAGCCCCTGAATTGGCCACCCAGGTATCACCTCTGTCAGCTGCCTGAGCCACATCTGGGGCTGCCGACAGCAGAGGGGCGCAGGACCAGCCAGCCCGGTTCTCCAGGGCCCCCAGCCTCCCTCTGGGAACAGGGGCAGGCCGCCCGGAGGCAAAGGATACAGACTGCGGACGTGGTGGCGATGGCGAGGATGGTGCCCGTGGGGATGGACTTCTGAGCGTCACGCAGGTCTCCAGACCTGTTGGAACCAGCCATGATCCCTGGGAAAGAGGGAGGAAAAGGTCAGTTGGAAGGGACCCCCAGGGTCATCTAGTCCAACCCCCAGCAATGCAGGAAACACAGCGAAAGAATCCCCAACAAATGGCCATCGAGCCTCTGTTTGGAAAACTCCAAGAAAGGAGAGCCCCCCACCTTCCCAGGGAGTCTTTTCCCCTGTCAGACAGCTCTGATCGCCAGAAATTTTCCCCTAACGTTTAGCTGGAATCTCCTTTCTTGTAACTTGAAGCTATGGATTCGAGTCCTGCCCTCCAGAGCAAGAGAAAACAAGCTTGCTCTCTCTTCCATGCGACAGCCCTTCAGATATTTGAAGGCTCCTCTTTTTCAAGCTAAACACTTTTCCAAACTCACCACTGGACACTATATTCCAGGTGAGAAGAGAAGGTCTGGGGGGCAGAGGCCTCCTCATTGGAGAGCATCTCCTGGATCCTTGAAGAGGAAGGGGCTGGTCGGCAGGCGGGGGGCGGGGGCGGGGAGGGGCTTCTGATTCTGGTGCCCAGCTGAGCCCTCCGCCAGCTTCCCTCTCAGGTGCAGATGTGAGATCTCTTCCTCTCGTTATCGTGGCCCAATTAATGCCAGCTGCATGTGAGGGTGCCCTGCGCCTCTGCCTTGTAACAAGGTCAGGCCAGGACCGGGGCTGCCGTGGGGGCTCCCTCTGCGGAAGCATTGCAGGACAGAGCATTGCCCCCAACCCCAAAAAAGGGTTTCGTGAGGGGCACAAAGAGGGGAAGAGGCTGCAGTGTCAGGGATCTCAGCCCCTCGAAGGACGTGGAGTTCTCAAGGGAGGAGTGAGGAATTTGGCTCAATTCAAGTGCGAATGGGAAGCGGACTCATCTGCACATTCCAAAGCAATCTGCTGACGGAAACTCAGCCCTCCTTTGAAATCCACCTTTCTCTGAATTTTGCAATGCCCTTCTGCAACCCAATAAGCTGCACAAAATTGTGTCTATTCCGGGAAAGTATATGCAATGCATAGGCTAGCGAATATTTTAGAAATGCATTGTGTCAGAGGAAAATGCATGCAAAAAATTGTGTGTTAGCAAAAGTGTGTACTGAAATGCTAACAAGTTTTCATGATTTTTTTGTTTTGTTTTTTGGCGTTTAAAAGAACACCACCCCACAAACTCCTGCAGAAATGTGAAGGACTGAGCCTCGCATGGGACACAAGAGAAGCTGAAATCGACAGGGTCGCCGACCCCTGACCTTTGCCCCAAAGGTCTTGCACTGCTCCCTCCCCAGGACTTGAGGAGTGGGCTGCGGGATGACCCTTTCCCTGCCCTCCCCAGTGTCTGGGGGCTCGTGAGGCAGCCCCCCTCCCAGCCTCTGAACTGGGGTGGGGGCTGCTGAGCTTCTCAATCCTCATCTGCCTGAGAAGCTGCCTGGGGTTCTCAGGACAGCCGGGGAGGAGCGGGGGGTCCATCAAAGCGGCCCGAGGTCCAGGGCTCCATTTATTGTGTTGGGGGCAAAAAGCCCCTAACTTCCCCAGCCCCCATATGCCTGGAGGGTGGGACAACCGAGAGCTGGAGGAAGCGCTGAGCTCCCGAGGGCTGCTCCTTCCCCAGGCACCCTCCTCACCTGTGCCCCCGGAGACCCTGCCCCCACCTGCGCCCGGGCGTCACCCCCACTGGAGTCCCTTACCTGTGACGGAGGGGAAGTAGATGCCCACCAGGAGGGTGAAGTAGGAGGTCATGTCACTGAAGACGTAGGGCTGCTCCATGTCCAGCAGGGCGTCTGCAGGGGCCGCTGAGGTCAGCCCAGACTTCTCAATTACCACCCCTTTGGGCAAGTAGGTGCTCCAGAGGTTTTCTGTGGGGGGAGACGCCATGAAGTGGGATGGGTGGGTGGGTGGCTGCCATCGTCAGGAGGTGGCTCCACCCTCTACGCCTGTGGAGGACGGCCCCCCAACCCACTACCAAGCCCCCCACCTTGGGCTGGCTTTGGGCACCGCACAAGTGGCCGGGTCCCCTTCCGCCTTCTTGCCGGAAATGCCACTAGTCCTGCCCCCAGAGCCAGTCTGAGGCCTCTGCCCCCCTCCTTGCCACCTTGCCCCCCCCCTGGGCAAGCAGCAGCAACTCACCTGCCAGGAGGTCAGGGAAGTGCCTCTGCCCCATGGCTCTCTCGGCTCTTGGGTGCCCTTACGGTTTTATGGGGCACCGCCTTGATAGATTTTTTTGTGGGTTTACAGATATTCTTACAAAGGTGTAAATGAACTGTGCCACCCTCCCCATCCTGGAGACACAGCCATGGGAAAGCTGAGAGCCAGCGTGGTGTAGTGGTTAGAGTGCCGGACTAGGACCGGGGAGATCAAGGTTCGAATCCTAATTGATGCATGCTAACAGCTTATTTATTCGTCTTGGGTTGGGGCATTGTTGAGGGGAGTTTTGTTGGAGGGGGTGTTGTTGCAGATGATACAATATTTTTGTATCTTTATTTTAGATTTATGTGGCAGTTGTTCAGTTTGGTTGTTTGGCGACATACAAATAAAATGATTGATTGACTGATCCTCACTCGGCCAATAATTCCCTGGAGGCGACCTTGGGGGCCAGTTGCCACCGCTCAGCTCAGCCTACCTCACAGGGTTGTTGTGAGGATTAAACAAGGAGGGGGAGAAAACACCACCTTGAGCTCCTTGGAGGAAAAGGGGGGATATTCAGGCAATAGATGAAGAGAGCTGTCCACCTGCCCAGGTCCCCCGCACCTTTTGGGGCTCCCCTCTCTCCAGTGTTGCCACAGAGAGTCCTCCTCCTACCTTGGATGAGGCCGGAAGCGGCTCCCGGGATGCCCTGGATCTCGGTGACGTTGTTGAGGGCGAAGTATTCGTCGCAGGAGGCGTTGAGGAAGCGGGAGGAGCAGAAGAGCCCCCAGAGCTGGGAGCCAATGGTCTCGTTGCCCTCCTGGACCACCTTGGTGCATATGTCAAAGCCGTCGCGGGACAGAGTCCGGTTGCCCAGCAGGCAGATCCTGGGAGGGGGAGCAGGGCGGGGTGGGGTGGGGGTCACCTCTTGCCGCCTCCTCGCCAGAGGGGCCGCCCTGCAGGTTCTTGCCCCTTCCCCACGCGAAGGAGAGGAGGGAGTATTTACTGACTTATTTATAGGATTGTAGAGAGCCCAGTGGGAAGGAGAGTACTCATATGGAGACACCCCCCCCACTTTAATAATAATAATAATAATAATAATAATAATAATAATAATACAATAGTCCTTCAGGTATTTATACTTTAAAGTGAGGATTCCCAAGAAACCCGAGGCATTTCTGTTAGGTATCGTCAGACCAGAGCTCCTGAAGGAATTGTTTAATTTGTTTCTGTATGCTACGACAACGGCAGAAATAGTCTATGACTGCGCAAAAATGGAACGAAGAAGAAGTTCCCACGAAAGAAGGCTGGCTTAGGAAGATGAGGGGATATATGCTGAGATGGCGAGACTAGCTGAGAATTAGGGAACAAAACAGGGGGGAAAGAAATTCTTGAAGGATGGAAATATTCTGAAAAAATATCATGGTTGTGTTAAAATGCATGCAGGATTTGAAGTATGGGAACAGACGAGAATTTGCGGTTTAATAATTTAGAATTGACGTGTGTAAATGATAAAAGAGAAGTAACACTGCAGCTTTATAATGGAATGAAAGAACACTCAAGGGATATGAGAGATAGGTTTGGATGGTCTTTCCAAAGAATTTGGAAAATTTGGAAAAAAATATTATTAATAATAAATTATATTTTAAAAAGAAATGGGCCGGGGGGGTTCTTCCTCTTTGGCACTTACGGGAAGCTGGGCGGGTCGAAGGCCGACTTGATGACTCCGGCGTAGATGGCCAGGATGGAGAGGATGACGCAGCCCAGGAAGACCAGGGCGAACTTGTTGACGTACTTGACGCCCACAAAGACCACGGTGGCCATGCAGGTGAGCACACACGTCCCGTAGACACGCATGTTGTTGAGCATGGCGGCCGCTTCTCCGCTGGCGTCCTCGGCCTTGAATATGGCCATCGGGGGGAAGATGTAGGCCTGGCAGAGAGGAAGGAAGGAGACCCAAGTCAGAGGAAGACCCTCAGAACCACAACAGTGTGGGGCTGGAAGTGGCCCCAGGGACACGGAGAACATCAGGAGAGCTGCTGGATCAGGCCAAGGGGGGCCCACCTAGTCCAGCAGGCGGTTCTCATGGCAGCCAAACAGACGCCCATCATGGGAAACCAAGGAGCAGGATCCGAGCAACAGAGCCACTCTCCCCTCCTGTGTTTTCCAGCAACTGGGATTCAGAAGCAGGGCTGCGTCCAACTGTGGAGGCAGAGCAGAGCCATCCTGCCTAGGAGCCCTCGATAACTTTTTCCTCCATGAACTTGTCTTGGTGGCCATCACTGCCTCCTGCAGGAGGGAGTTCCACAGTTTATCCACTGTGGGACGGACTCCAACATTCAGTTTCATTGGATTCCCGTGAGTTCTAGTGTTGGCGGGGGGGGGGGGAGCTTTTCTGTGCCGTACATAATTTTAAACTAAACTATTATTAGTAATATTAGTAGTAGTGCTTCACCTGTAGATCTTAGCAGGGTTCACATCATTAAAATACAACATAAAAACAAAAAAACACATCATAAAACAAGAACAAACCCATAGCCCCCCACTCCCCACCAACTGCACAGTCCCCAATGCTGCCCCTTTCTTCCTAGGGGAGTTCCTCTAAACAACAACAACAACAACAACAACAACAACAACAACAACAACAACACCGTTTTGGTCTAGTCTTGCAATGCAGGAATCACAGTTAATGAATCCCTGGCAGATACCCCCAACCTCGACTTAGAAACCTCCAAGGAGGAGGAGGAGGAGGAGGAGGAGGAGGAGGAGGAGGAGGAGGAAGAAGAAGAAGAAGGAAGAAGAGTTTGGATTTGATATCCCGCTTTTCACTACCCGAAGGAGTCTCAAAGCGGCTAACATTCTCCTTTCCCTTCCTCCCCCACAACAAACACTCTGTGAGGTGAGTGGGGCTGAGAGACTTCAGAGAAGTGTGACTAGCCCAAGGTCAGCCAGCAGCTGCATGTGGAGGAGGGGAGACACGAACCCGGTTCCCCAGATTATGAGTCTACCGCTCTTAACCACTACACCACACTGGTCGCCTTCCAAGGCAGTCCATTCCTCTGTCAGAACAGCTCTTGCCCTCCAAAAGTTCTTCCTGGTGTTCAGTTGGAATCTTTTTTCTTGCACTTTGAATCTCTGGAGCAGCACAAAAAAACTGGCTCCGCCTTCAGTGGGGCAGCCCTTCGGGTACCTCTCCTGCCATGTCTCAGAAGTGGACCAAGCAGCTCCCCAGAAGGGCGAGGGGTGGGCCCAGCTGAAGGGGGGGTGCGGGAGGGTCTCCTTCACTGACCTCGCACAGGGTGCCGTGGGGAACCCTTCAGAGAGGCTCCATGGGGCTGGTGGGGGGGGGGGAATCTGTCCTTGCTTCAGTCAAATGAGGGCAGGGCTGTGCATCTTGCGAACCAGCGGGGAGGGGGGCACCCCTACCCACAAGCCGCAAAAACGGGTTCTGGGAGCCCCCAGATGCAGATGAGCTTATTGCACCAGAAGGAGATTAAATCACCCCAGCTCATTTTAATGCTTTTAATGTGGGTGACAGCTCCCCAATCTCAGGGTGATAATTAATCTGTGAAAGGATATATGCCATGGACTGTCAGTTCACATATATTCACGGCAGACGCATAATTCTGTACTCGGGTGTCTTGGAAACGCAAGTTATTTAATATATGTGATAAGTGCAGAAAGGACCTCTTTAGCAAGAGCTTGGGTGAGAGGGTGACATAAATGATCCCATTTGCACCTAGAAATTGGGAAGAGTGAACTCTGACGCTGAGCACTGGGAATATGGAAATATGCGAAGGGCTCCTCTCGGAAAAGGATGGGGCATGCCTGTGGCTTTCTAAAAGGCATGGCAGGATTTTCCATGGTGGTTTAATTCTGATTGCAAATGTTTCCTGAGAACAGTGTCGTGGTTGGAAAGCCCGGAGATGTGAAGGGGAGTGGGTTTCTCCAGCCTGATCCTCCTCACAGAGTCCGCTGCCAGCTGACCCTCCCCTCCTTGCCCAGAAAGGGCTGCGGGGGGGGGGGGGGGCTGCGGAAAGTGAGGAGGGGGTCTTGCAGGGGGGGGGGAATTGCATCTGCTGACAGGGACAAGCTCTGCATCCAAAACGCCCCCAGCTTCATTATATTCTCCCTTTTACAGGGAGACAAAAGCAGAAGTGAAAAAACAGGCACGATATTATGCCAGAGAGAGCAAATGAAGGATACCGAGATGAGATATCAGGTCACTAAAGCTTTTTGCTTACATCTCCTAAAAGAAAAAAAGGGGAGACAGGACAGCTATTCTCCTGCCTCAGGATCCAGTGTCATTATTTAGGTTTGCTTTTAAAAAAACATATCTATTTCTAGTTCCTTAGACGTGAGTCTTTCACGAACTCCTTTTCTCTTCCAAGGCAGGGATTGCATTGTATATTCTTAAAGAATCTCTTTTCATGGAATTGTAGAGCTGGGAGGGACCCCAAGAGTCATCTACTTCCCTCCTGACTCTCTGCTTTCTGTGGACCAAAATGAAACCCAGAAGCCACTGTTTGCAATGCAGCCGCCATGCCAGGACCCACTCAGGTATTCTGAGGTGGTTCTGCTTCGAGAACAAGGCTGCGTTGCACAAGGGCTCCTCAGGGCAGCAGCAAAGAGATTTTTGGAAAGAATTTGATATTTGAAAAATGCGGAGGGGGGGGGAGCACTGAAGTCATCATGGGGGAAATCAGAACTTTGTTAGACTTCCTCACCCTCCAGCTTCACTCTTCCTTGCCAAAGTTGGCTTTTGGTATCTTTATTTTAGATCGTGTGGAAATTGTTCAGTTTGGTTGTGCACTTTTAAATGTTGCATTTATCGTTTATGACAACTTTTGTTATGTTGCCGTTGTGCATTTTTCCCACGCTGCAAGCACCTTGAGCATGATTTGAACTGCAACAAAAAGGATCTGCCCCGTTTGAGAAGCGTTATGGTTTGGCAGGGGGGAAGCCACACACAGAAGGATAAGAAGGAAGGCAGGGCACAGGAGCTCTGCCAGCTGAACAGCTTCACCATCACCAGAAGGACTTGGAAATTGGCCTGGCGGGGGTTAAACAAGACACTTTTTTAATGGACCCCCCCACCCAGTGAAGGCCAAGGGGCTTGGGGTCCCGTGCCCAAGGGAGGTGGCACCCGACTGCCACCCTGCAGTGCCCCTGCCGGCCCTTGCTGCCGTCGGTCTGCCTGCCGCCACTCGCCAGGAGAATCTCTCAATCTCTATTTAAAAATTGCTTTATCTATCTATCTATCTATCTATCTATCTAATCTGTAACACTTTCTCACAGTCTTCTTTTGGTTGCTATGACTTCCTGCCAATTCCATATAGCTTTAAGTGTGTACAGGTATTTATCTAGCACACTATTCACCTCTGTTTTTAATAATTACTTATTAAAGATATTTTACTTTCTTAAACTTATTAAATAGACTACAGAAGCTATTCAAAGGTTGCCACAGATTTCATGCTATTACAATCTTTAACGTAACTTTTAAATAAACCCTATTTATTTAAAATCCAGAACTTTGGCCACTTCATGAGAAGAGAAGACTCCCTGGAAAAGACCCTAATGTTGGGAAAGATGGAGGGCACAAGGAGAAGGGGATGACAGAGGACGAGATGGCTGGACAGTGTTCTCGAAGCTACAAACATGAATCTGACCAAACTGCGGGAGGCAGTGGAAGACAGGAGTCTGCATGGTCTCTTATTTTTCCTGATAGCTTAGCCAGCTCTGTGTATTCCATTCATTTTTGTTGCCCCTCTGACTTTGATGATATCTTTCCTCCTTTCCAATTTGCGGCTATTAAAATTCTTGTGGCCACTGTTGTGTATAAAAATAGCTCCCTTACATTCTTTGGTATGTCAGGACCTAATACTCCAAGAAGAAAAGCCTCTGGGTTTTTTTTTTTTTAATAAACAAAACCTTAAACATTTTTTTTTTTAAAGTTCCATATATATTTCATCCCAGAATCCCTTATTTTTTTTGCATGTCCACCACGTATGCAGCATAGATCCCACTCACCAGCAGAATCTCGATGGTGCCCAGGATGTACATGGCACCTGCAAAAGTGGTGCCCAGGTAGAAGCAGAGCCCCACAGCACCCCCAAACTCAGGGCCCAGAGAGCGGGAGATCATGTAGTACGACCCGCCAGCTGGAGAGAGAGAGAGAGAGGGAGAGAGAGAGAGGGAGGGAGGGAGACTTCAGCTTTTATATACGCATAAGCATATTGTCAGGGAACCGTCACTTTCCAGCGGGGTGGTGCAGGGGCTGTGGAAATACAGAGAGCCCCAGCGCCACGGGGGAGAGGCAGGAAGCTGGTCAGGCGAGAAGGCGGCTTGAGTATGCTACAGAGTCCCAGCGCTCACCTAGCCACAGGGGCGTAGCAAGCCTCTGCGCTGCCGGGGGGGGGGCTGCGGTTCAGATTCACCCCTCCTGGGGGAGGGGCACGATGCATGCATCATGATGTCGTCGTGACGTCTCGATGCACGTGGATGCCGTTGAAAGGGGGAATTTCCCCCTTTCTGCGGCTTTTTTCGGCGCGAGGGGCAGGCCAGTGAGGAGGGGGCGTCACGCTTGTCCCTGGCATGATGCCCCCTCCTCGCTGGCCAACCAGCCGCCGAAAAAAAGCGGCGGAAAAGGGAAAAAAGGGAAGCAGTGCAGGTGCTTGAACGCGCCTGCTCTGCTTCCCTTTAGCCCCCCCCCAGCGGTTTTTATCGGCCCGAGGGGTGGGCCAGCGACAAGCATGACACCCCCTCCTCGCTGGCCCGCCCCTCGCGCCGAAAAATAGCCGCTGGAAGGGGGAAAGAGGAAAGCATGGCGCTTCCATCATCCCAGTTGCGTAGAGGGGTGAAATGCAAAGAGGGGAGAAGAAGGCTTGGGGGGCCAAAGTTCTTTCGCTGGGGGCGCCACTTCCCAAAGAGCGCCACTTCCGGAATCTGGGACTGACTAAGCAGGTCATGGATTTTGGAGCTCTGCACTGTACATATTGCACTAATAATAATAATAATAAATTTTTATTTATACCCCGCCCTTCCCCACCAAACCGGGCTCTATTAAAACCGGGGACTATTAAACTTGTAAATAGAAGGAAGAGTCCTGCCTCGTTACTCATGAGAAACCACCACCCAAACCTTACACATATATATGCATAAGCATAAAAAGAGATGCAGGTGGTGCTGTGGTCTAAACCACAGAGTCTACGGCTTGCCAATCAGAAGGTCGGCGGTTTGAATCCCCACGACGGGGTGAGCTCCCATTGCTCAGTTGCAGCTCCTGCCCACCTAGCAGTTCGAAAGCACATCAAAGTGCAAGTAGATAAATAGGTACCGCTCCAGCAGGAAGGTAAACGGCCACCAGGAAGAGTGCCGAGGAAGACCCCCCCTCCCCTTGGCCTGGGGCTCTGCGTTTGCAGGTGGACAAACACAGAGACACAAAGGACTCTACCCACCTGGCACGACTCCATTGGTGGCAATGGCACTCATGGAAATGGCCGTCAGCATCGTCTGTGAGGAGGGAAAGGCAGAGAGGTTGGAGAGGGGCCTGGGACTTGCAGTGGAAGAGGGTCTGGTGGGGGGAGGATTAGAACTGCAGAACTGGGAGGGACCACAAAGAGCCATCTAGCCCAACCCCCTGCAATGCAGGAATCCCAATGAGCGCCAGGTCGGACCTTCTGGGTTTACCTCTTCCCAAAGCATGTCAAGGCAAGACCCTCCGGTTCCCCACGATTGTTTTTTTCCAGCTTCTGGATGATGGAGAGTGGAGACGGCACGGGGGGGTCAGGGGGTCACTGGTGGAGGAAGAGGAGTGCAGGGGGAGCGCACAGCCCCCAGCAGCACGATCCCGGCAGGGTGCCATCACAGCTGCCCCCTGCCCGCACTGGGCACCATGCCCCTGCAGGTGGCGTGCCCTGCCCCCAGAATGCATGCCAGCCCTGCCCCCGCCTGCTCTCCACCCCCTGAGGGGTTCACTGGGAAGCCAAGGGCCAGAGGGAACCCCAAGTAGGACAAGGCACAAGAAGCACAGCCAGGAAAGTGGCCCCAGGGAGGTGGAGATGGACGGGGGCTGAGAAGCAGGTGGTGGTGAGAACATAAGGACATTCGCATCTGGCAGAAACCAGTCTTTTGGTGCGGCAGCACTTGCACTGTGGAACTCCCTGCCTCTTGACATCAAGCAGGCACACTTGTTGTGTTAAAACATCATTGTTTGGACAAGCCCGCCCAGACATTTAGGGTGCTGGCGTGTTTTTAGTTTAGGGTTGGTTTTAATTTTTTGAAGGTTTGTATTGCTTTTACTAATAATCTTACTGTTCTGTTCTTTTATTTTGTAAACTGTTTTGAGATTTCTTTACAATCAAGCAGTATATAAATGTTATGAAATAATAAAATAAAGTAAAGTAAAATAGCCTTCTGGATCAGACCAAAGGAGGAGCATCTAGCTCAGCATCTCAAAGTGGCTCACCAGATTCCCCCAAGGGAAACCAACAAGCAGGATTCCAGATTAACTTTCCCCCCTGGAGGTTTCCAGCAACTGGGATTCAGGGACATTGCTGTCTGCAGCTGTGAAGGCAGAACGAAGCCCTCCTGGGATGTCGGTCATAGAGGGAAGTCACTCTTATTTGGAGAAGCTCAGAGACTCCCCTTGAAGCCCACCCCTTGCCTGTGCTGCTGAGACCCCTCCTCTTGCAGGGCCCACCCCTCATTTGGCCCTTGGGTCCCCCTGGAATGGGGGCTACGTCTCATCCAGCCAGGAACCAGCTCAAAGGGGCCAGGGGGGCCACAGGGCCAGATCCACACTACCACCACCCCCCAATCAGTCACTGTGTGTGGCACAGCACTGTCAAAATTCCCCTTTCCTTTATCCCCAAAAGGCATTCGAAAGAAAGCAGCGGCGATGGTGGCCATTTTCCAGAACAGGCTTCCAGGTCCAAGCCTGGCACTGCCCCGTCTGAAAAGTGTTGCAGCTTAGCTGCAGGGCTGGCTACACTGATTTCTATATTCTTCAGCCAAACGTTGATTTGTAAAACAAAAATCTATAAGTGGTTTCATAAAACAATACTTATCAAAAAAGAAAAACCCCCAAAACCAACAGACTCCAAACAAAAGAGGCAGCCTGAATGAAGCGGTGCAAAATATAAACGGAAGCAACAGAATTTAAAAACAAGCAAAATTCCATGTCTGGTGAGGCTTGTGAAAACGACTTTTAGCTGGGACTCCTGCATTTCAGAGGGTTGGACTAGATGACACATGGAGCCCTTCAAAACCGACCGCTCTGTGATTTGTTTCAATGAATCAGCCCTGCGCTGCCCTCCTCCTCCCTGTTGGGGGACAGGGACTTGAGCCCGGGGCTTTAGGGCTGCCCCAACCAGCCAGAAGGGGGTGTCCCTTGGGGGGGGGGTTGAGGGCAGGTAATGGGGTGGGGGAGAGGTGGGGGTTGAAGCAACTTGGTGATGCTGCTTCCTGGGGACGGCCAGGAGATGGATGGGCCGAGCGGTGCCTTTTGGGGCACGATGCACCTGGATGAGTCCCCGGGAGGCAGGCTGGGATTAATCAGCCACCAGAGCTCAGCTTCCCCGCTCCGTTGCCCATCCAGGCAGGTGTATCCATGCCCAGCGCCGGCAGCAGCTGCCTTCCTATGCCTGGCCTGGCTGCATCCACCATTGGCACATAGAATCCTAGAATCGTAGAGTGGGAAGGGACTCCCAAGGGTCCTCTAGTCCAGCCCCCTGTAATGCAGGAATCACAGCTAAGGAATCCCTGACAGGTGCTCCTCCAGCCTGTAATCTACCTGCCTGCTGTGTCAACCGGGACAATTTATCGGAGGAAGAAGTAACCTTCTGCTGAATTTATTTTCTGGACTGCAGTTCTGAATTACCTGTATGTTTGTTAATAGATCTGTTTTGTAGCTTTGAATTTACAAAATCATAAAACTGAAGGGCTGGATGGGACCCCGAGGGTCATCCAGTCCAACCCCCTGCAATTCAGACAATAAAGCTCGAGAAGCCCTGACAGGGGCCACTCAACTTCTCTTGAAAAACTTCCAAGGAGGGAGAGCCTGCCACCTTCCCAGGTAGCCTGTCCCACTGCCAAGCATCCCAAAGGGCAGCTGTGAGCTTCCCACCTGACCCCCACCCCACCCCCACCCTGGGGTGAGACCTCAAAGACTGGGACAGAATGTGGGTGTTTCGAGGGGCTCCTCATTTTCACCTCCCTTCCCTAAGTTTCTGGCCTGAGCGATGGCCTGGGCTGCCGGCCCTGAGAAATCCTGCCTGCCTGGTGAAAACGTGGGGAGGCCCTCCTCCCCTCCCCCTCCCCGCTCTGCCCATGGGGTCCCCAAGGAGGGGGTGACTCACGCAGGAGCAGCAGAGGATGACCATGCAGAAGGACTCCATGATGCCCGCGATGCCGACGACCCACGTGAGGCGGAGGAAGAGGATGACGCCGAAGATGTTCTGCAGGCACGGCAGGTAGACGCCCATGAAGGTGCCCATCTGGGGAGCCTGCGGGAGGGGGGAGCAGAGAGGGTGGTGAAGCATCCAGGGGGCGCTGGGGAGGGAAGGAGCCCGGGTGCCTTGGGGAGCAGGCGAGGGGCTTGATTCTCCACCCAGGAGGGGCAGCTGGCAGAGGAGCCTCTCCCTCCCCCCCGGCATCGGGCAGAGGAAAACATCTGCCAGCAGTGAAGGGCGGAGGTTCCTTGCCAAGGCTGTGCGCGGGGCGGGGGCAAGGAGGGCTCAAAGGTTCCTCAAGACCATTCAAACAAACCCTTTCTTCCTTGCTCGCATTACAGAAAGCGGTGCAATAATGCAAGGAAACAATTGGTGGGGGTCCCATGGGAGGCTCAAAGTCCCGCCAAGAAGGATTTCTTTGTTTATTCATAGCCCACTTTTTTCTCCATGGAGCGCAAGGTGGGGGGCGTGGTTGTCTCCCCGTCTCGTTCATCCCCACAACCAGAATCTCCAGGTCCGCCTCTCCCCATATAACCGACCTGGACCCAGAGTGAGATCATCACCCAAATCCCTTCTTCACCTGCAGATATTAAGGCACGTGGGGACTCTGCGTCACCAGGATTTGCAAATGTAAGGCTGTGGAAGCTTTATTCTCAGAAACGGTGGATACTTTGATGTGTATAAATCCTTATTGTTATTTGCAAAGGGAATACTTTACTATCCCTTTGGAGCTGCTCTGTATTTTACACTCTTGTACTTCCTGGCTGTGACACTTCATGGTTTGCATGTTTTAATTCCTTATCCCTGCCCCCCGACCCCCGACCCCTGCCTCTATTTGCACTTCTTCTTTTTTTGTAAAAAACCCATTTTGTTTTATTTTTTAAAAAAGAACAACACAGACACAACAGAGCCAAGGAGAGTCCACAGGCAGCTCAGCCCGTGACCCTCTGGCATCCTGGAAAGGAGGCGCAAACTTGGGGACCAGAGCCCGCTGTCCCCCTGGCCAAGACCCCCTCCCCTCTGCCCACAACCCCACAAGGAATCCTGCAGAGGCAAAGGCCAGCCTTACCAGGGGCATCTTGCCCATAGAGGCTAGTGGCACGGGGCGCAGGGGCACCAAGTTCTGGAGGGCGCCAGGGAAGAGGCGGAGGCTGGACGCGGCGCCTCCTGGCATCAGCTTGCCGCCCTCGCCAGCCTCCCCCATGCTGTGCCGAAGCAGTGCTGCGCCCAGAGCCTCCACCTGCCATGGTCACTGCGGCACAAAGCGGCCAGCTGAGCCGGGAGGCGCCACGTCCAGCTTCTGCCTCTTCCCCACCAGAGGAGCTGCCCTCCAGCTGCTGCCCGCCTCCTCCAGCCCCACCAGCAGTGCCATCCTCCCTTAAAAAAGTCTGGGAAATGGGGGGGGCGCCAGAGGGAGCTTTGCACCATGGCGCCGGATATGCTGAAGATGGCCCTGAGCCTTAGCCACCCCCCACCCCAGGACCCCTCCCCAGCCCCGCCTCAGGTGGCCTCCCGATGTCCCCCTCCCCCCCCAAATGGCTCACCTTGACGGGCTTCTTCTTGGCACCATCGTTGTTCTCCGCCTCCTCGTGCTCCTTGCTGCCCTGAGGCAGGTTGGTGTAGTTGGCCAGGCCGCTGAGCATGGAGGACACCATGGGGATGGTGTCCATTTCCTCCTGTGGGGCAGAAGGAGGAGCGGGGCTGAAGAAGCGTTCTCCAGAGGACTGCACACACCCCTTGGCCCACAACTGCCTCTCTGTTCTCCCCAGAGAGGGCAGGGGTCTTTTTCATCACTTCAGCCTGTTTGGAGAGGCTGGGCCTTGAACCTGGGACTGTACTTAAGGACACAAGAGCCTGCTGGATCCAGCCAGTGGCCCATCTAGTCTTACAGTGGCTGAAGCCATGGGAAGCCCGCAATCTGAGCACAATGGTATTCAGAGGTAGGCTGTCCCTGAGCATGGAGGTTCTGCTACCACAAAAGACCTCTATAAGAAGGGCCTGTGGATCAGGCCAGGGGTCCAGCTAGCCCAGCATCCTGTTCTCACAGGGGCTGACCAGATGCCTAGATGGGAAACCCAGAAGCAGGATCCGAGCACAAGAGCAACTCTCCCCTCCTGCCGCTTCTAGCAGCTGGGATTCAGGAGCAGGGCTGCCTCCCCCTGTGGAAACCCAGTTGGCGTGTCTGCTCTCTTCCTTCATATATTTGTCTAATCTTCTTCCAAAGCCTCCTAGGCTGGTGGCTGTTGCCACCTCCTGGGGAGAGCGAGTTCTGCCGTCTAACTCTCTGTCTTTCCCACCCTGAGTCTGCCCACATCCTGCTCCCCCCGCCAGCTGCGGCTCCTCCACCCCAAATCTTCCCTCCCCGATTCAGGACACGGCCAGCTCACCTCAAACAAGGCCATGTTTTTCGCGTCATACTCCTTCCCCTTCTCCAGGTCTGTGCTGTTGATGAAAGGGCTGCTCTCCTTGGGGTTTCCATCACCTGAAGGGGAAGAGAGAGAGATGCATCGATGCCAGAGGCACGTGGCCATTTTCCTGCCCCCTCCCCCCCACCCGGGTTGCACAGGCATTGCCCCCTGCTTGCCACCCAAATTGCCCCCTGCCCTTGCCTGTTGGAAGCCCATCTTCTTGGTCCACCTATTGCAAAGCTCAAGGTTCTCCGTCCGCAGAGCTCAGACACAAATGGAGCCGGGAGAACCAGCAGCAGCACACACAGGCTGGGTTTCCCCTGAGTTGGAAGGAACCCCAAGGGTCCTCTAGTCCAACCCCTGCAATGCAGGAATCTCAGGTAGAGAATCCTTGGCAGGGGGCCATTGAGGAGAGGCCATGGATCCAGTGAGCTTCATGGCCAAACAGGGATGTGAACCCAGGTCTCCCAGGTCCTAGTCCAACACTCTAACCACTATGCCACCCTGGCTCTGAATTTCACTTACAGACCCTCCAAGTATCCCTGTTTTCCAGGGACAGTCCAGGATTCACAGAAGCCATCCTGGTTTCTGATTTGACCCCAGAACATCCCACTTTTCCTTAGGACATCTCTGTTTTCATTGGAGACAGGTATGGAGATCCCCGAGCCAAGGAGATAAGTGACTATACAACCTGTAGAAGACATCTGAAGGCAGCCCTGTAGGGGAATTTTTTTAATGTTCAATGTTTGACTATGTTTTTATATATGTTGGAAGCCCCCCAGAGTGGCTGGGGCGGCCCAGTCAGGTGGGCAACATACAAATGATAATTGTTAATCAAAATATAAACAACAATAAACCGTAAAATTACAGGTATATTTTATTCTTCAAAACAAATCCTCCAGTGATTATTGGGGTATGCTTCCACTTTATTTATTTCTATGGTGCCCCCCCTCCCTTGAGGCCCTCAGCACATGCTTGTTTTGCTTAATGGTTTATCCAGCCCTGATTCAGCATAAAAAGTGGGTTTCCCCAGGGCGAAATTGGGGGGTGGGCAAACAGAAGTGTGAATGAGCCCCCAACGTGGTATAGCATTAGCTGAAAAAGGAAAGGAAAAGCCTTTGCATTCAGAGGAGATCTTCCTTTCTGAAGGCCAGGAGTTTGGCTCATCTGGCTTTCCAGGGCAGAATGTGGACGGGTGTTTTTGGTCTGTTGGGACCTGCTTGGCAGAGGCAGAAGAGGGAGGGAGGGAGGGAGGGAGGGAGGGAGAATCCAGAAGGTTTGGCCTTAGCAGCCAAGTTCTGGGTCAAGATTTTTGAGCAGAGCAAGTGCCGCAGAATGAGAAGGAAGATCTCTCCTTCAAGGGCTAGGACACCCAGACCTTCCCTTCTCATCTAAGAGTCCAGTGGAGCCCAAACACTTGCAGATTTATTCATTTCATTGTGCAACAGAACTTGTTCCATTATCTGATTTAAGCTGAATTAACTTCATGTGTGAATAATTATAATTATAATTAAAATTTATTATTTATACCCCGCCCATCAGAAACAATGGCTTCGACCTTAGCTTTCCTTCCTTGAGCCATCCCGAGGCTCAGATCCAACACTCCCGTTCCGCTCATGTAGTTAACTTCCACTTGAGTAATGGAAGCTCCCTTTCCTGCCCCCTGCAGACCCCCCCAACATGTGGGGAGAAGAAGAAAGCCCCATAGCACAGCTGCAATCCGGCCTGAGCACCACTGAATACTATCCCTGAAGCTAAACTGGTCAGCATCTGGGTCTGGTCAATGTCTGGATGGGAGACGACTGCTTGGGAATCCCACTGTATTTCCATGCTGTGAACTGCCCTGTGATCTTAGGATGGAGGGCAGCATACAAATTTGATAAATAAAATAAAAATAATAAAGTAATAGGCAAATCAATAAATTGAGGAAAAATTTAGGTCTCCTCCACATTCCCACTTGCCCCGTGCTTAGAGACCGTGGGCCTTGGGGAGTGTCTTCTGCATAATAATAATAATAATAATAATAATAATAATAATAATAATTTCATTATTTATACCCCGCCCATCTGGCTGGGTTTCCCCAACCAAGCATGGCTCCAAGCAGTTTCCCCCCTGATCCACTCCTTTCACAGGGAAAATTTGCTCTCTAGCTCTCAATCGGAGCAAACGTCAGTCCAGAGAAAACCTGAATTGCCGTTTGCTCCGAGTGAGTGCTAAAGAGCGGTTTTCCCTAGGGGGCAGCAGTGGGGCAAGAGGAAGGGTGGGGGAACTCTTAGTTCCATGAGGGGGGGGAAGTGGGACATAAATGGAAAACGACTCATCCTGAGGTTGGGAGACTCTTGGGGACCGGAGAAGAGAAGAACAGAAGAAGAGCAGAGCCCTGCTGGATCAGCCCAAGAGGCCCTTCTAGTCCAGCATCCTCACAGCAGCCTGCCACCCAGGTACCCATGATAGGAAAGCCGCAAGCAGAACCTGCCTGCAAAAACTCCCTCTCCCTCTCCCCTCTTGCAGCTTCCAGCAACTGGGATTCAGAAGCATTGCTGCTTTGAGCTGAGCCACGGAGAGCCAGCCTTCTCTGCCATGAATCTTCAGCTCCTTTCGGAAAGCTATTTAGGTTGGGGGCTGAAATATACTGGGAGTCAAGTGTGAATTTCATGCTCTTTATTCAGCTCATAGTAGTGAGGAATGCAGTTCCCCCAAAAAAGTCTGCTTTATATACACTATTTACACAATGGGCCCCACGTGATTGGCTAATTCCGGGATACTCCTGTATGCCAATTGGGTTGCAGATTCACTTCCACCTGGAGCTGCATTGGGTGGCTCCTGCGGACCAATCAGACTGCTGCATTCTGGATCCTATTGTTCTAGGACCAATCAGACTGCTGCATTCTGGATCCTATTGCTCTAGGACCAATCAGACTGCTGCATTTTGGATCCTATTGTTCTAGGACCAATCAGACTGCTGCATTCTGGATCCTACTGCTCTAGGACCAATCAGACTGCTGCATTCTGGATCCTACTGCTCTAGGACCAATCAGACTGCTGCATTCTGGATCCTATTGTTCTAGGACCAATCAGACTGCTGCATTCTGGATCCTATTGTTCTAGGACCAATCAGACTGCTGCATTCTGGATCCTATTCAACTCAGTACATAACAGGGGCCAACCCTGCCTCCTGTGAGAGAGAGTCCCCCAGTTCAACCACGCACTGCATGAAAAAGTCTTTCTTCTGTCCTAATCTTCCAATGTTCAGCTTCCCTGTATGCCCACAAGTTCTGGTGTTCGGGGAGGGAGATAATGTTCTCCTCTCCATTCCCTCCATGCAATGCAAACTTCTTTAAACTTTTATCATGCCACCTCTTGGGGGGGCGGGGGGGGGGGAGAAGAGCTTTCTCTGTACCGTGCTTAATTGTATAATTGGGAGGTGGTGCTTTGCGAGTGGTGTGCGAGAGAGAAAACCCATCCCTTTGCATGAATGAGGAGCTCAGAACTTCAGTATTTGCCTCAGTTTCTCAGCCTTCCTTTCTTCCTGAAGAAAATGGGTTTCAATAAAGAGGAGAGCAGCAGGAGGAGAGAAGCTCAAAGGGGGTGTCAGTCAGAGGACCTGGAGCCTGGCAGAAAATACCAGAACACAAACCACTCAATGAACTAGCAGAAATGGGAACACATGGAGTTAAGTGAGACCCCCACTGCTCAGAGCCTGGGGGCTTTGCACTTGCCTCCCTGGGGGCCCTGACCCCCAGGTACTTCCATCCTGATTGGAAGAAATGTTCCCCCTCCAACAGGCATTGAGCTGCCAGAGTCATCTGCCACAAGGCCAGGGCATGATCTTGCAATTAAATGGGGTCACTTGTCCTTCCCATCGTTCTGTGCCTGGTTGTAGCCTCTGCTGCCCAACGGAGGAGGCTGCCTGGTTTTCAGTTTCTCCTTGCAAGGACACTGGTGTGGCAGAGGGAGCTCCGGGGCTGGCCTGATAAATAGCTCTGACAGTCCCGCCCTCCTGGGAACTGCAGCTAATTGTTCTCTTGTCCTCGGGCTGAAGATTCCTCCCAGGGCAACAGCCAGCAACTGCCTGAGCCATTCTTCACAGCAGCCACCCAGCTTCTTTCCTGCTGCCCTCTCAGCAAAGGAGTAAACTTTCCCGTGAGGAATGCTGCTTAATGAAGGGGGGTTGGCATTCACAGACCTGCCCTCCCCCCACCCGTCACTTTGGTTTCATTCACTGCCTTGGCCATGAGCATCTCTGGGCAACTGAACCTGACATAAGAAGAGACTGTCTTCTGGATGAGACCAAAGACCTGCCAAGTCCAGCATCCCACTCTTCACATCAGATCATCTAGTCAAACCTCAACCCAGCCCAGTGCAGGATTTGGAGTGCAAGATAGAAGCATAGCACCTGCGACAGGTGAGCCACCTGGCCTCTGCTGAAATACTGCAAGCTGAACATCAGTCCACCGTGTGACGCAGCAGCAAAAACCCCTCATGCTATTCTAGGCTGCATCAACAGATGTCTAGTGTCCAGATCAAGGGAAGTCATAGTCCCACTCTATTCTGTCTTGGTCAAACCACACCTGGAGTCCTGTGTCCAGTTCTGGGCAGCACAATTTAAGAAGGATGTTGACAAGCTGGAAGGTGTGCAGAGGAGGGTCTGGAGTGGAAACTAAGCCTTACAAGGAGTGCTTGAAGGAGCTGGGGATGTTTAGCCTGGAAAAGAGGAGACTGAGAGGAGATATGATAAGCCTTCTTCAAATATCTTAAGGGCTGTCACATGGAGGATGGAGTCAGCTAGTTTTATTCTCTTCTGGAAGGGAGGACTCGGACCAATGGCTTCAAGTTACAAGAAAGGAGATTCCAACTGAACATCAGGAAGAACTTTCTAATAGCAAGAGCTGTTATGGATGCTTTAGTTGAGATCCTGCAGAGGATTGGACTAGATGACTCTCAGGTCCCTTCCAACTCTGCAATTCTACGATTCTACGATTCTATGAACTGGGCCCAGAAGCAAACTGGCAGCCAGTGCCGTTGGGCCAGGATCCATGCAAAAGGCTCAAACCCTCTTTCCCCAATGAGCAACCTGGACACTGAATTCTGCACCAGCTGAAGTTTCCGAACCGTCTTCAGAGGCAGCCCCGCGTAATCTAACCAGAGCGTAGACGACATGCCTCACCTTGTGCCCCTGAGTCCTCCTGTCTCTCCCCCACCCCTGCCCCCAGCAGGTGCCTGGCTGCCCTTTCCTTTCCCAGTTGAGGGTGGCATTCTTGGTGGCCATGAGGCAGGCAGGGCTGTCCAGAGGCTTCTGACTGCAGCCATGCCAGCGATTTAAGCGAAATGCCTTAATGCCAGGTTGGCAGAGGGGATTTGCAGTCCCTTTCTGAACATGCTCGTCCTATTAGCCTTTTCCACCACCACCCAGTGAGCTGGTGGATTCAGGATCCTTTCCCCCTGAACAAAGATCTGTTTCCTAGATAAGCTGCTGTCCATTGCAGCACCTTTTTCAACACTTCATTAACATTCATTTCCAGCATCATCTTATTCCTTGTAATCTGCTTGGCCTTTCATGCTCAGGGAAAACATGACCTCATTTCATTTCATTTCAGGGTTTCCGGAGGGAGGGGCTGAAACTGAGCCTCCCATTCAAGCGATCCGGACACAACAGAGGCAAATCATTAAGAAAAAAATGTTGGCTGCTCAGTTCTACTTAAAAGAATAACTCCATCAACCACAATTTCGCAAAATCCAACTAATTGGAATTTTGGGCATTTAAGATTAAAAAAGAAAAGAAGAATGTCTATAGTTGCTAAGCGCCACCACAGTGCGTGTTAAATTTAGATTCAAGATTATCCAGACACAAGCTGTGATCCTGCGCACACTTACTATGGGACTCCCTCCCACAGGAGGCAGTGAGGAGTACACAAATTTCATGGAGGAAGAAAAGGCGATCTTACTTTTAGAAGACATCTGAAGGCAGCCCCGTTTAGGGAAATTTTTTAATGTCTAATGTTTTACAATTTTTATTATGTGCTGTAAGCTGCCCAGAGTGGCTGGGGAAACCCAGCCAGAAGAGGGTGGGGTATAAATAGAATTATTATTATTATTATTATTATTATTATTATTATTATTATTACAGCAGTGTGGGGGTGGCAGAGGCCTATGGTCCTAGATGCAAGATTTGGAGGTGGCCCGAACCAGGAATCCCCAACCAGGGATCCCCGTCCTGCCCTACCTGCCCCTGGGGGTCTCTGGGCCCAGAAGCCCAATGTGCCTTCACTGCCGCACCCCAAGCCCCCTCCCTGAAGGGCCACCTGGCCAGTGCCCACTCACTCCTCGCTCGGTGAGCTGGCACAGACGGAGGCAGGCAGACAGGTGGCATCGCGTAGCAGGACAGAATCCCCAACCAAGAGGAGCTCTCGCAAGCCCACCTTCCTAGCCTGATCAGCTGGCTCGGTCATTGTCCACAGAATGGAAGAGGGCAGGATCCCCAAGGATGCGCCCTACGGGGAGCTGGCACCAGGCACCAGGCCCGTTGGCAGACCACCTCTGTGTTAAAAAGATGTCTGTAAACAGGGCTGTCTTAAGCATATGCGGCGCCAGGCAGCCCCCCCCCAAGTTGCCCAGAGTTGTCGACATTTTTAAGGGGGGGACCCCAAAGTTGTTGACCTTTGTTTTGGGCAAGCCAGTGAGGCACGCAGAGCAGAGCTGGCCTGGCCAGCCGCCTCAACACCAACAGAGAAGCCGGGGGGCGGCAAGCAGAGCCTGGCGTAACAACAGTCGAGCCTGAGGCAGTGGTGGCGACTGAGCAAAGCTGAGCGTCTCATGTGAGCAGCGAGTCCTGGGCAGGCCTCTCGACGGCCCGCCAATCCCAGGCGCACAGGAGGACAGAGCCGGCCGGCTGCCTCATCACCTCGCTCACCCGCAGCAGAAGAGCTGCGGTGCTCCAACGGGCTCTGGTCTGGACAGCAGCGGCTGTTGGCTCTTCTCAATCCCCGGACTCCAACTCTCGGACCCCGGACTCTCGGCCTGGCACC
Organism: Lacerta agilis; assembly: GCF_009819535.1. Classification (NCBI taxonomy): domain Eukaryota; kingdom Metazoa; phylum Chordata; class Lepidosauria; order Squamata; family Lacertidae; genus Lacerta; species Lacerta agilis. Next base: position 94,900,066 of record NC_046317.1, on the reverse strand, counting down.
CCTGAGAGCCAGGCACCTGGGTGCCCCACACCCATAGCGCCTATGGGTAAGACGGCCCTGTCTGTAAATAGGACATGAAGATCGATCACTCATGCCAGGTGGGAATTCCTTGCAGGCGACCATAGTGCCTGGTGGGGGCCCAGTTCCACCACCTTCTAGGTCTGCCTCTGGCCAGCTCTCGGGGATTCTTTAGTTGTGATTCCTGGATTGTAGGGGGTTGGACTAGATGACTTTTGGGGATCCCATCCAACTCTACAGTTCTGTGATTCTAGATTTCACCAGCCGTTCTCCTGCCCGCATCCTTGAGCTGCAACAACTGAAACTGATCCCACACCCTGTAACTGGACAGTCCCCTCAGGATCTCCCACAAACCTGAACCACCTGTAGCGTCAGTTCAACAGAGGCCCAAGTGATTCCCCCCATAAAGCCATTTCCGCCTCCAAGCGCTGCAGTTCCATTATGTGGGAGACCTCTGGAATGAGGGGGTACTGCAGTTAAGGGTATTGGAAGAGAGACGGAAACGGACTCAGCATCCATGGTCCCTTTGGACCAAAGAAATATAACATTAAAACACAGAATACTCTGTCAATACTGGAAGAAGAATACGAATTTCGACTTCCGGTTAGGTGCCGAGTCAATGGCGGACGGGAGTCTGAAGGCTCCGTCCTCCGCTAGGCGATAGGGATCTCCGTGCCTGCGCCACGGGTCCCTTAAAGCCACGGGAAGAGCGTCCCGTGGACCGACGGCTTCGTGGGTCCCAGACGTGCTGTCTCCGCTCCTGATTGACCCTCGTAAGGGGGAAAGTCAGGCGAGCGGAGCCCCAGCACGGGACTGAAGAAGCGACTGCCTGCGGAGGATCAAAGCAGCGATCCCGCCAGACCTGAGCACCCGGCACTTCCTACACAGAAACTTCCAAAGAAACTCTGTAAGTTAAAGAATTGGATTATTTTACAAGTTTAAAGAGCACTGCTTGCAGAGGAAATTGCAAAAGGAAGCCTGTTCCCTTTGAACTGTTTGCGCGAGCTTGGTAGCGCTAAAAGATCAAAGCCGCGACTAACGGGAAAGTTTTGCGAACTCTGCCAAACTTTTTAAAAGTGGATTAAAAGTTGCTTAAAGGATGTTTAAAGATTTAAAAACAGTTGATATGGCAAAAGAAGATGCCCCTCACCCTCTGGATTAGGATTCCGGGTCAGTAGCGGGCTGTGATACATTGTTGCCATTTTTTCTTTGTTGGTGTCTCAGTGACTGTTTACCAGTGGAGACATTTTGACTTTTTTGTAACCAGATACAAGTTACTCTATGGACTTTGGTGGTAACACTTCAAGTTAGAAACTGTTACTGACTTGGGCTACATGAAAATAAACCCTTCTTGGCTTTAAGGAATTTATATCTTGGAAAATTTAAACTCTTTGCCTAAAAGTTGGATCTTTGGGACTGGTGTGGGCTCCTGGCTCAGCAGTCTCTTTGTTCTCAGAACTGAGCCGCTGGCCACCTGGTGTTTACTTTTGGGACTGTTGGCCTTCTGCTGTGAATGTCTGAGATTGTTACCACAGCAACTGGAGTGACCTTGAGATTACAATTGCAGAGCTCACAGGAGATGGACACTAGATCAAAAACAACTGGTTCTAGCTCTGCACAAAAAAGAGGCTCTGTTTCCCTAACTCTACAGGAGCAAATGGAGAAATTGGTTGTTAGCGTGGCAGAAATTGCAGCAGGACTGAAAAGCGTCACTGAAGGGTTGAAGCAAACACAAGATCAAGTTTCATCAGGAAATACAGCAGTGAACTCAGCAATTGAAAAGTTACAAGCTGATATTAAAGCGGATATTAAAAATTCTACGCAGACTCTGGAAAAATCAATTGGGCAAATTGAGGAGAATGTAAGGAAGAACAGAGAAGAAATTAATAGAATTGGGCAGGAGGTGACCACCTTGAAAAAGGACTCTGAGGAAATTAAAGTGGTCAAAGAAAAAATAAAAAAGGTGGAGGAAAAATTGGACAATTTAGATTTGGAGCAGATAGAGAATATTGGAACACGACAGAGAACTGTTGAAGAGTCTCTCGCATTTCTGCAACTACATCAGAGAGAGGGCAACATCCGCCTAAGGGGTCTTCCAGAATTGGAAGGGGAAGATCTAAAAGCTTATATTGTGAAGTTATTTTCAGGATTTTGGGAGATAGAAGAAATTAACGTCTCAGCGCGCATAGTGAAGGCCTTCAGATTTGGTCCAAGAGGTTCCAGAGGAAAGAAAAGCAATAAAACAGTCAGTGACTGTTTGATTGTGCTACACGATCGACACGACAGGGACTACTTTCTGGACTTGCATTACAGAAACAACCTGGTGGTAGAGCAGAACAAAGTAATTTTTTATAAGGATATCCCCAGATTTTTCCTTGACAAAAGAGTTCCTTACAACGACTTGGCGACTGAGCTTAGAAAAAGGAAAATCCCCTTCAGTTGGGAATTTCCAGAAGGCCTGGCATTTACGTTTGAAGGAAAAAAGATAAGAATAAGGTCCTTGGCGGAGAAGCAAAAGTTTTTGGACAAGCATCTGGAACAATTCAAAGGTACACCACTCGATCCAGCACAACTCTACAAGTTCCTAGCGGAATTTCCATCACTGCCGGGACTACCAAGCTTACCAGGCCCAAGCCAGGATCCAGAGAAGGACAAGAAAGGAGAAGCAACTGGAGGAGAAGAATAAAGAAAGGGAAATGGCGCTCAAGCTAATGACATGGAATGTCCGGGGATTGAATCAGAGACCAAAGAGACGCAGAGTGTTTTATAGCATAGAAAAGAAGAATTTGGATATAATATGTTTACAGGAAACCCACATAGCCCGACGTCATAGAAGATTATTACAGAACAAAAAATTAGGCCAAGAGTTTATATCATCGGACAAGGTCAAGAAGAGAGGAGTAGTGATATATGCAAAGGAGAAATATAGCCCAAGACAGCTCTTTAAAGATGAAGAAGGGAGATACATCGCAATTGAAATCAATATACAAGGCGAAAAACTTTTGATTCTGGGACTTTATGCACCAAATGATGGAAAGTCAATTTTTTATAAGAAAATACATGATCTGCTGTTGGACTACTTGGATTACAAATTAATTTGCCTTGGAGACTTTAATGGTGCAGTTTCCACACTAATGGACAGATCCCAAAGAACCAAACTAACGAATGATGGGAAACTCCCAAAGACTTTTTTCGAAATGGTTGATAATTTGAACTTGGTGGATTCTTGGAGATTAAAAAACCCTACAGATACAGAGGCAACTTATTTCAGTGAACCTCAGAAGTCATGGTCGAGGATAGATTATATTTGGATTTCGAATGAATTGGCTCCAAAAATACAAAAGGCAGAAATCGGCCCTAAAACTCTTTCAGACCATAATCCGGTACAGTTAAATTTAAAAATGATTTCCAAGGATTCCTTCAGATGGAGAATGGATGACGCTTTGATGAGAGACACCAAGCTAGTAGAAAGAGCGGAGAAAAAGATAAAAGAATATTTTCAGATAAATTGGAGTTCCGAAGTGGAGAAAAGAATTGCATGGGATGCAAGTAAAGCTGTAATGAGAGGATTTCTCATTAGTGAAAAAGCAAAAAAGAAGAGACAACAAAACGCAGAAATGGAGAGATTGTTGAAATCAATCAAAGAAAAGGAAAAAGAATTAAGAGGACATCCCAGATGTGTTAAAATTCAAAAAGAAATCAAATACTTGCAATCCCAATATGCCAATATAATGAATCAGGACATTGAATGGAAAGTGAAAATGATGAAACAAAGAACATTCGAATCGGCTAATAAGTGTGGAAAACTACTAGCTTGGCAATTGAAGAAAAGACAAAAGGCAAATGTCATCAGCACTTTGGTAGTAAATGGAAAAAATGTGGAGAAACCGGAGGAAATCAGATGGTGTTTTCAAAGATTCTATAAGCAACTGTATAAGGAGGAGAAGATAGATGAAGTAGAAATAGACCGATTTCTGGAAAAGAATGGATTGCAAAAAGTCCCAGAGGAAAAATTAGTCACTCTCAACCACCCAATATCGACACAGGAGATAGAAGATGCAATAAACAACATGCAACTAGGGAAGGCTCCAGGACCGGACGGATTAACAGCAAAATATTATAAGACACTGAAAGACTGGCTATCGCAGCCGCTAAGAGAAACTTGCAATAAAATACTAGAAGGAGATAGGGCACCAGAGACGTGGAAGGAAGCCTTTATCACACTGATTCCAAAACCAGATACTGATAAGACTCAAATGAAAAATTATCGTCCAATATCCCTTTTGAACGTGGATTATAAAATCTTTGCAAATGTATTGGCTACAAGGTTGAAAAGAGTGTTGAAAGATTACATACACAGAGATCAAGCAGGTTTCTTGCCAGGAAGACAAATTAGTAACAATACGAGAATTATTGTGGACATTTTAGAAAAACTGGAGAGAAACATAAATACAGATGCGGCACTACTGTTTGTTGATGCAGAGAAAGCATTTGATAAAGTTTCTTGGACATTTATGAAAAAGAATCTGGAAAGGATGGGAGTTGGTGAAAAATTTCTGAATGGCATTAAGGCCATTTATACAGAACAAAGAGCTAAAGTAATAGTAAACAGTGTGATATCGGAGGAGTTTGAAGTTGAAAAGGGAACAAGACAAGGGTGCCCTATCTCCCCTTTACTTTTTATTACGGTCCTGGAAGTCCTTCTAAATATGATACGAAAGGATAATCAGATAAAAGGAATTCGTGTGGGAGAGAAGGAATACAAACTACGCGCCTTTGCAGACGATCTGATGTTATCCCTGCAGGAACCGGAAAGCAGTGTCCCCAGAGCCTTGGAATTAATTGAACAATTTGGACTTGTAGCTGGTTTCAAATTAAATAAGCAGAAAACCAAAGTTTTAGGAAAAAATTTGAGTGCAGAACAAATTCAAAGAATACAGGAAGGCACGGGCCTCAATTTTGTCAAAACAGTAAAATATCTAGGTATCAATCTCACAACCAAGAATCTGAACCTGTACAAGGACAATTACGAAAAACTGTGGATGGAAATAAAGAAAGACATGGAGATATGGACAAGATTGAAATTGTCGTTAATGGGAAGAATTGCCGTGATAAAAATGAATGTCCTACCAAGGATGCTGTTTTTATTCCAAGCCATACCAATTTTGGACAAACTGGACTGTTTTAAGAAATGGCAAAAGGACTTATCAAGGTTTATATGGCAGGGCAAAAAGCCAAGAATTAAGTTTAAGATTCTAACAGACTCTAAAGAGAGAGGAGGCTTTGCCCTGCCGGACTTAAGACTTTATTTTGAAGCAGCGGCCTTTTGCTGGCTAAAGGATTGGTTTAAACTAGAGAATGTTGATGTATTGGACTTGGAAGGATATGATAACATGTTCGGTTGGCATGCATACCTTTGGTACGACAAGGTTAAGATCCACAGAACTTTTAAGTCTCATATAGTTAGAAAATCCTTGTACCAGGTCTGGACTAGATATAAAGACTTGTTAGAGAGAAAGACCCCTAGATGGATCTCTCCAGTGGAGGCCAAAGCCTATAAGAGACCGAACATGTCTGCAAACTGGTTAAGATATATGGACATATTGCAGCAGGAAGGGGACTCTTTTAAACTTAAAAGTTACGATCAAGTGAAAAGCCAGGTACCCGACTGGCTGCACTATCATCAGGTATATGAAACATTTAAAATGGACAAAAAAGTTGGTTTTCAAGTAGAAAAATCAAAACTGGAAACAGAACTGATAGAATCGAACTTTAAGAACCTTTCCAAAATGTATAATCTTTTGCTAGAGTGGCATACGAAAGATGAACTGGTTAAATCGTCAATGATAAATTGGGCGAAAGATATAGGACATAATATTATGATGGATGACTGGGAGGGATTGTGGCAAAAAGGTATTAAATTCACTGCTTGTCATAGTTTAAGAGAAAATATAATGAAAATGGTTTACAGATGGTATTTGACACCAGTTAAGATGGCCAGGATGAATACCAAAATGTCAGATGTATGTTGGAAATGTAAACATGCGAAAGGTACCTTTTTTCATATGTGGTGGTTGTGCCCAGCGGTAAATGCTTTCTGGGATAAGATTTATAATGAACTCAAGAAGGTAATGAAAGTTACCTTTTGTAAGAAACCAGAGGCATTCCTTCTGAGCATAACTAATGAAGAGATACCCAGTCAGGATAGAGTGTTTTTTATGTATGCCACAACAGCAGCTAGAATTTTATTGGCAAGAACATGGAAAGGCGAAGAGATACCAACGGTGGAAGAATGGCAGATGAAGATGATGGAATACATGGAACTCGCAGAACTGACCGCCAGAGTCCGGGACCAGAGGGAGGAGAAGGTGTCACGGGATTGGAAGAAATTCAAAGACTATCTAGTTAAATCAGTAAAATTGAATATTTGAGCAGAATTAAATAGAATAGCAGCTTTAGCAGGTATATGTTAGATAAAAGTGTTAGTAAGATATTTTTGTGTGAAAGATTTAATTGTTAGAAAATGTGTTAAGATTTGGTGTTTAAGTTAAGATATGGTTAAGTAAAGCAAAGCGCATTAAAAATTGAGTAAATGTGAATAGAATAAGATATAAAAGCTACCCAGAAGATATATATGATTCTGAAGACAGTGGAGGGAATGGGGGAAGTCCCCCAAAACAGAGAAGATAGTAATAAGAAAAGTAAGAGGATAAGTGTTAGTTTAAAGGTTTGTATATGTTTCTTTTATTGTAATTGTTTGATTGTGTTTTTGTGTTGTGTTTATGTATTGCATTTTTGTATTGTTATTGTTGTTGTTTATGCTATGTTTTTCTTTTGTCTGAATAGAAAATAATAAAATCTTATAAAAGAAGAATACGACTTTCCTCTGACTAGTAAGAAACAGAGGAAAGTGGGGTTGGCAGCGCTCAGAGTAATCAGCCTCTGTTCACAGACATGAGAGCCAGATTTGTGCACAGCCTCAGTCAGCTACAGTTTAGGGTCTCAGGTTAGGACAATTCTTTAAGCTAGATTTTACACCATTGGTGAAAAAGTTAATAGAAGTATTGCAAGATATATGCTTTAGATTGTCATATTTTTGTACAGGTGCATATCCAAACAATATACTGTATTATTTATGTTTCCCTTGGGCTTAGTGTTACAGAATCATAGAATTGCAGAGTCTGAAGGGACCCAAGGCGTCATCTAGTCTAGCCCCCTGCAAGGATTAACGCATGCCTTAGAATAACACACACCTGTTTTATGGTAACACAGGGCAGGGCTGCTCTTAAACTCAGCAGAGCATGGCCTAATCTGGCCTTGATATACATGGATGGACCTGGAGCTAGATTATTTTTTTAAACGACTTGGTTCACTTCTCTGACCGGCAATCGCCATATATTTCGCATTCCAAGATGTGAAGGAATTATATTAGAATTACCTTTCTTCCCATCAACAAAGGGTAGGTTCCATTTATTAAATTGTAAGTCATCTCACCCTGAAAAGAACATGCCCCATTTCTTCAAAATGCTTTATTTTTCAAGGTTTTGCAGCTGATAAATGTACAGAAATATAATTAGGTGACTAGTCAATAAGGCAGCGAAAGGAAGGCCATTCTTAGCCAAGGTTGGGGGTCCTCTAAACACTGAGCTAGGAGGGTGACACTCTGCACTCAGGCGCACTGACCCATAAGAACCAGAGCCTGCTGGATCAGGCCAATGGCCCACCCGGTTCAGCCTCTCCTCTTCTCACAGTGCTCACCAAGATGCCTGCAGTAAACCCGCAAGCAGGATCCTCTCACTGGGATCCAGAAGCATCGCTGCCTCTGCCTATGCAGAGCCAACCTGGTTAGAAGCCATCCCATGTCCTCTCCTCCTCCATGAATTCGTCCAATCTTCTTTTAAAGGCACCCGGGCTGGCAGCCATCGCCGCCTCCTGGGGCAGTGAGTTCCAGAGATTAACTATGCGCTGCATTAAGAACTGCTCCCCCCCCCCCCGTCTTTTACTTCTGAGTGAATATGCATAGGATTGTGCTGCCAGCAAGTTTCATCACATGACAACTTTGCATCTGAATTAACCATGCTCCTAGCCCTCTGCTTGCCAAATGCCTTTTATTTTTGGGATCCTTTTGCCCCCGTCCAAGTCGCAGGGAACACAATGAGCATCTCTCGCACAGAGTGGAAAATGCACCTCGCTTATGAAATTTTGATGCAGAAGATCTCCTCTGCTCGCCACGCATGAGCACGCACAAACCCACCCGCACCAGTCTAAAAATGCAACATCCAGAGCCCCGGGGGTGGGGTGGGGGGGAGGCCCAAGTGTACATAACAAGCCAGCCAGCAGGATCCTTGTCTGCATGATGCTTTGCGCAGAGCTCTGAGCCCTGTCATGTTCACTCCCCCCCCGCGCGCCTGCTTGAAACATGCAAGCACCCTGGGCCCCCCAGGGGGATCGGATGAGCACAATATATAGCCAGAGCGGCACAGAGAAACCCAGCCAGAGAGAGAGAGAGAGTCGAGGAACCAGCCACCCAGATGTTAATGGGCAAAAATCTGAAAAGCAGATTGCGGAGCCAACAGCAACCAGTTCCAACCTCCCCCTCCCCTGGTCGCTCGTGGCAGATGCAGGGAGGGGGGGCTCCTGGGATCCTCTCCCCACAACCCCAGTCATTGGTGACAGCCTGGTGAAGAAGCAAGTGGCAGGGGGAGGGAGACTCCCCTAGGGGCCAATCCAGGGGGATGCTGTCACCCCAGGGGCTCTGCCATCCCCAGGCTTCTCTTCTCTGCACAACCAGAAACGCTGGAACTTAGGCAATAACTTGCACTGGGGCAGCAGTGGGGGGGGCAGCCAATGGCAGGGGACTCCCAAGGGAGCAGAGGACCAGCCCCTGACTGTCTCCCGAGGGATGTGGGGAGGGGCACTGAGGGAGTGGGCGGGCGGGCAGGGCTGGGGAACGAAGAGCCCATCCAGACCAGCATCCTGTCCTCACCGTGGCCAACCAGATGCCCATTGTGGGAGGATCCAAGCCCAAGAGCCCCTTTCCCCTCCTGGGGTTTCCAGCAACTGGGATCCGGAGCATTGCTCCCTCCAGCTGTGGAGGCAGAGCAGAGCCATCATAGCCACCCATAGCCCTCTCCTCCTCCTCCATGAGTAATAAGAATTATCATTATTACTACTACTACTATTACTACCCCACCATTCTGGCTGGGTTGCCCTAGCCATTCTGGGCACCTTCAAACACGCATAATAATAATAATAATAGTAATAATAATAATAATAATCCAAACCTTAATAGTAACAACCTGATCCAATACAGAAAGTCAGAATAACTTTAAAACAAGCAACTTATATGAAATAAAGCAATATTCAATAATCCATTAGTTTCCATTAGCAATCCTTTTGCAAAGCCATCCAAGTTGGTGGCCATCCTGTGGGAGGGAGTTCCACAGTTTAACTCTGTGCTGTGTGAAAAAGGACAGCACTTTATCTGCCTCGAATCTTCCAGCGCTCCGCTTCTTTGGACGTCCACAAGGTCTAACGTTTCTCTGTCCACTTTCTCCATGCCATGTATGATTTTATAAGCTTCTAAGATCATTGTCCTCCGGTGCTGCTGACCCTTCCAGGGCAGAGAACCTTTCTCTAATTCCCCTTAAGGCCAGCCCCCCCCCCCAGGACCAAGGCATCCCTCCTGCGTCTGTGTGCTCAGGGAGCAGAAGGGAGGCTGGCCAAAGGGAGCCCACACTGAGCTTGCAGTCAGGGCAGCTGGGCTTGGCAGCACCTGGCAGAGCCAAATTCACTGTTTGCTCACTCGTAGGAGGCCACGGAGCAGGGCCTGTGCAGGACGACGTCTCCAAGGAGGCGGGAGGCAGACGAAAGCCCAGTCGCGGCTGAACCAGCCAGGCCCAGGAGAGAGAAGGAAGGGTCTGAGATGGACGCGCATGGCAGCAGCATTGAGGAATGAGGCTGGCAGTGCCCCACAGCATCTGCCAGGGATGCCAGAGCCACCCCTCAACCAACAGAGAGCCTGGGCAGAGAGGAGTGGCAGCCAGGGCACAGCCTGCAACATACAGAGAAAGGGCAGGCAGAGGAGACCGGCCTGGAAGTTGGAAGGGATAACTTTTGGGCAGGAGCCTCCAAAGGCAGCCTCAGAGCTGAGATGACACAATATGTGCACAAGCACAGCTCTATTCTGCCCTGGTCAGACCCCAGCTGCAGTCCTGTGTCCAGTTCTGGGCACCCCATTTTAAGAAGGACATTGACAAGTTTTAGAACGTTCAGTTTGGTCAACGGAAGCAGGCACAATCTCCAGACCCTCCCAGTGTCCCTATGTTCCAGCGACAGTCCTGGTTTCTGATTTGATCCCAGAATGTCCTGCTTTTCCTTAGGACCTTCCTATTTTCATCGGAGAAATGTTGGAGGGTATGCAATCTCTGGTCCTGTTAACTTGCCAGCTCCTCTTCTGGTAACGGAGTGCACAGCTTGCTTAACTGCTCCTTAGAATCACAGAACAGAATCATAGAATTGTGGAGTTGGAAGGGACCCCCAAGGGTCCTCTAGTCCAGGGGCCAGCAACCTTTTTCAGCCGTGGGCCGGTCCACTGTCCCTCAGACCATGTGGTGTGCCGGACTATTTCTTTTGGGGGGGGAATGAACAAATTCCTATGCCCCACAAATAGCCCAGAGAGACATTTTAAATAAAAGGACACATTCTACTCATGTAAAAACACGCTGATTCCCGGACTGTCCGTGGGCCGGATTGAGAAGGCGATTGGGCCGCATCTGGCCCCCAGGCCTTAGGTTGCCTACCCCTGCTCAACTGTTCTTCACAAGGCTTGGTTTCCTTCTTCTGCTTCATCATCTTGGTCTCCCTCTTCTGCTCACGCTAACTGCATTTTTAAAAAACCAAATCAACTGTTTTGGTGCACATGAATCGGTTTAAAACCAAAAACACGCACATATTGCAAACCTCCAGCGAAGCTGCAATTTGAGGCTTCTGAAGGAAGCTCCTCTTAACTTACATTTTTGAAAGGATTGCTGGAATGGGATGCAGGCCAGGGAGGAGGGTGACCCTCATTTGTGGCGTGTGTGTGTGTGTGTGTGGCCCTGCCCTGACATCTCGTCAGCCTGCGTGGTGGCGATGGCCCCTTTAAGACACCTAAACCCCTGAACGTTTGGCTTATTCACCCGCACTGATTAATCAGGGGCACATTTAATCTGCAATTAGAGCATTAGTTGGCCAATCACACTGATAAACTGATTAAAGCGCTCAGCCTCGTAAATGGATTTGCCTTCCTCTGCGGGCAGCTGTGCTGTGGGGTGGGCAGGGGGGGTCCCTTCCCTTCCCTTCTCTGGACCACCCACCCCATGAACTTGCTGCCTTTTTCCTGCTGAAAGGAACGGGGGTGCCTGCCTGGGGGGGGGGGTCAGATAAGAGACCCTTCCCCAGCGAGGAAGAATGCTTGGGGAGGCAGGACGCAGGGGCTGCGTGGCGGGGGGAAGCCTTTGCGGACCCCCACCCAGCCCGTCCCTCGCGTCTCCACACGGCCACGCAGGCCACAGCCATCCCCATCACTAGGTCGGTTTCCATGGCAACCCAGAACAGGAGCCTGGGCTCCCAAGGCTCTTATGTAACAATAAAGCTGGCCAGGCCCCTGGGACACACCGCTGCTGCTGCCTCCCTCCTAGTGGCGAGGGGCAGGAAGTGTGGGCTGGGGACCCCTTCACCCTCCCCCCTCCCACGCCCGGGTGCTCAAAGGCCAGAGGGAGGAGGAGCAGCTCCTTCTCCCCCCCCCCCCAGGCAAATCTCTTGGCTCAATCTGAATCACAGCACTGCAATTGGCTGTGTGCATCACTGCTTTGCCTCAGCTGCTCACAGTCGGTCTGCGGTGCCTACAGTCCTGGGAAGCAAAGGGCAGGCGGCCGCTGACCTCCCTTAAGCCAGCGGGGGCAAGGACACCCAGAGACAGGCAGACAAGCCCCCACCCCTCGCGTCAAGGCAGCACAGAAGCTAAAGCCGGACTGTCTGCGCTGGACAGGCTGGACCTCGATCCTAAAAGCAGGGAGGATTTCAATTGCTCTCTGCACATGCTCAGAGTTGCTTGGCACTGAAAACAGGTGACTCCAGGCACAAACGAAGCTCTGGATAGGAACTGTGAGATCTGGGGTTTGCAACGGGCTTCGTGGTGTTTAAAGCATTTTGCATTCGTTATTTCAAGAGCAACATTAAAAGATTCATTTTTAAAAATTGAAATCAATAAGTATGCCACCCTATACCCGTAGATCTCAGGGCAGGGCACAACATAAAATTACAATAAAAACACAAAAAAACACAATAAAAATAGGAACAGAAACAAACCCATGACCCCCCCTCCCACAACACATTTAAAAGGGCCTCAGATGTCAATCAGCTAAAGGTCTGGTTGAAGAGGAATGTTTTCCCCTGGAGCCTAAAGATAAATCTATCACAATAAATCTATCACATAAGTCTGTCAATGGCTCTGCTCTGCCTCCACAGTCAGAGGCACCAACACTTCTGAATGCCACTTGCCTGTGCTTGGGCTCTGCTTGCGGGTTTCCACTGTGAGAACAGGATGCTGGGGCATAATATCATGTTGGATGATTGGGAAAGGTTGTGGAAGAAAGGTATAAAATTTACTGCATGTACTACTTTGAAAGAAAATATGATGAAAATGATTACAGGTGGTATTTAACCCCGGTTAAACTTGCTAAAATATATCATACATCAGATAATAAGTGTTGGAAATGTAAAGAGAAAGAAGGAACCTTTTTCCATATGTGGTGGACATGCCCCAAAATAAAGGACTTCTGGGAAAGGATTTATAATGAAATGAAAAAGGTGTTAAAAGACACCTTCTTAAAGAAACCAGAAGCCTTCCTTTTGGGAATTATAGGGGATGAAATCCCCCAAAAGGACAGTATTTTCTTTTTTGTATGCCACGACAGCAGCTAGACTACTAACTGCAAAGAACTGGAAGAACCAGGAAGTAGCAAGGGTGGAAGACTGGCAACTGAAAATGATAGACTTTATGGAACTTGCCGAGATGACAGCGAGACTGCGTGACCAGAGGGAGGAAACAGTGCAGGAAGATTGGAATAAATTTAAAGTTTATCTGAAGAAATATTGTAATGTTTGATATTGCTGAAATTTTAGAGAAGTATTTAGAGGTTCCTAGCAGAATATAGAGTAAAAATGATATTAATTAGTATATAAAGGAAAACATGTGATAAATTAATGGATGTGGAAACTGCTTAAGGAGGATTGACAATGAAAACCAGAAAGGGGAGATTGGGGGAAGCCCACCCAACGATGTTTATGGAAAAAGTGGAAGTGAAGTAAGAATCGTGTGTGTTTTGTTTGTCTTTTTTGTTTGTATATTTGGAAAAACGAATAAAAACATACATATATATATATATATATATATATATATATATATATATATATATATATATATATTCGTTTTATTCGTTATGGTGCTGGAGGAGACTCTTGAGAGTTCCATGGACTGCAAGAAGATCAAACCTATCCATTCTCAAAGAAATCGGCCCTGAGTGCTCACTAGAAGGACAGATCCTGAAGTTGAGGCTCCAGTACTTTGGCCACCTCATGAGAAGAGAAGAATCCCTAGAAAAGACCCTGATGTTGGGAAAGATGGAGGGCACAAGGAGAAGGGGACGACAGAGGATGAGATGGTTGGACAGTGTTCTCGAAGCTACTAACATGAGTTTGGCCAAACTGCGAGAGGCAGTGAAGGATCGGCATGCCTGGCGTGCTCTGGTCCATGGGGTCATGAAGAGTCGGACACGACTGAACGACTGAACAACAACAACAACAAAAAATTTATATATATATATATATTTATATATATATATATATATATAAAAGAGAACAGGATGCTGAATAAGAGGAGACTGGGAGGAGATAGGAGGGCCATCTTCACATCACGTGGAAGATGGAGCAAGCCTGTTTTGTGCTGCTCCGGAGGGTAGGACCCGAAGAAATAGATTGAAGTTGTGAAAAAGAAGATTGTGACCAAAGACTAGCAAGAACTTTCTGACTGAAAGAGCCGTTTGACAGTGGAGCAAACTCCCGTGGAAGGTCATGGACTCTCCTTCCTTGGGTGATTTTAAGCAGAAGTTGGCTGGCCATCTGTCCATGATGCTTTAGCTGAGATTCCTGCATTGCAGGGGGCTGGACTAGATTCTGTGACTATATTGGCCACTGGGACAATTCAGCAGCACTCTTGTGTTAGGAAATGTTTATAGCAATAGCCTATCACCCCAAAGGCAGCAGCAGAGGAAGCCTCACACCCCGAAATCACAGGCTGCGGCAGTTCTAGGGTCAGGGGAGCTCTTCAGGTGTCCCTCCTCCTTACTCCAACACCACTAACCTCTCCTGTTTTGCCAGTTTAGCTGTAATTTGTCAAATTTCTTTAAAGGGCACTAATCTGGGACAAACTAGTGACGAGTGCCTTTTTGAGATAATTTTGATGGAGGCCAGATGGCCTTGGATGTTCCCTGGATGAGGACGTGTCTGCTGGGTTATTTATTCGTGTGGTGCTATAGCCCAACTCAGAGAAAAAGAATAGCATTGTTCAGTTAAAAGCTTGGACTGTCACCACCTTCTGGCAACTCAGCTCTGAAACTCAAAGCCCAGCCATGGAAGCTGCATTCGTCCCTGCCCATTTGGGGAGGAGGGGAAGGTGTCCATGTGGTCACGACAAGATCAACTAGATGACCCTTGGTGTCCCTGCCACTTCTACAGTTCTCTAAGAGCACATCCATCCAACCAGCATGCCATGCCAATGTTCCCCCAACCCAGGCAAAGCCACATGCCAGCTCAGCCTCTAGCTCACGGTTAATCTGTGGAACTCCCTCCCACAGGAGGCAATGGTAGCCACCAACTTGGGTGGCTTTAGAAGAGTATTGTACAAATGCATGGAGGACGAGAGGGCTGTCTGTGGCGCCTTGTTGGCTCTGCGGTGCTTCTGAATGCCAGCTGCTGGAAAACACAGGAGGGGGGAGTTGCTCTCGCGCTCAGGTCCTGCTGAGAACAGGATGCTGGGCTGGATGGACCATTGACTGATCCAACAGGTTCCTTAGACGTTCTTACATTCTTAGTCAAATAAGTGGGGGCAGCCCATCCAGTGGGGCTCAGACACCTGCAGGACCCTTACTGGCTCCAGAGCCATAAAACCAGCAGCCCTTGTGCCCTGAGGAACGCCCCCCCCCCCAACACACACACCAAGCCCTGGAAATGCAGGCGAGTTCACCTGAATGGAAGTTAAGTAGCCCTACTGGGAAGACTTCAACGTAGTGCTAAGCCTCGTGCTGTTCTGTCTCCCCAGACCCAATATGGGGGAGCACACGGTGGAGAGGAGAACGCCCCAGTGCGTCCTTAGCGGATGCCAGCCCCCCCAGCCCATCCCAGTTCTACAAGAATAATCAAAAGGTGCTTGAATTCTGTTGACCCACAGCTGAAAACGGTCACACAAGAGACCCCCCCCCCCAGGGAACATCTACTCCAGTCTGCCCCCAACCCGGCATCCTGCAGATGCATTGCAGGGGGCTGGACTAGGTGACCCTTGTGACTCCGTCCAACTCTACGGTTCTACGATTCGGGATTCTGTGAAATGTGAAAAATCAAATCCCCCCCAAACTGCTTGCCCTAGAGTAGGATTTCTTCTAGGCAAGGTGCTCCTAGGATCCCTTTCCTTTAAAAATTCCACGCAGGGAGAATGCTGGACAAATTGCTGCAGGCATCTTGTTCTGGCAGTGAGCTGGCCTGCTCTTTCCAGCATCGACCCTAAATCTACCTGCCTGAGGTTGAAGCTGCTGCTTCCTATCCTGTCCTCAGTGGGGAGGAGGAAACCTGCTTTGGAGGACACCAGTCAAGCACGAGGGGAAAGTGGTTGATGCCACCCCCCTGGCGGAGGCAGAAGACTGGGGGGGGGGGGGGTGCAGGACGCCTGAGGCCCCACCTCCACTAGGCACTTAAAGCAGCAGCATCATAAAAAGGCCATGGCTTCCCTCAAGGAATCCTGGGAGTTGGAGTTTGCCAAGGGTGCTGAGAGCTGTGAGGTGGCCCCATCTCCCTCTGCCCGCCTCACAGAGCTACGATTCCCAGAGGGGCTTACTGACCAGTCCCTCTTCACAGAGACGGGCTGTTTAAAAGTGGCATGCGGCGACATCAGTCCTGCAATCCTCAATGAAACCCACAGCTCAACTGTGGTGTCTGGGACTTGGTCTCCCCTCCTCTTGCCACCGCTGCTGAAGGCTGCCTGCTCCCCCTCCGTGGGAAAAGGAAACCAAGCTCTATCTCTGCTCAAGCCCATCTCTGCTTTGGGCCCCATTCTGCTTCTCAGAAGCGTCCAGCTCCTCCTTCTCCAGGCCGGCTAGTGAGGGAGATGCACCACTCACACTGCCCCCACGGCCTCCTGGAAAGTGCGCCCAAGGCCTCGCCTTGGCAGCCAGGAAGGGTCTAGGCACGCAAGCTTCAGAAGCTGAGATCATTCTAAAAAATCTTACGCATAACAGGGAAATGGGCAGGCATCTTAAGAGGATTGCTGGCTGTTGCCGTGCCAGGCCTTGCACTCTTCCCTTGTCCCGGTTGGGCCCTGTTTCTGGCTCCCTTTGGCTCTGCATTCCTGGTGACTCTTATTTCACCATCCTGTGGAGTGTGGGTTATGCAGCTCCTTCAACTGGGGGCCGGGTGCAGGGTGGGGGGTGCTCAAGGAGACAGTAACACCTTTCCCACTTTGGCAGTCACAAGGAGTGAGTAGCTTGGTGCCCTTTCGAAACAGAGGGTGGGATTCTCGAGGCTGCATGCAAGGCAAGCTGCTAAATTCAGTGCAAGGGAGCACATTCCTTCCCCCTGTTCCTGAGCACCTACTGTTTTACACACACACACACACACACACACACACACACACACACACCCTGTTCCCAAACTGTCTTTCTGAAGGCCCTCCCCCACACTTGTCATCTCTGCTCTGGGAGAGACAGGCAGCACTGCAACTCTGCCTGAAATGGATCCAGAGCCCAGAAAAGAGCAAGCTGCACTAGGAGCACAGGAACATCAGAACAGCCTTTGGGCTCCTCTAGTGCAGCATCCTGCTCTCATGGTAGCCAAGCAGGTGACCCAAGCACGAGAGCAGCTCTCCCCTCCTGCAGTTTCCAGCAGTGGCGTTCAGAAGCTGCTTCCAAGTGTGGAGGCAGAGCACAGCCACTGTGGCTGGGAGCCATCGACAGGCCTCTCCTCCTCCTTGGATTTGTCTCTTCTGGTTCCTTGGATGAATCACACACTGCCTGGAGGGGCTTGGAGACCAGGTTCCATGGAGTAGGTCTCCCTGGGGTTGCTTGGGCAGCTGAATGGATCCTGCTCACCACCTCTGCCCCCAAGTGCGTGCCCACACATGCCCTGGCGCCTTCACATTCCCCCTGCCAATCAGTTTGCCCCCCCCATGGCCATGGGTGCCTGGAGGGGCCCTGCTTTCTCCCCAGGTGGGGGCTTCCAGCACACTGGGCCTCCCCCAGCCCTTGTCCACACATAAACGCCGCATAACTGTGGAGCAGGGCTATGGAGGAGGAGACAAGCCGGGCATCCTCTCCACAGAGCATTGATCTTCCCATAAAGGGAGTTTGGGGCATGAAGGGGACGCAGATTGGGATGTGGGGCCTCTGGGTCAGGCTCCGAGAGCCCCCAATGCATTTCCGGGCCGTAAGGAGTTAAGCGCCATTCGCAGTGGGGTCCCGAGTGATGGATGGCTTCTGGCTCCGTCCGGAGAGCATTTTGCCGCAGAGGGGCTGACGCTTTCTCCAACATCCCGGCACCGCACACTGCTTGTGATCCGCAGGGATGGCGGCAGCGGAGGGGGGGGAGCCCATTGGAGGGGAGCAGAAAGGCCCCTTATCTGTGAGGACTGGGCCAGGGGGCAGAGGCAGGAGCCTAGCAGTGGGGCACGGGGTAGGGGGTGGCACGCAGGATTGGGCTTCAGCATGCTTAGGGGCCCTCGGGTCCTTCTCCTGGGTAGCCAGACACTTTATCTCCCAGCCTGGGGTGAGACCTTCCAGTCAAGTGGTCTAGAGGGCAAGGGGGGGCAGGGGAGAAAATGAGCAGCTGCAGCAGCTTCCTGAAAACACAAACCTTTCTCCCAAATGCTGGGGTTGTGGGGCGTGTGGATTTGGGCAGCCTGGGACCCTGTAAAGATGCATGTGGGGATCCCACATTCTGCCATGGGGGGGTCAGAGGTGGCTCAGAGCAAGGGCTGTGTGTGATGGGGAAAGAAGGGGTCCAGGTGGAGGGGCCCCCATGGGGCAGGAGTGTGTTTCCATAGGGGAAAGCGTTACACCCAGGTGACTGTGGAGAGGCCACAGCAGAGCCAGCCCTCCTCCTCCTCCTCCTCCTCAGCAAGCAAGCAAGCAAGCGCGCCGTCTCTTTGATTCATGCTCAGTGCTGCCTGCCTCCCTCCCACCCTCCCCAGGGATCACTCAACATGAACCGGCCTTTTAATTTTCTGCGGTGGCTGGCAAGGCTGGCGGCTGGATCGCTGGCAGGGAAACAACAGCCCCAGTGCGAAGATCAGATAATCCTCTGGCCAACGCAGGGAGGGAGGGAGACAGGAAGTTGCACAGGGAGGCAGCAACAAGAGGCTTCTGCTCCCTCCCCCCCCCCCAATGGTCTGGTCTCCCAAATCTTTTTGGCAGGGGTGGGTTAAATGAAGCATACAAGGCCCGGCTGCACCATTAGGCACAGTGAGGCAGCAGCCTCAGGTGTCCTCGGATAAGAGGCAGGCAGCAGCAGCAATTGGGGTGCAGAACCCCCTGGCCCCCATTCAGCCCGCCTGCTGACTTCATTCCTGGGCAGGGAGGCCATCGTCTCCCTGGCCTCAGGTGGCAAAACGCCTTGGAGGGGCAAGTGAGAGGGAGGGGTGGGAGGTGCTGGTGCTCCCAGATTGGCCAACGGGAGACTTTCCACGTATAAAACAAGATTAGAAAAGATGGCAGAGGAGTGGAGGGCGATCAATGGACACTAGCCAGGATGGCTGTGCTCTGCCTCCACAGTTGGAGGCAGGAAATGCTTCTGAACACCCATTGCTGGCAACCGCAGGAGGAGAGAGCTGCTTGCGGGTTCCCATGGGCACCTGCTCGGCCCCTTCGAGAACAGGAGGCTGGACTGGAGGGGCCCCGTTTGGCCTGACCCCATCAGGTTCTTCTGATGTCCTTATGTTGTTGTTGTTGTTGTTGTTGTTGTTGTTGTTGTTGTTGTTGTTGTTGTTGTTGTTGTTGTTGTTTAACATAATTTCTTGAATTTGTTAGTCCCTTTATTTTGCCCAGAGCAACCAAAAAAGACTTCAAACCAGCACATGCAAAAGCCCAGCAGGTCACAACTGGGGTGATTGAGTAGCAGCACCTAAAGTTAAGGTGAACCCCGCTTTTAAAAGTCACGTTGCCCCTGTTCATTGGACTATCATCCGGGGGGGCAGGGGGGCCCTTTCACGGTGTTGGGTTTCAATACCAATGAAATGCCCAGCATGCCCTGGCCACCCTCCCCAACTCCTGGCCAGCCTGGTTCAGCCTTGCCCAAATACAAGCCGGTCTAGATGGTGGAGGGTTATTGGCCTATGCCCCAGCAAGGAGGCTGGAACACGTGGCCCTTTGAGTGGCCAGGGCAGAGTGGTCCCATGGGGCGAAGCCTGGAAGCATCCTGCTGGTGTCACCCATTAGATTTCATGCTAGCAGATGGGGAAAAGGCCCACAAAAGCCCCAGCCCCCCTCCTCTCCTGGTCAGCCAGAGGACTTTCACTTCCTCCACACTGGCCACCCCCTTGTCTTCCTTCTGTGACTTGGAAGAGAAGCAAAAGGGAGGCTTCTGGAGAGAGAGGCTGCAGGAGGAACCATCCACACTCTTTGCTTCCTGCCAGCAGCCAGCAAAGTCCCCAGCAGGCTCCTCATTCCACCCCCATGCCCCCCCCCCAGCTCCCTGCCAGGCCCCATGAAGCCTCCCTCCTCCCCACCTGCACAAGGAGTGGGACACCCTGCATTTCATTCCATATCTCATTCCCTCGTGCACTTTGCAAAATGCTGCTGCTCAGAACCATGCATCAATATTAGAACTGGAAGGGATTCCCGGGGGTCATCTAGTCAAACCCCCTGCAATGCAGGAATCACAGCTGGAGAATCCCTGGTGAATGACCACCCACCTTAAAACCTCCAATGAAGGAGAGTCCACCATCTTCCTGGGTCGTCTGTTCCACGGTTGGAAGGTTCTTAACATCAGAAACATTATTCCTAGTGTTTAGGCCCTAGGAAAAGGCTTTGCCTCCCACTTCCAAGAGCTAGCCAGGCTGGGCTTGGAATTGTGGACCAAACTGCCTTTCTGCCAGTTGAGGGTAGTCAGTTTCTGGCCTCCCATTGGGGGCACAGTCCACCTCCTGGGAAGCGTAGCAAGGCACCCAGTTGAGCCTTGCCTGCTGGTGAGTGATGGGCCCAAGCGGCAGGTCCCTGGCAGTGTTGGCCCTGAGCCCAGAACTCCCCATGAGACCATGTGGCGGATACTGGGGGGACTGGTGCTGGGGGCTCCTGCTGGATGGACTGGGCTCTTAACTGCAACTGAACCTGCATGCCCCCCCCCCGGAACAGGAGGCTCAGCACAAAAAGGTAGCTACTGAGGAAGATGGGGGGGGGGGATGAACTACTTTGCAAAGTGCGTAGGGGGGCTGCCTGGCTGTGGCTTTCTGGTGGCCCTTTTAATTCATTTGTTCATTCTGAAAATCTGCTCACTGCATCCTTTCAGAACCCCCAAGGAGATGCACAATGTTGGAGGGATGTGAAGAGCGGAGCTCTGGCTCCGACTGCAAGCTCCACATCAGTCATCTGTCGCCCACGAGTGTTTTAGCTGAGTGCTGCCTCAGTACCACCACCCCCAAAAGCCCACAGCCTCTTCTGCCCACGGAGGCATTTCTCCTTTGTCCATTCACCCCACCAGCCAGCCAAAGGCTCATAGGAAGTTCTCTGCTCCCTCCTAAAGCAGGCCTGTGTCCCCAGGGCCCCTGTCCTCTACAAGGGGTGCCTCTTGACCACGTGAAGAACAGAATGAGAGGCTCAAGGCCCCCTTTGCAGATAAGCACTCTCACCAAGCCACACCTCCACCTGAAGCTCAGCAAGCTGTTTGGCGCAACACCCTCTCCCCCAGTGGCCCCAGGCCCACTTCCCACTGATCCCTCCCTGCAGGAGTGGGAGAGGTGGTGTCATGGGCTAAAGGCTCACAGGAGTTTCCCCACCAGCTCCCCCCCCCCAATTCTCAAGAAGGAGGCGCCCCTCAATAGCAGCAGCCTATATAGTGATTGCATTTCAAGGGTGTCCAGTGTGGTTCTCTCACTTTCTCTTTGCTGTGATCCTGACAAGAGCCTCATAAGGTTGATTATTACTGCTGTCTCCATAGTTTAGACTCATCCGTTATTTCTCTTCCCTTTCCCACTGTAGGTACAGCGCAAAGTGCTGAGGATGCTGCTGCCACCTGCATATCTGGGGCCCCCTTGCTACCATGACCCCTACATTCCTTTGTAAGGATGTGGTGGTGGGGAGGGGCAGACCTTTGCAGGACCCAAGAGATGTGCCCCAAGCTCCACTGCAAAGCTGCGAAGGATGCTGGGGGCACAGTTCGTGAAGTGCACACTGCTTCAGCAGCACTCCTACAAACACACAAGCACACACCCTGTAAGCTGGCTCTGGGTATCCGTTATCTTTGCTAGGCCTTTTGCTGCTGGATTCAGAGTTCAAATCATGCAGGGATCCCCACTGGCCTGCACTGCAAACAGCAACTGTGGGCACAACTTCTCTGGTTCCCCTCCTCCACCTTGCACAAGGGAACTGTCATGCACAGGGCTTCCAACTTGCCAACAGCTGACAGCCACCAGGCGCCTTCTGGGAAAGTCATTACGCTTTGCCATTTAGACTGTGCTGGGTCAAGTGCTAGAACACAGCGCTGGGATCAGCCCCGGGTGTCACTATGGAAAGGGTCCTGCAGCGAGCCCTTCGTTGGCGCACAGCGGCTGGAGGCCGGCCCATATGTGGGGCAGGCCCCTTGCGCAGCCTCCTCCAAAGCAAGCACCCACTTGGTCAAGAGTGGCGACGCCGGCCTGGCTCTGAAATGTGGCCAAAACAGGGTCTCTCAGGGTGGCTGTGCCAGCCTCTCAAAGCTGCCCTTGAAATGGGAGGTCTGCACACCAGCAACAGCATCAAGCCACAGCCAGTCTAAATGAACAGTGACAGGCAAGGAGGCGTCTGCATTTTAACCTTCCCCCTCCCTGACACACAGACATGCCACGCAGCAGCAGCTGCCAGGCTCCTGCAGCAGTCTCTGCCCCCTAACCCCTGCTGCAGCCAGCCCTACACTGCAGCCAGCACCTTCCACTCCTTGAGGGATGGGGGGCAGGTTGCAGAACAGAGTGGGAGGGGGGGCAGAGGGAGGCAGTGCTCAGAACCTGATTGCAAGAAGGAAAGTGGGACAGAGGAATGGAGGCTCTCCCACCCCCCACCCCCCACCCCGCCAGTCAGCTGGTATTGGCTTTGGCTTATGCCATCCTGGCACACTCCCATGCAGATACCTGCAGACCATAACTCCGCACTGTGCCCAGGCTCTGCCAATGGGCAGGAAGCTGCGTCTTCATCTCACTCTCAACCTCACCAGCTTCCTGGTTTGCAAGCAACAAAAAAAAAAAAAACAGCCCCAAACACCCCATCTAATAACTTGGGGCACCCTGGGATCGGTGTGAGGCCACTAACAGTGCCAGAGCCAGAGGGTGGGCACAGGGGGTCGTGGGAGGAGGGGTGCGCAGCAGGGGGGCATGGTCCAAACGCTCTGCTTCGAAAGTGGTGCGTCTGTGCTGGCGCTGCATTGAGCCTGCAGTACCGGAGCCGTCACCAAAGCAGCAGGCAGGGAATAAACAGCCCCCACCCGCGAACAACGCAGCCCCAGCATCCTCGGGGTCTACAGCGGCGCAGGCTCCAGGCAGGCAAAACCAAGCCCCCCCCCCCGCGGCTCAGGCCTGCGAAGTGGGGGCGCTGCTCCCCTCTCCCTCCTTCCCCCATAGTCGCGTCCCTTGCGCAAGAGCGAGTCCCCAGCAGCCCGCAGGGAAACTTCAGCACCACGGACAGAGGCGGGAGGTGGGTGAGGCGGCGGGACACTTTGCCGAGGGTCTCCTCCTGGTGCCCGGCCCCGGGTAGGAGCTCGCTCGCTGGGGCTCTGGCCAGGCCAGCCAAGCCAAGCCGAGGCTGTCCCGGGGTGCCCAGGCGTTGCATGTGGAAGCGGGAGCCTCGGGTGGGGGGTGGGAAAGATGCCTTCGGAGAGAGACAAGACTTGCCCCCCCCCACGGACCTCCGGCTGCCCCCCGCTGCCTGCTTCGCACCTCACCAAAATGTCTCCCGAGAGAGTTGCCATCTCCCCCCCCCCCCCAGCACACACGCACACTGTCGGAGGGTTGGCGGACCGCGGCGCTCGGCCAGGCTGGACGGCTCCCGCATTCCAGCACCCTGGACAGCGGCGGCGGCGGCGCATTCCTGCGCGCGGCTCCGGCTCCCGGGCCCGGCGAGCAAAAGAGCCGCCGTTACCTGGCGCAGGCAGCGCTCGAGAAGGGGCGCGCGACCCTGCCTGCCGGCCCTGCCCCGAAGCGGGACCCCGCCGAGGCGAAGCCCCCGAGGGCTGCCTCCAGGCTTGAAAAGTCCCCCCGGTGGCCCCTTACCTTGGCTGGCGCCCCCGTCGCCGTCCTCGCAGTCCGTCAGGTTGTTCAGCATGGCGCCCGCCGGGGCTGCCTCGTCCGAGCCTCGCTTGCCTCGGCTCCCCTCGCCTGCCTCGCGCGCCGCTGCAGTGCGGAGCAGAGCCTTCCCCTTCTCCGCCGCCGCCGCCGCTGCCGCTCAGCCCCCTTTCAGTTCATCGTGTATTCAAAAGGCATCTTCTCCGTCAGGCGGGCGAGCGGAGGGGGGGCGGTGGATGAGCTGAGGCGGGGGGGCGTCGAGGTGTAAGCGAGCTGGGAGAGGAGGGGCGAGGAGCGTCCGCCGAACTGCTCGCCACCTCCGAGGGCAGCGCAGATCTGAGTCGGCGGCGGAGGAATTAGGGCATCTCGGGGGCTGGCACTGCGGCTCCCCCCCGCGCAATCCGCCTGCGCGGATGCTGCCTCCTCCTCTGCTCCCCCACCCCCCACCCCCGCATCAGAAACCCAGCACCGGAGATAAGTTTTTGGGGGGGAAGGAAGGTACTGTTTACCCAACTGTACCCCCCCCCCTCAGCGAAGCGCACGTGTCCGCCTTTCCTAAGAGATGGGGCAGCGACAACCCCTGGTTCGCAAGACATTTGGCTCGTGGGAATGCAGGCAAGCAGTTTGAACCGCAGGTCACGGTGCAAAGCGAGAAGGGCCTAGAAGTGGAAGGGGCTTCAGGGGAGCCAGCCACCCACTCACACAGGCCTGGCTGGGGCACTCCCTCGTGCCCCAAATCATTCCTCAAGAGAATGAGAAGGTAGAATGCCTAACGTATAGTTCGCCCCAGACCAAGCTGATACTCCTAGCCACCCTCGCCTTGGTGGGAAGGAGATGGCCCCAGAACCAACCTCATGGTTGCCAGTCAAGAATGCCCCCCTTCCCATCACAAAGCCCTGGGTGGTGATGGGTCACACTGTAAGGAGCCCTGGAGAGGGTTCCTCATAAGCCGCTGGGAAGAAAAGCAGAGGGAGGAGGTGGCTTGTGGGACTCGCTGCCAGCTGTGCCACAGCCCACGACGCCCAGGTCACTCTGCTCTCTCCTGCCTGGACCTTGATGGGGACTGAGCCCCAAAGGCGGCACATCATTCATAAGAACACCAGAAAAGCCTGCTGGATCAGGCCAGGGGCCCCTGTAGCCCAGCATCCTGTTCTCACAGTGGCCCAGCAGATGCTGGTTGTAGGAAACACCCAAGCAGGATCATCCAAGGGACAGAACCCTCTCCCCTCCTTTGGTTCCCAGCATCTGGGGTCCAGGCGTATTGCTGTCTCCAGCTGTGGAGGGCAGGGCAGAGCCAGAGTAGCTAGGAGCCAGCCCTCCATTTCTCCATGAATTTGCCCACCTAGGTTTTGTGACTGCCACTGCCTCCTGCGGGAGCAAGATCCAACTATTGGGTATTTTTAACCATGCTCTTTAACTTGCTGGTGAATGATCTAGAGTTAGGCCTGGGCGGCGAGGGGGCCAAGTTTGCCAATGGCACTAAATTGTTCAGGATCACAACAACAAAAACGGGATTGGGAGGAGCTCCAAAAGGACCTCCTCAAACGGAGCGAATGGGCAGTGAAATGGCAAGTGCAATTCCATGCAAACCAGAGTAAAGTGAAGCACGTTGCCATTAAAAAAAAAAAACCTCCCCCAGGATCAGTGCCATGGCTGGGGGGGGGGGAGGTTTTTGCCCTGAGTAAAACCTCCAAAGGGGCACCATTGAGGCTCCCAGCCTGTGTGTGTACACAAATGTGTGTGCCAAACTGGGCCTTTTGACTCGGCCTGGTTTTGCCCCTGTCCAGGGTGCTGGACTAGTTCTGGGCCCCTGCCTTGATCCAGCAGGCTCTAACATTCTTAGGAGCCCAGGCAGCCTACAGGCCAGGTTTGCGAAAGTTGGGGGTCCGTATGTGTGTGAAAGAGAGAGGGTGGGGCTGAGGCAAGGAGCCACCTCCCAAGCCAGAGATGCTGTACACCATGGGCAGCTGGAGTTCATGTGGGTGAGTCCTGACAGCGGGAGGGAGGGAGGGGGGCGCCTGGATCCCAGCACGGATCATGGCAGACGCTGGCACTCATTACTCCTTGACGGCTGTAATTAATTGTTTGCTTCCTCCTGGGCCTTGGCCAGCTGCTCTGCATTCCCGCCCACTCCTCTCCCCCTCGCCCTGCGGCACGGCCAGGGCTCCCTATTCCCTAGCTCCAGTGGAATCTGCTGCATCCGTCCAGGGGGCAAGGCGGGCAGGTGCAGGCACTGAGGTCCGGGGACACCCCAGCCACAAGAGGCACCCACTTGGAGCTGCGGAGGGTGGCACCGCAGCACCACTGGTTCCTTATGCCCGGTGATTGTTCTCTCTGGGCGTCAAAAAGGGAAGGGGATTCACAATAGGTTAGGGGGCACATGCTGATGGGCTTGCACAGGCTGCCCTGACCATGGACAAGAGCTCAGGCTGCAAGCAGAGCCCTTCAGAAGCTGACAGTGCCAGCAAAAGTGCTGTGTGAAAGGTGGTTTCTGAGGAATAAAGGAAGTGTTAGAGATGTTCCTGGCCACCACTAGGAGCCTCAAGATTGCTGGTGGGTATGAAGGAGGGGACTCCTACCTCCCTCTCCATTCTGACCCACCTGGGCATCCAGGTGCAATTTACCTGTGGACCTGCAGGAGCCTGCAAAGCCACACAAATAGGGCCTTGGCAAGAGGGGGGTGGCGGAAGGTTGCTGCGAGCCCCCAAACACCCTTTTGCCAGCCCAGAGCCAAAGGCAGAAGAGGGCTCCCTCGCTGTCCCTAAGGAAAGAAGCTGCTAGCTAGCAGTATACTTATTTCTGGAGGTGGCCAGGGCACAGGCAGCGAAAGTGGAGGCGATGGGGAGGGGAGGGGGGGAGCACGTGAAAAGCTGCTAATCCTCTAATCCCAGGATTATGGCTCCATTTCAAGAGCCTCCTTCATGGCTGGCACAGAGTGGGCAGCTGTGGGCCTCCTCCGCCCCAGCGTGTGGGGCTCCCATGGAGGCTGCTCAGTTTCTCCTCACACCCCCTGGGTGCTGAGCCTGGGGCAGCAGGGGGCCTGGAGCAAATGGGAGCTGGGCTAGGATATCATAGGGGTGGGAGAGGACAGCCAGAAGCTGGGAGACCCAAGGAAGCAACGGGAATCCCTGGGGACTGGGTGCCATATTCATCTGTGTGCCTTGAAGTCACACATTGCAAATGGCCTCAGACCCCACCCCTAAAATATGAGGGTAATTCTAGTGGGCTGCCTTACAGACCAGTTGTATTACGAAGATAATATAGTTAAAGCACAATGAACATGGAAGCGCTAGAATTGTTTATGACTAGTGTTAACTATTTTTTATTTTTTTATTCAGGCATCCTTGCCCACAATGGCCAAGTGGCCTGGATCTGGCCCACTCCATTCAGCAGCTGGTAAGTTAAATATGACCAGCTCTCCTCCCAGGCAAACGTTCCCAGAAGCAGCAGCTGGCATGCCCTATTGCAACCAGCCAGGATCCTGACCCCATTGCTCTGCTCCTCCTCCTTTTCCCATGAACACATTTCTCTCTACTATGAGTGCCGACAGGACATGGTTTCTGCATCATCAGCCACCATCTTTCAGACTAACCCCACAAGTTCTGCCCCAGCACCCTGTTCTCAGTGGCCAACCAGATGCCCCAAAGGGACACTCGCAAGCAGGATTCAAACACAAGTCTCCCCTCCCCTCCCACCAACTGGTTTTCATGACTGATCACCTGCCCTCGGTGGGCCCCTGAGAGTCATTTAGGCTACTTCCCATCACAACATCTGCTGGATAATCAACCACAATGGGACCACAATGGGACCACCAATGGGGTCTGCATTGGCCACTGTGGCTGCATGGTTTGGGACACGTGTTTCAGCCAGATGTCCTGCTGAGCCACAACCTGTGAGCACCTGCGAAGGCGCAGACCAGCTCCCCCTCTGGGCCACCTGCCTAATGAAGAGTTCCGTGACATTCGCTCCTCTCCTCCACCAGCAAGGGAGGCTGCTCTGATAAATATCATTGCACCTATTTTGCACCTCACAATGCACAGGGCTGCCAGTGTGTGTGTGTGCGTGTGCCTGCCTGCCTGCCTGCCTGCCTGGCAGAGAGAGGATAGGGGAGTGTGAGGGCGATAAAACTGGAAGATGACAGAGAAGGCACAAGCCAATCTCTCACACTGAGCCCTAGAGATGGGCACCCCAAACAAAACCCCAAGCAGGGATTAAAAGGAGCAGAGGGGCCCTTTCAGGCTGGCGGTGTGTGTGTAAGGGGGAGAAAACTGTGGGGGCAGCCCTCTGTTATGGAGCCTGCCCGCCCCCTCAAATATAATGCTTGATACCAGATGTAGCTGCAAAGGAAAAGGGCAATACAGCTGCTAAATTTGATCTCTGGGTCAAACAGCAGAGAGATAAGGAGATCAAGAGGAGTCTTCACCTGCTACAGCCTTCTTTCCAAAGAGTGGCCAGTCAGAGGCTTCTTTGAGCCTTACAAGGTGAAGGCTCTTGCCTGTAGTTCGCGCCCCGAACCCCTAACCCCCCCCCCAGCTTCTAGAACTCAGAGGTATACTGCACCTGAACATTGAGGCTCCACATAAGAACATGAGAAGAGCCTGCTGGGTTAGGCCAATGGCCCACCGAGCCCAGCAGCCTCTTCCCACAGGGGCCAACCAGATGCCCAAAAGGAAACCCACAAGCAGGATTCAAACACAGGATGACTCTCCCCTCCTGCAGTTTCCAGAGGTTGGTATTCGGAACGGAGGCACTTACTGCCTCCAACTGTTGAGGCAGAGCAGAGCCATCATGCCTTGTGGACGTATCATCCTCAGTGAATTGGTCTAATCCTCTTTAAAAACAGCCTA
Source organism: Lacerta agilis (assembly GCF_009819535.1). Lineage (NCBI taxonomy): Eukaryota > Metazoa > Chordata > Lepidosauria > Squamata > Lacertidae > Lacerta > Lacerta agilis. The sequence continues at coordinate 94,871,434 of NC_046317.1, read as the reverse complement.
AATTAGTGATCACCGCTGCCTCCTGGGGGAGGGAGCGCCACAGTTTAGCTACTCGCTGCACAAAGGTTCTGTTATCTGTCCTGAATCTCCCGACATCCAGCTTCTTCGTGGACAAGTTTGAGTGTCAGGCCCACTATCTCCATGCATTACGTCCATTGTTTATGCGGAATTTCAAAAAGGTTTTGATGAAGGCCCTTGACAAAAACTTCCAAGGAGGTTTCGCAGCCGTGACCAAAGAGCAGAGGTCAGTGCAGTAGCGCCTTTCAAGATAGCAGCGGAGGGGGCTCTGTTGCTCTCCAGCTGCTGCCCCTTGCCTAGAGGGGGAGGGATAAGTTGCAGCGAGTTTGGTCCAATGTGGCCACAAAGCAGAAATAAATGGACCATTCTCCCGATTTGGTGGAGGGAATAGAAAATGGAGTCCACCAGCAAGGATATGTCTTGGGATCTGTGCACTGAAACTCGTTCTTAAATAATCTGAAGACAGATGTCGTTAGTGAGGTGGCAAAGTTCGCCGAGGATGCCAAATTATTATCCAACGAAGCTGAATGTCAGAAGGTTCAGGACCAATAAGAGAAACGCCTTCTTGACAGAATCATAGAGTGGGAAGGGGTCCCCAGGGTCATCTAGTCCAACCCCCTGCAATGCAGGAATCTATTCCTACAGAGCAAACTATGAAATTCACTCCCACAAGAGGCAGCGATGGCTTGGAGAGCTTTAAAGGGGTATTGGACAAATTCGTGGAGGGCATCTCTCTCTGTGGCTTCTACTGTAGGCACAATGGCTGAGTTCTCCTTCCAGGATGAGAGGCAGGATAGCTCCAAAGGCCAGTTCCTGGGGGCCACAAGAGGGACCATGCTATGGTGCTCATGTCTTCCTTTGGGGCTTTCCCATGATCTGTTTGTCCTCTATGGGAGAAGGATGCTAGACTAGAGGGCTAATAGCCACCGACAGATTCATCCTCCATGGATTACACAAATCCATGGGGGATAATGGATGTCAGCTATGAGAAAGTCAGAGGCAGGAAATGCCTCCTGGAAATCACCGGTGGGGTGGGGGTGGGGGCAGAGTGCTCCTGGGCGCGAATCCTGCTGGCTGGCTTCCCCAAAGAGGCACCTGGTTGGCGGCTGTGGGAACAGGATACTGCACCAGGTGGGACATTGGCCTGATCCAGGAGATGCTCTTCTGATGCTCTCAAGAATGACAAAGAAGAGCCAACTGATGGGCAACCCCACACCTTGTGGAAGCGAGTTTTACAAGCTGTGTTGTGGAGAAGTAAAACCTTTTGTCTGCCCTGAATCTTCCGCCAGCCAGTTTCATTGTCTCCCCAGCAAGTATAATTTTATCAATCTCGGTCCTACTCCCCTTTAATAACCTCTCCCTGCCCCCCACAACCTTAAGAGTCTATGACCTTTCCCTGTGGAAGAAGGGTTTCAGATTCCTTTATCATTTCAGCTGCCCTTTTCTGCACCTTTTCCAGCTTCACAGCATCCTTTCTGAGGTGAGGCAACTGGGACGCGCCATAGACTTGCAGAGAGTTCTTATGGCACTGGCCGTCATATTTTCAGTCTGCTTCCTAATAATCCCTGGCATGGAGTGTAACATTTTCCTTGAGCTATCTCTCCATCGCCCCTTGAAAGGCTTATCCTCTGGGCCCACACACCTGGCGGTCTGAGGCAGGTGGCCTCTGAGCAGAGTTTTCATGTCGTGTCAGGGCTAATAGCCATTGATAAACCTGCCTTTCATGAATATAACTGCCTTTCCCCAAACTAGCCAAGCCAGTCAGACACTGCCAGTTCTTGTGGTCGGGAATTCCACAAATCGATGTATGAGAGGAGCTTCTGTTTGTTGGCGTTGAGCTGACTGCCAACTGGTCCCAATCAGGGGAGGAATAGATTCAGGACTTCACACAGGGCAGAGTTAAACTATGGAACTCATGCCCACAGGAAGCAAGGATGTCCATAAACCTAGCTGGCTTTAAAAGGGGGTTAGACAAATTTCTAGAGAGGCCCGTCGATGACTATGGGCCACAATGGCTCTGCTCTGCCTCCATGCTCAAAGGCAAGGATGCTTCTGAATCCCAGTGGCTGGAAACCTCAGGAGGGCAGAGTGTGGCTCTTGTGCTCAGATCCTGCTTGCGGGTTTCCCGTTGGGGTATCTGGCTGGCCCCTGTGAGAACAGGATGCTGGAATAAATGGGCCTGATGCACCAGCTCTTATGTTCTTAATGGTTTCAAACGACAAGAAGTGAGACTCCAACAAAACATTAGGAAGAACCTTCTGGTGGTGAGAGCTGTTCAGCAGTGGATTGGGCTTCCTAAGGTGTTGGGCTCTCCTTCCTTGGATGTTCCAAAGCAGAGGTTGGATGGCCATCTGTCCAGGATGCTTTAGCCGAGATCCCTGCATTGCAGGGGGTTGGACTAGATGGCGCTTGGTGTGTGTTCCTTCCAAGTCTACAGCTCCACGATTCTGTTATCCTGCTTGATCTCCACAGCGCCAGGCGTATCCTGAGCACCCTGGGGCCCCTCCTGAGAAGCACCATTAGTCAGTCCCAGAGAGGAAGATTGGAGGAAGCAGTCACGAGTTCCAGGAGGACAGTGTGGGCTGACTTGGGTGCTCCAACAAGAAGGAATCGCCAAGGCTCTCTCTCAACATCCGCACAGCTCATGCTTCCAAATCATAATCATGGGGGTGGGGAGAGACCAATGGCCCTGATCCTGGAGAGGAGTGAGAGAAGGAGGTTGCAGCGTGGGCTGGCCTAGCTCTGCCCCAGTGCCACAATCCAGTGCTTTCCTCTGTCAGGGACAGCCAGGGAAGATACCAGCCCTCTCTTGGATCTGAGCAGATCTTGTGCCTCCCAACCTCTGCAATCTCAGCAACAAGAGGCTGGAGGACATTGGAGAAGGTGGAGAGAGAGAGAGAGGGAGAGAATTCACTCAAGTCGGTTTGTGTGTTCTTCACAGGCTGCCCGAGTCATGGCAAGTGGGCCACCTGAGGACAAGTCACAATTGTTTGTGCGACTGCAGAGAGCGCCTTGGGCCGGTTTTTGGGGTGGCAGGCTAATTTGCAGCTCGCACTTGAGATGGATGGTCCTGGCATCCTCTGAGCCGTGAGCGCAGGGCGTTTGGGGCAGGAAATGCTGCCACACGGATGAGCAGGAGCTTTGACTGCAAGTCCCCTTGGCAAGGGCAATTGCTGTGCCCCCCCTCCACACTCCCTCTCCACACCCCACAGCTTGACTCCTCGGCTGCTGGGGGGCAGCAGCAGTTCTCCTGGGGCCAGGAGAGACCTTGCCAGACTCAGGCTGGCACCCGGGCAGCTCTCTTTCACAGCAGCCTGACACCTCTGCTCCTTCTTGCCTTGGCACCAGAGTAGACAAGCTGAGCAGGGTGGGGTGGGTGGTTTTGGGTGTGGGGGGGAGTGGGCAGAATTTGAACACACAGCCCACTCTCAAGGCCTTGCTCACTGCAGGTCAGTCAAGCTCAGGGCCAGGTAAGTTAGCCACCAAGTGACAGAGATGGGGCCCTGCTTGTCCTGGGGCAAAATGGAATAGAAGCATAGAGTTGGAAGGGACCCCCAAAGGTCATCCAGTCCAGCCCCCATTTAGGGCATTCGAGTCAGAAGGCCAGCCAATCTCTGCTTAAAAGCCTCCAAGGAAGGAGAGTCTGCCACCCCCTGAGGGAGTCCATTCCCTTGTCGAACAGCTCTTACTGAAAGGAAGTTCTTCCTGATGTTTAAAGCTTCGTGGGGAGGGTCCCCCTTTGCCACCATGGAGGAGACTCTGCTGTCATGCCCCCCCCCCGCCCTTGTATGTATTTGTTATTTCTTTACTTACTGCATTTCTATCCCACCAGGAGCTCAAGTTGACATACATGGTTCTCTCCTTCACATTTAATCTTCACATGGTTCTCTCCTTCACATTTAATCTGTCACAACAACCCTGCGAGGGAGGTTAGGTTGAGAGCCAGTGACTGGCCCTTCATGACCAAATTGGGGGGGGGGGCTCTGACTTCAGGTCTCCCAGAGGTCCCGGTCTGGCACTCTACCCGCTGCCTCTTTTCTATGTTCCATCCTGCTCTCATGGGGAATTTCTGCCAACAGAGCCGGGCCGGGTCTCATGTTCCCAGGGAGCCACAACAGCACCAGCCTCCCCGGAGAGTCCTCATTGGCACAGATCCTGAGCCCTGGGACACAAGCAGCTGCCAAGGCATAAGAACCTAAGATGGGCCTGCTGGATCAGGCCAGTGGCCCAACTGGTCCAGCATCCTGTTCTGACAGTGGCCAACCAGATGCCCCAATGGGAAACCCACAAGCAGGATCAGAGCACCAGAGCCCTCTCCCCTCCTTCTTCTGATGTGGAAGGAGAGCACAGCCCTCTCCTCCATGAAGGTGGCCCAATCCTGAAACTTCTGGGGCCAGGCAGCTCCAGACCTTTGCTCCTGCTCCTCAGCCCACGCCAGGCCTGGTGCTGCTGCCCCCCCTGCTGCTGCATTTCTCAGGATCCCGGGGAAGGGAGGCCTCCCTCCCAGAGGGGAAAGGAATGGCTGGGCTGAGGCAGTTCCTGCTCCAGCAGAGCCAGCCGCCCGCCTCCTTCGGCTCCTCGCCAGGCAGCTGGGCTGGGCAGGCCGAGCTGCCACTCTGTCTCCACTGCCTCCTGGATCCCAGCGCGATGGTGCCTGCGGACACACACACACACATGCCCATGCCACAGTCAGGCTCCTGCTCACACTTCATCAGAGGTGCCACCTCACACTTCACAGCTCCGTGAGCAGGAGAGCCAAGCAGGAAGAGGCAGGCCACCTCCCGGGGGGCACAACAAGGAGCCCAGGCTGCTGCCTGAAGGACAGCTCTGCTGATGGAGACCAGAGTCCCCTGCCCACACGGCAGCCGGCCGGCCAGCCGGTCCACCTTCTTGCCTTGGGTCTGTCCTGTGTCCTGCAGGGCTACCAATATTGAGATGGCGCATTTATTATTGGCAAGACGCCTCCCAGTCACTGAAGTCCATGGGCACCAGGCCGAGGGAAAGAAAGAAAGAGAGTGCTAGACAAAAGACGAGAGAAAGTCCTTCTTCACGCGATGCATAGTTCAGCTATGGAACTCACTTCTGCAGGAGGCAGTGATGGGCACTGACTTTGATGGCTTTAAAAGTTGTTGTTGTTCAGTCGTTCAGTCGTGTCCGACTCTTCGTGACCCCATGGACCAGAGCACGCCAGGCACGCCTATCCTTCACTGCCTCCCGCAGTTTGGCCAAACTCATGTTAGTAGCTTCGAGAATACTGTCCAACCATCTCATCCTCTGTCGTCCCCTTCTCCTTGTGCCCTCCATCTTTCCCAACATCAGGGTCTTTCCCAGGGAGTCTTCTCTTCTCATGAGGTGGCCAAAGTACTGGTGCCTCAACTTCAGGATCTGTCCTTCCAGTGAGCACTCAGGGCTGATTTCCTTTTCTATTTGCCAGGAGGTGATGGCACCAGTGGCCATGATCTTAGTTTTTTTATGTTGAGCTTCAGACCATATTTTGCGCTCTCTTCTTTCACCCTCATTAAAAGGTTCTTTAATTCTTCCTCACTTTCTGCCATCAAGGTAGTATCATCAGCATATCTGAGGTTCTTGATCTTTCTTCCGGCAATCTTAATTCCGTCTTGGGATGGACAAAGACAACAGGCTTTAAAAGAGGATTGGACAAATGAGTGGAGGAGGAGGAGGAGGAGGAAGAGGAGGCGATGGAGGGCTCTGGTACTCGGATCCTGCTTGCTGGCTTCCACAGCCACTGTGAGAGCAGGATGCTGGACTAGATGAGCCAGTGGATGGGCCTGACCCAGCAGGCTCACCTCATGTCATTTACATAGGAGCGTTGGGGCTTCCTGGTGAAAGGAGAAGGGGGCTGTCTTCTCATGCCCTCCTTCTTATTTATTATTGCTACAATAGATTTTCGGTCGCAAAGCAAGAGGGAGCAAGAGAATGGGGCCCGTTTCAGGAAGGTCTTGCTGGAGACCGACTCTGCTGCAGCCCCCAACAGAGCTGGCCCATTCGAAGGCCCATTTCAGCCCTGGAGAAGGGTTTCCAAACAGACATCCCCACTCCGGCACCACTCACTGAATAGCACAGGGTGCTGCTCCCATTCCTTGCAAAGGGGCTTGTTTCCCCTGCCCCCCCCCGGACAGGTCTGCTTTTCATGGCAGTCAGAATTTGCCCCCTGAGCCAGCCAGCCTCCCCACCTGCATGGCCCACCCTGGGATTTGAAGCCTCTGGTAGTTTTCATCTGAATGCATTCCTGTTCAGGGAAGTTTTCAGTATTCGATATTGTATTGTGTTTTTACTTTTTTTGTCGGGAGCCACCCAGAATAATTTCAGGTATAAAATTTCTACTACTACTACTCTATGCATCGCACCACCTGGCAGCCAAGGGGATCATTTCTGCAAAGGGGGGGGGGGTCCTGGGGCTCATTTACTTCCTTATGCTTGGCCTCCTGGCTGGGAAGACCCCGTCCCAGATGTTGGGGAGGGGGGAGGAACTCTGTTTGTGGGCAGAGGCACTTCTTGAACTGGGCCTTGCCTGAAATGAGGGATGTTTGCATTGGGCAGGTCAATTTGGAACTGGGCATCAGAGGCAGGAGGGGCCGGCCTTGCAGCTGTGCCCACCCACATGCCCACAGAACCAAGGGGAGACAGGGCCGGGGCTCAGAGGCAGAGCCTCAGGTTCCCCGGTTCAATTCCTTCTTGGGTGAGAGTCCCTTGCCTGAACTCCTGCTGCCAGTCAGTGCAGGCAGTCCTGAGCATAATGGGCCAATGGTCTGAGTCAGGAGAAGCTTGCAGCTTCCGACATCCACAGGACCTGCCACCCCCAGGAGCAGAAGAAAGGTCCCCCAAGCAGACAGGGGGCTGTCCTCCCCTCTCCACCGCACCTCCTGGACTTAAAGCTCTCCTCTCCCTCCTCCTCCTCCTCCTCTCCCCAAAATAAAGCTTGTGAAATCCATCAAGCAGAAGAAGAGAGGGAAGACAGGCAGCATGGTTCCCATGGAAACTAGAGGGCCTCCTTAAGCAGCTGGTTGCCATGGAGACGGCAGACGGATACACACAGCAGCACAGATCTATACTGTGGTCCAGAAATGTCAAGCTACAGCCGCTGGAGCAGCTGTGGGTTGGCATGCAAGGCAGTCAGAGGGCAGAGGGGGGGGGGACATGCCCCTTGGCCTGCGTGTCTGGGTTCATCACACTCACACACACTGTGCCCCGCAGAACATGATGCACAGCACACAGTTAAACCGTGGAACTCCCTCCCACTGGAGGCAGATTGGACAAATTCATGGAGGAGGAGAGGCCTATTGATGGCCCCGAGCCAGGATGGCTCTGCTCTGCTTCCACGGTCAGAGGCAGTGACACCTCAAGTGCCAGGGGCTGGGAATTGCTCTTGCGCTCGGATCCTGCTTGCGGGTTTCCTGGAAGAGGCATCTGCTTGGCCCCTGTGAGAACAGAATGCTGGACTAGATGGTCCCCGGGTTCTTAAGACACCCTTTCCATACCCCCTTCACCATGCCATGTGCCTCAGTGCCCCATTTTTGAATGGCAGCAGGAGGCACTCGGGGGACCCTAGTCTCCCAATCTGCCTTTGGGGAGGGGGAGATGCTTTGCCTTCCGGCCGTGGGTCTTGTGCAAAGCACACCCTCACAAGGGCTGGCAGGGTCCCCTGAAGTGGGAGCGAGGTGGGCAGGGGGCCCCTGGACCTGCCCTGTGGCAGCATCTGCCACCTGGGTGCCCCTCCAGATCCCGCTGCCGCCGCTCAGCCAAGACTGCCGTTGCCATGGCAACTGTGCCGCTCCGAGTGGCGATCTAATTCAGGGTTTATTTTAAGAAACGCGTCGGTTCTCGGAGTCTCCCCCGGGCAAGGAGGGGGCGAGGAGAAGTGGGGCACGCGGCTGCCTCCCACTCTTCCCCCACCAGCCTCCGCCCCCAAGGCAGACGCCCCCTAGCTGTGGGTGGGCATGGGAGGGGAGAGGGGTCCCAGGAAGGAGGGGCAGGCGCTGAGGGAGGGTCCCAGTGAAGCCGGGTCCAAGGTGAGAAGGGGGCTTTGGCAAAGCCTGGGGGCTGCTTCTGCCCTCCCCCGTCAGAGCCTTGCAAAGCCCTCTTCTCAGGTGGTGGCGACGGGGAGCCCTGGGCTTCAGCATCTCAACCCCTGCATTGCGTGGGGGTGGACTAGATGCCCCGGGGGTCCCTTCCAATCTCCTGATTCCTGGGCCGGCATGGAGGGCAGAGTGGGCTGCTGTGGGGTCTCTTTGGTCCAGCTTCAAGTTGAAAGAGGGAGGGAGGGAGGGAGCACGCAGACCGGAGTCCACTCCGCAGAGGGTTAAGTCTGGAGCATCTCCACCCAGCCCCAAACCAAGCAGCACTAATTCTGGGCACAGCTAAGTGCAGTGTGCTGAGCTCAGCCTCTGGGACCGCAGGCGCTCCAAAAAGCATCACGGGGAAGGAAGATGCAGTGTGTGGACTCAGAGGGAGCACTTTGCTGGTGCTGCAGGTCAGGGGGCAGGGGCCATGTGGGTGCCAGCAGGGGGGCAGGGAAGCAGGGATATGGGATCAGGATTCAGGAGAGCATGAAACCCAGAAGCTAAAAGGTGTGGATCAGGCCAATGACCCATCCAGCATCCTGCACTCACAATGGCCAGCTGGATGCCTCTGGGATTTCAGCTGGCAGGATCCGAGCCCAAGAGCCCCCTTCCCTCTCCTCCTCTCTCTCCACCTCCACAAATTCCTCTAAACTTCTTTGAAAGCCATTCAAGTTGGTGGCCTCCTGTGGGAGTGAGTTCCACAGTTCAAAGATGCACTCTGTGGAGAAGGACTTTCTTTCCTCCATCCTGAGTCTCCCAGCACTCGTTGGATGGCCACGCGTTCTAGATTCAGAGCTGCCTGGGGGCATCAGGAGAGCAGTCCGTAGCCAAAAGGACTCCTGTTCTTGAAAATTCCAGGGACCCTACAAACCATCGCCCTCCCCAAGCCACACAAAATGTGAAGGTAGCTGCAGTCTCCCATCAGGAAAACCCCAAAACCCGTATCATGGCATTGCTCGTTTATTGGGCCAACCAAAATGTCAGAAAATAGCACAGGAGGTTTCAAGTTATTCAGGTTAAATGAAGAAAAGCAAATGCATTAGCTGTGATTCTGGCAAGGCAGGGGGTTGGACGAGTTGACCTTTGGGGTGCCCTTCCAACACTACAATTCTGTGACTGATTCTATAATTGGCAGGGGAAGAGTGCATTTGTTTTGTAATGGCTGTGGGGAGGCCATGTTCCCCCATGCCTTCCACCTGGCAAGAGTCTTTAACTCGAGAAAGTTGAAGGGGGGGGCAGATATTCAAACAAGGCTATTAGAGGCTATGTAGGTTTCAAGTCTGCCCAGGAACTGAGTTCTGTTGGGAAGGAGAAACAGTCGATTCTGTATCTCGGAAAGTACAAACAAAAAACAAAAAACCTAGCTGTAACCCAGATCTGTCTCCATCCTACAATACACATTAAAAAAAAGCAAAAACCCCAGCCCTCTCCTAACAGCAGCAGCCACACTAACATTTTGGCAGCGCGCGATCAGCCACAGAGACCCCCAAGCAAGGCCTGGAGACCAGAGCCCTCCCAACAGCTGCTGCCCATCAGGCTGCCTCTAATCGGGAAGGTCGCCTCTCACCATTGTGACTTGCAAGCGCTGATAGCCTCCTCCTCCATCACAAATTCATCTCATCCGCTTTCAAGTGGCCTGAGCTGGCAGAGAGCAACCTGCTCTGGCCATGGAATCATAGAATCGCAGAGCTGCAAGGGACCCCAAAGGGCCATCTAGTCCAACCCCCTGCAATGACGGGGGTTGCTGCTGGTTCTGAATGTGCACAGGCACCTAGATCCAGGGGGGTCTGGGAGACACAGCCCACTTTTCTCTGCAACCTTGCAAGGGAGCCCTAAGGGGGACCCCCGCCCCCAATTTTACATGGCTAGTACACTGGCAGCCGCCCCCAAAATGCCCCCCTCTGCAACCAGACCCATGCAGTCAGCCCATCAGTGAAACGAGGCTCAGGATTCAAAGAGGAACCATAAGAACACAAAGGGAGCCTCCTGGGTCAAGCCATCCAGTCCAGACTCCTGTTCTCACAGGGGCCACCCGGATGCCCCCCATGGGAAACCCACAAGCAGGATCCGAGCACAAGAGCCCTCTCCCTTCCTGGAGTTTCCAGCGACTGATATTCAGAAGCATTGCTGTCCCCAACAGGGGCTAGTAACTTATTTGCAACCCTCTGGTCCTTCAGACATTTGTCTCATCCTCTTTTGAAGCCATCCAAATTGGTGGCCCTCCCTGCCTCCTGTGGGAGGGAGTTCCACGGTTTAACTCTGTGCTGCATGAAAAGGGACTTTCTTTTCTCCAGCCTGCATCTTCCAGGATTCAGCTTCCAGTATTCTGAGCAAGCAAGAAGAAGCTCCTTTCTCCCCACTTCCTCCCTGCCATGCATAATCTAGTAAACCTCTTTCATGTCAAAGCTTGTGTGTGTCATGAGGAAGGAGACAAACGCCGTTCTCTTTCTGAAGGATTGAGGTCTGGTAGCATCAGGGGGGGGGGGAGAGACACATTTTGGTTCCCCAGGTGATCCAGGCCAGGCTTACTGCCCCTCCCAGAGTGGTAGAAAGGAGCTCCCCCTGGATCCCCCCCCCCCAGAGCAGCAGCAAGGGAGGCAACTGCTACCTGCCCTGGTCTCTGGGAGCAGCAACCACACCTGTCCAGAACCCAGAACTCCCGGGCAAAATTGCAAGGAGGTTCCCCAAACAGAGAAGCCGCCTCCTCCGCCAAATCCATTCCCCAGGGCTTCCCTGAGCTGCTCTTAGTGTCAAAGCAAATGAGGGGAAATGATATCTAGGTTAACTAACCAACGATAAGTCAGCTTTAATTGACATATCTCCACCAGCCTGTGTCTCAAGATCAATCAATTCATCAGACACATTTGCATGTGCGCAGAACCTCAGCATTCATGCCTTTTTGAGATACTAGTGGAAGGGCGAGGCATTGGATTATTATGCTATTTTACTTTTTTAATCTACTGACTTTTCTTAAAGGGGACAAACCATTATTTTAAAAAAAGCCACTCATTCATATTCAAAATGCCATCTTAGCCTCCCCCCCCCGCCACATCACAAGAACACTCCAGAAGAAATCATAAGAATCCAGATCGAAAAACAACCTTGGGTGCCTTCAGTTCTTACAGATGGCAATTGCCCCTGCCCACCAGTCAGTCAACAGGCAGAGAAATCCTAACCAGCATCTTATCTGCTGCAAGGCCAGCTGCCAGGGATTCCTTAGCTGTGATTCCTGCACTGCATGGGGTTGGGCTAGATGACCCTTGGGGGTCCCTTCCCACTCTACAGCTCTGTGATTCTATGCTCCTGGCCAGTGGCTGCTGGGGGGCAGGGCAAACCTTCCCGTTCTGCCATTCCACTGACTCCTGCGGAGTTGATTTTAATGACACCTGCATTTCTGGCGGTGGGCAGGACCAGGGAATGTAGGCGGCAGGATTCTGTGCCATTCTATCCCTCCCCTTAGCCCTGACACAGACAGCCCTTTTTTGCCATTTACACCAGCATACCTCAGGCTGGCTTAATTTATGCCAGCAGGGCTCTTCCTTAGCTGGCATAAGTAGATAAACCAGGTTACAGCCAACTCAGCCACCGAAATGCCCTGAATCCCAAACTCCTCCAGATCTTGTGAGGATTGCACAGGGACAGCGAAGGCTTGATTCATCTCCGGATCAAGCGAAGCACCTGCTGCTTAGTCATCAAGCATCCAAAGGTGCCTGATTTTGAGCAACAGGGAATTGGGGCGAGGAGGAGGGATGAAGTTGCCTCTGGTGGTAACAGCAGAGAAAACACAATTTCTTAGGCGTGCATAGGAGGGAAGGATCATAAGAATATAGCAAGACCCTCCTGGATCTGACCAGTGGCCCATCTAGTCCAGCATCCTGTTTTCACAGGGGCCAAGCAAGTGCCCCATTGGGAAACCAGCAAGCAGGATCCGAGCACAAGAGCCCTCTCTCCTCCTGTGGTTTCCAGCAACTGGCATTCAGAAGCATCACTGCCTCCAACCATGGAGGCAGGACAGAGCCATCCTGGCTAGGAGCCCACAAGAGCCCTCCTCTCCTCCATGAATTTGCCTAATCTGTTTTAAAAGCCATCCAAGTTGGTAGCTGATGCTGCCTCCTGTGGGAGGGAGTTCCATGGGTTAACAATGTGCAGCACAAATGATTTTTTTTTTTTTAAATCCAGCCTGGGTCTTCCAATATTCAGCTCCATTGGATGTCTAGGGGTTCTAGTGTAATGGGAGAGGAAGAAAAACTTTTATTTATGCACTTTCTCCACGCCAGGCACAATGAAATGTCATGTCGCCTCTCGGTCACCTTTTCTCCAAACTAAACAGTCGCAGATGCCATGATCTTCCTTCACAGCCAGCAAAATGGGAAATATGGCTCAATATAAAGGAATATAAAGTGATGGTGTACATTGGGGCAGAATGTTTTATTTCACCTGGAGGCAAAGGGGGTCTGAACTGCAGGTGACTGCCAGGAACAAGGCCTTTTGGTGACAGTGCACAGTGCAATGGAGATGCTGAGGCCCCGTGGAGCAGCTGGGGAAAAGGCACATTCTACAGATCATTAGGCAAGGAATTGAAAATAAAAACCGCGGGTATCATAATGGCTTTCTACAAGTCTGTGGTGCAACCACCTTTGAAATACTGCGCACAGTTTCTTGTTGACTCACCTCAAAAGGGATAGAGCAGAGTTGGAAATGATTCAGAAGAGAGCAACCCAGATGATCAAGGGGGTGGAGAGGCTCCCCTATGAGGAAAGGATGCAGCATTTGGGACTTTATTTAGAGTAGAGAAAAGGGGAGTAATAGGGGACAGGATAGGTAAAGGTAAAGGGACCCCTGACCATTAGGTCCAGTCATGTCCGACTCTGGGGTTGTGGCGCTCATCTCACATTACTGGCCGAGGGAGCCGGTGTACAGCTTCTGGGTCATGTGGCCAGCATGACTAAGCCGCTTCTGGCGAACCAGAGCAGTGCACGGAAACACGGTTACCTTCCCGCCAGAGCAGTACCTATTTATCTACTGTACTTGCACTTTGACATGCTTTCGAACTGCTAGGTGGGCAGGAGCAGGGACTGAGCAATGGGAGCTCACCCTGTGGCGGGGATTCAAACCGCTGACCTTCTGATCAGCAAGCCCTAGGCTCTGCGGTTTAACCCTCAGTGCCACCCGCGTCCTAGGGGACAGGATAGATGTTTATAAATGATGGGGAACGTGGAGAGAGAAAAGCTTGTCTCCCTTTCTCACCGTGGACTCTCGTTGAGGGCATACACCACCTGCCCATGGACTGTGCTCAGAAGCGAGGCTGAGCCCAACAATCTCTCGAGGACCACAGATTCAGCACCTCTGATCCATATTACACCATGCAAAACATCAGGAACACAAACATTTCCCAAACACATTCAACCCCAACATTAAAAATGTCATTGGGAAGCAACCTGTTGTAGGGAAAGAGATGGCGGATTTGAAGAACGGCCCACATCATTCAGCTGCCTTGGGAGGACTGGCACTTATTAATGATTCAAGCTGGAATCTGATAAAGATTTTTCCCAAAGGAATTAGGGACCGCCAGTCAGTCGTGTGAACCTGAGAAAGACGCACAGCTGAAAGGGATTTTCCATCAGTGAGCCGTCACTGGTGGTTATGACATGGGATTTTGTTGGTGTAAAAATTCTACGCTCGAATTAGTGTGAAGTATAATGCCATTTGCATATAGCTGGGTCTATTTATTGCGCAGGCTGCTGGGAGACTCCTGCCATGGGCATCTCTGTCACAGCCAGACTCAGCCCTCAGGGCCCTGAGCCCTTAAGGAGGGAGAAGCTGACACTGGAAGAGGGAAAATATCTCAGCACTCAGATCTCGTAATTTCTAAGGTTGTCTTTCGCTTTGTCCGTCCCATGTTCACTGAAGTGCCAACTTTCTCATGCAGCCACTGGTCCTTTGGAAGAGATATCCAATCCCTCCCAACCCTGCAACCCCCAGCAAGGCAGCCTGTCAAGTGTGGACTATGCATTTCTGCAAGAGGTCCACCTCAGAGGCAGAGGCTGCTCTTTCATTCATTGCTCACCATGCTAGACACAAAACATTCCTGGGAAGTGCCTTTCCCAAGAGGTGCATCGTGCACCATGTATTTTTGGCCCAGGTATCTGCACCACCGTGGGACGCGGGTGGCGCTGTGGGTTAAACCACAGAGCCTAGGGCTTGCTGATCAGAAGGTCAGCGGTTCGAATCCCCGCAATGATGGGGTGAGCTCCCATTGCTCGGTCCCTGCTCCTGCCCACCTAGCAGTTCGAAAGCACGTCAAAGTGCAAGTAGATACATAGGTACCGCTCCGGCGGGAAGGTAAACGGCATTTCCGTGCGCTGCTCTGGTTCGCCAGAAGCGGCTTAGTCATGCTGGCCACATGACCCGGAAGCTGTACACCAGCTCCCTCGGCCAGTAACGCGAGATGAGTGCTGCAACCCCAGAGTCATCCGCGACTGGACCTAATGGTCAGGGGTCCCTTAACCTTTTTAACTACACCACCGTACAAATCACAGTCTGAGAAACTGTTGCCAGGAGGCAACCTTTGCAAAACACAGACAAAAACTTTGGCCACTAGAGGGAGCTCCGTGCCCGGCATTCCTTCACTAGGGATGAAATGCCACCTGTTTGGACCTCTTTGCCCTCCTTGCCAAGCAAAAGTTGTTCTAAAGGAAACACGTGAGTAAGCAGCAGATACAGGACGGGGCAGGAGGGATACGAGAGCCAGCACGGTTGAGTGACAGTTTAATATTTATATCTCACTTTCCCATAATAAACAAAGAGTTAAGGCTAATAATAATAATAATAGTGACGGTTATGATAAAGATACTTTTATTCTTTAGACCCCACCCATCTGACCGGTTTCCCCAGCCACCTACAGAAAAAGAATAGGGCAAAAACAAACCTAAGAAGAGAAAAGTGTTAGCAATTAAAATACTAAGCAGAAACATCCTTGCTCCTAATTTGCAGGCATCTCTTAATGACTTTTTTAAGCTGACAGGCCTATTCAGCAGTCTGTAAACTTTATAGATGAGCCCATCGTTTTATGATTCTTCTGTATTGTTGCTATGATGGTTCTTTCGGTTTTCTGCATTTGTGGATCTCCCTGTGCAACAAACAGGGAAGAGCCGTCCATAAATAACTGTGTGAATGAATATGAGCATATTACAAGCCTGCGGGGATACCTCGGGGTGCCTAGTTCTGCAGAGGGCGGAGGTGGAGGGAGAAGCTACCCAGGAGGAGAGCTGCCCACGACAAAGGAAAGGCTGAGTCTTCATGGGGCTACAAAACTCTTGGATCTCCTTCCCAGAAGAGCCCACAATGTGCCTTTCAAGTGCCCTCATCATTTGGGCAAGCAGCTATGAGAAAAGCAAATTTCATGGGCTGTATCCAGTCTTACTCCAAGTAGACCCATAAGACGCTTAGACCATTCATTTTCTGGAGCTGAAGACAACATGGCAAGTGCTTGCAGTCAGTGTGGACTTGCTGCCACTAGAGGGAGCCAGCCTCACTTCCTCACTTCTTTGGGAGGTAGAATTTTGGTACCTAAGGAGCAGAGGTACCTGCTTGTTTGTTCGTTTTTACTTCCACTTGATTCTTGACACAATTCTTAATGCCATTCTTAAACAGGGGGCTATTCAATGGAAAAACCATCCTAACCAGCAGCAACAAATGCCAAGCACAGAAGTCATTCTATGGTGGGATCTATTGTGATCTATCAGCACTGCCACGGTTTTAACACAATGGTGAGTCAAAGGAAAACTGGTTACCCAGTACCTTGGGAAGGTGGATACCTTCTAGCGGCCAAACCTGCCTCATATCTCCTGCCAATTGTTAAAGGGGGACAGTTAACGACTCCCAGAACCCCATGTCCCCACCACAGCCTCTTACTAAGGCCAAGACAATGACCAT
The DNA here is from genome assembly GCF_009819535.1 of Lacerta agilis. Taxonomy (NCBI): domain Eukaryota; kingdom Metazoa; phylum Chordata; class Lepidosauria; order Squamata; family Lacertidae; genus Lacerta; species Lacerta agilis. Next base: position 94,855,400 of record NC_046317.1, on the reverse strand, counting down.
GGGACACAGGCACCACACATACACAACAGCAAAGAGACTCAGAAAAGCAGCCTATAAGATTGTAGCACTAAGCGGATTCCATGAACCATACTGTATCCTCTGACTATCCAATATAGAATCAAATAATCGCCAAAATTCAAAGGTTTGATGGATTTTCTAATGACTCCTCTGGAAGAGGGGAATCCGGGGCTCCCCCTGACTCCATAATCCCTTAAGGATAAGGTCCCATACGCCCTCCCCCTCCGCAAAGGTGTGAACTTAGCCACACATAGGAGGCAGGGAGGCAGTCAAGGGCAGCACACACCATCCTGATACTTCAAAGGAGAAGCACAGGAAAGCCTTGCAGCTAGCCGGATGTGTAATACTCTTATTGTCTTTGGGGAAGAGGGGTAGTTAAAAAGGTGTCTGGAAGTGGGGTTATTGACAGGGAAGGGTGATGGGCTCATGTTTTCTACATGCCAAACAATCCGACTTTAGTGATATTTGTGATGTATCGATGATGGTGTTGAGAAACGTAATATATGGGAAAATGGGTAGAGGTCGTAATGTTCACGCAACCCCTTGCTTTTGGGTTTCCTACTCTTGTGTGTTTGAACCTTGTTGCAACAACAAATAAAGATCAGGTCAACTGACCACTGTTTGCTTCTTATAACTTGGCTGGGACTCCTTGTTTGCTGACCAGAGAGACCTGCGGGCCACACACCGGATTCATCCTTATCACAATGCAAGAGGAAAAGCGGAGAGGTCGTAGTAGGATTTGGGTCCTGCTCAGTGTTACAAATTAGCCAGGCTCCAGGTGTGTTTTGCAACCACATGGAGGTCTCTGGATGTCAGGCTGGTGACTGGGAAAGCAAAATGTCACTTAGAGAAGGATCTTAAATATTTTCCGTGAAGCTCCTGACTGTAGAACTTGGTTGCCTTACATTGAGTCAGGCCATTGACCACCTAACCCAGCATTTCCAGCACGAGCTGGCAGCACAGGCCCTGAGAGTATCAGGCAGGGGTCTGAACCTGGGACCTTCCCCATGTGAAGTAGATGCTCTACCACAAAATTACAGCCCCTCCCCATCTCGCTTGCTTTCACAGAGAGAGAGAACTGAAACGGAGAGACCCATCTCTGTGCTGAAATCAAAAGTCTGCGTCTCGTAGTTTCACACATGCGGGGTGGGGGGAAGAGATATGAAAAGGTAAATGCACATCCAGATACCCCCACCTCTTCTCCACATTCTCCCCATACCTCTGTGTCAGGGGGGGGGGACTCTCTGCTTCCATGTCCTCTTTATCTCAGGATTGCAACATCTGGAGAAACGCACTAACTGGAACCCTGATCCTATCCAAGTCATTCAGTGGGGCATTGCCTCCATCACACCGCAGGCTGGAGAAAGCTCTGGGCTGGAAGGCATGGAGCCAGTTGCTAAATTCAGCTCACTGGAAGATAAGGGCCAGGCGAAGGAGGGAGGGGCCTGGAGATAACCTTCAAAGGCACCCCAGCCCTGGATCAGTAGAGCCAGGCCCTCCCCTCCTGGAAAAAAGATAAGTCAGCTATTTACCAGTAATAGCATCACAGAAATGGGAGAAGCGGCAGTGTGCAGCAGCTGAACTAGGATGCCCAAGCAAGTTGAGTCCACCTGTTCAGGATTCAGTCAAGACTGAGGTTTTTCTTGCAGATTTCACGTGTTTCTTCCAAAGCTGGGAAGGGCTGCACTATCTCACCAATTAGGGACCAATGTCAGGTTCTGCATTTAGGCAGGAAGAACCAGATGCACAAATATAAGATGGGGGGGGGGGGGGCTGGCTTGATAGCAGTACATGTGAAAAGGATCTTAGTAGACCACAAGCTGAACACGAGTCAACAGTGGAATGCAGCATAAAAAAAAAGCTAACGCTATTCTGGGCTGCATCAACAGAAGTCTAGTGTCAGATCAAGGGAAGTAATAGTCCCATTCTATTATAATATAATATAATAATTTATTATTTATACCCCAGCCACTCTGGGCGGCTTCCAACAGAATATTAAAATGCAATAGTCTATTGAACATTAAAAGCTTCCCTAAACAGGGCTGCCTTCAGACCACACCTGGAATATTGTGTCCAGTTCTGGGCACCACAGTTTAAGAAGGATGTTGACAAGCTGGAATGTGTGCTGAGAAGGGAAACATCACGGGTCTGGAAACAAGGCCTTATGAGGAACAGTTGAAGGAGCTGGGTATGTTTAGCCTGGAAAAGAGGACGAGAGGCGATATGATAGCCATCTTCAAATATCTGAAAGGCTGCCACATGGAAGATGGAGCAAGCCTGTTTTCCCCTGCTTTGGGGGTAGGACTCAAATCAATGGTTTCAAGTGACAAGAAAGGAGGTTGAACTTTCTGAAAGTTACAAGAAACTAGGAAGAAGTTTGGACAGTGGAACGTCTCCCTCGGAGGGTGGTGACCTCTCCTTCCTTGGAGATTTTTTAGCAGAGGTTGGATGGTCACCTGTCAGGGATGCTTTTGTTGAGATTCCTGCATTGTAGGGGGTTGGACTAGATGACCCTGGGGTTCCTTCCAACTCTATGCTTCTATTATAATTAGTGCTATTTTATTGTGCAGTTGACCTTTTCTGCTCACGGTAGCATTAGGGCAGTGATGCACATCCCCCTTTCAATGTGCGCAAATGTTTTTTTTGGGGGGGTGATACTCCTTCATCTGTAATAAGTAGCTTCCTTCTGAAATGATGTTTTTCATTCTGGAAGTGTTCAGGGGAAGGGGGGGCTGTCCCGTTTTCAATGCGTGGAGCACAAGTCAGCCCCTCCAGATGTCAATAATGCTGGAACAATGGGGAAGCATTGCAGAACAATTACTAAAGACGAATGACGTGTGGACGGTTCAGATACTGTACCACAAAAGCCCGTTGTTGCATCAGTGTTGCAGAACACAGCAAAATAAAACAAAACAAAAACCACCCACCAGTCTAGAGGGACCCCACACATGTTCTCACAGAGGCCAACCAGATGCCTGCATTGTCCAGAAGCGTCACTGCCGCCAAGTGTGGAGGTCAGAGCATAGTCACCCTGGCTAGTAGCTATTGATAGCCCCCCCCCCCATGAATTTGCCTAACCCTCTTTTCATAAAATCACAGGATTGTAGTATTGGAAAGGACCCCAGGGTCATCTAGTCCAACCCCCTGTAATGCAGGAATCACAGCTCGAGAATCCCTGACAGTTGGCCATCTGCCCTTTTCTTAAAAACCTCCAGTGAAAGAGAGTCCGCCACCTTCTGAGTCTGCCCTACCACTGAACACCTCTTACCCGCAAAATGTTTTCCGTTGTAACTTGAAGCCATTGGTGCGAGTCCTACCTCTGGAGCAGCAAAAAAAAAGCTTGTTCCCTCTTCCATGTGACTATCCTTGAGATATTTGAAGATGGCTCTCAGATCTCCTCTTTTCCAAGCTAAACATACCCAACTCCTTCAACTAAGCCTAAGGCTTAGTTCCCAGACCCTTGTATCTGAAGAAGTGTGCATGCACACAAAAGCTCATACCAAGAACAAACTCAGTTGGTCTCTAAGGTGCTACTGGAAAGAATTTCCTATTTTGTTTCGACTATGGCAGACCAACACGGCTACCCACCTGTTCCCAGACCCTTGGTCATCTTGGTCACCCTCCTCTGCACACCGTCCAGCTTCTCCATATCCTCCTTAAATTGTGACCTTTGGACCAGATCCAGCAACTGCAGGTCTCTTCTGATGCTCAGAGGCTGCCTTCACACACCTTGCTTCCCCCAGATGTTTCGGACTGCATCTCCCAGGGGTCCCATGGCCAAGCTGGCTGGGGCTGATGGGAGTTGCCCCAACATCTGGGTGGGCAGTGGGCACCCAATTGGCGAAGGCTGTTCTAAAGCCACCTCGGCCAAAGGCCAGCTTCACACTTAGGGCAGCAAATGCCCCAAACCCCCTCCCTGCCCTCGTGACCCACAATCGGATACCCCCCCACACACACAACTTGCCTTTGCTCTGACGAATTTTGCCTTTGCGTTGGCTTTCTGTGACTCTTCGCAAGAACAAGGCTTGTGGTGTGTAATCGGAATACAGGTTGCTAAAGCAGAGCTGATCGCTTAAAAGCAGAGAGACCCTTTGCAAGACCTCTGGTCCTTTTTTTGAAGATTTCAAACTTCGCCTGGGAGTGCTAGGTGGCTAGCTCAGATCTATAGCTCAGCAGGCAGAAACTCAATTATCTGTCCACCAGCTGAGGAGGAAGGGGGATTTGTCAACAAAGGATGCTGCTGAAGAGAGGCAGCGTGGTGCTGTGGGCGGAGTGCTGGTCTTTGGCCGTAGGAAATCTGAGTTCAAAGGGAGCCTTTGCCATAAGTGGCATTGGAAAAGATGCCCTCTCTGTGTCTTTCCCACCTCATAGGTTGTTGCAAGGCCGAAGTATGATGCCTAGCTCCTCAGGGATAGAAGGTAAACTTCAATTTAAAAAACCTCACTAAACACTTTGGGTTCCAGAGCTCCCCCGGCAGGTGCTGCTTGTTAGAATCATAGGATCGTGGAGTTGGAAGGGACCGTGGGGTCATCTAGTCCAACCCCCTGCAATGTAGGAATCTTTCCCCAACCATGACCCTGAGATTAAGAGTCTCATGCTCTACTGAGTGGGATGACCCAGGTATTCTGCACCCTGCTTCCTCCAGCAGCTGCCCTGAAACCCTTTGCAGGAGTCCTCCTCCCAACAAGCCCAGAAGAGCACAGGTGGGGGAGGTGAGGGTGGGAACAGGCAGGAAGCCCCAAAGGGGGTAAATTGCAGCTCACCCCTCCACCCCAAGAGAGCCCAACCCCAGCATCTTCATGGTCCTACAACACCAACAGCCTCGACACACACAACACCTCTGAGCAGGTGCAGAGCGCACTCCCCTGGCTAGACAGGGCCTTTGCGGACACAGTCACCACACCAATTAAAGGAATGAACCACCAGGTCCTCCGCCTTCCCCACCCCACCCCACCTTAACCCTGCATTCCAGGGGTTGGACTAGATGACCCTCGGGTCCCCTTCCAACTGCGCCCAGGTGCCTCCCTCCGCCTCGCCCGCCAGCCAAGCAGCCACTTGCCCTTTCCTGGGGAGAGAAGGTCGAGGCGGGGAAATGCTGAAGCGGCTGCCTGGCTTGGATTTCCACGATCGATGCCTCGCCGGTAACGGGAGCCGGAAGCGCAGCCGGGACGGGCCAGCCAGCACGGCGCGCAGGGGAGCCGGAGCGGGGGTTAGCAGGGACTCCCGGGGGAGGGGGCAGCAGCAATCCACCCGCCTACAGATGTGGGGGGCAGTGAGGGGGTCCGGGCAGCCCCCGCGTCCCGGAGGCGCTCCAATCTCTGCCGGCCACTACAGGCACCCGGAGACTCCGCTGCCCGCCCCGTCGGGCTGCAGGGCTCGGCCAGGGGGGGGTGCCCGTGTCCTCGCCGCGCGGCTCCGGGAAAGAGCCCGGTCGGGCATGGCGGCGGCGGAGCGGCAGCAGCCCCCCTCCACCTCACCGAGACAAAGCCAGCCTAGATGATGGAGGAGCCGTGCCTCGTGGCGGGAAAGCCTCGCTCGACGGGCGACCCAGACGGCGTGCCTCCCTCCGTCCCGCCCGGGGTTGAGTCCAGAGGCGGACGGGGAGGGGGAGAGAAGCACCTGACCTAGCCCCGCCCCCTCCCCACTTCTTCCCTTCCCCCTCCCCTAATTCGCCCGCCCTGGCGGGGGGCACACCAGCCCTCGAGAGCGGGGGGGGGGGCATAAGCTGCGGCTGTCCCCGCTCTTCTTCCTCCCGCAATGGGGTGTTAGGTAGGGCACCTGGCTTGCCCGGCCCGGCCTGTCCCCCTCCCCAACTTGACCCGCACTGGGCGGGGGGGACACTAGCCCGGGGGGGGGGCAGAAGCAAACCCCTCCTCCCCTCCTCCCCCTCGGCTTTTTGCGGGGTTGGAGGCGGCGCGCCCTTACCTTGCCCGCTGTTGCTGCCCGGCGGCAGTGGCGGGGGCGCTCTGCTCTCCCTCCCCCTCTCCGTCGCCGCCGCCTCCGGTTGCTGCCCGCGGTGCCCGGGCGCGGCTCCTCGCCGGCGGTGACCGGTGAAGCGGCGGCTCATGGCCGCTGGCGGGCCGGGCCGGGCTGGGGGCGACGCTCGGCGCCGCTCCGCCCACAAGTGGCTGCCTGCCTGCCTGCCTGCCTGCTTGATCCGGGGCGCTGATGCTGCTCCCGCCGAGGGTGCGGAGGCTCCGGCGGGCGGCGGCGGCGGGCGCGGGGCTGCGCGGTCCTAGCGCCTCCTTTCTCAGCGGAGAAGGAAAAGATGAGAAGGAGCGCGCGAGGAGAGATGCTGTTGGGGCGAAGGCGCGCCTCTCGACTTCGCCGGCATACGTCACCAAGCACGCTCTTCACCTACGGAACTCACTGCCACGAGATGCGGCAGGAGGAGGCTCCGGAGAGGGCGAAGCCAATTCTTGGGATTGGGGAGGGGGGCAGACAACCCCCACCCCTCGGATTTATTCATTTATTTCGCTTATATTCCACCTTTTCCTCGGAGGAGCTCGTGGTTCTCCCCCTCCCCTTTTAATCCCCACAACCACAACCCTGTGAGGTGGGGGGTAGGCTGAGAGAAGGCAGGACCCAAGATGACCAGTGAGCTTCATATGCCCCAGTGCAAGGGGGCAGAATTTGAACCCTGGTCTCTCCCAATCTGACCCTCTAACCCAGGGGCTGTCAACATGGTCCCTACTGCCCAGTAGTGGGCGTTTCAGGATTCTAGGTGGGCGGTAGGGCACAAGCTGAATCCTTCCATTGATCACTGGTGGGTGGTAAGCAAATTTTACCATCAAGAAAGATGCATTAGTGGGCGGTAGGTATAAAAAGGTTTGACTACCCCTGCTCTAACCACTACAGCACAAATAAAAATAAAAAAATTCCTTCCAGTAGCACTTTAGAGACCAACTAAGTTTGTTCTTGGTATGAGCTTACGTGTGCATGCACACTTCTTCAGATACCAGAAGTGTGCATTCACACTCATTCTAAGTACCCCTTTTGCCAGGATAGAGAGAGGCTTGTGCTCAAATAGTTGAGTTTAAATAGTTTGCTACTTAGAATCATAGAATTGTGCCCTTGGATGGGACCCCAAAAGGGACATCTAGTCCAATTGCAGCTGTTTGCAGCTTTCACCATGGGGCTTATTCCGAGGGAAATGTGCCTAGGATTACAGCTGAAAAAGGAGCGCTAAAGTTCTCTACTGGAGATTATTCCATCATCCAGGCCCCCACCCTGAGAAGGCCCTGTTCCTCATACTCACCAGCACTGACTAACCAGAGGAAGGAGTGGAGCAGAAAGTGGAGGGTTTGATGCCTAACTTTGAGGCCAGGAATGGTCATGTAGCAGAAGGCATAGAGGGGGCATCTCAAGGGCAACTAGTAGCTCCTCGCTGCTAGAGCTGACAGGCAGGCGTAGAGCCTCAGGAGGTCCCAGCCTCAATCCCCAGCAGCCTCACCAGGTTGGGCTGCGAACGTCCCCTGCCTGAAACCCCCAAAAGCCACTGCTGCCAGTCAGTGCATACATTACTGAGCTAGACAGACCACAGATTCCTGTGTCCCCTTCCCTGGATTGGGCTGCTTCATGGCTGAGTTGAGGGGGGGGGGCTGTCCAGTTGTGGTGGACACAGGGGCAGCCACCCCCTCCACCTGCAGCTCAACAACACTCTGCCTCTGGCATGTCCAAAACGTGTGTGTGTGTGTGTGCAAGCAGCTGGTCCTGCCTGGGCTACTTCAGCACCAGAGCCAGGATCAGACCAAGCCTGAAGGTGAAAGGTGCAAGTTCAAATCTAATACCCAACCTTGATTTTTTTAAAAATTAGCACAATTGATGTGAAGAAAATCCACCCTGCTGGGAACAGGCTCTAGTCCTGTTCTCACAGTGGCCAAGCAAGTGCCCCCATTGGGAAACACAAGAGCCCTCTCCCCTCCTGTGGTTCCCAGCAGCTGGCATTCAGAAGCATCGCTGCCTCCAACTGCAGCCACCCACAGCCCTCTCCTTATGCAGGAGCTTGTCTATTCTCTTTTAAAAGCCATCCAGGTGAGTGGGCATCACTGCCTCATGTGGGAGGGAGTTCCCACGGCTTAACTCTGCATTGGGAAATGTTGCAATTGGACTCAGCTGTGGGGGGTGCTGGGAGTGACCTCTCAGCAGTGGAGGCAATCCTGGCACCCCACTCAGTGCCCACCTGGGCCCTCTGCCCGCACTCGAGGGGCAGTCGTGGGGGCTGATCCCCTTTGCACCGAGGGGCCTCGGGACCCTGGACGCCCCTCCTGTGAATCAGCGTGAGAGCCAGAAGCCGAGGGCACAGCAGGAAGAAGTGTGGCAAATGCAAGGAGCAAGAGAGGAGGCGGAGAGCCGTGCAAGAAAGCCCCCCCTCCCCAGCTCGCCCCCATTGCCGCAGGGGAACATAAGAACCTGGCTTTCACTAAGGTGGACCCCGGGTCCACGTTGCTCAGTACCGTCTGCACACTGACTGGCAGCGGTGGCTCTCCAGGGTTCCAAGACTCTTGAATCAAGAGACAGGGGCTCTGCTCCCCCAGCCCTGCCCGGAGATGCGCCCCCTTAGGGACCTTCTGCGTGCACGGCCGGTGCTCCGCCCGCCGAGCCACGAGGACCCTTCCCCAGCCTGGAGCGGAAGGAGCCCCCTCTGGCCTGGCTCGAGCTGGGGGCTCCGCTGGCTGCAGCTGCCTAATTCTGCCATCTCTCCGTGAGGAGGAGCCACCGGTGAGGAAGAGGAAGAGGAAGAGGGTGTCCTCCGCGTGCGCGCCGCTTTTGTCCTTTTTGTTCTCCAGCCCAGGCTGCTCTGTTTCTCTCCCCGCATCTCCCTGCCACCCCCCCCCCCCAGGACAGTCTCGCAGGATTAAGGAGAGGGAGGGAGGAACCTCTTGACGCCACTGGAGAGCCGCTTGGCTCCAGGGTCTCCTCCGTCTCGAAGAGGCAGAATCGGGACTCTCGCGCTCCCCTCTGCTAGGTGGGGGGGGGGGGTGGCAGGTGAGATGCAGGAAGCCCTAGAAGACCGCAAGGAGCGCCTCTCCATACTCCCCTCCCCGCCCAATATTTCCCCCGTCCTGTGCTCTATCTATTTGCTTACTTGTTTATTGCTTTTAATTTCCACCTCCCCCCCGCCCCAAGGAGCTCAAGGTGGCATGCAAGGCCTTCCCCCCCGTTTTAATTCCCGCAACAACCTCAGGGCCGAGTGGAGGATTCGAAACCCTTGTTTCTGTCCGGTGCTCTAAGCTCTACATTGCTGGGGAGGGTCCTGCTTGTGGTGTCATGGGGGAGGTCTTGGGGGGTGGCACGAGGAGGTGGGGGGCGCTGCTTCTTCTGGGCTCCTCAGAGGCTGTCTCTGGGACTCCCTCCCACTGGAGGATTAGCTTTGCCCCCACCCCATGTCATCCCATCCTATTTATTGTTTGAAATGTTTTTAGACGTTCTTATCTGTTGGGATATTTTGCTGCCCTGGGCTTCTTTAGGATGAGGAAAGGCAGGGCAGAAATTTAATAAATTTAATAATTATTTAATAAAATAAAATAAATATGACCAGGCATTTGGTGCTCAGCTGCACTGGGCAGCAATAACAAGTATATTGCACACTTTCTTTTGCTGTTGTTGCTGCTGCTGCTACTGCTGCTACTGTTTTAAAAAACCTGCCTGAGACCTCTGGGCATAGGGTGGTATATAAATTCAACTAATAATAATAATAATAAACTGGCCCTGTTTCATTGTACTTTTAATTATTGTTTTATGGTATTTGTATTTTGCCAAGGTATTTTTTTGCATAGTTTCAGTATTGTTGCTATTCAATATTGAGCAGAAGTACAGTTGAACAGCTTAGTTCTCGAACATTTTGGCTCCCGAACGCTGCAAACCCGGAAGTGAGTGTTCCAGTTTGCGAACTATTTTTGGAAGCCCAACATCCGACAATGCTTCCGCGGCTTCCGATTGGCTGCAGGAGTTTCCTGCAGCCAATTAGCAGCTGCGCTTTGGTTTCCGAACGTTTTGGAAGTCGAACAGACTTCTGGAACGGATTCCATTCGACTTCCGAGGTACGACTGTAAGGTGAAAAGAACATCTTAGTGGCTGAATTATTTGTTCCAACGGGATTGCACACACACACACACACACACACACACGTGTGTCTCTCACCCCATGTGTCCTCTTGCCTTTGTGGCCTTCTCTTATTCTTGTTGCTGGGAGCACAGAGGACACGAGCATCACCACAGCACAGGGTCACAGGGCTGCCTTGACAGCCTGTTGTCACAAAGCAACCAGGCAGCTAAACATTCTTGTGGCACCCAAAAGACCGTGCAGTTAGTTGGGGGCAGAGGCAGGAGCCTGGGGAATTGGCCTTCAGCTCACAAAACCAGCAGAATTGTTACAGGTAACAGATAACACCCATTCCACACTTGTAAAAAACTTTATCACTTAGTGTGGTAGCATCTACACTTTGGAACTCCCTGCTTATTGATATTAAACAGCTGCCTTCAAGGTATTCTTTTTGGTGCCCGCTAAAAACATTCTTGTTTAGACAAGCCTATCCAGAGACTTAGAAAACTGGTGTGAACTTTCACCCTACTATTTTTACTGTTTGCATACTATTTTGTATACCTGAAGGAGCGTCTCCACCCCCATCACTCAGGCTGGACATTAAGCTCCTCCTCCTCCGGAGGTCTTCTGCTTGTTCCCTCACTGTGAGAAGCAAAGGTGCAGGGAACCAGGCAGAGGGCCTCTCGGTGGTGGCACCCTCCCTGTGGAATGCCCTCCCTTCAGATGTCAAGGAGATAAAGAACTACACAACTTTTAGAAGACACCTGAAGGCAGCCCTGTATCGGTAGGCTTTTAACACTTGATGTTTTATCATGTTTTTATATATGCTGTAAACCCACCCAGAGTGGCTGGGGAAATCCAGCCAGATGGGCAGGGCTATAAATAATAAAATTGTTGTTGTTGTTGCTGCTGCTGCTGTGTTCTAAACTATTGTTGTAAATCTTTCTTGCTTTTCTTTCTTTATTTTTTTTGTAAACCTTTGAGGTTTTGCTTTTGCAATCAAGTGGTGTATAACTTTTATCTAATGAAACAAATGAATAAATTACTGTGCTCTGTTTTGCATCCTAGTCACTGCCTCGCTGCTCTCAAAAAAAACCCTACATTTGATTTTGTATGGTTGGGTGAAGCGTTGCACGTTTCAGAGGCGAGAAATTGAGGCGAGGTGGCTGCCTGGACAGGAAAGGCCCCATGCTCTGTGGAGATGGGCTTTCCTACACAGGGACACAACAAGAAGGGCTTTCTGCAGGATAAAGGACCCCACTTTGCGCCGGCTGGTCAGAGCGACACAACACACCTGAACATGCCCTGAGTCTACGGACAGGTCAGTTGCAGAATGCCAGCATCTCGCTGTTTCTAAACGATCCATCCTTTTACAATGCCTGGCGTCCATTCATCTCCTGGATGAGATGAGACGATCAATTGAGACAGCCGCCTCCGACCCACAGAAGCATCTGGAGAGACTTATTGGATTAGAGACTTTAATAGGTATCATAAACTTGTTCTAAGTAATGGTTCTAATTTTAAGCTGGTTACACTTTCCCCCCATCAATGATGGACTGGCTGCTAATGCTGTTGCTTATTGTATTTTAAATTATGTTTATTATATGTGAAAAAGCAATAAAATATAGTCTGAGAGGGTGGGGGCTGCTGGATCAGGCCAAATACTCCTTCAGTCCTGTTCTCACAGGGGCCAAGCAGATGCTCAGAGGAAGAGGGGAGATATGATCGCCGTTTCCAGATATCTGAAGGCTGCTGCATGGAAGAGGGAGCAAGATTGTTTTCTTCTGCTCTGGAGGGTAGGACTCAAGGCTTCAAGTTACAAGAAAGGAGATTGTGACTAAACATCAGGAAGAACTTTGCGGCAGTGAGAGCTGTTTGACAGTGGAACAGACTCCCACAGGAGGTTGTTGACTCCCCCTTCCTTGGAGGTTGGGTGGCCACCTGTCATGGATGCTTCAGTGGAGATTCCTGCATTGCAGGGGGTCGGAATTAGATTACCCTCAGGGTCCCTTCCAACTCTACCATATCTATGCTTCTATGATTTATTTACACACCATGTTGGTTAGCAGAAGGAGCTTTTTGCTACCAGCCCACAGAACTGGAAGCTGAGGCAAGCAAGCAGGGCACTCGCCCTTCTTCTGAAAGGAAATGCTCTGCATAAAGGGGGGGGGACCAGGAGAGCTGCTGGCCAGCAGCATTTGCAGCACTTTGCTTCCCAGATGTCCGGAGCCCTTCCAGCCACCCCACCCTCTGTACCACTTCATAAGCAGACAAGAGTCTCCAGGGGGGCAGGATTTCGTTTATTCAGAAAGTGCAAGTTGCTGGAGGTCCCACAGGAGGCAGAGGCAGCAGAGGCAGTGGGAGGGTTGAGGGCACCCTCCTTCTCTTCCCCAGGGGGGGTCTTTGCCACAAGTCCATAATCAAGCAACACACACACACACACACACACACACACACACAAGGCAGGGACCCTCTCTGTGCCAGCAGCCCAGCTGCCTGCACCCGGCGAGACTTTTGCAAGGCACCTGGCTCAGGCTGGCAGGAGGTTCGTGTGCCCCGGGAGCGGCACAGGGTGGCTGGAGGAGTCCTCTTTGTGCGGCAGTCGAGCAGGGCGACAGCATCTCCTGGGCACAGCCTCCCAGGTTGATCTGCTGGTTCAGGCTGAGGCGACAAAGCTGCATGAGCGACTGCCCTAAAGTCCCGCCGCAGGCACGGGAGGGTCCCAGCAGCCCTCTGGCAACCTTACTCTTCCGGGCATTTCAGGACCTCGTACTTCAGGTAGCCCACTCTGTCCACCTGGTAGCGTGGGGTCATTCGCCAGCAGAACGGTCCCCGGCAGAAGTGGTATTTTCCTGGGAGCGGGGAAGGAAATTGGGGAGGACGGTTACCAAAAGTGTGCCAACAACACCGGCAAAGGAGGCAATATGTCCAAGGCTACCCAAGGAGGGGCAGCTGGGAAGGGGAGGATCCCAAGGAAGAGACCGGAGATCCAGTCTCACACCTCCTGCACCTTTAATAAAGCCACGTGTGGCAGTGTCTAAACTTTGGAACTCCTTGCCTACTGAAATCAGGCAGGAGCCGCCTCTATGCTGTTTTCTGCACCTGCCCAGATGTTTAGAAAGTCAATGCAAGAGTTAATCTGTCTTTTAGACACTTGCTGTTTTAACTTTCCCAAAGTCATAAATATTACTGTTGGTTTTTTCTTATTGACAATGTCATTGGTTTATCTTCTTAAACCACTTTGAGGTTTCTTTTACAATCAAGCGGAGTTTAAATTTTATGAAAAATGAATAAACAGGCAGGGGGTCGAGGGGAAGCTCTGAATCTGACTGGGGTAAAAGGTAAAAAAGGTAAAGGATCCCTGGATGGTTAAGTCCAGTCAAAGGGGACTATGGGGTTGCGGCGCTCATCTCGCTTTCAGGCCAAGGGAGCTGGTGTTTGTCCACAGACAGCTTTCTGGGTCATGGGGCCAGCAGGACTAAACCACTTCTGGCGCAACAGGACACTGTGATGGAAACCAGAGCACATGAAAACCCTGTTTACCTTCCCACTGCAGTGGTACCTGTTTATCTACTTGCACTGGTGTGCTTTAGAACTGGTAGGTTGGCAGGAGCTGGGACAGAGCAATGGGAACTCACTCTGTAGTGCGGATTCGAACCGGCAACCTTTCAATTGGCAAGCCCAAGAGGTTCAGTGGTTTACACCACAGCGCCATCCGACTGGGGACAGAGTGCTCGGAGAGAGAGCCCTACCCTTCCCCCTACCCCCCCCCCAATGTTAATGGCACCCCCAGAGCTGATATTTACCTTTCGGAGTTAAACATACAGATATTTGCCATGGGCACCTCTATGCCTTCCACCACAGAACAAATAACACCTGGTGGGGAGCATGAATTTAACCCCCCTCCCCCCCAGTACCAGGATTCTGGTCCAATCCAGTCGCCCCCCACCTGCCCCATGGCTGCATACAGAAATCCCAGCATGGAGCCTCCAGCAGTTCGCCTTCTTTAGGCCTAGGCCAGCCTTTCTCAACCTGGGGTCCCCAGATGTTTTTGGCCTACAACTCCCATCATCCCTGACCACTGGTCCTGCTACCTAGGGATGATGGGAGTTGTAGGCCAAAAACATCTGGGGAGCCAAGGTTGAGAAAGGCTGGCCTAGAGCATTGATGGGGACCCAGAGGCTGAACCTTGGGCAGGGGCTCAGGTGAGCGGAGCAATTCCCATCCCCACCTGAAGAGGGAGCTCCTGCAAGGCCATTAAGGCCAGAGTCTCCATAAGGTCAAGAGAGACAGAGCATCTCAGCCTCTGAGCAGGGACACCAAGACACAGTCTGGGAATTGGGGCGTGTGTGTGTGTGTGTGTGTGTGTGTGTGTGTGTGTGTGTGTGTGAATTAGTCTTGAATCCCCTCCTGGCAGTGCTTCCCCCCCCCCAGATGCATTCTAAGCCCATGCTTGCCCTTCTGCACCCTCCTTACCTTTAAAGTGGAAGATATTCTCAGAGTCCAGTGGCACCCCAGGAAAGAGGCTGTCCGTGTAGTGAGGGGAGCCTTTATCCGCTCGCTCAGATTTCACATCCAGCCTGGAGGAGGAAAGCAAGACTGAGGAAGGCTTTCCCCATGGTCCACCCCAGGCCTCCTCCTCCTCCTCCTCCTCCTCCCCAGGCCCTCTTTGCAGGTCTGATCAGTGCTGGGATGGACACGGTGCCATTTCAGTCCTGACAACACGGGGGCCAGGATGATGCCTGATGCCTCAAGGATGACCCATGTTGAGGCCAGTAATGTGCCTTCCCTGTTTGTCGCTGGCTTTGGAGATGATTGATTCAGTGGCCGGAAGATGGGTGCTGTGGAGGACCACTTGTCGGGTGGGGCCGCTCATGCCATGGGGGCAGCTATGGGGCAGGCAGTTTGCCCTTCTCCATGTTCTGGGCCTGGCAGAGCGGCAAACAGCTCTTGTGCCCATCAAGTGAGAGCTGAGAACTTGGGCCAATTCTTCCTTGGCAAGTCAAACTGCAGGACTGATGGTCCTGGAGAGGGAGGGGGTGGCCTCTCTCTGATGATCAGGGGTCTGGAGGAGACCTTATGAGGAAGAGTGGAGGGGGAGTTGGGGGAGTTAAGCCCAGGGAAGAGGACTCTGAGAGCTGATAGGACAGCCGTCTTCAGGGAGCCCAAGGGCTGTTGCATCATGGAAGAGGGAGCAAGCTTGTTTCTCCTGCTCCAGAAAGTACAACTTGAAGAAATGGATTCAAATGACAAGAAAGGAGATTCCCACTAAACATTAGGATGCACTTTCTGAGGTCAAGAGCTGTGATTCCTGCATTGCAGGGGGCTGAACTAGATGACCTTTGGGGGACCTTCCCATTCCAGGTTCTCCACCAGCCTCTGCTGTTCTCTTATCCTGGCCCACTGCGACCAGGACTACATCCCCAATGGGAGGGAGAGATCTGACCAGGTGCCCTCCTTCTGCTTTATCTCCCCTTCCTTCTCTGCCCCCCAGGATCCTTGGTACCTCCAGAAGTGCTCCCCACTGAAGACAAGGATTTTGCCCGGCTTCTCCTGCAGGGCCCCCACAATCTTTGGCACGTCACTCGGGATGCCCAGCTTGTCGATGTTCCGCGGGTCCCAAGACTCTCGTCCCCTGGTACACCCAGAAGCGACGACCTGCAGAGGAGAAACAGCTTTTGCAACTTTCCTTGTTCACCCCACCCCCCAAGGAGGTGTCCATCCCATGGATCTGTGGGAGGAGCTGCAGCCCCATCACAGATGCCAGGTTGGCTAGAGAGTCCCAGGCAGGAAGGAGAACAAGAGAGAGACTTGATCTCTGCTTCTTCCTGTCACTGCACACTCTTTTTCCGACCTGCGATGGGGGGAGACATTTCTTTGTTCTCTCCACGGGTGTTTGCAATGTTTAAGTATTATTGCCAGTCTGATTTTCATCACTGTACCTGCTGGATCCTGGCAAGACCTTGATGTGCGTAAATCTCACCTTTTTATTGTTTACTTATTTGTCTGAAAGTGATTTCTTTGTTAAGAGGGGAAAATAAAAAGGGAGGAGATAATCTGAGTCTGCCTAAAGCACCCTTGGATATTATCATTATTCTGGAAGATTACGCAACCTTGTCCTTATAGCTTCCAGAGATAAGCTGCACACGGGTGGTGATTTTAGCTCTGCTGAAATAGATATTTGCATTCTCACACAAGGTGAGAAAGAGGAAGGATCATTCCTAGATAAAATATACTTTCCCAGTCATCTACCTGTAAATCCATCCAACAGGACCCTCAGACTCATCCTACTAACAGGAATCTGGAGTCAGGTGAGAAGAGGCCCAACAATCAAGAGCTTTTGAGGTGTCCCTTGTGGGGGCAGCCTCTTGGGGGACTCAGGGCCAGCAGAGAAGTGAGGGGAGCCACAGTGCTGCTTCCGCTCTCTGCACAGGTAAATCACCCACACATCACATTTTGAGCATGGAGCTATGCAGATTAATAATAATAATAATAATATTTATAACCCGCCCATCTGGGCGGCTCCCAATAGAATATTAACAACACGATAAATACATCAAACATTTAAAACTTCCCTAAACAGGGATGCCTCCAGATGTCTTCTAAAAGTCAGATAATCTGATGGGAGGGTGTTCCACAGGGCAGGCGCCACCACCGAGAAGGCCCTCTGCCTGGTTCCCTGCAACTTCACTTCTCACAGGGAGGGAACCGCCAGAAGGCCCTTGGTGCTGGACCTCTGTGTCCGGGCTGAATGATGGGGATGGAAACGCTCCTTCAGGTAAACTGGGCCTTTGAGGCCATTTAGGGCTTTAAAGGTCAGCACCAACACTTTGAATTGTGCTGAGAAACGTCCCAGGAGCCAATGTGGGTCTTTCAGGACTGGTGTTTATAGCTAGTGTGGACTCATATGCCATCCCACCGCCCAAAATCTTCTTTGCCCTTCATTTTTGATCCACTTCCATGCACAGCCATGCTGGTCCCCCAGAGCAGGCGTGGGGTGTGGAGCTGGCAGAAGCCACTCACCGGAGAAGAAGTAAGTTTTCTTCGTCTGTGCGTCCTGGATAGCAGCATCGATCACATCTGGGAGGGCTGGCCAGCTGTCCTGGATGCGGAGTGGGCCCACAATGGCCCCCGTGCCTGACACTGGCTTCTTCCAGTATTGCCTGGGAAGGAGGGAGAGGTCTCTGTGAGCAGGGGCTCAGCCCTCCCCGGCTGAGTTTGGAAAGGTGCCGAGGGGCACAGAGCCCGTGTGTCCCCCTCTGAGGGCTCACACAGCCCTTTGCCCCATTCCAGCCCCTCCACTGCCCTCCTCCTCCTGCCACTCACCCGTCCTTGAAGAGGTGCAGTTCCTTCTTGATCTCGCTCACCCCGTCAAACTGAGGGATTTTGCAAGCATCTCCTGAGCGGCCCACGGGGGTGGTCTCCATGACAGTGGTGGCCTCTGTGACTGGGGGGGTCTCCGTGACATCCTCGTCCGTGCTGGAGCCTTCATCATCGTATTCCTCGGTGGTTTGGTCAGGGTCCTCGGGGCTTTGAGTCGTAGGGAGGGTGCCCACCGTGGGTTGCACATCTGACCCTCTGCCTAGAATTGGGAAGGGCAAAGCGTTTTCAAGGGCATGTACCCATCGGAAAGACCACGAGAGCCCAGATGCCAGGGTGACGGGCAGGGGAACGTCAGGCCACAACAGGCACCCAGGTGTCCCAGACAGATCTCGTATAGTTTATTGATTGCATTATTTAGGGTTGCCATAATTTGAAGAGCAAAAAAGAGGACTCTGTGACAGCCATTCAAAGCAAGCAAATGCAATTTGTCTCAAATTTTAACCCCTGAAAAAGAGGGCATGTCCTGGAAAAAGAGGACACATGGCAACCCTACATTTGTTATTATATATATCTTATTACAGTATATGTTTTCTTATTTATCCACCATTCCTCCCAACCTCCAAGAAGAGGAGCTGCTAAGGGGGAGCTATGGGGCACAGGAAGGCTTTTCCTCCATATATTCTGGCCCCCTCCTGCCCACAGTGCTGTGGCGGGTGGCTGAGCAGGGGACCCCCAGCTAAAGCCGCCCCAGCATGCCACTCACCATAGAGGGACTGGATCCCAGCCACGTCATCAGAGTGCAGGTGGAAATCGGCCAGGTAGGTGTACATGGGGTACATCAGGGCCTCCCGCACATCGGAATGCTCCAGGCCCAGTGAATGCCCAAACTCGTGTGCAGCGACCAGGAAGATGCTGTACCCTGGAAGGCAGGAAGGAAGGAGATGCCGGGTGGGGGCTCTGCCTCTTCCTCCTCACCTCTCTGCCCCCACCAGGAGGAGAAGGAGCAGGTCCCCTGATTTCCCCCCCCCATTTGGCCCAGCATCAGAACCACCCGCACCCTCCCACAGGGAACAAGATGCTGGACCCGAAGGTGGCAGGGCTCTGTCTCTCTCCAGGTTGGCTCATGCGCCAGAGTTTCAGGGGGTACCTTTGTCGGGGCAGAGGCCCCACTTCCTGTCGATGTCGTAGTTGCTGGTGGTGGCGCACCAGAGTCGCCCATCCTCGCGCCCCTCGGAGGTGCAGCTGCTGTAGCTCTTGTCCAGGAAGGTGAAGGGGAAGGCGCAGGGCTCGCCCTGGGAGTTCCCGCCAATCACGGCTGTGTCTGCAGGGAGGCGGGCGGTGAGCGTTCTGCCCAGCAGGGATCCCTTCTCCCCACCCAACTCCCAGGGGGCTTCCCACACAGCACCAGCCCAGGAGCAGCACACCAGCTGAGCATGGCAAGAGGGCAAGCAGTCCGCAGTGGGGCAGGGAGGAACCGTTCTCTGGCTGGCATGGTTGCCTTCCTTCTCTATGGCAGGAAGGGACCCATAGGCAGACCCACAGCTCAGCCCCAAGGGCAGCTGGTCCCGGGTTCAAGCCATTTTGCCAGCCCTGCACCCAGATGGGCTGGGTATAAATAATAAAGTTGTCGTTATTATTATTATTGTTATTATTATTAGAGTTCAGTGTGACCCGCATGGCCTCCTGGGATATGGGCCTAGCAGCTCCAGGACCCATCAGGGCCAAGGTTGTGACTTCTGCCTTCGACGAGATGACCTGTGGGGTCCCTGTCCACTTATAGGAGCCTGTGGCTCTTTAGCTGCGATTGCTGCAAAAACATTCCTCTTCTTCCAGGCCCTTGGCTAATGAAACAACCTACTGGTGTGTTTGTGTGTTCTTGTTCTTCTTTCTGTTTCTGTTTGTTACAATGTTAGGCATTTCCCCCTTTTTATATTGTAAACTGCCTTGTGATATTCGGATGAAGGGCAGTATAGAAATTTAATGAATGAAGAAATGACACAATTTAGCTGTGGTTCTTGCGTTGCAGGGGGCTGGACAAGTTGACCTTCTGGGTCCCTTCTACAGCCCTATGAGTCTTATTATTCTTTAGCTGTGGTTTCTGCCTTGCAGGGGGCTGGACTAGATGAGCCTAGGGGGTCTCTTTCAACACTTCTGTGATTCTCAGCTCTGCAAGAAAGAGTGCCTCTGAGCGCATCCAGAGTGCTTTCCCCTAACCAGTGAGCCCCCTGCCCTTAGGGACTAGTGATGGGTATGTACAGACAGATCCAGCCCCTGGCACCCTTCTTGAAATGAAACTGCCTGTACCTCTGTTGGGGCAGAATCCGTACTTCTTGTCGCGGTCGAAGCTCTCCGTGGTGGCGCACCAGCGGTACCCATCGCTGCGCCCCTCGGTGGTGCAGCTGTCGTAGGACTTGCCCAGGAAGGTGAAGGGGAAGACACACTTCTCCCCGTCCGCGTTGCCTCCGTAGGTGAAGAGCACTAGGCAGAGCCAGGGAGAAAGGAGCCTCTTGAGCTGGCCAGGCTGGAGGAGGAGTGGCAGGCTGACATTTGGGGAGGCCTGTTACGGGGGGGGGGGGGGCCTTTGCAAGCAGCAATGAGGTCTTCAGAGCAAGAACTCTCATAGCTAGAAACCGGAAAGGAGATGTAACCCCAACTAAACTGGAGTGGCAATCGAAACCATTAGAGTTTGCAGAATTAGCAAGGACGACGGAAAAATTAAGGGATCGGACTGAACAAACATTTATGAGGGAATGGGACGTGAATTAGAATGTATCTCAAGGGGCACTGCAAAAACCTGAACTCGTTGGCAGGCCTGGAGTGACATCTGTGGGGAAGCAGGGAATCGTAGAAACTTAAGAGAACTAAGGCGTATTATCATTGATAAAGATAAGTGTGAAAAACCAAAAATACCGGTACTAAGGACCCATGATGGGAAGTCACGATAGAAGGTATGTACATTATTATGAAACTGTTATATCTTTTTGTAATGTGTTAAAAAAAACTGTTGGCTGTTTTCTTTTTGGAATTGATAAAGCATATATATATATGAGAGAAACACGGTTGTCTTCTTCTTCAATGGAGTTGTTTACAACAACCTTTACAGCCTCTGTGCTGCTGACTCTCAAGCATTGTTGAAATACATGCCACACACAAAATTAATCAAGTTGACCTGAGCGACTCCAGTTGGGTCTACTAAACCCACACTTTTCCAAGCAACGTGGAGTAAAGTCTCTCCTGGGGCCCCTCTGGGATTAGGGGCCCTGCAGCTTCATTCGCTTCATAGCAGATCCGCCCTTGGGGGGGCTCCAGCCAGCCCCTCTCACTCCTCCCCCCCCCTTTCCCTTTCCCACTCACATTCACTGGGGCAGAATCCGTACTTCTTGTCCCGGTCGAAGTTGGGGGTGGTGGAGCACCAGGGCAAGTTGTCCTTGCGTCCCTCGGTGGTGCAAGTGGAGTAGGACTGGCCCTCAAAGGTGAAGGGGAAGTGGCAGTTGGCTCCGTTGGCGTTCCCAAAACGGGTCTTCACCACTGCGAGGGGAGAAGCGGGTCAGGACAGGGCAAGTCACCACGAGATACAACAGCATATACAAACCACCACGGCATTCATACAGTATAGAAATTCACGAATTTGTATTACGTATATATATTATGCAATCTCAGAGTTGTCGTGGGTTCGAGTCCCACGTTAGCCAAAAGATTCCTGCATTTGCAGGGGGTTGGAGCCCTCGTGGCCCCTTCCCACTCAGTTCTGTGATTCAACCAGGAAGAGTGGAATACAAATTTAATAAATGGCTTGAAATGAACAGCCTGGAGGGGGCAGCCACAAGGGGGGTTAAGCAGGGATCCGATGGCCATTGGTCAGGGATCCTTTGACTGGGACTCCTGCACTTCAGGGGGTTGCCCCGGGGGTCCCCTTCCAACCCAACAATTCTATGTGGGGACGAGGGGAAAGCAGCGGCCCACTCACCAACGCCTGTGCCCAGGGTCCAGAACTCGTCGTCGTCAAAGTGGGCATCCCCACTGTAGCGATCCTTGCCAGGAGGGAAGGCGTGCGCCAGGAGACCGTCCTTGCCGTCAAAGGGATAGCCGTCCCCGTGCTCTGAGTGCGGGGGGAGACAGGCAAATCCGTGATGGGAAGTCCGAGGCTCAGGACAGGCAAGGGGTCCAAGTGCCCTCCCTGAGGAGGCAGCTTCTGGGGTTCCCACCAGGACCCCCGCAGGCACCGCCCTACGGGGAACCGGCGTCCTTGGCTGCTCCCTGCCCCCCCAGCTCCTCCCAGGGGCTCCCTTCCCCTCTCCGAGGCTCACCTTCCGTCCCGAACATAATGAGGATGTCGACGTCCCCGCTCTCCCGGCGCGTGAAGGTGAGGGGGGTCACGTCGCTCCACACTTTGAAGGCCCTCGCAAAGGCGTCTTCGATGATGGAGGAGTCCAAGTCAGGCGAGTAGTTCTGCACCCTGGGGAAGGCGGAGCAAAGTCAGGACCCACGGCCGCCAAGGGGAAGCCACGGCGTTGCAGGAGGGCTGGGGGTCCCAAACTCCCGCCCCCCCCCGTTCCATAAACTCCTCCCCAGCGCCCCCTACCTACCCTAGAAGTGTGCATGCACACGAAAGCTCATACCAAGAACAAGTTTAGTTGGTCTCTAAGGTGCTACTGGAAGGAATTGTTTTATTTTTGTTGTTGTTGTTTTGACTATGGCAGACCAACACAGCTACCTACCTGTATTCAGAGCCCCCTACCTACCCTATTTTCAGAACAGCAATTTGCATGACTCACGAAAGGTGTGTGTGTGTGTGTGTTTTGTTTGTTTTTAGAAGGCATCTTAAGGCAGCCCTGTTTAGGGAAGCTTTTAATATCTGATGAATTATTGTATTTTAATATTGTGTTGGAAGCCGACCAGAGTGGCTGGGGAGGCCCAGCCAGATGGGTGGGGTATAAATATATTATTATTATTATTATTATTATTATTATTATTATTATTATTATTATTTTATGTTGTGTATCTTGTGATTTTATACTGTCAACCGCCCTGTGATCTTCGGAGGAAGGGCGGTGCATAAATTTAATCGATAAACAAATAACACAATCGGATTCAAAACGGAAGCGTTTAATTGCACATTGGTTCAAAATGTTCACAACATTTGTCCGAAACCAGTTAAAACTTTTGAGCTCCACTGCTGAGGAACTTAATCCAGCCACACCAGCTTCCAAGGGTGCCAAGTGGAATAATCTATTGGGTGAGGGAAGGTAAGCCCCGCCCCACATAACCAATCACAAGACGCGGCGCAGGCACACCCTAGGAATGGCAGGTATTTTATTGGGGGGGGGGCTAGGAGTTGGCTCCTAGGTCCGCTTCTCGAAGTCTGGTCGACATTTGCACCTCCAGCGCCCCCCTGCCCCCCCTCTGCCTCTTAGCGACCCCCTGGGGAACCCCGCTCTCACTTTGGGAACCAGGGAACGAGGGCGGCCCCCGTCCCTTTCTTGCACAGGCTGAGCTCCTCCAGAGACGAGGCAAACGCTGAGTTCCGGCTCGGATCTGCGCCCTCCCTCCTCATCCTGCTGCTGCTCCCCGCCAGCCATTGGAAGAGGGACCCGACTTGCCTCTGCTCTCCTTCTGTGCTGAGAAAACTAGCCGGGGGGGGGGGAGCGGTCCCCCCCGGGACTCACCGGTAGGTGATGTCATTGTGGTCCCACTTGAGGTTTCCCTCGAAAGTCTGGAAGGTGCCCAGATCCGGCACCCCGCAGCGAGGAGCCCGGATGGCTTCCATGGTGGGGGCGTCCAGCCGCCCAGTCTCCGGCAGGCCGAGGCGCTTCTGCATCTTCTTGAGGGCAGAGTCCAGGGTGACCTGGCCGCCGCTGGACCCCGAGCTGGGGTCTTGCAAGTACCCGAAGCGTTGGAGGTAGCGCTGGGGGAGAAGGAAGGAAAGAGCTGTGAGCTGAGATTGTCTCGGAGCAGAGAGAGAGAGAGAGAGAGAGAGAGAGAGAGAGAGAGAGAGAGAGGGAGGGAGGAGGCACACACCCAAAAACAGCCAAGAGCCTGGGGCGACTTCTTAGAATCACAGAATTATAGACTTGTAGGCTTGGGAGGGACCTCCAGGGCTCATCTAGTCCAACCCCCTGCAATGCAGCAATCACGGCTACTCTGTATCTGTTTATATCGAACTCATCCACTTCTAGCAGGCCGCGTGGATCTCTTTCCCACTGGAGATGCTCAATGAGCAGAGCATTGCTAGAAAATTCCCTTGGTGAGGGAAGAGGCTGCTGCTGCTGCTGAGCTTGTGTGAATGGGTCACCCAAGGAACAGGCTTGCGACCAGCATCAAGATTCGTCTTAGTTAATAGTGATTTATTTAAAACATTTTCCACAGCAGTCTGCAACAAGGTGGCTCACGATGGCTCTGTCTTAGCCTGGACGTTGCCAATTAAAACTGCTCTCTCCCCAGACGCACACCTGCATATCTTTGGGCATCCTGAGGACGATTGGAAGTGGGCTGTGGCCCAGGAAAAGTTCCTTCTGCCACCCTGTATCTACTTGCCTCCTAGGTCCCACGACACCCTTTGCCGTTTCTGCTGCAGCAAGCCGGTTGGCACAGCAGCTTCCCCTCTGGGATCAGCCGCCTCCCTGCAGGGGTTCATTTGTGTGTGAAGAAGACCCTCCCAGTAAGAAGGAGCTGCCCTTGCTGGGAGCAGTGGGGAGGGTGCTCAAGGATCACCTCCCCTGCCTAGGTTGCTCACTGCCACCCCCCACCCCACCCATATGCTGCATCAAACACAGAGCTCTCATATTCCCACCTCCCCTCCAGGCACAGAACTGTGGAGTTGGAGTTGGAAGGGACCCCGAGGGTCATCTAGCCCAACCCCCCTGCAATGCAGGAGTCACAGCTACCTTCACATTTACTTTGCAGCTAGCTGTCCTCTGGAACCTCTAAAAACTCCATTTGGTGAGCCACTGGCAGGTGACTCAGAGAAACCCCATTACAGTGGTACCTCGGGTTACAGACTCCGCTAACCCAGAAATAATACCTCGGGTTAAGAACTTTGCTTCAGGATGAGAACAGAAATCGGGCAGGGGCGGCGCAGCGGCAGTGGGAGGCCCCATTAGCTAAAGTGGTGCTTCAGGTTAAGAACAGTTTCAGGTTAAGAATGGACCTCCGGAACGAATTAAGTTCTTAAACCGAGGTACCACTGTACTGATAAAGAAAGAGGAACTGGGTGCAGGTGCCCAGATGCATGAAAGTTTGCTTAAAACTACCAGGGATTACACACACACACACACACGGATCCAGATGGCCTCCTCCTCATCTCCTTTCCCCATCATATTCCCACATGATGCACCTAGCCAGACTGGTCCTGAGCCTCATTTCTCTGCATCCCGCCAGCCCCATGGTCTCACCAAGACTAGTCCATCTATCTCTTGGCCAGGGGAGGAGGGCAGGAATGCCTCATAAGGATCACAGAATTGCAGAGCTGAAAGGGGTCCTGAGGGTCATCTGTTCCAACCCCCTGCAATGCAGGAATCTTATGCCCAACGTGGGGCTCGAACCCACAACCCTCAGATTAAGAGTCTGATGCTCTGAAAACTGAACTCTCCCCCTCTCTCAGTTAGATCAGACCATCTAGTCCAGGCAGCATCCCTTGGCCAACCAGATGCCTGTCGGAAACCTGCAGGCAGGATTTGAGCACAAGAGCAGAATTCTCCCCTCCTGCAGTTTCCAGCAACTGCTGCCCTAATTGCCCCAACCCAGAGACTCAGCCTAGGAGATCCCACTCCCAGGAAGCTCAAGAACTTACAGATGCCAGCTCTCGGTCCGAAGCGTTCCTGACCACATCCCCAGGGAAGGAGATGACCAGGGGGCCCTTGTCCTGGAGCGGAGCAGCCCAGCTGCAATGCAGGGACATCATCAGGAGCCCAAAGAGGGACGGAGCCAGGAAGGACCCCATGGCCAGTCAGCTGGGCGAGGAACTCTCTCTCTTTCTCTGTGTCTGCCTGCCTGCCCCTGTTCTCTGCCTCTGGCGACTTCTGCAGCAGAGAGCCCTGCCTGGGCCATTTATATTCTGCAATATGGCGGGGGGGGGAGCAGAGAGAGGAAGGGGGTGAGTCACCTTCTGCCCCAAGAGTCACTCACTCTTTTCTGGGCAGAGGAGGAAATGCAAAGCCAGGTCCCTGGTGAGGGGGGGGGAAAGGGTTGCCACTTCCTGGGGTGTCTCAACAGTTTGTTTACTAAGCCCACAGGAAATGTGAAATCCATTGAGGAAAAGCAATGTGGTTTCTGGGGTGGGCAAGGAAATGTCTGGAAGGTGCCTATCATTTGGGAGGGTGGGGGGCATGTGCCCTCCCTCACCCTGCTCAAGAATCCTTGAACCCCTTTCCTCCAGTGGATCCCGCCCTTCTCTTCCTCCCACCGCATCCCAAACGCTTGGGCGAAAAGCCAACTAATAAAAATAAATAAATCAGCATCAGATGGGGTGGGGGGGGCATCCCATAATTGGCCTAACAGGAAGGGCCATAGTTCAGTGGCACAGCCCCTGCTTTGAATGCAGAAGCCCCCAGATTCCATCCCTGGCAGCACCCCCAGGTAGGACTGGGACCCTGGAGAGCCACTGCTGCCTGCCAGTGTGGGCAGTGCTGAGCCAGATGGAGCGAAGCAGCTTCCTGGATTCCTTACTTAAGCAGGGGGAGGTGTCCTCACCTGCCCTTCCAAGCAGGAAGGTGGAGCACCCTCTTTTCAGTCCATCAAATGGCAGGCAGGCTGGGGTGCTGCCTCGCGAGGAACCCCCCTGCTGCTCATTGCAACCCCCTTGGCAGCCTCCGGTGGGCCCCAGGGGAGCTGCCTGCCCTGTCCGGCCGTCATTTCTAGCAAGGCTGGCTCTGCTCTGTCCCCAGGTGCCCCTGGGCCGCCCTTCGCAGGGAGTCAGACCCATTGTCCATCCAGTTCAGTGTTTTCTCTACTCTGGCCGGCAGCAGCACTTCAGGGTTTCAGGTAATGGGCAATTCCAGCCCTACCAGCAGATGCCGGGTCTTGAGCCACCTGAGATGTCACAGCATCAATAGGCAGAGGCATGAAGGATTCATGGATAGAAACTTCTCTTGCACCCACACAGGACTGGCTTCCTGGCCGTGCCGTAGGTCCTTTGAGCTGCGGATCTGGCCGGGCAGACACAGGCCATGCCCCCTGTCCTGGCATCTCCACAAACAGTCCAGCCACCCAGGCAAATGGTGAGGAGTCAGGCCTGCCCAGGAGACACATTTCCTGAACAGTCTCCCCCTTTCCCTCCTCCTCCTTACAGGTATATAAGGAATAGTGACAGAGCAGCACTCTGCACATGCTCAGAGTCTCTCCCCACCAATGCCACTGAATGCATGCTCTGGAGCAGAAGGTGCTTGCGATACCTGGGCAAAGTTGGCGAGACACGCAGCCGAACTCCTCTCCCATCAGTCCTTCCCTTTCATAGAAGCACAACTGTGGATTTGGAAGGGACCCCCAAGGGTTCTCTAGCCCAACCCCCTGCAATGCAAGAATCCCTGGAGGATTCCCACCCAAAACCTGTGAGGAAGGAGAGTCCACCACCTTCCCAAGCATTCTGTTGCACTGTCAAACAGCTCTCAGAAAGCTTTTCCTAGCGTTCTTCTCTACCAGCAAGAGCCGCCTCGCAGGGGTGATGTGAGGAGACCCAATGTGCCAGGGCGAAGCACTGCACTTGGGGGGGGGGTCCAGCACTCGGCTGGGTTTGTGGTGGTGGGGTTTTTCTGGACAAGAGAGCACCATTTTTACCTACGCCCAGCCCACCCAAAGGTGCTGCGAGTGGCATGAAAGACATTGCTTGGCTTGTGGTGTCTCTGTCCCTTCAGGAAAGGTTCTCGGGGAGCGCCAGGGAGGTTCAGCCGAGGGTTGAGCTCTGAGGACAAGGTGCCATGGCCTGCGCACATGTCTGTTGAGGGCGGTGGCCGGGGGGGGGGGAAGTAATCTGTGCTGGGAAACCCTCCCCCTGTTGCTTCACAGCACAAACCTGCAAGAGCGGCAGGAGGACAGAGTGTCCGAGGGAGGGAAGAGTTGCATTCTCTTCCCTGCTGATCCTGCACACGGGGAACAAACCAAACAGCCCCTAGCCCGGCCTCTCCCTGACACTCTCTGGACCTCTGGGCCTGCAGCATCCTCCAGCCCTGGCCAGCAGGTGGGCATGGTGGGCACAACAGGGGCAAAAGAGAGAGCCAGCCTGGTCTGGTGGGGCAAGTGCCAGAATTGGACCTGGGAGAGACCTGCAGCTCACTACTGGGGGTGACCTTGGGCTGGCCAGCCTCACAGGGCTGTTGTGGGGATTAAATGAGGAGTGGGGGGACCACATAAGCCACCTCAAATTGGGATATAAATGTGATAAGCAAATAAAATAAAAAATAGCTGTTGTGATTCCTGCATTGCAAGGGTTGGACTAGAGGACCCTTGGGGGTCCCTTTCCAACTCTACTATTCTACGCTGCTTCGGCAGCACATCTACTGAAAGTGGAAAGACACAGAGAAGGTTAGCATGGAGGACACGCAAATTCACAAAGCATTCCGTATTTTTATGTCCTTGGGGCTAGATCCGCAGATCCTACGGCTTTGCAGCCCTGGCCTTCGGTCAATTAACACCCTTCACCCTTTTAAATAATCTCTGGAAACCTCTGGAACTGGCTCGACTTTCCCCTGTAACTTCCAAGAGCAAACTCTTCCCCAGGAATCAGCAAGGTGATACGGAAATTATGGGGGGGGTCACCTAAGCAAAGTCTCCTCCTGAGTAAACTCATTTGGGGTATGGAGTGATGCCCTTAAGGGGACCCATCTCTCTGCCATGATCCAGTAGGCGAGAGACCACGTACACAGGGAAATGCCTCAGCAGGTAATCTCTGGGTGTTTCAGGCTAATATCCCTCAACCAGAATCCCATTGTTCTCTCCCAGATAAGTGCTCAAGGTATCCTTGCCAATACTTAACACCCATTCACACTTCTCAGGGCTATCTCCCTGATATTGCTCTGTTTCCCCCATATGCTAATCTTGTCTTTCCTGTTTTTCCTATATGCAAATCATGTATAACCCTTCCCTTTTGTGAGGTAGTGATGATGTAGTGATGATGTTTCCAAACTGTATTCTGGGATATGATAGGAGTTTTAAAAGTTCTTGTAACACTGTTCCGGGGGTGCAGTTTGACTGTAACCTATTGCGCAATAAACCCTGTCTTGTCCTTGCTCCAGTGGCTGGACTTCTTTTATTTAACTCCGCAGAAACCAGTGGGCCTATCCCTAAGGGCCAGGTGGCTGGGCAGTTCCACACCTGGGATTTTTTCCGTAACAGTTGGTGCCGAAAGCCGGGACTTGCGGTTCTCCCATGTTGCTGACTGGGGGCCCTGAAATCTTCAGCCGGCACCAGGCCATTTGCCTGGGAAGATCTTTTGGACCCCCGGCCATCTTCAAGGGCGGTAATTTGCAAGTCTCTAAGGAGCCAGCCAGGGAGCAAAGACAAGATTCAGCCGGCTTCGTCTTCAACGATCCAGCGGATCGCAGTGGAAGACGCGTGAGTATAAATCCAGTGCACTGGTGATTGGGGGGAGGGGGGTGGTTAACCTGGCAACCGTATTCTCTACTTTCTTGCCTATCGTTCTTCTTGCCTTTCTCTCGGTCTGTCCCATAGACCGCTGCTCAACTCGGAAGGGGAGTCCTGAGCTCTATCTCTTTTTTCTCCAATACCTGGTCAGCCGCCCCGTTAGCTGGCCTAACGAACGCAAGGGACTGGGCTCTTTTTCTACTTTGCCAGCCGCCCCGAGTAGGTGAAAGATCCTAACGAACGCAAGGGGCAAAGGACTTTCTGCACTATCCCCAACCTCAGCTGCCCCGTTAGCAGGTCTAACGAACGCAAGGGAGGTTTTTCCGGACCGTTTCACTCTATCGAATAAAGGGCTGCCTGATCTGGCACTGCAGTGGCAGGCGTCCAGTAGGGCTCCCTTCCTTTAGCTGTTAAACGATAGGTAGGAGGTTGCCAGGTGGGGAAATTCTGTAATGGGTGGAAATGGTTTGGGAAAATAGGAATAGTTGAGAAGAAATGGAAGAGAAAGGAAGAGGAAAAGGAGCTCCAGAAAAAGGAAAGGAAGAGGTAGTTTTAGTGTAGATCCCCCTGGTCAGCCGCCCCTCTAGCCGATCTAGAGAACGCAAGGGACCAGGACTAGTTGAATTGGAACGTCGCGTGTTTGCTCTGTGTTAAGACCCCATTTTCTTACCCCTGTCTGCATTAAGATATCTTTCCCGTCCTCTCTTTAAACCCCAGGTTCCTCTTAAACTCCCAAAGGAACGATGGGTGCCAAAGCTTCGAAGCTTGGTCAGGCTCCTACTGGGAAGAAGGCTTCTCGGAAGCCTTCTGTCACCCAGCCGGAACCAGACTCTCCCCTCGAGTTTGTTTTGGATCACTGGAAGGAAATTCCAGACCATGAGCTATTATCCAGGCAGAAGTTGCAAAACTTCTGTAGGAACTCCTGGCCATCATTTACTGCAAATGTACCATCAGAACTCCGCTGGCCACCGGAGGGATCCTTTAACATGGATCGCCTAAATTCCATGAGAAAGCACTTGATGGAAGGAAGACCCCCACCAATTAGAAATTTGGGACCTTCCTACTAACTTCGCTTAATGAAACAAAAGGGAAGTGAGCCAACTACTTACAATAACCAACTAAAGGATGGAAATCTATGTTTACATGTTACATGTTGTCTGTTGTGTGTATGTGAGTCTGTTGTGTCTCTGTCATTTTGTTTTCCTTATGTAATTCAGTGATTTAAAAGGGCCTGAGAAAACCAGAAACAATTACAAAAATCCAGTCTGAGAGCATGTATGTTAGAGATCATAAGAGAGTTGTGTTTTAAAACTGGCCATCAGACTGCCCTTTCTAAAGTGCGCATTGTTTAAAACTGCAAGCTTGCTTCAAATTTTAGTTTAAAGAAGCTATTTGGACCTGATCAACTTAAACATGATATGTTTTAATCCTCTGTTAGGAGCCGCCCAGAGTGGCTGGGGAAACTCAGCCAGATGGGTGGGATATAAATAATAACTTAATATTTTATTAAATATGATACTGAGGTGTGCAAATATTTATTATTCAAGAGAGGCTCCAAAAGTGTCCCTCCAAGTGGTAGGAAAATCCCCTGAAGGGGTTTGAGTGTGTTCTGAGAGGGGGATTGCCCCCCTTCCCTTTGCAACTAAACAGGAAAGAAATCTGTACCTAATGAGAAATGTTTAGTTGCAACTTGAGTTTAGAGAGAGCTAGTCTACTGTCGTGTTCTAGTCTACTTTGGAATGGGCTGTGAATTTAGCCTAATGTTTCTGCTGCAGCCTGCCAGATTGAGTATAACTGCTCTCGCAAGCTAAACTGCAGCGCCTGTAATTTCATTAAGCCTTAGGTAGGTTCCCCTTTGAGAGAGAAATGTGGTTGCTGTTGTTCTGAGGAATTGTTATGACTACATGCCTATGAGAATATGGTGTTCCTTCTAGGAAAAGTGTTATTAAGGGTAGAAGCTTCCATAGCCAGCAATTGTCTATCTGAGTCCAGTTTTAACTTTGATTTGGTTGGACAGAAGGGTTATTGTAAGGCTCCCAATATCAGTCTGTAAGATCAGCCAGGATTAACTAGCCCTTTTCTTGGAAAATGCCCCTTCCGTTTCTGTCTCTTTCTGGTCCCCAAATCGGAGTTTGCCCAGGTTCTCCTTTTGAGTTTGTCAGCCTTAGAAATTGGCCATAGCTTCTTAAGGGTGCACAGTTAAAAAAAAAAATGTGTGAGGGCTTGATCAACCCAAAAACATGGCAAATATTGGAATGGGTGGAAGTGGTGTGTAAAGATTTGTTGTTTTAAAGAGGCTGTAGAAGGCCATTTTTCCCCCTCTCCAAAGAGAAAAAGAGGGTGTGTGTGTGTGTGTGTGTGTGCTTACCCCTTTTCCTGCAATAAAGGGGAACAGGCAGAAAAAAGGGGGATTTGTAACTTTGAATTTTTATATAAAACTTTGAGCTTGTAAACTCAGTGTTCAATACACAATTTTTCCTGCTGCAGAAGTCTTAAGCTTTACAGGATAAACTGCAGTGTCTGATTTTCATCGGCCTTAAGCCTTAAAAAAAAAAAAAAGAGGTAGTGCAAAACTTGTGAACCCTGTAATTTAGGGGGTTGGACTGGATGACCTCAGGGTACATTTCAACTCCCGCTTTATAACTATGTGGAAGGCCATGTGTCTGCAAGCATTGGAGGGTAATTTTTAAATCCTGGTGTGGTGGTGGGTTGAAATTCAACCCAGCTTTCAGAGTTGAGAGTAGAGTGCTGTGTTTTGTTTTATAAAAGGAGCGATTACCAATTCACCTATTTTAAGTTTTAAAGTTTAAGCACATACAAGAGCCTTGAAGAGCCATTTTCCCATACATGAGGGAGCAGAGAATTTAGTCTGCCTTGGCTAAAATCACTGTGAATATTTGAATTTTATTCATTTTGACTCTGGCCATTTTTACTCATATATAAGGGAGCAGGTATTCTGCTAAATGACCAGAGGGGGCGCACACAAAATGATAGCCCACATACTCAAGTAGACTAATCAATGAGCCTTGACCATTTTCTCCTGTAAATAAAGGGCAGAATAATTTTGTCTGCAAATGGTACAATTGAGAATAGAAACCTGCACCCCAATTTCCTGTAGATAAAGGAGGCATAGCTCCCAATTTATTTTGCCTGGGGTAAGATATGTTTATTTGGTACAGTAAACACGATCAGTGCCGAGACTTCATTAGGACTTTAATTTGACCAATCTTTAGTGCTGGTTTTGTGAAAGCGTAAATTGCTGGGTTTCTGTCTAAACCTACTCTTTCAAAATCTCCTCACCCTTCCCTTCCTTTATAAAAAAATAATTTAGCCAAGGGATGCAACTCTTTCAAGTGGTACAATAGGTTTCTAAATCATGAACTCTGTACATGCACAGAGGCTACTGACAAAGTTTATCCCTGCAAGGAGATTGCTCCAGGGGCCACCTGAAGAACAACAACCGAATTAAGTATTTGGGCTTTAAAATCCTAACATGCCAAATTCTTTCCACAGGTAAAAAATGAGAGTGCTCTCTTCAGGATTTTTTGTTTGTTTGTTTTTAGAGAAAGGGGGAGATTTAAGTGAATTCTATAACAGTTTTTAATGCATTTTTAGGAATGGGGGGGGCAACTAAACAAGGTCTCCTCCACACTTGGAAGGTAAAAAAAAAAAAAAAAAAATTAAATTTTAAAAAAAAAATTGCTGTCTTTTGATTCTACCACTGATTTGCACCTTTGGTCAAATGCTTCCTCTGAAATCCACCCAAGTGATAGACTATGCAAACGAAGGTTCTATTGTTCTTTCCCAGTAGGTACTCAATCCTATCTCTTTGCATTTCACCCCAAGCATTCTCTCTATGTTAATCTGATATAACCCTTTCCTTTCCTGATTTCTTCCACAGCAAAAAAAAGGAGTAAGGAGATACAAACTGTAATTTCTTTTAATCTTTTAGTCTTCCTTCCCTTACAGTCATTTTCCCCTGTTATGAGAAACAAGTTTGAATCCCCGCTATATTAGTTTACTTCCCTATATTTAGGTTACAAATAATCTGCTTTTCATTTATTAAATTAGTTTTCCATTATGTCTATGAAATTGATCTAAGCACATCCCAGTATTCTTTTGTTGGTGTTAACCCATTTTTTCAGTATTTTGCTATTAACATTCTAGCTGATGTTGTCACATAAACATTTTTTGTTTCATTTGGGAACCATTGTTAGAAATTGAGTGTTTTACCATTTATTTTTGGTTCCTCATAGGTCATTTTTTTATGTTGGGGACATGTCGATCACATGTTGTCATTTGTTGCATCCCCTGAACTTATGGCTGATATTTATTTATTTATTTCTTGACTAACTTGGATGGGGGTCAGGTACCATCTATAAGTTTTTTCCATCACAAAGTTATCTTTTATCAGATAGCACATTGTTTAAATGTGGATCTAATTTTTTATTTTGTTTCCTTCTAATATTTTTACCTTTTGAAAAAATCCAAACAAACTTAGCAGGTAATAACAGTAATTACCTAGAAAAGTGATGACAATATTGAAATGAATAAAATGCTTAATGTATTAAGATTTTATTTTTGCAGAGACCCAAGGAGGCTTTCCCTTTGGCTCTTTTGCCCCTTCCCTCCTAACTGTCTTTTAGCCCCAACTGTCTTTTAGCCCCATTACAGGCTATTCCTTCAAAGGAAGTGTTTATGAAAACTGGACAATGAACCTACAGTCCAACTCTTCAGTAGTTGAACATCATCAGAAGTGGCCACATCTATCTCACTCCAAAAGGATATGGACTGACTGGGGGTGGGGGGCTGGTGACAAGGGGAGGGGGAGCTGGACTGTAAGGACATTTTCTCTCCTTTTGACTTCAAGACTCAGTGCCCCAGAATTGTCTCAAGATCACTATTGCTTCAAGATATGGAATTGATATATAATTGTTACGTTGTATGTTGTGTGACATTATGCAAAAAACCTTGAACTATGTTTGACAGTATATATATTATTTCCACAAAGGGGGGAACCCAATTTTTGTGTTTAATTGTTTTCATGTTTACTGTATGGTGTCTTGGTGCATATTGCTTACACCCCAATGGAGGATTCTCATGCATTTTATGTTTCCTAAAAGATCAGGCTATTTCGTAGTCCAATATTTAGGTTAGACCAATTTATGACCACATTCCTTGTCTCACATGATATTCCAACCTTCCCTACACATTTTAGATTGTTTTAGGTCATTTTATCAAGAAGAAACTTCAAGATCAAAACAGAACCCCAGATACATGAAGGTGTTTATGCTTTGATTTAGCAGGAATGGTTCCCTATAGGTTAAATTATTAATTTGGACCACTGCCTTTTTAGAATGGTTTTTCACAGTTTGGTTTGGAAAGTGAGAACCAGGGGCATATGTAAATTCTAATTGGACTTTGTTTGAATTGGACAAAGTGTATCCAAGGTGCCATTGGCTTTTGTCCCCTTAAATAGCAAGAGCACAGGCCCACCCCTTTGAGAGCAGGACCAAAGCCACAGAGGCCCCACAGTTGGTCAGGGTGCGGCATTTCTCTCCAGGGAGTGTCACACCTAACCACATGGGGTAAAAAGGCTTTAGGTCAAGTCAATGCAAGCCCTTACACCAGGGATGCATGTTGATGGGTGTTGCTGTGGCATCAAGAGACCAGAGGACAGCTAGCTTTGACACCTGGGAACACAACACACACAAAAAAAAAGAGAAAAAAAACAAAACAAACTGCATTTTCAGTCACAGGCGGACCTTTCTGGTAAATAAGCATAAACCACTATTGGAAATGATTCTCCCAAAGTGCTAGAATAGTAATTTAGTAACAAAATGTAGCATATGTTATTTTTACGTAATATCCTATGTCTCGCTAGGTACACTGATACACTTCCAAAGAGCCTTAAGAGGCGTGACATGCAAGTCCCTTTCAGGTTACATACACCCACACCTGGGAGGTTGGATGCCATGATAATATTTAGTGTATATAACATGCAGGACGAAAGGGGGGTGGGAAATATGTCTATCTCTGAACTGTAGTTCAGTGCGGAGAAAGGATTTGCGGTTCTTTCAGAACCTGATGCAAATCTATCTCCGAAGGGGGGAATGATACGGAAATTATGGGGGGGGTCACCTAAGCAAAGTCTCCTCCTGAGTAAACTCATTTGGGGTATGGAGTGATGCCCTTAAGGGGACCCATCTCTCTGCCATGATCCAGTAGGCGAGAGACCACGTACACAGGGAAATGCCTCAGCAGGTAATCTCTGGGTGTTTCAGGCTAATATCCCTCAACCAGAATCCCATTGTTCTCTCCCAGATAAGTGCTCAAGGTATCCTTGCCAATACTTAACACCCATTCACACTTCTCAGGGCTATCTCCCTGATATTGCTCTGTTTCCCCCATATGCTAATCTTGTCTTTCCTGTTTTTCCTATATGCAAATCATGTATAACCCTTCCCTTTTGTGAGGTAGTGATGATGTAGTGATGATGTTTCCAAACTGTATTCTGGGATATGATAGGAGTTTTAAAAGTTCTTGTAACACTGTTCCGGGGGTGCAGTTTGACTGTAACCTATTGCGCAATAAACCCTGTCTTGTCCTTGCTCCAGTGGCTGGACTTCTTTTATTTAACTCCGCAGAAACCAGTGGGCCTATCCCTAAGGGCCAGGTGGCTGGGCAGTTCCACACCTGGGATTTTTTCCGTAACAAAGGGAACCTTTGGACGGCACATAATGGAAGCCCGAGAAGGCAGTGGACTCCCAGAGGGTGCGTCTCTCTGAGAGCCCAGGCAGCCTTCCTTGGCCCCCACAGAGCTGCTTTTGACGCTTTTGATGCTTGTAGCAACAGGCTCCGAGGCCCTGAGATGGACTTCCCCTGCCCTCAGCCTAGACAGCGTGGGTGAGGATCCTCCGTGTGTCAGGGGGGAATTCCCAAGGGGAAGGTGAGGGACACCTGAGAGAGATACTGCCGCCGGTGGCGTGTTTGCATCAACATTGCATTCGGAAACATCTGAAAATCAATCAGTCCATGAATGCGTGGATTGTAACGAAACATCGGGTGTTTTATTTCCAGTTTCTTGCCTTCAGTCGGGACATCCAAGAAAGATTTTTAGAAACTTCACTTATTAGCATTCCTAGGATAGTTTCTGCGATCTAATTCCATGCCTTTTAAGCACCTATTTGTCAGCATCCACTCTGCCTGGAGAAAAGAGATCTGGACAAATTCATGGAGGAGAAGGATAGCAAAGCTTCTGTATGTCATTTGCTGCAAACCACAGGAGGACGGAGGGATCAGATCCTGCTTGTGGGTTGCCCATTAGGGCATCAGGTCAGCTTCTGTGAGAACAGGGCGTTGGACCAGATGGGTTTCCCTGGGCCTGATCCATCCAGGTCGGTGGCCATCACTGCCTCGTGAGAGTGACTTTCAAAGTTCAACTGTATTGGGAAATGATTCATAATGAATTGAAAAAGATGTTTAAAACTACTCCCCCCCCCAAAAAAAAACCCAGAGTCCTTTCTGTTGGGGATAATTCAGACTGAAATTCCCAGGTGTCAAAAAAGGTTGTTTATGTATGCTACTACCGCGGCCTGTGTTTCGTTAGCTCAAAAATGGAAAATGAGTGAGGTCCCAGCTAAAGAAGAAGGGCAACTTAAACTGATGGAATATGCGCAGCTTGCAGACGTAACATATAGAATAAAGGAACAAGAAGAACGTACATTTACAGGAGATTGGACAATGTTGATTGAATATATGGGAAATAATTGTGTACAGCTGAAAACACTGGCAGCATTAAGACAAATTCAAGCTTTGATGGATGCAATAATGGAATGCTGAATGGTCTAGTTTTTTGTAAAATATGCAGGAATTATTGATATGTAAAATGAACCATGGAAAGAGAACAACAGAACTCATTGATATTTTAAGGATGTAAAAATGAGTATTTTAAATTGTAAAACAGAAACTTTAATAAATATTATATACCAAGTTCAGCTATGCCCTGCATGAAAAAGTGCCTCCTTTTATCCAGTTTCTTTCCCGGATTGCCATTAGCAGTGCAGGCACCAACAACTGCATGTGCACGAAGGTCGGCTGCTTTGCGTTCATAGAATCCTAGAGTTGGAAGAGACCCCAAGGAACATCCAGTCCAACCCCCTGCCAAGCAGGAAACACCATCAAAGCATTCCTGACAGATGGCTGTCAAGCCTCCACTTAAAGACCCCCAAAGAAGGGGACTCCACCACACTCCTTGGTAGCAAATTCCACTGTCCAACAGCTCTCACTGTCAGGAAGTTCTTCCTAATGTTTAGGTGGAATCTTCTTTCTTGTAGTTTGAATCCATTGCCCCATGTCTGCTTCTCTGGAGCAGCAGAAAACAACCTTTCTCCCTCCTCTAGATGACATCCTTATATATATTTGAACATGGCTATCATATCCACCCTTAACCTTCTCTTCTCCAGGCTAAACATACCCAGCTCCCTAAGCCGTTCCTCATAAGGCATCGTTTCCAGGCCTTTGACCATTTTGGTTGCCCTCCTCTGGACACGTTCCAGCTTGTCAGTATCCTTCTTGAATGTGGTGCCCAGAACTGGACACAGTATTCCAGGTGAGGTCTGACCAGAGCGGAATACAGTGGTACTATTACTTCCCTTGATCTAGATGCTATACTCCTATTGATGCAGCCCAGAATTGCATTGGCTTTTTTAGTTGCTGCATAACACTGTTGACTCATGTCAAGTTGATGGTCTACCAAGACTCCTAGATCCTTTTCACATGTACTGCTCTCAAGCCAGATGTCACCCATCCTGTATTTGTGCCTTTCATTTTTTTTTGCCCAAGTGTAGTACTTTACATTTCTCCCTGTTAAAATTCATCTTGTTTGCTTTGGCCCAGTTCTCTAATCTGTTAAGGTCATTTTGAAGTGTGATCCTGTCCTCTGGGGTATTAGCCACTCTGGGGGCTTTGCAAAATCTCTCATGTTCTCAATAGAGGGCGAGAAGCCAGGTCCAACTCTGAGCTGTTGAGACACCCTTTTGAAGGATTTCCCCACTCACTTCCCACATGAGATCACCCGCAGCTTCTCAAGATCCTCAGAGTCTATATATGGTCCCAAAACCAAGGCCCATGACCCAAGTCTGAGTCCCTTAGAATTAATCACCCTCCCCTGAGCCCCAGAACTACTTCTCTGTTTGGTGGAACAGCAGATGAGGAGAGAGTCCAGGAAGAGGTGGCTGCAGGGTCCCGGTGGGTGGCTCTCTTGCAGACCCTTGCAAATTGGAGGGCCCTTGCCGGCCGGGGGGGGGGGGTGGGTGGGTGTGAACAGCTTGGAGAATCAGGCCAGATTTATCACAAGCAGGTGATTCCACCAGATCTCGAGCCTTTCCTCTTCCCCCTCGCCAGGTTGTGCATGAGTCTGCAGATTCCCACAGGCCGAAAAAGGGAAGAGGGCCCAAGAAATCAGCACCCACTGCCTCTTGAGTCACGGCAGCCAGTCTCTCTGACACATGGATGTTCTCTGGGAATCCCCACCCTGCGCTGCTCCCTCTCTCTTTGCAGCAGGACCTGTCGAATCCCAGCTGCTCCAGGAGCAGGAGAGGACACGAATGCAGTTGTGCAACAACCCTTCTCTCCAGTCCAGCATCAGAGGCAGTTCTTGTGCAGCAGGGCTGGTCCATTCTGAAACACCCGGCCATCACCCACTGCTTTGTACAGGGCTGGAGAAGGACCCTTAAAACCCTCACACACACCCCACACCCCCCACGGCTAGAGAGGTCTAGCCATGGGTCTGAGAGGTTCTTTTTTGGTCCTACCACTTTCCCTGGGAAAACCAGCTGTTTTCTGCTGAGTCAGAACAAACATCAATTGGGACAAAGAAATAATGTCTCGGACCCATGGCAAATGGAAATGTGGATGAGCCCAAGTTTTGGGGCGATACCATTTTGGGGCAGCTCCAGTTCCAACATGCAGGAGGCAGGGAAGACGCGCCCCCACCCCACCCCCACCCCGGGCTACAAGATCGTCATCATTTCATTTCTATGCCGCCTTTCCATAGTCAAAGCCACGCTCAAGGCAGCGAACAGCACAAGAAGATTTGCATAGTTACAAAGAATAATATCAAGAACAAAACCAACAAAAATGATCTCTGTGCAGCTGGTGGAGAGGAGAGGTGTCAATTTGCAAATAGCCTTCCCAAACTATCACAGATTCGTAGCACTGAGTGGGGCTGGGGTAGTCTAGTCCCTTCCAGGGGGCAGGAGAAGCCGAGGGATCCCAGCCAGAAGCGTAGCAAGGTCGGGTGGTACCCAGTGCGCAAAAATTTTTGTCACCCCCCTCCCATACATACACACACTTTGACGGCTCAGGGTAGGCTTGGGAGTCGCAGGCGGGCAGCACGCCAAACGTCACCCCCCTCAGCGATGACACCCGGGGCAGTCCGCCCCCTTCCTATGCCTCTGATCCCAGCATGGCGTGTGTGTGTTTAAACAAAATCGAAAATTCTTTCTAGTAGCACCTTAGAGACCAACTGAGTTTGTTCCTGGTATGAGCTTTCGTGTGCATGCACACTTCTTCAGATACACTGAAACTGAAAGTGTGTGTGTTTGTTCACTTTCTGCTCCCATCGGCCCCAACCACTATGACGGAGATTAAGAGCCCCCAAAACCTGAGAGCCCCAGGTTGGAGTTGGGCTGCCCATCAGTTAACTGGGAGGGTGTCGTGGTGATGTTCCACATTGAGGGCCTAGGGCCCAAGCTGGACCCGGAGGAGCTGAAGCGGAAGATGTGTGAGGACGTCCTCTCCTCCATGCGCACCTTCCTCACCTACGTGGTCTCGCTGCGCATCACTCCATTCATTTTAAAGAAGCTGGGAAGCATATGAAAACAAAAGAACATCAAGGACGGGCTGAATGGAAGACCCAGGCGGACAGTGGTTGCTCTCCCATTGAAGGGGCTGCCAAGAAGAAGCTCTGAATCCTGACAAATACATCCGGACATTTCCTACTGAAATATTTGGGAAGATTGTAGAAGAGCCGAAGAGAGAAAGCCAATACCAGTTATTTACATGTGTCAGTATGCGGTTTCTTTATGTTTGGTACAAATTTATTGTTCTTCAGAGATTATATCAACCGATTTGGGGAAATTGCTACCTGTAAACAGAGTTCTTTGGAACAGAGCTTATCTCTGAGATGTTAATGATATGGGGATCACCAGAGTATCCTGTGTATCCTGTGCGGCCTCGCTGGCTAAATCTTGAATGGCTGAAATAAAATGTGGAATATGTCCTAACATGGCAGCATTCTACAATTACAAACAAAAAACAAAAACTAAACTAAACCGGGAGGGTGTCTCCTCCAGCCAGCCATGAAACTGCAGTGGGGGAGGGGGAGGCTTCAGTCCTTCCCATTGTGAGGAGGCCACGGACTCGCAAACGGCAAGCCTGATATTCCCTATCGATGCTCTTTCCCAATTGATTTGTTACGGAAATTACCGGGTCGAGAAGGCTCAGCTCCCGGTCCTACGGAGGAAGCCCGTGGTTCGCTGCGGAGGCAATGGAGACCAGCCGGAGATTGGAGCAAAAGCAAAGGAGTTTATTGCGCAACAAGGTTCAGGAGCATCCGAACCCCGAACAAAGGGTGTCCCGGACTTTTAAAACTTCCCGCCATTGCCCAGAATACACAGCGAAATACATCACAGAAACGTCAGAGATGGGGAGGGGAGAGAGGAGGTTACAGTAAAATTTACATAGGGGAAAAACAAGTTTTGCATATCAGGAAGGATGGCAGGAACCGGTGAATGGATCTAGGGTGGGTGTAATACACATTGAAGGTTTCTTCTGCGTCAGGACAATAGAAAGCTCCTAGGAGGATGTCTGCTGCCATGGTAGCTGATGGATGGGTGCTTGACTGGATTATCGGGAGGGGTGTATCTCCTCCTGCGGACGTGACTCGCTGCTTAGGGGATTATGAAAGCCACTGAGTGGAGAGTCCAAAAATTATGCAGTATCGAAATAATATACTTCTGATGATCGGAGGATGGCGGGGACCGAGGGGTTAGAAAGGTTATTTTACAAGGAGCAAATAGACACCCGAACCAGGCAAATCGGACACTGCGTTCAGGAGTTGTGGATTTTTACAATAATAAATATTTCGAGCTGTCAAAATTGGGCCACCCAGCGTCTAAATTGTCCATTTGATACATTGTTGCAAGTTATAATTAATAGTTTCCCCAACTGGTTACATTTTGGTTTCGATTCCATTGTTCTCCCAGCAGGGAGCCTGTCAAAACCCACTTAGTGTTCAGTCAAGCGTGAAGGTGATGATTGAATCATAGTAGCTGATCTGAACGTTCCATTTTGCAGGCTGAGCTGAATGCATGCTCCTGATTGGTGGGTTTCCCGTTCATTGAGAAAATGGAGCGCGTACGGAGCGCTGTTTTGACAGGAGCGCTTCTCCGAAGGCAGATTGAGGCTTGGGGCGCAGATCGGGACATTTAGGGGAAACCCTTTATCGCGAGGGTTTTATGTGGTGCTTGTGCGACTTGTGTGGTGAAGGGGTACCCGCTCATCGTCGGGGGGGCAAAGAGAAGAAAAGAGGCTTCCAGGTCCCGCATTTGGCAGCGCGGGAGTCCCGCGAGGAGGCTGCGCGGTGGGGGAAGGTGGTGGCTGGAATTTTCCCTAACAGTCCCGCATTTGGAGATAAGATTTGTATCTGGTTCGCAGAACCACAAATCCTTTTCTCCACACCTACACCTTCGAGACTTGGTACTCACCTTCCCCACACGCCTCGGCTGGTCGTATTTCAGGGAGAGCGGGCCGGTCATGGTTGGATGCCAACATCGGGTGCAGGCATGGTGGGCTGTCAAAAGCCAGCTGATCGGAGAGTATGATGAGCTGTCACACGGCTGTCAAAGTGGCAGGTAGTCACACCGGCGGGCTGTCAAAGGTGGCCAACGGGAGACAGGGTGTGCTGTCAAACAGCTGTCAAACGGCAAGCAGGTAGACCAAGGCAAGCTGTCAAAGCGGTAAGTCCGAAAATGTGGAGAACTGTCAAAAAGCTGTCAAACGGCAAGCAGTCAGAATAAGGCAAGCTGTCAAAGCGGTGAGTCCGAAAATGTGGAGAACTGTCAAAAGCTGTCAAACGGCAAGCAGTCAGAATAGGGCAAGCTGTCAAAGCGGTAAGTCCGAAAATGTGGAGAACTGTCAAAAAGCTGTCAAACGGCAAGCAATCAGAATAAGGCAAGCTGTCAAAGCGGTGAGTCCGAAAATGTGGAGAACTGTCAAAAGCTGTCAAACGGCTGTCAATAGCGGCAAGTCCGAAAACACAGGCGGGAACGATGTCTGGAGACTTGGGAACGGTGGCACAGGGACTGGGGCGTGATGGACAGGAACTGGGGTGCGATGCTGGGGTGCGGTGAACAGGAACTGGGGTACGACGAACAGGAACTGGGGAGCGATGCTGGGGTGCGGTGAACAGGAACTGGGGAGCGATGCTGGGGTGCGGTGAACAGGAACTGGGGTACGACGAACAGGAACTGGGGAGCGATGCTGGGGTGCGGTGAACAGGAACTGGGGAGCGATGCTGGGGTACGGTGGGCTGTACCCCCGGGTATACGAGGGGTGGGAATTGAGCGCAGTCCAAAGGGGAAGGGCTTCAAGGTCCTGTTGGGGCTCTCCTTATGTTCTCAAGTCGGAAGGAGGGGCTTGAACGAATTGCGGGTCAGTTTGAGCTGGCAGAGGGGCACGGAAAGGATTTGGAGGGTGTGACTCTGCGGTTGGTTGGGCCACCGAGACCTGGGTGCCTTGGGGTGGCCAATTCCCTTGGGGATGAGGTGGCACCATTTGCTGGTTCTCATAACCCTGGGCCCAAGGGGGGTGCGAAGGAAAGGTGGAGTATGGTGAGTTTCCTCCGGGGAATGGGTAGGAGTTGGTTCCAACCCATGGGCTCCCCGGGTATAAATATGGGCAGTTTCGTTTTAGGTGCCCTGGTTGAAAACACAGGTGACAAAGGCCAGTGGATGGGCCCCAGGGTCGTGGCATGGATGGGCTTGCATTCAATCCTTCCCCTCTTCCTCGCCCCCTGCCTCCTCCCCTGGCCGGGAACCCTGGAGCTGGGAAGTAAGGGGTTTCCACACTGAGGGCAAGCACTGCCTCCTCCCCTGCCCTGGTGTCCATCCTTTTCTTTTCGTCCCGGTTGTTAAAGACGGACTTGGCGATGGACAGTATTTCGCTAAA
Source organism: Lacerta agilis (assembly GCF_009819535.1). Lineage (NCBI taxonomy): Eukaryota > Metazoa > Chordata > Lepidosauria > Squamata > Lacertidae > Lacerta > Lacerta agilis. Next base: position 94,812,209 of record NC_046317.1, on the reverse strand, counting down.
AGTTTTCCCATCGTAGCCAACTAGGAGATTTAAGGCTTTCCTTATATCTGGCGTTGCTTGGTCTTTAAAAAAGCCTTTTACTATTATATCATGGTGCGGATTCTCGGGGTCTATTCCGCCCCAGGTTTTAATAGCCGCCACCAACCTAGAATAATAGTCCGACGGGTGTTCATTGGGACCCTGGATCACAGTCTGAACTTTAGTCCAGTTTATGGAGCGCTGCCCTGAAGCTTTAATGCCGTCTAAGATGGCCTTTTTAAACAGGTTCAGACACCAGACGCCATTAGGGGTATTGAAGTCCCAAGCAGGGTTGGGTTCAATACGGAGATCCCTAGGTGTCAGGGCCTCCACCCCTTGAGGTCTTCCTTCTTGGTAGTTTTCCTGGTTTAGGGCTTCTTCAGCCTTACTGAGAATGTCAGCCTTCTCAGCCTCATTGAATAGGGCATTTAAGAGTACGTGGACATCCGTCCAAGAAGGGTGATGGGAAGAGAAGATTGTAGCGATTTGCCGGTGGCACTTGTCAGGGTCATCCCTCAAAGAGGGCATCACGTTTGCCCAGTTTACTAAGTCTGCAGTCCGGAAGGGCTGGTGGGTGTAAATCATCCGTGGGGCCCCATCCGGAGTTGCAGGAGGGATGGGGAAGGCACGTAGGGGCATCTGGTATGAGGCCGCCTGGTGATTGATTCCCCCACTCCCTTTAGCTTTTCCCTTTACTGGCTGCCGGGAAGCAGATGGCGAGAAAGCACCCTGGATGCGGATGGCAAGGTCCTTAGCAGTCTGCACCATAGAGCGGGTGGTCATGCCCTCCACGTTCTCAAGAAGATTGGAGTGGGGCGACAGAGTATAGGCAGCGTGGTCACTGACTGGCGTTAAGACCGGGTCAGGTTCCATTTGGTCGTTGGATACTGTGGCTATCTCTTCCTGGTCCATGGGTTGAACTATTAGCTGCCCGCCTTGAGCTCCTGCCTGATTGTTCGGGTCTGCATCATTTTCGGGTCCCGGGAGATTATTTTGCCCAGGGACATCATTCTGTGCAGGGGGAGCTGTGGGGGCTTGTCTGGGTCTATTATAGTATAGCGCCATGGCCTGATCCATAGAATCATCGTCTGATGGATCCTCATAAGGGGGTGGTGCAGGACCTCCCTTGGGTTTCCTAGAGGCTTTCTTAGGAGGTTTTATCATAGGCATCTGGAGAGCTGGGGCATCCTTCAGAGTAGTAAGGATTTGATATACGACCTCGAAAGCTTTTAGGTAGTCCAACTGGCGGGGTCTTTCTTCTAGTAGGTGCTTCTTTAGAGCATTCAAACGATCCTGGTTGAAGGATCCCTCCGGTGGCCAGCGGAGTTCAGATGTCAGTTTATCAGTAAAAGATGGCCAGGTGTTTTCGCAGAGTTCTTGCAACTTCTGCCTGGATAATATTTCTGAGCCCGGAATCTCTTTCCAGTGATCTAGTACAGACTCGAGGGGGGAGTCGGGTTCCGGCTGGGTAAAAGAAGGCTTGCGAGAAGCCTTCTTCCCAGCGGAAGTACGACTGGGCTTCGAAGCCTTGGCACCCATTGTTCCTTGGGTTTTAAGAGGAACCTGGGTTTTGGAAAGGAGGAATGGGAAAGGTATCTTAGTAAGTCGGGTTTTCTTGCTAAGGGAGTGGGACAGGGGGGTTTCTTAACATAAGCAAAATACAGTACACGACGTTCCAATAATCTAGCCTGGTCCCTTGCGTTCACTAGTTCGGCTAGCGGGGCGGCTGACCAGGGGGATCTACTCTAAACTACCTCTTCCTTTCCTTTTTTCTGGAGCTCCCTTTTCCTCTTCCTTTCTCTTCCGTTTCTTCTCATCTATTCCTATTTCTCAACCCCCATTTCCACCCATTGCAGGGTACCCTCACCTGGCAACCTCCTGCCTATCGTTAACAGCTAAGGAAGGGAGCCCTACTGGACGCCTGCCACTGCAGTGCCAGATCGGGCAGCCCTTTAGATAGAGTTAAACGGTCCGGAAAAACCTCCCTTGCGTTCGGAAGCGGGCTCACGCACGACTAGCGTGTTTTACATGGCCCGACCGGGGCGGCTGAGGTTTAGGATAGTGCAGAGAAGTCCTTTGCCCCTTGGCAGCTGGCAAAGTAGAAAAAGAGCCCAGTCCCTTGCGTTCGTTAGACCAGCTAACGGGGCGGCTGACTGGGTATTTGGAGAAAAAGAGATAGAGCTCAGGACTCCCCTTTCGAGTTGAGCAGCAGTCCACGGGACAGACTGAGAGACAGGCAAGAAATGATAGGCAAGAGAGCAGTAGATTGCGGTTGCCAGGCTTACCTCCCCCCTCCCCCCAATCACCAGTGCACTGGATTTATACTCACGCGTCTTCCACCGCGATCCGCTGGATCGTTGGAGACGAAGCCGGCTGAACTTTGCCTTTGCTCCCCGGTTGGCTCCCCTTGAGACCTGCAATTACCGCCCGGAGGATGGCCAGGGATCCGTCGAGTCTCCACGGGAGAAAAGGGTCCCGTTGCCGGCTGAAGGCTCGGTGGGGGTCCCCAGCCACCACGGGAGAACGCAGGTCCCGGGTTTCGGCACCAAGACTGTTACGGAAATTACCGGGTCGAGAAGGCTCAGCTCCCGGTCCTACGGAGGAAGCCCGTGGTTCGCTGCGGAGGCAATGGAGACCAGCCGGAGATTGGAGCAAAAGCAAAGGAGTTTATTGCGCAACAAGGTTCAGGAGCATCCGAACCCCGAACAAAGGGTGTCCCGGACTTTTAAAACTTCCCGCCATTGCCCAGAATACACAGCGAAATACATCACAGAAACGTCAGAGATGGGGAGGGGAGAGAGGAGGTTACAGTAAAATTTACATAGGGGAAAAACAAGTTTTGCATATCAGGAAGGATGGCAGGAACCGGTGAATGGATCTAGGGTGGGTGTAATACACATTGAAGGTTTCTTCTGCGTCAGGACAATAGAAAGCTCCTAGGAGGATGTCTGCTGCCATGGTAGCTGATGGATGGGTGCTTGACTGGATTATCGGGAGGGGTGTATCTCCTCCTGCGGACGTGACTCGCTGCTTAGGGGATTATGAAAGCCACTGAGTGGAGAGTCCAAAAATTATGCAGTATCGAAATAATATACTTCTGATGATCGGAGGATGGCGGGGACCGAGGGGTTAGAAAGGTTATTTTACAAGGAGCAAATAGACACCCGAACCAGGCAAATCGGACACTGCGTTCAGGAGTTGTGGATTTTTACAATAATAAATATTTCGAGCTGTCAAAATTGGGCCACCCAGCGTCTAAATTGTCCATTTGATACATTGTTGCAAGTTATAATTAATAGTTTCCCCAACTGGTTACATTTTGGTTTCGATTCCATTGTTCTCCCAGCAGGGAGCCTGTCAAAACCCACTTAGTGTTCAGTCAAGCGTGAAGGTGATGATTGAATCATAGTAGCTGATCTGAACGTTCCATTTTGCAGGCTGAGCTGAATGCATGCTCCTGATTGGTGGGTTTCCCGTTCATTGAGAAAATGGAGCGCGTACGGAGCGCTGTTTTGACAGGAGCGCTTCTCCGAAGGCAGATTGAGGCTTGGGGCGCAGATCGGGACATTTAGGGGAAACCCTTTATCGCGAGGGTTTTATGTGGTGCTTGTGCGACTTGTGTGGTGAAGGGGTACCCGCTCATCGTCGGGGGGGCAAAGAGAAGAAAAGAGGCTTCCAGGTCCCGCATTTGGCAGCGCGGGAGTCCCGCGAGGAGGCTGCGCGGTGGGGGAAGGTGGTGGCTGGAATTTTCCCTAACAGATTGATTGATTGATTGGCTCCCTGTATGCTTCTGAGCACCATTCCATGTTGGTGTTGACCTTTAAAGCCCTAAACGGCCTCAGCCTGGTATACCTGAAGGAGTGTCTTCACCTCCATCATTGAGGTCCAGCTCCGAGGGCCTTCTGGCGGTTCCCTCCCTGCGAGAAGTGAGGTTGCAGGGAACCAGGCAGAGGGCCTTCTCGGTGGTGGCAGCCTCCCTGTGGAACGACCTCCCTACAGGTGACAAGGAGATGAGCAACTATAAAACCTCTGAAGGCAGCCCTTTATAAGGAGGCTTTTAATGTTTGATGTTTTATTGTGTTTTTATATGTGTTGGAAGCCGCACAGCGTGGCTGGGGAAACCCAGTGAGATGGGTGGGGTACAAATAACACAATTACATTTATAGCCCCCATTTCCTGCAAGGAGGTCACGGTGGTGTGCAGAGTTCCCCTCCCTCCCCCATTTTACCTTCACAACAACCCTGTGAGGTAGCTTAGGCTGAGAGTGAGTCACTGGCCCAAAGTCACCCAGTGAGCTTCATGGCTCAGTTTGAACCCTAACCATTTCTCTCCTCTGCCTCCCCGCAGCATTCATCCTCTGCAAAGCCTGCCTCCTCCCATTGCCAAGTCTGCTCTCACACAGGTAAGGTTGTCTGTGTTGGAGGAGGACAGGAGCAGGCAAGGTGAGCCAACCCCCCCAGAAAAGCAGGCAGCTGCAGCAGCCCCCTCCTCCTGCTGCTCTCCAGCCCCCAGGAAGGACATGTTTGCCTCCTTCTGCAGTGGTCAGAGCAAGAGGGGAATGAGGCCACCCAGGCCCCCTGGAGCACGGAAGGGCTCACCTACCTGGGGGGATGGGGGCTGCCTTCCTGGCAGGCAGTGGGGTCCATTTCCCAGCCAAGGCTGGGCTTGAGCCAAGAGCCAGAGGAAGTCAGCAGAATGTGACAGGGACGCCAGCCCAGGACGAACATAGCTCATGTTGCCACATCAAAGGCAGCCTGGGCCAGGAGCAGGTCGTGGTGCAGGAGCCCAGCTGAGGCGCCTGCTCAGCACCAGCCACAAACACTTCATCCAGAGGGGCACAGAAGAGGCCGTGCCTGCTGGGATCCTTCCTTCAGCATCCCCAAAAGCACCCAATTGACTCCCAGGTCCAGTTTTCTGTGTCCTGTTTCCGATCTCTAGGAAGAGCTTAAGGAATAGGTTGGGGTTGGTGCGCCCACCGTGGGGCTGGTGATGTCAGCCTGGGGGGTGGGGGTGGGAAGGGGCAGCAGTGGACTCCTTCCCGTTACAGAGGCACGAGATGCTCACTGCCTACGGCCACAGCAAATCCACCATCACTTCTGGGGAGAGAGGGAGGCTTCCGGCTTCCATGCACAGAGCGCACGGATCCTGCGAGGCTTGGCTCTGCTCACAAGGATTCTGAAAGGTGGCTTTGCCTCTCACACACCCATTAGGGCAGGGGTCAGCAAATTTTTTCGGCAGGGGGCCGGTCCACTGTCCCTCAGACCTTGTGGGGGGGCTGGACTATATTTTGAAACAAAAATATGAACGAATTCCACTGCCCCACAAATAACCCAGAGATGCATTTTAAATAAAAGCACACATTCTACTCATGTAAAAACACGCTGATTCCCGGACTGTTCGTGGGCCGCATTTAGAAGGCGATTGGGCCGCATCCAGCCCCTGGGCCTCAGTTTGGGGACCCCTGCATTAGGGGGTTCCCTGCAAAAGCAGGTCATCTGGAGAGCCTGATATTCCCTATCTGTGCTCTAGCCCAGCCCCCTTAGCAAACTACAATTACAGAGGGAGGGGGCTGCTATGTTCTGGCAGCAAAATGGGGCAGCCCTGCACCTGAATATTATCTGGCGCTGCTAATATCCCTTTATCAAGTCCCAAAGTCCAGGCCTTGTTTTACGGCAACTGTCCCCCTCCAGGGACAGTCCTCTTCGGGGCCACTGAATTGTTTCAGCTCCATCAGAAGCCCCTGGAACACCATCTAGTCACACCATGTTGCAGCGACGACAGGCTGGCAATCTGCCCCCTTTGCCTTGGAAGGGGCAGCGGTGAAGCTCCTCTTGAAGAAGCCCTCTCTGGATGCATAGGTTTTGAGAAAACTGCTGTCCAGCCTCTAACATTCCCTTCCTGGACGAAGGGAGGTCAAAATATGCCTGGAGGAAGCAGGCAAGCTAGAAGAAGAAGAGTTTGGATTTGATATCCCGCTTTTCACTACCCGAAGGAGTCTCAAAGCGGCTAACATTCTCCTTTCCCTTCCTCCCCCACAACAAACACAGTGGCTAGAGCCACTGCAATCTGGTTTCAGGCCCAGCATTGGCACTAAAACAGCCTTGGCCACCCTGGCTGATTGCCTTTATCGAGTGTGACCCTGTTGGTTCTCCTCCACCTCTCAGTGGCTTTTGGCACCACTGACCACAGACTCCTTCTGGAGCGACTCAGGGAGGTGGGGCTGAAGGCCCAGTATCACAGAGGTTCTGTTCCTACCCATAGTTGCTAACAGATAGTGCTAGGAGGCTGCTGCTCAGTCCCATGGCTTTTGAGTTGTGGGGTCCCACAGGGGTCTGTCCTGTCTCCTATGCCATTCCGTATGAGACCACAGGGAACTGTCCTCCTTGGATGGGGAGCACAGCACCACCAAGATGCTAACAGCAAGCAGCTGTCCCTCTCCAGCCCATTAAGATCAGGAGAGGCTGTGAAGATGCTGAGATGGTGTCTGGGAACAGTGAGGAGCCGGAAGAGGGCTAATAAACTGATGTCGACTCCTGATAAGACAGAGGTGGGCACATGTGGGGTCCCCAGGTTCAGGAGTTAGGTGTCTAACCTGTTCTGGGAGGGGCAGCACTCCTCCTGAAGGAACAGGAGCCTGAGGCTTGTCACTGGAGTCTCAAGTGGTTTGTGTGTCCAGGAGTGCTTGTGCCCAGTTTGGGCTGGCTCACCAGCTCTTCCTGGACCTCCGCTGTCCACGCTCTGGTGACCTCCCACCTGGACTACTGTAATACGCTCTGTGTGAGGCTGCCCTTGAAGACGGTCTGGAGGCTGTCGCTATGCAGACAGCAGCCGCTCGGTTGGCAAACGGGGCAGCCTGATGCAACCATGTGTCACTGGTTCTCAGAGCAATGGACTGGCTAATTCAAGGCATTAGTAATAGCATACAGGGCTCATAAGACTCCTTAAATGGCTTGGGACCCAAGGACTTGAAAACACAACTTCCCCAAAGCCAACCATCTCAGGCCTCAGGAGCAGCAAAAACAGGAGACTGCCTGTTGTTTGGCCGTGAACTGCGGCGGGTTTTCTCAGTGGTGGTACATTGATGGAATGCCCTCCTTAGTGATGCGTGTCTCTTCCTCACTGTGAACTCCTGGGAGAAATTTAAAAATACACCTGTCTGCCCAGGGATGTGGTGGTTGAAAGTTCTGTCCTGGCAACCCTGAAATCACCAAGTCTGAGAGCAGGTGACTGCTTTGAGTTCTTATTTGTAACTATTTCCCATAAGTTTTCGTGGCATTGTTCTAGGATCAACAATGCCTTATGAGGAACGGCTTAGGGAGCTGGGTATGTTTAGCCTGGTGAAGAGAAGGTTAAGGGGGGATATGATAGCCATGTTCAAATATATAAAAGGATGTCATCTAGAGGAGGGAGAAAGGTTGTTTTCTGCTGCTCCAGAGAAGCGGACACGGGGCAATGGATTCAAACTACAAGAAAGAAGATTCCACCTAAACATTAGGAAGAACTTCCTGACAGTGAGAGCTGTTGGACAGTGGAATTTGCTGCCAAGGAGTGTGGTGGAATCTCCTTCTTTGGAGGTCTTGAAGCGGAGGCTTGACAGCCATCTGTCAGGAATGCTTTGATGGTGTTTCCTGCTTGGCAGGGGGTTGGACTGGATGGCCCTTGGGGTCTCTTCCAACTCTATGATTCTATGAAGTCTGGTGCCCTGGGCTCTGTGGAGGAAAGTGCAGGATCTATGTTTAATGGAAGGGTCATTTGGTTCAACCCCTCATAATGCAGGAGTCACAGTTAAAGAACCCCTGGGACGAGTGAAGCCTCGTAGCCATCACACTGGCAATGCTCTCACAAATTGTGAACAAAAAGCATGAGGGCAGACCCAGGGGCACTTTCCCAGACTCACAGAACCGTAGTTGGTGGGAACCCCAAGGGTCATCTAGTCCAACAACTTGCAGTGCAGGAATCACAGCTCGAGAATCCTCAATTGGTGGCTCTCCAGTCTGCTTAAAAACCTCCAAGGAAGGAGAGTCCGCCGCCTTTCCAGGGAGTCCATTCCACTGTCCAACAGCTCTCCGCATCAGAAAGGCCTTCCTGATGTTTAACATGCACAAACTCTTGCCGCCTTCCGCAAGGGCAGCAGCGGATTGGGATGGGTGGCAGAGAGAGAGAGAGAGAGAGAGAGAGAGAGAGAGAGAGAGAGGAGTTGCATGGCATGGAAAGAGCAGCAAAAGAGCTCAATGGGCATCGCTGGGCCTGGAGGGACGGAGGGACCGCGGAAGAGAGGCAGTGCTGGAACAGCCCCTGGTGGTGAATTGGTTAGAGTGGACCAGGATCTGGGAAACAAGGGTCTGCATCCCCACTAGGCCAGCCACAGCCTCTCACTCTAACTTACCTCACAGGGTTGTTGTGAGGATTAAAGGAAGGGGAAAGAGAACCATATAGGCCACCTTGAACTTCTTGGAGAAAAAAAGATGGGATAGAAATTCAATAACATAAACACACTATGCTCACGAGGCAGAACTTGCTGCAGGCAGGGGTTTGTTTGACCCAAAAGCAGCTGAGAGAGGCAAACAGCCAAGGCAGCCCACCAGGAGTCTCCCAAGCTAGCAGCCCCTGTGAGGATAGATAATGCGCCTCAGATGGCGATGTGGTCAGAGGTTGAATGATGGGTGGATGAAGTCCCTGCGGTTGGGGACCCAAGCGACTCTGCCATCCAGGTCTTGCTTACACGGCAACAGGCAATGCTGGAGCTGTGGGCTGGCAGGCAACACCAGCCGATCGGTGGCACAGCATTGCAATGCTCTCTACCTGGGGCTTGGAAACTTCAGTCCGTCCAAAATGCAGCAGCCAGATGACCGTCTGTGGTCCTATTGAGACCCCATGTTTGAAACAGCTGCCCTAGTTGCCCAGTTCAAGGTGCTCACGGGTGAAAGACTCAGAGGTCCCAAAAACCTAAAAGGCCTCCTCCTTCACTAGAGACCCTCTTGGGTGCCGAGTTCAGCAGAAGGGGCCCTCTTGGCAGCCCCTTTGCCCTCAGAGGCCTGGAGAGGGCCTTCTCTGTGGTGGCCCCTAAGCTGCGGGGCTCCTTCCCCACAGAGGCACGCCTGGCACCTTCATTGCTCAGCTGCTGGCAAACGCCAAGGACGCAGCTCTTTGTCCTGGCTTTTGACACTTGGAAGTGTACATTTTTTGAAACGGTTTTCAATATCCTTTTTGTATTTATTATGATTGTTGTTGTTGTTGTTGTTGTTGTAATTACTTATATCCCGCCTTTTTCCCTGACGGGAACTCAAGGTGGCTTACAGATAAAAATGGAAACCGCTAACAAGAGTCTGACCTGCTGGGAGCCTGAGGGCCCTGTTCCTGTCTCTCTCCACCTGCCCAGGTCTGCACCTGACAGGTTTCATAAGAACTGCTGCTGCTGCTGCCCAGCAAGGGCTGGGGTATTTGGGGGGGAAGTTTTTGCTATTATTGCTATTAATTTTTTGTATCTTTATTTTTATGTGGAAATTGTTCAGTTTGGTTATGTATTATTATTATTATTATTATGTGTTTTTATTTATTTTTATGACTACTTTGCTATACTTGTAACTGTGTAAATCTTTTCATATCGTGAGCCACCTTGAGCAATGTTTTAACTGTGAAAAAGGCGGCATACAAATGAAATGATGGTGATGTTGATGATGGTGGGGGGGAGAGAATAAAAACCAATTAAACGTTAACAGAATTAAAACTACACACGTTCTATTAAAACATACAAATCATTACAATGCAAACATCCCAGCACCAGCCTTTTTCCTTAAAAGCAGTGCGTTCCCAAGGGCCTGTTGGAAGAGGAAGTTCTTCACCCGTCGGCAAAAGGACAGCAAGGAGGGAGCCAGTCTAACTTCTCCAGGGATGGAGTTCCAAAGTGGCCTGGGATCAGGCACAACCAACTCGCCCTGGGCCCTTAGGTCAAGGCTGGGGAAATGATCAGAGCAAGTCTTTGGCAGGCTGGCCTCTCCAAATGTTTCTGCCGCAGCTGATGGGAGCTGCAGGTCAAGCCTCAGCTTGGTGACGGGAGCAAATCCTAGGAAATGGTGTGGGCAACTGGGTCCTGAGGGCAGAGGCCAAAGGGCCAGGGGTCAGCCCCAGAGCATGCTCACCACCCTGGCCCCTCATCCCCAGCCAGCCCTGCAGCTCATGTGACCCAACCGCCCAGGCTCCGTGTCTCCAGCCCAGCCTTGTTGTTCTCGCTCGTTTTGCCACACTCGGCTGGTTTTTCTCCCCCTTTTGTAAACCAATCGGGCTGATGAATCAGCAACCCCTGAGATGTGCTGGAAGCCAGGAAACCTCAACGCTGGGACTGCAGAAGGCCAAGGAGGAGCCTCGGGGGGGGGAAATAACAAAACCCCAAGAGCCTCTCGCTGGAGGTCAAGGAGAGGGCTTGGGGCAGGCTCCAGTCTCCAGCAGAAACCATGGGGTAAGAAGGGCATCTGCTGGATCAGGCCAATGGCCCACCTAGTCCAGCATCTTCTTCTCACGGTGGATTCAGCGCTCCAGGGACCCCCTTCCTCATTCCAGCCTCTTGGGCTAAGTGGCCACTTCTGAGCCAGGAGGAGGCAGATTCACTGGGCCACATCCTGACTGGCAAGAAGGGCCCCCAACCCAGAGATATGGTGAACATTAAGACTTTACTGCATTGCATCAATTGTTTTGATGAATTTGTAGCAGTAGCAGCTTGCTTTATTTGCTATTGTGTTTTTGGGTGTTGGGGAAGGGGTGGTACCTCTTGTGGGGAACACAGTGTGCTTGTAGATTGTCTACCTTTGGTCCCCACCCTGCACTCAGCTCTCACCTGCAGCTCCCAGCAGCTGTCAGCATGCCAGAGCAGCGACAATCCTGGGACCGACTTCGACTGGCCGGCTAAACAGGTGAGGGGAGCCGATGGGTCTCAAACTCTTGGTGAGTTAGCGACACGCTACGTGTGAAGACAGGCTCCAGCGGATGGAGTGGATGAGACCAGCAGTGGGTTCAACCGTCAAGAAGGTGGTTTCTGCACATGCTGCAGAGGGAAGTGAGGGGCAGGTGAGGCTTGCTACCTGGAAAGGTAGTGTTGTAAGAATTTAAGGTCTCAAATATATAAATTAAATGTTCCTAAATTTACAGGGCAAACACATACGTAAGTATATAAACCACATGTCTGAAATAGTACAGGAGAGCAATCCTGAAACCATTTGACTCTCCCAAATTGACCTCAAATGTTTCTCTGCAAGGAGGAAGGAAATGGGAACGCCTCTCCATTGTCTTTTGCTTACCTGTCTTTAGGGCGTCTTTGTGTATGAATAGGGTCAGCCTGTGACCTGGATTCAGGAATTAAAGTATTTACCATCACAAATGGGATGCGGGCTGCGCTGTGGGTTAAACCACAGAGCCTAGGGCTTGCCAATCTGAAGGTTGGCAGTTTGAATCCCCGCCACAGGGTGAGCTCCTGTTGTTCAGTCCCAGCTCCTGCCCATGTAGCAGTCTGAAAGCACGTCGAAGTGCAAGTAGATAAATAGGTACCACTCCAGTGGGAAGGTAAACGGCATTTCCGTGCGCTGCTCTGGATTGCCAGAAGCAGCTTAGTCATGCTGGCCATATGACCCAGAAGCTGTACGCCGAGATGAGCGCCGCAACCCCAGAGTCATCCGCAACTGGACTTAACGGTCAGGGGCCCCTTTACCTTTACCATCACAAAAGAGTGGCCAGGCTGCCCAAGTAAAGCAATCAGTGACCATTGTCAGGTATCCTGGCAGACAGGATTTCTGTTGTAGACCACCTCCTTCTGTGATGTACAGGTGAAACTCAAAAAATTAGAATATAGTGGAAAGGTTCATTTCTTTCAGTAATTCAACTTAAAAGGTGAATCTAATATATGAGATAGAATCAAGACATGAAAAGCGAGGTATGTCGAGCCTTTATTAGTTATTGTGATGATTATCTCAACTTTGGGGTTTTCATCAGCTTTACGCCATAATCATCACAATTATAACAAGCAAAGGCTTGACACGTCTTGCTTTGCATGTCATGAGTCTATCTCATATATTAAACTCCAGTAGCTAATGAAAACAATTTACATAAATGAACTTTTCCACAATATTCTAATTTTTCGAGTTTCACCTGTATGTATGATGTTTTGGGGGTGGTCTTGAGCTACAGGGTGGGCAGTTTAAAATGTTTATAAGGGCTTGCACACCATTGTTCTGGGTTCCTCTCCTCCCTCCCTGTATGGGGTGAGCGGGGGACCCTGTTGCAACAGTTGAATAAAGATCAGGCTTCCTAGCTGCTTTGCTTCTCAATATTCTCTGGTTGGCCTCTGCTATTTTCTTCTACCAATTTAATTTCTTCTACCCACTTAAGGACTCTATACGGGCTCTTGGATACCTCATAAGGGAAAAGGAGCAGGTTTCTTCTACATCAATAGCCCAGCCAGGAGAAGGAAGTCTCTGATCCCCAACCTCCGTTGCTTTGCAGGACATCTTTGGGAGAAGAAAGGCCCAGGGGGTAAACCCTACTACACAAATCCATAGCGGAGTCCCTAAGGTGCTTGGATGGCACCTCGTATGCCTCCCTCCAGCAACTCCTGCAGCCAAGCTGGTGCCAAATGTTTTGCTCTGCTTTCCTTTGGACCCCATCAGCAAGGCAGAGAGGGGGGTCTTGTCATCTGGGCAGCCCACGACCTTTCCACACTGCCAAGGCTGGCGCCCCAGAAAGGTTACTTTGGTGCTGCCAACATAGCAAAAAAAAACCACACACAGGCCAGAGTTAGTTAGAAGTTACCAGTCTCTGCATCCACAGCAGCTGCCACCCGTGATTCTCCAGCAGTTTGACTTCACCCCTGGAGACACACTCCCTTGTCTCCCAAGACAGACAGATGCCAACAACTGTTTTTTGATGTTGTAGTGATTGAAATGTATATATATTGCTGTCGTGGTTATTGTGAGCTGCTTTGCTGTTGGAAAAGCAGCATGTGAGTATTAAATTGAATGAAATCAATTCCTCTGAGGTGACCTAGCTTAGAGAAGCAAACTCAGGGCTTGGCCACTGTGAGAAGAGGATGCCGGACTAGATGGGCCCTTGGCCTGATCCAGCAGATGCTCTTCTGTTCTAAACAGGTCATCTGAACCAGTCCCAAGCCCAACACTTTCTTCTTTGGACCAGATCAGTCCTGGGGAGAAGAGAGGGCACATGGGGAAGCAGATTAAGAATGGCACCATAAGCCTAGCAATCTTCTCTCTCTGGTCAACAGATCTGGAACGGCCAAGGGAAGTGTGACAAATGTACCCTCTGAGCAATATGTCCTCTCCCTCCTCTCCGGAAGAGACCAGACAGGGGTGAAGCAACAGGGGTGAAGTAAGGCCCGTTTCTGGCACAGGCAGAGGCAGCTGCTTTGCTCAACCTCTGATGACACAGCTGCTCCTGATGCAAGAGCCACTTGCCCAGGTGGAAGTGAGCCAGCCACACCCACAGAGCGCATGCCCCCCCCCCTTTGCAGGCTCCTAGTAAGGAGGGCATGTTGGTGGGCAGGAGGAATGCCCACTCCCAAAGAAGCCTGGGCACCAGGCCAGGGAGAGGGGACTGCAACCCCAGGGCTTGCTCTGCTGGCAGCAGCCCTCTTGCAAAGTGAGAAAGGTGGGGAATCACAAATTTATGGTTGGAAGGGGGGTTGGACTAGATGACCCTTGCAGTCCCTTCAAACTCTATCTAGTCCAACTCCCTGCAGCCGGAATCACAACTAAAGAACTCCTGGCAGATGCCCATCCAACCAGTGTGTAAAAGCTTCTCGAGGAGGAGAGCCCATGACCTTCTGAGGAGGCCCATTCTTACCCTCAGGAAGTTCTTCCGGATTTTTAGTCCGAAACAAGCTGGCTCTATCTTCCATGAGTCAGCCCTTCATCTGGTTCTCTTATCTCCTCTCAGTCTCCTCTTTTCCAGGCTAAACATACCCAGCTCCTTCAACCTCTCCTCATCAGGCTAGGTTTCCAGATCCTAGATCATCTCATTCACCCTCCTCTGCACACATCCCAGCTTCTCAACATCCAATCCCAGGTGTGGTCTGACAAAGGCATTATAGAGCAGGACTATGACTTCCCTCGCGGGTGGCGCTGTGGTCTAAACCACTGAACCTAGGACTTGCTGATCAGGTCAGTGGTTTGAATCCTCACGACAGGTGAGCTCCCGTTGCTTGGTCCCTGCTCCTGCCCACCTAGCAGTTCAAAAGCATGTCAAAGTGCAAGTAGATAAATAGGTACCACTCTGACGGGAAGGTAAACAGAGTTTCCATGCGCAGCTCTGGTTCGCCAGAAGCGGCTTATTCATGCTGGCCACATGACCAGCTGTATGTGGACAAACGCCGGCTCCCTTGGCCTATAGAGCAAGATGAGCACCGCAACCCGAGTCATCCGTGACTGAACCGAACGGTCAGAGGCCCCTTTACCTTTTATGACTTCCCTTGATTGGGACACGATGCTTCTGTTGATGCAGCCTTTGAATAGCATTAGCTTTTTTTGGCTGCTGCAGAACGCAGTTGACTCATGCTAACCTTGTTGTTCACCAAGACCCCTAGATGTACTGCTAGTAAGCCAGGTGTCCTCCATCTTCTATTTGTGCATCTGGAGTACAGAACCTTGCATTTGTCCCTATTGAAATTCATTGTGTTAGCTTGGGCCCAGTTCCCCAATCTGTTAAGGTCATTTTGAATTCTGATTCTATCAGCAAAAAGAGCCCTGCAAAGCAGTGGGTGGGTGAAGAAAGTCTGTGTTACACACACACACACACACAATCACAGCTCAGCTGAGAGTTTCGATCTGTCTTCAAAAGGTGAAATCCCGTGAAAGGGATCCGACGGGAAGGGATCACCTCTCCAAAGACAAGGTTTGGATCCTTGAGGAAGAGAAAGGGCATATGAGGAACTTTGTAACATCACAGGGAGAGGGAATGAGATCTCAACCGTTTCTCAAAATGCAGAAACACCATCCACTTAAAACTCCTGGGAGCAGATTTAAAGGTAAATAAGGACATGTGGGGAACTTTTTAACATTGCTGGGAATGGAAAGGAAATAAGATCTGTTAACGGTTTCTCAAGAACAGAAACATCACTCACTGAGATTCCTGGAAACAAGATTTAAATAAAAAGGGAAGGTTTTTTTCTGAACACCATAAATAATTATCCCAAGGAATTCAACCACAGATGATTTTGCAGTGGCCATTCTCACAAATGGCTTTAAAGATGTGGGGAAGGCATGGAGGATATTGGGGGTGGGGTGATCAGTAATCACTGGCTTTGAGTGAGAACAGCACAACTGACCGACCCAAATACGGTGGGCATAAACATCAAATGCCCTTTTCCTGAACCTCTAAAGTATCTGACTGACCCCTGCCTCTATCAGCTGTCCCCAGCCTAGTGCTCCCCAAACCCTGGATTAGACAAATTCATGGAGGACTATTGATGGCCCCTAGCCAGGATGGCTCCGCTCTGCCTCTGAATGCCAGTTGCTGGAAACCACAGGGGGGGGGAGAGTTGCTCTTGTACTTGAATTCTGCTTGCGGGTTTCCCTTGCGGGCATCTGGCGGGCCCCTGTGAGAACAGGAGGCTGGACTAGGTAGGCCTTTGGCCTGATGCAGCAGCCAGGCTCTTCCTGTTTGCGTTCTTATGTTCTTGAGCCATGATTCCCGAAGGTGGGCCACTTCTGCCATCACACCCCCTATCATTATTACCACCCAGACAGTGAGGGAAGTATTAGCTTCAATACCTAAGGCGTCGTTGGGTATTTTCCATTTTCCGTACCCTAATGGTGGCCAAGAGATTAATATTGAGGAATTGGAAAAATAAATATATGATAACCGTCAATCAATAGACAGACGATATGACATCACTGTCAATTTATGAATGGACTGGTTACAGGCGCAGACTCTGTATGGATAAATACGGTAACATTTGGAATGCGTTTATACAAAACATAGTAGGCTATCAGCATTTACATAAGCACTAGGACAATAATACTATACGAATTTATACAAGGATGCATGGGAATATTGTTTATTGTTCTCGTTTTGCATATTTTCGCTTTTATATGTACATTATCTTTGTTGTTTTTCTCCCTCACTTTTCCTTCTTTTTCTGTTTCACTTTATTTCTTTTAACTGAAATCAGCTTAATAAAACATTTTATTTTTTAAAAAATCCCCTTCCAGCATTTGATTTTGCCACCGCACCAAGATGGGCTGTGCCACAAGTCACAGAAGCCTCAGTGCTGCCTCCTGGTGGCCACCTCCTGCCTGATGCCAACACACCTTCAGGGTGGCTGGGGAGTATGTAGGTCCGAGATCCTGGGCAATTTTCACCACTGCGGATGTCGTAGCCCAGGCATGTCCAGCAGGTAGATCACTGTGGTTCCCCTTAAAAAAGCTCAACATTTTACCTCCTCCCTGAAAAAAGCTCAACAACATTGACCCGAACCCCAAAAAAACTGCGTGTTTTTTTTTAACTCTGTAAGTAGATCACAGTCTCTTGGGAGCTGGCCACCCCTGCCGTAGCCTATGGCTCAACGGAGACAAAAACAAGCTTCACACAACACAACCTTCCAAAGGGGCCCTTCGACCCCCATAAAATTTCCTGCAGAAAATGAGTTTTCAAGTACTCCTGGGGAGCAGGAGTAAGTGCTGCTTGCTTGTTTTAATATTAGATGCTTTAAGAGCAGGAATTCTGTTTTGCCCTGCATAGAACAAAAGGACCATTTGGGGTCCATTCCCACCACCCTTCTGAGTTATACCCCTCCCCACTCCCTCACTATATTTAAGGGTCTGGTGACTTCCCTTTCAGTGTATCTGAAGAACTGTACATGCACATGAAAGCTCATACCAAGAACAAACTTAGTTGGTCTCTTAAGGTGCTACTGGAAGGAATTTTTTATTTTATTTTGTTTTGACTATGGCAGACCAACACGGCTACCTACCTGTAACTGGAACATTTGGGGAGAGGGAGAGAAGAAAGCAGAATCCGCTGCAGGGGTTCAAGAGAGGAGTTGCATGGGTTCAAGAGAGGAGTTGAAGGCAGGGGTGCTTCTGAATACCACTTGCTGGAAAACACAGGAGAGGGCTTTTGGGCATGACCCCTGCCCAACTGTTCAGCCACTGTGAGAACAGGATGCTGGACTAGATGGGCCACTGGCCTGGCCTGATCCAGCACTCTCCTTATCCTCTCTTGTTCACAGTGCTTGTCATGATGCAAAGCATTACGGGACAGCAATGAGGAAGGAAACTTCATGAACATCCAGAGGGGCTACATTAAGACCAGACCATTCTGCATCACAGCCACAAACTCCCACCTATGGGCTGAAATATGGCACACCCAGGGAACCAGCCCTGCCAGATCCTTCTGCAAGCCCAGGGACACTGACCTTGGTCATTGGTTTCTTAATGCTATGAGGAAAAGGGTCTTTGAGAAAGTTTGGTCACTCCTGGCCCTCCTGGCAATCGGTGTAGAGGTTTCCAGGGCTTATGAACATGAAACGCAGAGTTGCGTCCTGAATATGCAAAGGCAAATTTCATTTCCAAGGCATTATCGCATTAGGGGAGGCATTTTCCCTCCCCCGCCCCCCTTTGAAAAAATGTGCAAGAGGATTTAGGCAGATATTCAAACTTCAAATGGAGGATTACGTAGCAGATGCAAATATCATCTTCCACTGTGAAACAGGTAGCTGCAGGTGCAAGATTAAAAATATTAATAAAAAGAGTAGGCAGATAAAATAATGAAGTGCCGTAAGTGGAACTGGTGCTTGACAGGAGTAAAAGAGTGTTTCCTGCCCAGAGGTTACAAACACAGGAGAGGCAGGGAAGAGTGACTGCAGGAGATGCTTGCAGGTCACTTGCTGTTTCTGCAGGGGTTTGCGGATTATGGGGCTGTGCCAAAGGCACTCTGGGAAAAGGGGGCTTCTGAGGCAACATCGGAAGCAGCAGAATGTGGGAGGAACTACTTGCAGGGGTCCAGCAGGAACCACCCCTCTTCCTTCAGGTGTCGTTTGAAAACTTCTTTTGCTATACTGTATTTTGCTATACTGTATTTGTACTTTGGCCACCTCTTGAGAAGAGAAGACTCCCTAGAAAAGACCCTGATGTTGGGAAAGATGGAGGGCACAAGGAGAAGGGGACGACAGAGGACGAGATGGTTGGACAGTGTTCTCGAAGCGACTGGCAGTGGAGGATAGGGGTGCCTGGCGTGCTCTGGTCCATGCGGTCATGAAGAGTCGGACACGACTGAACAACAACAACAATTTGTATGGAAGCGGGGATTCTAAATTAATAATTAAATAAACGTGGGCTGAAAGCAGAGTGGGACGGGGTGGCTCCCCCCCCCCAATCGTGTTGTTGTTGTTGTTTAGTCGTGTCTGACCCTTCGTGACCCCATGGACCAGAGCATGCCAGGCAACTCCACCCTCAAGGGACAGAAGTCAGAGGAGGGCCTGGCAGCATGTGCTGCTGCAGGTGGGGGGGGGGGGCAGGCACCATCGTCCCACTAGCCCCACTATACCTCAGCATGTCTACTCTCCTTGTGGAAGCAAGCCTCAGAGAGGGGCCACAGAAAGCCCTGAGACAGAAGTATTCCCAGAGTTCCAGGCACCTGGGGCAGAACCATTCAAGGGTCCAGGCGACCTTTGGGCAGCTAAGGATGGAGCAACAAGGGCCACAGGAAGCAGAGGGCAGGGTGGCATAGAAGGCTTTTAAAAAAGGAGGAATTTGGGGCGGATCTGAGAGCAAACAGAAAGCCAGCACACATTTTTAAAGTGAGGTGCATGTCACATGGCCTGAAAGGCAGGAGAGGTAAATGATCTGAGCACCAACCATTCTGTGCGCTGGGCAGAGGTGAACCAACTGAAAGCCAGAGGAGGATCGACGGGGGGGGGGGCCTGGCCCATTGGAAGGCTCGCCCCAATTCCAAGGCTTTGTCTGCCCTTTGGTGACATCACCCTGCAAGCGAGGCTCTGGCTGGTGTCTCTGGAGCTGCCTGGTGCGCTGTCTGGATCCCTGGCAAAAGAGCAGGGGGTCACATGACCAACTGAACACTGCTGCAGCATCCACCCTGCTGGTCCTCTTGGCTCAGACTCCTTCCAGCCCCGCTGAGACAGACTGTGTCAATACTAAGTCACTTAGCAGAGCCAAAAACCAAATTGTCGGCTCCCTAATAAGAGTGTGAAAGAACCCAAGAGGTGGAAGGCAGAGCAGCACAACTGGGAGATGGAAAGAGGCGGATGAGGAGGGAGGGTGAGAAACAGAGAGCAGCTCTGGCGCTAGCCGAGAGGTCATTTTTAGACAGAGAGGAAACTGTCTCCGGATCTGGGCATTACTGCGGAGCCTACCCCCACTGCCTCCAGGATAGCAAGCTCAATATAAGGAAAGCAGCACCCCTCTCAGCAGGACAAGACTGGTCCCCCATTCCAAACACAATAAATGGGCATATTCACTCCAGACCGCCCCATCATGAATCAAACTAGGTTTATAAACCAGTTACAGGTGGGTAGCCGTGTTGGTCTGCCATAGTCGAAACAAAGGTTTCGACTATGTTTATAAACATAGGTTTATAAAATTATTCACGGCATGAGAAAAGGTCTTCTCCCTCCCTCCTAACATATGAAGCTGAATGTTAGAAGATTTGGGACAGATAAAAGGAAAGACTACAACACACAGCGCAGAAATTAAAACTATGGAACTCAATCCCACAGGAGGCAGCAATGGCCACCAACTTAAATGGATTTAAAAGATGAGACAAATTCATGGAGGAGAGGGTTATTGATGGCCACTGCCAGGATGGCTCTGCTCTGCCTCCACAGCTGGAGGCAGCAAGGCTTCCAAACAACAGTTGCTGGAAGCCACAGGGAGAGTTGCTCGTGCTCAAATCCTGCTTGTAGGTTCCCCTCTGGGGAACTTGGGTTGGCCACTGTGGGAACACGATGTGGGGCTAGATAGGCCATTGGCCTGATCCAGCAGGCTCTTGTGTTCTTAGGTATCAACTGTTATACAACTAAAAAGAGAGCAAAGAAGAAACAAGAGGGGCCTCCTTTAGCAGTATTAAATGTTAATCAGAGTACGCCCATTGCTTTCAATGGGTCTCCTCTGAGCAATAGTTTGGTATTACCCTGAGCCCTAGCACTTGGGAGTTTGCAGAGCAAGACTTCAGCTGAACCCCCCAAAGGGCACAAAGGTCTGCATTCTGAGACTACTGTTGGTTTTCATTCTCAGGTCACACAGTAGATAAACAGAACCCCCCTTCCCAAATAATGTCATACCTCTGGCCATGCCAAGCCACCAAGAGCCTCTCCTGGATGTGGCTGCAATAGTTCCATCCGCCTTTTTTGAGACACTGAACCTCTGTGCACTATGCAGAACACCATAAGGTCCAAACATTGTGTCAGTTTCCAAGCATGCTGGTCTAACAGCATCTCTCCCATTTTATGGAAGCAACAGTTAGTTACAAACACTCCAGCTCTTCTGCAGGCGTCTTCTGGGGGGACCCTCTTCTTGCTTCTCTGAGAAAGCACCCAAGGGGGTGTCATGCAATATCCCCCTGCCAGCCACCCAGTCCTGAAGAAGTGCATTACGTAACCCTTAGGCGACCAAACTACTCAAGACACACAAAACTTCCAGCTCAACATGACAATCCTCTGGAGCTCTCACGAGACAGGGAAGTGGCGGGTCTAAAACAGAAACCCTGGCAGAAATGGGGGGGGGCAGCAGAGACACAAACTGAACACTCCAGACCTAACAGGTTTGGTGAGCTTTTGGCCTTTCCGCAGTTCCGAAAAAAGGGTCCACAACTTGAGGGTGAGGGAGGGAGGGAGCAGCACAGCAAGAAAGTCCTGCAAGGTGTCGCTGTTTTTGCTGCCTTTAATCCAAAATTACTGTACTTTTCCGTGTGTAAGATGAGACTTTTTAAATTCAGAAATTAGGTTAAAAACTGGGGGTCATCTTATACATGGATAGTGCATTGGGGGGGGTGGGATTGGTTGGTGCTGGAAGCCAGACATTGTCACCAGCTATTGTGTGTGTTGTCGGTGGCTGCGACAAGGGCTGGTGTCGATATGCTGTCGCTGTGGCAATTGGGCGGGCGATTGGCGGCGAGGGGAGACGATCAGTGGTTTATGCGACATGCGCAGCGTAGGTCAGGCGGGTGATCAATTTTTGGCAACCCCCCCCAAAAAAAGCTCAACAACTCTGGGCAATCTCCCCCTTTTTTCTTAATTTTGAGCACCCCCCCCCAAACAGGGGGCGTGTTATACACGGAAAAATACGGTATGTCAGCAGCAGTGGAGATTTTCAAATGTAGAGAAATGCCGCTGCTTTGCGGGGGTTCTTGAGCCTGTTTTCTGGGAACCCTTACATACCTGAGGCTTTGGGGGGAGGGGGGGACAGCGGCATGGACGCCTCGGGGGCAGAGCCAGCGAAGCCCCTTCCAAGCGGAGAGACTTCCAGGCCCGAGGCGAGCCCTGCTGCGCCACCCGGGGGCCCCGGCTCCCCCTGGGGAGGCTCCCCTTCGGCTGGCCCCTGCCCTTCGCCCGGCCGAGGACAGTCACCTGGCAGAGCCGCCCTGAGGGAGCGGAGAAAGCCAGAGCCTCCTGGCTGCCGCCCCTTCGGCCTCTTCCGCCCCGGCACGTGACGCCCAGCGATCATGTGACGCGCCCCGCACGCTCTGTCTTTCACCTCGCGCACTTACGTAAATGACGCCCTCAAAGCCTTCCGCGGAGAAAAAGTAGTCCCCCGCGGGCCGCGAGACTTCTCCGAGGATACGGCCGGCTTTACGCTCCCCCCGACGAGTGAGCAACCAGGCCCCGGGAAAAAGAAGCCGGAGCAGCGCCGCCGACGCCGCCCGCCCAGCGCCGCCGCGCCCTCGGAAGTAGTCCCGGCGTCGGCGGGGTCCGGCGGAAGAATCCCTCCGCCGGGCGAGGGAAGCGGCGATGGCGACCTGGCGGGTGCCGGGCCGGAGGGAGCCGGCGGCTGAGGGGCCACGGGGGCGTCTGCGGGAGGCCCCCGGCGGTAAGGAGGCTGCGGCGGCGCGGAGGGTCCCCACCGCGCCTTGGTCCGTGTCCGGACGGCGGGCGAGGGGAGGGGGCCTTGCGCAAGATGGCGGCGGGCGGGCCGAGGTGCGGGCGGGGGCTCAGGCAGCGCCGAGGGCAGCCCGCCTCGGACAAGGCCCCGCGGGAGGGAAGGAAGAGCGGCGGCAGACGGAGCCAGAGCGGCGCGCGCACACTCCTCACACACACACACCCCCCCGCACACCACGCGAGGGCGCTGGGCCAATGGGGGCGGGGAGCGCGCGCCGGGAGCGCCAATGGGAAAAGGGGAGGCGGGGGAGAGGGGAGGCGGGGGCGCCCTGGCCTCTCCAGGTGCATTGTGGGAGAATCCCTCCATCCCTCCTTCCCTGCGCGATTGGCGACCCTGGACCGGGTCCCAGGCAGCGGCTGGGTGGCTGCGCTTGCAGACCCAGAGCCCTCCCGCTACCCTGAGCTCGGCTGCCTCCTCATGGAATCATAGGGTTGCAAGGGACCCCCGAGGGTCATCTAGTCCAACCGGCAACATCTGGTCCTCCCCCCGCACAGCAGGGGGAATGGTTGGCCTCCCAACTCCTGCTCGGGGCAAAATCCCTTTTCTGCCACTGCCCCCTCCACCCTTGCTCTGCTCCAGCCTCAAAGGCTGCCCTGCACAACTTTGGCCTTTGCAACCCGCAATTCAGGGAGCCCTGCAAGGAGCGCTCTCGGACGCCTGCTTGCCTGGCTTCCTCCCCCATGGGGTGAATTGTGGGTTGCAAACACAAAAGTTGTGCAGGGCAGCCTCCCAGATCCGAGTCTGATACTCTAACCACTATGCCACCACACCAATATGAGCAACTTAAGCGCTATGCAATAGGCACGCCACTTTTCTTCCTACTTAGATCAAACTGGACTCTGAGATTTCTGGACAAGCGATACTCCTCTGGCAGCTTGTTCAGTTTTCCATTAAATTTTAGTGGTTAAACTGCTGGGCGGATGCAGAGCTGGGTGTCGGGGGTGGGGGCGATAAGCAAACCAAGGCACAGTATCAACTGCACTCCAAACCAAGTGCACAGCAAGCTAAAGTTTTCCTGCCCAAAGGGACACATGTAGGGTGACATGCATACTCGAGGTAATGAGATTGTCATTCAAATATTAGTTATTTTCCTGCTGCCAATATATCACATTAGAGATTAGGGGATACACTAGTTGCTTGCTTCTTTCATCTTTGGTTCCCTGATGGAACAAAGAACCAGGAATTTGGAGCACATCTTGTGTCTCTGAAGCCATCCAGGTTCAGGGATAAGACCCAATTGTATGAAGTTGTGTTGTGGAACACAGGGAGAGCCCTGCAGCTGGATCCATCTAGCCCAGCATTTTGCTTTTAAAGTGGCAGCCAGGTGCCCCAATGAGAAACCCCTCAAGCACGATGTAAGCTCAGCAGCCCTCTCTTGCACCTCAGAATGTCAGAAGAGCCCATCTCATCCAGCATCCTCTTCATGGCCAACTAGATGCTTCTTCTGGGAGGCCCCACAGGCAGGATCTCTCCCTCCACTTTGGATTCCCAGCAGCTGGAATTTAGAGTCATCCGACCTCTGATCCCGGGTCCCTCTGATCCAGCCATCATGACTAGTAGCTCCTGGTAGCCTTATTTTTCATAAGTTTCTTTAAGTTCTCTTTTTAAAGCCTTAAGTTTACTGTCTCCTCTCTCCTCTCTCCTGACCTAGCCTGAAGTGCCCTAGATGTTGGTTGCTTTCTGGCCTCACTCAAGCACAGCTGAAGCAATTGTATCAGGCTCTGGCTGTAGTTGGGATATCCCTATACAGGTACGTGCCACAAATATGTACCACACAGCAGACAGGCAAGATAGTTCCTGGGGTTGTCATGAGGAGGGCAAGATGGTACACCAAAGATGGCAAGAGGTGGCATGGATTAGCATGGATTCCATTCCTGATTTTTTTTTGGCAGGGAGGTCCTGTTGCATGGGCTCTTTAGCAGTTAGAAGCTTCTGTTTCTCGTTCCACCTTTCGCTGATGAGTAGTGCCAAGTGCCACACCCCAGTAGGGGGCGACAGAAGATTGGGGTTTCCTCCCACCATGACTCACACGCTCTGCTTTTGCAGACTCGACCATGGAAGCAGAAAATGAAGTGGAGAGCAGCAGCGATGCTGCCCCTCGGATGGGGCAGCAAGAGGAACCCTCCGAGAGCGGCCTTGGCATGGAGACCTCAGAGACCATGTCTGCAGACAGTAGCGACGCTGCCTCGGTGCCCGTCACCCTCTCGGAGGCAGATGAATCCGGGGTCGGCCAGAGCTCGGATAGTGGAGGGATCTCTTTGGTATGGACCAAGTCTCCTTTGCCTCTTTTGGGCCAGGCTTTTTGCCAGGGTGGGGGACACAGCAGGCCAGGCCCATTCCACAAGAGCGGAAGATAGCAAGTCTGACCTGGTGGGAGTATGAGAGACTAGTAGGAAGTCTCCTCCTGCCTTTCCTCGTGGAATGATAGACTTGCCTTTATTTATTTGTGTTGGAAAGGGACCCTTAGGGTCATCTAGTCCAGCCCCCTTGCAATACAGGAATTGCAACTAAAGAGTCTCTGACAGATGGCCACCTAGATTGTTCTTCAAATCCTCCTGTTAAGGAGCGTCCACCACATTCCTCTCTCTGCCACCTCTGAGTCGAGTTCCAGCCTCTGTTTCTTCCCCCTCTCTGCCTCGCAGGCCGAAGTACCGGAGAGCAGCTCCAGCACGGACGCCTTGCCCAGGGCCTACCTGCCGGACTCCTCCTCCATCGCGCAGTCCACCCTGGTCTCCAGCGTCTCCACCGTGAGCCAGTCCGTCCTGGTCTCCCAGTCTCCCCAGGGCCTCGTTCACTCCAGCGTCCTCGCAGAAGGGGCTCCCGTGGTCTCCAACTCCACGGCCTCCACCTCCTCAGATCTGAGTGCCGCCATTGACAAGATCATAGAGTCCACCATTGGGCCAGACATCATTCAGCGTGAGCAGATGGGGAGTCCGTGGTGGGAGGGTGCAGAGGGAGTCGGAGGAAGCAAATGGACTCCGGAAGTCGCTTCTCACAGCCATTTTTAGGAGGCACCCCCAAATATGCCATTTGGTGCAGGAGCTGACGCTGGTTCTCTTTATTCCCTGGTTCAGGCTGCATTGCTGTGACAAGTGAGGAGGATGGTGGGGCCCAAACCACCCAGTACCTCATCCTGCAGGGGCCAGATGATGGTAAGGAAAGAGTCTTATTCATCCATTTCTTTGCCTTTCTATCCCACCCTTTTCTCCAAGGAGCTCAAGGTGGTGTACGCGATTCTCCCTCGCCTCTTGTGATCCCCACAACAACCCTGTGAGGTTGGCCAAGTGGGGGATTCAAACTCTCTCCCAGGTCCTAGCCCGACACTCTAACCGCTACACCTCACTGGCTCTACCTGCCTTGCTTCCTTCCTGTCCGGCCGGGAGCAGAATGTGGAGGCAGCCTCAGCCTCTGCCGTTCACAGACTGCGATGGCCTGAGGGCTCCCTCTTGGCCAGCCTAGAGAAGAGGGAGGCTGTTGGGAGGAGCTCTCCCTTGACCTGGCGCCTGCACTCGCTCCCTCTGCCGCAGGGGCCCCCGTGATATCCCATGTGGCCAGCTCTGCCCTGGCCCGCAGCTTGGCCGTCGAAGCCCTTGCGGACGGCCCCACCTCGACGTGCGTGGAGCACCCTGGGCCTCTAGAGCTGCTGGAACAGCCGGAGCCGCTGGACCAGTTGGAGGAGCCCGACCTGGAGAGCCTGGAGGAGCTGATGGAGGTGGTCGTGGTGCAGCAGTTCAAATGCAAGATGTGTCAGCACAAGAGCGCCTCCAAGAGGGTCCTCATCCAGCACATGAGAGAGCGCCACTTCCAGCCAGGTGCGTTGGGCTCGGCTGGGGCTCGTCAAGCTCCAGGGGCGGAGTGGAGTTTTGGAGCGGTTCATAGAATCAGAGAGTTGGAAGGGACCCTGAGGGCAATGCAGGATTGGTGCACGAGGGCATGAAGTCGGCTCTTGCGCAGGCTTGCCAAGAGAACTCTGGCTCTGCACCATGAATATATCAGCTTCTCTAGGTTGTGTGCAATCCACTTTTGGGAGCCGAGGCGGGGGGGGGGGGGGGTAGAGTTAGCAATAGGAGAGGGAGGGGAGGCTCTGTGGCACAAACAGAAGTCCTAATGTGGGACAGGGCAGTGTAAGAACACAAGAAGAGCCTGCCCGGATCAGGCCAATGCCCCACCTAGTCCAGCGTCCTGTTTTCACAGTGGCCAAACAGATGCCTCTTTTGGAAACCTGCAAGCAGGATTTGAGCACAAGAGCGTAACTATCCCTGCTGTGGTTTCCAGCAACTGGCATTCAGAGGCGCCGCTGCCTCACCCTGGAGACAGAGCAGAGGAGCCATCCTGGCTAGGAGCCCTCAGTAGCCTTCTCCTCCTCTTCCATGAATTTGTCTCATCCTCTTTTAAAACCCTCCAAGTTGGTGGTCTTCTCTGCCTCCTGTGGGAGGGAGTTCCATAGTTTAACTCTGCATGAAGAAGGACTTTCTTTCATCCATCCACAGTCTTGCAATGTTCAGTACTACTGGGCATCCACAAGTTCTAGCGTCATGGGAGAGGGGGGAAATACCTTTCTCTCTCCAATTTCTCCAGACCTGGCATCCTTTTCTAAACTCTGCTGCTTGCAAGTCATGGAATCATAGAATCCTAGAGTTGGAAGAGACCACAAGGGCCATCCAGTCCAACCCCCTGCCAAGCAGGAAACACCATCAAAGCATTCCTGACAGATGGCTGTCAAGCCTCCGCTTAAAGACCTCCAAAGAAGGAGACTCCACCACACTCCTTGGCAGCAAATTCCACTGCCAAAGAGCTCTCACTGTCAGGAAGTTCTTCCTAATGTTTAGGTGGAATCTTCTTTCTTGTAGTTTGAATCCATTGCTCTGTGTCCGCTTCTCTGGAGCAGCAGAAAACAACCTTTCACCCTCCTGCTGTACGATGGGAGAGATGGGAGGAGCACAATATATGGGCTGAATCGTGCTGTTTCCTCCCCTCTAGCGTCAGCCACCGGTGTGAAGAAAGGGCGCCCCCGGAAGGGGGCTCCTGTGCCCAAGGCCCCAGAAAAGAGGAAGGCAGAAGAAGCAGAGGAGGAGGAGGAAGACGACATTGTGGACGCAGGGGCTATCGATGACCCTGAAGGTATTTCTCACGCAAACCCCCAGCTGCAGCCACTCCCTTTCTCCCCCGCCCAGCTCACCCGGGCCTGTCTTTGCCGCTCTTCCGCAGGGGACAGCGATTACAACCCAGCGGAGGACGAGCCCCGAGGGCGCCTGCCCAAGATCAGCAGCCGCCCTGTGCCCACGTCCAGCGAGGAGCGGCTGCGCCGGCGACCAGGGCGGCCCCGCAAGTTCCCCTGCCTGGAGGTGGTCCCTCAGCCAGAGGGTAAGCAGCGGTGGCGGAGCAGGGAGAGTGCAGAAATGCACACAGAGGTGCGCTCCGAGGGGCAAGCTCAGCTCCTCCTGCACAGCATGGTGGAGTCTCCGCTTTCCAAGTCATTGCCAAAGTGAAACACTTCCAGTTGCTGGCTGCATATCAGAAACGGAGGTTTTCACATTCACCAAGGGATGCTTTGGCGCCCCGTTGGAGTTTGGTGGGACTGTTGTTCAGTCGTTCAGTCGTGTCCGACTCTTCGTGACCCCATGGACCAGAGCACGCCAGGCACTCCTATCCTTCACTGCCTCTCGCAGTTTGGCCAAACTCATGTTAGTAGCTTCGAGAACACTGTCCAACCATTTCATCCTCTGTCGTCCCCTTCCCCTTGTGCCCTCCATCTTTCCCAACATCAGGGTCTTTTCTAGGGACCTTTTCTTGGTGGGACTACTCACAAGCAAATTGGTTTTCTTGCAAATAAGCATGTTTCACAGTAGGGCAGTTTCTTCCACTCAGCTGCTGCTACGAGGTTGGGGGGGCTTTCTGTCTGTGAGGGAGCCTCGCTCAGATCCCCCTCTGCCCCCTGTGGGTCGAGTCGCAAGGGGAGCAAGGCAGCAGCACCAAGCAGGGACAAGGAGAAGGTCCCCTGGAGCAGCAGAGAATAAGTTTGCTCCACCTCCCTGTCCGTTTGCATTTCTTGGTGCAGAAGGTATTGATCTGATGTGTAGAGATCTTTCCTATTCTAATTAGTTCAAGAAGGTTCTGGAAGCTTCTCTTTGTGAAAGAAACAAGCAGAAGGTTCCTGATGTTTGGGTTATTCCTTCAGAGAAGCTGAGTACAGCTGGCGTAAACTGGTTCCGTTATCTCTTCTGTCAAGGTTGTGCTGACTATAATAATAAGGCCAGAAGGAGCCTGGGTTTCACTTTCTATCTCTTTTCCCTCTGGTGTGCTGTTCTGCACAGTACGTAGGGTTAAAGTTTAGACTTATTGTAAGTTACTGTAAGTTTAAGTTAAGTCTGCTGCAACTGGATTTCTTACGGACAGGGACAATCCTGAATGTATTGCAGGCTTCCTCAACCTCGGCCCTCCAGATGTTTTGAGACTACAATTCCCATCATCCCTGACCACTGGTCCTGCTAGCTAGGGATCATGGGAGTTGTAGGCCAAAAATATCTGGAGGGCCGAGGTTGAGGAAGCCTGATGCATTGGATTTCTAACCATTATGCTCATTTGCCTTCAGTAGCAGTAAAGCTCTGCTGGATGAAATATTCATTGCCTCTGGTCTATTTTTTGGGAATCCTGCAACTATACGTTGGAGTTCTGCTCTGGATCAATAGGAGCAGAATTCAATGAGACTCCCGTGGGACAGCCCTTCACATATTTGAAGATGGCTCCTTTGTCACCTGTCAGTCTTCTCTTCTGCTAAACAGATTTCTTCATGCTAAATAGTTCTCATCCTGTTTTTTATGCTCTCCCCCCCCAAATTAGCACAATGCTGTTCCTGGATTGGCTTTGCGCTTGCTGTGGCTTTAGGCCACCTCCCCTCCCCTCCCTCCCCCCCAAACTAAGCTGGCTGGCTGTTTCCCTTGGGCAGGTGGCGACGCAGAGCCTGTGGTCTCATCCCAGGGCCTCCCACAGGGTGACCCCCAAGGCCCCGAGGCGGCCAGCTCCTCGGACCAAGTGCCTGTTGGGGGCGAAAGCCATGGGGAGCCAGCCGTGAGCCAGTCCGACTCTGAAAACAGGGACCCCTCCTCCCGCGAGAAGCTGCAAGCGCTCCCCCGCCGGCGCGGCCGTCCCTCCCACCGCTTTCTGGGCAAGAAATACCGCAAGTACATCGGGCGAAGGTGATTGGTGGGGGCAGCAGGCGGGGCTGGTTCCGTGTGCCCCCATAGGGCTCCCTGCAAGAGACCCTTGGGCCTCCCGTGGGGCTGGGCTCTCTGCGCTGAGCGCCCCTGTGATGTCATGCTGCAGGTACTGCTACAAGTCGGCCAAGCCCCTGATGCGTCCCTACCTGTGCCGGATCTGCGGCTCCCGCTTCCTGACGCCCGAGGACCTGCGCTTCCATGTGAACTCGCACGAGGCCGGGGACCCCCAGCTCTTCCGCTGCCTGCAGTGCAGCTACCGCTCTCGGCGCTGGTCGTCCCTCAAGGTGAGCTGCTGGCCGCCTCCCTTCTCCTGTCTCCTCCAGGTGGGAGAAAGGCAAATAAATGAGCAGGAGCAGGGGACATTGATGTATTCATTCTCTCTTCCCCACCTGCCTGTGTGAGGTTCTGATCACTTCTGTCAAGTGAGCGTTAAGTTGCAGGTCCGCTGCATAGAAAAGATCTATTAAAACATACGGACAATCAGTTTGTACAACCAAAACATCACAGCGCAACCTGTTCCCCAGAGCCTGTTGGAACAAGAAAGTCTAAAACTTTTGAGAATTATTCTTGTCCATTTTTCTCGGCGATCATTTTGTTAGCATACTGCCCTTCAGCTGAAAATCTCTGGGCTGTTCACGGCATCAAAAGACCTTATGAGAACAATCGGGCGGTATATCAACGTTCTGAAATAAGCTCGATGGCAGTGCCTGGCGCTCTGCTCCTCCAGCCGCCTCCTCCTTCTCCTTGCAGGAGCACATGTTCAACCACGTGGGGAGCAAGCCCTACAAGTGCGAGGAGTGCGACTACACCAGCGTCTACAGGAAGGACGTCACCCGCCACTCGGCCGTCCACAATCGCGACAAGTAGGTGCTGCGTGGCCTGGAGGCTGTCCTCAGGGCCCCCGGCAGACCCAGGCTGGCACCAGAGGGGTGGCAGCGGCTGCTGCTGCTGCAGCACTCAGTGGGGCCTCCGCTCCCATGTGCAGGTCACTGGGTGGCTGTCTGTCAAGCATTCTTCGGCTGAGATTCCTGCATTGCCGGGCCTTGGGATAGATGTCCCCTGGGGGTCCCTTCCTGCTCTACAATTCTGTGATTTCTCAGTGGCCTCACCTGCTTCTTCTTTCCTTCCTTCCTTTGTTTTTAGGAAGAAGCGAGCTGACCCGGTGAGTGTCCTCCTTAGCCTCCCCCTGACTCCTGCGTGCGAATCTTTCTTGGTTCCTTGCTGTGTGTGCCCTCATGAACAACCCTGCGAGGGAGGCTGCTTCTGGTTGGGAACCAAGAGGGTGTGACTTGGCAAAGCCACACGCAGAGTCCAGAGCAGGACCAGGAGGGCAACTTCAGCCCCAAAATCAAGGCCAGCTCTCTGGGCTGAGCATAGCCGGCTGCTTCTCATGGGGCGGGGGGGGGGGGGTCTCTCTCTTTTGCCTGAGCCAGGCAGTTCTGACCATACCTTAATCTCTCTCTGGGCAGCCCCCCAAGCGCACTTCCTTCCCCTGCCCCGTCTGCAGCCGCGTCTACCCCATGCAGAAGAGGCTCACGCAGCACATGAAGACGCACAGCACTGAGAAGCCCCACATGTGTGACAAGGTGGGTGTCAAAGCCGGGGGGGGGGTGTCCTTCCAGGCTGATGCATTGTGCCTGGGCATGGGGGGGCAGGGGGTGAGGTCCACAGCTGCTGTCCTGCGTCAGGGGCAGAGGAAGCTGCTCGGGCGCCTGGGGTGCCCCACGGGGCCTATGAGGAGTCTGCCTGCCTCCTCCCACTCAGCCGCCCTACAGCTGGGGGGGGGGAGGCAGTGGGCGGGTCACTTGGGCAGTGCGGAGCCTGTGGGCGCACAAGCCACCATGTCACTCCCAGGAGAGCCGCGTGGCTCGGGCACTCTGCAGGCCCCGCGGTGAGTGCCGCCCAGCATTTTGCCACCCCCTTCAGTGGTGACACCCGGGGCGGCCCACCCTCACTGCACCCCCCCTCCTCTGCCCCTGCCCTGCGTGACTTGAGCCCTTCCTCTCTCCTGCAGTGTGGGAAGTCCTTCAAGAAGCGCTACACCTTCAAAATGCACCTGCTGACGCACATCCAGCCTGTGGCCAACCGCCGGTGAGCCCCCCCTGCATTGCCCTTGCGGGGTGGGGGGGAGGAATAACAGGGAGCGGCAGCTGCGCACATACGCCACCCCCACCCCCCCGTAGGCCCACGGTGACGGCCATCTCCTCCTCCTCCTCCTCCTCCCGGGCAGGTTCAAGTGCGAGTTCTGCGACCACGTCTGCGAGGACAAGAAGCTGCTCCTCAAGCACCAGCTGATGCACATCCACGACAAGCCCTACCGCTGCAGCCTCTGCCCTTACGCCACCGTCCGGGAGGACTTCCTCCTCTCCCACATGGCCGTCAAGCACACAGGTGAGCAGCGCCACCTCATGGCCTCGATCGGACTCGGCAAAGGATCTCAGGCCCACAAGATTAAAGCACAAGTAAATCGTTAAACCAGAAGCAACAAAGACATTTAAAAGGCTAGAGAACATGAATCAGCCCAAGGAGGAACCTTTTCACCTGGCGCCTACAGGCGTATAAGGAAGGCACCAGGCGAACCTCCCTTGGGAGAGCATCCCACAGGCGGGGAGCCACTGCAGAAAAGGCCTCCCCCTGGACTTCACTTGGAGAAGGCACACAAGGAAGGACAGGGGCAGATTTGGGGCAGCAGGACCAGCCCCCCCGTCCCCATCCCCAGGCTGGCATACAGCAGAGAGGACATTGCAGGAAGAGGGCTGGTGCTTGCTCTCCCCTCTTCCTGGGAGGTTTCTAAGCAGAGCTTGGATGGCTGCCCTCCAGAGATTCTTCGGCTGAGATTCCTGCATTGCAGGGGGTGGGACCCGGTGGCCCTCTGCAGTTCTGTGTTTAAGACTGTTCAACGGATGTGAACAGTCCCACAGGGCTTTTTGGGAATCTTGCCTCCCAGACGCTCTCCCCTCCCCAGCTTGCCAAGCTGTCTCCCCCCCTCCTCCCCCAGCAAGGCGGGCTCTGTCCTCACCCTGCTGCTGCTGCTGCTGTCTCCCCTGCAGGTGGGAAGCCCTTTGCCTGCGAGTTCTGCCACTTCACCACCAAGCACAAGAAGAACCTGCGCCTCCACATCCAGTGCCGCCACGCGGAGAACTTCGAGGAGTGGGTGCAGCGGCACCCGGAGGAGCCCCCCTGCCGCCGCCGCCCCTTCTTCACCCTCCAGCAGATCGAGGAGCTGAAGCAGCAGCACAGCCAGGGCCAGGCGGCCGCAGAGGCAGCGCCCGCCAGCTCCCCCGTGAGTGACCGGGCATCGCCCCCCTCTCCTTTCTGCTGCCCCGTCCTTCCCACCAGCTCTGAGCTGCCCTCACCGCTTTCTCCCCTCCAGCAGGTCACCTACCAACCTGCCCAAAGCCTGCCTGCTCCAGAGCCCCCCATCCTCACGCAGGAGCCGCTGGAGGCAGCCACCATCATCTACGAGCCAGGTAAGGACAACGGGCCCATCGAGTCCAGAATCCTCTTCTCACAGTGGCCCCCCAGGTGCCCCACTGAGAAACCCGCAAGCAGCCCTCTCCCCTCCTGAGGTTTCCAGCAACTGGGATTCAGAAGCCTTTCTGCCTCTGCCTGTGAAGGCAGATCATTGCCACCGTGGCTAGGAGCCAACACTGGCCCTCTCCTCCTCCATGAATTTGCCCAATCCTCTTCCAAAGCCATCTAAGTTGGTGGCCGTCACTGCCTCCAGTGGGAGGGAGTTCCACAGTTTAACGCTGCACTGCATGAAGGAGGACTTTCCTCCCCCCCCCCCGCACACATTGTGGATGTCCACAAGTTCCAGTGTCACAAGAGAGGGAGGAAAACTTTCCTCTATCCACTCTTTCCAAGCCATGCAATAATTTTATAAACTTCTGCCATCTTGCCCCTTACTTGCCATTCCCCAAAGCTAAAAGGTCCCAAATGCTGCAACATTTCCTCATAGGGGAGTCAAGTTTTGTGGGTCAACCAAATGCCGGTTATAGCCAAAAAGAAGCATACAGAAAACAAGACAGGTCTCAAGAACATGCAGCACGTAGGGGAGTCGCTCCACTCCCTTGATAATGTGCGGGGCCCTTTTCTGAAGTCGTGTCCTGCAGCAGCAGCAGCGGGGGGGGGGGGGAGACAGGGGGAGCGCAGAAGGGACACTGCGGAGCTTTGAGCAGGAGGTCTCAGGTCTGAGTGTCGTCATTCTGCCAGCATCGGAGGACCCAGCACCAAAAGAGCTTTTAAGAATACTGCCTTGCTTGGGTGGAACTTGCAGGGTTCCAGCTAGCCTGCCTACAACCGCACACAGTGACACCTCGGTTTAAGAACAGTCCGGTTTAAGAACGATCCGGTTTACCAACTCCACAAAAGTGGAAACAGTGTCCCGGTTTGCGAACTTTACCTCGGTCTAAGAATGGAAGCCGAACGGTGGAAGGGCACCGGGGGCAGGAGGCCTCATTAGGGAAAGCATGCCTCCGTTTAAGAACGGCTTTGGTTTAAGAACGTACTTCCAGAATGGATTAAGTTCGTAAAGCACTGTATGGTTGAAATCGCGCAAGTTGCAATTGTACTGTACTCTCAAGCAAGCAAACCCTCCCTCCCTCCCCTGTGGCCGGCTAAGAAATGTCCCGAGCATGAGCCCAGCTGACCTCCCTCTTGCTTCTCCCCCAGACGTAGAAGGCTCTGCTGAGCTGGCCACACAGACGGCGCTGGACCTCTTGCTGAATATGAGCAGCCAGCGGGAACTGCCCGCCAGCAGCACCCTGGAGGTGAGGCCGGGGACACCCTCACAAGCCCCAGCACCCTGGTGGGCCCTTCCAGCTGTACCCCGCTATGACCCATGGCTGCTTTCTGCACCCCCTGCAGGTGGCCGTGGTGAAGGCCGACGGCTTCTCCAAGGCCTCTGAGCCCCAGGGGCAGGCGGAGGAAGAAGAGGAGGAGGAGGAGGCCCAGACCAAGGTGCTGACGCTGCACGTCACAGAGGAGGCAGCCCTGGACGGCGCCGAGATCCAGCAAGTCACCATCCCCTTCAGCAGCACAGCGGAGTACAGCATCATTGCCCCAAGCGAGGAGGAGGCCAGCAGCACACTCTACGGGTGAGAGCAGAGAAGCCAGCCGCCTCCAGGCAGAAGGGATCGGGCCGCAGGGAGTCAGTAGTGAGAGGCAGCGTGGTGCAGTGCTTAGAGTGCCAGGCTAGGACCTGGGAGACCAGGGTTTGAATCCCCGCTCAGACACAAAGCTCATGTGCCATCTGGCAACCCAGCCAGGTGGACAGGGAATAAATAATAATAAAATTATTATTATTATCACCTACCTCACAGGGTGGTTGTGGAGATTAAATAAGGGAGCTTTGAGCTTATTGCGGGGAAGGTGAGAGATAAGTAAATTGGGGGAGGTAGAAGGTGGGGCTGGTACGGCCTTCTCAGACCAAGGCTCGCTCTGCGTTCCTATTGCCCCCATGGCCTCAGGGTTTTCTCTGGGTCCACGTGATTTAGAAAGGAAGAGATTTGGGGTATCTGAAAGACACCCCCCCCCTCACCACCCTGGACTCACTCTTCTGCCTCTCTAAGAGCCTGCAGGGTCAGGAAAGTGGCCGGCCTGGGCCAGCATCCTGTTCTCACAGAGGCCAACCAGACGCCCCCAATGGGAAACCCACAAGCAGGATCCGAGCGCAAGAGCAGTCCTCTCCTCTCCTGAGCCTCCAGCAACTGGCCTTCCAAAGACAGAGCCTGGCCCTCCTGGCTGGTGCCATCGATAGGCCTGTGCTTCTCCCTGAGTTTGTCTGATGTCTCTTGGCAGGGAGGGGGAGAGTCCCAGCGAAGTTGTCCAGGCGGTGGTCAGAAGCTGCACCCTGAAGGATGCCACAGCTCCCAGCAGCACGCCAGAGAGCCAGCAGCACACCGTGGAGGTGAGGAGGAGGAGGAGGAAGAAGGGGCCTGTCTGTCACCCAGGGAGGAGGGAGGCCAGCCCAGCTCCGGGTCCAGGAAGTGCCGCTCTAACCAGCCTCCCTCCTGTCCCTGCAGGTGAGTGGGGAGCGACCGGAGGCCCAGTGCAGCGTCCCATGGCCTCTGGTCCAGTGCCTGGCCTGGCCGGCCCACAAGGCCGTTTCGCTGGCCCCCGCAGATCAGGAACCGGCCCCCGGCAAGGGCAGGCCTCCAAACAGGCAGGGGGCACCCAAGCAGGCCTCCGGCAACGACGCTTCCCCCCAAAAGCTGCCGGCAGCCCCAGCGGGCAAGATTCCCTCGGCCAAGAAGTTCTCCTGCAAGATCTGCATGGCGACGTTTGCGGGCCGAGCGGAGATGGAGAGCCACAAGCGTGCCCACGTTGGACCCAGCGCCTTCAAGTGCCCCGACTGCCCCTTCACGGCAGCTCTGTGGCCTGACGTGCGGGTAGGTGGAGGGGCAAATGGAGGTGGAGGGGGCAGAACGGCTGGTGCAGCCAGAGGAGAGAGCCCTGGCACAACTGCCCCTCTCCCAGGTTGGCAACGGGGAGAAAGAAGGGCAGGCTGCAGTTGGAGAAGCCCCTGGGCTCCAAATGTGAGAGGAGAGAGGGGTTTGAGGTGTCCCTGAGTCACTCTTCAGTGACACCTCCCGCAAGAGAAGGTCTGCGGGTCCCCGCTCAGTGCCACTGGGGAGGAACTTTGCTCTGTGTGGGGAGTATTAGGAGATTTGGGCCGGGCTCTTTCCTGGGGGGAGAGAGGCTGGGCAAGTGACTCTTCTGAATTGTGGGAGCTGATTTATGGAGCTGCCCCATGGGAGGGCGAGGAGGAGGAGGGGGGCCCGTGCTTCTCTCTCTGCTCCCTTCCTCCTCCGATTCCCGAGGCGCCCTGACCTGCTTTCTCCCTTCTCCCCACCCCCACCCTACCCCCAAACCAGAGCCACATGGAGCAGCACGCCAGCCTCCGGCCCCACAAGTGCCAGCACTGCAGCTTTGCCTCCAAGAACAAGAAAGACCTCCGGCGCCACACCCTGACGCACACCAACGAGAAGCCTTTTGCTTGCCACGTCTGCGGGCAGAGGTGGGCGAGGGCCGCTGCTGCTGCTGCTGCTGCTGCCAGCATTGGGGGGGGGGGCATTTCCTTTCACACAGCAGAGCCGCCATAGGGGAGCAGGGAGTCCAACCCCCCCCCACCTCAGTCTCTTCACTGTTCTCTCCTCCGCAGGTTCAACCGCAACGGGCACCTGAAATTCCACATGCAGAGACTGCACAGCGCAGAAGGGGGGAAGCAGGCGCCTGAGCTGGCCCCCAGCGCCCCCCAGACCATCATCCTGAACAGCGACGAGGAGGCCCTGGCCACGCTGCAGAGTGAGCAGAGCAGAGACTCGGGCTTCTCTCCTCGCTGCCCATCGGCCACGGGGCGGGCAAAGGGCACGTCTCTGCTCCTCTCGAGAGCCCCAAATTGGGGGCGGTGGGGGGGGGGAGGCAGAAGTGCAAAATGGCGCTGTGCACAGTCAAGACCACCGGTTCCCCATGTGGGGTTACGTAGAGGGGCAGTGGGGGGGCACTGGAGGGGCACCCCTCCCAGCACATCCATTGCCTGCATAGGATTGAGCAGGCCGGAGCCTCGAGGAAAACACCTTCTCTGCTTTGAATTTAAAGATTTACTGCTCTTTTCACTTTCAAGTCCATTTCCTTTGGTCCCAAATGCAGGCGCTTAAAGTCTTGAGTTGTCGCAAGATGGCCCATAATTGACAACAGCTGTTGATTTTCTTATAAATTAGTTACTGTACACCTGTGGTAGGTGAGAGATTGCACCTGTTTGGCAAGCAGTCGCAGATGCGTTTCCTTCACCCTTACTTTGTCATTAGTCAGAATGCATACAAATATTTTCCCATGCGAGGTTTTGGTTTTTTGTGCTCCTGCGTTCCTCCGTGGCTCATGCAAACCACTCTTCTGAACAATGCTTTCCAGGGGGCACCTGGAAAGGGTGAGTTTGTGGAATCAAGGGGATGGTGACCCCCAAAAGGTTTTAGGAACTTGCTGCCTCTTGCAGGTGGGAGACCATTTCCGCCCCTGTGCCTGCCTGCCTGCCAGCCGCACTCACCAGAGCGCTCTCTCGCTCTCTCTCCCACCCCAACAGCGACCCTGCAGTCTGGCCAGGCGATCCTGGCGCCGGAGAGGCTCCAGCAGGCCCTGGGGCAGGAGCGCATCCTGATGACGCAGGAGCAGAGCGCCCCCGGCCAGGTGAGGGGGGCAAGCAGGCCAGAGTCCCGGGTCCCCTCCCTCCAGGCTCCTGCGGCCTGCATGTCCGTCACGTGTGAATCTGGGCGTGGGGCGGCAGTGGTGGGTCTTGGGGCCCAGAGCTGAAGCGCCTTGTGCCTCTCTTCAGGAGGACGCTGCCTACATCCAGGAGATCGTGACGACGGCAGACGGGCAGATGGTGCAGCACCTGGTGA
This sequence comes from Lacerta agilis, assembly GCF_009819535.1. Taxonomy (NCBI): domain Eukaryota; kingdom Metazoa; phylum Chordata; class Lepidosauria; order Squamata; family Lacertidae; genus Lacerta; species Lacerta agilis. The sequence continues at coordinate 94,774,466 of NC_046317.1, read as the reverse complement.
CGGCAGAGAACCAGGTAGGGAAGTGGCAGTGGAGCTGGCCTGGCCGGAACTCAGAGCGCCTCGGGGCATTCTTCTTCATGCAGCGCCCAGTTAAACTGTGGAGCTCAATCCTGCAGGATGCAGTGACGGCCACCGGCCTTTGAAAGAGGCTTCGATTAAATTCACGAAGGAGAGGGCTCCCGGTGACCCTGCTCTGCCTTCACGTTCAGAGAGGCAGCAATGCCTGTTTCTGGGCACCACCGGAGGAGAGAGGGCTCTTGCAGGTTTCCCTTTGGAGAGGGTGCTGGGCCAGGTGGGCCCCCCTTGGCCTGATCCAGCAGACTCTCCAGACTCCTCTTGCTGTGCCTTCCCTCCCAGGTCCAGTACATCATCACCCAGGATGGCGTTCAGCACCTCCTGCCCCAGGAGTACGTGGTGCTGCCCGGGACGCATCACATCCAGGTGAGACCCAGGGCTGGAGGGGAAGACAAGGGAGCAGTTGCCTTCCTTCCTTCCTTCGTTCCTTCCTCTCCCTGCCCCCTGCTCACCAGATCAATCCGCATTTCTCTATCCCGCCTGCCCCCCCCCCGGCCTCTCCATCTCGCTTTTCCAGGTGCAGGACGGCCAGATCACCCACATCCAGTACGAACAAAGCGGTCAGTTCATGCAGGAGCCCCAGGTAGGAGAGCGGAGGGCGTTTGGCAGGCCCTCTTCCCACTCCATGTGTTTTTAGCAGGAGGGTCCGGAAGCTTATGGGGCTGGGTTGTCTTTTTGGGGAGGGGCGATGCCTCCCAGGGCTGCTGCCCCACCCTGCCCGCTTCTGCCTCCGCAGATCCAGTATGTCCCCGTGTCGCCAGGACAGCAGCTCCTCACGCAAGCTCAGCTGGAGGCAGCAGCCCATTCTGCAGTGACAGGTGGGTACAGGGGGGGGGAGGGGGGCTGCACATCCTCAGCCTCTGCCCGCGTCTCTCAAACGTGGGTCCCCTGCTGCTGTTAGACTACAACTCCCAGCATCCCAAGCTAGCAGGACCAGGGGTCAAGGATGATGGGAGCTGTGGTCCACATTATCTGGAAGGGGCCAGCTTCGTCCAGTCAGCTCATGGAGCAAGAATGCAAATGGAGCCTGTTTGGTTTGCACAAGTTGCAGCATTTGGGCTGGGAGGGGGCACATTCTGCCTCTTGCTCAGCTGCCCCATTCTGCCGCTGGTTTAACTGACCCCCCCACCCCCCCAACGCAGCTTCTTCTTACCTGTTTCCCACCCATCTCTCTCTCTCTCTAGCGGTGGCTGATGCCGCCATGGCCCAAGCGCAGGGCCCATTCAGCACAGACTGCGCAGCGGACCAGATCCACGAGCTCCAGCCGGGGGTCCACTATGACATCATCACATTGGGAGACTAGCAAGTGGGACCTCGTCCTTCGCCTACCCCCCCCCCCCAAGCATGGACCTCTGCTTCCTCTTGGCTCTACGGGGGATGGGGGGAGCCTGGCTGCGTTGGCGAACAGGATCAGCACCCTGTCTGGATTGTGCCTTCGCTCCACGACCAGGAACGCCGCAGGGCCCTGCGCTGCCAGGCTCAGTGTGCCCTTGCCTCTCGGAAGGAGCTGCTCCCTGGGGCTGGCAGGCCCAGCTGCCCCCACCTGCCTGCCTTCCGGCTGTCAGTGGCCGAACTTGAAGCTGTGGGTGCTTGAGCACCAACTGTAGGCCTGGGGTGGGGGGTGGGGGCCTTCCCCCATGGTGTGGGGTGTTGCTTTGCTGGCCTTGACGGTGCTTCCCAATAAAGGCACAGGACTGCCTGGAAGCGAGATCTGTGTTGGCGCTGTCTCCTCCTCCTCCTCCTCCCCCCTCCTTCCTTTGTCTTTGCCACCTGCTCAGGTGACCTTGACTCTGGCCAGCCATCGCCCCCCCCCCACTTTCCCCCACCCCTGGAATTAACCAACTGGTGAACAGGCTAAATCCCGTGTAACTCTCCCTCCGGTACAACCGCTGTCTCCCCCTGAGCCCGTCGCTTGGCAGTTGTTTACATGGGATTATAACAGCTAATCTGGGGCTTTAAGGAGGGCCATTTTGCATTATACTGATTATCTTCCGGGGGGGGGGGCAGGATGGTGACCCACCCAACTTCTGCAGGAGGACACAGGCAGCTTCTCATTCTCTCTTGCAGGAGGGGTGATCAGGCATCCATTCGGGGTAACAGTCTGTGAGAAAGGTCCCTTTCTTCCTGCAACCCCACAGCCTGACCTCCCCTCAATGCGGACTGGGTGGGCAAAGGCGTTTCAGATCAGGGAACCAAGAGGGACGGAGTATGGCCCGTTTCAGGGGCAGGAAGCTGGACAAGGGGCTTCTTGTTGCAGATGTTCTGCTTGAGCGCCATGGGGAGGGTGCTGGTGCCCCCAGGATCCTGGAAATGTAGGGCACCCCAGCTGTGGTTCCTTCCTGGCCAGTTGGCTCCAGCTGTGCCCTGGCACGAAAGCAGGTGCTGGGGGCTGGCGGCATTAGGGCCAGCTCCAGCTGTGTTGGGGAAGCGGGGCTTGCGCCTAGATTACAGGCCATTATCTAATAAAGCCGGATTGGCGCACAGCATGCTCATGATCAGGGTGGTGGCACCGAGTCCTCTGGGGACAAGGTCACGGCCACCAGATGTGGAGGATGCAACTGCTGCAGCCTCCAGGCAAGGCGAGGGCCGGGAGCTGCCACAGCCCCCTCCGAGACGTTGCTGCCAGCTAAGTGGAGGGCAGAAGGATGCCCTCTCCGTGCTCAGCAGCCCTTTCCTGTGCCAGTGGTCACCTGTACCAGGGGTGAAGAGGAGCGTGTTGTAAGGAAACTCGGGTTGGTTTTTACAGGTACCCTTGAGGTCCACTGTTGGTCAGACACATAAATGGAGGGTGCCAAGGTAGCAAGGCAAGCTGCTGGTCTCCCTTGGTCTGGACAAGTCTGTCAATCAAGTTGCCTGGCAATACCCGGCAGTGGCCCTTCCCGGCCTGTCATCCTTTTGAAATAGGGAATACCTTGCCTACGGAATCCATTGTCAAGGACCTGCTTCATTCATACATGGATACCTGCTCTTTTCACTGGTCAGGCCATTCAACAGATATTGGTCAAGCTGGTTCAGAGAGGATGACCTATCAGGAATTTGCTCCTGAGGTTGGCTGTGGCTAAATGCGGCTGCTGTGTTGCCCTTGGCACTATTTCAGTCGTGGCTGATTTGAACAGATTCCTCATATTTTTATGCTGCTTTTATCTCACATGAATTGCAAAGTGGCTTACAAACAATAACTGATGTTGTTAAAACAAAATGAAATAAAAAATTCCTTCCAGTAGCACCTTAGAGACCAACTAAGTTTGTTCTTGGTATGAGCTTTTGTGTGCACGCACACTTCTTCAGATACCAGTTGGTCTCTAAGGTGCTACTGGAAGGAATTTTTTATTTCATTTTGTTTTGACTATGGCAGACCAACACGGCTCCCTACCTGTAACTGGAACTGATGTTGTTGTTTAGTCATTTAGTCGTGTCCGACTCTTCGTGACCCCATGGACCAGAGCACACCAGGCACTCCCGTCTTCCACTGCCTCCCGGAGTTTCGTCAAATTCATGTTGGTAGCTTCACTGTCCAACCATCTCGTCACAATTGATAGAACATCACAAATGCACTTATGAGCGTACATTTTATTTATGACACCTTATAATTCTTACAAGAAGTACATGCACCCTTGTGGCTATTTATGGACTCTTGTGCCCCTGGAGAGCTTGTGTGCCTGCGTGTGCCTTGAGGACTAGAAACTTGGAGGTGATGCACATTTTCTCCCTGCTGCATGCTCCAGCTCAGAGATGTGGGTTGAGTCCCTGCTGCCGCCTGATCGAGGGAGAGTCAGTCCCATTCAGAAAGGTTGAAAAAGGAGCAGGCGTGGAACAGCCATGTCTGTGGGTGTGAAGGAGCAGTGAATGGGTGTTGGGTGGAGAGGCTTCCTCCAAATCTGCCAAGTGCTGGAGGAGTCTGGGAAAGCCAGCTTGGGCCAGGAGGAAGGGCCTTGGCATAGCTCTTGTAAAAGGTGGTTAGCCTTGTACGCAGGAGAAGGTTCTGGGTCCCATCCCTGTAGGGAACTCCTGAGCACACATACCCTAAGCAGAGATGGCTGAATCAGGCCAGTGGCTCATGTATAAGGGATGTGGGTGGCGCTGTGGTCTAAACCACTGAGCCTCTTGGACTTAGAATCCTAGAGTTGGAAGAGACCCCAAGGGCCATCCAGTCCAACCCCCTGCCAAGCAGGAAACACCATCAAAGCATTCCTGACAGATGGCTGTCAAGCCTCCACTTAAAGACCTCCAAAGAACTTGCTGATCAGAAGGTAGGCGGTTTGAATCCCCGTGACGGGGTGAGCTCCCGTTGCTCTGTCCCAGCTTCTGCCAACCTAGCAGTTCGAAAGCATGGCAGTGCAAGTAGATAAATAGGTACCACTGTGGCGGGAAGCTAAATGGCATTTCCATGCACTCTGGTTTCCGTCAGTGTGTTCCATTGCGCCAGAAGCGGTTTAGTCCTCCTAACCACATGACCTGGAAAGCTGTCTGTGGACAAACACCGGCTCCCTTGGCCTGAAAGCGAGATGAGCGCTGCATCCCCATAGTCGCCTTTGACTGGACTTGACCATCCAGGGATCCTTAAGCGGCTCATGTAGCCCAGCCTGCTGTTGTCACAATGGCCAACCAGATGCAAGCAGGACCTGAGCACAATCCCCTCCCCTGGCATTCAGAAGCATGGCTGCCTGTGGCTGTGGAGGCAGAGCAAAGCCATCTTGCTGCTCTCATCCTCTTTTAGAGCTCTCTGCCTCCCTCCTGCAGCAGGGGGTTCCTCAGTTTATGCACTGCAGAAAGGACTTCCTTTGTATCCGCCCAGAATCTTCCACCCTTCAGGAGTTCTAGTGTTAGGAGAGAGGCAAGAAAACTTCTCCATCCATTCCTGCCTCGCGTAATTTTACAAACTTCTGAGCCTACAGATCTTGCTGGACTACAGCTCCCATCATTCCTGGCTAATGCCCCCGCCTCCCCCCTAGACTAAAGGGCACTTAAAGGGCCAGCGCTCTAAACTGGGTATCTGGGCAGTTTCCTTTTCTCTTGTGGCAACCCTCCCCGCGCCCAGCAATGCCCGCCTTGCCCTCCTCTGTGTAACCCCAGGGCATGTAGGACTCTGCTTTCATGTCCTCCACCCAAGGCACATGCAACCGGGTAGGGGGGCAGCTTTCCTTCCCACTCAGGGTCCCCCCAGCGTGCGCTTTAGAAGCCCTTCAGGCGCGTTGGTTCTCCTGCGCCGTCCTAAGTTCTACTGGGATCTCCTCGGGGCAGCGACACCGGCACTTTCGTAGCCGGACGGTGCCCGGGAATGCGCTGGGTTCAAGCGGACATTTTTTTCTCGTCCCGCCCTTCACGGGTGGGGTGTGTGTGTGCGGGGTGTCACCTCCAACCCCGTCCCAATCTCTCCAGGCCGGGAAGCCTTTGCGCAGGCGGGCCGCGGCCAGCGCCGAGACCAGCGCCCGTCCGAGCGGACGGAAAGGAGACCGGGAACGGAAAGGCCTCGCGCGTTTTCGTCCCGCCGCCCCGCCCTGGAGGCCGTCGGGAGTGGATTTGGGATTTCGCAACCGGCGGCACCGGGAGGAGGAGGAGGCTCCCGGGAGTTTGGAAGCGCCGCCTGCTGGATCCTGTGGTGGATGCGCCGCTCCGGCGTGACGCTCCTCCGGGAAGCGCCCCGACGGGCGGGGAAAAGGGCCGGGAAGTCGCCGCCACCCTGCCAACCTCCTCGTGCCCCTCATCGACGGAGGGACCTTCCCGGGAGACGCCATAAGCGGGTGCGTTACTCTTCTTAATATTGATTCGGCGGGATCCAGGAGCCAAGCGGCGCGCCCCAGGCTCGACGGCGCCGCTATGGACCCGCTCCTCCTCCCGCGGTGAACAGCTGCCTGCTGAGACTGCCCGACGGGAGAACAGCGCGGGGAGGGGGGCTTGGCACGCGGGGCCGAAAGGCGGCGGCGGGAGATGGACGGAGCGAGCGCCCTGCCTGCCTGCGTCTTGTGCGCTCCGGCGCTGCGCCTCTTGCTGCGCTCCGCCCCAGAGCGGCATTAGGGGCGGTGAACGGGGTCCGGGAGCTGCCGGCCTGGGCTGGAGCACGTAGGATGGGGAAGGGACTCGCTCTCTCTCTCTCTCCGCCCCCCCCTCCACCCTCAGTGCAGGGAAAGGAAACTGACTGCCTGTTGCCAAGTTTGAAGGCAGCCACCACCTCTCAAGAGGGGCCGCAGGTTTTCCGACAGGGCCTCTTCCCCAGCCCTGCCTGGAAATGATTGAACCTCCTGCGTGCAAAGCATTCGCTCTACTCCTGAACTATGACTCTTTCCCCCCAAAGTAAGCAAAGATTCTAGTCCTCATTATTCTGAGTAAAGGGTTGAAGCAGTGGGAACATAAAACGCTGCCTTGTAGCAAGTCAGTCCTTTGTCTAACGACTGGCAGTGGGGGGTGGCAGCAGGCAGGGGTCTCCCCTGCTGGCTCTCCCTGGAGATGCTGCCATTGGGGGTTGAATCCTTCCCAGGCCGCCTGCAAGCAGAGATGGATGCTTTGCAGCTGAGCTGTGATGGCCCCTGCCCTCCTCCGCTGCTGACAAAAACAGGATGCTCCACTAGATGAGGAGACTTCCTTCTCCCTCCCCTCCCCCTTCTGATTATCCCATCCATGAACCTGATTCACAGGTGCACTTGTGAACCCTCCCAGCCTTCTTTCTATATTTTATTTAGCTCGTAAAGTCTGTACAATGCTCAGCTGGAAAAGAAAAGCTCAGAGCAGTTCACAAGAAAATGGTAAAATTATCAATAAGGAAAAAAATAACAAACAGTAATTTAAAACTTTCAGAAAGTTAAAGTAGCCATAGACTAAAAATGGATGAACACCCGAGTACCCAAATGCCACATTCTGGCACAATTTATTTGTTTGTTTTGGGTAACACCCTGATTAGGTAGAAATCCCCATAATCCACAAATGAAGTATTGAAATAAATGTTTGTCAATACAGGAAAGAGAGCTGGGCGGTCTTAACTGCATAGCAAATTTGTGCCCGGGGACAGCTAAGAGGGTCTTGCTAGAAAAGCTGTTTTGTTTTGCAGGAGAAGAGTCTTACTGTGGAGACTGTTCCAAAGTGGGAGGGCGGCACAGAAGACCAGCCCCCAGTGGGACATCTGTCCAGCCGTCCAGTTGCTGTGGGACTTCTGAGAGTCTCTGTGCTGGCGAGACATGTCAGCCCCTCAGATCCTGGTCACTGTCTGCGATGATGGGGCACCGGTGGGTTTCCTGGGGTTTCTGGTGCTGCTAGTCCTCAGGGACTGAAAGCGGGTAACTGGGGAAGGAGCTGCGGTGGGCTTGCCTCATATCTGTGGGATGAGGATGGCTGCTTGCTCTGCCAAGACACTCACTAAATCAGAGGTTGCATGTTGCCAAAGGCCCCAAACTATAGATTGGTAGAGTTGGAAGGGACACCAAGGGTCATCTGGTCCAACCCTCTGCAATGCAGCCATCTCAGCTAAGCATCCATGTGAGATGGCCATCCACCTTCTGCTGAAAAACCTCCAAGGAAGGAGAGTCCACCACCACCTTCCGAGAGAGTCTGTTCCACTGTCAAACAGCTCTTACCATCTTCCTAATGTTTAACCTGAATTTGAATTGGTTGGTTCAAGTCCTGCCCTCCGGAGCAGGAGAAAGCAAGCCAGCTCCATAAATTCTCATGGAAGCTTCAGGAGGAGAGAGGGCTGCTCTTGTGCTTGAGTCCTGGTTCCTTTGGGTTGGCCACTGTATGACAACGGAAGGGCTAAGGTCCTGCTGAGCGGGTGCTGGACTGCCCCCCTACCTGGGGTCCCAGCCTGGAGAAAGGGAAAGGGCCTGGCAGGCAGGCAGGCAGGATGGTGCTCAGGACCAGGACTGAGCACCCCCTGGCCTTCAGCCTGCCTCTTTCCAGCTCAGCTCCTCTCATAAGCTCCTTAGCCGCTCGCGGGCGGCAATCACTTTCTCGTGTTAATAGGATCATGGCGGATAAGGGAGTCTGCCTCCACGCAGGGAGCAGGCGCAGGGCACCCAGGACTGGGGTGGCACCTCTGGGCAGGAGAGCTCTGTTTGGGGTGGGTAGGTGGCAACTCAGCACCTGTGCCCCACTCCCTCATCTCTTTCCCCATTGCAGCCCGAGTCGGACCGAGATGGTGCAGACGATGGGGGTGGCAATGGCCCGGGGGTCCCCAGCCCAGTGGCGGTGAGTGATGGGGGCTGGTGACAGACGGGGCCAGAAAGGGGTCAGGTGCTGGGCTCAGTGTGGGGCAGAGACCGGTGCAGCAGCGGGGGGTACACTAGGCAGAGGTGGGCTTGATCCCCAATGCAATGGGGTGAGCTGCTTCTGGGGAGAAGACAGGGGACTCTGTGTGGGGCTGGTGGAGATCCTGCAAGAGGAGGGGACTGGTGGATTAAGGCAATGGCTTACAACACAAATCCATAAAGGCAACACAATCAAAACATACAGAAAACCTAAGAAATGAGTGGTAAGACTGAGAGAGGGTCTTTCTCCTTCCAGCTGGAGCCCCTGGAGAAGGAGTGGCTGCAGGCGGCAGCCGGGGGCCACGTGGCCACCCTCAGCCACCTGCTCCAGCAGGACCCCAGCCTCGCCTCCAAGAAGGTAAGATCGCCCGGCAGCTGGGCCCCTCGGAGTCAGTGCCCAGCTTTGCCAGCCCAGCCTGCTTCGAAGGGAGGGAGAGCCAAGCGAGAGAGCAAGACTTGAGGCCTGGACGTCCGGCTTCAGAGAGTCCAAAGGCCTGCAAGGAAGGGGCAGGTTTGCCCCGGGCATCCAACATCCCCTCCCTCTGCCAAGGAGGGCTTGCTCTTAGATGGGGGGGGGGGATGGAGGTGCCAGAGGCGGATTTAGGGCAGCGCGACTGGTTCCCCTGCTCTGAGTGCTGAGCTTGGGAGGTGCTGCAGGGCGTTGCAACTCTGCCGTAATGAATTGAGCAGAAGGTGTAGTCAACAAAATCTGCGCTTATTCCCTTATGGGGTACACAAAAGCCCTCGCAGAGTCCTTTGCAGGTTCTCCATCGGTAGGAGAGAATAACAGAGGCCAACCAGAGAAGATTGAGAAGCAAAGCAGCTAGTAAGCCTGATCTTTATTAAAGCTGTTGCAACAGGGTACTTTCCCCCACACACGGGAGAGCAGGGAAGGACCTAGAACAAAGGAGCAGCCCAAAGCCTACCCACCCACCCCAGATACATCACACCTACATCACACAAAAAGTTACAGGTGGGTAGCCGTGTTGGTCTGCCATAGTCAAAACAAAATCGAAAATTCTCGAAAATCACACAAAAAGGCGGTCTCCAACAGATTGCAACAGAAATCTGAGTGCCCTTGTTTACCTTCTGTCTGCCAGTTTATGTGATAATGCCTTCTCTGATTGCCTTTTCTGAGTAGCCTGGCCATTCCTTTGAGATGGTAATCACTGTGATTCCTGAGACAATGGGAATGTTCCCTCGCCCCCTCCTTCCTTGCAGACAAACATTTTGTCAGTTGGGGAGTGAAAAATGGTTTTCAGGCCTGTCTTCCTATGTATGTGGCCTATATACTGTATTCATGTACATTTTTGCTTGGTACGCTTATGAACAATTATTATTATATATATGACCTTGATATTCTTATTACAATTGGGAGAGGCAGGGGTCACTGAGTTTTGGCCTTGCACAGGGCACCCCAGTCGGCCTCTAGGATCGCCCTGCCTCCGAAGGGGCTCCCCAGCGCTTGCCCCCCTCCCGCTGCTGACTTGAGCCTCTCTTTTCTCTCCCTCCCTTGACGCTGCTGCTGCTGCTTCCAGGATTTCACCTCGGTGAGTGTGAACACCGTCCTTGATCTTGTGCTCTGGGGCTCAGACCCAGCTTGATGGTTTCTCACAACGGGCGTCTGGCTGGCTGTCTTGCCAAACGCAAGGTGGTTCTTTTGAAATGAGATTCAGCCAAACACAAGTGAGAGAGAAGATTAAAGATTTTGTTCTAAACAGCAAGCATTATACACATTACCAAGCAAGCACTTCGATCTGCCACTGGGAAGCCCCCAAGAAGTGGCCAAGCGACTCCCCCAGGCAGTCTCGGTTTGCACGGCCCTGCGATGGATCAGTTGATGCACAAGCTTCTAAAAACTATACGCAAACCATCCAATTGATAGATAGCTAACCTGTTAGCCTGCATGGCTCGCCTGACTGCCTACGACTACATGCTACTAGCTATGTACAGATGATTTATTAGCCACCTCTCTCAATGCCTTACTTTCTTCAAACAATGTCTAACATCCAAAGAAGGTACCCAGAGATATCACTTCCTTCCCTTCTTACAGATTAGGGCCCTAAAAGGCTGCGTTCAGCCATCAAGAGCTGAACAAGAGATAGAGAGGCAGGAAGGGAACCATGTTAGAGCGCTGTCTCCTCAAAATACAATTATCTTCCGGATAGATTGCCCATACACTGGCCCCTGTGAGAACAGGATGCTGGACCAGGTGGGCCACTGGCCTGATCCTGCAGCCTCTTCTCGTGTTCTTCTTTGGGACGGGGGCTGAGTCCACGCAAATGGAGCTTCGGCGGTCCTGGATCAGCCAGCCAGCCCTCCCTCACCTGGAGAGTGCAGAATCGGGTCAGTTGCCCCCCGCCAGCCACCACCTCACCTGGTCAGGAAGGGGGCTGAGGCTGTGGGCCTTCTGCCCTGCAAAGGGTTCAGCACCAGATTGGCTGCTAGAAAGATCCATGGGGGGTGAGTCTGCCAAACGGGGCCCCATTCAGGCAGGTGCTCCCACCTGGAATGGGGTCTCCATTGCAGACTGGGGTGGGGTGGGGGAGACCCCATTCCAGACGGTGGGGGGGGGGGGCGCTTTGTGCTTTAATTCTAAGCCGTGTGGCTCTCGGCAGGGTCATGTTGGGCCAGACTTCCTCCCCCAGGCCTCCACATCTTCCTCCTCTCGGGCCCCTTTGTGGGAGGGAGTCACCTTGCAATGGTTCTGCCCCCCACCCTCCTACTGCCACCTCCCAGCCATCCGGTGGGGGGATCCCTACTGCAGCCCCTGGCGCGTGAGTGCCGGCTGTGGGTGTGACACTCTGCACATGTTCAGAGGGCTCTAACACTCCCTTCTCTTTGTTTCCCTCCCCCATTGCCAAATCTGCCACCTGGCCCTTCTCCTGCCACTCTGCTCAGGGGGTAAGTCTAGACCCAAGTGGGTCAGGTTGCCTTGGCGTAGCTCTGGGGGGGGGTCCCTGGGGGGGTCCCTTCTGCCTCAGGCTGTCTGTCGTCTTGATGGGCACTGTCCCTGAGACCCAGCGCCAATGCCATCCGCCTGCCTGGCACACTGCCCCTCTTTCTGTTTGGGGTGCTCTCTGCTTGTGACCCCCCACCCCACAGCCTCCCACTCGTCTGTGTTTGTGGGGGAGGGACGTTCTCCCTGGGAACTGGAGTCTCTCCTGGGTGGGGATTTTAATGACTCTGCTTCTCTCCCGCGGTTGCTGCTGCCGCTGCTGCTGCTACCTGACCTGACCTGACCTGACACAGTTCGTAAGTATTTCGTCCCAGCTGCTAATTTCCTCCCCTTACCCCTAAATGCCCCCTTCTCCTCCTTTTCTTCCCCAGAATCCTTCATTGCACATTGCAGAGTTAAACCATGGAACTCCCTCCCACTGGATTAAGTGTAGGCCACCCGCCGATATGGCACAAAGTGACATGCGTGCATCATTTCATTTGCATGCCACCTTTCCATAGTTAGAACCGTGTTTGAGACGTCTTACAAAGGGGGGGGGGGCGGAAATACAAACATGGCAGAAGTAGTCATGAACAATAAATAAAATACCCAAAAGTGCACAACCAAGTTAAACCATCTTCACATAAATCATAATATCCAAAGTAAAGATACAAAACAACAACTGTCCCCCAGCAGAAAAACCCCAAGCCCAGCCCAGCCCAAGGGTCTATTGAGCAGCCTCAGCTTTTGCAGTTGGAGTCAGTCCAGGCCCCAGAGCTGCTCTTCCAGGTCTCCCAGCCAAAATTCACGGAGGACCAGAAGGCTTTCAAAGGCTCCTAGTGAGGATGGCTCTGCAGGGGAGGGCCCTGCTTGTGGGGTTCCCCTGACGGGCCCCTGGTTGGCTCCTGTGAGAAGAGGGTCCCGGGGCCTGATCCGGAGGCTCTGCTGATGCGGCTGGGAGTGTGAAGCAAGCCTCCGCCTTTCCTGCTCCTGGGAGGTTCAGTGGGTGGGCAGAAGAAGGGCTCCCTTGCTCTTGCTGGGTGGGGGGAGGAAGAGAGGAAGGCTCCCCCCTGGTGACCCCACTGCGCTCTCCCCCCAGACAGCCCTCCACTGGGCAGCAAAGCATGGCAAGGAGGAGCTGGTGACCCTCCTCCTGGGGGCCGGGGCGGACATCAACATGAAAGCGGTGAGTCCCTTGCAGGGCTGGGAGAAGGGGGCTGCACAGCAAGGCGGGCTTGCCCCCCCCCCGTATCCTGGGGAGAGAGGAGGTGTTGGGGTGCCTGTAAATGGCCCCCTTTTTTCTCCTTCTATGCTGACCCCTCTGCATGAAGCATGTGAGTAGACAAGGGCACCACCACAGGTGTTTTTTGGGGGGGGGCGGTCCTGCACCCTCCAGGGTAAGAATTGCAGCTTCAGTGTGCAGCTGCTTCCCTTAACATGGGGGCCCAAGTGGGAGCAGGGTGGGGCGCACAACGGTTGCACAAACCCAGCCAGATGGGTGGGGTATAAATATTTTATTTATTAATCTATCTATCTATCTATCCATCCTTCTTTCTCCACCCCCAATTCCCCCCCACACCCCTTTTCTCCTGGAACACACACAGGGGGTGAGTATTCAGATATGCTGGACCTGTGGGTGCGTTGCTTTGTGGGTGGGCAAGGCCCCCTCAAGCCAAGAGCTGAGCCTGCTGGAGGGTTGCTGGGGCCCCCAGGGGTGGGAGGGTTTGGGTGGCGGGTGTGGCACCCCCCACTCCCCATAAAGTAGCAGGTCACACATCTTGGTGCCAGAGGGCGAGGGGCCACTGGGCAAAGCACGTTTTTTGGGGGGGGATTTGTTTCAGAGCCGGGTGCCTCAGGGCCTGTTCTCCTTCCGCCCCCCAACCAGGGCTACACCCCACTGCACATTGCAGCTCTGCACGGCCACCGACAGCTGATGGAGTCGCTCATCTGGACCCATGGTGAGGAAGGCATGTTCCCCCCCCCGACATCATCTATGACCCTCCCTGCCTGCCCTGCTGGGGCTGCTCCTGAGCCAAAGGGGTCTGCCCTCCTCAGGGGCTGCTTCTTCCTCCCCATGGCACCTCAGCTCCCTGTCGCCCAGCAGGTGCCAACCAGGACATCCGGGATTACAGCGGCCGCCTGGCCAAGCACTACCTCTGCGTGGAGACCCCGGAGGGAGCCCCCACCCCACCCCGTAAGAACAGCGCGCCCCCCCCCTTCCTGCCTTTGCATGCGCCTCCACAGGGAGGGCGGTTCAGGATGGGCAAAAGGAAGTCCTTCGTCATGGAGCGCCTGGTTAGACCGCGGAACTCCCTCCCACAAGAGGCATGGCTGGCCCCCGACCTGGATGGCTTTGAAAGAGGGTGGGGCAAATTCACAGAGGAGGGGGCAGTGCTGATCCTCCTGCTTCCCAGTTGCCGGAAACTGCAGGAGGGGAGAGGGCGGCTCTTGTGCTCGGATCCTGCTTGTTGCCTTCCCAGGCTCTGCAGATGTTCTTAAGTGGGGAGGGGTCCCTTTCTGCTCCCTGTTTACATGTGGAAAAGGGGAGAGGGGAGGGGACCACAATAGGGGGGCGCTAAAGGGGAGCCCGAGCTGGCTTGCAGCCCCCCACTCCATGCAGCAGCAAGAGCCTGCCCTTCCCAGAGCTTCTAGGTTGCCTGGCGGAAGGGCCTATGGGGAGAGGGGTGTGACCGGGGGTTGGGCTAGATGACCCTTGGTGGTCCCTTCCAACTCTGCCACCTGTGTGAGTGTGGCCCCGGGGGTCTGCTGGTGTCTCCTCAGAGCTGAGCCCGATGCGGGGGGAGCGGAGCCGGAACCGGAAGCTGGCCTGCCTCCTCTTGCCCAGGAGCAGCCACCCAGCCCAGCGGAGATGGGGCTCGGCCAACGACTTGGCGGAAGAGGAGGAAGAGGAGGAGCCCCAGGAGACCCCCCAGCACCTGGCATCCCCAGGCAGCTACCGGGCTGTGCGCAAGTTCTCTCGATAGACAGACAGACAGACAGATAGAGGCACCTGGACTCAACCACCTCTCTCTGAGGGAGAGGCAGTGGTGGTGCAGTGGTTAGAGCATTGGAGCAGGACCTGGGAGAGACCAGGATTCAAGTCATTCCACTTGGCCATGAAGCTCCTGGAGCGACAGTCAGTCGCTGCCTCTCAGCCTAGCCTACCTCACAGGGCTGTTGTGAGGGGGAAATGGACCTTGAGCTCTGTGCAGAAAATGCTATAAATGGAGCAAATGTTTTAATAACTTTTTATATACATTACAGCTGACAGGTGAAGAATCAAAAGCACTCATTCTCTCTCTCTCTCTCTCTCCTTCCTTTGGATTTGTTTTTATTTAATCGGTTTTTTACCTTTTGTATTCTAAAAAGATACTTTATAGTTGGTATTAATCTTTGTATACCTCCTTTGAAGCTTTAATAAAATACACTGGGGGGAAAGAGAAAAGGGTGGGGTATGAATGCAACAGATAAATAAATGAAACCAGCCCCCCAGCTCCCTTCCTTCCATGGCTGGCTGTGTCTTGTTCCATGCCTCTCCAATCCATGAGGGACTCCAGGCCTCAATGCAACTTATCCAGGATTTGGTTTCCTTGAACGTAAGCGGAGACTGTGGTGTCTTCAGGATATATGGTTTTACTTACACACATATACAGCCTGAGCTTAGGATGGATGGGGGGGGGCACAGCATCAACACCCTTCTAGGAGATCTTGCTTCTCCATTCGTCACAGCTCTGGATCCAGCACAGAACAAGCTGGTCTCTGGGTCTCCAGCTTCCAGCTCGGCTCTTGCACAACTCTCAGGGTCTTGTTCTCCTCCCTGGCAGCTAGGTGGGGGGTGGGGTGGAGGAAAGGCCCACCTGTTATTCCTGGAGGGCCCCGTCCCTTAGTTGCAGCTCCTGCAACCTGCATCATTCTTTTGGGATGCGGATGAGGACACTTAAGTGGCCAGACAAGGACATCGTCTTACCAAAATAAAATAGACTAGTTTAAGGATGGAATTCCCCATTAGATTCTAACCCTCAATGCGTCCAGGACCCCAAGGACTGGAAGGAACGCAGCGCATCATGAAGACGGACCTGCCCAAACCTCCTTGGGAACCAGAAGCCTGCACCTCTCATTGGCCTGGAAGTGAATCGCACCCATGACCACCATGTGACGCAGTTGGGGCCCTGATGCAGCTGTTCCACCAACGAGGGAGTAGCACTCTGTGCATGCTCTTTAGCCGAGACTTAGAAGGGGAACTGCAGTCCTAACGAGGTTCTCTGTCCACCTCTCCAGGCCTGGAGCACCCAGAGGTTTGTTAAGGGGAAGGAGAGCAGCCCCCCACCCCAGGCACGAGCTCAGGGAGGGGCTGCGATGGGTGTCCCCAAACCCCTGCAGGATGTGTGCCAAAGGCAGCCACTCCGGCGAGTCAGAATCCGGCTTCTGGCACAAGGCTGGGCTCCTCCAACTGCAGCACCGTGACGCTGCCCCTTTAAACCCCAGCTGTGCCCGTTGTCGGCTAATGCCCCTAATCAGCTGCCCTTCACCCCTCTGCCCCTATAAATCCCCCAAGCGCAGCCTCTCCCGCCCCAGAGCCACTCTGGCCACAGCATGGCCTCAGCACCTTCCCAAGAGACGCCTGCGGGCAACGGGGATGCGGAGGGCTTTTGGTGTCCCCTGGGGGCCCCACCTGCCCCACGGCACCCCATGCTGCCCCACCTGCCCTGCGCCTACCCTGCTCTCCCTTGCTACAGCCTGCTGCAGCCGCCGCCCCTCGGGCTCTTCACCCAGCCGGTAAGTGACTGCAGGGAGCGGGGGGTTCTGTGTTGCATTGAGGGGAGCAAGGGGCTTGAAAGATGGGTGGGACTGGCTGGGCCAAACACACTTCTCTCTCTCCCTCTCTTGGTCGCACGGGAGGAGGTGTAACTTTTGGTGCTGAAAAGCTTCCAGGACCACTCAGATCCTATGTGCTTTGCTTCTTCCAGCAGCAGCCCTCAAGCTAGTGACACACTTGCTTGAATCATAAAAGAATTCACTTGCTTTTCTCATCCTTGTTTAACAGCGCCAGCAATCACCACACCCAGCGGCAGGGTGTTCTTTCAGTATGTGTCAGTCTGACGTTTTTGTTTCCATGTGCCCATTCTGGACTCCTTCCTTTTGGCCCTTCTGAAATAGATGCAAGGCCCATGAAGGTTTTTCAGGCATCGGTGCCCTCCTAAGTTTGGGGAAGGGCTGCAGCTCAGCGGGTGGAGCATCTGCCTTGCAGGCAAAGCGTTCCGAGTTCAAATCCCAACGGCAGCTCCTAGCAGGGCTGGGAGGCAACTCTGCCTGAAAAACTAAACAGCTCCTTCCAGCCAGTGTTGACAATACTGGGAAAGCTGGACCAGTGTCTGAGTGTAAAGCAGCATGGGCGTAGCCCCCAAAAACCAATAAAAATAAATAGTTAACTGAGGTTCTGCCACCCCCTAATGAAAGGCCTGTCCACCCACCCAACAAAAATCCTGGCTACACCCATGTAAGCCAGCATCCCATGTCTCTGTGTTCCTACCTGGCAAATCTCTGTGTTATTTCTCCATCAGTTCTGAGGCAGGTGCTCAACGGAGCTGCTTACCTGTGGCTGGGGGATGCCAAGCGCACGAGGAGAAGGAACTTCTGGGGAGAATATTGCGCAGGGTAGAAGGTGGCAGGCAGGCAGGCAGAGCAAGCAGGGGGGGTGAGCAATGGGGCCAGCCGTTGGGGAAGCCAGGGGGGCAGGTTGTCCAACAAAGGCCAGGCAGCCACTGGCACCAGATCCCAGGTGGGTTGGGGGCAAGGATGAGGTCAGGCTGGCTTGCAGGAGACGACCTCACGAGGTCCCTTCATAGAATCACAGAACAGTAGAGTTGGAAGGGGACACCTACAACATGGGTAGGCAAACTAAGGCCCAGGGGCCGGATCTGGCCCAATCGCCTTCTCAATCCGGCCCTCAGACCCTCCAGGAATCAGTGTGTTTTTACGTGAGTAGAATGTGTCCTTTTATTTAAAATGCATCTCTGAGTTATTTGTGGGGCATAGTAATTCGTTCATCCCACCCCCCCCCAAAAAAATATAGTCCGGCCCCCCACAAGGTCTGAGGGACAGTGGATTCAGCCCCCTGCTGAAAAGGTTTGCTGACCCTGGTCTGCCACCTTCCAAGCGAGACGGGGCTCCTCTGTCAAATGGCTCTTTCATGTCATTTGAATCTCTTCTTCCTGGTCCTCCTTTTGTCGGCAGAAAAAAATCAAGCTTTCTCTGTCCTGCATGGAACAGCACTTCAGATATTTGGAGATGTCTCTGTGTCTCCAGCTTCCAGCTGGGCGAGGGGGTGGAGGGAAAGACCAATGGCCATTTGCCCGATGGCACAGAGCAGCTTCTTTGCTTATGCTAATTGCAATGCTTTCCTGGTCGGCCAGATCCACTACCCAGGCAAAGGCATCGGTTGGGCAAGCTTCACTCATACCCTTTACCCCCCCCACACACACACAGGGTCCCGAGAGCTGGACAAGAGTCAGGGCATCATCCAGACTGATCCTCCCAAACTTGTAAACCCCCCCCCCCCGTCCAGAGACCAAGAGGTCTGTCCCAAACCTCCTCTCCATCCCGGCCTCCTCCAGAGATCTTTCTCATGAGTTCTTAGGGATGGGGAGGGTGTCCCATTCCTGAGCCGCGCCTCTGTCTGGGATTCATGTTCTCTGTCCTAATTCTCTTTGTTCCCCCAATTTGAGGGGCTATAATAGGAGGAGGCAAGCCACCCTCGTGGCAACAAGAAACGCAGGCTGCCAAGCGCTCACTGCCTGGTGCAATGGGCAGGCTGGCATCGACCGACGCAGCTCAAAGCTGCTCCTCCCAGCCCTGGGCTGCACGACAGACGCTCCTCTCTCCGGTCTGGAGATGTTTAAAAATATCTGCAGAGCGGGAGTCTTTGTGGTGACTTCTCAACCAGACGAGGAAGGGGCCTTCTCTGGGAGGCAGGAGAAACGTTGGGATGGAACTAAAAATAGCAGCCGAAAACAGGAGGAGGCGGCAGAGCTGAAGAAGCAAAGCCCCTCGGGGACACGGTGCCCTCCTCTCGACCTCAGCAAAGGTGGCAGCACGCACCATCCACAAAGCTCCGCCTGCCCCACTCAAGCAGGAGGTGGCCAGAGTGTGAATAACCGGAACTACCTCTGTCCTGGTAAGAGTCAGGGTTGGTCCAGTGGTCAAAGCTGATGAAAGGGCCCCGAGGTCATTGAGGGCAGCTGCAGCCCCAGGGACAAGGCTAGACCCAAGAGCACCCCAAATCCTTTAGGGGGAGTGGGGTGCCCTCCAGGACAGGTGGACCACCACTCAGGTGGGCAGAGAAAGTTTCCATTAATTCCCATCCTGCCTCCTCTTATTCGTCCCAAACGCCACAACTTTTCTCTGGCTGCCTCCGCTTTCAGGGTGGACCAGGTTTCCATTGCATGGCCACATTTAAAGCACGCTGCAATTCATGCTCTTTCTTCCCTGCAGGCTTCTGGCTGACGCTTCTGTCGTTGACTCAGCCGGGATCCAGACACACTTCTTTCCTCCAGCAGGGACAAGTGTCCCGTTTTAAGCGGGGCATCCCTGGTCACAGAAGCCATTCCTGACTTTGGCTTGGATCCAGGAATGTACAGTTTAAGACCAAATAAAAAATCTAAAAAATCCTCCCAGTAGCACCTTAGAGACCAACTAAGTTTGTTCTTGGCATGAGCTTTCGTGTGCATGCACACTTCTTCAGATACACACGAAAGCTCATACCAAAAACAAACTTAATTGGTCTCTAAGGTGCTACTGGGAGGATTTTATTTTTAATTTTTATTTTACTATGGCAGACCAACACGGCTACCTACCTGTAACTGTTTAAGACTGGCACCCTGGCACGAGTCAGCAGGGTTGTGCTGGTGAGCACCAGAGAGCCTTCCAGGATCGCTTTGGGAATCACCAAAGGGTGGGACCAAAGTGCCTTCGGGTTGGAGGCTGCAGTGGCGGCAGCAGGAGGCACCAGGCGAAGGGGGCAGGGGACAGGCAGGCAAGGGAGGGGCTGGGTGGGCGTGAGCAGGCGAGTGACAGGGGTGGCAGGATGGTGCGGGGTAAGGGTGCAGGTGTCCCACAATTTGCCCTCCCGAAATGTGGGGAAGTATGCAGGGAGCCGGAGCAGACCGGAGGAGCCAACATTTCCCGGAGTCGTTTTGGGGCTCTGCTGCTCACAGCCGCTCTTGCCTTTGTGTGCTCCAGGTCTCTGCCCCCTGCGAGATGCCCGGCGGACCCCCCCTGCTGTGGCCGGCGCCCCTGCTCTACTCGCCCCTCCTGCGGCCAGGCACCCCCGAGGACCCGTCGCGGGGCAAGGCGGCCGCTTCCCGGGAGAGCACGGCGGCCCTCAAAGCCTGGCTGGGCCAGCACCCCAAGAACCCCTACCCCAGCAAGGGCGAGAAGGTGCTGCTGGCAATCGTCAGCAGGATGAGCCTGACGCAGGTCTCCACCTGGTTCGCCAACGCCCGCCGGCGGCTCAAGAAGGAGAACCGGGCTTGCTGGGCGCCCCGGGTTCCGAAGGCCGAGGGAGAGGCTGAGGAGGAAGAGGACGACAGCGAGGGAGAGGCCGGCGCAGAAAGAGCAGCACCCAGCACCCCTCCGCCGAGGACAAAGCTCGCACAGAGTGGCTCTCTGGCAGAAACAGCGGCCCCTTGGCTGAAGGCCAGGCGGTGGCAAGGCTTGCCTCCCTCTCCTCCACCTGCCACTGCTGAGCTTCCTGCCAAGCCCAAGATCTGGTGTGTGGCTGAACTGGCCACCAGCACCCAGCCCGGCAGGGGGGCTCTTTGAGGAGCAGCAGGGCATCCAAATGGGGTGAGAGGAGCACCCCTTGTCCAGCTAGGGAAGGAGGAGCGCTGGAAAGGCTTGTCTGGCTGGTGGGGAAGCAGAAGATCAGAGCTGCTATTGTTTGGCTTACAATAATTGAAACATCGTGTTAAAACAGTTGAAAGTAGCTTGGATAGTCGACTCTCCTTTTGTTTTTTAAGCAGCGTTTGGGTGGCCACCTGCCAGGGATTTTTTTAGCTTTGTGTCCTGCATTGCAGAGGGTTGGACTGGATGACCCCTGGGATTCCTTCCAAGTCTACAATCCTAGGATTATAGAAATAGAGGGGATCCCAAGGGTCAACTAGTCCAGCCCCTGCGATGCAGGAATGACAGCTCAAGAATCCTTGAGAAGTGACTGGCCAAACTCTACTTATAAACCTGCAATGAAGGAGAATCCACCACCTTCCAAGAGAGTCCATTCCACTGCTGAACAACCTGTACCGTCAGAAAGTTAGTCCTCGTGGTTATTTGGAATCTCTTTTGTTGCAATTTGGATTCCATTCGTTTGGGACCAAGCTTGCTCCCTCTTCCATGTGACAGCCCTTGAGACATCTGAAGGTGGCTCTCATATCTCCTCTCAGTCTCCTCTTTTCCAGGCTAAACATGCCCAGCTCCTTCAAACGTTCCTCATCAGGCTCGGGTTCTGGCGGGGCGGCAGCGGTTTAGATTCTGGAAGAGGTGCAAATTTAGAGGACCAAGTTGCACGCTTTATCATCCTGAGGTGTGACGATGAAGGGGATCTGTTTTGACAGCTTGTGTCGGTGCTAAAAAGTGCCCTACACAGAGCAGCTTGTGGGGTTAAACCAAAAGGGAGGAAGTGAAATTTTGCAAACATCCCTGGGGAAAAAGAAAACCAGCTCTGCGTGGCCTCTACTGGATGAAAGGGTGATGGCAATTCCAGGTTCCTCTAAGCCTGCTCTCCAGCTTAGGGATATCCGCTCCCTAAATCACCCTCCATTGCCCTGGCAATCCCCATTTAACTCTGGGAAGAAGCGCTTCCTTTTTCGTTTATGTCCCAAAACGTTTCTCCATCCACTTTCCCCACGCGACGCAAGGCATCGTTGTAGAAACTTGCATCTCTCACTCGCCTTTTAAAACCCCAAACACCGTCCCTCATAGGGGAGTCTCTCCACCCCCTTGATAATTTTGGAGGCCTTTCCCCGAACCTTTCCCAGCCCTGTTGAGGCGAGCGAATGGAGCTGCACACTTTTTACTCCGAATTTCGGTTGCACCATAGATTTGCAGAACGGCCTTACAATACTGGCAAGTTTCATTTCATTTCATTTATTTCTGAACCAGTGGAGGACACAGACAACAGGAGGTGCTCTTCTTCTGCCAGTTTTTAACCAGGCGCCAGGACTTGCAAACCAAAATAAGCAGCTTTTCCTTTAAC
The DNA here is from genome assembly GCF_009819535.1 of Lacerta agilis. Lineage (NCBI taxonomy): Eukaryota > Metazoa > Chordata > Lepidosauria > Squamata > Lacertidae > Lacerta > Lacerta agilis. The sequence continues at coordinate 94,752,970 of NC_046317.1, read as the reverse complement.
CCATTGGTGAGTGTAACGAAAGGAGTAGACCAGGACTTGGCACTGAGCACTCGGGGGGAGGAGGATGTGATGAAGGCATGGGGTCTGACTCCCCTGGGTGGGACACCCTTTCCCCCCTTCAGGCTTGCCCCTTGAGCCCGCAGGTTGCTAAGCATGCTCTGCAGAACTTGCAGGGAGAGTCTCTGGCTTTTGAAATGACCTCCTCCCCTGTTTGTAAGAGGTCACCTGTCTCCCTGGACCCACTGGGTGTGGGGTGCTCTCCTCTCTGGGAAAAATGTCCGTGTGCAGGGGGCTGGACTAGTGGACCTTTTAGATACCTTCCAACCATACAAGTCTAGGATTCTACGTCAAGGGGCTGGCAGGTTGCCGCAGCAGGACATGCGATGAACCAATGTGGTACAGGGGTTCGAGTGCCGGACTAGAATCCGGTAGAGACCAGGGTTCAAATCCCCACTTCGGCCATGAAGCTCACAGGGTGACCTTGGGGGCCAGTCGCACTGCCTCTCAGCCCGACCTGCCTCACAGGGTGATTGTGGGGATTAAGTGACGGTGGGGGTGGGTGGGAACCATATATGCCCCCTTGATCCCCTTGGAGGAAAAACGTGGGCCCCTAAATGCAAGAAATAAAATAAAATAAATATATAAGCTGCAGTGGCCAGCAGAAGACTGTTGGCTGTTCCCACATCACCCCCAGGCCCAGTTGCTCAGTGGTTTGGGGCCACATCCTGTCCCCCTGCCAATCCTAGTTCCACTAGAGACACATGGCAGAGGGGGTCCCCCCGTGGTCCCCACCAACAAGGCAGCTGCTCAACAGGAGCTGAATCTGCTTTCCCAAAGAGCAGCAGAGCCCTGCGGCCGGATCAGACCAAGGCACCCCCTCCAGCTCAGCATCCTCAAAGCGTGCTCTGGAAGCTGAAAGGGCGAGGCAGGGAGGCGATGGGCTTCTTCTGCCTGATGTGCACAGGAACACTGCCCTGGCACATGGAGGTTCTACTCAGCCGTGTGGCCAACAGCAACTGAAAGGCCCCTCCCTCCTCTTCCTCCTCCATGGAACTGTCTGCTCCTTCCTGAAGTGGGCCGATGAACAATAAATTTGAACAACCTGTCCGCTATAAATCATCCAGCTGCCTCAATGTGGTTGCACTTGAGAACTCCCAATTTTGTCAGAATTAATCGGATTTGAAGATCTTATGATTTGTGGACCGAGATCTCTGACAAACAAACATCTCCATGAGCATCTATGTGTGAAATTGTGGCATTCTTGCCTTTGCAAAGGAAATATATCTTTGGAGAGAAATAAATTTATCGGACAGCCAGGTTGCTAGTTCTCATGAACGCTTGGCCAATCCTTCGCCATCCTAACAGTCCAAGTATGAAGAAGCACATCATTGCCTTTCCAGCTCTGAAACACGGGAGGGCTCTCTTCCGAGGCGGGCACTGCCCTTGGTTCGGTTGGCAACCGGACCGCAACCAGGCCGTTGCAGGGAGAGGAGGGCAATGCTGCTGAAATCTGCTTCCAGGAAGGGCAGTTGGAATGGCACGAGACTCGGGGAGGGCAGGGAGGGCGAGTTGCCTCTTGGGTGCTGGTGGGAGGCTCCAGGGTGGCTGGCATTGGCCCCTGCCCTCCAGATCTCCCCTTCTCCCCCACGGCCCGACTCAAGAAGGCAAGTCGAAGATCTCGTGGCAGAAGCACTGGCAGAGGCTGTAGAAGACGCAGAGGATGAGGGTGGAGGGCACGAGGCTCACCAGGACGATGCCCAGGTTGAGACGCTCCACCAGCAGGAGGTAGATGCCAAAGGGCAGAGAGCTGAAGTAGACCAGGCAGAGGACGCCCACCAGGAAGCGCGGGAAGGCCCGCCACGTGGCACAGGGCTGGCACTTGCCCAGAGGGCCGTAGCAGGGCAGCGAGGCCAGGCTGGGCGGGCGGTAGAGGCGCATGACATCCAGGACCCCCACGCCCTCGGGGGCCGCCATGTCCTCGGGCACCTCCAGGAGGGTGATGACCAGGCAGTCCGAGGAGGAGCTGTGCCCGCCCTCCGCAAAGGGCTCCAGGACGCTGGGGCACAGCAACACTTCCGGGGAGGGGGCCGCCCCACCGCCCCTGGCGCCCCCTCCATGCTTCCGGGCCCTCTCGCGGCAGCTGAGCAAAGCCAGGACCTGCCCGTCGTCCTGCAGGCGCCCCACGTCCCTGTCCGGCGGCAGGGGCATCTCCTGGCGGCAGAAGGGGCAGCTGAGAGTCCCGGGCGGCTCGCCCACCTCCACCATCTTGCGCAGGCAGCGGGCACAGACGCGGTGGCGGCAGCTCAGCAGTTTGGGGCGGCGGCCGCGGCCGTCAAATCGCTCGTAGCAGATCTTGCACTCCATCTCGTGGGCTGCGAAGACCAGCGGCTGGGGGCCCCCCGCTTTGGTCTTGCCAGGGGACATGGCGGCCTTGGAGGAGGGGAGTCTGGCTGGGTGGGTGGGGGGCAGAGAGAGCAAAAAGATTAGAAGAGCCCCGGTGGGTCAGGCCAATGCCCTGCCTCGTCCCAATGCGACCTGTTCTCATCCTAAGAATCTAGATGATATTCCCTGCTTTTCCCCTGGTGAGACTCAGATAGACTGTCTCTGGGCTTGGAGGTTCCATAAAAGCGTAAGACGAGCCTGCTGTTTGTTGTGCACGCAGAAGGGCATAGGCTCGGCCCCCAGTGGTCCTGGCATCTCCAGGCAGGCATGGGGATGCCCTCTGCCTGAAACGCTGGAATGCTGCTGCCAGCCTGTGTCTACAATACTACACTAGACTGCACAGTATAAAGCAGCAGCTGCTGCTGCCTGCATCCCTGTAAGACATGGCAGGTCTCAGATTGTTACCATTAACCCTTAGGTCTAGGAATTTTGCAGCATTATTATATCAAAACATTATTATTTTTTAAAAATGGAGGAAATAGCAGCATAAGATATTATTTAAAAAAAACAAAAACACCACCTTGCCCTGTGCCAGTGTGGCATAATAGTTACAGTGTCAGACTAAGATCAGGGTTCAAATCTTCCATTTGGAAATGAAGCTCACTGGGTGACCTTGGGGGCCAGTCGCTGCCTCAGCCTCACCTGCCCCAGAGGGTTGTTGTGGGGATTAAACTAGGAGGCGGGGGGGGGGCTGTGCGCCACCTTGACCTCCTTGGAGTAAAAGGTGGGGTGTCAATACACTACAATAAATAAATACGAAGGAAAATGTCCTTTTTCTCCCCTTGAAGAAACTCTGGGAAGGTGCGCATATTTTGAAGTGGGAATATATTCTTTATTTCCCAGGTTTGTCTCTACTCCTGAGCCTTCTCATCGCTAGTCTGGTTGGGTCACATCCAGGCTCCTGCCTGGGCACCAGGGCGCTGTCTCAGGAGGCCGTAAGAAGAGCCTGCAGGATCAGGCCAAAGCGGGGGCCCATCTAGTCCCCAATCCTCTTCTCACTGGGGCCAACTAGATGGATTCCAGTGCAAGCAGGATCCGAGCCAAAGAGCGACATTCTCCCCTCCTGTCTTGTGGCTTCCAGCAACTGGTATTCCGGCCTCCACTGTGGAGGCAGGCAGAGCCATCCTGGCGAGGCGCCATCGAGAGCCCTCTCGTCTTCCTCCTCCTCCTCCTCCTCCCTGAATCCGCCTAACGCCTTTGGAAAGGCTGCTGAGCACCACGGCCTCCTCCGGCTGGGCGTCCAGCAATGGCCTGAGCGCCCGCCCCCCCCGGTCTTGGCTGGGCTGCCGAGCGGGACGCAGCTGGCCTGTGGGCACGAGCGCGCAATTGCGCCCAGGCTGGCTGAGAAGCAGAGCGCCTCACCTGCTGCCGCTGCTGCCAAGAACGGCCCGGGGGGGGCACCTGTGGCCCTCCAGACGTGCCTGGGCTCCAGCTCCCATCCTCAGTCCCAGCCAGCGCGCTCAGGGAGGGCCGAGCGCTGTTCAGAACAGAGGACACCCCTCCCCCCTTCCTCCCGGGGTTGTTGTTGGTGGTGGGGATTATCTCCTGCCTTGCCCAGCTGCTAGCTTTTGGGACCCACCTCGCCCAGAGCGCGCGCCCCCCGCCCCGTCGGTACCGCTGCTGGGAGAGCCGGGCCGGGCCCCAGGCAGCACGGGGAGGAGTACTTCCTCGCCTCCCTCCTCCCCCAGAGTTCAAGGTAACCCATCCCTCTCCCTACCTGGTGCGCGGAGGGGCGGAAGGGTGGGCGGGCGGGGGTCGTCCCGCCGGCCTCCCAGAGAGGCGCTGCCGGCTCCGGCTCCGGCTCCGGCTCCTGCTGCAGCCCCGGGCAGACGCTCGCGCGGGCCGCCGACAGCCACCGCCTGGCCGTTGCTATGGCAACAGAGCCGGGATGCAGGAGGAAGAGATGGAGAGGATGTTGATGGCTGGTCAGGCTCAGGCGCCCTCCCCGCCTCCCCCATCCCGGATGTACGGCCTGATTCCACCCCCAACTCCATGGATATGCCGAGATGAAGCGCACTCCTCCTCAGCAGCACAACTGGGTTCCCGCCGATCTAGCGCACCCCATCCTTCCCCCCCCCCAGGCCCCAAGTTGCTTGGGGAGGGGAGAGGCGACGCAGAAGATGCTGCCGCGGCCTTGCGCATCCTTCGCAGGGCGCTGCCCTCTACTTGGCCGTCGTGAGAATGACCAGGGCACCGTGGTGGCGATGCTCGCCGTTGCGCTCCTTCGGGCATGGAGCTCCTGGGCAGCCTCGGGCCACTCACTGCCTCTCTGCTTGCCCTACCTGGTTGGTTGGTGCAGGAAATATTGCAGGTTGGGGGAGCGAGCCACGGGTGCCCACCTGAGTGCCTCAGAGGGAAGGTGGGAGACCCACTGAAAGGGGGTGGTTGGTAGGAGGACGCCTGAAGACGCCAGAGAAAACACTCCCCTCCCCCCCCAAAATCCCAGCACCTTCTCTCATTATTATCCAAGACAGCACCACCCCTCCCTCTAATCTCTTGGCATTGCCAATTATAGGGAGCATCTAAGGTTGCTCATCCCATGGACTGCAAGATCAAACCTATCCATCCTTAAAGAAATCAGCCCTGAGTGCTCACTAGAAGGACAGATCCTGAAGCTGAGGTTCCAATACTTTGGCCACCTCATGAGAAGAGAAGACTCCCTAGAAAAGACCCTGATGTTGGGAAAGATGGAGGGCACAAGGAGAAGGGGACGACAGAGGATGAGATGGTTGGACAGTGTTCTCGAAGCGACTGGCATGAGTTTGGCCAAACTGCAAGAGGCAGTGAAGGATAGGCGTGCCTGGCGTGCTCCGGTCCATGGGGTCACGAAGAGTCGGACACGACTGAACGACAACAACATCATCATCTAAGGTTGCAAGCCACATGCTACTTACCTGGGATTATGCCCCATTGAATTCAACAGGACTTGCTTCCTAATCCTATCAGACCTCTTTTGGATTGCACCATCAACCTACTGAAGCCAATAGTCATGGCAACTTACATCCATTGGTTTCTAGCTACAAAAGGTGCCACTGCCTATTTGTCTGTACCTACACACGCACACACAGAGAAAATCAAAATAGAGATATGTGGGTGATTTGGTCTTGAGTGTCAGTGGGAAGTAGAGGTCAGGATGACCAGTTGAAGTCCTCACTTGCGCCCTGAAGCTCCCCGGGTGACCTTGGCCGTTCCCCCCCCCCCCCCAGCCCCACCAGTCTCACAGCAGAGCCGGCCCACTGATTAGGCAGGGTGAAGCACGGGTCTCAGGCGGCAGAAGGGCAAGAGGCAGCACCCCAGCTCTTGCCGAATGCAGGGGGGCATTCCACCAGTGGCAGAAGGGGGTGCACAGGGCAGCACATTTGTTTCACCTCCGGTAGCCAACAGGACGGGCCACCCCTGCTTACAGGGTTGTTGTGAGGAAAGGGAACTGGAGAGAGGAAGCATGCAAGGAACTTTGGGTTCCTTGGAAAGGAAGCAGGATATAAATGGAGAATAAAAGAACCAAACCAACAAATCAGGAACTTCTCCGCTACAGACTTGTGGGAGCAAATCTGTCCAGAAGTGCCCAAGAGAGATAAAAAATTAAGGCAGGAAGGGTTCGGGGAGTTTTACTCAAATGAAATGAGAAGATGGCAGATTCAGGCGAGGCAAGAGCGAGACCTTCACATACTCAAGGAATTTGCCACCAATATGTAGCAAAGATGACTAGGTGCTTCTGGGCCTCCAGAGAAGGATGGCACAACTGTCAGCCAACAACCGTTAGCTTTCTCAGAGAAAATGGGACAGAGGCAGGTCTTGAGGTCACTTGCTTGCCAACTGACCAGGGAGCAAGGGAACAACAACCCTGCGAAGGTGGACAATGGCAACCTCTCCGTCCTCCATGTGCAAACCCATTGATGTTTCATGGAGGGCTGCGAGGACCCTGTGCAAAACAAAATAATTCTGCACTTGCGTCATTTCCCGCTTGCGTCATTTCTTATTTTCCTAATTTATTCCAGTTTCTGGCATTTGGTATACTCTGCTTAGTCATGGAGGAAGGATGCTGTACTACTCACTCCACCACCCCCAGTATTATTCAGGGACTTCTCTGGCTTCTGAAGCTCCTGCAGGTTTCACCAACCATCTGACATGTTTCTGCAGGCATACTAAGGACTAGGAACTTGCTTTAAAAATAAAATAGAAGCAGAGATGCACATGAACGTACATTTCTGCAGCCTGTGGAATTAGGCCACACATGTGCACAATCATGGTTGTATTTGGTTTACACCTAGATAAAATTATTTCTGAAATATAGGTGATATAAGAAAACAAATTTCTTTTTTCCTACGTGACCTGCAACCTCCACATCAAACAAAACTCGATGGCCCTTGCTTTTTATTTACTCAATTTATACTGCATTACACTTCAGGCACACTCCGTGCTCCTCCCCATTGTGGAACCGACTCCCTCAGAAGCCGGTGGATTCTCCTTCCTTGGAGGTTTCTCAGCAGAGGCTGGGGGGCCACTTGGTGGGGATTCTTCATCTGTGATGCCTGCACTGCAAGGGGTTGGGCTAGATCAGTGTTTTTCAACCACTCTTCCGCGGCACACTAGTGTGCCGCGAGATGTTGCCTGGTGTGCCGTGGGAAAAATTGAAAAATTCAAGAGAATTACTTTATATATAGTCAATATAGGCACAGAGTTAAATTTTTTAACATTTTCTAATGGTGGTGTGCCTCGTGATTTTTTTCATGAAACAAGTGTGCCTTTGCCCAAAAAAGGTTGAAAAACACTGGGCTAGATGACCCTTGGGTGGCCTCAATCAATCCTAAGGGGAAGGGCAAGGGTGGCACAGGGAATGCGGAAGCTGGGCTCAGGCCCATCAGACGCACCCTTTGGCCAGTCTCTCCCCCCCCCCCCCCAGGTTCTCATGAAGTCAGAATAAGCCCAGACCATCGTGATGTCTTTGGAGAAAGGATGCGAGAAGCAATTCAGTGAGATTCCACACGAAGGCGCAGCTGGGCAAACCAAGGTTGGACTAGAAGTGCAGCAACCATGGTCTGGACTGCTCTGTTCAAAATCATACCAGCCCAAGTAGATAAATAGGTACCGCAGTGGTGGGAAGCTAAACGCCGTTTCCGTGCACTTTGCCTTCCGTCCGGTGTTCCGTTGCGCCAGAAGCGGTTTAGTCCTGCTGGCCACATGACCTGGAAAGCTGTCTGTGGACAAACGCTGGCTCCCTCGGCCTGAAAGCGAAATGAGCTCCGCAACCCCGTAGTCGCCTTTGACTGGACTTAACTGGCTGACCGAACCCAAAGGGTGCTCATCAATGACTCCTCTTCATCCTGGAGAGAAGTGACTAGTGGGGTGCCACAGGGTTCTGTCTTGGGCCCAGTCTTATTCAACATCTTCATCAATAACTTGGATGATGGGCTTGAGGGCATCCTGATCAAGTTTGCAGATGACACCAAATTGGGAGGGGTGGCTAATACCCCTGAGGACAGGATCACACTTCAAAATGACCGTAACAGATTAGAGAACTGGGCCAAAGCAAACAAGATGAATTTTAACAGGGAGAAATGTAAAGTACTACACTTGGGCAAAAAAAATGAAAGGCACAAATACAGGATGGGTGACACCTGGCTTGAGAGCAGCACATGTGAAAAGGATCTAGGAGTCTTGGTAGACCACAAACTTGACATGAGTCAACAGTGTGATGCAGCAGCTAAAAAAGCCAATGCAATTCTGGGCTGCATCAATAGGAGTATAGCATCTAGATCAAGGGAAGTAATAGTACCACTGTATTCCACTCTGGTCAGACCTCACCTGGAATACTGTGTCCAGTTCTGGGCACCACAGTTCAAGAATGATACTGACAAGCTGGAACGTGTCCAGAGGAGGGCAACCAAAATGGTCAAAGGCGGGTGAAGAGCTACCGACAATTGAAGAATGGCAGACGAAGCTGATGGAGTATATGGAGCTCGCAGACCTGACCGCCAGAATCCGAGACCAGAGGGAGGAGAAGGTGTCGCAAGATTGGAAGAAATTTAAGGACTATTTAGTTAAGCATGTTAAACTGAATGTTTGAATATTTGAGCAGAAATATATAAAAGAGTCGGCTTTTAGAAGTTTAAGGTTGGTTATAATGGTTTAGAAGAAATTTTGATGTGATAGATCTATTTGTATAAGAAGGTTTTAAGATATAGAATACAAGTTAAGAAATATATTGGTTTAAATAAATTTAAAGAGCATTAGGATATTGAGCATAAGTTAATGAGAAAAGAAATGAAGCTACCTAAAGAGTATATATGTTTTTGAAGACAGAGGAGGGACCAGGGGAAGTCCCCCCAAGAAGTTAAAAATAAGTTGAGAAACAAAGATAAGTGTTTGGTAAGGTTTGTATAAATTTTCTTTTTTGTATGGTATTGTTATGCTTTATATTGTTGATTGTGTATTATGTTTTCATTGTGTTTATGTATGTTTAATATTGTTTTTGTCTTGTTTTATGGTAAAATAATAAAAATCTTATAAAAAAAAAATGGTCAAAGGCCTGGAAACGATGCCTTATGAGGAACGGCTTAGGGAGCCAGGTATGTTTAGCCTGGAGAAGAGAAGGTTAAGGGGTGATATGATAGCCATGTTCAAATATATAAAAGGATGTCATATAGAGGAGGGTGAAAGGTTGTCTTCTGCTGCTCCAGAGAAGCGGACACGGGGCAATGGATTCAAACTACAAGAAAGAAGATTCCACCTGAACATTAGGAAGAACTTCCTGACAGTGAGAGCTGTTCGGCAGTGGAATTTGCTGCCAAGGAGTGTGGTGGAGTCTCCTTCTTTGGAGGTCTTGAAGCGGAGGCTTGACAGCCATCTGTCAGGAATGCTTTGATGGTGTTTCCTGCTTGGCAGGGGGTTGGACTGGATGGCCCTTGGGGTCTCTTCCAACTCTATGATTCTATAACCGGTTCTGCCTTGGTCAGGCCCCCGTCCTCAGAGTTTCGTGCCCACTTAGGATCTTAGAATGGTAAGAGTTGGAAGGGATCCACTTCAGGGCACCACAGTTTAACAAGGAAATTGACAAGCTGGAATATGTGCAGAGGAGGGCAACCAAGACGGTAAAGGGGTCTGGAAAGTATGCTTGATAAGGAACAGTCGAGGGAGGTGGGCATGTTGAGCCTGGAAGACACTGAGAGACATGATGCTCACCTTCATGTGGAAGCACCACTGTCATAAACTCAACAGGAAATTATTTTCCGCATCTTCAGAAGACGTTGTGGCTCCTTTCCACAACATCCCCACTTCCCACATATGGAGCAAGCTTGTTTTCTCCTGCTCTGGAGGGGAGGACCTGAACCAATGGCTTCAAGTTACAAGAAAGGAGATTCCGACTAAACATCAGGAAGAACTTCCAACAGTAAGAGCTGCTGGACAGCGGAATGGACTCCCTCGGAAGGCGGTGGACTCTCCTTCCTTGGAGGTTTTAAAGCTGAAGTTGGGTGGCATGTGTATTTGTGGCATGACAAAGGGGAGGTACATAAAGGATGTTATAACCATATGTTTAGGAGATCCCTTTTAAAAAGTTTGGGAAAGATATAAAGATCCATTGGAACAGAAGACTGGGATTTGCATATGGTTTTTTGTGATAATGATGATTGTGCTGAATATAAAAAATGTAAAACTGAATAAAAACTATTTTAAAAAATAAAAATAAAGCAGAAGTTGGATGTCCACCTGTCTTGGATGCTTTAGCTGAAGATTCCTGCACTGCAGGGGGCTGGACTAGATGACCCTCGGTGCCCCTCCCAACTCTACAATTCTATGACACTATGACTACACCAAAGTGACAGGGGTGGGATGGGAGGCTATAAACTCCCCCTGCCCTAAGGCACTTCTGGTGCAGCCAGGATGCTATTTCCAGCAAGGGGGGGGGGGAGGCAGGGTTCTTCCGTACCCGGAGAGCAGCTGGCTGAAGAGAAGATTTTGCCGCCTTGCAAAAGTCTGCCAAGAGTCAGGGCTTGCCTTCAGAGGGAAGCACACATCTGCTCAAGGCCGTCACAAAGCCCAGAGCTTGACATTTGCTCTCAAAATCATTGCAGGCCTGGATTATTTTTGCAGGCAACAAGCCTTCCGTCTAGCAATCTCCAAACCCACTAACAGGTTTCAATGGTTCTAGCAACGAACAAAACAAACCTTCCCAAACTGGATGCAGCCGATAGTGCAGAAGGAGAAATCAACAACCTTTGCATGTGAAAGAGATCCTGGTCTCTGGACTGAAAGAGACATTGTGTATTGAGCCACTTAGCATGTTAGCGTCAGTTACACCAACATCCACACACCCTTGTCTTTTCTACAACATCAAAGCAAGTCCTGCACGTCAGCTGAGCAGCAGGAGCAGAACACACCTGTACCTCTTCCAAGCTTCTTACCTCTTCCAGCAGGCACAAGACACACCTTTACCTCTTCCAAGCTTCCCGTGGTTTCAACTCCACAGGATCAGCACCTTGTGAGCTAACTTTCCCAAACTCAACCTAACATAGGAAAAGCAGCCAAGGCCTGTGGGGGCACCGTAATGCTGGTTTTAATGTTCCTAAGAACTGGGAAACAAAATCAAAAATAGACTTTTCCTTTGCTCTTTGATAAAAGTAATAAAATGGTTAGCACTGTTAAATTAAAATCCTTTAAAAAACACAAAACCCCTCTGCTGGTCTCAAAGAAAGCCCGGAGCCTCGGATAAAAACTGCGACGACTACAAAAATGGCAGCCAAGACCTCTGTACACACACAAAGGGGGGCGCCCTTGCCCCACCGGTTACAGGAAACAGCTTCGGTGAAAACACGCAACTGGTACAGCTGGGGAAGAAGAGAGGGGAGGCGGCGGCATGACCTTTCAGCGCGCGGAGTTGCCACACGGACATGTATTTACAGTATAGACACATGGCTGGAGCAGCGCAAAGAACACCGCAGGGCATGGCGCCACCAGCGTCCCTCTGTTCGTGCTCCTTTCCCCTCGCGGAAGGCGGCCCATGTCCGGCTGCAGCACTGGGCCACCCCTTTTCCTCCAACATGGCAGGTCAGGCAGCCAGACCCTCACCCCGCTGTCCGTCCCAGCTGCCCCGGCTCAAGTGGGATCCGTGGGGGAGCTACGACGTGGGCGGCAGGCACCTCCTCGCCCAGTGCAACTCAAGGAGGCCAGGAGCCGGTCCTGCCGCTGGGTGGAGCATACAAGGGCGGGGGAACGCCCCCCAGGAAGGGAGAAGGAAGGGCCTGCGGGGCTGGAGAGGAAGGCAGAAGTTGCGGAGGAGCTGATCCCCGCCTCCAGCACTGCGGGGCCAGCCCCTTCCCCCTCCCTTGGGAGCACAGTCCTCTCCCACCGCCGCTGTCCGTCAGCCCAGCCATGAGTGTGCTAGTTCGGGGTTGTCTCCCGGCTGCTGCTCTGGTCCTGAACTGTCTCTCGTTCCTTCTCTGAAGCTGAAGAGGAGGACGATGAGGAGGATGCAGATGAAGCCAGGGTCCGCCCCGAGTGCTTATAGGCCGCAACAAGCTCCTGCAGTCGCTCTGCGTTGGGCTCCCACTTGGCGAAGCCAGAGTTGTTTTGCAGGAAGAGGACAGCCGTGTTGTGCACAGCTTTGTAGTACATCTCCTCCCTGGAACAGAAGACAGGCCGTCAAAGCTGCCCCTCGGAGGAGACGAGGGCCCACCCCGGCTCATAACGCAGCAACGGAACAGGGACACAGAGTTGGACTCCAGCTCCCATCAGCCCCGGCCAACAGCCAGGGATGATGGGAGTTGCAGCTCGGTCTCACAGATTCGCTACTTCCCGTTTTGCACGGAGAACATCCAGTTCAGTCCCTGAAACCTGCTGTGAAAGGGATCTCAGGCGACAAGGCTGGAGCAGAGAAGGCCAGACTAGACAGGGGGCTCCTCCTTCTGTCGGTGGCCAACTGGCGGCAGCAGCCACCGCCTTCACCTCGGGGAAGAGAAGGGGTGCTGGGTGAAGCACCCCTGAAAAGAGCCCACATTTGCCATGATAGCCTGCTACTCGGAAGGGTGCTCAAAATCCCCTGCTCTCCGCTTTGTGGGTTAACCAGTTCCTGATCCACAAGCTGACTTAGCCTGGTATTCTATGACTTCTAAGTCCTGTTTAGGGAAGTTTTTAATGTTTGATGTTTTATTGTGCTTTTAATTCTGTTGGGAGCCACCCAGAGTGGCTGGGGAAACCCAGCCAGATGGGCGGGGTGTAAGTATAACAACAACAACAACAACAACAACAACAACAACAACAACATTAGCAAAGAGGCACTTTGTCAAAAGCTTCCTCAAAGAGCAAGTACACTATGCCAACTGGATTGCCCGTATTTTCCAATAGATTAGTGAGAGAAGACTTGCCCTTGGAGAAGCCATGCTCATTCTTCTTCAGCAAGGCTTGTTCTTCTGTATGCTTGGCAATTCTACCTTTAACGCTTTCCACTAGATTCTCCAGATTCCCCCTCTTTGCAACCCCTTTAAAAAAAGGTGTGGCATTGGTAACTCATTTGTCCTTGGCTACAGAGGCCAATCTTAGGGGACAAGTTACATAGTTGTTAGAAGAGCAGCGATCTCACTCTTGAGTTAATAACTCCCTGCCTCAGGCTCCCTTGCTGTGAAGGTCAGGTTCAGGCACCGGAGTCGGGCCTGCAGATTCGGCAGGGAAGACAGGTGCAAAGAATGCTTCTCTGCGACCCACTTCTGCCCCCTTCAATGGCCTTTCTCCCAAAGGCCTAAACTGCCTCCCTGACGAGCCTCCTGCTACTAAGGTATTTAAAGGTTCGCCTTGTTGTTGTATGTTTTTAGCAATGTGCTCCTGGAATTCTTTTCAGATCCTCTACTGCCGGCTTGCATTTCTTCTGCTAAAGAGATTGCATTCCCTTTTGTTCTCTGGTCACTCACGACATTTTGGTGACGGGGCGGGGGGGGGGAGAAGAGGCAGGTTTGGGATTCTCCGCTTACTTTTTGCAGACATGCTGGGAGCCGCTGCGATACTCGTGGTCGAAAGCGGGCAGGATGAGCTGGTGGCGCTTGAACCGGCTCTGCTCCATGCGCGTGAGGGCCGGCGTCGGAGGATCCCGCCACTCTGGGATGAAGACGATGAAGGACAGGGGCTCATTGGAGGCCTCCAGCAGCTTCTAAGGCAGCGGAGAAGAACAAGCACTCTCAGCCTCGTGCGCAAGGTGCGAGTGGCACTCTAGATGTGTGGGGCAGGGAGGGGGGGGAGAAAGGAAGGCCCCACCCAACAGTGAAGCCAGAAGGACGGACCACGGAGGCAATGTGACCTTGTAGCAAAGCAAGACCCACAAGTGGGGAGGGGGGGAGCGTACCTCAAAGTGGGACACCATGGCATCCATCAGCTCCTCACAGAATGGAGGGTTTGCCTCAAACGAGCCACTGATGGGGAAGAAATCCAGGCAGGGACTGAAGAAGAAAGATGCAGCAGGGTCCGTGAGGGAAGGGGAGGCAGAAAGAACTTGGGGGGAGGTATACCCTACCCCCCAACCCACGCCAAAAGCTACGGGCGACCTCAGTCCGACACAACAGGCAGGGCCCTGTCTGTCCCTCCTCCTCCTCCTCTCCCCCTTAGGGCACCCCAAGCCTCTTTGGGCTCGACAGCCCCCTTCTGGCACTCACCCCCTCGAGCCAAAGTAGCCGTCCGTGTCCAGAAAGGCCGAGCAATACTGCTTGAAGTAGCAGTTCAGGGGGGAGGCAAAGCACTCAAAGCTCACGCCAAAGAGCTTGTGCAGGGCTTCGAAGACGTGCACCGGGAGCGCCCCCTGCAGGCCGGTCCCCTCGTAGAGCCCGGTGCCAAACATCATCTGGGGGGAGAGCAAAGGAGAGTGTTCGTATGCATATTGTTTTGTATTTGTTTTGTTACGTTTTTAAAATTAATAAAGCATGAGGAGGGGGGAAGGAAAGTGAAACTCTGAGCCACCTGCTCCGAGCCCCTGAGCCAGAGCTGTCAACCTTCCTTTTTTTTTTTTGCATTGGGAAACGGCCATAGCTGTCAATTTCCCCTCTTTTTTTGCATGGGAAACGGCGCTGGAATAAGGGAATTTCCCGCAAAAAAAGGGAAAGTTGACAGCTATGCCCTGAGCCCCGCAACAGGGCCTGGTGGTGTCGCCAGGCTCAGAGCCCAGGGAAGCTCCTCAGCCGACTGCAGCTGTTAGGTGGAGGGGATGCCTGGCTCACCAGCCTGGAGGGACAGCCCCCCGCCTGCCCCCGTCAGCCCAAGCTCAGCAGGGCAGGGCATACCTGGTATCTGCGGAGGAGGCACCACACTCTTGGCAGAAAGCGCTCAAAGGCCGAGTCGTCGATGCAGCTGTACCGATAAAGCAGCCACTGAGGAAGAGCAGAGGGGGAGGTGGTGATGCTGGGATGCAGGGGGTGTGGGTGGGTGGCCTGACCCTGGCCCTGCCCCCCCCCCCGGTCTCTCTCTCCTCTCCCTGCTGCCACCTACCAGCTTGCTGAAGTAGCTGCGGCTGACTTTCACCATCTCTCCCTTGTAGCGGACGCACACCACGTTGTTCTCCACGTGGATCTCCACGTTTGGCAGTGGGGGGGAAGGGGCGGCCAGCCTCACCGGGTAGCAGTAGACAAGCCGGTCCTGCACCTCTGGAGTCTCTGCCTCCACTGCAGGTTTAGGGGAGGAGTTAGTGCCACCCAGGCCACGCCCACGCCGGCTGGGCGAGGGGCAGCTCCCACCCCAGTCCAAGTGCCCCTGACCCAGTTCCCCCCAACACAAAACGCTGGTGGGAGTCTGCAGCCTCAGCCAGGGCAAGCGGCTGATTTATTGGTGACGGATTTGCTGTTATGGTTTATCCCACCAAGCACGAGGGGGCACACACGGCTCTCCCTCTCGTTACTTAATCCTCGCAATAGCAACAGCCCTGCAAGGGAGGTCAGGCTAAGGGAGTGTGACTGGCCCAAGGTGACCCGGTGAGTTTCAGGGCCAAGTATGGGGTTTGAATCCAACGCTCTTGACGACGACACCCACCACCCGGGCTCCCGTTCCCTCTTGCTTGCGCCTACCAGAGATGTTGTGCTCCTTGAGGACGGCCAGGTGCTTCTCACGAATGCGCTTGACGTACTCCAGAGAGATGTGGTAGATCTTGCTGCAAATGCCCTCCACCGAGTCCTTGGCTGCCGCCGACACGTGGGGCCCACACTGCTTGCGCAGGTGCTCCAGGCGGTCCTGGGGGGGGGATGGGGCTGTTACACACGCGGGAGTGCCCCCAGGCACGGACAGGGGGAGGGGGACACACATACACAGAGGGGGCTCTGCCCCTGCAAAAGGCAACTGACCATGTAGTCTTCCTTTGAGGCGGAGTGGTCCCGTCGCAGCCAGCTGAAGGTGTCCTCCACGTTCCACTTCACCACCTTCCTGCTGTCTGAAGAGGCACTCCTGCAGCACACAGAGGGCAACACGGCTGAAGCCCGTGGCCAATAGAGCCCTGCCTTTCAAACTGAACAAGGACTCAGCAACAGCTTTAAACACATCCTGTTCTCTCTCTCTCGCTGCTCCGCCTTTTGGTTACTTCCCTTTTCCTTGCGACCTTCCTCCACCGGACAGTTTCTAGTGAGTGGCCCGATTCGCCTTCCTTTTAATCACGCTGCTTGCTTTCCTTAATCTGTGTGGCTGGAGACACACACGGACACACAGCCTTGCCCATTCTGCACTGGTTTTTGCAAGCCCGCAAGACCCTGGCCCCCACCCCCTCTTGCCCTCTGCAGCTTCATACAAGGACAGAAATGCCAAAGTTCCCACCTGGACTCAATGAGCCTCTTTGCAGCCTCAGCGTATTTGAAGAGCAGCCGCTTGGCTTCCTCCCGGAACTTGATGCGGGACAATCTGCAGGACATGTAAAAAGGTGGAATCACAGAATTGTAGAGTTGGAAGGGACCCCGAGGGTCAACTAGCCCAACCCCCTGCAACGCAGGAATAACAGCTAAAGAATCCCAGGCTGGGGGCCACCCAACCTCTGCGTGAAGACCTCCAAGGAAGGAGAGTCCATCAGAGTCCAACCTGAGAGCCACTGCTGCAAAGACAGGGGTAGGGAACCCCTGAGCACAAATGCCCTAAGTAGAGCCAACTGGATGAGGCCAATGGCCCACCTGGCCCAGCTGCCTCTTCTCACAACGGCCCACTAGATGCAGGAGCTGAGCAAAACAGCAACTCTCCCCTCCTTCGATTTTCAGCAACTGGCATTTTGGAGGAGAATCCCACGGACCCTCCTTCTCCCTCCCACCTTAGGAGCCCCACCTGCCAGCAGTACCTGATGGGAATGTCATTCATGATTTCTCTGAACATGGAAGGAGACACGACCGGTTCACAGTTGCTCGGCAGCAAAGGATCCGTCCCTCTGTCCACCACTTTCCGCTCCAGCATCCAGCGGTTGAAGGATTCCCGCGGAGGTTCGATCCCTGGGGAGGGGAGGGAGGCAGGCAGGCTGTGGGCTCTGGGAAGAAGCGCCCGGCACGGGGCAGGTGTCTACGGAAAAAGGGGGCG
Source organism: Lacerta agilis (assembly GCF_009819535.1). Taxonomy (NCBI): domain Eukaryota; kingdom Metazoa; phylum Chordata; class Lepidosauria; order Squamata; family Lacertidae; genus Lacerta; species Lacerta agilis. The sequence goes on along the minus strand of NC_046317.1, from coordinate 94,736,017 downwards.
GGAAGCTTGCAGGGAGAACTCACCCTCTCGCTGCTGGCAGAGCTCCCGGTAATGCTGGCGCAGCTTCAGCATCAGCTGGGACCGGAGGAGCTCCACTTCTGGGTGGGGGCTCAGCACCTCCGAGGGCGCCCTCTGCTTGATCACGGCATTGGTCTGGATGTCCAAGTCCCAGTACACTCTGCAGGGGGGCGGGTGGGGGGAGAACAGCAGGCTGTGAACTGCCTGGTCGCTGCAGGTGGGGCTCAGCAGCACCCAAGTCCCTTGCCCAGAGCCCACCTCCAGGGGCAGAGCGGGCAGACGCGACTCACTCGGTGGGTCGCAAAAGAGCCGCCTGCTTGTCTTCAGGAGAGACACCAAACATCTTCAGCAGAGCCGCCCCAGGGGCGTTGGAGGAGTTGGGTGTTGGCTGAGTTGGGGGGTTTCCCGGGACATCCACCTGAAAGTGAGAGACGCCAGGTCACGTTGGGAGAGGTAGCAGCGCCAAGGCCAGGCTGGCCAGGGCAACACCCAACTCCCCTCTTACTGCCGGGGACCGAACTGAATCAAAATCGCTACCAGAGATCTCTTGGTTCCTCCCACAAGGAATAAGGGCAGGACAATAAGGGAACAGAAAGGCACCCAGCCAGTTTGGATGCCAATAAATATTAAGAAGAGGAGAAGCTCACGCCAGGGATGCCCAGTTCCCCCTGAAAACTTCAACCCACAGTGACACGTGTCTGCAGACAGCTGCTTCCTGCCAAGAAGTTGAACAGCCAGCCAGCCCGCCCTCCAGCCCACGTTTCCGGGGAGCATGTTACACCCATTTGGCCTGGTTCCCTCTGCTCTGAAAGAATCTGGTTTCACAAGTTTCTGCAAGAAGCAGAAACAGCCCTGCCTGCCACCTAGGGGAGAAACACCGTTCAAGCTTCAGTTTGAGTGGTGTGGAAATTCCGACATTATCAGGAAGGCAGAAGTGCGGCCTGGCCACAAAACTGGCAAGAACCGGTTTAGGAGGAGCCTAACGCAAAGTGTTAGAAGCATGAAAAACAGCTCCAGATATGATGCAAGGAGGAATCTGCATGTACAGCAAAAAAGCTTGGATTGAATAAGTGTTTTCACAGACTAGGGAGGTTGCAGAAGGGGTGTCCTGGGGTGTCAGAAGGGGGCTGCTGGGAGTATCAACAACCAGGATGATGCCCCTTTCCTTTATAAGCTGTGTGTTAATGGAGGCCCTTGTGGACTCTGTCTGGTGATGCATTTCTGAAGAGAGGTCTGACCAACTGGGAATCTGCTTTAAGCCTCTGTACTAAATCCCCAAAGGGAATCTCCTCCCACACCTGGGGAGCCTTCGGTGCCCACCAGGCCTACCTTGGGCTTCTTCACGCTGTTGCCACTGGGCTGAACCTCCTCAGAGAGTCTCCGCTTCCACATCTTGTTTTCAGAAGCGGCAGCAGCAGCAGCAGCAGCAGCGGTGGCGGCGGCGGCGGCAGCAGCCGCATCACCAACTCCCCCTTCTGCAGGCATCGGGGCAGCGTTCAGGCCCAGAGGGTCAGACTAGAAAGCCCAGAAAGAGAAGAGTTAGGTCGACAGGAGCCCTCCCCCCACAGGCAGCTCTCCTTTCTCGAAACCCTTTGGGTGGTCAGGCCGCCCAGCTGCCCGAATCCTCCCGCTGGCTGTGGACTCCCCTCTCTGCCTGCTTGCTCGCTCGACGGCCAACTCACAATGACGTCGTGCTGCCCCAAAAGCGGCATCTCCCAGAGCGACTGGTTGGTGAAGCGGTTGAAGTAGTACGGGCGGCTCTCCCGCTTGCTCCAGCACTTCTCCCAGCCAGCCTGCACCAGCTCATCTGAGGGACGGAAAAAGAGCTGTTATCACTATTGTTATATATTTATTTATACCCCGGGACTCAAGGCTGCTTACAGATAAAAAACAAGAATCACTAAAAACCAAAAAAGCAACAAACAAAAAACAATTAAACATAAATAGAACTATATACGTCCATGAAATCTGTTTTAAACGTACAAATAATTGCGATAAAAACAGCATGGCACCAGGCCTTTCATTAAAAAGCAGGCAGACCTCGCAGCAGAAGGAGCCTACATCCCAGGCAGGAACCTATGGGAGAATAAAGTCTTTCAGCTAGCCTGGACCAAAGCCGTGTAGGGCTTTATAGGTCATACTGAGCACTTTGAATTGTGCCTGGAAACAGGCCTGGTCAGCAATCTGGCTGCAGCTCTTTTGAGCCAGTTGGAAGTTTCTGAGCCCTTTTCAAAGGCAGCTCCACATAGAGCGCATTATAGCTATCCAAAAGGGACGCCACAAAGGCGTGTCTCACGGTGGCCAAATCAGGCACCTCAAGGAACGAGGGCAGCTGGCAGCCTGGCTTCAACTGTGTACATGCACTCCTGGTTGCAGAACAAACCTGCGCATCCATGCTGAGGGCTCAGTCCAGGAGCATGCCCAAACGGCGAACTTGTCCCCTCAGGGGGAGTGCTACCCCATCCAGCACAGGCTGCATCCCTAGAGCTATGGGTCAGAAAGGCTTGGCTGGGGGAGAGGGGGCTGGGCACCCACATGCAGGCAGCTTCCTTCCTGCTTTCTGCCCCCCCCCCTCTCCCCAACCCTGTGCCACGTTGGGCTCTCCTAACAGCCAACAAGAACCTGGCAAATCAGAGACCACTGTAAACAGATGGAAACATGAGCAGGATTTTGATTTCACTTGTAGTGTAACAACCATCATGGAAACTATGGATTGATATAAGAGAGTTTGGAGAAGATATAAGAGAGTTTGGAGAACAAAACAAGTACCTGGCAAATCCTGGACCTGCCGGACAGGTTTGGGGGAGCTGGGCTGGTTCTGGTGGGAGGTGCTGGGAGAGTGGCTCATCAGAGCAGCTTCTTCCCGAGAGCTGCCGTGGTTCTCATTGGCCATTTCTCAGCATTTGCACTGAAGGAGGCAGAAGGAAACGCTGTCACAAAATGCCCTGTTCGCACAACCACTAGTCCAGACCAGAAGAGCTCTTGCATGCACAGCCCTCTTGGGCCTGCCTGGCAAAACAGGCAGACACATCTGAGTTTTGGGGGTCCAAAGACAAACCTCACATGCACCCCAAAGACAGGGAACACAAAAAACCCACAAAAACATTTATTTGCCCAGACCCTGCAGAATGAGGTAGCTAAACTCTGGTCCTTTGGATGACGCTGGACTCCAGCTCCCATCAGCCCCAGCCAATATGGCTGTCGGCCAGGGATGATGGGAAGTACATCTGGAGGGCTGCAGGGTCATTCATGACCAATAGGGCAACTAGCACACAGGGGGGGGACACCCTAGTTATAGCTTCCAGGCTGCAAAGCCACCTGCTTCTGGGCTGGCTATTTGCACACAAGCCGGGATGAGCAACCAAGAGGGTGGCTGTAGGACACAGAGCCCCACGCAATGAAGCGGTGGAGATCAAGAGGTGCCAGGCAGCCCTCCCCAGGCCATCTCCCTTGGGAATGTGCTTCCTGCCCATTTGTTCTCTGCTGCCGAAATTTGCTGGAGCAGGCGCTGTAGAGCCCTGCGTGCCACGCAAACCCTGACTCCGTTCCCTATTGTTACGGCATCACCAAGATACCATCTTCTCCACAGAATCCTGGGCTGGGGCCAACCAAATCTGGAGGCACACGGGAAAAGTTCTCTTGGAAGCCTTGAGAGCCTTTGATCGTTTTAAGCCATGCTCCAGAAACGCCAGCCAGACTGTGCGCACTCTGCAGGGCACGAGGGCAGGCAGGTGGGCTGTCTGCTGTCTGTATCTGCCTTGCCTGTATGACACTAGGCTCAGTCTGAGAGGGAGCAGGAGTCCCTCAAGGGTGCATCCCAGGGAGCCCGCTTTTGCTGTCCAAACAGCATCCAAAATAAACGACTTAGCATGGCGACCAGCCTGGGCTTCCCTTTGAACTTGCCTGCTCTTGAAGCATGGTTGTAGCAGAACAGAGTAAGAGTTCCACTACAGATCTCCAGGCACCCTCAACAGCTCTGCTTGGTTGCGCAAGACACCTGCTCAGGCAGCTAGGTGATGATTCAACTCAAGAAGACACAGGCAAGCCCGTGTTGGGCGGGGAGGGGGGCAGTTTCATCAGGCTATCTGCACCATTGGTGACCTTATCCTCCCTCGTTTGCCTCCTCCCATCAACTCAGTCAGAACAGAGCATTGTGCATGAGGGGCTGAATCGGGGTGGCCAACCTGCTGCAGACTCCAACCCCCAGCAGCCTCAGGCAGCGAGGCCAATGGTCAAGAGTGACAGGAGCTGTGGCCAGAGGGCACCCTTGGGCTAGCAAAGCACATAGTAAGGTTTCGTCTGATCACATATCTAACGCCAACCATATTCCGCCAGCCAGCACTCTTTGTGCCCCAGTCTGTTATACCCCTGGCCCCCAGGATACAGAGGGAATTATGCCAGCAGACACCCAGAACCCTCTGCTCCTTTACCCCCAAAGGGAATAGCATAACTCTGTGTTTAAGAACTTGCCGGCAGACATGGGTGCAAAGGAACTGTATGCGGGCAAAGGAGTGTGGCAATAGAAGAGGGGCAACGCGGGCACTCAGCCCTCCTTTGTGCCCAGAAAAGGAATCACGTGGGCTGCTAATGGATGGAAGCCTCCCTCCAGCCCCTGCACAGAAACACAGCAGAGAAATGCAGGTCTCTCTCTCTCCTCTGCTATATCCCAGCAAGCTAGAATATAATTCTTTAGAAACTTTTGTGGGCTTATTCACAAGGCTGAATTGCCACCAGGGCACAGCTACCTAGTATTGTACATGGCCCATAGCATGGCAAGAGTCTGAAATGTTTTGAAACTCCGGGCCGTGCCCCCAAGGAGCTTACAGCTTAGAAGCGGGAATGGCAGAGAAACATTCCTGCTTCCTGCTTTGTTGAGAAGCCATTTGGAGTGTGGAAATGGGCACCGGGAACAGCAGCTCACTGGGTGGACCAGGCCCTTGGAGCTCTAACCGGCCAAGGAATTATTTGGGATACAGAAGGATTCCTCCCAGAAACTGAGAAAACTGCTGTTTGGAAAGGGTGCTGGGGCCTTGAACACAGAACTCCCAGCACCCTTCCCAAACTGGAGCACCCAGGAAAGGCACCTTGACTTGTGTGTCGGACAACTCTGTACACCAGGGGAAATTTGTAAGAGGCTTTAGTTGGGGGCAGCAAATGCCTCTGAATACCGGCTGCAGGGGGGTCCCCGAAGTGGGGAGAGTGCTGCTTGTGGTGCTCAGCTGCCCCTTGTGGGGCATCTGGTCGGCCTAACCCTCAATTCCTTGCAACAACAGCGGAGGGCATGGATCACAATCTGCCGGCAAGAAGGAAAAACAGAACACCGGAGGAGCTTCTTCTGGAGGGTGCAGCACACGGCAGCGCCCCGTTTTAATGGGAGGGCAGCTGCCTGGGAGACACCAGGAAGGTCCATGGCCAGGTGGGGCTGCAGAGCAGCAGCGGCAGCAGCAGGAGGAGGAGGAGGAGCAGATACCCACAGGGGGCGGCCTCCGCCAGGGACCAGAAGCTGCTGCGGCGACGGCGACGATCGTGGTCCGCTGCCTGGGGCCGGAGAGCAGGCGGAGGAGCACCGGGCGGGCGGGCGGCTAGTGGCGGCTGGTGCGGGGCGCCGGGGCGAGGTCTCCTCGGGGCTGCTTGGGGCTCCTTGGGCCGGCGGGGCGCTGCTGCGCTGCAAGGCAAGAGGCGGCGGTGAGCCAGCGAGGGAGGGAGGGAGGCAGGGAGGGAGGCGGCGGGGCTGGGCGAGGCGAGGAGAAGCCATTGGCTCGGCGGCCCGCGGAGGGGGTGGGTCCGGGGCTGGGCGGCCGAGCGCACCGAGACCAGCGCTGCAGCAGCCAGAGAGAGGCAGGCTGGCAGGCAGGCAGGCGAGGAGGAAGGAAGGACGACGAAGGCTGGCTGGCTGGCGCGCACGGAAAGGCCAAGCCGGCGGGACGGAAGGCAGCGGAGCCGGTGGCTCGGGCGGGGAGGCTCCCGCGCGGCGGAGGCGGCGGCTCGGCTCTCCCTTCCCGGCCATGGCGGGCGAGAGAAGCCGGAGCCCCCGAAGCTCTTCCGGCCGGGGCGCCTCGGAGTCTCCGCCAGGGGGCGCTGCCGCGCACTCGCCCTCGGCCCAGATAAGGGAGGGGGGGAGAAGAGCTGCAACACACGCGCGCTCCCGTCGCTCTCGGTCGCGCGCGCGTGCGTCCCGTCTCCTTCCAAGATGGCGGCGGCGTCGCCCTCGGCGGCCCCTCCTCCCTCTGGGCCGCCGCGCCGCCCCCTCACGCACGCGCTCCCGCTCCCCCCGCGGACCCGAGCGCCGCCTCCCGGAGCCGCGCCGCGCCGCCCTCACCTTGGGCCTCGGCGCCGGGCTCGTGGGAGCCTCTCCGCTGTCCTCCGCCCTCCCGCCGCCGCCTCACCCGGGCAGCCGCGGCCGCCATCTTGTCTTCGGGACCCGCGGCGAGCGGCGCGCAGGCGCCGGACACACCCCGCCGGGAGCAGTGCGCACGCGCCGCTCAGGGGGCGCGGCACGGCGGCGCAGGCGCACTACGAGGCTGGCGGCGCAGGCGCAGGGGGGGAGGAGAGACGCGGCGCCGCGTGCGCAGGCGCAGACCGTAGACGCGCTCTGTTTCGCTGGTGGTGGAGAGTTCGAATCCCGTCCGGGGTGGCGCAACTCAGAAAATAATTAGATTCGCGAAAGTGGTTGGGAGACACCCCCCCCCCCGCACTGCCGGTTGCATCAGCTGCTGTTGCAAATTCTGGGTCAAGTTCAAGGTGTTGCAACTAGTAGCTGGGAGCGGTTTACCTGAGAGGTGGCCTCACCCACCGACGGTCCCTTGGGCGCCTCCTTCTGCAGAAGGGGCTCCTTAATTCCCCTTACACCTGGGCAAGAACTCAACCTTTCAATAATAATAATAATTTATTATTTGTACCCCGTCCCCGCCCATCTGGCTGGGTCTCCCTAGCCACTCTGGGCGGCTTCCAACAAAGATTAAAAATACATTAAAATGTCACACATTTAAAGCTTCCCTAAACAGGGCTGCCTTCAGATGTCTTCTAAATGTCAGGTAGTTGTTTATTTCCTTGACATCTGAAGGGAGGGTGTTCCACAGGGCAGGTGCCACCACCGAGAAGGCCCTCTGCCTGGTCCCCTGCAACCTCACTTCTCGCAAGGAGAGAACCGCCAGAAGGCCCTCGGCGCTGGACCTCAGTGTCCAGGCAGAATGATGGGGGTGGGGACTCCATTCCACGCCTGCGAAAAGCATTTTTGTTTAGACATGCCTGCCCAAATATTTACAAAGCTAATGCGAGTTTTAATCTGTTTCAGTCCAGTGTTATTTTAACTTTTATTAAGACTTCCATTAATTTTCTTAGTTTTTCAGGGATCATTTTATGGGTGTGTTTTTTATAACCTGCATTAAGGGGGGCTTTTACAGTCAAGAGGTATAAATTTTATGAAATAATAAATAGATGAATACTATACAGCTGAGCTTTTTCCTAGTGTTACTGGAATTTATTGAAAGGTGGGGTGGGGTTTTTTTCCCCCCAGGCATCATTTTATGCCCCCCCCAAACTGCTTTGAGGGGGCTTTTTTTACAGTCGAGGAGATGTATACATTTTATGAAATAATAAATAGATAAAGGTGGCTGAGCTTTTTCCTGCATCCAAATTGCAGTTTCCTTTCATTGGGGGCCTGTTGATTTTAAAAAGGACACCTTATTTTTGTACGCTGCATCTCCCTCAGTGTCCAGATGGGGCCATAAACATTTGCTGTGCAAAAGGAAATGCAGTGCAATAGGGAATTTTTGCAGAACCCTTTGAAGAAGCTGTTTCTGATACCCAAGAGTGTGAACTGTTTTCCTCCTCCACCCTCAGAGGCGGTTCTTAGAAAAAAAGGATTTGGAACTTGCTAACCAGAGCAAAAGTATGGGTGGCTTTTAAATGTTGCAACCCTGATCGTCCTCGAGGAAAGAAGAGCTGCGTGCAGACTGCAAGTTGGCAGAAAGAGCACAGCTTCCACACTCTGTTTATATTCGGGTCAGTAAACAGTCCAGGACTCTCTGAGCTCTTGGTTTCCGTTTACTGACAAAAAGAAATCAAGATACGAGATATGGGCATGGGAATCACGCAAAGCCTTCCCAGTACCCCGTCACGATAGCTCAAGGCAGGGGTCAGCAAACTTTTTTCAGCAGGGGGCCGGTCCACTGTCCCTCAGACCATGTGGGGGGCTGGACTATATTTTGGAAAAAAATAATAATGAACAAATTCCTATGCCTCACAAATAACCCAGAGACGCATTTTAAATAAAAGCACACATTCTACTCATGTAAAAACACGCTGATTCCCGGACCGTCCGCGGGTCGGATTGAGAAGGCGATTGGGCCGAATCCGGCCCCCGGGCCTTAGTTTGCCTACCCATAGCTTGCCCTTGCGCTGCGTTGGAAACCTCATGGTTGAATTCCTGCACTGTGCTCTTTGTGGGGGTTTTAACACTGAGTCCGTAAGTGACTCTGGAGGCCAATTCTGGATTCACACAACCTTCCACAGTGGGAACATAGGTTTCCGGGCGGGAGTTGATCACCGTGTGGATTTGCCAAGCGTGCCTTCCTCTTAGCACGTTTCTCCCTTGCGTTCTGCGTTCTAGTGTCTTCAAAGTCCATTTACAGGTAGGTAGCCGTGTTGGTCTGCCATAGTCAAAACAAAATAAAAAATAAAAAATCCTTCCAACTAAGTTTGTTCTTGGTATGAGCTTTCGTGTGCATGTGTATCTGAAGAAGTGTGCATGCACACGAAAGCTCATACCAAGAACAAACTTAGTTGGTCTCTAAGGTGCTACTGGAAGGATTTTTTTTATTTTTTATTTTGTTTCAAAGTTCTTGACACCTTTGGTAAAGGCTGTTCTCCAACTGGAGCTCTCGCAGGCCAGTGTTTCCCAGTTGTTGGTGTTTATACTACATTTTTTTAAGATTTGCCTTGAGAGAGTCTTTAAACCTCTTTTGTTGACCACCAGCATTACGCTTTCCCTTTTTAAGTTTGGAATAGAGCAGTTGCTTTGGAAGACGATCATCGGGCATCCGCACAACATGACCAGTCCAACGAAGTTGATGTTGAAGAATCATCGCTTTGACACTGGTGATCTTTGCTTCTTCCAGGACACTGACATTAGTTCGCCTGTCTTCCCAAATGATGTGTAAATTTTTTTGGAGATGCTGTTGAGAGCAGTACATGTGAAAAGGATCTAGGAGTCTTGGTAGACCATCAGCTTGACATGAGTCAACAGTGTGATGCAGCAGCTAAAAAAGCCAATGCAATTCTGGGCTGCATCAATAGGAGTATAGCATCTAGATCAAGGGAAGTAATAGTACCACTGTATTCCGCTCTGGTCAGACCTCACCTGGAATACTGTGTCCAGTTCTGGGCAACACAGTTCAGGAAGGATACGGACAAGCTGGAACGTGTCCAGAGGAGGGCAACCAAAATGGTCAAAGGCCTGGAAACGATGCCTTATGAGGAACGGCTTAGGGAGCTGGGTATGTTTAGCCTGGAGAAGAGAAGGTTAAGGGGTGATATGATAGCCATGTTCAAATATATAAAGGGATGTCATATAGAGGAGGGTGAAAGGTTGTTTTCTGCTGCTCCAGAGAAGCGGACACAGGGCAATGGATTCAAACTACAAGAAAGAAGATTCCACCTAAACATTAGGAAGAACTTCCTGACATTGAGAGCTGTTGGACATCGGAATTTGCTGCCCAGGAGTGTGGTGGAGTCTCCTTCTTTGGAGGTCTTTAAGCAGAGGCTTGACAGCCACCTGTCAGGAATGCTTTGATGGTGTTTCCTGCTTGGCAGGGGGTTGGACTGGATGGCCCTTGGGGTCTCTTCCAACTCTAGGATTCTATGAATCTCACGAGGCATATCACTCCCTACTTGCGGGATTTGCAATGACTGACGATGCACACTACATGTCAAGTTCAAGTGCCTATACAGCTCAGGACCTGATTGCTAGGGAGAGGGAGAGAGAGAGAGAGAGAGAGAGATACTGCCTTGTCCCTTACACACCCAGTTGATCACTGCAGTCGGTTGATGTCAGAAGCCCATTCCTTAGCAGGGCTTGTAGTGCAGCTGCCCTTGTTCTGTGGAGCCACCAGCATCCACAGCCTCGGCAAACAATTGAAGACATTTTTGTTCCAAAAGGTTTCCCTGGCCGGATAAGCGGGTCCTCTTGCCAGGGTTTTAGTCTTGTTAAAAGCCTATTTATTGTTCACCTCTGACTTTATTTATAAAGGCGTTTATATATTGTATCGCTCAATCACAAAACATGTCAAAGCAGTTTGCAACGTTACAAAAAACAAAAGCATGAAAGAATAAAATAATTTAAAAGCAAAAGGGGGTTTGACTGGTTTTTGATGGGTGCTAAGTGCCTTGAGAGATGGGAGTTTAGAAGATTAATGAATCAATGGTCATCCCCCAGTAGTAATAGAGTTGCTTTGGGAAGAGGGAGAAGTAGCAATTTATTACGGCCAAAGGCCAGCTCGCATAACGCAAAAGTGACAGCATTCGTAAAAACAGAATATACAATTAAAATAAATTGCAGCAATAGCTCATGAGTTAAAATTGAAATATATACATACATCCGTACGACTGAGATTTGGGCTGCCATAAAAACTGATCCTAAGGTGCCCCAAAAAGGAATTTCATCTTTTCCCTAGAAAGCTATTTTATTCTAGAGGATGATCTGAGCTTACAAATCTGGGCACAGAATCTGGCTACCAGCCAGGAAGAGGGAGAAAACACTGACCCTTCTCAGCCTGTTGCTGCTGCTGCTTCTCCTGAGTCAAACCCTCTGGCCCATCCAGCTCAGTGTTGTCTACATGGAGTGGCAGTTGCTCTCCAGGATTTCTTGCCCAGCCCTGTCTGGAGAGGCCACGGCCTGGGACCTTTGGCTGGCAGAGTGGGCACTCTGCCCCTGAGCAGCAAGGGCCCTTCTTTTAAGGGGGCATCTTGAGGGCATCCAACTGTGTGCGCTGCTCTGCAATCTGCTAAAGCTGTTTCCAAAAGAGCTACAACATTGGGTGTGACTTAGAAATGTCTCCCTATTATTATTATTATTATTATTCCTTGAAATTTGCTTGGGGCAGCCATGAGGCAGAGAATCTGCTTAGCCCTCTGCCTAAAAGCCATATCCCCAAATTGTAGTAGTAGTAGTAGTAATAATAATAATAAATAATAATAATAAGAGTCCAGTATCTCTTCCACCACCCCCATGGGGTGGAAATCAGCTGGGGGGGGGATTTTGATGGGGGAAATGGCTTCCATTAATTCCCCACTTCTTTGCTCATCCGGAGCATTTCCTCCCTCCTTGTTGCTGCATCCAAATGAAGAAATTGGAGCCCACCTGCATCAAATCTGGCCCAGTCTTGTGGTCAGAGCAAGGCTTTGCCCCTTCCAGCCTGGTGAGAATGGGCTGCTCCCCCCACTGGACCTCCCAGAGTGAGTCATTTCGTCCACAGCTATTTTGGTTTGCAAAGCCTCTCATCTCTGCCCTGCTGTGGTCCCTCCACCCGGCAGCCTGGTTCGCCTCGGGCTCTCCTTTGCCTCCTGCATCTCTTCCAGCTGGAAGCCTTCTTGCAGTAGGGCAGCCCTCAAACGCTCCGGGCTTGGCCAGTACTTTCCAGGGCGGGGGCCTCTGGCACGCTCAGCCTTGTCCAAACCATAGACCTCCTGGGCTAAATCTGCCACTGACTGAGCAAAAGCCCAGAGGCGGAAAGGCCACTGAAATGTTGGAGGGGACAAGGAGGAGTTTTGCTTCGGAGAAAACACAGTGGTGGGGAGTTTGACAGCCTAATAAGCCGTTGGTGATGATGGGTTATTTTTGCTTGTCATGAATTAACAGCAGTGCTTTCCAAAACGGGCAGTTGTGCCGCTGATTGGTGGAGGGATTACCTGGGGGGCGGGGAGACGCTAAGTGGCAGGGAGGCCTATCAGACTTGGAAAAACTCGAGCTCATCGATTTTCTTGAATTAATTAAATAGCTTTCACTGGATTTTGAATTAACATGCAATTACTTGTTACTGTTTTGAATGTTATTGTATTCCCTGGTGGGTCGTGCAAACCACTATTCTGAATAATGTTTTTAATAGGGTAAGGGGCACTAGGGATGAGTTTAACCAAGGGAGTGAGGCCAGACAAAGTTTGGGAATCCTTGAATGAGTTGAGCAAACAGTTTGGATGCACAGAAGCAAGCGCACAGGCCTTGCTCAAACCAAAGAACACCTGAGCAGCACCTGCAAACTCTTCTGGCTGAGGCTGATTGGAGCCCCAAACTGCTGGACGGCACTAAGCTGCAGACAGGCTACTTTTCACTTCAACATTTTTTAACGTACCATTTCGGCTTTGTAATAAAAGGAAGCAAACATTCGTCAGCCCTGACATCTCGTTTATCTGCATTATTCCTAACACGTTGGCTGACCCATATAATTGCTGGAGAATCATCTGGCTACCATTTTTAAAAGCTACTCACCTGTGGTAGGGCTGTCATCCAATGTTTTGGAGGCGTGTCCACCCCCCCCCCCCCCCGATTTTTACTCTGCTCTCACAAGCACCATCTGAGGCAGGGGGCCCCCCCCAAGATATTTTGGCACAAGGTTAACCACAAAATGGCACATTCCGACTCCCACCAGGGAAGACGATCTGCATTGGGAACAAGGTGTGGAATCAAATCAATCCTGTGGGTCTTCCCTAGAGGTAGGAGGGGACCAGCAGTGTGGCAATGCGGGGAGGGGGGGCTGCAGTAGATCCAGCCTCCAAGGAGGGCAGCACAGCTGTTTCTGCCACTGTAGCAGCAGCAGCAGCAGCAGCAAGCAATGATCTGGGCTCTAGGGTTCTGTTGATGCAGCCTGGAATAGCTGATACTTAGCTAGTTGCTTCAGAAGAGCATCAAAAGAGCCTACTGGATGAGGCCAGTCTTTTACCTATTATTCTTTTATAAAAAAGTATATACTGCTCAATCACAAAACATATCAAAGTGGTTTACAAGATGTAAAAACCATACAATAAAAGTATCAAAAACAATTTTGTTGTTGTTGTTCAGTCGTTCAGTCGTGTCCGACTCTTCGTGACCCCATGGACCCGAGCACACCAGGCACGCCTATCCTCCTCTGCCTCCCGCAGTTTGGCAAAACTCATGCCAGTCGCTTTGAGAACACTGTCCAACCATCTCGTCCTCTGTCGTCCCCTTCTCCTTGTGCCCTCCATCTTTCCCAACATCAGGGTCTTTTCCAGGGAGTCTTATCTTCTCATGAGGTGGCCAAAGTATTGGAGCCTCAGCTTCAGGATCTGTCCTTCCAGTGAGCACTCAGGGCCGATTTCCTTGAGAATGGATAGGTTTGATCTTCTTGCAGTCCATGGGACTCTCAAGAGTCTCCTCCAGCACCACAATTCAAAAGCATAAATTCTTCGGCCATCAGTCTTCTTTATGGTCCAGCTCTCACTTCCGTACATTACTACTGGGAAAACCATAGCTTTAACTATACCGACCTTTGTTGGCAAGATGATGTCTCTGCTTTTTAAGATGCTGTCTAGGTTTGTCATTGCTTTCCTCCCAAGCAGCAGGCGTCTTTTAATTTCGTGACTGCTGTCACCATCTGCAGTGATCATGGAGCCCAAGAAAGTGAAATCTCTCACTGCCTCCATTTCTTCCCCTTCTATTTGCCAGGAGGTGATGGGACCAGTGGCCCCACAATTTTAGAAAGCATCAATAAACCAATTGTGGGAGATGTGCTCTTAGTCACCGACATGGGCCTGGGGAAATAGAAGTTTTCAGCTAGCATTTAAAAGTTGGCAAAGAAGGTGACGGCTGAATCTCACAGGGGCCAGCCAGATGCCCACATGGTAGCCCACAAGCAGGACCTGAGCACAAGAGCAGCTCTCCCCTCCTGCGGTTTCCGGCAACTGGGATTCAGAAGCACCGCTGCCTCTGACCGTGGAGACAGAAGCAAGGCCATCCTCTCCTCCTCCATTGTTTTGTCCAGTCCTCTATTAAAGTCACCCAAGTTAGCAGGCATCACTGCCTCCCATTTATCTCCAAAACTTACTGAGAGGAGCTGGAGAAGTAAAGTGGCAGAGAGGGGAACCTTAAAAAATGCCAAACCCATTTCTCTCCTTTCAGAACAATACACCGTTCAAGAGCCCAGGAGGTCCAGGAAGCGGCCTTGCGTTGAGATGGAGCAGTGGACGTGGCCCATCCATTTCAGTATTGCCTGCACCCCTCCCAGGTTTCAGGCCAAGGAGCCCCTTCCAGCCCCCACTGGAGACGCCATTGGGGACTGAAGCAGGGACCACCTGCCTGCAAACCCCACACACTCCACAGCTGAAGAAAGCAAATGCCGTTGCATAACAGCCCTTGCAAGAACAAATTCCAGTGTTGCTTAAAGTACTGGTAGAGATTAGCTGATTAGTTGCGGATGGAGCCGCTGCCAGTCAGAGGCACAGAAAGGAAGAAGGGGCAATTGCCAGGCCAGGCCAGGCTGCTTTCCTGCTGCCACGGAGCCACAGTCCCAAACATGCTAAGAAAGGGATTCCCAGCACTAAACCTTCTTAACGTTCCCCCCCCCCCCAGGCTCATTGGAAGTGTCACTGAGGGATGGGGCAGGGGACAAAGGCAGACCCATAGTACCATGAGGGCAGGATGAAACTGGGACTAGGGACTGTGATTCCTGCATCGCAGGGGGTGGGCTAGATGTCTCTTGGGGTTCCCTTCCAACTCCATGATTGGATCTGGCAGATAGGCATTTTAATTATCCACTTGGACTCTGCTCCCCAGGTGTAAAATGGGAATAATGGTGACCTACAAGAGCCCTCGAAGGAGTCTCTGTTCTTTCTTATTTTGTCCCTGGCTGCAAAAATGCAAAACCAAAAGGGGTAAGATAAGCCCTGCTGATTTCCCATCCCATTGCCGCCTCCGCCTGGCCTCGCTTCTGACAGTGAATCATAGGAAAGGTGTGTCACTCCTGCAAGGACCTGCGCTGGCATTTGGGTGCCAAGAAGAAAGGCGGGCATCGGAGGCTGAGCCTGGGAGCATTTCAGAGGCACCGGATGTTCAGCACAGAAAACTCCAAAGTGGTATCTCTGGAATGCAGCCGCACAGTGACGCATTTCGCCCCAACCTCCAGTCTGGGAGGGGTGCAGGGGTGGTCTCTTAAGGTCAGCAGGAAAATGAGGAAGAAGCAGAAGAGGGAGAGATGCTCTGTTCAGGGCCTGGGGAGCTTGCCTGCTTTCTTGCTCTCATTCGTTTCCCGCTCAGTGTGATTCGGAGATGGTGCTGGAGCCAGAAAGAGGCCTTGCAGTGCGGACCCTTCATGTTTCCCAGCCCAGTTTGCCCCCAGGACATCTCCCTCCCTCCCTTCTGTAACCAGAGCCTTTCAGGTGGACTATAATGAAGTGGTATGCGGTGAATTCTTTCGTAGGGGATCAGTTAGGGCCAGAGGCGCCAGCTTGCGAGGGCAATGGGGGCGGCAATGTCATCCCTGGGATGCTGCACGCGTGAGCATCACTCCTCCAGTCCTAAGCCGCCCAGAAGCTTCCCGGGCATTGGGAAGGACTTTAATACTCTCATTTACCGGGAACATAGAATCCTAGAGTTGGAAGAGACCCCAAGGGCCATCCAGTCCAACCCCCTGCCAAGCAGGAAACCCCATCAAAGCATTCCTGACAGATGGCTGTCAAGCCTCCGCTTCAAGACCTCCAAAGAAGGAGACTCCACCACACTCCTTGGCAGCAAATTCCACTGCCAAACAGCTCTCACTGTCAGGAAGTTCTTCCTAATGTTTAGGTGGAATCTTCTTTCTTGTAGTTTGAATCCATTGCCCCGTGTCCGCTTCTCTGGAGCAGCAGAAAACAACCCTCCTCTACATGACATCCTTTTATATATTTGAACATGGCTATCAGATCACCCCTTAACCTTCTCTTCTCCAGGCTAAACATACCCAGCTCCCTAAGCCGTTCCTCATAAGGCAGTGTTTCCAGGCCTTTGACCATTTTGGTTGCCCTCTTCTGGACACGTTCCAGCTTGTCAGTATCCTTCTTGAACTGTGGTGCCCAGAACTGGACACAGTCTTCCAGGTGAGGTCTGACCAAAGCAGAATATAGTGGTACTATTACCTCCCTTGATCTAGACGCTATACTCCTATTGATGCAGCCCATAATTGCATTGGCTTTTTTAGCTGCTGCATCACACTGTTGACTCATGTCAAGTTTGTGGTCTACCAAGACTCCTAGATCCTTTTCACATGTACTGCTCTCAAGTACATTTAGGGGGCTGGCCTAGTCCCCCTAGTCCATTGACCACACGCCACTGCCATAATGGAATCAGCAAAGTCTCTGTTCAAACTTCCCTGCTCCCTCTGCTTCGGCTAATTTTACGAAACCAATACCAGCCCAAACATATCATGGGCACTGGCAGCACTGAACAGAAACTTATTTTTAAAAGCGAAACATACAAGTTTTGCACCTAGGAAAAGAGACAGCCTTGGCCTCCATGAATTTGTCTGTCACTGAGAACTGTTTGAAGAAGTGTGCACGCACACGAAAGCTCATACCACGGACAAACTTAGTTGGTCTCTAAGCTGCTACTGGAAGGAATTTTTAAATTTATTTTTTGTTGTTTTCACTGTTTGTTTGTTTGCATACACCTTTATCTCCATGGAACTTAATACGGTGTATGTGGTTCCTCCTCTCCGCATTTAATCCCAACAACCTTGTGAGGTAGGCTAGGCTGAGGGGCAATGACAGGCCCCCAGTGAGCTTCGTGGCCAAGTGGGGATTTGAACCCTAGTCTCTGCTGACCTGAACACTAGCCTGACACTCTAACCACGACGCAATGCTGGTTTCTAGAAGTAGATGGGCCTGAAGGAGCGTCTCCACCCCCAGCATTCAGCCCGGACACTGAGATCCAGCGCCGAGGGCCTTCTGACGGTTCCCTCCCTGAAAGAAGCCAAGCTACAGGGAACCAGGCAGAGGGCCTTCTCAGTAGTGGCACCTGCCCTGTGGAACGCCCTCCCATCAGAGGTCAAAGAGATAAGCAACTACTTGACATTCCGAAAATATCTGAAGGCAACCCTGTTTAGGGAAGTTTTTTAATCTGTGATATTTTAATGTATTTTAATATTTGTTGGAAGCCGCCCAGAGTGGCTGGGGGGACCCGGCCAGAGATGGGTGGGGTAATAATAATAAAATTATTATTATTATTATTATTAGCCTGATCCAGCAGGCTCTTCTTCCAGCCTTATGTGCTGACTTGCCACTGGAAGGCAGAGAGCCGGCCCTTTGCGGGGTTGTTCCATGCAGGGAGACGTGCTTGCAGTCGCATCAGAAGCCTGGGAGGCGACAGGAAGGAAGGCAGGCCTCCTCGAGGAAGCGGCTTTGATAAGTGGCTTCAATGGCAGGAGGGAAGCAACCTGCTGTGGAAACACACAAGGCTCCCCCCCCCCAATGTGGCATTCATCAAAGCGCAGGAGGGCCAAGCCCAGCCAGTGGTAGGGTTGGGGGGGCACTGCTGAGGTCCCCCTCCTCCCACAGGAGCAAAACCTTTGGGATCCAGCTTGGAAGCAGGAAAAGGGGTGACCCTGGCCCCTCACTGTCCTCTCTCATGCCCATCCCAGAGGCCCATGCTGCAGCCCGGCTGCTTCCCCCACCTTGTGTCTGGAACTCCCCATGGCTCCAGGGACCCTTCAAGTCTTTCCTCTGTGGGTCTGCCAGGTCACCTGGGGAGCTCAGCACCCTGGGGAGATGGGGCCAGGAGAGGAGTCTGCTGCTTTTGGAATCCAGAGGCTATGGACCCTGTCAGGATGGCCGAGTCACACTGATGTCCCAATGTCCGAGCAGTTAGGCCAGTCCAGCCCACAAAAGGAAACACAGCCAGGCCAGCCTTGCAACCCGATTCAGAAGGTGCAATTGAAGGGGAGGGAGGGAGGGGGGACATGAAGGCAGGAATTGGAGAAGCTCAATGGTTGACCCCGCAGCAGGCTCCCGGGTTCAGTCTCAAGCACCTCCAGATTGGGAGGGGAAGAGAAAGACCCCTGCCTCAGTTCCTCTCTGGTGGGGGCCTGATTCTCTGCCATGTGGCTTCCTGTGCTCTAAATTGTTGACTCTTTGGGCTCTGCTTCTCCGGGCATCAAAAGTGAGACCCAGATTAGGTCATCAAAGAGACCTGGGTTCAACTTCGCCCTCGGCCATGAAGCTCACTGGGTGTGACCCTGGCCAGCCACTGCCTCTCAGCCTAACCTACCTTGCAGGGCTGTTGTGAGGATTGAATGAGGAGAGGAAGAAGAATAATGTAGACTGTCTTGAAAAAAAAGTTGGAATAGGAATGCAAGAAGTAGCTCATTTTTCACACAGCAAATCTGCTTTATTTCTTTTGTCCAGACAAGGGCTCTCCTCCTGCTGGAGCCTGGGGTGGGCCAGAGCAAGGGCCGGTTCCCTGCTCCGTGGGCAACTTTGGCTCAGTCTGACCCAGTCTACACTACAGACTTGTGAAGATAACTCAGTCAGAGAAACCCCCAAGGCGCTTTGGGAGGGGAAGGGGCAAGAAGGTCATTGCTCAGCTCCATCTCAAGCAGGCAGGAGGGCCAGGCGGTGGAAAGGAGGCCTTCTGGGACCGAGAGCTGCTGCCGGCCAGAGCTGACAACGCTGCCTCACAGCGGTGGAGCGGCGCTCATTCCGGGGCGCCCTGGGAGCTACTTGGAAGCAGACAAGCCAGGCGCGGTCCGGAGAGCCTCAAGGCGCGGCGAGAGGTGTGCGCAGCGAGGCTCCTGTTGTGCACACCCCGGGGCGCCAACCCCGGAGCAACTGCGCCCCGTTCCCTCGCCTGCCTGCCTGCCTGCCTGCGCCGGCCTGAGTGGCCTCGCCTCTCCCGCCCGGGCTGTCCCCTCCTCCGCTGGGGCGGGCGGAGAAGCGCCAGGAGGGACTATAAAGGCGCCGGGCGGGCGCGCAAGCGGGCAAGCCGGGACGCTGGGCGAGGAGACGCTGGAGCAGACGCCGCCGAGGGACCAGCGCAGCCGGCAAGTGCGCGGCGCCGCGCGGGGAGGGGGTGCCTCTCTCCCGGTTTGCAGAGAAGGGCTGGAGAGGGGGACCGCTTCTCCCACTTACGGACCCTCATTGATCAGCCCCCCCCCCGGGAAGCCCTGCGTTGGGTGGGGGGCAGGCGAGCTCCCCTCTCCGTTTTCCGCCGAGATTCCGGTTGCGGGGGGTGGAAAGAAGCATCGCCTTGGAAGAGACCACCCCCCATCTCCCCTCTCCCCGTCGCGCGCGCTGTGATGCCCCGGGAGGCTGCTGGCTTGGCCAGGGCTTCGGGGGGACGGAGGGGAGTTAGCGGGCTTCGTCCGCAAGTCACGAGATATCTGCAGCGGGGGGGAGGAGCGTTGGGTCCCCGCCGCCGTCTTCATACGGTCGCGGGCAACACACGTGTTCGGGGGGGGGGGAGTCTTCCCTTCCTCGCGAGGAAGGAACAAAGCGCGGCGTCGCCCGCGAAGCTGCTGAAAAAGGGAAGCGCGGAGCCGGGGCTCGTGATGCGCGTCTGGCGAGGAGCCTCCGGGCGTCTGCAGCGGGCACGACCGGCTCAGACGTGCCCGCGATGGGGGGAAGGAGGCGGCGGCGGCGGGTTTCCAGAGGCTCCTTCCCAGGAGGGGGCATGGAGAGGTGCGGGAGCTGCTGGCACTCCACCCACAGTGGCCCGGGGTCTCGGGGACGGGGGCAGGCAGTTGCGCGGGGGCTGGGTAGGGGGCAAGGTCCGGGTCTGGCTTGGAAGGGGGGGTGCGGACCTCCGGCTCAGGGACCAGGCAGCCCGATATGGGGTGGGGTGCGGGAACCTCGGGGGACTGCTGGAGATAGCTGCCCCTCATCCCCGGGACTGCCCGGTGGAGCTCCTCTTTCTTGGGGGGCTGTATCACCCCCAAACCCCCAGTGCCTTTAGTCCCGCTCCCGCGCAGTGGGCAGCGAGCGGCCGGCGAGGCTTTGCCCGATGCTAAGCCCAAGTGGAGGAGAAGCGAGCCCGAAGGGAGCCGCTGGAAAACTCTGGCCCCAGCCTGACCTCAAACTCCTGATCTTCCAGCAGCTCGTCAGATTTCCCCCCCCCTGCCCCCGCCACACACACACAAAGGACAAGCATAAGAAAGAGGAGAGTCCCACAGGCTGGGCTCCCCACTCCCTCGAAGAGCCCTCTGGGCCAGCGGCCAGATCTCCACAGTCCTCTCGGCTCTCAGCGTGGCCCATCGGACGGGCACTCTGGGAGGCTACCCAGCCACCCCTGAGCGAAAGGAGCTTTGTATCTTTCTTCACTTGTGGACTGACTGGTGTCCATCCAGCACTTCACAAAAAATTGTTACAAAAACAAGGTTCCTCCTAGAGGAAGTTGTTGTTGTTGTTCAGTCGTGTCCGACTCCATGGACCATGGACCCCATGGAACATGGACCCCATGGACCAGAGCATGCCAGGCATGCCTATCCTTCACTGCCTCCCGCAGTTTGGCCAAACTCATGCCAGTCGCTTCGAGAACACTGTCCAGCCATCTCATCCTCTGTCGTCCCCTTCTCCTTGTGCCCTCTGTCTTTCCCAACATCAGGGTCCTTTCCAGGGATTCTTCTCTTCTCATGAGGTGGCCAAAGTACTGGAGCCTCAACTTCAGGATCTGTCCTTCTAGTGAGCACTCAGGGCTGATTTCTTTGAGAATGGATAGGTTTGATCTTCTTGCAGTCCATGGGACTCTCAAGAGTCTCCTCCAGCACCATCATTCAAAAGCATCAATTCTTCGGCGATCAGCCTTCTTTATGGTCCAGCTCTCACTTCCGTACATTACTACTGGGGAAACCATAGCTTTAACTATACGGACCTTTGTCGGCAAGGTGATGTCTTTGCTTTTTCAGATGCTGTCTAGGTTTGTCATTGCTTTTCTCCCAAGAAGCAGGCGTCTTCTAATTTCGTGACTGCTGTCACCATCTGCAGTGATCATGGAACCCAAGAAAGTGAAATCTCTTACTGCCTCCATTTCTTCCCCTTCTATTTGCCAGGAGGTGATGGGACCAGTGGCCATGATCTTAGTTTTTTTTATGTTGAGCTTCAGACCATATTTTGTGCTCTCCTCTTTCACCCTCATTAAAAGGTTCTTCAATTCTTCCTCGCTTTCTGCCGTCAAGGTTGTATCATCAGCATATCTGAGGTTGTTGATATTTTTTCCGGCAATCTTAATTCCGGTTTGGGATTCATCCAGCCCAGCCTTTCGCATGATGAATTCCGCATATAAGTTAAATAAGCAGGGGGACAATATACAGCCTTGTCGTACTCCTTTTCCAATTTTGAACCAATCAGTTATTCCATATCCAGTTCTAACTGTAGCTTCTTGTCCCACATAGAGATTTCTCAGGAGACAAATGAGGTGATCAGGCACTCCCATTTCTTTAAGAACTTGCCATAGTTTGCTGTGGTCGACACAGTCAAATGCTTTTGCGTAGTCAATGAAGCAGAAGTAGATGTTTTTCTGGAACTCTCTAGCTTTCTCCATAATCCAGCGCATGTTTGCAATTTGGTCTCTGGTTCCTCTGCCCCTTCGAAATCCAGCTTGAACTTCTGGGAGTTCTCGGTCCACGTACTGCTTAAGCCTGCCTTGTAGAATTCTTTGGGATTGGGATGTAGACTGATCTTCTCCAATCCTCTGGCCACTGCTGAGTTTTCCAAACTTGTTGGCATATTGAGTGTAGCACCTTAACAGCATCATCTTTTAGGATTTTAAATAGTTCAGCTGGAAAATCATCACTTCCACTGGCCTTGTTGTTAGCAAGGCTTTCTAAGGCCCATTTGACTTCACTCTCCAGGATGTCTGGCTCAAGGTCAGCAACCACATTACCTGGTGGTTCCTCCATATCTTTCTGGTATAATTCCTCTGTGTATTCTTGCCACCTCTTCTTGATGTCTTCTGCTTCTGTTAGGTCCTTCCCACTTTTGTCCTTAATTGTGGTAATCTTTGTACGAAATGTTCCTTTCATATCTCCAATTTTCTTGAACAGATCTCTGGTTTTCCCCATTCTATTATTTTCCTCTATTGCTTTGCATTGCTCGTTTAGAAAGGCCCCCTAGAGGAAGAGTGGGATACAAAATCCTAGAACCCTAGAATGGTAGAGTCGGAAGGGACCCCCAAGGGTCATCCAGTCCAACCCCCTGCAGTGCAGGAATCTCAGCTGAAGCCTCCATGGCAGATGGCCATCCAGCCTCTGCTTATAAACATTCAAGGATTTAGATAAATTCAATAAACAAATAAATTCAATAAATACATCCTGTAAAAGTGTAATGCGTAAGACATAGAAACATTAGAATTACCACGCTCCATAAAGAACATCATTCACTGTGTGTGTCATGTCATTGAGAAACATGACACAAAATTGTTCCAATATGCTACAACAGGGGCACGAATACTTTTAGCTAAGCTGTGGAAGCAAGAACAAATTCCAACAATTGAGGAATGGCGTCAGAAAATGGTGGAATATATGAAGATAGCTGGACTAACACCTGTAGCCAGCAAGGTTGCGAAACATATGAAAAAGAATGGGAAAAGTTTATGGTTTATATCAAAAAGAGTAACGGAAAATAAAATTACCAGCAGAATGGTTTAGAACTCACAACTATAATTAAATATCTCTTTATTTGTAATTCAAATGAAGCAACAAATACAATTTATAGTTATCAGATAAAAACAAGACATAAGTATGACTTATGAAAGATATATTGGAAAAATAGAGAAACGGTTGTTCAGAAAACTCTAGTAATTAATTAATCAATAATTTTGATGCATGATTTAATGAATAAGGAGTAAAAACCGCGCAAAAGATGGATGTCAGTTCAAAGCAGAAAAAGGAAGTGTGGAAGTCAATTTTGTTTTAAGTTATTTGTACAATTTGTTTTAAGTTATTTGTATAAATCTGTATACATTTATTGGTATGAAATTATATACATACATATAATGTTAATCCTTGTAAACTGTCAATAAATATCATTTGTTTAAAAAGAACATCATTCACACACCAGCCTTTAAGAACATGAGAAAAAGTTCTTTTTAAAATCAGGCACCTAAAAGAAGATAAATTTGGGAGGAGAAGCACTTTGGTGGGAAGAATAAAATAAAATAAAAAATTCCTTCCAATAGCACCTTAGAGACCAACTAAGTTTGTTCTTTGTATGAGCTTTGGTGTGCATGCACACTTCTTCAGATACCAGTGTGCATGCACACGAAAGCTCATACCAAGAACAAACTTAGTTGGTTTCTAAGGTGCTACTGGAAGGAATTTTGGTTTGTTTGTTTGTTTGTTTTGACTATGGCAGACCAACACGGCTACCTACCTGTATTTGGTGGGAAGGTCATTCGACAGGCACAGAGCCCCCACCGAAAAGGCTCTTTCCCACAGGCCCCACCTGCAGTTTAGCATGGGCAGATGGGTGCGGGAGGTGGCATTCTCTCGGGAATTGGGGCCCCAGGTCATTCAGGGACTTCCACTTCCAGCTGAGCACCTTGAATTGGGCCCAGGAAGTTCTCAACTTAGACCTCCAATGTGGAGGAGTGTTTCCTGAGAGGACTGTGTGCAGTGAATAGTGCTCAAGATGGCCAAGTGCCAATCACATCACTGGCCCTCAGCACTTTGGGTGGGGCGGGTGCCACTTCTGTGTCCTGCGCAGCCCCTGGCACACATCCCTTGCCAGGGAGGGAGGGAGGGAGGGGCGGGGAAGGAGAGGGAGCTGCTGCCCACGGACCATAAGAACATAAGGGGAGCCCTACAGCTGGATCAGGACAAAGGGGGCCCATCTAGTCCAGCCCCCTGTCCTCACAGTAGCCAATGCAAAACCCACAAGTGGGATTTGAGCACAAGGGAATGGAAAAATGCTGATGTTTTAGACCTTGAAGGTCATGACAATAGGTATGGTTGGCATGCATATTTGTGGTATGAAAAGGTTAAAGTACATAGAGCTTCCCTGAATCATGTTGTAAGAAAATCAGTTTTGTCCAGTCCTGTGGGAGGGAGTTCCACAGTTTAACTATGTGCTTCTGGGGCCAACGCCTTGCTCTCCTCCGCCCCCTCTTGCAGGGCGAGTGCCACCATGGTCCTGTGCCACTCTCTCCTCTTCCTCCTCCTGCTGCCCTTCTTGGGCACAGCGGCTGACGCTGCCACTCCAGGCTGCAAGATCAGGATCACAGCCAAGGGCTTGGACCTGGGTAAGGAGGCGGGGAGGGCAAGGGGAGGGGATCCTGCAAAGCGGTTCTCTTTGGGGTGCCTGCCTGGTCCCCAGCACTGCTCCTGCCATGGACACCTCTGGCCTTTGGGTCCTGCCCCGTTCTGCCTGCCAAAGGGGTCTTGGCTGGTCTCTTGGCCGGCATCTCCTGGCCCCAAGGGATGTGGGTGGCTGCTTGACCACCCTCCTGGGTTTGCGAGGGGAGCAGCTGGCGGTGACACCCCTCTGGGGGCTTTTGCAGTGAAGCAGGAGGGGCTCCGCTTTGTGGAGCAGGAGCTGGAGAACATCACCATCGCTGATTTCCACGGCAAGGAGGGCCAGTTCCACTACAACATCAGCAAGTGAGTTTTATTTTTTGGGGGGGGGGAGACTGCCCCCACAGGGGCTTTGCTTCTTGGCCAGGGACCAATCACCCACTCTGGGTTGGTGGCCATCGCTGCCTCCTGTGGCAGAGAGTTCCATAGTTTAGTTGCATGCTGTAACTACGCAATTCAGTACCAGGGCCGCCTTCAGAGGCTGCGTCTCTCTCTCTCTCTCCCCACAGGGTGAGAGTGACCCATCTCCACCTGTCCGCCTCCGACCTGCGCTTTGAGCCCAAACAGCACCTGGCCTTCAACATCAACAACGGGTCCATCAGCCTGCGCTTCCGCCGCCAGCTGCTCTACTGGTTCTTGTGAGTCACTCGCACTCCACTCTCGCACCAGCCCAGCCTCTGGCACCAGCCCAAGCAGGGAGCCTTGGAGGAGGCCGGCTTGGGGGGGTAACTAAGCCCCAGGGAGCCAGCTCCTTCCCACCACAGGCAGAGGGTCCTTGCAAGGGAGCTGTGAGCCTGAAGTGGCAAGCCTTCTTGTTAACTGCGACTCTTGCATTGCAAAGGGTTGGACTAGATGGCTCTTGGGGTGCCCTCCAGCTCTACAGTTCAATGATCCCACCTGGATAGCATGTATCATGCATGGAAATGGGGTGAATATGAATCCCCGTGACCCACATGTGTGGGGTAAATAACAAAAGAATTGAGTGGGTGCCTGGAATCAAAGTGCGGGGCTCAGCTCACCTTCCAGCGAGAAAGTGCCCCCAGTTGCAGAGTTTAAACTCGCAAAGTCAAGCAGCTCAGTGAAGCGAGAGGAATGTAAGCTGCTTGCATTTAGTCTGTTCGCAAAGCACTCCTCTCTTTCTGCCCCTTCGCAATGAACAGACCACACACTATTAAGTAAGTTTAAAATGCTTTACTTACAAAATGTTCCAAAAGTCAGATTAATGCATTTATCCAAGCAGCGGCAAAGAGAGCACAGGCAGAATACGGTTGGGTAGAAAATGAAGAAAGATAGCTTCAAACGCACGAGCTCTAAGCTTGGAGTTTGCTTAGGCACGTCTTCCTTGGTCAGTTATATGGCACAGAGAGAGAGGGAACAGGAAGAGAAGGCTTAACTTCCTCCCTCGGCAGGGAAGAGGAGGCGTGACCTAGCTGAGTCTAGGAAAGCGACTCTGTAGTCTTAACCCCTTCATGCACTAACTAGTATTTATGCATTATTATATTTGACTGCAATCTCCCACGGAAACCTCTGTCTAATGGGCCAATGGTGCCCTCCCAGCTTGGTCCTCAGCGCTCTCTCTGCAGAGACCCTGGCCTGATTCTGGCATTGAAGGCTTCCAAGTGCTCTGTGGAGGGCTCCCTTTGTGGCTGAATTGTGTGGCTGCTGGGATAAGAATAACTGTAATAATTTAATTCTTTATGCCCCAGCCACTCTGGGCGACTTCCAGCAAAATATGACGACTTGGGGGTTGGCCTCCTATGCCCCCCGCCCCATGCCTACTTTTAACCCTTTCCACCCCAGCTATGACATCGGCTCCATTAACACTTCGGCCGAGGGGGTCCACATCTACACTCAGCTGGAGCTGTCCAAGGACAACAGCGGCCGCCTCAAGATCTCCAACTTCAGCTGCAATGCCTCCATTGCCCGCATGCATGCGGGATTCAGTGGCACGCTCAGGTAGGCCTGGCACGGGGTGCCCCCTGCTTGGCCCCTGACTCCTCCTTGGTTGCTGCTTTGGGGGAGCTGGGTGGAGGAGGAAGTCCCCAGCAGGGGCACCTCTGAGCAGGGCTGAGACAGGTGGCAAACTGCTTCAGGGACCAGGCTGGACTGCTGAAGGGTGCTGGAAACTAAGTTGGCATCACGGCGGCATGGCTGGAAGGGGTGGGGGGAGCCCGTGGCAGCAATAGTGACTGAGGATGCTTGGGGGGGGGGCAGGGCACTGGCTGGAAGGTCCAGCAAGGAGTTAGGGTGGCTCATTCCCACCCACTGGGCAGAATAGATAAGAAGAGCCGGCTGGATCAGGCCAACGGCTCATCTAATCCAGCATCCTGTTCTCACAGTGGCCAAGCAGATGCCTCAATCGGAGACCAGTAAGCAGGATCTGACCCCAAGAGCCACTCTCTCCCTTCCTGTGGTTTCCAGGCAGAGGCAGAGCGCAGCCACCCTGGCTAGCAGCCTTCGATAGCTCTTCATTATCTTCTTTTAAGGCATCTAGGGTGGTGGCCACCTACTGTGGCAGAGAGTTCCACAGTTAAACTACGTGCTGTGTGAAGAACAACTTTCTCTTATCTGTCCCGAATGTCTTTCTGACGTTCAGCATCCTTGAAGGTCCACAAAGCCTTGTGTTACGAGATGCTGTGGCAGGGAGAGGCATTCTGGGACTTCCCCTTAGAAAGGATCAAGCCCCCCCCACCAGGTTGGATTTGATTTAAATCAAATCAATTAAAATCACTAGTCAGTAGGACTCAATTTATTTTTATTTTTAATTTTTACAGAAAGACTCATTCTTGTTGGTATAATCTTAATATTTACAACCAGATGAAGGTTTCATAAATTTTCAGAGTAGTTTTTACAGTTATATCAAAAATTACTGATTTGGTTATACTATTAGAAATACAAGGGCAGGTAGCTTATGAAATTATCGTTTATATTTGGACAACTTTTCTGCTATACTTTATTGGAAGGAGAAAAATAATAATTGCCTTAACAATTTATTTAACTAAAACAATAACATTATAACATATGTATCCATGTTTGTTAACTGATGTTGTTAAATGTTTTTTTTTAAAAAAAACCTTAGACTGAGTTTTAGCACACATGAAAAACTTAAAACAAATCCTTATTTCCTGATGAATAGCCTTTGGACTATAATATAACTATATTATAGTAATATAATAATATAGTTTGGCCAAACTGCGAGAGGCAGTGAAGGATAGGCGTGCCTGGCGTGCTCTGGTCCATGGGGTCACGAAGAGTCGGACACGACGGAACGACTGAACAACAACAACATAATATAACTGAAATAGAAAACTATCTTTAGAAAGATTGTTCCTCCAAAAGCATTTTATTTTAAAAATCTGATTTTAATTTTTAAAAATCTGATTTTTAATTAATTAATTTATTAATTTCAAATAATTGACTTTTATCCAGCCTGGTCTCCACTTTCTCGCTTTTGCATTCTCTCCAGAAAGGTGTATGAATTCCTCGGCACTTTCCTCACCACGGGGATGCGCTTCCTTCTCAACCAGCAGGTAAGGACCCCCAAGCCAGAGGTAGGTGGGGCACAGGACCTTTGGCAGCCCCCCCTCTCTCCTGGCAGGGGGCAGGAGGAGGAGGAGGAGGAGGAGGTCTCAAAGAGGGGACCCTCCCCCCCCCTCTGCATTGCATTGGGGGCTGTTGCTTCCTGCTCCCCGCAGACTCCCCCCTTCCCTTTCTCGCTTTCAGATCTGCCCCGCGCTGAACCACGCGGGGCTCGTGCTGCTCAACTCTCTGCTGGACACCGTGCCAGGTGAGGACGGGCAAGGCGAGGCGGCCCACTCCCTGCCCCTGCTGCCTGCCTGTCAACTGAGCTCGAGGGTCAATAGTGGGGGGCAGGGGCGTGGCAAGGTAAATTACCCGGGGGCAAATAAAATTTTGTCAACCCCCCCCCCCAGGCATGGGAAGGTCATGTGGTGGTACCCGGTGCAGAAAATTTCTTGTCAACCCCCCCCCCATTGATCCCCCCCCCCCGCAAAAATTGTTTTACGTTATTTCATATTTTCTTACAAAGGAATAATAAGGAATAATAATAATAATAAAACTTTTTTATATATCCCGCCCTCCCCGGCCAAAGTCGGGCTCAGGGTGGCTAACATCAGATACATAACATTGGTGTAAAATCAAACAATAATTAAATTACCTCCTAAAAACATCTCAAAAATCAAATTAAAGTCTAATTAGATGGCTTTCCACAGGGTTCGGGTTGGGAACAGTAAGTGTTCTCTGAACTGAAATTGACATAGGAAAACAGCCGAGTGAACAGCTATTTGGGTGGAGGTGGGTCAGGATATTAACCGATATGCATGAAATTTCATATATAGCTATATAATCCCTAGGATAGTAAGATAAGACCCTCGGAGCAGGCATTTTCCCCCAAAAAAAAATCAATAAAATTTCAATTTAAAAAAAATTCAAAAAAATTTGTTCCTTGATCATTTGTCACCCCCTCCATTATGGAACCCGGGGCGGCCAGCCCCCCTGCCCCCCTTGCTACGCCCCTGGTGGGGGGAGGCGTAGGAGAAGGCCAATGGCCCATCTGGTCCAGCAGCCTGTTCTTGCAGGGGCCGACCAGATGCCTGTGGGAAACCTGCAAGCAGGATTCGAACACAGAAGCGACTCTCCCCTCCTGCAGTTCCCAGCAACTGGGGTTCAGAGGCATCTTCACTCTAACCGTGGGGCAGGCAGGCAGGCAAGGGACGCTGTGGCCATCAGCTGCGCTCTCTCTCTCCCTGCCCTGCAGTGCGGAACCCGGTGGACGACCACATTGGGATAGACTACTCCCTGCTGAAGAATCCCATCGTCACGTCTGACACAATGGACCTGGATTTTGAGGTACCTCCTGCAGCAGAGCCCAGGGCTGGGGAACACTGGGACTTGGCTGGGGGGTCCTGGGCAGGGGAGAGGACTGAAAAGGTGGGGTGCAGCAGCTGTGCCCAACCTCTGCCCGAGGGGGACATGAGGAGTCTTTGTTCTCCGGGATTGGTGGTAGGCAGAGCCCAAGGAACCGGGGACTGATGTGAGAAGAACCTTGGCCAATATTTAAATCCTAGAGGTTTGGTGGGAGGAGGTATCCAGCTTGCGTCAGAAGGAGCAGCAAGATGCAGGCAAGGGATTGAATATTTGGGGAGTCAAAACCCACCCTGTGGTACCAGGCAGGCATGCTTGGGGCATGGGCGAGCTGCGGGGAGGTGGCTCCTGGCAGTTGGGTCTGACTGGGGTTGTCACACCCCCCCCCAGGGCAAATTCTTCTACTTGGGGGACGAGAACAAGACGCTCCCCAATTTGGCCGTGGAGCCTGTCGTGCTGGAGACGGAGCGCATGGTGTACCTGGCCGTCTCCGAGTACTTCTTCGATTCCGCCCTCTTCTCCTACTTCCAGGCTGGCGTTCTGAGCATGGAGATTGCCGACGAAAAGGTTTGTTGGGCAGAGAAGCCATGTGGCGGGGTGGGGGTGGGGGGAGAGATGGTCAAAAGCCGTGCCAAGCGGGCAGAGGCCAGGGAACCCACAGCCGCTGCTCTGACCCGCTGGGACGCTTCGCTCTTGTTCCAGGTGCCAAAGGATTTGGAGGTTCTGCTGAGAGCCACGTTTTTCGGGAGCATCGTCATGATGGTGAGTGGCAGCGGCAGGGAAGGAGCTTGCCCTTGTCCTTCATCCAGACTCCATGCTTCTCACCCCCCAGAGTGGCAGCAGAGCTCTGGGAGAGAAGCTGAGGTGTGGGCAAAGGGGCACAACACAGGCTTCCACCTCTCTCACTCTCTCTCTCTGTGATCTGATAGTCTCCCTCAGCTCCACCCCAGGAACTAGCTGGAGCCAAAGGGATCTCCTTCAGCCTCACTGTCGCAAGAAGGGTGCCTGGGCTCCACAAGCTAGGACTGTGCCCCCAGGGATGAGGGTCCCCAGCTGGAAAAGCACATGGCACCTCCAAGCCCGTTCCCTGGTCCTCCTTGGCTGAAATGAAAGCCCTTCTTCATGCAGTGCGCAGCTAAACTGTGGAACCCCCTCCCACTGGAAGCAGTGATGGCCACCAACCCAGATAGCTCCTGAATCCCAGGAGGGGCAGAGGGCTCTTGCATTCGAATCCTGCTTGCAGGTTTCCCATAGGCACCAGTTCAGCTATTGTGAGAGGGAGACGCTGCACTAGATCTGGCCTCATCCTGCAGGCTCTCCTTATCACATTCCTTCCTTCTCTCCTCCAGAACCCCTCCGTGGTGGATGCTCCTCTGATGCTGAGGCTCCGGGTCTCCTCGCCGCCCAGCTGCGCCATCAAGGCCTCGGGGATGTCCATTTCCGTCACAGCCACCCTCAACATCTTCTTGGCCCCCGTGGATCAGCCCCTGGTCCAGCTTTCCAGCATGACCATGGTGAGTGGGGTAGGCGAGGCCCCCGCCAGGGACACAGCTCCTGGGGGCGCACAAAAACCAGACTGTGGGGTGTAGGGCATATATGTTTGTGGCAAGGTGCCACCACCACTGCAGCAAGATAAAACACAGGAGAAGCTTCCTCTCCTTCTCGCACCACAGCACAAGGGGTGCAGTTCTTCTGGAGAAACCCAGGCAGATGGGTGGGGTATAAATAAATTATTATTATTATTATTATTATTATTATTATTATTATTATTATTATTATTATTATTATTATTATTACGCCCCTCCTCCTTGCCTCACCCTCTCTGCGGACCCTTTGAGGACTTGGGTCACATAAAATGCTGTAGTTTCTAATGCAGCTATTGCAGTAAAATGATATTTTCAGGGGTGGTTGTGTGCTGATACAGCTCTTTGCCAAGGGCACAAGGGACCCTCAGGGCATCTCTGAGGGAGGCCAGAACTAATTCTCCCCAGAGAAGTAGTTCTGGGCTGCATCAATAGGAGTATAGCATCTAGATCAAGGGAAGTAATAGTACCACTGTATTCCGCTCTGGTCGGACCTCACCTGGAATACTGTGTCCAGTTCTGGGCACCCCAGTTCAAGAAGGATACTGACAAGCTGGAACGTGTCCAGAGGAGGGCAACCAAAATGGTCAAAGGCCTGGAAACGATGCCTTATGGGCTTAGGGAGCTGGGTATGTTTAGCCTGGAGAAGAAAAGGTTAAGGGGTGATATGATAGCCATGTTCAAATATACAAAAGGATGTCATATAGAGGAGGGAGAAAGGTTGTTTTCTGCTGCTCCAGAGAAGCGGATACGGGGCAATGGATTCAAACTACAAGAAAGAAGATTCCACCTAAACATTAGGAAGAACTTCCTGACAGTAAGAGCTGTTTGACAGTGGAATTTGCTGCCAAGGAGTGTGGTGGAGTCTCCTTCTTTGGAGGTCTTTAAGCGGAGGCTTGACAGCCATCTGTCAGGAATGCTTTGATGGTGTTTCCTGCTTGGCAGGGGGTTGGACTGGATGACCCTTGGGGTCTCTTCCAACTCTACGATTCTAGGATTCTATTATTCCCTCATGCTCAATCGGGTGTTTCCCCCCAGCTCAAAGGAGCTGCTGACTCTCCTGTGACCCCTTGTCCTCCTGTAGCAGCAATCCTTGCATTGCTGTGGGTTAGACTAGATGTCCCCTGGGGTCACTTCCAACTCTGCAATTCTACAATTCCTCCTCCTCTATCTCCTTGTGGCGTGGTTCACCTGCAAGCTCCTTGCCTGTAGAGCATAACTCTGGAACCCCAAAGGCTGGGAGGGCAGACTGTCCGGGAGCAATGCTGTTGGGGTGGGTCATAGGATTAGGGCCGGGCCCTGAGGGTCCCAGTTCATGGTCAAAGAGCTCTTATATGAGGCTGTGACAGTTCTTGGCCTCCAACTGCTGCTCCTGTCTCTCTTGGAAAGCCAAAGGGTGGCAGTCGCCCCCTTCCCGGGCAGGATGCCGGCCTCCTTTGAAACTGACCTGCCCCTTGTCTCCTCTGCAGGAAGCTCGGCTGAGCGCAAAGGTGCTTTTGCGCAAGAAAGCTTTGCAGGTGCTGATGGACCTGAGAAGGTACTGGAAGATGTCGCAGGATGGGGAGAAGGGGGAGCCATGGCCCAGTGCGGATGGCTGTCACTCACTTCTTCCTCTCTCTTTACCTCCTTCAGGTTCCGGATCTACTCCAACCAGTCGGCGCTGGAATCCCTGGCTGTAAGTGCTGGCGGCTGGGCCTGGGGGAGATTCCCCCAGAGGTGGGCCCTGGGAAAGGCAAGGCAGGGCTGCAGCTCAGAATGGGGGTCGCCTCCCATGCCTCGCTGCGTGCCCAGGAGCGCTGGGGCTCCGTTTCCCGTGTCTCCACCCAAAAGGACCTGGAAAGAGCTCCCTGCTCCTGCCATCCTGAAGATCCAGAGGGGAAACCGAGGCTGCTGAATCTCCTTCACTGGGGCTGTTGAAGCAGAGGCTGGATGACCACCTGTCAGGAACTCTGTAGTTGTGATTTCTGCGTTGTAGGGGTTGGGCTAGAGGACCCCTGGGGGTCCCTTCTGACCCTGCAATTATTCTATGGCTCACTCTCTCCCTCCCTCCCTCCCCAGCTGATCCCTCTGCAAGGACCCCTGAAGACTCTGCTGCAACTGACCATCATGCCCATCATCAACGGTAAGAGCTGCCGGCCTGGAGGCGCCGCATGCCTCTGTGCCTGGGAAAAGGAGAAACGCTGCTGTGCAGAGGCCCTTGACCTACTTCTGCATTTTGGAGATGCTCCAGCCCCAGCCTGGCCACCGCAGCCAAGAACCTCCCTCTCTTCTCTCTTGAACTGGGGCAGCGGGGGGGGGGGCAGGACACAATGCTGAGCATCAGGGTGGTCACTCTGTGGGGGCCCCCAACTGTAGCTGGGCAGCAAGTCCCCCTGTCTCTTTTAGCCATGGCGGCCTCTGGGAGCCCAGAGAAATCTCAAAGGCCAGTCCTTCAGCACACAGCCAGAAACTGTTCCTTGGCCCCCTATTTCAGCCTGGGTTCAGATCAAGCTGAATGTGAGAAAAGCCTGGCTGCTGGATCAGGGCATGGGGGGGGGGGACAGGATCTAGTCCAGCACCCTTTTCTCACAGTGATGCCTGTGGGAAACTGCAAGTGGGATCTGAGCCCCAGAGCCCTCTCCTCTCCTGCCGTTTCCAGCAACTGGGATTTCAGAATCATTGCTTCCCCCAACTGTGGAGCCAGAGTAGAGCCATTGCGGCCAGCAGCCACCGAGAGCCCTCCCCTTCACGACTCTTGTCTTTTCTTGCAGAGAGAACCAGGAAGGGGGTCCAGATCCCACTCCCCGAAGGCATGGATTTCATGAAGGAAGTGGTCACCTACCACAAGGTAGGCATAAGGATATAAGCAGGATCTGAGCCCTTCCCTCTTGTGGCTTCCAGAAGCATTCACTGTTTCCAACCACAGAGCGGAGCCAGCTGCCTGATAGCCCTCGACAGCCTTTATCCGCCATGCATTTTAGAGCCTCCTTTTGCAAAAGGAGCAAGAGTCCCGCTTCTCTGGCAGGATGCGGCCGTGCTGCTGCTGCTGCTGCCACCGCCTCCTTCTCCTCTTTCCAGGAGCTCCAGTCTTCCCTCCCCTGCGAGGTGGCAGCCAAAGCTCCAATCCCACCCCAGCTTTGCCCACCTCTCTCTCTCTCCTTCCTTCGCAGGGCTACCTGACCATTGGCGCAGACCTCCATTTCTCCAAAGGCCTGAGAGAGGTGGTGGAGAAGTACAGGACCCCACAGGGCCCATCGCCGACCTCCGCGGCTGCCTGAGGGGCTCCACCAGCAGCCCTCCTCTGGCCTCCCCCCCCCCTCTGAAGGGCAGAGCGCCCGCCTGCCTGCCCTGGTTTGCCCTCCGCCAGCTCATGGCAGGACCAAGCAGGCAGCAGAATCACCAGCAGGGCAGGACAAGGCGGCAGCGGCAGCTGCTGCTGCTTTGAGAACCTGAACCAATAAAACAGGTCAAAACCACTCTCATCTTTGGACACCTGCCTGCTGTCTTCTGCGGGGACTGGGCTGCTCCATTCCCACCCAGTGTGCCAGTCTGTGGAGGCGCTTTGCCCACTCTGTGGCTCAGCCCAGGGCTGGTGAGGGCCTTGTGCCAAGGGGTAGCGTCTTGCAGGAAGGCGCCAGGCCTCAAGGGGGGCTTTGCCCCAGAGCAGGAACTCTGGCCCAAACAGCGTGGCAACATCCTGGGGGTTGAATTCCCCTCTTTGGAAAGGCAAAGCCACCGAGATGGATAGCCCTTACTATTTCCATATGTGGGTCGATATGCAGGGGAGAAAATCAGTCTGCAGTGGAAGGGCAAGCAGCCCCCACCCCACGCCCACAGCCCTGTAACACTGCTGCTGCTGCTACCCACTTGGCATCTGCGCAGCCCAGTGCATCACCTGCATCTGCACCATCATAGTAAGTTGCGACGACCCTAGAAGGCAGGCCAGTATCATTATCTGCATACTACAGATGGGGGCAGTGAGCCTGAGAGAATGTGGCTCCCCCAAGGAGGAGTTTGAAATGAGTTTCAGAGCAGCAGCAGATGCAGCCCTCTCTTGGTGCAGCTGCACTTAGAGTAAAACGTTTAGCAACAGACCCTGATCATTTATGGGACTTTCTCCAAACGCTTCCACCTTTCCAATCTGAAAAGCCGCTTTGGCCCTCATCGGGGTGTTCGAGGTCCATATCGATCGTAGAGCTAAGGCCAGGTAATCTTGCGCATTTCCAGGAGGATCGTGTCCCATCCCCTTTTCCAGTCACATGACTGACTCCCCCCCCTAAAAAGCCTCTATGGAAGTGGGGGAGGGACTTCTCCTGGGATGCGAAGACAGCCAGCTTTCCTTCCATAAACTTCCTTACATCAACAGGTCTTGGAATCCAAATCCTTGTCTGCTTTGGCAGATCGATTCCTTTTTCAGAGCTGCTGTGTCCCTCTGTGTGCCCAGACCTTATATACCAGCCTGGCACCCCCACCCCCTAATATTCTGGGCTGCCATCCCCATCAGACCCAGCCAGGGAGGTCAGGGGCACCAGGGGTTGTAGCCCAGAAGATTGGCGAGGGAAAGGCTGGCGAAAGCTGCTGCTTCTAAGGGCAAAACACCGGCTGCTTATTTTTAAATTCCCTTCCTCATTCATCCTGGCTTGGAGATGTGATGGTCACAACCCCAAGTGGCCATGGGCTTGATTGCTGTCAAGGGAGCCACAGGAATCTGCTTCGTGCCAAGTCAGGCAACGGGCCACCTAGCTCAGCCACTGACCCAGGCGGGCAGCAGGAGCTGCCCCTAAGGCCTGCCTAGCCAAAACAGGGATGGCACTTTGGACCTTGTGAATGCCGGATCTCTTCTGCCGCAGGGCCCCACCCAGGGCAGACTCCCCACTCCACAGGAGGAAGTGGGCCTGCACTGAGATGTGACTGAATGGGGAATAAACAAGCATTTCTGAGTTCAGACACTGGGGAGTTCTGCGGCATTATGGCTTGCTTGCAGGAACGGGCGATTTCTGCAAACTTAACTTACGAATGGATTCAAGTTATAAGGAGGGAGCTTCCGACTAAACAGCAGGAAGAACTTTCTGGTGGCAGGGGCTATTCAACAGTGGACCAGACTCTGTGGGAAGGTGGTGGTCTCTCCTTCGCTGGAGGGCTTTAAGCAGAGGCTGGGGGGGGGCTATCTGTCAGGGCTTCTTTAGCAGCTTCCCGTGCTGCGGAGGGGGGGGGGCTGGATTAGATGACCCTTAGGAGCCGCCTTCTAACTCTACAGGTCTATGATTCTATTGCACAATTCATAGGTTAAATAGCAGTGACCGCCCCAACGATTTAGAGATTCACTTCCTTCTTGATGCTGTTACTATGGCCTTAGGCATCTAGTGAAGGACTTCTGATGTGTGACTAAAAAATGAAGCTCTTACATTTCTGAGATTCAGCGTTTGGTGAATGACCCAAAAGTGTGTTGAGAGGACAAAGCCAGAAGGCAGACGCATTCGCCTGCATTGGATTCAGGGTGCCAGGCATTTTCCAGGGCTTGTGGACAGATGAGATTGGGAGACACAGGTGGCTGGTGCAAATGCTCCGCCCCCACCAGGTAAAAGACACACCTGCAGCCAGCCACCTCTGCTGAGATGCATGCTTGGGCATGTCAGCCCCACCCAAGGCAGCTATTGGAAGGCAAAGCCTGGGAGCCGGGTGGCTGCCTGGGAGGCAGAGCTCAGGGGAAGTCGGCCCAACCTGCCCCGGCTACAAAAGCCATCCCATAATGAGCCACGGCTGAGTCATCACCTCCTCCAGCATCTAGAAATGGCCAAGGAGCATGAAGAGAAGGAAGAGAAAGCACATGAGCGCGCTTCCTCCTGTTGTGTTTTCGACTAAAGCCATTTAAAAACAGCATTGCCACAGAGGCCTGTAGGAAACCCGCAAGCAGGATCCGACCACAAGAGAAATCTTCCTTCCTTTGGTTTCGAGCAAGCGGCATTCGGAAGCCTTGCTGGCTCCGGCTGTGGGGACGGGGCTTGTCTGACATCGCTGGCAGCCGCCAATGGCTCCCCCCCCTCAGGACCTGCCATTTGGGGCAGGGTAGAGAAGGGCAGCCAGAGTCATCCAGCACCCATCCCTCCTCCCCAAACGCAGAGGATAGCAAGAGAGCACCCGGGGGGAGGACTGAGAGGGAGAGAAGCCGCAGAGCCAGGGGAGCACCCACCCTGCCCCCCGGGGCTCCTCCAGAGACAGACGCAGAACTCCAGGCCCCTTAGAAAAATAGTTTTAATCGTGGGCCCCGGCCCCAGAGACTTGAGGGTGCAGCCCAGGAGTGGCTTTCGTTCCACCAGTGATTCAGATCCCTTCGTCAAGACTGACCGAGAACTAAGGCTGAGAGAAGTGGTCCCGTTAGGGGTGCAAGGGGGGAGGAGGAGGAGGAGGCAGCTCTCACCGTCCTCCTCAAAGGCAGTGCAAAAACCCTACAGGCAGTGCCGGGGAGGGGAGGGGAGGGCTGCCCCAAGAGGAGAGGAGGAAGAGGGGGCCCCTTGTGGACCCCCCCCCAACCACCAGGGCAGCCTGGAAGCCCAGGAGAGCGGCCGGCAGGGCGGAGGGTCGGGAGAGTCCTTGTGCTTCCCCCCCAGCGCCTGGCAACGGGAGGGCAAGCGGCCCTGCGGGAGGCCCCAGCTGCCATCTTGGCACAGCAGGCAGGTGTGGGCGAAAGGGCCCGTCGCGCACGGAGGACGCAGTTCCCCTCAGAGGCAGAAGAGGGCGCCACGAGCCGAGGGCTAGAAGGGCTGCCCCGTGATGAAGCGCTGGAACATGTTGAAGGCGGGTCTTGGGCGGTCCGAAGGCACCATGTGACCTGCTCCCTGTGGGTCGGAGATGGGAGAACACAGCAGGAGGGTTAGGGGTGGCCGAGGGTTCCCAGGGGGCACAAATGATGCCCTGGCCGGGAGTCCAGCCACAGACACACACACACACACCCCGGACCAGTTACCTTGACGGTGAGGAAGGACATGTTGGTGTATTCCTTCACAAAGCCGCCAATCTGGTCCTGCCCGTTCTCATCGGTGTAGATCCAGGGCCGTCGGGCCACTTGCACCTGCCAAGCAGAGACCCCGTTCTTAGAACCAGAAGGGACCCCCCAGGGACCATCTAGCCCAACCCCCTGCAAGGCAGGAATCCCTGGCGGGTGGCCATCCAACCTCTGCTCTAAAATCCTTGAGGGAAGGAGAGTCCTCGGACCACCACCTGATGGCGTCTCAGGTGAAAAGGTGGCAGGGGGTTAAGAGAGGTTCTTGCCAGCTTCCTGGTGGTGCCGAGGTTAAATTAAAACCACCCGGCTTCCTCAAAACACGCAAGGAGGGGCTCAGCATTTTGCTGCTCACTTCTGCCGTGCCGGAAAGCAGAACCGAAAGAGAAAACGTGGAACAGAAAGCAAGGGCCAAGCCTCTTGACCCTCCGCCCCTGGAAACAGACTGGGCCGAGAGCAACATTTGAATGTTTGAGTCAACAGGAGGAAAGAGGAATGAAGTATTCCCCCCCCACACACACACAAATATGGAAGATGGCAGCCCCCAACTTTCCAAGTTCTTCCATTCCTGGTTTCCCAATTAGGGTCCAAAAGAACCTGAGAAGAGCCTGCCGGATCAGACCAACGGGGGCCCACCCAGTCCAGCACCCTGTCCTCGCTGTGGGAAATAGGCGCCAACCATAGGGAGCCCTGGGGGCCCAGGCACCCACAGCGCAGGGTGGGAGTCGCGTTGGGGTCTCGTGAGGCCTCGGAGATCGCGCCCAAGGCCCTGCCAGGCCTCAGAAGCACCGCTGCGGCACCGCAAAGTCATGACGTCACATTATGGCACCCATAACCCAAGTTGGTGCCCCTGCTGCAGGAAACCAGCAAAAGCAGGATCCGAGCACAAGAGCCCCTCTTCCCTCCTGTGGCTTCCAGCATCCGGGATTCAGGTATCCAATCCTCGTTTAAAGCCATTCAGGCTGGTGGCCTCCCCTGCCTCCTGTGGCAGTGAGTTCCACAGCGTGCCAAGACACTGTGTGAAGGACATGGTGGTTCATTCCAGGAGGCAAACACCTGACTCGGCCTCAGTCCAACCCACTCTCCAGGGAGCAGTAGCCAGACGTCACCCCACCCCACCCCACCCCTCCAGAAGGACGGGGAGTTCACACCAGCCCTGCAAAGTGGCTCCCTCCTTTTCAAAGATTCTGGGTGCCTAGTTTTCAGCAGACGGGGAGGAAGTACCCCAGATCTTCTGAGGTTCTTCTGTCCTTCAGCAGCCCTGGAGGGAAGGGGTCCCGCTCTGCTCCCCCTCCCGAAAAACGCCAGAAGCTGAAAGGCGCAGGGGCTTGTGGGTGGGCGCCCTCCTCCAAGCAGCCCCCCACGGCTCCTGGCTCAACCCACCTTCTGGCCCAAGGAGTCCACGAACCACTCGTCCCCCAGAAAGTTGCAGGCCATGTCCACGTCACCGTTGTAGATCAGGACGCGGTATTTCTGCGGGAGGGCCAGTCTGGAGTTAGTGAAGCCCACTGGTGCCCTCTGGGGCAGCCCACCCATGCCTCCCCCCCCAAGGGCCTAGTAGCCCAACCCCCTGCAGTGGAGAAATCCCAACAGGGGGGGCTCCCTGCACCTCCTCGGACTCACCATGGAGCCCAGCAGCTTCAGGTACTGGTCCTTCATCGTCAGGTAGATGCGTCTGTAACCACGGCTGACGGGGAAGCTGGAAGGGGCGGGGGGGGCAAGGAGCGTTAGGAGGGGTGGGGAAGCTGCACAGTCCCAGGCCAGGTCAAGGCCCCCTCCCCTCTAGAGGCCACCTTTGTGTGTGTGTGTCCCCCCCCCCATCCATCCTCTCTCACCTGCACATCTGCCATTCCGGGGGATTGTCCACAATGTGCAAGGCCTTGCGCACCTGGGGGTCGTTCATGTAGGCGGTGGGGGACGAGGTGTTGATGCAGGGGGGGTCCAGGTGAGCCTTGTTACTTGCGACCGGCAATGTGAGCAGGAACTGGGGGTTGGGGGGGGTTGAAAACATTTCAAAGTTAGTATGCTCTGATTGCTAGAAGTAGCCCTTTGACCCCCCCCCCCGCCAAGACGGCGCAACTCTTTCCACGCTCAGGTTTGCTAGGCCACTGGAAGAAGCGACGGCTGAGGGAGGGGGGCGGTTTCGTGGTGGTAACGGATACAGGTGTCCTCTCACAAGCCAACCCCCCCCCCCCCCCGTTCTCTCTTCCGGGTCTGCCCAACTGGAAAACGTTGGGCTGGGCCTGTTGCCCCCTCTGCCTCTACACTCCAGGGGGAGAGCCTGATGCCAAGCGGAATTGGAGACAGAATCGTGCCCCCTCCCCACCTCTAGAGAGAGAGCTGCTCTCACCTCCCTCCAAGAGGAACGAAGCGGCTGCCGGATGAAGTTGTTGCCCAGATCGTAGCTGACCAGCATCCCATCATTGTACCTGGAAGCCAAAGAAGGGGTCCTGCTTAGAGTCACCTCCTCACTGGAGAGCCGGAAGGGCCCCCCAAGGGTCATCTAGCCCAACCCCCTGCCACGCAGGGACCCCAGCTGAAGAATCCTGGAGCTGATGTTCCGGCACCTCCTGCCACTCTCCCCCACCCACCCAGGGCAGGGCAGCGGGTGCTGAAGTTGAGCGTGGGCGAGTCGCCTGCTTATAATGCAGTGCCCCCATCTCACTGGGGAGCGCACCTGCCGGCAGCCGAGCCTACCTGTAGCTCCCAGGCACTCCGCCAGCACATGGGGCATACAGGTTGTAGATGTTGAGGCCAGACTCATCCACAATACGGATCACCTCCGCCATCTGCAACGAGACGCGGGGAAATGCAAGGACCCAGCCAGGAGGAAATGGAGAGAGAAAGAGAGGGCCCAGCCCCACTCCTCTGCCCAGGCAGTGCCCCACAAGTGGGTTCGGGGGCAGGGGGAGAAGCCCCGGCCAGCCGCCCTCCTCTCACCCCGAGAGTGCAGTTCAGGTCCTTGTTGTCGTGGAAGTTGCACTTCCCGCCAGAGCAGCACGAGGCCTGCAAGTCCGACCAGAGCCTGCGGGAAGAGGGAGGACCAGAACCATCGTCACACCAAAGCCCTGGCTTTGCCACGGCCCCCACCAGCCAAAGCAGACCCCCGCTTCTCCCCTTCCACTCCTTCACCACTGCCAGTCTTCCCCGTCAAAGAACTTAAGTCTTAACAGTTTTTCACAATACGAAAACATGAGCCATAAACTGTTGTCCTCCCAGTATCACATATTTGCATCGCACATTCACCGTGACTAAAACGTGTGCTCTTATCTCTGCATTTAGGGAATTAATTGCTGCGCTAGCCTCTTGGAAGATCTGTTTGTGCAGCAGGCAATGGGAAATCGCTTCCACATTGTAAAAAACAGGAGAGATTCCACACCCGGCCAACCTTGTCTTCTTTTGGGAGTTCCTTTTGCAACCTTTGTGTGGCAGGCAAGTCTTACTGATAAGGCCACATCCCCATTGAACAGTAAATCAATGACTGCCCGTCTTCTGCACCTAAGGATGCAGCCCCCCCCCAAGCAGGCAGATTCTCACCTGCTCCCCAGGAGACCGTGGTAGTAGGCGAAGTAAACCAGGGAGTTGTCATTGGTCTCGTACGAGGAGAGCCCATTGCCCACTGCGATTCCCTGGAAAACACAGGCACGGCCCCATCAGCGAGGAAGCCCCCTTGGCACCCGAGGTCACAAAATGAAACATATTCCTCTTACATTTGGAAAGCCGAGCTCTCCTTTGATCTGCTGTGGTGGAAAAACGTGTTGATGTATATACACCAACAGAGAGCTTATAGTGTTAAAACCGCATTCATAGAATTCATAGCACTGGAAGGGAGCCGAGGGTCATCTAGTCCAACCCCCTGGAAAATGCCCCCCCCAACCTCTGTTTATAAACCTCCAGGGGAGGAGAGCCCGCTGTCTTCCCAGGGAGTCCGTTCCACGGCCCAACAACTCTTCCCATCAGAATGTTCTTCCTGCCCTCCAGAGCAGGAGGAAACAAGCTCGCTCCCCGGGTTGTTGCGAAAAGGAGCCACCAGGTCGTAGGAAGACAAGTGAAGTAATTTCCCGCTGAGTTTCTGGCCCGGATGCTTCTTCCTGTGTGCCAGGGATGCCCCTTTTTGCTTGGCCAATCAGGCTGTTGCTTAGTTACCTGGTGGCAACTTGGCCTTCTTTGTGACTTAATTTCCACAGACGCATTAAGCTAAGGTGAGAAAATGTCTCTGCGATTTGCAGGCCTGCGGTCTCCACTTTTTGTGGCTTCCCCAGTGGCTGCTGAGGTTCTGACCCGGCAAAAGCTGCCTAAAACACCCCAACCGTTGCAGTGAACTGAACCGCCCAGAGATTCCACTAGGTGCCCTCAAATTCCAGCGGTCTGAGAGAGAGTCAGCCTTTGTGCACTTTTCTCCGTCCTCTTCCCCAAAGATAAAGATGCTTCTAGAATCAAACTCACGTGACTGTAGGGTTGGAAGGGACCCCCCCCCCCCCGGGTCATCTAGCCCAACCCCCCGCAATGCAGGGGTCTCAGCCCAAGCATCCATGACAGGTGGCCCCCCAAGCTCTGCTTAAAAACCTCCAAGGAAGGAGAGTCCACCACATTCTGAGCGAGTCCATTCTTGTTCCTCTGGAAGGAGCTGCCAGCTGAGACTGGATTTCCGCCCCGGCTCGTTCCTTTGGCGCTCCCGGGACAGATGAACCAGGCGGCCTCCGAGGAGCCTCTGCATGCGGCTGCCACCCACGACTCTTTCGAGCGTAGGCTCAGCGCCAGGATCTTGAAATCCTCCAGAGCAGGTGAGTGGCAGCTGGCTCCTTTCGCAAGCAGAGGCACCGATCCGCAGCCCAGCCCTTCTCTCCAGCACCTTGGTCCTCCTCCTCCTCCCTCTAGCACCCTAGAGGACCCCGCAGACACACACCTTCAAGTTGAGGCTGGGGTCCTGCATGACCCACTGCGCCAGGGTGGGGATGTAGATCCCTCCGTAGCTCTCGCCGGTGAGGAAGAGGTCTTTGCTTCTGTATTCCGGGTAGAGGCGCAAGAACTCCTTCAAGGCCAAGTAGTTCACTCGAGCCACCTGCCCGGGGTGGGGGGGGGGAGAGGCAAAGTGAGCACACAGCAGGCAAAGGAACAGAAGCCCCCAGAGCCCACCTCCCAGTCCCGTCCCGTCCCCCACCGTACACACCTCGGTGTCGTTGGTCCGGTAGTCTTGGCTATCCGAGTAGGAGTAGCCCACCCCAACGGGGGACTCCAAGTACAGGATGTGCGCCAGCTGCAAGAGACGATGACAGCAAGTCACTTTTCACCCACAAGGGGGCGACATTCCCCATGGTGCCCCCAAGCGCTTGGTTCCACTCATTTCATTGCATCTGTACCCCACCTTTTCCCGCCAAGGAGCTGAAGGCAGTGTCCATGATTCTCCCCCTCCTCATTTTATTCCCACGACAACCCTGTGAGGTAGGCACTGAGTGGTCACAGCCAATGGGCTGCATGCGGCCAAGTGGGGATTCGAACCCTGGTCTGCCAGATCCTGTTCCGACACTCCAACCACAACACCAGACTGGCTCTCTAGCTGTCCGGAGGCACAGGCAACGGTATCCTTTGCTACAACCTGCCCTTCAAGAATTTAACACCCAAGAGCCAGGAATTCTATTTTGATTCGCAACCAGAATTTCTTAGGGACCCCCTTGACGGAAGGGAGAGGAAGGAGGAGGCCTCACCTTGTTCCAGGCATAGTTGTTGTATCCCAGAGTGGCTCCATCAGGCTGAATCTGCCGAGGGAGGGAGAAGCGGCTGTTATTGCGACACAAGGCAAGGGGATTCCCTCTCCTACGACCCAAATCGCAGCGGGTCCTTGTTTCAAGGCTCTGTGCCCAGCAGGCCTGGGCAGATCAGGAGGC
Source organism: Lacerta agilis (assembly GCF_009819535.1). Taxonomy (NCBI): domain Eukaryota; kingdom Metazoa; phylum Chordata; class Lepidosauria; order Squamata; family Lacertidae; genus Lacerta; species Lacerta agilis. The sequence continues at coordinate 94,692,405 of NC_046317.1, read as the reverse complement.
AGCCGGCCTCACGGTGAGAAAGTTCACACATTCAGGTTTCGAATCTGAGTCACCCCTTCCTTGGTGCATCATCCCAATTAACTTCCAATTGAGATTATTTATTTTGCAAAGGGAGCTGACAGGCCATTATTATTAGCGATGAGTGATACTGGAAAACAACTGCACTTTGAAGAGATTATCATCCCTGTCACAAGCCCAGCGCAGGTGAGTGGCTGATCTCATAAATGCTGATTGAGTTCTCGTCACCCACGGCTGGCATGCAGCGTCCCACCCTGAAAGATCCACAGCTTGTAGAACAAGGAACCGCTAGGCCAATTGCGGCATCAACCTCAAAGATGCAGCCGTGGCCACAAACGTGGGGCAGCTTTAAAAAGGGATCAGACAAATTCATAAGAGGCGAATAAGGTTAGCAACAGCTACCAGTCGGGATAGCTATACAGAATCTCCCCTGTGCATTTCAAATGAGCCTGCCTGAAACCATCTAGGGATCCTTGGATCTGGACTGTTTTAACACATCATTACCCCACTCGGTAGAATTCGATCCGTTGTATTTTAGCTGTACAATCGCTAAAACATTCAGGAACCAAAATGCTTTTTCTGTGCAGCCTGAGCAAGAGCAGACACCATTCAGAGAAAGAGGTCGGAACGGGTCAATATATTGGAGGACTGTCCCTGGATCAAGCGACTTTTCTTTTTTCGGTTCTCCAAAGTTCTTAACCTAGCTCAAGATTGTCCTCTGAACTAGCTGGACATTTAACTAAGAATCACAAGTCAGTCCATTGTTTGAAAAATGAGGCTTTAGATCCGCCTTGGCCCCAAATGGCAACTAGGCAGTCCATTGTGGCGACGGCAACCTAGGTTTAAGGAGCCATTTGGGGCCAACTTATATACATCTGAATTTCTAACTCTGGTCAAGGAGCCACATGCCTCTGCAAACCAGATGCTGGAAGCTGCAGGAAGGGAGAGGCCGTGTTGCGCTCTGGCCCTGCTTGCGGGCTTCTCAGGGGGGCCCCGGTTGGCCACTGGGAAAACAGGGTGCTGGGCTCTGGGGCCCCTTTGGCCTGATCCAGCTGAACTCTTCTAAATTACTGCTACTGACTGCATCAGATCCATATGCTGCCCCCCCAAGGAGCTCAAGGCAGCAAGCACACCTCCCAAACCAATTCCAACAGAAGTGCGGCCTTCCCTGCGAGTGCCAAGAGTTTCCCCACTTGTTCCAGGGGAAAGGGACCCCCTGGCCCACCAGATTCCACCCCCCCTCCATCAGTCCCGGATACTGACCCTGAAGGGCCCATGCTCTGTCAGGAGGCCGGCGATGGAGCTGCAGCCGGGCCCGCCGTTCAGCCACAGCACGAGCGGCTTGTCCCCGGCGCCGTTGCCCTGCGCCTCGACGAACCTGCAAGCGAGGCGGGCGGAGGGTGAGCAGCAGCCCCACGGGACCCAGGTGCCACCCCTCGACCTGCAGCCTCCCTCCTCGCGATCCCTACCAGTAGTGCAGGTGCTTGTCGCTCTCGGCGTCCAGGTAGCCCGAGTAGTGCTTGAAGGCGGGCTGCTTGGCCAGCCCCGGCAGGTAGGTGACCTCGTGCCCGGCGGGCACCGCTTGGGCAGCGCAGCAGAACAGCAGCAACAGCAGCAGCAACGGAGAAGCAGGAAGAGGAGGCATCGTCTGCAAGCGGAGAGAAGAAGCGGCGAGAGAGCGCAGAGTCAGAGCGCAGCCGGGACTCGGCTTGCGCGCAAGGATCCCGTCGCGCCTGCAAGGGCAGCCGGGCCGGGCTCCTCGAGGGCATCCAGCCTGACCCTCCCTCCCTCCCTCCCTCCCTCCCTCCCGCGCCCCCGCTTGCCTCGGCTCGACGGCGGCAGGAGCAGCACCTGCAGCAGCGCAGCTCCGGAGGCTCGACTGGGGAGCGCGCGCGTGACCCGCGCTCATATGGCCCAGGCGGGTCACCTGACGACCGGGAAGAGAGGGGCGGGGCCCCAGGAACAGCCGGCCAATCGGAACCGCGCCGCACCCCCCTCCCCGTCTCTCTCTCCCCCCCGCCGTCGCGGGGCGTATTCACCCTACTCGCCGCGCCCTCGCTACCGTATTTCCTGCGCGGACCAGCGCGCGCCAGAAACAGGAATTATTATTATTATTATTATTAGTGCTTTTTTCTGGGGGGGGGGATGCAGGGGGACGCATGCCCCTAAACATTTGGTAAATCTTTGTACTTTGTCCATTTACTGTATTTATTTATTTGTTTTTTACTTTGTTTACAACATAGTCCACCCACCACCATTGACAATTTTATTATCAAAATTAAACTCCCCTTACACAAAGAAAACATAGCATAAAAATAAAAGACGTCCTTTATCCTGTAAATGGCCTCCTTATTTACTTCTTGTATACTGTTTCTTTTATATGTGATTATTAGAATTTTTCCTAATTATGACTTAAAAAACCACAAAGTCTCCTGTATTTCTCCCCCCCCCGCCCGATTTGAACTATAAAATGATGATTTTCTTGACTCAAAATGAGAGCATCCCTAAACATTTTTAATATAATAAAGCACTATTATTATTATTATTTATTCAACTTATACACCACCCGGAGGTCTCAGGCGATCACAACATATAAAATCAAACCGAAAGCAGTAACCCAGTGTTGGCTAAACTCGGCCCTCCAGCTGTTTTGGGACCACAATTCCCATCATCCCTCACCACTGGTCCTGGTACCTAGGGATGATGGGAGTTGTAGTCCCAAAACAGCTGGAGACCAGAGTCTGGGAAACACTGCAGTAACACTGCAAGCCGCATCCTAAAAGGGTGTTGGATGTCAAACAAAATGACTTGCAGGGGTGGGGGGATCTTCCGCCCCAGCGAAGATGCTGGACGTTTCCTTTCAAAAGCAGCCCCACATAGCATGCATTACAAGCAATCCAGATTACCGTAAACCATGCATGTCCAAAGTCCATTTTGGGGGCCTAATTCGGCCCACCGGTCGAATTAATCCGGCCCCGTGGCAGTATATGTCCTGGGGTAAAACCTCAGCAACTTCAGTCCTAAAAAAAGCTTTGGTCGGCCCTCACGCATGGTCACGTCATCAAATCTGGCCCTCTTTGAAAAAAAGTAAACCCTGAAACCAGACTGATACGGATGTCTTCTCTAGAAACTCCGCGAGGCGTAGCCGGTGGGACTCACGGTCACAAGATGTGGCAGTGGTCTTCAGCTTAGGGGGCCAGGTGGATGATTCATGGAGTGGGGGATCTCGAAACAAATGCTCGCTGTGGACCCTCCATGGAAGGAGAGAGTCTACCTCAGAAGGCGATGCTCGATGTTAGGGACCCAGATCAAGTAAAACAATAGAAATACTTCACTAACTGACCAATCACGTCCTTGGTTCTGCCCACCCTCCCCACAAAAGTCCTGCCCCACCTAACATAAATCCCTACGCCCATGAGCAGAAAAGTCCCAAGTTCAGTTCCGTGCATTTCCCGGGGGGGGGGGGTGTGGCAGCGCCAGATTTAGGGTTGTGTGGGAAGTTCCTCTGTACAGGTCAGCAAGCCAAAGGGACCAATAATAGTAATAATAATAATAGTAATAGAAATAATAATAATAATAATAATAATAATAATCATCATCATCATCATCCTTTGGTAAGAATGTGAATTTTCAGGGAGCTGTTGAGAAGATCCCTTTAAAAAGCAACTGTACCAAAAGGAGTTATTGTGAAGTTAAGAAATATTTAGCGGGGGGCACACACCACACGTTGTCCTCGCTCAGGCGACATACCGTATATACTTGAGTATAAGTCGACCCAAATATAAGCCGAGGCACCTAATTTCCCTACAAAAATGTGGGAAAGCTTATTGACTCAAGTATAAGCCGGTTCACCTTTGCCACTGTGGTAGAGGAGGAACGAGCAGCCCAAAGCAGCCCTTTGGGCTGCTCCTTCCTCTTCCTCCTTTGCTGCTGTGGAGCTCACCCCGTCGCAGGGTTTCGAATCGCCATTCTTCTAGGGCTCTGTGGGTTTAACTCACAGCACAATGTTCCCTTGTGTTATACAGAGAAGGCTGGGATCCTGTCCTGTTTAAGCAGGAGCCAGGGAAAGTGAGCACCTGTGGGGTTTTAATACTTCCTTAACTGATAGGCTTTCTGCCTTCTGGGGTGTAAAGTTTGCATTTATGTGAGCAGTTCAGGAATGGAACAAGCTGCCTGGGGAGAGTAAAGAACCGCTGTTCTTGTACACTTCTTAAGGAATGGTTGACTTGAGTATAAGCCGAGGGCAGCTTTTAAAGCACAAAAAGTGTGCTGAAAAACTAGGCTTATACTCAAGTATATATGGTATTCCCAAATTCCCTCCCTGAGCAGCCTTGGGAGAAACACCTGCCTGGAATCCTGGAGAGCTGCTGCTGGTCAGAGCAGACGAGACTGAGGTCAATGGCAGGGGTGCCAACTTGAACAAAACATTGATGTGTGGCACATGCACATCACCTGAATGGCAATGCCCATCAACTTGGGGTGGGGCTCAAATATTTTATTTGGGGGCCTGAAGGGACCTCAGCCCCTCGGAGTTGGCTCCTATGGTCGTTGGAGTCTGACTCGGCCTAAGGCAGCTTCCTGCGTGATCCTAATATTCTGGGATGGCAGGGCAAGCAACACAGATGGGGCTGCTGCCCTCCTTCCTTCCTGGGGGCATCTGGGTGGCTCCTATGAGAAGCAGGCTAGGGGACCTGCTATTGGGCCACTTGTCTGATGCAGCTTGCTTTCGGGTAGCTTGCTTCCTTTTTAATAATATACATTTTTAAAACCGAGCCCCGTTTCCAGAGTTTGAGGCATTCATTCATAAATAAAATGAAACTGTGTTGACTGTGAACATTCTGGTGTTTGGTGGGGATTGTCTTCTTCTCAAGAGCCTCAAAATAACGCTGGGGGCACTTTATTTTTATTTTTATTTATTGAATTTATATACCACTCCATACCTGGTGGTCTCAGGGAGAACAAATTCAAAATACATAATGTCACAATCAAAATAAAAACAACCCACTACCCCCCCCCAAAACCCCACATTTTAAAAGGGCATAGGATGTCAATCAAATCAACCAAAGGCCTAGTTAGAAAGGAACGTTTTTGCCTGGTGCCTAAAGGTGTATAATGCAGGCGCCAGGCGAACTTCCCTGGGGAGAGCATTCTTTAATCCAAATATCAAACACACGGAATGGCTGAGGATTCAAGAAAATGGCCAGTTAGAGACCTCTCAGTTGACTTTGGCTGTCTGAGAGCAGGTAGAAGGTAGGTTTTTAGGGAAGGACGTTTGCAGGTTTAAACGCCAAGTGTGACGTCAGTTTCCCTGTTGGGTCACAAGCAGCTGATCTCTGTTGTGCAAGCTTCACCCTCCAGATGCAAATGTCGCCATTTCAGGGAGCCTCTTCTCCACCCACACAAGAAGCACCTGCCGTTCTTTTTCTTCCTCGTTTGGGCACAGAGCTCAAGTCACAAGGTCCCCCAGCATGTCAGCAGCAAAATTGGAGGGAGGGGACAAGGGATCGCCATGATGCCAGTTGTGGTGGCCAAAGGCTTGCTTGAGCAAGTGGCCCATTTCCTCAGGCCATCTGCTGAAGAAGGGAAGCTCTTCCTGGCAGAAGCTCATCGCCATCATGACAAAGCCTGTCAGTTTATCGGGCTCCACAGCACCAGGGAATTGACGTAAGAACTGGAGAGCACCATAAAAGCCTGCTGGGTCAGGCCAGGGGCCCATCCAGCCCAGCACCCTGTTCTCACAGTGGCTAGTGGCAAGTGACAGCTGTTAGCCACTGGCCTCTGCCAGGGTAGGGGGTGAGAGAATTTTAGTTGGAAGGGAGCCCCGGGGGTCATAGAATCCTAGAATCATAGAGTTGGGAGAGACCCCAAGGGCCATCCAGTCCAACCCCCTGCCAAGCAGGAAACACCATCAAAGCATTCCTGACAGATGGCTGTCAAGCCTCCGCTTAAAGACCTCCAAAGAAGGAGACTCCACCACACTCCTTGGCAGCAAATTCCACTGCCGAACAGCTCTCACTGTCAGGAAGTTCTTCCTAATGACAGTCATCTAGTCCAACCCCCTGCAATGCGGGAATCTCAGCTAAAGAATCCCTGGCAGGTGGCCATGCGACCTCTGCTTTAAAAGCTCTGCTTCAAAAGATCCCAGCAGCCTGGGCCTTCATGCAGCTCACCATCCAACAGGTGCAGCTGTCACAGCTGGTCGGAGCCTGGTCAACCAGGCAGGAGCTGTGAGCTCTTCAGTAGCCACTGGGATGAGACAAGCACAGGCAGGCCTGTTGTCCTCCCCCCTGCAGAGCCACTTCAGGTCCCAGCTAAACCTTTGCTATGGGGCAGGAATGGCAGGTTCCCTCCGTCCCTCCCTCCCTCCCTCGTAGAGTTGGAAGGGAACCCCAAGCCAAGGCAGCGCTGCCATATTGCAAAAAGTGAAAATCTGGAAACTCAAAAGTTGCTGGGCTTTTTAAAGTTTTGCCCAAAGTTGTTGGGCTTCCTTTGCCAGATCTAAATAAGGAAAAGACGTTTTTGAGCTATTTTAAAGGAAATGCGCCAAAATTCGGCCAGACACTGTTTCCGGTGGCTGAATCACAGAAATGTAGGGGGAAGTCCTTTCGTAGGGCAACCCTTCCTCAAGGGTCATTTAGACCAACCCCCTGCAATGCCAGAACCACAGGGAAAACCAGGGAGCTGGAGACCCCCACCTCTTGTTAAACCTGTGGTCTCCAAAGACACCCCCCCCCCAGAAACAGTTCCAAGAAACTCGGGGTAATGCCACGGGCTGCTCCTGCAAGCGCCCCTCTTCCCTCCTGCAACTGCTGCTGCTGCTGTTATTAGAATCCTAGAATCCTAGAGTTGGAAGAGACCCCAAGGGCCATCCAGTCCAACCCCCTGCCAAGCAGGAAACACCATCAAAGTTTCCTTTGTATTGTTTAGTTCATTTATGAGCAACTTCCTGGGATGCACCTCTGGGCGATCATGTGGCAATTGCTGCGTCACCGGCTGGCTGCCTGCCCGGCCTGCCCCAAGGCAAATCAATTGTTCTCAGTACTTACAGAGTCCTTCTTTTGTAATCCAAATTAGGGAAAAGCAAAGCGCTCATCTACTGTCAGCCTCCGCTGCTTCGTGTTTTCAGGCAATTGATAGGTCTTCAGAGCCGTGCCAGAGCTCCGCTCGCTTGAGCAAACTTTACTAAGTTTCCTCAAGAGCAAGGAAAGCACTTCTGCCTCCCGCTAGACCCCAAGTCCTCAGGACGATCTTCCTGAGGTTTAAACGGAGCCCACAGCGCGGTTGTGGTCGCTCCTAACCCAAAAACACCGGACCCCCCTCGGAGCTGAGAGAGGTCCCGACTGAACGGAATGGCGCTCCACCGGAAGTCTCGCCCCAAGGCAACCTCATCGCACCTGGCAAGTTCCTTGGCAGTGCAAAGTACTTCTCTGCTGAAGTTCATGGTGGGCTGGAAGGGAGCCAAAGGCCCATCAAGTCCAACCCCCAGAAGCGCCAGAATCACAGCTCATCATGCTGGCAGCTTTTTTCACGCACAAGAATTTTTCTGAGCCTTTGCATTAGGTGCATTAGGAAGAAGACTTCGCCCCCCCCCCCGCGCGGTTGGATCAGTCCAAAAGTCCTGCCTGTGCTTCCATGAAGCCCACAAACGGCCATAAAGGCAACTAGCTCTCCCCGTGGTAGTTTCCAAGCAAGTGGATTTGCTGATAGACTGCCTCTGAACATGGAAGTTCTGTATAGATGCCATGGCTAGCTGCTCTTACACCCGCAGCGTCTTCTGGATCAGGCCAATGGCCCATCTAGCCCAACATCCTGTTCTCAGAGGGGCCAACCAGATGCCCAAAGGGAAACACACAAGCAGGATCCGAGCCCCAGAGCCTTCTCTCCTTCTGCTGTTAGTATCCAGAAGCCTTGCTGCCTCTGGTCATGGAGGCAGAGTGGAGCCATCCTGACCAGGGAGCCATGGACAGCCTCTCTCTCCTTCAGGAATTTAGCCAATCCTCTAAGTCTGGTGGCCGTCACTGCCACCTGCAAGAGGGAGGTCCATATTTACAGGAGGAGCTGCTCCTGAAACTTCGGCTGGTGCAGAATTCGGAAGCCCGTTTGAGCATAAAGCACCCACCTTCGTCTGACACCACTGGCTACCAGTTAGTTTCCAGGCCCAATTCAAAGTGCTGCTCTTGACCTATAAAGCCTTAAACGGCTGAGGATATGATCCTTCCCGGACCCCGAGATCATCCTCTAAGGCCCTTCTTTGTGCGTCTCCTTCACGAGAGGTCCAGGGGGTGGAAACATGAGGAAGGTCCTTTTCTGCGGTGGCTCCCTGCTTGTGAAATGCTCTCCCCAGGGAATCCTGCCTGGTGCCTTCATTACATCTCTTTAGGTGCCAGGCAGAAACATTCCTCTTTTCTCAGGCCTTAGGCTGGTTAAACCACCTCTGGCTTTTAAAGGAGGGAGGAGGTTGTTGTTGTTCTTGTTTGTTATTATTTGTGTGTGTTTATACTGTCAACCACCCTGTGATCCTTGGATGAAGGGCGGTATAGAAATCTAACAAATCCATTAAATAAAACCTGCTCCGTGTGGATCCTCTCCCCTCTACCATCATTAATTTGTGTCCCCCTCCACCCCATTACCATACCTCATGGCACTGCCGTCCATCAAATAATTATACGTTGGGTGAAGCAAGCTGGCATCGCCCACACCCAAAAGCAGCACACTACCCTCCTGCTGCTTCCATTCTGCAGCAGGCCAGGCTGCCCTTTCCTTGCAACTCACAGGGCATTAGGACCTGGCTGGCTCCTCTCAGCCCACACCGTTCCCTATTTGGAGACCTCAAGTGTCCTGGCGACAGCAGCTGCCCTGACTCGGAGCCCCCTTAAAATAGCCTCAGTCCTGCCTGCGAGAAGCCCAGGGATGAGTGCTGCAGGCCACCCGCCCACCCGCTTCCACCGAATCCACGGGGTCAACGTCTGCATCGACCCTTCGGGCACCCAGGCCACCCGCGTGGAGAGCTTCGCCAATGGCGTCTGCTTCAGCCGGGAGCCCCTGGCGCCTGGGCAGATCTTCCTGGTGGAGATCGAGGAGAAGGAGCTGGGCTGGTGCGGCCACTTGCGGGTGGGGCTGACCGCCCATGACCCTCGCAGCCTGGAGATCGTGCCGGAGTACTCCCTGCCAGACCTGGTCAACCTGGGCGACAGCTGGGTGTTCGCCATCACCCGCAACCACAACCGGGTCACCCTGGACGCTGCCGGGGAAGAGGCCGCCTCCGGCCGGGTGAGGAGCTTCCTCTCTGACCCCTACTTGCTCATTGAGAAGGTCAGGATCCCTCGGGACAAGCTGGTGGGCCGCAGCAGGCCAGGCCGCTACAGCCACCTCCTGGATGATCTGTACAGGACCAACGTGCTCCCTGCCACCGCCCGGAGGAGCAGGATCGGAGTGCTGTACGCCCTGCAGCCGGACGGGACAGCTGACATGCACATTGTCATCAACGGCGAGGACATGGGTCCCAGCGCCAGGGGCCTCCCGGGCTCCCGGCCCCTTTACGCCGTGGTCGACATCTTTGCTTCCACCAAGAGCGTCCGCGTCATCCAGGTGGAATACGGATGTAGGTAACCCCAGCTCCTAAAGTGGCATGGCCCCCAGACCGTGGGGCAAAGAGCCATAGCTCAAAGGTGGAGCAGCAGCCTCAGTTCAACCCCCCCCCCCCCATGGCAGCCTCTCCCGGTGGGGCTGGGAGAGACGACTCCTGCCTGGAATCCTGGAGAGACATTGCTGCCAGCCAGTGTAGGCCGTACTAAGCTAGGTAGACCAATGGGCAGACTGCACAAGGCAGCTTTCTAGGCAGATCAGAGCTGGTGGCTGGCATGGTCACAAGAAGGGAGACTTTCTGGAGGTTCGGATCCTGATGGCCCCAAGGCAACAGCTGGGTGGGCTCGTTGGGTGAAGGGGAGAGGGAGAGAGGAGGAGGCCAAGCCCAGAAGCAGGCAGCCGGCTGCTGGGTTGTCTTAGGAAGGGTGGGTGGGGGGCGATGGACAGAGAAAGCGAGCCTTGCCCCAAAGGGGTCTGCAGCTGATATGAGATAAGAAGGCAGGAGGACAGGGAGGTTTAGCACTGTCCATACAAATAAGGCACTTTGAAGAGCGGCTGGCAGGAGAATCCTAGAACTGTGGAGTTGGAAGGGGTCCCCAGAGGTCATCTGGTCCCACCCCCTGCCATGCAGGAATCACAGCAGGTTGGTATAGCATAGTGGCAGGAATGAGACGGAGGGATAACTCTGGGTGTTCCGGGTGCGATTCTTGTCACTGGGAGACCTAAGTCCGCACTAGGGGAATGATATTGATTTAATTGCCAAAGCAATTCTAAGTATTATGAGAAGACAACAAAGCGCCTCGAACACTCCGAAACGCGCAGTCTGAATGTCAAGCACAATCACTTGGGAGCAGAGAGACCAGGAGGCAGGAATCCAGGAGGGAGCCTGACAAAGAGAATCGCAGAATCCTAGGGATGGGAGGGACCCCAAAGGGTCTTCTAGCCCAACCCCCTGCAAGGCAGGAAGCACAGCTGAAGAGCGCCAACAACTCTTGCTGCCAGAAAGATCTTCATAAGGATTGGTCGGGCTCTCCTTCCTCGCAATCTGAATCCAGGGCTAAGGGAGATCCACCCAGGAGGTGTTTCTGGCTGCATTATCTGTTGGCAAGCAGAGCAGGGGTATAATTGGCAAGCATCCCGCGCTTGCTTCTCTTTTCAGTCCCATGTGTGCAAGGGTGCTATTTTTAGGGAGGGTTTGTTTTCTCTGCTGCACTGGCAAAGCCCTTGTCCATTTGCCTCCCTGCTTTCGTGGCCAGTGGTTCTCTCGCCTGGGCAGGGTGCGAGGTTTGGGGAGGCCATGGAATGCAGCCACCCCTCGAGGCTTTTGGGGGAGAGGGGCACCAGGGATCCCTTCCTCCCCTTCATGGACTTCTCTCTCCGTCTTCGATAGGAAGCAGGAGGGGTCTCCATCCAGAACCAGAGGGAGCTGCGAGGCAGCTGCAAGCAACTGGAATCAGACTTGGGTTTGTGGGCTGCAAAGGCCAGCCCCCCCCCCCCCCGCTGTGAGCCTTCCTGTGGCTTAGCTGCATGTGGCATTCAGTAGTTAACCTATGGAACTCCCTTCCACAGGAGGCAGCGATGGCCATCAACCCAGATGGTTTTCAAGGAGGATTGGACCAATTCATAGAAGAAAATAAAGCTACTGATGGCTACCCAGCCACAGTGGCTGGGCTCTGCCTCCTCAGTTGCAGGCAGCAATGTTCTTGTGCCTGAATCCTGTTTTACCGTTTCTCCGCCAGGAGTTTCACCTGAGAACTGTGTCTAGCTCCTCAGAGGTCTCTCTCTCTCTCTTTGTCTCTATGATGTCATGCTGCGAAGAACGAACCTCCTTGGAGAGGTCTGCCAATTTCCTCTTTGGCCTTTGCAGTGGAAAGTTGAAAACACCTGCATGCAAATTCCTCCCCCCTCTGCTTCCTGGTAATCCGGGAAAGGCATGCAAGCAGCATTAAGTAGATGTCAAGGAAATAAGCAGCTATCCTATTTTTAAAAGACACCTGAAGGCAGCCCTGTTTAGGGAAGTTTTAAATATTTAATGCTGTATTGTTTTGAACACTCGATTGGGAGCCGTCCAGAGTGGCTGGGGAAACTCAGCCAGATGGGCAGGGTATAAATAAATTAATAATAATAATAATTAGCAGTGTCGATGCCCCACCTTAGTTCAGGTCCCCCTACCTCTGGATGAGACCTGTCCAAACAAGGTTTCTGTGGCTGTAGAGACCAATATGGGAGAGACATGTTTTGTTGCAGCTGGGGCAAAGGAAGACATCCGGTTGTGCTGCTACAGATGCACCAGAGCGTGTTTTTTTCCCCGGTCTCTGCGCTTCTCCCAGAGGTCATTCCTCCTCTGCTCCCTGCTATGAATGTCTGCCTCCAGGCACCGCGGTCATCTGCAAAGGATTCCCACGCACTGGGGTTGATGTTGCCAGCCTTCGTGTCACAATTGACACAGCAGACTCTTCTCATGTCCTTATGGTAACCAAACCACAGAGTCTCGCATTGCTAGAGGACTCAGCTCACACTTCGAGAGCAGTCCAAGCGTATTAGCAGAGTGACAGCCGCTTGGTGTTTTTCAGTCTTCAGGAGCCTTTGGGGCGTTGAAAGGGAGGCGGCGGCGTTGGCAAAACAAGCCCAATTGTTGTGTCAGTAACATGGAAGTTATGTCTGGAAGCAGCAGGGGGTGAAGAGAGATGCTGCCTCTGACAGGGAGCCAAAGGGAGGTTTTCACCCAAGGTGTGAGCGCAGCTTGTCTTTGGCATGTACATCCTGGCAAAGTGGGTGAGGAATGAAGGGGGAAGTTGGCTCCCCATGCCAAAGTGGCGTTATGCCACCCCATGGTCTGGCCCTCCGTGGGCTTATGGGCTTCTAAGTATCAAGCCTTCATCTTAACAAAAACATTCACAAGCCCAGGGCCGCCTTAACCATAAGTGCCAAGGATGTGGGGCACCCAGGCGCCAGGCTCTCAGGGGCGCCAGGCCGAGAGTCCCGGGAAGAGCCCGCCCATCAGTCTGACCACCACAGCAGGCTCTTCTGCTACGGGAGGCTCTGTGCTGCGAGTGTGGGGGCAAGCGAGGCAGCGATGCGCTGAGGCAGCCGGCCCGCTCCGCCCTCCCGCATGCCTGGGATTGGTGTAGGGCCGTGGAGAGGCCAGCCCAGCGCACGCTGCTTACCCCATGAGGTGCCCAGCTTCGCCCAGACGCCGACGCCGATGCCTCGGGCTGGTTTGTTGCGTTGGGCTCCTTATGTTTCCTGTTTTCTTTTCCTGAGCAGAGATAAGTGTGGCGTCAGATCCCTTAAAAAAGGGTGACAGCTCTGGGGAACCTGGGGGGGGGGGGCCACCAGGCAGATCTATGCACCCCGGCACTGCATATGCTTAAGATGGCCCTGTACAAGCCTTTAGAAAATACAGTGGTACCTCGGGTTACATACGCTTCAGGTTACAAACTCCGCTAACCCAGAAATAACGCTTCAGGATAAGAACAGAAATTGTGCTCTGGTGTGCTCAGATCTTGCTTGCTGGTTTCCAAAAGAGGCATCTGGTTGGCCACTGTGAGGACAGCATGCCAGACCAGATGGGCTATTGGCCTGATCCAGCAGGCTCTTCCTTGGTTCAGGGAATGGATCTGGGGGAAGGTGTCGAGTAGTGGGCTGCATGATGCACAGCGGCAACTGCCTTTGGCAACTCCGTCAGGGACACTTTAGCCGGGATTCCTGTCTTCCCTAAATACAATGCAGGAATGCAATTGACAGGAGGTGCCCCAAAGCATGGCAGGAGAGAAGGCGCTGGCCTGGAATGATGCTCAAGGCCCTTCTCTGAAATGTCGGCAAGGTCAGGCCGTGTCACCCAGAAGCCTCTTTCTGCAAAGGTGGCTTGATTTCCCAAGGACAAACCTGCAAAACAAAGCCAAGGAGGCAGGGAGCTGCCTGCCTAGAGCAAACGCAGGTTTGGCAGGCGAAGGGGCCCACAAGCTCAGAGCAGCCTCCCCTCCAAGTTCCAGAATGACACACACAGCCCTCCAAGGTTTCTCCCAAGGTTTGTGACATCTCCCAGGGAGGCCCTGATGGCCACAGAGCTCTGCCTTATGACGCACACCTGCCATTCAGATAAGCTGAAAGGAGAAAGGGCTGCAGAGTAGAAGCCTGGAAGGGGTTTCCCCTCTGGAGAACAGCTGCTTGTCCGGAGGGCCATTGCAGAGCAGGGAGAGGGTCCGTCAGTACGCCAGCTGCCATTGCATCTGCTGGACACGCCTTGCTGCTCAGTTCTGATCCTCATGGACTTGGAGCATCCTGGCAGGTTCTGGTGCTGTCACTGCATGTTGATTGACAAATGTTCGCATTCCTGGATTGGCCCATTGGACTGAGGAAGGACGGCAGGCCCTGCATGCTCACTGAAGGAGCCCAAGCAAGAGCTTTAGGACAGGAATCTGCTGCAAGAACGAGGCCCAAAAATGCTGCCGAGGTGAATCTGTTGGGCGAAAAGGCCAGACGAACCACCGAGGCAGAGGAAAGCTCATTACAAACAGGCAGACAGGAAGAGGAATGGTCTCCTCACCTCTCATTGCCCTGAAAGGGTGCAGTCCAAAGGGGTCTTCCATCCCCTCTTGGGTCCCTTGCCTCTAGGGGATTTGCAGATGGAGACTCCCAGGGGAAGGAAATTGGGGCACGCTCATTAAGATGTGTTGCCAGGCTAAACTGCCGGCCTTTCCAAGCAACGGCATTGCAGCAGCCCAGGCCCAGCAGCTGCTCCTCTGCCCTCAGTGGGAGCTGGCAAGGCAGCCAGGCTCTTTGATGGAAACATGTCACTCCCAGCGAGCCCCAGCCCAAAGGTCTATCCAGAGCTGGAGGGATGCTGCCTCCTGCCTGATGCCCCAGCCTAGGAGTCCTCTAAGGGCTCTCGCAAAAGCTACTGTGTCCCCTTGAGCTGCTCAGGCATTGAGGGAGCTCTTTGGTCAGTGTCAATGAATGATGAATTTTAGAGTTGGATGGGGCCCCTTGCAAGGCAAGAATCACAGCTAAAGAATCCCTGGCAGATGGCCACCCAACCTGTTTTAAATACCTCCACTGAAGGAGAGTCCATCACCTTCTGAGGTCATCCGTTCCACAGTTGAACAGCTCTTACCTACAGAAGGTTTCTTGTCTTGCTAGGGCTGGGGTGGGTGCTCTCTCCAGACAAGAGGAACGGGTCCCAATCCTCATGCTGAGGTTGTCTCACAGCCAAGTGCCCTTCTTCCCCCCCCCCAGTCCCCTCCCTGCAGACCCTCTGCCGGCTGGCCATCCAGAAGCACATTGCCCACCGGCTAGACATCGATGGGCTCGACCTCCCTCCATTGCTGAAGAACTTCTGCAAGTACGAGTGAAGTGACCAAGGCTTCTTCTTCCTCGCCTGCACCAGTCGCCCACCCAAGGGACTTGACGGAGAGTCTGCAAGAACAAGCCGAGAGCAGTGAGGACGCGCTTCGTCCTTGCTCTGTCCCCAGAATGCCAGCCTTATGGGCCTCACTTCCCACGTAGCCACTGGGGACTCAGCGAAGGGGCAAGACCACCACCACCAGCCCTCCAAACAACAGCAGGACCCTGAAATAGCAGGAACAGCCCAAGGGAGGGTTTGATTTTCAGACTGCAAGATATAGCGCTGAACTGGAGGCACCGGCCAACTGCCCTGCTTCTAGGTATACTGGGAACTACAGAATATGCTCCGACAGACAGCCTACATGCAAAGAGATTTTATTTTATTTTAAAGATCACTAGAATCTTACTCCGAACGTGCCAAGAATGTTTCTGCAGGAAAAATTCAGCCTTGAGCGAGTTTGGTAAGCGAGGAAGTGCCCCATTCTTCTCGCTGATCCAGCTCTCAGAACAAAGGCATGCTTTCCCTCCGAGAAGGTGACTCAACTTCTTTGTTGTTGTTGTTGTTCAGTCGTTCAGTCGTGTCCGACTCTTCGTGACCCCATGGACCAGAGCACGCCAGGCACGCCTATCCTTCACTGCCTCTCGCAGTTTGGCCAAACTCATGTTAGTAGCTTCGAGAACACTGTCCAATCATCTCATCCTCTGTCGTTCCCTTCTCCTTGTGCCCTCCATCTTTCCCAACATCAGGGCCTTTTCTAGGGAGTCTTCTCTTCTCATGAGGTGGCCAAAGTACTGGAGCCTCAACTTCAGGATCTGTCCTTCTAGTGAGCACTCAGGGCTGATTTCTTTGAGAATGGATAGGTTTGATCTTCTTGCAGTCCATGGGACTCTCAAGAGTCTCCTCCAGCACCATAATTCAAAAGCATCAATTCTTCGGCGATCAGCCTTCTTTATGGTCCAGCTCTAACTTCTACACACTCAACTTCTACACACATGTAAAGCTAAGGTGAGGGAGCAGCTCTACACAAGCGTGAGAAGTTTATAGGGCCACGGGCTCCACTTTTGTGGGTTCCCCAGTGGCCCGCTGTTGTTCTGACCCGACACCACTGTGGTGCGTTTACAGAAGAAATGCACTATGTAGACCTTTCTGTGACGTGAACTCCAAGGCCCAAAGGGTGTTGTTGCTCCGGGGAAGGGGGGGGGGAGCACGGCACACTAGGTTTCACGGAAGTCATGCCAGTTCAATAAAAGCTGCCTTAGAAGAGCAACAAGTCCTGGGAGTGTCCCTTTCCTGCAGCCCCAGCTCCCTTTCCTTCCTGGTTATGCAGCAGAAGGCTGCCAGGTGAGGGAGGCTTGGTTTTATTGCCCTGATACTGCAGTACACAAATGGCAGCGTAAACAGCAATGAAACAATCGAGGGGGTGGAGAACGGCTGCAGTGTTTGGGACTTTTTAGTTTAGAGAAAACGCAGGGAAGACGCATCGTGCGTGGAGAAAAAGGTTTCTCCCCATCTCTGCTAGCACTAGAATCTGTTGGCATCCCATGAAGATTCAGGGCAGGGAAAATAAATAATTTCTTCGCACAGCACATAGCCTATGGAACTCACTGCCACAGGAGGCAGCGATGCTTCTGAATGCCAGCTGCTGGAAACCGCAAGAGGGAAGAGTTGCTCTTGTGCTCGGATCCTGCTTCTGGGATTCCCACAATGGACACCTAGTCGGCTGCTGTGAAAACAGGAGGCT
The DNA here is from genome assembly GCF_009819535.1 of Lacerta agilis. Lineage (NCBI taxonomy): Eukaryota > Metazoa > Chordata > Lepidosauria > Squamata > Lacertidae > Lacerta > Lacerta agilis. The sequence continues at coordinate 94,675,714 of NC_046317.1, read as the reverse complement.
GGACTTGATGGGCCCTTGGGCTGATCCAGAAGGCTCTCCTAATGTACTTATGGGGGGCAATGCAGGGGGCTGGAAGAGGCTTAGCCATCTGCCGGCTTCACCAGACTCCCCCCCCCTCTGCCATTGAGCCAAATGGCCCCAACTCCTTGGAGCAGCCAAGGGGCAATGCTGCCCAGGGGCTCTGTGTGAGGTAAGGGCCAAGCCCTGTGACGCGGGTTCTAGAATGGGGAGAGTTCAGGACAGGCACAGCACTGAGGCAGCCACGGCAGGCACAGGCCAGCTCTCAGCGGACACCATGTCCTATTATGGGATGGGGAAACCTTCCGCAGGCTTCTTTTCATCTCCAAGTCCAGGTAACGGCTCCCCTTTCATCCCCCGAGGTGTTTTGTGCAGACAACACCCTGCTCTGGGAAGCCCCTGCGCTCAAGCTCAAATGGGATCAGGTCCCCCAAGCAGACCAAAACGCCAGTGACAAAGAGGGTTGCTTACTATTCTCGTACCATGGAAAATGCAGAGTCCCACTTCCAGCCCCCTTGCACCCTCCTCTCTCCCCAACCCTTCAGAAGCAGTGCTCCTTGCCGGGGCAACCCCCTCCCCGTCCATTCTACTTCCACACGCCCCCCCCCTCGAATTGGTGTGTGGAGGGAGCTCTTCATGCCACACCAGAGATGTGTGGCTGTCCTTTTAGACTCCAAGAAGTGGAGCTGGAAGGAGCCCCCAACTGTCATCTGGTCCACCCCCCGCAATGCAGGAATCATAGCCCAATAATCCCTGGCAGGTGGACAGCGATGAAAACCTCCAATGGACAAGAGTCCACCACCTTCCGAGGTGGTCTTCCGCTGCCAAACCCCTCTTTGACAAGGCCAGAGAACAGGCCCCAGCGCTACAGGGATGAGGCCCAAGGGAGAGGCAGGCCGGGGGGGGGGGCGGGCAGCTGATATGGGCCACACGGAACCGTCTTCTAAGCTCTTGGGTTGCTTCTGGGGCGGAGTGGGAAGCAGGGAACCCATGGAATGAAAATTACAGCTCGACTCCCGCTCCAGTTAATCTTCCTCTTGGGAAATGGAAACTGGTATCGAGGGCATGGAAGGAATTTAGCACCCTCAGTTCACCCCGCCTTCCATCTAGCCTGAGAACCAGAGCCCCCAGGTTGCCCTCCTCACACACCCTCCCCGCCAATCCACCTCTGCTAGGGAGGACAGCAGAACAAAGTGCCGCAGACACTCCAATTGGTGCCCCCCCCCAACAGACACGCCTTTATTTTGGACAGGAGAATCCAGCAGCAGAGAGGTCGAAATGGCACCAAGTGGCCCGCCGAGCCTCTACCCTGGGATGCCGAGGGAGACGCCGGCTTCGGGGGGCCTCTCCTCTGCCATTGGGTTCCTGAGGAGGAAGCTGCAAGCCAAGCAGGGGGCCCCGTGCCAGCTCAGTGGCCCCCAGCTGCTCCAGGATCTGGACGCCAAGCCGCCTTGTGGAGGAGCCTGCCGGTCACCGGGCACACCTGGGCAAGGGGCACCAGAAATATGGGAGCCACACAGAGGCCTCTGCTGCAGGAAGCTGTGCCCTCAGGGACTGGACCAGGAATATCCCGCCGAGCAGACTGGCGACAGGTGGCTCTTCCTCTCCTCTGTGCCGCCGCCGCCCCTTCCTCTCAGCCAGCCACCCAAGGACTTGGCCAGCTCCGGTGGAGACTTTGCGCTGGCCAGGTGGGGATTCTTGCCCAGCGGGGTCTTCCTGATGTCGACCAAGTTTGGCAAGGACCGAGAGGCCCAGCCACCACTGCACCTGCCCCCCAACATCTGCATCCTGACCCTGGCCATGATGATCGCCGGCATTCCCACGGTCCCCGTGCCGGGCGTGCGGGAGGAAGACATGGTCCACGCTGCGCAGTGCTTTGTGGCAGAAAACCTGGAGCCTGGCAACGCGCAAGGGGAGGCAGCACAGAGGAGGAGGAGGAGGTGGGCCGCGATGCAGCGCCTGGGGCCTTCCTGCAAGAGAGGGGACAAGCAGAGGAAGAGGGCCACCCACAGGAGCCTCCTGCCCCTGTTCCTGGCGCAGCTGGAGAAGTGAGAGCGGGGGGGGGGGGAGAAACGCTTAATTCTGCTTTGAAAAGCCAACATAAAGGGTTTGTGAAAAGCGAGGCTCTTTGCTTATGTCCGTGCTTCTGCTTCTGTAAGCAGGTTGTTGGCCAGATCCTCTCCCCAAGCCTCCAAACACCTGTCTGGATCATATCCCAGGCAGCCCTTAATGCCCTTTCCCACACCACCACAGGGGTTACCCAGCCAGGCTCCTTGGGACCAAGTGGAAGGTGTAACCCAGCTCTCTGCATAACAGCCCAAACTGCACCTGCTTCCTGGAGCTCCTGCCACTCTCCCCTCGTGCCCTTATGTCACCAGTGTTTCCAGTCTGACACAACACCCACAGAGCGCTTCCACTGAGCCCGGTACCAGCTGCCTGGTAGAGCCACAGCAGAGAAGCCCTGCCCTGTTTCTTAATGAGATTCTGAATGGCATTTAAAGGCTGATGTTGAGAAACGACAAACAGGAAAGACTTGTTTATTGATGACCTTGCCTTTATGAAAGAGAAGTCCTGCTCTCGCTGGGGGCAGGGCCCCCCTGTTTCAATAATCGGGGGGGGGGGGAAGGAAAAAAGGACCCAGGGGACACATCTGGTTCCCTTTGACATGGAGAACCAGTGACATGCTGGTGGGGTTAAATCGCACCAACTGACTTAGAGGAATAGCAATGCAGAGAGACGAGGGGGTGGACGTTATGGGACTGTAGGTCATGTCAGGCACCCCTGAGTTGCCGGCCAAGTCTCAAACAAGAGCACAGGTTTGCAGTTGTGGGCACAGTCTTGGGCTGCTCATCAAAGCTCCCCCCACAAAGAAGGAGCCCCACAGACACTCGGAGCTGAATGAAATGTTAATCTCAGGTCTCTGGCACTTCTGAGGAGAGCCCTGCTAGGAGGCAGCTCCTGCAGACCAGCTGAGCCCAAGGACCTGCTCCCAGTAGCACCCCTGAGCTCAGTTACAACTTCACCTGCACGTAAGGCCCAATCCAGCTGTCGGCCAGCTCGCGGAGGGTGCTGTACCTGCGATCAAACTCCTCGTGACTGCACTGGCTCAGAAGCCGGCTGATCTCCGCAGTGAGAAACGACACAGCCAGGTACTTGTCCAGCAACTCATTCCATGGGCAACTTGGGACCTCCAGCAGCCCATCGGTGCTGCTCTGTCCCTCTTGGGAGATGCTGTTTCCCTTGCGCCACCGCGCCGGGATCCTGCCGGGCTCAAAATCCTTCCCTTCAGAGTTCAGCACAGCCAGGACGTGCCGGCAGGGCAGCTGGAAGGTCTGGCTGAAGTGGCAAGTGCAGCTGTTGAGGCCCCTTTGGCGCACGACCTGGGCGTCTTCCAGGATCTGTATGCTAGCAGTCTCTCCATTGTTTCCCATCAACTGCAGAGAGCTCTGGACAACCGCAAACTCGTTCAAGCACAGCCTGGCCGCTGGCTCTGTGCAGATGTTGCTCAAGGACTGCTTGATCCACTCCTCAGCTTCTCTGGAAGTCACCTCTGCCTTCTCCTCGCGAGCCGACTCTTCAGCAGCAACCCCTGCCGCCAGCTTCAGGGGAGTCGGCGCGGCGGTTGGAGCAGAATCCTTTGGAAGCAGAAGCCTCTGAGAGTTTGCAGCTGAGCAGCGAAGAACCAGCAGGTTCTGGATGGAGGAGCCATTCTCACCGAGCAAAAGGCCTGGGCCTGGCACAGACTCCGCGGAGCTCTTCTGGACAACCTTCTGGTAACTCCTTGCTATTTTGGTGATGGAGGTATCCAGGGATGGTCCTTCGCAGAAGATCTGGCTTAGGCTGTGCGTGACCATCTCCAAATCTTTGAAATACTGGCTGCACTGGCCCCAGGTCCGCCAGCGGTGAAAGGCCCAGATCTTCTCGTTGAGCAGCCATTCTTTGTGGAGCTGGGGCAAGCGGTTTGGCTTCACAAAGCCACACAGGATGGTGTACAGCTTCCTCAAGTTGCTCTCGCTGGGAGCACACATGGCGTTCCTCAAGGCGCTCAGGACCAGCTTTTCCGTGTGGGCTTCCAGGGAGACCTGCTGGATCTTGTGCTGCAAGTGTTTGCATATGTGGAAGACAGACAGCTGGACGTCCACAGAGGGAAACGCTTCCGACAGCGCCGGCAGCCACCGGAAGTGCGGGTCGACGAGGAAGGTCTTGATCTGCTTCCATTCAGGGTTGAAGGCCTTGAAGGTGCGGTACATTTGAGCCAGGCCTTCCGCCGACTCCCTGGTGGGGACTGCGAAGTGGATCACTTTGGTCATCTCCCCTTCCAGCTGCATGAAAGGCTGGTCCACCATGAACATGTAGAGGGCCTTGCCCCACGGGTTGTGGGTTCGATGAATGAGCACAACCTCAGGGTGGTGTAAGAAGACGTCCCTCATTTGGCTGGTCTGAAAGCTGATGGAGTCCAGCTGGGAGCTTTTGTACACCTGGTAAGCCACCAGCAAGCCACAGTCAAAGCTCAAGAGCTCCTTCACAGTTTCCAGGGCCATCGCTCCCCACGGGCCGTGTGGACTCTTTTTCTTGAACGTCAGCCTTGGAGAGCTTTTCCCAGGGATTCCTCCCAGGGAAAGAGTTCAAGTTTCTGCCGCTCTTACTCCGGGGTCAAGAGTGACCAAGGTTCATCTCAGACGGAAGGACCTAGAGTGAAAGAAAAGGGTGAAGCCAAGTCAGTTCTTCTGATTGGTGGTTCTGCTTTGGTGTGGAAAGGGACCTTCTTATGAGATCTAGAAGGTGAGAAATTCAACATTTTTAACCCACCAAAGGGGGTGAAGATGTTGTACCGTAGCAATGGGAAAGGCATATTGTGTGGTTATTTAAATGGAGCCCATTGTGTTTCCCATCGTTTTTAAAAAAATGTATTTTTAGACTCAAGTTTCACATCTATCTATTTCAGTGTGTTCTACAAATGTGGCTTACAAGGAGTTTTGGTTTACACAAAGCAGTTGGATCTGGTTAACAAAAAACCACACAGAGCCAGGAGAAATCCCAGTTAGGTCAACTTGTTCTCCCAATGACACCAGAGGCACTGAGGTGCAACGGGAAGGTGGAGAAAATGTCGCCAGAGCCTCATCTATTTCTCCTGCTGAAATACAAAGCTGCTTAGGCAGTCCCTTCAGTTGGGCTATTTGTTTATTTGCAGGGCTAAGTGTTTTTTATTTTACATATACGAAAGTTTGGGAGCCATACAGAAGAGAGCGTACCCTCCTGCACAGAAATTGAACAAAACAGTGGCATCAGCCCAGCAGAGGACTCCTCTCTTTCTCGAGGGTCATTCACACGACTGCACTCTACGAAGCAGCACCACAAAGGATCTGACTGTCTGGGCGCATCTCCGCCAAGAGCCTCGAGAGATGCCATTTGTCCTGGCCACGAGCTGCCACACATCCTCCTGCGCCACTAACTGCAGCCAAGCACCTTCTGCCATGACACAAGGGCAAGGGGCTTTGCTGCAGCCCAGTGGGAAGAGCGGGTGTGCAGAAGACCCTGGCTTTGACCCCAGGGAGGGCTGCGTGGGGATAAAGGTCCCCTGGAAGGCCAATGCTGGCCAGCTTCCTAGGCTCCTACTTAGAACATTATCTTTACTACTCTCTGATTTTGTCCGTGGCTTTCTCTTGCCCAGGACAAGCCAAAGCAACTTAGGATGTATGAGCGACCAACCAGGCCAATGATGCTGCCTCAGAGGCATTAAAAGCAAGGGAGGGACACTGAGTGGGTGGGGTATTTTTAAGCTACTGTCCTTTCCTCTTGGAGTTAATGTCTCGAGGTGGGCATCCGCAGCAGTGAGCAGAGGAGGAGGAGGAGGAGAAGCAGAATAAGAAGGAAGAAGTGGAAGAAGCGGAAAAGAAGCAGCAGGAGAAGGAAGAAGAGTCTGGATTTGATATCCCGCTTTATCGCTACCTGAAGGAGTCTCAAAGCGGCTAACATTCTCTTTTCCCTTCCTCCCCCACAACAAACACTCTGTGAAGTGAGTGGGGCTGAGAGACTTCAGAGAAGTGTGACTAGCCCAAGGTCACCCAGCAGCTGCATGTGGAGGAGCGGGGAAGCGAACCTGGTTCATAGAATCCTAGAGTTGGAAGAGACCCCAAGGGCCATCCAGTCCAACCCCCTGCCAAGCAGGAAACACCATCAAAGCATTCCTGACAGATGGCTGTCAAGCCTCTGCTTCAAGACCACCAAAGAAGGAGACTCCACCACACTCCTTGGCAGCAAATTCCACTGCCGAACAGCTCTCACTGTCAGGAAGTTCTTCCTAATGTTTAGGTGGAATCTTCTTTCTTGTAGTTTGAATCCATTGCCCCGTGTCCGCTTCTCTGGAGCAGCAGAAAACAACCTTTCTCCCTCCTCTATATCAGTGTTTTTCAACCTTTTTTGGGCAAAGGCACACTTGTTTCATGAAAAAAATCACGAGGCACACCACCATTAGAAAATGTTAAAAAATTTAACTCTGTGCCTATATTGACTATATACAAAGTAATTCTCTTGAATAGGAATCAAATAAACACAATTTTTCCCACGGCACACTAGGCAACATCTCGCGGCACACTAGTGTGCCGCGGAACAGTGGTTGAAAAACACTGCTCTATATGACATCCTTTGATATATTTGTACATGGCTATCATATCACCCCTTAACCTTCTCTTCTCCAGGCTAAACATACCCAGCTCCCTAAGCCGTTCCTCATAAGGCATCGTTTCCAGACACCCTTGACCATTTTGGTTGCCCTCTTCTGGACACGTTCCAGTTTGTCAGTATCCTTCTTGAACTGTGGTGCCCAGAACTGGACACAGTATTCCAGGTGAGGTCTCACCAGAGCAGAATACAGTGGTACTATTACTTCCCTTGATCTAGACGCTATACTCCTATTGATGCAGCCCAGAATTGCATTGGCTTTTTTAGCTGCTGCATCACACTGTTCACCAGATTACGAGTCTACCGCTCTTAACCACTACACCACGCTGGCAGAAGGAAGAAGAAGCAGAGGAAGAAGAAGAGGAGGAAGAAGAGGAGAAGAAGCAGCAGAAGCAGAGGGAGAAGCAAAAGAAGAAGGAAGGAAGGAAGGAAGGAAGGAAGGAGGAGGAGAAACTGAAGCAGCAGCTCCCTGGCGCCTCCTCGTCCCCCTTCCCCGGCTGCAACGGAGCCTGTCTCTCCCTCGCCGGCCTGAGGCGCTTCTCCGCTCGCCTCTCCCTGAAGAGGCGCGAAGAAGAAGAGGCAGCCCCTCGGACCCCCCCCCCCGAGGACTAGCGCCTTGGCTCGGGAGGACCACAATTGGGGGCGGCCCGAGACCCCCTCCCGTTCCCCCTCACCGGCCCCGGGCGCCGCCATCTTGCCTCCTCCACCGACGTCGCTCTCGCCAGGCCCCGCCCCTCGCCTCGCCTCGCCACCAATGACAGGAGGGAAGCGCGCCATTGCGCGGTCGCCAAGGAAACGCGAGACGTTCAGGGGCTCTGCCGGGCCTCCCGCGATTCCCGCCCTTGGCTGTCGCGCGGCGGTTGGCCCGGCAGAGGGCGCTGTGTCTCTTCGCTCATTGAGTTTTGATTGATCCGTGGTTTCCTTCATTGACTGGGCATCGCGCCCTCCGGCCGGAGATCCCAGGGCGGCTCACGGCAGAAAGAGGCACGGGGGAAGCAAGGGCGAAAGCAAGCCTGCAGCTTCCCCCCAACACGTCTCCTCCGAGGGATAAAATGGGATCTGGATCCCCATCCCAGAGGAATGAGACGCCTGCATTGCACGGGGTCGGACTAGATGACCCTGGGCACCCCTCCCGACTCCACCGTTCGAGGATTATACAGTGGAACTCTCTGCTGCAGGAGGCCGAGTTGTGCATCACCTGGGCTGGGATGCCTTAAAAAGGGGGTCTGGCAGGTGCGGAGGAGGAGGAGGAGGAGACGGCTGTATGCCTCTGAATACCAGTTGCTGGAGCCCCCCCGGGGGGGGGGGAGAGTCACTTATGGGCACCCCACTGGGGCACCCGGCTGGCCCCTAAGAGAACAGAATGCTGCCCTAGATGGGCCATTGGCAGGCTATTCTTGTGCTAGGAGGGCAGGGCAAGTGGTAGGATTCCCCCTCCCCGGCAAAAGCTCCACCTGCTGCTACCCCTGGCGCTGCTCTCCGTTAGGGATAGGGGTCGCCGTGCATGCAATGGGGGTGTTATAAGAATTTAAGGTCTCAAATATATAAATTAAATGTTCATAAATATACAAGGCAAACACATACATAAGTACCGTATATAAACCACATGTCTGAAATAGTACAGGAGAGCAATCCTGAAACCATTTTGACTTTCCCAAATGGACCTCAAATGTTTCTCTGCAAGGAGGAAGGAAATGGGTAAGGCGCTCCATTGTCTTTTGCTTACCTCTCGAGAGCGTATTTGTGTATGAATAGGGTCAAAAAAGAATAGCCAGGCTGCCCAGGTAAAGCAATCAGTGACCATTGTCAGGTATCCTGGCAGACAGGATATCCTTCTGTGATGTATGTATGATGTTTTGGGGGTGGTCTTGAGCTACAGGGTGGGCAATTTCAAAAGTCTACCGGTATACAGTGGTACCCCGTGTTATGCACGCGATCCGTTCCAGATCACGCTACGTAACACAGGCGTGCTTAACACGAACGTCCGGGGACGACAACCCGAAGTTCGCGCATTTTTGCGCTTCTGTCCATGCACGAAGTGCGTTGCGTGCGCTCTGGGGAGGACTTCCGGGTTGCGGAGGTCCGTAAGTTGAACGTACACAACACGGAGCGTACGCAACTCGAGGTATGACTGTATAAAGGCTTGCACACCCTAGTTCTGGGTTCCTCTCCTCCCTCCCTGTGTGGGGTGAGCAGGGGACCCTGTTGCAACAGTTGAATAAAGACCAGGCTTCCTAGCTGCTTTGCTTCTCAATATTCTCTGGTTGGCCTCTGTTATTTTCTCCTACCGATAGAGAACCCACTTAAGGACTCTGTACGGGCTCTTGGAAACCCCATAAGGGAAAAGGAGCAGGTTTTGTTTACATCAGGGGATAGAATAGTGTGTGCAGATCAAGGGAAGACAATAACACAATGAAATTCAAAACAGTAAAAATTTTTTGCACATTTATTCAAAATCCATTAAAAATGATTTAATTTAAGTAATGCAAGAAAATTGAATCTTGATCCAGTGACACCAGAGAGAGCCATCTTCAAGTAACTCAAGAGCTATCACAAGGAAGATGCAGCAAGCTTGTTTTCTCCTGCTCTGGAGGGTAGGACTTGAACCCATGGCTTCAAGCTACAACAAAGGAGATACTGACTAAACAGAGGAATGGACTCCCCTAGAAGGTGAAGGTCTGTCCTGGGAAGCAGCAGCAGCAGCAGCAGCCCTTTATGGAGCCAGCCAGGCCCCACCCCAAGTCAGGTGGAGAGAGGCAGGACAGGGCCCTTCCAGCTCCCAGCAGGTCAGTCCTGGGCAGGCAGCAAAAGCTGCAGCAGCAAGAACAACACTTTATGCAGCCAGCCAGGTGCCACCCCAACCCAGGTGAAAAGAGGCAGGGCAGGGCCTATTCCAGCTTCTCAGCGCCTTCCAGGGTCTCCTTGCTTTCTGCTCTCCTCATTGTTCTTTATCTTTGTACAGCCCTCCTTTAGTCCGAGAGATTTCTTTTCCTGCTGACAAGGGAATCGTCTCACTCAGGACCATCCTGTGGATCTTTGCATCTCTACACTCTTTAGCCAGAGGAATGCCTTCTCCTTCTCCTTCTCCTTCTCCTTCTCCTTCTCCTTCTCCTTCTCCTTCTCCTCCTCCCAACAAGGGAGATTCATCAGTCAAACTCTCCGTCCTGTTTCTATTCCAGCTCTTTTTCCTCCTTCCACCAATCGGTTCTCATTCCTCTGACCAGGCTCTGGAATTCCACTTTTGAGTTCCAGGAGCTGCAGACGTCTTCGCAAGTGGACAATAATTTGGTGGTCCTTCATGATTTTGTAGAATTTCACTCCCTCATCTTTGTGACGCAGTAGCAATTCCATATCTGACTTCAATCAGCTTGACACCGAGACACATGGAGCTACACTGGGAGTAGATGATATATCCTAAAGAACTGAAAAAGCCATAAATCCATGAGATCTTTTGAGGCAAAAGAATGTTAACGCTTTTTGGATCTCTTAATCCAGCTTGGTGTTACCAGCGCTTTCATGACCTTTCACAGTCTCTCAGCTCTCTCTTTTTTTTTTTGCAAATATATTTTTATATATTTGACTCTGTAAGTCTACAACAGTTTGGAGCTGATTTCTGTCCCCAACCTGAGCATCGTTGGGTCTTTCTGGTGGGCTTAGTCTCCCTCCAATTGCTCTAGAAGACACTTCTTCAGAACTATTGTGGTTTGCTCTTCAACCCTTTTCTTAGTGAAAAGAAAGGGAAATTAGCCACCAGATTGTAGTCTAAATGCGTTTACACCACTGCTTCACTGCCTTAGAGAACAGAGGTCAGCAAAAGGAGTCTTCAGGCAACCATCACTCTCCGGAAACACCTCCACGTGAGATTTTTCTTGCGCCTGAAGCTCTTTCCACATTCTTGAAGTTCTGTTCACCCTTGTGACACTGAAAATGTTTCTTCCCTCTGTGAATTCTCTGATGTTGGTGGAAGTGTGAGCCTGTAGGAAATCTCTTCCCGCATTCCAAGCACCAATATGGTTTCTCCCCTTTCTGAATTCTTTCGTGGGAAGTGAGACTTTCCTTCTGCGAGAGGTCTGCACTGACTACAAATCTTCAGTGATGATGTCATCTGGATGGAGGAGAATGAAAATGAGAGTCAGTCCGGGCGCTGCCCTCCCAGGCCAGGTGGGAAAGGCCTGCCAGGCAGGGAGCAGGACTCCCAGCAAGAAATCCTGGGGGGCACGGACCTGAAAGGAAACAAGGGACAAGGGAGTTCACTGTCTCCAAGGTGTGGGGCTTACCTTCTTTGGGTCTCCGCCGGAAGCAGGCCAGGTCTGGCCGAATTACTGTCATCTGCAAAGAAAAATCCGGGTCAGGTGATACCATGAAACCCACCCTGAATGGGTGCAAGAGAGCACAGAAGCAGCCCCAAGCCAGAAAGGACGGGCCTCCCTCTGCCTTGGGCCCAATCCCTTGTCCCAGAGGACCTCCAGCCTCCTGGGCAGAGGTGGAAGGGCAGCAGCAGCAGCAGGAAAGGGGGCAGGAAAAGCCTCTGTCCTCATCCCCCCCCCAGCAGAGGAAGAGGAAGGAAAGAATGCTACTTAGAGCCTGCACATTTCCTCCACGAAAACGTCCCACCCTCCTCTCTAAACTAGTTAACTATCTAAAATGCCCCCCCAAGCCTAACTCTCACCCCAACTCCAACCCCCAGCCCTAAGCCTACACCTAACCCTAACTAGTCCTCTATAAGCAAAAGAAATATATACAAAAATAAAAACAGTTAAATAAAGAAGAAAAAGTAAAATAAGAGAGTAAAATAAAAGTGTTAAAATAAAGAAGTAAAATAATAAATCAAATCAAAATCAAAAAAAGAAACGGGGGAGATGACAAGAAACCAAACTCCTCTCCTAATCGCCACCAAAAGCCACCAACCGCCACTAACTCCCCCCCCCTCTCTCCTCTCCACTAACCCACAGTGTCTGCCTGCAAGTGGGTGGCTTTTAAAGGAGAAGCAAGAGAGGTCACAAAGGAGGGCGGGTCTTGGTCACCGTGGCAACCCCCCACCTGGACCTGGGCCCACCTGGCCCCTCCCAAGAGGGGAGGCTCCTCTCTCAGAACTCGGGGGGGGGGGGACCTGCTGTTCTGCCTGCCTCTTGGCCTCTTCCCCAAGGGAGACCATCCCCACATCCTTCCTTCCAGGCAGGCTTGGGGTCTCCAGAGTGCAGGACTGGACCATCTGCTTGGCATGCAGGTCTTCCATCGGGGGTGGGGGTTGGGGGGTTGGGCTGGCAATGTGTCATCGTCCCCCGTCCGAAATCCTGGAGAGCTGCTGCCGGTCAGTGCAGGCTATGCTCAGGTTGATGGGTCACGGGACTGACTCTGTTCATGGCAGCTTCCTAGGAATGTTCCTCTGAAGTTCTTTAGCTGAAGAGGAGCAAGCTAACTTCTGCACCAGACCGACCATCAATTCTTTTCTTTAAGAGACAATGTGGAAAATCCTTGTTTAATATACAACAATGCAACAATGTATTTTTTTTTACAGAGAGATTTCATAATGCAGAAAAAATGGGATAGAATATATTATTTTTTTCTTCTATATTTGTGTAATTATTTTTTCTGTACATTATAGTAATATTTTAAAGGAAGCAATAAATGCGGAAGAAAAAAAATCTTTTCAGACTGATTTATTGCCATACTTTGACTTTCTGCCATGTGGCCCTGGAGAAGGCAGCATCCTAGGGTTGCCATGTGTCCTCTTTTTCCAGGACACGCCCTCCTTTTAGTGGGTTTGTAAAAGGAGAGTTGGCATAGCGACCCATAGTTAAAAGAGAAGTTGGCCAATGTGTCCTCTTTTTTGCTCTTCAAAATATGACAACCCTACGCTGCCCAGGAGGAGGAGCTCAGCTCCAAAGGCTCTGCAGACCTTTGGCGGTCTCAGGGCGCAGAAATGGCTCCTCTTTTTTTTTAAATGCCCCACAGATGGAGCCCTTAGGGGACACTGGAGCAGATTCCTTGGTTGCTTTTTTCATCCAGCAGTAATGGAATTTGTATTTCCTTATTTACACAAAAGAGCTGGACCATAAAGAAGGCTGGTCGCCGAAGAATTGATGCTTTTGAATTCTGGTGCTGGAGGAGACTCTGGAGTCTCATGGACTGCAAGAAGATCAAACCTATCCATTCTGAAGGAAATCAGCCCTGACTTCTCACTGGAAGGACAAATCCTGAAGTTGAGGCTCCAATAAGCTGAGGGCTGTTGCTCAAGCACATCACACGCCCTTGACACTTGGATCTTTATTAGGAACACAGGCACAAACGATGATGTGTGTTTGTATTTGCAAACTTCCCCAGTCTCTGTGCGGTGAAACTCCAGGGCTCCCAGGCAATTACCCAGGATCCAATTTCCTTGGAATAAAGTTACAGGTGGGTAGCCATGTTGGTCTGCCATAGTCAAAACAAAATAGAAAATTCTTTCCAGTAGCACCTTAGAGACCAACGGAGTTTGTTCTTGGTATGAGCTTTCGTGTGCATGCACACTTCTTCAGATACACTGAAACAGAAGTCACCAGATCCTTAAATATAGTGAGGGAGTGGGGAGGGGTATTACTCAGAAGGGTGGTGGGAATGGGTGATCAGCTGATAGGTGTGGAAAACCTGTTGACGACTCTTAAGGGCTGCAATTAGTCTTGCAGGGAAAGGCAAGGGGTGAGATGGCTAAAGATGGCTATGTTATGTATAATGAGATAAGAATCCAATGTCTTTGTTCAGACCAGGTTTCTCCATGGTTTTAAGTTTGTGATTAGTTGCAATTCAGCCACTTCTCTTTCCAGTCTATTTCTGAAATTTCTTTATTCCAATTTTCTTGGAATAAAGGAATTCCTTCGAATTTACTCACACCTACAACCTGAGTGTAGGATGGAGGGGCTCACAGCATTGACCCCCCCCCCGCAGATCTGCCCTCTCCATTAGTCGCAGCTTTGGCTCCGGCACAGAGCAGGTTGGTTTGGGGGTCTCCCATAACTCTCTCTGCCTCTTGCTCCCCATCCCTTGGCTGCTGCTCTTGCAACCCAGCTCCTTCTTTGGGGATGCTGAAGAGGGCACCCTATGGCCAGCGAAGGCCCTTGTCTTGCCAGGAAACTTCTGACCAGTTCAGAAAACTCCTGTGTTAGATTTTAACCTTTCCCTGGGTTCCCAGGAATAGGAAGGAACCTAGGGCGGGCACCATCCAGACCAACCCATCCCAAACCCACAAGTGAGTGTGTGTCTCAGCAAACTCCCACGAGCCTTCTGGTGCTCATTACTCTTGAGCCAAACAGCCCTTCCTTTCAAGCAGCTCAGAGAAGGAAGGAGCTTCCTCACAACCTTCTCCAAGGCCACCGAGCTGGAGGTAGAAGATAATCACACACAGCCGTAGAGCAACAAAGCCGCTGCTGTGTGTGTCATTCTTCAGTCACGCCCTGGACCCCCAGCACGAAGCTGCGGTTTGCGGAGCACAATTTGGGCACCTCTGGCATGCACTAACTGGCAGTGGCTGTCCAGGATTTCAGATGGGTGTGGGGTGTGTGTCTAGATACCGTGGGTTCCTTTGGGAGGGGTATAAATTAGAGAAATAACACTGAAGCAGGTGCCTCTGCCAACCACCCATAGCCCTTTGCCATTAAGGCGGAAATGTTCTGGAAGGTGTGCAGAGGAGGGCGGCCGAGGTGATCAAGGGTCTGGAAACCAAGCCTGATGAGGAACCGTTGAGGCCGTTGGGTTTGCTTAGGCTAGAGAAGAGATGGCTGAGGGGAGATGTGGGCTCAGGGAGCACAATCGATAGGTATAAGGGGCAACCTCTCAAAGTCCAGGAGGCTGGAAATTAGCAACTGGGATGTCCAGAACTGAACTCCCAAGAAGGGCTTAACTGCTGCTGAGCAGAGAGGAAGGCTCTCGGCACAAGGTGTGAGGAGTCTCCTCTATTCACTTGCCTATTCTTCAGGCGCTCTTTTACGCCACTTGAGAAGAGCCCACACCTCTGCTCTACACAAGTGGAAACCCAAGGTGGGTGGGAGAAATACAGCTTCTCCAAGTGCAATTCAGAGCAAAGAAACTGCGAGTGGGGAAAAGTATTGTGTACCACCACACATTCTCATCACCCTCTCCCAAAACCTTTTCTATCCTTCTGGCAAATCAAACGCCGCTGGGTTTGCACGCAGTGGTTCAGGCCTTTAACTGGACTGTGAGACATAAATGAAAATCCTTTGCTCTGTTGCACCATCTTTCTGAACTACCTACCTTCCCAAAAGGCACAGAAACAGTGCGCTTCACAAACTCACTTTCGGAGTTCTGCTCGGAGTTTTGGCTTCAAGGATATCCTGGCGACCTGGTCTTTTGTATCGCTTTTTAACGGCAAACAGAGAGGAGAGAATTGAAGTACAAGGCAAACGTAAAAGTACGTTCAGGTACCAAAGGAGGACGGTCAGACTTTTATTTCCAACAATAAATTTGGTCTAAGTACATAGCAGCAAAACTAGTCCCTACTGGGAGAAGCTTCTGGAGAAACCAAGAAAGCAACAGCTCTTTCCCTGCCGCTGAAGCCGGGGGGGGGGGGGAGGGAGGGGGGAGGCCCAGCCTCGACCCCAGGAACATCACAGTAAAAATACAGCTAGAACCAAGACAGCAATTCTTTGCATGCATCAGGCCCAGAGAGTCTCATCACGTTGAAGCAGCCAAACACAGATACCCCTGGAAGGCGGGCTCTCCTTCTACGGAGGTCTTCCAGCAGAGGTTGGATGGCCACCTGCCCTGGAGTTGAGGTTCCTGCATAGCAGGAGGCAGGAGGTGACCCTTGGGATTCCTTCCAACTCTGCGAACCTATAAAAGGACCAGCGTTAAAGAAGAAGAGAAAACAAGGGAGACGGCAAAGAGGAAACAGGCGTGTGAGTCAAGAGCGACGGAGGAAGGTTTGGCAAGAAAGATGCCCTGGAGAAGGCCCCTGTGTGAAGGAGACCTTCCCTGATTGTCAAGCCTGCAGCCGTGTGCTGCAAAACCTGGAGAATGTGTGTGTGTGTGTCAGAGTCAGTCAACGGGGACCTTTGTTGCCTACAGGTCAGGAGGAACGGTTGCGGCCCCCCCCTAACCCTAACCCTAACCCTCAGCAACCCTGAGTTTCTTTAGCTGGGAAATACCACAGTGGGCTTGGAGCACAATCAAGGCCGCCTCCAGCTGCTCCCGTCTCCACGCTGGCGTGGATTTCAAGCCAGGGAAGTCTGGACGTCTTCAACAGCTGGGCCTGACGTTCCTGAAGTCGCCTCCACTTCTTCCATCTCTTCCTTTTTCACCCAGAGGAAGGGGAGGTCCCCTACGTTCCGGACGTTGAGGGGCTTCTTCCCCGGCACCTCCCCACCCTGCAGCTCGCAACACTTAGTCCAGATGTTCACAATCATCTTGAGGGTGGAGGTGCGCTCCTCCAGCTCCTCCCCCTCGCTCTGCAGCAAGAGGTTCCCAAGTTCCTGGCTGAGAGACTGGATTTTGTCCCCCCGCTCCCCTGAGGCCGCCCCCACTGCCCCCAGCGGGCCCACAGAGTGCTCTGTAAACTCTAGAAGGTTCTCCCCCAAGGCAGAAAGGTGCTGGTATTCCTTCCGCCAGCGCTTGGCCACCATGGCTTCCCCCACCACCTCCCGGTTGGCCAGCAGCATGGACAGGATGTGGCGGCAGGGCAGTTGGTAGCGGCAATGGAAGTAGCAGTTGCAGCTCTTGCCGTCCCTGCTGACCTGGTGGGTGTCCTCCAGCAGCTGCACCGTGGTCTTGTACCTGGCGCAGGTGAGGAGCTGGACGGACTTCTGCACCACGTCCCACTCGTTCAGGCACAGCTGGTAGGCGACGTCTGTGCAGCTGTCCTGCAGGGCCGCCAGCATGGTGGCAACAGGCTTGGCTGGGCTGTATTTGGTGAACTGCTTTGGAGGCTCCTCTGCTGCGTTCCTGGGCAATGGCTGCCGCTGTGAGGCGGTACTGGAGCTGCGTTTCACAGCGGGCCGGGCCAGGACTTTCAGCTCCTGCATAAGGCCGCTGCGGCTGTCCTCCTCCAGGCTTGAGGGGCCCTGGGTCAGGTTCTCCAGGCCTTTGGTGTTGGAGCAGTCGGCGTACTCCACGAAGCGAAGGATGCTGGTCTCCAGCGACAGCTGGGTGCCGAAAAGGTGGGACAGCTTTTGAGTGACAAAGTCCAAGCTGTCGATGTAGGTGCTGCAGGAATGGAGGCCCTTTTTGGCATGCATGTACCAGAGCATCTCGCAGGAGAACCAGTTAGTCCGCAGGTACTTGTACAAGTCCTGGTCCACCAGCTGCCTCACCTGCTGGGACAACGCGTCCAGGTTCGAGGTGGAAGTGGAGAAGACGGCTTCCCTCAGGGCCAGCTTGAAGTTGTGCTTGAAGGAGAAAGAAGCGTGGGACTCCTTCAGCTTCTTCTCCAGGAGCTGCACAGTGTGGTAGACGGAGAGGAGGACCTGTGCCGAAGGGAAGAGCTCCTGCAGACTGGCCCGGTGGAGGAAGGACATGTCCATGAAGACCACCTTGACCTTCTGCCACTCGGGGTTGAACTCCTGGAAGACGGAGAACATCTTCCTCGTGTTCTCCTGCGTGTCCTCCTTCAAGATGGCAAGGTGGACCAACTTCCCCACCCTCTCCTTGCTCTCCACGAGGAATGCGTACAGGATGTGGCCCTTCTTGCTCTGGACCCGGTGTAGCAGAAGGCTCTCGGGGAACTTGACAAAGAGGCTCCTCATCTTGCTGGTCTGGAAGTTCAGCCTCTCCAGGTCCTGGTCGCTGCCAGCGCTGACGGAGGCCAAGGAGCCCAGGTCCACCCGCAGGAAGTTTTTCATCACTTCCGCGACTCGGAGGAAAGCAGAGTTGGAGGAGCCATCTTCCCCTGCCTGAGGAACCTCGGCTTCCTTGCGAGGGGAAGGCGGGAGCAGCGGAGGTTCGTCAGAGTCCACTTCGACCTCCACGCTCACGTCACTGTCCCTTTCACAGGCTTCGACCTCTGCAGGCTCCTCCCTGCGCAGCTTAGCTGGGGGGCTGCCGCGAGCTTTGGGGGGGCCAGGCAGCTTCGTCGCCATCCTGGTCCCAGGTGGGGCATTGGAGCTGATCAAGGAAGCCTTGGACTCCGTGTGGATGTGGTTGCCATTCAGCTCGCTGATCACCAGCCGGTCTATTTCCTCGTTGTATTGCAGGACGAAATACGCCGGGCATAAGCTAGATTGCTGCCTCCTCTTCCTGCTGGAGTCTCTCGATCGGGCGCAGCCAAACTTCACCTGCATAAACCTGGTGAATGGAAGAGAAAAGCGACATCAAGAGGGCCAGGCATTGCCCTGGCAGCCTAACTAATGGGATCATCAGGACAATCAGTGAGACAATGCCAAGGTTCCCTGGGATTATCATTCTAGGATTATTGTAAGTGATTAGTGGTAGAATAAACCTACTGGACCATCAAACCAAACCCTCATAACCGCAGCAGAAGTCCTATCTTTGATGTGGGAACTCTGAAAACGGCACCCACCCCCACCCCCCCGCCCGAGAGGCTGAAGCGCAGGCGTCCTTACGTAACGTCCTCGCGGATGTTGGTCCCGTTCTTGCGGTTGTGGAACCGGATGGAGACGCAGCTCCTCAAGCCGTACTGGAGCCGGTTCTCCTTCTTGTAGGTGCTGAAGCACTCCCGGAAGTCCTCGTAGTTCTTGAAGCAGGAGCCAAGCTCCATGGCTGCAGAGGGCGCCGGTGAAGGGTCAGGATGCTACCCAGAGGCCCGGGGGAGCATCTCCCTTAGCTGCCCTTCAGGATAACTGGGGGGGGGGTGTAGGGTTGGGGAGAAGGGAGTCCCCCCCCCCAAGGCCCCTTTCTCAACCCACCCAACTAAGGGAATAATGGTTTCGAGTGGGGGGGGGGTGGGCTTAACCCCTTCCTGCCTGGAAACTCCCAAAATCCACTCAGTCCCACCCAAAGGGAATAATGATTTCTCTCTTTTTTCCTGTGGGGAGAGGTGAAATAATGGGTTTTTTTTTGGGGGGGGGGAGCTTAACCCCTTCCTGCCTGGCCTCCCTCTACCGTGAGCGTGTGGCGCAATAACCCTCCTCTCTCTCTCTCTGCTTCCCCCTTCTCCCCTTTCCCTCCAGCTCCTTCCTTCCACAGCCGCCCTGCAGAAGGAGACCCTCTTCGCCCAGCGGCATCTCACAGGGGACGGAGGCCGCCCCTCGCAGGAGATCCACCAATCAGGGGCCGCGCCGCCGGATGGGCAGCCGCTCGGCCAACGGGGAGGCGGGGCTCCCTTTCACGAGACTAGGGACCGGCGAGCCGATTGGCCAATCGCGAGGCAGGCCCCGCCTCCGCCTCCGGAAAGGGAGCTTCTGGTTTCTGGACGCCGCGTCAGGAAGTGAGTGGGCGTGGCGACGGGCTGCCCCCCCCGCAGCCAATGAGAGCGAGCGAGGGAAGAGAGCGCTTCCGGTTTCCGACGGGCGGACTTCCGGCGGCCTCCTGTCACGTGAAAGTTCAACATGGCGTCGCCTGAAGACACCGGCCGGCCCGGGGCGAAGGGCGAGGGAGGCGGGGAGGAGGCCTCGCAGGAGGGCGACCTGCGCAGCGTCTTGGTCACGAGCGTCCTCAACCTGGAGCCGCTGGACTTGGACCTCTTTCGGTCAGCGGGGGCGAAGGAGGGCGGCAGGGGAGGGGGAGCGACACAGGCCGGGCCTTTCCGGGAAGCTGCCCCCTCTTCGTGCTGGGGGATGTGGACCTAGAATCTCGGAATTGTAGGGGTGGAAGGGACCCCCAGGGTCATCTAGCCCAACCCCCTGCCATGCAGGAATCTCAGCTGAAGTATCCCTGGCAGGGGGCCATCCAACCTCTGTTTCAAAATCTATAACAACAACAACAACAACAACAATTTATTATTTATACCCTGCCCACCTGGCTGGGTTTCCCCAGCCACTCTGGGCGGCTCCCAACCGAATATTAAAAACACAATACAGCATTAAACATTAAAAACTTCCCTCTCCAAGGATGGAGACTCCACCACCTGCCCAAGGGAGATCCTTCCACTGCCAAGCAGTTCTTACTGTCTGAAAGTTTTTCATGAGGTTTATTCAGAATCTCCTTTCATGCAATTTGAATCAATCGGTTCCTCCCCTGCAGAAAACAAGTTTGATCCACCTTCCATGGGACAGCCCTTCAGATATTTGAAGATGGCCGTTGTATTGAGATCTCAATCTTCTCTTCTCCAGGTTTCTGGAAGGTTTCTTCCCCTCTTGCAGCACCAAATGGCACTGAAACTCTTATGTCTTTGGTTGTTTGATTTTTTTTTTAAAGCCTCCCTTTAAATTTTTGTCTGCAATTAGGATTATAAGACAGCTGCTTATCGGCGCTTCTGCCTGTAGGGGTCTCTGTGAGAACAGGACAGTGGGCTTGATGGGCCTTCTTTCGCCTGATCCAGCAGCCAGGCTGTACTTCTATTCCCACACCATTAAGAAAAAACAAAGGCAACAGTGTAATCAAAGTCTTGCTGATGGATTCATATCTGTCTTGCAAACAAATGAAACAAAAATGGTCACCTCACAAAAAGTGGTAAAGCCCAAGTATGTCTCTGACGGGTGACAACTTGAGTGGGTGGCTTTGCCCTTTGAAAGCCACACCCTTGGTCTGGAATAACACAAGAAACAAAATGGGCTCTCTTGCTTCCCTGTCTTTTCTGAAAACAAGCCAAGTTTCCTGCTGGGAATTTGGGAGAAATTCAAAGATCCTGGGCCCTGACCCCAGATAGTTGTGAGAGTGGGCTGCAAGGTTCTGATTTGCAATGCAGAAAACAAGAACTATGTGGGCCTGACATGACTCCACACTATTCATCTTGTCCCCACAGGCCACCCCATAGTATGCTAAAAAAGCAAAAACAAAAAAACAAGCAGGAATCAGGGCAGACAGAAAGGTGCCATCTTTTTGGGAATAACCTCACTTTGTTGTCTTTCTCCTAGTGGGAGGCACTACTGGGTGCCAGTCACACAGCGACTCTTTGGTGGGCAGATAGTGGGCCAGGCCTTGGTGGCAGCTGCAAAGGCTGTGAGTGAGGATGTACAAGTCCATTCGTTGCATTGCTACTTCGTAAGAGCAGGTAACAACAGGTTCTGGGAAAGGAGGGGGTGGAAAGGGTGGAGTTATTGAACAGCGCCTTATAAGCAGACCCTGGTAAGCTGCAGAACTGGCAGAACTCTCACAGCTACACCCAAAGTGTTGCCAGTGGCCAGGTAAAGCTGCAAAGGAAGCTCACAGGCAAGGTTTGATGGACGGAGGTGGCCATTTGTGGCTACTGGGCCTCCACATCGAATCACCCAAGGGAGGCTCTTTCTGGTCACACAGATTCCACTGCTGGAGTAGATGGGCCTCTTGCCTGATCCAGAAGGCTCTTCTTACATTCTTAGCTCTACTCTCTCTCTCAGCACCCCCCCCCCAAAAAAAACCCAGTAAATACAATTACTCATTGTAGCTGTGATTCCCATTAAATCCTCAGTGCAGCATCTAAGTACTACCTACTTTTTTTTTTGCCTTAAGCCTGCTGCTTTTAGTGGATGATGGTTTGTGTGCGTTGTTGGCCACTGGGGGACGCTCTTGCTTCTCCTTGCAGGCCCAGACATGCCACATCTTAGCAGGCAGAGTGTCCCTAGAATCATAGAATCTAGAGTTGGAAGAGACCACAAGGGTCATCCAGTCCAACCCCCTGCCAAGCAGGAAACACCATCAAAGCATTCCTGCAACAGCAGCTGTAAGTAAGGGTGGTGGCATCAGACCCAGTTCATAATCTTTGGCCTGACTGGGACTGAAAACAACAGCAAGGAAATCCTGCACCTTGTCCCCTCCCACTTCAGAATCTGCTGCTGCTCCCACCAGCCCAGCCGTGCCCACCCCCATTTCACTGTCATGCTCCTACTGTTATTCCGGGGCACAGCCCAGAAGCTGCCTGAGCACTGCTCTTCATCTCTGGGATGGGCGGGGTGTGTGTGGAGAGGAGATAGAGAAGAAACCAAGAGAGCGAGTGCTTGCTTGCCTAGCAGCCATAATGCTCCCATCGCTCTCCCTTTCCTGGGGTGGCAAGTGAGCTGACCGAAGGCGCTTCCTGCTTCCAGGGGACCCCACGGTGCCGGTTCTGTACCAGGTGGAGCGCACTCGCACAGGGAAGAGCTTCTCGGTGCGGTCGGTCAAGGCCATCCAGCATGGGAAGCCCATCCTCATTTGCCAGGCCTCCTTCCAGCAGGACCAGCCCAGCCCCGTCAAGCACCAGTTCCACATGCCAGACGTGCCCCTTCCAGAGGAGCTGCTGACCCAGGAAGAGCTAATCCAGAAGTACCTGCAGTGAGTGGCACGGGGTCCCCACCCCTCTCCCAGAAGACAGTCCGCTTAGCGATAGACATAGAGAAGCTGAAGGCTTCCCGAGGCAGAAGTTGCCAGCCTGGCCCTTGGCTCCTGCCTTCGTGGCTGGAACAGACCCACCCAGCTGTGATGTGGGGAAAGTGTGTCCTCCAGGGGGGCAATGGGTTTTCCTGGAGCAGCTGCACTCAGATCAGCTCTGCGTTTGCTCGCAGGTCGGAACTCCTCTGGCTCTGCCGCAGCTCCAGCAGACCTGGGTTGGCCAGGCTATTCTATGGAACTCCCTCCCACAAGAGGCAGTGGTGGCCACCAACTTGGATGGCCTTGAAAGAGGATCAGGAGGTGAGGGCTGTCAGTGGCGACTAGCCAGGATGGAAACTGCAGGAGGGGAGAGGGCTCTGCCTCTGGCCCATGAGAGCGTCTACCCAGTGCTGTTTTTTCTAGAAAAAGAGGTGCCGGAGCTCACCATGAACACCTCCCTTGTTCTCTTGTAAGAAGGCTCCAGTGAGTTCTGGTGGGAAAAAGCCCTGCTTCTACCAGTGTCGCTTGGTATGCCTGGCTGAGCAAGTGAGAATGAGGCCCAACATTTCAGGAGCCAGATGCTGTAGGGGCTGCAGCTCCATCCCTGCCTGGGACCAGTGGGCAAAGGCTGCCTGCTCGCCTGCAATGGCCACCCCCTTCTGCCCCCAGCCAGCTCACTCCTTGTGTCTGCTCTTTTTTCAAAGGGACCCAAACCTTCTAGACAGATACAGGCAAGGACTCAACAAGATGCTGGCCCAAGAAGTTCCCATTGAGATTAAGCCAGTGAACCCCCCAGACTTCTTCCACCGGAGACCGCAGGAACCCAAGCAGCTCTTGTGGGTGAGAGCCAGGGGCCACATAGGTAAGCTCCTTGGTGCCTGCCCCCCCTTTCCCTCGTGTTAGCATCCCAGGGATTGGTCAGAGGCCCAGAAAAGTCCTCTAAATCAAGTATCAACGTGAATCTGCATCCTTTTGCTTGAATCAGTATTCAGTCTATTTTCTTTTACAGAAACTTAAAAACAAAAAACAAAACCCAAACACACATTTTGTTGTAGGAGAGGAGAATTATGAGGTGGGGAGGGATGTGTGGAACATGCAGGCTCCTGCCCTGGAACTCTAGAGCTTTGTCTCTGGAGAGATTGCTGCATAACACTGAGGCCTAGGAACTTGCTCTGGGAGATCGTTTGGGTCTTTCAAGTTTGCCTAGGGCTGCGCCGCCTACTCCCCAGCTCCTACAGGGGCACCCAGCACCCCTCTTACCCCTTCAGCAGGCTCTCTGCTACCCACCCTTCTGCGTCTTGCTCTCTCCTTCAGCCAGCGATGTCTGTTTTGCAGGCGAATGTGACATGAAGCTGCATTGCTGTGTGGCCGCCTACATCTCGGATTACGCCTTCCTGCGGACGGCCCTCTTCCCCCACCAGCACTACAGGATCAGCTTCATGGTCTCCCTGGACCACTCCATGTGGTTCCACGCCCCCTTCAGGGCCGACCACTGGATGCTGTACGAGTGCGAGAGCCCCTGGGCAGGTAGGTGCCAGGTAGGGAGCATGGGTGGGCTGTGCGGGGAAGAGACGCCCGAGGGCTGTTCTGCGTCACAGCAGACAGTCCTCAGCCACCGCTCTCCTCCTCCTCCTCTCTCTGACACGCAGGGGGGTCCCGGGGCCTCGTGCACGGGCGCCTGTGGCGCAGGGACGGCGTCTTGGCTGCCAGCTGCGCTCAGGAAGGCGTCATCCGTGTGAAGGAGCAGCCCTCCGGCAGCAAGCTGTAGCGAGGAAGAGCGCGGTCCTGCTTGGAGGCGCGGCCCTCGTGGACCTGGGCAGGACCTGCAGGCCTCATGCCGGAACGGCAGCAGCTCTTGAGCCAGATGGAAGCCAGCTGGTCTGGGCAGCATTTGCACAGAGACCCACAAACAGAAGCACTGACGAGCATCCTTTTTATTGGGCGAAGGGAGTTACAAGACTGGCCCTTGACTTTCTCTATCGCTAATAAAGGGGTGGCAGCCCCTCCCTCCAAAGCTCTGGTCTCCTGAGGCTGCAAGGGGAGGGAGGGACCTGGTTTCCACCCCATTTCCCTTTGACGCCCTGCCCCATTGCAAGAGGCGGGAGCAGGCAGCCCCTCATCCCAGGAAACCACTCTAAAAGCTTCCCTTTTTCAGCTTGGGGGCTGGAACCTCAGCTCCCCTCTCCCCAGTAGGCTGGAACTCCCAACTAGCAGCAACAGCAGCACCCACCTCTGGGGACCCCCAGGCTTCCACTTGGGGGGAGGAGCTGTACCCCTCTGCCTACATGGCAGGCAGGTGCTGCTGCTATCCCTTTCCCTCATCAGGCATTCAAGTATTACAAAGAAGTCCCTTTCAGAAGACAGGGAGGCATCTAATTCCTCTACGGAGCCCCAGATAAACAGCCCCAGAGGCTGTTCCTTGCAGGAGGGACGAGTTCACTGTGCCCTAAAACAATGTACCAGTTTCTGCCCATGATCCAAAGTGAAGCCAGCCGGCCTCCTCAGGGCAGGGGCTGCTTGATGAGCAGTTCCTTCAGGGTGGGCGGGTGCATGTCCGCCCCACCGGCCTCCTGCAGCCGCTGCAGCCGGGCCTCGGCCTGGCGCTTGTCCCTGCCCAGCACCCAGGAGAGGCGGATGTGGGCCTGCAGGAAGGGGGCCAGCAGCGGGTGACTGTCCTGCGCCTCCAGGAGACACAGGGCCCGTTCGCAGGCAGCGTGCGCCTCCCCGGCCTGGCCAAGCTCCTGGTGGCAGACGGCCAGGCCGGCCAGCGTCAGCAGGAAGTGGCCCGAGCGGCAGGCGCCCAGCCTCTCCTGCAGCTGGTGGGCGTTGGCCCAGGCCGCCAGGGCCTCCGGGTACCTCCCGGAGCACGTCAGGCTCTGCGCCGCCTGCAGGTCGCGCAGGAAGAAGAACTCCAGGTAGTCGGCCGAGCGTCGGATCTCCGGCAGCGAATGCAGGTGGGACAGGAACTGCTCGAAGGCGCGGCTGCGCTTGGCGATGGTCTCGGCCGCAAAGTTGCGCCGCAGCCGCTTCCGGGGGAAGGAGACGCCCGCCATGTCGCCGCAGAAGCGCCGGCGCAGGTGCCGGTTCAGCCGCTCGAAGTCAGAGTAGCGGCGGGAGATGCAGGCGGGCGCTTTGTCGAACTGCCCCGCGCGGATCAAGTAGACGGTGTAGAGCTGTGGGGTGGGACAGGGCAGGGGCAGCGGTGAGAGGGGCTGCCCGGAAAGGGACAGAATCCAGTAACCCCCTCCCCGCCCCGCAGCAAGACAAACAGGGAGGCATGCCCCTCTCCCTGCCTCCCCCCTTCCGCTGGCAGTTCCCCAAGCAGCAAGGAAAGGGCTGGGAAAGCCAGGCAGCTGAAGCAGCAGCAGCAGCAGCAGCCACGGGGAAGTTACCTGAGGCTCTTCTGCCCAAAGCGCGGCAGCACAAGGGAAAAGAGAAAACAGTCAGGGCCAGGCACCCTGCAAGACACCCCCCACCCACCCTCCCAATAAGGCATGGTGGGTGCGAGAAGAGGCAACTCCAGTCTTCCTCAGAATAATAATAAATTAATTTATTTATACCCTGCCCATCTGGCTGGGTTTCCCTGACAACTCTGGGCGGCTCCCAACAGAATATTAAAAACACGATAAAAAATCAAACATTAAAAACTTCCCTAAACAGGGCTGCCTGCCTTCAGATGTCTTCTAAAAGTCAGATACAGTGATGCCCCGCTAGACGAAAATAATTAGTTCTGCGAATATTTTCGTCTAGCGGTTTTTTTGTCTAGCGAAGCGGCAATGTAAACCGAGGTTTTCGCTAAACGGAAAAAAACCCACCTTTGCCTAGCGAGTTTTTCGTCTAGCGAGGCATTCGTCTAGAGGGGCACCACTGTAGTAGTTTATTTCCTTGACATCTGATGAGAGAGCGTTCCACAGGGCGGGTGCCACCACCGAGAAGGCAGAGGAGGGGGGGGCAGGCAAAGTCTGACTGCCCCCTTTTTTTCTCCAGGTCGTAGAGCTGGAACTGCCTCAGGGGCAAGGGGGACACCAAGAACACCTGTACATGGGCATTTGGCTGGCTTAAGGCCAGGAGAGGCAGTTTCTCTCTGCAATATATCTCCCCCCCCCCCGCCTGCTAGATGTTGGGCTCTTCTCCCGTCTTGCTTTTGCTGTCCCTCCAATCCCAGGTTCTTTCCCAGGCTGGGGGGGGGGTTTGTTTCCTTCCTTTGCCCCCCCCATCTCACTCACCACGTACTTGGAGTTCTGCTCGCTGACCACGTTGGCGCTGGTGACCTCGAACAGGAGGCGCTGGGGCACGAAGCTGCCCCGCGATTTCCTCCAGAGCTCCTGCAGCTGCCGGGTGAGCAGGTTGCTGCCCCTGCGCTCCGTCGGGGGGCTGTGATCTGCAGCAAGGGAGGGGGGCAGAAAAGGAAGAAAGCAGATGTCAAGCTCTGGGAGTGGGGGGGGGGGAGGTCCCTGCTTCCTGGTCTGCAAGAGCTCGAGCTAAAGATTTGGTGACTCCTGTTTCTGGCATGGAGAAGAGCTGGGACCAAACACAGAAGAAGAACCTGCAGGATCAGGCCATCTTCTCACAGGGGCCAAACGGTGGCCCATTGTAGGAAACCCACAAGCAGGATCTGAGCACAAGAGCCACACTCTCCACTCCTGAGGTTTCCAGCAAGTGGGATTCAGAAGCAATTCTTCCTCTGACCATGGAGGGAGAGCAGAGCCATTGTGGCTGGTTGAGAGCCCCCTCCTCCCCCCTGAATTTGTACTTTTAAAGCCACCCAAGTTCTAGTGTTCTGAGAGAGGAAGGCAAACACTTCTCTCTCCACTTTCCCTGCTCTGCATCACTTCCATAAACGTCCGCCATGTGACCTCTTGCTCGCCTTTTCTCTAAAAAGCCCCTTTCTTCATAGGGGAGTCCCTCCACCCCCTGGATCCTCTTGGCTGCCCTTCTCTGAACCTTTCCCAACTCCACAGCATCCTTTTGGGGGCGAGGCGACCAGAACCGTGCACAGTGTTCCAGTGTTCCGTAGCGTCGCACCTGTGAGCGATCGTCCTGCAAGGGAGCTAGTTGCTTCTGAAGACGTTGAGCCATGGCTGGCGTCACCCACTCCTCCCTCTCCTGACTCGACACACCTGTGAGGACTGGGAGAGGGAGGGCCCCTTGGCCCCTACCCGTTTAGGGTGCAGGCAGTTCCCTGGACTGCAAGCCCCTGCCCAGCAAGCTCTCCTATGCCATTCGGGGGCCACCTGCACACTGACCATGTGCCCACACAGCCACCCTCTCTGCTGCCAGATCCAGGGACCTACCAGCGTCCTCCGTGGCTTCGCCCAGCAGGTCTGGCTCTGGGGGCTGCCCTTGCCCAGCCACGCCAATGTCCTCATCCTCCTCTCCCTCCTCCTCCTCATCGTTGCTGGTGAAGCTCAGCGTCCCACTGAGCCGCGTGGAGAGGCCCTCTGTGTCATCCTCCAGCTCGGAGCTTTCTGGGAACTCTTCCGCTTCCGAGCTGCAGCCTGCCAGCCCGTCCCGCTCGCCCTCTCCGGTCAGCGCATGCCGCAGGCGGTGCAGGATGCGGGAGGCCATGGAGATGCGGGGGGGGGGGAGCCCTGCAGGGAAGAAGAGGCAGTTCTGGCTCTGGGTTGGTCACTCTCAGCAGCAGGCCTCCCCCCCCCCCACACACACCATGGGGCAGGGGTTTCCCTAGTGGAAGCCAGTTTCTCTGCTTCCCTCTTTAGCACTTCCTTATACTGTATATATTACTGGCTTCTCAACAAACACAGAAAGTGAAAACATAAGAAAAAGAAAACAAAGACTTAAACCCATAAAGCATCACACCCAAAAGGACAAAGTACAAAGAAGACCCAGCACAGCTTCAAAGGGGGATAGTAAAAGTATTGACTCATGCAAAGATTCCCTGCACAAATAATAAAGATTCATAAAAATAAAAGTATTCTCTGCCTGCGAGTTCCATCATTATTGTGTATGAAGGTTCTACATAGTCCTAAATGAGCCAGACATTTGCATGGGCTGATGGCACTGAGCTTCCACATGCTGCAGTCTCTCTGTAAGAAATAAGACCACGCCATACATTTTACAAACGGTGATCTAAACTCTGCCTTTTAGATACTCAAGAAGGGCAGTTTGCCAAACTCTTGAATACCAGCAATCCAAACTATTAAGATTAAAGGTCTTCCCAGCCTGCGAAATAAGTTCTTTCTGAATCCCGTTCTGTTTCCATATGCAGGCTTCACAGCGCCAGGTGGAAAGATGGGAGTAATAGTTTGCTTAGTTATCCAAGAGAACTTGGCAAACCCCCTTTCCAAAATTCAGCCCCGTTTGAGAGGCCCCTCCAACATGGTGAAGATGTACCTGGATGCACAAAGGAGAAAAATGGTGGATTAAGGCACCAGCCGTGGACTAACTTGAGAGACAGCTCTCCAGCTTGAGCTGACGGAGACCTGTATGGAGTCTTGGCCCACAGGCCATTCTGTGGCACTTCCTTTGTGACCCACCTCGGTCCTCTTGCTCTCTGGGCCCGCAGGCTGCTGTGGTGGCCACCGCACCAGCTAAGGAAGGAACCCTAACAGATTCCTCAAGCTGCCCCCACAAAGCTTAAGAGGCACCCCTTCTGCCTCAAAATAAACACACTGAGTATAAACGCTTGCTAAGGGAAGACTGAAACTGCTCTTGTCTTGGGACAAAATTTAGTTCAATTGGTTCAACAAAACTGACGAACTTGATCCAGGGAGATCAGCTTTTCAAAGTCTGACAGAGATCAAGAGTCTTAGGTTCCACACTGAGTAACGACTTCACTGTTCAGTAAATTCTTAATGTGGTGGATGGCCTTGATGAAGGGATCGCAGGTTCCCAATGTCTGGTTTAAAGTCTCTTAGCAGGCAGACATCTTAAACCATCACTTCCAGTGCCTGCTCCCTCACCTCTTGGCACCCCCTAGGTAACCCTGCAGCCCCCCCCCCCAGCGGGCAGTATTGTCCACTTTGGGAGCCAGTGACCTATAGGAAACGGCTGAGTGAGTCATCTGGAGGTTTGCTGGGCTGCGGTGTCACCTGTCAGCAGGTGACAAGCAGCTCTACCTCTTGTTTCTGCCGTTAAGCCAGGGAGGTGATAGAAGTTCAGAACAAGAAGTTTCTGGAGCTGTTTGGGGTGGATGACAGGGATGGATTTGGGTGGGGAGACCCACTGATGTGGGTGCACTGATCTGGAGGGAGTTGTGCAACCTGTCTTACATGGGAGTTGCATGGGGGGGTGTTAACGTGGTTTGGGGATGGTCTTGGATTTGGTACTCTTGGGGCAGGAATCGGTGACCAGGGGTGCTTTTTACCAGCTTCTGGAGAAAACGGGGCTCTCTGTGTGATACCAGGCTAAGTGACTGTAATGCAGGGCTAGGCAGACTTCCGGCTTGTGGGATCTGCTCTGTGGTTTTGCTGGAACTCCACAATCCACCAACCAGAGCCAGCTGCAAAAAGGTCTCTCAGGGAATGGATCCCGTTAGCTACTGTTCTCCATAAGCCTTGCACTGGAATTATCTGTGCAGAGAATTGCAGATCTTGCACCTGATCAGGGATTTTTGGAATGCAAAACCCTCAAGAAAAGGCAGCCAGCTGGCATCCATATTTTACGGGAAAGAAACGTGGGGTGAAAAGTGAATGACCCTCATATAGTTTTTACTTGCTATGCTTATATTATTAGAAGTCAGTTAATCCCTCAAAGGTCCACCAGCAGATCCTGGTTTGCCTTGTGCCCACTCCGGACACTACGATGCCC
Source organism: Lacerta agilis (assembly GCF_009819535.1). Lineage (NCBI taxonomy): Eukaryota > Metazoa > Chordata > Lepidosauria > Squamata > Lacertidae > Lacerta > Lacerta agilis. The sequence goes on along the minus strand of NC_046317.1, from coordinate 94,645,876 downwards.
ACTCTGCCTTGGAAGACAGTTTGGAAACACCAACTTCACAGATTCATCAAACCTCAGAATTGCAGAGCTGGAAGGGACCCCCAAGGGTCATCTAGTCCAATGCAGGAATATGGCAGCGAGAGCGCCCCACCAATTCTGTACAGTTACATGGCCTGCCTCCTTCGTTTGGGGACCCAATCTAAAGCTTGAATTTTGGCTTCTAAAGCCTTAAACTCAGAGGTGAGGATCCTGCGGCCCTGCAGGTGTTCTTTGGGCTCCCGCTCCCATCAACCCAGCCAACATCTGGAGGGCTGCAGGTTGCCCTGTCCCGCCCTGTGCCCCCTACAAGCCTGCCTGGGCTTTTGCATTCGGCCAAGGAGGTCCTGTGCTCCATCCTGCCTGTGGGAGAAAGAAAGCTGCCGGATGCCAGGGTCGGGGTCTTGGGGTGTGTGTGTGTGTGTGTGTGTGGCAGCGGCTGCCCTGCAATTAATGGTGCTCTTGCGCACACTCCCCCAGCCTGGTTTCGAAAGTTTTTGACAAGAATATGCCAACCATTTTCATTTCAGTCTGCTCTGCATTAACTGCTGCTTTATTAATAACGGCTGTTGATTGCTGCTCCATTTTAAGGGGCTGTCACGTGGTCTTAACTGGACAATTGCTTATTTTTAAATATTTTGTTACCGTTGTGTTTCTCATGGTGCCTTGCGCACTATTTTGGAGGGGCAACTGTGACCTAAAAAAAGGTGATTTCGAAAGCCCATAATAATTAGAGCCAGTGCAGTGTACCGGTTAAGGTGTTGGACTAGGACTTGGGAGAGCCAGCGGCGTAGCAAGCCCAGATTGTAACTGGGGCGAAATTTTTTTTTGGCACCCAGTACGGACTGCGCATGTACGGAATGCCACACATGCACAGTCTGTCCGTGCTGCTGCTCCCGCAGCAACCTTACGAACCGCCCAGTGAGGCTTTTTACCGGGCGGTGGGGCTTGGCTTGGGAGTCGCGGGGGGGCGTACTGTCACCCCCCTCCAGGGTGGCACACGGGGCGGCCCATTCCTAATGCACCCCCTCTCAGCCTGACCCACTTCACAGGGTTGTTGCGGGGATTAAACAGGGAAGAGGGGAGGGCCACGCCCCCCCCCCCTTGAGCACCTTGGAGATACAAATGCAATGCAACAAAATGAAACAAGATGATGAATCTTTAGTTTGTGGGGGTTTTCTTTATATATATAAAAATATAATTTTCGTTATAGTTTCTGTTTGGCAATTTAAAAAACTCAATTTTACATCCTTAAGTTATCAAGGACTTCTTCTCTATCCATGGTTCGCTTTGCATATCATAAATCGCTGTGTTTTTACAAAAACCAAAGCATTCAGTATTTCCTCATTGCATCCGTCAAAACTTATTTACACTGTTGAATTTCTCTTAATGCTGCCAACGCAGTTGTGGGCCTTTTCTGCGCTTTGTTTTGAAAGCCAGAGAGAGGGTCACTCTGCAGAGGGTACAGACTGGATGCAGAAGGGAGGGAGGAAGAAAGGGAAGGAAGGAAGGAAGGAAGGAAGGAAGGAAGGGGCAGCCTGGAGAGAAGAGGGAGCAGCTGCAAGCCAGAGCCAGCCTGGGCTGGGCATCCTGCCTGGCATGGGAGAATGCCCGCCCCATGCACACCCAGCAAGGAACAGCAAAACAAGGCTGGCACTCAGCACCCTCCCGTCCCCAGAGTTTCAAGGTTCTTGTCCCAAGGGAGCAGCTGGGCACTGAGCACCCACAGGGGCAACCTGGGCACCCGCAGGTGAGGGAGGGCGCGCCCGCCTCTTCCAGGCCACCACCATCATTTTATTTGCATGCCGCCTTTCCATAGTTAAAGCAATGCTCCAGGCGGCTTGCAACATGACAGGGTTTACATAATTACAAACAGACCAGAAGTCATAAGCAATAAAGAGAACACACGAAAGTCCAGCCCATCTTGCTCTGGGGGGCAGGTGCCAGGGCGGGCCTTGCCCTCTCTCCCCCACCAGGGACAAGGGAGCACGAAGGTGGGTGACTGGGGGCGCAAGCAACCCCCCCCCGCGCCCCACTTTCTTCGAAGGGCAGCTCAGGCATTGCCAAAGGCGCAGGGGCGCAGGCCTGCCCTAGAAACCCTCCGCCCCAGAAAGCGCGTGCGGTCAGTCGGCAGGGGGCACTCTGCACATGCTCCGGGGCACCTTTCGCGCAGCCCCACCCATTGCAGGCCCGAGCCGCGGCCCCGTCCGGAAAAAGGTCCGGGGGCTTGGCGGCGGGCGAGGACACCCGAGGGCGCTCGGGCGGCGAGGAAGATTGCGCGCAAAGGGATGCGCGCTCTGCACATGCCCGGAGGAAGCGCGCTCGCAGCTCGCCCCGCCGCAGATTAAGCCCGGCTTGGAGGCCCAGGCTGGGGGACCCCCCCGCCCTGTCTCCCCAGGCTCTTGGCGAGCGGGGGGGGGGGCGAGCAGTTCCCCGGGAGCCGCTCACCTGGAGGCAAAGGCGGGCTGGGGGCGTCGGTGTCTCCGTCCTCCTCCTCCTCCTGCGATGGCCGCTCGGGCTGCGGCTCCTCCTCCTCCTCCTGCCGCCGCCTCCTGGCTCTCCCTCCGCCGCCGGCCTCTCCCTCTTCTCCCCCCGCGAGCCGGGAAGGAAGCGCCGCCCCCGCCGCGCCCACCCGGGAGCCGGGAGAGACGTCCGCCCCGACGGGCTCCCCCTGCAGCCTTTCCCGGGGCGTCCCTTGGAGACGGCGCGGCGACGGGGCTCCCATCGGGGCGAAAAAATCACGGAACCGCCCTGAGATTTGCGGAGGGGGGGCGCAGCGCAAATGCAACCAAGGGATTCAATGGCACGGAGGAGCTGCAGGGTTGGAAGCACAGGCGCCAATTCCCTGGGTGCCCCCCGAGCACCCACAAAATTCCCCACAAATTTCAGTGCCAGGGCCATGCACGCTGCCTGGCACCCACGGCCCCGGGGCCAAGCTGGCGCTCCTGAATGGACGGGACCCCGGCCCGGGGGTCATGAACAGGGCTCGAGACGCATTTCCACCTTGCGTAACTTACCTGCCTTTTCTCCCTGAGATCAGTCACTCTCTTGTGACGCCTGAAAAATAGAAGCAGAAGCTTCCTTATGGCAGGAGGGGCCCTGCATGGAGGGCGGGCAGGAAGCTGATGAACCGGACTGTCGTCCACAAAAACATACGCAGCAATAAATGGGTTTTTCGAAGTGCCCTAAACCTTGGATTGTTTTCCTCTAAATTTATTTATCTTACTGCATCTCCAAGGAGCTCCAGGAGGGTCTCCCCTCCTCGTTGAATCCTCACAATAACCCTGTGAAGTAGGTTAGGCTGAAAGGGAGGGACTGGCCCAAGGCCACCCCCATTAGAGCTGATGATGATGATGATGATGATGATGATGATAATAATAATAATAATATATACCCCACCCAAATAGCTGGGTTTCCCCAGCCATTCTGGGCGGCTTCCAGCAAAATATTAAAATATAATGATTCAACAAATATTAAAAGCTTCATGGCCAGGTGGAGGCTCAAACCCTGGTCTCCCAGGTCTTAGTCTGATGCTCTAATCACTACACCACGCTGCCTCACCACACTTCCAACAGGTGAGGTACCTGCCTTTCTCTTGAGTACACCAGTGAGCCTCTATAGATAATATTGTGCTTGGAGAATAGTTTTTCTCCTCCTAGCACTTGAACTTGTGGCCACCCAGTGAAGCTGACGGTTGGAAGATTCAGGACAGAAAAGAAAGCAATTGTTCACATAGCTCCTAGTTAACCCATGGAACTCCCCCCCCCCAATAGGAGGCCTTGATGGCGTAAAAGAGAATTGGACAAATGTGCAGATAAGGCTACTAGCTAGGGGGGCTCTTTTCTTCCTCCCCTTTCAGTTGCCGTGTGCACCTTGAATAAACAGTTCAGGTCCTGCTTTGGGCTTCCCATAGAGGCAGAGTTGGCTGCTGTGAGAACAGAGGGCTGGCTAGAAGGGGCTTTGGCCTGATCCAGCAGGCGGCTCTTACGCTCGTAAATTACAATGATCGTACAACTTCCTTTGTGAATGTTGAGGTTCGCTGTTGGTTAAACAACCGTGTCCCTGGGTGGCCTTCTCCTGCCTCCACCCTTCTTGTCAGGTGTCACTCAGCTGGTTCCTCCTCCTTCCCATCTTAACTTCTGCCTGCCTTTTGGGTGCACTTAGGGTGGTTGTGGAAAGGCTAGAAACGCCCTGAGAGAATATTTGGGGCAATGGGGGTTTAATGGACAAATCAGAGCATGTTAAAAGGTTCTCGGGTGCCCTTCAAGAAACTTCCACCTGCAGATGAGCCTCCACCTGAAGCAGGTGGACGGGGGCACAGACTTAGAAGGGGCCCCACAAAGGCCATCTTGCCAAGGGCTCCTCAAACCTGGAGTTGGCCTTGTGGGAAATGGTGTCTCCATTTCCCACAAAGACCCCCCCCCCAAAAAAAAATCTTTCTGCGCTGAGTAAGGGGATGGAGTGGCTCCTCTTTGCAGAAAAGGTTGCCGTGTTTGGGACTTTTTTGTCCAGGGAAAGGGTGAGCAAGAGGCCACATGATAGAAGTTTCAAATTCCTGCCGTGGATGGAGAGAAGTTTTCCTCCCTCTCTCCTAACACTGGAACCGAGGGGCACCCAATGAGTGTCGGGAGATTCAGGACAGAGAAAAGAAACGACTTCTTCACGCAGCACAGAGCTAAACGGTGGAATTTGCTTCCCCAAGCAAGTCCTCATGGCCACCACCTTGGAGAGCTTTAAAAGAGGATTAGGCAAATTCATGGAGGGGGAGAGACTGGCTCTCAAGGGCTCCTGGCCAGGATGGCTCCACAGCTGGTGAGCTGGAAACTGCAGGAAGGGCCACCGTGAGAAGCAGAGCTGTCAACCCTCCCTGCTGTTCCCCACTGCTATGCAGCCAGGAGCTTCTAACATTCTTACATAAATCTGTAAAACTCCTCATATTGGAGAGGCAACATAGAATCGTAGAATTGGAAGGGACCCCCAAGGGTCATCTAGGCCAACCCCCTGCAATGCAGGAATCCCAGCTGAAGCATCCATGATGGATGGCCATCCAACCTCTGCTTAAAAAGGAAGGAAGGAAGGAAGGAAGGAAGGAAGGAAGGAAGGAAGGAAGGAAGGAAGGAAGGAAGGAAGGGTGTTTCCAGCCACCCTCACCCGCTCCCATTAGAAGCCTGGCAAATTGCTGCAGGAGAGGGACTGTGAGTAACAATATCATTGATGTCTCCAGACCAAGGGGAAACTCTCAAGCTCCCTTGTCATTTTTGTTATTGTTAATGTTGTTTATGCAATCTTGCTATATTTATAGTTCTGAATTGTTGTTTCCCCCCATGTTATTATATTTGCTATTGAGTTGTTTTGATGTCATTAGGAAATTCTTTTTGCACTGTTTGGTGTTGAAATGCATTTAGGTTTTCTTTGCTGCATGCCTCTTTCAGCATTATTTTTTTGCGAGCAAAGAAATGAAATAATTATTACTGCATTTTTCCGCGTATAACACGTCCCCGTGTATGAGACTATTTTTGGGGACTCAAACTTATGAAAATGCACCACACTATCCGTGTATAAGTCGACCCCTTATTTTAAACTTCCAAAATTTAGGGAAAAAAATATAGTCTTATACACGGAAAAATACGGTATATGCATGGCTGCACTTTGACAAGAGCATCTTGCCCGCGTTTGGGAAGAACTCTGAGCTATGTGCAAGTTCCGGTTATGGAAACCTAATGTTCCCTGCGCATTCTGATCTGATTTCCCTCGTGCACAAGACAAGAACCCTTCTGCAAGGAGACCAAGGACCCACCTTCTTCATCAAACTCGCTTGCCTGCCTGATTTCCTTTGTCGCTGGGCCAGCCGGGCTTGTTCAAAACATACCTGCAGCCAAGGAGGTCAGGGGGTGTGGCCCAAATTCCAGGCAACAGGAAGATTCCTTCCTTCCTGTGGAAAAGAAGGGGGTGAGGAGCAGACTGGGGCTGGGGCCTGAGCAATGCACAGTAGGAGAGCTGGGGATTAAATCCCTGGGGAAGATTCCTTTCCTCCTGTCCAGTATTCCCTTAAAACAAGAACAACAGCAGCACCCCACAGGTCATTTCTTTTCCAGGAGGAGGATGAGCCATTGGAGAGCACTCTTTGGGTTACTATTATTGATTATTATTGATTAGATTTGCATATACCGCCCTTCATGGGCATAGCCAAGGGGGGCATCAGCCCCCCCATCAAGTAAAATAATTAAATGCTTAACTAACTGACTGATCACATTGGTTCTGCCCCCCCTAACTAAAGTCCTGCCCCCCTCCAACAAAAATCACAACAGAAAAAAATATATATTTAAAAATGAGAACACAAAATACATAATAAAATGAAAACAAAGCAATGACTCTCCCCCCTCCCACAAACACATTTTAAAGGCCACGACCTGTTAATCAGCCAAATACCGGTACTGTACTTAGGTGATGGAGAAGTCGAGCTGAGTGTCACCTGCATATTGCTGACAACGTTCTCCCAAACCCCGAAAAACCCTGAACTGATGGCCTTGTGGCTTTGGCAGTTGGGTCTCCCTGTAGGTTGTGGAGGTGAAGGTGGTGGTGGAGGTGAAACCAGATTGCTGGAGCAAGGGTGTCCTTCCGAATCCAAGGAACACCTTCCCAGGGCAAGGGGCTGTATCCCTGTCCTTGCCAGAGGGCCCTTCATATCAGCCTGAGTCTGTCGGATGCTCAGACCATGCTCAGATTCGTGTGCACCTATCACTGTCCCTGTCCCTGGCTGGAGGGAGTCATCAACCAAGTAGCCGCTTCTAGGCACGGGGCTGCAGTCCTGAGCACCCTGACTCCTCTTGCAGCTCATCCTTCCTTCTGCACAAAGCTCCTTTCCGTCCTGCTCTTGCTTTTAGTCCTGTTACCTCTGCGCATTTCTCCAGGAAATTGCTTTATGTGCTAGATGACGCTGGAAAATGAAATAGTGAATTGGTTCCGGGAACCTGATAGTAAGAAGAGGAGGTTTTCGATTGGACAGCAAGTGTGGCGCCTGTTCCGCCCGTGACTTTGGGCCTTTGGGGCCAGAAGTGGTTCTGCGGCTGCTTTTGTCTCCGATGCAGCTTTGCTGAGATGTCACTGGCCTCCGGGGAGGCTGAGGCCAGCAGGTCAGATCCTGTTTCACTGTGGACACAGACCTCTGTGCACGGGTTTGCAGGATGAAGCCTGGGTTAGCCCGGACGTGGATGCCCCCAAGCTTTCACCTTTAGCCAGCTTCCATTGGTGTTCTTTCATAGCTGGCCTCTGTTTATTGGGAGATGCTGAAACTCAGTCGTGGAGTACTGCCTTTCCCTGCAAAAGTTATTGGGTTCAGACCAGATGGCTCTTGGGGGTCCCTTTCAACCTTGTCATTCTATAAGCCCTGCCATCTCCGGAGTGACCGCCAGCCAGTGTGGCTCAGCCTTGATGCCTTGGCCAAGGAAGGAAGACTGCTGGGCAGCAGGATGGGTGGGTCCCCGGCAGAATCCGTCCTAATATACAGTGGTTAAACTAAGAGTCCCATGGACTGCAAGAAGATCAAACCTATCCATTCTGAAGGAAATAAGCCGTGAAGGACAGATCCTGAAGTAGAGGCTCCAATACTTTGGCCACCTCATGAGAAGAGAAGACTCCCTGGAAAATACCCTGATGTTGGGAAAGATGGAGGGCACAAGGAGAAGGGGACGACAGAGGATGAGATGGTTGGACAGTGTTCTCAAAGCTACCAACATGAGTCTGACCAAACTGCGGGAGGCAGTGGAAGACAGGAGGGCCTGGCGTGCTCTGGTCCATGGGGTCACAAAGAGTCGGACACAACTAAGCAACTAAACAATAACAACAACAAAAGGAAGAAGAGTTAGCCTCCTCCCAGCCCCCAATGCCACTGTGTCTGGGAGGACCCAAGAGTTATTTGATAGTGGAACACACTCCCTCAGAAGGTGGTGGGCTCTCCTGGGTCAAATCATAGAACTGTAGAGCTGGAAGAGACCCGAGGGTCATCTAGTCCAACCCCCTGCGATTCAGGAACCAAGCCTTCACTTGAGGCTTTTAAGCAGAGGTTGGATGGCCATCCATCAGGGATTCCTTAGCAGTGGTCCCTGTATTGCAGAGGGCAGGCTGGATGATCCTCGGAGCCCCTTCCAACTCTACGATTCTATGCCCGGAGGGGCTTTTGGTTGTCCCAGGTGCCTTCAGGTGGAGGAGAGGATGGCAAACTGTCCTCCTGTGATTTTCTTAAGCAAACTTTTGCAAGGAGCCACATGGAGAAGCTGCCAGTGCTTTGACAATTGAGCCCTCTGCAATGTGTGTGTGTGTGTGAGGGAGGGGCTGTTCTGGGGCACATGGCAGGAGCGGGGGGGGGGGAGGTGGCATTTCCAGAATACAAGGCCTGCCAGTCCTGAAAACTTTTTAAACGCCTTTCCAAGCCAACAAGCGAATCCCCTCTTGTGCCAGAAACCCTGCAACTCTGCCAGGTTCCTTTGTTGTGCCTTCAATCTGGTGAGGGTTCAAGGTGTATGGGGGGGGGGAAGAGACTAGGCAACCCCCCCCCCCCCGCCACTTCTCTGCCTTATTTAGGAAGCCGCTCTGCTGGCCTCCTCAGCAGCTTTCCTTAGGAATGTCTATTAATAGGGGAAGTGGAGGGGGGCAGCCAGCTGCTCCCTTCCGTCAGGAGAGGACCGGGTCTCTGGAAGTTTATAACATGATGCACAGCCTGGAGAAATGGGGGCGGAGGAAAGCTTTCCTCCCTCTTTCCCATGAAGCTGAAGGTTGGGAGAGTCAGCACAGATGAAAGGAAGGGCTTTTAGCAGCACGGAAATTAAACTGTGGATCAGACAAATTCAGGGGGGAGGAGGAGGAGAGGGCTCTTGAGGGCTCTGCCCTGCCTTCACAGCTGGAGGCAGCGATGCTTCTGAAGCCACAGGGCAGGGCAGTTGCTCTCTTGCTCAGATCCTGCTTGCTGGTTTCCCATAATAGTCACCTTTAACATTGTGGGGATAGGATGCTGGACTAGGTGGGCCCCTGGCCTGGTCCAGCCGGTCTTCTGATGTTCTGATGCGTGTGGTCAGTGACTTTCCGTGGATTGAGGCTGGGAAGTTTGGGAAGGAGAGAGAAAGAGTCCAGCAGATTCCTTGCTCTCCGGCCTTCGCCTTCTCCTATTTCACACACACCTTCCCTCTCTGGCACGGAGGAAACTGGATCCTTTTCCAAAACAAGTGACAGCAGGGGTGCCTGCGCCGCTTGGGTGCCCAGCAGCTTAGCAAAAGAAAAAAAGGGTGCTCCCAGCCCTTAGCCTAGGCAGACCTGGGGGTGGGGGGGTGGGAGGGGAGCCCCACTCCCAGAACATGCCATTCCTCCGCTCAGATGGGCCAGGAAGGTCCTCAAGAGAGCAGGCTGTGTTTCAAGACTTCCCAACCCGTCCCCCATCCTCAATATATGGGATGCTTGTGTCTGGAGGAGGGGGGGGACCCCCACGGCTTTGTCCTTGCTATTTTTAACCCCCTGCTGGCCTGGGGCAGGTGTGCTCAGCGGACGGGCATGTACAGTCTGTGGGCAGCCTGCCTCCAGCTCCTTATCCTTCTCTCGGGGAGGTGTTGGGTTTCCCCCCCAGGACACCCAGACCCTCCCCGCCTCCTCCTCCTCCAGCCTCCCCTGCTGCTGAGGATGGACGCAGCCAGGAGTGGCTTGGCTAAATTTGGCTAAAATGCCCCGCCGGCCAATGAGGAGGCAGGGAGGGAGGCGATTGGCTCTCCGGAGAACCGCCTCCCAGCAGCATCCAATGACGAGGGCCTGGGCGGGGCCCTGCCCAGCGGACAGAGTACAAATGGCCCTGCCAGGAGCCGCAGAGAAGCTTTCTGCCGTCGTCCGCCGGGGAGTGGAGTGGAGCGGACGCGCCGGGTCTCTTTCTCTCTGTGGGTTGCTGTGGGGTCTTTCCTGCCAACATGGTAAGCATGGTAAGACATGGGCACGTGTGCCCATTTTTGACGGCGGCGCCCAGGATGGTGGGAGACTCATCTCCTCCCAGGATGCCGGACCGGGCCGCGGATCGTGCGCAGGTGGTGAGATGGACTGGTTGTTCGCGCGTCCGATGGGACAGGCCGGCGCCGGGCCAGGGACCAGCACTGACCGTGGCGGGGAGAGTGGCCAGGACACAAGCACGGCTCCCGGAGGAGCTGCCCTGTGTGGGGCCCGAAGGGCAGCAGTGGCCCTTGGGCTGAGGCTGCAGGGGCGACTGGTGGGGCTGGGCGGGGACAAGGCAAAAGGCTGAGGGGGGGAACGGGGTCTTCTTTTTCACTGCCCCCATGGAGAGAGAGGGCAGAGAGGTCAACCATGGCTCGGGGAGTTGGGGGAGTTGGGTGGTTTTTGCTGGAAGAGAGATGGGGCAAATGGGGAATCTCCTTGGATCTGGGCGGGTGGTGGGCTGCCCAGGAGGGCACCGCACCCCTTGCAAAGCCTGGCCAAGGACACGAAGGATGGAGCCGGATGGCCATGGAGAAAGCCAAGCCGCCGGTCATGAAAACCGGCCGGGAACCCTGCCTGCCTGCCTGCCGGCCGCTGACCTACAAGACCCGGCTCGAAGGAGTAACCCAATCTGCCAGCCAACAGGTGCTGGAGCAGCTGGCTGGCGGCCTGCTGAGCACCCTAGAAGGAGGCACCCGGCGGGCGCTGCTAAGAATAGCATCTCTCGATCAAGGAGCACCATCCTCTCCTCTGGCCAGCCACTGTGGGCGCCGTGAGGTCCCTCTCTCAGGTCCCAGGAATGCCTGGGGCTGCTGCGCAACTTGGGGCCAAAGCTGGCTGCCTCTGCATGGTGTCACTGGGACCTTGGCAACCTGCAAGCGCCCTTCCCTGCCATGGGGATCCATGCAGGGGCTGCTCAGGGAGCAACTGCCTTGGTGGAGATGTGCCGCCCAGCCTCTCGAGAGCAAGGGACGCTCTTACGGAATTGGAAGGGACCCCCAGGGTCGTCCAGTCCAACCCCGCCGCAATGCAGGAGCCACAACAGGAATCTCAGCGCTCCCCGGCCTGCCCCCTGCCGCGAGCGCCTGGCACTATCAACCCCGGCCGCGGAGGGCTGGGTCCCATGAATGCCCTTCTGCAGCACCACCTGCAGAATGCCAGGCGGAGGCGAGCCGAGGTCAAGGCGGGGGGTGGCGCTCCAGTGGCTGGCGGTCACCTTTCAGGTGATGCCAAGAGAAGGGGCTTTTCGTGGGCTGGGGAAAGAAAGTCTCGGGAGAGAAGCAACCACCTGAGGAGGAGGTGGCAGCAGCAGCGGCAATGGCAGAGTGGACTGCAGGTAGCCAGGAGTGGGGAGGGCACCCCTGGGCACGGCCCCGGCTGGGCCTGACTCTGCTCCCTTGGTGACTTCCTCCCCTTGCCTTGCAGACGGACCAGCAGGCGGAAGCCCGGTCCTTCCTCACCGAGGAAATGATCGCGGGTGAGTTGAGGGGCACCCCTGGGTGGCACCCGGTTGGGCACAGCAGGCACCCTGACTCGGCCGAGGGGCAAAGTGGCCATGTTGGATGTGGGCCAACTGGGGAGGAAGGCGGGCTAACCACAAAACGTCATAAAGTAATACTTTATTTGCTGGCGCCCTGAGAGACAGTGTGGCATAGTGGTTAGTGTGTTGGATGAGGACCTGACCTACCTCACAGGGTTGTTGCGGAGATACAAGTGAAGCCATTTATACCGTCTTGAGCTCTTTGGAGAAAGAAGGGTGGGGGAGGCTGGATATAATCGTAAGACTAGTAAGAATTAACAACCATGCCCAGCCATTCCACAAGTGGCTTTGGAGGCTCAGAGGATTAACAGATCCCATGACTGGAGCCTGTACAAAGCCAGGGGGTGGGGGGTGGGGGGGTGGCACTCCCTCTTCAAGCACCCAAAATATTGCCAAGCCCCTCCAAAATGGACCCCTAAATTGCAACCAAGCCAATCTTTCCTCTCGTTCGGATGGCTCCTGAATCTCCGGCTGCACGCACAGAAGGGGAACGCCTGGAATCGGGGAGGTCCAGGGCGGAGACGCGGTTACTGCCACCCCTGCAGTTCTGCCCCTGTGCTTAGCAGTTTGCCCCACCCTCGACCTCCTCGGGCCAAGGAACCCCTACTCCCTCCGCATGTGGGTTGATGTGAAACACGGGAGCAGTCCAGTACAACATCCCTAGAGTGGACATAGAAAGGGGATGTCTGTTTCTCCTGAGCTGGGACAGACTTCCTCTGCGTAACTAGAGATGGGCGTGGCTTCACCTGTGCAGGTAATACAAAACCACAGGCTAGCCCCCATTTTCTCTCTCTTTTTGATTCTCTTTCAATGGAGCAACTTGTGCTTAGGCAAGCTGCTCTAGCCAAGAGACTAGAAGGAGCTATCGCCCTTAAGGAATAGTCTCCTAATGTATATTATATTTTCTAAGCTAAAAGTCTGCCTCCTGGGATCCAATTGTGAACAGATTGATACTTGTAAGTAAACTCTCATACTTTTATAGAAGACTGTGTCGTGTCTTATTTTAGGAGGGATTAAAGGGGAAAATACTAGGACAATAGAGACTCTAGCGAATCGGAGCAAGCTATCCGCTGTGTGTGTTTAAAAGGGGAATGAAAACTCTGCTAAGTTCTGGGACTTGTTAGCACAGGTTGGAATAGGATATCTTAAACAATATATCTTTTCCAGTATCCCTAAACATTCCCACAGTGTGAGGTTTGAAGCATTATCACTTGGGGAGGGGCTGCCCCAGGAGGGCCTTCTCCCTTCCATTCTCTGCATGAGCAGAGCAGGGATTGTGTGCATACATCCACTGGGGGTTGTTGTTGTTTTGGGGTCCTCCCACACCGAAGGAGCTGATACCCCCTGCAGAAGCTCCATGAGATTTTCCATAGGGTGACAGCTTGGGGCTAAAAAGGAGAGAGGTCTGCGTTGTGGGCAGATGGTTTTTCTATTATTCATTTTAGCCCATTGGGAAGCCCATTCTCCCTTCCCCTCCTTTGGCCCTTTAGAAAAGAATGAAAACAGTTAGAATTGTAGTCAGAATGTACCCCTAGAGTCATCCAGCTCAACCCCCTGCCACTCAGGGCTTGCAGGATCTGGGAAACCTCTCAGTTGGCCCAAATTTTGCTCTGGTTCCCCCGCCAGCTCACCCCCCCCCAGCCCCCGCTGTTCTCTCTCTCCCCTGCAGAGTTCAAAGCCGCCTTTGACATTGGTTTGACGCTGACGGGGGCGGTGACATCAGCACCAAGGAGTTGGGCACCGTCATGAGGATGCTGGGCCAGACACCCACCAAAGAGGAGCTGGACGCCATCATAGAGGAGGTGGATGAGGATGGTGAGGAGGGCGCATCTGATTGGGGGGGGAATGAAGGGAGGCGGAGAGGAGCTGTGAGGGGGCAACCCTCACCCGTTGTCCCGGGACCGCCTCCCTTCAGGCAGCGGAAACATCGACTTCGAGGAGTTCTCTTGGTCATTGAATGGTGCGCCAGATGAAAGAGGATGCCAAGGGAAAAAGCGGGATGGAGCCTGGCCGAGTGCTTCCGCATCTTGACAGGTAAGGCCGAGATTGGGGGGGTGGCAAGCAGAAGCCCCTCCTGCCGGGAGAAGGGCTTTTTAAAAGGGCTGAACAGCTGGGGCAATGCTCAGATCAACACCAGAGATACTTATGCTCTGCCAAGAGTCTTGACAGGACCCCCATTCAAAGCTCCTTATGGCAGCTGGACTGGCATTGAGTCAAGAACTATAGAATGGAAGGGATCCCCCAAAGGTCCTCTAGTCTAACCCCCTGCAGCGCAAGGAATCGCAGAGCTAAGGCTCCCTGGCAGGTGACCACCCGACCTCTGTGCAAAATCCTTCCAGCGAAGGAGAGTCCGCTCCAACCGTCAAACGACCCTTATGTCAAAACAAATGTGGTGTGGTATAGTGGTTAGAGTGTTGGATGAGGACCCGGGAGACCAGGGTGCAAATCCCTCCCCCCTCTCCACTGTGAAGCTCCCTGGGGCCTGTCACTGCCTGTCAGCCTGACTATCTCATAGGGTGGTGGTGGGGATGAAGAGAGGAGATCAACGGTAGGCCCACCTGGAGCTCCAGGAAGGAGAAAGTGGACACAGATGCAGTCAGTAAAGAAGTCCTAGAAAAACTCTATTATACCACTGATATACAATAACAACAGTACAATCAAGCAAAATGGGAAGGTATGAAAAACATCTCTGTAGCCATCAAATACAACTGAGCAGAATAGCAAAGTTTGAAAAAGTCTCTGTAGCATGGATGGAACTGCTTCTGCAGTATTTACATATACCTATGAGCACTGTTCCTCGAAATACCTTCCACCATATGAGAAGGGTAATTTCAGTTACCTATGACTTTGCTGAAGAAGCAACATCGAAACAGCGCACCTTATCCGGAATCACTGTCCAGTCTCCGTCTACTTCAGCCTCATTGGAACATTACGTGACCTACTGTTCCATCCATGCTACAAGACTTTTTCAAACTTTGCTATTCTGCTCGGTTGTATTTGTTGTTATTGTATATCATAGGTATAATAGAGTCTTTTCTAGAACTGGTATGTTGCTTTTGCTCTGGGTCTCGTGTTGCCTTGTTTGTTGGTTCTCAGTTGAGTTGCAACACAGGGGTTCATTTTGCTTCTAGTAAATAAGTCCTGTCTGCGGGACTCTGGGTCTGCAGACGTGAATTAGAGCGGGAGAGTTCCCCTGGTCAGGATTGCAAACCAGGAAGGGTTGGGCCACCCTTTGTTGTCCCCGCCTGAATTTAGACAAAGGAGAATATGACCTCCTCCACCGCCAACCCTCCAAGCTGGGGCACCGTAGAGCGGAGATTTCCCCACCTGCTGTGCCTTCAGCTCTTCCCAGAGCCCCAATGGAGAGTGATCTGCAATTGTCGCAGAAGCTGCCTCTTCTCCTGTTACCTGGAGGCTAATTCTGTCCGGTTTCCTTTTTCACTTCCTGGCAAACACTGGCAGCTTTTGAGGAAGGAGGAGCCTGACTAGGCGAATGCCAGGCACAAAGGACAGGGGCACCTCCTGCCCTACAAAGGAGTTGGCAGAGCTAAGTGTGGCCCTCCTTAGCAACCGTGAAAGGAACGTCAGGGGACCTAGTGATCCTGGCTGCCCAGGCACCATCTCCCTTCACCGCTTGGTCCCTGCCCAGCTGGTGCCAGGCTCGGAGGAGATGGAAGAGTTGGGGGTCACCAACCCTGGGGTGCTTGTGTGGAATCAGAAGGCCACATGCACCCTCATCCTGGCACACCAGTGGGGAGCCTTCCCTCCCCACCAGTCTGCCACAGGCTAACCCATCCAAAACACACACACTGGTTCCATCTAGAGAAGTGGGGCGGGGGGTTCCACCCCACATATCAGTTGTGGAGCCAACAAACCAACTGAATCCAGACAAGATTGGCTCTCCGATCTGGACGCTGGTGGAGCATCTTGTTAGACGGGTGGCACTGCCCTCAAAGGGCAGGCGTTATAGCTTGGGGGCGCTCCTTGACTCGCCTTGGCAGGTGGCCTCTGGACCACTGTGCCACCCTTGGCCACTCCTGGAGAGAGAGAGAGAGAGAGAGAGAGAGAGAGAGAGAGAGAGAGAGAGAGAGAGCACTTGGCCTCGGTGATTTTGGCCCTGTGACTTCAGGGCTGGCTCTTGCCATGCTCTCTGCAGAGACTTCCTGGCAGGGAGAATATCAACTCTGAGAACCATTGCACCCATTGCTTCTTGTCTTCTGGGCCCGTTTTAGGGCATTAAGGCTGAAGGAACACCTCTTCCCACACCAAGCTGGCTGCATTTTAAGCTCTGCTAGGGGTCTGTTTCTTGCCTTTGGAAAGACCTCTCTGGTCTTCCCAACTTGAAGCATTGGAGAACAGAGATGCCATCACTCCCCTTAGGAGAAGACAGTGCCTGGTCACAGAAACCACGTCCCCACAGCTGTTCCCATAGAGTTGGAAGGGACCCAGAGGGTCATCTTCACCCCCTCCAGCCTCTCAATAGCCGCCTTAAACTGGGGTGCCCAGACCGGGCTCTGATCTGACTGCAGTGATGGGTTTAAATCAGGAGCTGAGTGCTGACTCCCTCAACACTTCTCAACACTTCTCCTCCCCCTACCACAAAACAGGAATGGCGATGGCTTCCTGGACGCAGAGGAGCTGGTTGAGATCTTCCGGATATCTGGAGAGTCTGTAACTGAAGACGAGATTGAGGAGCTCATGAAGGACGGCGACAAAAACAACGATGGCCGGATCGACTTTGACGGTGAGTGGGTCAGGCTGGAGAGGGTGGGGGGTGTGCTGACTGTGGTGTATGGATTCAGCGCTCCTTGGCCCCATACTGCTTCAGGACTGACCCGTATTCGCCTCCCCCTACAGAGTTCCTGAAATGATGGAGGGTGTGCAGTAAAGCGACTCAATACATTCCTGCAAGTTGAGGGCCGCTGCCGCCCGCCAAGCCGGCCCCCTCTTGCCTCTGCTCCAGCCGCCAAGCCTCGCCTTTTGAGCTGCCCCCACCCCTCCAGCCCTGTTCCAGCCTGCTGCTCCAACACAGCTCAGAGACTCATTTCGGCTCCGCTTTGGGGGTGCCCACCGACCCCCAAGCCTGTGACCCTCTATTTATAGCACTCAACACGTCAATAAAGAGCAAAGGACTGGAGCTGAGCGTCGTCTGCAGTGGGGACCTGACCCAGACTCTGGGAGGGGTGATGGGGGGGAGGTTGAGGGGAGCAGATGGCGGGGGCCTCTGGGTGTGGGTGGACCACAAATCCCAACACCCCACCCCACTTTGCAGGGGTTGGGCTAGATGGCCCTTGGGGTCCCTTTCAAACTCGACAATCCTGTTTTCATGAGCCCCGACCTTTGGGCCAGGCTGGCTCCTGGCAATGAGGGGAGCTGGAGTCCAGCAACTTCAAGGGGGCCACAGATCCCTCTCCCCCTGGAGTGGCAACCAGAAATGGGAGGGGTGGGGCAGGGCATACAGAGATTTTCCTGGGGCTGAGAACAGGCAGCTGCACACCGTGGGGCAGAGTCCCACTTCCGCAAGAGAGACAAATCAATTTCTCTCCATCAGGGCTGTTGGCACAATGTCACAGCCCTGCAGGAGACCCCAAAACAGGCAGAGGAGGTCTCAGCTGAAGGCTCAAAAAAGGCCAGGGAGAAAGGCCAGTTGGCTCCAGAAAGCGACTGGGGCAACATTCAGGACCAACAACAGGACAGGCCTTCATTGGAGGAGTTTAGACAGCGGTTGTTGTGGCCATTGGGCAGGGATCCCCAAATTCGGCTCTCCAGATGTTTTGGGACTACAACTCCCATCATCCCTAGCTAAAAGGACCAGTGGTCAGGGATGATGGGAGTTGTAGTCCCAAAACATCTGGAGGGCCGAGTTTGGGGATGCCTGGGCTACCAGCTCCTGGAATTCAAAGCTGCAAGAGGCAGGGAATGGCAACCGTATTTTTCTGTGTATAAGGCCCCCATGTATAAGACGCCTCCTATTTTGGGGGGGACTCAAATTTAAGAAAATGGGGGAGATGGCTCCATGTTAAGACGACCCCCACTTTTTAGCATAATTTTTTTTTAAAAACCTAGTCTTATACATGGGAAAGTATGGTAATTTAACCGGGGGTGGGAGGAGATCCAGCAGGGCTTTTCTTGGGCAGTCTCAAGAACCCTTAGCAAGTCCCTGCTATTTATTTATTTATTTATTTATTTATTTATTAATTATTGCTATTTATTAATTTTGTTAGTCGCTTTATCTTGGCCAAGGCCACTCTCCTGGCTGCCTACAAAACTTCCTCCTCAAGAAAGTAATGATGCTGCCTGCCTCACTGGGTTGTGGAGTGGTGCCGTCTTGACAATTTGGAATTATTGGATCTGGAAGGGTTCAATTGAAGGTTCGGCTGGCATGCATATTTAAACTACGAAAAACATAAAGTACACAGGGATTTCTCCAACCATATTATAAGAGGATCTTTATTGAAAGTTTGGCTGAAACAAACATCTGTTGGAACAGTGATGAGACGTGGTAACCTAGAGTCCGGATGGCCGACATATCAAGCACTGCTGGAAGAAAAAATGATCAGTTAGAATTAAGATGATATGAAAAATTAAAAAATATTGTAAACGACTGGTTTACCAGTACATATTATCAACTTTTTGAGAGGTTTAAAACAGATAGCAAAATAGGTTTTGAGAAAGGGCAGTCAAAATTTCAATTAAAAGTGGTAAATTCTAAGGTTAAAACCCTTTCAAAGACATACGGTTATTACTAGATTGACAGTAATGAAAGAACAAATTAAATCCACAATGACCGCATTGGGCACAGGACATAGGATAAATATAAAGTACATTAACGTGGATAAATGTAAGAACTACACTTGGGCAAAAAAAAAAAAAATGAAAGACACAATACAGATGGGTGACACCTGGCTTGAGGAGCAGTACATGTGAAAGGATCTAGAGTCTTGGTAGACCCAGGGGCGTCGCAAGGGGGGGCGGGGGTGGCCGCCCTTAGTTCCAGGGGAGGAGGGGTGACACTTTAGCCGGCCCCTCCCACCCCCCCCCGACGGGCGGACCCGAACGGGGGGCAATGTCGCCTTTCCCCCCTTCCAGCGGCTATTTTTCGGCGGGGGGGGGGCAGTCGAGGGAAGGGGGTGTCACGCTGGCATGACACCCCACTTCCCCGCTGGCCACCACCCCCCGCCGAAAAAACCGCTGGGGGGGGAAGGAAGCAGAACAGGGCACATTCAAGCCCTGCTCTGCTTGTTTTTTCCCCTTTCCAGCCGCTTTTTTCCGGCGGGGGGGGGGGGGGTCGGACCCAGCGAGGGGGGGTGTCAAACTTGCCACCCCCTCCCCGCTGGTCACCACCCCCGCGGAAAAAAAGCCTCGGAAAGGGGGAAATCTCCCCTTTCTGCATCCAGGGCGTCGTGATGTCATGAGGACGTCACGACGCACTCGTGCCCCTCCCCCAGGGGGGTGCCTCTGCGCTGCCGCCGCTCCCCAGCAGTGCAGAGGCTAGCTACGCCACTGGGTAGACCATAAACTGACATGAGTCAACAGTGTGATGCAGCAGCTAAAAAAGCCAATGCAATTCTGGGCTGCATCAATAGGAGTATAGGCGTCTAGATTAAGGGAAGTATAGTACCACTGTATTCCGCTCTGGTCAGACCTCACCTGGAATACTGTGTCCAGTTCTGGGCACCACAGTTCAAGAAGGATACTGACAAGCTGGAACGTGTCCCAGAAGAGGGCAACCCAAAATGGTCAAAGGCCTAGAAACGATGCCTTATGAGGAACGGCTTAGGGAGCTGGGTATGTTTAGCCTGGAGAAGAGAAGGTTGAAGGGGTGATATGATAGCCATGTTCAAATATATAAAAGGATGTCATATAGAGTAGGGTGAAAGGTTGTTTTCTGCTGCTCCGGAGAAGCGGATACGGGGCAATGGATTCAAACTACAAGAAGAAGATTCCACCTAAACATTAGGAAGAACTTCCTGACAGTGAAAGCTGTTTGGCAGTGGAATTTGCTACCAAGGAGTGTTGTGGAGTCTCCTTCTTTGGAGGTCTTTAAGCGGAGGCTTGACAGCCATCTGTCAGGAATGCTTTGATGGTGTTTCCTGCTTGGCAGGGGGTTGGACTGGATGGCCCTTGGGGTCTCTTCCAACTCTATGATTCTATGATTCTATGATTTACAGGCATATAAATCACGGAGCTTCTCTCCCGGGCTTACGGAAGACATGTCGCCTGGTCAAAAGCGAAAGCAGGACTGGACCAGGAAATAACAGTGCATCACATAAATCACATAGGCTTCGCATACAGGAGATACCCCGGATGTTGTGACACATCTTCCCTGTGGGAGGGGCGAACTGCTGAGCTTATTTAACCCTGAAAGCTCCAAACCTCATACCCCCTCTCGCGCCTCACCACAGGGGCATGGTAAGCATACTGCTTACCCCACACACAAACCTTCACAGAACTCCCTATGACGTTGGAAGTTATGTGGTTTTGAGAAGCCAACCGCCAGGTTCACCTGTCTAGGACAGTACTTCAGCTTCTCCAAGCTGGTCTGACTACCTTGACATACGTCTCGGAAGAGAACATCCAGGTGTTTGGGTCTGGCTTTGACCTGTCCAGACTCTGCCAATATCAAACAGGGTTTGTTGTCCTCCCATACTGTGACGGGTAGGCAACACTCACCGCAGACCTCTTGGACCAAACACCTATCATACTCCAGTTTCCTAGCAAGCTCTGACAACGCATTGTACCTGGCTTCTGCAGAGGAACGAGCAATGAGGCTCTGGTTCTGGGACTTTGTCCCAACTAGAGCTCCTCCAACCTTCACAACCATTCCAAACACAGATTTCCTGTCTTCAGAATTTGCCCAACTGCTGTCGCACCAGCACGCAAGCTGGGGCTCACCGGCAGTCGACAACTTCAGGCAAAACTCCTCTGTCTTCTGCAAACATCTCAGCACTCTCCGGATGCCATTCCAGGCATGCACACTGGGCTTTGTAGCCTCCCTGCTGAGAAGATTCACAGCAACTGCTATGTCGGTTCTGCTCCACTGGGAAAGAAACAACAGCTTCCCTGGAGCTGACTTGAACACCTCGGGGCTTTCGAACTCAGAGCGTTCCCCGGTCTGACTGCCCTTAACGGAACCAGTCTCCATGGGTGTTCTGACACTAGCACACTCACACATCCTGAACTTCTTCAGCAACTGCGCTATCTCACCTGTCTGACTGAGCAAGACACTGCCGTTTTTGGCTCTGTCTACCTGATCACCTAGGTAAGCACTAACAGGGCCTAGGTTCTTGAGCTGGAAATACTGGCCAAGCTCCTCTGTGAACCATTGCACCTGTCCCCTGGTCTTTGTCAGGTAAAGTATGTCCACACCGGACTGAAGAAATAGCTCCTGTTCTGGGCCTTCTCCTGCCAGAAATAGGCAGCTATCAGCATGACTCTGGCTGAAAGCTAGCTTTCTCAAAGCTTCTTGCACGCATGAGGACCAATCTCTGGCTGACTCCTTCAAGCCATTGATTGCCTCGTGCAACTTCCACACTTGATCTGGCCTGTTGCCCTCCAACCCTGGCAGAGTTACCTCGTACCTCTCCTCATCTAGGTCGGAATTCAAACAGGCACCCAAACCAAAGTGTTTTACCTCAAAACCTCTTTGAGTCGCGACCGCAAAAAATGTGCACGTGGTTTCACTTCTGAGAGTGGGTGCGTCCAGTATCTCGGAACAATCATCCCCCTCCACCTGAGCGAAACCTGTGGCTACTAAACTAGCCTCGTGCTGCAACTTTGAGTTGCTGCTGTCTTGAGTCTGTACACACCTAAAGACCTCATTGAGCCTACCTGCTCTCCCATGGCATCATGCCATTTCTGGGCTTCCCCTTGAGGCAACTCTTGAACCTCCTCAAGGCTCTCTGGTTCACACTGAACCAGACAAGCACTCATGCTAGTGGCCGTGAACCTTCCAGGTAGAATCCCTTCAGTGGATCATGCAGACTGCTGTGATACCACTGTATGTCCTCGACGCCAGGCATCTCTCCTACTGACTTGCTGCGCCTTTGCACCCTAGCTGAACTACCTAAGGATGACGGTGGCGCGCCTTTGGGTTTCTGATTCACTACAGAAGAACCCCCCTCTTGCTCTGGGACAAGACCTGAGTCAGGCTCCCCTGGAGAAGATGTGCCACACATGGCCTGCCTCCCAGTCCTAGACACTGGAGTTGTGGGTGCACTCCTAGGCTCCTGCCTTGGACATGCCCCTAGCTGCGCTGCAGGTGCTAAAACCACAGCAATACCCCCACCCGGGGTTGGTCCACCTGGACCACCGCCACCAGCAGGTGGCGCATCTGCCTGTCCAACATTGACAGGACCATCCAGAACATCTGAAAGAACATCAGGAATTCCAGGGATGCATTCCCATCCATTCTGCTCACAGAATTCAGCATTATGGCTGACCAGAACTATCAATTTCTATATTCATCCAGTTACAGGTAGGTAGCCGTGTTGGTCTGCCGTAGTTGAAACAAAAATTAAAAAATGTATGCACACATGTATCTGAAGAAGTGTGCATGCACATGAAAGCTCATACCACGAACAAACTTAGTTGGTCTCTAAGGTGCTACTGGAAGGGAAAAAAATTATTATATTCATCCAGGGGGTCTCTCCCTCCTTCTTTGACCCATTCCCCTCCCCTGACCAGAAGAGTTATGAAGAGGGCGAAGCAGAAGCAGATGCGCTGATGGAGTCTCAGATTGCTTGGGAAGGACCCAGTGGGGAGGAGGCTTAGGCAACCGCGAGAAGGGGGGGACGACCTTCAGTCCTCAGAACCACCTCATTGGGGCAAGATCTGTGGGGAAGGTGTGCTCCCTAGGCCTGGCCTCCTGAGCTATTTGCTTCTTTGAATAAAGAGTTCACTTCACAGACACTGTGACTTATTCCTGACCTGCTCCTCCAGGCACCCACCCCGACGTCTCCTTTCCCACTCCCCGCACTCCTACCGCATGCAGCCAAGATTGCAGGTTTGAATGTCCGATGTGCCGCACCTCACCCTCGGCCAGAACACGACACCCACATGACATTCCCCCCTCTCCGACCGCACTCACGCCTTGACTTACGTCTCACACGCACCAATGGCTTCAGCTACAAAAGCTGGAACGATGCACATTCAGTTAGACAACGATGCCAGAATCTGGCATCAAAGCCCCCAGATTACTGCCAACTTAGCTAAAGGGTATTCATCAGATATACTAATAAAACAGCAAAATCCCCATCTGAAACTGCAAGGCAATTTCCACTTGGCTCTCAAGATCTCTGTCCATCACAACACCTAACTGTCGCATCTGGCGATGGGCACAAGGGAGGCGGGCATTGGCCCAACGAGGATTTAGTTTTATTTATCTTTTTCCTTGTTTGTTTTTTAAATACAACATCCAACCGTCACAGATACAGAGCAAGTGTTTGCAAATACATCCATGCCAAAAGTAACCAGAGAGAATTTACAACGCCTTAAGGCACCTGTATGAGAAGAGCAAGCAAAAGATACCATCGCCAACCTTAAAAAAAGGATGGATTTATGGCTCCTTGTTTTAAACACCACAATATACCATGTTTCTCCTAAAATAAGACACCGTCTTATATATTTTTTCGCTCAACAAAACACAGTATGGCTTATTTTCAGGGGATGTCTTATTTTAACCGTGTCGCATCGGTACGCTGCATGGCCACGCCTCTCCAGGCTGTTTTAATGGGAGGTGCCGCATCACTATGGCTTATTTTCGGGGCATGGCTTATTTTTGGGGAATGGCTTATATTTCGCAAATGCATAGAAATCCTGCTATGGCTTATTTTATGGCTATGTCTTATTTTAGGAGAAACAGGGTACCACAGGCATAAACCATTCACTGCAACTGAAATGCCTTCCGGCTGCATGGTCTGAGGTTGGCGTAATAGTCATTCTAAACCCAAATAACAATCGTTATATAATGCATTCTTACGAGTTTCATAATTAAATCCAAAGAGTTTTACATCTATTCTTGCCAAAAGGTAAGATACAATAATTCCAATGTGCATACACCAAGACCAAACTAGTGCTAAAAAAATTAAAAACCCACCAACTTCAAACAGATCTTAAAAAAATAAAAAAACAGAAGCATCAGATTGCCTAAAAATGAGTGAAAACAAACTGATTCAGCAAGCCGGCCATTTGTCTTTCTTTGAAAGCGGAGAAAGCTTTTCCCTGAGTACAGTGAAGTTTGCTCAAAAAGGCCTTCAAGAACTGAAAGGTGGATTGGCCTTCTTTCTAAAGTCCTGAAGTCTTAAATCTATCTATCCAGTCCAGGGTGGCTCCTCAAGGGACATAATGTATTTTTTTTAAGTGTCTGAACCCAAAGAGTACTCATTAATGGTTTCTCATCATCCTGGAGAAAATGACAAGCTGCAGGGTTCTCTCCTGGACTCCTTGTTGTTCAACGTATTTATAAATGACTTGGATGAAGGAACTGAGGAGATGCTCATCAAATTTGCAGATGACACCAAACTCAAAGGGGTAGCTAATGCCACAGAAGACAGAATCAGAATTCAATATTACCTTAACAGACTGGAGAACTGGGTGCAAGCTAACAAAATGGATTTCAACAGGCAGGAAGGACCAGATGCACAAATAGAAGATGGGGGACACCTGACTTACGGGCAGTGCACATGAAAAGGATCCCGGGGTCTTGGTGGACCACAAGCTTAACATGAGTCAACAGTGTGATGCAGCAGGAGAAAAGGCTAACGCTATTCTAGTGATAACTAGAATCCGAGGGCTTTCTTGGACAAAAAGGATCCCGGGGTCTTGGTGGACCACAAGCTTAACATGAGAGCATCCTGATCAAGTTTGCAGATGACACTAAATTGGGAGGGGTGGCTAATACCCCAGAGGACAGGATCACACTTCAAAATGACCTTAACAGATTAGAGAACTGGGCCAAAGCAAACAAGATGAATTTTAACAAGGAGAAATGTAAAGTACTACACTTGGGCAAAAAAATGAAAGGCACAAATACAGGATGGGGGACACCTGGCTTCAGAGCAGTACATGTGAAAAGGATCTAGGAGTCTTGGTAGACCATCAACTTGATATGAGTCAACAGTGTAATGCAGCAGCTAAAAAAGCCAATGCAATTCTGGACTGCATTAATAGGAGTATAGCGTCTAGATCAAGAGAAGTAACAGTACCACTATATTCTGCTCTGGTCAGACTTCACCTGGAATACTGTGTCCAGTTCTGGGCACCACAGTTCAAGAAGGATACTGACAAGCTGGAACGTGTCCAGAGGAGGGCAACCAAAATGGTCAAAGGCCTGGAAACGATGCCTTATGAGGAACGGCTTAGGGAGCTGGGTATGTTTAGCCTGGAGAAGAGAAGGTTAAGGGGTGATATGATAGCCACGTTCAAATATATCAAAGGATGTCATATAGAGGAGGGTGAAAGGTTGTTTTCTGCTGCTCCAGAGAAGCGGACACGGAGCAATGGATTCAAACTACAAGAAAGAAGATTCCACCTAAACATGAGGAAGAACTTCCTGACAGTAAGAGCTGTTCGGCAGTGGAATTTGCTTCCAAGGAGTGTGGTGGAGTCTCCTTCTTTGGAGGTCTTTAAGCGGAGGCTTGACAGCCATCTGTCAGGAATGCTTTGATGGTGTTTCCTGCTTGGCAGGGGGTTGGACTGGATGGCCCTTGCGGTCTCTTCCAACTCTAGGATTCTACGATTCTATGAGTCAACAGTGTGATGCAGCAGGAGAAAAGCCTAACGCTCTTCTTGGCTGCGCCAACAGAAGTCTAGTGCCCAGATCAAGGGAAGTCATAGTCCCAAGCTATTCTGCCTTGGTCAGACCACACCTGGAATACTGTGTCCAATTCTGGGCACCACAATTTAAGAAGAATATTGACAAGCTGGAATGGGATCACTGGTCTGGAAACCAAGCCTGATGAGGAATGGTTGGAGTAGCCGGGTGTGTTTAGTTTGGAAATGAGGAGACTGAAAGGAGATATGAAAGCCATCTTCAAATATCTTAAAGGCTGTTCACATGGAAGGTGGAGGAAGCTTGTTTTCTCCTGCTCCAGGATAAAACTTTCTCCCGAAGAACTTTCTGACAGTCAGAGCTATTTGATGGTGGAACAGAATCCCTCTGTGGTGGACTCTCCTTCACGGGCAGTTTTTATTTAAGCAGAGGCCGAATGGTCATCTGTCATGGATGCCTAAGTTGAGGTTCTTGCATGGACCACTTCCAACTCTACGATTCCATGATTCTGTGATTCTATAAGGGCTGCTTACTGGTTCCTGTTGCTGGAGGGTGACCAATGGCTCCTAGCCACAACATCTATGCTGTGCCTCCACTGTTGGAGGCAGCAATGGTTTTGAATACCAGGAGCTGGAAAACACAGCAGGGAAGAGTATTGCTCTTCTGCCCAGATCCTGGTTGGCCACTTTGAGAAGAGGATGCTGAACTGGATTGGCTTCTTGTGTTATTTTTGATTGATTGCCACGGGGAAATTATCAGGACCAGGAGCCAGCTGCACCCACACACTCAAATCTGCTTGTCTTCTGTCCCAGCCCAACCCAGGAGAGGCGGGGGAGATGGAGGAGGGAGGAGGATATATGGCTGCCAATCAGAGCCTTGAGCACCATTCAGAGCTGCCTCTCAGCATGACGTCCACCAGGTTCTCCTTCTTCATTGTGATGGGTCTCTGTCTCATCCTCTGGGCTCTGCTGCCATCCATGCTATGTAAGTTTGGGGATTGCTTGGAGGGGCAAAGAATCAGGAAGGCATGGAGTCGGGCAGTCAGTTTAGGGTATTTATGCCCTGCCTTCTTCACAGATGGGATTCTAAGTAGACACCCCTGCCCTGTGCGGCTGCTGTGCACCTGGCTTCAGCCAGTGGACCTCAAGGCTCCAGCGAAAACCAAAGTAGCCCCTGAAAACCTCACCTCATCTCTGAGCAGAGGGAAGTGGAGGGTGCTGCAGTTGGTGGTGGTAGGACCTCTGAAGGACAGTATCTGATGGGCTTTAGCCTCCTGGAAGAGAGAAGCCAACTCCAGCACTCTCTTACTTCCCAAGGAGCCTGCGTCCAAGTGCCTTCATGCCATGTCTTGTGTGGGAAAGGGAAGGTTCAGGAAGCCAAGCGATGGTTCATGCAGCCTTTGAAAGGCTGAAGGCGGCAGAGCTTGGGTTAGGGGGTGCTTAGGTGCTGAAATCCAACGCAGCTTCCAAATTAGAAGAAACCAAGTCCCAGCCCACATTCAGGCATAGCAGACGATGTCAAACCCTTTGGAGCAGATGCCCAGATCCTGCACCGATGCCCAGATCCTGCACTTTCAACAGCAGAATGAAGATGCTTTGAAAGTATTTGGGGGAGCGTGGGGCTTCCATATTCTAGCAAAATACACTGGAAGAATGTTGTGCATCCACCACCCTCTTCAGCTCCGGGGGGGGGGGCAGTGCAGAAAAGAGGGGTCTCCTTCTGTATTTTTAAAACAACGGGTTTTCTTGCTTTGCTGTGGGCTTGGGAGAGTGCATGCAAAATCCTTGCTTTTCTAATGGTGCCATGTGGCTGCCCTGCAGGTTGGCAGAGGAACATCAAATTTCCTAGTAGGGAGGAGAATGAAATCCAGTGTGCTTAATCATGAAGCTTGAAGAGAAACTCACACTGCTCAGAGTCCTCTGGGAAGACTACATAGAGGCTCCCTTCAGGGTGGATAATACTCCTTCACTCAGTGCATATCTGATCCATGGAACTCCCTGCCACAGGAGGCACTGGTGGCCACCAACCTTTAAAAGTGGAATGGGCATTCCATATCACTGCCCCCCCTAGCTATGGCAGGGTTTTAAGCAAGAGCTCAGCGCAGCTGCAAAGTTGCAGGATCTCAGCCAGAGGAGGACGGCTCACATCTCCCTTCCACAGGCAAAGACTAAATGTCACACTGGAGGGGGAAGGTGGAGTTCATCCTGTCCACAGAGATGGAGGCTTAATCTGCAGTCCATTAGCAGGGGAGGGGGCGGAATCCAGAGCCCAAAGCACAGCTCAGAGGAAGTCCCCCTCTCCAGGCGTTCAAAGCAAGAGCCGGTAAACCATCCTAAAATGCTGCTGGCTCCCTTTGGCCAGGGACCCCCTGAAACCAGGCGCCATATGAGAATCTGTATGAATGTCTGGCTCTGTATCTGTGTTGGGCATTAATAAAAAGAACCCGCCTGTGTGCCATTGTAGGGTTGCTATTGGTGCTGACTGTTTGTGAACCACCATTTGCACACAGAACCATTTGCATACAGGGACCCCACGGGTCATCTAGCCCGACCCCCTGCAATGCAGGAATCACAGCTAAAGGATCCTGACCAATTGGCCATCCAGCCTCTGCTTAAAAACCTTCAAGGAAGGAGAGTCTGCAATCTTCTAAGGTCATCCGTTCTCCTGTCCAACTGCTCTTACTGTCAGAAAGTTCTTCCTAAAGTGTAGCCAGAATCTCCTCTCTTGTGAGACCTGCAGGATGCTCCCCTTGCCATCAATCCTGCAACCAACCAACAAGCCCTCCATCCCCTCCATCTGTGCAGGAGGTGGGGAAACTCCATCGTGACTCCGATAGGGGGAAGGAATCTCCCTGCCATTTCTCCAAAGCCTGGCACCATCGCTGCATCTGCCAGGAGAGAACAGCCCCCCAATTGCACCCTGGTTCCTTGTGGGTGAACTGAAATTGTGTGGCACAGTGGCCAAGAGGCTAATGAGCCCTGCCCTGGGAAGGGGCCTCTTGTTCCCCTTCAAACTGCCCTAGACGGGACTGTGTGGACAAGACTCCCTCCCCACGCCCTGCATTATCTCAGCAATTCCTCCAAAGTTGGACAGAGTGAAGGATTCCCCAGATAATATAAGTGACGCCTGTAACACCCTTCGCTTCATTTCAGGCGGCCCCAGGAGCTATCTGACTCACACTTCTTTCCCAACCAGCTTCAAAGATTAACAGGGAGATGGGGTGGGGGTAGGAGGCGAGAGACCTTGGCCCCAACTAACAACTTCCTGCACAAACTGAAAAATTCACAAATCGAATGCCGGTCAGACATGAAACTTGCCCCCTTGTCCATATCATGGCAGGTTCCCCAACACAGAGACAGTTTTTGTTTTAAGTGTAAAGCAGCTCTGGGAATTGGGGGGGGGAGTACATTGGTAGCATCAGGGGGAACCAGCTGATCAGCAGGATTCTCTTGCAGAAACACCCCCTACCCCTGAATTCAAGCCAGGAAAGGAAAAGGCTATGAAATGCTTCAACCGCCCAAGTTGCTGTGAGGATGGCGAAAACCAGAGGGCTGGAGCCCATTTGCCAACTGGGAAAATTCCAACCTGGACCCGAATACAGCAACCGATTATGCCATAGGAGGGTCTAGCAGAGCAACATGTGACAGCCATATATCGAGGGAGGGGGGAGGGGGGAGAGCCAACGAAACACAGCTGTAGTGCAAGCCACAGGCCTTCCTTATATACCGGAAGGGTAGGGTGAGCCCGCCCCTGGTGGCGCATGCCTGTTCACGATTTGCTGATTAGGTGAGTGGGCGGGACCAGTTACCCAAGTTACCCAAGCAGCAAGCTCAGCCCAGAGGCTTCCTTCACTGCCTGGCAAACAATACCTGGTGAAGTCATTGTGTGTGTGTGTGTGTGTGTGTGTGATTTGTCCCTAAGATAAGCCTCTGGACCTTAATTGGACATGTCATACTATTTTTTTAAAAAACAAATCCTGGGGGAATCTGGCAAATTACGGGTTGATTACCTTAACATCTGTTTTAGGAAAACTGGTGGGGAACATTATTAAAGATAGAATGAACTTGCATATAGAAGAACAAGCTTGGTGGAGCAGAACCAGCATGGCTTCTCCAAAGGTAAGTCCTTCCGGTTGAACCAGTTTCCCCAGAGACCACCAGGCTATTCATTCACAGCAGACCAGTATCCTCTCCTTTGACTCCTCAGTAACTTTATGGCTGAGACCAAGGTAATCATTTTTTTATTGAGTGAGCCTATTCAATACAAGGTTTCATATCACTGCACAGTCTTCTGACCCCAAGGAAGCCAGAGAGAAGTCGGCTGTGGTGCCTGTTCAGGGTGAGGAGTCTCACAGAGGAGCTCATCCACTCTGGAGTCCAAGTTACCCTAGGACAGAGGAGAAAGCATCAGAAGAGCCTGGCAGCAGGATCAGACCAGTGGCCCATCTAGCCCAGCATGCTGTTCTCAAAGCGGTAAAATGTCCCCAAGAACTTCTGGATAGGCTGCCTCTGGAGGCCCCATAAGAACGTAGGAGGAGCCCTGTAGCTCGCAGATGAGGCCAGTGGCCCATCTAGTCCAGCATCCTCTCCTCACAGTGGCCAAACCAGATGCCCATTATGGGGAGCCCAGGAGCAGGACCTGAGCACAAGAGCAGCCCTCTCTCCACTAAGTAGCCATGGAAACGAACAACACAAAATAATTGTGTTGTATTGTGGGGCGGATCATACCCAAGCGATTGTGGACACAGACACCAGCTTTATCAGCACTCTAATTAGCTGTGCTTCCCAGGCCACCTGGTGCTCATCATTACCATTCGCTCATCTCCCCAGCTTTCTTTTTTAAAAAATTAAATAAAACAACAAGCCGCTAGCCCTTGCGGAACCCAAGAGAGGTGGCAAAGTGTGCAGCTGCCATACCATCTAACCCAGCAGTTCCCAAACTGGGCTCCACGGAGCGCTTGGTGCCCCATGAAGCATCTCCAAGTGCTCCGCAAAGAGATTGGAAATATAAATAAATAAATATGTGCCTTTGGCATCAGGTAGGCAATAGTGCTCCATAACAAATTTCCCTCCTGAGAAGTGCTCCGTGACTCAAAACGGTTGGGAACCACTGATCTAATTATTTGGTGAAAAACAATCATTTCCACCTTCCATCCTCCTTACCCAACAAGAGGAGTTGCCTCTCCCTTCCAACACGCCAAGCTCCTGGCCTAACTCCCTTCCCGCCACAGCTCTGCTGGGGGCCCTGCTCTGAGTGATGGGCTTGGCACCCGCTGGCTTCTCTTACCATAAATGACTCTCATGCATGCGTGGCCACAGCCATTGCTGCAACACTTTTCCCCGGGTGGACAAGAGTCATCACCGCGACAGAGTTCGACGCATGTCCCAAATCCAGTGGGCCGGGGACACCGTCCAGGACGCACTATAAGAGAAAAATGTGACTCTCATACTGGGATGCTGTACAGGGGATTTGATTTCCAACAGGTAACAAACAGTGGAATGAAAATAGAAACTCCACACAGCACTTTGAAAGAATGCTGTATCTTGGTATAGAATAAAAAGGTAAGGTTGTCATCACGCAGCACTTTGCTCAGATGCCAACAGGTAATGCTGTGAACTACAGGGCGATAACTTCTGAGAGTGCTGGCAAGTGAGAGGGGTGGTGGGGTGGAGGAGAGAGATGCAGGTGGGAGAACAGCGCAGGCAGGACCTGGAGGAATGCTTCTAAGGATAGGGCAGTGGGGCCTAAGGGAAGTATGGGTGGTCTGGTGAGCTCTAAGTGTTAATGAGGTATAAGGGGACAGGCAATGGTGAGGTGTCACGGTGCAAGGTGTAAGGTTTGGTGAAATATCAGGGGAGGGCAGTTGGATAAGAGGGTGGGGGTTTGGGTGGGGGTAGGTTGGTAAGTGAAGTGAACAGGGGTACAACCCCCCTAGACCACCATCAATGGGGTGGAAATGAGAATTTGGACTTTGGAAGATGAAAATATAAAGGTATGGAATGAATACTGCACGCATGATTGAGCTAACAAATGTGGTAAAGAGAGTAGACAACGGATCATTTATTGGTGTAATAAGGTACGATAAAATTGTAGAGCTGGAGGGGACTCCAAAGGTCATCTAATCCAAAAGTGAGTGATGCAGGAACCGCAACTAAAGAAGATGGAGTGGTGTGGGGCTGGGGGCCTCAACGCAAGTGGTTGTGGACAGAAATACAAGCCTGGTCTGCATTTTCTTCCGGTGGCTCTGTTCCCCGGTGGGCTGGATTTTATCCAGATTCTAACAATGCTCTCTGGGACCTGTTTTCTCATGTAACCCTGGCTCTCGTTCAAAACAGGAGTGAGGGGCCTCCAGGTACCTTGGCCTCCCCATTTTTCCTGCGAGGCCATCTTGGCCAAGTCGCGCCCACCTGCCCTGCCCTTGATGTCATATCTAATGGGAGGTGCAGATCTTTCCCAGCCAGTTGCCATGGACGTGCTTCATGATTGACAGGAGGCACCAATCTGCCTGATGTCACTCTGACAGTCGGATGATTGAGCAGGTGGCTTGTTCCAGCCACACATCAGAGTTGGCCCTTGGGATCATGGAGAGAGAAAGATCTGGCCCACGTGGCCAAAAGGTTCTTTGACCTTTCTTTGAAAAGGAACTTTCTAGTCCACGGAGAACCTGTGACAGGAGGCCAAATGCACCGCTGCCATACCAACCAATCATTTTGTGAGAAACAAACCTCCCGCCTTCCATTGCCCATGGCCAATGAGAGGAGTCACTGCTCCCTTCCAAGATGCCCACTACTGCTCTCCTGGAGGTCCCTGTCTCAGCGATGGGAACGGAAATCGTGTGCTGGCAGCGCAGCAGCAGTGGGAGACCACATTGGCGGAAGTGCACCTCAAGTTAAGAACAGTTTCAGGTTAAGAACGGACCTCCGGAACAAATTAAGTTCGTAACTAGAGGTACCACTGTATACAAAAAATGCAGCCCAGCTCCAGGTTTTCCATATAACAGGCCCATCCAGTCCCTCACTTTGTTCTTATCTTGACCACCAGATCCCTCGAATGGGAAGCCTCTGAGCAGGATCTGGGAACCAGGTGCTCCAAAGGGAAACCTGCAAGCAGGATCCGAGCATGAAAACCACTCTCCCTGCCTCCTGTGGTTTCCAGCAAGTCGTATTCAGAAGCACGGCTGCCTCCGTCAGTGGAGGTGGAAAACACACCTGCTGTGGGTAGCCTTGCTTTCCTCCATGATTTTGTCATGCCAACGCCATCTTGGTTGGCGGCCACCTCTGCCTCTTGCAGGAGTGAGTTCCATAGTTTGTTTGTTTGTTTATTGAAAATTTTAAATAAACTTTATTATTTTAAAAAAACATTCAGACAACTAACAAACACAGCAACATTAAAAATAAAATACATTAAGACATAACAAAAAGAAAAAAAGAAGAGGAGGAAGAAGAAAGAGTAGAAGAAGAAGAAGAAGAATGAGTTCCATAGTTTAGCATGGTTAAAGGTACCAGGGAGAAGGGCTGGGAGGCAAAACTGCGCTCAGGTGCCGATTGAGAGTGGGGAGGCGACAAATCTCAGGCTCCCTGTTCAGGGCGGCAGGGAGCCTGGTGGGCTTTGAGGGGCTGGTGGGAGGGACACAGAGCTGTCCTGACACACACACACCCCACACGGCTCCCTAGAAGGTCAGGCAGGGCTGAGCCACTCACCATCAAAGTCAAAAATCCTATTGTCGTTATTTTCATTAATTACAGGAGAAAAAAGATCTCGGAAGACTTCAGCCAGCAATCCCTCGTCGTCGTCGCCCTCCAGGATGGCATTATCATTCCTGTTTCAGGGTGGGGGTGAAGGAAAGTGTTGAAGTGGGCAGTACTCAGCTCCCCCCAACTTAAACCTATCACTGCCGTTTGATCAAAGCCAGGTCTCCCCACTGGGAGCAGCTGTGGACTGTGGTTTTCTCCAAGAAAAATTACATGCCTGTATGCACCATGCCCCCCCGCACTGCTTGCCCGCCCTCCCACCTGCTCCTTCCTTCCCACCCCCTCCCACTTTGCCACTGCCCCCACCGCTGCCGCTTCCCATGGCTGCAGGCACTGTTCCTCCTGGGGCAGTTCCTCCCCATAATTGCCTGTTTGCTTGTTGGAAGTTTTTCTGGTCTGCCCCTCAGGCAACAGTCTGAAATTTAAAGGATAAAACGCAAATATGGAGACAAATTCAACCCCAAAGGAAACCTCCAGCAGCAGCAGCAGACACCCAGGTGAAAGAGGGGATGGAGCAGAACCAGGTAGCTTGGGGGGGGGGCAACAACAGATCATCCTCTGTTTGGGGCTCTGGGTAGGAGTGCCGCCTCTGAGATGAGCTGATGTGTGGGGAGGGGACGGGAGGGGAAATCTCGGCTCTAAGGTGCCCCAGCTTGCATGCTTGGGGGACGGGGGAAGCCAAAGTTCTGCTTTGCATCATTGCAGGAGGGGACGGCAAAAGATGACCCCCGCTTTCTGGTTTGTGAATTCTCTAGGTCTAATCATGCACCCTGCTGGAGAGCCCCAAAGAGAGACCAGCTGCCCAAAGGAGCTTTCAAAGAGGGTCCTATCAAGGCTCTCGGCATAGAACATGGGCTGGCAAACTAAGGCCCAGGGCCCGGATCTGGCCCAATTGCCCTCTGGATCCGGCCTGTGGATGGTCCAGGAATCACAGCGTGGATCGGCGTGGGGATTCTGCTCTTTTGGGCTGCACCATTACCCCCCCCCCCACAGACACACAGACACCGCGGCAGCGCCTCCTCCCTCCCTCCTCCTGGCTTCTCCCTGCCCTGCCTAGAGGAGGAAGGGGGCTGGGCTTTGTTGAGCCATGGATGGCTGAGTGCCATTTTAAGCAGCCCCTCTCCGGAGCCAGCCCTTTCATGCGTCCCTCCACCGCACCTTTTGCCAGCCCCTGCCGCATGCAAGGCATGGGTAAGCAGCCTCTGGGGCTCGTCTGGTGCTGTAGAGAAGGGAGGGGAGAGTCGGTGTGTCCCCCCCCCCCCAAAAAAAATGCAATCCAGCACCCCACAAGGTCTGAGGGAAAGTGGACGCGCCCTCTGCGGAAAATGTTAGCTGACCCCTGGCATAGAATATATATGGCAGGGTGATCTCAACATTGTCCCTGCTGTTTAGCCTGCAAATAAACCCCTAATCTCACTCCACTTGGGAGGGGTTTCTCCTGCCCCCACCCCTCCTAGCCTCACCTGTCCAATACAGAGGCGGCTTTCTTCACCTTCACCTCCCGATCGGCCCGTTGAATCCCGCGTCCTGCAAAGCTGTTGGCTCCATTGCCTGCAGGGAGGAACCCAGCCCAGGGTGAGGGTCTCCCTCTCCGGTCTCCTGCCTGCCCACCCTCAGCCTCCCTTCCTCCTCCTCCATGGGTGCAGCCACAAATCAAGTTAATAATAATAATAATAATAATAATAATAATAATAATAATAATAATATATTTGTACCCTGCCCATCTGGCTGGGTCTCTCCAGCCACTCTGGCAGCTTCCATCAAATATTAAAATACATTTAAAATATCACAGATTAAAAACTTCCCTAAGACAAAAATACTTAACTAACTGTCCAGTCAAGTCGCAGATAGCTCAGTTCTGTCCCCCTAACAAAACTCTGCCCCCCCCGAAATCCTGGCTATGCCCCATGTCCTCCACCACCTGCCCCCCAGCGATGCAGCTCCTCCTCACCATCCTCATCCTCATCCACCTCCTCTTTCTTTTTAATAAATCATTTTAATTAAATTTTCCACTTTAACCATCCAATCATATTCCAAAATATACAAATTATACAAATATCAATTAAACCATTAATCCAAATATTCTGGCAAATTACAAAATTTTAATGAGACTTCCCATCCTTCAGCTTCGGAGGATCTAATCATCTTATAGTTTACTGCATTTCTAATCAATATGACCAAAGTCTTTCCCGCTGCTTCTGTTTTATCCTTTATCTTCTTCACAGCCTCTGAGTTATTCCAACAAGTGAGTTTAACCAAGCAATATATGATTCTGTGTGGGTTTTATGATTCCCTTCCATATGTATGCAAATTAGTTCAATAATCCAGAAGTCTTTTCACTGCTGCAGCTGCCATCTTCTGGTAATTCCAATAAATCAAATCCAGGCATCTGTTCAATATTTTCTCAAAACCCGTTACATAATACAGTCTTTCCAGTAGAGATTTGCCAGATCATTCTTTAAAAACAGTCCAAGTATCTCTTCTCTAATCCAAAACAAAAATTTTAACACTCTGACTTCGGGGTACCATGATGAGCCATCCTGATTACACATCTAAAATTTTTCACCCTACCCCTCTTCTTACCATTTCCCCCCCCCCCACCTCGGAATCACCCACCAGACTTCCCTCCACCTCTTTCCAAAACCATTGTCCAGAATGTCCTCTTTTCCCTTGTATCTAAAGGCCAGAGCCTTGTCCAAAAGCATCCTTGCAGAGCTCTTCAGGAAATATAATACGTCACCATCCAGCATCTCCATTTCAAACTTCCAGTCAACTTCTAATTGTAATTCCCAAGATTGTTGTTCCTTCATTTCTGGGTTCCCACCCCAGAAATCAGATATAATGTCTAAATTCAACCCTGGGCCTCTCACACCAACAGGGTTTTTCTTCTTCTTGGAGTTGCATAGTCACTGTGTCTTGTTCTTCAGATATTTCCTCAAGTTCCCTAGCAAGGTTCTCCTCCAATTCAACAAAGTTCTCAGAAACCTTTCCAATTCTAAAAAACTTTTCGTCGACATTCTGATTCAGCAGTTCTAATTTCTGGTTTAAAAGTTCTAGTTTCAAAAGAATTATCCTTTGTCCTTGGGTCATTCCCGGATCTAAAGTCATTTTAAAAACGAAACCAAAAATGGCAGAAGTAGGCAGGAAATAACAAAGTTCAGTACTTTTCCATCTTTAAGCCACAAGTTTCAGCCGCCATTTCCCCCTAATCAGGGTGCAAAAATTATATTCCACCAACTTTAAGAAGAGATACTTCAAAAGTCTCAATCCTCCCCTAACAGGAGTTTAACAGATCGTACTTGTCAAAGAAACTCCAATAGACACATTGTATCAGCCAAGTGCAGCAACAGCCAGATACATTGTTATTTTCTTCCAAATCGGCAGGGAGAGGAACGGGCTTCCTTTTGACATTCCTCCCCAAAAGCCAATTAAAAAAATTTTTTTTTAGTCCAATTATACTCCGTACTTACAGCTTACGGGGTTCTTCTTTTTGCTTCAATTTGGGTAAGAACGATACGCTCATCGCCAGCGGCAGCCGCCACTTCGCTTCCCTGGCTGGGGCATAGCCTCCACAGCCCTGCGCCGTTGCCCTTTCACTCCTGCGCCCCTTTTACAAGGGGAACCGGAGAAAGGGTCGACGCAATGGGGCCAGCTGGAGAGCCCACGCTGCGGGACGCTCGACCCGCGGTTTAACGGAACCCGCTGTGCGGTAGCAGAGCTCCTAACCCCAGGGGAAGCCAGGGCCGTCTCGCTGCCGAGACAACCCTCGACCGTCGGCAATGGCGCCCTTGCCGGAATAAGGATAGTTTAATATTATATAAGGTTTGAATTAGAAATACCAGCAACAGTTTTAGTGGAATAAGAGATAGATAAGGCTATAAGAAGTTAAGATTTGTATTAAGAAGTTATATTCTGATATTTTGATGTTAATTGACTTAAATTTTAGAGATGAAGATTATGAATTTAGGTGAATGAATTGTTGAAATAGATAGAAAGTTATTAAAGTAAATTAGAATTGGAAGCAGAGGAAAGAACGGGGGAAGTCCCCTTAATTAGATTTGAAATAAGATTTTAATTAAATGTATGAAGCGTTGGTGTTCCAGGTATGTATTTTCTTTTAATTCTGTTTTTCTTGTTGTATTTGTTGTTGTTGTTGTTGTTGTTGTTGTTTTCTATTGTATTTGTATTTGTTTTGATGTGGAAAACCAATAAATTCTTGTTAAAATAAAAAATAAGAGATTTGCCAGATCAAAGATGAAAACACCCATCTACCGTGTTTCTCCTAAAATAAGACACCGTCTTATATTTTTTTTCGTTCAACAAAACACAGTATGCCTTATTTTCAGGGGATGTCTTATTTTAACCGCGTCGCATCGGTACGCTGCATAGCCACGCCTCTCCAGGCTGTTTTAATGGGAAGTACCAAGTCACTATGGCTTATTTTCAGGGTATGGCTTATTTTTGGGGAACGGCTTATATTTCGCAAATGCATAGAAATCCTGCTATGGCTTATTTTATGGCTATGTCTTATTTTAGGAGAAACAGGGTAGTAACATACTGTGTTGGAGGCTTATCTCCCCCTTTGACTATTAATCTGTAAGCCGGTCTTGACACCAACATGGTGGATTCCTCAATTAAAAACTGCATCACATCCCACAAACCTTCCAGGAAACCGTCCAAAGAGATGTTTTTAATGAAGCTCCAGCACCTAATGAGACCTACTCTATTTGTTATCAAGCAAATCAAAAAATAAAACCCTTAATTGTATTGTTTTCATTTCCACACAGTTTAATTTTAAAAACCATATTATAACAACAAATTCCAAACTTTCCAGTCTCGCTTGTTATAAATGTTGTAAACGGCTCTTCTAGGGGGGTTTTGTTAGGTAAGATATTAAGGCATAAATAAAAAGTCTCCCCCCCCCTTTCCATTCCGTTCCGACATACCATTCTGGCTCCGATGTAGTCATTCCTCAATTCCATCTTTATCTCCTCAGTGGCTGAGCTTTTTTGCAGAGTAATTCATCACTCCTCATCTGAAGCATGCCCAAAACTTAAATTGAATTATTTATCTTAAGTAATGGAACTTGACTCGCTTTCACGGGAACAGTGTCTAGGAGAGCCAGGCTATCTCGGGTGCTTTCCCTCCAGAGCCCCCCAGCCCCTCCTTCCTTCTGAAGCTGGGACCGGGTGGAATGGGCATCTGCGGATGAGACTGCGTCTTCCCTAACTCTGGGAAGGTTTCGGGAGGCTGCATAGATAGTTGGAGCGATGGACTGTTCGGCCATTTTCCGTGGCAACTCAGACGGAAGTCCCCTCATCCACCTCCTCTATGTTGGCATCCAGCTCCTCTTTGATGGGCACCTAGCCAAGCACCCTCATGGTGGTGCCCAACCCCTTGGTGCTAATGTCTTCACTACCAGAGGTTGCGGGAGTATCGCTTGTACCCGAAGTTGGAAAAGTGTAAATTTCACGTCTCCAGTGTGAGAGCCAGTGTGGTGTAGTGGTTAAGAGCGGTAGACTCGTTATCTGGGGAACCGGGTTCGTGTCTCCACTCCTCCACATGCAGCTGCTGGGTGACCTTGGGCTAGTCACACTTCTCTGAAGTCTCTCAGCCCCACTCACCTCACAGAGTGTTTGTTGTGGGGGAGGAGTTAGGGAAAGGAGAATGTTAGCCGCTTTGAGACTCCTTCAGGTAGTGAAAAGCGGGATATCAAATCCAAACTCTTCTTCCACGGTAGACTTCCTGGGTTATCGCCTGACTCCTGAGGGGGTAAGAATGGACCCAGCCAAGGTGCAG
This sequence comes from Lacerta agilis, assembly GCF_009819535.1. NCBI lineage: Eukaryota > Metazoa > Chordata > Lepidosauria > Squamata > Lacertidae > Lacerta > Lacerta agilis. Next base: position 94,607,037 of record NC_046317.1, on the reverse strand, counting down.
AGTGTGCGATCCTGGCAGGCCCCATGAACAAAGAAGGACCTGCAACGGTTTCTAGGTTTCGCGAATTATTATAGGAAGTTCCTACCCGATTACTCCCGGCTCACCATGCCCCTCGCCAATTGCTTGAGGGGTAAGCAGCCATTCCGGTGGACTGAGGAGGCGCAACAGACGTTTGAACGCCTCAAGGTACTATGCTCGGCTGAGGCGTACCTGGCCCATGCAGACCCCCGGCGGCCTTTCGTGGTAGAGACTGATGCCTCTGACAGAGCCATTGGAGCGGTGTTGCTGCAAGCCGACAAGCAAGGGTTCTTGCGGCCTTGCGCATTCCACTCCCAGAAGCTGAATGATTCGGAGAAGAACTACACGATCTGGGACAAAGAGTTGTTAGCCATCAAGGACGCCTTCGCGGCCTGGAGGCATTTCCTGGAGGGCGCCCAGCACCTGGTAGAGGTCCGTACCGACCATCATAACCTGGAATACTAGCAGACGGCTCGCCACCTCAATCAGAGACAGATCCGGTGGTCTCAATACTTTTCGAGATTCAACTTTAGGGTGGTATACATACCAAGCAATCAAAATAGAGGAGCTGACACCCTGTCCCGGAAGCCAGAGTACGGGAATGCCAGTCCGGACCTGGTATTGAGGCACATATTACAACCCCACCAGCTGCAGTTAGCCGCTGGGTCGACTGGCCATCCCTGAATTCCAACACTAAACAGTGGCCGACCCATTCGCCAGGGATAAACTTGCAGCACTGAGAAAAGGTGACCCCGCGGCGGAACTGTTTGCTGAAAAACATGGACTACTCTACCGCGGAGAAGTGCTGTATGTGCCAGATGGAGAACTGCGGGAGAGTATTACGCCAGTGTCATGACTGTCCAACGACAGGTCATTTCAGGTGATACAAGACACTGTATCATGTAACGCGCCAATTTTGGTGGCCACAAGTGCGAAAAGACGTTTGGGAGTACGTCAGAGCCTGTGAGACCTGCCAGTGGGCCAAGAGGCCAGGAGAAGCGCCGGCAGGCCTACTGCAACCACTACCTACTCCAGAGGGACCATGGGAGATGATAGCCATGCACTTCGTCACTGACCTTCCGGATTCACAACATCAGATGGTGGTCTGGGTGGTCGTAGAACTCTTCACCAAAATGGCCCATTTTGTGCCTTGCAAGGCACTGCTGACGGCCCAAGAAACAGCCCGGCTGTTCATTGATCACATTTTCCGGCTGCGTGGGCTGCCTCATCGGATTGTGTCAGACAGGGGAGCCCAGTTCACTTCCCAGTTTTGGAAGACAGTCATGCAGTTGCTAAAGGTAGAGGTATGCCTGATCTCCACGCGACACCCCGAGAGAAATGGAGAGGCAGAAAGGACCAATGCTACTCTGCAACAGTACCTGCGTTGCTACGTAAACTATCGGCAGGATGACTGGGTGGCCTTAATACCCTTGGCAGAATTTGCGTATAACAATGCCTTGCACACCTCCCCACAACAGACCCCGTTCTTTGCTAACTATGGGTTCCACCCGCGTGCCTTTCCGTCTCCGGAGACATTATTACTGCTACCAGCCACTGAGGAATTCATGCAAGAATTATCAGCAATACAAGGGCTGCTACGTGATCAGCTGGAACCCTGAGGTCCACTGGCTGAAGCCAGGTGCACAGCATTCGCTCAGGGCAGGGGTGTCTACTTAGAATCCCATCCATGAAGAAGGCAGGGCATAAATACCCTAAACTGACTCCCCAACTCCATGCCTTCCTGATTCTTTGCTCCTCCAAGCAATCCCATACTTACATAGCATGGATGGCAGCAGAGCCCAGAGGATGAGCCAGAGACCCATCACAAAGAAGAAGGAGAACCTGGTGGACGTCATGCTGGGAGGCGGCTCTGAATGGTGCTCAAGGCTCCGATTGGCAGCCATATATCCTCTTCCCTCTCCCCCACCTCTCCCGGGTTGGGCTGGGACAGAAGCCAAGCAGATTTGAGTGTGTGGGTGCAGCTGGATCCTGGTCCAGATAATTTCCCTGTGATGATCAATCAAAAATAGCACAAGAATCACCTACTGGATCTAGCCAATTGCCATCCAGTCCAGCATCCTCTTAGTGTCTGAACCCAAAGAGTACTATTAATGGTTTCTCGTCATCTTGGAAAAAATGTCAAGCTGCAGGGTTCTGTCCTGGGCTCCCTGTTGTTTAACGTCTTTATAAATGACTTGGATGAAGGAACTGAGGTGATGCTCATCAAATTTGCAGATGACACCAAACTCAAAGGGGTAGCTAATGCAACAGAAGACAGAATCAGAATTCAATATTACCTTAACAGACTGGAGAACTGGGTGCAAGCTAACAAAATGGATTTCAACAGGCAGGAAGAACCAGATGCACAAATAGAAGATGGGGGACACCTGACTTACGGGCAGTGCACATGAAAAGGATCCTGGGGTCTTGGTGGACCACAAGCTACAGTTAGAACTGGATATGGAATAACTGATTGGTTCAAAATTGGGAAAGGAGCACGTCAAGGCTGTATATTGTCCCCCTGCTTATTTAAATTATGTGCAGAATTCAGCATGCGAAAGGCTGGACTGGATGAATCCCAAGCCAGAATTAAGATTGCCGGAAGAAATATCAACAACCTCAGATATGCTGATGACACAACCTTGATGGCAGAAAGTGAGGAGGAATTAAAGAAACTTTTAATGAGGGTGAAAGAGGAGAGCGCAAAATACGGTCTGAAGCTCAACATCCAAAAAACTAAGATCATGGCCACCGGTCCCATCACCTCCTGGCAAATAGAAGGGGAAGAAATGGAGGCAGTGAGATATTTTTACTTTCTTGGGATCCATGATCACTGCAGATGGTGACAGCAGTCACGAAATTAGAAGACGCCTGCTTCTTGGGAGAAAAGCAATGACAAACCTAGACAGCATCTTAAAAAGCAAAGACATCACTTTGCCGACAAAGGTCCGTATAGTTAAAGCCATGGTTTTCCCAGTAGTGATGTATGGAAGTGAGAGCTGGACCATCAAGAAGGCTGATCGCCAAAGAATTGATGCTTAAATCGTGGCGCGGCGCGGCTCCGGTGCCGTTCGGAAGGGGTGCTGCCCCTTCCGACCGGCATGGCACCGAAGCCGCGCCGCGCTGCGTTTTAAGGCTGCAGCAAGCGAACAGCCTGGACTTTCCCCCCCATAGGAACGCATTAATTAAATTTTAATGCGTTCCTATGGGAAACGGTGCCTCGCAAGACTAAATTTCCGCAAGACAAAAAGTCTTGCGGAACGAATTAATTTTGTCTTGCGAGGCACCTCTGTAATGGAAAAGTCCATTTATGTAAGCAATTGTTTTCATTAGCTACTGGAGTTTAACATGTGAGATAGACTCATGACATGCAAAGCGAGATATGTCAAGCCTTTGTTTGTTATAATTGTGATGATTATGGCATACAGCTGATGAAAACCCCAAGGTTGAGATTGTTAATTTGGGGTTCTCATCGGCTGTACGCCATAATCATCACAATTATAACAAATGAAGGCTTGACGTATCTCACCATGCATGTCATGAGTCTATCTCATATATTAGTTTCACCTTTTAAGTTGAATTACTGAAAGAAATTAACCTTTCCACAATATTCTAATTTTTCGAGTTTCACCTGTATATTAAAAATCTGACAGTCCCTAATTACCGAAGGCTATTTACAAAAGCCAGACTTAATGTCTTTCCTTCTGCAGTGTTGGATGGCAGATGGAGAGGAGTTCCTTACCAGGGCAGACTATGCTCGCGTGCCCAAGACATGGACTCTATAAAACATATTTTGCTGCCCTGTGTGAAATTCGAGCAAGCCAGGACTGGACTGATATTACCCTTGTTAGTACCTTTCCCAGGAAAATCAGAGGCTTACTATGTCAGGTTCCTACTGGAAGACCGGACAAATGATAGAACATTAGCAGTGGCAAAGTTTCTGTCGGCTGTGGCAAGGACCAATGATCCCTATTCCTAACTCTGAACAAAATGCTTGTGTAACCTGAAGGCAGGCTGTCGAAATTGTGTACTGTTTTGTAATGAATTGTTGGGTCTCTGGACCGTAATAAAGATTGTTGTTGTGTTTTGTCCTTGTCTGCGGGGAAAAGCAAAGGAGCTCTTATGCAGCTGCAATTATTTTTAAGAAGATCTATGAATCAATTGACTCCACTTTTCCCCCCAATGGAAATTATTTATTTATTTATTTATTTATTTATTTAGGATATTTCTTAACTGCTTTATATTCACAACAATCTCAAATTGATTTGCAAAAGTAAACATAAAAATCAGATGCAATGGGGCAGAATTCTCAAAACGCTATAAAGAGTAGAGGTCCAGTCCCTGAATAAGATAGGAGTGAAATGCTTCATTGCAGTCCTAGATTCACTCTGTACAAGCCGTATAAAGAGCAACCTTCTCCGTTCAGACTGAAAGACTGAAACTACTGTTTTCTGTTTCCCGCCATATTTCATTTATTTATTTAGCAAGGTCTAGAAATCACTTGATTGTTTTTAAAAAATCCACTTCTGAGTGGTTTACAAAAATGTAAAATCAAACACTTAAATCGGCCGACTGGAAAGTTAGAGCTAAGTATTTAGCTTAAATTTAAAGAATGATTCTTGCAACGTGTTTTTTTTTTATTCATTTCCATCTTTAAACTGTTTGACATATTTGCATTGAGATACAGCTTTGTTTGCATTAGAGCATTTGACATGTGACAATTTCATAACAAATAAAATAATGAACAGTAAAAAAAAGAAATTCAAATCAACCATAAGATAAAAGCACATTGAAGCATCTCCACGCCTCCATGCCTAGATAGAATTGCCTAAACAAAAATATTTTAAGCAGGGGAAGAAAAGGGTGCTGAAGGCACTTGCCGGGTGTCAAAAGGCACAAAGTCCTGGAGTGCAGGTGCTGCCGCACTAAACGAAATCATCAAACTAAATTCTAATTTATGCAACATTTTAGGGTTTGTCCAAATGACCTGTTTTATCATGCATTTGCCATGTTTTGTTTGCCTAAGGCTTACTTGGAGGTTAGACACAGCCCTGTCTTTGCTGAGTATTTGGGGGCTAGTTATATGAGAATGAGCATTCATGATTCGCTTGCACAAAGCTTCTGCGGAGGTCAGACCACGTCTATTCTTTATTGAGCATCTGTTCCGATTTGCTTGTGGGGCGTTTCTATGCCTTCCTGTAAATGGCTCACTATTTTCACACTTTTGTGCACATTTCCCACGTCACTTTCCTAGCCACGAAAGTGGATTTGTTGCGCCAGGGTTTGTGCTTCCGGGCTGTCGCCATTTTTCAAGCGGAATTCAGCCACATCCTGGCAAATTCAGGGCAATTCAAGCTGATCCGGAGTTCTTGCAAAACAAACCTGCTTCCCCCCAAATATTGGACTCTTTTGCAAGAAGGAAAGTTACAGGGAAATGCCCTGGCCTGCAGCATCATCTAATCTCCCTACAAGCAAATCAGAACGGATGTTCATTTTTTAAAAAAAGTTGTCTGAAAGTGACTGGTAGCAGAGTGCTTTATACCACGTTAATATTGCAAACTTAAATTTCTGATATATGCTTGTTTTCCTCCTGCCAATTAATGACAGTTTGGAGGCTATCTGAATTAGCTGCAAGCAAATGGTGACATACGAGTAGTAATTACAGGCATGTTTCATAATCACATTTGATGAAAAGGACTTTTTGTGCAGAGAATGCAAAATAAGCCAAGTCTCCAGTCTCAGAGGTCGTCTCCAAAACCTCTCTCTTTCTTGTAGATCTCCTACCATCAGAGGTGTCTTTGGGAAACTGCATCGCTCACTTACCTGTCCAGCTGGACTGGAGATTCCTCAGGAGCAGACAGACCTTCACCTGCTAATCTCCTTGATGATAGGGAAGAGCCAGATATTATATACTCACACCAGGAATGAAAGAACCAATTCAGAGCTTTGATAGGCACTGGGATGTGCGAAGTGAGTGCATCTTCCAAGGTAAATATTTTTACTGACAGATTGGAAATTTTTGGAGGAGTCGTCAAGTGCCAGGGATCATATGACTCTCTGGGAGGCGCACAGAGGCACGGCACAGGATCAGACCACGGCTGAGGCGGCTTCCACAGGAGCCCAGCAGGTGACGCTATAAAGAGCAGGGGGAAATGGATGTAAAACAGGGCTGCCCAGGGAGGAGGAAGACACACACGTGCACCGTGCGACACGTGGCTCGCACTTTCACAAAAGTGGTTCACCAGCCCTGGCTCCTTGCCCCTGCTATGGTATTATTGGTTTTACTTATTATGGTTCTCCTTCCCATCCCTGTCCTGCCTTGTAAGGGAAATTTCATTTGACGGAGAAAGCAGCCAACACTTTCCCCCTCTCCGGCCTGGTCCTATAAAGTGTTTCACATTAAATAGATGCCACCTCCTTAACATTTAACACTGCTCTTTCTCCAAGATTCCACCTAAACATTAGGAAGAACTTCCTGACAGTGAGAGCTGTTGGACAGTGGAATTTGCTACCAAGGAGTGTGGTGGAGTCTCCTTCTTTGGAGGTCTTTAAGCGGAGGCTTGACAGCCATCTGCCAGGAATGCTTTGATGGTGTTTCCTGCTTGGCAGGGGGTTGGACTGGATGGCCCTTGGGGTCTCTTCCAACTCTATCATTCTATGATTCTAAGATCAGAGGCAGTAATACTTCTGAACCCCGGTTGCTGAAAATTGGAGAAAAGGAGAGCGATCTTGTGCTCGGCTTCTACTTGTTAGGTTTCCCTTTGGGGTATCTAGTTGGTCACCATGAGAGAACACAAAGCTGGACTGTTGCAGGCTGTTGGCCTGATCCAGCAGACTCTCCTTATGTTCTCGAGGAGTACTGTTTCAATGTTTCAACCCTACCTGTCCTTTCTCCAAAGAACCTGGAGAAACTGATGTTGTGTTTCCAGTCCCAGGGGTCTCCTACCCAGTTCAGGGCTGGACAATTTCACATTCGCAACAGAACTGCATTATGTACCTCTAGAAACTGTATTCTCAACATGGATGGTTCTGCAGCCCAGATAAAGGTTTCACATTTGTATATATGCCAGCAATTAGGGTGGATTCTATGTGCATGTTAAAAACATTGTGAAAATTCTTTTAAAAAAAATCATTTTGAAAAATGCGTTGGATTTGCTGTAGCTCAGAGCCGCCACCTAGTGTCAAAATTGTATATTGCACTTGACAACACAGACAAAACGTTTTATTTCCAGCTGTATAGATGCATTCCTGTTCATAGAATCCCTGAAGAGACCCAGAGGGTCATCTGGTCCAACCCCCTGCAATGCAGGAATCTCAACAAGCACTCCCTCATCCAATTTGGAACCATGCCAGACTCTGTTTATCTTTGCAAATGTGCTTGCAGTTTTATTGCTGCACAACTTTATCCTTTGCTCTCCTTTCACTAGCTTGGCTTATTCTCCACTGCACTCCCAACTCATCTCTCTCTCTCTCTCTCTCTCTCTCTCTCTCTCTATCTCTCTTCCTGTCCTCCTTCTGCCTTTCCATCTGATAAAACATGCATTTTGCTACCAACTCCCAACACATAATGTACTTGCTAGCCCCAACGTCACTGCAACATCTTTTTGCATTCTGCCTCCTCTAAGCACGACATGTGGCATAAATTCCACCTTATGATTAACAAAACCACTGCCATCCACGACTTGATTGTGGATGGAGGATTTGACCTGGCATGTGTAACAGAGACTTGGTTGGATGAAGCAGATGGGCCTGTCTTTGCCGCTGCTTGTCCACCAGGTTTCTCTTACGCACAGCAACCCAGGCCATCTGGGCGGGGAGGGGGGGTTGCAGTGATTTTTAGGAAGTCATTAGTTTGCACCAGGCGTCCTATTGGGAAGACCCAGTTTTCTGAGTGCATGTTCTGGAAGTTGGGCAATAGGGGCAGTACAGGATTCCTCTTGGTGTACCGACCTCCCCGCTGCACCAAGGATTCCCTGCCCGAGCTGCTTCAGGTCGTGGCGGATATGCTCCTGGAGACACCTAGTTTGGTTGTCTTAGGGGATTTTAACATCCATGCCGACACGACCTTACAAGGGGCCGCTTGGGACTTCGTGGAAAGCATGGCCTCCATGGGGCTGTCCCTGAATAAGTCTGGTCCAACTCATAGCCGCGGACATGCCTTAGACCTGGTGTTTACCTCTATGGATGTTGGTGATCTGACACTAAGTAAAAGTGAAACAAAAGAAGTGCCATGGTCAGATCACTTCCTGGTGCAACTGGACTTCTCCACGACCCTTTCCCTCTGCAGGGAGGTGGGACCGATTCAGATGGTCCGCCCCCGCTACTTAATGGATCCAATTGGCTTCCAGAGAGTGGTAGGGGATGCATTATCCCATGTTGATGGCCTTTCAGTTGATTCCCTGGTGGCCCGCTGGAATGTGGAGTTAACCAGGGCTATTGACTGTCTGGCTCGAAGCGTCCTCTCCGATTGCATGGAGCCTGGACAGCTCCGTGGTTTTCCCCGGAGCTGAGGGCGATGAAACAGTCGCTGAGACGGCTAGAGCGCCGGTGGCGGAAAACTCATTCTGAATCAGACCGGACACGGGCTATAGCTCAACTTCGAGCCTACCAAGTGGCAATGGCGACAGCGAAGAGGACCTTCTTTGCTGTTTCTATTGCATCTGCAGAAAACAGCAGCAGGAGACTCTTCCAGGTGGTTTGCAACCTAGCAGAACCACCTTTGTCATCGGGGTCTGGTAGGGACCCCAAGATCTCCTGCAATGCTTTTGCAAAGTTTTTTGCAGATAAAGTCGCTCAGATTCAGAAGGAGGTAGACTCCACCGTGGGAGCAGGGCCAGGGCGGGAGAGTGCTAGAGCCCTGTCTAGTCATGTTTCATGGGATCAATTCCAATCTGTTACCTCCGAGGATGTGGACAGGCTGCTTGGACGAGTGAAACCGACCACCTGTCTCCTTGATCCTTGCCCATCCTGGCTTATAAAAGCTAGCCGGGAAGGGCTGGGCGATGGGCTCTGCGCGGTGGTGAATGCTTCCCTCTGCGAGGGAATCTTTCCAGACCCGCTGAAAGAGGCGGTCATTAAACCGCTTCTTAAAAAAACATCTCTAGACCCGGCCAATATGGCCAACTATCGCCCAGTCTCAAATCTACCATTCTTGGGCAAGGTGATTGAGCGGGTGGTTGCGGAACAACTCCAAGCACGCCTGGAAGATGTGGACCATTTGGATCCCTTCCAATCAGGATTCAGGCCTCATCATGGGACTGAAACTGCCTTGGTCGCGCTGGTTGATGATCTCCGGCGGGCTAGGGACAAAGGTGAGAGCTGTTTCCTGGTTCTGCTGGATCTCTCAGCGGCCTTTGACACCATCGACCATAACATCCTTCTGGACCGGCTAGAGGGGTTGGGAGCTGGGGGCACTGTTATACAGTGGTTCCGCTCTTTCCTCCTGGGCCGTGTTCAGAAAGTGGTGGTGGGGGATGAGTGTTCAGACCCCTGGGCTCTCACTTGTGGGGTGCCTCAGGGTTCTGTCCTCTCCCCCATGCTTTTTAATATCTATATGAAGCCGCTGGGAGAGATCATCAGGGGGTTTGGGCTGGGTGTTCATCAGTATGCAGATGACACCCAGCTCTACCTCTCTTTTAAATCAGAACCAGTGAAGGCCGTGAAGGTCCTGTGTGAGTGCCTGGAGGCTGTTGGAGGATGGATGGCGGCTAACAGATTGAGGTTGAATCCTGACAAGACAGAAGTACTGTTTTTGGGGGACAGGAGGCGGGCGGGTGTGGGGGACTCCCTGGTCCTGAATGGGGTAACTGTGCCCCTGAAGGACCAGGTGTGCAGCCTGGGAGTCATTTTGGACTCACAGCTGTCCATGGAAGCACAGGTTAATTCTGTGTCCCGGGCGGCTGTCTACCAGCTCCATCTGGTATGCAGGCTGAGACCCTCCCTGCCTGCAGACTGTCTCGCCAGAGTGGTACATGCTCTGGTTACCTCCTGCTTGGACTACTGCAATGCGCTCTACGTGGGGCTACCTTTGAAGGTGACCCGGAAACTGCAATTAATCCAGAATGCGGCAGCTAGACTGGTGACTGGGAGTGGCCGCCGGGACCACATAACACCGGTCCTGAGAGATCTGCATTGGCTCCCAGTACGTTTCCGAGCACAATTCAAAGTGTTGGTGTTGACCTTTAAAGCCCTAAACGGCCTCGGTCCTGTATACCTGAAGGAGCGTCTCCACCCCCATCATTCAGCCCGGACACTGAGATCCAGCGCCGAGGGCCTTCTGGCGGTTCCCTCACTGCGAGAAGCAAAACTACAGGGAACCAGGCAGAGGGCCTTCTCGGTAGTGGCGCCCGCCCTGTGGAACGCCCTCCCGTCAGAAGTCAAGGGAATAAACAGCTACCTGACATTCAGGAAACACCTAAAGGCAGCCCTGTTTAGGGAAGTTTTTAATTTGTGACTCTGTATTGTATTTTGGTATTTGTTGGAGGCCGCCCAGAGTGGCTGGGGAGACCCGGCCAGATGGGCGGGGTATAAATAATAAATTATTATTATTATTATTATTATTATTATTATTATTATTATTATTAAAGATTTCCACCTTTATCTGATAGGGCTTTAAGATTTCACAATTTGCAGGGGTTTAAGAGAACTCTGTAGAACACTAAAGATGATTTTGTGGCATGTAACATAATCACTCCATATCCGTCTGTGAAGACAGGAAGTCCCTGGGCACCTGCACTCGGTACAGTAAGGACGTCAAAAACATTTCAGCCAGCGTGATCTGGTGCCATCGTGAGATCCCCTTTCACCTCTCAGCAGATTTAAAACAACAATGTCACAACAACCCCATTTGAGCTGTAAGTGTAAAAAGCTCTCTTTTTGCCTAATGCGAAGATTACGGAAAAACTCCCGTCCCCACCTTCTTTCTTTTTTTTAATGTATTTATTAACTTTTTTCAAAACATCAACAAAACACATAAAATAAACCAATACAACAACTACAAACCCACCACAAATACAAAAACAGAAACTATACAAACTACAAAATACAAAAATGAAAAACAAAAAATTATTTGTTAAAGACTGCTTCTTACCTTAACATTGTTGCTTGACTTCCTCACGTCTGCCCTTCCTGCGTTCATTGTCCTTCATCTTTAGTAATTCCTTTACATTGTACCAACCATATTTTCCAAAAAATCTTATCCATTTCTTAAATTATTTTCTTAATTCATTATTTCTTTTTTTTACAAAGAATTTATTGGTTTTCCACATCAAAAAACAACAAATACAACAAAGAAACAACAAATGATAACAATCATTCAAAGAAAAAACAAATACTACAAACTACATCAACATAATAAAAGAAAACAAATACATACCTTACACACAGGAACACCAACACTCCAACTATTAATTATAATCTTTTTCCAAATCTAATTAGGGGGGACTTCCCCCGTTCTCTCTCCTGCGTTCAATTCAAATTTACTTTAGTAACTTTTCTATTTATTTTAACAAATCATTCACCAATTTTCATAATTTTCATCTCAACATCTTATATCTTTTAACTTCTAAATATAACTTCTAAATATAAAAAATACAACTTCATATTGCAAGTCTTAACTTCTTATAACCTTTTCTATCTCTTATTCCCATAAAACGGCTGCTCTTATTACTTCTATTTCATACCTTACGAAATATTAAACCGACACAATATCATAAAAACAATCCAAGTATTTCTTCTTCCAAGTCCATTTTTACTCTCTGACGTCGGGGTACCGTGGTGAGCCTTCCTGATTAATCATACATATTCTTTCACCCTATCCCTCTTCTTGCCATTTTCTCTCCTCCCATCACAGTCGCCCCCCCAGCCTTCCCCCAATCTTTTTCCCCACCATAATCCAGAATGTCTTCTTTTCCTTGATATCCAAAAACCAAGACATTATCCCAAAGCATCTTTGCTGAACTCTTCAAAGGAAGTAATACATCTCCGCCAAGCATCTCCACTTCAGTCTTCAGATCGGATTGTGATTGTAATTCCCAAAATTGTTGTTCCTGCTTTTCTGGGCTCCCACCCCAGAAAGCCGATATAGCGTCACAATAAACAGCCCCGGACCTTCCACGTCGACAGGACTTTTCTTCTTTTTGGAGTTGCATCTTTTCCACTTCAAATAAAATCCTTGAGGATCGCTCTCTAATTGTTCCTTTAAGTTCATTGGCAATGTTCTTCAAAGCAGTTCCAATCTCAGAAAATCTTTCGGTAACATTCTGGTTCAAAAGTTCTAATTTCAACAGAAAGTCATTGCTGGGTCAGGAGACATTATAAAAGTGAAACCAAAGAAGGCAGAAGTAGGCAGGAAATAACAAAGTTCAGTACACATAGCTTCCCTGGTTGGGGACAACCTCCACAGCCCCGCGCTGTTGCCCATTCACTCGGGCGACCCTTTTACAAGGGAAGCCCGAGAATGGGGCAGTGCAATGGGGCCTGCTGGAGAGCCCAAACCGCGGGACACTCTTCCCGCGGCTTACCGGAGCCCGCTGTGCAGTTGCGGGACTCCTGGCCCCCAGGGAAGTCGGAGCTGTCTCGCAGCCGAGACAACCCCCAGCCGCCGATAATGGCGTCCTTGCCGGAAGTCTCTTAATTCATTATTTCACCTTTCATTAACACTTAACATAATTCTAAATCTGCAGTCTAACATTTCTTCCAAGTTCTTTCTAAATTTCAACCTTGCTGTATTTTTTCAAATACATTTTAAATTTCTTCCATTCTTCTCCCACTGCGTCGTCCCTCTGGTCCCGGAGTTTCCCGGTCATCTCAGCAAGTTCCATATAGTCCATCATTTTCATCTGCCATTCTTCAATCGTTGGTAGTTCCTCTGTCTTCCAGTTTTCAGCTATCAAAATTCTAGCTGCTGTTGTGGCATCTCCCTTCCCCACCTTCTTGACCAAAAGAGGAGGAAGTGTTATTGGTTATTTTTGATTATCCACCAGCAGCACTGTTCCCCTGGATTTATTCTATGGATGCATTAGATAGGACAGAAAGTGACCGCTTAAACCTGTCAGTTAATTCACAGCTTAAAATTCAGAGGTGGGTGGAGTGCTCAGACATTGAATTTTAAATCACAGTTTGATTTTAAATTCAAACTACAAGAAAGAAGATTCCACTGAAACATTAGGAAGAACTTCCTGACAATAAGAGCTGTTCGGCAGTGGAATTTGCTGCCAAGGAGTGTGGTGGAGTCTCCTTCTTTGGAGGTCTTTAAGCGGAGGCTTGACAGCCATCTGTCAGGAATGCTTTGATGGTGTTTCCTGCTTGGCAGAGGGTTGGACTGGATGGCCCTGGTGGTCTCTTCCAACTCTAGGATTCTAGGATTCTAAGGGGAATCAAGGAAAAGAGCTGGACCCAAAGGAGGCCTTGTGCTGGTTCCAAGGGGGCCTTTATCTCATTTTCTGGTGCAGCTGTGATTTTTAATACAATTCAATGTAGTTCTTGAGTGGGTTTGTTCTGGGCTGGCCAGGAATGCACCTGGGTTTCTTTCTTTCTTTTAGCACCTGACTGCTTAATCTTCTTTGGCTTTTGTTGGCCCAAACTCAAGCCAGATGAGGTGCAATGAGAACATGGCAAGCATATAAAAACAAGCTTTGATGCCCAAGGGGCCAAGTCCCACCCTGCCCCCCCCAACAGAGAACACAACCTCCAAGATCAAGGTGGCCAGAGGTCAATGGGTGCAAGAGGTCCCTTGGCACAATGCAATTGATAGTATAGAATTCATCCCCAAGAGACCTCTGTGTACACAACCCTCTTTAAGTTGCATGAATCTTTCGAGAAATGTGAATTGCAGGTGCAGGGAGAACCTGTCCACACCTGGGACCATGCAAGGCATGGAGAGGGACTTAACCCACCCACCCCCACCCCACACTCACTGCCGCCTTGGTTCTTCATTTTCTTCTCCACAGGGTACCAGCATAATTTTTCTGGTATTATTTTTACATTATAGTAAATCCTGTAAGAAGGGTTTAAACGACAGGCATGGAAATTGCAGGCTGATGCGGTCACTGCTTGACCACCAGTTCCCAGCTGTAAAGTGGATTATCTCATGCTCTTGAATTTGAGTGAGCCCCCCCCACACCACCACCCCCAGCATTAGCCCCCCCCCCCCGATATACAGCCAGCCATGGCCAACTGAACGCCCACTTCATTTCTCTCTGCTGCCTGGTTTTCAATCTTCAGGTTGCATGTTGTGAGGGTCTTCACTCCGTCTGTCATTCTGGAGCTGTACGAAAAGGGATGTTCCTTACTGTGCATCAAGGCCAGATTTCATCTCAGCGGTAAATTGTGAGTTGCACCCTCTTTCCCCCTGTCCGTCCCCCCCGTGCGCTTTTCGCCTATTTCATCGCTACTGGGTGCCTTTGTTTTGGATGGGGGGGGGGGTGGTTGCTTCCCAAGTTAAGCCAATCCTCTGTGGATATTGTAGGGGAGGGTCTGGAAGGGAACACTAGCACAATTTATCACTTGCAGGGTTGAACATTTTGTTCCCCTGCTGTTGTTGTTTTAAAGTGTTCTGTCCAAGTGGCACTGCCATGTCAGGGAGGGGGGGCACAAGACTGTGACCTGGCAGAAAGCAGGCACCTTATCAGACATTGAGAAATGTGCCATCCACCGGGTACAGAACGCCCCACTGGTCAGACCAAAGGCCCATCGACCTTGACATCCTGGTTCCAACAGAGGCCTTTCAGGATGCTCACCAACAGGGCAGGAACGTGCCAGCTCCTTCCTGGTGTTTGTTCGCAGCCACTGGCCTTCAGAGATCTGCTACTGAACCCATAAGTCTGAGCAGGACCGGTGCTAGGGTTTCTTGCGCCCTAGGCGAGACCACCTTCTGGTGCCCCCCGCCCCCCGCCAAAGCCTGCTTTAGTGGGTGGTGGGGGTAGTGGAGAGGCAAGCAGCACCTCTCCACTACAGCGGAGAAGCTGCTGCTAGCCCATCCTGCCCCCCCCCGCCCAAGCCTGGCCAGCGCCCCCTCCATTTTGGCGCCCTAGGCAATTGCCTAGTTCGCCTTAATGGACGCGCCGGCCATGAGTCTGAGCAAAACTGGTTAACACCACTGGGTGGCAATGACTTGCCGGAGCTCAGCCCTTGGACTTCATAAGGCACCTGCCATCTGATCATTTAAAGTAGGAGCATAGGAAACTGCCTTGTACCGAGTCAGGCCACAGGTCTATATAGGGCAGCATTGTCCACAGTGACTGGCAGAGGTGACGCTGGAGATGCTGGTGGAGATTGATGCAGGGGACATCTGTATGCGATGCAGATGCTCTACCCATGAGCCTTGACCCTTCCCTCCCTCAAGCTATGGACACAAGCCATAGAACCCCAAATACTGATGCTCTCTGGTGGATTAAAAACATAATGCTTTGCCCAGAAACACAGTGTTTTGGGTGGTGGTTAAGGAATGCAGATGGGGAGGAATCTCACTGGGGTTCTGTTCAATGTCTTTTCGTCTCCTAGCTTTTTCGGCAAACACTTTGAGCGGATCGACATCATCGTAGACGTGGACTTAAAAGCGGAAGTCAGGTTTGAGGACTATTTTGCGGCCGGCGTCCACATCAGAATGCAAGTGTGCAAGAGTGAATTCATAATCGCAAGGATCACCTGCCCTTCGCAGTAAGTGCTGGCGCAAGTCGCTCTGCGTGTTTCATGTGCATGCCTTGGGCTGAGAGAGCTGCCACAGTTCGCCCCAGAATCCTTTCAGGGAACCAGATCCCTTCCCAGCCGCAGCACACACTCGGCTTCCCTGCCAAAAGGTGGTGTTGTGGGACCATCAAAGGATAACCATTTGAAGAAGATGAAAAATAAAAGAATTCCTTCCAGTAGCACCTTAGAGACCAACTAAGTTTGTTCTTGGTATGAGCTTTCGTGTGCATGCACACTTCTTCAGATACATTCCTTATTTTGAGACATTCCTTATTTTGTTTAATTGCTTGCTGCTTGTCATCTTGGGCTTCATTAGGAGGAAGAGTAAGATAGAAATGTAAAATATAACAATACAGTACAGTACAGTACAATACAATACCATACAATACAATATCAACAACAATATTGAAAGCATGTTTCCATTCCAAGCAATGCAAAAATCTCATTAGTGGCAGAAGAAGGAAATTTGCTTCTCCTGGCAGCATGACTAGAGATTAGGACTGGGCAATATATTGATATATCGTCCCAAATCAGTTTGAAATCCATATTGTGATATCGGTTTCATAATTTTTGACCTGGCAATATATCATGAATCATGGTGGGTGGGTGGGTGGGCGCTATGCAAAAATCGTAGTGGGGGGGGCAACCGTGAACCAGCCAACGCTTCTCTGGTAACTCTGCTGGTTCAGGGTCAATTCTGCCTCATGCAGGGAGGCAATAAATCACAAGAGCAATGAGGTTTACTAGTGCTGTCCTATTTTAATTGTGTATCCCTCTGATGTTTTTTAGTTCTATAATTTTGTATTGAGAAATGTTTCCCCCCCCCCATCTTTCTGACTATCGATCGAATAAAGGATATGTATGTATGTATGTATCACAAGAGCAGGTGCCAGCAAAAATCACGATGCGGGGAAAACTGAGATGACAGCAGTATATCACGGCATTTAGCTGGTGATGTGTCACAACGTTGAAAACCAGATATTGCCCAGCCATACTAGAGATGCCGTGGAGTGATTTGCCCTGGGAATTCTTAGAAAAAGGAACAGAAACAGCTCATCTGTTGGGGTGGAGCTGCTATCCTAGCTTCTTGCATACCAGTAGAGGAAAGGTGCCCACAGGGATCTGGTTGGCCACTGAGAGAGCCACTAACAGGAGCCTGCACTAGGACTTTGGCTAGTGCAATGGGGCTTTCTCTCCCTCTCTTCGCCCCTGTCCCTACCCCCCTGCTGGCAATTGACAGGCCTGGGGGTTGTTGGGAGAACCCCCAGAACACACATGGGAGCATGTGTTCGGGAATCAGCGTGTTTTTACATGAGTAGAATGTGTCCTTTTATTTGAAATGCATCTCTGGGTTATTTGTGGGGCATAGGAATTTGTTCACCCCCCAAAAATATAGTCCGGCTGAAAATGTTTGCTGTTCTAGGGGGTCCCCTATTTAAGCCTATGTTTGTGTGTCAGATCATTCTGTCTCTCTGTCTATCTAGCTAGCTGTGTCTCTATTTCTGCTACTTTAATACTATAGACTCTTTGTGTCCCCAGCCCTCGGGCGTCTCTCTCAAACGCCCATGTCAGCAACTGCAGCAGTGGCCGCTCCTTGACTCTGAGGCGGCAGCCCGTGCGGTGGCCAGTGTAGCGGCCGAGGACGAAGACAGGCCGCCACCTCCTCTGCCTCTGCCTCGGGAATTCCCCTCAGCCACTGCCCGCCGAGACGCTGAGGCGGTGTTGGGAGCGGCTCCCAAGGGGCCTCCTCTGTGCCTCCAGTGCCTGCTGCCCCACCTACCACCCCGGGCACAGGGGGCGCCGGAGGGATCGTTGCGCCACAGCGCTGGATGTCCTTAAGACGGCCCTGGGGGCATTGGCTCTGCTTGTCTTTGGCCCTGGCTCCCCGTACTGTTGGCCTCCTTGCCTTCTGCCCGCCAGTCGCAAGTTGCACCAATCTCAGCTGCCTGCAGCAATGCTTTCTCTTTTGTTTTTAGATGCCCAGCCAAAGACTTGTCTGCTTCAACAAGCCTTTGATAATTTTTCGCTGGGGGCTTTTTGCACATTTTCTACCCCCCCGGCCCTGCTGCTTGCGACAGGGCCGTGCCCTTTATGAACTCCTCTGCAGTTTTCTAAATAAATGTTTTTGTTGGATTTTGCCCGCTAAGGGTGATTTCCTGCTGCCTTGCTTTGCTGCGCTCCGAGACAGTTCCCCCCCCCCCCCTTTGGTGGTTTTCACCCTTATCTTTATCCGCAGTGTGGCTTTTGGAGATAAAACAAGGCATGCACTTCTTAAAAGCAAGCATCCGCTCACCTTTTGATGTGACAGAAGAGACGCAACGGCGGTTGTCAGCTCGCTGGCAGCGGAGAACTGTTGGCACAAAATGGCAGATCTTTTTAAAAGCTTCATTTAAATTACGTGGGTCATCGTTGCTCTGCAAAGACCCTCTCAGTTTGACCCTCCAGCATGCAAGGTGGTTCATGGGGTGCTTTGGTGCGTCAGAACGCCCTTCCCCAAGGACACAGCAGAAGGCAGCGCTGAATCCATTTTGCTTTCTGCCATGAAGGGTGACACCAGGCCTCTCCTTATTCTTTTATTCCCAGCCATCCGATGGCGGAAAGTGTTTAACTGTCTTGAGATGTTTAACTATAATTTTGTAGCATTGGCATGTCTGCCCCCCTGGGCTCCTTTGGTGGAAGGGAAGGATATGAATTTAGTGAATAAATACCTTATATACTTGAGTATAAGCCGACCTGAATATAAGCCGAGGCACCTAATTTTTCTACAAAAACCTGGGGAAGCTTATTGACTGGAGTATAAGCCGGTTCACCTTTGCCGCTATGGAGGAGGAGGAGGAGGAACAAGCAGCCCAAAAGCAGCCCTTTGGGCTGCTCCTTCCTCTTCCTCCTTTGCCGCTGTGGAGCTCACCCCATTTTGGGAATTCGAACTGCCATTCTTCTGATCGGCAAGCCCCAGGGCTCTGTGGTTTAACCCACAGCGCAATGTTCCCTTGTGTTATACAGAGAAGGCTGGGATCCTGTCCTGTTTAAGCAGGAGCCAGGGAAAGTGACCACCTGTGGGGTTTTAATACTTCCTTAACTGATAGGCTTTCTGCCTTCTGGGGTCTAAAGTTTGCATTTATGTGAGCAGTTCAGGAATGGAACAAGCTGCCTGGGGAGAGTAAAGAACCGCCGTTCTTGTACGCTTCTTAAGGAATGGTTGACTGGGGTGAGCGGGTGGCGGCACGAGCGGAGAGAAAGGGCTTCTTTCTCGCCACCCCCACCGCCCGCCTCACTCGAGTATAAGCCGAGGGCAGCTTTTTCAGCTCAGAAAATGTGCTGAAAAACTCGGCTTATACTCGAGTATATACAGTAAATGAAATCTTTAAAAAAGCTACGGCACTGTCATCTGAAACGTGCATATTCATTGCAACAAGATAGATAAGCGTCCTCTACTAAAAATGTTTAAAATAACCTTTGTTTAAAAAAAACCAGAAGCTTTTTTGTTAGGAATTTTAGGTACCCACCAAAAGATCAGAAAAAGACTTTTTATGTATGGGACAACAGCCCAGGCTCAGATGCCACTAGCTCAGAGATGGAAAGAAGACAAAGTCCCTACCAGAGAAGAAAGGCAAGTTAAGCTGATGGACTACTCTGAAATGGCAAAACTGACTGGAAAACTCAGGAACCAAGAGGGCAAAAACTTTAAAAAAAAGAATGGGGGAAATTTGTAAGTTATTTAAGAGACCACTGCAAGTGGATGGAAACGTTTTTAGAATTTTAATCTCACTTGTAATGTAACAAATACCATGGGTAATATGGGTTGACAGAGAATATAGATTATGGAATAATATGAAGTTGTAAATGTTGATAATAAGGCCCATGGAGGAGATGGGGGAAGTCGCGAGATTCAGAGTAATCTCTGTATATGGAAATACATTTGGACTGTTATAATTTTGTATTTGTAAAATCAAATAAAAATGATTTAAAAAATAATGAAAAGGTAAGCGTCCTCTTCTGCACCCAAGGGCGAAAGGCAAGCTGGGTGTTGGGTGTTGGAGATTCATTCCCCGTGTGCAGTCATGGGATTGTTGTCTATCACATGATGGTGTGCCTTTTGATTCCATAGGAATGGGATGTGACAAAGACAGGATGTTTGTGTTACTGTGTTCCCTGAAGTGGGACTATTGTCCTTTGTTCTCTCTCTTTGCTGCTTGATGCCAGAGAGAAAGGAAGCCATGTTGAAGTGCTCCGTGTGTATTTATATGTAAATAAAGTAGATTAGCCTATATGCTGAGTTGCTAAGTTCTGTTACACAACTGCGCAAACCCTAAGTGTGGATCCTTAAGTGTGCTGATGTCTTCTGGCATCAGTCGCTGTGATGTTTGGGCTGACGAATGCTTTTGAAGCTCCCGAACGATCGCCCAGGAGGAAGGGAACATGCCAGTTGGGCATGTGTCTCTTCCAAGGTCCTACTCGTGTGTAGGACATCCTGACACTGGGGTCACATGACCCACACAGCTCTGTCCAGTCCCTGCCACTCAGCAGCTGCCTCCAGAGGCAGCTGCCCCGTTCTGCCTCCAGAGGCAGCTGCCCCGTTCTGCCTCCACCTGCAAATTTTGATGAGCCAAGCGGAGAAATTTGCAACATGCGGTTGTTCCCTTCTATCTGATGTGCCACCACTCACCACTTCCGGGGTGGAAATGAACTCTTGCACCCGGATCTGGATCAGAACCATGAGGATGGCGTCCAGGCTGCTCTGAGACATCCCTAGGCAGAAACCATGGTGATGCAAGACAGGGAGGGTGACAGGCCCTGCGCCGACAGGGAGGGTAATGACTCGCCCCCCGGTTCGGATGATCATCTGGAAAGCAGTTGGAGAAAGAGCGAAAAGCACAGCGCTGTTACTCAAAAAGGTGGTAGCCTTGATCACTCTCCAGCCCATAATATTGGTATCTGGGAGCTGGATCCCAGCAATATCTCGACATGCTGACTACACCCGCCTGAGAATCTAATAGTGCAAAAATGCTTCTCCTCCCCCCCCCCACGTGCTGTTCTGGGGGTTCTCCCAACACCCCACATCAATTGGGGGTGGGGGAAAGGTGCAGGTGAGGAGAGGAAGCCCTGTTGGGCTAGCAGAAGTCGTAGCTCAGGCTAGTGGGACTGGCCATTTTGGGCTGCCACGGCTGACGGCCGCCGACCAAACTGGTTCCTTGAATCCTTTAAAAAGAGCCCCCTTTTTTTTGCAAGCAGCCAGCACCGTGGCTGTGAATATTCCCTAGGTGAATTCTGAGTGGAAGGCAGATCTGCTCTGTGTATGTTTTGTGTGGAGATCAGCTTCCCTGCAGGAGGAGAGAGACCCTGGGTGGAGGGCTTTGCAGTCCCACATGCTCCTTACGTCGAATTCCAGCGTGACATGGCTTGAAGTTATCAATGGCAGGCAGGCGAGCTGATATTGCATGGTAGCCACTGTGCCCACTGAGAAAAACACTGCAAGGAATAAAACACAGCGATGGCGTTACAGTCTCCCAAACGCACATTGCAGATGCACACGGCCTTGCCAGCAACACCATATGCTGTCTACGGTATCCTAGCTGCTGATAGCCGGGATGCAGAAGAACGAGGATATGGCTGTACATCTTGTTCACAAGGAGCCATTTCCTGCTAAGCGCAGGCATCATGTACAGACCACGCTTCGTTTGCCTAGCACAAGGGATGCATTTAGTGCACGGCGCAGGGAGTGATCCCCTTCATGGATCACTGCCTTGTCGTGGCGAAGGGGCTTGAATTACTCAGGGAAGCTATGGACAGGTCAAGATGGACAGGTCATAGTGGAGAGTTTGGACCAAACGTGATCCACCTGGAGAAGGAACCGGCAAGCCACTCCAGTATCCCTGCCAAGAAAACTCCATGGACAAAGACAACAGGCATATAAAAGTTATGACGCTGGAAGATGAGCCCCTCAGGTCGGAAGGCGTCCAACATGCTACTGGGGAAGAGCGGAGGACAAGTACAAGTAGATTCAGAGCTGATGAAGCGGCTGGGCCAAAGCTGAAAGGACGCTCAGTTGCGGATATGCCTGGAAGCGAAAGGAAAGTCCAAAACATAAATTGGATAAAATTCCGAAAGAAAAGGTGGATTATTTGAATACCCAAATTACGGCAATGGAAATACAGGAAGCGATTAAAAGAATGAAATTGGGGAAATCTCCGGGACCAGATGGACTGTCGGCAAAATATTACAAAACTCTCAGTGAGCAACTGATTCCGGTACTGAAAGAGGTAATGGATAACATTTTGGAAGGAGGAAAGATCCCCAGTACGTGGAAAGAAGCATATGTAACTTTAATACCTAAACAAGATACAGATCAATTAAGTGTTAAGAACTATCGGCCAATTTCCTTATTAAACAACGATTATAAGCTTTTTGCGGATATTATGGCTACAAGATTGAAGGGAATCTTAAAAGTAATTCATAAAGACCAAGCTGGTTTTCTTCCCGGTAGACAGTTAAAAGAAAATGTAAGACATATTGTTGATGTAATAGAATATCTGGAAATCAGGAATGATAAACCAGCGGTATTAATGTTTGTTGATGCGGAAAAAGCTTTCGACAATATTTCTTGGCAGTTTATGAGGAAGAGCATGATAGGAATAGGAATAGAGGGATCTTTTTTGAGAGGAATTGAATCAATATATTCGGATCAAAGAGCAAAGTTAATAGTCAATAATGAAATAACAGAAAGTTTTGAAATAACGAAAGGTACCAGACAAGGTTGCCCGCTGTCACCTTTATTGTTCATAATGGTCCTGGAGGTTTTAGCTAGAAGATTGAGAGAATGCCCGGAAATAAGAGGAATTAAAATTGGTGCAAAAGAATTTAAGTTAAAAGCCTTTGCGGATGATTTGGTGGTAACATTAGAAGAACCCCAGAACAGTGTCCCGAAAGTGTTGGAGGTGATGGAGAAATTTGGTCAACTTGCAGGTTTTAAACTGAACAAAACCAAGACCAAGATGATGGTGAAAAATATGGAGAAAGAGAGGATAGAAGAATTAGAACAAAGAACTGGAATAGCAGTATCAAAGAAAGTGAAGTATCCGGGAATCTGGTTAACTCCCAAAAATATTAATCTATTCGAAGATAACTACCAACCAGTCTGGAAGGAGATAAAGAAAGATCTAGAAGTTTGGACTAGATTTAAATTATCTTTTAGTGGAAGAATAGCTGCAATTAAGATGAATGTTTTGCCGAGGATGTTATTCCTATTTCAAACCATTCCAATAATTAAAGGAACAGGACAATTCAAAGAATGGCAAAAAATATTGACAAGATTTATCTGGCAAGGGCAGAAACCAAGAATAAAATTCAAATTGTTGATCGATAAGAAGGAAAGAGGGGGCTTTGCCCTACCAGATTTGAAATTATATTATGAAGCGTCCTGTTTGTGTTGGATAAAAGAGTGGATAACATTGCAAAATACCGATCTTTTAGATCTAGAAGGATACGACAATAGATTTGGATGGCACTCCTATCTTTGGTACGATAAAGTAAAAGTTCACAAAGGTTTCATGAATCATGTGATAAGGAGAGCCATCTTTGAAGTATGGGAAAGGAATAAGAGACTTCTAGAGAGGAAAACCCCATGGTGGATCTCACCGATTGATGTTCTTACATTAAAGAAAGTTAATATGGAAGGTAAAAGGTCCACATATGGGGATTTGCTGACGAGAACAGAAAGAGGTTGGAAGTTAAAGCCATATGACCAGATCGAAGATACTTTCACAGGTTGGATACAATATCACCAGGTGAACAATTTGTTGTTGGAGGATAAAAAAATTGGTTTTGAGGATAAAAAATCTAGATTACAAACTGAGCTATTAGAAGGTAAAGGCAAATTTTTGACAAAAATGTATGATTTGTTGTTAGAATGGTATACTAAAGATGAGTTGACAAAAGAAGTGATGATAAAATGGGCTATAGACTTTGGACATAATATTGAATAGGACGCATGGACAAAATTATGGAAGGAGACTCTGAAATTCACTGCATGTGTAGCTTTGAAGGAAAATGTTTATAAGATGCTGTATAGATGGTATTTGACTCCAGTGAAATTATCAAAAATGTATAGAATGCATGATAAGATGTGTTGGAAATGTAGACAAGAAGAAGGGAGTTTCTATCACATGTGGTGGACTTGTGGAAAGGTCAAGGCTTATTGGGAATCTATCTATAATGAACTTAAGAAGATGTTTAAATATACTTTTCCAAAAAGACCTGAGGCCTTCTTGTTGGGATTGATGGGAGATGAAATTGCTAAGAGTGATAAAAGATTGTTCATGTACGCAACAACTGCAGCGAGGATATTGCTTGCCCCAAAGTGGAAATTGCAGGAATTGCCAACGATTGATGAGTGGCAGACGAAGATGGCAGAATATGTTGAACTTGCAAAACTGACCAGCAGGGTCAGAAACCAGGATGACTCGAGGTTTCAAAAAGAATGGAGTAAATTTGTGGAGTATTTAAGATTGAACAGAGGAAGTTTAAAGACACTAGTAGGATTGGAATAAACCTTTGACATAGGTGAATATGGTGAACAAAAACTGCGCGATAAGATTGGACTAGAAAGCCTGTTGATGTGGGGGAGGGAAGTCGTAGCTCGGCGGAGCGATGGTTGGATATAATTTGTATTTGATTTTGAATTGGTTGTAAAATTGGTATATTTGAAAAATGATAATAAAAATTTATTTAAAAAAAAGAGAGATAAAAGGAACAACTGGCAAGTTTGGCCTTGGAGTTCAAAACAAAGCAGGGCAAAGGCTAATAGAGTTCTGTCAGGAGAACAAGCTGGTCATCACAAACACTTTTTTCCAACAACACAAGAGACGACTCTACACATGGCTATCACGAGATGGGCAACATCGAAATCAGATTGATTATATTCTCTGCAGCCAAAGATGGAGAAGCTCTATACACTCAGCAAAAACAAGACCTGGAGCTGACTGTGGCTCAGATCATCAGCTTCTTATAGCAAAATTCCAGCTTAAACTGAAGAAAGTAGTCAAAACAAAATCGAAAATTCTTTCTAGTAGCACCTTAGAGACCAACTGAGTTAGTTGCTGGTATGAGCTTTCGTGTGCATGCACACTTCTTCAGATAGTCCAAAAATCTAGTCCAAACTTCTTCTGAAGGTCTCTAAGGTGCTACTAGAAAGAATTTTCGATTTTGTTTTGACTATGGCAGACCAACACGGCTACCCACCTGTAACTGAAGAAAGTAGGAAAAACCACTGGGCCAGTAAGATACAATCTAAATCAAATTCCTTATGAATACACAGTTGAAGTGAAGAACAGGTTTAAGGATTTAGATTTGGTGGATAGAGTGCCTGAAGAACTGTGGATGGAGGCTCGTAACATTATACAGGAGGCAGCAACGAAAACCATCCCAATGAAAAATAAATGCAAGAAAGCAAAGTGGCTGTCCAATGAGGCCTTACAAATAGCGGGGGAGGGAAGGCAAGCAAAATGCAAGGGAGATAGTGAAAGATACAGGAAATTGAATGCAGATTTCCAAAGAATAGCAAGGAGAGACAAGAGGGCCTTTCTAAACGAGCAATGCAAAGAAATAGAGGAAAATAACAGAATGGGAAAAACCAGAGATTTGTTCAAGAAAATTGGAGATATGAAAGGAACATTTCGTACAAAGATTACCACAGTTAAGGACAAAAGTGGAAAGGACCTAACAGAAGCAGAAGACATCAAGAAGAGGTGGCAAGAATACACAGAGGAACTATACCAGAAAGATATGGAGATCTCATACACCCCAGGTAGTGTGGTTGCTGACCTTGAGCCAGACATCCTGGAGAGTGAAGTCAAATGGGCCTTAGAAAGCCTTGCTAACAACAAGGCCAGTGGAAGTGATGATATTCCAGCTGAACTATTTAAAATCCTAAAAGATGATGCTGTTAAGGTGCTACACTCAATATGCCAACAAGTTTGGAAAACTCAGCAGTAGCCAGAGGATTGGAGAAGATCAGTCTACATCCCAATCCCAAAGAAGGGCAGTGCCAAAGAATGCTCCAACTACCGCACAATTGCACTCATTTCACACGCTAGCAAGGTTATGCTTAAAATTCTACAAGGCAGGCTTAAGCAGCATGTTGACCGAGAACTCCCAGAAGTGCAAGCTGGATTTCGAAGGGGCAGAGGAATGAGAGACCAAATTGCAAACATGCGCTGGATTATGGAGAAAGCTAGAGAGTTCCAGAAAAAGATTTACTTCTGCTTCATTGACTACGCAAAAGCATTTGACTGTGTCGACCACAGCAAACTATGGCAAGTTCTTAAAGAAATGGGAGTGCCGGATCACCTCATCCGTCTCCTGAGAAAACTCTATGTGGGACAAGAAGCTACAGTTAGAACTGGATATGGAATAACTGATTGGTTCAAAATTGGGAAAGGAGTACGACAAGGCTGTATATTGTCCCCCTGCTTATTTAACTTATATGCGGAATTCATCATGCGAAAGGCTGGGCTGGATGAATCCCAAACCGGAATTAAGATTGCCGAAAAAAATATCAACAATCTCAGATATGCTGATGATACAACCTTGATGGCAGAAAGTGAGGAGGAATTAAAGAACCTTTTAATGAGGGTGAAAGAGGAGAGCACAAAATATGGTCTGAAGCTCAACATCAAAAAAACTAAGATCATGGCCACTGGTCCCATCACCTCCTGGCAAATAGAAGGGGAAGAAATGGAGGCAGTGAGAGATTTCACTTTCTTGGGTTCCATGATCACTGCAGATGGTGACAGCAGTCACGAAATTAGAAGACGCCTGCTTCTTGGGAGAAAAGCAATGACAAACCTAGACAGCATCTTAAAAAGCAAAGACATCACCTTGCCAACAAAGGGCCGTATAGTTAAAGCTATGGTCTTCCCAGTAGTAATGTACGGAAGTGAGAGCTGGACCATCAAGAAGGCTGATCGCCGAAGAATTGATGCTTTTGAATTATGGTGCTGGAGGAGACTCTTGAGAGTCCCATGGACTGCAAGAAGATCAAACCTATCCATTCTCAAAGAAATCAGCCCTGAGTGCTCACTAGAAGGACAGATCCTGAAGTTGAGGCTCCAGTACTTTGGCCACCTCATGAGAAGAGAAGACTCCCTAGAAAAGACCCTGATGTTGGGAAAGATGGAGGGCACAAGGAGAAGGGGACGACAGAGGATGAGATGGTTGGACAGTGTTCTCGAAGCTACTAACATGAGTTTGGCCAAACTGCGAGAGGCAGTGAAGGATAGGCGTGCCTGGCGTGCTCTGGTCCATGGGGTCACGAAGAGTCGGACACGACTGAACGACTGAACAACAACAACAACAGCAACAGCAGGGAGTGAAGATAAGGAAAGGATCAATGCATTCTATCTGGGGACACCCGGACCACTCCAAGGTAGTGGCAAAACACCTATTTTTGTTGACCCCCAGTTAGAGCTGTTGCTGAGTAGGGTTGAATGAAGAATAATCAGTGAACATAACAAACAGTGAAAACAGAGAAACTCTGTTAGGTCCTTGTGTGCCCATGTTTACCCAGGAAGGTTCACTTTTGGATGACCCAGTTGGCTATAACAGATTATTATTAACAATAAGACATTGCTTTGGGGATTTTTTTAGTGGGAATCAGTGGAGAAATTTAACAAACTAAACTAACAGGAATGACAATAATGATTTATTGCTAAATTCCAAAATAGGCTTCTAAGTGGTTTACAAAGTATAAGAACCAGGATACTCTACTTAACCACTGAATATTGGTCCAATAAACCAAATGTTAAGACTAACAATAGGAACCTGTGTTTTTATGCTGTTGGGAAACTTTTTCACCCTATTAATAAACCAAGGTGAAAGAACGACCGCTCTGTTCTCATGCAAAGAATACAGTATATTTGGGCAGGTCAGAACTGGTGCTGCCTCTCGGCACCCACCGGGAGCAGTTTGTGAAATTATATGTTTTCCCTTTATGCCTGTTTATCTACCAGGGCCTTGTAGCTGAATGTATGCATTTAACCGATGCATTTATAAAGCACTGCTGCTGCTGCTGACAATGAAAGTTTATGCTGCCCATAAGCACTGAGGGCCCAGGAGCCTTTTCTAGAAGAAAGAGAAACAAGAAGGAGGCAAGGAGAATGAAGGAGAGAGACGTTTTGGCAGCTAGTCAAAGTAACTCACCGTTGGCAGTGTATAGAAAATCGACCCTCGCCACGTTGATGACCATTTCCACCACTCTGCACAGCTGAAATGCAAGGCAAGGGATTTAAAACAAAGGAGAAGCTTTGGTCTCTCATCTTTGAGCTTGTTTGCTTCTGGGTTATCTCCAAAATGTCTCCAGGAGTAAGAATTTATGCTCTTTGCATTGATCACTGGACCCCACTATTGCTCTGTCCATGGTTCTGTTCTCCCTCTCTGGCCATTTTAACTTGGAATTTAGGCTTTGCACTTATGCCAGTGTTTTTCAACCACTGTTCCGCGGCACACTAGTGTGCCGTGAGATGTTGCCTGGTGTGCCGTGGGAAAAATTGAAAAATTACTTTATATATAGTCAATATAGGCACAGAGTTAAATTTTTTAACATTTTCTAATGGTGGTGTGCCTCGTGATTTTTTTCATGAAACAAGTGTGCCTTTGCCCAAAAAAGGTTGAAAAACACTGACTTATGCCTTATGGTGAGTTTGGACCTGTGCCACAGTTCACATGGAGTGATCCTCAACCCCTTTTGATTATCGTATCCAGTTATACACAAGTCTCTCCAAGAGAGCAAACAATGGCTGACACAGGATGCCAGCTGGAAAATTGATTGAGCGCCCCATTATTATTATTATTATTATTATTATTATTATTATTATTATTATTATTATTTAAAAAACATCCGAAGACATCATTATAAGGGCATCATGTCTACCTTGGTAATCTGCGGATATATGTATTATGATACCCCCAAGACTTCTTTGACCCTCTTTCATGGCTGACCCATGCCGAGTCCATGGAGCTGCGACTCACCGTCTTCTGGAATGATGCTGCAAGGATGGTCGTTACAACGGGCCTCACTTTTTTCACCAACAAGCTGCAGGAAGAAGTAAGAAAAAAGGGAAGGAAAGCGTCTGGGGTGGCAGCAGCTCATTCTGAAGCCCACAATCTTGGTGAGTGCAAAGCTTATCTTACAGATGCGTAAGACACTCCCAAGAACTGGAGAAGTTGGGCTGCATCTCCCAGCCATGCCTAAGCACGGACCATGCTGGCGGCGGCATATGGGAGAGCTAAGGAGAGGCCTCTGCTCAGTGCAATCATTTCTGCTCGCCTGATGGAACCAACTCCACTCTCCTGCTCCCATGTGTGTTCTGGGGGTTCTCCCAACAACCCCCAGGCCTGTCAATTGCCAGCAGGGGGGTAGGGACAGGGGTGAAGAGAGGGAGAGAAAGCCCCATTGCACTAGCCAAAGTCCTAGTGCAGGCTCCTGTTAGTGGCTCTCTCAGTGGCAAACCAGATGCTTGTGGGCACCTTTCCTCAACTGGTAAGCAAGGAGCTAGGATAGCAGCTCCACCCCAACAGATGAGCTGTTTCTGTTCCTTTTTCTAAGAATTCCCAGGGCAAATCACTCCACGGCATCTCTAGTATGGCTGGGCAATATCTGGTTTTCAACATTGTGACACATCACCAGCTAAATGCCGTGATATACTGCTGTCATCTCAGTTTTCCCCGCATCGTGATTTTTGCTGGCACCTGCTCTTGTGATACATACATACATACATATCCTTTATTCGACCGATAGTCAGAAAGATGAGGGGGGAAAACATTTCTCAATACAAAATTATAGAACTAAAAAACATCAGAGGGATACACAATTAAAATAGGACAGCACTAGTAAACCTCATTGCTCTTGTGATTTATTGCCTCCCTGCATGAGGCAGAATTGACCCTGAACCAGCAGAGTTACTAGAGAAGCGTTGGCTGGTTCACGGTCGGCCCCCCCCCACTACGATTTTTGCATAGCGCCCACCCACCCACCATGATGCATGATATATTGCCAGGTCAAAAATTATGAAACCGATATCACAATATGGATTTCAAACTGATTTGGGATGATATATCAATATATTGCCCAGCCCTAATCTCTAGTCATGCTGCCAGGAGAAGCAAATTTCCTTCTTCTGCCACTAATGAGATTTTTGCATTGCTTGGAATGGAAACATGCTTTCAATATTGTTGTTGATATTGTATTGTATGGTATTGTATTGTACTGTACTGTACTGTATTGTTATATTTTACATTTCTATCTTACTCTTCCTCCTAATGAAGCCCAAGATGACAAGCAGCAAGCAATTAAACAAAATAAGGAATGTCTCAAAATAAGGAATGTATCTGAAGAAGTGTGCATGCACACGAAAGCTCATACCAAGAACAAACTTAGTTGGTCTCTAAGGTGCTACTGGAAGGAATTTTTTCATCTTCTTCGAATGGTTATCCAACACCACCTTTTGGCAGGGAAGCCGAGTGTGTGCTGCGGCTGGGAAGGGATCTGGTTCGCTGAAAGGATTCTGGGGCGAACTGTGGCAGCTCTCTCAGCCCAAGGCATGCACATGAAACACGCAGAGCGACTTGCGCCAGCACTTACTGCGAAGGGCAGGTGATCCTTGCGATTATGAATTCACTCTTGCACACTTGCATTCTGATGTGGACGCCGGCCGCAAAATAGTCCTCAAACCTGACTTCCGCTTTTAAGTCCACGTCTACGATGATGTCGATCCGCTCAAAGTGTTTGCCGAAAAAGCTAGGAGACGAAAAGACATTGAACAGAACCCCAGTGAGATTCCTCCCCATCTGCATTCCTTAACCACCACCCAAACCACTGTGTTTCTGGGCAAAGCATTATGTTTTTAATCCACCAGAGAGCATCAGTATTTGGGGTTCTATGGCTTGTGTCCATAGCTTGAGGGAGGGAAGGGTCAAGGCTCATGGGTAGAGCATCTGCATCGCATACAGATGTCCCCTGCATCCATCTCCACCAGCATCTCCAGCGTCACCTCTGCCAGTCACTGTGGACAATGCTGCCCTATATAGACCTGTGGCCTGACTCGGTACAAGGCAGTTTCCTATGCTCCTACTTTAAATGATCAGATGGCAGGTGCCTTATGAAGTCCAAGGGCTGAGCTCCGGCAAGTCATTGCCACCCAGTGGTGTTAATCAGTTTTGCTCAGACTCAGGGCCGGCGCGTCCATTAAGGCGAACTAGGCAATTGCCTAGGGTGCCAAAATGGAGGGGGTGCTGGCCAGGCTTGGGCGGGGGGGGGGGGGGCAGGACGGGCTAGCAGCAGCTTCTCCGCTGTAGTAGCCCCACTACCCCCCACCTCCCACTAAAGCAGGCTTTGGCGGGGGGGGGGCAGAAGGTGGTCTCGCCTAGGGCGCAAGAAACCCTAGCACCGGTCCTGCTCAGACATGGGTTCAGTAGCAGTAGCAGATCTCTGAAGGCCAGTGGCTGCGAACAAACACCAGGAAGGAGCTGACACGTTCCTGCCCTGTCGGTGAGCATCCTGAAAGGCCTCTGTTGGAACCAGGATGTCAAGGTCGATGGGCCTTTGGTCTGACCAGTGGGGCGTTCTGTACCCGGTGGATGGCACATTTCTCAAATGTCTGATAAGGTGCCTGCTTTCTGCCAGGTCACAGTCTTGTGCCCCCCCTGAACTGGCAGTGCCACTTGGACAGAACACTTTAAAACAACAACAGCAGGGGAACAAAATGTTCAACCCTGCAAGTGATAAATTGTGCTAGTGTTTCCTTCCAGACCCTCCCCTACAATATCCACCGAGGATTGGCTTAACTTGGGAAGCAACCCCCCCCCCCCATCCAAAACAAAGGCACCCAGTAGCGATGAAATAGGCGAAAAGCAAACGGGGGGGGGGGGGACAGGGGAAAGAGGGTGCAACTCACAATTTACCGCTGAGATGAAATCTGGCCTTGATGCACAGTAAGGAACTTCCCTTTTCGTACAGCTCCAGAATGACAGACGGGGTGAAGACCCTCACAACATGCAACCTGAAGATTGAAAACCAGGCAGCAGAGAGAAATGAAGTGGGCGTTCAGTTGGCCATGGCTGGCTGTATATCGGGGGGGGGGGACTAATGCTGGGGGTGGTGGTGTGGGGGGGGGGCTCACTCAAATTCAAGAGCATGAGATAATCCACTTTACGGCTGGGAACTGTTGGTCAAGCAGTGACCGCATCAGCCTGCAATTTCCATGCCTGTCGTTTAAACCCTTCTTACAGGATTTACTATAATGTAAAAATAATACCAAAAAAATTATGCTGGTACCTGTAGAGAAGAAAATGAAGAACCAAGGCGGCAGTGAGTGTGGGGTGGGGGTGGGTGGGTTAAGTCCCTCTCCATGCCTTGCATGGTCCCAGGTGTGGACAGGTTCTCCCTGCACCTGCAATTCACATTTCTCGAAAGATTCATGCAACTTAAAGAGGGTTGTGTACACAGAGGTCTCTTGGGGATGAATTCTATACTATCAATTGCATTGTGCCAAGGGACCTCTTGCACCCATTGACCTCTGGCCACCTTGATCTTGGAGGTTGTGTTCTCTGTTGGGGGGGGCAGGGTGGGACTTAAAAATCACAGCTGCGCCAGAAAATGAGATAAAGGCCCCCTTGGAACCAGCACAAGGCCTCCTTTGGGTCCAGCTCTTTTCCTTGATTCCCCTTAGAATCCTAGAATCCTAGAGTTGGAAGAGACCCCAAGGGTCATCCAGTCCAACCCCCTGCCAAGCAGGAAACACCATCAAAGCATTCCTGACAGATGGCTGTCAAGCCTCCGCTTAAAGGCCTCCAAAGAAGGAGACTCCACCACACTCCTTGGTAGCAAATTCCACTGTCCAACAGCTCTTACTGTCAGGAAGTTCTTCCTAATGTTTCGGTGGAATCTTCTTTCTTGTAGTTTGAATTTAAAATCAAACTGTGATTTAAAATTCAATGTCTGAGCACTCCACCCACCTCTGAATTTTAAGCTGTGAATTAACTGACAGGTTTAAGCGGTCACTTTCTGTCCTATCTAATGCATCCATAGAATAAATCCAGGGGAACAGTGCTGGTGGTGGATAATCGAAAATAAGCAGCAACACTTCCTCCTCTTTCGGTCAAGAAGGTGGGGAAGGGAGATGCCACAACAGCAGCTAGAATTTTGATAGCTAAAAACTGGAAGACAGAGGAACTACCAACGATTGAAGAATGGCAGATGAAAATGATGGACTATATGGAACTTGCTGAGATGACTGGGAAACTCCGTGACCAGAGGGACGACGCAGCGGGAGAAGAATGGAAGAAATTTAAAATGTATTTGAAAAAATACAGCAAGGTTGAAATTTAGAAAGAACTTGGAAGAAATGTTAGACTGCAGATTTAGAATTATGTTAAGTGTTAATGAAAGGTGAAATAATAAATTAAGAGACTTCCGGCAAGGACGCCATTATCGGCGTCTCGGGGTTGTCTCGGCTGCGAGACAGCTCCGACTTCCCTGGGGGCCAGGAGTCCCGCAACTGCACAGCAGGCTCCGGTAAGCCGCGGGAAGAGCGCCCCGCGGTTTGGGCTCTCCAGCAGGCCCCATTGCACTGCCCCATTCTCGGGCTTCCCTTGTAAAAGGGTCGCCCGAGTGAATGGGCAACAGCGCGGGGCTGTGGAGGTTGTCCCCAACCAGGGAAGCTATGCGTACTGAACTTTGTTATTTCCTGCCTACTTCTGCCTTCTTTGGTTTCACTTTTATAATGTCTCCTGACCCAGCAATGACTTTTGGACAAAGGACAATTCTGTTGAAATTAGAACTTTTGAACCAGAATGTTACCGAAAGATTTTCTGAGATTGGAACTGCTTTGAAGAACATTGCCAATGAACTTAAAGGAACAATTAGAGAGTGATCCTCAAGGATTTTATTTGAAGTGGAAAAGATGCAACTCCAAAAAGAAGAAAAGTCCTGTCGACGTGGGAGGTCCGGGGCTGTTTATTGTGACGTTATATCGGCTTTCTGGGGTGGGAGCCCAGAAAAGCAGGAACAACAATTTTGGGAATTACAATCACAATCCGATCTGAAGACTGAAGTGGAGATGCTTGGCGGAGATGTATTACTTCCTTTGAAGAGTTCAGCAAAGATGCTTTGGGACAATGTCTTGGTTTTTGGATATCAAGGAAAAGAAGACATTCTGGATTATGGTGGGGAAAAAGATTGGGGGGAAGGCTGGGGGGCGACTGTGATGGGAGGAGAGAAAATGGCAAGAAGAGGGATAGGGTGAAAGAATATGTATGATTAATCAGGAAGGCTCACCACGGTACCCCGACGTCAGAGAGTAAAAATGGACTTGGAAGAAGAAATACTTGGATTGTTTTTATGATATTGTGTCGGTTTAATATTTCGTAAGGTATGAAATAGAAGTAATAAGAGCAGCCGTTTTATGGGAATAAGAGATAGAAAAGGTTATAAGAAGTTAAGACTTGCAATATGAAGTTGTATTTTTTATATTTAGAAGTTAAAAGATATAAGATGTTGAGATGAAAATTATGAAAATTATGAATATTGGTGAATGATTTGTTAAAATAAATAGAAAAGTTACTAAAGTAAATTTGAATTGAACGCAGGAGAGAGAACGGGGGAAGTCCCCCCTAATTAGATTTGGAAGAAGATTATAATTAGTAGTTGGAGTGTTGGTGTTCCTGTGTGTAAGGTATGTATTTGTTTTCTTTTATTATGTTGATGTAGTTGTTTTTTCTTTGGATGATTGTTATCATTTGTTGTTTCTTTGTTGTATTTGTTGTTTTTTGATGTGGAAAACCAATAAATTCTTTGTAAAAAAAAGAAATAATGAATTAAGAAAATAATTTAAGAAATGGATAAGATTTTTTGGAAAATATGGTTGGTACAATGTAAAGGAATTACTAAAGACGAAGGACAATGAACGCAGGAAGGGCAGACGTGAGGAAGTCAAGCAACAATGTTAAGGAAAGAAGCAGTCTTTAACAAATAATTTTTTGTTTTTCATTTTTGTATTTTGTAGTTTGTATAGTTTCTGTTTTTGTATTTGTGGTGGGTTTGTAGTTGTTGTATTGGTTTATTTTATGTGTTTTGTTGATGTTTTGAAAAAAGTTAATAAATACATTAAAAAAAAAGAAAGAAGGTGGGGACGGGAGTTTTTCCGTAATCTTCGCATTAGGCAAAAACAGAGCTTTTTACACTTACAGCTCAAATGGGGTTGTTGTGACATTGTTGTTTTAAAATCTGCTGAGAGGTGAAAGGGGATCTCACGATGGCACCAGATCACGCTGGCTGAAATGTTTTTGACGTCCTTACTGTACCGAGTGCAGGTGCCCAGGGACTTCCTGTCTTCACAGACGGATATGGAGTGATTATGTTACATGCCACAAAATCATCTTTAGTGTTCTACAGAGTTCTCTTAAACCCCTGCAAATTGTGAAATCTTAAAGCCCTATCAGATAAAGGTGGAAATCTTCTAAGGTGGAATTTATGCCACATGTCGTGCTTAGAGGAGGCAGAATGCAAAAAGATGTTGCAGTGACGTTGGGGCTAGCAAGTACATTATGTGTTGGGAGTTGGTAGCAAAATGCATGTTTTATCAGATGGACAGGCAGAAGGAGGACAGGAAGAGAGAGAGAGAGAGAGAGAGAGAGAGAGAGAGAGAGAGAGAGAGAGAGAGATGAGTTGGGGGTGTAGTGGAGAATAAGCCAAGCTAGTGAAAGGAGAGCAAAGGATAAAGTTGTGTCGGAATACGTTGCACGGATCCGCCATAGGATCCACATTTATCTATTTGTTTAATGAGGTTTTCGGGAACTACTTTTGGTATTACTACGCTCAAAAGCAAAAGTGAAAGTAAGAATGAATAGTTTGGTTCACCAATGAGATTAATCCGCCTTTATTTTGTAGTTCCGGTCATGTTCAAAGTTATTAATGAACGTTAAACTTGCTTCCCGCCTTTTTGGAGGGCAGCAACAGTGATTTTATTGGTTGAGGCATTGATCATGATGTCACGTTTGTTCCTAAATAAAAGGCTGAGGCTCCCCGCTTAGGCACGTTCTTTTAGGCACGTTTTTCCTATGTTCTTTTGGTTCAGTTAGACGACGTTCTGCCTTAGTTTAGTTTAAGGGTATTGGGAGCTGGCTGGATGGGTTGGATGGGTTTTTCCTTTAGTTAGAGTTAGATCGCGGCAGATCATTCGGTTTAGCTTTAGTTAGGTTTCTTTTAGGTTTAGTCTAGGGCTAGGCTTGCGGAAGATATTTCGGTTTTAGTATTATTTAGTTAGCCTCGCGGAAGATTGGGCGCGCAGGGACTTTGAGCTTAGGAGAACTTAGCTTAGGGGACGAGCCTATGCGGGTTCTGCCAAAGCCACTAAAGATATAACCGGTGTCTGTCTTTCTTTGGGGTAAAAAGGGGAGTAAAAGGTTTAAGGTAAAAATTTTAATTTCCTTGAGTTGATCTACCTATTCAGATTCAGGGTATCCTCTATTTCTCGAGGCAATATTTCATTTAGAAGGCAATTAAGAACTCATGCACCTTCGGAGTCATCACCCGGCTTACTCAGCTTCCTTCGGATTGTGAGACCTGGCCGGCGCCCGTGCTCAAAAGCACGCGGAACGCTGGCCGCTTTCCCCGCTACTGGTACCTCGTGCATGAGCAGTCCAAGTTTGTGCACGAGGAGCTCCAGCACCCAAACCCCGACAAAGTTGTGCAGCAATAAAACTGCAAGCACATTTGCAAAGATAAACAGAGTCTGGCATGGTTCCAAATTGGATGAGGGAGTGCTTGTTGAGATTCCTGCATTGCAGGGGGTTGGACCAGATGACCCTCTGGGTCTCTTCAGTGATTCTATGAACAGGAATGCATCTATACGGCTGGAAATAAAACGTTTTGTCTGTGTTGTCAAGTGCAATATACAATTTTGACACTAGGTGGCGGCTCTGAGCTACAGCAAATCCAACGCATTTTTCAAAATGATTTTTTTTTAAAGCATTTTCACAATGTTTTTAACATGCACGTAGAATCCACCCTAATTGCTGGCATATATACAAATGTGAAACCTTTATCTGGGCTGCAGAACCATCCATGTTGAGAATACAGTTTCTAGAGGTACATAATGCAGTTCTGTTGCGAATGTGAAACTGTCCAGCCCTGAACTGGGTAGGAGACCCCTGGGACTGGAAACACAACATCAGTTTCTCCAGGTTCTTTGGAGAAAGGGCAGGTAGGGTTGAAACATTGAAACAGTACTCCTCGAGAACATAAGGAGAGTCTGCTGGATCAGGCCAACAGCCTGCAACAGTCCAGCTTTGTGTTCTCTCATGGTGACCAACTAGATACCCCAAAGGGAAACCTAACAAGTAGAAGCCGAGCACAAGATCGCTCTCCTTTTCTCCAATTTTCAGCAACCGGGGTTCAGAAGTATTACTGCCTCTGATCTTAGAATCTTAGAATTATAGAATGATAGAGTTGGAAGAGACCACAAGGGCCATCCAGTCCAACCCCCTGCCAAGCAGGAAACACCATCAAAGCATTCCTGGCAGATGGCTGTCAAGCCTCCGCTTAAAGACCTCCAAAGTGTGGGATGTAAACACAGAGCAGCCAAACACAACACTCCTAGAGAGGACATGAAGGTAACTCAGTCCTCCAGGCTTAACTTCCTGTTTACCTGGACTGAGTTACAGGAACCAGAAGTAGGTGTGGTCTTACCTGGGAACAACATCCCAAAGATCACTGTCCATTTTGCCTCATCCTTTGAAGAAGCAGCATGCTCTCTCTCAGCCTGCAGCTGAGAGAAGCAGAGGTGAAGCCTGTTCCCTCATGGAAGCAGCTTCACCACATGTAAATACATTTATCTAAGTTCGTCTGCCTCTTTTTGCCTGTACTGTGACTCATGGATGTCTGTAAGTAAACTCCTTTCATATCTTATAATCAGTATTGTGTCTTTTTGCTTTTAAGAGGGAACAAGGGGAAATATACCAGGAATATAGCTGGCTTAAGCAAGCCTATGCAAACGTTTTTCTGCTGTGTTTTAAAAGGGAATGTAAACTCTGCTAAGTTTGGAGCTTGCTCACACAAGCTGGGATTGAGATATATAAATAATATATACTCATCCACACTCCTAAACATTCCCACAAAGGGTTATGGGCCCCAGTATTGCATATTTTTGTGTATTTTTGAAGGATTGCATTGGATTGTGTTTTTGAGTTGAGTTGGATTTTTTTTTTAAAGTACTTCCTGGTGAGCACATGTTTCTTTGTCTTTGTTCTTTGTGCTGAAAAGGGATTAACCCCCTCCCCTCCCTCAGAGTTTACAGTACTCAGAGGCAGTGAAGATTTATTTGAGGTTTTTGTATTTTTGAGCATTTTTGAGGTTTTGATTTTTGGAATTTTTGACAAATTTTTGGATTTTTGAAATTTTTTCAACTTTTTGAATTTTAAGATGGCTAGTGTAGCTTTTGTTAGTGAAGCAAGGCCAAACTATATGCTGCTGAACGACCATAATTTTGTGCACTGGAAGCAACGCTTAATGGTATATCTGAGTGCAAGGAACGTTCTGCAGGCTATAAAAGATGAAAAGCCTACAGGAGATAAAGAAGAAGATTTAGCCAAAATTGAAGCCTGGGAAAGGAAGAATAGCGAAGCCAAGCACATAATTTTAAGTGCACTTCGCGATGAGCATCTATCCTTAATAAACATTGAGGATGATGCATCCCAGATTTTAAAAGACATTGAGCGGATTTATGGAGCATCTACACAGAACTCCTACAGGCATTTGCTAGATAAATTGCTCAAGTTAAAGATGAACTCCATAGAGCAGTTCACAGAGCATGTTAAGAGTTTTTCAGAGATTGTGCAAAGAATTGCTCTCACTCCTGAAGCTCTTAATGAAGTGACTAAGGTGACTTTCTTGCTAGCATCGCTAGGACCAGCATTTTCTTCATTTAGAAGCCTAATGGATCACACAAAAGATCTGACTTTTAATGAATTAATCAGCCACTTAAGAGAGGAATGCAGAGAAAGCTTGGATTCTCAAGAACGCAACTCTAGGAGAAGTGACTGTAATTATGCTTCAAAGCAATTTAAAAAGGCCAAAGAAATAACTTGTTTTAACTGCCAGAGGAGAGGTCACATAGCAAAGGACTGTAAATCTCCTAAAGTGAACAAACCCCGCCCCTTTAAGCCAGAAGGGGACAAAAGGGGGAAGCATGAGTGCAACATGCTGCTGCAAGAAAGGAGCTTAGCTGTCCAGAATTATGAAAATGTGCATAATAAGTGGTATTTAGATTCTGGAGCGAGCTCCCATTTTTGTTTTAATGAAAAGTACTTTGATGAACTAAATGATGAAGAATCTGAAATTCAGATACCAGATGGCCGCATTTTGAAGTCGAAAGGTGCAGGTTCTGTGCATTTGGAATTCAATGTAGACAATGAACCATTTAGAACCAGAGTGTCTAATGTTCTGTTTGTACCAGAATTGAACTGCAACTTACTTAGTGTATCCACATTTGAAAAGAAAGGTTTCAAGGTCACATTTGAAAATGGACAATGCAATGTAACCAAGCATGGTGAAGTGTATATCCAAGGAAAGCTAATCAATAATGTTTATGAGGTTGATCTTTCAGAAAGCCAGTCTGCAAAGGTTGACACAAGGAAGACTGTCATTGACTGTTCCAAAGAGTCAGAATGGACTCAAGAACTTATACACTTTCCTTCTGTAACCCCACAAAGTACTAATCTGCCTTCTAGTGTCATAGCGCCCCCTACAGGTGATGCACCAGAAGACGCAGAGGACCAGAATCCTGGCGGCTCCAGAGACGAAGAGGATCCAGAAGGGGACATGCCAGCGTTGGAGGATGATGAAGAAGCTGATGCGGTTCGGGAACCAGAACCAGAGGTCAGACGCTCATCCAGAACCAACAGAGGTGTTCCACCGGTAAGGTTGTCCTACCTTGCAGGGTCGGCGTCACCACAGGAACCTTCCACATGGGAAGAGATTCAGCGGATGCCAACTGCAGAAGCCAGTCTCTGGAAGAAGGCCGCGCAGGAGGAGATGGATGCACTGCATCAAAATAAGACTTGGACCCTCACAGAACTACCTCCGGGTAAGAAAGCCATTGGCTGCAAGTGGGTTTTCAAGGTTAAGAAGGGGTCAGAAGGGGAAGTGCAACGCTACAAAGCAAGGCTAGTAGCACAAGGCTTTTCGCAGAAATATGGTGAAGATTATGATGAAACGTTTGCACCAACTGTAAGATACAGTAGCGTAAGAATGCTTTTGAGCATAGCAGCCTCTAAGCAAATGGACGTGCGTCACATCGATATTTCGACTGCGTTTTTGCATGGCGAGATTACAGAACAGATTTATATGAAACAGCCTAAGGGTTTTATAAAACCGAATGAGGCTCATCTAGTCTGCAAATTAGAAAAAGGACTTTATGGATTAAGGCAGGCTGCTAGAGCTTGGAATCAGAAATTGCACAGTATGCTGGTGCAACTTGGATACAAGCAAGGAAACGCTGACAAGTGCTTGTACAGTAAGTCAAGTAATGGACAATTTTCTTATATATTGGCTTTCGTTGATGACTTGATTATCGCAACATCTAATAACAGAGACTATGTGCAAATTGTGAAACACCTCAGCAAAGAGGTGGGAGTCAAAGAACTAGGAGATGTCAAGTACTACCTAGGAATCCAAGTGGAAAGAGAAGAAGACGGATCGTTTCTTCTCAGCCAGCGACAGAAAATAAATGAACTGATTGAATGCATGCAGATGCAAGACGCAAACCCAGTTGCAACGCCCATGGCCACAGACTTCCTGAAGAATCAGCAGGATTCGAAGCTGTTGCCA
Source organism: Lacerta agilis (assembly GCF_009819535.1). Lineage (NCBI taxonomy): Eukaryota > Metazoa > Chordata > Lepidosauria > Squamata > Lacertidae > Lacerta > Lacerta agilis. Next base: position 94,566,455 of record NC_046317.1, on the reverse strand, counting down.
GATAACAGTGAATATAGGTCGGTAATTGGTAAACTTTTGTATTTAGTTACCACATGTAGACCTGACATAGCCAATGCAGTGGGGATTCTTAGCAGGAAAGTGAGTTCTCCCACTGAGCATGATTGGGCTGGCGTGAAGAGGGTGGTGCGTTATCTGAAGGGTACAGTGAACTGTAAATTAAGGTTGCCAGCTGTCAGTGACCCTAAGTTGGTGGGGTACACTGATGCAGATTGGGCTGGGGATAATGCTGACTATAAATCCACAAGTGGTCATGTTTTTATGTTTGGGGATGGACCTGTTGTGTGGGGCAGTTATAAACAGAACTGTGTAGCATTATCTTCCACAGAAGCTGAATATATTTCTGCATCGGAATCGTGCCGAGAGATTGCCTGGCTGGATGAACTCATCAAGGACTTTGGTTTGGTGAGAAAGGAACCTGTCAGTTTGCTGGAGGACAATCAGAGTTGCATAAAACTGACACAGAGTGAAAAGTTCCTTGCCAGGACAAAACACATAGGTGTGAGGTACCATTATATACGTCAGGCAGTCCAGGATGGACTTGTGGAACTGTCGTACTGCTGCACCAATGAGATGGCTGCGGACATCCTGACGAAGCCCCTCCCAAGAGAGAGTTTCCAGAATCTACGTGTCAAGCTGGGACTCTGGGTGGTTGAATAAAGTTGTATATTTTTGTATGTTGTGTTCGTCTGAGAAGGGGTTTGTGGGATGTAAACACAGAGCAGCCAAACACAACACTCCTAGAGAGGACATGAAGGTAACTCAGTCCTCCAGGCTTAACTTCCTGTTTACCTGGACTGAGTTACAGGAACCAGAAGTAGGTGTGGTCTTACCTGGGAACAACATCCCAAAGATCACTGTCCATTTTGCCTCATCCTTTGAAGAAGCAGCATGCTCTCTCTCAGCCTGCAGCTGAGAGAAGCAGAGGTGAAGCCTGTTCCCTCATGGAAGCAGCTTCACCACATGTAAATACATTTATCTAAGTTCGTCTGCCTCTTTTTGCCTGTACTGTGACTCATGGATGTCTGTAAGTAAACTCCTTTCATATCTTATAATCAGTATTGTGTCTTTTTGCTTTTAAGAGGGAACAAGGGGAAATATACCAGGAATATAGCTGGCTTAAGCAAGCCTATGCAAACGTTTTTCTGCTGTGTTTTAAAAGGGAATGTAAACTCTGCTAAGTTTGGAGCTTGCTCACACAAGCTGGGATTGAGATATATAAATAATATATACTCATCCACACTCCTAAACATTCCCACACAAAGAAGGAGACTCCACCACACTCCTTGGTAGCAAATTCCACTGCCGAACAGCTCTCACTGTCAGGAAGTTCTTCCTAATGTTTAGGTGGAATCTTGGAGAAAGAGCAGTGTTAAATGTTAAGGAGGTGGCATATATTTAATGTGAAACACTTTATAGGACCAGGCTGGAGAGGGGGAAAGTGTTGGCTGCTTTCTCCGTCAAATGAAATTTCCCTTACAAGGCAGGACAGGGATGGGAAGGAGAACCATAATAAGTAAAACCAATAAAACCATAGCAGGGGAGAGGAGCCAGGGCTGGTGAACCACTTTTGTGAAAGTGCGAGCCACGTGTCGCACGGTGCACGTGTGTGTCCTCCCTGGGCAGCCCCGTTTTACATCCATTCCCCCCTGCTCTTTATAGCGTCACCTGCTGGGCTCCTGTGGAAGCCGCCTCAGCCGTGGTCTGATCCTGTGCCGTGCCTCTGTGCGCCTCCCAGAGAGTCATATGATCCCTGGCACTTGACGACTCCTCCAAAAATTTCCAATCTGTCAGTAAAAATATTTACCTTGGAAGATGCACTCACTTCGCACATCCCAGTGCTTATCAAAGCTCTGAATTGGTTCTTTCATTTCTGGTGTGAGTATATAATATCTGGCTCTTCCCTACCATCAAAGAGGAGATTAGCAGGTGAAGGTCTGTAGGTGAAGGTCTGTCTGCTCCTGAGGAATCTGCAGTCCAGCTGGACAGGTAAGTGAGCGATGCAGTTTCCCAAAGACACCACTGATGGTAGGAGATCTACAAGAAAGAGAGAGGTTCTGGAGACGACCTTTGAGACTGGAGACTTGGTTGTTTTTTTTTGCATGACTTGGTTTTTTTGCATGACTCATGACATGCAAAGTGAGATATGTCAAGCCTTTATTTGTTATAATTGTGATGATTATGGCGTACAGCCGATGAGAACCCCAAATTAACAATCTCAACTTTGGGGTTTTCATCAGCTGTGCACCATAATCATCACAATTACAACAAGCAAAGGCTTGACATATCTCGCTTTGCATGCCATGAGTCTATCTCACATGTTAAACTCCAAACAAAATAGGAAATTCTTTCCAGTAGCACCTTAGAGACCAACTGAGTTTGTTCTTGGTATGAGGTTTCGTGTGTATGCACACTTCTTCAGATACACTGAAACTGTTAAACTCCAGTAGCTAATGAAAACAATTGCTTACATAAATGGACTTTTCCATTACAGAGGTGCCTCGCAAGACGAAATTAATTCGTTCCGCAAGACTTTTTGTCTTGCAGAAATTTAGTCTTGCGAGGCACCGTTTCCCATAGGAACACATTAAAATTTAATTAATTCGTTCCTATGGGGAAAAAAGTCCAGGCTGTTCGCCCGCTGCAGCTTTAAAACGCGGCGCGGCGCCATAGCTGTAAAGTCTTACCTTGTGGCTCCGGTCGCAAGGGGTGCCGTCCGATCGCGTCCGCCATCTTGGTTCGACTGCGCATGTCCACCCAAGATGGCGGGCGCGATCGGCCGACTCCCCTTCCGACTGGCACCGGACCGCGCCACGTTGCGTTTTAAGGCTGCAGCGGGCGAACAGCAGCCTTAAAACGCGGCGCGGTCCGGTGCCGGCTTACAGTGGTACCACGCCAGACAAATTCGTCTTGCGAAAAACAGCCATAGACGAATTCGTCTCGCGAATCAACTAAAAACTTGCAAAACCCTTTCATTTTGCGAGTTTTTCGTTGTGCGAGGCATTCGTCTTGCGGGGTACCAGTGTATATTCTAATTTTGCGAGTTTCACCTGTAAGATGTTAACTTAAAGGCATGCCCATATTGTACTCCTGCTGCCAGCGGACTGCAGACTGCGTGTGATCGATATCGCAAGTCACTGTGTGTAAAATCCCAGAGTATTTAGGGCACCTTCATAACCCAGGCAATAGAGTTTGGAGGGGGAGGGGTGACAGACCAATACAGCAATGGCGACTTACGGTAATGTTTTTGTGACTCAGGCATTTAATGAAGAAATTCTGGCAACACCTTTTAAGAAATGACGATTCCTTTCGTGGAACTCGCTTTTTGTACACCCTCAAATCTCAACCACTGTAATTCATTCATAACCCAAAATAATAACGTTTTTGTTGTTGTTGCGCTTTTGCTCCTTCCTCCTCGGGTCACGTCTTCTCTGTTTCCTTCCGTGCGTTGTGGTGACACACCATGGGGCTCTGTCTGAAGGCAACACAGGTCTGCCTGCTTCTGCTGTTCTGCAGCTGGGCAGCCCGTTCTGACGAAACCTCCCAGTCCGTTGAGCCCATGGTGAGATTTGATAAAAAAAACAATATTAATTGGTAAGTGACATAAATTTAAACATAAACTTGTTGGACGTACAAATATGTCTCTCCTGGGAAGCAGTTGATCTGCCACGACTCCCATACCAGTCCCTTTCCCTACCCTGAGAAAGAAGTGGATGAGGAAGGGATATAGGCTTTTCACTTTCGGTGGGGGAGAAAGACCCTTATTCCCTTCCCCAGGCTCCTCCTTGTGTCTTGCTCAGACTCAGAGAACCAGTTTCTTCCCTTACACACCATAAACTCAGCATAAACCTAGCTCCCTAGGGAGGCAGGGTCAAGCACTGGATAGCAGTGCTGTCAAGTATCCCGTTTTCCCCGGGATTCTCCCTTATTTCAAGCAGTTTCCCGCTGCTCTCCCTTATTTTTTATTTCCCTTAAATTTCCCGTTTTTAATGGAAGCAGCTCCTCCCCTGCTGGCCAGAGACTGGGTGGGAAGACCTCGCCTACTTGGAGAGAAAAGCCTCAGCCCTCAAAGCAAGTGGGAGCCGTTTCCCGTGCTTACAGGGGGGTGTATTCCTCCCCCTGCATCAGCCCCTATCCGTTGCCGCCGAGCCCCTCAGCCGGCCAACAGGGTTAGCTGGCGGGCGGAGCCTGGCTGCCTTTGAGCAGCTGCTGCTTCCTGTCCTGTTTTGATGGGATCAGACAAGAAGACGATGGGGCTCCATTGCGTGGAGCACATGGCTGCCCTCCTCTTTGCTCCGCTCCGAGCGCGGGCCCGGCATATGACTGTCCCCGGGATAGGTGAGACTGCTGATCCCTTATTTTCAAATCCGAAACTTGACAGCTATGCTGGATAGATGGACCCGGCTCTTTGCTGAGACAACATCTTCTGATGCTCAGCCATTGGGAGCTGCAGAGGGAGATCTGACTCCACCTTTGCCTGGACTTGCCTCAGCCTTCTGGCCTGGCTAGACTAGACTGGCTTGAGCAGATTCCGGCTTCTGCTCCCCCTGCAAGCCCCACACTTCAAGAGAACAGGAAACATACCCCCCCCCATCAGCTCCAATGCAACTCAATTAAAATGATTTAAATGGGAACAAAACACATCTTTCTGTTTTTGCGGTCCTTTAGAGACAGACCACAGGACGCGGGTGGCGCTGTGGTCTAAACCACTGAGCCTAGGGCATCTGCTGCATAGAAATCAGGCTCCCCTCCAAAAAGAGCAAACCTGTCACTGAGCCATCACGGTGTAGCATCACTCTCACTGGGGTGTCTAGGGGGGAAGCCTATAAGCAAACTGGTGGCACTGTGGAGGGGCGCGGGTGGCGCTGTGGGTTAAACCACAGAGCCTAGGGCTTGCTGATCAGAAGGTTGGCGATTCGGATCCGGGGTGAGCTCCCGTTGCTCAGTCCCTGCTCCTGCCCACCTAGCAGTTCAAAAGCACGTCAAAGTGCAAGTAGATAAATAGGTACCGCTCTGGCGGGAAGGTGCACTGCTCTGGTTTCGCCAGAAGCGGTTTACTCATGCTGGCCACATGACCCGGAAGCTGTACGCTGGCTCCCTCAGCCAATAAAGGGAGATGAGCACCACAACCCCAGAGTGATCCGCGACTGGACCTAACGGTCAGGGGTCCCTTTACCTTTACTTATAAGCAAGCTTTACAAAGCCTGGTTTAAAATCTTGGTTAAACAAGAACCCTGACTAGACTTAATTGTTTAAAGGGGGGAAATTTAGAGGGGGGTGTCCTGCTAATAAGCTAAACGGAGGCTGGATGGTGATCTGTTAAGGATTCTTTAGCTGAGATTCCTGCATTGCAGGGGGTTGGACTAGATGACCCTTGGTGTCCCTTCCAACTGCACAGTTCTAATAGTAATGGAGGAATGGCCTTACCTGTGGGCTGCTTCATGGTGAGCTATGGCAACCTGGCTCTGCTGGTCTAATTCACGAGCTGGCATATCTCCTCCATCACCATAATTCAAAAGCATCAATTCTTCGGCAATCAGAATTCTTTATGGTCCAGTTCTCACTTCCGTACATCACCACTGGGAAAACCATAGAAGTCAATTTTTAATTGTTATTTATAATTGTTGCTTTTTTCTGTGTTTTGTTTTTTCAATATTATTTTTTGTGGATTATAATGTATAGATTATATGTCTCTTAGGGAGTTTGTTTGTTTGTTTGTTTGTTTGTTTGTTTGTTTGTTTCTATTGGTTGATTTGATATGGTTGTATTTTAGAAGTCTGAAATTAAATAAAGCTATTTTAAAATTTAAAAAAAAAAAACTATACGGACCTTTGTCGGCAAGGTGACGTCTCTGCTTTTTCAGATGCTGTCTAGGTTTGTCATCGCTTTTCTCCCAAGAAGCAGGCATCTTTTAATTTTGTGACTGCTGTAACCATCTGCAGTGATCATGGATCCCAAGAAAGTAAAAATCTCTCACTGCCTCCATTTCTTCCCCTTCTATTTGCCAGGAGGTGATGGGACCAGTGGCCATGATCTTAGTTTTTTTGATGTTGAGCTTCAGACCATATCTTGCGCTCTCCTCTTTCACCCTCATTAAAAGTTTCTTTAATTCCTCCTCACTTTCTTCTATCAAGGTTGTCTCATCTGAGGTTGTTGATATTTCTTCCGGCAATCTTAATTCCGGTTTGGGATTCATCCAGTCCAGCCTTTCGCATGCTGAATTCTGCACATAATTTAAATAAGCAGGGGGACAATATACAGCCTTGTCGTACTCCTTTCTCAATTTTGAACCAATCAATTATTCCATATCCAGTTCTAACTGTAGCTTGTGGTCCACCAAGACCCCGGGATCCTTTTCATGTGCACTGCCCGTAAGTCAGGTGTCCCCCATCTTCTATTTGTGCATCTGGTTCTTCTTGCCTGTTGAAATCCATTTTGTTAGCTTGCACCCAGTTCTCCAGTCTGTTAAGGTAATATTGAATTCTGATTCTGTCTTCTGTGGCATTAGCTACCCCTTCGAGTTTGGTGTCATCTGCAAATTTGATGAGCATCACCTCCAAGTCAAATTTGATGAGCATCCTCATCCAAGTCATTTATAAATACGTTAAACAACAAGGAGTCCAGGAGAGAACCCTGCAGCTTGCCATTTTTTCCAGGATGACGAGAAACCATTAATGAGTACTCTTTGGGTTCGGACACTAAGAGGATGCTGGAGTGGATGGCAATTGGCTAGATCCAGCAGGTGATTCTTGTGCTATTTTTGATTGATTGTCACGGGGAAATTATCTGGACCAGGATCCAGCTGCACCCACACACTCAAATCTGCTTGGCTTCTGTCCCAGCCCAACCCAGGAGAGGCGGGGGAGAGGGAAGAGGATATATGGCTGCCAATCAGAGCCTTGAGCACCATTCAGAGCCCCCTCCCAGCATGACGTCCACCAGGTTCTCCTTCTTCTTTGTGATGGGTCCCTGGCTCATCCTCTGGGCTCTGCTGCCATCCATGCTATGTAAGTTTGGGGATTGCTTGGAGGGGCAAAGAATCAGGAAGGCATGGAGTCGGGCAGTCAGTTTAGGGTATTTATTCCCTGCCTTCTTCACGGATGGGATTCTAAGTAGACACCCCTGCCCTGTGCGGCTGCTGTGCACCTGGCTTCAGCCAGTGGACCTCAAGGCTCCAGCGAAAACCAAACTGGCCCCTGAAAACCTCACCTCATCTCTGAGCAGAGGGAGGTGGAGGGTGCTGCAGTTGGTGGTGGTAGGACCTCTGAAGGACGGTATCTGATGGGCTTTAGCCTCCTGGAAGAGAGAAGCCGACTCCAGCACTCTCTTACTTCCGAAGGAGCCTGCATCCAAGTGCCTGCATGCCATGTCTTGTGGGGGAAAGGGAAAGGAAGCCAAGCAATGGTTCATGCAGCCTTTGAAAAGCTGAAGGTGGCAGAGCTTGGGTTAGGGGGTGCTTAGGTGCTGAAATCCAATGCAGCTTCCAAATTAGAAGAAACCAAGTCCCAGCCCACATTCAGGCATAGCAGATGATGTCAAACCCTTTGGAGCAAATGCCCAGATCCTGCACCGATGCCCAGATCCTGCACTATCAACCTCAGAATAAAGATGCTTTGAAAGTATTTGGGGGAGCGTGGGGCTTCCATACTCTAGCAAAATATAATGGAAGAATGTTGTGCATCCACCACCCTTTTCATCTCCGGGGGGGGGGGGCAGAGCAGAAAAGAGGGGTCTCCTTTTGTATTATTAAAACAACGGGTTTTCTTGCTTTGCTGTGGGCTTGGGAGAGTGCATGCAAAATCCTTGCTTTTCTAATGGTGCCATGTGGCTGCCCTGCAGGTTGGCAGAGGAACATCAAATTTCCTAGTAGGGAGGAGAATGAGATCCAGTGTGCTTAATCATGAAGCTTGAAGAGAAACTCACACTGCTCAGAGTCCTCTGGGAAGACTACACAGAGCCTCCCTTCAGGGTGGATAATACTCCTTCACTCAATGCATATCTGATCCATGGAACTCCCTGCCACAGGAGGCACTGGTGGCCACCAACCTTTAAAAGTGGAATGGGCAAATTCACGGGGGAGGAGAAGGCTATCAATGGCTCCTAGGCACAACGGCTCAGCTCTGCCCCCAGCGTCCGAGGCCGTAAATGCCTCTAAATACCAGTTTCTGGGAGCACAAGTAAGGACAGTCAGCGTGGCTCCCAGGTCCTGCTCAGAGGCTTCCCATTCGAGAGATCTGGTGGTCAAGTTGAGAACAAAGTGGAACGTCTCCACCCCCATCATTCTGCCCAGACACTGAGGTCCAGTGCCGAGGGCCTTCTGGTGGTTCCCTCCCTGCAAGAAGCCAAGTTACAGGGAACCAGGCAGAGGGCCTTCTTGGTGGTGGCTCCTGCCCTGTGGAACGCCCTCCCATCAGATGTCAAAGGAATAAACAACTATCTGATGTTTAGAAGACATCTGAAGGCAGCCCTGTTTAGGGAAGTTTTTTAATGACTGATGTTTTAATGTATTTTTAATCTCCTGTTGGAAGCCGCCCAGAGTGGCTGGGGAAACCCAGCCAGATGGGCGGGGTATAAGTAATAAATTGTTGTTGTTGTTGTTGTTGTTGTTTGATGCTGATGGTAGTGAAGACATCAGCGCCAAAGTGTAGGGCACCATCATAATGAGCAATTACTGTTCCCAACCCTAACCCTGCGGAAAGCCATCTAATTAGACTTTAATTTGATTTTGACCTGTTTTTAGGAGGTAATTTAATTATTGTTTGATTTTATACCAATGTTATATATCTGATATTAGCTTCCCTGAGCCTGACTTCGGCTGGGGAGGGCAGGATATGAATAAAAGTTGTTGTTGTTGTTCTCATGAGGGTGCTGGGCTAGGTGCCCATCAAAGAGGAGCTGGACGCCATAATAGAGGAGGTGGATGTGGATGGTGAGGAGGGGCTGCATCTGAGGGGGGGGGGGTGAAAGGAGGCTGAGAGAGAGCTGGAGGGGGCAACCCTCACCCTTGTCCCCGGGACCCTCCCTGCAGGCAGCAGATCCATCGACTTGGTGGATGCCAGGGCAAAATGGGAGAAGGAGCTGGCCGAGTGCTTCCGCATCTTTGACAGGTGAGGCCGAGATGGGTCGGGGGGGGGCAGCAGAAGCCCCTCCTGCCCGGAGAAGGGCTTTTAAAAAGGCTGAACAGCTGGGGCAATGCTCAGATCACACACAGAGATACTTATGCTCTGCCAAGAGTCTTGACAGGACCCCCATTCAAAGCTCCTTATGGCAGCTGGACTGGCGTTGAGTCACAGAACTATAGAACTGGAAGGGATCCCCCAAAGGTCCTCTAGTCTAACCCCCTGCAGCGCAGGAATCGCAGCTAAGGCATCCCTGGCAGGTGACCAGCCGACCTCTGTGCAAAAGCCTCCAGCGAAGGAGAGTCCGCTCCACCGTCAAACGACCCTTATTGTCAAAACAAATGTGCTGTGATATAGTGATTAGAGTGTTGGATGAGGACCCGGGAGACCAGGGTTCAAATCCTCCCCCCTCTCCACTGTGAAGCTCCCTGGGGCCTGTCACTGCCTCTCAGCCTGACCTACCTCACAGGGTGGTTGTGGGGATGAAGAGCAGGAGATCAACGTAGGCCACCTGGAGCTCCTTGGAGGAGAAAGGTGGACTACAGATGCAGTCAGTAAAGAAGTTCTGTCTGTGGGACTCTGGGTCTGGTGACGTGGATCAGACCGGGAGAGTTCCCCTGGTCAGGATTGCAAACCAGGAAGGGGTGGGCCACCCTTTGTTGTCCCCGCCTGCAGTTAGACAAAGGAGAATATGACCTCCTCCACCGCCAACCATCCAAGCTGGGGCACCGTAGAGCGGAGATTTCCCCACCTGCTGTGCCTTCAGCTCTTCCCAGAGCTAGCATTCCTACCCAGAGGCCTAATAATAACTAGGCAGAGCTAAGTGTGGCCCTCCTTAGCAACTGCTTGGTCCCTGCCCAGCTGGTGCCAGGCTCGGAGGAGAAGAGTTGGGGGTCACCAACCCTGGGGTGCTTGTGTGGAATCAGAAGGCCACATGCAGCCTCACCCTGGCAAACCAGTGGGGAGCCTTCCCTCCCCACCAGTCTGCCACAGGCTAACCCATCCAAAACACACACACTGGTTCCATCTAGAGAAGTGGGGCAGGGGGTTCCACCCCATATGTCACTTGCAGAGCCAACAAACCAACTGAATCCAGACAAGATCGGCTCTCCGATCTGGGCGCTGGTGAGCATCTTGTTCTAGACGGGGTGACACTGCCCTCAAAGGAGCAGGCGCATAGCTAGGGGGTGCTCCTTTGGCAGGTGGCCTCTGCACCACTGTGCCACCCTTGGAGAGAGAGAGATTGAGGGCGCTTTTCCTCAATGCTCTCTGCAGGAGACTTCCTGGCAGGGAGAATATCAACTCTGAGAACCATTGCACCCATTGTTTCTTGTCTTCTGGGCCCGTTTTAGGGCGTTAAGGCTGAAGGAACACCTCTTCCCACACCAAGCTGGCTGCATTTTAAGATCTGCTAGGGGGCTGTTTCTTGCCTTTGGAAAGACCTCTCTGGTCTTCCCAACTTTAAGCATTAGAGTGCAGAGAAGGCATCCCACCCCTTAGGAGAAGACAGTGCCTGCTCAGAGAAACCATGTCCCCACAGCAGTTCCCATAGAGTTGGAAGGGACCCAGAGGGTCATCTTCACCCCCTCCAGCCTCTCAATAGCCTTCTTAAACTGGGGTGCCCAGACCGGGCTCTGATCAGACTGCAGTGATGGGTTTAAATCAGGAGCTGAGTGCTGCCTCCCTCAACACTTCTCCTCCCCCTACCCCAAAACAGGAATGGCGGTGTCTTCGTAGATGAAAAGGAGCTGCTTGAGATCTTGCACAAAGTTGGAGAGCATCTCGATGAAGACGAGAATGAGGAGCTCATGAAGGATGGTGACAAAAACAACGATGGCCGGGTCGACCTTGACGGTGAGTGGATCAGCTGAGCCTTTCTTTGGAGCTGGAGGGCAGCTCTGTCACCCTTCCACCAGCCCCACAGGCTCCCCATCCTACTGGGCAGTATATGAATTTTATATAAAAACAAGTAAATCAATTCCCAGCTTCGATGGAAATATGCTTCCCTCTTCCTTCCTGGGCTCTTGGCAACCTGGCCAGAGTCCTTCATCTGGGAGGGTTGGAGCCACAGCCAGACCTGATCTGGGTTAGGTTGCTGCCCCCTCCAGATCCTGCTGCTCAGGATTGTGGTTTGTGGATTCAGCGCTCCTTGGCCCCATCCTGCTTCAGGACTGACCCGTCTTCCGTCTCCCCCTACAGAGTTACTGAAGGTGAGGGAGGAATTGCAGTAAAGCGACTCAATACATTCCTGCCAAGTTGAGGGCCGCTGCCACCCGCCAAGCCGGCCCCCTCTTGCCTCTGCTCCAGCTGCCAAGCCTCGCCTTTTGAGCTGCCCCCACCCCTCCAGCCCTGTTCCAGCCTGCTGCTCCAACACAGCTCAGAGACTCATTTCGGCTCCGCTTTGGGGGTGCCCACCGACCCCCAAGCCTGTGACCCTCTATTTATAGCACTCAACACGTCAATAAAGAGCAAAGGACTGGAGCTGAGCGTCGTCTGCAGTGGGGACCTGACCCAGACTCTGGGAAGGCTGATGGGGGGGGGGAGGTTGATGGGAGCAGATGGCGGGGACCTCTGGGTGTGGGTGGTCCACAAATCCCAACACCCCATCGTACTTTGCGGGGGTTGGGCTAGATGGCCCTTGGGGTCCCTTTCAAACTCTACAATCCTGTTTTCATGAGCCCCGACCTTTGGGCCAGGCTGGCTCCTGGCAATGAGGGGAGCTGGAGTCCAGCAACTTCAAGGGGGCCACAGATCCCTCTCCCCCCTGGAGTGGCAACCAGAAATGGGAGGGGTGGGGCAGGGCATACAGAGATCTTTTCCTGGGGCTGAGAAGAGGCAGCTGCACACCGTGGGGCAGAGTCCCACTTCCGCAAGAGAGACAAATCAAGGTTCTCTCTCTGTCAGGGCTGCAGAGCAAAGGCTGTTAGCCCTGCAGGAGACTCCAAGCAGGCAGAGGAGGTCTCAGCTGAAGGCTCAAAAAAGGCCAGGGAGAAAGGCCAGTTGGCTCCAGAAAAGCGACTGGGGCAACATTCAGGACCAACAACAGGACAGGCCTTCATTGGAGGAGTTTAGACAGCGGTTGTTGTGGCCCTCGGGCAGGGATCCCCAAACTCTGCCCTCCAGATGTTTTGGGACTACAACTCCCATCACCCCTAGCTAACAGGACCAGTGGTCAGGGATGATGGGAGTTGTAGTCCCAAAACATCTGGAGGGCAGAGTTTGGGGATGCCTGGGCTAGAGGGTGATCCTTGGGGGTTCCTCCCAAGCCGACATCTTCTCCAAGCCCATCACCAGCTCCTGGAATTCAAAGCTGCAAGAGGCAGCGAATGGCAGCCGTATTTTTCTGTGTATAAGACGCCCCCATGTATAAGACGCCTCCTATTTTGGGGGGGGGGGGGCTCAAATTTAAGAAAATGGGAGGAGATGGCTCCATGTATAAGACGACCCCCATTTTTTAGTATAATTTTAAAAGAAAAAAACCTATACATGGGAAAGTATGGTAATTTAACCGGGGGTGGGGGGAGATCCAGCAGCGCTTTTCTTGGGCAGTCTCAAGAACCCTTAGCAAGCCCCTGTCATTTATTATTATTATTACTATTTATTAATTAATTTTGTTAGTCGCTTTATCTTGGCTAAGGCTACTCTCCTGGCTGCCTACAAAACTTCCTCCCCAAGCCAGCAACCCACACCCGGGCTCCCATGTGTAAAATGAGGTGTACACCCCCCTCGGCCCAGTGGCCAGCCCCCTCTTGTAGCATCCATAGGGAGAGGTGCTCTGAGCTGACCCCACACCTCTGGGTTTAAATATAGGGGCCAGGTGAGCAGCAGAAGCAGACAGGCCCCCCCCCAGCGAGCAGGAACCAGGACCCCGTTTAGAAAAAGTACCAAAAAGAAAACAGGTTTATTTATACATTAATCCACAGGACAAAATGCCAAATAAATTTAAAAACGAGTCTATAATACAGTGTGGCATTCACACAGAAAGTGGTGCTAAGACAGGCACACCACCAGGGGGGAGACGGAAGACAGGAGTGGGGCGTGGGGGGGGGCATCAGGTATCCTGGTTCCTCATATGCTTTGCATAGGATTCGTGAAGGAGCTTCTTGTAGGCTGTGGAGGGAAGAGACACGGAAATGCAGGTCAGCAGAAGGAGGCTGGGGCTGAGCAACAGCACTCCCCCCCCCAAAAAAAACAGAACATCCCCCTCCCCTCCCGCAGGCCATGTCCAATGGGACTGCAATAGCAGTCGGTGGTTCGAGCAAGAGACAACCACACATCCTGATTTCTGTGGGGTGGGGGGCCAAAGGATCCAGCGCTGTGGCTTTGATTCCTCCCCGTCTCGCTTCCTCGGGCCTCCAAACAGCCCCCAACACTCCCTCCGCCCCCCCCCCCCCCAATCTCAAGTGTCTCTGGCTCCTCGCCTGCGGGCCAAGGCCCATTCTCTGCCTCCAAGTTCCAGAGGACTGCCCCCTCGGTGGGCTGTGTACAGGTCCTCTGTACATGCTCCAAGGCATGGATCCTTGCAGCATCCTATGGGGCTCAGAAGGAGGTACTTCAAAAGACCCCCCCCCCATTGCTATGCCTCCCTCCCTTGATGCATAATCTGAATCTCGAGACACGCACCTGCCTGGTCTTTCCAGAGCTCTGCAGCCTCCGTGTTGAGCGGACTATCGATGTTTGGCTCTGAGGGGAGAGATTTGCTGTCAGGGCAGGGGCTGCGGTCGGCAAAGACCCAAGACTGCCTGGGTGGGTGGGGGGATCCTTTAACTGCACCCCCTACGCGCCAAAAACAGGCCAGGGGACTCTTCCAAGCTCAGAAACCCCCATCAGCTCCCACGGCAGAAGTTGCAGCCAGGAAGATCTTCTGAGCACAGCCCCAGGAATTATTCGGGGGCGGGGGAAAGGATGCAGGTTTTCAAAGAATCAAAAAGCCGGAAGAGACCCCCAAGGGTCATCTAGCCCAACCCCCTGCAACGCACGAATCGTGGCTAAATCAGTTTTGGGTTTTCGGTGCCGCCAACGAGGGAAAAAGGAATGAGGTGCGGAGAACGGCTTTCGTGGTGGAACAAGCAAGAAAGATCATGCAAGCCCACCTTGAACTCCGGGTAGGAGTTCTTGTCCAGGTAGAGCAGCAGGAAGCCAGTGCGGGTTGTTTCACTGGGGCTGGAGGGGCCAGGCCTGGAGTCGGGGGGCAGAAGCAGCCCCCCCCCGCCCCACTTCTGACTCACCTCCCAGCAGGCTCTGGATGGAGAGAAGGATTGTCCGGACGTCGTAGAGAGCGGACCACTTGTCCTTGAGGATGTCCAGGCAGATGTTTCCCTGCAGGTCCACGTTGGGGTGGTAGCAGGGGGTGAGGAATTTGACGGTGGGCGCGTTGTAAGGGTACCCACTGGGGAACTCCAAGGACAGCTTGTACCTCAGCTCCTCATACACCTTTTTTGGGGAGGGGGCAGCGGAGGAGGTCGGGAGAAGAGCAGAGAGGCATAAATCAGACGCTTGGGTGGAATTTCGAAGCTCCTGCATTCCATCCGATTATAAATAACTGCATTCATATTTCATCTTTTCTAAAGGAGCTCAAGGGAGCGTGCCTAGTTCTTCCCTTCCAACAACCCTGCGAGGGAGGCTAGGCTGAGAGGCAGGTGACCAGTCCTCAATGTGGGGATTCAATCCCCGTCCCAAATTCTGACGCACTAACCGTTGCACCACGCTGCCTCTCTTGGCCTCCTGCCTCAAGGAAAGATACCCAACTCCACTTGCTTCCACCCTTTCCCGTCATTTCTAGCTGTTCACTGTGAGAACAGAACGCTGCAGGAGATTCGGGACCCCTTTGACCTCAGGCAGCAGCCATTCCCTTTTGCCTTCTGGAGATCCTGTGAAGCGCTTGAAATTTGTCAGCCGTTTTCCTATATGCCTCATTTCCCAGGAAATAACTTAGATGCAATCTCCAAACTGCTCTGCCCTGAGCGGCAGGACCCAAAAGGCTTCTGCAAGAGACGACAGTGGCCTGAACTTCAGTCTCTGCCTTCTAACCACGGGATGCGGGCTAAATACACAACCATAACAGAATGCACTCTTCACGTGCACAGAGGTCATGTTGCATTGCATGTTCCCAGGTCTGCACAGCACTGCCAAGCACCCGGGACCCTCAGATGGACATTGCTGTTCCCAGGACAAACGGATGGTAGCAGCATGGCTCATTTGGTGTCCCTGTCTTAACCAACCCCCCCCCCCCGAGGTTCCTGGCACTTCCTCCCCCCTGACCCAACTCACCGTCCCAGTTGCTCCATTAATGGTCCCGATCCACTTGAAGAGGTTGTCTGACTCTGGGAAGGCTGAGATCCCTTTATCCCCAGACATCTGCGTGGAGAAACAGGCTAGAGGGGCTGCAGACCCACATTCTTCCCCCGGGGCAATAGGGCGCCCACCTCAGGCAGCGCACAGCCTCACAAGCTGCCCCTCCATTAGTACTGTTTAGGGAAGTTCTTTTTTTCCCTTTAGTCATTTGGTAAGGGAAGAGTGAAGATCAATCAGAAGGCTAGAATTAATGTACTGGGTTGGAGAATCTCTCTGTATATTGTCAGTTGTTGATCGCTTTGTTGGAGTACGATCCTGTGCTGTGATTTCCAATTCAAGCCTAGAAGCCTTGGCACTCTTAGTGGGAGTAACTAGAGGTCTGACGTAACTGTCTGTAAAGTACCTTTTAAAGATGATATTCCATCTTCTCATATAACAGTTCTTTTGAATTAGAAGAGATGGAGAGGTGGGGGAGCTAAAGGTAAGAATTATCCTTTTCAAAAGGGTGCCCCTTGATAGCCAGGTAATTCCTGCTAATTCTGAGGGTAAGATATTGCGATGTAGAATTTGTGATAGTGCCTCTAATATTTTCCATTTGCTGTCCCACCTGTTAACATTGTCCATATTATTTCCAACTAAGACCACCACTTTCCGATCTTGAAGTATCAAATTTGATTTGAGGGATTTATAGGTTTTGTTTGGAGCTTGCTTATTTGGTGCTTTTTGTGGCGAAGAATGGCAAATATTTTTGGGACTCCCTCTAGTGGCACATGCAATTTAGGGAAGTTCTTAATGTTTGAGGTTTTATTCTGTTTTTAGTGTTCTGTTGGGAGCCACCCAGAGTGGCTGGGGAAACCCAGCCAGATGGGCGGGGTACAAATAATAAAATTTATTACTGCCCACAAAACCCTCAGCAACTTGGGGCCAGTTTACCTAGGAGCTTGCCTTGCCTCCTATCTGCCCACTCAACCTCTTCAGACCGTGAATCGGGCCCTGTCACAGGTGCCACACAATGCGCATTTCACATTTGTAAGAACTTGAATTTTTCAGGGCAGCATCTGCACTTTGGAACTCCCTGCCTCTTGACATGAGGCCGGTGTCTTCACTGCACGCTTTATGGTGCCTGAGGGGGATATTTTTTATTTATGCCCCATACTTGGTTTTACTGTATCCATGTGGACTTTTTACAGGTAGGTAGCCGTGTTGGTCTGCCATAGTCAAAACAAAATAAAAAAAAACCTTCCAGTAGCACCTTAGAGACCAACTAAGTTTGTTCTTGGTATGAGCTTTCGTGTGTATCTGAAGAAGTGTGCATGCACATGAAAGCTCATACCAAGAACAAACTTAGTTGGTCTCTAAGGTGCTACTGGAAGGATTTATTTTTTATTTTTTATTAAGTTTTGACATGTGGATGTTGTATTTTGTTTGGTTTGCCCTTCGGCAAGATAAAGCGACTCACAATTTCTTGTTTAGACAAGTGGATGTGTTTCAATTTTTTCCAGCACATTTTTCTTGTAACCTTTTGTGTTTTAACTCATTGCTGTATTTTTTCGTGGGATCTTTTGTTGTTTTGACTTTTTTCTATACTGTGCTGAGGTTTTTAGCTACAATCAAGTGGGGGGTATAAATTTAACGAAGCAAGCAAGCAAATAAATAAATAGATGAATGGCGATGCCCCAGCCAAGGGGCACCCAGGGGCGCTGGCTCTGTTCTGGGGTGCTCAAGACATTCAAGATGGATCTTTGGCCTTCCCTGGCGGAGCCAAGGCACCCCATCCCCCCTTAAATGGCACCCACCCTGGGCTGGGCAGAAGGCAGGAAGCCCCCCCCCCCGGCTCTCCAGCCAGAAGCAGAGCAGCAGTTCAAGGGCCGCTGAAAGGGCGACTCACCATCAAAGTCATCAGCTCCTGTTGCAGCCTGTGGAGCGGAGACGGGGAAAAAACAGGGTTAGAGCGGCAGCAACAGGGCGGGGTCCGGAAAGAGAAGGTCGGCAGCGGGCACTCTGCACGCGCTCAGGAGCCCCCTTACCCCCGCAAACAGGAAGAAGCACGGAGGTACCTCTGCACGCGCCCAGGAGCCCGCCGACCTCCTCCCTTCCCCCGCCGACAGCAAGGGCCGCCGAGGCACTCTGCACGCGCCCAGGAGCCCGCCGTCCCCCTACCTACCTGCTCCGCACGGAGCCTCGGGCGGCGGCGCTGCCGGGCTCGGCCGCCTTCCTGGAGGCTGCTGCGGCGGCGGCGGCGCCGGGGTCGGTGTTCTGCGAGGCCATGGCGGGCTGAGCGGTCGTCGCCTGCGCTGCGCTGCGCCTTCTCGCCCGGCAGCTGCCGAAGTTTGAATGTTGCAAAGCTCCGCCGGCGCGGCCAATCAGCGCCGCGCTCGCGTTCGATCCGCCCAATGGGAGCGCGCGCGCCGCGGGGGGCGTCCTGGAAACGGGCGGCGGGCGCGGCGGGATTGGCCGAGGGGCTCGGCGGGAGGGAGGCCGCCCATTGGCTGCCCGTGGCCGACTCAGAAAGAAAGGAAGCCGAGGGCGGATTTCTTAAAGGGGCCGCGGCCTTCAATTGGAAGAGCCTCGCCCGCCCGCCCAGGACTCCGGGCCCTCCCCCAAGGACTCTTGGGAACTGTAGTTCGCACGGAGCTACAGTTCCCAGAGCCTTTAGCAAACTAGTTACCCGGATTTTTTCGGGATGTGCGCGTGGAAGTGATGTGTTTAAAATGCATGGTGTGCAATCTGCGCTTATTCAAGACTTGCACTGGCCTACCTCGCAGGGGTGTACTGTACTGGGTTAAAAAATAAAATCCTGTGCACAATTCTGGTTGCCTCACCTCCCAAAAGCATCTGAGAGAGCTGGGAAAGGATCAGGAAAGGGCAATCGAAACGATCAAGGGGATGAAGCAGCTCCTGGACTAGGAAACATTGCAGCATTTGGGACTTTTTGGTTTAGAGAAGGCACGTCCAACAGATAGATCATGATCTACCGGTAGATCACTGGACGCCTGTGGTAGATCACTGGCTCCCCCAAAGAAGCTCAACAACTTTGGCTCCCCTTAAAAAAGCTCAATTTATTTGCCCTGCACCCCCCAAAACAGGGCTTTCCTTCTCCCTAAAAAAAGCTCAACAACTCTGTCCTGAATGCCTAAAAAAGGGGCCTTTCCTCCTCTCCAGAAAGCTCAACAACTTTGACCTGAACTCCCCCAAAAGGGGGTAGATCACTGCCAGTTTTTAATTCTGTAAGTAGATCACAGTCTCTTGGGAGTTGGCCACCCCTGGTTTAGAGGAAAGGGATGAGGTGCTCCAGTGAGATGATGGGGGTGCAGTGGATAGGCCTGCGTCACATTCCTCCCAAGGCAACTTGGCTGCTCCAGTATCCCCCCCCCCCAAAACCCCTTCCTTCTCTTCTTCCCTCTGCTGTTTCCCCTCCAGCCAGTTCCGCTCTCCTTTCTACAGCCAGTTCCGCTTCTCCTCCCTTTTCCTTTCCTTGGCTCCTCCCCCTCCACCAATACTTTCCTCTTTCCTGCTTCCGTGTTCCCTGAAACCCAAACTCTGCTGTCCACACATTCAAGCACTCCTTCTCCTTCCCACCTTCAGTTTTTATGGCTTATTTTTCTTTCTTCCACGTGTCCTTGGACTCCAGGTCCCATCAGCCACAGCCAACAGGGCCAATGCTTAGGGCTGATGGGAGTTTAGTCCAGCAGGCCACAGGTTCCCCAATTGTGCTTTACACAGTAAGCCTTGAGAATAGGGTGTGTCATCGCCCCCCCCCACGCTTTGACTGGCAGAAGTGGCTGTGTTACAGGTGCACATTAAGACCCCTTTTCTGCATTTGTAAGGACTCAAGTCCTTAAGTGTGGCACCCACTTCACTTTGGAACTCCCTGCCTATGGACACCAGGCAGGAGCCTTCACCATATTCAGCACCTGCTAAAAACATTTTTGTTTAGACATGCCTGTCCAGAGGCTTAGTTAATGCCAGTCTTAATCTGTTTTCAGCCTAGTGCTATTTCAACTTTTTGGAAAGCCTTAAATTATTGTTAATTTTATTGCCTTATAATTTTTGCAAACTGCTTTGATGTTCTTACAAGCAAGCACTGTATAAAATTTATGAAATAATAAATAGTAATAAGTATTATTATTACTCATCAGATCCCCCCTGCCTGCTTCCTTCCTGTGTCCACCCACAAGGGAATCTGCAAAGCTCGTGCTCAGCGGGACAGAGAGAAGGGAGCAGCTTCTGCCGCTTTCCCCCTCCCGAGAGCTGTTGGAGACCCCCCCCCCCTTTTCAAAAAAGAGGCTTATTGCATGGAGCTCCACCCCACGGACTTGTGGATCCACCAGCCTGCTGCACTTTTGGTTCAGGGACAGGCCTTTTCCCTGCGCCCTCCCAGCTTTTCAAGAGAGACACAGTGGGGTCAGGCGGACGTGTTTATTTCCAAACTATTCCAAAGAGCAAGAAGAAGATTAAAGTACAGAAACAGGAAGCAGGTGAGCCCCTGGGAAGGATCCTGTGCTGCATCACTGCCCAAGGGTGACCAGGATGGGCCCGGTGGAGGGCGAGGACAGGATGAGGCCCTATGTGTCCTGAGTCCCCTCCGGCGGTGGCGGCTCCCCTTCGCTGCGAAGGGTCTCCATGAACCTCCGCATCTTGGCGGTCATCCACGGCGGGGGATTGAAGGGCTTCAGTTCGTCCATCTTCAGATCCATGGAAGAACTGTGGGAGGAGAGAGGAAGACCCCGTGAAGAGGGGGCAGCTCTTAGGGTGCAACAGGACAGGAAAGCCAGCTTAGGACTCGGGCCTGTCTGCCTCTCAAACTGTCGTCCCCCCAGCACCAGGCACTTGAGACCACGTGGGTCCTCCGAGACTTGGAGGGCTGGCTCCATGCACACCCACACACCCTGCGCAGGGCACAAAGCTTAGCTGTGCACAGGGGCAAAATCTGCACCCCAAGCAGGGCCTGCTCTGTAACTCACCGGTAATCATCGCTCACAGCCAGATCCTGGATGTCCTCTTCCAGGAGGAGATATGCCTTGGGAAGGAGAGAGACAGACCGAGGAGTTGCTAGCTACGGCAAGGCCACAGTTTGCAACCCCCAACTCCCCTTGCAAAGGAGAAGCCAGCCCAGCCCAGCCCACAGCTCTCAGGTGCTTGCCAAGCAAGCTTGTTTTCTGCTGCTCCAGAGGGGAGGATCCGAACCGGTGGATTCAAATGACAACAAGGGAGATGCCAGCTAAACATCTGGAAGAACTGTCTGAAGCCAAGAGCAGTTCAACAGTGGAGCGGACTCCCCCAGAAGGTGATGGGCTCTCCTTCATCAGAGGCTGGGCAGTCTTCTGTCAGGGATGCCTTAGCTGTGGTTGCTGCACTGCAGCAGGGGGCTGGGCTGGATGACCTTTGGGTTCCCTTCTGGCTCTAGGAATTCTATGGAAGCTGCATAAAGGAAGCAGCAGAGGCCCTGGACGGCAGAAGGTCTCATAAACGCCACTAAATCTGTTGTGCTGTTGAAAGTGCATTCAGTTCTGCTTTCTTCAGGATTTGGGACGCTCACCATTTTGCCCCCCGTGGCTCTCATGTGCTGCTGTTCGGCCAGCCAGTGCTTGTCTTGAGGATCAGCTGCATACTGGAAGAGAGACAGAAGTCCAGAGGACGCGGGTGACACATACTGCGATGAAGCAATGCAGGCCGGGCTGTGAGAGACCTCCGGAAGGAAAAGAGTGTCCCGTTCTGGGCACCACAATTTAAGGAGGATATTGACAACTGTGGCTCCTGCACTGCAGGGGGTTGGGATAGATGACCCTTGGGGTCCCTTCCAACTCTACCATTCTGTGATTCTATGAAAAACGGAGAGAGGTTGTGCCGGCACCCTGGGGGTCTGCTGTGCAAACGTCTCCTCACATCCTAAGACTTCTCTGCTGCTCAGGGGTGGAAAAGGAGGTCTGAGTTGTGTGTGGGTGGAAAGGAAACACCAGGGACAATGGTCCACATACACACATGTACACACACACAGGGAAGATCAGTGAGTTCTACCGCAATCACTCAAAACACAAATACTCAGGAGCCAGAGGACAGTACAGTCGTACCTCGGGTTACGTACTTTTCGGGTTACGAACTCCGGTAACCTGGAAGCGCAACCCGGAGTGTGCATGACACACAGATGTGCAGGAGCGTTCTGCGCAGTTTGCAGACGCATTCACGCATGTGCAAACCGCTACTTTCATTTTTTTTGCACGCTTGTTCGGGGGCTGCGTACTTTTCGGGTTACGAACTGTAACCCGGAACCAATTACGTACGCAACCCGGGGTACCGCCGTAATAGACAGGGAAAGAAAACCACGTCTGCTTTCCTAGGTGGGGTCTGTCAAGATCCGACACACTTCCTCTGTGGTCCAAGGGCAGGGGATGTTGAGGGGCGGAGTCAAGAGGGGTTGAATGACTGACCTTGAACAGGTGGGGGTGCTTGATGTAGAGCCTGCCTCTGGTTCCTCCCATCCCGAGGGCTCTGAATCAGAAACAAAGGGGGGGGGGTTAGAATTCTGCACCTGGTAAATTGCACCCCACCCTTGCCGCCCAGCCATATGCCTAAAGCAGGCATGTCCAAAGTCTGTTTCGGGGACCTAATCTGGTATAACCCGGCCCCTGTGGCAGTTTATATCCTGGGGTAAAATTGTAAAAAAATAAATTTAAAAAATCTCTGTAACATGTTCACTTCATCAAATCTGGCCCTCTTTGGAAAAAAAAAATGGGACACTCCTGGCCTAAAGAGACCTCAGCCCGTCTCTCAAATAAGCACTGACCAGCTCAGTACTCTGCTTGTCTCCAAGGGGTTGTGTGCCCCCATGTCTGGCAAAGGCTTACTTGTTGGCCCTTGATCCAAGGACAAAGGTAGTGGCCTCTGTGATCCGCGAAGGATTCCACTGCAAGGCGGCGGCAGCAGCAGGAGGAAGAGGAAAAGGAGAGAAGTTAGATTGCTCCTGCTCCCCCCACTACATCCCCGCTTCAGGTTTTGCTGCTGACTCTTGTCTTACCCTGGGCAAGTCTTAGTGTTAATGTGCACTCAGCACAGGTTCTGAGTGCGAGCCAGATTGTCAAACCTGCCAAAGGGCCACACAGCAGCCCTCCCCTGACAGCTGGTGTTCAGCAGAACTGGATCTGGCAGAAGAGCTCCCTGCCTGCAGGAAGGTCCCCCCACCTGCCCCCCTTTTCCCCAGGGGGTGGGGGCTGCAGTGCACAGCCTACCTTGGGACCATCTCTCTGCACTGGCTCGCAGGACTTGGTTTTCCACCTGAAAGGAGAGAAGGCACCGGAGCTGAGAATCATGCGACAAAATGTGAATCGGAAAGGGCCGGGTGCTCTGCTTTGAGGAGACTCAACCCTACCCAAAGCCCAATGGGATCAATTGCAAGGCTGATGGCCTGGTCTCTCCGGTGTCTGCTCCCGAGAGATGAGCCAAGCCAGAGCCTCATCACCACCAGGAGGTGCCCTCATTTGGGAAGGCCTGTTCCCTCCCCTCCCTGGCTCAATCACACTCGGGGAAGGGATGCAGCTCAGGGGCAGAGCATCTGCCTTGCATGGCAAAGGTCTCTGGATCAACCCCCAGCATCTCCAGGTACGGCTGGGAGAGACCTCCTGCCTTCCGAGAGCTGCTGCCAGTCAGTGTCGGCAATACTGAGCTAGCTGGGCCAATGGCCTGATTCAGTATAAGGCTGCTTTGCTCTCTCTGCTGCTGAGCCGGCTCCTGCCTTCGTCTCAGCAGGGACTCTCCGAAGCACTGTGGGGGGGGGGGAATGGAGGTTGCAGCATAGACCCCCTCAGCCCAGCTGGACGCCACACTTACGTGCTCCCGATTGAAGCCGCTCGGTCGTTTGCCTGGCTCTGTCCTGGAGGCCGCCCTTTCCTCTGAAAAGGGACATCTTTTATTACAGTATCTCCTGGCCAACAGTTGCTCCTCCTGGTGGTGCAAGCGTTGCCCCCACTGGGAGCAGACCTCCCCCCCCCCCGCCCACAACTACAGAAGCAGCACAGCACAGGCAGGGGCCTGAATAATAACAATAACAACAACAACAACAACAATAATAAATTTATTTATACCCCACCCATCTGGCTGGGTTTTCCCAGCCACTCTGGGCATTCCCAACAGAATTAATGATGATGATGATGATAATAATGCGATAAAACACCAGACATTAAAAGCTTCCCTAAACAGGGCCTCCTTCAGATGTTTTCTAAAAGTCAGGTAGTTGTTTATTTCCTTTACATGGATGGGAGGGCATTTCACAGGGCAGGCGGCACTACCGAGAAGACCCTCTGCCTGGTGACGTACCCTGGTGACCCTCAGCCCCGATTTATCTTGAAGGGACAGGAGTTGAGCTCCAGAGTGACACCCCCCCCCCCCCGCTGCTGCTGCTGCTTCTCTAACGGCTCCCCAGGGTCTCCTACCTTTCTGGGGATGGGGCTTCCCTGCTGGCTCATCTCCTCCTCCATTGGCTTGGCACGCTGGTCAGGGAGAAGAGAGGCTCAGTTGGAAAAGGGAGAAGCATTCGCCTCTCCCCGCTCTGATGCTCCTTGGCCAGCAGGGCCCTTTGGGGCATTCCTGCTCCCCAAGTCCTCCGCAGGAAGAGGCACAGGGCTGATAGCCGATGGCTGCTCAGAGGCACCCAAAGCCCGGGCACCAGCCCCGCCCCTTGCAGGAGAGAGAAAAGGCTTCTACCTTCATCGCTGGCACTTCGTGGGGCAGCCTGGCAGCAGACTTCTTGCTGTCGCAGAAGAGGAGCTTGGCCTGCAGGGAGAGGAATGGGTCAGGCATGCAGCAGGGATGGCCGAGGCACCCAGTCTGTGCTCGGCACCCCCTGGAACCCTTAAGATCCTAGGCATCATATGCCAACTGCCAATTGCAGCCGCTCCAGGGCTTCTTAGGATGCCCACTGGGAAGCAGCAGGTGGTTGGGTGGGGCAATGCAAAACTTGGTCATATTATAGATATGGAAGCATGGGAACGATGGTGGAAAATGGATATAAAATTTACAGCATGTTATAGTCTAAGAGAAAATTATATGAAAAACATATATATCCTTGGTATCCAACACCGAGTAAATTGGCAAAAATGTATAAATCTAAATCAAATAAAGGTTGGAAATGTAAAGAGAAAGAAGGTTCTTTTTATCATATGTGGTGGTCTTGTAGTAAGGTTAAAGCTTACTGGGAAAGGATATGTAATGAATTGAAAAGGATGTTTAAATTAACGTTTGTAAAAAAAAAAAAAAAAAAACCCCAGAATCTTGTCTTTTGGGAATTATAGGGACAGAATTACCGAAACTGTATAGAAACTTTTTCATGTATGCTACTACAGCGGCAAGAATATTACTTGCCCAAAAATGGAAAGGAGCAGAAGTCCCAGCAAAAGGAAGGATGGATACAAAAACTTATGGAATATGCAGAAATGGCGAAACTTACCGGAAGAAAAAGAAATGAAGATGACAAACATTTTATAAAAGAATGGAAATGGTTTATTGGATATTTACAGACAAATGGTAAACATGTAAGAACATTGGCTGGATTGTTATAATAACCTGCAGTTTTATAAGAGTATATATTTGAAGTAGATGAATAAATGAGTTAAGTTAATTTGGATATGTAGAAGATATTAAAAATAAATTTAAGGAACCACCGTAAGAGGGGGAAGGAAGTCAAGTTTTGAAATGTTAAAATGATTGTAAAATTAGTGGAATGTATAAACCTGAAAAGAATGAATGAATAAATAAATAAATAAAAAGACTGGGGGGGGGGGCCAGAGCACAAGGACCCCAGTTTTAACAGCGGCAGCATGCGGGGAATCAGCAACCTCAAAATGTTGTGGAACTCCTACCCCCCATAGAATCCTAGAGTTGGAAGGGACCACAAGGGCCATCCAGTCCAACCCCCTGCCAAGCAGGAAACACCATCAAAGCATTCCTGACAGATGGCTGTCAAGCCTCCGCTTAAAGACCTCCAAAGAAGGAGACTCCACCACACTCCTTGGCAGCAAATTCCACTGTCCAACAGCTCTCACTGTCAGGAATTTCTTTCCTAATGTTTAGGTGGAATCTTCTTTCTTGTAGTTTGAATCTATTGCTCCGTGTCCGCTTCTCTGGAGCAGCAGAAAACAACCTTCGACCCTCCTCTATATGATATCCTTTGATATATTTGAACATGGCTATTATATCACAGTGAGAGATTTCACTTTTTTGGGTTCCACGATCACTGCAGATGGTGACAGCAGTCACGAAATTAGAAGACGCCTGCTTCTTGGGAGAAAAGCAATGACAAACCTAGACAGCATCTTAAAAAGCAAAGACATCACCTTGCCGACAAAGGTCCGTATAGTTAAAGCTATGGTTTTCCCAGTAGTAATGTATGGAAGTGAGAGCTGGACCATAAAGAAGGCTGATCGCCGAAGAATTGATGCTTTTGAATTATGGTGCTGGAGGAGACTCTTGAGAGTCCCATGGACTGCAAGAAGATCAAACCTATCCATTCTCAAAGAAATCAGCCCTGAGTGCTCACTGGAAGGACAGATCCTGAAGTTGAGGCTCCAGTACTTTGGCCACCTCATGAGAAGAGAAGACTCCCTGGAAAAGACCCTGGTGTTGGGAAAGATGGAGGGCACAAGGAGAAGGGGACGACAGAGGATGAGATGGTTGGACAGTGTTCTTGAAGCTACTAACATGAGTTTGGCCAAACTGCGAGAGGCAGTGAAGGATAGGCGTGCCTGGCGTGCTCTGGTCCATGGGGTCACGAAGAGTCGGACACGACTGAACGACTGAACAACAACAACATTATATCACACGCACCCAGAGGTGCGTATGGCACAAAAGAATGGAGGAAGAGGTACCCTGCTGGATGAGGTAACAGTGGGCGCCTCTAGCGCAGCACCCTGTTCTCACAGGGCCAAGCGGTTCTGGGAAACCCTCAAGCAGGGTCTGAGCACAAGGGCAGGACTCTCCCCTCCTGGGCCTTCCAGGAAGTGCTATTCAGACGCATCACTATCACGGCCAGACATCATCATCAGCAACGACATGCCTCACTCCCCCTGCAGCATCCTGCTATGCAGAGGTGGCTTCATCCTGGGAGATCCTGAGACCTGCTTATGTTGCTTTCTGCCCCCAAAGGAGGGTCTCCCCCCCCCCGGGCACTCATTCCTGAAACAAGGAACACCCTCAGGCACCCACCTGTTCCAGGCAACTCCGGCACGTCTCTTGGATGAGCTGCTCTGTGTCCACGTCCTCCCCGACATTCTCTCGCACGTTCCCCGCTGCCTTCTGGAAGAACTTGGGAACAACAGGGATGGCACAGACCAAATTAGCTGCCCCTCAAAGTGCCACCCATCCCTTCCCTTCCCAAGCTTCACCTGACTCAGCATACTGTGAGGTGGTTGAAACCTGGCCCAGCAGCTCCCTTACTGCTGCCTCCACAGAAGCTCCAATGGGCTGAGTGGGGGGGAAGGAGAGGGAGGTCCAGCCTCATAGCTGGCAGGACTCCTGCACCACCTCACAAGGCTGGCAGGTCCAGCACGGGCCGTTCTGCTGTTCTTACCTTCATGTACTTGCTGAAGACAGCCTGGATCTCTTCGTTGATGCTGGGCTGCAGAACGGCTCGGAGCAGGTCCATGGAAACCACGGGGTCTGTGAAACTGGACCGAGAGATGGCTGGACGCAGCCGACAAACACATACACACCCCTGACACAGGCCAGCCCTGGGCTCTGCAGCACAACGTAAGCAGAGTCTGCTGGATCAGGCCAATGGCCTATCTGTTTTCAGTGGCCAACCAGGTACCCATTAGAGGGGTCCCTCATGCAGGATCTGAGCACAAGAGCAACTCTCCCCTCCTGTGGTTTCCTGCAACTGGTATTCAGAAGTGTCGCTGCCTCCGGCCACAGAGGCAGAGCAGAGCCACCCTGGCTAGGAGCCATTGATAGCCTCTCCTCCATTAATCAGTCCCAAGCACGCGGTTTATTGTTTTGTTCTTGTTTTTATTATGTATTTTGTGTTTCCATCTTGCATTTATATGCAGTGAACCTCCCTGAGATCTATGGATGAAGGGTGACATACAAATCTAAATAATAATAATAAATAAATAAATAATAATAGTAATAATAATTTGAAGCCATCTGGTTTGGCGGCCATCTCTTCCCTTCTGCAGGAGTGAATTCTGCAGTTCAACGTTGTGTCATGTGAAGAAGGACCTTGCTTTACCTGTTCCAAACCTTCCCACCTGCAGCTTCATTGTTAATCTGACCTGCAGGAAGTGTGGCCCCTTGGGCGAGGCAAAGGAGGGGAGGGAGGGCGGGATAATGACCTTTCCTTCTTTTGCAGAGTTTTTGTGTCATGAGGACAGGCTCCTAATCTGCTTATTCATTTTTGTTGGTGAGCCCATAGCCTGGACGCTTGCCTTCGGTTACTTGCTGTGGCATGTGTGTGTGTGTGTGTGTGTGAGAGAGAGATAAGGATTATTGGGTCCAATCAGCCCCATCGCTTCCTATGCTGTGGGGTGAGTGAGGTCTTTCTCATGAGCATCCTTGGCCCAGGGGGATGGAGCTGGTAGCGAAGGGCAGGTGATGGGGGAGAGACTGGCTTGGTCGGGGCTCCTCTTGCCATTGTCGCGTGTGGGGTGTGTGCAGGGCCAGATTTAGGTTTGATGAGGCCCTCAGCTCCTGAAGGTAATGGGGCCCTTTATATGTCCAGCTGTCCTTTGTCAACAACAAATTGTTGCTGTTTTTCGTGTTGAATATATGCTCTATGGTCATTTATGGACCTAACAGGTATCTAAAGTCATTTGCACATAACAAAATATGTGATATTTTAGGGAGCAGGCAGGGACCATTACTTACACCAGGCATAGGCCTACAACTCCCATCATCCCTAGCTAACAGGACCAGTGGTCAGGGATGACGGGAATTGTAGTCCTTCAAAACATCTGGAGGGCCGAGTTTGCCTATGCCAGACTTACATCATAGGAGCCTACACAACACTGTTGCTGTAGGCAGGTTTTATTTTATTTGCTTTTTTATCTTATATTTTGGAAATGTACACCCAGTTTTTTCCTTTAATTTTTTTTGCCCCCCCCCCTAGAGCTTGTTTAGCTTATAGGTAAATCTGGCACTGGGTGTGTGTGTTTGTGTGTGTGTGGGGGGGGGGGAAGAGTTTCTCCCCTCGCCCCCCCTTTTCTCTCCCCCTCCCCCCCGCTCACCTGGTCATCACCTGCGACCTCCGCCCCCTCCGCTGCACCAGCCGGTGCTTGATCATGATGTTCCAGGGGCTCTGGGGGACGAGAGGCGCCTCACTCAGTGGGGGGGGTCTCTCTCTCTCTCTCCCCCGGGGAATGGGGCCCCCCTCCCCGCCCCCCCCCGCCCCTTCCGCAGCCCCTCCCTCACCGCGGCGCCCGACCCCCCGGGCCCGGCCTCCTCCTCGGCCTCCTCCTGCCCCGCCGCAGCCGCCGCCGCCGCCTCTTCGTCCTCCTCGTCCTCCTCGTCGCCCCGCTCGGGCTCCGGCGCCGGCTGCTGCTCGGCCTCCCGGGCGGCCCCCATCCTCCACGGAGAAAGAAGCTGGCGGGAAGGAGAGGCGCCCGGCAACACGTCATCGCCAGGCGCCGGAACCCGGAAGCGGAGACGCGTCGCCTTGGCAACGGCGTCCAGGCCGCGAGGGGGGGAGGGGGCAGGCAGACGAGGCGCTCCTGGGCATGGGCAGAGTGCCTCCCCACCACCTCCAGGGGAATACTTTTGTTTGCTTCTCTGGAATTGGAAGCCGAAAGGGACCCCCAGGGGCCATCTAGTCTCCCACTCCCTGCCTTGTTTACGGAAGCTTTTTAATATTTGGTGAATTATTGTATTTTAATATTTTGCTGGACCAGTGAGAGCTGGACCATAAAGAAGGCTGATCGCCGTAGAATTGATGCTTTTGAATTCTGGTGCTGGAGGAGACTCTTGAGAGTCCCATGGACTGCAAGAAGATCAAACCTATCCATTCTCAAGGAAATCGGCCCTGAGTGCTCACTAGAAGGACAGATCCTGAAGTTGAGGCTCCAGTACTTTGGCCACCTCATGAGAAGAGAAGAATCCCTGGAAAAGACCCTGATGTTGGGAAAGATGGAGGGCACAAGGAGAAGGGGACGACAGAGGATGAGATGGTTGGACAGTGTTCTCGAAGCTACTAACATGAGTTTGGCCAAACTGCGAGAGGCAGTGAAGGATAGGCGTGCCTGGCGTGCTCTGGTCCATGGGGTCAAGAAGAGTCGGATACGACTGAACGACTGAACAACAACAAAAGAGTTGGAAGGGACCCTGTGGGCCATCAAGTCCAACCCCCCTGCAATGCAGGAATATGCAATGAAGGACCCCCTCCTCCTTGAGCTCAGGAACAACAGCATCTTAATCCTTCCGCTGTGACTTTGGGGAAGAAGCCTCCGCCTGCTTGGAGATTGGCTCTGGGGAAATCCCCTTTCCATCTCCTCCACCATCTGACTCAGACAAAATCCCTTTCCTCCTAAGTAGCACCTTTTGGGCCAAGAAGGATTAGTGAGGTGTCTGCGGCTTCTGTGTCATCACTGCTCTTTACAAAGGCACTGGTTCATGAGCAAAGCCCAGCAGAGTGGAGAGCTGTGCCCTTGGCTGGGTTGGGGCTCTGGAGGAGTGTCCGTTCTGCCCCGCTTTGCAGTGATCTGGGCAAAGAACAAATATTTTTCTGGAAGCCACCCAGAGTGGCTGGGGAAACCCAGCCAGATGGGTGGGGTATAAATAAATAAATAATCCTCTTCATAATAACAATCATCATCATCATCATTATTGTTATTGCAGGAAACCCAGCTGGAGCATCCCTGGCAGAGGGCACAGCAAGACGGCCTTCGCTTCTTGGAGAATGGTAAATGTGGACCGCCCGGTTGTGCTTCCACAGCAGTGAGCAGAAGGAGCGCGGAGAGAAGGAATGGCATGGTGGCATCTGCAGCACCCCAACAGGACGCCATCCTCTGCCCTGGCTGCAGCAAAACATGTCTCTCCCACATTGGTCTCCGCAGCCACAAGAGGCACTACAACCACCCCAGGGTTTGACTTCACCCCGGAAGGCGCTCTCCTCCATTGGCTCCCGAGATGGACGGATGCCCACAAGAACTGTCAGATGCACAGCATCACTCTGCTTTCCATGGAGTTATGGTTGTGGAGGCGGAAGGGACCCCTGGGGGTCATCCAGTCCAACTCAGTGGTATCCTGCAATGCAGGAATCTGAGCTAAAGCACGGCCTGGACAGATGGCCACCCATCCTCTGCTTAGAAACCTCCAAGGAAGGAGAGTCCACCATCCCCCCAGGGAGTCTCTTCGGCTGTCAAACAGCTCTTACCAACAAAAAGTTTTTTCCTAAGGTTTAGTCAGAATCTCTTTTCTTGTGACTCAAATAGCAGGAGAAAACAAGCTTGTTCCGTCTTCTATGGGACAGCCGTCATATATTTGAATTTGGCTGTCAAGTCACCCATCAGTCTCCTCTTTTCCATGCCCAACTTTCTTAACCGCTCCTCCTAAGGGCTGGTTTCCAAACCCTTGAGCATCTCAGTCACCCTCCTCTGCCCACCTGTCCACATCCTTCTTAAACTGCAGTGTCCAGAACTGGACACTTTCAGATGTCCCTATGGGCTGGAGGTGGGCAAATGCTGCCTGCATCTTCAAAAAGGAGGGGGGAGGATACCCCATCAGCCTTCTGGATAGGAGGGCAACTGCCCCCGCATCCCCCATGATCCTCCATTACAGAACCACCCTTCCTGCATAGGGTATATGATTGTTACTCAGAGTAGGCCCACTGAAATTAACGGTCCAAAGTTAGCCATGACCATTAATTTAAGTAGGTATACTCTTGGTAACAAGCAGTTAACAACAACCCATTGTCTTTCAGCATAAAGAATGGACATTAATAAGACATCTGTGAATACTGACATCATATTTGCTTTAAAAAACCCAAGTTTCAACGAAGCGTTTCCGTTATGAAATGGCAGAAACAGACGTAACTGGGCCGGAAGCTCTTTCTGCCCTGCATATTGTACAATTTGCTTACGTGACATTGTTCTGCTTTTTGGCAGTTGGTGCCTTTTGTCCTTGGGGGAAGAATGTGACATGGATTTGATTTGACATGTGGCGCCCAAATGTTGCAAGCCTTGTGAGGGATAAACCAGGGCAGGAAGCAGCAGGCTCACGTCAGCCCTGCAGAAACTGCCTCCAGCACCTCCTCACCCTCCAGTTCTCCAGACATGTCTTTGCGCCCTTAGAACCCTAGAACTGTAGGGTTGGAAGGGACCCAAGGGTCATGTAGTCCAACCCCTGCAATGCAGGAACCCTTGTTCCTGGGTTTTGATGTGCTCTGTGTCCAGATTTTGCATGTGCTGAAAGGTTTGGGTGTCAGTGATTTCTTTGTTTACGTCATTTATAGAGTGCCTGTTCAACAAAGTCCTCTGGCACAACCGGTTATTTTGGGTAAGGTGCAAGAAAGGAGACTGTGGGGTCTTTAGGATATATGGTTTTACTTGCACAGATATACAACCTGAGCATAGGGTGGAGGGGGCTCATAGCATCGACACCCCAGAAGATCTTGCTTCTCTACTAGTTACCGCTTTGGATCCAGCACAGAGCAAGCAAGTCTCCGTGTCTCCAGCTCCCAGTTTTACTTCCTGCCCAGCTCTCTCACACCACCCTGGCCATTGTTCTCCTCCCTAACAGGAAGGTGAGGGGGTGAAGGCAAGGCCCACCCATTTGCCCTCTGGCATAGAGCAACTTCTTTGACAATGCTAATTGAGGTACTTAGCTAGTCAGCCACAGCCATTACCTAGACAAAGGGACTGGCTGGGTAATCTTGTCCATTCAAACCCCAGAGATACAGGATCCCAAGCATTGGAAGGGACTTGGGGCAGACCGACCCCCTCCCCAAACCCACAACAATGTTTAGTGGTAGTTACAGGTAGGTAGCTGCGTTGGTCTGCCATAGTTGAAACAAAATAAAAAAAATCCTTCCAGTAGCACCTTAGAGACCAACTGAGTTTGTTCTTGGTATGAGATTTCGTGTGCATGCAGCACACTTCTTCAGATACACTGAAACAGAAGTCACCAGACCCTTATATACAGGGCCGTCTCGTCCTTTGGGGCTGGTGGCGTGCCGCGCCAGGGCGCCGGGCCCCCCAGGGGCGCCCCCATGAGCCTGCCGGCATACTGGGCGCCCCCTCCCCAACCCACCCCCGCCCGTGAAAGCCAGCCGCCCTCGCCTCCTGGAGCCCCAGCTGGAGCACTGGAAGGGCGCACAAAGCCCCGCGCCACTCCAGCGCCACGCCACGGCGGCCGATCCCTCTAAGACGGTCCTGCTTATATATAGTGAGAGGGTTGTTGTTGTTTAGTCGTTTAGTCGTGTCCAACTCTTCGTGACCCCATGGACCAGAGCACGCCAGGCCCTCCTGTCTTCCACTGCCTCCTGCAGTTTGATCAGACTCATGTTGGTAGCTTCGAGAACACTGTCCAACCATCTCATCCTCTGTCGTCCCCTTCTCCTTGTGCCCTCCATCTTTCCCAACATCAGGGTCTTTTCCAGGGAGTCTTCTCTTCTCATGAGGTGGCCAAATCATTGGATCAGCTTCAGGATCTGTCCTTCCAGTGAGCACCCAGGGCTGATTTTCTTCAGAATGGATGGGTTTGATCTTCTTGCAGTCCGTGGGGCAGTGAAGGATAGGCGTGCCTGGCGTGCTCTGGTCCATGGGGTCACGAAGAGTCAGACACGACTGAACGACTGAACAACAACAGCAACAATCACAGGGTGTTGAAAGAGGCCTTTGAGTCAGTGGCCTTGCCTTGTGCCAAAATGGGCTGTCTTGACGGATCAAGCGCTTGATCCCACAAGGAGCAAATTATCCCTAGAGAAATGGGTGTGAACATTCCAGATCACCCCAAATGAGATTGGGAAACAACCTGACAAATTGGCAACGTCCAATAATGTATTTGTTTGTTGCTTGGGTTTATGTAGACCGCTTTTACACACACGTTGGATGCCCAAACAAAATAGAAAATTCTTTCCAGTAGCACCTTAGAGACCAACTGAGTTTGTTCTTGGTATGAGCTTTCGTGTGCATGCACACTTCTTCAGATACACTGAAACAGAAGTCACTAGATCCTTAAATATAGTGAGGGAGTGGGGAAGGGTATTACTCATAAGGGTGGTGGGAATGGGTGATCAGCTGATAGGTGTGGAAAACCTGTTGATGACTCTTAAAGGCTGCAATTACTCTTGCAGGGAAAGGCAAGGGGTGAGATGGCTAAAGATAGCTTTGTTATGTATAATGAGATAAGAATCCAATGTCTTTGTTCAAACCAGGTTTCTCCATGGTTTTAAGTTTGGTGATTAGTTGCAATTCAGCCACTTCTCTTTCCAGTCTATTTCTGAAATTTCTTTGTATTAAGACAGCTACTTTGAGATCTTTTATAGAATGTCCTGGGAGATTGAAGTGTTCTCCTACTGGTTTCTCTGTCTTGTGATTCCTGATATCAGATTTATGTCCATTTATCCTTTGGCGTAGGGTTTGGCCTGTTTGTCCAATATAGAGAGCTGAAGGGCACTGTTGGCATTTGATTGCATACACAATGTTGGAAGATGAGAAATTAAATAGTCCTGAGATGGTATGTTTGATGTTGTTGGGACCAGTAATGGTGTTGTCCGGGTTTATGTGGCTGCAAAGTTGGCATCTGGGTTTATGCCCAGTGAGGGAACATGCTCTCATGGTGTCTGGGGCTCTGCGATTACATCCGCAAGCTCCTTTAGTACGCTTGGATACAGCTCATCAGGGACTGGAGATCTGAATTCATTTAAAGCACCCTGGTGTTCCTTTACTACCTCTTTTCCTATCCTGGGCTGCAGCTCCCTCCTTAAATCATTTATTCTGTTATCACCTTCCTTTGGGGTAAATACAGAGGCAAAGTAGGTGTTGAGTAGTTCCACCTTTTCTGTGTCACCCAAGAGCATTTCTCGTGTCTTCCCCACACAGAGGACCTACCACTTGCTTGTTCTTCCTCTTACTTCAGATATAGACAAAGAAACCTTTTGTTGTTGTTATTTGTAACCTCTTGCCAGCCTGAGCTCATTCTGAGCTTTTGCCAGAAGGGGACCTCGAGGACCCTTCCAACTCTGCAATTCTGCACCTGGCTAGGGAGAAACTAGACCAACTCTGTGCTTCTATGACCCACTGCTTTCCGTGCTATTCTCTCTCTCGCCCGAGAGCTGGTGTAGATGACTCAGTGTGCAACACAAGAGTGGAAAAATCCATAGCACACGTTACCAGCAGGTGGAACTCACCGGCACAGGATGTGGCTAAGTCCAGGAATGTACCAGATGAAAACAATGGGCAGGGTATTTCCAGAGATTACATTTCTAGTGCTACCAGTTATAGTTATCAATGCCATTTTGGCGGAAGGAGCTGGACAGGCCTGGAAATGGGGAGTTTCCTGGTGTGAGAATACACCATGGAAGACTTCCTGCAAGATCTCACCTGGTGTTGCTAGATATGGAGTCTGTGAAGGGGAAAACATGTAGGAATTCTCTTTTGGGGCTCTTCCAGACACATGAGGAACACAATCTCTAGAGGTCCCTAAAGCAACGCAGAGCTCACTTCCTCTGGCATATCGCTGGATCAGCTGCTGGTTCCCAGGAGGAACTGCCTCTAGTGGTTCCTGCATCACAGTGGGTTGGACTAGATGATTCTTGGGTTCTCTTCCAACCCTATGATTCTATGGGTTCTAGTTGTGAGGCCCCTGGGAACTGCCTGATCTAGGCTCTTCCTGTTGGCAGCCAACAAATCCTTGCCTTGTCTCTCAGGACTGCCTGGAAACAAATCTCCTCACACCTCTGAAACATCATGCCAAAATATATAAAATATAGATGTTGTAAAGTTAGAGTCATAGTATTTTAGATTAGGAAGGGACTTGGGGTGTGTGTGCTCTAGTCAACCATTCTGCTCAGCGGAGGAATTTTGCAGCTGCATCACCCCTTACAGGAGGGGGACCAAACCAGCCATGTGCATGAACTGGGTTAAAGCTCCAGTGGGACTTCAGGCCAGACAGTCTCCGCGTGGCTTTCTTCTCCCTAGAATATTATCCCTTCTAACTACAGTCTTCCTCTACCTGCCTTGATGAAGAGGAAATCCCATGGATCCCACAATTTATGGTTCCAGAGGACACCCTCTGCTTCTTGCTGTAGTCCTTCTTTCACTTGCCAACAAATCCACCACCAGGGCTGTCTTAAGTAAATCTGGCGCCCTGGTGCGAAGATCCCTCCGGCGCCCCTTGCGCACCTCCGGGCAGGGCCAGGTGCAGCGGGCAGCCGGAGGGCGCGGAGGGGTGGGTGGGGACGCTGCCAGCTGTGCTCCACCTCTGCCTCTGCCTCAGCTTGCTCTGCCGAAGTGGCGCTGCCGTCCAGGGAGCCCTGGCTGCAGCGCCAACGGGAGGCTTGCCAACGGCCTCCCCGCGTCCGCAGCCTGAGAAGAGGTGGGCGAGAGCGGTGCTGCCGGCGGGGCTGGAGGGCGCAGGTGCCCTCCTCAGGCCGTGGCACCTTGCACCAGTAGCCCCAATGGATAAGACGTCCCTGTCCACCACCAACTGTTGCTCAAAATTTAATCCTGCCTGAAGTTCTATTTAACATATAATATTTCAAGATGCCCAAATAGGGAGTTTATTCTTCCAAGTCCATTTCATGTCTTGAACTCTTCTTTGCAATGTCCACATAGGTTTTAAAAATCCTTCTCATGCTGTTATTCTTTCTTCTTTCATTCTACATGCACAAGATGCTGGCCGCTGGTCTGCATACATCCCTAGATTAATCCTCTTCTTTAAAACGTCCTTTCCTGTTGTTTTACATGATAGAAGTTTATAAAACGATGCCTGGCATGGGAAAAGCGGACCGGTAAAAGATTTTCTCTCTCTCTGTGCTGACACTAGAACTTGTGGACAAATCATGAAGCAGAACGTTGAAAGATTTGGGGCAGACAAAAGGGAAAAAATATCCATGCATCACATAGTTGTTTTTTTAAAATGCATTTTTTTTATTAAAGATTATTTGGTTTACAAAAGTATGTGCAATGTCTCTTTTTT
This sequence comes from Lacerta agilis, assembly GCF_009819535.1. Lineage (NCBI taxonomy): Eukaryota > Metazoa > Chordata > Lepidosauria > Squamata > Lacertidae > Lacerta > Lacerta agilis. The sequence continues at coordinate 94,529,907 of NC_046317.1, read as the reverse complement.
CAGGTTACATTTTCTACAGGTCAGTTTCATTTGCTGAGGCATTGGTGTTACATTAGGAAGGAAAGGGGGGAAGAGGTGGAGGAGGCCATGGTGGGTGGGGTGGGGTCGAGTGGTGATGTTTCTATTTTATGTTTTATGTTTGTGTGGGGTTTTGTGTGAGTGTCGCTTGTGCAGGTTCTCTTTGCTATTCGCTTGTGTTCCTTTGGTTGTGGGAGAGGTTGGGGTTGGCCTAGGGTGTGGTTGCTTGTTTGTGATTAGCTGTGGTGAACTTTTTTTTCGTGGTGTGTGTGTGTGTGTTTTTGAATCAGGTTAGCCAGATTGATTCGTATGCTGCTGGTAGATTCTTGTCGTTGTCTTGTGTATGTGATAAAGGGGAGCCATACTGAGTTGAAGGCATCTTCAATTTGTCCCCGTGTCAGTTTCAGCTTACTGGTTAATTTTTCTAGTAGGGCTGTTTCCCATACTATTTGGTACCATTGGTCCATGCTTACACCTGACAGGTCTCTCCAGTGTCTAGTTATGATGTTTCTGGCTGCTGAGAGGAGGCGGGTTATAAGTTTTTTGTGATGTGAGGGGACATTATTGTCTTGGAAGATGTTTAGTAAGGCCAATTCTGGGGTGATTTCTAATACTTGCTTAGTAATTTTGCATATTTCTCTTATACCTGTTGTCCAGAATAGTTTGATTTTGGGGCATTCCCACCACAGTATTCCTCAGCTGGAATACTGTTTCCAGTTCTGGGCACCACAGTTCAAGAAGGATACTGACAAGCTGGAACGTGTCCAGAGGAGGGCAACCAAAATGGTCAAAGGCCTGGAAACAATGCCTTATGAGGAACGGCTTAGGGAGCTGGGTATGTTTAGCCTGGAGAAGAGAAGGTTAAGGGGTGATATGATAGCCATGTTCAAATGTATAAAAGGATGTCATATAGAGGAGGGAGAAAGGTTGTTTTCTGCTGCTCCAGAGAAGCGGACACGGAGCAATGGATTCAAACTACAAGAAAGAAGATTCCACGAAAAACTGTGGATGGAAATAAAGAAAGACATGGAAATATGGACAAGATTGAAACTGTCGTTAATGGGAAGAATTGCCGTGATAAAAATGAATGTCCTACCAAGGATGCTGTTTTTATTCCAAGCCATACCAATTTTGGACAAACTGGATTGCTTTAAGAAATGGCAAAAGGACTTATCAAAGTTCATATGGCAGGGCAAAAAGCCAAGAATTAAGTTTAAGATCCTAACAGACTCTAAAGAGAGAGGAGGCTTTGCCCTGCCGGACTTAAGACTTTACTTCGAAGCAGCGGCCTTTTGCTGGTTAAAGGACTGGTTTAAACTAGAGAATGTTGATGTATTGGACTTGGAAGGGTATGATAATATGTTCGGTTGGCATGCATACCTTTGGTATGACAAGGCTAAGATCCACAGAACTTTTAAGTCTCATATAGTTAGAAAATCCTTATACCAGGTTTGGTCTAGATATAAAGACTTGTTAGAGAGAAAGACCCCTAGATGGATCTCTCCAGTGGAGGCCAAGGCCTACAAGAGACCGAACATGTCTGCAAATTGGTTAAGATATATGGACATATTGCAGCAGGAAGGGGACTCTTTTAAGCTAAAAAGCTACGATCAAGTGAAAAGTCAGGTCCCCGACTGGCTGCATTATCATCAGGTATATGAAACATTCAAAATGGACAAAAAAGTTGGTTTTCAAGTAGAAAAATCAAAACTGGAAACAGAACTGATAGAATCGAACTTTAAAAACCTTTCCAAAATGTATAATCTTTTGCTAGAGTGGCATACGAAAGATGAATTGGTTAAATCGTCAATGATAAATTGGGCGAAAGATATAGGACACAATATTATGATGGATGACTGGGAGGGATTGTGGCAAAAAGGTATTAAATTTACTGCTTGTCATAGTTTAAGAGAAAACATAATGAAAATGGTTTATAGATGGTATTTGACACCAGTTAAGATAGCCAGGATGAATACCAAAATGTCAGATGTATGTTGGAAATGTAAACATGTGAAAGGTACCTTTTTTCATATGTGGTGGTTGTGCCCAGCGGTAAATGCTTTCTGGGATAAGATTTATAACGAACTCAAGAAGGTAATGAAGGTTACCTTTTGTAAGAAACCAGAGGCATTTCTCCTGAGCATAACCAATGAAGAGATACCCAGTCAGGATAGAGTGTTTTTTATGTATGCCACAACAGCAGCTAGAATCTTATTGGCAAGAACATGGAAAGGCGAAGAGATACCAACGGTGGAAGAATGGCAGATGAAGATGATGGAATATATGGAACTCGCAGAGCTGACCGCCAGAATCCGGGACCAGAGGGAGGAGAAGGTGTCAAGGGATTGGAAGAAATTTAAGGATTATTTAGTCAAAACAGTAAAATTGAATATCTGAGCAGAATTAAATAGAATAGCGGCTTTAGTAGATATATGTTAGATAAAATTGTTGGTAAGATATCTTTGTGTGAAAAATTTAATTGTTAGGAATTGTGTTAAGATTTGGTGTTAAAGTTAAGATATGATTAAGCAAAGTAAAGTGTATTAAAAATTGAGTTAATGTGAATAGAACAAGATACAAAGCTACCTTGAAGATATATATGATTTTGAAGACAGTGGAGGGAATGGGGGAAGTCCCTCAAATTAGAGAAGATAGTAACAAGAAAAGTAAGAGGATAAATGTTAGTTTAAAGGTTTGTATATGTTTCTTTTTATTGTGATTGTTTGATTATGTTTTTGTATTGTGTTTATGTATTGTATTTTGTATTTTTATATTGTGAATGTTGTTGTTTATGTTATGTTCTCCCTTTGTCTTAATAGAAAATAATAAAATCTTATAAAAAAAAAAAAAAAAAAAAGAAAGAAGATTCCACCTAAACATTAGGAAGAACTTCCTGACAGTAAGAGCTGTTCGGCAGTGGAATTTGCTGCCAAGGAGTGTGGTGGAGTCTCCTTCTTTGGACGTCTTTAAGCGGAGGCTTGACAACCACCTGTCAGGAATGCTTTGATGGTGTTTCCTGCTTGGCAGGGGGTGGACTGGATGGCCCTTGGGGTCTCTTCCAACTCTAGGATTCTATGATTCTATGTGCCTGTGGAGGTGCCCCCTCTCCAGCATTTTAGTGAGGTTCCTGGGCATATTAGCACTAATTTCCTTGGTGTTAGGTACCACCTGTAGGTGAGTTTCAGAGTGAGTTCTTTTCTTTTCATTGATATGGATTCTGGTCCACTGAGTGGGTTAATCTCATAGCCATAGCTGTCAACCTTTCCCATTTTTTTAAGGGAAATTCCCTTATTCCGAATAGGATTCCTAACAAGAAAAGGGGAAAGTTGACAGCTATGCTCATAGCCTATGTCGTCTTCCCATTGTTTTTTGATTACGTCTAGGGGTTTTGTGGGATTTTGGAGTAGTATTTTTTTTTTTTTAAAGTATCTCTTTATTCTTTAAAATCATAACAAAACAACCATCATCAAACATTAACCAACATAATTGCATACACACATTACATAATAGCATACATACATTACGTTACATTCATACCTTCAACCATCATACATATACACATTTATTCTTACCTATCTTGCAATGCTTCATATCATGCAGGAAGTTTGGAGAGAATGGAGGGTATTTAAAGAATATCTAATAGAGAGTGGTTTAACTGAAATCCTAAAAGCAGATCTAGATTGAACCTTAAGAAATCAATGGGAGAACATGAGAAGACTGTAAGAGTAAAGAAAGAGAATTACAACTGTACGTTATGTTAAAGAAATTAAGCACAAAAAATACAAAAAGGATAATTGGAAGTTTAGAGACTGCATGATTTTGGAGTAGTATTTTGTACATTGAGGACACCATCCCTTTGCATTGTCCCTTTGTTGTTTGGAGGAGGTTTTCCAAGGGATGCCTCACATAGTTAAGCAATGGAATTTGCTTCCTCAAGGCGTGGTGATGTCGTCAGTTGGGGTGGTTTGCAAAGAGGGAAAGACAAATTCATTGGCTATGTTCTGCCTCCACTGTTGGAGGCAGCAAATACCAGCTGCTGGGAAGGACAAGAGCAGGGGTCTTTTAAAAACCACCTGTCTCAATAGCTGTCCATTTACTAAAGATCTTATATGTAGCTGGGTTAAAATAATTGGTCTGAGACAGCAAGCCTTTCGAAGCTTTCTTGGTAAGTGGCCACCCTATCCTGTCAAAAGACTTCTCACCACCAACGGAAGGCAGGAAGGCCCCAATTCCTTCATTCTGCGCCAAATATGCCATACTGGGTACTTTTCAGCTATCCAGCTTGTGTTGGTAATCTGTTAGAAACCTGGCTTTGCCTTATAAATTTATCCACAAAGAATTCCAATAGAAATGATGCAACCTTGCAATCAAGGTCAAAACACGGATAGATACAATGGTGTTACAGGTAAAACGCAGGTTCCCTGTAGTTGACACGGTGGCATATTAGGAAATGCAATTTGGCTGTCAATGAGATGTTCTCGTAAGTCGCCATGCAAAGTATTTCCGGCTCCACCCAGAGAGGGTATATAAACTAGGATAGTTCAGTCCTGGTCCAAAGGAGCTGCCTCTCAGCACCACCATGAAGTCGGGTGGCCTCTTGCTCCTTGTGGGGTCCTTGGTCCTCTGGACTGCCCTGCTGGCTGCACCGCACGGAGGTAAGGAGAGGCAGCTGTTGGGATGCAAAGCCAGGGGCCTCAGGGGCTGGGACCATCCAGGCGAGGAAAGGGTGTGGGGTTTTGTTTTTTTCCCTGGTGGAGGAAATCAGGGAATGCTTTTGCAATGAGGAAGAGCAGAAATGCAGTTCTGGGACTTGCATGTCAAAGGCAGGTTTCAAATTTGGAAATGGGCAGTGGGTGGGTGGGAATTATGGGATGGGAAGGAAGAGCAGCCGGAGAGAACTGCAGGGCTTGGAATGAACTGCTCAGCTTCTGCAGAAGGAAAGCGAATCCACAGGGTTGCATAGTTCACATTTCCCTAACCATTCTGTGAACTGTTACAGGTGGGTAGCCGTGTTGGTCTGCCATAGTCGAAACAAAATAGAAAATTCTTTCCAGTAGCACCTTAGAGACCAACTGTGTTTGTTCTTGGTATGAGCTTTCGTGTGCATGCACACTTCTTCAGATACACTGAAACAGAAGTCACCAGATCCTTAAATATAGTGAGGGAGTGGGGAGGGGTATGACTCAGAAGGGTGGTGGGAATGGGTGATCAGCTGATAGGTGTGGAAAACCTGTTGACGACTCTTAACGGCTGCAATTAGTCTTGCAGGGAAAGGCAAGGGGTGAGATGGCTAAAGATAGCTTTGTTATGTATAATGAGATAAGAATCCAATGTCTTTGTTCAGAACTGAAATGCCTCTGTCCTTCAGAAGTCACACACCTCTGAATTTGGTGATGCAACCCCAACCCAAAAATTTATAGAATCATAGAACCATAGAAGTGTCGAGTTGGAAGGTAGTAGTAGTCCAATACTCCAATCCTCTGAACATGAATGTACAAAGGGCATTATGTGAGGGGGAAATTGCGTGCAAAAACGTGTATACAAAACCTATATCTTACGAGAAATGTGCTTGAAATACAGACATTCAGTTTTGTGCAGAATTTCTAAAACAAAATTTGCAGACCGATGCAGAAATGTGTGTGTGAGAGAGAGCCAAAATCAAGACTGAAAAATGAGAAGCTGAATTGGACAGATGCTGTGCCTCCGTCCCTGGAGCTCTGTGGTCAGAAGTGGCTTCACAGAGAAAAATGGGAGCCTGGTTGTCGCATGGAGGCTGAGAGGAGAGGAGCAAAGGGGATCCAGGGGCTGAGGCGGGCCAGAACTGGCACATTCTCCAGGGGCCACAGTCTGCAAAGAACTACAGAGCCAATGGACTTGGGCTGGATGGCCACTTGGGGTGCAAGCCGGAGATTTTGTGCTGAGGTGCCCATGATTATATGGGGGGGGGAGAAGGACCCTCTATTACAAATCAATACAAGCAGGTGAACATGTGAGATGCAATAAGAGGAACAGTGGAGGGAGCTGGAGAATAAAAGACTGAGAGGTGATATGAGACCCATTTTCAAATATCTGAAGGAGATAAACATTGGGAAGAACTTTCTGGCGGTAAGAGCTGTTTGACAGTAGAACAGACTACCTTGGGGAGGTTGTGGACTCTCCCACTGGAGGTTTTCAAAGAGAGGTTGGGTGGCCATCTGTCAGGGATTCTTTAGCTGCAATTCTACACTGCAGGGGGCTGGACTAGATGATCCTTGGAGTCCCTTCCAGCTCTAGGATTCTATGGTTCTTTAGCTATGATTCCTGCATTGCTGGGAGCTGAAGTAGGGGACCTTGAGGACCCTTCCAACTCTACGATTCTGCACTTGGCTAGGGAGAGACTTGATGCCCCGTCTGGTCCCCTCTTGCCCTGTTGCTTCCCATCAGTGAGCAGAACCCGGCAGAGGAGGCCAGAGCCAAAGTCTCACCCAGTGGGAGAGATTCTGCTACTCTCTGTGGCTAGACAGGAGGAGGAATGTGGTGGCTGGAGCCCATCCAAGCCGAAATGACTGCCCCAGCTCCTGGGATTGCTTCATGCCCAACGATGCCCGGGGCCAAGATACAGAGAAGGAAGAAGCTTCATGCTCACCTGCCTGGGCCTTGGTTTCTGGTGCATCACAAGCCACTCTGGGGCAAAGTTTTTATGCAGAGTGGTCAAGGGGCTCTGGCCACACCAAACCCTCCTGCAGCCACCCTTCCTCACTGAGCACCAGCCCCATCCCACATGGAGCAACAGCTCCAAAGCTGCACACCTCCCTCGCCTCACACACCTTGTTGTCACAAACGGGAGCCACACCTGCGGCAGAAGGGAGGCACAGGGCGGAGGTTGTTGCCTCCCTCACCTCGCCCAAACTGCCGCACGTCCTGCAGATCAGATCATCAGTGAAGCTGAAGGCTGGAAGATTTGGGACAGGTGGAAGGAAGTCCTCCTTCACACAGCTCAGAGTTAGACTGCGGAGCTCGCTCCTGCAGGAGGCAGCGCTGGGCACCAACCTAGGGGGGCTTGAGAAGAGGACTGGACAAATTCAGGGAGGAGGAGGAGAGGGCTGTCGGTGGCTCCAAGCCAAGGTGGCTCTGCAGTTGGAGACAGCAATGCTTCTGAATCCCAGTGGCTGGAAACCGCAGCAGGAGGGAGCTGCTGTGATGCTTGGATCCTGCTTGTGGGTTTCCTGGTTGGCCACTGTGAGAAGAGGATGCTGGAGAGATGGGCCACTGGCCTGATCCAGCAGGCTCTTCTTAGGTTCTTTTGTTCTTGGACTGGTCTCTGAACTCAGCAGTGGGCTGCATGAAGGTCAACAAAGTGACCCTGAATCCTGGTGAGATGGAGGTGCTGGGGTCAGCTGCCTCCTTCGGATGGGGTTGTACTCGTCCCCTAGAGGAACAGGCTCCTTTTTTAATCAAATCCATCTCTAGAGGCGCAGGTGACTTCAGTGGCCAGGATTGCCTTTCCCCAGCTTTGGCCATTTGTGGACCAGGATAACCTGACCACTATGGTCTGTGTGCTGGTAATCTCCAGGCTGGATTATTGAAGGAGTGTCTCCACCCCACCGTTCAGCCCGGACATTGAAGTCCAGCTCCGAGGGCCTTTTGGCAGTTCCCTCACTGCGGGAAGTGAAGTTGCAGGGAACCAGGCAGAGGGCCTTCTCGGCAGTGGCAACCTCCCTGTGGTTCACCCTCCCATCAGATAAACAACTACATAACTTTCTGAAGATATAACAAAACAAAATAAAAAATCCCTTCCAGTAGCACCTTAGAGACCAACTAAGTTTGTTCTTGGTATGAGCTTTCGTGTGCATGCACACTTCTTCAGATACACCAATTTTTTTATTTTATTTTGTTTTGACTATGGCAGACCAACACGGCTACCTACCTGTTTCTGAAGATATCTTAAGGCAGCCCTGTATTGGGAAGTTTTTAATGTTTGATGACTCACTGTGTTTCTGGTATTCTGGAAGCTGCCAAGAATAGCTGAGGTGACCCAGTCAGATGGGTGGGGTATGTAATAAATGATGATGATGATGATGATGATGATGATGATGATGTCTATGTGGGGCTGCCCCTGGAGTGGGCAACTTGGCTGCTCACGGATTACCCATCTCTGCTTGGCTCTTCTGAGTCAAGAGCCCTTTGTCTGTGAAAGATGTGTTTGCACCTGGGCAACAGCTCAGTCCCTTCCAAGGAGGAGGGCACCCTGCATTTCCCACGCCCAAACTTCCCTGACACACGCACACAGGATGATGATGTCAGGGGACTGGGAATAGCCGCTGTGGGAGCTGGGAGGAGGTTCACTAACTGCGTGCCCTTCATATTTTCTGTCTTCAGAGACACCACGAAGGGCCTCTCTTGCCCCTCGCTGCGCCCAGACGGAAGCCACACCCGAGTGCAAAGAAGGCTCCGGGAGGAAAGCCGAGGTGATGAAGGATGAGGAGCTGGCCCAGAATAATCCTGTGTCTGAGGAGCTGCAAGGCGCTGCCCTTATGGAACCCGTCTCTCATGAAAAGTCAGCGAGTGGGGAAGCCACCGGGAAGCCACGGTCCAAAGCGGGACGTGTCACCAATGATGGGCCGGCTGCCTCTGGGGGGCAGCCAGGAAACGGCGAAGCGGCAAGGGCTGCTGTTGAACTGAGCAGACTCCCCAGTGGGGAAAGGCTAGCAAAGCTTGCAAGGCCTCCTCCCCTCGAGGAACTGGACGACCGTGATGATGATGATGATGACGACAGGGATGACGATGATGAGGACAAAGCTGATGATGACGACGGCGATGATGATGATGATGATGATGACGACGACGATGATGATGACGATGATGATGACGATGGTGGTGGTGGTGGTGGTGGCGATTAACCCCTGTCTGTATCCTTCAGGTCCACGGCCAGCCTGAAGGAAGCAGTGCAGGCAGAGTGCCTTGCCCCAACATGTGAGACAGGGAAAGATAAAGCTCATCAAAGCAGCACATGGGCAGCTGCAGGGGCAGAGTTCTTGCCATGTCACAAACCGCAGAGAAGGAACTTGCTTCGTCCCTGGGGCCACTTGCTGGGGCATCATCCTTGCTGCATCACAGACCTTGGCCTCTCTGGACGAGGATAGATAGATATATAGATATATAGATACCGATAGATAGATAGATAGATAGATAGATAGATAGATAGAGATAGGTAAGAGGAGCAGATGCAAGGCCTAGCTAGCTCAGCCTCCTGTTCCCATAGATTGGACCCCCCCCCCCAGATACCCTCATGGGAAACCCTGCAGCCAGGCAGGCAGGGAGGGGTCCTTTTCTAGCTCTGCTCCTTCTGCAACTGGTTGTTGTTGTTCAGTCATTCAGTCATGTCCGACTCTTCGTGACCCCATGGACCAGAGCACACCAGGCACGCCTGTCTTCCACTGCCTCCTGCAGTTTGGCCAGACTCATGCTAGTCGCTTCGAGAACACTGTCCAGCCATCTCGCCCTCTGTCGTCCCCTTCTCCTCGTGCCCTCCATCTTTCCCAACATCAGGGTCTTTTCCAGGGAGTCTTCTCTTCTCTGAAGTGGCCAAAGTACTGGAGCCTCAACTTCAGGATCTGTCCTTCCCGTGGTATCTGCAACTGCAACTGGTACCCAGAGGCAAAACTGCCTCTGATCCTGGCCTGTAGGCAGTGGAGACTCTTCCATTTCTCTGCTCAGCGGAAAAGGCCCACAGCCACATCCCTTGGGAAGCTCTCTGCTCACATTCATTTCTGCAGGGATTGTGCTGGAGAACTTCAGCCGTGGTGCCCGTGTTGCAAGGGGTTGGGGTTGGACTAGTTGACCCTTGGGGTCCCCTCCAGCTCTACAATTCTATGAACTTCCCGGGGGGGGGAAGTGTTCCAGTGTTTGCTCTGAACCTTGCTTCATGCTGGAGGTCCCACAGAGCTGCCTCTTGAAATCCAAAGGGACGCCCTCCCACCTGCTGGGGTGGGGGGAGCAGGACTCAGGCGCTCCCTGGGTGGATTTTATGAACCAGCAAGCCTCACTGGCATGTTGTGCAGCAGGTGACCACCAGAGAGCAGCACTGGCAGGCCTTTTGCAAAACTCAGAAGCAAACATTCCAGCTGTTCTTAAAGCTACACCTGAGAGACCTCTCCTTTCGCTTGGCAAATACCAGCTCCCTTGCGTTGGTGCGGCAAAGGTTGATCTAATCCACCTCCCCGAAGGCCTCATTTGTCTTCCTTTTCAGATGACGATGAGCTGGATGAAGAGGATTTTGGCCCTTCAAAGTTCCTGCCAACTGAGTTTTGAGGTTCAGAAAAATTACACATACCTTTTAAAAAACACCTGTCTGGCGTAATATAATCATGGAATTGTAGAGCTGGAAGGGGCCTCAAGGGGTCATTAGTCCAACCCCCTGCAAGGCAGGAAGTACCGGTAAAAAAAACCTGACTGCTGGTCATCCAACCTCTGCTTAAAAACCGCCCTGTTGAATTTATCTTAATGCTGCCAACGTTTTCAAGTGTCCACAATTCCCTCCATGTATTCAATAAACGTTTTCCAATCTTCTCTAAACGTATGTTTACTGTGGCCCGCTTGATTGAGAAATGGCCTGGACTGTCATCACTACATTGTATCTATTTTGATTGCTTTATCGAAGGCGAGAGACTTTGATTAACTCAGTCCATTGTTCTCTCAGCGGGATCTGTCATCACCTTATCAGTAGTTGATGGAGCGTGCAAAACAGCTGGAGCTGAGCAGTGTCTGCAGAGCGGATGAATTCCCTTGATTGGCTAAAGAACGCCTTTATTGAAAAACATCGTTCATTCATAGAATACACAGTAACCCGTACCTGAGCACTGCAGAGGGGAAAACAATCTTTATTCGTCAGGGGTTTCAGGTTTCCTTCAGGGGTTCATGTGGTGGGGCAAGAAGGGAGACATTGTCCGGAGGGGCTCACTTGAGGGCATCACTCCGCTCCTTACAGATTTACTCGGGAGGAGACTTCACTTAGGTGACCCCCCCCCCGTTCCATTCCGTATCAATACCTTTCTTCAATAAAGCATTAGAAACGATTGCTCTGATGTTTTCAGCATCCTTCTTTTGGAATCCTGCACTCCATAGCTGACATTACCCTGACTCTGGCTCTGTGGGGCGTTACAGGTGGGTAGCCGTGTTGGTCTGCCATAGTCAAAACAAAATCGAAAATTCTTTCTAGTAGCACCTTAGAGACCAACACGAAAGCTCATACCAGGAACAAACTCAGTTGGTCTCTAAGGTGCTACTAGAAAGAATTTTCGATTTTGTTTTGTCTGTGGGGCGTGTTATAGGAATTCTCAGGTCTTATATATATAAAATAAATGTTCATAAATGTACAAGGCAAAGACATACACAAGCAGGGGCGGACCCAGGATCAAAACTGGGGGGGGGGCAAGCCATGGTTGTTCAGGTTCAAAAACAAAAACAGCTTCAAAAAACAAAAACAGCTTCAAAAAACAGAAACCCCCCCCCCAAACAGAAAGCCCCAAATGGCTGAAAAACTCAGTTTCCCAGGATCCTCAGTCCTCGCAAAGGAACTACTCACCATGCAAGGGAACTCAGTTTCCCAAGCTGCCTTGCAACGATGAATCCCGGCAAATTCAGAAACTGTTCCTCTCTTGCCAGCACGATGTAGTGTGGATACAAAAAGCAGGCAGACGAGGAAGGATGAGAACCCAGGCTAAGACCATGGTCTGCCCTCGGATTCGCCCCCTGACACTGCCCAAGTCTCAGCCTGCATCCCCATTTGACCAAGCAGGGTGCAGGCTAGGATCCGGTCTCTGATAGGCATGCCAGCTCTTTGTCGGCATGAGGGAGGGGGAAACAGATGGTGCAACACACACACACACACACACACACACACACACACACACACAGTGGCCAATTGTGCCTCGGCAAGAGGGCAAGAGCTCAATTCTTATTGAGATTTTGGGAGGGGGAGAAAGACCAGTCGTTGAGCTTTTATTCAGGAGGAGAGCTTTTTCCCCTTTTAGGCTGCCGATAACCATTTAATATTTTTTTTGCCTCGGGGGGGGGGCAGCTGCCCCCCTGGTACCCCCCATGTACACAAGTGTCTGAAATAGTTCAGGAGAACAATCCTGAAGCCATTTTGACTCTCCGAAATTGACCTCAAATATTTCTTTGCAAGGAGGAAGGAAATGGGAAAAGCTCCCCAAGTGTCTTTGGACTGGAGGGGCTTCCACCTCCCTTTTCAAATACAATCTGGCAAGCATCTGTTAAGCTGAGCACACTCAATATGGGTAAGAGATTCAGGAACTATTTACCATCTCAAAGGAATGGCCTGGCTACCCAGAAAAGGCAATCCGATAATAAGACATTATCAGGTCTCCTGGCAGACAGCAGAGAAGCAACACACTCAAATTTCTGCTGGGGACCACCTCTTTCTGTGATGTTTCAGGGGGGTGGTCTTGAGCTACAGGGGAGGCACTTTCAAAAGTCTATATAAGGGTTTGCACACCAATGTTCTGGGTTCCTCTCCTCCCTCCCTGTATGGGGGGGGGGAATGGGGGACCCTGTTGCAGCAGCTTTAATAAAGATCAGGCTTCCTAGCTGCTTTGCTTCTCAATATTCTCTGGTTGGCCTCTGTTATTTTCTCCTACCGATGGAGAACCTACATAAGGACTCTATATGGGATCTTGGATACCCCATAAGAGAAAAAGGAGCAGTTTTTTCTTATAACAGGGCGCAACTAAGGATTAACCTAGTCCAACCCCCGGCAATGCAGGGATCTCAGCTAAAGCGCCCCGACAGAGGGCCACTCAATCTCTGCTCAAAACCCCCCAATGATAAGAGTCTGCCAGGGGAGTTCTGGTCCAGTCCTCTTGCCAGGGAAAAGCTTGGGAAACCACCTCTGCGCTGGAGTCAAATACTCAGCTGACAAAATCCCAATTGCACCTCTGCTTGCAGCAAACATCCTCTTGAGCATAGCTGCCAATTCCAGTTGGCTGAAGTGTTTTCAGCCCCACCCCCCACGACAATATTGCGGAGCCCAGCTGCAGGCATGCCCAAAGTCCGTTTGGGGGGCCTAATCCGGCGGCCCGCCAGTCAATTTAATCTGACTCCTGTGGCTGTAAAATCATAAAAACTCAACAACTTCAATCCTAAAAAAAGGTCAACAACTTTGGTTGGCCCTTTGGTCAGTCCTCATGGCCCTTCACTTCATCAAATCTGGCCCTCCTTGAAAAAAGTTTGGACACCACTGTCAGGGGTGCCTCAGGGCTCCATCCTCTCCCCACTGCTTTTTAACACCTACAGGTACCAGTTCCCTGCAGATTTATTTTTGATGCGCCAGGAGTTGTTTTGCCTTCTGACCTCTTCTGCTGTCCTCTGTTTTCTGCATGGTTGTGATGATGTCAGCTGAAAATCTCACGCAAAGCATTCACTTGTAATAGCCATACACAACAGCTATTATATAATGTTTCTACTGTCTGCATCCTGATAACATACATTGATAATGCAATACGGGAGCAAAGTGGACAGCTGTCACTCTGAGCTGCGTATACATCATCAGTAAAGATTGTGTGGGTGGCAATCCTTATAATTGGGGATCTTTTGAAAACCACTCTCTGTCAGACTACGGCACCAGCATCAGAGATGTTGCAACCGTGGAGTAGAGTTGTCGTAACTCCGTCTGATAGCCGTGGACTGCCTTGCAAGGTTGCTGTAAGCAACTCCCTCTCTCAGCTTCCTTCTGCAGCATAGCTGAATGTTACCTTTGCCTCTCCCCATTGCAAGATGGAGGCAGGAATAGTGGAAAAACATGCTGTCTGCGGGCCAGATTTAGAAGGTGATTGGGCCGGATCCAGCCCACAGGCCTTAGTTTGGGGACGCCTGGGTTACGGCAATGCGTTACACGCAGGGCTGCCTGTGAAGACGGTTCAGAAGCTTCAGCTGGTGCAGAATTTGGCAGCCAGGCTGCTCCCTGGGGCAAGACGTCTTGAGCATCTCACACTGATCCTGGCCCAGCTGCACTGGCTGCCAGTGAGTTTCCAGGCCCAATTCAGATGGCTGTCAAGCCTCGGCGTAAAGACCTCCAAAGAAGGAGACTCCACCACACTCCTTGGAAGCAAATTCCACTGTCCAACAGCTCTTACTGTCAGGAAGTTCTTCCTAATGTTTAGGTGGAATCTTCTTTCTTGTAGTTTGAATCCATTGCTCCGTGTCTGCTTCTCTGGAGCAGCAGAAAACAACCTTTCTCCCTCCTCTATATGACATCCTTTTACATATTTGAACATGGCTATCATACCACCCCTTAACCTTCTCTTCTCCAGGCTAAGCATACCCAGCTCCCTAAGCCGTTCCTCAGAAGGCATCGTTTCTAGGCCTTTGACCATTTTGGTTGCCCTCTTCTGGACACGTTCCAGCTTGTCAGTATCCTTCTTGAACTGTGGTGCCCAGAACTGGACACAGTATTCCAGGTGAGGTCTGACCAGAGCAGAATACAGTGGTACTATTACTTCCCTTGATCTAGATGCTATACTCCTATGGATGCAGCCAGAATTGCATTGGCTTTTAAAGCTTTTTTTTAGAATGGATGGGGACACGATTCTGCTGTCTTTCTTTCCAGGTGGTTGGAAAACTGTACTCTGGGCATTCATCAGCCGTTCCTCAAATGGGTTTTCAGAGCTTTGTGCAAGGCCTGCCACTCCTCACGTCTTTTGTCAGTGGTGACTTAAGAAGAAGGGATGAAGGGAATCCTTATCAATTTTGCAGATGACACAGAACTTGGAGGGACCTCAGGAGACAGGAAAAATATTCAAAATGATTTTCGTTGAATGGAAAATGAAGCAAAGAAACCCTCACAAAATGAAATTCAACAGAGACATATGCAAATTTCCATGTGTAGGCATAAACAGATAAACATTTGTAAGAGGAGGATTCCTGAATTGTCAGAAATAAATGTGGAAAGTATCTCAGGATTGTCATCAACCATAAACTGAGCATGAGTCAGCTGTGTGATGCAGCTGCAAGAAAGGCAAACATGATTCCATGCTGCAGAACCAGATTTTCCAAGTCACAAAAATAATAGCTCCACTTTGTTCTAAACCAGGCAGATGTCATTTGCAGTTCTGGGCACTGCACTTGAAGTTGGATACAGACAAACTGGAATGGGCTGAGAGGAGATCAGTGAAAATGAAGCAAGTTTATTTCTTTGTTTATAAAGAAGAAGAAGAAGAAGAAGAAGAAGAAGAAGAAGAAGAAGAAGAAGAAGAAGAAGAGTCTGGATTTGATATCCCGCTTTATCACTACCCGAAGGAGTCTCAAAGTGGCTCACATTCTCCTTTCCCTTCCTCCCCCACAACAAACACTCTGCGAGGTGAGTGGGGCTGAGGGACTTCAGAGAAGTGTGACTAGCCCAAGGTCACCCAGCAGCTGCATGTGGAGGAGCGGAGACGCGAACCCGGTTCCCCAGATTACGAGACTACCGCTCTTAACCACTACACCACACTGGCTCTCTTGAACAACTTTGGCTGTAGTCACCAAAATGCCAGGAGCTGAGTTCTGCCCTAACTGCAGCCTCAGTGCCATCTTCCAAGGCTGCCCCACATAGAATGCATTGCAGTAATCCAACTGGTGGCAGGTGGCGGGGAGGTTAGTAGACCATGGATCCTCGCTCACTGGATCATCTCCTTGTCATGGTCACGTTCCCATGACCCTTGTGAGCGAAGCCGTCGGGAATCTCATACTCCCAGCAGGGTCACCCAAGGCGGTAAGGTCCAAGGGAAGGAGCTAGACAAAGAATTGTTGGTGCTTCTGGGTGACAGACAGCTCTCTCCCGGCACCAGTCTGGAACGCATAGCACAGCATTCACTTCTCCGGACGTTCAAGCAAACAGCAGAACTTAGCAGAAACTGGGACTGAGGCTACGTAGCATCTGGGTTTAGTGATTTATTTACAGGATTGAAATAAAGAACAGAGCAATCATGGTGTGTCTATTCTCCTCCGAGAGAGAACAACAACAGAACAGAGCCAAGAACAAAGAAGGCGGATGTGGCGCACAGTTCCTTCCATTCCCACGCTAATTTAGATGTATTCAAGTCTCCAGGGCCAGATGAACTACATCCAAGAGTATTAAAAGAACTGGCAGAGGTGATTTCAGAACCACTGGCAGTAATCTTTGAGAATTCCTGGAGAACAGGCGAAGTGCCAGCAGACTGGAGGAGGGCAAATGTTGTCCCTATTTTCAAAAAGGGGGAAAGAGAGGACCCAAACAATTACCGCCCAGTCAGCCTGACATCAATACCAGGAAAGATTCTAGAGCAGATCATTAAGCAAACGGTCTGTGAGCACCTAGAAAGGAACGCTGTGATAACTAAAAGTCAGCATGGGTTTCTGAAAAATAAGTCATGTCAGACTAACCTGATCTCATTTTTTGACAGAATTACAAGCCTGGTAGATGAAGGGAATGCTGTGGATATAGCCTATCTTGATTTCAGCAAGGCCTTTGACAAGGTGCCCCATGATATTCTTGTAACGAAGCTGGTAAAATGCGGGCTAGACAATGCTACCATTCAGAGGATTTGTAACTGGCTGACTGACTGAACCCAAAGGGTGCTCATGAATGGCTCCTCTTCATCCTGGAGAGAAGTGACTAGTGGGGTGCCACAGGGTTCTGTCTTGGGCCCAGTCTTATTCAACATCTTCATCAGTGACTTGGATGATGGGCTTGAGGGCATCCTGATCAAGTTTGCAGATGACACCAAATTGGGAGGGGTGGCTAATACCCCAGAGGACAGGATCACACTTCAAAATGACCTTAACAGATTAGACAACTGGGCCAAAGAAAACAAGATGAATTTTAACAGGGAGAAATGCAAAGTACTACACTTGGGCAAAAAATATATATGAAAGGCACAAATACATGATGGGTGACACCTGACTTGAGAGCAGTACATGTGAAAAGGATCTAGGAGTCTTGGTAGACCACAAACTTGACATGACTCAACAGTGTGATGCAGCAGCTAAAAAAGCCAATGCAATTCTGGGCTGCATCAATAGGAGTGTAGCGTCTAGATCAAGGGAGGTAATAGTACCACTATATTCTGCTCTAGTCAGACCTCACCTGGAATACTGTGTCCAGTTCTGGGCACCACAGTTCAAGAAGGATACTGACAAGCTGGAATGTGTCCAGAAGAGGGCAACCAAAATGGTCAAAGGCCTAGAAACGATGCCTTATGAGGAACGGCTTAGGGAGCTGGATATGTTTAGCCTGGAGAAGAGAAGGTTAAGGGGTGATATGATAGCCATGTTCAAATATATCAAAGGATGTCATCTAGAGGAGGGAGACAGGTTGTTTTCTGCTGCTCCAGAGAAGCGGACACGGGGCAATGGATTCAAACTACAAGAAAGAAGATTCCATCTAAACATTAGGAAGAACTTCCTGACAGTAAGAGCTGTCCGACAGTGGAATTTGCTGCCAAGGAGTGTGGTGGAGTCTCCTTCTTTGGAGGTCTTGAAGCGGAGGCTTGACAGCCATCTGTCAGGAATGCTTTGATGGTGTTTCCTGCTTGGCAGGGGGTTGGATTGGATGGCCCTTGTGGTCTCTTCCAACTCTAGGATTCTACGATTCTATGATTCCAAAGAATGGAATGTCACACACACTCTGCAGCATGGGAGAGGATGAAACTCCTGACAAGAAAGATCCAAGAAGTCCTCAACGGCAGAACAGGTGGATGACAACAAGCAGTATGTTACAACGAGTGAAACCGACCACCTGTCTCCTTGATCCTTGCCCATCCTGGCTTTTAAAAGCTAGCCGGGAAGGGCTGGGCAATGGGCTCTGCATGGTGGTGAATGCTTCCCTCTGCGAGGGAATCTTTCCAGACCCGCTGAAAGAGGCGGTCATTAAACCGCTTCTTAAAAAAACATCTTTAGACCCGGCCAATATGGCCAACTATCGCCCAGTCTCAAATCTACCATTCTTGGGCAAAGTGATTGAGCGGGTGGTTGCTGAACAGCTCGAATCACGCCTGGAAGATGCGGACCATTTGGATCCCTTCCAATTGGGATTCAGGCCTCATCATGGGACTGAAACTGCCTTGGCTTGGTTGCGCTGGTCAATGATCTCCACCGGGCTAGGGACAAAGGTGAGAGCTGTTTCCTGGTTCTGCTGGATCTCTCAGCGGCCTTTGACACCATCGACCATAACATCCTTCTGGACCAGCTAGAGGGGTTGGGAGCTGGAGGCACTGTTATACAGTGGTTCCGCTCTTTCCTCCTGGGCCGTGTTCAGAAAGTGGTGGTGGGGGATGAGTGTTCAGACACCTGGGCTCTCACTTGTGGGGTGCCTCAGGGTTCTGTCCTCTCCCCCATGCTTTTAAATATCTATATGAAGCTGCTGGGAGAGATCATCAGGGGGTTTGGGTTGGGTGTTCATCAATATGCAGATGACACCCAGCTCTACCTCTCTTTTAAATCAGAACCAGTGAAGGCGGTGAAGGTCCTGTGTGAGTGCCTGGAGGCTGTTGGAGGATGGATGGCGGCTAACAGATTGAGGTTGAATCCTGACAAGACAGAAGTACTGTTTTTGGGGGACAGGAGGCGGGCGGGTGTGGGGGACTCCCTGGTCCTGAATGGGGTAATTGTGCCCCTGAAGGACCAGGTGCGCAGCCTGGGAGTCATTTTGGACTCACAGCTGTCCATGGAAGCGCAGGTTAATTCTGTGTCCAGGGCGGCTGTCTACCAGGTCCACCTGGTACGCAGGCTGAGACCCTACCTGCCCGCGGACTGTCTCACCAAAGTGGTGCATGCTCTGGTTATCTCCCGCTTGGACTACTGCAATGCGCTCTATGTGGGGCTACCTTTGAAGGTGACCCGGAAACTGCAATTAATCCAGAATGTGGCAGCTAGACTGGTGACTGGGAGTGGCCGCCGGGACCACATAACACCGGTCCTGAGAGATCTGCATTGGCTCCCAGTACGTTTCCGAGCACAATTCAAAGTGTTGGTGTTGACCTTTAAAGCCCTAAACAGCCTTGGTCCTGAGAAGCAAAGCTACAGGGAACCAGACAGAGGGCCTTCTCGGTAGTGGCGCCCACCCTGTGGAATGCCCTCCCATCAGGGGGCAGAGAGATAAACAACTACCTGTCATTTAGAAAATACCTGAAGGCAGCCCTGTTTAGGGAAGTTTTTAATTTGTGACTTTGTATTGTATTTTGGTATTTGTTGGAGGCCGCCCAGAGTGGCTGGGGAGACCCGGCCAGATGGGCGGGGTATAAATAATAAATTATTATTATTATTATAATGGCTGTGAAGGCAGATGAATTGTCGTGATCCTCATGCCATCGGAACAGAGGTCAGCGTGCACTGATCTAAACACATAAAATGAATTCATGCACAGGCGTCTTCCAAAAACCCAACCCAAACCCCAAAAGTCCCATGGCGATCGGAAAATAGTAACGGGGGCAGGATCATGAAATCTGGAAGCCCCTAGTCATGAACCGGCACATGGGCGGTGGATACAGATTCAGTCGTTCTGACTCAAGGAACGAGCCAATTCAGCAGTTGGACAGCTGTATCCATGACTGAGCAGACCTTTTTAGGATCCACTCTGCTCATCCCCAAAAGGGGGAGGGGCTAGAAAAGGCGCCATGAACATAGTCTGCCTCCCTTTTTCCCTGACTGGATTGCCGTGCCCAGTGGGGTCACCACCCAGTGGTCGTAAAAGAAAATTGAACCTTGGAACATGAAATATACGGACTTTGTCAGATAACACAGACAACGAGCGTCCTGAACGCAGAACTGCCATCATTGCAGGAGAGCTGCAACATTTTAACATTGATATTGCAGCGCTTCAAGAAACTCGAAGAGCAGGAGAGGAACAACTGAAGGAAGAAAAAGGAGGCTACACATTCTTCTGGAAAGATCTATCTGAACAAGAACGTCAAATACATGGAGTAGGCTTCGCTGTCAAAAACGATCTTGTGAAGCTCCTGTCAGAAGTCCCTACCGGCATTAATGAGCAACTCTCAACCAACAAACAACAGGCTACAATTATATGCGCTTATGCACCAACACTGGATGCTGATGAAGACATTAAAGAAAAATTTTACTCTCAGCTGAATACCTTCCTACCAGAGACACCTAAGGAAGATAAAATTATCCTCCTGGGTGATTTTAATGCAAGAGTTGGGCAAGATTTCGATCTGTGGCTTGGGACTATTGGGAAAGAAGGAACTGGCAACAGCAACCAGAAGGGAATCTTACTCTTGATGATATGTGCAGCGCACAACCTTGTTATTACTAACACACTCTTTCAACAGAAAAATAAATACAAAATTTCATGGAGGGATCCCCGGTCAAACCACTGGCACCTCTTAGACTATGTTATTGCTCATAGTCCAGACAGCATCTTAAAAAGCAAAGACATCACCTTGCCGACAAAGGTCCGTATAGTTAAAGCTATGGTTTTCCCAGTAGTAATGTATGGAAGTGAGAGCTGGACCATAAAGAAGGCTGATCGCCGAAGAATTGATGCTTTTGAATTATGGTGCTGGAGGAGACTCTTGAGAGTCCCATGGACTGCAAGAAGATCAAACCTATCCATTCTTAAAGAAACCAGCCCTGAGTGCTCACTAGAAGGACAGATCCTGAAGTTGAGGCTCCAGTACTTTGGCCACCTCATGAGAAGAGAAGACTCCCTAGAAAAGACCCTGATGTTGGTAAAGATGGAGGGCACAAGGAGAAGGGGACGACAGAGGATGAGATGGTTGGACAGTGTTCTCGAAGCTACTAACATGAGTTTGGCCAAACTGTGGCAGGCAGTGAAGGATAGGCGTGCCTGGCGTGCTCTGGTCCACGGGGTCACGAAGAGTCGGACACGACTGAACGACTGAACAACAACAACAAATTGTTCGTGCTAAATATCGCCGTGATGTGCTCCTTACCAGAGCTATGATGAGCACTGACGACTGCTGGACAGATCACCAACTAATATGCTCCATGATGGCAATAATAATAATAATAATAATAATAATAATAATAATAATAATAATAATAATAATTTATACCCCGCCCATCTGGCTGGGTTTCCCCAGCCACTCTGCGCAGCTTCCAACAAAAGATTAAGAATACATTAAAGTGCCCCCAAATAACCACCCGGACTTGTTTCGATTAATTCCTACAGGATTAATGGTTCTTAAGTTACAATTTGAGATAACCAGTAATAGTTATCTATACAGGAAACAGTTTATAAGAAGTAAACAAGGAAGCTGCGGCTATCTAGATTATACCTCAATGCAGGCTTCAAGGAAGGAAACCAAGGCGCCAAATGAACACTCAAGCCCTTCAAGATCCCATGAAGCGGGACTGCTTCCAAACGACTCTTAAGGACCACCTGCTTTCAGAATCCCCTGAGGAACACTGGACCAAGCTAAAAACATCCATTATTGCAGCCTGTGAACAAACTATTGGGTACCAAACCAAGAAAAACAGGACTGGTTTGACGAGAATGACAGTGAGATTGAACGCATGATTGACGAGAAAAGGAAGGCCTTTCAGATCTGGCAAAGAGATAGAAACGGTGCCAGTAAGAAAAAAAACCTATGCCAACGCTAAGGCTGAGGTTCAAAGAAGAACCAGAGAACTAAAAAACACCTGGTGGATAAAACAAGCTCAAGAGATCCAGCACTTAGCCGACACTCATGATCCACAGAGTTTCTTTAAAGCCACAAAGACCATCTATGGGCCAATAAATCATGGCATATGGCCCCTACACTCAGCAGACGGTACCACACTTCTAAAAGATAAAGAAGCCATTGCACTGCGCTGGAAAGAACATCACCAGCATCTCCTTAACCACAACCCCCACCCCCACGGTAGCTGCTGAGGTCCTCTCACAAATTCTGCAAAAACAAGTTAGAGATGAGCTTGCAGTATCTCCAGATTTGGAGGAGTTGTGTACAGCTATTAACCAAGTGAAAAACAAGAAAGCCAGAGGACCTGATGGGATACCCACCGAAATCTTCAAAGTGGGCGGAATTGAACTTACACAACAACTTCACAAGCTCACTGAAAAAATCTGGGAGAGAGAGGACATCCCAGCAGACTTCAAGGATGCCAAAATTATCAATCTTTTTTAAAAAAGGTGACAGAACTGATTGCGGAAACTATTGAGGCATCTCTCTATTAGCTGCAGGTGGCAAAATTCTTGCAAGGATCTTAGCAATCTGTCTCCTAACAATATCCGAGGTGACACTTCCTGAATCCCAAAATCGTTTTCGGGCTTCTAGGGAGACAGAGGACATGATTTTCACCGCTTGACAGCTTCAGGAAAAATGCAGAGAGCAATACCAACCCCTGCATATGGCATTTATTGACCTAAGGCTTTCAACACTGTAAATCGTAATGCCCTGTGGACTGTCCTGAAAACTGGCTGCCCAGATAAATTTGTGAACATCATTTGTCTCCTCCATGATAATATGACAGCAACAACCACAGATAACAACGGCTCTCAAAGTGAACCATTCACAGTGGGATCAGGTGTTAAACAAGGTTGTGTTATTGCCCCAACTCTGTTCATTGTTTTCATTGCCATGATCCTACACATCACCGAAGGGAAACTCCCCTCTGGTGTAGAAATCATACAGTATAGTGAAAGCTCTCCAATCTGAGCAGGCTGAAAGCAAAGAGTAAGGTTGCCGTAACTTCCGCCGTAGAGCTTCAGTATGCTGGTGACAAGGTAGTGTGTGCATGCTCAGAGGGTGACCTCCAAACCATCCTAAATATCTTGGCAGAAGCTTATGAAAAGCTTGGCCTATCACTCAACATCCAAAAAACCAAAGTGCTGCACCAACAAGTACAAAATAACCCCTCTGCAGCACCACAAATCCAACTCAATGTTGTAACGTTGGAAAATGTCGATCACTTCTCCTACCCTGGGCAGTTATCTTTCCACAAGGGCCGACATCGATGCCGAAATCCAGCATGGCCTGAGCTCTGCCAGTGCGGCTTTCTCCCGATTGAAGTGCAGAGTGTTTGAGGACCGGGACATTCGCAGGGAAACCAAAATGCTTGTTTGCAAAGCTATTGTACTACCAACCTTACTTTATGCTTGTGAAACGTGGACCACTTATAAACGCCATCTCCAACTCCTCAAAAGATTCCATCAACGGTGTCTCCGGAAAATTTTACACTTCACTTGGGAGGACAAGTGAACTAATATCAGTGTACTGGATGAAACAAAGATCACCAGTGTTGAAGCAATGATTCTTCAACATCAACTTCGCTGGACTGGTCATGTTGTGCGGATTGTCTTCCAAAGCAACTACTCTATCCCGAACTTAAAAATGGAAAGCATAATGCTGGTGGTCAACAAAAGAGGTTTAAAGACTGTCTAAAGGCAAATTTTCAAAAAATGTAGTATAAACACCGACAATTGGGAAACACTGGCCTGCGAGCGCTCCAGTTGGAGAACAGCCTTTACCAAAGGTGTCATGGGCTTTGAAGACACTCGAACTCAGGAAGCAAGGGAGAAACGTGCCGGGAGGAAGGCATGCTTGGCAATTCCACATGGTGATCGACTCCCGCCTGGAAACCAATGTCCCCACTGTGGAAGGACGTGTGGGTCCAGAATTGGCCTCCACAGTCACTTATGGACTCACTGTTAAAACTGTGCTTATGGAAGACAATCTTACTCGGCTACGAGTGATTGGCGAAGAAGAAGAAGAAGAAGAAGAAGAAGAAGAAGAAGAAGAAGAAGAAGAAGAAGAAGACAACCATGGACCACGTTTGATATTTTATTGTGTTTTTAATATTCTGTTGGGAGCCACCCAGAGTGGCTGAGGAAACCCAGCTAGATGGGCAGGGTATGTATGTATGTATATGTATGTATGTATGTATGTATGTATGTATAAATAAATAATAATTATGGCATGGCCAGGGCAGCAAAAATGCATTACACCTGTCTACTGTGCAGCTGGAGCAGGAAGAACCACAGCTTTCTTGAGGAAAAGGGGGATTAGACTATAATAGATCAAGTCAATAATTAAAGGATTATCAAATTGTGCAGATGGTTCAGGCCTTGCAGGCCACCTCGGGCAGGCTCTGGCTCGATGAAGGGTATTTACTTATTTATTTACTTACACAATGTATACCCCACCCTTCAAAGTAACCACTCGGCATTTTTCATCACAATAGCTAGAAAGAGCAACGCAACCTGACTCCTTCATCTGCCCCAGATGCAACAATACATGTTGGTCTCCACAGCCCCAAAGGCCCAGTTCTCCATTGTCCTCCAAGGCAGATGGATGCCAACAACAACAACATCTAAAAACACAACAGAAATAAATCAAACAGGGTATAATCCACAGAAACGGGATCCAAGATTGCTAAATTGGAGAGAAGTACAACTAGGACCAAACTGAGGGAGGCAGTGGGAGACAGGAGTGCCTGGCGTGCTCTGGTCCAGGGGGTCACGAAGAGTCGGGCACGACTAAACGACTAAATGACAACAACACAACTAGGAGATCCGAAAAAGACCAAGACCCCGGGCAGATGGTCCTCAAATGTCTCCCTCCAGGAAGGGGGGGGGGAGGAGAGAGAGCCCACCCCCTCCCCAGGAAATGAGTTGGCCTGCTCTTGCTATTAAGACGTCTCTCTGAAGGTGCTCAGGTGTGCTACCCGAAAGGTAACAATGCAGAAATGCAACTTGGCTTCTAGCACTGCACTGACCAGTCATGCAACATTATCAAGAAACGTATAATTCTGGAGATAGATGAGTTTGCACTCCGAGTGTGGGTGACTCAGCGTGCATCACAAGAGCAAAAATATCCACAGCACATGTTGCCAGTCAGTGCACCTCGGTGGCGCAGGATGCGGTTGAATCCCGGAATGTAGGAATGCAGAACAAGGGCACGAGACTCTTAACTTCAGGGCTTGAGGGTTCAAGCTCTAGGCTGGGCAAAAGATTCCTAAATTTCAGGGGTTTGGACTCGCTGATCACTGTGGTCCCTTCCGACTGTACGATTCTGTGATCAGAACGACGGGCATGGCATTTCCAGGAGGGACATGAACATCCCCATGTGCTTCAGTTCCTGCATTGCTGGGGGTTGGACTAGATGACCCCTCGGGTCCCATCCCATGCGACAGTTCTAGGATTTTATGTCATGGTGCTGCCAGGTTTTGAGGAAGGGGCTGAGCAGGCCTGACAACGGGGACTTTCCCGCAGGGAGCAGGGATGACCACCAACTCTGCTCTGCCTCCACAGCTGGGGGCAGCCAGGCTTCTGAATCCCAGTTGCTGGAAACCATGGAAGGGGAGAGCTGCTCCTGGCAGGGGCGTACCCAGGTTCCAAACTAGGGGGGGGGCAAGCCATGGTCATTCAGGTTGTGACATTTCAGCACGGAAAGGCGAATGAAACCAAAATTTTAGGAAAATTATATATAATTATAGCAGTGCTTTATTACAGTAGTTATTACAATTATTTACTTGATTTTTTTTGAATTTTTTATTCTAGTTACATGTCTTATACCAGGGGTGGCCAACTCCCAAGAGACTGTGATCTACTTTCAGCAGTGATCTACCCCCGTTTTTGGGGGTTCAGCTCAAAGTTGTTGACCTTTTTTGGGGATGAGGAATGCCCCGTTTTTTAGGGGTTCAGTTCGTTTTTAGATTACTGACCACATTATGTAAACAGCAAACAACAACAGCTTCAAAAAACAGAAAAACTCCCCCCCCCCAAAAAACAGAAAGCCCCAAATGGCTGAAAAACTCAGTTTCCCAGGATCCTCAGCCCTCGCAAAGGAACTACTCACCATGCAAGGGAACTCAGTTTCCAAAGCTCCCTTGCAACGATCAGCCAGCACACACACACACACGCACACACACACACACACACACACACACACACACACACAGTGTCGGCCAAGAGCTCAATTGTTATTGAGATTTTGGGAGGGGGAGAAAGACCAGTAGTTGAGCTTTTTTAGGAGAGCTTTTTTCCCTTCTAGGCTGCCAATAACCATTTAAAAAAATATATTTTTTGCTTCTTGGGGGGCAGCTGCCCCCCTACCCACCTGGGTACGTCCATGGCTCCTGGGCTCAGATCCTGCTTGCTGGTTTCCCTTTGGGGCTTTTGTTTGGCCCCTGTGAGCTAGATGGTCCCCTGTCCTGATCTTATGCTCTTGTGTTCTGGGATTGGTGACTCAAGGCAGATAACTGAAGGCGGCCTCCTCTTTTTCATGGAATCATAGCATTGGCGTGATGGAAGGGACTCCAAGGGATTCCCCTGCAAATCAGGAATCACACCGGTGGCCTGGAAGCAGAAGGAGCCTGATTTCTGGAGGCCCCAGAGCAAAACGGAGCTCCCCTCCTCCGGAATTTGGCTGGACCAGCTGTTGATATTCAGGAGGATCCGCACCTCGTGGGACGCAGCTATGATGCCCTGGGGCGCTGGCTGATTTCTGCTCTTCCCTTGGCACCTTGCCTTTCTCGTGCTTCTGCCGGCTGTGTAGGTGGCTGAGGCAGTCGCAAGCAGCTTATTAGGGAATGGAATTGGTCTATCTAACGGGAGGCCCTTGAAAGTCACCTTGCAAGCTGGTTACGTCACTCCCCAAACTGCTCCGCCCAAGCAATTGCTTATATCCCGGCATGGCTAAATCCCAGGCACTTACAGCTGCCTCTCAGCACCACCATGAAGCCAGGTGGCCTCTTGCTCCTTCTGGGGTCCTCGGTCCTCTGGACTGCCCTGCTGGCTGCACCGCATACAGGTAAGTAGAGGCAGCTGCTGTCCTGGTGGGTGCTGGGTTGCAAAGCTAAGGCGCCTGCCGGGTGAGGGAGGAGTGGTTTTATTTTCCTGGGGGAAATCAAGGAATGGTTTTGCAATGACGAAAAGGATTAGACGTGCAATTCTGGTCCTTGCACGTAAATGGCTGACTTGCCAATATTCCCCCGGCTCTCTCAGATGGAGCCGTGTGCCTTTACTTTGACAGGCACAAATCCAACAGGGAATGCTTTCCTAGCATGCAGAGGGGGGGAAAGCTTCACCTGCAGAACTCCTGCATGCCATCGAGCTGCTCTTTTCCTGAAAAAGGGGGGGGCAGTGGTGAGGGAGTAATAGACATTCATTTTCCACATTTCTCTTTTTCACAAACTGAAATGCAGGCGTCCCTCAAAATGCAAACAGATCTCCTGCCAAGCAGTGTGTGCAAAAATGCCCATATTGGTGGGGGAAAAAGTAGAAACGTGTACAATAAAAGGGAAATTGCTTGTGGAGATTAGGACCAGAGGCATACCTGGGGGCTGGCGAAACCGGCCCCTGTTGGGGGCACAGGCCTGAGGGCCCCCGACAAAAATCACCCCAGAAATCTATCTTCACCTGTGTAAGGTTCTGAGTTTAGATGAGAGCTGGGAGCTGAGCGGTAGGAGAAATGGCAAGGTAGACTGCCCTGAGACTTGCGGGTATAAGGTGGTATACAAATAATAATAATAATAATAATAATAATAATAATAATAATAATGATGATGATGATGATGATAGACTGCTGGAGACTATGGAGTGTGTGCTGTGTATGGCGAGATCTAATGTGGGATACGTTTTCCATCCTCTTGCACAACAGCACAAAGGTGTGCAATTCTTTTGCCCCTTTTCCTCGCCTTGCCCTCACTCCAGACACTTCAAGTACTTGGGATGCGTAAAAGGTAGTAATTTCTAATGCAGCTATTGCTGTAAAGTTGTTTTTTGGGGGGGAGGGGGGAAGGATGCTGATATGGCTCCTTGCCAAGGCTGCAAGGGACCCTCGATACGCCTCTGGTTAGGACTCGGCACAATTGCACACAAAAGGTTTATATTGGGAGAAAAGCACTTTTAAAAAGGGGGACAATTTTTAAATGCAGATTTTTATGCGATTAACATTCACTCAGAGTAGACCCATTGGAATTAGCATCCATGACTCACTTAGGTTCATTTCAGTGGGTCTACTCTGAATAAAAGTTGGTTGAACACAAGCTTGAAACACAAAATTTGCAAATTGATGCAGAAGTGGGTGGGTGGGACAAAGTCAAGATGGGAAAGATGAGACCTGAGGACGGAAGCACCTTCAGGAACAGAAATTTAGCACAGGATTCAACCACCACCAGGCAGAGGCTTGGCTCAGTATATTACTGTGATGAGCGTCACCCTAGAGATCAAAATTGGGCTGCTGTTTCAAAGCAGGATTTCGTCTCACAGCACATAACTCAACTATGGCATTGACTCCCAGATGGTGCCGTTATGGCCACAAATTTGGAGCACTTTCAAAGGGAATTCAGCTTATTCATGGGACAGGGAGGCCTTGCGAGCCGGAGGGGGAAGACTCCTTAGGGTGCTAGTAATACCCCACACTGGGACGTGGGTGGCGCTGTGGGTTAAATCACAGAGCCTAGGGCTTGCTGATCAGAATGTCAGAGGTTCGAATCCCTGCAACGGGGTGAGCTCCCGTTGCTCGGTCCCTGCTCCTGCTCACCTAGCAGTTTGAAAGCACGTCAAAGTGCGAGTAGATAAATAGGTACCGCTCCGGTGGGAAGGTAAACAGCATTTCCGTGTGCTGCTCTGGTTTGCCAGAAGCGGCTTAGTCATGCTGGCCACATGACCCAGAAGCTGTCTGCGGACAAACGCCGGCTCCCTCAGCCAATAGAGCGAGATGAGCGCCGCAACCCCAGAGTTGTTCGCGACTGGACCTAACGGTCAGGGGTCCCTTTACCTTTTTAATACCCCACACCTGGCTGGTGTGTAACCTGTAAGTGGGCCTGACTATTCTCAGTTCTATTTTTCTAGAAAAACAACTGCTGGAACTCACCATGGACGCCTCCCTTGTTCTCTTATAATGGTAATGGCGCCCACCTGAGAGGTACTGGAACTGAGTTCCGTCTGGGGGAAAAAAAAGAAGCCCTGGCTATTCTGCCTGGCAGGCAAGGCTGGCTCAAGACCTTTTGCCCTGCCCCCACCCCCCGAAGCTGCTCAGCACCCTCTGAGCGCAGGATCCCTCGGCCAAGTGGCAGCTCTTGGCTTCTGCCCAGAATAGCACAGGGTCCTGTGGGTGCAAGAGATTGTACAGGCCCCGGGGGAGACTGCGGAGTTCCTTGTCTGTGTTTCTCCTTGCACGCAGCGCCTGCTCCAGGGGGTTGGACTAGATGATGATGATGATGATGATGATGATAATAATAATAATAATAATAATAATAATAATAATAATAATAATAATAATAATAATAATAATATGTATTTATACCCTGCCAGTGGCGTCGCTAGCCTCTGCGCTGCTGGGGGCGGCGGCAGCGCAGAGGCACCCCCTGGGGGAGGGGCACGACGCACGTGTATACAGAAAGGGGGGATTTCCCCCTTTCCGAGGCTTTTTTTCGGCGGGGGGTGGTGACCAGCGAGGAGGGGGTGACAAGTGTGACCCCCACCTCGCTGGTCGGCCCCCCCCGCCGAAAAAAAGCGGCGGAAAGCGGAAAAAGAAGCAGAGCGGCGCTTAAACGCGCCTGCTCTGCTTCCTTTCCAGGCTTTCCCCGCCCCCCCCGCGGTTTTTTTCGGCAGGGGGGGGTGACCAGCGAGGAGGGGGTGACAAGCGTGACCCCCACCTCGCTGGTCGGCCCCCCCCCCGCCGAAAAAAAGCGGCAGAAGCACCCCATCCGTGTGCTGCTGCTCCCGGGGTGACGGAGGGAGCGGTGGCACGTGGGAGTGGCGGGAGGGGCCGCCGCTTGTCACCCCCACCCGCCGCTGCTCACCCTGTCACTGGGGGCGTACCGCCCCCACCGCCCCTCCCCAGCGACGCCCCTGTACCCTGCCCATCTGGCTGGGTTTCCCAACAGAATATTAAAAACTTCCCTATACAGGGCTGCCTGCCTTCAGGTGTCTTCTAAGTGGGCTAGTTGTTTATTTCCTTGACATCTGGTGGGAGGGCGTTCCACAGGGCAGTCTGAACTATGTTGTGATAACAGCTTATTGGAGGAGCGTTTGCAGCCTTTCATGTTTCCTTTCAAAAATATTGGCACTCAGTAACTTAAAGTTTTTAGGTCAGCTAACCTTCTGTTTAAGTAATGTCAACTTTATCCTGGAGAAAGTTTTCCCGACTGCTTTTTTCTGTTCATGTTTAATTCCTTATAGCTTTTCTTAGCTCTTATTTAGTTTTGTGAATCATTTTCCCTGTGAGGAAACAGACATTAAGTCCAGTGAAATGAGTAACGAGCCGGGTTGTCTTTAGTTTAGAGGTTATTTTGCAAACTTATGTCCTTATCTAGTTTTTTCCCAGGAGATTTTTACCCTTATATTCTTTGAGTTGTGTTTAGTTTTAAGTTCAATACTTTCACCTTATTCACACCGGCAGAGCTCTATTGTCTTCTTTTCGCCTTAGTTATTGCAGGATGGCATGCCGCCAGCAGGCCTTCTGCTGCCAAGGGCTGCTCACTCACTCACATGCCTCCCGCCTCTTCCTCCCAGGCTTGATTCAACTCTGATGGCTATCAGGTTCAGGTGCTAGTTGCTCAATTAATTAGCATAATTGCCGATTGGAAATGACAGGGAGCCTTGCTCACAGGCACTTCCTCTGCTCCACACAGCAGCCCACGTGAGCCTGGCAGAGGAGGTCAGGAAGCTGGTTCAGGTGAGGGCAGGAAGCATTTTTTAATGAACAGGACTATATATTTATATCCTGCCTTTTCCGGATAGGGACCCCAGGCGGGAGGAAAACAATAATTAAAAAACAGTTAAACAATGATAGGGTTAAAACGGTGTGTACACACACACACACACACTCTTTAAAGCATGCACATAATCACAGTGAAACAGCATGGCACCAGCCCTTTTCCAAAAAGCAGTCAGTTCCCAAAAGCCTGTTGGAACGAGAAGGTCTTCTTCACCTGCCGGTGGAAGGATGAGGAGGAGAGAGGCAGCCGGGCTTCTCTCCAGGGAGGGAGTCCCAGAATCTGGGAGCAGCTACCACTGATGGAGGGCACAAGGAGAAGGGGACGACAGAGGATGAGATAGTTGGACAGTGTTCTTGAAGCTACTAACATGAGTTTGGCCAAACTGCGGGAGGCAGTGGAGGATAGGGGTGCCTGGCGTGCTCTGGTCCATGGGGTCACGAAGAGTCGGACACGACTGAAAGACTGAACAACAACAACCACTGAGAAGGGGGCCTGGGAGGGGGGGTGGGACTGAGAGAAGGGCCTCTCCTGAAGATCTTAGATCCCGGGCAGGTCCACAGGGGAGACTAAGGTCTTTCAGATGGCTTGGACTTAAGCCAGGCAGGGCTTTGTGCGCATTTAGGTTCACGCATGTGGCAATTTAAAAAATAAAAGTGCAGAATTAATGATGATGATGATGATGATGATGATGATACTATTACTAATTTATATGCCACTCATCTGAGTGGGTTGCCCCAGCCACTCTGGGCGGCTTCCAACAAATTATAAAACCATAATAAAACATCGAGCATTAAAAACTTCCTTATAGAAAAGGGACTACGTTTGGGGGGAAATGACTTTGGAAATCCCCCCCACCATAGAACCCAAAGGGCTTTGGCTATATGCAATGTTGGCTTTAGGGATGATTCCCAGAATGTCAGCCCTGCATAAATTGCAGGAGTATGGTTTGTTGTTGTTCAGTCGTTCAGTCGTGTCCGACTCTTCGTGACCCCATGGACCAGAGCACGCCAGGCACGCCTATCCTTCACTGCCTCCCGCAGTTTGGCCAAACTCATGTTAGTAGCTTCAAGAACACTGTCCAACCATCTCATCCTCTGTCGTCCCCTTCTCCTTGTGCCCTCCATCTTTCCCAACATCAGGGTCTTTTCCAGGGAGTCTTCTCTTCTCATGAGGTGGCCAAAGTACTGGAGCCTCAACTTCAGGATCTGTCCTTCTAGTGAGCACTCAGGGCTGATTTCTTTGAGAATGGATAGGTTTGATCTTCTTGCAGTCCATGGGACTCTCAAGAGTCTCCTCCAGCACCATAATTCAAAAGCATCAATTCTTCGGCGATCAGCCTTCTTGATGGTCCAGCTCTCACTTCCGTACATTACTACTGGGAAAACCATAGCTTTAACTATACGGACCTTTGTCGGCAAGGTGATGTCTCTGCTTTTTAAGATGCTGTCTAGGTTTGTCATTGCTTTTCTCCCAAGAAGCAGGCGTCTTCTAATTTCGTGACTGCTGTCACCATCTGCAGTGATCATGGAACCCAAAAATGTGAAATCTCTCACTGCCTCCATTTCTTCCCCTTCTATTTGCCAGGAGGTGATGGGACCAGTGGCCATGATCTTAGTTTTTTTGATGTTGAGCTTCAGACCATATTTTGCGCTCTCCTCTTTCACCCTCATTAAAAGGTTCTTTAATTCCTCCTCACTTTCTGCCATCAAGGTAGTATCATCAGCATATCTGAGGTTGTTGATATTTTTTCCGGCAATCTTAATTCCGGTTTGGGATTCATCCAGTCCAGCCTTTCGCATGATGAATTCTGCATATAAGTTAAATAAGCAGGGAGACAATATACAGCCTTGTCGTACTCCTTTCCCAATTTTGAACCAATCAGTTGTTCCATATCCAGTTCTAACTGTAGCTTCTTGTCCCACATAGAGATTTCTCAGGAGACAAATGAGGTGATCCGGCACTCCCATTTCTTTAAGAACTTGCCATAGTTTGCTGTGGTCGACACAGTCAAATGCTTTTGCGTAGTCAATGAAGCAGAAGTAGATGTTTTTCTGGAACTCTCTAGCTTTCTCCATAATCCATCGCATGTTTGCAATTTGGTCTCTGGTTCCTCTGCCCCTTCGAAATCCAGCTTGCACTTCTGGGAGTTCTCGGTCCACATACTGCTTAAGCCTGCCTTGTAGAATTTTAAGCATAACCTTGCTAGCGTGTGAAATGAGTGCAATTGTGCGGTAGTTGGAGCATTCTTTGGCACTGCCCTTCTTTGGGATTGGGATGTAGACTGATCTTCTCCAATCCTCTGGCCACTGCTGAGTTTTCCAAATTTGCTGGCATATTGAGTGTAGCACCTTAACAGCATCATCTTTTAAAATTTTTAATAGTTCAGCTGGAATATCATCACTTCCACTGGCCTTGTTGTTAGCGAGGCTTTCTAAGGCCCATTTGACTTCACTCTCCAGGATGTCTGGCTCAAGGTCAGCAACCACATTACCTGGGGTGTATGACACCTCCATATCTTTCTGGTATAATTCCTCTGTGTATTCTTGCCACCTCTTCTTGATATCTTCTGCTTCTGTTAGGTCCTTTCCACTTTTGTCCTTAATTGTGGTAATCTTTGTACGAAATGTTCCTTTCATATCTCCAATTTTCTTGAACAAATCTCTGGTTTTTCCCATTCTGTTATTTTCCTCTATTTCTTTGCATTGCTCGTTTAGAAAGGCCCTCTTGTCTCTCCTTGCTATTCTTTGGAAATCTGCATTCAATTTCCTGTATCTTTCACGGTCTCCCTCGCATTTTGCTTGCCTTCTCTCCTCCGCTATTTGTAAGGCCTCATTGGACAGCCACTTTGCTTTCTTGCATTTCTTTTTCATTGGGATGGTTTTCGTTGCTGTCTCCTGTATAATGTTACGAGCCTCCATCCACAGTTCTTCAGGCACTCTATCCACCAAATCTAAATCCTTAAACCTGTTCTTCACTTCAACTGTGTATTCATAAGGAATTTGATTTAGATTATATCTTACTGGCCCAGTGCTTTTTCCTACTTTCTTCAGTTTAAGCTGGAATTTTGCTATAAGAAGCTGATGATCTGAGCCACAGTCAGCTCCAGGTCTTGTTTTCGCTGAGTGTATAGAGCTTCTCCATCTTTGGCTGCAGAGAATATAATCAATCTGATTTCGATGTTGCCCATCTGGTGATGTCCATGTGTAGAGTCGTCTCTTGTGTTGTTGGAAAAGAGTGTTTGTGATGACCAGCTTGTTCTCTTGACAGAACTCTATTAGCCTTTGCCCTGCTTCATTTTGATCTCCAAGGCCAAACTTGCCAGTTGTTCCTTTTATCTCTTGACTCCCTACTTTAGCATTCCAATCCCCTATAATGAGGAGAACATCCTTCTTTGGTGTCATTTCTATAAGGTGTTGTAAGTCTTCATAGAATTGATCAATTTCAGTTTCTTCAGCACTGGTAGTTGGTGCATAAATTTGGATTACTGTGATGTTAAAAGGTCTGCCTTGGATTCGTATCGAGATCATTCTATCATTTTTGAAATTGCATCCCAGTACAGCTTTCACCACTCTTTTGTTGACTATGAGGGCCACTCCATTTCTTTTACGGGATTCCTGCCCACAGTAGTAGATATGATAGTCATCCGAACTGAATTCAGCCATTCCTGTCCATTTTAGTTCACTGATGCCTAGGATGTCAATGTTTATTCTTGCCATCTCATTTTTTACCACATCCAGCTTACCAAGGTTCATGGTTCTTACATTCCAGGTTCCTATGCAATACTTTTCTTTACAGCATTGGACTTTCCTTTCGCTTCCAGGCATATCCGTAGCTGAGCGTCCTTTCGGCTTTGGCCCAGCCGCTTCATCAGCTCTGGATCTACTTGTACTTGTCCTCCGCTCTTCCCCAGTAGCAAGTTGGACGCCTTCCGACCTGAGGGGCTCATCTTCCAGCGTCATATCTTTTATATGCCTGTTGTCTTTGTCCATGGAGTTTTC
This sequence comes from Lacerta agilis, assembly GCF_009819535.1. NCBI lineage: Eukaryota > Metazoa > Chordata > Lepidosauria > Squamata > Lacertidae > Lacerta > Lacerta agilis. Next base: position 94,495,231 of record NC_046317.1, on the reverse strand, counting down.
TTGGCAGGGATACTGGAGTGGGTTGCCAGTTCCTCCTCCAGGTGGATCACGTTTGGTCCAAACTCTCCACTATGACCTGTCCATCTTGACCTGCCCATAGCTTCCCTGAGTAATTCAAGCCCCTTCGCCGCGACAAGGCAGTGATCCATGAAGGGGAGGAGTATGGTACAAGGGAGGAAATTCTGAGTCCCTCGGAAGGCGGTGGGCTCTCCTTCCTTGGAGGTTTCTAAGCAGAGGTTGGGTGGCCACCTGCCAGGGATGCGTTAGCTAAGATTCCTGCATTGCAGGGGGTTGGACTAGATGACACTCGAGGTCCCTTCCAACTCTACAACTCTATATTCTACATATATGGCACCTGAGCATTAACACCCCAACAGATCTTGCTTCTCCCTTGATCCCAGCCTTGGATCCCAGCCTGAATCAAACATGAGTCGGACGCCAACCCCAGTAATTGGGTCCCAGATTCTCATCCCACTGCCTCACACACAACTGACGCCTGTTGCTCTTTGTCAGGGGCGTCTTAGCCACAGAGGCTAGTGCGCAGGGAACCACAGTGCCACATTCTGGAGGGCGCCAGGGAAGAGGTGGAGGCTGGACGCGGCACCTCCTGGCATCAGCTTGCCACCCTAGTCTGCCTCCTCCCTGCCGGAGAAGCTGCCCTCCAGCCCCGCCGGCAGCTCCGCACCACGCCTGGAGCAACCATCCCACCGGAGGAGCCGCCCAGAGGGAGACGTGGGGGTGGGGGGGTGCCGGAGGGATCTTTGCACCACGGCGCCAGATAAGCTTAAGACGGCCCTGTTCTTTGTCTACCTGCCAGGTGAGGAAGAGGGGTGGCCCACCCATTTGCCCTCTGGCACAAAGCTAACGCTGATCCTTAAATGGAAAGCTGTGCCTATTATCATCTTAACAACCGCCCAGCTTAGCAATGGAGTCTTCTGTCAGCTGATACCCTTAGTGGGTAGACAGGGACACCCAGAATTGGAAGGGACTCAGGCATCCTGCAGACTCACCCACCAAACTCACATCAATATAAAGAAAAGAGATCACGGGGAGAACCCAAGCTAACACCAGCCCCCCCCCCCCCCCCGGAACAGAATACGGAGGAAGAGGCATGTTGTAACCAAGACGGGCTTATTTTCTGCCGTCTCATAATGTTAAGCAACCCACGACCTTTTCGGCTAACTGGGTTATTGTGACACAACAAACCCATCATTACTTCCAGTTCTTGAAACGCCTGGGATAATTGGCCCAGCTGCTTTGTCACCAGAAGCGGATTCTGACTCTGCCTGTTGAAACTCCCTTTCTGGACTTGGCAGCCCCATAAAACCAGAAATAGCCCTGGCCACCAGCCTCTGCAATTTGGTGGCTTCTGTGGCTGGGCTGCCTGGCTCTGCCTGGAAACGAGAAAACGGAACCACCTGAGCTGCTATGGATCATGCACGGTTCTTCTCCCACTAACTTTAGGTGCCCCCCCCCCCCAGATTATTTCCCTGAATTAATTGGTGGCTCATTCTTCCTCTCCCCTCTTTTAAATTTTTATTATAAATGTATAGATGTAAGACTGCTATTAACAATTCCCAGGTGTTGCTAAATTTCCATATCAGCCAAAGAATCAACATTTCAGCAAACACCAGTTGACTTGTTGGGTACAATCAAGCTCCAGGCAATTCTCCTCCCTCTTCCTCTTCCTCTTCCTCTTCCTCCTTCTGTAATCCCTCGTAGCCGAATAAGATTGTCTTCCATAACACAGTTTTAACACTGAGTCCGTAAGTGACTGTGGAGGCCAATTCTGGATCCACACATCCTTCCACAGTGCGGACATAGGTTTCCGGGTGGGAGTTGATCATGGTGTGGATTTGCCAAGCGTGCCTTCCTCTTAGCACGTTTCCAAATGAAAAAATTGTTATGCACATTCCCCTTGGTGAGGGACTTGTTCGTTGCATTGCTCCACCCAGCCTTTCCACCAAGAGCTCAGATGTGGCACGCATGGTTTCCTCCCTCTCCTCATGTAATCCCCACCACAACCCTGCATGGTAGATTTGGCTGAGAGGAGGCAGTGCCTGGCCCAAGGTCACCACCTGGTGGGCTACATGGCTGAGGGGGGATTGGAGCTCTGGTCACCCCCGGCATCACAGTCCGACCCTCTCTGCACTCTGCCACCACTGGCTGGCAATGGGACGTGCTGCGTTAGGCCCCGGGGAAGATGCAGGAAAGGAAAATATGGCGGCCCTTGGGCCCTTGGCAGCCATGGAGGCAAAACCACAATGGGAGGTTTCCATTCTAATAGCATTTTATACATTTTGCATTATTATTCAGCAGGTCTTTTTCTAATTGAATAATTGATTTACAAATCATTCTTTTTCCAACTTAAATACCATATTTTTCGCTCCATAAGACACACTTTTTTGCTCCTAAAAAGTAAGGGGAAATGTCTGTGCGTCTTATGGAGCGAATGCATGGTCCCTGGAGCCGAATTGCCTAGGGGCCAAAAGCAGATTGTGCTTTTTTTTTTACAAAGAGAGAAGGGGGTGTTGAAAGGAAGCTGCTGAACAGCTGTCCAGCAAGAGATCGGGAGAGAGATAAGGCTCCCTTTCCAGCCCCGCCCCCTTGCCCAGGCCTCCATCGTTGAATGCAGAGGGAGGCTGTTTGTTTCCCCAGCAACATGGGACTGGCTGATTAGATTATCTGTCTGGAAACTGTAGAAATGGCTGTAGGACTAGAAGCTGCAGAACTAGAATGGCTGTAGGACTAGAAGCTGCATAAAAGCTGCACCACTTTGAGCTGATCCTAAAAAAAAAGGGCTCTCCCCCTTTCCTCCTCTAAAAACTAGGTGTGTCTTATGGTCAGTTGTGTCTTATGGAGCGAAAAATAGGTAATTCATTAAGTTGGTGATACTGTAACCAACTCATTATCTTTTTCTGTTACTTCTCCCTACTCCTTTAATCTAATCTCCCCATCAACTTCTGTTAACAGATCTCTCTCTATGTTTCCCATTCTTTTCTCATGTCTCTATTTCTCTCTGGTATAGATTCGATAGGGGAAAGCCACAAAGGCGTTTTCCTTTCCAGCAAGTTTGTATAGTTTCCCATACTTGGTAAATAAAAAATTCTGATTTTTGAAACCTTTTTATACTTCACATTTTCCATACTATAAGTACGTGCTTTTTAGCTTCTCTTGTTTTAATTAGTATAAGCCGCCTTGAGCCCAGCTCTGGGGGAAAAGTGGAATATTAATGAATAACAATAACAATAATAAGCACCACCTCAGAAGGTCATGGAGGTTTTTATGCAGAGCTCGGGTGGCCACCGTCAGGGATTCATTGGCTGAGATTCCAGTTTTGCAGGGGGTTGGACTAGATGACCCTTGGGGGTCCCTACAATTCTATGATTCTTCGATTCCATCCCAATCCTTGGGCCAGTAAGATCCATGCCAAACTCTTGCTTTTCGGAATTTCCCCACTAGATCTTCTAAAGTCTGACCTTACCACAGCTAAAAGAATCATCAACCAGAGACTAGATGATAATGGATTGCAATGTGATCCTATGCTGGGAGTGGGGGGGGTGTATGTTCACCCCGGTACATGGGAGTTTCTATCACTCAGCAAGTACGAACTTATTTAACATCCCTCCCAAATGCTAGCCATCCGCTTTGCGTTTATCAAGGCGAGGTTTAACGTTTCCCCCTCTAGGGTCCTTCTCCATAGATTCTCTAAGGGCTGAGTCTCTGAGTTGTGTTTCTTGCAACAAGAAGGCGATGGAATCCCTTCAGCGTATAGTTTTTCGTTGCCCCCTGTACAGTTGCTGCTCGGACAAACCTTCTGAGACCATTAGTTCAAAAATTCTCTGGTCTGCCGGTGGAGACCCGCCTCACCTTTTTACTGCAAGATACTGATTCGACCGTATCCTTTCAAGTGGCAAGATTTTAATAATAATAATAATAATAATAATAATAATAATAATAATAATAATAAATTTTTATTTATACCCTGCCCTTCCCAGCCAAAACCGGGCTCAGGGCAGCTAACACCAATTAAAACCACAGCAAAAACATAAAACAACCAGTTTTAAAAATACAGATTAAAATACAAATTCAAAATTCAAAATTGAAAACTGCAGTCTCATTTACCCTCTGTGTTGTCTTATAAAGACGAAATGGAACGCTACACGAACTTTGAAAGTTTTATCCATGTTTTGTATGTATATATTACTGGTTGTAATTACCCAATACGTGTGTTATTTTGTATATGAGCTTAAAGCTGGCATAAACCTAAGTTCCAGTTTGATTCCATGACTTGCTGTGTCTTGTATCCTCCTTTCTAGGTCCAGAGGCCTCGGCGGCAGCATCTCTTTCCCGTGGTGGGGATGCAGTGCAACAGCGGGGAGCCCTTCTAAGGAAAAGAAGCCTCCGGCCATAAGATCTATGTCTGCTGATAAGGATGCAGAGGTGTCTCTCAGCAACTGCTTGGCCAAGAAGCGGCCAGAGAGCCAGAGGGCCCCGTCTGTGGCAAGGTAAAGGCCTCCTCTCCAGAAGCTCCCATCTCAAGGAAGGCGGCACCCTTCCCTGAAGGAGGCAGGACCTTCCACTCTCTGTAAGAAGAAGAGACCCCAGGCTGAGAACAGAACAGAGCCGTCCTTCTTCTGTGAATCTGAAACCTGCTGGAAAGACCCCAGTGGGACAGGAGGGGGTCTTTGGAGTCACCTCTGGTGAGAAACCAGCCTCCAGTGCCAAGCCAGCTTCCAATATTCAGCATGGCAGACCCACATCTGCTGGCCAGTCTGTGCTGATAGAGAAGCCAGCTCCGGGTGCTAGGAACAAGACCCACTGCAGACCCCTCCCCAGGGAAAAGCCAGTCATGGACAAGAAGCCAGCTCCTCCTGTTGGGTCCGGGGCCCTTGTCAAGCCCACATCTGGTGAGCATCCTTCTGGGCAGGTGGAGCACACCAAGCCCACATCTGCAGAGCATCCTTCTGGACAGGTGGTCCACGTCAAGCCCACATCTGGAGAGCATCCTTCTGGGCAGGTGAATCACGTCAAGCCCACATCTGAAGAGCATCCTTCTGGGCAGGTGGTCCACGTCAAGCCCACATCTGGAGATCATCCTTCTGGGCAGGTGGTCCACGTCAAGCCCACATCTGGAGAGCATCCTTCTGGGCAGGTGAATCACACCAAGCCCACACCAGGAGAGCATCCTTCTGGGCATGTGGACCAAGCCAAGCCCACATCTGGAGAGCATCCTTCTGGGCAGGTGGACCATGCCAAGCCCACATCTGGAGAGCATCCTTCTGGGCAGGTGGACCATGCCAAGCCCACATCTGGAGAGCATCCTTCTGGGCAGGTGGTCCACGTCAAGCCCACATCTGGAGAGCATCCTTCTGGGCAGGTGAATCACGTCAAGCCCACATCTGGAGAGCATCCTTCTGGGCAGGTGAATCACGTCAAGCCCACATCTGGAGAGCATCCTTCTGGGCATGTGGACCACGCCAAGCCCACATCTGGAGAACATCCTTCTGGGCATGTGGACCACGCCAAGCCCACATCTGGAGAACATCCTTCTGGGCAGGTGGTCCATGTCAAGCCCACACCTGGAGAGCATCCTTCTGGGCAGGTGGTCCACGTCAAGCCCACATCTGGAGAGCATCCTTCTGGGCAGGTGAATCACGTCAAGCCCACACCAGGAGAGCATCCTTCTGGGCATGTGGACCAAGCCAAGCCCACACCAGGAGAGCATCCTTCTGGGCAGGTGGTCCACGTCAAGCCCACACCAGGAGAGCATCCTTCTGGGCAGGTGGACCATGCCAAGCCCACACCAGGAGAGCATCCTTCTGGGCATGTGGACCAAGCCAAGCCCACACCAGGAGAGCATCCTTCTGGGCAGGTGGTCCACGTCAAGCCCACACCAGGAGAGCATCCTTCTGGGCAGGTGGACCATGCCAAGCCCACACCAGGAGAGCATCCTTCTGGGCATGTGGACCATGCCAAGCCCACATCTGGTGACAAACCAGCATCCCATGAAAAGCCAGGGTCTGGCACGAAACCTGCACCTGAGAGTAAGCCCAAGCCTGAGGACAAACCGGAGAAGGTTGATGACAATGATGACAATGATGACAATGATGACGAAGACGACATTTTTGACGAAGAAGGGAATGAGGGTGGCAATTCTGATGCCGGCGATGCGGACAATGGTGGAGATGGAGATGCTTTTGACAAGGAACTGGATTACGGGTTAGACAAGCCCGCCGACAACGCGTACGCCTACCATGACATGTGGAGCGACGAGGATGCTGAGGACATTGGCTTGGAGGAGGAGGCGAGTTGGCCTCATGAGTTTGGGTGGGACTTCAATAATGGGAAGCCTGCCTTTGACGCCTGGGGAGACAAGCCCATGAAACCAATTGGAAAACAGAAAGAAACAGCTCCTCGCAGGGCTTGATTTATAACACAGAACACAACTCCTTCATAATGTGACCATGGGACATCCAGAAAGTTTAAGGTTCCTGTGGACAGGAATCCTTCCCAAAATATAATTGTAAACGAGGCTGTTACGAAGGTGTGAGGTTGCTTTTGCCGGGTAATCTCATTTATGTGAGGCCTAATTTGAGACAAGCAAACTCTCGTCTCCTCATCAACACAAAGAAGCCGTGCTCTTTTCTGATCTCGCATATTTGTCAGAGTTGAAAATCCCTTTCCACAATAATACGTTGCGGAGAACAGTAGAAGAATGGTCTTGCTCTCATTTTGAAAAAGTGTCTGTGCATATTCCACAAATAAAAAGAATTATTTTGATACTATACCACCCTGAAATGTTTAAATGCTTCTTTGATTCTCCTTGAATCTCCCTGCCACTCTTGCCACCCTCTCCTGCCACACACACCCTTTGAGAACCAGGCTCCAGGCCAAGTTCCCCCTTGTCTCCTTCCTACTAAACCTCTTCCTATGCAAAGGAGGTCCTTAAAGGACCTGCCTGAGGGATGTGAGGCACATAACCAGAAAGAACCTTTAAGAAAGCTGATCTGATTCCTGCAGCTTTGTTTCTGCACAGCACCAGGGATCCCAAGGCAGGATCTCCTGGGAAGCTGACCAGCCCTGCTGATTCTTTGTGAGTAAACTTGAACAATGAGTGTAGTGAATTTGCTAGGAATAGCTCCGTTGTGGAGCCCCAAGGCTAAGCTTCATTTGTCATTCTGTTTGGACCTTCTGCCAGCTTCCCCCCCCCCCTCTTGTGATGTTGGGGAGGAACTTGGAGAGAGTGCAGGCTGCATTTGCGCTCCGAGCAAACCCCAAAGATGTAGGCGGAGTGCTGGGGCACCGACTTGGGACCATGGAATCATAGCATTGTACAGTTGGAAGGAACCAATGCAGGAATCTCAACTAAAACATCCATGACCGATGGCCACCCAACCTCTGCTTAGGAGCTTCCACCCCCTAACAAGGGAACAAGTTCCACTGTCAAACGGCCCTCAGTCACTGTCAGAAAGTTTTTTCTCATGTTTAGTCTCCTTTTTGAACATTGAAATAAATTTTATTACGGTCGAAGACCAGCTCTTAAAATAAAATAAAATATAACTACAAAAAGAATACAACAGATCCCTTTGACGGAACAGTCTCCTTTTTTGTAATTTTAACACCCTGGTTCGGGTTCTGCCCTCTGGAGCAGCAGAAAGCAAGCCTGCTCCATTTCCTTGGGTAACTGATACAGCGCATCCCAGGTTCCCTTCCATCTGGGGCTGCTGTGGTATAGAAATTTAATTGATAATGGTAATACTGGAGAGTAAGGCCCAGGGTCTTGTGTCGCAGTTGAGCAGTGAAGCAGGTGGGAAAAGCTCTTGGGCAACCCCCCGGTCCCAGGTGGAGCCCCCTGCTCCCTTCTTCTCCGACTCCTGCCGGACATAGTTGATGGGGCAAGTGTCTGTTTCGGAAGGCATCTCCCAGTGAAGGAGCTGTGGACAGAGAGGGAGGCGGAATTCACGGCTCCTGTCATGGGGGGCAGAGGAGATGGGAAAGCAGCTTGAGGAAGCCCCCTCCACCCCCTGCTTCCAGGTTCCTCTCTAGTGGCCTCCCCCAACCCCACCAGAGCCTCCCCCATCCCTCTGGAGGCCTCTCCTGGATCCCCAGCCTGACTCAGCCACCCCTTTGGAGCATTGTGCAGCAGGTAACCACCAGGGGGCAGCACTGTAAAGCTACTCTCCTGAAAGACCTTCATTGGCTCCCAGGACGTTTCCGAGCACAATTCAAAGTGTTGGTGCTGACCTTGAAAGCCCTAAACTGCCTCAGCCCAGTAGACCTGAAGGAGCGTCTCCACCCCCATCGTTCAGCCCGGACACTGAGGTTCAGCTCCAAGGGTCTTCTGGCAGTTCCCTCCCTGTGAGAAGTGAGGTTGCAGGGCACCAGGCAGAGGGCCTTGTCGGTGGTGGCGCCCACCCTGTGGAATGCCCTCCCACCAGATGTCAAGGAAATAAATGACTATTTGACTTTTAGAAGACACTTGAAGGCAGCCTGTTTAGGGAAGTTTGTAATGTCTGATGTTTTATTCTCTTTTTAGTCTTCTTGGAGCCGCCCAGAGTGGCTGGAGAAACTCAGCTGGATGGGCGGGGTATAAATAATATTAGATGATGATGATGATGATGATGATGATGACATGCTTTCTCTCCCCCCCCCCTTTTGCCCGAGACCAAAGTAGCCTTTTCTGAAGCTGTCTGCAGTGGCCTTTTCAAAAACAGCCCGCCTGCGTCCCCTTAAACCCACCAGTTGCTGTTACCATATTTTTCCGTGTACAAGACTAGGTTTCCCCCGCTAAAAAGTAATGCCAAAGATTAGGGGGTGTCTTATACTCTGGGCCATCTCCCCCCATTTTCTTAAACTTGCATCCTCCAAAATAGGGGGTGTCTTATACATGGGGGCGTCTTATAGATGGAAAAATACAGTAAGTGTCACAAATCTATACCTGGTGCAGGAGGACCCCATGCTTCAAACCCCTCTCAGCTTGCCTGGCAGATACCAGACCCTTTGCTTTGGTGCTGCAGGGTCTGATGACTCTGTCTGGCCACCTCAATTGACGATGAATTGACCGAAGCAGACCTTTGTTGCACACTTCTCCTGCTGACTGAGTTTTGCGATTCACCAAATTGGATTTACGTTAAGAACCAAACCGAAACCACACCTGCATGGCATCCCTGGGTCTGACGCACCAGCAGCCATACCGTGGCCATTCCAGCAGCCGTGGGTTCCAGGGGGCTGGCACACCCCATGGCGGGATGGAAGGATGCTGGAACAGGCCAGGTTGTGGGGCCAGAGAAGAGGCCTCTTCAGCCTCTCCTCCATGAAGAGACCTCCAGAGAACCACGGCTGGCTCTTCCACTACAATTATGGAGCTAAATCCCTTTAGCCATGGAGAGGTGGGGGAATCTGATTTGTTTTATTAAAGATAGGTACACCTCACCCAGCTGGGCATGTGGGTGGCGCTGTGGGTTAAACCACAGAGCCTAGGGCTTGCTGATCAGAAGGTCGACGGTTTGAATCCCCGCGACGGGGTGAGCTCCGGTTGTTCGGTTCCAGCTCCTGCCAACCTAGCAGTTTGAAAGTACGTCGAAGTGCAAGCAGATAAATAGGAACTGCTCCGGCAGGAAGGTAAACGGCGTTTCCGTGCGCTGTTCTGGTTCGCCAGAAGCAGCTTAGTCATGCTGGCCACATTACCCGGAAGCTGTACGCCGGCACCCTCGGCCAGTAAAGCGAGATGAGCACCGCAACCCCAGAGTCATCCGGGACTGGACCTAACGGTCAGGGGTCCCTTTACCTTTTTACACCTCACCCAAGGTATCTCTCTCTCTCTCTCTCTCTCTCTCTCTCTCTCTCTCTCACACACACACACACACACACACACACACACACGCACACACACCATCACAATATCAACAATATAAAAGCACCATATTTATTTCATAATTTATTTTTATAAAGCTTGATTGTAGAAACTCCCCCCTCAAAAATACAATTCCCCCCCAAAGACAATGTTACAATGATATGATAATATCACATTGTTAAGCGAAACAATTCTGAACAAAGATTCCAAAAAGGTTAAGCAAGAGAAAGAGGGACAAGGAGAGCAACTGGGGCAGAACACCCCCCCCGGGAACCCCTTGAGATGTGTGAGGGGCTCCAGACTGAGAGATGGAGCCTCCCAAGGAGCACCCGGAATGAAGTGCCTTCCCTCATCCCCAGCCCCCCCCCAATCTGTCAGAAAGCATGAAATCCCTGGACTCAGGTATGATCCCAGTTGACCTGTGAGTGTATGAAGCCCACTGCACCATTTAAGTCTTGGAGAAGGACCACTTGTCATCCGCAGGATACAGGCTCAGCAGACAGAAAATCCCAGGAACACCCCCAGGTTTTTAAAAAGCAGAGATTGTTTTGCTGTGACTCCTGCATTGCTGGGGGCTGAACTAGATGAACCCGGGGGTCCCTTCCGACTCTGCAGTTCTGCGATCCCACAAGAGCTGGCTGCTCCCAGTACTCCTCCTGAGGCAGCTTCTCCTTCCCAGCAAGCTACTCAGGAACCACCTTACCCCGGGGCTGTGGGGAGACAGCTGACCTTCCAAGAATAAATAAATGGAAATACTGTTTGTTGCTTGCTTGCCTTGGCTGTTTTATGACGTAACTGAAAGGTGCTTAATTGAGGCTTATTGCTTTAATATCCCTATGTAAACTGCTTCGCAAAGTTCACCTGGTGAATGGTATATAAACATCTTTTTAAAAAAATTAAAAAGAATGTCAGGAAACGGGAAAGGACAGCTCTCTGTCCAGAGGCCCTGGGAGGAAGCTGCCAGTCAGGGCTGGCTGAGAGACCAGTGGCCCCTTGCCACCAGCTTTGGGTGCTGTCTGTGCCCCTCCCCTTCAGCTCTGCCTCTCCCCCTTGCATTGGGGGGGGGATTTCCACTGGAGAGGCAGCTGGGGAAGGTAGGGGTGAACCCCCCTCTCTCCATGGACTGGGACCTTGGCAAAAATCCCCCCTCCCTGTGGAGAGAGAGAGAGAGAGAGAGAGAGAGAGAGAGAGAGAGAGAGAGAGAGAAAGAAAGAAAGAAAGAAAGAAAGAAAGAGGAGAGACCACATTTAACTTCAGTCTCTCCTCCCCCCCCCCATCCCTGGTATGTGGCTCCCAAGAGATTACCCCTGGCGGAATGTGGCCCTCAAAAGGTTCCTCAGCTCCAGGGCAGGGGAAAGGGGCTGGAGGGGATGCCGTGATTCAAGCCAACACAACCTGACCCCTCTTCTCCACCCCTCACTTTTGTGGCTTCTTGGACCGTGAAAGGGAAGCCCTGCATGCATGGGCTGCTACACCTTCCCCTTGAGTGTTGGCCACAGCAGTTGCTCTTCATTCACATTTGTAAAAACACCGCAGAATGAAAGACCCCAACCAGGTGGAAGGTGCGCAGAGGAGGGTGGCCAAGAGGGCCGAGGGTGTGGAGGAAGAGTCTTGTGAGAAACGGTTGAGGAAGTTGGGGATGTTTCGCCTGGAGAAGAGAAGAGGGAGAGGTGACATGAGAGCCACCTTCCAATATCTGAAGGGCTGTCCCATGGAAGAGGGATCAGGTTCGTTTTCTTTCTCTCAGGAGGATAGGACCTGAACCAATGGATCCAAGTTACAAGAAAGGAGATTCCGTCTAAACCTCAGAAAGAACTTTCTGATGGTAAGAGTTGCTGGAGGGTGGAAGGTGGTGGACTCCTTCACTGGAGGTTTTTAAGCAGATGTTGGCTGGCCTTCTGTCAGGGATGCTTTAGCTGTGATTCCTGCACTTCATGGTGTTGGGTCCCCTCCAACTCTACCATTCTATGGTTCTGTGAGCTCTCCAGTTGTGTGTGCTTTTGTGGAAGAACAGGCTAGTGGGGAGAAGCGCTCAGGAAGCTCTCAAGTGAGGTGGCAGCAAGGAAGCCAGAGCTCACTTTCCTCCTCCTCCTCCTCCTCCTCCTCCTCCTCCTCCTCCTCCTCCTCCAGTTCATACCAGAGTTTCTGCAAGTGCCATTGGCTGCCTGGCTTCATTTGCCACATGCCGGCATTTGCAGAGCATGCACATGCATACGAAGAAGGGTGCAAACTCTTGGAGAATGCAGACAGTCCTTTGCACCCCACTGGGAGCAATGCCACATCCCCTTGGGAGAAGCACATGTCAACCACCAGGAAGTTTCTTGCAGCAGCGGAGACGTTTGTCATCACTTCACGGAAACATTGATTGATTGGTTCATACACCCGGATTGTCTGTGCAATGCATGCTGGGGGGCCCGTCTGTTCTCGCACGAGGCCATCGCAGGCTGGCCAGGTCGAGGGCCTTGGGCCAGGCAGTGGGTGAGCGAGGAAGACTTAGGAGGACCCTGGAAAAAGAGGAAAGCATTGTCAGAACATTGTGCCACCGGGGGCTCCTGCCCAGCTAAGGCGGCTTCTACACTTTTGTGCCTTTGAGGAATGGCTTCTCTGCAGTCAACTGGAAGTGGATCATAGGATCCAGCAGTCAGGGGCGTAGCAAGGTAAATTGGTACCTGGGGGCAATTTTTTTTGTCCCCCCCCCCCGAGGCATGGGAAGGTCAGGTGGTACCCGGTGCAGAAAATTTCTTGTCAACTCCCCCATTGATCCCCCCCCCCCGCAAAAATGGCTTTACGTTATTTCATATTTTCTTACAAAGGAATAATAACAAGTAATAATAGTAATAGTAATAATAATAATAATAATAATAATAATAATAATAAACTTTTTTATATATCCCACCCTCCCCAGCCAAAGTCGGGCTCAGGGTGGCTAACATCAGATACATAACACTGGTATAAAATCAAACAATAATTAAATTACCTCCTAAAAACATCTCAAAATCAAATTAAAGTCTAATTAGATGGCTTTCCACAGAGTTGGGGTTGGGAACAGTAAGTGCTCTCTGAACTGAAATTTCAGCCTTCACGGCATAGGAAAACAGCCAAGTAAACAGCTATTTTGGTGGAGGAGGGTCAAGATATTAACCGATATGCATGAAATTTCATATATAGCTATATAATCCCTAGGATAGTAAGATAAGACCTTCGGAGCAGCCATTTTCAAACATTTTTTTTTTAAATTCAATTCCCCCCCCCCCAAATATATATATTTTTAAAAATTATCCCTTGATAATTGTAATCCTTTTTGGTCTCGTATTTCTGCTGGCCATTTTTTCTCTTTTAACCTATAGCCTAGTCACCCTGGCTAGCAGCCTTCGATAGCCCTCTTCCCCCCTTCCCTGCTGGGTCTCCAGCCTGCTCACCTGCTGGCTTGCACCTGGCCCGGCACTCCCTGCGCTTCTTGAAGTTGTTCTCGTTGCCGAGGCAGCCGCTGTAGGTGAACTTCTTGCACTTTTGGTCACTCTCGTCGTAATGCCACCTCCGGAACTTGCCATGGCAGGCACCGTAATCTGGAGGCATCTTGCAAATATCTGGGGTGGCAAAGGGAGAGGAAGGAAGAGCCGTGTGTGAGAGAGTCCCAGACTACGTTCCCGGTGAGAATTCGGAAGGAGGGGCTTCCGGCGGCGACGCCATCGCTGGGTGGTCGAAGGCTGCTTCGGGTCTGAAGCGCCTTGTCCATCCCGGGGGTTAGGAGCCGAGCTACCGCAGCGCGCGGCTCCGGTTGGGGTGCGGGAAGAGCGTCCCGCACCCTGGGCTCCCCGGCTGCGCCCGCGGAGGCTCCGAACCCTTCCCCTGCCCCCCTGTAAAGGGGGAGTGGGGGTGAAGGGACAACGGAGCCGGGCTTACGGGGATATGCCCCAACCGGGATGCAAATGCGGCGGCAAAGCCCGCGGTGAGCGTCTAAGTTCTACCTGTGAAGAATGGAGCTAAAGGAACCCGGTGGTCGTGAGTAAATAATCTTGGCAGAAATCGTGTTTTTGGAACGATCCGGGGGGAAGGAGAAAGGCAGCCTGCCTCCCTCCCTTCGAGCCTAAGAAATTAACCAATTTGAGGGATTGCTGCCACAGAACTGGTTATAAAGTATCTAAAATCGATACATGAGACTGGCAAACTTTTTTCTTGGGAAGCTAACTAGCGGAAAATATCTCTATTTAAAGTTGCGGTGTTTGCGCTCCAGCTTAGGAAAATGGCGACGAACAAAGAGACAGGAGAAGAAATATGATACCCACTTCCTCCTCCTCTGCCAGTATGCTGGGTTTCGTCCTTGAACTGGTATTGAACTCTGGACTAACAGATGAACAAAGGCTCACTGCCTTGAAGGTGGAACTAATTTACAGAAAAGTTAAAGTCTTGTGTGGGGGTCTGAAATGGAACCAACTGCCCACAGAGGAGGCTAACAAAACTTTTGACACTTTGGAAGAAAATCTTGTCAAAGAGCTGAGAGGATGGATGGAAAGATGGGAAGAAATGAATGAGCTACTTCGGAGAAGAAATTCGCTTGTTGGGGGTGGCAGTCCCAAGGCGATGTCAAGATTTGCTATATCCAGTCCCCGAGGTGTGAGCTCGGGGGCCAGGGACAGAGAATTAAGGTATTTACAAGAAGAAAAGGAATGCTACAAAGAACCGGAGAAGCTGAGAGAGGGAGAGTTGGATACCTCGGAGCTCGTGGCAAGGAGAGCTTTGGACTGTGCCTGGATCTGTGGACGTTGGGAGAGGGAAGTTGCATGGAAGTTCAGTGCTGATGCCATCAGGAGAAGAAGAATGGACAGAGGGGGTGTGGGGTGAAGTATTAAGTAAAATCTAAAGCAATCTGTTAGGGTATTTTGAAATTGGAGGGTGAACACTGTCAACAATAGTTTGTTTTATTATTTGTTTGAACATGAAAAGAGATATTTCAAGTTTTTATGTTATTAGCAGCAGTTCAAAGGATAGAAGAGATAGATTTGATGAGGACGATTTGTGAGGATTGATGAGGATGTAGTATAAATAAAGTCAATTTAAGTGGTTTAAGTTTATAGATTAAGACGATTAAGATTAAGATGAAGATTAAGATGAATGTTTTACTTTATATATATAATTAAGTTTAATTTTTTAAATGAAGAGGTTAAAAAGTAGATTATGGATATAAACTCGAAGGTGAAAAGGCAGGGGAAGTCAACTGTCAAGATTGGAAAAAGAAATTTTTTTTTTGAGATGTCTAATTAAGAAGAAAAATCATGGCAATTTTTGTAATAGATGTGTAATTGTATTTGTTTTGTATGTGTATAAATGTAGGTGTGGTTAAGGTTGTATGTTGTTATAAGTAAAAATGTCAATAAATTCTTATAAAAAAAAAAAAAAGAGAATTCGGAAGGAGGAAAGGGGTGGAGCAACTCCCCTGTGAAGAAAGGTCGAAACATTTGGGGCCATAATTCCTTTTGGGAATTATAGTGATAGGACTACCCAGATTGTATAGAAATTTATTCATGTATGCGACTACAGAGGGAAGAATGTTACCTGCCCAAAAATGGAAAGCAGAAGAAGTCTCAGCGAAAGAAGAATGGTTACATTTTTTTTTCGAATATGCAGAAATGGCGAAACTTACTGGAAAAATAAGAAATCAAGATAACAAACTTTTAATAAAAGAATGGAAATTGTTTATTGAATATTTACAAATGAACTGTAAACAGATAAGAACATTGGCAGGATTATTATAATAACCTGCAGTTTTATAAGAGTTTAGGGAAGTTTTTAATGACTGATGTTTTATTGTAATTTTAACCTTCTGTTGGAAGCCGCCAAGAGTGGCTGAGGAAACCCAGCCAGATGGCAGAGTAGAAATAATAATAATAATAATAATAATAATAATTATTATTATTATTAAAGTAGATGAATAAATGCGTAAGTTAAGTTAATTTGGAATATTCAGAAAATATAAAAAATAAATTTAAGGAACTGCAGAAGGAGGGGGAAGGAAGTCTCATTTCAAAATGTTAAAATGATTGTAAAATTATTGAAATGTATAGAATTGAAAATCATAAAAAAATGAAACATTCGAGCCTGTTTAGTTTCGGGGTGGGGGAAGTCAGTAAGAGGTGACATGACAGAATGTGGGGAGAAAACAGGTCGGTTTCTCCTTTTCTCATAATCCTAGAACCTGATGGGTTCGTCCAGTAAAACTGGTGGAAGATTCAGGGCAGATTGAGGGAATTGAGTCTGTTTAGACTGGGAAACGAGTCGAAAGGCACCCCGAGGGTCATCTAGTCCAACCCCCTGCAACGCAGGAACCTTTTGCCCAATGTGGGGCTTGAACCCACAACCCTGAGAATTAGTCTCACACTCTATGGAAAGCAGAACTTCTAGTGCTTGCTCCAGCCGCAGAAGCACCACTCTGGTCTCACAGCTGCCCAGCATTATTGAGAGCACATGTTGTTGTTGTTCAGTCGTTCAGTCGTGTCCGACTCTTCGTGACCCCATGGACCAGAGCACGCCAGGCACACCTATCCTTCACTGCCTCCCGCAGTTTGGCCAAACTCATGTTGGTAGCTTCGAGAACACTGTCCAACCATCTCATCCTCTGTCGTCCCCTTCTCCTTGTGCCCTCCATCTTTCCCAACATCAGGGTCTTTCCCAGGGAGTCTTCTCTTCTCATGAGGTGGCCAAAGTACTGGAGCCTCAACTTCAGGATCTGTCCTTCCAGTGAGCACTCAGGGTTGATTTCTTTGAGAATGGATAGGTTTGATCTTTTTGCAGTCCATGGGACTCTCAAGAGTCTCCTCCAGCACCATAATTCAAAAGCATCAATTCTTCGGCGATCAGCCTTCTTTATGGTCCAGCTCTCACTTCCGTACATTACTACTGAGAGCACATGAGTAACAGCTAAATCATCCCTGACAGATGCCACTTCTCTGACGGGTACCAGTAGTCCCACCCCCCACCCCCAGCAACCTCTGGGTCTCACCTTTGATGGGCTGAGAGCAGCGCAAGGTGCACCCATAGGAGCAGCACTTCTCTTCCCCAGGGCAGTTTCCATCATGAAGGCAGCCGGCCAAGCACTCCAGGGTGACGTTCCGGGGACTCGGGAGGCAGGATCCAGGCTTTTCTGCAACACAGAGAGCGAAACCAGGGTTGTTGTCGGGTGTGATGTGGAGGGGACCGTGGGCCGCTGTTCTGCAGCCCCTGATCGTGGGTCTTCAGCTTGAAGGGGCGTTCCCAAAAGGGGCAGAATGGTGGGTGCAAGGAGGTGGGGAGGTTTCATCAACGATGGAGAAAAGCCCTCCTAAGATCTCTAAAGGATCCTGGTTTCTGCGCCCATCTAGCCCAGCCTCCTGTTCTTACAGAGGCCAACAGATATTTGCCACCCCAGATATTTGCCCCAATGGAGAAGCTTGCAGGAAGGACATCTGAGCAGCCCTGACTCTCCCCATCAACGGGGGGTGGGGGTCGTGCATGGACCTTGTGGCTAGTAGCTTCATCCTCCCCATGGATTTGCTCAGTCCTTAAAGCCCTCCAGGTTGGTGGCTGTCAATCCCTTTTGCAGGAGCAAATTCTATATTTCAGCTATTTGCTGTGTGCAAAAAAAAACCCTTCCCTTTGTCTGCCCTGAATCTCTCACCATTGACTCCATGAAGTTTTGGAGAAGAAGAAGAAGCAATCCCTGTCAACTTTCTCACACCCTGTAGAGCACGGGTGTCAAACACAAGGCCCGCGGGCCGAATCCGGCTCGCCAGACCTCATCATGTGGCCCGTGTAGCCGCCGCTGGCCACAGGGGCGGAGGGAGGCTCCGCGCCGCCTGGGGCGGCAGCGCGGAGGAGGCACCCCCCCTGAGGGCGGGGCGTTGTGACGTTGCATCGTGATGTCACGACGCAACGTCAGGACTGAGTGCGCACGCGCAAAATGTCACACGTGCGCACTCCGTTGCTGGGCTCCCGCTGCTGCTGCCGCTTCCGCAGCGACTTTGCGAGCCCTCTGAGTGAAAAAGCGGCTGGGGGGGCTGCCGCGCGCGATCGGCAGCTGCCCCCAAGCCGCCTTTTCATCCGGCGGACTCGCAAAGTCGCTGCGGCGGCAGCAGCAGCGGGAGTCCAGCAACAGAGTGCGCACGCGCGACATTATTACAAAAAACAGTAATAATTGAATGCAGTGACAATAATTTATGATAATGAAGAGTGGACACATAGTCCTACAGATACAACCGGCCCTTTGAGGGTGACCAAACTGCTGATGCGGCCCCCGATGAATTTGTGCTTGACACCCCTGCTGTAGAGTTTCACGCACCCCTAGTGTGTTTCCTCGCCTTTTCCCACTCCCCCCTCCGTAAGGAAGGGCTTCTAAGAGGATGCTGAGTGATGGGTCCCAGTCAGGCCTGGCCCTCTACTCTGGGATGCTGGGATGAGTGGGGCGACCCTTTGAGCCACATCTATGCACGACCACATCTACATGGCACAGGGGCGGAGCAGGTGAAGAAGTTCAGGACCCCCACTCCCCCCAGTCAGGTCCCAAGGGCCCCCTGTGCTTCAAGATGCCTGGGTGGGTGGGTGTCTGTCTGTCAGTCAAGAGGGTCGGGGTCCTTTCCCACAGCTGGGCCCACCCCACCTCTCACCCCCACTCACCAATCACCCCACAGTAGCGCTGGCATTCTTCGATGGTGTAAAAGCGGTTGCGGTACCACGAGCAGCCTCTGTAGGTGAAGGGCTCGCACGCCTTGGAGGTGGAGTTGTAGAAGAAGCGCGGTTTGGGGTCGCCACACCGGTCAGAGTCCTTTGGGAAGGTGCTGCACACGTCTGAAACTGCATTATTGATCTCTCTTGAGTCAACAGAATTCGTACAGCGCTCGACTGCAGCGCAACCTCCAAGCAGCTTACAAGGAAGACAAGGAATGTAGCTAGAGCGAAGAAAACCCTGGTCCAACCTCCAATGGCATCACTGGGTAGGGCTAGGAATCATTCCCTTGCCTGAAAACATGGAAAGCCACTGCCAGTCAGTGTAGACAGTATTGAGCTAGATGGACCAGTGGCTGACTCCTCTGTTTCCGCTCTTCCCATGCCATATCTACAGGGAGAGGGAGAGACCTTCAGGCATCCAATGATGGAGGGGCTGGAGGTGACTGGCAACAGCGGCAGAGCATATGCCCATGCTGCCCAGGGCGGGCTCACTCCTGAGGTGGGTGGGGCACGGAGTGTGCCCTCCCAGGCGTGGGATAGCCGCTCGGGTGCCCGGAGCGGCGCCCGTGCCCTGCAGCCAGGGGCCGAGCGAGCTGCCCATGGAGGACATTCAACGCCACCCACTCGCGACTCCCAAGCCTCCCCCAAGCTGTCAAAACAAAGGGGGAAGGGGGAAATGCCAGCGGCAAAGCGGCATAGCTCTGCCCCTTACCCCGATGGGTTGGGGTAGGCTTGGGAGTCAAGGGCGGATGGCGGGCCAAATGTCACCCCCTCAGTGAGGGCACCCGGGGCGAACCACCCCCACTGCCCCCCTTCCTACACCCCTGACTGGCAAGGACCTCTCGGGAGAGCAGAGCAGAGAGACCCAGAGAGAGAGAGGAGTTGGGACTGGATCTGGGACAGGGCAGGAAGGCAGGAGAAGGGTTTGAGGTGGGGCATTGCATGATCAGGTTGTCTGATGAATGAGAGAGAGAGAGGGAGAGAGAGAGAGAATCTCATTTATTTTTTTGGCACCAGAGGCATGGAAAAATGGGAGGGGGCCAAAGGTGAGAACAATAGGAAACTTGATGTCGCTATGCCAACCTGGAGGGCAGCCACATGGCACCATTAGACAAGCAAGGATTATTCACACACTCCACCGAGCCCACAGGAATGCAGGAAAACCAGTTGTAAGAATGCAAAAGGAGAACCTCCCGCCACCTAGAGTGGATGCAGGTGGCGGATACACAACACTCTTCCAGTGTGTGTTGCCCCAGTATGGAAGTCTCCCTGCCTGCCGGAAGCTTTTCTAGGGATCATCGCCCTTCTGAAAGGGCAGGCTCCGGGCACCCGTGAGTCATTTGTCTTTTGCTCCAAGGAGGCTGACATCATCTGTTCCATCTGAACATGGGCTGGGACCTTGGGAGACGCATAGGATTTCAACACCCGGCCACCCCCTGACCCAGGCTCCACTCCTTCTAGAGTATCAAAGGCCGCGTGATTCATTGCTTGGCTTCCTGAACATTCCCTTTCCCCCCCACAAGACACAACTTGCAGACACTTAGACACAGGCTCCTTTGCAAGTCAGAGGGTGCTGGAGTTGGCTTTCCTCTTCCAGGACCCTCATGCCCTTGCCCACCACCATCTCCAGCACCTCCACCTCCCTCTGCTCAGAGATGGGCTGTACCTGGCAGGGGCAAACCTCAGGCTTGCAGAGGCTCCTTTGTTTCTGCTAGAGCCTCAAGGTCCACTGACGGAAGCCAGAAGCACAGCAACAGCTGGGTGGTCCCCTTAGGGAAGAACTTTCTAGCGGTAAGAGCTGTTGGGGTTTTTAAAGCAGAGGTTGGGTGGCCGTCTGTTATAGATGCTTTAAATGTAATTTCTCCAATGCAGGGAGGTGGACTGAAGGACCCTGGAGGGTCCAGTCCAACAGTTCCATGATTCTAGTTCAATGCACAGTCCAAGAATCTGCCTACAGCCCTCCTATGCAAAAACCCACTTCTGGAAGAGCCCCCAAACGTCTCTTGGGGCTCACGTCTGTTTGCCTCACTGTTCCCCTCGGAAAACCTGTGGTTTAGCACTGAATCAGGATGAATGGCAATGGGGTTTCTCATGGATTGCCGTTTGTTTTGATTTAGTGCTAAAGAGCTGTGCTTTCTAGGCACGACTTTTGGAAGTGTGGACAAGCCCACCCGTTTCAGCAGCTTAGAGGGTGAAGGTGGCGAAAGAGCCTTTGTTGTGTCCCCCCCTTTCTTTTAAAGAGAGAAAGGACATCATAAACTTTTGCCATTGCCTGTCTAGTCAGCCATATATCTGCCTGCAGCTCTTCATCTCTCTCATGAGCCAGATTCTCCTCCACTCTGACCAGAATTTGAGGTCGGGCTTTTTCATTTGAAGACTACAATCAAAGTTCCCCTTTGAAGCTCCTGAATTTTGCCGCTTTTGAACCCTGCCCTGCCCTGCCCAAGTCCCAAATAACCATCACACAGTTTCGTACGGTCAATGCACAGAAGTGAATTTCAACGGTGCAAATCCAAAGCCTTGTTGCTTGTTTGGCCCAAGGGAGGCAGCTCCCGGATCAGCTGCTGCTGACCATCAGGGACCAACCTGAAACATTCAGGCAGGTAGACCTTCAAATTCAGGGCTTGTCCACCCACCCAGCAAAACTTCAGGGTGTGTGCGGCGTCTCACAAGGGTGTGTGAGAGGTTCTCTGAGCAAGTGAGAGTCACCTTCATGCCCAGGCTTCTTGGAGATGTTGGGCAAAGGGCTACAGCTGCTTCCTGTGGGGAGGGAGGTGGAATCCCTCAAATTCAAGCCAGGCTTAGCCCTGGCAGAGGGGCTCCACGTCACCCTGGCATGCTATCACCAGTCAAGGCCATGCCCCTCATAGAATCACAGAGCTGGAAGGAGCCCCAAAGGACAGCTGTCCCAACCCCCCATGATGCAGGAATCACAGCTCATCAAGGATGCTCCCCACCATCCCCAAACCTCCCCAATTCGTCACCCCTCCAAGTAATACCCAAACTCACATGGGGCGGGCACCGACGGCAGCTGAGCCCACAGGATGAAGAAGGGACCCATCACGGAGAAGAAGGAGAACCTGGCGGACTTCATAGTTCTCCTGCCGGGAGGTGCTCTGAATGGTGCTCAGGGCTATGATCAGCAGCCAGATATAGTCTTCCTCCCTCCCTCCCTCCCTCCCTCCCCTGGGTTGGGCTGGGACAGAAGCTGGGCGGGTCACAGCCAGTCACTGCTGTTGGCACCTGGTCCAGATCGGTTTTTTCCCTGTGAAACTTAATTTCCAGGAAGCAGTAAGCAAAATTTTGTTTGTGTGTGTGTGTGTCTATTTCGTAGGAAGCTGACGTGGAGAAAGTTCCAGATGGGTGTTTTCTCTCTCTTCAAAATAAACATTGCAAGCCAAAGCATGCTTTCGAAGAGGCGTGTTTCTAAAAAAAGAGTATAATTTCTCTCTGAAGTCTCATCTGGATGGAACGGTGGAATCCTGCCTGCTTGAAACTCACTTGAGCAGGAGGCCCCCTCGGATTCTCCGGAGGTTGGGCAGCAGGGGAGGGGTAGGGGGAGGTAGCTACTGTCCTACCAGCAAGGGGTCTTCCTTGCCTTCTCTCCCTGTCCCCCACCCCCATGGCCACTGTCTGTCTGGGGGCAGACCAGCCCCTACCAAAGCACAAGGAGCAGGCTCCATCCTTCCTCACTCACTCACTTCTTCAGGCAGCACAGAGTTGAACTATGGGACTCACTGCTGTACAGGGAACAGGGACCATCCCAAACGGCTTTGAAAGACAAATTCATGGAAAAGACTACTGGTTTCCTGGGTCACACGCAGCCTCTCTTTCTTTTAGCTCACCAGCACTCATAGAATCATAGAATCAGAGAGTTGTGGAGTTGGAGGGGACCCCCGAGGGACATCTAGTCCACCCTCTGCAGGGCAGGACTCACAGCTAAAGCATCCCTGACAGATGGCCATCCAACCTCTCCTTCAAAAACCCCAGAGAAGGAGAGTTTGCCAGGGAGCCCTGTTCCACTCCTCTTGCCAGGAACAGTTTGGGAAATTACCTCTGGAGTCAAAACTTTCCTTCACCTGACAGAATCCCAACCACCTCTCTGCTTGCGGCACACTTCCTCTTGCGCCAGAGTTGCTACCAGCCAGCTCTTTCCCCTGGGGGCCACCCAGGCCAAGAGTGGGTCACCCACAAGCCCTTTGGGGCTATTTCTCAGCAGCAACAACAGCATTTGGACCCAGGGTCCTGGGGCTGTAACCGTGGACCTCACATTCTCTTGCATGATGCAAGTTGTGAAGTCAATGGGAAGGTCAGCCTTCAGGGCTTGTGGAGGCGCCAACAAGGCTGTTTTGAATAGCACCCTTTGTCCCAGACAGCAGGGACCCCCACCGAAGACACCACATCTGCTAAAAGCACTTTAGTAACTTCAAGGACAGTGTTCTCGAAGCTACTAGCATGAGTTTGGCCAAACTGCGAGATGCAGTGAAAGATAGGCGTGCCTGGCATGCTCTGGTCCATGGGGTCATGAAGAGTCGGACACGACTGAACGACTAAACAACAACAACAACTTCATGATCCCCTGGAATAGCTCAGTCAGTAGAGCGTGAGACTCTTAAACTCAGGGTTGTGGGTTCGAACCCCATGTTGGGCAAAAGATTCCTGCATTGCAGGAGGTTGGACTAGATGACCCTCGGGGTCCCTTCCAACAGTAGTTCTATGATTCCAGGACCCATCAGGGAGACATCAATTTACCCAGTGAGGTTTTTTCTACCCACCCAACTACTGTATTTTTCCATGTATAAGACGCCCCTTATTTTGGGGGACTCCAAATTAAGAAAACATAGCACTACCCGTGTACAAGATGAGCCCCAATTTTAAACCTAATGTTTTGGTAAAAAAAAACCCCTAGTCTTATACAGGTACAGTGGTACCTTGGGTTACAGACTCCGCTAACCCAGAAATAACGCTTCAGGTTAAGAACTTTGCTTCAGGATAAGAACAGAAATCGTGCTCTGGCGGTGCGGTGGCAGCGGGAGGCCCCATTAGCTAAAGTGGCGCTTCAGGTTAAGAACAGTTTCAGGTTAAGAACGGACCTCCGGAACGAATTAAGTTCTTAACCCGAGGTACCAGTGTACACAGAAAAATACGGTATTTTGTCTGTTTCCAGAGGCTATGCATCTGGCTTTTGAGCACAACCATTCCTGCCATAATAATTACTGTCATCTTTAAGGGGTTCACAGGACTCTCCAGCTTTCCCTGTGTAATCTGGAGAAATATCTGCTTGGCTGTGTGGCTTTCCGCTTGCTCAGTGTTGGAGATGTAGCAAGGACAATGCCTCCCTTAAGCATATGTTTGTACAGTGCTCCAATGCCTTGACTCCCAACCTTGCCCCTCCCTCTAAAGACCAGAAGTGGGCTTATCTGGGAGAGATGCTGCAGGGGGGGGGGGTGTTTCAAAGGCAACATTGGAAGAAGAGAAAGGCCCCTTTAGATTCCTCTATTGCTCCGCCATTCCTTGTGGGACGCAAGTCCTACAACCTCTGCCCGTTGAAATAGGACCCAGCCACCGTGGCCTGGTCTGAGCAAAGTCCCAGGGGCCAGCGACGGAGACCTGTGGGGGCTGCCTTCCCTCCTGCCTCCTTTCCTCACTGTCCAGAGCTCCTGCCTAGCAGCATAAGTGAGGTGAAAGAGGGTCATAGAATCATAGAACTGTAGATTTGGAAGTCCGTATAGTTAAAGCGATGGTTTTCCCAGTAGGAGGCAGTGAGAGATTTCACTTTCTTGGGTTCCACGATCACTGCAGATGGTGACAGCAGTCACGAAATTAAAAGACGCCTGCTTCTTGGGAGAAAAGCAATGACGAACCTAGACAGCATCTTAAAAAGCAAAGACATCACCTTGCCGACAAAGGTCCGTATAGTTAAAGCTATGGTTTTCCCAGTAGTAATGTACGGAAGTGAGAGCTGGACCCTCAAGAAGGCTGATCGCCGAAGAATTGATGCTTTTGAATTCTGGTGCTGGAGGAGACTCTTGAGAGTCCCATGGACTGCAAGAAGATCAAACCTATCCATTCTGAAGGAAATCAGCCCTGAGTGCTCACTGGAAGGACAGATCCTGAAGTTGAGGCTCCAGTACTTTGGCCACCTCATGAGAAGAGAAGAGTCCCTGGAAAAGACCCTGATGTTGGGAAAGATGGAGGGCACAAGGAGAAGGGGACGACAGAGGATGAGATGGATGGACAGTGTTCTCGAAGCTACTAACATGAGTCTGACCAAACTGCGAGAGGCAGGGAAGGATAGGCGTGCCTGGCGTGCTCTGGTCCGTGGGGTCACGAAGACTCAGACACGACTGAACGACTGAACAACAACAAAAGAGTTGGAAGGGACCCTGTGGGCCATCAAGTCCAACCCCCCTGCAATGCAGGAATATGCAATGAAGGACCCCCTCCTCCTTGAGCTCAGGAACAACAGCACCTTAATCCTTCCGCTGTGACTTTGGGGAAGAAGCCTCCGCCTGCTCGGAGATTGGCTCTGGGGAAATCCCCTTTCCACCTCCTCCACCATCTGACTCAGACAAAATCCCTTTCCTCCTAAGTAGCACCTTTTGGGCCAAGAAGGATTAGTGAGGTGTCTGCGGCTTCTATGTCATCACCACTCTTTACAAAGGCACTGATTCATGAGCAAAGCCCAGCAGAGTGGAGAGCTGTGCCCTTGGCTGGGTTGGGGCTCTGGAGGAGTGTCCGTTCTGCCCCACTTTGCAGTGATCTAGGCTCTGGTTTAGATGAGGCACCTTGAACCCTGCACGGCCCACTTTTACAGAACTGGGTTTGGCAGCGCAAGGTCTCTCAGAGCTATCAATTCTCAACCCATTTCTATGCTGTTTGGAGGGATTTCATTTCTTACATATCAAATTCAGATACGCAAAACTCCCAGCAAATTGGCCCCCTTGAAGTTGCTGGACTCCATCTCCCCTCATTGCCAGGAGCCAGCCTGGCCCAAAGGTCGGGGCTCATGAAAACAGGATTGTAGAGTTTGAAAGGGACCCCAAGGGCCATCTAGCCCAACCCCCGCAAAGTGGGGTGGTGGTGTTGGGATTTGTGGTCCACCCACACCCAGAGGCCCCCGCCATCTGCTCCCCTCAACCTCCCCCCCCCATCACCCCTCCCAGAGTCTGGGTCAGGTCCCCACTGCAGACGACGCTCAGCTCCAGTCCTTTGCTCTTTATTGACGTGTTGAGTGCTATAAATAGAGCGTCACAGGCTTGGGGGTCAGTGGGCACCCCCAAAGCGGAGCCGAAATGAGTCTCTGAGCTGTGTTGGAGCAGCAGGCTGGAACAGGGCTGGAGGGGTGGGGGCAGCTCAAAAGGCGAGGCTTGGTGGCTGGAGCAGAGGCAAGAGGGGGCCGGCTTGGCGGGTGGCAGTGGCCCTCAACTTTGCAGGAATGTATTGAGTCGCTTTACTGCAATTCCTTCCTCACCTTCAGGAGCTCTGTAGGGGGAGACGGAAGACGGGTCAGTCCTGAAGCAGGATGGGGCCAAGGAGCACTGACTCCACACACCACAGTCAGCACACCCCCCACCCTCTCCTGCCTGACCCACTCACCGTCAAAGTCGATCCGGCCATCATTGTTTTTGTCGAAGTCCTTCATGAGCTCCTCAATCTCGTCTTCAGTGACAGACTCTCCAGATGACCGTAAAAACTCAGCCAGCTCCTCTGTGTCCAGGAAGCCATCGGCATTCCTGTTTTTGGGTCAGGGGGAGGAGAAGTGTTGTGGGAGGCAGCACTGAGCTCCTGATTTAAACCCATCACTGCAGTCTGATCAGAGCCAGGTCTGGGCACCCCAGTTTAAGAAGGCTGGAGGGGGTGGAGTTGACCCTGACCTGCACCTTTCACAGTTGCTAAGGAGGGCCACACTTCACTCAGCCAAGTCTTCTGCCTTTGCAGGGGCACCTCCTGTGCCTGGCATTTGCTCCTCTTTCCTCAAAAGCTGCCAGTGTTTGCCGGGAGGTGAAAAAGAAAACAGGACAGAATTACCCTCCCAGGAACAGAAGAGGCAGCTTCTGTGACAACTGCAGATCACTCTCCATTGGGGCTGTGGATGGGAATGCCAGCTGAAGACAGAGCAGGTGGGGAAATCTCCCCTCTACGGTGCTCCAGCTTGGATGGTTGGCGGTGGAGGAGGTAATATTCTCCTTTGTCTAAATGCAGGCGGGGACAACAAAGGGTGGCCCACCCCTTCCTGGTTTGCAATCCTGACCAGGGGAACTCTCCCAGTCTGATCCACGTCAACAGACCCAGAGTCCCACAGACAGAACTTCTTTACTGACTGCATCTGTAGTCCACCTTTCTCCTCCAAGGAGCTCCAGGTGGCCTACGTTGATCTCCTGCTCTTCATCCCCACAACCACCCTGTGAGGTAGGTCAGGCTGAGAGGCAGTGACAGGCCCCAGGGAGCTTCACAGCAGAGTTGGGGGAGGATTTGAACCCTGGTCTCTCGGGTCCTCATCCAACACTCTAACCACTATACCACACCACATTTGTTTTGACAATAAGGGTCGTTTGACGGTGGAGCGGACTCTCCTTCGCTGGAGGCTTTTGTCCAGAGGTCGGGTGGCCACCTGCCAGGGATGCCTTAGCTGCGATTCCTGCGCTGCAGGGGGTTAGACTAGAGGACCTTTGGGGGATCCCTTCCAGTTCTATAGTTCTGTGACTCAATGCCAGTGCAGCTGCCATAAGGAGCTTTGAATGGGGGTGATCTGAGCATTGCCCCAGCTGTTCAGCCTTTTAAAAAGCCCTTCTCCAGGCAGGAGGGGTTTCTGCTGCCCCCCCCATCTCGGCCTCACCTGTCAAAGATGCGGAAGCACTCGGCCAGCTCCTCCTCGCTTGCTAACTCGTCGCTGAAGAACACGGCCAGCTCGTCCTCGCTTTCTCCATAGGCATCCTCGAAGTCGAAGGATCTGCTGCCTGCAGGGAGGGTCCCGGGGACAAGGGTGAGGGTTGCCCCCTCCAGCTCCCTCTCAGCCTCCCTTCACCCCCCCTCAGATGCAGTCCCTCCTCACCATCCACGTCCACCTCCTCTATGAACACGTCCAGCTCCTCTTTGGTGGGTGTCTGGCCCAGCACCCTGATGATGATGATAAACTTTTATTTATATCCCGCCCTCCCCAGCCGAAGTCGGGCTCAGGGCGGCTAACATCAGATATATAACACTGGTATAAAATCAAACAATAATTAAATTACCTCCTAAAAACAGGTCAAAATCAAATTAAAGTCTAATTAGATGGCTTTCCGCAGGGTTAGGGTTGGGAACAGTAATTGCTCATTACCATCATCAAGACTACCAGCTAGACCGGAACAGGACGACGACGACGTTGATTTATTGGGAGCAGCAGCACCGATACCTGACAAAGAGTAAAGATGGCGTTAAGACTCTTGACGTGGAACGTAAGAGGCCTTAAATCAAAGGCCAAGAGGAACCGGGTAAACCATATACTGATCAAACAGAATCTGGATGTAATTTGTCTACAAGAGACTCATGTAATGAGAACACACAGAAGAGTACTACAGAATAAAAAAATAGGACAAGATTTTATCTCATCAGACAAAGTAAAAAAGAGAGGAGTGGTGATATATACAAAGGAAAGGTACAATCCAAAATTACTTTTTAAAGACAATGAAGGAAGATATGTGGCAATAGAAATGAATGTGCAAGGAGAAAAATTTCTAATTCTGGGAATCTACGCACCAAATGATGCTAAAGTGGAATTCTATAAAAGAATCCACGATATTTTATTGGACTATTTGGACTACAAAATTATCTGTATGGGAGATCTGAATGGTGTGGTCTCCACATTAATGGATAGGTCACAAAGAACCAAGTTTTCGAATGAAGGAAGATTACCAAAATCCTTTTTTGAGATGACAGATAACTTGGACTTAATGGATTCATGGAGACTGCGCAATCCTCTGGAAAGGGAGGCAACTTTCTTTTCAGAGGCGGTGTCAGCATGGAGTAGGTTCGACTATATTTGGATTACAAAGGATTTGGTACCAAGAATCACTAAGGTACAGATAGATCCAAAAACTTTTTTTTTTTAACAGAATTTATTGACATTTTCATAATATAACACAAACCCAACCCCACACCTACAAATACCAAAACAAATACAAATACACATAATGTCAGGATTCTTCTTCTTATCTATATACCTTACAAAAAAAAAATTCTAGTTCTGAATCTTGACGCTTGACTTCCCCCGCCTATACACCTTCGGTTTTAAATCAATATACTATTTCCTTAACAACTTTTCTCTATAAAAAATTTAACTTTACTTAAAAAGAAAAAACACAATTGTCTTAATCTTTGCATTATAACCTAAATCTTAACCAAATATTCTTATAGCTAAACTTATTTCTTCTATCCTTTATCATGCTGCTTTTAACTTAAAATTCAATATCTCCTTACTTATTTAAAATAAACTTGTAATTAACAGACTTCACACTCCGATTTCGGATACCATGGCAGACCATTCAGATTATACATTTATTACTTCAACCCACTCCCCTTCTGTCCATTGTCTTTTTCTGTCTTTCACCAGAACCGGATCTCCAATTATCTTCTTCTGGATGTCCACAGATCCAGGCTGCATTCACAACAAACCTTGCATCGAGCTTCAGGATATTCATCCCCTCCATTCTGGGTTTCTCCATTTCTTTGTGCCATACTTCTTCTTCTTGTAGAAATCTTAATTCTATGTCCCTTGCCTCCGAGCTGCCACCTCGGAGTCTGGATATTGTAAATTTTCCCGTTCCAGGGCTGCCACCCCCAGAAACCGGCCCCCCTTCCATTCGGAGTTGCCCAGCCATCTCAGACCATCCTTCAAGCACCTCTCCCAGCTCTTTGCAAAAGTTTGTTTCCATTGTGTAGAACTTTTGAAAAGCCTCTTCTGTGGAAAATAAGTTCTTTCCATTTACAATTCCACTCAAGACTTGTAGTTTTCGATTAAGCAGTTCCAGTTGAAAGACAGTGAGCATTTCCTCCTCCTCCAAATCAAAGTTCAATATCAGCGCGAGCGCAAAGTCCAGCATCTTGGGGGGAAGGGTGGGTATCAAGTTTCAATTCCTGTCTCTTCCTTCCTTTGTTTCAGTTTTTTCCCACGAAAGTCCAAGTCGCCGCCATTTCTCCGATGCCGGAGTATAAAGACCAAAACTTCAAATGGAGATATTTTTTCCCCAGTTAACCCCCGAAGGGAAATCTCAACAGTCTCAGTTTTCAATTTCCAGATACTTTCTGTCAATTAGTGTAGCAGCAGTCACTTAAAGAGTTAATTCCTTTCATCTGCCGAAGGGAGGGAGGCGGGCTGCCTTTCTTCTTTCCCCCAGATCGTTCCAGAAATACAAAGAGTCAATCAATTACTCACCGCCTCTGGGTTCTTTTCACTCACTAAAGACAGGTAGAACTTAGACGCTCATCACAGGCTTTGTCGCCGCATTTACATCCCGGTTGGGGCATGTCCCCTATAGCCCGGCTCCGTCGCCCCTTCACCCCCACTCCCCCTTTACAGGGGGAGCGGGGGAAGGGTTCGGAGCCACAACGGGCACAGCCGGGGAGCCCAGGGAGCGGGACGCTCTTCCCGCACCCCAACCGGAGCCCCGCTTTGCGGTAGCGGGGCTCCTAACCCCCAGGATGGACTGGGTGCTTCGCAGCCGAAGCAACCCACGACCACCCGCAATGGCGTCAGCCGCCGGAAGTCGATAGATCCAGAAACTTGTTCGGATCATAACTCAGTTCAATTGGAATTAAAATTAACTTTGCAAGGCTCATTCAGATGGAAGATGAATGATTCGCTTCTAAGAAATGAAAAAAATATTGAAAAGGCCCAAAGAACCCTAAAAGACTATTTTGAAATTAATTTGAAAATGAATTTGGAAAAGAGGGTGATTTGGGACACAAGCAAAGTGGTAATGAGAGGTTTTCTGATTCAGCAAAATGCAATTAGAAGGAAAGAGCAAAATGAGAAGAAAGAAAAATGTTTGGCAAAGATTAAGGAAAAGGAGGAAAAATTGAGATGCAAACCAAAAGATCAACAGATACAAAAAGAAATCAAAGTGTTACAAGTACAGTTTTCAAATTTGATAAACCAGGAAATAGAGTGGAAAATTAAATGGCTGAGACAGAGAACCTTTGAATCGGCAAATAAGTGTGGGAAGCTATTGTCTTGGCAACTGAAGAAGCGTCAGAAACAGAACACTATTACAAGTCTAATGGATGATGGAAAAAGCATTGAAGATCCTAAGGACATTAGGAAATGTTTCCAGAAATTTTATAAGCAATTATATAAGAGAGAAAAACAGGACAGTGATTTGATCCAACAGTTTTTGGAGAAAAATGGAATGCGTAAGATACCAGAGGAGAAAAAAACTATGCTCAATCTCCCTATTACAAAGCAAGAGATAGAAGAAGCAATTAAAGTTATGCAATTGGATAAGGCTCCAGGACCGGATGGCTTAACAGCGAAATACTATAAAGTTTTAAAAGACTGGATGATTCAACCAATGATGGAAGTATGCATTGAAATATTACAGGGGAGGAGGGCACCAGAGTCTTGGAAGTACCAAAGCCGGATACAGAAAAAAACACAAGTCAAAAATTACCGACCAATCTCCTTATTGAATGTGGATTATAGAATATTTGCAAATATTTTGGCCAAGAGACTGAAGGGCGTGTTGAAGGAGTACATTCACAATGATCAAGCAGGTTTTTTGCCGGAGAGGCACCTGAATGGAAATATAAGGAATATAGTGGATGTGCTAGAAAGATTGGAAAAGAGAAGCAACACAAGAGCCATTTTGATGTTTGTTGACGCGGAGAAGGCCTTTGACAACATTTCTTGGAACTTTATGAAACAAAACTTTTATAAAATGGAGATGGGAGGTAATTTTATGAACGGAATAAGTGCAATATATCAAAAGCAAAAAGCAAAAATTATTGTTAACAATGTGGTTTCAGAGGAAATAAGAATTGAGAAGGGAACAAGACAGGGGTGCCCTCTATCCCCATTACTTTTCATTTCGGTCCTGGAAGTCCTACTACCGTATATACGTGAGTATAAGCCGACGCAAATATAAGCCGAGGCACCTAATTTGACCACAAAAAACTGGGAAAACTTATTGACTTTAGCATAAGCCGAGGGTGGGAAATGCAGCAGCTACTGGTAAATTTCAAAAATAAAAATAAATAAAATTACGTTAATTGAGGCATCAGTAGGTTAAATGTTTTTGAATATTTATTTCTAAGAAAAACAGTAAGCAAAAACTTTAGCTCAATCAGCAACCAAGCTACGGTAAATCACAAGAGTTAAAATCCTTCAAAACTGGATTCCTCCTCCTCATCTGTATCCCCAAACAGAGCTTCAGGGGCTCACACTTGGCACCCCAAATATCAGAACATCAGCAGGACTGGGGCCCAAAAGCCCCTCTCTCCTTCTGCACTTCCTTCCAGCAACTGAGATTCAGCAGCATCGCTGGGGAGACAAGAGTTCAGCCCTCACAACTGAAGCTGAGCAGAGCCTCTCCTCCTCCCTGCACTGGTCCCAGCCTTGCCTCCTGGGGCAAGGAGTTCCATAGGCTTGACTCTGCACCACAGGAATAAGCGCTTTCTTTTATTTGCCCCCTCCCTTCTTCCAATAGTTAGGCTTTCCTTTTTATTTCTTTGGTGTATTTTATGTCCAATATTTCCATCCCCCTACAACCTCTATCAATAAATGGGACTGATTCCTGAATCTGAGGGGGTTTATTTTCAGGCCCTTTTCTTCCCTCCCCAAAGACCCCTCCCTTCCCAAACAGCCAAGCGGTGAATGGATCCAAAGGAAGATAAGAGTTGCAGAGCTCCTGTGACCTTGCATCCTCCTGGGCTTTGCAGAGAGGAGGGGGGCAAGAGGCTCTGTTCCTTGACTTGGGGGTCCTCCATGCACCCTCCCCTTCATCCCAGGGACCCCCCTCTTCTTCCCAATGGACCCTTTGCAAGATGAGCAGAGACTCACTGGATTCAGGAGGCGCCAGGGATGCAGCACATGCAGAAGAGAGAGACAAAGGCCCCCTCCTCCTTTTGTAGGTGGGCTTGGTATTTCCTGACCTCTCTAGGAATCCCACTCAATCCTTTTTAACCCTTGGCAAGCCAGTGCCCCCAGCTCCCTCCCCCGCTGTGCTGCGGAGCGCTGCACAATGCTTTCCCCTCTGTCAGTTGTGGGGGGGGGGGGAGAGAAGTGGAGAGAAGCTCTTTCCTGCAAAAGGCACAGGAGGGGGAACGGAGAAGACGCTTCTCAGGTCCCCTGTGCCTTTCCCGGTGGCGTGGGGGGGAGAGGGAAGCAGATAGAAGCTCTTTCTCTCCGCTTTTCCTTCCCCACCGCCCGCCTCACTTGAGCATAAACCGAAGGCGGTTTTTTCAGCCCAAAAATGGGCTGAAAAAGTTGGTTTATGCTCAAGTATATACGGTAAATATGATTAGGCAAAATGAAGACATTAAAGGAATAAGAGTGGGAGAAAGAGAATATAAAGTGAGAGCGTTTGCGGATGACTTGGTTTTAACCCTACAGGATCCAGAAAACAGTGCAGTGTGTGCACTGGAAACAATTCAACATTTTGGGCAGGTCGCAGGTTTCAAGCTAAATAAGACTAAAACCAAAGTTTTAACCAAAAATATGAGTAAAGAAGAGAGCACAAGACTGGAATTACAAACAGGGCTTAGCTTTGTGAAGAAAGTAAAATACTTGGGTGTTAATATGACTGAAAATAATTTAAACCTATATAGAGACAACTATGAGAAAGTGTGGAATGAGATAAAGAGAGATTTAGAAATGTGGACTAGATTGAAATTGTCATTATTAGGTAGAATTTCTGCGATAAAGATGAATGTTTTGCCAAAAATGTTATTCTTGTTTCAGTCGTTGCTAATTATAGATAAGATGGAGTGTTTTAAAAGATGGCAGAAAGATCTAACGAAATTTATCTGGCAGGGAAAGAAACCCAGGATTAAATACAAAATTTTAATAGATGTTATTGGGGTGGCATACACAAGATGAGTTGGTGAAATCGGCAATGATTGACTGGGCAAAAGACTTAGGGCACATTATGATGGAGGATTGGGAGAGACTGTGGAATCAAAATATTAAATTCACGGCGTGCAGCTTACTAAGGGAGAACTTTATGAAGATGATTTACAGGTGGTATTTGACCCCTGTTAAATTGGCAAAAATGCATCATGGTTTAAGTAATAAGTGTTGGAGATGTAAGCAATCTGAAGGAACTTTTTTTCATATGTGGTGGGTGTGCTCTAAAGTGAAGGACTTTTGGGAAAAGGTTTATAATGAATTGAAAAAAATTCTTAGATATACCTTTAAGAAAAAGCCTGAAGCCTTTTTGTTAGGCATTCTAGGTAAAGACATTTTGAAATGTGATAGAAATTTAGTGTTGTATGCCACAACAGCAGCAAGAGTTGTAATAGCAAGGAACTGGAAATTGGAAGAGCTACCTACTATTGAACAATGGCAGATGAAGATGTTGGAGTATATGGAGCCGGCAGAGATGACCGGGAGAATCCGTAATCAGAGAGACGACGCGGTGGAGAAAGAATGGGGAAAATTTAAATTGTATCTAAAAAAGTATTGTAATATTTAAAATTAAATTTTTGTTTGTAAAAGAAGGATAGGCTGTCAAATGTACAATTCGAAGTAAATAATGAGAATTCTAGGAAATTATAGATTATAGAAATAGATTTGGAATTTGTTCTAGATATAAATAGTTTTAGATTTAAATTGTTTTAATTTAAAGATTGAATAGTATTTATAAAATATGTGAGAAACTTAAATTTGGAAGTTACGTAAAATATTCTTAAGGGACGCAAATAAGGGGAAATAGGAGGAAGTCCGTAAAAGATGATAAGAAAATGGAGATTTTTAGTATGATGATGCATTTTTTGTGGTTATTTTTGGATGTTTTTGTATTTTGTTTTTTGTTTTTCTTTGTTGAGTGTGTATTTGTTGTTGGTTTTTTTTGGAAAATACAATAAATATTATTTGAAAAAAAAGGTAATTGCTCATTATGATGGTGCCCTACTCCTTGGCGCTGATGTCTTCACTACCATCAGCATCAAACAACAACAACAACAACAACAACAATTTATTACTTATACCCCGCCCATCTGGCTGGGTTTCCCCAGCCACTCTGGGCGGCTTCCAACAGGAGATTAAAAATACATTAAAACATCAGTCATTAAAAAACTTCCCTAAACAGGGCTGCCTTCAGATGTCTTCTAAACATCAGATAGCTGTTTATTCCTTTGACATCTGATGGGAGGGCAGTCCACAGGGCAGGAGCCACCACCAAGAAGGCCCTCTGCCTGGTTCCCTGTAACTTGGCTTCTTGCAGGGAGGGAACCACCAGAAGGCCCTCGGCACTGGACTTCAGTGTCCGGGCTGAACGATGGAGGTGGAGACGTTCCACTTTGTTCTCAACTTGACCACCAGATCTCTCGAATGGGAAGCCTCTGAGCAGGACCTGGGAGCCACACTGACTGTCCTTACTTGTGCTCCCAGAAACTGGTATTTAGAGGCATTTACGGCCTCGGACGCTGGGGGCAGAGCCGAGCCATCGTGCCTAGGAGCCATTGATAGCCTTCTCCTCGCCCGTGAATTTGCCCATTCCACTTTTAAAGGTTGGTGGCCATCAGTTCCTCCTGTGGCAGTGAGTTCCATGGATCAAATATGCATTGAGTGAAGGAGTATTATCCACCCTGAATGGAGCCTCTGTGTAGTCTTCCCAGAGGACTCTGAGCAGTGTGAGTTTCTCTTCAAGCTTCATGTTTAAGCACCCTGGATCTCATTCTCCTCCCTACTAGGAAATTTGATGCTCCTCTGCCAACCTGCAGGGCAGCCACATGGCACCATTAGAAAAGCAAGGATTTTGCATGCACTCTCCCAAGCCCACAGCAAAGCAAGAAAACCCGTTGTTTTAATAATACAAAAGGAGACCCCTCTTTTCTGCTCTGCCCCCCCCCCCCCCGAGCTGAAGAGGGTGGTGGATGCACAACATTCTTCCATTATATTTTGCTAGAATATGGAAGCCCCACGCTCCCCCAAATACTTTCAAAGCATCTTTATTCTGAGGTTGATAGTGCAGGATCTGGGCATCGGTGCAGGATCTGGGCATCTGCTCCAAAGGGTTTGACATCGTCTGCTATGCCTGAATGTGGGCTGGGACTTGGTTTCTTCTAATTTGGAAGCTGCATTGGATTTCAGCACCTAAGCACCCCCTAACCCAAGCTCTGCCACCTTCAGCCTTTCAAAGGCTGCATGAACCATCGCTTGGCTTCCTGAACCTTCCCTTTCCCCCACAAGACATGGCATGCAGGCACTTGGATGCAGGCTCCTTCGGAAGTAAGAGAGTGCTGGAGTCGGCTTCTCTCTTCCAGGAGGCTAAAGCCCATCAGATACTGTCCTTCAGAGGTCCTACCACCACCAACTGCAGCACCCTCCACCTCCCTCTGCTCAGAGATGAGGTGAGGTTTTCAGGGGCTAGTTTGGTTTTCGCTGGAGCCCTGAGGTCCACTGGCTGAAGCCAGGTGCACAGCAGCCGCACAGGGCAGGGGTGTCTACTTAGAATCCCATCCGTGAAGAAGGCAGGGAATAAATACCCTAAACTGACTGCCCGACTCCATGCCTTCCTGATTCTTTGCCCCTCCAAGCAATCCCCAAACTTACATAGCATGGATGGCAGCAGAGCCCAGAGGATGAGCCAGGGACCCATCACAAAGAAGAAGGAGAACCTGGTGGACGTCATGCTGGGAGGGGGCTCTGAATGGTGCTCAAGGCTCTGATTGGCAGCCATATATCCTCTTCCCTCTCCCCCGCCTCTCCTGGGTTGGGCTGGGACAGAAGCCAAGCAGATTTGAGTGTGTGGGTGCAGCTGGATCCTGGTCCAGATAATTTCCCCGTGACAATCAATCAAAAATAACACAAGAATCACCTGCTGGATCTAGCCAATTGCCATCCACTCCAGCATCCTCTTAGTGTCCGAACCCAAAGAGTACTCATTAATGGTTTCTCGTCATCCTGGAAAAAATGGCAAGCTGCAGGGTTCTGTCCTGTGCTCCTTGTTGTTTAATGTCTTTATAAATGACTTGGATGAGGATGCTCATCAAATTTGACTTGGAGGTGATGCTCATCAAATTTGCAGATGACACCAAACTCGAAGGGGTAGCTAATGCCACAGAAGACAGAATCAGAATTCAATATTACCTTAACAGATTGGAGAACTGGGTGCAAGCTAACAAAATGGATTTCAACAGGCAGGAAGGACCAGATGCACAAATAGAAGATGGGGGACACCTGACTTACGGGCAGTGCACATGAAAAGGATCCCGGGGTCTTGGTGGACCACAAGCTACAGTTAGAACTGGATATAGAATAATTGATGTGTTCAAAATTGGGAAAGGAGTACGACAAGGCTGTATATTGTCCCCCTGCTTATTTAAATTATGTGCAGAATTCATCATGCGAAAGGCTGGACTGGATGAATCCCAAGCCGGAATTAAGATTGCCGGAAGAAATATCAACAACCTCAGATATGCTGATGAGACAACCTTGATGGCAGAAAGTGAGGAGGAATTAAAGAAACTTTTAATGAGGGTGAAAGAGGAGAGCGCAAAATATGGTCTCAAACTCAACAACAGCAAAAAACACCCTAAGATCATGGCCACTGGTCCTATCACCTCCTGGCAAATAGAAGGGGAAGAAATGGAGGCAGTGAGATATTTTTACTTTCTTGGGATCCATGATCACTGCAGATGGTGACAGCAGTCATGAAATTAAAAGACGCCTGCTTCTTGGGAGAAAAGCAATGACAAACCTAGACAGCATCTTAAAAAGCAAAGACATCACTTTGCCGACAAAGGTCCGTATAGTTAAAGCTATGGTTTTCCCAGTAGTAATGTATGGAAGTGAGAACCTATCCATTCTGAAGGAAATCAGCCCTGAGTGCTCATTGGAAAAGACCCTGATGTTGGGACAGTTGGAGGGCACAAGGAGAAGGGGAAGACAGAGGACGAGATGGTTGGACAGTCACCATCTTTCTTCATTGTAGATTCTGTTGCCACAAACACATCTGTCAGGGTTGTCATTTGTTTGTCACTTTTACTCCACAGAAGGGAATGATTCATCAAGCAATGAGGTCAAACGATCTCCAGTGAAGCCATTGGAACAGTCGTGCTTCAGAGCTTGGATGCATTAATTCGTAATGTTCTTTCTGTTCCAGGTTCTGCAGATAATCTACTGAGCGTCTCGTAGCTGACTGAACAGGACATTAATGTTTCCTTCAGGAAGAGGACATGCACCATCACCAAGAACAATGATTACGTTTTGCAGGCTGATTATGTGAATGGTTTATTCTTGTTGACCTATGATGATTCTGTTGCTGTTGTGCAGGATGAAACTTGTGTTGTGAATACTAACAAGGTTTTACATACAGGTTGGTTACATGACTATCTAGCAAATGGGTCTTCAAGGTGAAGACAGACCAAAATGGCAAAGTAGTAAGACTCAAAGCCAGATTGGTTGCCAGAGGTTTCTCACAGGTACCAGGAGAAGACTATCATGAGACCTCCTCACACACCATGAAATATGAGTGCATTAGACTGAGATTCACTAGTCAGAAGTCTGGAGGTCTTGAGATATTTGCTTATGCAAGTTTTGGAAGCGACACCACAGATAGCAAAAGCACTTCTGGAGTTTGCTACATGTACAACCAGAGTCTGTTTGACTGGTCGTGCAAGAAGCAAACAACAGTGTGCCTAGGTTCTTGTGAAGCTCTGTCATATTCACTTATAGATTGTGAATGGTTGTTGCAATTGTGTAAAGACATCCTGTAAAGTGTCCGATACAGGTTTATAACTTCTAAAAGTTGTAAGCAAAGCACAAAGCACTTGCAGTTGAAATTACAACGTGCTAGAGAATGTGTACAGAATGGACTCGTAACAGTGTCCTACATGCCAGGTAATGAGATTCCTGCTGATTTGTTGTCCAAGGTTGTTCCCAGGGAACAACACTGTACCTGTGTACAGAGACTGGGTTTGTACTAACACACTGCCCAATGATGTTTATAGAAAGGGGGAGGATGTTGGTTTCTATATCCTCTCACTGTGCAGTCACATAGTCACAAGACTATGTTTATACATTCCAGCACAGATTGTTGGAAACACGGGGAACGGATGTTTTGCTGTAACTGTTGTTGTTGTTGTTGTTGTTGTTGATGATGATGATGCTTTTTACTCTTTCTTAGTTAGTAATAAAAGTAGCTAGTAGTACTCTACATATCTGCCTCATTCCCCATTATTTGGACTCTGCATGATTTATGAGAACGTGCCTGGTGTCCACGGCAAGGCACGGGTGGTTAAACATTGGAGACACTGCTTTGGAAAGGGTTGCCCTTTCAGGGCTCTGCCAGCACCGGCGATCTCCGGCATTGAATGTGTTGGTCTCGTGTGGGGCACCAAGGAGAGCTTGGCTGTCTGGCTGGTTTACTGACCACCCAGCGCACCAGCAGCCACCCTATCAGACCTGTTGGAGGTGGCGGCGGGCTGGGCCTTGGAGTTCCCAAACCTATTGGTCTTGGGAGACTTCAACGTCCATGCCCATGCGGCTCCGTCCTCACAGGCTCTGGACCTAGTGACTTCCACGACAACACTAGGACTCTCCCAGTTTGTTTTGGGCCCCACTCATCAAGCAGGCCACAAGCTGGACTTGATCTTTGGTGCTGGCATAGATGTGATAATGCTTCCCTCTGTGGAAGTGCCATGGTCTGATCACTACACTCTGAAAGCCGAGATTGACTTCCTGCTCCTCCCCTGCTTCGGTGGCGAGCCTATTTGGGCTCGCCCGTGAAGGCTGATGGATCCTGATAGATTCCGTCAGGCCTTGTGGGACCCTGTTCCCCCTGGTGACTCATTAGATGACCTTGTCAAAGACTGGAACAACCGACTCTTGGTGGCCATCGATGAGATTGCACCTAAGCGCCCTCTGCGACCCCACTGAAACCGAGCCCCTTGGTTTACCGAGGAGCTACAGAAAATTAAGTGGGACCTCAGACGGCTAGAGAGAGTATGGCGACAGACTCGCGACGGAGCTTCAAGAACATCTTATAGGATGCTTATGAAAGCCTATGAGATGGCACTGAAAGCTGCTAAGAAATCTTACTTCGCAGCTACCGTTGCATCCCTAGCTCTCGCCTGGCACAGCTCTTTAGAATAATCAGATCCTTAACGTCCCTAAGGGGACAACCAAATTTAAACACACATAGCTGTGAGGCATTTGCGAGCTTTTTTGCGGAGAAAGTCCATGACCTTCCTCCCAATTTGGATACAGTAATGGACCTGAAGGCCCCTCGACTGTCTTCAGGTCCAGTGTTGGACCATTTTGATGGGATACTCTCCCCTGATGTGGACAGACTCCTCTGAGCCAGTAGGCCCACCACTTGCCTCCTCGACCTGTGCCCGTCTTGGCTGATTAGAGTGTGCCAAGACGTCGTGCTGGCCCCTCTGGTTGAAATCATCAATTTGTCCCTTGACGCGGGGACATTCCCAGAGGAGTTGAAGGAAGCAGTGGTGTGTCCACTCTTAAAGAAAACTTCATCAGATCCTTTAGATCTAGCCAATTACCGCCCAGTTTCAAATCTCCCATATCTGGGTAAGGTAACTGAGAGAGCGGTTGCTGAACAGCTTGGTAGGTTTCTGGAGGAAACATCAACTCTAGATCATAGCTGTCAACCCTCCCTGCTGTTCCCCACTGCTATATACATAGCTGTCAACCCTCCCTACTGTTTCCCAATGCTATAATAAGGGAATTTCCCACAAAAAAGGGAAAGGTTGACAGCTATGCTCTAGATCCATTTCAGTCCGACTTCCGTCCTGGTTTTGAGACCGAGACGGCTTTGGTTGCCCTAATGGATGATCTCCATAGACAACTGGATCGAGGTGGGTTGGGACTGCTGATTCTTTTAGATCTGTCAGCAGCCTTTGACATGGTCGATTATGATCTTTTGGACCACCGCCTTGCCGATGCGGGGATTCAGGGCACAGCCCAACTATGGCTG
Organism: Lacerta agilis; assembly: GCF_009819535.1. Classification (NCBI taxonomy): domain Eukaryota; kingdom Metazoa; phylum Chordata; class Lepidosauria; order Squamata; family Lacertidae; genus Lacerta; species Lacerta agilis. The sequence goes on along the minus strand of NC_046317.1, from coordinate 94,454,542 downwards.
CGCTCTTTCCTCTCCGGTTGGGGACAGAGGGTGGCGCTAGGGAGGCAGATGTCTTTGCATCACTCCTTGGTGTATGGAGTGCCGCCGGGCACAATCCTCTCCCTAGTGCTCTTCAACATCTTTATGCGCCCCCTCGCCCAGATTGTCCGGAGATTTGGGCTGGGTTGTCACCAATATGCTGATGACACCCAGCTCTATCTGCTGGTGGACGGCCACTCCAACTCAGCCCCGGACACGCTGACCAGATGCTTGGAAGCTGTGGCTGGATGGCTTTGCGGGAGCCAACTGAAATTAAATCCCTTGAACACAGAGGTCCTCTGGCTGGGTTGGGATGGTATAGGGTGGGCAGACCAACTCCCTTCTCTTGCGGGGGCTCAATTAGTCCCTGCGCCTTCCATTAAGAGTTTGGGTGTAATCCTAGATGCCTCTCTTTCCATGGAGGTGCAGGTTACAGCAACAGTTAAGGCGACATTTTTCCATCTGCGCCGTATCAAGCAGTTGGTCCCCTACCTTTCCCGCCCTGACCTGACCACAGTGATCCACGCAACAGTCACCTCCAGGCTTGACTACTGTAACTCGCTCTACGCGGGGCTGCCTTTGAGAATGTCCCAGAAACTCCAGCGGGTGCAGAACGCTGCAGCGAGGCTCCTCACGGGGACCTTGCCATGGGAGCATATTCATCCAGTGCTTTACCAGCTGCACTGGCTCCCGGTGGAGTACTGGGTCAGGTTTAAGGTGCTGGTTCTGACTTTTAAAGCCCTATGTGGCTTAGGACCCTCATACTTACGGGACCGCCTCTCCTGGTATGCCCCACAGAGGATCTTAAGGTCCACAAATAACAATAGCTTAAGTGTCCTGGGCCCCAAAGAAGCCAGATTATCCTCCACAAGGGCCAGGGCTTTTTCAGTGCTGGCTCCGACCTGGTGGAATACTCTGTCCCACCAGACTAGGGACCTGCGGGACCTGACCTCCTTCCACAGGGCCTGTAAGACAGAGTTATTCCGCCTGGCCTTCAATCTAGCCTGATCCCCTATTCCTATTCCTTTTCCTCTTCCCTTTTTTTCTGAAGAAACCCTTCTGGATTCCCACATTAAAATTCCTCCCTGATGATCCCACTGATGTTTGTTTTTATGCTGTTTTTTTCGCTGTTTTTATGTTGTCTTAATCATTGTCTTATATTTGTTGTCAGCCGCCCTGAGCCCGGTTTTTGGATTGGGAAGGGCGGGGTAGACATAAAATTATATTATTATTACTATTACTACTGTTTAGGCTCCTTATTTAGACATTTATCAAAGGGCCCTTACCCAAAAGTCTGTGTGTGTCAACTTTGCACTTAAAAATCTTGCTCAAGCATTCTCTGTGTGCTAAGCTCAACTTCTGCTTATGTTGCAAATTCCTAACTGCTTTTAGCCACAATTATGTATTACTCTCATGATTCTATGTCCTCATAATCTTGAGTTCCTCCTTGCTTCTCCCTATATTTAATCAGAAAATGCTTTATTTTCTATGTGAATACGTGCATATCATTCTGGTGCACATTGGGTGAATATCTTCATGGTTGATCAGGAACTAGCTAGCCAGTCTAGTTCCTGATCAACCACCACCGGTTCAGACCCCCTGAATTCCTGTATGTCTCCTGGTCCTCTGAAGGTCAGGGAGAGGGCACTGGTGGCAGCATCTGCATGGGTGACAAAGCCCATCTAAGGGGCTGGGCTTGTTTTGCAGTCCCCCCTCTCCCCCACCCCAGTTAGGCATTTAAAAGAAACATGTTGTTGACAGGGTCCCTGCTAAGCAAGCAGCCTTTTTGTGCAATGAAGGAGAGGTGACTCCCAAATTGGGAGGGGTGGCTAATACCCCTGAGGACAGGATCACAATTCAAAATGACCTTAACAGATTAGAGAACTGGGCCAAAGCAAACAAGATGAATTTTAACAGGGATAAATGTAAAGTACTACACTTGGGCAAAAAAAATGAAAGGCACAAATACAGGATGTGTGACACCTGGCTTGAGAGCAGTACATGTGAAAAGGATCCAGTAGACCATAAACTTGACATGAGTCAACAGTGTGATGCAGCAGCTAAAAAAGCCAATGCAATTCTGGGCTGCATCAATAGGAGTATAGCATCTAGATCAAGGGAAGTAATAGTACCACTGTATTCCGCTCTGGTCAGACCTCACCTGGAATACTGTGTCCAGTTCTGGGCACCACAGTTCAAGAAGGATACTGACAAGCTGGAACGTGCCCAGAGGAGGGCAACCAAAATGGTCAAAGGCCTGGAAACGATCCCGTATGAGGAACGGCTTAGGGAGCTGGGTATGTTTAGCCTGGAGAAGAGAAGGTTAAGGGGTGATATGATAGCCATGTTCAAATACTGTATATAAAAGGATGTCATATAGAGGAGGGAGAAAGGTTGTTTTCTGCTGCTCCAGAGAAGCGGACACGGAGCAATGGATTCAAACTACAGGAAAGAAGATTCCACCTAAACATTAGGAAGAACTTCCTGACAGTGAGAGCTGTTCGGCAGTGGAATTTGCTGCCAAGGAGTGTGGTGGAGTCTCCTTCTTTGGAGGTCTTTAAGCGGAGGCTTGACAGCCATCTGTCAGGAATGCTTTGATGGTGTTTCCTGCTTGGCAGGGGGTTGGACTGGATGGCCCTTGTGGTCTCTTCCAACTCTATGATTCTATTCTATGATTCTATCCTTGCAGTTAGTTTATTACCTTAACATCGATTTTAGGAAAAACTCTTTATCCTTGCCGGAGGAGATGCTCACTTGCTCCTACTCTGAGAATTGCATTCTGCACATCTCGGGGCAAATTTGGGGAGGGTGTGTGTGTGTGTGGGGGGAGACAGTTCTCTTGCACAAGTGTAACTCTTTGTGTTATGCCATTCCAGTGATGAAAGCCAACTGTCACCTTTGTTGCTGAAGTTCCCTCTTGCCCAACCAAGGGCTGTGCTCACCTCTCTCTCTAACGGAGGGTTTAAATCTTGGCCCAGATCAGCCACAGCATCCAGACTCTTCTGCCAGTTGCACCAGGAACAGCATCATGAAAGCCAAGCTCTTACTCCTCTTCTTCCTCATGGGCCTCCTCACCATCTGTGTTGAGCTGCCATCTGCAGCTGGACAAAAAGGTAAGGGCAGAATCCCAGGCCAGCCAGGCTTCCTCCTCCTCTGGCGGTGTTGACCATCTGCACAGACTTCCTCGGAACCTGCTCCAACCTGTCTCCACCCTTCTTAGAGTCCACCACTTTCTGGGGAAGTCTGTTCCATTGTTGAATAACTCTTACCATCAGAAAGCTCTTCCTAATGTTGAGTGACAATCTCCTTTCTTGTCATTTGAATCTGGTGGAGCAGCAAACCAGCTTGCTTCAACTTCCATGCGACAGCCCTCCAGATATTTGACGATGGTCCACATGTCACCGCTCAATCTTCTCTTCTCCAGGCTAAGCATACCCAGCTCCCTCAACCGTTCCTCACAAGGCTTGGTTTCCAGCCCCTGGGTATGTTTAGCCCGGGGAAGAGAAGCCTGACAGTTGACATAATAGCCATCTTCAGATATCTGAAGGGCTGTCTCATAGAAGATGGAGCAAGCTTGTTTGCTCCTGCTCCAGAGGTGGGGACCTGAAGCAATTGATTCAAACGGAAAGAAAGGAGATTCCGACTCAATTTTAGGGAGAACTTTTTGATGGTAAGAGCTGTTTGCCAGTACATGCCTCAGGCTGGCCACTGAGGACTGTGTCGGTGTCTTTGTGATAGGTGGTTTTATCTTCTCATATGAGCTGGTTGAGTAGAAGGTGGAAGGGCTCAGAGCATTAGCCCTCCAGCAGATTCTGATACCCCATTAGGTCTTGGGATGGGGGGCTGAGTGGGGCTGCCCTGGATTCTCACATGGGCTTGTGCTTGTTCTGACCAGAGGTCTTTATTCCGGGGGATGAACTCTCAGCTCACGGGCTTCATTGCTTGTGGAAAAGAAAGCTCCCACAGCATTGTGGTGTGGGAGTCATCTTCCTCTGTTGCAGTGCGTCCTGGACGGTGTCCCCAGGTTAATGGTCCTGGCACATGTGCAATCACCTGCAGGAGCGATGAGTCTTGCGGCCCTGGGGAAAAGTGTTGTGGTACTGGCTGTGGATTTGCTTGCAAAAGAGTCATTGAAGGTGAGAGAAGCCAGCGGGTGCCAAGCCCATTGCTGAGACAGGGACCTCCAGGAGAGCAGTAGTGGGCATCTTGGAAGGGAGCAGTGACTCCTCTCATTGGCCATGGGCAATGGAAGGCGGGAGGTTTGTTTCTCACAAAATGATTGGTTGGTATGGCAGCGGTGCATTTGGCCTCCTGTCACAGGTTCTCCATGGACTAGAAAGTTCCTTTTCAAAGAAAGGTCAAGGAACCTTTTGGCCACGTGGGCCAGATCTTTCTCTCTCCATGATCCCAAGGGCCAACTGTGATGTGTGGCTGGAACAAACCACCTGCTCAATCATCCGACTGTCATAGTGACATCAGGCAGATTGGTGCCTCCTGTCAATCATGAAGCACGTCCATGGCAACCGGCTGGGAAAGATCTGCTTTCACCTGCCCTGCAGCTCCCTTTACAAATGACCTCAAGGGCAGGGCAGGTGGGCGCGACTTGGCCAAGATGGCCTCGCAGGAAAAATGGGGAGGCCAAGGTACCTGGAGGCCCCTCACTCCTGTTTTGAACGAGAGCCAGGGTTACATGAGAAAACAGGTCCCAGAGAGCATTGTTAGAATCTGGATAAAATCCAGCCCACCGGGGAAGAGAGCCACCGGAAGAAAATGCAGGCCAGGCTTGTATTTCTGTCCACAACCACTTGCGTTGAGGCCCCCAGCCCCACACCACTCCATCTTCTTTAGTTGCGGTTCCTGAATCACTCACTTTTGGATTAGATTACCTTAGGAGTCCCCCCCCCCAACTCTGCAATTATATTGTACCTTATTACACCAATAAATTATCCGTTGTCTACTCTCTTTACCACATTTGTTAGCTCAATCATACGTGCAGTATTCATTCCATACCTTTATATTTTCATCTTCCAAAGTCCAAATTCTCATTTCCACCCCATTGCTGATGGCCAAGGGGTTGTACCCCTGTTCACTTCACTTACCATCCTACCCCCACCCAGCCCCCACCCTCTTATCCAACTGCCCTCCCCTGATATTTCACCAAACCTTACACCTTGCACCGTGACACCTCACCATTGCCTGTCCCCTTACACCTCATTAACCCTTAGAGCTCACCAGACCACCCATACTTCCCTTAGGCCCCACTGCCCTATCCTTAGAAGCATTCCTCCAGGTCCTGCCTGCGCTGTTCTCCCAGCTGCATCTCTCTCCTCCACCCCACCCCCCATCTCGCTTGCCAGCACTCTCAGAAGTTATCACACTGTAGTTCACAGCATTACCTGTTGGCATTTGAGCAAAGTGCTGCGTGATGACAACCTTACCTTTTTATTCTATACAAAAATAAAGCGTTCTTTCATAGTGCTGTGTGGAGTTTCTATTTTCATTCCACTGTTTGCTACCTGTTGGAAATCGAAACCCCTGTAGAACATCCCAGTATGAGAGTCACATTTTTCTCTTACAGTGCGTCCTGGACGGTGTCCGCGGCCCACTGGATTTGGGACATGCGACGAACGCTGTCGCAGTGATGCCTCTTGTCCACGCGGGCAAAAGTGTTGCAGCAATGGCTGTGGCCACGCATGCACGAGAGCCATTTTTGGTAAGAGAAGCCAGCAGGTGCCAAGCCCATCACTCAGAGCAGGGCCCCCAGCAGAGCTGTGGCGGGAAGGGAGTTAGGCCAGGAGCTTGGCGTGTTGGAAGGGAGAGGCATAACAAATTTGTTATGGAGCACTATTGCCTACCTGATGCCAAAGGCACATAGTTATTTATTTATATTTCCAATCTCTTTGCGGAGCACTTGGAGATGCTTCACCAAGCCACCTCCCTTGGGTTCCGCAAGGGCTAGCGGCTTGTTGTTTTATTTAATTTTTAAAAAATGAAAGCTGGGGAGATGAGCTAATGGTAACAATGAGCATCAGGTGGCCTGGGAAGCACCGCTAATAAGAGTGCTGATAAAGCTCGTGTCTGTGTCCACAATCGCTTGGGTATGATCCGCCCCACAATACAACACAATTATTTTGTGTTGTTCGTTTCCATGGCTAGTTAGTAACCAACAGGCATCTGGGATGAGTGACCTGCATATTTAAACATTCCCAGAAGTAGTGATGGCCACCAACTTGGATGGCTTTGGAAGAGGTTTAGACAAATTCAAGTTGTCAAGGGCTACCAGTCACAAGGGCGAGGCTCTGTTTCCACTACTGGAGACAGCATGTCTCTAGATACCAGTTGCTGAAGACCCCAAGTGGAGAGAGGGCTGCTCTTGTGCTCAGGTCCTGCTCCTGGGCTCCCCATAGTGGGCATCTGGTTTGGCCACTGTGAGGAGAGGATGCTGGACTAGATGGGCCACTGGCCTGATCTGTGAGCTGCAGGGCTCCTCTTATGTTCATAGAATTATAGAATAGAATCCTAGAGTTGGAAGAGACTGCAAGGGCCATCCAGTCCAACCCCCTGCCAAGCAGGAAACACCATCAAAGCATTCCTGACAGATGGCTGTCAAGCCTCTGCTTCAAGACCTCCAAAGAAGGAGACTCCACCACACTCCTTGGCAGCCAATTCCACTGTCCAACAGCTCTTACAGTCAGGAAGTTCTTCCTAATGTTTAGGTGGAATCTTCTTTCTTGTGGGGCCTCCAGAGGCAGCCTATCCAGAAGTTCTTGGGGACATTTGACCGCTTTGAGAACAGCATGCTGGGCTAGATGGGTCACTGGTCTGATCCTGCTGCCAGGCTCTTCTGATGCTTTCTCCTCTGTCCTAGGGTAACTTGGACTCCAGAGTGGATGAGCCCCTCCGTGAGACTCCTCACCTTGAACAGGCACCACAGCTGACTTCTCTGGCTTCCTTGGGGTCAGAAAACTGTGCAGTGACATGAAACCTTGTATTGAATAGGCTCACCCAATAAAAAATGATAACCTTGGTCTCAGCCATCAAGTTACTGAGGAGTCAAAGGAGAGGTTACTGGTCTGCTGTGAATGTATAGCCTGGTGGTCTCTGGGGAAACTGGTTCAACCGGAAGGACTTACCTTTGGAGAAGCCATGCTGGTTCTGCTCCACCAAGCTTGTTCTTCTATATGCTTGTTCATTGTATCTTTAATAATGTTCCCCACCGGTTTTCCTAAAACAGATGATAAGGTAATCAACCCGTAATTTCCCAGATCCCCCCGGATCTTTGTTTTTTTTAAAAGTATGACATGTCCAATTAAGGTCCAGAGGCTTATCTTAGGGACAAATTAAGACTCTGGGCTAAGCTTGCTGCTTGGGTAACTGGTCAGCGAATCGTGAGCAGGCATGCGCCACCAGGGGCGGGCTCACCCTACCCCGGTATATAACAAAGGCCTGTGGCTTGCACTACAGCCATGTTTCGTTGACTCTCCCCCCTCCCCCTCCCTCGATATATGGCTGCCACATGTTGCTCTGCTAGACCCTGATATGGCATAATCGGTTGCTGTATTCGGGTCCAGGTTGGAATTTTCCCAGTTGGCAAATGGGCTCCTCTGGTTTTCGCCATCCTCACAGCAACTTTGGCGGTTGAAGCATTTCATAGCCTTTTCCTTTCCTGGCTTGAACTCAGGGGTAGGGGGTGTTTCTGCAAGAGAATCCTGCTGATCAGCTGGTTCCCCCTGATGCTACCAATGTACTCCCCCCCCCCACTTCCCAGAGCTGCTTTACGCTTAAAACAAAAACTGTCTCTGTGTTGGGGAACCTGCCATGATATGGGCAAGGGGGCAAGTTTCATGTCTGACCGGCATTCGATTTGTGAATTTTTCAGTTTGTGAAGGCAGGAGGAAGTTGGGAGTTGGGGCCAAGGTCTCTCACCTCCTACCCCCACCCCATCTCCCTTTTAACCATTTAATCTCCGCAAAAAAGCTCGCAAATGCCTCACAGCTATGTGTCGGATTAGTGTTTAAATTTGGTTGTCCCGGTTCCCCAGATCACGAACCCGGTTCCCCAGATTACGAGTCTACCGCTCTTAACCACTACACCACACTGGCTGCTTAATACGGCGCAGATGGAAAAATGTCACCTTAACTGTTGCTGTAACCTGCGCCTCCATGGAAAGAGAGGAGTCTAGGATTACACCCAAACTCTTAATGGAAGGCGCAGGGACTAATTGAGCCCCCTCAAGAGAAGGGAGTTGGTCTGCCCGCCCTATACCATCCCAACCCAGCCAGAGGACCTCTGTCTTCAAGGGATTTAATTTCAGTTGGCTCCCGCAAAGCCATCCAGCCACAGCTTCCAAGCATCTGGTCAGCGTGTCCGGGGCTGAGTTGGAGTGGCCGCCCACCAGCAGATAGAGCTGGGTGTCATCAGCATATTGGTGACAACCCAGCCCAAATCTCCGGACAATCTGGGTGAGGGGGCGCATAAAGATGTTGAAGAGCATTGTGGAGAGGATTGTGCCCTGCGGCATTCCACACACCAAGGAGTGATGCAAAGACATCTCCCTCCCTAGCGCCACCCTCTGTCCCCAACCGGAGAGGAAAGAGCGCAGCCATAGTTGGGCTGTGCCCTGAATCCCCGTGTTGGCAAGGCGGTGGTCCAAAAGATCATAATCGACCATGTCAAAGGCTGCTGACAGATCTAAAAGAATCAGCAGTCCTGACCCACCTCGATCCAGTTGTCTATGGAGATCATCCATTAGGGCAACCAAAGCCGTCTCGGTCTCAAAACCAGGACGGAAGTCGGACTGAAATGGATCTAGAGCATAGCTGTAAACCTTTCCCTTTTTTGCGGGAAATTCCCTTATTATAGCATTGGGAAACAGCAGGGAGGGTTGACAGCTATGATCTAGAGCCGATGTTTCCCCCAGAAACCTACCAAGCTGTTCAGCAACCGCTCTCTCAGTTACCCTACCCAGATATGGAACATTTGAAACTGGGCGGCAATTGGCTAGGTCTAAAGGATCTAATGAAGTTTTCTTTAAGAGTGGACACACCACTGCTTCCTTCAACTCCTCTGGGAATGTCCCCGTGTCAAGGGACAAATTGATGACTTCAACCAGAGGGGCCCGCACGATATCTGGGCACGCTCTAATCAGCGAAGACGGACACGGGTCGAGGAGGCAAGTGGTGGGACTACTGGCTCGGAGGAGTCTGTCCACATCAGAGGAGAGTATCCCATCAAAATGGTCCAACACTGGGCCTGAAGACAGTCAAGGGGCCTCCAGTTCCATTACTGTATCCAAATTGGGAGGGAGGTCATGGCGAAGCAACAGGACTTTCTCCACAAAAAAGCTCACAAATGCCTCACAGCTATGTGTGTTTAAATTTGGTTGTCCCCTTAGGGACGTTAAGGATCTGATTATTCTAAAGAGCTGTGCCAGGCGAGAGCTAGCGGATGCAACGGTAGCTGCGAAGTAAGATTTTTTAGCAGCTTTCAGTGCCATCTCATAGGCTTTCATAAGCATCCTATAAGATGTTCTTGAAGCTCTGTCGCGAGTCCGTCGCCATACTCTCTCTAGCCGTCTGAGGTCCCGCTTAATTTTTTGTAGCTCCTCAGTAAACCAAGGGACCTGGTTTCGGTGGGGTCGCAGAGGGTGTTTATATGTGATCGATGACCACCAAGAGTCGGTTGTTCCAGTTTTTGACAAGGTCATCTAATGAGTCACCAGGGGGAACAGGGTCCCACAAGGCCTGACGGAATCTATCAGGATCCATCAGCCTTCGCGGGCAAGCCCAAATAGGTTCGCGACCCAAGCAGGGGAGGAGCAGGAAGTCAATCTCGGCTTTCAGAGTGTAGTGATCAGACCATGGCACTTCCACAGAGGGGAGCATAATCACATCTATGCCAGCACCAAACATCAAGTCCAGCATGTGGCCTGCTTGATGAGTGGGGCCCAAAACAAACTGGGAGAGTCCTAGTGTTGTCATGGAAGTCACTAGGTCCAGAGCCTGTGAGGACGGAGCGGCATCGGCATGGACACTGAAGTCTCCCAAGACCAATAGGTTTGGGAACTCCAAGGCCCAGCCCGCCGCCACCTCCAACAGGTCTGACAGGGTGGCTGCTGGTGTGCTGGGTGGTCAGTACACCAGCCAGACAGCCAAGCTCTCCTTGGTCCCCAACACGAGACCAACACATTCAATGCCGGAGATCTCCGGTGCTGGCAGAGCCCTGAAAGGGCAACCCTCCCGGATTAACAATGCTACTCCTCCCCCCCGACCCACAGTCCACAATTGGTAGAGGACGGAAAAACCTGTGGGTGCTATCTCATGCAGGGAGACTACTTCAGCTTCCCGGACCCAGGACTCTGTCACGCAAGCCAGGTCAGCCCCCAGCGAGACAAAGAAGTCACACATGGTGGCGGTTTTATTGCCAATGGACCTGGCATTGCCAACACCAATGACGGAGGTGGATAATCCCTGCTCACCCTACCTCATCCTTCTGGATGGGGCGTAGATTGGAAGGGGTTCGACCATTATTCCATCTCTAAGGGTTAGAAGAGGAAATTTGTTCAGCTGCTCTCTTTCTCTCTGGTTCTATCTTTTAAAAAAAAACTGCCACGCAGGACCCAGTCAACATGAGAGAGGGACAGCACTGGGTGGGTTGCATTAGGTGTCCCACCACTATGGCCAAAATAAGAGGCACAATGTATGTGAAGAGGTTTGAATGTTCTATGTGCCACACCTCACCCTCAGCCAATCAGCACATGGCACACCCTGAGTTGTCACCCCTCCCTCATCCCCCCTCCCTACACTCATGCCTTAACTTAATATCTCACAAATACCAATGGCTTCAGGCAGCTGGAGAAGACAGAGGATGAGATGGTTGGACAGTCATCATCTGTTAGGGTGCCAACAGGTTGGGACGCTGAAGGGCAGCAGTTGGCTGCAGAGAAAGTCAAGGTCCAACAGACCGGGTCAGGAACCAGCCAAGGTCAGGAACAAGCCAGGAGTCAGGAAGCACAGGAATCAGGAACAGGACGAGCAAGAACAACCATGCACCATCACCACGAACAATGATTACATTTTGCATGCTGATTATGTTGATGGTATTGCTTTTCTGCCTATCGGGACATCGGGGGGAGAAGATGACTCCCCAGGCGTAACTCAAGAACGTTTCCAGCCTGTCTCCAAGAAGGCAGTTCCGAAGCAGTGTCTCCAACGTTTAACAACCCGTGCCTTGCCATGGACACCAAGCATGTTCTCATAAATCATGCAGAGTCCAAATAATGGGGAATGAGGCAGATATGTAGAGTAATACTAGCTACTTTTATTACTAACTAAGAAAGACAGAGTAAAAAACATGTCTTCTCTCTCTGAGAGAAGTCTGAAGAAGAAAGAACAACAACAAGACCAACAACAACAACAACAGGAAACAGTTACGGCAAAGCATCCATTCCTCCTGTTTCCAACAATCTGTGCTGGAATGTATAAACATAGTCTTGTGACTATGTGACTGCACAGTGAGAGGATATAGAAACCAACATCCTCCACCTTTCTATAAACATCATTGGGCAGTGTGTTAGTACAAACCCAGTCTCTGTACACAGGTACAGTGTTGTTCCCTGGGAACAACCTTGGACAACAAATAGCAGGAATCTCATTACCTGGCATGTAGGACATTGTTACGAGTCCATTCTGTACACATTCTCTTGCACTTTGTAATTTCAACTGCAAGTGCTTTGTGCTTTGCTTACAACTTTTAGAAGTTAGCAAAGCCAAACATGCTTTGTTATCCTGATAAACCTGTATCGGACACTTTACATGATGTCTTTACACAATTGCAACAACCATTCACAATCCATAAGTGAATATGACAGAGCTTCACAAGAACCTAGGCACACTGTTGTTTGCTTCTTGCACGACCAGTCAAACAGACTCTGGTTGTACATGTAGCAAACTCCAGAAGTGCTTTTGCTATCTGTGGTGTCGCTTCCAAAACTTGCATAAGCAAATATCTCAAGACCTCCAGACTTCTGACTAGTGAATCTCAGTCTGTAGTGCACAGTGTCTTTCAGATAGCGTGCTATGCATTTCAGTGCTTTCCAATCCTTAACAGTAGGATTGTTAGTGTGTCTGCTTAGCAAATTAGTGCTAGCTGCAATGCCAGGCCTTGAACATCTGGCAATGAAGTTAAGTTTGCCTAGGACACTTCTGTACAGTGTAGACAAATACAAATACAAAAACAAAACAAATAATTATTCTACAATCATCACATTTTCCCTCTAACATCTTGGGCGACTTCCCCCGACCTCTCCTGCAAACTGACTGAATTCTTGCAATAAATCCAGTGCTTTACTTGCACTGGTTTCCGGACCCTGAAGTGTCAGCACCAAATCATCCGCAAAGGCTTTTAACTTATACTGTTTCAACCCTACCACAATACCTTCACCAAGATCCCTTATGTCAAAGTGCTCCTTCAGTTGAGCTAGGGCGCTATTGTACATATTGGCATCCTTCCAAAAGAAAAGAATGCCATCAACTTAAAATAAGCAATATTTTCTTTTGCCGCTCCTCTATGACAAACACACATGGATCAGATTTGCCTTCCTGAAAACCTAGAGAAAACAAAGTTTCTGTGAGTTTTGAGTGCCAGCATTGGGCACTCTGCTTGAGACCATATAGACCATTTCTTAAGAGAACAAACAAATCCCTGTGGTACCTGTACTCCATCAGGTGGGAGCATGTAAAATGATTCACCCAAGGTTCCGTACAACAATGCTGTGTTTACATCATGATGGGAAACCCATAGTTTCTCCTCTGAGGTAAGTTTGAGCATAAGCCTAATGCTCTCATATCTCACCATGGGTGAGTAGGTCTCATGATAGTCTTCTCCTGGTACCTGTGAAAAACCTCTGGCAACCAATCTGGCTCTGTGTCATATTACTTTGCCATTTTGGTCTGTCTTCACCTTGAAGACCCATTCGCTAGATAGTCATGTAAACAACCTGTATGTAAAACCTGGTTAGTATTCACAACACAAGTTTCATCCTGCACAACAGCAACAGAATCATCAAAGGTCAACAAGAATAAACCATCCACATAATCAGCCTGCAAAACGTAATCATTGTTCTTGGTGATGGTGCATGTCCTCTTCCTGAAGGAAACATTAATGTCCTGTTCAGTCAGCTACGAGACGCTCAGTAGATTATCTGCAGAACCTGGAACAGAAATAACATTACGAATTAATGCATCCAATCTCTGAAGCACGACTGTTCCAATGGCTTCACTGGAGATCGTTTGACCTCATTGCTTGATGAATCATTCCCTTCTGTGGAGTAAAAGTGACAAACAAATGACGACCCTGACAGATGTGTTTGTGGCAACAGAATCTACAATGAAGAAAGATGGTGACTGTCCAACCATCTCGTCCTCTGTCTTCCCCTTCTCCTTGTGCCCTCCAACTGTCCCAACATCAGGGTCTTTTCCAGTGAGCACTCAGGGCTGATTTCCTTCAGAATGGAGATTTTTGATCTTCTTGCAGTCCATGGGACTCTCAAGAGTCTCCTCCAGCACCATAATTCAAAAGCATCAATTCTTCGGCGATCAGCCTTCTTTATGGTCCAGCTCTCACTTCCATACATCACTACAGGGAAAACCATAGCTTTAACTATACGGACCTTTATCGGCAAGGTGATGTCTCTGCTTTTTCAGATGCTGTCTAGGTTTGTCATCGCTTTTCTCCCAAGAAGCAGGCGTCTTTTTGCAGTGATCATGGATCCCAAGAAAGTAAAAATATCTCACTGCCTCCATTTCTTCCCCTTCTATTTGCCAGGAGGTGATAGGACCAGTGGCCATGATCTTAGGGTGTTTTTTGCTGTTGTTGAGTTTGAGACCATATTTTGCGCTCTCCTCTTTCACCCTCATTAAAAGTTTATTTAATTCCTCCTCACTTTCTGCCATCAAGGTTGGGTCATCAGCTTATCTGAGGCTGTTGATATTTCTTCCGGCAATCTTAATTCCAGTTTGGGATTCATCCAGTCCAGACTTTCGCATGCTGAATTCTGCACATAATTTAAATAAGCAGGGGAACAATATACAGCCTTGTCGTACTCCTTTTCCAATTTTGAACCAATCAATTATTCCATATCCAGTTCTAACTGTAGCTTGTGGTCCACCAAGACCCTGGGATCCTTTTCATGTGCACTGCTAGTAAGCCAGGTGTCCCGCATCCTATATCTGTGCACCTGGTTCTTCCTGCCTGTTGAAATTCATTTTGTTAGCTTGCACCCAGTTCTCCAATCTGTTAAGGTAATATTGAATTCTGATTCTGTCTTCTGTGGCATTAGCTACCCTTTTGAATTTGGTGTCATCTGCAAATTTGATGAGCATCTCCTCAGTTCCTTCGTCCCAGTCTTTTATAAAGACGTTAAACAACAAGGAGCCCAGGACAGAACCCTGCAGCTTGTCATTTTTTCCAGGATGACGGGAAACCATTAATGAGTATTCTTTGGGTTCGGACATTAAGAGGATGCTGGACTGGATGGCAATTGGCTAGATCCAGCAGGTGATTCTTGTGCTATTTTGATTGATTGTCACGCGGAAATTATCTAGACCAGGAACCAGCTGCACCCACACACTCAAATCTGCTTGTCTTCTGTCCCAGCCCAACCCAGGAGAGGTGGGGGAGATGGAGGAGGGAGGAGGATATATGGCTGCCAATCAGAGCCTTGAGCACCATTCAGAGCTGCCTCTCAGCATGACGTCCACCAGGTTCTCCTCCTTCTTTGTGATGGGTCCCTGGCTCATCCTCTGGGCTCTGCTGCCATCCATGCTATGTAAGTTTGGGGATTGCTTGGAGGGGCAAAGAATCAGAAAGGCATGGAGTCGGGGAGTCAGTTTAGGGTATTTATGCCCTGCCTTCTTCATGGATGGGATTCTAAGTAGACAACCCTGCCCTGAGTGGATGCTGTGCACCTGGCTTCAGCCAGTGGACCTCAGGGTTCCGGCTGATCACGTAGCAGCCCTTGTATTGCTGATAATTCTTGCACGAATTCCTCAGCGGCTGGTAGCAGTAATAATGTCTCCGGAGATGGGAAGGCACGCGGGTGAAACCCATCATTAGCAAAGAACGGGGTCTGTTGTGAGGAGGTGTGCAAGGCATTGTTATACGCAAATTCTGCCAAGGGTAGTAAGGCCACCCAGTCATCCAGTCGATAGTTTATGTAGCAACGCAGGTACTGTTGCAGAGTAGCATTGGTCCTTTCTGCCTCTCCATTGCTCTCGGGGTGTCGCACGGAGGTCAGGCATACCTCTTCCTTTAGCAACTGCATGACTGTCTTCTAAAACTGGGAAGTGAACTGGGCTCCCCTGTCCGACACAATCCCACGAGGCAGCCCATGTAGCCGGAAAATGTGATCAACAAACAGCCGGGCTGTTTCTTGGGCCGTCAGCAGTGCCTTGCAAGGCACAAAATGGGCCATTTTGGTGAAGAGTTCTATGACCACGCAGACCACCGTCTGATGTTGTGAGGCCGGAAGGTCAGTGACGAAGTCCATGGCTATCATCTCCCACGGTCCCTCTGGAGTAGGTAGTGGTTGCAGTAGGCCTGCTGGCGTTTCTCGTGGCCTCTTGGCCCGCTGGCAGGTCTCACAGGCTCTGACGTACTCCCCGACGTCTTTTTGCACTTGCGGCCACCAAAATTGGCGTGTTACATGATACAGTGTCTTGTATCGCCCGAAATGACCTGCCGTCGGACAGTCATGACACTGGCGTAATACCCTTGCCCACAGTTCTCCGTCTGGCACATACAGCACTTCTCCGTGGTAGAGTAGTCCATGTTTTTCAGCAAACAGTTCCGCCGCGGGGTCACCTTTTCTAAGCGCTGTGAGTTTATCCCTGGCAAACAGGTCGGCCGCTGTTTAGTGTTGGAATTCAGGGATGGCCAGTTGACCCCGCGGCTAACTGCAGCTGGTTGGGTTGTAATATGTGCCTCAATACCGGGTCCGGACTGGCATTCCTGTACTCTGGCTTCTGGGACAGGGCGTCAGCTCCTTTATTTTGATTGCTTGGTACGTATGCCACCCTAAAGTTGAATCTCAAAAAGAATTGAGACCACCGGATCTGTCTCTGATTGAGGTGGCGAACCGTCTGCTAATATTCCAGGTTATGATGGTCGGTACGGACCTCTACCAGGTGCTGGGAGCCCTCCAGGAAATGCCTCCAGGCCGCGAAGGCGTCCTTGATAGCTAACAACTCTTTGTCCCAGATCGTGTAGTTCTCCGAATCATTCAGCTTCCGGGAATGGAATGTGCAAGGCCGCAAGAACCCTTCCTTGTCGGCTTGCAGCAACACTGCTCCAATGGCTCTGCCAGAGGCATCAGTCTCTACCTTAAAGGCCGCCAGGGGTCTGCATGGGCCAGGTACACCTCGGCCGAGAATAGTACCTTGAGGCGTTCAAACGTCTGATGCGCCTCCTCAGTCCACCGGAATGGCTGCTTACCCCTCAAGCAATCGGTGAGGGGCGTGGTGAGCCAGGAGTAATCGGGTAGGAACTTCCTATAATAATTCGCGAAACCTAGGAACCGTTGCAGGTCCTTCTTTGTTCGTGGGGCCTGCCAGGATCGCACGCTCTGCACCTTGGCTGGGTCCATTCTTACCCCCTCAGGAGTCAGGCGATAACCCAGGAAGTCTACCGTGGAGAAGTGAAATTTACACTTTTCCAACTTCGCGTACAAGCGATGCTCCCGCAACCTCTGCAGCACGGTCCGCACATGCTGCACATGTTGCACCAGACTCTCCGA
Organism: Lacerta agilis; assembly: GCF_009819535.1. Lineage (NCBI taxonomy): Eukaryota > Metazoa > Chordata > Lepidosauria > Squamata > Lacertidae > Lacerta > Lacerta agilis. Next base: position 94,437,732 of record NC_046317.1, on the reverse strand, counting down.
ATAGATTAGAATGTCATCTAAATAAACCACTATGAACTGGTCCACAAAGTCCGCCAGCACGTGGTTTATGAAGGCCTGGAATGTTGCCATCTCTGACTGTATTCCAAAGGGCATCACCAGGTGCTCAAAGCTGCCGTATCGGGTGTTGAAAGTGGTTTTCCATTCATCCCCTTCCCGTATACATATTAGATTATAGGCACCTCTGAAGTCCAATTTTGTGTAAATTCTTGCATCTCGTAGCCTCTCTAGTAACTCGCCGATAAGCGGCAATGGGTAACGAACAGGGGCAATAATGCGATTCAATTTCCTGTAGTCCATGCAAGGCCTGAACCCGGACGAGCCCTTCTTCTTCACGAACAGGACAGGTGCGCCCCCAGGTGCTTTTGAGGGCCGGATGAACCCTCTCGCCAGATTTTTGTCCAAGAAATCCCTCAATGCGGCCAGCTCCGTTTCAGACATTGGGTAGAGCCAGCTCGTAGGAAGTTGCGTGCCCGGAAGCAGATCAATTTTACAATCATACGGCCAATGGGGCAGTAACTGGTCTGCCTCCCTTTCACAAAACACATCTCGGAAGGAGCGATACTCTGTTGGTAACTGACTCTCTTCTCCTGTGAGGGTTCCCCCTTGCGTGCCCTGTGCAGCTGTACCCTGCACGATGTCTCTCTCTTCCAAACAATGATTCTGACAATATGCCGAGCCGAAGACAAGGGAGTGCTGCCCCCATGCAATGACGGTCATGTCACGTCAGCCATGGCATTCCCAGTACAAGCGGGATCGTAGACAGTGTCCCGGTAGCTATCGGTGTCCTGGTAGCTCCAGCGACAACGGTGTAGTTACATGGGTAACAGCACCAGAGAGCAGAGGTCGGCCGTCGATGGTGTGGACAGCTAATGGGACCTCCAGCTTTTGGGTTCCCAGCCCTAGCTGCTGGGCTAAGTCTTCATCCAGAAAATCATTTGAAGCACCGGAGTCCACTAAGGCCTGCAATCGCAGCTGACGTCTATCCGGGAGTCGCAATACTGCGTTCAAGGCCAGGCTTGGGACAGCTAACGGGGGAGAAGTGGTAGGCCATTGTGGTTTCAAGATCTCTGCCTTTCTCAGCCCTGTGGCCTCTACCAGAGCTGGGAGTTGGGGTTTTCCTGTGGCTGAGGGCCAGTACCAGACCCTTCCCCTGCCATGGCTACCGGGCAAGAGCTGGCAGCACCTTTGGCTGGACAGCTATGAGCAAAGTGGCTTCCCTTGCCGCAATACAAACAAAGTCTCTCTCGGCGGCGGCGCTCCTTCTCAGCCTGGGTTAGTGGCCCCCGCACTCCTCCCAGTTGCATGGGTTCACCCACCAGTTGGTCTGCGGGCCCTGCCCCAGCTGGTGGGGGGAGCGCAAGGGGTAGAGGTACCCGCCTTCCCGTCGGTTTATCCACTGCCCGTCTCTCTCTCCTCCTCTCCTGCAAGTGTTCGTCAATCTGGGCACTGAGTTGAATGGCGGCATCCAGCGATTGAGGAGGTCCCACCCTGGCCATCTCATCCAGGATGCTGTCATGTAGTCCCGCCTTGAAGTGTGCTAACAGGGCCTCCTCGTTCCAACCCAGTTCCTGGGAGAGCAGGCAAAACTTTGTGACATAGTCCATCAAGGTCCCGTTGCCCTGTTGAAGCTGCAAGAGCTTCTGGGTGTTGGCCGCTTTCCTCTGCCCCTCCTCAAACATGGTTGTCAGGTCCTCCAGGAACTGGTCATAGTCCTTCAAGTGAGGGTGGTTCCCCACCAACATAGGCGTCACCCAATGCCTGGCAGTTCCTTCCAGCAAACTAATCAGGAATGCTACTTTGGCCTCGGAGGACCCAAACTCCACTTCCCTCACTCGTATGTACATCATAGCCTGCGCCTTGAAAGCTGGGAACGCTTGCCTGTCCTCACGGAACTTTGCCGGTGGTAACACAGGGGGTGGCCGAGAAGGTGGGGTTCCTGCCGCACCATGCTGCGCTTGCTGGCTGTTAACGGCAAGAGTCAACTGCTGGATTTGCCCTTGAAGCACTAGGTTGGCTTGCAGCAATTGCTGTACAGTCCCCTGCAGCGCATCTATCTGTGCTTGGGCAGAGGGAGGAGGGGTTGCCGGAATCCCCCCAGTGGCCCCTTGTTCCATCATATTCACAGCACAAGGGGTTGGTGAGCACCTGCAATCTGTTAGGGCACCAACAAGTTGACGGGCTGAAGTGCAGCAGTCAGTCAGATAAGCCGAGGTCAAACAGTCCGAGTCAGAAGCCAGCTTCAGTCAGGTATCAGCACGGGGTCAGGAGAAGCCAAAGTCAGGAACAGTCCAAGTCAGGAACCAGCCAAGTCAGTCAGGAACAAGCCAGGAGTCAGGAACACAGGAACAGAACAAGCCAGAGCAACCACGCACTCAGCACAGCAGTTGCAGGTGCTAGCGAAGGGAGCAGCCAGCCATTCTTAAGTAGCTGGCCTCTAACCACGTCTCTTATGAGTTGCAGCTGCCTCCAATTGTTCCCTGCATCTCAGCTATACGCTCTACAGCTGAGAAGGGAGGAGGGGAGGGGCCCTGCCGGTTTCTCTCCTCACAAGGGCCTGCTTCTGGCTCGAATTCTTCCTCCTCCTGTTCTGGTCTTTCCCTTCTCCCTCTGACTCTTCGTCTTCTGAGGAGTGCCGCCACCAGTCCAGGTATGAACTCCTCCATTTCCCCAGGTACTTCTGTGGGTGCAGCATCACCAGGGGGGGCTTGCCACCACTCCTCCTCATCTGGCTCAACCCTGACATACTCCATCAGGTGGGAGCATGTAAAATGATTCACCCAAGGTTCTGTACAAAAATGCTGTGTTTACATCATGATGGGAAACCCATGGTTTCTCCTCTGAGGTAAGTTTGAGCATAAGCCTAATGCTCTCATATTTCACGGTGGGTGAGTAGGTCTCATGACAGTCTTCTCCTGGTACCTGTGAAAAACCTATGGCAACCAATCTGGCTCTGTGTCTTACTACTTTTGGCCATTTTGGTCTGTCTTCACCTTGAAGACCCATTCGCTACATAGTCATGTAACCAACCTGTATGTAAAACCTTGTTAGTATTCACAACACAAGTTTCATCCTGCACAACATCAACAGAATCATCATAAGTCAACAAGAATGAACCATTCACATAATCAGCATGCAAAACGTAATCATTGTTCTTGGTGATGATGCATGTCCTCTTCCTGAAGGAAACATTAATGTCCTGTTCAGTCAGCTACGAGACGCTCAGTAGATTATCTGCAGAACCTGGAACAGAAAGAACATTACGAATTAATGCATCCAAGCTGTGAAGCACAACCGTTCCAATGGCTTCACTGGAGATCATTTGACCTCATCGCAACAGAATCTACAATGAAGAAAGATAGTGACTGTCCAACCATCTCGTCCTCTGTCTTCCCCTTCTCCTTGTGCCCTCCAACTGTCCCAACATCAGGGTCTTTTCCAGTGAGCACTCAGGGCTGATTTCCTTCAGAATGGAGATGTTTGATCTTCTTGCTGTCCATGGGTCTCCTCCAGCACCAGAATTCAAAAGCATCCATTCTTCGGCAATCAGCCTTCTTTATGGTCCAGCTCTCACTTCCAAACATCACTACTGGGAAAACCATAGCTTTAACTATACGGACCTTTGTCAGCAAGGTGATGTCTCTGCTTTTTCAGATGCTGTCTAGGTTTGTCATTGCTTTCCTCCCAAGAAGCAGGCGTTTTCTAATTTCGTGACTGCTGTCACCATCTGCAGTGATCATGGAACCCAAGAAAGTGAAAATATCTCACTGCCTCCATTTCTTCCCCTTCTATTTGCCAGGAGGTGATGGGACTAGAGGCCATGATCTTAGTTTTGGTGATGTTGAGCTTCAGACCATATTTTGCGCTCTCCACTTTCAACCTCATTAAAAGGTTCTTTAATTCCTCCTCACTTTTTGCCATCAAGGTTGTGTCATCGGCTGCTGTGCACTTGACTTCAGCCAGTGGACCTCAAGGCTCCAGCGAAAACCAAACTAGCCCCTGAAAACCTCACCTCATCTCTGAGCAGAGGGAAGTGGAGGGTGCTGCAGTTGGTGGTGGTAGGACCTCTGAAGGACAGTATCTGATGGGCTTTAGCCTCCTGGAAGAGAGAAGCCAACTCCAGCACCCTCTTAACGTCGAAAGGAGCCTGCATCCAAGTGCCTTCATGCCATGTCTTGTGGGGGAAAGGGAAGGTTCAGGAAGCCAAGCGATGGCTCCTGCAGCCTTTGAAAGGCTGAAGGTGGCAGAGCTTGGGTTAGGGGGTGCTTAGGTGCTGAAATCCAATGCAGCTTCCAAATTAGAAGAAACCAAGTCCCAGCCCACATTCAGGCATAGCAGATGATGTCAAACCCTTTGGAGCAAACGACAAATGAGTCACCGATTCCCAGATCCTGCACTTTCAACAGCAGAATGAAGATGCTTTGAAAGTATTTGGGGGAGCGTGGGGCTTCCATATTCTAGCAAAATATACTGGAAGAATGTTGTGCATCCACCACCCTCTTCAGCTCGGGGGGGGGGGGCAGAGCAGAAAAGAGGGGTTTCCTTTTGTATTTTTAAAACAATGGGTTTGCTTTGCTGTGGGCTTGGGAGAGTGCGTGCAAAATCCTTGCTTTTCTAATGGTGCCATGTGGCTGCCCTGCAGGTTGGCAGAGGAGCATCAAATTTCTATTTCAATCTATTTCAGAGAAATAGACCAAACAGGAAAGGAGGAGGAGTGGCGTTATATGTCAGGGATGTGTATACCTGTGAAGAGATCCAGGATTTGAAACTCCAAAGCCAAGTTGAGAGTATCTGGGTCAAAATTAAGGGAGAGAAAAATAACAGTGATCTCATTGTGGGAGTTTACTATAGACCCCCAAGCCAAACTGAGGACACAGATGATGCCTTCCTGGAACTGATGGCCAGCGTCCGAGGCCGTAAATACCAGTTTCTGGGAGCACAAGTAAGGACAGTCAGCGTGGCTCCCAGGTCCTGCTCAGAGGCTTCCCATTCAAGGGATCTGGTGGTCAAGTGGAGAACAACGTGGAACGTCTCCACCCCCATCGTTCAGCCCGGACACTGAATTCCAGTGCTGAGGGCCTTCTGGTGGTTGCCTCCCTGCAAGAAGCCAAGTTACAGGGAACCAGGCAGAGGGCCTTCTCGGTGGTGGCTCCTGCCCTGTGGAACGCCCTCCCATCAGATGTCAAAGGAATAAACAACTATCTGATGTTTAGACGACATCTGAAGGCAGCCCTGTTTAGGGAAGTTTTTAATGTGTGACATTTTAATGTATTTTTAATCTCCTGTTGGATGCCATCCAGATGGACGGGGTATAAGTAATAAAGTATAAAGTAGTATTATTATTATTATTATTATTATTATTATTATCATTATCATTATTATCATTATCATTATCATTATTATCATTATCATTTGATGCTGGTGGTAGTGAAGACATTAGCACCAAGGAGTTGGGCACCACCATGAGGGTGCTTGGCTAGGTGCCCATCAAAGAGGAGCTGGATGCCAACATAGAGGAGGTGGATGAGGGGAAAATGGCCGAACAGTCCATCGCTCCAACTATCTATGCAGCCTCCCGAAACCTTCCCAGAGTTAGGGAAGACGCAGTCTCATCCGCGGATGCCCATTCAACCCGGTCCCAGCTTCAGAAGGAAGGAGGGGCTGGGGGGCTCTGGAGGGAAAGCACCCGAGATAGCCTGGCTCTCCTAGACACTGTTCCCGTGAAAGCGAGTCAAGTTCCATTACTTAAGATAAATAATTCAATTTAAGTTTTGGGCATGCTTCAGATAAGGAGTGATGAATTACTCTGCAAAACAGCTCAGCCACTGAGGAGATAAAGATGGAATTGAGGAAAGACTACATCGGAGCCAGAATGGTATGTCGGAACAGAATGGAAAGGGGGGGCACGTGAGACTTTTTATTTATGCCTTAATATCTTACCTAACAAAACCCCCCTAGAAGAGCCGTTTACAACATTTATAACAATCGAGACTGGAAAGTTTGGAATTTGTTGATATAATATGGTTTTTAAAATTAAACTGCGTGGAAATGAAAACAATACAATTAAGGGTTTTATTTTTTGATTTGCTTGATAACAAATAGAGTAGGTCTCATTAGCTGCTGGAGCTTCATTAAAAAAATCTCTTTGGACGGTTTCCTGGAAGGTTTGTGGGATGTGATGCAGTTTTTAATTGAGGAATCCGCCATGTTGGTGTCAAGACCGGCTTACAGATTAATAGTCAAAGGGGGAGATAAGCCTCCAACACAGTATGTTACTAGATGGGCGTTTTCATCTTTGATCTGGCAAATCTCTACTGTAAAGACTGTATTATGTGACCAGTTTTGAGAAAATATTGAACAGATGCCTGGATTTGATTTATTGGAATTACCAGAAGATGGCAGCTGCAGCAGTGAAAAGACTTCTGGATTATTGAACTAATTTGCATACGTATGGAAGGGAATCATAAAACCCACACAGAATCATATATTGCTTGGTTAAACTCGCTTGTTGGAATAACTCAGAGGCTGTGAAGAAGACAAAGGATAAAACAGAAGCAGCGGAAAAGACTTTGATCATATTGATTAGAAATGCAGTAAACTATAAGATGATTAGATCCTCCAAAGCATGGGAAGTCTCATTAAAATTTTGTAATTTGCCAGAATATTTGGATTAATGGTTTAATTGATATTTGTATAATTTGGAATATGATTGGATGGTTAAAGTGGAAAATTTAATTAAAATGATTTATTAAAAAGAAAGAGGAGGTGGATGAGGATGAGGATGGTGAGGAGGAGCTGCATCGCTGGGGGGCAGGTGGTGGAGGACATGGGGCATAGCCAGGATTTCGGGGGGGGGGCAGAGTTTTGTTAGGGGGACAGAACCGAGCTATCTGCGACTTGACTGGTCAGTTAGTTAAGTATTTTTGTCTTAGGGAAGTTTTTGATCTGTGATATTTTAAATGTATTTTAATATTTGATGGAAGCTGCCAGAGTGGCTGGAGAGACCCAGCCAGATGGGCAGGGTACAAATTTATTATTATTATTATTATTATTATTATTATTATTATTATTATTATTATTATCTATTTACTTGATTTGTGGCTGCACCCATGGAGGAGGAGGAAGGGAGGCTGAGGGTGGGCAGGCAGGAGACCGGAGAGGGAGACCCTCACCCTGGGCTGGGTTTCTCCCCTGCAGGCAATGGAGCCAACAGCTTTGCAGGACGCGGAATTCAACAGGCCAATCGGCAGGCGAAGGTGAAGGAAGCCGCCTCTGTATTGGACAGGTGAGGCTAGGAGGGGCGGGGGCTGGAGTGAGATTAGGGGTTTATTTGCAGGCTAAACAGCAGGGACAATGTTGAGATCACCCTGCCATATATATTCTATGCTAGGGGTCAGCTAACATTTTCCGCAGGGGGCGCGTCCACTTTCCCTCAGACCTTGTGGGGTGCTGGACTGTATTTTTTTTTGGGGGGGGGAACACACCGACTCTCCCCTCCCTTCTCTACAGCACCAGACGAGCCCCAGAGGCTGCTTACCCATGCCTTGCGTGCGGCAGGGGCTGGAGAAAGGGGCGGTGGAGGGACGCGTGAAAGGGCTGGCTCCAGAGAGGGGCTGCTTAAAATGGCACTCAGCCATCCATGGCTCAACAAAGCCCAGCCCCCTTCCTCCTCTAGGCAGGGCAGGGAGAAGCCAGGAGGAGGGAGGGAGGAGGCGCTGCCGCGGTGTCTGTGGGAGGGGGGATAATGGTGCAGCCCAAAAGAGCAGAATTCCCACGCCGATCCACGCTGTGATTCCTGGACCATCCACAGGCCGGATCCAGAGGGCAATTGGGCCAGATCCGGGCCCTGGGCCTTAGTTTGCCAGCCCATGTTCTATGCCGAGAGCCTAGATAGGACCCTCTTTGTAAGCTCCTTTGGGCAGCTGGTCTCTCTTTGGGGCTCTCCAGCAGGGTGCATGATTAGACCTAGAGAATTCACAAACCAGAAAGCGGGGGTCATCTTTTGCCGTCCCCTCCTGCAATGATGCAAAGCAGAACTTTGGCTTCCCCCGTCCCCCAAGCATCCAAGCTGGAGCACCTTAGAGCCGAGATTTCCCCTCCTGTCCCCTCCCCACACATCAGCTCATCTCAGAGGCGGCACTCCTACCCAGAGCCCCAAACAGAGGATGATCTGTTGTTGCCCCCCCCCCCCCAGCTACCTGGTTCTGCTCCATCCCCTCTTTCACCTGGGTGTCTGCTGCTGCTGCTGGAGGTTTCCTTTGGAGTTGAATTTGTCTCCATATTTGTGTTTTATTCTTTAAATTTCAGACTGTTGCCTGAGGGGCAGACCAGAAAAACTTCCAACAAGCAAACAGGCAATTATGGGGAGGAACTGCCCCTGGAGGAACAGTGCCTGCAGCCATGGGAAGCGGCAGCGGGGGGGGGCAGTGGCAAAGTGGGAGGGGGGTGGGAAGGAAGGAGCAGGTGGGAGGGCGGGCAAGCAGTGGGGGGGCATGGTGCATACAGGCATGTAATTTTTCTTGGAGAAAACCACAGTCCACAGCTGCTCCCAGTGGGGTGACCTGGGTTTGATCAAACGGCAGTGATAGGTTTAAGTTGGGGGGAGCTGAGTACTGCCCACTTCAACACTTTCCTTCACCCCCACCCTGAAACAGGAATGGTGATGGCTTCCTGGAGGTCGAGGAGGGACTGCTGGCTGAAGTCTCCCGAGATCATTTTTCTCCTGTAATTAATGACAATAACAACAATGGCCTTTTTGACTTTGAAGGTGAGTGGCTCAGCCCTGCCTGACCTTCTAGGGAGCCGGGTGGGGTGTGTGTGTCAGGACAGCTCTGTGTCCCTCCCACCAGCCCCTCAAAGCCCAACAGGCTCCCTGCCGCCCTGAACAGGGAGCCCGAGACTTGTCACCTCCCCACTCTCAATCGGTACCTGAGCGCAGTTTTGCCTCCCAGCCCTTCTCCCTGGTACCTTTAACCCTGTTAAACTATGGAACTCCTCCCCCTCCTCCTCCTCCTCTTCTTCTTCTTCTTCTTCCTCTTCTTTTTTCTTTTTGTTATGTCTTAATGTATTTTATTTTCAATGTTGCTGTGTTTGTTAGTTGTCTGAATGTTTTTTAAAATAATAAAGTTTAGTTAAAATTTTCAATAAACAAACAAACAAACTATGGAACTCACTCCTGCAAGAGGCAGAGGTGGCCGCCAACCAAGATGGCGTTGGCATGACAAAATCATGGAGGAAAGCAAGGCTACCCACGGCAGGCAGGCAGCTGCAATGGCTGTTTTCCACCTCCACTGAAGGAGGCAGCCGTGCTTCTGAATACGACTTGCTGGAAACCACAGGAGGCAGGGAGAGTTGTTTTAATGCTCAGATCCTGCTTGCAGGTTTCCCTTTGGAGCACCTGGTTCCCAGATCCTGCTCAGAGGCTTCCCATTCGAGGGATCTGGTGGTCAAGATAAGAACAAAGTGAGGGACTGGATGGGCCTGTTATATGGAAAACCTGGAGCTGGGCTGCATTTTTTGTATACAGTGGTACCTCTAGTTACGAACTTAATTTGTTCCGGAGGTCCGTTCTTAACCTGAAACTGTTCTTAACTTGAGGTGCACTTCCGCCAATGTGGTCTCCCGATGCTGCTGCACTGCCAGCACACGATTTCCGTTCCCATCGCTCAGACAGTGACCTCTAGGAGAAAGTTCCTTTTCAAAGAAAGGTCAAAGAACCTTTTGGCCACGTGGGCCAGACCTTTCTCTCTCCATGATCCCAAGGGCCAACCGTGATGTGTGGCTGGAACAAGCCACCTGCTCAATCATCCGACTGTCAGAGTGACATCAGGCAGATTGGTGCCTCGTGTCAATCATGAAGCACGTCCATGGCAACCGGCTGGGAAAGATCTGCTTTCACCTGCCCTGCAGCTCCCTTTAGATATGACATCAAGGGCAGGGCAGGTGGGCGTGACTTGGCCAAGATGGCCTCGCAGGAAAAATGGGGAGGCCAAGGTACCTGGAGGCCCCTCACTCCTGTTTTAAATGAGAGCCAGGGTTACATGAGAAAACAGGTCCCAGAGAGCATTGTTAGAATCTGGATAAAATCCAGCCCACCGGGGAACAGAGCCACCGGAACAAAACGCAGGCCAGGTTTGTCTTTCTGTCCACAACCACTTGCGTTGAGGCCTCCAGCTCCACACCACTCCATCTTCTTTAGTTGCGATTCCTGCATCGCTCACTTTTCTATACCAAGATACAGCATTCTTTCAAAGTGCTGTGTGGAGTTTCTATTTTCATTCCACTGTTTGCTACCTGTTGGAAATAAAATCCCCTGCACAGCATCCCAGTATGAGAGTAACTTTTTTTCTCTTCCAGTGCTTCCTGGACAGTGTCCCCGGCCCACTGGATTTGGGACATGTGAAGACCGCTGTTTCGGTGATGCCTCTTGTCCACCCGGGGAAAAGTGTTGCAGCCATGGCTGTGGCCACTCATGCATGAGACCCATTTATGGTAAGAGAAGCCAGTGGGTGCCAAGCCCATCACTCAGAGCAGGGCCCCCAGCAGAGCTGTGGCGGGAAGGGAGGTGGCCAGGAGCTTGGCATGTTGGAAGGGAGAGGCAACTCCTCTCGTTGGGTAAGGAGGATGGAAGGTGGAAATGATTGTTTTTCACCAAATAATTAGATCAGTGGTTGCCAACCCTTTTGAGTCACGGAGCACTTCTCAGGAGGGAAATTTGTAATGGAGCACTATTGCCTCCCTGATGCCAAAGGCACATATTTATTTATTTTTATTTCCAATCTCTTTGTGGAGCACTTGAAGATGCTTCACAGGGCACCAAGCGCTCAGTGGAACCCAGTTTGGGAACTGCTGGGTTAGATGGTATAGCAGCTGCACACTTTGCCACCTCTCTTGGGTTCCGCAAGGGCTAGCGGCTTGTTGTTTTATTTAATTTTTTAAAAATGAAAGCTGGGGAGATGAGCTAATGGTAACGATGAGCACCAGGTGGCCTGGGAAGCACGGCTAATTAGAGTGCTGCTAAAGCTCATGTCTGTGTCCACAATCGCTTGGGTATGATCTGCCCCACAATACAACACAATTATTTGTGTTGTACGTTTCAATGGCTGGTTAGCAGCCAACAGGCATCTGGGATGAGTGACCTGCATATTTAAACATTCCCAGAAGTAGTGATGGCCACAAACTTGGATGGCTTTGGAAGAGGTTAAGACAAATTCAAGCTGTCAAGGGCTACCAGTCACAAGGACGAGGCTCTGTTTCCATGGCTGGAGAAAGCATGTCTCTAGATACCAGTTGCTGGAGACCACAAGTGGAGAGAGGGCTGCTCTTGTGCTCAGGTCCTGCTCCTGGGCTCCCCATAATGGGCATCTGGTTTGGCCACTGTGAGGAGAAGATGCTGGACTAGATGGGCCACTGGCCTGATCTGCGAGCTGCAGGGCTCCTCCTACGTTCTTGTGGGGCCTCCAGAGGCAGCCTATCCATAAGTTCTTGGGGACAATTGACTGCTTTGAGAACAGCATGCTGGGCTAGATGGGTCACTGGTCTGATCCTGCTGCCAGGCTCTTCTGATGCTTTCTCCTCTGTCCTAGGGTAACTTGGACTACAGAGTGGATGAGCTCCTCCGTGAGACTCCTCACCTTGAACAGGCACCACAGCCAGTGAGGTGTATTGGTTAAGAGTGGTAGACTTGTAATCTGGGTAACCGGGTTCGCGTCTCCGCTCCTCCACATGCAGCTGCTGGGTGACCTTGGGCTAGTCACACTTCTCTGAAGTATCTCAGCCCCACTCACCTCACAGAGTGTTTGTTGTGGGGCAGGAAGGAGGGGAAAGGAAAATGTTAGCGCTTTGAGACTCCTTCGGGTAGTGAACAGCGGGATATCAAATCCAATATTTTCTTCTTCTTCTTCTTCTTCTTCTTCTTCTTCTTCTTCTTCTTCTTCTTCTTCTTCTTCTTCTTCTTCTCTTTCTTTCTTTCTTTCTTTCTTTCTTTCTTTCTTTCTTTCTTTCTTCTTTCTTTCTTTCTTTCTTTCTTTCTTTTTGTTATGTCTTAATGTATTTTATTTTTAATACAGCTGCATCTCTCTCCTGCACCCCACCACCCCTCTCACTTGCCAGTACTGCTGTCATGGCCCAGCTGCTCTCAGAAGTTATCACACTGTAGTTCACAGCATTACCTGTTGGCATCTGAGCAAAGTGCTGCGTGATGACAACCTTACCTTTTTTTTCTATACCAATATAAGCATTCTTTCAAAGTGCTGTGTGGAGTTTCTATTTTCATTCCACTGTTTGCTACATGTACAGCATCCCAGTATGAGAGTCACATTTTTCTCTTCCAGTGCGTCCTGGACGGTGTCCCCGGCCCACTGGATTTGGGACATGTGAAGACAGCTGTTTCGGTGATGCCTCTTGTCAACCCGGGGAAAAGTGTTGCAGCCATGGCTGTGGCCACTCATGCACGAGAGCCATTTTTGGTAAGAGAAGCCATCGGGTGCCAAGCCCATCACTCAGAGCAGGGCCTCCAGCAGAGCTGTGGCGGGAATGGAGAGGCAACTCCTCTTGTTGGGTAAGGAGGATGGAAGGTGGAAATGATTGTTTTTCACCAAATAATTAGATCAGTGGTTCACAACCGTTTTGAGTTTTTGAGTCACGGAGCACTTCTCAGGAGGGAAATTTGTAATGGAGCACTATTGCCTCCCTGATGCCAAAGGCACATATTTATTTACAGTATTTTTATTTCCAATCTCTTTGCGGAGCACTTAGAGATGCTTCACGGGACACCAAGCGCTCCGTGGAGCCCAGTTTGGGAACTGCTGGGTTGGATGGTATAGCAGCTGCACACTTTGCCACCTCTCTTGGGTTCCGCAAGGGCTAGCGGCTTGTTGTTTTATTTAATTTAAAAAGAAAGAAAGTTGGGGAGATGAGCTAATGGTAACGATGAGCACCAGGTGGCCTGGAAAGCACAGCTAATTAGAGTGCTGACAAAGCTTGTGTCTGTGTCCACAACTGCTTGGGTATGATCCGCCCCACAATACAACACAATTATTTTGTGTTGTTAGTTTCCATGGCTACTTAGTGGAGAGAGGGCTGCTCTTGTGCTCAGGTCCTGCTCCTGGTCTCCCCATAATGGGCATCTGGTTTGGCCACTGTGAGGAGAGGATGCTGGACTAGATGGGCCACTGGCCTGATCTGCGAACTGCAGGGCTCCTCCTACGTTCTTGTGGGGCCTCCAAAGGCAGCCTATCCATAAGTTCTTGGGGACATTTGACCGCTTTGAGAACAGCATGCTGGGCTAGATGGGTCACTGGTCTGATCCTGCTGCCAGGCTCTTCTGATGCTTTCTCCTCTGTCCTAGGGTAACTTGGACTCCAGAGTGGATGAGCTCCTCCGTGAGACTCCTCACCTTGAACAGGCACCACAGCCGACTTCTCTCTGGCTTCCTTGGGGTCAGAAGACTGTGCAGTGACATGAAACCTTGTATTGAATGTTGTTGTTGTTGTTGTTGTTCAGTCGTTCAGTCGTGTCCGACTCTTCGTGACCCCATGGACCAGAGCACGCCAGGCACGCCTGTCTTTCACTGCCTCCCGCAGTTTGGCCAAACTCATGTTAGTAGCTTCGAGAACACTGTCCAACCATCTCATCCTCTGTCGTCCCCTTCTCCTTGTGCCCTCCATCTTTCCCAACATCAGGGTCTTTTCTAGGGATTCTTCTCTTCTCATGAGGTGGCCAAAGTACTGGAGCCTCAACTTCAGGATCTGTCCTTCTAGTGAGTACTCAGGGCTGATTTCTTTGAGAATGGATAGGTTTGATCTTCTTGTATTGAATAGGCTCACCCAATAAAAAATGATAACGTTGGTCTCAGCCATCAAGTTACTGAGGAGTCAAAGGAGAGGTTACTGGTCTGCTGTGAATGTGTAGCCTGGTGGTCTCTGGGAAAACTGGTTCAACCAGAAGGATTTACCTTTGGAGAAGCCATGCTGGTTCTGCTCCACCAAGCTTGTTCTTCTATATGCAAGTTCATTCTATCATTAATAATGTTCCCCACCCGTTTTCCTAAAACAGATGTTAAGGTAATGAACCCGTAATTTCCCAGATTCCCCCTGGAATTTATTTATTTTTTAAAAAATAGTATGACATATCCAATTAAGGTCCAGAGGCTTATCTTAGGGACAAATCACACACACACACACACACACACACACACACACACACACACACAATGACTTCACCAGGTATTGTTTGCCAGGCAGTGAAGGAAGCCTCTGGGCTGAGCTTGCTGCTTGGGTAACTGGTCCCGCCCACTCACCTAATCAGCGAATCGTGAGCAGGCATGCGCCACCAGGGGCGGGCTCACCCTACCCTTCCGGTATATAAGGAAGGCCTGTGGCTTGCACTACAGCTGTGTTTCGTTGGCTCTCCCCCCTCCCCCCCTCGATATATGGCTGCCACATGTTGCTCTGCTAGACCCTGATATGGCATAATCAGTTGCTGTATTTGGGTCCAGGTTGGAATTTTTCCAGTTGGCAAATGGGCTCCAGCCCTCTGGTTTTCGCCATCCTCACAGCAACTTGGGCGGTTGAAGCATTTCATAGCCTTTTCCTTTCCTGGCTTGAACTCAGGGGTAGGGGGGGGGTGTTTCTGCAAGAGAATCCTGCTGATCAGCTGGTTCCCCCTGATGCTACCAATGTACTCCCCCCCCCCAATTCCCAGAGCTGCTTTACACTTAAAACAAAAACTGTCTCTGTGTTGGGGAACCTGCCATGATATGGACAAGGGGGCAAGTTTCATGTCTGACCGGCATTCGATTTGTGAATTTTTCAGTTTGTGAAGGCAGGAGGAAGTTGGGAGTTGGGGCCAAAGTCTCTCGCCTCCTACCCCCACCCCATCTCCCTTTTAATCGTTGAAGCTGGTTGGGAAAGAAGTGTGAGTCAGACAGCTCCTGGGGCCGCATGAAATCAAGCGAAGGGCATTACAGGCGTCACTTATATTATCTGGGGAATCCTTCGCTCTGTCCAACTTTGGAGGAATTGCTGAGATAATGCAGGACGTGGGGAGGGAGTCTTGTCCACACAGTCCCGTCTAGGGCAGTTTGAAGGGGAACAAGAGGCCCCTTCCCAGGGCAGGGCTCACTAGCCTCTTGGCCACTGTGCCACACAATTTCAGTTTGCTCACAAGGAACCAGGGTGCAATAGGGGAGCTGTTCTCTCCTGGCAGATGCAGCGATGGTGCCAGGCTTTGGAGAAATGGCAGGGAGATTCCTTCCCCCTATCGGAGTCACGATGGAGTTTCCCCACCTCCTGCACAGATGGAGGGGATGGAGGGCTTGTTGGTTGGTTGCAGGATTGATGGCAAGGGGAGCATCCTGCAGGTCTCACAAGAGAGGAGATTCTGGCTACACTTTAGGAAGAACTTTCTGACAGTAAGAGCGGTTGGACAGGGGAACCGACGACCTCAGAAGATTGCAGACTCTCCTTCCTTGGAGGTTTTTAAGCAGAGGCTGGATGGCCAACTGGTCAGGATCCTTCAGCTGTGATTCCTGCATTGCAGGGGGTTGGGCTAGATGACCCATGGGGTCCCAGTATGCAAATGGTTCTGTGTGCAAATGGTGGTTCACAAACAGTCAGCACCAACAGCAACCCTACAATGGCACAGGCGGGTTCTTTTTATTAATGCCCAACACATATACAGAGCCAAACATTCATACAGATTCTCATATGGTGCCTGGTTTCAGGGGGTCCCTGGCCAAAGGGGGCCAGCAGCATTTTAGGATGGTTTACCGGCTCTTGCTTTGCACGCCTGGAGAGGGGGACTTGCTCTGAGCTGTGCTTTGGGCTCTGGATTCCGCCCCCCTCCCCTGCTAATGGACTGCCGATTAAGCCTCCATCTCTGTGGACAGGATGAACTCCACCTTCCCCCTCCAGTGTGACATTTAGTCTTTGCCTGTGGAAGGGAGATGTGAGCTGTCTCCCTCTGGCTGAGATCCTGCAACTTTGCAGCTGCGCTGAGCTCTTGCTTAAAACCCTGCCATAGCTACGGGGGGCGGGGGGCAGTGCTAGCTGGGTATTTTGCCACAGTGAAGCCTCCAGAGGGACCCCAATGAGGCTCCCAGCCTGTGTGTGTGTGTGTGAATGTGTACACGCATTTGTGCATGGGAGTGTGTGCCAAACTGGGTCCGCTAATCCAGAAATAACGTTTCAGGTTAAGAACAGAAATTGTGCTCTGGTGGCGCAGCGGCAGCAGGAGGCCCCATTAGCTAAAGTGGTGCTTCAGGTTAAGAACAGTTTCAGGTTAAGAACGGACCTCCGGAACGAGTGAAGTACATAACCAGAGGTACCACTGTAAGCCTAGCTGGGACAGTCTGGGAAGAGGGAAGGGCATGTCAGAAGCAGTACCACAGGAGGCCAGAAGGGGGCAGGAGAGGGCAGCTCCCCATCTGGATGATAATGCACCCCAAACGGCTGCACTGGTTTCTTGGGGACTCTCTCCTGCAGAAGCCCCCACCTCACACACTACCACATGCTGTGTTCCGGACGGAAAGTCTTCAAGTCCACGGCCAGACCCAACCGTCCTGGGAGTCCTCCTTTTAGGATGCGCTGGATTCAGGGGACCCTAGAAGAGAAAGCCGAGTGGTCAGGGGTGTGTGTGCTCTCCTTCACCCTACCAGAGGCTGACACCCCCATGGGCCTTTGGAGCTGTGGGGCAGCCACTGCCCCTTCCTCTTGTTTGTTTATTGCATTTCTGTCCCACCTTCCCCTCCAAAGAGCTCCAGGTGTTTCCTGCTTGGCAGGGGGTTGGACTGGATGGCCCTTGGGGTCTCTTCCAACTATGATTCTATGATTCTAGGTGGTCTGCATGGTTCTCCCCCTGCTCCTTCAATCCGCACCACAACCTTGCGAGGTAGGTTAGGCCGAGAGGCAATGAAGGTCACACCCAGTGAGCTTCTTCCTAGCTGAGTGGGGGATTCGAACCCTGCCCTTTCCCAGAGCCTGGTCTGACACTGTAATCCCCCACACCATGGGTCTTCCCCCAGGGGTGCTTCAGCTAAAAGGAAGCAGCCGGCTCCACCACCCCCAGCCCTGGTCTCCCCTCCCCATCCTTTCACTCTTGCCAGGGGGACCCCCCCCCCTTATCAGACCCGCCAGACTGTTAGAGGGAGGGATGGTCCCGGCTGCTGGAGAAGAGTGCCGAGACCCCTGCCCCAAAGCCCACCCGTTTTGCTCTTCCTAGGCAAAAGGGGACCTCGCGTGATGGGTCCCCCAGGCAGCTGAGCCAGTCCCTCAGCCCAAACAGGCAGCTGGAGCAAGAGAGGTGGGAAAGCAGTGATTTGAGCTGCAATTCCTGCACTGCAGAGGGCTGAGCTAGAGGACCCCTGGGATGCCTTCTGACTCTATGAGCCTCCCGAGCTTCGCCCGCCAGGGGTGCCCATCCTCCCATGGTGCCAGCCCCGCCTCTGGCAGCTTCCTCACCTGGCCTGCCCCCTCCTGCCTTGGCACCTTGGGGGACGTTGGTGCATTCCATGGAGACGCCCGAGAAGCAGCACTTGTGGTCCCCTTTGCACTGCCAGTCGTGGGCGCAGGCGTCGCTGCACGGCTCTCCTCCTCCTCCTCCTCCTCCTCCCGAGGGCGTCTTCCGCTGCACCAGGGGGCATTTCCCAGGCTTCTCTAAGAGACACAGAGAGGCAGAGAGGGGCCAGTCTTCTTGGCACTGGGCAGGCGGAGTTTCAGGAAGGAATGGCTTGTGGAGGAGCCCAAAGTGTTTCCAAGAACTGTGGCTGGACGAGAGACTTTGAGGAGCTGGGGTGGCAGAAGGGGCTAGGCTGGAGAAGAAGCAGCCAGGGTGGCACCTTTCTTTCCTTTTAAAGGGTGTGCGCTAATGGAAATGCTCTCGCAGACGCTTTTGGACTCCGTCTGGTGATGCATTACTGAATCACGTCTGACTAGGTGGGGATTTGGGGTGAGCCTCTCTACTTGAACCCCCAAAAGGGAATTTTCTCCCACAGGTTTCCTTCCACCTCTAGGGCCGTCTTAACCATAGGTGCCAGGGGTGGGGGGCACCTGGGCGCCAGGCTCTCAGGGGCGCCAGTCTGAGAGTCCGGGGCCCGAGAGTTGGAGTCTGGGGAAGAGCCCGCCCGTCGTTCGTAGTGCCATGGTGGGCTCTTCTGCTGTGGGCGGGTCTGCGCTGTGAGTTCGGGGGCACCTGGGATTGACGTAGGGCTGTGGAGTGGCCCACCCAGGGCACACGGCTTACACCACGAGGCGCCCGGCTTTGCTTAGTCACCGACGCTGACGCCTCGGGCTGGTTTGTTGTGTTGGGCTCCTTATGTTTCCTGTTTTCTTATCCTGAGCAGAGATAAGAGTGGTGTGTCAGCTCCCTAAAAAAAGGTTGACAACTCTGGGGAACCTGGGGGGGGGGGGGGTTGGGGCGTGCCCCCGGGCGGATCTTTGCACCCCAGTGCCGCATATGCTTAAGATGGCCCTGCTTCCACCATCACCCCCCAGTGCCGGCTTAGACCCCATCCTTGAGCCCAGGAGGGGAGGTCTGCAGCAGTGGGATGGAAGCAGCATCAGGTCACAGAAAGACCTAAGAAAGAAATTCTGCCTCCTGCAGCTCCCCTGGTTCCTCCCTGTCATCTGGGCGACATCACACCAATCTGGCAGTGCCTCCCGGGGCTTCAGCCCTCCTTCTCCTAGCAGACTGCTTCACCATGGATGCAGCCCCTTCTTGCTCCTCAGCAAGGAAATCAAAGGCATTGCAGGGCAGAGGGACATGTGAGGACATAATAAGTGCCTGCTGGATCAGGCCGAAGGGGGTATCCTGTAGTAGTAGTAGTAGTAGTAATATATTTATCAAACATTAAAAAACTTCCTTAAACAGGGCTGCCTTCAGATGTCTTCTAAAAGTCAGATAGTTGTTTATCTCCTTGACATCTGATGGGAGGACGTTCCACAGGGCGGGCGCCACCACCGAGAAGGCCCTCTGCCTGGTTCCCTGTAACCTCACTTCTCGCAGGGAGGGAACCACCAGAAGGCCCTCAGCGCTGGACCTCAGTGTTTGGGCTGAACGATGGGGGTGGAGACGCTCCTTCAGGTATACTGGGCCGAGGCCGTTTAGGGCTTTAAAGGGCAGCACCAACACTTTGAATTGTGCCCGGAAACGTACTGGGAGCTAATGTAGGTCTTTTAGGACTGGTGCTATGTGTTCTCGGCGGCCAAATGCCTTAAAGAACCTAGGAATTGAGATAGACTGCCCCTGGACCTGGAGGTTCCACCAGAGCATCAGAAGAGCCTGGCTACTGGATCAGGCCAAAGGGAGCCCACCTAGTCCAGCATCCTGTTCTCCCAGTGGCTAGCCAGATGCCACAGTGGCACAGAGTCCTGTGGGCGCCTTCAGCCTGGCACAGGCACATGCAACGATCTCCCCCCCCCCCAACTGATAGGATCAGCCGAGTCTGGAGCTGATGCAGCCTTCAGAAGAGAGACCTGATGCCCGGGCAATGGGCACCCACTGCATCACTTCTAAGGGCCTGTGTTTCTGAGATTGGCCAGTTTTCAGCTTTGCTGCCTCCTACCATGTAGGCAGAGCCGAGTCATTCTCCATAGCCACTGATAGCCTTCATGGGCCACACCCTGTGGCAGAAACAACAACTGCCAGAGACATTGAGTCAACAGGGTGCAAGCAAAACAGAGCAGGGTGCTGGATCAGGTCAGTGGCCCATTTCAGAACAGTGGCATCCTGTTCTCACAGTGGCCAACCAGATGCCCATCTAATCCTCTTGTAAAGACATCCAGGCTGGTGGTCCTTGCTGCCTCCTGTGGGAGGGAGTTCCATAGTTTAACTGCACTGCATGAATAAACTTGGTCCTGCCCCAAATAAGAAAAGCCTACTGGATCAGGCCAATGGCCCACTTTGTCCAAAAACCCTCTCCCTTCCTGTAGCTTCCAGCAACTGCTGGTACTCAGATGTATCACTTCCTCTGACTGTGGAGGCACAGCAAAGGCATTCTGGCTCGTAGCTACTGCTACCCCTCTCCTCCATTAATTTGTTAAAGCCACCCAGGTTGGTGGTCCTCACTGCCTCCTGTGGCAGGGAGTTCCATAGCTGAACAATGCACTGCACAAAGAAGGACTTGCTTTTCTCCGTCCTGCCCCAGGTCATGGCCGGTTTCCTCCTTACCTCCAATAGGCAACCTGCACACTCGACTTCCGCAGCCTGAGTCACAGCACTTCTGCGCCCCGGGACAGCTGGCGTCGTCCGTGCAGGAAGAGTCGCACACCAAAGGGGCCTGGAGCTTCTTCAGCAGCGGGGGCGGGCAGCTGCCGGGCTTCTCTGGGAGCAGACGAGAAAGCAGAGAATGAGCAACGGAGGGTCATATCTTGAGGAGGGCAGGCAGCCGGGACTCTGTGGCCAAGGAAGGTGTGCTGGGGAGGGGGATCTGAAAAAGGGCTTGAAGACAGGCAGCTGCTGCCTTTGAATCACAGAACTGCAGAGATGGAGGGGACCCCAACGGTCATCTAGTCCAACCCCCTGCAATGCGGGAACCACAGCACCTCGGCTGCAGTCGAGCCCTGCAGCATCGCAGGTCGGCCACAGCCTGCGCAGCCCTGCCTTGTCTCTCTGTACCACCCAGTGCCGCTTCTTGAGGTTGCCCAGGCCTCAAGGTCTGATGGGGTGACTGCACAGCCCCCCTCTCCCTTCTCCCTGTCTGTTCTTAATGGGACAGTGATTGAGCCACAGGCCTGCTGCAATCTCTTCCCCAAGCCCAGAATTCGGGATCTGACTATGGCTGTTCAGCGGGGAAGGGAAGGCACTCTGCCCATGCTCAGAGGCACACACAACTTCTTGGTACTCTGTCATGTTCCGAGGGCACTTTGCTCCAGAACTGTTTCTGGGGCTCAGAAACCACCCCCAGCTTAAATTCTGCCCCATTTCTCTCCCTGGGCCCAGGAATGAAAGGCCTCCAGAAAACATGGGTAGATTTACCCATGTCATCCGGGGTGCATTTGCACCCACCAACTCAAGCTGAAGACCACCCCCATGAGATTTTATTTATTTGTTATTTCATAAAATCTATACACCGCTTGATTGTAAACAAACAATCAAACAAACAAACCTCCAAGTGGTTTACAACAACATTGAAACTATTAGCTATTGGAAAGAATCAAGAAGGAAACTATTAGAAGAATCAGCAGCAATAATTTTAGACATTCACAAAGTTAAAATAACACTAGACTAGAAGCAGATTAAAACTTGCATGAACTTTGTTATTTTTTTATTTTTGTAGTTTGCATTTTTGTGGTAGTATGTACTGTAAGTTTTTATGTATGTGTTATGTTGTTGAAAACTTAATAAAATTTTATATATATAAAAAAACTTGCATGAACTCTGTCAACATCTGGGTATGCTTGCCTAACAAAAATGCACTTTTTGTGCTCAGTCGTTCAGTCGTGTCCGACTCTTCGTGACCCCATGGACCAGAGCACGCCAGGCACCCCTATCCTCCACTGCCTCTCGTAGTTTGGCCAAACTCCCTTACAGGCAGGGAGTGTCAAAGTTTGGTGCTGCCACACTAAAATACCAAGTTCTTACAAGGGCAGAACGGGTACAATGTGGCACTCATAAATAATAGTGTCAGTTCCACCAATCCAAGCAGCCCAATGTGTGTATCTGGGCAAGGCGATCTCGCAGGTAAATGAAACGCTTCCTCGGGGGCTGGCAAAGCAGAGGTACCTTTGCTGGCAGACAGGCAGGTGTGTCTGCAGGCAAATTCACAGCACTTCTTTCTCCCAGGGCACTCGCTGTCCGCTTCGCAGTTCACCTTGCAGGGGGGGTCATACAGCCCATTGGGGGAGGCGGGGCAGAATCCGTCCTTCCCTGCAAGCAAGAGAGATGGGAAGAAAGGAGATCGAGCACCCATGCGAGCATGATCCAGGTCCTCTCCCTGCCAGTCCTGGGCTCTGCATTTTGAGGGAAGGTGCAAGAGGGCAGAAGGCTGTTGGTCCATTAATCTCCCGTTCATTCATCTTCCGTTCAGGGCCAGCCCAAGATATTTTGCCGCCCGAGGCGAAGGAGAAGATGGCTGCCTCTCCCAGTTCCACATACAGAAGCCTTTTGGGGAATCCTTTGGTTGTGTTTCCTGCATCGCAGGGGACTGGACTAGATCAGAGCTTCCCAAACTTTTCATAACAAAATCGAAAATTCTTTCTAGTAGCACCTTAGAGACCAACTGAGTTTGTTCCTGGTATGAGGTATCTGAAGAAGTGTGCATGCACACGAAAGCTCATACCAGGAACAAACTCAGTTGGTCTCTAAGGTGCTACTAGAAAGAATTTTCGATTTTGTTTTGACTATGGCAGACCAACACGGCTACCCACCTGTAACTCAAACTTTTCATGTTGGTGACACACTTTTTAGACGCGCATCACTTCATGATGCAGTGATTCAGTTTTACCAGAGGTTAAACTAACCCCTTTCTGGCCCCAGGAGAAGCGCGGGGAGCATTTGTGTGACACACCTGCGCACTGCAGCCAACGCACTAATGTGTTGTGATGCACAGTTTGGAAAGCTCTGGACTAGACAGACCAAGCCTGCTGGATCAGGCCAAGGCCCCCTCTAGTCCAGCATCGTGTTCTCACATGTCTCAAGGGGACCTGAGTTCAAGAGCCCTCTCTCCTCCTGCAGTTTCCAGCAACCGGTATTTGGAAGCATTGCTCTGCATAAAAAGGACATTTATCTGTCCCGATTCTTCCAACATTCAGATGACTCTTCAGAGTCCCGTCTGACTTCACAGGCCTGCGATTCTGTGAAGCCAGCTGAACTGGCAGCCAACCCGCCCCCCCCCTTCAGCCCTGGCAACAGGAGAATATTTCCCACCACAGCCATGGATAGCAAGCTGGCTTAGGGAAGGCTGTGGGTGGCATGGACCAGCTCTGCCCTTCAGTGCCACCTTGCCACCAGTCCCCGGCCTTCTCCATCAGGACCTGCCGCCTGAGGCAGCCTCTCCACTCTGCCTAATAGCAGGGCTGCCCCCACCCATACACAAGGGGACGTTCCCTCTGAGTTTTGCACAGATGGCATTCTACCCCCCTACATATGTCTCATTCAATATTATTATTATCAATATCAATATCAATATTAATATTTATTGATCAGGTCATCCAAAGGCCTGGTGAAAAAGGAACATTTTTGCCTGGCACCTAAAGGTGTATAATAAAGGCGCCGGGCGAACTTCCCTGGGGAGAGCATTCCACAAACGGGGAGCCACTACAGAGAAGGCCCCGTTCTCATACCACATAGCAGTCCACACCAGATTCCTAGCCAGGTGGTGTTATTCCATCTGTACAGGGAATGCCCTTGGGTTTCGTTATTCTGGTCCCAAGTATATCAAGAAGTATCTAAAATAATTACCGGTAAACCCCCTTTTCCGACCTCCCCGCAACTGAGTATGTAGACAGATAACACGAACGCTTGTCTCTCTAAAGAGCTTTTGACAGCTGCAGCCATGACAAGGTGCGTCCCAGAGACTATGCCTCTCAACCCTTCCCCTCCCTCTCCCCCCCCACCTTGCTTT
Source organism: Lacerta agilis (assembly GCF_009819535.1). Taxonomy (NCBI): domain Eukaryota; kingdom Metazoa; phylum Chordata; class Lepidosauria; order Squamata; family Lacertidae; genus Lacerta; species Lacerta agilis. The sequence goes on along the minus strand of NC_046317.1, from coordinate 94,414,154 downwards.
CCTGATCTTGCTGAGGCCTCTCTGGCTCAGCCACCCCATGGTGGCCTGGAGCAGGTGACCCCCCTAGCATTGCAGGCCCAGCTGGTGGGGAGCCAAGGAGCACATTCCTGGCCCAAGAGGGGGAAACAGGCTGGTTCTGCTCTGCTCCAGCTGCTGCAACTCCGGCCCCCTCCCCACCCCAAACCCCCGCCTTAAGAACACAAGGAGAGCCGGCTGGATCAGGCCAAAGGGGGCTCATCTTTGTGTTCTCACGGTGGCTGACCAGGTGCCCCCAAGGGAAACCTGCAAGCAGGATTCAAACACAGGAGCCCCCCCCCCGGCAGTTTTGCAGTAACTGGGATGCAGCAGCAGTCCTGCCTCCAGAGCCCACCCCTCGCCCTCTCCTCCTCCACGATTGGTCTGACTGACCCTCATCTAAAGCCATCTCTGTTGGTGGGCATCCCCGCTTCCTTCCTGCAGACGGGAGTTCCATAGATTAACTCTGCACTGCGCAAACAATTCCTTTCTTTCCCTGAACTTCCAACATGGACGCCCACGGGTTCTATGAGAGAGGGAGGAAGACCTCTCTCCACTTTCTCCGTGGCAGGCGGAATCTTATATACGTCTATCATGTTGCTTCTTGCTCTCCTGCTCACCTTTCCTCTAAATGAAAAAATCTCCTTCCGGTGCTGGATCTACTCTATGGGGAAGGAGGCTCTTCCTCAGCACCCAAGAGGGGATGGTCCAGCCTCCTCCCCCCCCCCGGGGGGGACCCGACTCCAAAAATCAAGCTCTCACCTGTCCTCTCCTCTCCATAATCTGGGGACTGGGAAGCAGCGGCAGCAGCAGCACAACCCTGGAGCAAGAGGAGTCCTGTTAGGAGCCAGAGGACACCTGCCTCCATGGTGCTCTGGGGAATATCCAGCCTGGAATATCCGGATCTAGGCCACGCAGAGGAGCATTAAATGCCTTCCAGGGCGGGGCTGACTCCCAGTGACCTACCTGGCAAGATGTGCCGGTTCTGCTGAGGGAGCAGCTGGGACTGGCCCAAAATAGCCCTCCTGCTCTGGGTTCTGGGAGAAGCCTCGGCTGTGCTGCCTGGGGGTGGGGGGGGCAGCACAAGAGCTCATCCTTTCCTTTGCCTGAAGTGCCCTTTCCCTTTCCCTCCTGACTGCCCTCCTCTGGGCACACCTGCTTCCGCTGCTCACCCCAGGGACCGAAGCCAGCACCCCCCCCCCCACAAAACGACCCATTCCACACTCAGGTGGATCAGACAGCTTGGCCAGGCCAAGGTGGGAGAAGAATTAGGAGCAGGGATGGCTTGAAAAGAGGATTGGGCCAATCCATGGAGGAAAGGCTCTTGGTGGCTGCCAGCCAGGAGGGCTCTGCTCTGCCTCTGAATGCCAGTTGCTGGGAAGAGCAGGAGCAGAGGAGAGGACTCTTGCGCTCAAACCTTGCTTGCTGATTTCCATTTGAAGCATTTGATTGGCCACTGTGAGAAGAGAATCATAGAATCCTAGAATCCTAGAGTTGGAAGAGACCCCAAGGGCCATCCAGTCCAACCCCCTGCCAAGCAGGAAACACCATCAAAGCATTCCTGACAGATGGCTGTCAAGCCTCCGCTTAAAGGCCTCCAAAGAAGGAGACTCCACCACACTCCTTGGCAGCAAATTCCACTGTCCAACAGCTCTCACTGTCAGGAAGTTCTTTCTAATGTTTAGGTGGAATCTTCTTTCTTGTAGTTTGAATCCATTGCCCCGTGTCCGCTTCTCTGGAGCAGCAGAAAACAACCTTTCACCCTCCTCTAGATGACATCCTTTTATATATTTGAACATGGCTATTATATCACCCCTTAACCTTCTCTTCTCCAGGCTAAACATACCCAGCTCCCTAAGCTGTTCCTCATAAGGCATCGTTTCCAGGCCTTTGACCATTTTGGTTGCCCTCCTCTGGACTCGTTCCAGCTTGTCAGTATCCTTCTTGAACTGTGGTGCCCAGAACTGGACACAGTATTCCAGGTGAGGTCTGACCAGAGCGGAATACAGTGGTACTATTACTTCTCTTGATCTAGACGCTATACTCCTATTGATGCAGCCCAGAATTGCATTGGCCTTTTTAGCTGCTGCATCACACTGTTGACTCATGTCAAGTTTATGGTCTACCAAGACTCCTAGATCCTTTTCACATGTACTGCTCTCAAGCCAGGTGTCACCCATCCTGTATTTGTGCCTTTCATTTTTTTTTTTTTTTGCCCAAGTGTAGAACTTTACATTTCTCCCTGTTAAAATTCATCTTGTTTGCTCTGGCCCAGTTCTCTAATCTGTTAAGGTCATTTTGAAGAGGATGCTGTGCTGGCCTTTGGCTCTTGTTATTTCCTTAATGTACCCATAATTCTTAATGATTTGGAGTGTAGAATCATAGAATGGTAGAGTTGGAAGGAACGATATAGTGAGTCCAGCCAGTGATTAACGTATTTATTCATGGCAGCAAGCAAGTAAAAAGACACACACAAACCCCAACCCTGCTGCTATATATAGGTGCTTGGGCTAGCATAGCCAACCCAGGTGAAGCTAATTAAAAGCAATCACTACCTACCTCCCTTAACTATTTCCTGGCTGTTCTGTTACTGTGCTGTGCCTGCAATTCAGTACACAACAGAACCCATAGGATCCCTTCCAACCTAGCAGTTCGAAAGCACATCAAAGTGCAAGTAAGTAAACAGGTACCGCTCCGGCAGGAAGGTAAATGGTGTTTCTGTGCGCTGCTCTGGTTCGCCAGAAGCGGCTTAGTCCTGCTGGCTACATGACCCAAAAGCTGTATGCCGGCTCCCTCGGCCTATAGAGCGAGATGAGCACCGCAACCACAGAGTCATTCGCAACTGCACAGAACTGAACTGTCAGGGGTCCTTTAACTTTACCTTTTAGAGTTGGAAGGGACACCTTAGGGCCATCTAATCCACCCCCGGGATGATGCTCAGACAGGGGGGTTTGCACAGCAGGTCAGGGGCATCAGCTGGCAAAGAGAACAAGGCAATGAGGTGGGGGAGGGGGGCAGAAGTCTGGGAAGGGAGGCAAGGAGGATCTTCACGTATCTGAAGGGATTCCCCATGGAAGGTGGTGCAAACTTGCTTTCTGCTGCTCCAGAGGACTTGAGCAAATTGGGTAGAGGAGGGTGCTGATAGCACCAAGGTTGCAGGTTCGATCCCCGTATAGTACAGCTGCATATTCCTGCGTTTCAGGGGATTAGGCTCAATGATGCTCGGTGTCCCTACAGTGATATGATTCCAAATGATGGAAAAGGAGATTTCGGCTCAATAGTAGAAAGAACTTTCTGAGAATAAGAGCCATGGAGGTTTTGAAGCAGAGAATGGGTGGCCATCTCCCAAGGAGGATTTAGCTGAGCTTCCTGCATTGCAGGGGGCTAGACTAGATGACCCCAAGGGGTCCCTTTGTTGTTGTTCAGTCGTTCAGTCGTGTCCGACTCTTCGTGTCTTTGAACAAAGAAGGAAGGAGGAGGCAGCAAATGGCAGCTGGGTCGGGGGGGGGGGGAGGCAAGAGAGTCAGGAAACTGATGCAAGCCGAAAGTCAGAGGAGAAAGGGGAAGTGGCGGATCTTGTGATAGATTTCAGTAAAAAGAGAAGCCGTGTGGAGAGGGGAGTTGGCTGGTAAGAAAAGCCTCATTTTGCCTGGACAGCCAGGAATTCACTGGGGAAGGTGAAAGCTTTCTCGCCCTTTGTCTGTGAAATTTCCCCTCAACCCAGCTAAGTTGTGCAAGAAGCTGCAACATGCAAAAGAAGGAATGTCATCCTTGTCTAAGCCATACCTAATGAATGGCCTGAATTATGTCGAAATCCGGGGGGGGGGGAGTGAGGAGAGGGAGCCCAGGTAGTTGAGAGGTGAGGAAATCCAAAGGCTGGAGAGGACCCCCTCCCTCTCGGTGACACCTGGTCTGGGCCAGGGTCCTCCAGTCAAGAGGGAGCAGCTCTGTCCTGTTTAGGCTCAGCTGGGCAACCAGTCTGACTTCTCCTTTCCCCTCCCTTCCAAGTGCTTTCTTGTGAATAAGTGTTGAACAGCTATAATTTGGAAAGGTGACGTGTTAAGGAATGAAGCCTTTTAGCCTGCAGAAGAGAAGACTGGGAGGTGATATAATGGCCTTCGTCAAGCAACTGAAGGGCTGTCACACAGAAGACGGAGCAAGCTTGTTTTCTGCTGCTCTGGAGGGTAGGACTCAGACCAATGGATTCAAATTGCAGGAGATTGCACTACATGACCCTTGGGGTCCCTTCCAACTCCACAGGCTCATGATTCTGAAATGTGTGTGTGTCTAGCCTGCTCTCACCCCTGCCTGTCCAGATGTCCGATGCTGGGAATCATGGGTTGAAGAAGCAGAGCAGATGTCCGCATGGCACTGAGAAGCTTGCACACAAGAGCTCTGCAAAAGAAAACGCCCGTCTCTCCATTTGAAGTTCCTTCCCTTTCCAAATTAATGCTGCATAATGGAAGAAGGTGTCCCTTCAGAAGGGCCTTAAGTGAGCTGACGTCTCTGAGAGCCACATTCAGACGAGGCAACCCTTCCAGCCTGACCTCCAGACCAGTGAAACTGGAGCATTTGGTTTCATAATGACCTCATATCATTATTTTCTATCGGGACAAGGTGACGTGCTGCATCACCCCAGCCAGCACCCACGATGCCTGTCACAGTTTCCTAGCAAAGGGGTTTTTGGAGGCTCAGACCTGATGTTTGCATCCCACGGACTCAACGCCTCCTGTCCCTGCTGTTGTTGTAGCTGTCACGGGGTGTGACTCAGGAACGCTCCCCCCCCCCCAGCGCTTTCTATGGGACACTTTCCCTATGATGGGAATACCTTTCCTATCCATCGCTTCCTCCTGCTGGCGACACCTGGATCCCAGCAAAACCAGTTGTGCAATCTCTTCCCCCCTGTTTGGATGCTCAGTTTCAGGGAACTGCTCCTCTTGCCATGCACTGACTCAGCCATTGACTCAACATTCCTGGTGTGAGGAAGTGGCAGGAGATAATTGCTCCTGTGCCCTGCGGCACTTGCTCCCTTCCCAGACAAACAACCAAGGGTGGGGGCAGGCTGGCACATGCAACCCCCACTCTTCTCTGCTTGGATGACTCATGCATTTGGCAAGCAGGAACCTTCTATTTTTATTTTGTAACATTTATTGAAAAATTTGAGAATCATTTCCAAGCATGCCGTGTTGTCTTTTAAGACAAATGCACCTACAGATGTTAAGTCTTGTGCGCAGTCATCCAGAAAGCATCAAAACAAATGTGGGGCTCTGTTTGGTCCATGACTCCTAGGCCTGGGTCCAAGAGGTGGGGTTTGCCCCACTGCTTCCCCCAGGAAAAGCTGAGGTTTGCTGATGAATCAATGCAAACATCCATTGGGTTTTCCCCGAGGAAAGCAGTGGCACAAAACTAAAGCCTCTTGGATGCATGGCTAGAAGCCACAGACCAAATGGAAGAAATTGTGGGACAAAGGGAAGTGTGGAACCTTTCATGTTATGGATTCAGCTCACACCCACAGGGTATGCTTCAATCTCAAGCATTTAGCTAATTCCTCCCTAGTGGCGCTGTGGGTTAAACCACAGGACATAGGGCTCACATAGTTAACCTATGGAACTCCCTCCCCCAGGGGGCAGTGGGGGCCACTAGCCAAGATGGCTTTAAAAGAGGATTGGACAAATTCATGGAGGAGGAGAGGGCTGTGGATGGCTCTGCTCAGCCTCCATAGCTGGAGGCAGTAAGGCTTCCATACAGTGCTGGATTTACATATACGCTAAACAGGCTCTAGCTTAGGGCCCCACTCTTGGGGGCCCCCCAAATTTTTTAAAGGGAAAAACAAACCTGGATGTACATTTCCTAAATATAAGATAAAAAACAAATAAAATAAAACCTACATGCAGCGACAGTGTTTGTGTGTTGTGTTGGTTCCTATGATGGAAGTCATGGGCCCCGCCTGCTAGCCTGCTCCCTCAAATATCACTGGTTTGAGCATTTCTATATACAGCATTTCTATACAAAGGACCATAAAGAAGACTGATCGCCAAAGAATTGATGCTTTTGAATTCTGGTGCTGGAGGAGACTCTTGAGAGTCCCATGGAGTGCAAAAAGATCAAATTTATCCATCCTTAAAGAAATCAGCCCTGAAAGCTCACTGGAAGGACAGATCCTGAAGCTGAGGCTCCAGTACTTTGGCCACCTCATGAGAAGAGAAGACTCCCTGGAAAAGACCCTCATGTTGGGAAAGTTGGAGGGCACAAGGAGAAGGGGACGACAGAGGATGAGATGGTTGGACAGTGTTCTCGAAGCTACTAACATGAGTTTGGCCAAACTGTGGGAGGCAATGGAGGATAGGGGTGCCTGGCATGCTCTGGTCCATGGGGTCACGAAGAGTCGTACATGACTGAACGACTGAACAACAATATATAGGGTGCCTACATTCTGCATGGACTTGTTGCATGGCAACATGCACAAATGGCTTGAGATACCTATTAGGTCCATAAATGACCATATAGCATCTATTCAACACAAAAAATAGTGACAATTTGCTGTTGACAAAGGACAGCTGGACATATAAAGGGCCCCATTCCCTTCAGGAGCTTATTTAGGGCCTCATCAAACCTAAATCCGGCCCTGCTTCCACATACCTGTTGCTGGAAACTGGGGGAAGCAAGAAGGCCCTTGTGCCTTGAATCCTGCTTGCTGGTTTCTGACAGGTTTGCTACTGTGAGAAGGGGATGGCGGATTAGATGAGCCACTGGCCTGATCTAGCACTCTCCTTCTTATGTTAAGGAAGATCATCTCTTTATGCTCAACACTTGGATTGATATTGTTTTTGAAATGCTATTCTGGAAGAGCATCAGGTGCAGCCCCACCCAGTCCCCTGCCGGAGGGGATGATGATTGTTCCACTAGGAAGGCAGAAGTTTCTCTCTCTGCTTCATGTGAGGCCTATTTGCCAATTCTGCATCTCCTCCTCCTCCTCCAACCCTTGTTCCTCATTGCTGCGGGATGACTGGGGCACCTGCACACGCTCAGGTGCTGCTCCCGTGAGACTCTTCCTTGGACCAGGCCCTGAGGATGACGAGCACTTGCCATGCTTTGTGCAGAATGAGGCATCTAATGCATCTCAATTACACCTGAAACATCCCTGGGACAGGATGTTTGTCTGCAGAGCAAATGACACACTTGGTGTGTGAACCATGGGTGAAGAGCTCAGAAACAGGGCTGGAGAGGGAGGATCTTGTTTAGACCCTCCTCTTTCTCCTGCTGCACCAGAAACTAATTTAGGGCACATCTGTGCCTTGGCTTGTTGTGGGCTGTGAACCTCCTTTAACTCCCCCCTTATCTGTGTGATGCTCTTCAGCTGCTTCTCTTCCCTCAATCCAAAGATTCGCTATACTTTGAGAATCCAAATAGGAGAGCTGCATCAATTGCACAGAGGACCTCTGGATTTCATAGAATCATAAAAACCTTCCAATATCTGAAGGGCTGTTATACAGAAGATGGAGCAAGCTTGTTTCTCCAGAGGGAAGGACCCAGACCAAGAAAGTAAATGACCTCTCCTCTTATTCCTCGACTGCTAAGCCAGTGTGGAGTAGTGGTTAAGAGTGGTAGACTCGTAATCTGGGGAACCGGGTTCGTGTCTCCGCTCCTCCACATGCAGCTGCTGGGTGACCTTGGGCTAGTCACACTTCTCTGAAGTCTCTCAGCCCCACTCACCCCACAGAGTGTTTGTTGTGGGGGAGGAAGGAAGGGAAAGGAGAATGTGAGCTGCTTTGAGACTCCTTCGGGTAGTGAAAAGCGGGATATCAAATCCAAACTCTTCTTCTTCTTCTTCTTCTTCTTCTTCTTCTTCTTCTTCTTCTTCTTCTTCTTCTCAGAAGTCTTGGGTGAGGTAGCTTTTCAAACAAGTGTTCACTGTCAACCAGATCACCACTATCTATCTGCTTGTTGACACTCTCAGAGAACTGTAATATGTTCGTGAGACATGATTTGTCCTTGCAGAAGCCATGCTGGCTCTGCTTCAGCAAGGCTTGTTCTTCTGTATGCTTGGTTATCTTGTCTTGAAGAATACTTTCCACATTCTAGAACAGTTGTTAAGCTAGCCAGCCTGTAATTCCCAGAATGCCCTCTGGACCCCGTTTTTAAAAATTGTTGTTACATTGGCTACTTTCTTGTCCTTTTTGTTCTGCTCTTCCAGTGCTAGTGGCGGCTATTGTGGCCCAGTTAGGAGGCATGGACGAAGCATCTGGAAGGTATGAAAGGATGTTGCCAAACTTCCCCTCTGGGTCTGCATGCCTGTGTCACCTACATACTTCAGGTTCTTTCCTGCTTGCACTCACAAGAGGGGTGAATCTGCTATGACTGCACAAGGAAGGGGGAGATCAGATATGCTTGTCCAGATCATCAGATCACTGCAAGCTCTGCTGGAGCCCAAGGTCTTGTTTTTGGAGCAGATCCCCAGCAGAAACCACTCCCCCCCCAAGGCTGCACTTGTATCTCTTTTTGCTTCCCACTACCCCTGCTTTTCAAATCCTGAGCTGCTCTCTCTGTCCCCTCCCCTTTGCAGCCAGGCAACCCCTGTTTTGGAATCTGGACATATTATCCGTAACTGTGGCTCATAGGAATAATAGAATACAGTGGACGCTCAGGTTGCAAACGTGATCCATACAGGAGGCATGTTCGCAACCCGCAGTGTTCGCAACCCACAGCGTCGTGTCTGTGCACGCACGGGTCGCAATTATGTGTTTCTGTGCATGCGTGAGCGCTGAAACCCTGAAATAACTCGAGGTATTACTGTATTGAATCATAGAATTGTAGAGTGTGGTGGAGTCTCCTTCTTTGGAGGTCTTTAAGCGGAGGCTTGACAGCCATCTGTCAGGAATGCTTTGATGGTGTTTCCTGCTTGGCAGGGGGTTGGACTGGATGGCCCTTGTGGTCTCTTCCAACTCTATGATTCTATGATTCTATAATCATCTAGTCCAACCCCCTGCAATGCAGGAATTTCAGCTAAAGCATCCCTGACAGATGCCCATCCAACCTCTGCTTAAAAATCTCAAGGTTCCACGGTTGAACATCTCCTACTGCCAGAAAGTTCTTCCTGATGTTTAAACAGAATCTCCTTTCTTGTAACTTGAAGCCATGGGTTCAAGTCCTACCCTCCAGAGTAGGAAAAAGGCCCTCCCTTTCACAGCAGGTAAGACTGGGGAGAGAAGACTTCTTGATGGTGGCTGTTGGGGAGCCTGAAATGCATCTCACTGGGGGAAGTGCTGTCTCCACTTCTGGGCATTACAGGTGTTTTTTGTGAAGCCCCCTGATATCTTCAGGCGAAGTATACAAATTTAATCAACAACAAAGAATCATAAAAAGGAGGATATGGAGAAGTTGGAAGGTGTGCAGAGGAGGGCGACCAAGAGGACCTTGAGACCAAGCCTTATGAGGAACAGTGGATGGAGTTGGTATGCTTAGGCCACGGAGAGGTGGCATGATAGCCATCTTCAAATACCTGACGGAGCAAGCTTGTTTTCTGCTGCACTGGAGGAACCTGAACAGCAGATTCAAATGACAACTCGGAGGGTGAGAGCTGTTCAGTGGTGGAATGGACTCTCCTTCATTGGGGGGTTTTCAACAGAGCTTGCATGACCCCCTTTCAGGCATTCTTTTGCTGCAATTCCTGGGATTCTGTGAAGAGGGATCCCGCCATGCCCAACACTCCAGGAGTTCCTGGCGGCACCTCAGAGTCTCAGGTTCCCCCTGCCTGACTACTTACCTGTGTTTCTAGGCAGCCCAGCCTGGCTTGCCGTAGAGAGGAAGCAGGCCAACTTGCACTTTCTGCTCACGGCTCCTCCCTGGCTGGCACGGATGCCTTTGCGCAAGAGAAAGGGGCTGGCAGACAGTTGGACGTGGCGTCTTTTCCACCGCCCCTCCCCTGCTTGGGACGGAGGCATCTCCAGGATGACTTGACTCAGTGCTGGGCACTCTCACTTCACACCACCATGGCTTCAGGAGGTGGCGCCACCCTTCTTCTGGGGCTGCTGGTCCTCTCAGCTGACCTGCCACGTATTGTGTCGCAAGGTAAGTAAGTCCTGCGAGCTGCCAGGTGGGCGGTTGGGAAGAGAGGTCCCTCTGGCCTCCTGGTCCAAGGGTGAAAGACCACAAAACCCAGCTCCCTCCCGTCCCTGCTTGGCCTGCTCCCTGACCATTCCTCGTCTTCCCAGGGGGGCATGAAATCGAAATGTTAGGCTTCCCCAATCCCTTCCAACTGGAGCTTCACTGGCTGGTGTATCTAGGCCTACCGGGGAGGCTTTTTAAGTCAAACTTTCAACTCTTGCTTTCCCTCTCACACACACGGAACTAAACTATCCATCCACCACTCAAAATGCAGTCATTTCTTCTTCTTCTTCTTCTTCTTCTTCTTCTTCTTCTTCTTCTTCTTCTTCTTCTTCTTCTTTTCTTCTTCTTTTCTTTAAATATGGAAACATCTAGCCACTAGAAATCACTATATCGTTTAAAGATTTGTCTGATTTTCAAAAAGAGAGGAAGATACATTTGAAGGCTGGTTTCTTTCTTTCTTTCTTTTTTATGAAACGGTAATTTATTTGAACAGTTTGCAGAGAACACACACACATATATATCTCACACTATACAGTACATATGTAAACTGTCTCATCTAGCTTTGTCTTGTGATGAACAAAGCAAAGCACTACGATTAAGAAAAGGCAAGTGGTTTGAAAAAGAAATTCATTTAGGTCATATACGGTTTTAACAGAAATTATAATAGCCGGTCAAAAACAATTCTGCTGTTCTATTTTATTTTATTTTTTAATGTATTTTTATTAAAGATTTCTTGGTTTACAAAAGTATGTGCAATGTCTCTTTTTCAAGTTACATTTTCTACAGATCAGTTTCATTTGTTGAGACATTAGCGTTACATAAGGAAGGAAAGGGGGAAAGAGGTGGAGGGGGGAATGGTGAGTGGGGGTGAGGTCGGGGGGCGATGTCTCTTTCGCCTTTCTGTGGGGCAGGTGGCTGGCAGGGAGCATCTCCTGACTTCATGCCCTTCTTGGGAGCTTCCTGGCAGCTGACTGGACCCACCTGGATCTCCTACTGCAAGGTTTCTCTTGCGAGACCCTCTCCAGCCCTTTCTTGGAGCTCCCAGCCCCTGATGATTTGCCAACCGAAGATAAGCTATGAACCCCAGAGCAGCTGCGCCAGTGTGTGTGTGTGTGTCCGTGTCCCGGGATCCTTTGCATCAAAGGTTCAGAGAAGGGCAACCAAAATGATTGAAGGGATGGAGGGATTCCCTTATGGGGAAAGGATGCAGCATTCGGGACTTTTTAGTTTAGAGAAAAGGCAAAGAGGCGGCATGGTGGAAATTTATAAAATGATGCACGGCATGGAGAATGAGGATAGAGAAAAGTTTTTCTCCCAAGCATCATAGAAGTGTAGAGTTGAAAGGGACTCCGGAAGTCATCTAGTCAAGCCTCCTGAAATGCAGGAATCTCAACTGAAGCACCCGTGACAGATGACCTTCCAACCTCTGCTTAAAAACCTACAACTTGTGGACAGTTGGAAGATTCAGGACAGATAAAAGAAAGCCCTTCTTCACACAGTTCAACTATGGAACTCCCTCCCTCAGGAGGCCGGGATGGCTGTTCTCAGGAGGGGAGAGGGCTGTGTTGCTGGAATCCTGCTTGCGGGCTTCCCTTTGGGGCAGCTGGTTGGCCATGCCTTCCTTTCAATGTCTTGCTTCTCCCCCCAGTGGCTATACTGTTCCCCACTGCACCCCACCTGTCTTTCTTTCCTTCCAGAAAGACCTGGCTATTGCCGGGAACTCCCTGTTCGTTATACTGACCCCTCTGCTGGGGGCTCCTGCAACCGGTGCAGTGCGGATGGCGGCTGCCCACCAGGCAAGAAGTGCTGTGGTTCGTCCTGCGGCAACACCTGCCAGACACCTGAGCCGAGTAAGAACGCCCTTTTTGCCTGTTTCCTACGCACATCTCTTTTTCCCCCCTTTTTCTTTTGGGAAAGCAGAGAGGGTTGTTGCCGTCTTGCGACCTGTCATTATCTCCCAGGAACGCTCACGTCTCCAGACTCCCTCCAGGCAAGACTATGGCCTGCAACTGGAAAAGCCAGATTGTGTAAAGCCAAATGGTGAAAATGTCCCAGAAGGCCTGCAAATGGGAGCCAAAATTGTCAGCATTTGATTAATTGCTCTTTGCTGCAAGAATTAGCCTGCATGTGTTAGTCTGCTTTGAAGCTTCGAAACACATTTTAAATTGTTTTTTCTGTTTTTAAATTGCTGTAAGCTACCCAGGGACCTTACATGGGGAAGTGGCACCCCGGGCTTGTGCTGTGGGTGGGCAGCTGCGCAGAACGGAACTCTGTGTGGCAAGCAGCATTGCTGTTCGTGTGCCAGAAATACCCCCCCCCCAGCACTTCTCTTCCTCCTCTTCCTCCTCCTCCAGATCTCTGCAGACTTCCTCCTGTCACGGGTCCCTGCAAGGCTGCCATGCGGAAACTGTATTACAACTGGAGGAAGAAGAAGTGCGAGGAATTCATCTACGGGGGCTGCCAGGGCAACCTGAACCGCTTCGACACCCTGGAGAAGTGCCTGAGTGTCTGTGGGGGTCAAGGTAAGCAAGGCTCCAGCTCTGGGCTTGGCGGGGACCCTGGGGGAGAAAATCCCCTTGGGTGGGGGTCCACTAAAGAGGCTCAGACCAGATCTCCAGGTATAGAATCCTAGAAGAGTAAGTAGAGCGGGAAGGGACTCTGGAGAATTATCTGGTCTGCCTGCAGTGCAAGAATCACAACTGCATCTGTGACGGATGGCCATCCTGTTGCAGGGCAAATCTGCTGTCTCACTAGGACTATGAAATACTCGTGAGTCGGGCTTAAGAAAGAGTCCAAAATTTATTTACTGCAGTAAATAGGTTCAGCATATTCACTTCCACAAAGGCTGAATATATGTGTGTGTGTTTGTGTGTGTGTGTGTGTGTGTTACCCCCTGAAACGTTTATAGGGTCTACAGACAAAGAATTAATATAAAATCCAATCAGAGCGCTGCAGACATTTGCAGAGGGTAGCTGGCAGAACACTCACTGGATACAGCTTTCTGGATGTCCAGCCTGCAACTTGACGTGTGTCCAGCCCTTCTAGCGCCCCTCGCGTCTAAAGTTTTGAAGCCTACATAGATACAAGCCTACATACCTAAGAAAGGAGAATTGTAGCCTGAGATTTATGTTCTCCTACATAGCAAGCCTGCATAAGGGGAGTTGTTCTTGGTAAGCTGGAATGGCCATACTCTTCAGAAGTCCACTCCCCAAATGCCTTATCTTTGGTATTTCCAGCAACCAAGCAGCAACTGCTGGGCTGTGTGTCTTTTATGAACAAAAGGAAACTACTATGAACCAAGGATTTTAACAGAACCCCAATATCTCATTCAGTTGGGGCTTTTTATAGGTTTCTCACTCAAAGCATGTTTAGGGGCCCTTGCCCCCCCCCCCAATCCAACCTCTGCTAAAAAAACTTCCAAGGGAACAGAATCAGACTTCTACTCAGTAATGCATTACAGGACAGAGTCCAAAAGAGCCTGCAGGGGTATAGCCATTGGCACCCATACAGGAAATAGATATAACCTCAGTTGTTTCATCTTCTCCCCACCTTCCCTCCCACTGCCCCACCATCCCTAATCCAACTGCAGTCCTTGGAAATGCTTCCTCAACCGTGCCTTTCCTGCTGTACTTTCAGAGCCCTAGAATCCTAGAATCCTAGAGTTGGAAGAGACCCCAAGGGCAATCCAGTCCAACCCCCTGCCAAACAGGAAACACCATCAAAGCATTCCTGACAGATGGCTGTCAAGCCTCCGCTTAAAGACCTCCAAAGAAGGAGACTCCACCACACTCCTTGGCAGCAAATTCCAAAACAGCTCTTACTGTCAGGAAGTTCTTCCTAATGTTCAGGTGGAATCTTCTTTCTTGTAGATTCCACCCTCTCCTGATCTGCTTGTCTTCCTGTTTCAGGTGCGCCCTAGAGTAATGGAGGGAGCAGGAGAGGGTCTGCTCTGTGGGGAAGAAGATGGAGCAGCACCCACAGAGCCCTCCTACTGGGCTCCTTCCTTCCTGATTCCTGACCCCCATTCTCCCACCCCTGGGGGGCTGACGGGCTCCTGAAGCATGCTGGGTAATACATGCTGGGTAATACCAAAAAATAAATTTATGCAATTGACTGGCTGGCTCACTGTCTCTTGTGGGGGGCTCTTCCCCCTCCCCCATGGTATTCTGTTCTTCTCCCAAACCTTGGACCCTTCTTGGCCATCAGCTGTGCAAAGAAAGGGTGTGATCCTAAATACCGGTACCTTTACTAGGGAGTGGCTCCCATTGTACTCAGTGGGGCTTACTTTGGAGTAAACATGTTCAGCCCTGCCTCCTGTGCTGATGGGTGTGAGCTGAGGGGCTGGTCTGGGTGCCCAGCCTGGGATAGAAAGACGGGAGGCATAGTTTGCTGGTCTGGGTCGGGGGGGGGGGGGGAGAACCAATGCAACCCTCCCAACCTCCCCAAAATTTCTTATTATTCTGTACAATGCATATACTGCTTGATTGTTAACAAACTTCAAAGCGGTTTGGGGGGAGGGGAAGAGATAACAAAAATAAGAATAAACTAAAAAGAGATTAAAACTCACATCTGAGTGGGCTTGTCTAAACAAAAATGCTTTTAGCAGGCGCTGAAAGGAAGACCTTGAATGCAGGTAGGTGCCGCCATGCTAAAAGGTATTATGTGGCAGGTGTAACTGTGCCGGTTCTGCAGATGGAAGTGACTGAGTGGGCGCATCTTGGGTACGGCAGCCTTGCAGATAAACTACCCTCAGGAGGAATCCGCTCCAGAGGCCACACTCACTCTGCCGTGGCTCCACTCCTTCCTCGAGTGCCTTCCCCTGCCTGGGATTTGTCTGAGGACGCCCCTTGCATGCCCAGATAGAGAGGTGGAGAGGGGTGTGTGTGAACAGAGGAACCACTTTTGCGTGGCCGGAAAGCGACCCACGGTGCAAAGGTGCAGTGGCTCTGCCCACCTTTTGCCACTGACCTCGTCCGGCAATGGCAATTGTCCAAGATTGCCTTGAGCGGAAATAAATTCCCTGTGGTGAGCCAAACCCAAACCCTTCAGGATCACTGTGAGCGCTCTGTGATCCCCCAGATTCCCAGACTGGTTGGCTCCAGTGCCTCCTTCCTTACAGAGCCTCTTGGGCAGTGCTGTCAAGTATCCCGTTTTCCCCGGGAATCTCCCTTATTTCAAGCAGTTTCCCGCTGCTATCCCTTATTTTTTTATATCCCTTTAATTTCCCATTTTTTCCATGGAAGCAGCTCCTCTCCCTCCCCCTGCTGGCCAGGGACTGGGAAGACCTCGCCTCCTTGCAGCCTCAAAGCAAGCAGGAGACATTTCCCGCGCTTACAGGCGCCGTAGCCCACGGGCAGCGTTTCCAAAATACAGTGAGCCTACTGCGTGCGTTCACACCAGTGCCGCCCACTTTTGCTTCTGGCTCCGCCCACCACTGCCATGTGACTGTCCCCGGGATAGGTGAGGCTGCTGATCCCTTATTTTCAAATCCAAAACTTGACAGCTATGCCTCTTGGGAGCTGAGAGCAGCAGAGGGGGCCCTCTTGGTAGGTCCTCTGCCCTCAGAGGCTGAGGGTGGTGGCCCCAGGAGAGAGGGCCTTCTCAGTGGTGGCCCCTGAGCTGTGGCACTCCTTCCCCACAGACAGGCGCCTGCCTCTGCCCCTGAGGTCCACGTCTTTGGCTGCACCAAGCCCAAAGATCACCCCTGCTAGGTGCTCAGCCATGCACCCTGCAGCTTTTGGAAACTTCGGTGGTCATATTATCCTGCCTACACAAAGGGAGTGGGGGAAGTCTCTTTCGCGTCAAGATGAGATGCGTTGGAGTCTGGCAGGACATTTTGCCTTCCTTTCTCTCTCCCGGCACATCATGATCTTCTTTTGATCTTTGGATAAAATAAAAAATAGATGCAGGTTTCCAGCTATAGGCACCCACAAGCCAAACTGCTCTTCTGAGAAAGGCTTTGATGCTGCAGGAGTCTTTAGGAGCTGGTCCTGCTCTGATTTCCAGCGTGGCTGGGGGAAACCTCGATGTCAGCCAGGCAGCCCTTGCCTGCAAAGGAGGGTCCTGTTCTCCCAGAGCCACCTTCTGCCCTCCATATGTGCTGGACATAAGAAGAGGGTGCTGGATCAGGCCAACAGCCCCTCTAGCGCAGCATCCTGTTCTCTCACAAAACCCAAATTGCACCCCAGTATATACAATTTTTAAGTTGGTTTCAAACTGATTAATATTAAGCCTTTTGCTTCATTTGTTCAGCCGGTTATGCTTCCTGTTAGCAACACAATGAATAACCATTTCCCCATGTGGAGCATTTGAATTAAACAGATTTTATTCCCCCTGCATGCAAACTTCCCACCGCAGGGAAGTTTGCTTGGAAGATATGTTCCTTTGCACTCACGCTGATAAGAACAGCATTTCACCCAGAATCAAGTACTTCAGGAAAGTCAGGTTCTATTTATTTGGAGAGGGGAAACACAAAGCGCATCCCCAGCAGGAGATGCTGCCTGGTGCAGAATCTTGCCCCTATTCTCAACTGTTACTCGGCTGGCACTCAGAGGAATCTTGTCTTCTCCAGCATCCTTGTTAGGCTGTGGGGAGAAGAGGAGGCAAGTGTCAGCCTCACGGGACTGATCCTGACCAAAGGCTTTCCTTCTCTCAGTCAGAGTCAGGGAAGGATTTGGTGGAGGAGATCCTTGGCGATAAATTGATTTATTAATTTTCATTTCATTAAAAAACCCTTCAAAGCAGTTTAGGTTAGTAAGACAGGACTCAACCTTGCAGAAACCATGCTGGTTTGTCCTCAGCAAGACTTATAATTGTAGTCTTCACCCAGAATGGACAATAAGTCAACAAGCCCACCCAGGGCTCTCCTCCAGGGGCAGAGATGCCACATACAGACCCTCCAAGTGTCCCTATTTTACAGGTTCAGCCCCGGATTTACAGAAGCCATCCTAGTTTCTGATTTGATCCTGAAATGCCCCTCTTTTCCTTAAGACGTCCCTATTTTCATCAGAGAAATGCTGGAGGATAGGAGAGACATCACCTTGCCGACAAAGGTCCGTATAGTTAAAGCTATGGTTTTCCCAGTAGTAATGTACGGAAGTGAGAGCTGGACCATCAAGAAGGCTGATCGCCGAAGAATTGATGCTTTTGAATTCTGGTGCTGGAGGAGACTCTTGAGAGTCCCATGGACTGCAAGAAGATCAAACCTATCCATCCTTAAAGAATTCAGCCCTGAGTACTCACTAGAAGGACAGATCCTGAAGTTGAGACTCCAGTACTTTGGCCACCTCATGAGAAGAGAAGACTCCCTGGAAAAGACCCTGATGTTGGGAAAGATGGAGGGAACGAGGAGAAGGGGACGACAGAGGATGAGATGGTTGGACAGGGTTCTCGAAGCGACTGGCATGAGTTTGGCCAAACTGTGGGAGGCAGTGAAGGATAGGCGTGCCTGGCGTGGTCTGGTCCATGGGGTCACGAAGAGTCGGAAACGACTGAACAACAACAACAACAACAGGAGTTCTCTGACCCCAAGGAGATAAGCAGTGGCGTAGCAAGCCCAGATTGTGCCCAGTGGAGATTTTTTTTTGGCACCCTGCACGGACTGCGCATGTGCGACTCTGTATTGAATGCCGCGCATGCGCAGTCCGTACGTGCCGCTGCTCACGAGTGGCAACTCGTAAGGCTGCCGTGCGTGAGCAGCAGCACATAAGGAGCTGTACACCTGGGAGGAGGCTGGGCCATTTTGTCACCCCTCCCAGAGTGGCACCCGGGGCGATCCGCCCCAAACGCCCCCCTCTTCCTACGCCACTGGAGATAAGTAACTATGCAACCTTTAGAAGACATCTGAAGGCAGCCCTGTATACAGATTTTACGTTTTTATATACAGTATTGGCCTGAATATAAGCCTCCCTCCCTCCCCCACCCCCCCAAATTCTGACCGTGAAAAGTCAAAGTGCAACTTAAATTCGCAACCTTACAAAAACCGGCTTTTACGATATTGCTGCTGAAACAGAAATACAGTAAAACAAACGGGAGTGAGTGCCTGCGGAATTTTAAGGGAGCGGCTTATATTCGGGTATTCTCTCCCCCCTCATTTTTTTTAAAGGTGTGGCTTATATTTGGGTGCGGCTTATATTTGGGCCAATATGGTATGTTGGAAGCTGCCTGGGGCAACCCTGTCAGGTGGGCGGGGTCTTCTTCCTCCTCCCCCTCCTCCTCCTCCTCTTCTTCTTCTTGAATAGGACGTCCCTATTTTCATCGGAGAAACGTTGGAGGGTATGCATATAGTTAGACTGTGGAACTCACTGCAGCAGTGGTCTCTAATTCATGGAGGAGGAAGAGAACTCCACCAGTGGCTCCCAGTCACAATGGCCATATGTCCCCCTCCAGGATCTCAGGCTGCAAGCCATAAAAGAGCTCGAGTGACCATGTTGGGAACAGGATGTTGGGCCAGAAGGGCCTTTTTTTAAGACCCAGCATGAAAATCAGAAAAGCCCTGGAGCGTTCCCTCCAACTTCCCTCAGATGAAAACGGGGACATTTCTCATTCCCCCACCAACGGACGCTCCCCCCCCATTTTTGTCCTCCTCCTGCAGAGCATTTCCTTTCAGAAGGGGGACTCCCACAACCACTTCACCAAGGGGACACAGCACAAATGCCCTCCGCCGTCCAGGGTTCGAATCCCCACCCAGCCAGGAAGCTCCCTGGGTGGCCTTAAGGGCCGGTCGCTACCTCTCAGCATAACCCACCTCGCAGGGTTGTTGTGTGGATTAAATGAGGAGGGGAACCACATGGGCCCCCTTGAGCTCCTTGGAAGAAAAGGTGGGCTATAAATTCCTGCATTGCAGGGGGGTTGGACTAGATGACCCCTGAGGTCCCTTCCAGCTCTACGATTCTATGGCCAAATAACCGAATAACTAAACTTCTGGGATTAAGCATTTTAAAATGGGATTCTGTAGCTGAGCAACCCTCTCTGAGGGATGAGGGCTTCTCCGGGGGCTCACCGTATTGGCTGCAGGCAGCTTCGCATAATCTCCGACTCTCAAAGTTGTTCTCATTCCCTTGGCATCCCCCCCAGTTGAAGGGCAGGCATTCCTTCTTGTCATAGTTGTAGTACCAGCGCTCTTCGAGGACAAAGCAGGGTCCTCCGTCAGGAGGGATGATGCAGATACCTGGGGGGGGGGGGCAGAGAGCAAACAGGAATTGGGGGGGGGGGCTGAGAAGCCTGGAAAGCGGAGCGTTCGACGAGAGACAGAGACCCCCTGGGTGACAAAGGCTCTGGAAAGGGCTCAATGAGCTGGATCTGCTTAGCCTGGAGAAGAGGAGGAGGAGGAGGGTGGAGCAAGCTTGCTTTCTGCTGCTCCAGGGGGGAAGACCCAAACCATTGGATTCGAATTCCAAGAAAAGAAATTCAGACTCAATCTTAGGAGGAACTTTCTGATGCTGAGAGTTTAATAATAATAATAATAATAATAATAATAATAATAATAATAATTTATTCATACCCTGCCCATCTGGCTGGGTTTCCCCAGCCACTTTGGGTAGCTTCCAACACAGATTAAAAATACATTAAAACAGGGCTGCCTTCAGATGTCTTCTAAACGTCAGATAGTTCTTTGTATCTCTCTGACCCCTGATGGGAGGGCGTTCCACAGGGTGGGTGTCACTACCAAGAAGGCCCTCTGCCTGGTTCCCTGCAACCTCACTTCTCTCAGTGAGGGAACCACCAGAAGACCCTCGGAGGAGGACCTCAGTGTCCGGGCTGAATGATGGGGGTGGAGACGCTCCTTCAGTTCTACTGGGCCAAGGCCATTTAGTGGATTCCCTCCAAAGGTGATGGACTCGCCTTCCTCGGAGGCTTTTAAGCAGAGGTTGGATGGCCACCTGCCACAAATTCTTTAGCTGCAATTCCTGCGTTGCAGGGGGTTGGATTAGATGACCCCAACAGGTCCCTTCCAAATCTACAGTTCTACGAGGAAGGAAAGGGGTGGAGGCAAGAGGCAGCAGGTTCAGAGAGAGAGAGAGAGCCAGGAAAGTAATGAAAGTGGAAACTCAGCGGTGAAAGGGGAAGTCACGGATCATTTAATGGGTTTCATCAAGAAGGGGGAAAGTGTGGTTGGATGAGAGATGGTGGGGCAATGGGGTGGCAGAAGGCGGTTGGGGAGAGGATGAAACAGCCAAGATGACCTATAGTGGCTAAAGTTTGGGATTCTGTCCTGTAAGGTGTTGCTGAATAAAAGTGTCTCTCTCCTTCAATGGGTACGTTAAAGCAGAGGTTGCTTTAGTTGAGATTCCTGCATTGCAGGTGGTTGGACTAGAGGACCCCAAGGGTCCCTTCCAACTCTACATTTCTATGCTTCTATGAAATGGGGAGGCAGGGAATCAAAGAACAATCCCCACAGGACCACAAGGGTTTCACGCCCTGTACTCACCAAGGTCTGCAGACACCATCGGCAGCTCAGCCCAGAGGGCAACGAATGCTGGAAGAAGGAAGAAGATGTCCTTGGACCTCATCGTTGTGCTTGGAGGAGGCTCTGAATCCCCAGGACTACTGATCCAGGCTGTGACCTGAGTTGCTTTGCAGTGGACCTGCCCCAGTGTGTTCTGTCTGAGGGAAATCAAGCACCCACACAGCTGAAACCATTACTTGCAAACCAAGTTTTTGCCTTGGGGCTCCCTTCCAATGCTACAAGTCTGCAAAGCTTCTTCCGCAATGATTCTTACCTGCAGGTACAGAGGCCAGGTTGGCCCAGAGAAGAATGAGGAGCTGCAGGAGGAGAAGAATGAGGAGCTCCAATCTCCTTGTGCTCTTTGGAGATGCCCCAAAGACGAGCTGGGCTGCGGTCAATGCTGCTCCCCTCTTCTCTTCCAGCTCCAGCTGATGATGCCCAGACCAGCACTGAAGCTTGGGCTGGAGAAGAGTCATCTGATGTTGAGCTTGGTTGGTTAAGGGCATAAAGGACTGAGGAGGCCTTGATTTGAGCTCCAGTGATCAAAGAGTCCCAGAGAGAACACCAAGTGTACCGGGACAGCCCACCAGACTGCATTTTAATTAGAGGACAAGCAGCTCCAGGGTTCGAAGCAGGTGGGAGATGAAAAGGCCCCACCTAAATAAGGACGTGGATGGCGCTGTGGGTTAAACAGAGCCTAGGGCTTGCCGATCAGAAGGTTGGTGGTTCGAATATCCACCACAGGGTGAGCTCCCATTGCTCAGTCCCTGCTCCTGCCCACCTAGCAGTTCAAAAGCACGTCAAAGTGCAAGTAGATAAATAGGTACCACTCTGGTGGGAAGGTAAACGGCGTTTTCGTGCGCTGCTCTGGTTCGCCAGAAGTGGCTTAGTCATGCTGGCCACATGACCCGGAAGCTGTACGCCGGCTCCCTTGGCCAGTAACGTGAGATGAGCGCCGCAACCCCAGAGTTGGACACGACTGGAACCAATGGTCAGGGGTCCCTTTACCTTTTATTTTATTTTTTATTTTTTTGAAATAAATTTGTATTGGTTTTAACAGAATATAACAAAAACAAACATATAAGCCTGAACAAACAAAAATAAAAGCAATACTACAAATAAAACACTTAAATCTTTTAAAAACCTATCTTCATTTCTTATCATTGTAGGTTGACTTTCTCACGTCCTTTCTTCCTGCGTTCCTTGAAAATCATCTTTAGTAATTTCTTTACCTTTTTAAATAAGGAGCACGGTCCATTTATCACCAATCAACAGGTTACAAGTGTTCAACCTGACCTAAAACAAGTCTTGTGTGGTTCTTGTTACGAATTGGCTATAGAAACGGCCAGTTGTTGTTGTTGTTCAGTCGTTCAGTCGTGTCCGACTCTTCGTGACCCCATGGACCAGAGCACGCCAGGCACGCCTATCCTTCACTGCCTCTCGTAGTTTGGCCAAACTCATGTTAGTAGCTTCGAGAACACTGTCCAACCATCTCATCCTCTGTCGTCCCCTTCTCCTTGTGCCCTCCATCTTTCCCAACATCAGGGTCTTTTCCAGGGAGTCTTCTCTTCTCATGAGGTGGCCAAAGTACTGGAGCCTCAACTTCAGGATCTGTCCTTCTAGTGAGCACTCAGGGGTGATTTCTTTGAGAATGGATAGGTTTGATCTTCTTGCAGTCCATGGGACTCTCAAGAGTCTCCTCCAGCACCAGAATTCAAAAGCATCAATTCTTCGGCAATCAGCCTTCTTTATGGTCCAGCTCTCACTTCCGTACATTACTACTGGGAAAACCATAGCTTTAACTATACGGACCTTTGTCGGCAAGGTGATGTCTTTGCTTTTTAAGATGCTGTCTAGGTTTGTCATTGCTTTTCTCCCAAGAAGCAGGCGTCTTCTAATTTCGTGACTGCTGTCACCATCTGCAGTGATCATGGAACCCAAGAAAGTGAAATCTCTCACTGCCTCCATTTCTTCCCCTTCTATTTGCCAGGAGGTGATGGGACCAGTGGCCATGATCTTAGTTTATTTGATGTTGAGCTTCAGACCATATTTTGCGCTCTCCTCTTTCACCCTCATTAAAAGGTTCTTTAATTCCTCCTCACTTTCTGCCATCAAGGTAGTATCATCAGCATATCTGAGGTTGTTGATATTTTTTCCGGCAATCTTAATTCCAGTTGGGGATTCATCCAGTCCAGCCTTTCACATGATGAATTCTGCATATAAGTTAAATAAGCAGGGAGACAATATACAGCCTTGTCGTACTCCTTTCCCAATTTTGAACCAATCAGTTGTTCCATATCCAGTTCTAACTGTAGCTTCTTGTCCCACATAGAGATAAAAGGAACAACTGGCAAGTTTGGCCTTGGAGTTCAAAATGAAGCAGGGCAAAGGCTAATAGAGTTCTGTCAAGAGAACAAGCTGGTCATCACAAACACTCTTTCCCAACAACACAAGAGACGACTCTACACATGGACATCACCAGATGGGCAACATCGAAATCAGATTGATTATATTCTCTGCAGCCAAAGATGGAGAAGCTCTATACACTCAGCAAAAACAAGACCTGGAGCTGACTGTGGCTCAGATCATCAGCTTCTTATAGCAAAATTCCAGCTTAAACTGAAGAAAGTAGGAAAAACCACTGGGCCAGTAAAATACAATCTAAATCAAATTCCTTATGAATACACAATTGAAGTGAAGAACAGGTTTAAGGATTTAGATTTGGTGGGTAGAGTGCCTGAAGAACTGTGGATGGAGGCTCGTAACATTATACAGGAGACAGCAACGAAAACCATCCCAATGAAAAAGAAATGCAAGAAAGCAAAGTGGCTGTCCAGTGAGGCATTACAAATAGCGGGGGAGAGAAGACAAGCAAAATGCGAGGGAGATCGTGAAAGATACAGGAAATTGAATGCAGATTTCCAAAGAATAGCAAGGAGAGACAAGAGGGCCTTTCTAAACGAGCAATGCAAAGAAATAGAGGAAAATAACAGAATGGGAAAAACCAGAGATTTGTTCAAGAAAATTGGAGATATGAAAGGAACATTTCGTACAAAGATTACCACAATTAAGGACATGGACAAAGATGTCCATGTCCTTAATTGTGGTTTTAGATTACCACAATTAAACTCCATGGACAAAGACAACGGCCAGTTACTTCTCATCTAAAATGACGAAAGAGGACGAAGGGGTCCAGCTAGCCACTGAAAATACAGACGCATGAAAAGAATGAGGAAATGGGACTCAGGAAACAAGCTGTTAGAGGGTGGGCAGGAAACCCTTTCAAGAAATCACCAGTTAAGGAGCCTGCTCACCATATTTGCATGGGCTGTGTGCAAGAAGCAATGACGCAATGAAGATACAGAAGTCTCTCTCTCTCTCTCTCTCTCTCTCTCTGTGTGTGTGTGTGTGTGTGTGTTTGCATTTTCAAAAACAGGAACTGTAAACGGAAAATCCCAGGTGTGGAACGGCCCAGCCACCTGGCCCTTAGGGATAAGCCCACTGGTTTCTGCGGAGTTAAATAAAAGAAGTCCAGCCGCAAGGACAAGACAGGGTTTATTGCGCAATAGGTTACAGTCCAACTGCACACCCAGAGCAGCGTTACAAGAACTTTTAAAAACTCCTATCATATCCCAGAATACAGTTTGGAAACATCATTACTACATCATCACTACGAAAGGGAAGGGTTATACATGATTGACATATAGGAAAGACAAGATTAGCATATGGGGGAAACAGAGCAATATCAGGGAGATAGCCCTGAGAAGTGTGAATGGGTGTTAAGTATTGGCAAGGATACCTTGAGCACTTATCTGGGAGAGAACAATGGGATTCTGGTCGAGGGATATTAGCCTGAAGCACCCAGAGATTACCTGCTGAGGCATTTCCCTGTGTACGTGGTCTCTCGCCTACTGGATCATGGCAGAGAGATGGGTCCCCTTAAGGGCATCACTCCATACCCCAATAAATTTGAATTTGCTCGGGAGGAGACTTTGATTGGGTGACCCCCCCATAATTTCCATAACAGAACAGAGAGCATATTTAAACCCCCCCCCCCCGACCCACTTATAACTTCTTACCAAATAAGCAGGTTTTCATATACCATATGACTTCCCTTCCAGTCTTTTCCTGGTTCCTTTTGCTTTTCTACTACTCCACGTAATCCACATCTTTTTAATCATCCAATTTGTTATCTCTTAAATATCCTATCTATTCCAACTCTGCTGGATTTACACAAGACCTGCTAAGCTATGTATTTGTCTATACTGGTTCTTGAAATAGTCAATAAACATGATCCATTCCTCCTTTATATTTCTTATCTTCCTTTTCTCTTATCCTGTTTGTCACACCAGCCAGTTCAGCATATTCAAACATTTTACACTGCCACTCTTCCTGAGTGGTTACTAGACTTCTTCTCCACCTTTGTGCCAGTAAGGTTCTAATTGTGGCATGTAGTGATAAACTCTTTTGGTTTTTGGGGACCTCCGTTGTTACCATCCCCAAGAGGAAAATCTCAGGAGTTTCGGGGGAAGTTCTTTTAAGTATCTTTTAAAATTCATTCTACATAGTTTCCCAATATTCCTTAATTATTTTTACAGGACCACCACATGTGGATAAAAAATCCCCCAATTTCATTACACTTCTAATATATACCTTTTTCTTTTTTAGACATTTTCGCCAATCTGGTGGGTGTTAAATACCATCCGTGGGTCATTTTCATCATATTTTCTTTTACTACACAACATGCCATAAAATTAATATTTATTTCTCGCAACTTTTCCCATAATTCATAATCAATATTGTGACCCACATCTTGTGCTCGGTTCCACAAATACATAACTTTCTGAGCCACAATTACAGTTTTGATTCCAGCTCATCGCGGAAGAGCAAGTTGAATCAACTATCCCCGGCTGGCGTGGAGTTTTCTCTGCAGCAGCAAGCATTTCCCTACCCAAAATGTTAAGAGATCAGTGGTCCCAGAGTCTGCACTGACCTCAGTCCAATATTCCACCAAGGAAATTAACCCATGGCATTTCCAGATGGTTTCTCCATGCTGCTCTGTCCCACCTGGAGCAGGCGGGGAGTTATGCAAGGGGGCTGTTTGTAAACAATATTTTGCAGGATCCATCTCATCCGGGATACAGTCTTTTTGCATCACTGCCTTCGGGCAAGAGATATAGAACATTTAAAGCAAGAACAAATAGATTAAAAAATAGTTTCTACCCCAGAGCTGTAACCGTCTTAAATGCTGTAACGTGATAATATGACCTTGGAGAGTTGTGATGGGTGTGTATGTATGTGCATGTGTGGCTGAAAATGTGTTTTTTGGTTTTTGTCTTGTTTTTATGGGATGGCATTCAATTTCGTGGCACTTGTACAACGTTGTACTTGTACAACGACAATAAAGAAATCTTATCTTATCTTATCTTATCTTATCTTATCTTATCTTATCTTATCTTATCTTATCTTATCTTATCTTATCTTATCTTATCATCTTCTTTCTCCTTCACGGCAAAATATCTCAGGTCCAGGAGCCATTGCTGCTGGAGTGCTGTGAGATGTCTCATGGCAGAAGTCTTGATGGCCTTTCCAACTCTACAATCCTATTATTCTATGACTGGCAACCACAGAGTATATAGATTTTGGTCATCCCATCTCCTTCCTCTTCCCACGCAGCTCAATCCGAGTTTCATTGTTCAGTCCTGCCTGCAGTTTTGTCTCTGGGCAGCAGGGGGCAAGAGAAGACACAAAATCATAGAACTGTAGAGTTGGAAGGGGACCAGAGGGTCATCTAGTCCAACCCCCTGCTAAGCAGGAATTTCATGTCTCCATACAGGTGCCTTCAATTCAATCCAGACGTCTTGGGAGGTTGCTGTGTTGGCTCTTCTGAGTAGATTTGCCTCCTCCCTTCGATTCCATTGTTCTAGCTGTTGCCATTTTCAAAACTTAGTTTGGATAGGTATATAGCATCTGGAGCAACGACTAGTGAAACCAAGAAATAAAGCAAAACTAATTAGAAGTCCCATAAACTCTAGGGCACAGTAAAGAAAGATCACAAATGCCAAGCTTAATTGTTCACGATTTCAGCAAGTCCCTCCAAGGCTCATAGAAGAATAGAATTGCAGAGTTGGAAGGGACCCCCAAGGATCATCTAGTCCTACCCCTGTAATGCAGGAATCACAGCTGTGGTGTCCTCTCTGTGCCCGATGTGGCTGTTTCACATGGACATTCCTTTTTAGATGCAGGAGGAGGGTTTGCCGGGTGACAGGTGACATATCAGCATCAGGGCAACCTTGAGCTGCCTTTATCTGACGCTTTAGTCAACTTCCACACCTGAATGTGCGAAGGGTCAATTGACTATATTTCCACACAGAAAGTTCCAAGCTCAGAAACCTGGAGGGGTTGGGGGGTTGGAATTGTGGGACATTCCTGCATATCTGAAGAAGTGTGCATGCACACGAAAGCTCATACCAAGAACTAACTTAGTTGGTCTCTAAGGTGCTACTGGAAGGAATTTTTTATTTTATTTTGTTATTCCTGCATATGTGATGGATGAGCCCAGTTGCAGAAACAGCAGAAAACCACAAATGGTCCCAGTTTAGTTTCCTTCCCAGTGAGGCCCTGCTGGCAGGCTGTTCTGTAGCTCTGGGGAGACCACTGTAAACACATCTCTTCAGGTGTTCCTGTGTGGGACGGTTGGAGGGCAGGCAAGAGATGTTCCTTCAGGCTTGCAAGAACCACCGTTTGTGGGCAAACCGACTGTTGACTTTTGCCCAGAGGGAAGAAGCTGGAGCGCTGTTGCAACGCAGTCCCAGTGACCCTGGAGACAGCAGATGCATTCTGTGCTCTTAGCGGAAGCCTCCAAACAGACTTCAAGGGCCGTCCCAAACAAAGCACATTGCAGTAGTCTATACTTAGGACTCCTAAGAGAGGAATGAAAGCCCAGTTGAATAATGGCTGCCTTGGGAGGTTGTGGGCTCTCCTTCCTTGGAGGTTTTTAAGCAGAGGTTGGATGGCCATCTGTCCTGGATGCTTTAGCTGAGATTCCTGGACTAGATGACTCACAGGATCCCTTCCAACTCTTCAGTTCTATGAAGGAGGGCCTAAATATGGTTTGTAGCACCCTTTGACCTGACACACCTCCCTCGTTCCATGAGAGAGAGAGAGAGAGCACCCTTTTCGCCTGCTCCCTCCCACACTGAGCCAGAATCTACACCTGCACCTTGCAGCAATTAAGGAGACAACAATCCCATTGGAATGGGCGCCTCTCCCTCCCGCCTACACCTCTGCTGATCCCTCTCCATCTCATTTGCCATTAAATTCCCTGGCACACCCAGCACCAGGGCAGGCATCCACGCAGCCAGAGAGGTCAGCTAGGGCACTGGGAAGGGAAACTTAGCTGTGATTTCTGCATTGCAGGGGGATGGACTAGACGATTCTATGGTTCTAACTCTGGTCACATAGAAGAACTGAAGTCCACCCCTGAAATAAGCCAGGAAGGGAGGGGAGGCACTTTGGGAACAAAGGTGGAGTGGTGCCTCTTCTTTGTTCCCTTTCACAACTACAGAGTTCACATAGAATCATAGAATCATCGAATCCTAGAGTTGGAAGAGACCACAAGGGCCTTCCAGTCCAACCCCCTGCCAAGCACGAAACACCATCAAAGCATTCCTGACAGATGGCTGTCAAGCCTCCGCTTAAAGACCTCCAAAGAAGGAGACTCCACCACACTCCTTGGCAGCATATTCCACTGTCCAACAGCTCTCACTGTCAGGAAGTTCTTCCTAATGTTTCGGTGGAATCTTCTTTCTTGTAGTTTGAATCCATTGCTCCGTGTCCCCTTCTCTGGAGCAGCAGAAAACAACCTTTCTCCCTCCTCTATGTGACATCCTTTTATATATTTGAACATGGCTACCATATCACCCCTTAACTTCTCTTCTCCAGGCTAAACATACCCAGCTCCCTAACCGTTCCTCATAAGGCATCGTTTCCAGGCCTTTGACCATTTTGGTTGCCCTCCTCTGGACACGTTCCAGCTTGTCAGTATCCTTCTTGAACATCTCTGGCCTGGTGCAACTTTCCCCGTGTGAAAAAAATCTCAGTATCTGGGACTTTTTAGTTTAAATTAAAAGGGGAGCAAAGCTGATATGAGTGTGTGAAATGATGCGTGGTGTTTTGTGAGAAAGCTTCTCTCTTTCTCTTTCTCTCTCCTAGCACTAGAACTCCAGGGGATCCTTGATTCAGGATGGATAAAAGGAAGTCTTTTTCACACAGGGCATAAACTGTGGAACTCCCTCCCACAGGAGGCAGGTGATGGTGGCCAACTTGGACGGCTTTAAGAGAGGATGAGACAAATGCATGGAGGATGAGTGGGCTGTCGAGAGCTAAAAGCTATGATGGCCAGGCCATCTGAATTATATGCTTCTGAATTCCCATTGCTGGAAAGCAGAGGAGGGGAGAGAGCTTCTGTGCTCGGATCCTGCTTGTGGGTTTTGCATTGGGGCATCGGGTTGGCCACTGTGAGAACAGGATGCTGGGTGCGTTGGCCTGATCCAGCAGGCTCTGCTTATGCTCTTATGGTGATGCCAGTGTGACTGGCACCGATATGAATATTGAAGGCTTGCGTGTGGCAGGAACTGGAGCACCTCATGGCCTCCATAAATGACTTGCTAACCCAGTGATCCAGGCCAGGCCAACCTGCCTCGCTCCCAGCATCCCTGCAGGGAAGGGTGTGAAGAAGATCCCATCTGGCGTGGGGCTCCTAGCTGGCTCCAGCCTCCCACTCCAGGTGAGACATTGCTAAGTGTGGAGTGCTAAGTGAGAGCCAGTGTGGTGTAGTGGCTAAGAGCGGTAGACTCGTAATCTGGGGAACCGGGTTCGCGTCTCCGCTCCTCCACATGCAGCTGCTGGGTGACCTTGGGCTAGTCACACTTCTCTGAAGTCTCTCAGCCCCACTCACCTCACAGAGTGTTTGTTGTGGGGGAGGAAGGGAAAGGAGAATGTGAGCTGCTTTGAGACTCCTTTGGGTAGTGATAAAGTGGGATATCAAAACCAAACTCTTCTAAGTGCTCATAAGCAGTGAGAAGATCCAGGGCTGGATTCCTTCTGGAGGAGAGGGCACTGGAGGTTGACCCATGGAATTTTCCTAAATGGATTGACGTCCGATGGATGGGTAGAATGTCAGGCAGAGACCCAAAGAAGCACAGGAGTCAGGAAATCTCAGAGCAGCCATCAGTGGAAAGACCTGTCTCCTTTTGACCAGAAGGACCTTTGCTGCGGGGATGGTTAGGTCTCAGCTTCTGGACCAACAGGAAGATGAGAATTGATTTTTTTCATAGACTCATAGAGTTGGAAGGGGTCCTGAGGGCCATCTTCTCCAACCCCCTAAATGGAACCCCAGGCAGTAACCGGGATGCTGTATTTTGGGCCAACTTAACTTTCCGTGTCAATATCAAGGGCTGCCCCATGTACAGGGCCCTGCAGTAATCTAATTTGGAGCTCAGGGTTTTAAATAAAACCCTGACACAGAGGATAAGTTAGCTGTGATTCCTGCAGGACAGAGGGGTTGGGCTAGATGACCCTTAGGGGTCCCTTCCAACTCCAACCATTCTGTGATTCTGTGATTCCAGCAAGTGCCAACCCTTGGTATTTCAGTGCACGCTTAAGACAAACCTCTGCACTTGAGTCTTTTCTAGTGCTTAATATCAGGAATGAATTCATGGTGCCTTTGCACTGCCATCTATATTTTGTTTACCTTATTGTGATTTTACTGTTTGGTGCTTTGCCAGGAGACAGGTTGTGCTAGATGCTATATCAACATTTTTATAAATAGAATGAATGAATGAATGAATGAATGGCTGGCTGGCTGGCTGGCTGGAAAATTAACAACATTGACTTCAACCCCACACCCAGGTTGTGAACCTCACCCTTTGTGTGTATTGCATCTCTGTGCCGAACAGGCTTAACCCCTCCTCCTTGCTTGCCAGATGAATGACTTGCTCATCGAAGCTCTGCCTTGCCAGGATCAAGCCTGTGAGTATTGGCCCCCATGATTTGGCGCTTCCAAGCAGAGCCCGGGTGTGACCAGTAAGAACAGTCAATGGCCCACCCAGTCCAGCCTCCTGTTCTCACAGTGGCCAACCTGATGCCCAGTATGGGAAACCCGCAAGCAGGATCCCACCAACTTGGTTGGCTCTAAAAAAAGGATTAGACAATTTCATTGAGGCAGCAATACTTCTGAACGCCAGTTGCTGGAAACCACAGGAGGGGAGG
Organism: Lacerta agilis; assembly: GCF_009819535.1. Classification (NCBI taxonomy): domain Eukaryota; kingdom Metazoa; phylum Chordata; class Lepidosauria; order Squamata; family Lacertidae; genus Lacerta; species Lacerta agilis. The sequence continues at coordinate 94,383,313 of NC_046317.1, read as the reverse complement.
GAGCTCTTGTGTTCGAATCCTGCTTGCTGGTTTCCCATAACAGGCAACTGTTCAGCCACTGTGAGAATAGGATGCTGGGCTAGATGGGCCATTGGCCTGATCCTGCAGGCTCTTGTTATGTTCTTACTGATCTGGGGGTCACATCAGTCCACCTCCTCTTTGGCCAGTGGAAGCCACTCTGACCCAGGCGTGCTCACCTGCCCTTCACCTGACATAATACAGGGTGACATCAGCCTCTTCAGTCGCCTGCCATAACATAGGCCTCCCAAATCCAGTCCGGTGTATTTGTTTTGGGCACATGTTTGCCACGCCCTCCAAGCATGTTGCCGGGGTGGCTGTTTCGCGGGCCAGACTGACAGATCCTCCATCGCTGGGGAGTCTCCGAGGAGAGAGAGACCAGCTGCCAAGAACTCCTCTCCTTACATCTGGGGTGTGGCTGTGTCTCGATCTCCTGTCTTGGGGCTCAGCACCCGGGTATGAGTGGGGCAGGTTACGTAGCAAGCGGCAGGAACAGGCCAATGGAAGTCATATCTCCCCAACCTGGTCATTTCATTTTTTTAAAAAATTAAATTTTACCGGTACATTTTTATCGTGTTGACAACACATCAAATCATTGGAATAAATATACAAAGAATACGTTTCTCCAAATCCCCCCCCCCCCCCGACTTCCCTCAACGTCCTCTTCTGGTTTTTTACATATTAACTTCCCCTGCTTGCTTTGTTATATCTTCATATAAGTTATTTATATTAATTATTGTTTTCTCTTATCATTTTAACACCATCTGTATAGTTTCTATATTTATTTTTGTTAATTGTAAGTGTTTATTTGTAAATTTCGACATACCATACATAATAATGTTTTGCTATTAATTAAATTTTACTTTCTTGGGCTCCATGATCACTGCAGATGGTGACAGCAGTCACGAAATTTAAAGACGCCTGCTTCTTGGGAGGAAAGCAATGACAAACCTAGACAGCATCTTAAAAAGCAGGGACATCACCTTGCCGACAAAGGTCCATATAGTTAAAGCTATGGTTTTCCCAGTAGTCATGTATGGAAGTGAGAGCTGGACCATCAAGAAGGTTGATCATCAAAGAATTGATGCTTTTGAATTATGGTGCTGGAGGAGACTCTTGAGAGTCCCATGGACTGCAAGAAGATCAAACCTATCCATTCTTAAAGAAATCAGCCCTGGGTGCTCACTGGAAGGACAGATCCTGAAGTTGAGGCTCCAGTACTTTGGCCACCTCATGAGAAGAGAAGACTCCCTAGAAAAGACCCTGATGTTGGGAAAGATGGAGGGCACAAGGAGAAGGGGGCAACAGAGGATGAGATGGTTGGACAGTGTTCTCGAAGCGGCTGGCATGAGTTTGGCCAAACTGCGAGAGGCAGTGAAGGATAGGCGTGCCTGGCGTGCTCTGGTCCATGGGGTCACGAAGAGTCAGACACGACTGAACAACTAAACCACAACAATTAATTAAATCAAATAAAACATTTTTTTTTGGGGGGGGGGGAAGTAAGTGTTTACTCAAACCCTGCCAGTGACTCCATTTCTTTACATTGTTTCTGTAGATATAACACGAATGGTTCCCAGACTTTTTAAAATTCTCTTTTGTCTTTGTCTCTAAGTCTTTCTGTTAGCTTCGCCATTTCAGCATATTCCAGCAGTTTTTGTAGCCCATCCTGGTTATTTCAGACCAGTCATTGTATACTTTGGATTTCTTCCATCTTTTAAGAACAGATAGGTGCGGAATACTGTAAACAAGGAAAGCTAAAGTCTACCTGGTTGGGCACTGGGAGAACAACGAGGAACTAGATGGCTACTGGCTTCATCCAGCCACATGGGACTTTTTACATTCTACATAACGGAGCTGTCCCATCTTAGCCCATTAATATCTAGACCTGTGGCTCCCAAATTTGTTTGGGTCTCCTCTCCCCTGGTTCCATAAACTCAATGTCGGTGCCCCCCACCCTACCCTATGAAAAGCATTATTCAGAATACATAGCTGTTTTCAAGCCCCATAAATTGCTGAGCTGGGAGGGACCTCGAGGACCGTCTCTTCCAACCCCCCGCAATGCAGGAATCAAATAGCACAATATAACAATAATAATAATAATAATTTTATTTATACCCCGCCCTTCCCAGCCAGAGAACCGGGCTCAGGGCGGCTAACATCAATTAAAATCACAACAAAAAACATAAAAACGATCAATTTAAAATAACAGATTAAAATACAAATTTAAAATTCAATTAAAACTGCAGGTCTCAATATATCTGAATCAGATCCAGAACAGTAACAAGTAACTGCACATTTATCCAAAAGCCAATTAAAACAATTTAGGCTAATTAATGTGGCAAAATTGATTTACTTGATCTTGTGATGCCAGCTTTTCGAAATCTGATATGCATTTTGAAATCTCCTAGTTTGTGCACTAGGCTTTTAAACGTATTTTCATTTTTTTTTATGGCGGAGTGCAGTTAGAAATCCAGGTGGGTGAATAGAAGGGCTTTAAATGTATCTATGGACAAAATGTATCTATGGACAAAACCTATCCATTCTCAAAGAAATCAGCCCTGAGTACTCACTAGAAGGACAGATCCTGAAGTTGAGGCTCCAGTACTTTGGCCACCTCATGAGAAGAGAAGAATCCCTAGAAAAGACCCTGATGTTGGGAAAGATGGAGGGCACAAGGAGAAGGGGACGACAGAGGATGAGATGGTTGGACAGTGTTCTTGAAGCTACTAACATGAGTTTGGCCAAACTGCGAGAGGCAGTGAAGGATAGGCGTGCCTGGCGTACTCTGGTCCATGGGGTCACGAAGAGTCGGACACGACTGAACGACTGAACAACAACAACAACATGGACAAAATTTGAATTGGTAACACTACTAGTGGAAATGCAAAGCACAAAGACTTCCTCTAGTAGGGCAGGTCTTTCTTTTCCGCTTTGCCCCCCAAATTAGCTCAGAGACTGAGAAGTGATAGGATAGCCATCTTCAGATATCTGAAGGGCTGTACCCAAGGAAGAGGAAGACCTGATATAAAGGATCTTGATTGCAAGGAAGAAGACTCCGACTCAACACTAGGAAGAGCTTCCTGGCAGTAGGAGCTGTTCCACAGTGGAATGGACTGACTCCCCTTTGGAGGTTGTAGAGAGTTGGCCAAGGGGGTCGAAGTCATCTCACCCCTCTGCGCCTTGCCCAGCAGAGAAACCGCACCCCTTGCGACTGCGCACTGCCCACCCGTGACTCCCGAGCCTCCCCCGATCTCCTGCCCCCTTCCGCCTTTGTTTTGACAGATTGGGGGAGGCAGCGAACCCTATGATTCAGTAGAGTGCATTGTGCCTAGGGTTGCCACCCGTCTCTAGAAAAACGTGAGGTGTGGGAAGATAGTTTTTGCGCAGGCTTGGGAGTCACAGGCAGGTGGCGCGCTGTTGCCCAGCAGGGGCGCAAGGGGCGCGGTTTCTCTGCTGGGCAAGGTGCAAAGCCCTTCTTTCACACTCTTTGATCCCCCCACGCACCTCTGCCTCTGCCTGTGCAAAATCTATCTCTCCCCCCCTTCCAGCTGCATATTACTCCAGGAGAGCAGGGGATCACGTTTCCTGGGGACATTTAATGAGATCCGGGGACAATCCGGGGATGGGATTTGTCCAGGAACAGATTTGCAAATCCGGGGACTGTCCCCAGGAAATGGGGATGTCCAGTAACCCTAGACTAGTTGGCCCTTGGGTGCTAGCTAGGCCAACTCTGCAATTCTAGGATTGCATCGCGCAAGGAGAAATGCATGAGCTGTTTAGTGCTACCCTGAATTCCTCTCCATGTATCTTTAATATGGAAATGAAAGTGCAGGCACAGGAAAATGAAAAGGAGGATTAGCAAAGAGACGGCTGAGGGATTGCCTAAGCCAAACAGGCACTAAATGGATGTTTGAGGTCAGTAGAGGTTACACACCCCGAAATCCTAGGCAGAAGCAGCCTGCCAGGGAATGAACATGGAGTCATGGATTGAGTCATGGCCTTGGTCTGGGAAGACTCCTCTGTTTTTGAATCCCATCCTGGGCTAGTTTCTCTCTCAGTCTCTTCTGCCTTGCAGGGCTGTTGTGAGGATAAAACCGAGGGACTGAACTGTCGGAATACGCTGGGTGTGTGTGTGTGTGTGTGTGTGTGTGTCCATGCAGACCCAAAGATGAGAAAAACCTCTCCGGGCATCTTCCTGAAGTTGCACAGCTCCAGGACATCCATAAATCATCAGTCCCGGAATGCTCCAGAGACACATAGCAGATGCCTAGGTGCGTGCACACTCAGCAGAGATTAGCAGAAACAAAGTGTAGATTGGTGTGCTCATTCCAAACAAAGTGGTCCTGGCGTCCTCTCACTTCAGCTCCGAGAGAGAACAGAAAGTAAAAAGTACAAAAACACGACAGAGCGGAAGAGATAATGCTAGTTTCCGTTCTCAGGCTTTCCAAGCCTAGAAAGCAAACACACACATCAGCAACGGAGGAGTGAAATGCTAACAATGAACAAGATAGAGCTAAAGCCAATGTTGTCCTACTCAGAGTAGACCCATTTAAATTAATGGGTAGGGCTGGAAGGATCTGTCAACTTCAGTTCTTTCCGTTTCATCAGCAAAAAAAATGCATCAACATTTTGGTGTGAATTTCTCATAATAAACATATTTATTTGTCTGGAGTTTTGACCGAAATACACATTTTTGTAAGCAATTTGCCTAATATAATGCATTTTTGTGAACACTGTTTGGCTGCAGAGCAGCTTCAGGAAAACTGGATGATTTATTTTATTTATTTATTTTAATAAGATTGATGCACCACCAGATTGTAAAGAAAACCTCCCAAGCGGTGTACAAAAATAGGCAAAACGTCAAAATTATCAATAATAAAATTAACAACGGTAATTTAAGAAATAAACCGCAGGCTAAAAACAGATAAAAATCCGCATCAACTTTCTGAAGTAGGCTTGTTTTAGTGTGAAGGATGAAGGGTGGCTTCATGTTGGGTTGTCTATTGTTTTCAAAAGTGCAGATGTGATAAATTCAGCTTTAAATGTAAACAGGATTGAATTTCTTCTCCATCCCTAACTCGGAGCAAGACTTTCTCTCTGGGCAGTCCCAGACCTTTCCTCCTCGAATTTACCAAGGCAAGTGAGGTGTTTATACTGCCAGGACGTTGGCTATAATGTTCCTACAAAAATTACGCACCCAAGAAATTCCCGTCCAGCGTGGAGATGCCCAGAACAATTACACCAACATTTCTGTTCCCCATTTCTGTGTCTCGCCCTTGTTGCTTTCAAATGGATTTGTGCACGAATAACATAGAGGTTTTTTGCAACTGAAACAGAGAAGTGAGCACTTAATTACTCCATTTCGTATTGGGATGGTGCACTTAAACATTTCCTTTATAGACGGCAAAGCCAGAAGGTTCAGGTACAAAGTAACTGGTAATTCCAGGATTGCTCTTCTGGAAGGATTTTGTCGAATGCAAATCAGCCGTGGGCGGCTTGAGGACTAGCAGCATGCAAGTACCTGGCCCTTCCCTTCCAGCCACCCGTCCATTCAAAACCACACTCCGGAAGCCTGTAAGGTGCAACACTGCGGATTTGTGCCAGGAATTGCCTCCCTGGGCGAACACCTGTGTGAATGACGTTAGCTCTCCCACTTCCTCCAAGTGCCCAACTTTCCCCTGATGGCTCACCCCTGCCTCTTCCTCCTTGCTGAAATGAGGCCCACGTCAATATCACTCAGAGAAAGCAGGTCCCCCTCTGCTCTGCTCCTTGCCTGGCCAGGGTGCAAGTCTAACATCACAGGAGGATGGAAGACTCCCTGCCTCCTCCTCCTCCATCTCTTATTTTTCCTTCTTCTCCTCGGTCTCCTCCTCCTCCTCCTTAAGAACATCAGAACGTGAGGTGAGCCTGCTGGATCAGGAACAATGGACCATCTAGCCCAACAATGGACCATCTAGCAGAGCATCACAATGGACCATCTAGCCCAACAATGGACCATCTAGCAGAGCATCACAATGGACCATCTAGCCCAACAATGGACCATCTAACCCAGCATCACAGTGGCCAAGCAGGTGCCTGTGGGAAACCAGGATGCAGGATCCGAGCACAGAAGGCCTCTTCCCTCCTGTGGTTTCCAGCAACTGGCATTTACAAGCACTGCTGCTTCCAGCTGTGCAGGCAGAGCAATGCGATTGTGACTGGCATCCATCAATGGCCCTCTCCTCTTCCATGAATTTGTCCATTCCTCCTTTAAAGCCATCTAGGTTGGCGGTCCTCGCTGCCTCCTGTGGGAGGGAGTTCCACAGTTTACTCTCCTCCTCTGGCAGAGCAGCATGTGGCAAGAGGCAGGAGAGGGAGTCTGAGATGCCCAGTCACTGTGCCTGGGGCTGTAGGTCTAGCTCAGGGCATGGGTGGAGGCCTTGAACCTCGAGATGCCTTGCACCATTGGGCCTGGAGCCAAGAGGATGTCTGGGGCCAGGGCAAGGTCACGCGCAGGTGGTGGAGGGAGCCCAGGCCAGGTGCATTTGGGGCAGGAGGCTGCCTGGCATGACGGTGGGAGAAGTAAACAGGCAGTGCAGGTCGGAGGAGGAGGAGGAGGAGGAGGAGGAAGCTGCGGTTCATGCAGAATGCTGCAGCATGATTGCTAAGAGGAGCAAGGCCTTGTCGGCATATAACTCTCCTGCCCAGACACCTGCACTGGTTTCTTCTTTGCTGCCGGGTCAAGTTCAACTATTAGTATACAAAGTCCTTAACAACCTGGGCTCAGTTTACCTGCAAGATCACCTCACCCCAGAACTGGCCCTCTTACAGGTGCCACACAATGCCTGTTTGCATTTGCAGCAACAGCTCAATCTTTCTGTTGGAAGCCGCCCAGAGTGGCTAGGAAAACCCAGCCAGATGGGTGGGGTATAAATAAATAAATAAATTTTAGGGTGGCAGCACGTGCACTTTTGAGCCATCTGCCTTTTGGCATCAGGCAAGAGCCGTCGCTGGTGCTTCTTTTCGGTGCCTGCTAAAAACATTTCAGTTTAGGCAAGTCTACCCAGATGGCACTGTGGGTTAAACCACAGAGCCTAGGGCTTGCCAATCAGAAGGTCAGCGGTTTGAATCTCCGTGACGGGGTGAGATCCCGTTGCTCGGTCCCTGCTCCTGCCACCTAGCAGTTTGAAAGCACGGCAAAGTGCAAGTAGATAAATAGGTACCGCTCCGGTGGGAAGGTAAATGGCGTTTCCGTGCGCTTCTCTGGTTCACCAGAAGTGGCTTAGTCATGCTGGCCACATGACCCGGAAGCTGTACGCCGGCTCCCTCAGCCAATAAAGCGAGATGAGCGCCGCAACCCCAGAGTCGTCCGCGACTGGACCTAATGGTTAGAGGTCCCTTTACCTTTACCTTTACCCAAATGTTATTTTAACTTTACCAAACTCTTAAATGATTGTTGATTTTTTCTCTTATCATTTTTGTAAACGGCTTTGAGGGTTGTTATTCTTTGTCCCAGTTGCAGCGCGTGCGTTTTCCTTCCAATCCAGCCCTGGATCCTGGTCTCCGCAGCTTCGATTGTCCTGCTTGGTGCAGCAATCCATCCAGGTGTGCTCAGTTCTGCCAGTCAGGTGCCAGGGTGCTTAGCCTGGCTAATGATAAGCCATAGCTGAACAATGGGTGAGGGAGGGTGGGGTGGGGTGCACTTTCGGTGGCCACGGAAAGCCACCCTGTCCTTCTGGCGAACTCTGCACAGTGTGGGTGCCAGAGGGGGCCAAGGGGACTGGGATGCAGGTCACACGGGTGCTGCCTCTTGCGTCTCCAGCTCAGCCCGACCGGAACACAGCTCTCTGTTGAAATTTGCATTTCTCTGAATTTTGCAATGCAATTGCATAGATTGGGGGGGGGGGAAATATGCACAGAGCTGCATGACTCTGTAAAAACTGCACACAAAATCCATTATATTAGTATAATGAAATGCTATTATTAGTATTAGAAATATTATTATTAAGAATTTCCTGCCCTCCACCCAAAGGTCCCAAGATGAGTCACAGCACCAAAACACAATTTTAAAACAATGATAATTACATTGCCTTCTGTCTGTCTGTCTGTCTGTCTGTCTGTCTGTCTGTCTATCTATCTATCTATCTATCTATCTATCTATCTATCTATCTATCTATCTATATCTATCTTAAAATATGAAAGGAGTGAAAACCACATCCAAAAATCCCTTTGTCAGGAGAAATTCATCCTAAAACACTAGTGAGCTTTTAGGAGGACAAAATACATATATATTGCAAATTGCTGCATGAATGTGGACAACTGAAATTAGGATTGGGGAAAATGGGAAATCTGGAGATTGACAGCTGCCTGCCTGCTTCCCTCCCTCCCCCTTCCAGGCTCCAGTCTGACTGGTCTCCCTGCGCCCGGGTGTCGCCCTGGGACGCCTCCCCCATGTTTTGGGAATACACCGACCAGGGTAGGGCTGTTGCTCTGGGGCCGGATTAGAAGGGAATCCAGTGAGCCGGCTTGTGACAAGCCTAGGCGTGTCCCCCGTGAGCCGGCCCCACCTGCCTGGCCCTTTAAAAGCCGCTGGGCTCGGCTGGCAGGGCTCAGACACGGCTCTGGCAGCACCATGAAATCAGGTGGCCTCCTCCTCCTCCTCCTCCTCTCCGTGGCCCTGCTGGCCCTGGGGGCCCACTGCATGCCCTCTTTGGATGCCAAGGAAGAACAAGGTGAGTGCAGTCGGAAGGGAACCTGGCGCCTCTGAGGCTGGGCTGGGGTGGGGGCACCTTGGGTGGTCACTGGGACACAGGATTGTAGAGATGGAAGGGACCCAAAGGTCCTCTAGTCCAACCCCCTAGAATCCCTGACATATGGCCACCCAACCTCCAGGGAAGGAGAGTCCACCACTTTCCACTGCCCAACAGCTCTTACTGTCGGAAAGTTCTTCCCAAGGTTTGGTTGGAATCTCCTTTCTTGAAGCTGTGGTGGAGTCTCCTTCTTTGGAGGTCTTTAAGCGAAGGCTTGACAGCCATCTGTCAGGAATGCTTTGATGGTGTTTCCTGCTTGGCAGGGGGTTGGACTGGATGGCCCTTGGGGTCTCTTCCAACTCTAGGATTCTATGATTCTATGATTCTATGTCCTCCCTGCTGGATCAGCAGAAATCCAGCTTGCTCCATCTTCCAGGTGACAGCCCTCAGGTGGCTCTCATGTCACCTCCCAGCCTTCTCTTCTCCTAGCTACTGCTGCTGCTGCTCTGCAGATCCTTTTCCGCCCCCACCCCCAAGACGCACACCTGAGGCAGCTGAGTCTTTTGTGGAATGACGTGCCTTCTCTCTCCACCAGTGGTCTGGGGGTGCAGGCCAGGAAATGATGGGACCCCTCTGGCACAGTGTTTATTTAAATGCCCCACAAGGTGGGCTGTCCAGACGGGGATGGGGCTGTTTTGAGGGGTGTGCATCAAGCAGCAAGCAATCTGAACATTGCTCCCCAAGATCTCTTTCCTTGGAACTGATGATCCTTCAGGGGGTAGGGGACTGTGTGCGTATAGGGGCACAGCCTGGGCAGAGCAGGGCCGCCTTTACTCCAGCTGCTGTCTTTAGGTGCCAAAGGTGCCTGCTTGACATCAATAGGCAGAGAGTTCCAAAGTGAAACTGCTGCCATACGAAACAACCAAGTTATTACAAATGCAGAAGACTTATTACATGGTTCGTCTTATGTTGTTACCTCTTGCACTGCTTTTGTGGGGGGCGGAGGGGTGGAGTTAAGCTCTGGAGATGGGCCTATGTAAGTGGCCCTTTGTGGGTCCCTTAAGAATATAAGGACATCCTGTTGGATGAGGCCAGTGACTCATCTAGTCCAGCATGCTGTTCTTACAGTGGCCAACCAGATGTTCAGTATGGAAAAACCCATAAGCAGGATTAGAGCATGAGAGCTCCTCTCCTCCTCTCCTGAGTTTTCCAGCAAGTGGCTTTGAGAAGCATTGAGCAGAGCCATCCTGGCTAGTAGCCAGCGAGAGCCCTCTCTGTGAAATTCTCTAACCCGCTTTTTCAGCCAGCCAGCTTGGTGGCCCTCATTGCCTCCTGTGGCAGGGAGTTCCACAGTTTAACTCCGCACTGTGTGAAAAAGGATTTTCTTTTACCTGTCCTGTGTCTTCCAACATTCATCTTCATTGGATTCTCATGAGTTCTCATATTAGGAGAGAGAGAGAGAGAGAGAGAGAGAGAGAGAGAGAGAGAGAGAGAGAGAGACTTTTCTCTCTCCCCTTTCTCTGTGCCAGGCATTGTTTTATAAACTTCTACATGTTGCCTCCCAGGGCTTATGCACACCTCTGTTTGCCCCACTGCTTTCCCCTGGGAAAACCCAGTCTTTAGCTTTGAATTGGAACAACCAGCAATTGGGTTTTCCACGAACTGCCATTTGTTCTGATTGATCACCGAAGAGCAGGTTTTCCAGGGGAAAGCAGTGAGACAAAAGCAAAACTGCTTGGACTCGTGCTTTGTAGACACAGGACAAGCGGAAGTGTAGACGATCACTTGGCCACCTTTAATCATCCCAGACGCTGCAACCTTTGCTCCACACCCCTTGATAGTTTCGGCTGCCCTTCCCTGTCCCTTTGGTGAGCTTCTCCTGTGGCTCTTGCCTTGCAGCCAAGGACGGCTACTGCTACAACGTGCCCCCCGTGGCGAACATCTTCGAAGAGAGGAACTGTAGCGTCTGCCTCCAAAACAAGTCCTGCTCCACCTGTGCCAATGACTCCCAGTGCCCGGGCACCCAGAAGTGCTGCCCAGGGGACTGTGGCTACGTCTGCCAGGAAGCCGTCATTGGTGAGTGGGGTGCTGGGTGGGCCCCCTGCCTGCCTGCCCCTTGCCTGCCCCCACTGCTTCCTTTCTGTGTGTTGGGGGGTGTTCATGGGAGGTGGGCAATCTAAAAAGTTCACCCCACCAATACTCTCCTAAGTTATTGTGGCGAGGATGAGAGACCCTATTCCTCAATTCTCACTTTCTTTCACATTCGATAAATTTCTGCATCCTCACGCTGGACTCCTAAAGGATATTGTACCTGATTGGCGCAGATTCCCCCCCCCCACTTTTTTGCTATACTGAATCCCATTATTGGGTCCCCTCCCCCCAAATACGGCTGTAATTGTATAGACAAATGTGATTTAAACATGATATTCAAACTTTATTCAGAGATGCACTTGAAAATCCTTTGGACTGGAACACTAAGACATCGTACCTTATACGGCCCTTAAATTGCTTAGGATATTTTTTTTTAATTGTTTTAGAAAACCGCTGAAAACTGTTAGAATACTAAAATCCAAGGGTCACTAACTTCCAGCCCACGCAAAAAATGCAGGTGCAAGTCAGTTATTATTTGGGAATTGCAAGGAGCAGATGCCGCAAGCATCCCTGCCACTGGGTACTGTTCCCCCACCCACTTGTTTATTTATTTCATGAGATTTCTAAACTGCAAAGCATAGCCACTGTGGCTAACAGCCCTAGGTAGCCCCATCGCCTCTCAGGGGGATGGTACTGGCCTCTTTGGGACCCACCGATCTAGTCAGCCGGGGGAACCTGCTTTCAGCCACCCAAACACCCCAGCTCAGCGAGGGCTGGGCAAGTTGGGGCTTCCAGTCCAGCTTCATGTGATGGCTTGTCTTTGTCCGGGGAGCCCAAAGCTGACCAGAGGGAGGAGGGAGGTTGCAAGGTCCCACAGGGTGCCCAGACATCATCATCCACGTGGGACAAAAGCGATGGATGGGGGCAGATGAGGAGGAGAAGGAGGGGGGCCGGGAACATCGGCTGTTTGGAGCAAACCGTGGGTTTCTTAGGGGCCTGGTTCAGCTCCTGAAGGCTGCATCCGGTCATGTTCAAAGTGCAAAAAACAATATTGGGTGTGGGATTGTCAAGCAGTAGCTGGATAATTGCTGCCTTTAAAAAGTCATAGAATTGTAGAGTTCAGGGACTGGCGATGCAGGAATCACAGCTAAAGATTCCCAGCAGTTCAAGTCCTCACAAGGTGTGCGTGTGTTTTAATTCCTGAAAGGGACCTTCAAAATGCAATTTTGAAAACCAGTCTTCAGAACATCGCTCATTCTTTGGTGGTCCTGGAGATTCTGACTTTTAGGGAACGGAGAGATTGAGGTGTTGGGAGACCCCCACGAGTGGGAAATGGGAATTGTAGTTTTCCTGCTACAGGACACAGGCGTGTGGCAAGTGTAAACTGCTTGACGTTTGAGGGCTGCTTTGCCCATCTTCCTTGCTGCGCTCCCCTACAGGGCAGACTTTCCTTGCTCTTAACATTCCAAAACGGGGAGAATTCCAGCAGGTACAACTTCTCCAAGCACGGCGCTGTGTCGGTGAAAGGAGCTGTGCCTGCAGAAATTCTCCACTCTGCGCAGCAGTGCCTGCAATGGAATTTGGAAGCCAGCCAGTAGCTTCCTGTGCCAAATCCCTCCTCACACCTGACATGTTCAGCTTGAAGGTGTGAGCACCTGTGTCTCGGGAAGGGAGGGAGAAAGAGGCCAACCTGTGTCCCCACACCCTTCAGTGTGGCTCGCCTCACGTTTCTTTGTGGTTCTGTGTCTTGCGCTGGGTGGGAACCACCTCTGACTGCATCACATGGAGGGCCGGGCCAGGCTGGCAGTATGACACCCCAAAAACACCTCAGAACCAGGATGATGCCAATGCTGTGAGGCTCTCTGTCCCCCTTGCCTTCCTCAGCACCACATAGAGCTGCACATCACCAGCTGCCTTAACGCTTTTCCAACTTTGTGTGTGGCTTGAGCCTTCACTTGCGTCCTCAAAGGTACAAAGTGAAAGGAACTTCTGCACATATCCAAAAGCAAATTTGGATCAAATTTATGGTGTGTTGTTTTTTTAAAAAACGAAGCAAGTAAGAACATGAGAAGAGCCAATCTCCCCTCCTGCCTTTTCCAGCAACTCATACAGAAGCATTATTGGCTCCAGTTGTGGCAGCAGAGCTTAGACTCCATCATGGCTAGCAGGCAGACTTATCCTCCATGTAATTGTCTAATCCTTTTTCATAGAATCACAGAATTGTAGAGTTGGAAGGGACAGCAAGGGATCATCTAGTCCAACCCCCTTGCAATGCAGGAATCTTTTGCCCAAAATGGGGCTTGAACCCATGACCCTGAGATTAAGAGTCTCATGCTCTCTGCTGACTGAGCTATTGGTTGGTGGCTGCCACTGCCTCTTGCAGGAGTGAGTTCCATAGTTTCCATCCCTCTCTTTGCACTCCTGAGCGTTCCCACTTTTAAAATTGGTTTATGTGAGCCATTTGACCACCTTGTCTCATTCAACGATTCTCTGGAAGTTTGCTCTTTCTAAAACCTTGAGGCACAGTTTGGACCAGGAGAACTGAAAGGAAAGGCGAGGACAGCTGGCATTTTTGGGGCATGAGCTCAGCTGTGGTTTTTCCACCTGAGGGTGACATTGGCACCAACCAGCACATGCCCGAGCATAAACATCTGAAGCCTCCCTGAGTTTGTCTGCGCATTTGCAGAGCCGGTCTGTCCGGTTATGCAAAGAATTCTCTTCCATCCTTCCTTCTCCCCTGCATGCCAAGAAGATCGATCAATAGGGTAGAAAATCAAGCCCTGCCAACTAAGATCGGGGCCCTCTGATGTTTTCTTCCTCCTATGGCCTGACTCACATTGCTTTGCGCCCTTCCTTCTCCCCCTCTCTCTGGACCCCACAGACTTTTGCCGCCTGCCCTCGGTCTGCGGAAACTGCAAGGCGATGTTTGCTCGCTACTTCTACAATGCCTCCACCCAGAAATGTGAGCAGTTCGTCTACGGCGGCTGCGGTGGGAACAAGAACAATTTTGACACGGTAGATGACTGCATCCGGACCTGTGGGAAGTCCCGTGAGTACGCACTTATAAGCTTAGCGTGAGCTGACAGTGTGATGCAGCAGCAAAAAAGGCGAAGGCTATTCCAGGTTGCATCGACAGAGGTCTAGTGCTCAGATCAAGGGGAGTCACAGGAGCACTCTGTTCTGCCTTAGTCAGATCCCACCTGGAGTCCTGTTTTGGGCACCATAAGGAAGATATGGACAAGAAGGAAGGTGTGCAGAAGAGGGTGACCAAGATGATCAAGGGCCTGGAAACCAAGTCTTATGAGGAACGGTTGAGGGAGCTGGGTGTGTTTAGCCTGGAGAAGAGACGACTGAGAGGTGATATGAGGAAGGGCAATATAGCTCAGTGGTAAGAGCATCTATCTTGCAAGCAGAAGGTCCCAGGTTCAATGGCACCTCCAGGTTGAGTTTAGAGAGACTCCTGCCTGAAATCCTGCAGAGTCGGTGTAGACCAGGCTCCCTCAACCTCGGCCCTCCAGATGTTTTTGGCCTACAACTCTGATGATCCCTAGCTAGCAGGACCAGTGGTCAGGGATGATGAGGATTGTAGTCTCAAAACATCTGGAGGGCCGAGGTTGAGGAAGCCTGGTGTAGACAATACTGAGCAACATGGAACAATGGTTTGATTCAGTATAGGGCAGTTTCCTAGATTCATATATGATCACCATCATCAAATCTCCGAAGGGGTGTAATATGGAGGATGGAGCAGCTGGGGTGTTTCTTCGGAGCTTCTTGGTGCAGCTATCCAGCTGTGCAAGGGATCGAGCTCCAGAGGAGGACATGACTTGCCCTTTCTCTAAATTGTCCTCCTTTCTTTTCCAGGGACAGCCTAGACTGAGAAAGCCATCGGGGCAGCCCTGTCCCCTCACTGCGAGATCTAACTCCACCCTCCTCTCAGCAGCTGCACCTTCTTTCCTGGCCTGGTGGAGAAGGGGCTCAGAGACCCCTGACATCTTTGACTCTGTTTCAGAAAATGGGGTGAGAGGACCAAGGGATCCTGGGTGCGCGTTCTGCCTGCTCTCCAGCCTGCCAGCTCCCTGATCATGGTTTCCTGGGAATGCCTCGCCCTCTGCAACGCGTCCGACATGTTTCTGCATGAAAGCAATATCTGTGTCGAAAGCCTGTGTCACAATCGATACTTCACCCCAGTTTGACACTTCCCTGCTGTTTCCTGTTTCCAGAGTCCTGGTCCTGGCAGGGGAGACCAAGAATTTGTGCTTCAGGCCTCTTTCTCCACATCTCTGTAGATCCTTGATCCTGTGGAGAAGTTGAGGGATCTCCTAGAATCATAGAATTGTGGAGTTGGAAGGGACCTCCAAGGGTCCTCTAGCCCAACCTCCTGCAATGCAGAATCCCTGACAGGTGGCCATCAAACATCTGCTGATAAACCTCCAAGGAAGGAGAGTCCACCACCTTCTGAGGCAGATCATTTCACCCAAGGAGTGCTGCTGGATGACACGCTGATGTGGCAGGCCCCCTCATGGTTTCTGTTGCCCCCCTCCACCCCGATTGTTGGTTGCAGCTCCCACTGCCTGCTCCCCTGCAGCTGTCTCTGAGCTCTGTGACTACCTGAGTGGCGTGAGATGCACTTGTTTGCACTTGGGAAGGGGAGAAGGGCTTTGCTAGGAAATATGGCTGCAGTCCCCACACCAAGGAAACAAAAACTGCATTTGTCCAAACAAAGCTCATAGCAGACAGGTGCTCCCTTATGTCCAAGATACAGAAAAAGGCAGATATCGGCTGCCTCCTGAGTATTAAGGTCCTAGAATCCTAGAACAGTAGAGTTGGAAGGGACCCCAAAGGTCTTTGCTGGGGGGGTGGGGCGGGCAGAACCTCAGTTAGCTATGTATTTTTAATTTTTTTATTGATTTAGGGGGCAGCTGCCCCCCTGGCTATGCCCTGCCTATGCCAAGGGTCATCGTCTCTCTGTTGATGAGTTGGTGCTTTATAAATACTCAAATAAAGAAATAAAGAAACGGATTTTGGCTGGTGCTCCTGCATGAATGAATGAATGAATGAATGAATGGGTGCCGACTGTCACACGTTGGTGAATCTATGTTCCAGGCAGCACCTGTTCAAGCACAGAGGTGTAGGCAGAGAGGGAGAGGGCTGGACATGGGGGTGGGGGACTGAGAACCAGTCTTGTTTGTGATGCCAGCCCTTCTTGGGTGCTCCTTAGCTGGGTCTAAAGAGACATGCCGAACTGGGCTGGGCTGGACTGGCCAAGCTTCATCCTGTGCAGATTATTTCTCTGGCGTCTTCAGCTTCAGGTCCTGGCCGGCAGAGAGAGCTGTGCCAGCTGCTTGCCTTATTTGAAGGCAGAAGTTTCCAAGCTGTAGCACTGAGACCCGGACAGTGCTGGATTTACGTATAAGCTAAACAAGCTATAGCTTAGGGCCCTACTCTCTTGCCCCCCCCCCCAAAAAAAAATTAAAGGAAAAAAATCCCTGGATGTACATTTCCAAAATATAAGATGAAAAACAAATAAAATAAAACCTACATACAGCAAGAGTGTTTTGTGTTGTGTAGGCTCCTGTGATGTAAGTCATGGGCCCCTCCTGCTAGCCTGCTCCTTAAAATATCACTGGTTTGCTCCTTTCTATATATATAGGGTGCCTACATTCTGCGTGGACTAGTTGCATGGCAACATGCGCAAATGGCTTGAGATACCTATTAGGTCCATCAATTACCATATAGCATATATTCAACACACACAAAAGTGACAATTTGTTGTTGACAAAGGACAGCTGGACATATAAAGGGCCCCATTACCTTCAGGAGCTGAGGGCCTTATCAAACCTAAATCCGGCCCTGGACCCAGAGTTGGCTTTTATACAGCAAACCTGGCGGGGTCCCCTCCCCTGGCACCCTGAGGACCCCATGACCCCCCTCCTGCCTCCACAAGCCCTTTTAGAGCCCGTTTGCATGCCCTCAGGCTTCCCACAACAGCTGGGGCTGGAAACTCGAACCTTCAGCAGGAATCCCCCACCGCCCTGCAATTTTCCGGATTCTTTGATTCAGAAGAATTTGGGGCTGGAAAATCCACACAAAGCTGCCCTCCGCATGGCACCAGGCTGCTGTCGGCCAAGCTGAGAGTGGGGTGGGCTGGCAGGGGTAGTTCTTGTGGAAATGGGAGCACGACGAGCGATTCTACCACGAGCCCCCCAGGCCTGGCAGGCTCAGAGCAGTGGGGGCAGTGTTGTGGTGCTGTGAGTTTTGGGGTCAGTCTGGATGGCGCCCCCTCCGGTTCTTGGGAGCCTACGAGGGTGAAATGGATGGAAGCCAGCTTGCCAAAGGAGCCTCTTTGTCCAGACAATGGCTTTGGCTGACTCAAAGCATCTTCTCTGTGCCATAGAACAAATGGGGTGGGGGGTGGGGGGCTTTCTTCCACCCCCTTACGTAGCTGCTAGGTAGGAGTCAACTGAGATGGAAGCAGGTTGCAAGCTGGAGACACCGAGACCTGCTTGCTCTGTGCTGGAGCCAAAGCTGCGACTAAGAGAGAAGCAAGAGCTGTTTGGGACCGGGTGTCGATGCTGTGAGCCCCCACCCCCCACCCCATCCTGTTCTCTGCATATACATGCGTGTAAATAAAACCCTCCAGTCTAAATAAACCACAATCTCTGCTGACCTTTATTCCAAGGAAACTGTGTCTGCAACTCCAGGAGCCCATCACTGTTTGGTGACTGGAGTGTCATGTAAAAACACAATCACCAGATTTTCAAGGCTGCAGATAAGGCAGTGATTTTATTGCAGGGGGCACAAGGCACAGCTTAACCCTCCAGGCAAACCAGCAGCTGAAGCAGCCTGATAAGGGTGAGGGTGGAAATAGCGCCAGCAAGCATGGGCATAGCCCCCCCCTCCTCAAAAATGATTGAAAAGCATTAAAAATACTAAATTCACTGTGGTTCTGCTACTCCCCAGCAAAAGCCTGCTTCCTAACAAACTCCCCACCACCACCGCCACAACAAAAATCCTGGCTACCCCCATGCCAGCAAGGCATATGGCGAGTGCCAGAAGCGGAGTCGGGTCCCTGCCCCCAGAAGCTTACAATCTGATGGGAGGCAGGGAGGGTAACAAGGGATGAATGCATTGTGCAAAGACTTTGCAGAAAGAGAGTTTTGAGGAGAGAGAGAGATGGCAGCACAGGGCTATTCTCTGGAAGGGGGGAGGAGGGCACAGAATCATACAACTGTAGACTCGGTAAGGACCCCAGGGGTCATCTAGTCCAACCCCCTGCAATTCAAGAATCACCATTGTTATTGCCACATGACCTTTCCACCCCACCCGACAGAATCATAGAATAGCAGAACTATCGTGTTGCTTAAGTTGGGAGATTGGTGGCTTGTCCAAGGTCACCTGGTGGGCTTTATGGCAGAGTGGTCTAACCACTGCACCACACTGCCAGAAGGGGCAGCAAGGGAGAAGGAGTCCCTCTGAGGGAGCAGGGACCCTTCTGAGGTCTGTGGCTGGAGAAGCAAAGACCGAGGTCTTAAGATATAAGTGTGGGCAAGCAAGAGGGAGAAAGAGAGGAGAAGGAAGAAGAAGAAGAAGAAGAAGGAATCAGCCTCGGGTTGGTGGTCTCTTCTTCACCTCCAGGGGATCCAGGAGCGACTTCGGAGGGTCCCAGGAGCTTTGCATCCTGCCTTGGAGGGGGTGTGTGTCACTGTCTACCTGGAAAAAGAAGAGAAGCACCCCCCCATCAGTCTCAGAGGGCTCATCTTAACAGCTGGAGATTTGGAAAAATGATAAACCCATCAGAAAAGCCTGCTGGGTCAGCATCCTGTGCACACAGTGGCCAAACAGATTCCGGTGGGAAATTGGCAAGCAGCATCTCTTGCAGTTTCCAGAAACTGGCATTCAGAAGCACTGCTGCCTCTGCGGAGGCAGAGCAGAGCCCTCCTGGCCAGTTGCCACCGACAGCCCTCTCCACTTCCACAAATTTGTACAACCCACTTTTAAAGCGATCCACCTTGGCCTCCTGGGGCAGTGAGTTCCATAGTTTAATTATGTGCTGCATGAAGAAAGACTTCCTTTTATCTTCAGGCAGGTAGCTGTGTTGGTCTGACGCAGTCAAAATAATTAAAAAAATAGTCTAGTAGCACCTTAGGGACCAACTAAGTTTGTTCTAGGTATGAGCTTCATGCACACAAAAGCTCATATCTAGAACAATCTTAGTTGGTCTCTAAGGTGCTACTAGAGCAGGGGTCAGCAAACGTTTTCAACTGGGGGCCGGTCCACTGTCCCTCAGACCATGTGGGGGGCCGGACTATATTTGGGGAAAAAATAATGAACGAATTCCTATGTCCCACAAATAACCCAGAGATGCATTTTAAATATAGTGGAACCCCGGGTTACGCACGCGATCCTTTCCGGGTCACCATGCGTAATGCGGGCGTGCATATCCCGAATGCACAAAAAAACCCTGAAAACCTGGAAGTAGCACGGTTTGAGTGCTTCTGTGCATGCACAAAGTGCGCAGAAGCGTCCTGCACATCCGGGAGTCGTACGCGGGTTGCACGTGCTCCGGAAACACTTCTGGGTTGTGGGCATTCTTAACTCGACCGTCCGCAACCCGGGGTGTCCGCAACCCGGGGTTCCACTGTAAAAGGACACATTCTACTCATGTAAAAACATGCTGATTCCTGGACTGTCTGTGAGCCAGATTTAGAAGGCGATTGGGCCACATCTGGCCCCAGGCTTTAGTTTGCCTGCCCACATGATAGAGTATTTTTTATTTTTTATTTTTTTAAAATTAATTATTCTGACTGCGTCAAACCAGCACGGCTACCTACCTGAACCTAGAATCATGGAAGGCACCACATTGAGCCGCATGAAATGGAAGTCCATCAACCTCACGGTATCTGAAGAATTGTGCATGCACACGAAAGCTCATACCTAGTTGGTCTCTAAGGTGCTACTGGACTATTTTTTTTAATTTTTTAGAATTATTTCTTTCTCTGTCCTGAATCTCCCAACATGCAGGACGCTGCCTAGTCCAAGGCACCCACCCTGATCTATCTAGCCCCCAATTTTCTGTTCTGAGTAGCCGCTGCACTACCCCGGAGTTGTCTCAGTCAGGGGGTCCCTCCTGGCCCTGCAGCTGCAGAACTAGGGATTTAAACTGGCTGGGACCTTCTGCATGCAAATCACAGAACAGGGGTCAGCAAGGTTTATCTTGCCTGGGCCGGATCGGTCCCACGGAGATCCCTCCGGGGGCTGGATTGTGCGCCCGCGATTTTCGGCGTCTGCATGTGTGCAAACGTGATTTTTAGCGCCGCGGAAGTGAGTCCCTGCGCCGCGCTGTGCTGATTTAGCCCAGCGCATGAGCGGGCATCTCGTGGGCCGGTCAAATAACCTCTGCTGGCCACTTCCGGGCCATGGGCCTTAGGTTGCTGACCCCTGTTACAGAATCATAGAACTGCTGAGTTCTATGGAAGGGACCCCCAGGGACATCTAGTCCAACCCCCGGCAATGCAGGAATCTCAGCTGACGGTGTCCTTGGTGCAGGCCTGTCCTTACCTTGAGCTGCACAGAACTGGAGGCAGTCTGCTTTCGTCAAAAAGTTGTTTCCGTTGCCTCCGTGCCCTCGATAGATGAACTGCTCACAGGTCCTGGAGGTGGGGTTGTAGTAGAAACGAGAGCGCAGAGCGTCCCCGGTTCCTTGATGCTGTGGGAGCTGGCAGACACCTGGAAGGAAACAGCAGGAATTTGCCTCTCCAAAATCCTCCTCTGCGCAGGCAGAGGGCCTTCTCGGTGGTGGCGCCCTCCCTGCGGAACCCCCCCTCTCCCGTCAGATGTCAAGGAAAGAAGCAGCTACCTGACTTTTAGAAGACAGCTGAAGGCAGCCCTGCTTAGGGAGGGTTTTAAAGGCTTGGTGTTTTCATTATATTTTTATTTTATCTTAATTTTTTAAATTTTATGTCTTTTATTCTTAGGACTGTTTGTAGGAGACTGAACTTAATTTGACTTCACACTGAATATAATTTTTCTGACAAAGGGAAGAGCCACGTGGAATCAGATGCACAATCAGAATTATTTTTAATCAGAAATGTATGAAAACTTTTAAAAAGCCGAATTTAATTTAATGAAAATGGGGGGGGGCGTAGGGGGGGATTATTATGTTTATAGTTCTGCTGTAAGCTGCCCCAAGTGGCTGGAGAAACCCAGCAAGATGGGCGGGGTAGAACAACAGCAATGTATTTAAGAGAATACTGTAAACAACTAAAAACTTTGCCAGGATTTGAGTAATGCTTGTAATGTACAAAAAATGATGGTAAAAATGGATTGATTTTCTTTTAAAAAATAGGGGGAAAAAATAAGGGAAGCAGTTGAAAAAAGATTGATAATGGTAACCATGGAAGGGCGGAGGGATGTTGAAGGATTCAGAGAATCCTAAAGGCTCCTGATTAATTAAATAATAATAATAATAATAATAATAATAATAATAATAATAACAACAACAACAACAACAATTTATTTGTACCCCGCCCGTCTGGCTGTTGATGTTTAATTTAAATTTGTTGTGTAAAACTTAATAAAAATATATTTCAGCATCTAATTGCTAATGTGGTGTAGTGCTTAGAATGTCCCGGGAGACCAGGGTTCAAATTCCCCCACGAAGCTCCCTGGGGGTGACCTTGGGCCAGTCACTCACTCTCAGCCTACCCTCCCTCACAGGGTTGTTGTGAGGATTCAAGGAGGAGAGGGAGACCCATGTACCCCACCTTGAGCTCCTTGGAGGTATAAATACAAATCAGCAAATCAGTCAATCAATCGTTTTGACAGCAAACATTCTCTGAATGGTCTGCAATCCAAGATGTTGGATGTTACAATCTGCTCTGCAAGGGGATTGCCCTTGAAGTCTGTTCAGGAACTGCAGCTGGTTCAAAATGCCAGCGGCCGGAAGTTTTTGCTGTCCCCCAGGCCAGTAGGATGACCTTATGACTGGCAGCAAAAGGTTGATATTGGCAGGCTTTCTGTTTCCAGACCCAACTCAGAGTGAGCAGAACGCAATCTATTGATATAATTACGGAAAAGGACAATTGCGCAATTTATGACACGTTAGCTGACAGAGACACGTGAAATGTCAAGCCGTTAATCTTTTTCTAAAACATGTTCAATGGAAGACATACTTATGTATAAACAGATCAGTAGCTGAATACAAATAGCTTCAGTAGCTGGAATTTAGTGGCTTCAGAAACCCTTTTCTTGAACGGTTTCATCGAAAAACTGGATAGGTATCAGCCCAGAGTTCATGAGTTTTGCAGGGGTATAAATCAGAGTTCCTCTCCCAATTCTATAATTTAAAATCAGTGCGATTTTAAAATCAGTTTTGCAAATAAAAATAAATGAAATTTCACTTTAAAAGAGAGGAAAGGATAGAGTGTCCCATCACTGATCTGGCCCTCGGGTGTAAAGGGCTCCTCAGCCTGGTCTAGGGCCTTCTCAGTGGTGGCTCCACGCCTGTGGAACTCCTTGCCCAAGGAAATCAGTTTGGCCTGTTCCCTTCTGGCCTTTAGACAGCAGGTGGAAAACTTTTATTTCAATGAGCTTTAGACTGAAGGAAACTTTAGCCTCTCATTCCTTGGCCCTGGTTTCATTTTGCATACAGTGTTTCACGGCATGCATAAAGCAAACAGAGAAAAGGATGGATTAATCCCCCCCCCTCCCCAACCCCCTGGACTGTCACCCGGCCTGCTCACCAGGATCTGCACACGTCTGCAGGCAACTCAGCTGCGTCCCAAAGTTGTTCCCGTTGCCCCCGCAGCCGCGGTAGAGAAACTTAAGACACTGCCCAGTGTGGGAGCTGTGGTAGAATCGAAGGGTGGAGTTGTCACAATGACCGGGGTCACTAGGGAGGTTGCAGAAATCTAGGCACAGAGGAGAGACCCTGTTTTACAGACTGTGGCAAGGTCAGAGAATCATAGAACGGTAGAGCTGGAAGGGACCCCCAAGGGTCATCTAGTCCAACCCCCCCAGCAGGAAGGAATCTCAGCTCAAGCATCCAGGACAGATGACCCCCCAAGCTCTGCTGAAAAACCCTCCAAGGAAGGAGAGACAATAGGATGGGGGGAGGGGCAGCTCAGAGACAGGGGTGGCAGCAGGGATTCCCAAGGAGGCTGAGGGATCACTCCACAAGGGAGGGTGTTTGAAAAGGGTTGGGGGCTTCCGGCTTTGCAGTCCAGGGGTGATGTAACTGGGCTCCTGAGCCACAGAAAGAATGTAGTCGGTCAAGGGAGCCGCGGACTCAAAAAGGTTGAAAACCTCTGGATCAGGCAAACGATTTGCAAATAACTTGAAAAGAGACACACACAGAGAGAGAATGCTAAAAACATGCAGAGGAATGTTTGCCTTCCTAGAGGCATCACCAGCCTGTTGAGAAAACTTGGGAAGGTTCCTTCACATCACAGACTTTACACTTACCAGGAACAGGATGGGATGCTGCCAACTCCGTCCGAAGCTCCTCGTGATCTCCTAAAGGAAGAGATAGTGGCAGGTGAAATTCAAGAGGGCAGCCTCAAGTTCCGTGTACGAGGCAAAGGCTGGAAAGTAACCAGCTCGCGTCTGCTTTCGTAGAATCATAGAATCATAGAGTCATACAGTTGGAAGAGACCCCAAGGGCCATCCAGTCCAACCCCCTGCCAAGCAGGAAACACCATCAAAGCATTCCTGACAGATGGCTGTCAAGCCTCTGCTTAAAGACCTCCAAAGAAGGAGACTCCACCACACTCCTTGGCAGCAAATTCCACTGTCCAACAGCTCTCACTGTCAGGAAGTTCTTCCTAATGTTTAGGTGGAATCTTCTTTCTTGTAGTTTGAATCCATTGCTCCGTGTCCACTTCTCTGGAGCAGCAGAAAACAACCTTTCACCCTCCTCTATATGACATCCTTTTATATATCTGAACATGGCTATCCTATCACCCCTTAACCTTCTCTTCTCCAGGCTAAACATATCCAGCTCCCTAAGCCGTTCCTCATAAGGCATCGTTTCCAGGCCTTTGACCATTTTGGTTGCCCTCCTCTGGACATGTTCCAGCTGGTCAGTATCCTTCTTGAACTGTGGTGCCCAGAACTGGACACAGTATTCCAGGTGAGGTCTGACCAGAGCGGAATACACTTGGCATCGATCCTAACATCTTTCTCAGCGGGGCCTGTCCCAGAAGCATCTTAATATCAAACTACAGGGACCGTTCCTTTTCATATGCCAGGTGTGGGGAACATTTGCCCCCCTCCCCCTGGGTGCTTGCTGAACTACAACTCCCATCTTCAGCCCTGGCCTTTGGCCATGCTTGCTGAGGTGGAAGGCAGTTGCAGTTCAGCAACATCCGTTGGCGTCTCTTACCTCCAGTGACATTCATGCAGACGTGGCCACAGCCGTTGCTGCAGCACTTCTGCCCAAGAGAGCAAGAGGCATCACTGAGACAGAGTTCCACGCACGTCCCGATTTCAGGGGGCACAGGGCACTGTCCGGGGTGCACTGAAAGAGAGAAAAGGGACTCCCACACTGGGATGTTCTACAGAGGTGGGGTGTAACCAGGGGCATTGCAAGGGGTGGTGCGTTCCGCCCCAGGATCCATGCCTAGGAGGGGTGACAAAATCCCCCCTGGGCAGATCGGCATGGCGGCACTCGCACCTCCCGCGGGCGGATTTTCGCGAGACCCATTTTACAGACTGTGGCAAGGTCAGAGAATCATAGAATGGTAGAGCTGGAAGGGTCCCCCAAGGGTCATCTAGTCCAGCCCCCCAGCAAGAAGGAATCTTAGCTCAAGCATCCAGGACAGATGACCCCCCCAAGCTCTGCTGAAAAACCCTCCAAGGAAGGAGAGACAATGGGATGGGGGGCAGCTCAGAGACAGGGGTGGCAGCAGGGATTCCCAAGGAGGTTGAGGGATCACTCCACAAGGGAGGGTGTTTGAAAAGGGTTGGGGGCTTCCGGCTTTGCAGTCCAGGGGTGATGTAACTGGGCTCCTGAGCCACAGAAAGAATGTAGTCGGTCAGGGGAGCCATGGACTCAAAAAGGTTGAAAACCTCTGGATCAGGCAAACGATTTGCAAATAACTTGAAAAGGGAGAGAGAGAGAGAGAATGCTAAAAACATGCAGAGGAATGTTTGCCATCCTAGAGACATCAACAGCCTGTTGAGAAAACTTGGGAAGGTTCCTTCACTTTCCACTTACCAGGAACAGGATGGGATGCCGCCAACTCCGTCTGAAGCTCCACATGAGCTCCTAAAGGAAGAGACAATGGCAGGTGAAATTCAAGAGGCCAGCCTCAAGTTCCGTCTACGAGGCAAAGGCTAGAAAGTAACCAGCTTGCGTCTGCTTCCACGTGCCACTTGGCTCTTTGGAGGGGAAGATGGGACAGAAATGCAATAAACAAACAAGAGGAAGGGGGCAGTGGCTGCCCCACAGCTCCAAAGGCCCATGGGGGTGTCAGCCTCTGGTAGGGTGAAGGAGAGCACACACACGCACCCTGACCACTCGGCTTTCTCTTCTAGGGTCCCCTGAATCCAGCGCCTCCTAAAGGAGGAGTCCGAGGACGGTTGGGTCGTGGACTTGAAGACTTTCCGTCCGGAACACAGCATGTGGTAGTGTGTGGGGTGGGGGCTTCTGCAGGAGAGAGTCCCAGGAGGGTCCCCGAGAAACCAGTGCAGCCGTTTGGGGTGCATTATTATCATCCAGATGGGGAGCTGCCCTCTCCTGCCCCCTTCTGGCCTCCTGTGGTACTGCTTCTCACATGCCCTTCCCTCTTCCCAGACTGTCCCAGCTAGGCTTACTTTAATGAGGGGCAAAACCAGACTTTGTTTCACCCGACTCAAAGACCCAGTTTGGCACACACACTCCCATGCACAATTGCGTACACACACACATGCACACACACACACACACAGGCTGGGAGCCTCATTGGGGTCCCTCTGGAGGCTTCACAGTGGCAAAATACCCAGCTATCATCCCCCTCCCCCCCGTAGCTATGGCAGGGCTTTTAGCAACAGCTCAGCGCAGCTGCAAAGTTGCAGGATCTCATCCAGAGGGGGACGGCTCACATCTCCCTTCCACGGGCAAAGACTAAATGTCACACTGGAGGGGGAAGGTGGAGTTCATCCTGTCCACAGAGATGGAGGCTTAATCTGCAGTCCATTAGCAGGGAAGGAGGGTGGAATCCAGAGCCCAAAGCACACCTCAGAGCAAGTCCCCCTCTCCAGGCGTGCAAAGGAAGAGCCGGTAAACCATCCTAAAATGCTGCTGGCCCCCTTTGGCCAGGGACCCCCTGAAACCAGGCGCCATAGGAGAATCTGTATGAATGTTTGGCTCTGTATATGTGTTGGGCATTAATAAAAAGAACCCGTCTGTGCCATTGTAGGGTTGCTATTGGTGCTGACTGTTTGTGAACCACCATTTGCACACAGAACCATTTGCATACAGGGACCCCACAGGTCATCTAGTCCAACCCCCTGCAATGCAGGAATCACAGCTGAAGGAACCTGACCAGTTGGCCATCCAGCCTCTGCTTAAAAACCTCCAAGGAAGGAGAGTCTGCCATCTTCTGAGGTCATCCGTTCCCCTGTCCAACCGCTCTTGCGGTCAGAAAGTTCTTCCTAAAGTGTAGCCAGAATCTCCTCTCTTGTGAGACCTGCAGGATGCTCCCCTTGCCATCAATCCTGCAACCAACCAACAAGCCCTCCATCCCCTCCATCTGTGCAGGAGGTGGGGAAACTCCATCGTGACTCCGATAGGAGGAAGGAATCTCCCTGCCATTTCTCCAAAGCCTGGCACCATTGCTGCATCTGCCAGGAGAGAACAGCTCCCCTATTGCACCCTGGTTCCTTGTGGGCAAACTGAAATTGTGTGGCACAGTGGCCAAGAGGCTAATGAGCCCTGCCCTGGGACGGGGCCTCTTGTTCCCCTTCAAACTGCCCTAGACGGGACTGTGTGGACAAGACTCCCTCCCCACGCCCTGCATTATCTGAGCAATTCCTCCAAAGTTGGACAGAGCGAAGGATTCCCCAGATAATATAAGTGACGCCTGTAACACCCTTCGCTTGATTTCATACGGCCCCAGGAGCTGTCTGACTCACACTTCTTTCCCAACCAGCTTCAACGATTAAAAGGGAGATGGGGTGGGGGTAGGAGGCGAGAGACTTTGGCCCCAACTCTCAACTTCCTCCTGCCTTCACAAACTGAAAAATTCACAAATCGAATGCCGGTCAGACATGAAACTTGCCCCCTTGCCCATATCGTGGCATGTTCCCCAACACACAGACAGTTTTTGTTTTAAGTGTAAAGCAGCTCTGGGAATTGGGGGGGGGGTACATTGGTAGCATCGGGGGAACCAGCTGATCAGCAGGATTCTCTTGCAGAAACACCCCCTACCCCTGAGTTCAAGCCAGGAAAGGAAAAGGCTATGAAATGCTTCAACCGCCCAAGTTGCTATGAGGATGGCGAAAACCAGAGGAGCCCATTTGCCAACTGGGAAAATTCCAACCTGGAACCGAATACAGCAACCGATTATGCCATAGCAGGGTCTAGCAGAGCAACATGTGGCAGCCATATATCAAGGGAGGGGGGAGGGGGGAGAACCAACGAGACACGGCTGTAGTGCAAGCCACAGGCCTTCCTTATATACCGGAAGGGTAGGGTGAGCCCGCCCCTGGTGGCGCATGCCTGCTCACGATTCGCTGATTAGGTGAGTGGGCGGGACCAGTTACCCAAGCAGCAAGCTCAGCCCAGAGTCCTAATTTGTCCCTAAGATCAGTCTCTGGACCTTAATTGGACATGTCATATTTTTTAAATAAATAAAAACGATCCGGGGGGATCTGGGAAATTACGGGTTGATTACCTTAACATCTGCTTTAGGAAAACCGGTGGGGAACATTATTAAAGATACAATGAACAAGCATATAGAAGAACAAGCTTGGTGGAGCAGAACCAGCATGGCTTCTCCAAAGGTATGTCCTTCCGGTTGAACCAGTTGAAGAAGAAGAGGAGGAGGAGGAGGAGGAGGAGTAGTAGTTTGGATTTGATATCCTGCTTTATCACTACCCGAAGGAGTCTCAAAGCGGCTCACATTCTCCTTTCCCTTCCTCCCCCACAACAAACACTCTGTGAGGTGAGTGGGGCTGAGAGACTTCAGAGAAGTGTGACTAGCCCAAGGTCACCCAGAAGCTGCATGTGGAGGAGCGGAGACGCGAACCTGGTTCCCAAGATTACGAGTCTACCGCTCTTAACAAATACACCACACTGGCTGTGGTGCCTGTTCAAGGTGAGGAGTCTCACAGAGGAGCTCATCCACTCTGGAGTCCAAGTTACCCTACGACAGAGGAGAAAGCATCAGAAGAGCCTGGCAGCAGGATCAGACCAGTGACCCATCTAGCCCAGCATGCTGTTCTCAAAGCGGTCAAATGTCCCCAAGAACTTCTGGATAGGCTGCCTCTGGAGGCCCAACAAGAAAGAAGATTCCACCTTAACATTAGGAAGAACTTCCTGACTGTAAGAGCTGTTTGACAGTGGAATTTGCTGCCAAGGAGTGTGGTGGAGTCTCCTTCTTTGGAGGTCTTTAAGCGGAGACTTGACAGCCATCTGTCAGGAATGCTTTGATGGTGTTTCCTGCTTGGCAGGGGGTTGGACTGGATGGCCCTTGGGGTCTCTTCCAACTCTAGCATTCTATTCTATGATTCTATGAACATAATGAAGTGCTCTGTGACTCAAAACGGTTGGCAACCACTGATCTAATTATGTGGTGAAAAACAATCATTTCCACCTTCCATCCTCCTTACCCAACGAGAGGAGTTGCCTCTCCCTTCCCGCCACAGCTCTGCTGGGGGCCCTGCTCTGAGTGATGGGCTTGGCACCCGCTGGCTTCTCTTACCATAAATGGCTCTCATGCATACGTGGCCACAGCCATTGCTGCAACACTTTGCCCCGGGTGGACAAGAGGCATCACCGCGACAGCGTTCGACGCATGTCCCAAATCCAGTGGGCCGGGGACACCGTCCAGGACGCACTGGAAGAGAAAAAAAAAGTGACTCTCATACTGGGATGCTGTACAGGTAGCAAACAGTGGAATGAAAATAGAAACTCCACACAGCACTTTGAAAGAATGCTGTATCTTGGTATAGAATAAAAAGGTAAGGTTGTCATCACGCAGCACTTTGCTCAGATGCCAACAGGTAATGCTGTGAACTACAGTGTGATAACTTCTGAGAGCTGCTGGGCCATGACAGCAGTACTGGCAAGCGAGATGGGGGGTGGGGTGGAGGAGAGAGATGCAGCTGGGAGAACAGCGCAGGCAGGACCTGGAGGAATGCTTCTAAGGATAGGGCAGTGGGGCCTAAGGGAAGTATGGGTGGTCTGGTGAGCTCTAAGGGTTAATGAGGTATAAGGGGAGAGGCAATGGTGAGGTGTCACAGTGCAAGGTGTAAGGTTTGGTGAAATATCCGGGGAGGGCAGTTGGATAAGAGGATGGGGGTTGGGTGGGGGTAGGTTGGTAAGTGAATTGAAAAGGGGTACAACCCCTAGGCCACCATCAATGGGGTGGAAATGAGAATTTGGACTTTGGAAGATGAAAATATAAAGGTATGGAATGAATACTGCATGCATGATTGAGCTAACAAATGTGGTAAAGAGAGTAGACAACGGATAATTTATTGGTGTAATAAGGTACGATATAATTTCAGAGTTGGGGGGGACTCCAAAGGTCATCTAA
Source organism: Lacerta agilis (assembly GCF_009819535.1). Classification (NCBI taxonomy): domain Eukaryota; kingdom Metazoa; phylum Chordata; class Lepidosauria; order Squamata; family Lacertidae; genus Lacerta; species Lacerta agilis. The sequence continues at coordinate 94,353,735 of NC_046317.1, read as the reverse complement.
TCCAAAAGTGAGTGATGCAGGAACCGCAACTAAGGAAGATGGAGTGGTGTGGGGCTGGGGGCCTCAACGCAAGTGGTTGTGGACAGAAAGACAAGCCTGGCCTGCATTTTGTTCCGGTGGCTCTCTTCCCCGGTGGGCTGGATTTTATCCAGATTCTAACAATGCTCTCTGGGACCTGTTTTCTCATGTAACCCTGGCTCTCGTTCAAAACAGGAGTGAGGGGCCTCCAGGTACCTTGGCCTCCCCATTTTTCATGCGAGGCCATCTTGGCCAAGTCGCGCCCACCTGCCCTGCCCTTGATGTCATATCTAAAGGGAGCTGCAGGGCAGGTGAAAGCAGATCTTTCCCAGCCGGTTGCCATGGACGTGCTTCATGATTGACATGAGGCACCAATCTGCCTGATGTCACTCTGACAGTCGGATGATTGAGCAGGTGGCTTGTTCCAGCCACACATCACAGTTGGCCCTTGGGATCATGGAGAGAGAAAGATCTGGCCCACGTGGCCAAAAGGTTCCTTGACCTTTCTTTGAAAAGGAACTTTCTAGTCCATGGAGAACCTGTGATAGGAGGCCAAATGCACCGCTGCCATACCAACCAATCATTTTGTGAGAAACAAACCTCCCGCCTTCCATTGCCCATGGCCAATGACAGTGAGAGCTGCTCAGCAGTGGAATTTGCTGCCACGGAGTGTGGTGGAGTCTCCTCCTTTGGAGGTCTTTAAGCGGAAGCTTGACAGCCATCTGTCAGGAATGCTTTGGTGGTGTTTCCTGCTTGGCAGGGGGTTGAACTGGATGGCCCCTGCGGTCTCTTCCAACTCTAGGATTCTATTCTATGATTCTATGAACATAAAAGGAGCCCTGCAGCTCGCAGATCAGGCCAGTGGCCCATCTAGTCCAGCATGCTCTCCTCACAGTGGCCAAACCAGATGCCCATTATGGGGAGCCCAGGAGCAGGACCTGAGCACAAGAGCAGCCCTCTCTCCACTTGTGGTCTCCAGCAACTGGTATCTAGAGACATGCTGTCTCCAGCAGTGGAAAAAGAGCCTCGCCCTTGTGACTGGTAGCCCTTGACAGCTTGAATTTGTCTTAACCTCTTCCAAAGCCATCCAAGATGGTGGCCATCACTACTTATTCTGGGAATGTTTAAATATGCAGGTCACTCATCCCAGATGCCTGTTGGTTACTAACTATCCATGGAAACGATCAACACAAAATAACTGTGTCGTACTGTGGGGCGGATCATACCCAAGCGATTGTGGACACAGAAACGAGATTTGTCAGCACTCTAATTAGCTGTGCTTCCCTGGCCACCTGGTGCTCATCGTTACCATTAGCTCATCTCCCCAGCTTTCATTTTTTAAAAAATTAAATAAAACAACAAGCCGCTAGCCCTTGCGGAACCGAAGAGAGGTGGCAAAGTGTGCAGCTGCTATACCATCTAACCCAGCAGTTCCCAAACTGGGCTCCATGGAGCGCTTGATGCCCCGTGAAGCATCTCCAAGTGCTCCGCAAAGAGATTGGAAATAAAAATAAATAAATATGTGCCTTTGGCATCAGGGAGGCAATAGTGCTCCATTACAAATTCCTGAGAAGTGCTCCGTGACTCAAAACGGTTGGGAACCACTGATCTAATTATTTGGAGAAAAACAATCATTTCCACCTTCCATCCTCCTTACCCAATGAGAGGAGTTGCCTCTCCCTTCCCGCCACAGCTCTGCTGGAGGCCCTGCTCTGAGTGATGGGCTTGGCACCCGCTGGCTTCTCTTACCATAAATGGCTCTCATGCATACGTGGCCACAGCCATTGCTGCAACACTTTTCCCCGGGTGGACAAGAGGCATCACCGCGACAGCGTTCGACGCATGCCCCATATCCAGTGGGCCGGGGACACCGTCCAGGACGCACTGGAAGAGAAAAAAAGTGACTCTCATACTGGGACGCTGTACAGGGGATTTGATGTCCAACAGGTAGCAAACAGTGGAATGAAAATAGAAACTCCACACAGCACTTTGAAAGAATGCTGTATCTTGGTATAGAATAAAAAGGTAAGGTTGTCATCACGCAGCACTTTGCTCGGATGCCAACAGGTAATGCTGTGAACTACAGTGTGATAACTTCTGAGAGCTGCTGGGCCATGACAGCAGTACTGGCAAGTGAGAGGGGTGGTGGGGTGCAGGAGAGAGATGCAGCTGGGAGAACAGCGCAGGCAGGACCTGGAGGAATGCTTCTAAGGATAGGGCAGTGGGGCCTAAGGGAAGTATGGGTGGTCTGGTGAGCTCTAAGGGTTAATGAGGTATAAGGGGACAGGCAATGGTGAGGTGTCACGGTGCAAGGTGTAAGGTTTGGTGAAAGATCAGGGGAGGGCAGTTGGATAAGAGGGTGGGGGTTGGGTGGGGGTAGGTTCGTAAGTGAAGTGGACAGGGGTACAACCCCTAGGCCGTCGTCAATGGGGTGGAAATGAGAATTTGGACTTTGGAAGATGGGAATATAAAGGTATGGAATGAATACTGCACGCATGATTGAGCTAACAAATGTGGCAAAGAGAGTAGACAACGGATAATTTATTGGTGTGATAAGGTAGATAAAATTGTACAGTTGGAGGGGACTCCAAAGGTCATCTAATCCAAAAGTGAGCGATGCAGGAACCGCAACTAAAGAAGATGGAGTGGTGTGGGGCTGGGGGCCTCAACGCAAGTGGTTGTGGACAGAAAGACAAGCCTGGCCTGCATTTTCTTCCGGTGGCTCTGTTCCCCGGTGGGCTGGATTTTATCCTGATTCTAACAATGCTCTCTGGGACCTGTTTTCTCATGTAACCCTGGCTCTCGTTCAAAGCAGGAGTGAGGGGCCTCCAGGTACCTTGGCCTCCCCATTTTTCCTGCGAGGCCATCTTGGCCAAGTCGCGCCCACCTGCCCTGCCCTTGATGTCATATCTAAAGGGAGGTGCAGATCTTTCCCAGCCGGTTGCCATGGACGTGCTTCATGATTGCCATGAGGCACCAATCTGCCTGATGTCACTATGGCAGTCGGATGATTGAGCAGGTGGTTTGTTCCAGCCACACATCAGAGTTGGCCCTTGGGATCATGGAGAGAGAAAGATCTGGCCCACGTGGCCAAAAGGTTCTTTGACCTTTCTTTGAAAAGGAACTTTCTAGTCCATGGAGAACCTGTGACAGGAGGCCAAATGCACCGCTGCCATACCAACCAATCATTTTGTGAGAAACAAACCTCCCACCTTCCATTGCCCATGGCCAATGAGAGGAGTCACTGCTCCCTCCCAACATGCCCACTACTGCTCTCCTGGAGGTCCCTGTCTGAGCGACGGCCTTGGCACCCACTGGCTTCTCTCACCTTCAATGACTCTTTTGCAAGCAAATCCACAGCCAGTACCACAACACTTTCCTCCAGGGCCGCAAGACTCATCACTCCTGCAGGTGATTGCACATGTGCCAGGACCATTAACCTGAGGACACTGTCCAGGACCCACTGCAACAGAGGAAGATGACTCCCACACCACAATGCTGTGGGAGCTTTCTTTTGCTTTACAGCAAAATACTATAAGAAATTTAGAGACACCCTGCTTGAACCCCTCAACGAAGTAATGAACAATATTCTAGAGAAAGCAGAAATACCCGAGACATGGAAAGACGCATATATTACCTTGATACCTAAGCCTGAGTCAGATTTGCTTCAGATTAAAAATTACAGGCCAATTTCACTGTTGAACAATGATTATAAGATTTTTGTCAGTATACTGGCAAATAGAATGAAGAATATACTCAAAGAGACAATTCATGATGATCAAGCGGGCTTCTTACCTGGCAGGCAATTGAAAGACAATGTAAGAAATGTGATAAATATTATTGAATATTTGTCGGTCAGGAATGAGAAGCAAGCAGCAATGATCTTCATGGATGCAGAAAAGGCCTTTGATAATATTTCATGGGAATTTATGATAGAAAATTTTGAAGCAATGGATATAGGTGAAAGGTTTTTAAGAAGTTTCAAGGCAATTTATTCGCAACAGAGAGCAAAAATAATAGTAAATAATACTCTAACTGAAAATATAGAAATTATGAAGGGAACAAGACAAGGATGTCCACTATCACCATTATTATTCATTTTGGTCCTGGAAGTACTTCTGACAACAATAAGACAATCGGAAAGAACAAAAGGAATAACAGTAAAAAACTGTATAAAGTTAAAGCCTATGCCGATGACTTGGTACTGACAATGAAAGAACCTATAGAAAGCTCAAAAGCAGTATTGGAGGAGATGGAGGAATTTGGACAAGTCGCAGGTTTTAAACTCAACAGGAAAAAAACTAAGATTCTAGTTAAGAACATGGATAATGAAGAATCTCAGAAACTGCAACAACAATTACATATTGATGTGGTGAAAAAAATCAAATACCTAGGTATATGGATAACACCAAAAAACATTAATTTGTATCAGGATAATTATGAAACAGTTTGGCTTAAAATTAAGAGAGACTTGGAAGTGTGGGAGAGGATAAAATTCTCTTTATTGGGAAGAATATCTGCAATTAAAATGAATGTGCTACCAAAAAAATTATTTTTGTTTCAAACAATACCGATAATCAAGGGGACAGCCGTCTTTAAGGAATGGCAAAAAAGAATTTCAAGATTTATCTGGCAGGGGAAAAACCCCAGAATAGGATTTAAATTGTTTTTTTTTTTTTTTAATAAGAATTTATTGGCATTTTCATAACAAAACATAAACCCACACCCACACCCACATATATAAATCAAATACAAACACAAATACAATTCTTCTTGTTTACTCACTTAAGAAAATCTTCTAGTTCCAAATCTTAACAATTGACTTCCCCCACCCTCTCTCCTTCGGTTTTATATCCATATTCTACTTTAATAACATCCTTTCTCTAAAAATTTTATTCACTTAATAAAATTCGAACCTTAAACCACAATCTTAATAACAATTCTTTGGATCTTAACAAATTACTCTTATATTAAATCTAAACTATTCTTCTTCCCTTAAACTGCTGCTAATATCAAGAAATTTCAAAATATCCCTTTTCTTATTAAAAATTAAAATAAAGCTTACTGTCTTAACCCTCCGATTTCAGATTACCATAACAAAGCATTTATATTTTATACTTAATATAGTTCACCCTATCCCCCCTCTGTCCAATGTCCTTCTCCGTCTTTCACTGGAACCGCTCCTCAGATTGTCCTCTTTTCTTATACGCCCACAGGACCAGACCAGCCAGACACCGTCCCCAACCATCCTTGCATCGAGCATCAGGATACACTGTTCATCTCTCGGCTTCTCCCATTCAATGCTGCATTCTTCTATTTGTAAATATCTTAGTTTCTTGACCATCGCTCCCGAGCTCACACCTCGGGGGCTGGATATAACATTCCTAGCCGTTCTCGAGCTGCCACCACCGAGAAACGCTCCTTTTTCCGGGGATCGCCGTGCCAACTCACTCAATTTTTCAAACAACTCCTTCAGCTCTTTGCCCAGACTTTCTTCCATAGTATCGAGTATCTGGAAGGTCTCCTCTGTGGGAAATAGATTTTTCTTCAAATCCCCACTCAAAACCTTCAATTTCCGATTAATCAGTTCCAGTTTCAGTATAATAATCCTTTCTTCATCAGTTAGTTCAGAGTCCAAAACAGTTTCAAAAACAAAGCCCAGCATGGTGAGGATGGGCATAGGTATCAAATTTCAGTTTCTATTTCAGTGTTGTTCATCATATAGCAGTACTTTTCCACTTCGGTTCAAAGTTTTCGCGGCCATTTTCTCTGAAACCGGGACGCAAAGACTAAAACTTTCAAAAGGAATATTTTCCATCCTCTTCCTCCCCCAAGGGAGATCTATAAAGTCTCACTCCTCAAAAAGTCTTAACAATATATCCATCCAATAGCAACAGCATCACAATCTGTTATTCTTCTCGGCTCCGAAGGGAGACAGGCAGACTGCCTTTATCTAAAGCCTCCAGGGTCGTTAAGTCGTTAAGTCTTTAAACTCAGCAGTTAATCCAATTAAGTACTTACGACCTCCAGCTTCTTTTCCTTTCATCTCTCTCAGGGAGAACGTCTCGCTCACCACGGGCAGTTCTCGCCGCTTTTCCGCCCGGTTGGGGCATTTCCCCTAATGGCCCAGCTCCGCATTCCCTTCACCCCCACTCCCCCTTTACAGGGGGAGCGAGGGAAGGGCGCGTAGCTTAGCGGGCCCGCCGGGGAGCCCGAGGCACGGGACGCTCTTCCCGGCCTCACCGGAGCCCCGCGTAGCGGTGGCGGGGCTCCAACCCCCGGGCTGGACTGGGTGGCCTCGCAGCCGAGGCAACCCAGCAACCGCCCGCGATGGCGATCTCGCCGGAAGTCCAGGATTTAAATTGTTAACAGATAGTAAAGAAAGAGGTGGATTCTCACTGCCAGATTTGAAACTGTATTATGAAGCAGCATGTCTCTGTTGGTTAAAGGAATGGATAGTGTTGAAGAAAACAGATCTACTAGATCTAGAAGGTCATGATAACAGATTTGGTTGGCACGCATATTTATGGCATGATAAAACCAAAGTACATAAAGTTTTTGCAAACCACATATTTCGGAAGTCTCTCTACGAAGTGTGGGATAGGTATAAAAACCTATTGGAAAGAAAAACACCTTGGTGGTTATCTCCAACAGAAGTTCTGAGTTTGAAAAAAGCAAACATGAGTCAAAATTGGATAACATATGAGATGTTACTTCAAAATGATGGCTCAAGATGGAAATTAAAACCATATGAAGAAGTAAAAGAGCATGTAAATAATTGGTTGCACTATTTACAGATTAACGAAATGTTTAAGAGTGATATGAAAAAGACTGGATTTAGCGACGTTAAATCAAAATTCAAAATAGAAATACTGAATAATAACTTTAAGGTGTTGGCAAAAACGTACAAGATGTTGCTGGAATGGAATTTGAAGGATGAGGAAGTGAAGTCGGTAATGATTCACTGGGCAAAAGACTTTGGATATAATATTATGTTAAAGGACTGGGAAAAACTATGGAAAGAAGGAATGAAATTTACTGCATGTACAGCAATAAAGGAAAATATGTTAAAAATGATGTATAGATGGTACATTACCCCAGTCAAGTTGGCAAAGATGTATAAGGTTGATGATAAGTGTTGGAAATGTAAAAATAAGTTTGGTACCTTTTATCACATGTGGTGGGAGTGTAAGAAGGTAAGAGCTTACTGGGATATGATATATAATGAAATGAGGAAAATGTTGAAATATACATTTGTTAAAAAACCAGAAGCTTTATTACTGGGTATTATAGGTACAGACATTAAAAAACAAGTTACAGGTGGGTAGCCGTGCTGGTCTGCCATAGCCGAAACAAAATAGAAAATTCTTTCCAGTAGCACCTTAGAGACCAACTGAGTTTGTTCTTGGTATGAGCTTTCGTGTGCATGCACACTTCTTCAGATACACTGAAAGAGAAGTCACCAGATCCTTAAATATAGTGGGGGAGTGGGGAGGGGTATTACTCAGAGGGTGGTGGGAATGGGTGATCAGCTGATAGGTGTGGAAAACCTGTTGACGACTCTTAACGGCTGCAATTAGTCTTGCAGGGAAAGGCAAGGGGTGAGATGGCTAAAGATAGCTATGTTAAGTATAATGAGATAAGAATCCAATGTCTTTGTTCAGACCAGGTTTCTCCATGGTTCTAAGTTTGGTGATTAGTTGCAATTCAGCCACTTCTCTTTCCAGTCTATTTCTGAAATTTCTTTGTATTAAGACAGCTACTTTGAGATCTTTTATAGAATGTCCTGGGAGATTGAAGTGTTCTCCTACTGGTTTCTCTGTCTTGTGAGATTGAAGTGTTATCTTTAGCCATCTCACCCCTTGCCTTTCCCTGCAAGACTAATTGCAGCCGTTAAGAGTCGACAACAGGTTCTCCACACCTATCAGCTGATCACCCATTCCCACCACCCTCTGAGTAATACCCCTCCCCACTCCCCCACTATATTTAAGGATCTGGTGACTTCTCTTTCAGTGTATCTGAAGAAGTGTGTATGCACACGAAAGCTCATACCAAGAACAAACTCAGTTGGTCTCTAAGGTGCTACTGGAAAGAATTTTCTATTTTGTTTCGATTAAAAAACAAGACGTTAAACTTTTTCAATATGCAGTGACTGCGGCAAGGATTTTGTTGGCAGAAAGATGGAAGCAAGAAGAAATACCGACAAAGGAAGATTGGACAGTAAAATTAATGGAATATGCAGAACTGGACAAAATGACAGGAAGAATCCAAGAACAGCGGGACCAGAAATTCATCAACGACTGGCTTAAATTTACGAATCATTCGAGAGACAATAATTCTCAATTGAATACGTTTATAGGACTTCAAGAAGCTCTGTAGATAACGGTAGAAATATTATTGTAATTACAATTTTTATAGTGATTAACTCGTATACGATATTTTAAACAATGATAGATTAAGAAGTATAGAATTAAGATAGAAATCTGAAAGCCATTTGAAAGGTCTGAGGGAAGTCATGGCAATGAATGCCAAAACAGATGAATGTATGTATGTGAATTTATTTTTTATTCTTTGTAGTTGTTATAGTTTATAAAATAATAAAAATTATTTTTAAAAAAGGAAATAAAAATAAATAAATATGTGCCTTTGGCATCAGGGAGGCAATAGTGCTCCATTACAAATTTCCCTCCTGAGAAGTGCTCTGTGACTCAGAAGGGTTGGCAACCACTGATCTAATTATTTGGTGAAAAACAATCATTTCCACCTTCCATCCTCCTTACCCAATGAGAGGAGTTGCCTCTCCCTTCCAACACGCCAAGCTCCTGGCCTAACTCCCTTCCCACCACAGCTCTGCTGGGGGCCCTGCTCTGAGTGATGGGCTTGGCACCCGCTGGCTTCTCTTACCATAAATGGCTCTCATGCATACGTGGCCACAGCCATTGCTGCAACACTTTTCCCCGGGTGGACAAGAGGCATCACCGCGACAGAGTTCGACGCATGCCCCATATCCAGTGGGCCGGGGACACCGTCCAGGACGCACTGGAAGAGAAAAAAAAAGTGACTCTCATACTGGGATGCAGTACAGGTAGCAAACAGTGGAATGAAAATAGAAACTCCACACAGCACTTTGAAAGAATGCTGTATCTTGGGATAGAATAAAAAGGTAAGGTTGTCATCACGCAGCACTTTGCTCAGATGCCAACAGGTAATGCTGTGAACTACAGGGCGATAACTTCTGAGAGCTGCTGGGCCATGACAGCAGTACTGGCAAGTGAGAGGGGTGGTGGGGTGGAGGAGAGAGATGCAGGTGGGAGAACAGCGCAGGCAGGACCTGGAGGAATGCTTCTAAGGATAGGGCAGTGGGGCCTAAGGGAAGTATGGGTGGTCTGGTGAGCTCTAAGGGTTAATGAGGTATAAGGGGACAGGCAATGGTGAGGTGTCACGGTGCAAGGTGTAAGGTTTGGTGAAATATCCGGGGAGGGCAGTTGGATAAGAGGATGGGGGTTGGGTGGGGGTAGGTTGGTAAGTGAAGTGAACAGGGGTACAACCCCTAGGCCACCATCAATGGGGTGGAAATGATAATTTGGACTTTGGAAGATGAAAATATAAAGGTATGGAATGAATACTGCACGCATGATTGAACTAACAAATGTGGTAAAGGTGGGTAGCCGTGTTGGTCTGCCATAGTCAAAACAAAATCGAAAATTCTTTCTAGTAGCACCTTAGAGACCAACTGAGTTTGTTCCTGGTATGAGCTTTCGTATCTGAAGAAGTGTGCATGCACACGAAAGCTCATACCAGGAACAAACTCAGTTGGTCTCTAAGGTGCTACTAGAAAGAATTTTCGATTTTGTTTTAAATGTGGTAAAGAGAGTAGACAACGGATAATTATTGGTGTAACAAGGTACGATAAAATTGTAGAGCTGGAGGGGACTCCAAAGGTCATCTAATCCAAAAGTGAGCAATGCAGGAACCACAAGAAGGTTGAGTGGTGTCGGGCTGGGGCCCCGGAAACATTAAACTAATAACATAAAACATCAGAAGAACCTGCTGGACCATGACAACGGCACATCTCATTCAGCATCCTGTGCTCACAGTGGCCAACCAGAGGCTTGCGGGGAAACACACAAGCAGGATCTGAGCACAAGAGCAACTTTGCCCTCCCGTGGTTTTCCAGCAACAGGCCTTTGGAACCTTTCACTGCCTCTGACTGCAGAACCATTCTGGCTAGGAGCCATCGATAGCCCTCTCCTTGTGCTGGAATCCATCCAATCCTCTTTAAAAACCATCTGATTGGCCCAGCAGTTTTCAATCAGTGTGCCATGGCACCCAGGGGTGCCTTGAATGATGGTCAGGGGTGCTGCGGGCAACACTGGCCTCTGTCCCGCTTTCCCTCCTCTGATGCCCTCCCGCGTCTCGGCCTCCCAAAGGCTTGCACAGCTGTTTGTTGCAGCAGCCCTGGCTACAAGATCCCCAGGCGAATGGTGCCTCTGGGGCTGGCCAGGGGGGGGGGGTGCTGGTTGCCAGGAACTGAGGTGTTCTTGGAGCAAGCAAGCAAGCTGGAGAGGGAGCCCAGCCAGCCAGTCCGTCAGCCCTTGTTGTGGGAATGGACAGACAAGTCCCAGGCCCCTGTGGGGCAGTGTGAGGAGGCACCTCTCTATGGGGTGGCGGGGGGGGGGAGCTCAGAGACAGGGGTGGCAGCAGGGATTCCCAAGGAGGCTGAGGGAACACTCCACAAGGGAGGGTGTTTGAAAAGGGTTGGGGGCTTCCGGCTTTGCAGTCCAGGGGTGATGTAACTGGGCTCCTGAGCCACAGAAAGAATGTGATTGGTCAAGGGAGCTGTGAAATCACAAAGGTTGAAAACCTCTGGATCAGGCAAACGATTTGCAAATAACTTGAAAAGAGACACACACACACAGAGAGAGAATGCTAAAAACATGCAGAGGAATGTTTGCCTTCCTGGAGGCTTCACCAGCCTGTTGAGAAATCTTGGGAAGGTTCCTTCACATCACAGACTTTACACTTACCAGGAACAGGCTGGGATGCTGCCAACTCCGTCTGAAGCTCCTCGTGATCTCCTAAAGGAAGAGATAATGGCAGGTGAAATTCAAGAGGCCAGCCTCAAGTTCCGTGTACGAGGCAAAGGCTGGAAAGTAACCAGCTCACGTCTGCTTCTGTGTGCCACTCTTGGCATCGCTCCTAACATCTTTCTCAGCGGGGCCTGTCCCAGAAGCATCTTAATGTCAAACTAGAGGGACCTTTGCTTTTCATTTCATATGCCAGGTGTGGGGAACCTTTGGCCCCCTGGGTGCTTTCTGAACTGAATATCCCATTGGAGGTTTTTAAGCAGAGCTTGGTTGGCCCCCTGCCCTGGATGCTCAAGTGGAGATTCCTGCCTCGCAGGGGGCTGGGCTAGATGTGCCTTGGTTCTCCTCCACCGTTCCCCACTCTTGGTTCCTACGACAAGAATGTTCTTGCCTCTGCTGCCCAAGGCCTCAAGGTTTCCAAACTCCCTGGCCGGCAATTGCAGGAGGGGAGAGGGCGCCACTCTCAAATTTGAATTCTTCCCAGACGGCAAAGCACTCCCTGCTTGACCAAGCACTGCTCTCGAGTAGGAATCTTGCTTGTAACGCACAAAGCTCTTCCCAAAACCTGATTGTCATGCGCAAAGCACCGCCTTTCCTCCGAATCTTGCAGGCCCTTGAAAGGCCCACGTCTCCCAAGAAGATGTGAATTCAAGATCCACTCCTCTCCGATCTGGCGAGACTCCTGCTACCTCTCCAGGGTGGCAAAGAACAGCGGGAGGGGCGGGAAGAGGATCTATGGTCGGTCGGGCCAAGCATCTTTTAACTCTTTTATTATGAGCTCTTTGGGAACAAGAAAAGCGACCAAGGCGTCATTCTATGCAAGTTGTTCCTGGTGGGTAGTGGGGTGGTAGTGCCCCCTGGTGCGGAATTACCTAGTGGCAAGGGGGTGGCAGGGGGCGCTGGAGGTGCAAATTACTATCAAACTTTGAAAAGCTGGCATGATTGGATCAAGTTACCGGTACTTAGTTTTGTGGGATTTAGCATTGCCATATGTCCGGATTTTCCCAGAAATATCTGGGATTTGTTCCTTGCAAATAGTGCCTGGGCAGAATTTTCAAAAATTGCAAAAATGTCCGGGAAAACCCAGAAGTATGACAACCCAGGTTGGAAGTGTCCAGATTTTTTTTTTTTTATAAGATTTTATTATTTTCTATTAAAACAAAGGGAGAACATAACATAAACAACAACATTCACAATATAAAAATACAAAATACAATACATAAACACAATACAAAAACATAATCAAACAATCACAATAAAAAGAAACATATACAAACCTTTAAACTAACATTTATCCTCTTACTTTTCTTGTTACTATCTTCTCTGTTTTGAGGGACTTCCCCCATTCCCTCCACTGTCTTCAAAATCATATATATCTTCAAGGTAGCTTTATATCTTGTTCTATTCACATTAACTCAATTTTTAATACACTTTACTTTGCTTAATCATATCTTAACTTTAACACCAAATCTTAACACAATTCCTAACATTTAAATTTTTCACACAAAAATATCTTACCAACAATTTTATCTAACATATATCTACTAAAGCCGCTATTCTATTTAATTCTGCTCAGATATTCAATTTTACTGTTTTGACTAAATAATCCTTAAATTTCTTCCAATCCCTTGACACCTTCTCCTCCCTCTGGTCCCGGATTCTGGCGGTCAGCTCTGCGAGTTCCATATATTCCATCATCTTCATCTGCCATTCTTCCACCGTTGGTATCTCTTCGCCTTTCCATGTTCTTGCCAATAAGATTCTAGCTGCTGTTGTGGCATACATAAAAAACACTCTATCCTGACTGGGTATCTCTTCATTGGATATGCTCAGGAGAAATGCCTCTGGTTTCTTACAAAAGGTAACCTTCATTACCTTCTTGAGTTCGTTATAAATCTTATCCCAGAAAGCATTTACCGCTGGGCACAACCACCACATATGAAAAAAGGTACCTTTCGCATGTTTACATTTCCAACATACATCTGACATTTTGGTATTCATCCTGGCTATCTTAACTGGTGTCAAATACCATCTATAAACCATTTTCATTATGTTTTCTCTTAAACTATGACAAGCAGTAAATTTAATACCTTTTTGCCACAATCTCTCCCAGTCATCCATCATAATATTGTGTCCTATATCTTTCGCCCAATTTATCATTGACGATTTAACCAATTCATCTTTCGTATGCCACTCTAGCAAAAGATTATACATTTTGGAAAGGTTTTTAAAGTTCGATTCTATCAGTTCTGTTTCCAGTTTTGATTTTTCTACTTGAAAACCAACTTTTTTGTCCATTTTGAATGTTTCATATACCTGATGATAATGCAGCCAGTCGGGGACCTGACTTTTCACTTGATCGTAGCTTTTTAGCTTAAAAGAGTCCCCTTCCTGCTGCAATATGTCCATATATCTTAACCAATTTGCAGACATGTTCGGTCGCTTGTAGGCCTTGGCCTCCACTGGAGAGATCCATCTAGGGGTCTTTCTCTCTAACAAGTCTTTATATCTAGACCAAACCTGGTATAAGGATTTTCTAACTATATGAGACTTAAAAGTTCTGTGGATCTTAGCCTTGTCGTACCAAAGGTATGCATGCCAACCGAACATATTATCATACCCTTCCAAGTCCAATACATCAACATTCTCTAGTTTAAACCAGTCCTTTAACCAGCAAAAGGCCGCTGCTTCGAAGTAAAGTCTTAAGTCCGGCAGGGCAAAGCCTCCTCTCTCTTTAGAGTCTGTTAAGATCTTAAACTTAATTCTTGGCTTTTTGCCCTGCCATATGAACTTTGATAGGTCCTTTTGCCATTTCTTAAAGCAATCCAGTTTGTCCAAAATTGGTATGGCTTGGAATAAAAACAGCATCCTTGGTAGGACATTCATTTTTATCACGGCAATTCTTCCCATTAACGACAGTTTCAATCTTGTCCATATTTCCATGTCTTTCTTTATTTCCATCCACAGTTTTTCGTAATTGTCCTTATACAGGTTCAAATTCTTGGTTGTGAGGTTGATACCTAGATATTTTACTGTTTTGACAAAATTGAGGCCAGTGCCTTCCTGTATTCTTTGAATTTGTTCTGCACTCATATTTTTTCCTAAAACTTTGGTTTTCTGCTTGTTTAACTTGAAACCAGCTACAAGTCCAAATTGTTCGATTATTCCCAAAGCTCTGGGGACACTGCTTTCCGGTTCTTGCAGGGATAACATCAAATCGTCTGCGAAGGCGCGTAGTTTGTATTCCTTCTCTCCCACACGAATTCCTTTTATCTGTTTGTCCTTTCGTATCATATTTAGGAGGACTTCCAGGACCGTAATAAAAAGTAAAGGGGAGATAGGGCACCCTTGTCTTGTTCCCTTTTCAACTTCAAACTCCTCCGATATCACACTGTTTACTATTACTTTAGCTCTTTGCTCTGTATAGATGGCATTAATGCCATTCAAGAATTTTTGACCAACTCCCATCCTTTCCAAATTCTTTTTCATAAATGTCCAAGAGACTTTATCAAATGCTTTCTCTGCGTCGACAAACAATAGTGCCGCATCTGTATTTATGTTTCTCTCCAGTTTTTCTAAAATGTCCACAATAATTCTCGTGTTATTACTAATTTATCTTCCTGGCAAGAAACCTGCTTGGTCTCTATGTATATAGTCTTTCAACACTCTTTTCAGCCTTGTAGCCAATATATTTGCAAAAATTTTATAATCCACATTCAAAAGGGATATTGGGCGATAGTTTTTCATTTGAGTCTTATCAGTATCTGGTTTTGGAATCAGTGTGATAAAGGCTTCCTTCCACGTCTCTGGTGCCCTATCTCCTTCTAGTATCTTGTTGCATACTTCTCTTAGTGGCTGCGATAGCCAGTCTTTCAATGTCTTATAATATTTTGCTGTTAAACCGTCCGGTCCTGGAGCCTTCCCCAATTGCATGTTATTTATTGCATCTTCTATCTCCTGTGTCGTTATTGGGTGGTTGAGAGTAACTAGTTTTTCCTCTGGGACCTTTTGCAATCCATTCTTTTCCAGAAATCGGTCAATTTCTGCTTCATCTATCTTCTCCTCCTTGTACAGTTGCTTGTAAAATCTTTGAAAACACCATCTGATTTCCTCAGGTTTCTCCACGTTTTTTCCGTTTACTACCAAGGTATTGATGACATTTGCCTTTTGTCTTTTCTTCAATTGCCAAGCTAGTAATTTTCCACATTTATTAGCCGATTCAAATGTTCTTTGCTTCATCATTTTCACTTTCCATTCGATGTCCTGATTCATTATATTAGCATATTGGGATTGCAAGTATTTAATTTCTTTTTGGATTTTGACACATCTGGGATGTCCTCTTAGTTCTTTTTCCTTTTCTTTGATTGATTTCAACAATCTCTCCATCTCTGCATTTTGTTGTCTCTTCTTTTTTGCTTTTTCACTAATGAGAAATCCTCTCATTACAGCTTTACTTGCATCCCAAGCAATTCTTTTCTCCACTTCGGAGCTCCAATTTATCTGAAAATATTCTTTCATCTTTTTCGCCGCTCTTTCCACTAGCTTGGTGTCTCTCATCAAAGCGTCATCCATTCTCCATCTAAAAGAGTCCTTGGAAATCATTTTTAAATTTAACTGTACAGGGTTATGGTCTGAAAGAGTTTTAGGGCCAATTTCTGCCTTTTGTATTTTTGGAGCCAATTCATTCGAAATCCAAATATAATCTATCCTCGACCATGACTGCTGAGGTTCGCTGAAATATGTTGCCTCTGTATCTGTGGGATTTTTTAATCTCCAAGAGTCCACCAAATTCAGATTATCCACCATTTCAAAAAAAGTCTTTGGGAGTTTCCCATCGTTCGTTAATTTAGTTCTTTGAGATCTGTCCATTAATGTGGAAACTGCACCATTAAAATCTCCAAGGCAAACTAATTTATAATCCAAATAATCCAACAGCAAATCATGTATTTTCTTATAAAAAATTGACTTTCCATCATTTGGTGCATAAAGTCCCAGAATCAAGAATTTTTCGCCTTGTATGTTAATTTCAATTGCGATGTATCTCCCTTCTTCATCTTTAAAAAGCTGTCTTGGGCTATATTTCTCCTTTGCGTATATCACTACTCCTCTCTTCTTGGCCTTATCCGATGATATAAACTCTTGGCCTAATTTTTTGTTCTGTAGTAATCTTCTGTGACGTCGGGCTATGTGGGTTTCCTGTAAGCATATTATATCCAAATTCTTCTTTTCTATGCTGTAAAACACTCTGCGTCTCTTTGGTCTCTGATTCAATCCCCGGACATTCCATGTCATTAACTTGAGCGCCATTTTCCTTTCTCTAGTCTTCTCCTCCAGTTGCTTCTCCTTTCTTGTCTTCCTCTGGATCCTTGCCTGGGCTGGGTAGGCATGGTGGTGGTCCCGGCGGTGGTGGAAATACCTCTGGAAACCTGTAGAATTGTGCTGGGTCGAGTGGTGTGCCTTTAAATTGTTCCAGGTGCTTGTCCAAAAACTTCTGCTTCTCCGCCAGGGACCTTATTCTTATCTTTTTTCCTTCAAACGTAAATGCCAGGCCTTCTGGAAATTCCCAACTGAAGGGGATTTTCCTTTTTCTAAGCTCAGTTGCCAAATCGTTGTAGGGAACTCTTTTGTCAAGGAAAAATCTGGGGATATCCTTATAAAAAATTACTTTATTCTGCTCAACCACCAGGTTGTTTCTATAATGCAAGTCCAGAAAGTAGTCTCTGTCGTGTCGATCGTGTAGCACAATCAAACAGTCACTGACTGTTTTGCTGCTTTTCTTTCCTCTGGAGCCTCTTGGACCAAATCTGAAGGCCTTCACTATGCGTGCTGAGACGTTGATTTCTTCTATCTCCCAAAATCCTGAGAATAACTTCACTATGTAGTCTTTTAGGTCTTCCCCTTCCAGTTCTGGAAGATTTCTTAGGCGGATGTTGCCCTCTCTTTGATGTAGTTGCAGAAACGCGAGGGACTCTTCAACAGACCTCTGTCGTGATCCAATACTCTCTATCTGTTCCAAATCTAGATTATCCAATTTTTCCTCCACCTTTTTTATTTTTTCCTTGACCACTTTAATTTCCTCTGAGTCCTTTTTCAAGGTGGTCACCTCTTGCCCGATCCTATTAATCTCTTCTCTGTTCTTCCTTACGTTCTCCTCAATTTGTCCAATGGATTTCTCTAGGGTCTGCGTAGAATTTTTAATGTCAGCTTTTATATCAGCTTGTAATTTTTCTATTGCTGAATTCACTGCTGTATTTCCTGATGAAACTTGATCTTGTGTTTGCTTCAACCCGTCAGTCACGCTTTTCAATCCTGCTGCAATTTCTGCAACACTAACAACTAATTTCTCCATTTGTTCCTGTAGAGTTAGGGAAACAGAGCCTTTTCTTTTTTCAGAGCCAGTTCCTTTTGATCTAAGTTCCATTCCTTGTGGGCTCTGTAACTGTAATCTCAAGGTCACTCCAGTTTCTGTAGTAACAATCTCAGACATTCACAGCAGAAGGCCAACAGTCCCAAAAGTAAACACCAGGTGGCCAGCAGCTCAGTCCTGAGAACAAAGAGGCTGCTGAGCCAGGAGCCCACACCAGTCCCGAAAATCCAACTTTTAGGCAAAGAGTTTTAATTTTCCAAAATATAAGTTCCTTAAAGCCAAGAAGGGCCCATTTTCGTGTAGCCCAAGTCAGTCACAGTTCCTAACTTGCAGTGTTACCACCAAAGTCCACAAAGTAACTTGTATCTGGTTACAAAAAAGTCAGAATGTCTCCACTGGTAAACAGTCACTGAAACACCAACAAAGGAAAAAAAATGGCAACAATGTATCACAGCCCGCTACTGACCCGGAATCCTAATCCAGAGGGTGAGGGGCATCTTCTTTTGCCATATCAACTGTTTTTAAGTCTTAAAACATCCTTTAAACAACTTTTAATCAACTTTTAAAAAGTTCGCAAAACTTTTCCGTTAGTCGCGGCTTTGATCTTTTAGCGCTACCAAGCTCGCGCAAACAGTTTAAAGGGAACAGGCTTCCTTTTGCAGTTCCTCTGCAAGCAGTGCTCTTAAAACTTGTAAAAATAATCCAATTCTTTAACTTACAGAGTTTCTTTGGAAATTTCTATGCAGGAAGTGCCGGGTGCTCGAGTCTGGCGGGATCGCTGCTTTGATCCTCCGCAGGCAGACGCTTCTTCAGTCCCGTGCCGGCGCTCCGCTCGCCCGATTTTCCCCCTTACGAGGGTCAATCGGGAACGGAGACGGCACGTCTGGGACCCACGAAGCTCAGGTCCACGGGACGCTCTTCCCGTGGCTTTAAGGGACCCGTGGCGCAGGCACAGAAGTCCCTAAAGCCTGGCGGAGGACGGAGCCGTCGGACTCCCGTCCGCCATTGACCGGCACCTAACCGGAAGTGTCCAGATTTAACCCTTTTGAAATATGGCAACTCTACTTGAATTACTTAAACTAAATAGTTTTAACTGGACTTTGATCAAAGATGCAATATATTGCTACTGTTCTGAATTTCACAGTGCTATTATTTCCCTTATGGGGTTGGTTCAAACCACTACTCTGAATGCTGCTTTTTCCAGGGTAGGGGGCACTGGGGGTGAGTTTATGGAGCCAAGGGGGCAGTGGCCCCAAAACATTTGGGAGTCACTGATCTCGACAAATATCCTCTCCCCTTCCAGGCCCACGCCTCCCCAGCCCAGCAGCTGAGGGCCTTTGAGAGATGTCCCCCCCCCACTGGGCTCCCCTTGACACCTGATGTCATGCAATGCAAGAACCAGACTCAGCGCATGCAAGAAAGCTCAGGTTTTATTTGGGGGAAGATGATCCCCAGAGATAGAAGGAGGGGGGCATGGCAACGCACTGGTGTCTGTTCTGGGGTTGGGGTCTTCTCAGACAAGGTGATGGTGCTGACCTATTCAGTCCCCCTTAGCGCCTTCTGTCAGGAGTTTGGGTGTAACCTTCGACGCCTCACTATCCATGGAGGCGCAGGTTACAGCCATAGCAAAGGTGGCATTTTTCCATCTCCGCTGTATCAGGCAGTTGGCCCCCTACCTCTCTCGCCCTGATCTGGCCACAGTGATCCATGCGACGGTCACCTCCAGATTTTTGTAACTCGCTCTATGCGGGGCTGCCCCTGAAGCTGACCCAGAAACTCCAGCGGGTGCAGAATGCCGCGGCGAGGCTCCTCACGGGGTCTTTGCGGCGGGACCACATTCATCCAGTGCTCTACCAGCTGCACTGGCTCCCAGTGGAGTACAGGGTCAGGTTTAAGGTGCTGGTTTTTGACCTTTAAAGCCCTATGCGGCTTAGGACCCTCGTACCTAAGGGACCGCCTCTCCTGCTGTGTCCCGGGTAGGACCTTAAGGTCCTCAAATAATAACTTTTTGGAGGTCCCAAGCCACAAGGATGCTAGGTTGGCTTCAACTAGGGCCAGGGCCTTCTCAGTACTGGCCCCAACTTGGTAGAAGTTGTCTGTCACAAGAGACCAAGGCCCTGCGGGATTTGGCATCTTTCTCTCAACTTGCCCCCGCGGAAAGTTTTCATAACAGCAAGATGGAGCTGTTCCACCTAGCCTTTGGGTTGGTTTCAGTTTAACCCTGATGTTTCATTCTTTTGGTGTGATTGGTGGGCTACTTAAAAATAAGGCTGCAGTCTAGATTAAATTTTAAATTGTATTTTAATCTGTATTTTAATGAATTGTTTTATATTTTTGTTGTGATTTTATTGGCGTTAGCTGCCCTGAGCCTGGTTTGGTGGGGAAGGGCGGGGTATAAATAAATAATTATTATTATTATTATTAGCGGACTTTCCTGTGGGTGGAAAAGAGAAAGAGTCACACAGGGGCAAAGGGAGGCAGCCAAGTCATTGAGCACCTGGCCCTTAGGGCAGGCAGCAGCATTGACAGAATCATAGAATCATTGTAGCGTTGAAAGGGACCCCAAGGGTCATCTAGGCCAACCCCCAGCAATGCAGGAATCACTTTCCTGATGGAAAGCCAGCCCAACTCTGCTTATAAACCTCTGAGGAAGGAGATTCCACCACCTCCCAAGGGCGACCATTTCGCTGTCGAAAAGCTCTCACTGCCAGAAGTCAGAATCTCCTTTCTTGTACCTAGAAACCATTGGTAAACTCCCCCATGGGTAGGGCAGGATGATGCCAGCAGCCCAGCTGAGATAGAACCCTGTGGAACTCCACAGTCTCCCCCCTGCCCTCCACATGCACACTTATAAATATTTAGGGACAGAGATAGAGAGAGAGACAGAGAGGCACAGACACACAGAGAGACAAGAATCTTACCTGTTTGCCCACAGACCATCATGCACTCCAGTTTGGTGCCAAACCGATTGCCATTCCCCCCACAGAGCCCATAGACGAATATCTCACACTTCCTGGTGGCTGAGTTGTAGTAGTAAAATTGTGAAAAACCCTCACATGGGCCAGGGTCCTTTGGCAGCTTGCAAACCTCTGAGGCCACAGAAGGGAGTGAAAGAGAAAGCAGGAAGGTATTTCTTAGGGAGGGAAGTGGAAAATCCAGATATGTTTCCAGAGTTTTTAATTGCAACTTTGTGTTCCCTGCATACATTCCTCCATAGGAATAATGCAAAGCCCCCCTCCCCCCGCTAGGGGGAAGGAATCACAGACCCTTCTCCTTCCGGGCAGAGAGGAATTGCGCCTGAGCTATTTGGGCCAGTCCAGCTCAGGACTGAATTTGGGGACCTGCTTGTGGCTGCTGGTTCAAATCTTTGCTGCCCTCTTGCCTCTCAACACTTCGCCAAATGCTCCCACCCCAAACCCTCCTTCCAAGATGTGCAAAAACATGCCAGTCCCCCTAAACCTCATATTTAAAACAAAATGAACCTAATCATCAAATGGATATATGGACGGTTATAATTTGGGGCAAAGGCTAGGAGTCACCCTAAAGGTTGTTTATCACCAAACATGCAGCTAATACATGAATCCTCCTTATTCTGGGGATTTGCAAGGACTGAATCCTGATGGCAACGTGTCAAGTACACCGCAGCTGCCAAACTGTCATTTCCTCTTCCCAGAGAAGGACTTTGAAACTGGGATGCCAGAATTTCTAAGGCCACCTTCATTCTTACAAGGCTCCCCACCACTGGCCTTTGAATCCGAAGTTTTAGGACTTCTGGTGAGGTGCCATTCCGTTCAGTCAGGAGCTCTCTCAGCTCCGAGAGGCTCTGGTGTTTTCGCGCTTGGAGGTACCGCAACCGCACTGCGGACCTCCGTAAAAACTTCAGGAGGAGTGTCCTGAAGACCTGGGATCCAGCGGGTACCAGATGCACCATCTTTGCTCTTGAGTAGACCTAGTAAGGTCTGCTTAAGCGAGCGGAGCTCCGGTGCGGTACTGAGGATCTACCACTTTCCCGACGACACGAAGCAGCGGCTGCAGACGGACTTTGAGCGCTTTGCTTTCCCCCAAATTTGAATCAAAAAGAAGGACTCTGTAAGTACTGAGCATAATTTGATTCCAAAGTTGTTTCTGACTTTCGTTTCCAAATTGTTACTTTGTTACTTTGGAACTCTGCTACCGTTCAACTGAAACTTTTTAAAACTGTTGCGCTGGAATTTGGATTAATAGTAACAAGTTGTCTTGGATTGACTTACTGCTACCCTCGTCTTTCTTGACTTTTGAGAAGCTTAAAGTTTTAAAGTTTTTAAAGAACTTTTTAAACTGCTAGAGCTGGGATTGCAGGGGACTCTTGTTGTGAAAGGACTGTGCTTTGGACTGTTTGCTCTCTGGCTCAGCCTTGGAAACCATCTGGAGCTATTTGAAGGATTGTTTGGGTTTTAGCCTGCAGAAAGTAAAGTGACCTTGAGTTCCCAGCTGCAGACTGTATTGATATGGAAGCGACACCACTTGGTTCTACAAGGGCGAGAACAAAGGGGGAAAAACAGAAAGAGGAACAAAAAAGGAAAGCTTCTTCATCAAAGACTTTTGAGGAGCAGATGCTAGCAGCCTTTGAAAAAGTGAATGCTTCTATTCAAGCAGTTTCAGACAAATTAGAAACTAATATCCAAGAATCTGCAGATAGATTGGAGAAATCGATTAAAGCTTTTGATAAAACAGTGAAGGAGAACACTGCGGCAATTAAACAGATTGGAAAGGAAGTTAAAGTTTTGAAGGAAGAATCAGAAGAATTTAAAGTTAAAATTACGGCTGTGGAGATTAGACTTGAAGAATTGGACATAGAAAAATTTCAAAGGCTTGAAAATCAACAAAGAGATGTGTAGGAGTCTTTGGCTTTTCTCCAGCTGAGAGAAAGGGAGCAAAACCTGAGATTGAGGCATCTTCCTGAGTTGGAACAAGAAAGTCTTAAGGACTTTATAGTTAAAGAATTTTCTGCTTTTTGGGAACTGGAAGAGAGCGATTTGGTGGCATTCATTGTGAAGGCCTATAGATTTGGAGCTAAAGGCAAGAAGAATAGAAAGACTGTTAATGATTGTATGATAGTGTTCCAGAATAGATACCAGAGAGATCAGATTCTTGACTTTCACTACAAGAACAACTTGGTGGTTCAACAGCATCCTGTCATCATTTACAAGGACATCCCCAGGTACTTCTTAAATTTAAGATCTGGATTTGCTGACCTGGCAGCCGAATTAAGAAAAAGGAAGATTATTTTCAGTTGGGAGTTTCCACAAGGCCTAATGTTCAGATATAAAGAAAGAAGAGTAAGAATAAGATCAATTGAGGATAAATGGAAATTTCTGGAGAAATACGCATCAGATTTTGAAGGCTCATCTCTAGATTTGACAAGACTTTACCCATCTGTACCAGGAGGACCGGCACCAGGAGAAGAAGAGGAAGAAGAAGAAGTACCAGGAGCAGTTGGAGGTGCTGAAACTATTGACGTGGAATGTTCACGGTTTGAACCAGAGGCCTAAGAGACATAGAGTGAACCATGCATTAGAAAAGAAGAATTTAGATATAATTTGTTTACAGGAGACCCATGCAATCCGACAGCATAGAAGGATTTTACAAAATAAAAAAAAGGACAAGAATTCATTTCTTCAGATAAAGTCAAGAAGAGAGGAGTTGTAATCTACACAAAAGAGAAATATAACTCAAGACAATTGTTCAAGGATGAAGAAGGGAGATACATTGCGATTGAAATAACAGTGCAAGGCGAAAAATACATGATACTGGGTATTTATGCATCAAATGATGGAAAATCAATCTTTTTTAAGAAGATACACGACATCCTACTGGACTATATGGACTACAATCTCATTTGCCTGGGAGACTTCAATGGGGCAGTTTCCACTTTGATGGATAGATCACAAAGGACTAAAATTACAAATGAAGGAAGAAGAAGAAGAAGAAGAAGAAGAAGAAGAAGAAGAAGAAGAAGAAGGAGGAGGAGAGTTTGGATTTGATATCCCGCTTTTCACTACCCGAAGGAGTCTCAAAGCGGCTCACATTCTCCTTTCCCTTCCTCCCCCACAACAAACACTCTGTGAGGTGAGTGGGGCTGAGAGACTTCAGAGAAGTGTGACTAGCCCAAGGATGCCCAGCAGCTGCATGTGGAGGAGTGGAGACACGAACCCGGTTCCCCAGATAACGAGTCTACTGCTCTTAACCACTACACCACACTGGCTCTCAAAAGCCAAAACTGCCAAAAAATTTTTTTGAAATGGTGGACAATTTGGATTTGATAGATTCATGGAGATTGAATAATCCCACTGAGACAGAGGCAATGTATTATTCAGAACCACAGTTGTCATGGTCACGGCTCGATTATATTTGGATTTCTAGATTATTGGCACCTAAAATTCATAAGGCAGAAATCTGCCCCAAGACGTGTTCCAATCATTGTTGTTGTTCAGTCATGTCCAACTCTTCGTGACCCCATGGACCAGAGCATGCCAGGCACGCCTATCCTTCACTGCCTCCCGCAGTTTGGCCAAACTCATGTTAGTAGCTTCAAGAACACTGTCCAACCATCTCATCCTCTGTCGTCCCCTTCTCATTGTGCCCTCCATCTTTCCCAACATCAGTGCAATTGGACTTAAAAAATTTCTCCAATGATTCTTTCAGATGGAGAATGGATGATTCCCTGCTGAGAGTTTCTAAAGTTCTGGAAGATGCCCAAAAGATGATTAAAGAATATTTTCAGATAAATTTGAATACACAAGTGGAAAAAAGAATCATGTGGGATGCAAGTAAAGCAGTCATGAGAGGGTTCCTCATAAGAGAAAAGGCAAAGAGGAAGAAGGAGCAAAATTTGGAGAAAGAAAGACTGTTGGAACAAATAAGGCTGAAAGAGAAAAAATTAAGAGGATACCCTAAAAATCAACAAATACAGAAAGAAATAAAGATCTTGCAGTCCCAATATTCTAAATTGCTTAACCAAGAAATAGAATGGAAAACCAGATTAATGAAGCAGAAAATGTGGGAAATTATTTGCTTGGCAGTTGAAGAAAAGACAGAAATTGAATACCACCACAAATATTAAAGTAAAGGATAAAAATGTGGAGAATCCAGAGGAGTTCAGAAAATGTTTTCAGAAATTTTACAAACAATTGTACAAAGAAGAGAATCAAGAGGAGAATGTTATTGAACAGTTCTTGGAAAAGAATGGTTTGCATAAAATCCCAGAAGAAAAATCTGTATTACTCAACCACCCTATCACAAGTCAAGAGATAGAAGAAGCAATTAAGAAAATGCAAAATGACAAGGCCCCAGGACCAGATGGATTGACAGCAAAATATTACAAGAGTTTGAAAGACTGGTTGATTCAACCATTAACGGAAGTATGCAATGGAATGTTAGGGGGAGGTAGGGCGCCGGACTCATGGAAAGAAGCATATATCACATTGATTTTGAAACCAGAAACTGATAAAACGCAGATGAAGAATTATCGACCAATATCACTTTTAAATGTGGACTATAAAATCTTTGCGAATGTCATGGCCACAAGGTTAAAGAGAGTTTTGAAGGAATATATCCACAAAGATCAAGCAGGTTTTCTACCTGGTAGACATATGAATAGTAATACAAGGAATATTGTGGATATATTGGAAAGATTGGAAAAGAAGATAAATACAGAAGCTGCCTTGATGTTTATAGACGCGGAGAAGGCCTTTGACAACATTTCTTGGAGTTTTATGAAGAAGAATTTGGAAAAGATGGAGGTCGGTCAAAGATTTCTGAATGGCATAAATGCCATTTATAAAGAACAAAAAGCAAAAATTATAATAAACAATGTGATATCTGAAGAAATTAGAATAGAAAAAGGAACGAGACAAGGTTGCCCTATCTCCCCCCCATCTCTTTATAACGGTTCTGGAGGTCCTACTGAATATGATTAGAAGAGAACAGTCGATAAAAGGGATCAGGGTGGGAGAGAAAGAATATAAATTGAGAGCCTTTGTGGACGATCTAGTGCTCTCCCTAAAAGACCCAGAAACCAGCGTGGTTAAAGCATTAGAGACAATAGAATCATTTGGACAGGTAGAAGGATTTAAGTTGAATAAAGCAAAGACCAAAGTTTTAACAAAAAATCTATCAATAATGCAGGTACAGATGGACAAACTAATAATGGACTTAGTTTTGTCAACAAGGTTAAGTATCTGGGAGTGAATTTGACTCCTAAGAATCTGAACCTGTTCAAGGACAATTATGAGAAATTGTGGAGTGAGATAAAAAGAGATTTGGACATATGGACTAGGTTGAAACTGTCTTTGATGGGCAGAATAGCAGTTATCAAGATGAATGTACTACCAAAGATGCTGTTTTTATTTCAAGTGCTTCCGATTATTGATAAGTTGGACTGTTTTAGAAAGTGGCAAAAGAATTTATCTAAATTTATCTGGCAGGGGAAGAAACCCAGGATAAAATACAAGATTTTGACAGACTCTAAGGAAGAGGGGGATTCTCACTGCCAGATCTCAGAATTTATTTTGAAGCTGCAGTCTTTTGCTGGTTAGGATAAGGATAGGATAAGGATAGCTAAATAAGTGTTTGTAAAGATTTTTGTATTTTTGTGTTTAATTTTGTTATTTTTTGTATTTTTTTGTAGTTTTGTACTGTTACGTATTGTTTTGTTGTATTTTGTGTTTGTTGTTTAATTTTTTAAATAAATTATTATAAAAAAAAATGAATCCAAAGCTTTAGTGTCCTATTTCAAACACCATCTCTTATCTTGAAATTTCAAATTGCTACAATCACAAATGTCCATACAAAAATTATGGCACAGAGTAATAATATTAAGAAGAACATAAGGTGAGGCTCCTGGATCAGGCCAATGGGCCATCTAGCCCACCATCCTGTTATCACAGGGGGCAACCAGATGCTTTTGGGAAATCAGCAAGCAGGATCCGAACACAAGGGCAGCCCTCTCCCTTCATGTGGCTTCTAACAGCCACGTCCAGACTCTGACCACGAAGGAGAGCACAGCTAAGAAATCCCAACCACTCCATCCCTCAATTATATGAAACATGAAGTCAAGAACAGAGCAGTGTACCCAATCCTCCCAGAACTCTGGATCCCTTCTGACCGGCTTCTTCCACTTACGCGATTGGATGGAATTACCCGACTTTCCAGAGGGGCTCTCCTGCATTGCCTGCTGGTCAGAGTGTTGAAGTAGGACCTGAGAGAGATGCGGGTTCAAATCCCCACTCAGCCATGAAGCTCACTGGGTGACCTTGGGCCAGGGGCTTCCTCTGAGCTTAGCCTACCTCGCAGGGTGGTTGTTGGGGTTAAATGAGGAAGGGGAAGTTGAGGTCCTTGGAGGACAAGGGGATCTATAAACACAATCAAGGAAGCCATGAATATGAATTTCTGGTGGGTCCCCAACTTGGTACCTGGGCTGATTTTCCCGCAGGCTGCCTCGCATGCCTCTTTTGTCTTGAAGTTGTTGCTGTTACTCTCGCAACCACCATAGGTGAACAGGACGCACTTCTTCTCCTCTGGGTTGTAGTAGTATCGGCGGAAGGCTGCATCGCATGGTCCAGTTTTGGGCGGCAACTGGCATCTGTCACTGCGAACTGTTGGAGGCAGAAGGGACGGAGGTCCATGAGGGGATCTTCTCAGTCTCCAGGGCACTTAAGTGCCCAGAGAAGAGAGGTGGGGAGGGGGCAATAGGGGCAGGGCCTTTGCCAGTACCTGAGTCCAGGCAGCCCAGGCTGCACCCGGTGAAGCAGCACTTCTGGGTGAGGGGACACTCTCGGTCGTCTCTGCAGGTGTCATTGCAAGGGACAAAGGTGTTTACTAGATCCCTTTTGGGACACACGCCAGGGTGCTCTGGGAAAAAAAAAGAGATGGGGAGATTAGGGGTGGGACTAGATGACCCTCTGTAGCCCTTCCTGCATGACAGAGGCATGTGTCCAGCTTTACCTTTGCCCAGGAAAGCCAATGGATGGCCCTGCTAAGTCCCTCCATGATGGGCTGTGCAACGTCACCCCCCTTAAGTCCAGGCCCTCCTGCTCACCCACCCACTCCATAAGAACACAAGAAGAACCTTCTGGATCAGGCCAATGGCCCATTTTGTCCAGTGGCCAAGTGGATGCTTCAATGGGAAGCCCACAAGAAGCACAAGAGCCCTCTCCCCTCCTGGGGTTTCCAGCAGCTGGCATTCAGAAGCATCGCTGCCTCCAACCATGGAGGCAAACAGAGCCATCCTGCTAGAAGTCACTGAGAACCCTCTCCTCCTCCATGAATTTGCCCTTTAAAGACATCTAGGGTGGAATCTAGACACATATAAGAAAGGTTGTGAAAGTGCTTTTTAAAAAACAGTTTTGAAAAATATATGGCATTTGCCTTAGCTCACCATCACCATCTAGTGTTACATTTGTATAATGCACTTTACAACACACTGAAAACATTTTATTTGCAGCTGTATAGCTGAGTCCTGGGTTGGTGGCCGCCATCGCCTCCTGTGTGAGCGAGTTCCATAGTTCAACTATGTGCCGCCACGTGAAGGTGTTCTTTCTCCTAATGACCTTCTGTGTTTACAGCTTCATATGCATATCTCTGGATATTTCTGAAACGCGTTTGTTGGCCCATGGCACCAAGAAAAGCCCTGGAATTAATTGTGTTTGGAATGCCAGGACTCACTCCTGGAACATGTGAGGAAATCATTGAAAGGGAACAACATCTGAGCACGTGCAGAGTTCATTCCCCCCGTTATGCTCCTCCCACTGGCAGCCACCACCATACAGCTTGGCATTAGGGAGTGGAGACTGCGTGAGTGGCAGCCAAGTGGCCTTGAGCCCCAGCATCTCTTCCTGGGCAGAATTTAATCTTGGTTCTCCTATCCACAAGCACTCAACTGCTCCATTCTCCCCCACCAGGTCCCCATATCTCTCCCCACCCAAGAGATACCTTCTTCGGCCACCTGGCAAGTCTGCCCACACCCATTACTGCAGCACTTCTGGATTGGCAAGTCGAGTCCTGAGCCACAGTCCTGGTCATTGTTGCAAGTCGTTGAGCAGTTGGTAGCCTGGTCTGGCTGGGGGCTCAGCCTGGGGCAGTAGCCGGGCTGGTCTGGGGATGAAAGGAGAATGTAAGAAGCTAAGAAGGGCCTGCTGGATCAGGCCAGTGGGCCACCTAGTCCAGCATCCTGTTCTCACAGTGGCCAACCAGGTCACCCAAAGGGGATCCCTGCCTGTGTTTTCCAGCCCAGAAAGGCACCAAACCCCCTTGTGTATGTATGTGGTCGAGGGCACATTTGGGTCAGAAGGTGAGGCAGATGGGAGGTTGCTGGCTTCATTTCTCTCTCAAAAAAGGAGGAGCTGCTTCCCCTCTGCTTACCCTCAAGTGGGAGCATGCACTGATGCCCATATTCGGTCTGGCAGCAGCGCTCGCTCCCTGGGCAGCTGTCGTCCGTGGAGCAGAACTGGCCGCACTCGGTGTCATTGTTCTGGATCAGAGTAGGACAGGTGCCAGGCTTCACTGTGATGAGGAAAGAGAGAAAGAGGGAGAGAGAGAAGTGGATTACTAAGCCCTTCATTGGTGCTGGAAAAGAAGGCATTTCAACTCCTCTCTGCTGTGAAAAATTGAAAGTTTCTGCCGCTTAAAGAAAGAATGTAAGAACAGCTTTCAGGATCAGGCTATTGTCCCCTCTATACCAGCATCCTGTTCCTATCTTCATCGTGTCCTGGGAGATGGGTGGGGCTTGCTTCTCGGTACACGGTGTCAGGGACGGAGGAAGCCTCCTCGCTACCCGGGGCAGTGAACGGAGGCACCCCTTGGGGGCTGATCCCCCGCTGATTGTGCGTAGCAGCCCCACGAGCCGCCTTTTCGCTCTGTGGCTCGCAAGGTCGCCGCGGAAGCAGCGGCGGTGGCCCAGCGATGGAGTGCGCATGTGCGACATTTTGCGCAGGCGCACTCTGTCTGGGTCAGCGCTGCGGCATCCGCGATGACCTTGCGAGCCGCAGAGCGAAAAGCAGCAGGGGCGGGGCAGCCCCACAAGCCGCAGACCCATAGCGGCGCCGGCGGGCGGGCCCCGGGGCGGAGCAGCCTCGCTCCGCGGCTTGCTCGGGGCCCGTCGGCGGGGCGGGGCCAGCCCAAGTGTCACCCCCCTCCCCTGGAAACTGCGGCGTCCCGCCCCCATCGCCCCCCCTCGCGATGCCGCTGCACGGTGTGTCCTTAAGTCTCTCGTGCAGCTTACCTGAAAGTGGGACTGGGCTGCAAAGGCAAGCATTCCTCCTGCCCTGCCACAGAAGACCAGCAGGTGGCACCAAATCTGCACCCCTCAAGTCTGCTGCTCCCAAGGGGTGGTGCTCTTGTCCTCAGCTGGGAGGGGGTGTCAGAGGCAATGTATATGGGGCCGCCCTCTGCCTCTTTTAATGTGGATTGGGAACCCCTTGTCCCCGTATCATTAGTTACCTGATCTTCACCCTAAGGTCCCAGGGAACATTACAACCTTAAAACAAAACCTTAAAAGCAGTTTGAAAGAACTTACAACCACAAAAAATAAGGAGATTCCGGTTTCCTGTTCTTTGAATATCTGAACAGGAGAGCTGTATCATTTGCACAGGGCAGTGGTTTTCAAGCAGTGTGTTGTGGCACCCTGGGGTGCCTCGTATGATGGTCAGGGGTGTTGGGGGCAACACTGGCCTCTGTCCCTCTTTCCTTCCCTCCCTCTTGTGTCTCCACCTCCCAAAGGCTTGCACAGCTGTTTGTTGCAGCAGCCCTGGCTATGAGCTTCCCAGGCGAATGGCGCCTCTGGGGCTGGGCAGGGGGTGCTGGTTGCCAGGAACTGAGGTGGGCTTGGAGAAAGGAAGTGGGCGAGGGAGCCCAGCCAGGCAGTCTTCCAGCCCTTGGGCATCACACTGGCCTTTCTTGTGCTTGCTGTGGGCAAGGCCTGCCTGGGAGCTGAGTGCCCACTGCTGTTGCTGCTGCCTGCCAAGGTAAGGTGCTGCTGGCCTCATGTTCCCCTTCACTCAGTCTCCGTTGGGCCACTAAGGCTGGGTGTACCCTCTTCCCAGGCCCCTGTGGGGCAGTGTGAGGAGGCACCTCTCTATGGGGGGGGGGGTGCAGCTCAGAGACAGGGGTGGCAGCAGTGGTTGCTGCTGGAGGGATTTCCAAGGAGGCTGAGGGAACACTCCACAAGGGAGGGTGTTTGAAAAGGGTTGGGGGCTTCCGGCTTTGCAGTCCAGGGGTGATGTAACTGGGCTCCTGAGCCACAGAAAGAATGTAGTTGGTCAAGGGAGCCACGGACTCAAAAAGGTTGAAAACCTCTGGATCAGGCAAACGATTTGCAAATAACTTGAAAAGAGAGAGAGAGAGAATGCTAAAAACATGCAGAGGAATGTTTGCCATCCTAGAGACATCCCCAGCCTGTTGAGAAATCTTGGGAAGGTTCCTTCACATCACAGACTTTACACTTACCAGGAACAGGATGGGATGCCGCCAACTCCGCCCGAAGCTCCTTGTGATCTCCTAAAGGAAGAGATAGTGGCAGGTGAAATTCAAGAGGCCAGCCTCAAGTTCCGTCTACGAGGCAAAGGCTAGAAAGTAACCAGCTCGCGTCTGCTTCCGTGTGCCACTTGGCATCGCTCCTAGCATCTTTCTCAGTGGGGCCTGTCCCAGAAGCATCTTATTGTCAAACTAGAGGGACCTTTGCTTTTCATTGCATATGCCAGGTGTGGGGAACCTTTGGCCCCCTGGGTGCTTGCTGAACTACAACTCCCACCTTCAGCCCTGGCCATTGGCCATGCTTGCTGAGGTGGAAGGGAGCTGTAGTTCAGCACCATCTGCATAGGCCATGAATGCCTCGTTCCCATTGCAGCACAGCCAGCTGCCGTGCCGTAGTCCAAAACAGCTGCCGGGTCTCAGGCTAGAAAAGGCCTCGCTACTAACACCTCCCCCCCCCAACACCCAGAGGGCAGGAAACACGCAAAGCGGAACATTCAGGGCCACCAAAAGCAGGTTTGGCCCCCGGTGAATTTTCTTTTGGGGCACCTCTGCAAAGGCTAGGAATCTTTACATGGATATAAAATAACAGCGTGGTCTCATTTTTATGTTAATAATAAATATGGTGTTATCCACCCTTTTTGAGAATATCAAGATCCTAATGACTCATTTCAATTATATAAGCACCCACACGATTGTTGCACAACTAACCATGCACTTTAAATGTTAAGCCTGCATGCGCAACACAACCCAATGCGTATCACACAAGCGCTTTGCTGTATTCGCACAGGGTTCGCTTACGAAAACATACAAGTGCGACTGCGCATCATCAAACGAGGCTGTGCTGTCCTGCCGTCAAAGCGCAGGAGCAAATGTTCATATAGATTTGGAAATGCTCAGAAACGCTCAGTTCAC
Source organism: Lacerta agilis (assembly GCF_009819535.1). Lineage (NCBI taxonomy): Eukaryota > Metazoa > Chordata > Lepidosauria > Squamata > Lacertidae > Lacerta > Lacerta agilis. Next base: position 94,321,842 of record NC_046317.1, on the reverse strand, counting down.
AGCACAAGTGGGCAAGCCATTATTCAGAACTGTGCATGCATTGAATGTAAAATATGTATTTGGTTAAGAATTACATAAATCATGAGTGTTGGATTGGCAGGCCCCGGGAATCTGTACCGTCTCTTCTGCTGCCTCATCTCAGCCCTGTGAACCTGCAAGCACCGAGGGCTAAAGGGCTAAATGCTTCTGGGCATGACGACCCGGTACAGTCCTTGCCTGGTTGTCCTCATGAGTCCCCCCCCCCTGGCCTGGGCAAACGGAGACCACCGTGTCCCCCACTCATCCCTTGGCAGGTGATGCTGGCTCTCACCAGCAGCAGCAGAAGAAGAGTTGGCACAGCTGGATAGGAGCCCCAGAAGCAGGAGGAGAAGGGCGAGGTGGAGCTGCATGGTGCTCTCTGGAAACGGTGTGGGGACCCCTGGGGGTGGGACCTTCTTATAAGGCAGCTGGGGGAGGTGAGCCAGGAGCAGTTTAACCACAGGCAGCAGGCAGCAGTTGCCCATGACTGGCGCAACTTCCCTCTGGGCCAGAGAATGACACTGGAAAACCAAACCCCTAAGCACCTGCGGCAGTGAGGAACCCCAGAGCAACTAGGGGTCTTAGCAGACTGCAAGCTGAACACGAGTCATGAGAGATGCTGCTATTCTAAGCTGCATCAGCAGAGCTATAGTGTCCAGGTCAAGAGAAATAATAGTACTGTTTTATTCTGCATTGCAGGGGGTTGGACTAGATGACCCTTGGGGAGCCTTCCAACTCTACAATTCTATCATTCTGTGCTTCCATGGACTCCCTGGCACAAATGTGCATGGATGTTCAGTCTGTGTGTATTTGTGTGCTTCTGTACGTGTATGCACAAAATATTTTGAAGAAGAGCTGCCCGTTTAACAACCACTTGGCTGTTGAATATTTTGCAACTGTCAGGTCTAACCAGACAGTATCGCAATTGCTGCATCTGCAGTTGAGGAAATACTCCTGGCTATTGCTGCCACCAGCTGGGTTTTCCTAGGGAGCACAGAGCCCAGGATAACTCCCCAAGGCTGCGTTTGAATGAGACTCGCCTCACCTGCAAAACTCTCCTTATGTCAAACTGCCAGGTTCGAATTGTGAGCTGAGAGTTTAGTGGGCAGCAGAGTCCAGGATGCACCCTTTATTCTTTCTTTTTTTAAAAAAATTGCAGTCTATGAATATTAAAACAACAAGGCAGATGTTCCATACCTGCGTTGATTTTCCCACAGGACTTCTGACATTCCTCCTTTGTCGTAAATTGGTTGCTGTTGCCCCCGCAGCCGCCATAAACAAACAGGAGGCACTTCCTCCGCACTGGGCAGTAGAAGTATAATAGAAAGAATCCTTTGCAGAGTCCGGTCTCAGGGGGCAATAGGCATCGGTCGCTGGGAACTGTGGGAAGCAGAGGGGATGGGGGTCAAGGAGGGGATGTTCTTGGGCCCCTGAGCCCTGCATGCCCTTTTTGCCCAGGTGTCGTGCTAGTACCTGGGTCCAGGCAGTCCCGGCCGCAGCCGCTGAAGCAACATTTCTTGGTGACGTCACAGTCTCTGTCGTCTTGGCACTTGTCCTCGCAGGGGACCAAGCTATGCACCACTTCCTTTCTTGGACACATGCCAGGGTGCTCTGGGGGGGGGGGAGAAAAGAGTCGCGAAGGAGGAGAGGTTTGCATCTGTGTCCTGAACCACAGAAGCAGGAGCCCAGTTCTACCTCCTCCGGCCACACTCTTGTCTGAATGACGCCGTGGATCCCTTCCAGTTCTTGGGGCCTTGCGCCCAGGGAGGGTTAGAACAGAACAGCGGAGGTTGCTGAGCTCAGAGGCGTAGGAAGCCTCTCGGGTGCCCGGGGCGGCATTGCCGTGCCGAGGCACCCCCTGGGGGCGGGGCAACCTGACGCATGCACTGTGACGCCAGGACGGATGTGTCAGGACAGACTGCGCATGCCTGGAAATCTGGGCATGCGCAGTCCATCCCGCCGGTGCTGCTGCTCCAGCCGCAACCCGGCGACAGAGCGCCAGCTCCTGGGGAGGGGGAAGCCCCAGGAGCCGGTGCTCGGTCGCCGCTGGAGCAGCAGCGCCGGCTGAGATGGACTACGCGGTCCATCCTGCCGGCGCTGCTACTCCAGCGGCAACCCACCAAGTGAGCGCCGGCTCCTGGGGCTTCCCCATCCCCATCATGTGGGGCAGCCCCATAGCGGTGCCGGCAGACGGACCCGGACGGGCCGTGGGGTCGAGTGGCTTCGCTCCGCGGCTTGCTCGGGTCCGCCGGCAGGGCGGGGCTGACCCATGTGTCACCCCCCCTCCACTGGAACACAGGGTGGACCGCCCCACCGCCCCCCCTTACGACACCCCTGGCTGAGCTAGTCAGGCAAGTCTCTTTGTCAGCCATTGGCTTGGCTGGCCCCTTCAGTGTCCTCTTCAGCATCCCCAAAGGATGAGCCAGACTGCAAGAGCCACAACTAAGTGATGGAGCTCTCCAGGCTAATGGTGTGGGGGGAGCTTTCCTCGACCCCCCCCTCCCAGCTGCTACATAGCAGGAGGTTTTGAGTGTGAGCTGAGCTGGAAGCAGGCTGGAAGCTGGAGACACAGAGACTGAATTGCTGGATGCAAGGCTGTGGCTAACGGAGAAGGAGGGTTTCTTGGAGTGTCGATGCCATGTGCCCCCCCCCCCCATCCTATGCCCTATCCTATGTGAATACAAGCACATATCCTAAAGACACCACAGTCTGACCTCCAAGGAAACTGGACCTGGGTAAGTGCTGTGGAACCCCTGTTTGGGGAATTCCTGTTTAGGGAAGTTTTTAATGTTTGGTGTATTATTGTGCTTTTAATTCTGTTGGGAGCTGCCCAGAGTGTCTGGGGAAACCCAGCCAGATGGGTGGGATATAAATAATAAATTATTATTATTATTATTATTATTATTATTATTATTATTATTATTACTATTAGGGTGGGGGACCCTCTCCCCCTTCTCCTGGCCAATGCTAACGGTCTCACTTGTCTTTCATAGCTGCATGTACATGAACTACCCTCTCTGCACATCTCTGAAAAGGGCATTGTGGCAACAGAGTCCAGAGGCTTCGGATAGTGTTTAGAATGCCAGGGCTCAATCCTAGAATGTGTGAGTGCCGCTGAGCATGTGCAGAGTGCATTGCTCTCTCCCGCCCCCCCCCCCGGCCCCGGGTACCACAATACTACCGCAAGTGATCATAAAAACAGCTGGGCATTAGGGAGTGGAGATTCTGCAAGTGGAGATTCTGCACCACCCCTTCTTGGGCAGGATCCAAGCTCTACAAAGCACCATGAACAGTGAGGCTGCTGAACATCCTTCCCAAGCCCTGCTGGCATCGCCCCCTCCCCCCCCACGTTTCTGGAGAAGCATTACCTTCTTCAGCCTCCAGGCAAGTCTGCAGGTGCCCGTAGCTGCAGCACTTCTTCCTTGGGGAGTCAGCGCCTGAACCACAATTTAAGTCGGAAGAACATTTTGCTACGTTCTGGCTGGACTGGGGAGGCTCCCTGGGGCAGTACCCTCTGGTCACTGGGTGAAAAGAAGAAAGGGAGAAGATTGAACAGAAGGCAGTTCTGGAAAGGCTGCAGGGAACCAAGCTGGAGTGCATCCCCAGGGAGTTCCTTACCTCCGAAAGGGAGCACGCACTGCCGCCCACACATGGTGTCGCAGCAGAGCTGGTCCCCTGGGCAGCTGACATCCGTGGAGCAGAACTGGAGGGGCAGCGTCTCATTGCTTTGAGCCAGGGCAGGGCAGATGCCAGGCTTGACTGTAACAGGAAGAGAGAGGAGATTACGGAGCCCTGAAGAGAGAGAGGATTGCAGCTCTTCTGCTTTTGCGTTCATTACGGATTTTGTATTTCCATGTTGTGAACCGCCCTGTGATCTTTGGATGAAGGGGGCGGTGTACAAAATGAATGAATGAATGAATGAGTAAATAAATAAATAAATCCTTAAAAGGTCAATTTCATTTTCTCTCAGGTTCTCCCTTTTCCCAATCTTAAATTCACATTTGGCACTTAAAAAAAATATCACCAGAACCTCCTCCTTATACGTTTTCTTTTTTTATTCAGTTTCCATTCTTTACTTTCCTCGCCAAAATTCTGTCCAATTCGCCCAGGTGTAGAAGACCCACCGCCCCTCAGCTACCCCACAGCTTGCTCGGCTCCAGATCCAAAGCTGTGACGCATGGAGAAGCGAGACCTGTTGGGGTGTTGACGCTGCGAGCGCCTCCATCTTGGGCTAAGGTTTCATAGATGTGCAAATGAAGCTGCTCGGAGCGATGGCCTGGGCACCCGCTGGCGTCTCTTACCTCCAGTGACATTCATGCAAACGTGGCCACAGCCGTTGCTGCAGCACTTCTGCCCAAGAGAGCAAGAGGCATCACTGAGACAGCTTTCCACGCACGTCCCGATTGCAGGGGGCACAGGGCACTGTCCGGGGTGCACTGAAAGAGAGAAAGGGGACTCCCACACTGGGATGCTCTACAGAGGTGGGGTGTAACCAAGGGCATGTGCAAGGGGTGGTGCTGTCCGCCCCAGGTGTCATGCCTAGGAGGGGTGACAAAATCCCCCCTGGGCGGATCGGTATGGTGGCACTCGCACCCCCGGTGGGTGGATTTTCGCAATTGGCACGGTCATCATCGTGAAAATACGCCCAGCGATCAGCCTGGCACCCCCCGGTGGGTGGTGCTCGCATCCCAGGCAGGTGGTTTTATGTGATCAGTGGTCAGATTTTCATGATTGGCGGGCGGAGCTGGCACCCCCCGTGGGCAGTGCTCACACCCCTGGCAACGTTCCCAAAAATTGTATTGGGGGTGTGACTGGGTACCACCTGCCCTTGCTACGGCTCTGGGTGCAACCAGCATCAGCAGGAACCTCTCACTGCTTGTCTTGGACCACTGAGAAATGGGGGGAGGGGCTTTTGCACTTCCTAAAGACAGTCAACGGCTATGCAGAACTCTAGACTTGGAAGTAACAGCTCTCTGGGGTTCCTGGTTCCTTTCAGTCACTTTTTATTGCACATCAGACTGAAGCCATGAACAAAATCTCCTAACAACACACTTCCTTTGGGACACCTGCCCAACTGTGGAAGACCCACCACCCCACTTCTACCCCTGTTTTCCCTGCCTTCCTCTGAAGGAGGGAGCTGGGCCCTCTTCCTGGAGTCATCTTGACCTCCCTGCCCTGAGTCCAAAACGAGAATCCTGCAAACGTTCCCACTGCTGCTGTTGCTGCTGCTTCTGGAGCCTCCAGACTCTGCCTAGGAAAAGTCTGTGAGTGGATCCTGAGCTCAAAACAGCACAAGGTCCCCCTTTGGCCCAGCAGCAGCAGCAGCAGCGGCAACTTGCCAGAGAAATGTGCTAGAGAGAGATCAACAACAGACCCCTCCAGGAGGGATCCATGGGTCCCTGCCAACTCTACAGTTCTCTGAGTCTGTGGTTCCACAACTCACCTTCCTCCTGCCCGCCGTGGCCGCTGGGCTCAGCCTTCTCCCTCTCCCAGAGCTGCCTGTCTCGCTGCCCACTGCCCTGATGGTGAATCTCAGGGTCGACACACTTCAAGCCGCAGTCTTTAAAGCAGCACTTCAGCCCACGGCTGCAACTTCGGTCGTCCTTGCACTCGCTGTCACACGGGCGAAACGTTGGCAAAAGGCCGCTCTTGGGGCAAAGGCCCCTTTTTTCTGGAGAGGAGGGGAAGAGTTAAGCGGGGGGGGGGGGAAGCCATCATGAGCTCACGCAGAATGGAGAGTCTGTTGCCATGAGGACTTAAGGACACAAGAAGTTGCATTGGAGGAAATTACTGCTCAAAATCACGATCAATGATTCACCTATATGGATTGACAAAGGAAGATTAAATCCACTTGATTAGCTGGGGAAATGGATAAAGAGAAGTCTAACCAGGAATTGAACATGAACAGTCAATGGAAATAGAGAATGGGTGGAAAAGTAATAGAAATTAGCAAGTATTTTATTGTGAGCAGCAAAGGAGGGAGGGAAAATAAACGTTTTGAAGGGGGGGGTTTAAAAGTCAACTTTCAAGTCAAGTACTCTATTACAGTTATAGACCAGCATAAGAAAAACATCTAAATAAATAGCATAACGGTATCAATCTAAGCGAATAATTAGTGAATAAATAGGAGCAAGAACCAAACGTAGATTTAAACATATACATAGAATACTTAATTAAGTCACGAAGAGTCGGACACGACTGAACGACTGAACAACAACAATAAGTGAGTAAAAAATTAAGTCAACTTTTAAATTTGTGTTAAATATTGAATTAATTTGTTGTTAATCTGTTAAAAATTTGGAAGATCAGTGAAAATTAATTGGCAAAAAGAAGAGCCCCAAGAGGAGGCTGCAGGATCAGGCCAGTGGCCCATTTAGCCCATCCGTCCTGGCTAAGCCAAGGAAGAGGAGGACTGCCAAGGGACTCTTGGCTTATGCCACGTCTGTGATGCACGGCCCTCCCTGCTCTCAGCTCTGCTGATAAGGCAGGGTCATCCTGACACACCCTTAGCACCTTTGGCACCAAACCACCTACTGTGGCCACATCATGGCTGGCTGGCTGCCCAGTGGGCTTTTCCTTGCCAAGGACAGCAAAGGTTGGGGGCTTGGGACAGGTGGGCAGGACTGAGGTGCTCTTGGGTTCAGAGTCAGGGCTGGGAGCGGGTGCTGGAGGTGTGGGGTGGGGTGCTGGGGCCTCAGGCGCTTGTCACGGCCGGTACCTGGCTGAGCCTTGGTGCATCTCCTGAGACCACCCCTCAGGCAGCACTTCTCATCCGAGGTGCACTGGGAGTCATCAGAACAGGGGCTGGAGGAGGCGGCGGCGGCAGCAGCATGGTCTTCCGAGCGGGGACAGTAGCCACGATGCACTGCAAGGGAAAAGGGCAGTCAGTGGGTCTCTTGCGCCACAGGAGAGCATTCTTCTGGGAGCTGCAGGGTTTGTTGCTGCTGGAGGTGTCCCAGCGGCAGGTGCCATAAATGGAGGCTGGAGCATTGCAAGTTATTTGTTTATTTCATCAAATGTAAGTGCCACCGAAAGAATAAAATAAAACACTAAGAAGACTCAGAAACAACCATGGAAGGCTTTTGAAAAGTTAAAATAGGGCTGCCAAACAGCGTCTGGGCGGATTTTCGCTGAATCGACAAAATTAAGATTAATATTCCCACAGATGCAGAATGAGAATTTTGTGGCACCTGCAGTAGTGCCCATTCCACTGATTGAAGCGGTTGAGTGGGAACATGTGAGGTGAGCTGATCTCATGGGTAAACTGGTCCCAATTTAAGAGTTTTATATACAGGTGAAACTTGAAAAATTAGAATATCGTGGAAAGGTTCATTTCTTTCAGCAATTCAACTTAAAAGGTGAAACTAATATGTGAGATAGACTCATGACATGCAAAGCGAGATATGTCAAGCCTTTATTTGTTATAATTGTGATGATTATGGCGTACAGCTGATGAGAACCCCAAATTAACAATTTCAACTTTGGGGTATTCATCAGCTGTACACCATAATCATCACAATTATAACAAATAAAGGCTTGACATATCTCGCTTTGCATGTCATGAGTCTATCTCATATATTCAACTCCAGTAGCTAATGAAAACAATTGCTTACATAAATGGACTTTTCCACGATATTCTAATTTTTCGAGTTTCACCTGTACTTGGCCCAATAGCAGATGAGCAACCAGGGCAGATCTCTGAGCACAGGAGTCCCATGCTGACGAGGCCACACTCCTGTCAGTGCAAAGTGCTTTCCCTCCTCATCCACTCAGGCTACTGTAAGGCCACTTACCAGTGGCAGAGGAGATCAGGAAGGGGTTTTTCCTAGGGTGAGGCTCGGCCATTGCACTCTGGCCATGCTGTCCCCCTGTAACTCCTCCAGATGCAGGAAATGCGACTCCAGAATTCATGGTTGTGCACAGAGGGCTGCGGAGGCAGAGTCCTTTCTCAAGGGCACTCTGGCAAACAGTAGGGAAATTCACAGGGCTCCCCCAGGATCTTGGAGGTCTTTAAGCAGAGGCTTGACAGCCATCTGTCAAGAATGCTTTGATGGTGTTTCCTGCTTGGCAGGGGGTTGGACTGGATGGCCCTGGTGGTCTCTTCCAACTCTAGGATTCTATGATTCTATGATTCTTGTGGATTGCTCCATCCCAGCCAGGGAATTTGCTGCTGGTTTTTAGAAGAACTGTGTCCCTTTCCACCACGCATGGCACTGGCACATGGGGAGCAGGGGCAGCATACATACCTCCTTCAGGAAGGACACACTTCAAAATATTCCCCACACGGCAGCACATCTGGTCTCCTGGGCAGGGCCTCCCCTCGCTGCAGTAGGCAGCTCTCAGGTGGTGGTGGGTGGTAGCAGCGGGGCACTTGCCGGGCGTCAGGGACCCTGGACAGGAAAGGAGACGAGAGGGCACCATTCACCACTTGCCAAAGCACAAAGGCAGTGGTGCCCACCCACCTGGGTGGCTTTAAAAGAAGACGAGACTCTTCGACGGAGGAGAGGGCTGCCAATGGATACTAGACTCCACGGCTGGAGGCAGCGCTGCGTCTAATACCAGCTGCTGGAAACTGCGGGAAGGTGGAGAGTTTCTCTTACGCTCAGATTCTACTTATGGGCCTCCCATAATGGCACCTGGTTGGCCACCGTGAGAAAAGGATTCTGCACTGAGTTTCACCTGAACGTGGACTGATGCCCACCTGTGGGGTCTTTAGTCCACAGCTTGAGAAACGCTGATGTCCCAAAAGTTTGCCATAGTCGAAACAAAAGCCATAAGAAATAAAAATTCCTTCCAGTAGCACCTTAGAGACCAACTAAGTTTGTTCTTGGTATGAGCTTTCGTGTGCATGCACACTTCTTCAGATACCGCGCACATGAAAGCTCATACCAAGAACAAACTTAGTTGGTCTCTAAGGTGCTACTGGAAGGATTTTTTTTAAAATTATTTTGTTTTGACTATGGCAGACCAACACGGCTACCTACCTGTAACTAGTCCCAAAAGCTTGTAAGACTCCTGCTGAACTTTGCAAATAGTTTCTCACCATTTGTTGAGAGTGCAGGAGTCTGCAAGGTCTCCTCATCCATGTGAATTTCTCCTGCCTGGTGATGATTCGCACCTAGAAGGAGGAAATAGAAATAATTGATTAGGTGCTCAGCAGAGCCTGTGGGCTTTTCACCACCAGCAACTCAGCATGGAATTTACCCTCCTTACAGCTATAACAACAACAACAACAACCACAACCACAACCACAACAATTTATTTATACCCCACCCATCTGGCTGGGTTTCCCCAGCCACTCTTGGCAGCTCCCAACAGAATATTAAAAACACGATAGAACATCAAACATTAAAAAATTCCCTAAACACTGTCATTGAGCCACCCTCCAAAACCCCAAAATCTCCTTCCTGGCCAGTCAACACCAGTTCAGACTCTGTGATGAGTGTACATGTGGACAGTCGTCGCTTCTGTGCCTCAATGCACATCACTTTAAACTTGCTGAAACTCAACAGCGTTTGTTGGAAGATTCAGGGTGGATAAATCAAAGTACTTCTCCAGGCAGAGCATAGCTGATCCCACAGGAGGATCAAATTGAGAAACAAAGGCACAGAACTTATGAATTCATTAAAAAAAAAAAATCCCCTCTTCTCTCTTCCCATCAGCTTCTGCTGTTCTCAGAGTGATGGTCTGGGAGAGGCTCCTAGGGCTGGAGGGTGGGGGCAAGGCAGCTGGAAAATGCCATTGCCCAATGAGCAGCACAAAGTCTCTCCTCCCCCGCCCCCAGTTCTTCCTCTGGAAACAGCTCCCTTATGAAGACTCCCAGGGCTGGAAGGTGGGGCTTCTGAATCCTAGTTGCTGGAAGCCACAGGAGAGGAGAGGGTCACTCTTGTGATCAGATCCTGCTTGTGGGCTTCTCCATTGGGGCATCTGGTTGCCCATTGTGAGAACAGGATGCTGGACTAGATGGGCCCCCATGGGCCTGATCCAGCAGGGTACTCATTCTTATGCCATTTGAATGCCCGTTTCCTGGGCAGTCACTGCCACTTTAGACCCCGTGTAAAGTTAGAATTTTTGCCCCCAATATGCATCATTTTACACTTGCTTACGCTGAACTGCATTATTGTTTTAGCCAGTCTGAACATTTCTCTCTCAGCAGCAAATTTGGCTACTTCACTGCTCACTGCAAACTCAGAACCATTTATGAGCAAGTTTAAAAGGAAAAATCTCAAAGTTGCTCCTCGAGGGACCATCTGGAGAACTCCCCATTCATTCCCACTCGCTGCTTCTCGCCACGTAGCCAAGTTCTGATTCATCTTACTACATGACCGCTAAATCTATCCCCGAGTCTCTCTCTTTGAAAGCCATAAAGGTTGCTGCTTAGATCAAGAGCAATGAACAATGGCCATCACCTCAAAGGCTGGGGGCCATCACTGCCTCCTGAGGGAAGGAGTTCCACAGTTTAACTGTGTGTTTCATGAAGAAGGGTTTCCTTTCATGTGTCCTGAATCTTCCAACTTTCAGCTTCAGGATGTCTGTGAGTTCTCCTGGGTCAGGAGAGAGGGAGAAAACCTTTCTCCTTTCCCGCTGCCTGTCATATCAAACCCATAAGCCCCTCAGATCCTCCTTCTGACTGCGTTCTCCTTGGCAAATCAGCGCTGGGGTTTCTAGCAATTGCTTTTCAGAAGCATTGCCAGTATCTTATTGGGAGCTATGGAAGGATATTGTGCAAATATCCTCTTTCTGCACTCTTTCTTTGAGCAAGAATGATTCCATTTCTGGCTACCTGGAATGCGAAGGTGGGGAAGGTGAATTCCTGCAAGCACCAACCTTGTCCGCCCCCCCCCCCGAACAGCAGAAGCAGCACTCACCTTGTGCCCTGTGCTTCATCATTTTGGCAGAACTGGGCTCCACTCGGAGGGCAAAGAGCCCCAGGAGGAGGAGAACGGCAAGGTGGGCCCTCATGGCTGTAGCTGGAGCTGGCAGTTCCTGTGCCAGGGTGGGCGAGGCTGGAATATAAACCCCACAGGGTGGGCCTGATCATACTGCTTGTGACACACACACCTCTTGGTCAGCTGGTGACAATTCCCAGAATCCTGTGTGCGGGTCACTCTGCCAGGCTGTGTCAACAGCCTTATCTAGTGGCCCAACAAATCTGCTTGAGGCATGTCAGTGTGACTCTTGCAGGAAGGCACAAACTGCCTGCTTGGGTCTTGCACCATGCCATCCTTAGCAGCCAGCCATCCTTGAGAAGCATTTTTTCAGCCACCTCCTGGAGGTGTCTCAGTCTCAGATGGGCCGACAGCAGCACATCCCAAGCTGGACCTTTCCTTGGGCCACACATGGACATTTGTGGCGCTGTGGGTTAAACCACAGAGTCTAGGGCTTGCTGATCAGAAGGTCGGCAGTTCGAATCCCTACCACGGGGTGAGCTCCCGTTGCTCGGTCCCAGCTCCTGCCCACCTAGCAGTTCGAAAGCACGTCAAAGTGCAAGTAGATAAATAGGTACCGCTCCAGCGGGAAGGTAAACGGCGTTTCCGTGCGCTGTTCTGGTTCGCCAGAAGCGGCTTTGTCATGCTGGCCACATGACCCGGAAGCTGTCTGCGGACAAACGCCGGCTCCCTCGGCCTATAGAGCGAGATGAGCGCCGCAACCCCAGAGTCGGACACGACTGGACCTGGTGGTCAGGGGTCTCTTTACCTTTCTTTATGCATCCTCCAAGCCCCCACCAGGATCCTGAGATGTGTTGGAGCAGTTGGACCCAAAGACATTGCACAATCAGAGTTTCTGCTCCTCTGTTTCCCCTCGCAGAAGTTACTTTATACAGTAAGGAACATTTCCATGATAAGATTCTGGCCTCATTTATTCAGAAGGGAAGAAGAGTTCAGAACGCACTCAAACCAGCCTCACAATCAGACTACTGCATGAATCAAGACAGTCAAGTTTCACGCAGGCAAAATGAGGGCTGGGTTACCCCCGCACCAATCCAGTTTTGTCTTATATATACTGGGCTATTTTCAAAATAGCTGGTGTAGCAGCAGCGCTTAATCCTACCTCTGACCCCAGCTAATTTTACATTTCCAGGTTTTGCTGTGCAAAAGTTGGTGTCTCATAATTGTTCATTATTGCATTTAAAACAAAACACAACCACACAGGATATTAAATACTGAATTTTATTTGTTCCCTTTAGTTTCAGCATAACAATACCAACAGTCAAAATAAGAGTGTTATGTTCCAGGTGAAATGTTTACTTCTTTTCATGCAGTCTATGGGTTCCACTGGCTCTTTATGACAGAGGGCTTCTTGGACATCACACCTGTAAAAGATAATGCACACAAGTGACAGGTGAATAGGAAATTGTTAGTGAATGATTGCCTCAGACACATTAAGGCCGGGATTTCTGGGCCAATGCCTCCTTAGTTCCATAATCTCATCCCCAATTTTTGCAGAACTGGAAGGGACACAAAGACTCATCTATCCCAACCCCTTGCAACGCCTGTGATCCAAGAGCTTAGCCCTCTTTCCATTATGGCATTTAATTTTTTTTTAAATGGGCAAAACATTCTTTTCAATGCTGCTTCACTTTACTGTAAACTTTTTCTTAACACGGAGCTCATAACTGTGTAAGTAGAAAACAGCTTGAAAATTATGACCTCCTATTTTGTCCTGGTTACACATATTTGGAAATGGCTCTACAAGACCGCAGCATCTTCTGATTCATCAAATGCATTGGTTTTTTTTAGTGTGCGGGTAATCAGAAAAGGACAGTATTGTCAGTTGGCTGGGCAGATTGTGCTAAATATTGTCTTACCACAATTCACCATGGGAAGAACTCGGACTGCTGACCTCAGGTTCAAGACTGATGCAAGAGCCCACACGTGAAGCTGCTGCTTCAGGACCATGGATAGCTCCAAGCGAGCCACTTGCTCCCAAAAATGATGAGCGCAGATTGAGGTTTTGGAAACCTCTAACTCCTGACCGCCTTTCTAGGCTCCAACCCCTTGCAGAGACTTCTCTTGTCTAGATTCATACAGGGCCAATACTGCAGGAAAGGCAGCTCACTGGGTTTAAGCAGCTTGGAAGTTTCCTAGACCTTCTCATGTATAAAAAAGGATATTGACAAGCTGCATGGGGTACAGAGGAGGGCAGCCAAGACAATCAAGGGTCTGGAAACCAAGCCTTAGGAGGAACAGTTGAGGGAATTGGGAATGTTTAGCCAGGAGAAGAGGAGACTGAGAAGTGATAGGATATTTTCAAATATCTGAAGTATTGTCACATGGATGAGGGAGCAAGCTTGTTTTCTGCAGCTCCAGAGGGGAGGACCCAAACCAATGGATCTGAATGACAAGAAAGGAGATTCTGACTCAAAATTAGGAAGAACCTTTTGATGGCAAGAGCTGCTTGATGATGGAAAAGACCACCTTCGAAGGTGGTGGACTCTCCTTCAATGATGCATTTCAAACAGAGGTTAAATAGCCATTTGTTGGGGATTTTGTTGCCATGATGCCAGCCCTGCAGGGGGTTGGACTAGATGACCCTCCAGGGACCCCCTTCCATTTCTGCACTTCTATGATTCTATGAATTCTGGCTTCCATAATCTCTTTGGGGCTTTGAAACTCATCACTGTTAATAGCATTTTTGCCTAGAGCAGCTGGAATTGTGGGTGTTGAGCAAAGGCTCCTGTTGCAATGGGATAAAGCCGTGTGACTTCCTGGGGGGGGGTCTGACTGCCCTTACCTGGCTCCACACACTTCCAAGAACAGCCACTCAGGCAGCACTTCATGGTCCCACTGCAGCTGCTGTCACTCTTGCATTCACGGGTGACCATTGTCTTCCTACAGATGTGTGCCGACTGCCTGCAGTGGCCTGGTTTTGCTGCACAAAAAGAAAGAGACACAAGAATGGAAAGGCTTGAGTCCCCTGGTCAAAAGCTCTGGGCTCCGTATGTCTCCACTGTGCCTCGGATGCTGGGATGGGAGCCTCTGGCACGCGATAAGCAGAAATTACCCTCCCCAGGATTCTCCCCCAATGCCTTTCTCAGCACAGCTGATTGGGCTGGGGATGCTGGGAAGAGTTGGATATACTCATATTCAGGTTATTTGTGAACAGCTATGTATTTCAAAGAAAATCTCCTAAGCAGTTTACAACATCCTAAAAAATATTATAGACAGAAGTCCAACACAACAAGTACAATTTTTTATATAAAAAAAACCCAACGCATTTTAGAGCAGCATAGATAACAGGCAAGAGATCGTTAATCATCAACATGAACTGAAACAACCAGCATGCGGGGAGTATAATGACTCTTAGGAGATCAAAAATTGGGACATACAGGGAAGAAAAAGAACCCCCCCCCCCGCCGCCAGTTAAATGCCTTTATAGGTGGAAGAAGCACTCTCACTTCTGGTTTTTCTGCATTTTTGAAGAGCAGAGCACTTCTCAAAACCCGATTTCTGAAAAACTGGACCTACAAATAATTTGTTCCCAGGATTATCTGGTGTAGGTAGACCTTGTTGGTCTATCGCTTAATGGTTTTCTGCAAGTGAATGGTTTTATATTTCACTGATCTTTAGATGAAGAATGCATGAGGTTTCACTATTCACTGGGGGGGGGGCAGGTGAAGGTCCTTCAGCAAGATTGTGCCTTTCTATCACCCCCCCCCCCCCGGCCTGGGAGACGTGAGCTACCTGAGCAACCAGCTCTGGCCCCTCATTGGTCAGAAAGGGTTGCAGTCCATAATGTCTAGCAGGTGCCATGTTGTCAAAGGCTCTCCTCTCCTCTCCTCCTCCTTACCTGCCGACTTCGGGGTCTCTGTTGGCTTCTCTGTTTTCCTCAGAAGAGGCGTAATAGTTGGAGCCCCTGGGGAAAAGCACCGTGGAAAAAAAAACATGGACATCTTAACACTTGATATTTCATTGGTTCTTGGAATTTGGGCAATTTTCTGGGTGTGCAAGGAGGGCAACCAAAATGGTCAAAGGCCTGGAAACGATGCCTTGTGAGGAACGGCTTAGGGAGCTGGGTATGTTTAGCCTGGAGAAGAGAAGGTTAAGGGGTGATATGATACCCATGTTCAAATATATAAAAGGATGTCATCTAGAGGAGGGAGAAAGGTTGTTTTCTGCTGCTCCAGAGAAGCGGACACGGGGCAATGGATTGAAACTACAAGAAAGAAGATTCCACCTAAACATTAGGAAGAACTTCCTGACAGTAAGAGCTGTTCGGCAGTGGAATTTGCTGCCAAGGAGTGTGGCGGAGTCTCCTTCTTTGGAGGTCTTTAAGCGGAGGCTTGACAGCCATCTGTCAGGAATGCTTTGATGGTGTTTCCTGCTTGGCAGGGGGTTGGACTGGATGGCCCTTGGGGTCTCTTCCAACTCGATGATTCTATGATTCTCTCTAAAGAGTCTCCAATGGCAGAGTTTCTGACAGAAGAGGGAAGGGTTTCAGTGGGAAGTGATAAAAGCCAGCATGGTGTAATGAAGAAGAAGAAGAAGAAGAAGAAGAAGAAGAAGAAGAAGAAGAAGAAGAAGAAGAAGAAGAGTTTGGATTTGATATCCCGCTTTTCACTACCCGAAGGAGTCTCAAAGCGGCTAACATTCTCCTTTCCCTTCCTCCCCCACAACAAACACTCTGTGAGGTGAGTGGGGCTGAGAGACTTCAGAGAGGTGTGACTGCCCCAAGGTCACCCAGCAGCTGCATGTGGAGGAGCGGAGACGCGAACCCGGTTCACCAGATTACGAGTCTGCTGCTCTTAACCACTACACCACACTGGCTGGTCAGAGTGTCGAACTAGGACCTGGTAGAGACCAGGGTTCAAATCCCCCACTCAGCCATGAAGCTCCCTGGGTGACCGTCTCTCAGGCTAGCCCAGCTCACAAGGTTGTTGTGGGTATTCAATGAGGAAGGGGGGAAGCACGTACGTTATCTTGAGCTCCTTGGAGGAAAAGCTGGGCTATAAAGGTAAGAATAAAATGGGACCCTTGGTATCCTGGGAGCATAGGGGTCCTTTGATAAGTCCACAGCCAGAGAGAGAAGGAGCAACCCCCTCCGCTCTTCCTTCTGCTTTCTCTCTCTACCAACCTGTGGCTCCTGGCTCCGTCTGGACCTCAGCGCTGACTGTCGTCAGTTCCATAGCTGGACTATCTAAGAGAAGAGCATTATCAACGGCTTGGCATTAATGTTGCCTGGAGGCAGCAATGGGCCACAGGAGGGTGAACAAGTGGCAGCTTAATCGAGACCAGACAGAGGTGCCCCTCATAACACGGATCCAGCCTGTTTTGGATGGGGTAGGACTCCCATTCGGCAGTCCAGAATACAGCCTAGGGGTGCTCCTGGACTTAACCTATTTTTTTCTTTATTTAGAAATTACTAAATAAATAAATAGATGGATAAATAAAAAAATAAAAAAATAGAATAGGTTAAGTCCAGGAGCACCCCTAGGCTGTAATCTGGACTGCTGAAGGGGAGTCATGTTGCTGTTGTTCAGTCGTTCAGTCGTGTCCGACTCTTCGTGACCCCATGGACCAGAGCACGCCAGGCACGCCTATCCTCCACTGCCTCTCGCAGTTTGGCCAAACTCATGCCAGTTGCTTCGAGAACACTGTCCAACCATCTCATCCTCTGTCGTCCCCTTCTCCTTGTGCCCTCCATCTTTCTCAACATCAGGGTCTTTTCCAGGGAGTCATCTCTTCTCATGAGGTGGCCAAAGTACTGGAGCCTCAACTTCAGGATCTGCCCTTCCAGTGAGCACTCAGGGCTGATTTCTTTAAGGATGGATAAGTTTGATCTTTTTGCAGCCCATGGGACTCTCAAGAGTCTCCTCCAGCACCAGAATTCAAAAGCATCCATTCTTCGGCGATCAGTCTTCTTTATGGTCCAGCTCTCACTTCCACACACTACTACTGAGTCATATCCCATCCAAAACAGTCTGGATCCATGTTATTTGATTTCCTGTACTACCCTTCACCTGTGGTTCACAGGGTGGTTCACAATATAAAAAGAAAACAAAAATACATACCATAATAGCAAATGAAAACAAGAGCCCCTTCACACACTGTTTAAAAGGCCATAGGTTGTTTAATCAGCCAAAGTTCTTCTTCTAGAGAAACCCCTGGCATTTAAGGAAAAGTAGTAGAGGGGCCCCCCACCCACCCCCAAATGGGCAAAGGAACCTCCAATCTCCAGCCCTGAGTCCAGGATGTGCCCAGCTCACGTGCCAACTCAACCTCCCCCCCCCAGGATCCCCTCCCCTCCCCGCCTTTCCTCCGCCTCCCCTGGGCTTGCCTCACCTGTGACAGCCACGCAGACCCAGCCGCAGCTCCGCCAGCAGCACTTCTCGCTGGGCCCGGAGCAATCGTTGTCTCTGACGCAAAAGGTCAATGTGGAGCACTCCGGCTCCTGGCTCTCTGGTGCTTGGAAGGGGCAGGTCCCAGGGCGCACTAAGGGGGGGGGGAATCAAAGGGGAGGAGAGAGAAACTGGGACCAGAGGGGGTGGCTGCAGGGGGTGGGTGCCCCAGGACTTTTACACTGGGCTGTGGCTCTCTTGCTCCGTCCCCCTACTTTTCTTGGCCTGAAAGGTGGATTCACTTCCGAAACGTGGCCTAAATTTGAATCTATATGTATAAATTAACATATGCAAGTTTTATGCAAATTTGGGCCATAGGACTGCAAACCGAATCGCTCAACTGTGCCCCCAACTGTCCTTGCTCCCACCCAAAACACAATGACCGGAGGCTCTTACTTGTAGGTGAGAGTAGTAGAATTGTATAGCTGGGAGGGAACCTGGGGGGTCATCTAGTCCAACCCTCTGCAAGGCAGGAATCACAGTTAAAGAGTCCCTGACAGGTGACCATCCAACCTATGTTTCAAAACCTCCAGGGAAGGAGATTCCAACGACCCTCCAAGGGAGTCAGTTCCATTGTCAAACAGATTTTACCCTCAGGGGGTTCCTCCTAATATTTAGGCAGAATCTCATTTCTTGCAATTTGGAGCCATTGGTTCAGATCCTAGCCTCAGGAGCAGGGGAAAACGAGCTTGTCCCATCTTACATGTGACAGCCCTTCAGATATTTGAAGGCAGGGTTGCCATTCGTCCATCAGAAATAGGGTCCTGGCGGAATTTCTGAACATTGCTAAAAATGTCCTCCAGATTTTCACTTATTGAAATATGGCCGCCCTTTTTGAAGATGGCTCCCAAATCTCCTCTCACTCTCCTCTTCTTGAAGCTAAACTCCCTCAACTGTTCCACACAAGGCTTGGTTTCCAGGCCCTTCATCATCTTGGTCTCCCTCCTCTGCACATGTAAGGAAAATATCTTTTTTAATGCAGAGTAACAGTATAGACTCAGCGGGTGTAACCCTTGGTGACAATGCCACCCACAGTAATGGCATATGAATCTGAATGCAGGACTTTATGGAAGCAACCTTTCTGAGTCAAGAGTCAGGAGAGGAACAAAATATTAAGGTAAAGGTAAAGGGACCCCTGACCGTTAGGTCCATTCGCGGACGACTCTGGGGTTGCGGCACTCATCTCGTTTTACTGGCCGAGGGAGCCGGCGTTTGTCCGGGTCATGTGGCCAGCATGACTATGCCGCTTCTGGCAAACCAGAGCAGCGCATGGGAATGCCATTTATAGTATTAAAACAATAAAAATTATTATAAAAAAGGAAGCGCCGTTTATAGACTAGAGCAGCTCCCAGGGTTAAATGTGGCAGAATTGGTTTAAGCTTTGAGGTGGACGCAGCCCTGTGGATGACCCAGTCTCTTTCTGCTCAGCTCCTCATTTACTTCCGTCTCCAAACTTGGTGGCCTCCCAGTGTGTGTTTGTGTGCAGGCTCAGCTGTGGCCACCAAGAGCTCTCTCAGCCAGGCCCCGGAACTGGAAGGGAGGGGAACAGACAGGGTGGGTTTGCATGGCCCCCAAAGCCTGGGGCGAAGCAGGGCAGCCTTACCTTCTTCCGCCTCCTTGCAGACGTTGCTGCAGCTGATGGAGCAGCATTTCTTGGTGCCCTCGCAGTCAAAGTCATGGCTGCAGTTCTTCAGGGATGGCTCTGGGCAAGGCCCCATGGAGCCCCTGAGCTGCAAAGGACACGCTCCAGGCTTCACTGCAACACACAAAGGACCTCTGAGGCACAAGGGCAATGGAGGTGGGGATCCCACCAGAGCAGGCTGGAGAGGGGTCAGGGGACGAATGAAGCAGGAAAGCTTTCCAGGGTCCATCTGGCAGGGCAGTGCAATTTCCAGAGAGAAGGAGTTGGGAGATGGTGACCAGGAGATCACCTAGGAAGCTGCCATTGGATCATCTTGCTCAGTAATGTCAGGGCCATCTTCACCCGGGGGTGCACGGGGTGCGGGGCACCCAGGCGCCGAATTCTGGGGGGCGCCAGGCACCTGCCGCTGAAGCTGCCTAAGCTCTTAACTATCTACCTGTTATGAAATAATAGTTTTGATCAAGCTAGAAAAACAAAATACATATATACCTAGGTATTACCGAAATGTATACCTACTGTTTCACTAAAGGACTTTCGAATTTGTGCGCTCATTTACCAAAGATGCGCCGCACCAGCAGCAGCGCTTATCATTCACAATGACGGCACTTGTCATTCTCTCTCTTTTTTTCTATTTTTTTTATTAAGTTTTCTCATAATTATAGTTTAAACAATAATATACAACATTTATAACTTATATATGTATATACAAATTTGTATAAATAAAAATACACTTAAACCTGTGTCATATTCTCAATGGCGGCGTGCATGAGAAATCAACTTCTGTTTCAGTGTATCTGAAGAAGTGTGCATGCACACGAAAGCTCATACCAAGAACAAACTTAGTTGGTCTCTAAGGTGCTACTGGAAGGAGTTTTTTTATTTTGTATCAAAATATTATGTTACGTATTGTATTGAGCTGCTATGCAGCAGCGGGGTGAGTCAGCGGCACCTTTGACACGATTGATGTTTCTCCTAAGTAGGTGCCTAAACAATACTCATAAGTTTAAGTGTGGTGGTGATGTATATTTAAAATAATTTTACGGGGATGTATATTTAAGTATAAGTGTATTGTAAATAAATGAGCAAATAAAAAAGTTTGTTTCTTTTCCCTCCCTTTTTTCATAAACAAGAGATAAGGCATAAGCGTGGTGTCTGACATAAGCAAAATAAAAGTTAATTTGGAGGCTAAGCTAAATTTGGGGGCGCTGGGCAGATCTTTGCACCCCGGCAACGCATATGCTAAAGACGGCCCTGAGTAATGTCCACACTGACCGGCAACAACTCTCTGGGGTTAAGGCAGGGAGTCTCTCCCAGACGTACCTGAAGATCCTGGTGAGGATTGAAACTAGTCAACCTCCTTGCAATGCAGGAAAAACAACTAGAGAATTCTGTGGATAGTTTTTGGGCAATGACTGCTTGGGGTTTGCATGCCACACTAAGCTACGGTTAATGTTAACCATGGTTTGTAAACCAACTACAAGCCTTTAGCCATAGTTAATAAACCTCAAGTAAGCTCAGCTGGGTTCACACAGAGCAGCAAGCCACAGCTTACTGAACCATAGCTTAGCAAACCATGGTTTCATGTGACGTGTGAACCAGGCTACTGTGGAAGATCCTGAACTAATGGACCAATGGTCTGACATTGGATAAGGCAACGTCCCATGTTTCTATGTAAAATACTATTAAGAAGAACATCTGCTGGATGAGGCCAATGGCCCACCAAGTCCAGCATCCTGTTCTCACAGTGGCTAATCAGACGCCCCAATGGAAATCTCACAAATCTCCAACGAGCTGTAAGAATTGCAGAAAGGGTAATTGATGTTAGCTTGCCTTCAATAGAGACAATTTATGCTACCCGAGTTAGGAAGAGAGCAGAGAGAATTGTAGCAGATCCTTTACATCCCGGTCATCATCTGCTTGATTTACTTCCATCTGGACGTCGCTACAGGACTTCATATACAAAATCGGCCAGGCACAAGAATAGTTTTTTCCCTTGTGCCATTAAATTGTTAAATTCATAGTTGTATAGCTTAAGGGGAGGTAAAATACGGGTGGGGTTTCTTTGCTTCTGTCATCCTGACAGCCTCCTCCTCCTCCTCTGTGAATTCATCTGATCTTCTTTCAAAGCCTACTAAAAACCACATTAGTGCACCATAGCTGCCTCTGTTCTCGTGTGTCCTCTGAAGGCCATGCTCCTCATGCGCATGATGCAGAATGAAGCATGTTCCTGCAGCAGCATCCCTAATACCTGACCCTTAACCCCCTCCAAGAGGCAACTTACCCAGGACAGGCACCAAACAGACCCGGGCACAGCCATTCCAGCAACACTTCCTTGCTCCGGGGCACTCGCTGTCAGTCCTACACCCCGTCCAGCACCACTGTGGGGCATTCAGGGGGACGACAGGACAGGCTCCAGGCCGCTCTGCCTCTGACAGGAGAGGGAAGCAGAGGGGGAGAGTTTAGGAATTCCGTTTGTTTCCACTATTAAAACTTGTTCATTGGTTACCCCATAGATGCCCACTTTGCCTTTCTCTGTGTTTGATCGCTTTTAATAATAATAATAATAATAATAATAATAATAATAATAATAATAATAAATTTATTTATATCCCACCCTCCCCGGCCAAAGCCGGGCTCAGTGCAGTTAACAACAAGTAAAACTAGTACACTGTGCATAATATCACACAGTCAATTAATTGAAATACATTCTAAAATCAATTCAGAATCAAATTAATGGCCACCATTGGGCTAGAGTTCTGTGAGGATTAGAAGAAGGAGAGTTGGGGTCTGACTGTGCCTTGGCCAAAGTCTTGCAGGCCTTGCAGAAAGACGTCAAGTCCCGCAGGGCCCTAGTCTCTTGTGACAGAGCGTTCCATCAGATCGGGGCCACAGCAGAAAAGGCCCTGGCTCTGGTCGTGGCCAGTCTGACCTCCCTGGGGCCCAGGATTTTCAGGGTGTTGTTATTGGCAGACGGTAGGGTCCTCCGCGGGGCATACCAGGAGAGGGGGTCCCGTAGGTACGAGGGTCCTAGGTTGCATAGGGCTTTAAAAGTCAAAACCAGCACCTTAAACCTGATCCTATACTTCACCGGGAGCCAGTGCAGCTGGTATAGCACCGGGTGAATGTGATCCCGCAGTGAGGACCCCATAAGGAGTCTCGCCGCAGCATTCTGCACCCGCTGGTGTTTCTGGGTCAGTCTCAAGGGCAGCCCCACGTAGAGCGAATTACAGTAATCAAGCCTGGAGGTGACTGTCGCAAGGATCACTGTGGCCAGATCAGGGTGACAGAGGTAAGGGACCAGCTGCTTAGCATGGCGAAGGTGGTAATATGCCGCCTTTGCTGCAGCTGCAACCTGCGCCTCCACGGAGAGGGAGGCATTGAAGGTTACACCCAAACTCCTGACAGAAGGCGCTGGCACTAATTGCACCCCTGCAAGGGATGGGAGTTTGCTCCCCAACACCAGAACCGGCACTGGTAGCAGTGCTGCACAATACCCATTCCGTATTTGTAAGACATTGATGTTCCAGCATGGTAGCATCTGCACTTTGGAACTCCCTGCTTCTTGATATATACCAAGCGGGCGCTTTTACCTGTGCCTGCTGCAAGCATTCTTGTTTAGACAAGCCTGCACAGACGCATTGGGGGCTGGAGCACATTTAATCTGTACTGAGTTTATTGCTGAACTTATTTTTTGAATGTTTTCAAGAGTGGCTTTCAATGACTATTTTATTGTTTCATTCTCTTTGAGAACCGCTTTGAGGGTTGTTGCTGGGTTTCTTCAACCATGAAGCAGTGCATAGATTTCAAGATCCAACTGGCACAAAATACTCCGGCATCCCCCTCCTCCCCCCCTCCAAGGGCTCAGAAAGAGGGAGGGACCTTGTTGTCATAGCTACATGACTGGGTGAGGATTGGCTGAGCAGTGCAGAGCTGACCGAGGAGGAGGAGGAGGAGGAGGAGGAGGAGGAGGAGGAGGAGGAAGAGGGAGACTGGCAGAGATGCCCAAGGGCTCCTCCACACTTCACTGGAGCCTCACCGGGAGAGCATGGCGATTCTGGAGGGAAATCGTTGTTCCTGGGGAAAACCACTCTTTAGTGCTCAACAGGAGCAAACAGGAATTCAGGTTTTCTCCTGGTGGCCATGCTTCCTAGGCAAGGCACAAGTGAATTGCGAATGAGCCCCTATGGAGGAAGTCTAAGGGGTGTGGGGAACAGGAAAGGGTGAGTGGCTCTGAGATTTTGAGGATTTTTTGTGTTGTTTTTTTAAAAAGAAAAAGATTCTTGAGTTTTCACGGGAGGGTTGTGCCCTTGTAGCCCCAGTACACCCAGTGGAGTTGCCTCCAGAGTCACTCACCTGCAGGTGGAGGGGTCAGGATGGGGCCCTTGGCTGGCTGGCCAGGTGCGGAAAAGGTGGCTCTCACGGGTCTCGGCGCCACTGTTGCAGCTGGGGGGGGGGAATGGGGCAGAATCAAGAGCAGGAGAAGCGCTTCTCATTCCACAAGAGACCAAACAGGGACATCCAACCGGTCAATTGCAATCTACCGGTCGATCGCGGGGCCTTCCTGGTCAATCGCGTGATCCTGGTCGATCGCCCCCCCCCAAAAGCTCAACAACTTTGCTGAAGTCTGCCCAGAAGAAGCTGAACAACTGTGGGTGTCCCTCTCCCCAAAAAGCTCAACAAGCTCAACAACTTTGGTCAATCCAATGGCTAGATCACTGGGAGTGTTTTTATAGGGGGAGTAGATCACCGTCTCTTGGGAGCTGGACAGCCCTGAACTAGAACAATAGAATCACTGAAGTGTGGAGCTGGAAGGGACCCCCAAGGGTCATTCAGTCCAACCCCTGCAATGCGGAGGTTTATATTGGGTGAGTGGGTGTCACCTGACAGATTCCCGCCTTCCTGCGGAGGCTGGAGAAAGAAGTTTACCTTTCAGGGGTGCCACCAGGGCGAGACAAGGTACCTGGGTGAAGCGCTAAACACTTGAAGCCACAGTCCGTGGCGATGCAGCTCTCGCCTCCCGGGCAGCCAGAGTCATCCCGGCAGAAATCGACGCAGCTCTTTGGAGTGGTTTGGGCTGGTGCCTCTGAACACGGAGCTGGATTTTCTGGAGGGGAAGGGGGTTGTCCACAATCACAATCTTGCTCACTGCCTCCTGCAGGAGGGAGTTCCACAGTTCAACGCATGAAGAGAACCCTTTCCTTTATCTGTCTGGAACCTCCCAAAACGCAGCTTCATCGGATGCCCACAAGTTTTAGTGTCCTTCGTTTATTTTAATTTTAATTTTTTATTTTATTTATTAATTTTTAATCTGCGTATCAGGGCAGTTCACAACAATACAAAGTAACAGAATACAAAGTAAAAATACAAATAAGTGGTTAAAACAACAACAACAAAACAATAGCACCCCCACCTAAAAACACAGTGCTTTTTTTCTTAAAATATGCTTAGGGGTACTCTTATTTTGACTCAAGAAAATCACCATTTTATGGTTCAAATCGGGAAAAATACTGTAAATGGACAGAAATACAGAGATTCACAAAATGTTTGGTGTATGCATACCCCTGCGTACCCCCAGGAAAAAAGCAGTGTAAAAACACATTTGAAAGGCTGTAGAATATTAATCAGCCAAAGGCCTGCTTGAAGAGGAACGTATTTTAATTATGGATGTTGCTATTTTAATGACTTTATACTGGGTTTCTATGCTTGGAAACTGCACAATAACTAATAATAGGAGTTGGTTTAGCATTTTAAATCAAAAGGAAGAGAAGCATTAAAATGGTTTGAATAATGCACATGACAACCCTTCAAATTGCACAAGTGAATCACTGTACCAAAAAATACATTTGATTTGTCCCATGTGCCACATTTACTGTGTGATTAAAGACACACATATGCACAGATGACCTGCCTGGGACTCTTTTTCTTTCAGGTCACTCAAACCCACGTATTTAAAACTTTTCCAGTGATGTCTTTGGGTTGTTTTTTCTGCTGGTTTTACTTTGCTGTGTTTCATGTCATTGCGAACTGTCCTGGATAACAAGGACAACAGATAAACATATCCTGAGTAAACATGCCTGCTGTCTTTGTCCATGGAGTTTTCTTGGCAGGGGTACTGGAGTGGCTTGCCTGAGAAATCTCTATGTGGGACAAGAAGCTACAGTTAGAACTGGATATGGAACAACTGATTGGTTCAAAATTGGGAAAGGAGTACGACAAGGCTGTATATTGTCTCCCTGCTTATTTAACTTATATGCAGAATTCATCATGCGAAAGGCTGGGCTGGATGAATCCCAAACCGGAATTAAGATTGCCGGAAGAAATATCAACAACCTCAGATATGCTGATGACACAACCTTGATGGCAGAAAGTGAGGAGGAATTAAATAAACTTTTAATGAGGGTGAAAGAGGAGAGCGCAAAATATGGTCTGAAGCTCAACATCAAGAAAACTAAGATGATGGCCACTGGTCCCATCACCTCCTGGCAAATAGAAGGGGAAGAAATGGAGGCAGTGAGAGATTTCACTTTCTTGGGTTCCATGATCACTGCAGATGGTGACAGCAGTCACAAAATTAGAAGACGCCTGCTTCTTGGGAGAAAAGCAATGACAAACCTAGACAGCATCTTAAAAAGCAAAGACATCACCTTGCCGACAAAGGTCCATATAGTTAAAGCTATGGTTTTCCCAGTAGTAATGTACGGAAGTGAGAGCTGGACCATCAAGAAGGCTGATCGCCGAAGAATTGATGCTTTTGAATTATGGTGCTGGAGGAGACTCTTGAGAGTCCCATGGACTGCAAGAACAAACCTATCCATTCTCAAAGAAATCATCCCTGGGTGCTCACTGGAAAAACAGATCCTGAAGTTGAGGCTCCAGTACTTTGGCCACCTCATGAGAAGAGAAGACTCCCTGGAAAAGACCCTGATGTTGGGAAAGATGGAGGGCACAAGGAGAAGGGGACGACAGAGGATGAGATGGTTGGACAGTGTTCTCGAGGCTACCAACGTGAGTCTGACCAAACTGCAGGAGGCAGTGGAAGACAGGAGTGCCTGGCGTGCTCTGGTCCATGGGGTCACGAAGAGTCGGACGCGACTAAACGACTAAACAATAACAACAACAAAGTAAACATGGTGCAGAAGGCAGAGCTTGCCAGCAGAGCAACCACTCTAAAGAGAGCTTTACTGTTTTAGGTGGGTTGTCATGTCTTCTCCTGTTTAATTTCTGGCCTCACTTTGTAAAAGCCATTTCAGTGCAGAAGGCACGAGAACCAACTTTTAACAGATGGTTCAGAAACTGGCTCAGAGACGCCAAATCTTCTTTTTCTGCAAGAAGCAGCTATGCCTCCCATTCCAATCTGAATTGGCATTATGTGATGGGGTCTGTGTGTGTGTGTGCCAATTCTTCTGCTGTGTCACTGACGTGCCCGCCACCCCCATCTTTAACAAGTGGGGAAAGTAGCCGCTGGAGGACCAGACCTTTCGCCCTGTGGAGGCATTTAAGTCTGGACTGCTAATTCCCCAAAGAACCATAGAATCTTTGCATTGAAAGGGACACCCAGGGGTCA
Organism: Lacerta agilis; assembly: GCF_009819535.1. NCBI lineage: Eukaryota > Metazoa > Chordata > Lepidosauria > Squamata > Lacertidae > Lacerta > Lacerta agilis. The sequence continues at coordinate 94,295,280 of NC_046317.1, read as the reverse complement.
TCTAGTCCAACCCCCTCTGCAACACAGGAAGACCTGGGCACATTTCCCCCCCCCCCCAAAAAAATCCTTCCTATTTTAACCCTATGCTTAAAGACACCCCCTCTCCCATTCTCCAGGCTCCCTGGCCCACAGCCTCTCTGAGCTCAGTCCTATTCCTGGGAGACAGTTGGGAAAGGCAGAGGTTTGTGGTGTGAAGAGGCCTTAACTGGCTGCGGAGGATTTTCTCAGAGCATTGGGAACTGGCTCCTGGCCACCTTCTCTCAGATGCAGCAGCGAGTTTGGCAAACAAAACCTGCTGGTGCATTTCATTGAGCAAATAAGGTTAGCGGGAGGGTCACTGGCACAAAACTCCCTCCTCCCTCTGCTCTCTCTTGTTTTTCATCGTTGCCTTGTCATGTGTTTAGCATTGTCTGCCCTGACTGGCAGCAGCTCTCCAGGATTTCAGGCATGGATTTCTCCCAGCCCTACCTGGAGATGCTACCAGTGGGGATTGAACCTTGCGTGCAAATCAGGCACACTGCCACCGATCTGTGGCCTTGCCCTAGGGCTGCTTCATCCCAAACTTGCTTTTTGTGAGGACCAGAAATCAGGAAGGACTTCGCCTGGCCAGGACTTTTCTGCCCAGGAAAGGGTGCCCAATTTGGAGAGTCTGTGAGTTTCCCTCTTTTCTCTTCCGGTACGAAGCAGCTGGGCTTGCTTGCTTGAGCCACCTGCAACTATTTGCACTGTAAGCAGCTGACTGCTAAGGTCTGGGCGGCCTGGCTTGATCTGTGAAGTTGGGTGTCATGGTGAAGAATCAGACGGGATGGCCATGGCTGCGTTTGCAACCTTTGGCTGGATGCGCCTGAGAGTTTAGAATCACAGAATGATGGAATTGTAGAGTTTGAAGGGACCGCAAGGGTCATCTAGTCCAACCCCCTGAGGTGCAGGAAAGTGAAGCACCCGGAAACTCCCCACCCCCATGCTTTGTGCCCCAGAGATGCTCATGAGACGGCTCTGGTACCTGCAGAGGGGTTCAGGCATTCAAGGCCACAGCCAGCGAAGCAGCACTTCTGGTCCTCAGGGCAGTCTCTGTCCTCTTTGCATTGGTTCCCGCAGGGGGTGCCGTTCGGCCACACCGTCCTCCGTGGGCAAATGCCGGGCCGAACTGGGGCAAAAAGCAGCACAACAGCATTCAGTCGAAGCCTTTGTTCTCCTGCCCAAAGGTTGCTACCCAGGAGCCTTTCAGCACGACATGTATTCAGGCCCGTCTCGTCCATTTGGGCTGGGGGCGCGGCGCACCAGGGCGCTGGGCCCCCAGGGGTGCCCCCGCGAGCCCACCAGCATACCGGGCGCCCCCTCCCCAACCCGACCCCACGGGCGGGTGGGCAGGCGGGCGCTCGTGCGCCGGTGGCACAGCCCCGTCTTCGAGCGCAGCAAGCGGGGAGGGAGTAGCGCGGCCCTGCCGGCGGCCTCCCCCCCGCTCCCACGGGGCGGCGGGTGCTTGCGCCGCCAGCGCTCTGCCACGGACGGATGGGAGCACCGGAAGGATCGAGCCCACCGGCATACCGGCCGCCCCTCTCCCCAACCCGCCCCCGCCCCCAAGGACGGGCTGTTGGCCGGGCGCTCGCGCGCCGGCGGTGCAGCCGCTGTCGCCCATGCCGGTCCCGGGTGGGCTGCGAGCCGGCCACCCTCGCCTCCCGTCCCGGGAGCACAGGAAGGGCGCGCAGAGCCCCGCGCCGCTCCAGCGCCACGCCCCTCATCCCCCGCTCGCCCACCCCCCCTCCCGAGGGGCGGCAAGCGCAAGAGGGAGGCAGTGGAGAGGCGGTACGGCGGGGGCGCCGGAGGGATCACTGCGCCACGGCGGCCGATCTCCTTAAGACGGCCCTGCATGTATTGCAGCGTCTAAACTTTTGGTTAGACCCAGAATGCAGATTTCTCAGAGGCTGGGGGTGCGCATACCTCCCCCCCCCTTCTCAGAAACAACACCCCTGTCCTCTGATGCTAGTTATGCAAGTTTATTGATTCGGAGTGTTTACTTTGCTCCCCGATCTCGTGACCCCCCAGGCCTCTTCCTGCCTCTGCCCTTCGACGCTGCCATCAATCTTCTGTTCCAGTGACCTGTTTCAGTCTGTTCCCTAGACACGAACACCATGATCTAGAAGAGGCAGCGCAGAGGGCACCTGCCATATTCGCAGGCAGCGAGTGCCAGAATGTTGCTCTTGTTGCCACCTGGAAAGTTCAACCCCTCGCAAGCGGAGAAGGAACATTATGTGCCCCTTACGGAGGTCAAAGCTGTTGGAGGGATACTTAGATTGCGGGGGAAGGCGATTCTTGGACCAAACTGACTCTAAGCTGCGGAGGGCTTTATCTGCTCAAAGGGAAGCCTTTGAATTTGGCCAGGTAACAAATTGGCAGCCAGGACAGATCTCGGAAGAGGGAGGATTTCTTCACATCTGGGCGTTAAGCCATGTGCAAATAAATAACGCCTGGTATAAGCAGCGCTCTCCCCCCTAGAAAAAGAGGTGCTGGTACTCGCCATGAAGTTGTTGCAGTAAGTGCCACGCTTTTTAACAACAACAAAAAGACTACATACCCTTGAGCACCCCCTGAAAAAAGCACTGGGTATAAGCCACATCACGATGTCTGTCTGAAATCAGGGAGAGCTGCTGCCAGTCTGTGTAAGCAGTGCTAAGCTAGGAGGCCCAAGGGATAATAAGGCAGCTGCTTGTGTTCCTAGGACCAGCTCTCAATTGCCTTCATTTGCTTCATGAATCTGTCTGATCCTTTTTTAAAGGTAAAGGGAGCCCTGACCATTAGGTCCAGTCGCGGACGACTCTGGGGTTGCGGCGTTCATCTCACTTTACTGACTGAGGGAGCGGGCGTTTGTCCAGCTTCCGGGTCATGTGGCCAGCATGACTAAGCTGCTTCTGACGAACCAGAGCAGCGCACAGAAACGCCGTTTACCTTCCCGCCGGAGCGGTACCTATTTATCTACTTGCACTTTTGATATGCTTTCAAACTGCTAGGTGGGCAGGAGCTAGGACCAAGCAACGGGAGCTCACCCCATTGTGGGGATTCGAACCACCGACCTTCTGATCGGCAAGCCCTAGGCTCTGTGGTTTAACCCACAGCACCACCCACGATCCTCTTTTAAAACCATCCAAATGAGTGGCCATTGTTGCTCCAGGGGGGGAACAAATCCCATAGTTTAGCTGCATGCAGAGGGAAGGATTCCTTCCTTTAGTGACTGTTCTGAATCTCCCATTTTCTATTCTACCCTGGGTCCAGTTCTGGGCACCACAATTCAAGAAGGATATTGACAAGCTGGAAGGTGTGCAGAGGAGGGCGACCAAGATGATCAAGGCGACCAAGATGATCAAGGGTCTGGAAACCAAGTTTGAGGAGGCAGTTGGGGGTGTTTAGCCTGGAAAAGAGCAGTCTGAGTGGAGATATGAAAGCCATCTTCAAATATCTCCAGGGCTGTCCCATGGAAGAGGGAACAAGCTTGTTCTCTCCTGCTCCGGAGGGTAGGACTTGAACCCATGGATTCATGTTACAAGAAAGGAGATTCTGACTAAACACCAGGAAGAAATTCCTGACAGTACAAGTTGTTTGACAGTGGAATGCACTCCCTCGAAGGGTGGTGTCTCTCCTTGGAGGTTTTTAGGCAGAGCTTGGAAGGCCATCTGTCAGGGGTTCTTTAGCTATGATTCCTGCCTTGTAGCGGGTTGGACTTGGGAATTCCTTCTGAATCTACGGTTCTGTGATTCTGTGGTTAGGAACAGTGCTTTTTTCTGGGGGCACGTATACCCCTAAACATTTTGTGAATCTAATGGGAGAAGAAACTATTTTTTTTAAAAAAAAGTTTATTCTCTAGCACGGTGAATCGTCAGTTCGGTTGCTACCCCTGATAGTGGCTTCCTTTCATTTCCCAGTGTTTCCTGAGTCGCAGACGGAAGCGAGCGTTTAATGTGTGAAGCAGTGTGAAATGTGGATGTGTGGTGTTTTACTGATGAAAGTTTGGCCTCATTGAGGGGCAGTCTTCCAAATGAGTAGGAAGGTGTTAGTGCCCACAACCCATGTCAAGCCTCCGCTTAAAGACCTCCAAAGAAGGAGACTCCACCACACTCCTTGGCAGCAAATTCCACTGCCGAACAGCTCTCACTGTCAGGAAGTTCTTCCTAATGTCTAGGTGGAATCTTCTTTCTTGTAGTTTGAATCCATTGCCCTGTGTCCGCTTCTCTGGAGCAGCAGAAAACAACCTTTCACCCTCCTCTATATGACATCCTTTTATATATTTGAACATGGCTATCATATCACCCCTTAACCTTCTCTTCTCCAGGCTAAACATACCCAGCTTCCTAAGCCGTTCCTCATAAGGCATCGTTTCCAGGCCTTTGACCATTTTGGTTGCCCTCCTCTGGACACCTTCCAGCTTGTCACTATCCTTCTTGAACTGTGGCACCCAGAACTGGACACAGTATTCCAGGTGATGTCTGACCAGAGTGGAATACAGACCTCACCTGGAATAAATCACCATTTTATGTGGTTTTTTTTTCAAATCTGGAATAATTTTTCCAGATTTGAAAAAACAACAACACATAAAATGGTGATTTTCTTGAGTCAAAATGAGAGTACCCCTAAACTTTTTTTTTAAGGGGAAAAAAAAACCACTGGTTAAGAAGACAGGCGAGAAGAGCTTCCCTGTCCCAAGCAGAGATCTGCCAGCTCAAAGAACGCTGCTTACCTGGGGCAGCTGCCACACAGCGCATGTGGCAATTGTCAGGGCAGCACTTCTCTCCGGGGCCACACCAGGTGTCATCCAGGCAGCTCACGTGGCAGGCCTCCTTCAGCCCAGAGCAGAGTTTCGGACAGTAACCTGGGCTCACTGCGGAAGAAAAGGGATTGGGGGGCGGAGGTGAGGAGCAAAATCTGCCAGTGTGGTTTCTCATATTTCTTCATGAAAATTCACCATATGAACATAGAAGAGCTCTGCTGGATGAGGCCAGTGTCCCATCCAGTCCAGCCTCCCGTTCGCACAGTGGCCAAGCAGATGCCTCAATGGGAAACCCACAAGCTGGATCTGAGCACAAGAGCAACTCTCCTCCCCTGGGGTTCCCAGCAACTGGTATCCGGAAACATTTACTCTGTCTGACATGGAGGCAGAGTATAACCGTCATGGCTTGTCGCCACTGGCAGCTTCTTCTCCATGAAAATATACATGCTTGTGTATGCACTTTGGCTGAATATACAAATTTTGCAAGGAATTTGCACGTTTGCATCTTAGTTTCACTTATGCATGCATTTTCATGCACACACTGCCCTGTTATTTGCACTCTTGTGCACATTTCTCATTTTTTAAATTTTTTATAATTTTTATTTATTTATGATTTTCAGTAATGTACATTTCAATAGTCTTACAATCATTCTCACATTTCAAAACCCGACTTCCTCTTCCTTCTGCGGTTCCTTAATTTATTATTTTTTTATTTTTTTACATTTCCTGCATATTCTAAATTAACTCATTCTCATCTGGAAAACTGCACCGTGCTCGAGAAGTGCAAAATTGGAAGGACGCCTGTATTTTTGGAAGGAGCAAATCGGGCAGGTTTGTCTTGACGTGTGAGCTGAACGGAATTTCACCCCATTGGCGAAGACTTCGGCGAGAGGCGAGGTTCCTACAGAAATGTTCTTGAGATGAGGCCAAGCCAGGTGGGAGCAGGTCAGGCACTGAGTGAGGAAGTCTTGCGGGTCTGTCCCAGCCAGGAGGAGACAGACCAGAAGGGATGCCATGTTCCCACAGCTGAAACCCCTTTGGCCAGGCCAGGGAGCCTGTCCCTCAGAGTGGCCGCAGGGCTTGTGCTGATGACTCAGTGCTGAGGGAAGATTTGTTCTGACCTCCTCCTCCCAACAACAGCTTGATAGATAAAATGTTGGGGTTGGTTCACCTGCAGGAGGCATCCAAGTTCTGGACTGGATCCAGGAAGATCGGACGATTCAGGACAGGTCAAAGAAAGAACACAATGCATAGATAAACTATGGCAGTGTTTTTCAACCTTTTTTGGGCAAAGGCACACTTGTTTCATGAAAAAAATCATGAGGCACACCACCATTAGAAAATGTTAAAAAATTTAACTCTGTGCCTATATTGACTATATATAAAGTAATTTTTCAATTGTTCCCACGGCACACCAGGCAACATCTCGCGGCACACTAGTGTGCCGCGGAACAGTGGTTGAAAAACACTGAACTATGGAACTCCCTGCCACAGGAAGCAGTGTTGACCACATAAAGAGATGCCTTTAAAAGAGAATTGGATAGATTCATGGAGGAGGAAAGGGCTGTGGGTGGCTACTAGCCAGGATGGCTCTGTTTTGTCTCTGCAGATGGAGGCAGCAATGCTTCTGAATCTCGGTTGCTGGAAACCACAGGAAGGGAGATGGTTCTTGTGCTCAGGTCCTGCTGGTGGTTTTTCCACAAGAGGCATCTGCTCGACTATTGTGAGAACAAGGTGCTGGGCCCTTTGGCCTGATCCAGCTGCTACTGCAAGTGTTTGCTGAGGTTCTTCCTGGAGCTGTTTCTTTCACCCTGGTTTGACAGTCATCTTGCCAAGAAACTGAGCTACATGAAAATTACGGCACCCTTCCTGCTGACATTTTTTTTCTCTAAAATTTATGTTCAGCAGAAATAATGGCACCTGTCTGTGATTTTTGCATTGCAGAGGGTTGGATTAGATGACCCTTCCATCTCTACAAATCTATGATTGTATGAAGGTTTGCTGCTGGAAAGGCAGAATCAGGAGGGGTGTTTGAATATCTCTTTCCTGTACACGGAATATAAGCATTTTATCTCTCAGCCACTTTTTGTTAGCATTTCACAACAGAGTCTTCTCCCTCAAGACCTGGAGTGTTTTTGAATATTCATGGCAGAAAGTTGGCTGAGCCAATGGCCAGGGGTGAGGGGAGGGAGGCTTGAAAAGATAAGAGGAGCCCTGGTGAATCAGGCCAATGGCCCATCTAGTCAGAGAATCATAGAAGCATAGAATGGTAGAGTTGGAAGGGGAGCCAAGGGTCATCTAGTCCAACCCCCTGCCATGCAGGAATCTCAGCTAAAGCATCCATGTGAGATGGCCATCTAACTTCTGCTTAAAAACCTCCAAGGAAGGAGAGGCCACCACCTCCCTAGGGAGACCTGTATCCTGTTCTCACAGTGGCCAAGCAGGTGCCCCAGTGGGAAACCTGCAAGCAGGACATGAGGGCAAGAGCGATTCTCCCCTCCTGTATCTTCCAGCAGCTGGTATTCAGAAGCATCGCTGCCTCCGACTGTGGAGGCAGGGCAGAGCCATCCTGGTTACTAGCCTCTGAGAGTCCTCTCCTCCATGAACTTGCCTAATTCTCTTTTCAGGGCATTGTTACGGAAATTATGGGGGGGGGGTCACCCAAGCAAAGTCTCCTCCCGAGCAAAATCATTTTGGGTATGGAGTGATGCCCTTAAGGGGACCCATCTCTCTGCCATGATCCAGTAGGAGAGACCACGTGCACAGGGAAATGCCTCAGCAGGTAATCTCTGGGTGCTTCAGGCTAATATCCCTCAGCTGGAATCCCATTGTTCTCTCCCAGATAAGTGCTCAAGGTATCCTTGCCAATACTTAACACCAATTCACATTGGCCCAGGGCTATCTCCCTGATATTGCTCTGTTTCCCCCATATGCTAATCTTGTTTTTCCTATATGTTAATCATGTATAACCCTCCCCTTTCGTGATGTAGTGATGATGTTTCCAAACTGTATTCTGGGATATGGTAGGAGTTTTTAAAAGTTCTTGTAACGCTGTTCTGGGTGGGCAGTTGGACTGTAACCTATTGCGCAATAAACCCTGTCTTGTCCTTGCTCCAGTGGCTGGACTTCTTTTATTTAACTCCGCAGAAACCAGTGGGCTTATCCCCAAGGGCCAGGTGGCTGGGCCGTTCCACACCTGGGATTTTTCCATTTACAGCATCCAGACTGGCGGACGTGACCTGCCTCTTGTGGGAGCGAGTTCCACCGTTTAACTCTGTGCTTGTAGAAAGTCGAGCCATTTGGCCTCCCCTAAGCAGGCGGTTCTCACCACCGCTGCCCCCGTCCTCTGCCTGCCCCACTTACCCATTGCAGGATGCGCACAGATCCTCAGAGTCCCCACGTTGCAGCACTTCTCACTGCCGGGACAGGAAGCATCGGAAAGGCAGAAGACTTCGGAGGGCTGGACATCCTGGTTCCCTCCTGGTGGGCACAGGCCAGCTTTCTCCAGGGCAGAGGCAGGAGGTGAGGGCAGCGGACTTCTCTTATCAGCACCTGCCATGGAAAAGAAGAGACCATTTGGGCAGCAGAGCCTGCCGGAGAAAAGTCGCAGCCCTGCCTCTTGGCCGGCCGGCCTTTCTTGTGAATTCCTCTGCTCCGGAGGAAGGAGAGAGAGGGTGTTTCTCTGGAGAGGAAGGTCTTCCAGAAAGGCTGCCAGTGGGTGCTGCTGGTCCCTCGGTGGTAGGGCAGCTGCCTTGCAAGCAGAAGTTCCCAAGTTCAATCCCCAAAGGCGTCTCCCGGCAGGGCTGGCAGAGGGTCCTGCCTGAAGCTCTGGAGAGCCATTGCTGCCAGTCAGTGTAGGCAACACTGGAATAGACGGACCAACAGTCTGATTCAGGGGAAGACAGCCTCCTAGTGGAAGCCAGCAGAGTGTAGCGGTTAGAGTTGTCAGAGTAGGACCTGGGAGAGGCCGTGTGACCGTGGGGGTGGGCAGATGGTGCCTCTTAACCTAATCTACCTCACAGGGTTGTTGGTGTGGGGATTAAGTGAGGAAGGGGAGGAAACCACGTACGACACCTTGAGCTCCTTGGAGAGAGAAAGGTGAGATATAAATGAAATTAAAGGTAAAGGTAAAGGGACCCCTGACCATCAGGTCCAGTTGTGTCCGACTCTGGGGTTGCGGCTCTCATCTCGCTCTACTGGCCGAGGGAGCCAACGTACAGCTTCCGGGTCATGTGGCCAGCAGGACTAAGCCGCTTCTGGTGAACCAGAGCAGTGCACGGAAACGCCATTTATCTTCCCGCCGGAGCGGGACCTATTGATCTACTTGCACTTGACGTGCATTCGCACTGCTAGGTGTGCAGGAATAAATGCAATTAGTAAAATAAGAAAATAAATAGTCCCTGAGCTGCAAATCCCTTCTAAGCAGCTCCTGGAGGATATGGGGAGCTCCCTGCTTGTGCATGAGAAGACTCAGATCTCTTTCTTGCAAACCCAAACACACCAACACAGACACATGTTTGCCCGCCCTTCTCCACTAACCTCCCAGCCCTGGCTTGGCCACTGAGACGATCAGCCCCGCGAGAAGGCAGAGGGATGATGGGAGCTGCATGGTGGCGCTGCATGGAGGCGGCTGGCCTGCCCTGCCTCGGGCTATATATATACATTGGCCTGGCGGACTTCCCTCCCTCGCTGCCTTCCCAGGAGAAGAGGGGGCGCATGCACAGGAGTTTCCCATCTTAGCCGGCAGTGGGTCCCTGCCAGCATTAAAGCAGCCTCTGCCCTCCTTCTCCAGGGTTTTGTTCTCCTGCTTCCCTGCAAGCCACGATTTCTCATCTGCAGCTGTCACCTTGACATGAGCAGAGCTCCTGGGTCAAGGCTTGAAGCAGTGGGACACAGGCCCAGGGAGGCCTGAGCACTGAGCCATGGAAACGTGAGAAGGGCTGGAGGAGATGACGGCCGGAGGACGTCGTGCTTCTGAATTCCAGCTGCAGGAGGGAAGGGAGTTGCTCTTGTGCCCAGATCCTGCTTGCTGGTTTCCCATAATGGGCATCTGGTTGGCCGCTGTGAGAACTGGATGCTGGACTAAGTGGGACTGGGAATCTCTCCTACCTAACCCTTGTAATAAAAATTAGGTTCAACCCCAGAAGGGAGTCCACGAACCCGGGGGAGAGCCTTAGTAGGGCTCCCCTCCTCTCAGGAGCACTTATGAATAAATAGAGACGATACAGAATCTCCCAAAGCAAGGCGGTAGCCCTTTATTAGAAACTGCTGCAGCAGGGTGTTTTTGCAAGCAAAAGACCCCGAACAAAGGTGCGCAAGCTTCTATATAGATTTTTGAAATTGCCCCCCTCCAGCTCAAGACCACCCCTCCATACATTAGAATTACATCACAAATTGGGAGGGTCTGGTAGCAATGATCTGAGCATCTTGGACCCTGCCCCCCATGTCTCCTCTTGCCCTCCACCAAAACCCCATCAAGTGAAACAAAAGATATTTACATTTCCCTATCTCCCAGCCAAGTTAATCACACCTTTTTGTCTGACACTCAGATATCAGGATGCCAGAGATTATCACTCAGGCAGAGGGCTGCTGAGTAGCTGGAGGGGCAAACCCCCCCCCCTTTGTTCCTGAGACAAAGAAATACTTGGTCAGTTGGGAGTCAAAATGGAGTGAGGCCGGTCTGTGCTGTTTTTCAGACATTTGGCCTTATTTGTTTTGGTACATTAATAACAATTATTATATATAAAATACCTTAAAATTCTTACAACACCCTGAAATGTTGCTGCCAGTCCGTGCAGACAATACCGAGGTGGATGATGGACCAATCCCCTGATTCAGTATAGGGCAGCTTCCTATGTATGTTTCTACACAGTAATACTAGAAATATGGCAAAAACGTAGTTCCGTTTCATTGGAGTAAAGCTGTCCTTGTTGACAGGAACTGGTGGTAAGGGGGTGCAGCTAAAATGGAAGTGATGGGGAGGGGTCCCTGCAAGAGATATGTTTCTGCTGTGCCGCTGCCTGGACGTGCCCATTTGTCAGCGGTTGCCTTTCCATTGTTCTCTGCAGTCAGTGAGGGGAGGACAAGAGGAATCGGAGTCGGGTCACGTTGCCAAGGACTGGGGGAGTCCAGAAGCAGCAGAGGTTTTCCGCTTTGCCCATTGAATTCCAGGACAATGCAGCTCTACTCCTCCAGCCAGAGGCCACAGAAGCACCTGGCCAAGTTTGCAGAGCTGTTGCTCCTACAGTCATAGAATTGAAGAGTTGAAAGGGACCCCCAAGGGTCATCTAGTCCAAACCCCCTTCCACACAATGCAGGAATCACAGCTAGAAACTTCCTGACAGTTCAACCTCTGATGGAAAACCTCCAGTTTAGTTAGGAGAGTCTGCCACCTTCTGAGGTGATCAGCTCTACTATCAAGCAGTTCTCGCTCTCAGAAGGTTCTTCCTCATGTCTGGTTGGAAGCTTAATTCTCCTTTCTTGTCACTGGAATCTATCGGTTTGGGTCCTCCGCTCTGGAGTAGCAGAAAACAAGCTTGCTCCATCTTCTGCAGGTCTGCCATTTCCTAAGGAAGGGCTCTGGGTCTCTTGGGTGCCAGTCAGAGAGGCCGGGCGAGGAGATGGACTCAGAGGCGACTAAGGCAGAGAGCCAGTGCGGTGTAGTGGTTAAGAGCGGTAGACTCGTAATCTGGGGAACCAGGTTCGCGTCTCCGCTCTTCCACATGCAGCTGCTGGGCGACCTTGGGCTAGTCACACTTCTCTGAAGTCTCTCAGCCCCACTCACCTCACAGAGTGTTTGTTGTGGGGGAGGAAGGGAAAGGAGAATGTGAGCCGCTTTGAGACTCCTTCGGGTAGTGAAAAGCGGGATATGCCATGGTGCCTCCCCCCCTTTCCTTCTCCCCAAATGAATGTCTCTGGGCTGCGTGGAGACTGTCATGTTGGGAACTGGCAGGTTTTGTGTGTGGCAGAAGGAGGTCCAGGGGGAGGAAGAGACCAGAGAGCAGGGTGGACATCGCGGATCCTGCTTCTCCTGGCTCATCTTAATGGATCAGGGCATCATTCCATCGGGACTCATAATACAAAAATCTGGAGCCCTCTCGGCCTCTTGGCCCACTTGTGACACTGAGCTGCTACAACAGAGTTCCTGACTCCAGAGACTGCAAGGAGGGTCACCTTCCTTGAGAAACTGTCTGGCTACCAGAGAAAACCTGCTGATGCATTTCCACGGCCATGGACAACTCCAAACAAATGGCGATGCCCACTTTTTTTTTTTTTTTGGCTCGCTTTATGACACCTCGTAATTCATAAGATAAAGCTTGTTTTTCTCAGATGGGGGAATTTGCCCTCTTCACCTCATGTAGGCATGATTCCTTATAACCATTTATGACCGGAAGGTAGAATTTGTACTGTGGAAAAAGGAAAGGGTCAAACCACCGCAAGGGGTGTTGAAATTTCGGGAGGTTGGATAATTACAAGGGAATGGTCTCGGGGGTGGGGCACACATTTTTATTCTTATTTATTTATTATTACTTTGTCAAATGAAAAATTAAATTATAAAAAATAATTATTGATAATACTACTACTACAACTACTACTATTTATTTATTTATTTATTTGTACCCCGCCCATCTGGCTGGGTTTCCCCAGCCATTCTGGGCAGCTTCCAACAAAGATTAAAAATACATTAAAACACCAGTTATTAAAAACTTCCCTGAACAGGGACATGACATGAAACGTATACACTGCTTGATTGTAAAAAGGCAGCGACAACCTCAGAGCACTTTACAAAAAATATAAAACAATAAAAATTTTAGTGAGCAGAATCATTTGAAGATGCCTCTCCTATCTCCTCTCAGTCTCCTCTTGTCCAGGCTACGCATACCCAGCTCCTTCAACCATTCCTCATAAGGCTTGGTTTCCAGACCCTTGATATTATTATTATTATTATTATTATTATTATTATTATTATTAAATTTGTATACCACCCTTCATCCATAGCTCTCGCAACATAAAAATACTAGAAAACCCCCACAAAATATATACTAAAAACAAGAACAAAAGCAAACTGATAGCCCCGCTCTCCCCTATCCGCCCCCCCCCATCTTGGTTGCCCTCCTCTGCACACATTCCATCTTGTCTTTAATTGTGGCGCCCAGAACTGGACCCAGGACTCCATGTATGGTCTGACAAGGCAGAATAGAATGGTCTGCTTACTTCCCTTGACCTGGACACTAGACTTCTCTTGATGCAGCCTGGAATTGTGGACTCAGGTTCAGCTTGTGTTCCACCAAGACCCCTAACCTGCTGCTGCCCATAAGCCCCAGCCAGCATGGCTACGTGATGGTGGGATCTGAAGTCCAAAACATCTGGAAGGCACCAAGAGACGTATTAGAACCTCCTGCACCTCAATGTGACGGTTTTGCAGCTTCCGTGCATGGACGCAATGGATCTCGCCATTTCCACCCTTGACATAGCCATTGTTTCAGAGTCAGTAGCAAAGGCTATCTGACTTTTAGAAACAGGTAGGTAGCCGTGTTGGTCTGCCATAGTCGGAAAAAAAAAATTCCTTCCAGTAGCACCTTAGAGACCAAACTACCGTAAGTTGGTTCTTGGTATGAGCTTTCATGTGTATCTGAGGAAGTGTGCATGCACACGAAAGCTCATACCAAGAACAAACTTAGTTGGTTTCTAAGGTGCTACTGGGAGGAATTTTTTATTTTATTTTGACTTTAAGAAGACATCTGAAGGCAGCCCTGTACAGGGAAGTTTTTAATGTTTGATGTTTAATCATGTTTTTAATATTCTGTTGGGAGCTGCTCAGAGTGGCTGGGGAAACCCAACCATATGGATGGGGTATAAATTATTATTATTAATTATTATTATTATTATTATTATTAGATGCCCCTGACCTCGTCTGGGCCGATTTTCATGAGATGACTTTTCTAGATAATGACAGACAGCTGAGGAAGTGGACAGGATCCTTGGCTGTGATCAGCCTCTGATAGGGATTTGGCACTTTGACTTCCGGCCCCTGGGCTAGTTGCGGCCGAAGAAACTAAGAAGAGCATTTGCTGGATCAGGCCAAAGGGGGCCCACCTAGACCAGCCTCCTGCTCTCACAGTGGCCAGCCAGCTGCCCCAAATGGAAACCTGCAAGCAGGATCCGAGCACAAGAGCAGCCCTCTACCTCTTGAGGCTCCGAGCAACTGGGATTCAGAAGCATTTCTGCCTCCAATTGTGGCCCTTGGAAGCTCCTCTTTTGGCCCCCAGGACCTCCCAATTCTCACCCACTCCCTTCTCTAAGGCTTCTGTGCTGGGTGCAGAGGCTGTAGGTTCTGCAGGCTTGATCTGGATATGTGCCCTGTTCTATGAAGATGTGGGTGTGCACACTGGGGTTTCAATTCTTTTGCTTCCGCTAAGAATCTGGCCAAGACCAGCTCCCTTCTGCCTTCATCTTGCATTGCCCCCAAAGTATTGCTTTCTTCAAATGGATCCCAGGTGCTCTTGGATGATACAGATCTCCTAGAATCGATGTTGTGATGGTCATGTAACTTAAGTTTTGCAAAGGCCGAGTCACTTGTCTTATTATCAATTTTTATTTCATAAAGTCCACATTCCACTTGAAAAAATGTCACACAAATCTCAAATTGGTTTACCAAAAAACAAAACAAAACAAAAATTCAGTAAAAAAAAAAATTAAGAAGTTAAAAACAGCTATTCAAAACATTCCAAAAAATTTAAATCAGTGATAAATGAAAAACACATTAACATACCAGGTACATGTCAACATTCTACATATCTGGGTATGCAATGTTTTTAGCCGGTGCTAAAAAGAGGACAGTGCTGGCTGTTCGATCAAAGCAAAGCATTTTGCAAGGCATCTCAGATTCTCTGCAAGCTTTGTGAAAACTCAGCTCCTTTGCAAGATAACTTTGCTAAACCTGAGGTGCCTGGCAGCTCATGTCTTGAAGAATTTCTTTAACTGCAGGAAACACAGGGCACAGGCGACATGCGCACAGAACAGAACGACAAACCTTTAATTCTATTATACATGATAAGAAGCACCTTAAATGTGTTTGCTGGCGGTTTATGATCAACATGACTGCTTTCTTGGCTTGGCTTTCATTGCGAACCAGGAGGGAGGAATGGGAGGCGGGACCCCAAATCCAAAGGGAGGTCCTACACCTTCCTGATACTGTCAGGTGTTGTGTGCATGTACAGAGCGACGGGCGCAGGTGGTCCGGAGGACGGAGCAAGCAGTGGCGACCAAGGCAAGCCATGTGAACTGAGGGCTGCTGTGCAAAGGGAGAGTTTGACTGCGAAAGTGGGTGAGGGACTCCAATGAACACGGCGAAGGTGAAGAGGGAGGCCAGTGGTTGTCATGGCCCGGGGGTCGGGGTCTGTGGAGGGTCCCCCGCCTCAGGTGTCCCATGGGTTCTCGGCTGCTGGATCTGCAGAGGGAAGATGAGAGATGGATTGGTGAGCATAACTTTGCTGGAGGTGCGCAACACAGGGTATGGGTTACCGATCCAGAAGTCACTTTTATTTCGAGGAGTTAAGTGATCTGACATGGTTACCTTCCCTGCCTCTGTTTGCTTCCTCCTCTCTGTCTCTTGTTCAGCTCTTCAATGGCTGAGAACAGCCTTTAATGCCCTAATCTGTGATAGTGCTGGGCACCTTCACCTTCTTTGATGTCAGGCATTGTTTGGAGAAAGTGAGGCACTGGGAGAGGGTAATTAATAATAATAATAATAATAATAATAATAATAATAATTTATTTATACCCCACCCATCTGGCTGGGCCTCCCCAGCCACTCTGGGCGGCTTCCAACACAATATTAAAATACAATAATTCATCAAACATTAAAAGCTTCCCTAAACAGGGCTGCCTTAAGATGTCTTCTAAAAGTCTGGTAGTTGTTGTTCTCTTTGACATCTGGTGGGAGGGCATTCCACAGGGCAGGTGCCAACACCGAGAAGGCCCTCTGCCTGGTTCCCTGTAGCTTGGCTTCTTGTAATGAGGGCTAATGAGTTATCTGCATGTAACCAGTCCAGCAAGCCATGCAGGCTAACAGGCTAGCTAGCTATAAATCAGATGGTTTGGGGCATAGTTTCTGAGAAGCTCGTGCACAGACTGAGGCTACCTGGAGGAGTCACTTTGCCACTCCTTGAGGGCTTCCAAGTGGCAGGTTGAGGTGCTTGCTTGGCATGTATATAGTGCCTTCTGTTTATTCAATCTTCTCACTCACTCGTGTTTTGTGTCACTTCTGAATCTCATTTTAAAAGAACCACCTTGCATTTGGCAAGACACACAGCATCATCTCCGTAGATGGTGTTTGACATGGGAGGATTTCAGTTACATATACAGTGCAATCGCATCTTACGCATGTTTAACTTGAGCGATTTCAACTGTATGCGGCTGAAGGTAGGATGGTTGAAATTGCACAAGTTAAACCCAAGCAAAGGAGAGAAGCTCGTTTCTTGCCAGTTCTGCTTGGGTTACCCTGTGCATAAAGAGCCTTTAAACTCTCTGTTTTTCTGGGAGGGGGGCAAGGTCTGCTCAGCATGCCGGATCTGCGAAGCTCAGACATGATCTTGCGGGCACCATATGAGTTTCTGTGAGATCTCGCACGACCATCCCTAGCCTTATCCAGCATGAATATAGCTTTTAAGCTCTCTACTTCGCTTGTCAGGCAAGGTCTACTCAGTGGACTTGGGTGGAATCTACACACATGTAAAAATAACGCTGTGAAAATGCTTTAAAAAAACGTTTTGAAAAAAAAAACATTGAATTTGCCATAGCTCACTTTCGCCATCTAGTGTCACATTTGTATATTGCACTTAAGACTTTTGTTTGCAGCTGTATAGCTGAGTCCTGGGAATTCTCTGTCTTTGCTTCACCTGCTAGCCGAGAAGGAGCCTGCACCAGATTGCAAAAGTGTGCATCTCAGGCAAAATCACATTCAAAGGTGTTCATATTAGGAGAAACTTGCCCTAAAATGTTGATGAATTTTCAAGAGGACTTAAGAAAATAATACCGCAGAAATGAACATGAGACCAGCAAAACGAAAAACCAGGAGCCATCAATACTGACAGGTTCACTGAGACCTCCTGCCTCTGAAGACCCACAACACAGAAATGATCTCTTCATGCCCCGCTTCTCTGCCACTCACTTACCTTGCTCTCTGGGAAGGACGCAGTTCCATTTCTTGCAGCCACTCATGCAGCACTTCCTGTTGCTCGGACAATCGGAGTCCTCCCTGCACTGATCCCTGCAGAAGCCCAGCAGTGATATGATAGGCGGATTTGGAGGGCAGAACCCAGGTTTATCTGCATGGGGAGAGAGGGAGAGCATCAGACTCCTAATCTCAGGGTCGTGAGTTCGAAACCCACTCTGGGCAAATAATAATAATCCTGCATTTCCAGACGGGTTTCAGGCCGGCTCTTGCACAGCTCCCCCTCCCTCATCCCACAGAAGGAGCGGAATCTGGATTGTGCTCCTTGCAGGAATGCTTCACCCATCAGAAGCTGCTTGGTGGGAGCTGCAGCCAAGTCGTCTCTCTGGCTGCACCTTGCCAGCAAATACTGTTAGCCCAAGTTACAATCTGACCATTGCTTTTCCTGGACACTCTCCTGTGCGGAGGGGCCCCTGCCTGGAGACTGTGCCACTGCTGGGCCCCTGGCACCATGGGCACCTTGCCTCCTGTCACAGCTATTCCCCCAGGTTGCATCCAGCACCTTAAAGTGCGACTCCTGCATCGCGGGATCCGTCGGGCCCCTTCCAGCTCTACTGTTCTATGAACCTGTCATTGAGGCAGAGGCCCACCTGAGACTGGGTCCTGGGGGCAGGAGAACTGCAGGGGGCAAAGGAGGGCAAGCGTTACCGTTTGGGAGATGGCAAGAGGCCCTGCAGCCCGTCCAACAGCATTTCTCTGTCCCCGCACAGCTGGCATCAGACTGGCACTCTTCTGTGCAGTTTCCACGGGCCGTGACCATTGTTGCATTGGGGCATGTGCCGGCTTTCTCTGCAGCAACTGGAAAAGGCAAAGAGAAGCAAACATTACGAAGAACTTTCGGGCTTTAAAAGCTGTTTGGCCGTGGAACTGTCTCCCGCAGGAGGTTGCGGACTCTCCTTCCTTGGAGGTTTCGAAGCAGAGGTTGGATGGCCACCTGTCACAGATACTTTGGCTGAAATTCCTGCATTGCAGGGGGTTGGACTAGAGGACCCTTGGGGTCCCTTCCAGCTCTACAGTTCTATGGTAAAGAGGTAAAGAGACCCCTGACCATTAGGTCCAGTCGTGTCTGACTCTGGGGTTGCGGCGCTCATCTCGCTTTATTGGCTGAGGGAGCCGGCGTACAGCTTCCGGGTCATGTGGCCAGCATGACAAAGCCGCTTCTGGCGAACCAGAGCAGCACACAGAAAACCGTTTACCTTCCCACCGGAGTGGTACCTATCTATCTACTTGCACTTTGACGTGCTTTCGAACTGCTAGGTTGGCAGGAGCAGGGACCGAGCAACGGGAGCTGACCCCGTCGCGGGGATTCAAACCGCCGACCTTCTGATCGGCAAGCCCTAGGCTCTGTGGTTTAACCCACAGCGCCACCTGCGTCCTATGGTAGCCACCCTCAAATATCTAAATGATATGGGAGATGGAACAAGCTTGTTTTCTGCTGCTCCAGAGGGTGAGATCTGAACCAACGACTTCAAGTGATAGGAAAGGAGTTTCTGACTGAACTTTCTGAGGCTAAGAGCTGTTGGATGGTGGACTGGCAACAGGCCTCCAAGATTCCAGGTAGAGGTAGCTCCCAGTTCTACCTGGAAATGTAACCAGGGATTGAGAAGGTGGGTCTTTCCAAGGCAGGCACTCCCCCCGCTGAGCTTTGGCCCTTCTGCTCCTTTGTCCAGCTGGGCCTCTCCTCTTCTAGGGACTGCCACCCGCTCACACCCACCTGTAACGTTCTGCCCAGGTGTGTCTATCAGCTGAGCTGAGGCTGTGAGAAGCCCCACCAGGGAGACAAGGAGGAGGAGGTGGAGGCAGCTGCTATTCCTGGGCTTCATGGTGATGCTGCTCACAGGGAAGATGTTGTGGTCTCTGGCTGCTGCAGGCCAAGCTTTAAGCTCTCTCAGGTGTGGCTGGTGGAGGGGGAGGGAAGGGAGGGAGGGGGGAGGGAGGGCGAACAGAAGCAATGACTGGAGAACAAGGTGAGCCCAGCTCCCTCCTCCTCCCATTGCACAATCGGATCAGGTAACACCCCTGGCCCTCTTGCGAACCAGGAAGCTGGAGGCTCAGAGAGCAGGCTCAGACCCAGGGGCACAGCCCAAGCCAGGTGGTTTGCCATCAGCAACCTGGAAGCCCAAGGAATGGCTCTTACCTGTGTTGGCCCGGGGCTAAGGGCTTCCCACAAATCCCGTGCTTGCACCTGAGCTGTGAGGGGTTCTTGGGGTGCAGCCTGAGGAGCCTTGCAACTTCCATGCAGCTTCTTCTGGGGTGGAGCATATCTGATGGTGCAGCAGGAAAGAATTACAATCCGCAGCAGTGCTTCTGAATACCAGTTGTCAGTTGTCCTCTTGTGCTCGGGTCCTGCTTGTGGGTTTCCCGTGCAGACACCTGGCCGGCCACTGCGAGAACGGGATGCTGGACTAGGGGGACCATTGGCCTGATCCATTATGTTCTTAGGAAGGAGAGAGCCTGGACTTGATGGCTGCTGGAAGAGGAAATGCCCCACAAGACAGAGAGGGCAATGGGGGTGGTCTTTAAGGTGCCAGTAGAGACATTCCTCTGCCCTCTTTCAGGACATATCCAGAGCTTCAGCCCTGTAAAGCTGCAAGGCAGCCTTTTTGTTGCCCCCCCCCTGGCTGAGTTATTGGGGGCGAGGAAAAGCAGAGTTTCAAAGTGGGCACCAGTGGTGGCTGAAGAATAATGCACCAAATTCCAGCTTATTTGAAATGGTTGTTGAGTGATTTTTGGACCTGCTTAGTGTCAGTTGTTAGAGAGGAATCTCTCTCTCTCTCTCTCTCTCTCTCTCTCTCTCTCTCCTGACCCACTCCCTGCCCAGACCATGATGACGGAGGCTCTTAAGAATAAAGGAGAGATTGTTACTGAAGCAGAGGATGCTTGATATTTACAGGCTGGGCACCATGAGTCACAGCAGCCTCTGTGCTCATGCTAGATTCCAGGCAAAGCAGGACAATCAGGGCTGGGAGCAGCAGCCCAGGCTGAAGGAGCCCACAAACAGGGCAAGGAGTTCAGAACTCCAGAGAAGCAAACTAGCTGGCCACTTACTCAGAGAATCAGAGAGCTGGAAGGGACCCTCAAGGGTCATCCAGTCCAACCCCCTGCAGCACAGGAATCACAGCTCAGGTGACCCTAACAGGTGGCCACCCAAACTCTGCCTGAAAATCTCCAATGAAGGAGAGTCCATCACCTTCTGAAACCGTCCATACCACCATGGTCAAACAGCCGCCAGATAGTCCTTCCTAATGTTGAGTCAGAATCTCCTTCCTTGCCATTTTAATCCATTGGTTCGGATCTTCCCCTCTGGAGCAGCAGCAGAAAACAAGCTTGCTCCATCTTCCATGTGGCATGGCAGCCCTTCAGAGACTTGAAGTTGGCTATCGTATTGCTTCTCTCTATTGGTTCTTAGGTGGAAATCCCTCAAGGGCTTGGAGAAGCCAGATGGACCTTCCTGGGTTACTGAGGTCCAGCTACGTGTCTCTGCTATGGATGCCTACTGCACTCCTCCCTTTCGGGTCTGGATCATCTCCAGACATTGACCACCAAGGATAGCTCAGTTGGTTTGAATGTGGTGCTGATAACACCAAGGCTGCAGGTTCAATCCCCATGAGAGACAGCTGCATATTCTTGCTTGCAGGGGGTTGGACTAAATGATCCTCAGGGTCCCTTCCAACCCTGCACCTATACTTCCATGATCAGCAAAACCTTCCCTGCCGTTTAAGAATTTGTGGCCACTTGGAAAACTCCAGAGGTGTGACCCTGGTCTGTTGAGACAGGTGAGTCACACTTTCCTTTTTATGAGAAGGTTTAGCCTCTTCAATGTCACATAGCTGGGTTGTGTTTGCAGCTAATTTGCAGACGGCCCCCGGCCACAGTCCCCTATGCAGCATCTCTGAAGCTTAGGAGAGTCACTGCTGCTCCCAGTCAGTGTTGGTGACAAATAGTGCTACATGGACGGTCCAAGGCAGCATCCAGCATTCCTACCAGACTGATGTAGATTTGGTCTGTTGCTTCCTCTGGACATTTTAGCATATACCAGCGGCACTACTCCTTCTCTTGATCTTGCTTGCAGGGGGTTGGACTAAATGATAACATAACATAACACCGGTCCTGAGAGATCTTCATTGGCTCCCAGTACATTTCCGAGCACAATTCAAAGTGTTGGTGCTGACCTTTAAAGCCCTAAACGGCCTCGGTCCTGTATACCTGAAGGAACGTCTCCACCCCCATCATTCAGCCCGGACACTGAGATCCAGCGCCGAGGGCCTTCTGTCGGTTCCCTCACTGCGAGAAGCAAAACTACAGGGAACCAGGCAGAGGGCCTTCTCGGTAGTGGCGCCCACCCTGTGGAACGCCCTCCCATCATAAGTCAAGGGAATAAACAACTACAGTACCTGACAGATGGGCGGGGTACAAATAATAAATTATAATTATTATTATTATTATTATTATTATTATTATTATTATTATCAGGACACTATACTTCTGGATCAAAAGTAGCATCCAGATCAAGGGAAGTGATAGTACCTTGGTCAGACCACATCTGGAATACTATGTCCAGTTCTGGGCGCCACAATTTAAGGAGGGTATTGACAAGCTGGAAGGTGAGGATGATCAAGGGTCTGGAAACCAAGCCTTATGAAGAATGGTTGAAGGAGCTGGGTGTGTCTGGCCTGCATAAGAGGAGACTGAGAAGAGATACGATGGTCCTCTTCAAATACTGGTATCTCACAGGCTGTCTCATGTGAGAGGGAGCAAGCTTGTTTTCTCCTGCTCTGGAGGGCAGGACTCGAACCAATGGCTTCAAGTTACAGGTAGGTAGCCGTGTTGGTCTGCCGTAGTTGAAACAATTTTTTTAAAAAATCCTTCCAGTAGCACCTTAGAGACCAACTAAGTTTGTGCATGCACATGAAAGCTCATACCAATAACAAGCTTAGTTGGTCTCTAAGGTGCTACTGGAAGGAATTTTTTAATTTTGTTTCAACAATGGCTTCAAGTCAGAAGAAAGGAAATTCTGGCTAAAGCTTGGGAAGAATTTTCTGGTGGTAAGAGCTATTCAACGATGGAATGGATGGCCTTGGAAGGTGGTGGACTCTCCCTATTGGGAGTTTTTTAGACAGAGGGGATTATAAATCCTCAAGCAAGGAAAATAGATTCAGAATAAGATTAGATATTATTGATGATTGTACAATGTTAAGAATTTTCTAAAGATGTTATACAGTGTACGCAGAAGGAGAGGATGTGAGGGAGTCAATTAACAATGTTAAGGAATAGAATGACTTTGGTTATTGTAGGTCATTTTCGTGTTTAATCTTTTTGTATTTCTTTTTTAGTTTTTTTCTTTCTATTTTTTGTATTTTTGTACAATTTTTCTTATTGTGATGTTTATGTGGATTGTTGGTGTTTTATGTTTTGAAAGCTTAATAAAATTTATTGGAAAATATATATATATATATAAATCCTCAAGCAAATGACCCCCCCACACACACACACACACCAACCAACTTGGGTCCCTTTTTACTTATGCAAGTTTCACTTCTGAAGTTTCGCTTCTTCATTTTCCCAGTGTCAGAAGAGCAGCAAGGATTGAACAGCCTCCACAGTGCAGCCACCTAGTGGCAGGGAACGGACATTGCCTGACATATACCTAATCTGCACAGCTGGTAGTGACTGGCGTTATTTCCACGTTTTGTGGTAGAGCTACTGGAGGCGTGTCAGTTGGTGCAATGACAAGCAAAGTGATATTGGCCAGAAGCAACTCTTACAGCTGTGGCTCAGCTATCAGGGGAAGGCAGGGTCTAACTGTCCAGTAAGCACTTGCCCTAACTGGCATTGGGCTGGGAATTTCAGGTCTAAGGAAGTCAGAAGCAAAGTGAAAATGGCTTTGCAAAGTTTCCTGGGCTGATAAAATTTGCAATAAGACTCGCTGCTGTGCCTCTTCTACAAGAGGCCCGGAGGGTGCTGGCTGTGTGATGCCCCCCCTTTCCATGGGGGGTAGGAAGGGGATCTTGCTGCGCTGGGAAGGGTTGCCATTACTTGAAGAGCAAAAAAAGAGGACAGAGCAAGCTGCTGCCAGCCCAAGCTGGGGAAAGAGGCATGTGGGGCCGCCACTGCCATGCCCTCGTGCCTCTTTCCCTGGCTCAGGTTGGCAGCAGCAGTGGCGCGCAGAGGAACCCAAGTCCAAGATTTTTTTCTATTTTGCTGCCAAGGAGTGTGGTGGAGTCTCCTTCTTTGGAGGTCTTTAAGCGGAGGCTTGACAGCCGTCTGTCAGGAATGCTTTGATGGTGTTTCCTGCTTGGCAGAAGGTTGGACTGGGTGGCCCTTGGGGTCTCTTCCAACTCTAGGAGTCTATGATTCAAGATACCACTAACTAAATAAATAAACCCCGAAACCCGGACATTTCTCTTAAAATGTAAAAATCTCCCCAGATGGGCATGTTGCCCCCCCCCAAAGAGGACATGTCTCGGATTTCCCAGATGTATGGTAATCCTACTGCTGGGGGAGGCACCGTCTTCTCCTTGCTCTGCAGCTTCCCCTCTGAGAGTGACCAGGCTGACACTGCAAGAGGGAACGGATGTGCAGAAAGTCATGCGCAAGGCAGGGGAAGAAGGGCCAGCAAGCCCCCCGGGAGGAAGTTTGAGCGCTGAGACAGATACGGACCTCCCAGACTATCCTTGTAGCTTTATTTCTATGCTGACCTCTCTTACTGTCTCCTTGCTGTTTAGACTGATACCTCTCCGGTTGCATTGTGCTTTCGGCTTCCTCTGCCTTCTCACACTCCTCTCTCAGACCACGAGAGGTCATGCTGGAACGTTCCTCCAGGAGATCACAGGAGGAGCCAGCGCATTGAATAAAATAACACCACAGGCCAGTCAGTCAGACTAGAACCAGGAACGTTTCTCCCCAAGTATGTAGGTACGACAATAAACGGCTTTGTTATTCTCCTACCTGCAAGCATCTCCGTTTGTGTGATTGCTGGTTGCCACAGGTAAAAGTCTTCTGGGATCCACTCCCTTATTGCTTCCTTGCTGGGTTTCAGGAAGTGACCCAGTGGACCCCAGCCAGCACACTTGCAAGGAACTGCTCATTCCCCCACCCGCAGAAACATCCCATGAGAGAATGAAATCAGGCCTGCATTTTCAGGGGGAGGAGGCACTCAGCCTTAAAGTCTTCCTTCCTGCTTTGAAATTCGGCCCTCCAATTTTGTTTCATGTTGCCTCATTTGCACATAAAGGGAACGGTGGTTTATTAGATTAAGCCTTGGACCTGGTCAGGGGCTTAACCATGGGTTGTTTCCTGCCCACAAGCAACCGTCTGAAGCCATGGTTGGTTATTTGTGGCTTGATGGGCCACCTAGCAGCAGGTGCTTGCCAAGGGATAAAGGCAGGAGGAAAGAACAGCTGGAAAGCAAACTTTGGAAACACAAGCCACGGTCTGTTTGATTATCCAGAATAATTTTTTTAAAATGTGTTTGTGGGAGGGGGTGCTATTGTTTTGCTTCTGTTTTAATTATGTTTTTATCTTGTATCTTTATGCTGTGAATCACCCTGACACCTAGGGATGAAAGGCAATAGACAAATTTAATAAATGAAAAAAGTAAATATTCAGGCACAGATTGTGGTTAAGTCTTGCGTTGTTAAACAAAGCAAGTAATTGTCAAGTAAGTAATTTAAGCTTTGCAGAAACTGAGCTACTTGGATAGCTGGATAGTTCATTGTGTGGTGCTGACAATGGCAAGGTTGCAGGTTCGATCCCTCCAATGCTATGATTCTATGAGACCAACCAAAGCAAAGCACTTTGCAAGACGTCTTTCTGAAGAAGAAGAAGAGTTTGGATTTGATATCCCGCTTTTCACTACCCGAAGGAGTCTCAAAGCGGCTAACATTCTCCTTTCCCTTCCTCCCCCACAA
Source organism: Lacerta agilis (assembly GCF_009819535.1). Taxonomy (NCBI): domain Eukaryota; kingdom Metazoa; phylum Chordata; class Lepidosauria; order Squamata; family Lacertidae; genus Lacerta; species Lacerta agilis. The sequence continues at coordinate 94,270,376 of NC_046317.1, read as the reverse complement.
CAAACACTCTGTGAGGTGAGTGGGGCTGAGAGACTTCAAAGAAGTGTGACTAGCCCAAGTTCAGCCAGCAGCTGCATGTGGAGGAGAGGAGACGCGAACCCGGTTCCCCAGATTACGAGTCTACCGCTCTTAACCACTACACCACACTGGCTCTGCTTCTCTGAAAGCTTTGTGAAAACTCAGCTCATTTGCAAGTGAAAATAAATTTGCTAAACCCAGCAGCTCTTGCTTTGAAGAGTTTCCTTAATCCTATAACTGCTGCAGCAGGAAACACAGGGCAGGTGTTTCTGTGCAGTATGCATTTTGGCACATGATCTGTGTTACTCTTTTCTTGCCTTGACTTTCATTGTGAGCCAGCAGGGAGGAATGGCAGATGGGAGGAATGGGAGGTGGGCTTCTCCCGGGGGGGGGGGTTCTCCATCTCCCACTTTCTGGTGTCCCCCCCAGAGCAAGGGAGGCGGGTGGTTCGAAGGGCACAGCGAGCGGCCGCGACAAAGCCACAGGAACCAGGGACTGCTGTGCAAAGTGAGAGTTTTACTGCAAAAGTGGGTGAGGGGGTCCAACAAACATGGCGGAGGGGGGGAGGCGACCGGGGGCTGAGAGCAGAGCATCAGGGAGATGGTGGTTGTCACTGTCCTCAGGGTGGGGTCTGTGGAGGGTCCCCCACTGCAGCTGCTCCACAAGGTCCCGGACGCTGCATCTGGAGAGGGAAGATGAGAGAGGGAGAAGGTGAGCGTGGCCTCGCTGCAGACGGGTGCCTTTGCAATTATTACCGTTTATTAAATTTAGGGACGTGGGTGGTGCTGTGGGTTAAACCACAGAGCCCCTAGGGCTTGCCGATCAGAAGGTTGGGGGTTCGAATTCCTGTGACGGGGTGAGCTCCTGTTGCTCGGTCCCTGCTCCTGCCAACCTAGCAGTTCGAAAGCACACCAGCACAAGTAGATAAATAGGTACCACTCTGGCGGGAAGGTAAACGGCGTTTCCATGCACTGCTCTGGTTTGCCAGAAGCGGCTTAGTCATGCTGGCCAGCTCCCTCGGCCAGTAAAGCGAGATGAGTGCTGCAACCCCAGAGTCGTCCGTGACTGGACCTAATGGTCAAGGGTAACTTTACCTTTACCTTATTAAATTTAGACACTGCCCTCCATCTGAAGATCTCAGGGCAGTTCACAACATAAAGGAGGGAAAAGGCACTGTTGCAAGGCCTGTGTTTTACAGGCATCCCAGAGTTGGGCTGGCAGAATCCAGCCCACGACACTCACCACCCCAGTGCCATAAATGTCCCACAGAAATCCTGCTAGCAGGTCGATATCGTGATGCCCAACTAAACCCCGCGGGGGGCTCATGGCAGGTTCAGGGGGTGTCTCTGATTTCCAGGGAATGGCAGTGTTTTTCCTGCAGGCACGACCAGTTCTGCCTGGGGTTTCTACCCGCAGACCTCTCCTCCCTTGGCTCTCCAATATGCTCCCTGCAGGACATCATGGGGTCACCTCAGAATTCAGGAGTGGAACAGGCCAATTTGCCACAGCCGTTCTGGCAGCATTTCTTGTCCCCCGGGCAGTTCGAATCCACTTCGCACGCATTGTGGCAGGCGCCCAGCATGGAGATCCCGATGGAAAGGCTGGGGCAAGTGCCGGGCTTATCTGCAAGGGGAGAAGAGCAGAGAGTGAGCAGGAAAAGGAAGGCAAGCGCAGAGGCAGCCGCTGCCGCTGCCGCCCATCTGGCAGTGGGTGTCCTCCTCCAGGGCAGGGCAGGGCAGGGCAGCCCAGGCTTTGCACTGCTTGTGGACAGGCAGGTGAAGGTGAGAGAGAGTGTGTTTGGAGTGGAATCACAGAAGGATCCTACAAAGCAGAAGACCAAGGAAGGAAGGAAGGAAGGAAGGAAGGAAGGAAGGAAGGAAGGGGAGGAAGAAGGAGCTTCAGAGTCACAAAGAACCCCAGAAGAGCCTGGCTGCTGGATCAGGCCAGTGACCCTTCTAGTCCAGGATCCTGTTCTCCCAGTGGAAAACCAGATGCCTATTGTGGGGATTGGGGAACCTGTAATAAGTGGAAGCAGCAGCAGTTGCCTTAAAGGGGAGGCCTCTGCTGCTGGCGGACAGCTGCCATCCCAAGCACATTTTCTAGGACTGGACAAGACTTACCTCTGAGGTTGGACACAGGAAGCCTTTGAAGCGCACACCAGTCCCCTTTCCACACTGCACTTTTCATAGAGTCCTAGAGTTGGAAGGGACCCCCAAGGGTCATCCAGTCCAACCCCCTATAATGTAGGATTCTCAACTAGATCATAGATGGTGTTTCCTGCTTGGCAGGGGGTTGGAACGGATGGCCCTTGTGGTCTCTTCCAACTCTAGGATTCTATGATAGATCATTTGCACAAAACGGTATGCAACTGGACACACAATAACATTGTCTAAAGCAGCAGCTACTCTCTGTGTTGTCTGTGCACACAGGTAGGCATCCTTACAAACGAGTGTGCCACAGTGTTCTCTATTCCCCTCCCCTTAATTACTGTTTCCATTAACTCCTTCTTTGGAGGTCTTTAAGCGGAGGCTTGATAGCCATCTGTCAGGAATGCTTTGATGGTGTTTCCTGCTTGGCAGGGGGTTGGACTGGATGGCCCTGGTGGTCTCTTCCAACTCTAGGATTCTATTCTATGATTCCCCCCCCTATTTTTTATTTTAAGGTTAGGGGTTCCAAGGGCTCTGCACATACATACCCATACTCTTGGGGCCCTGCCCAAGACCTTTTGGCACACAACTTGAAACATTAAAGAGTGACCCCTGCCAGGGAAAAAAGGGTGACTGTAGATCTACATTGGAAAGAAGAGTGTGGGGTCGGTGGGTGTCAAATCAACCTTCAATCTGGGAATCAAAGGCAGCTGCAAGGGGGGGGCACTGAATGATGCTGGGCGGTTCAAACCCCAGGAGGCGCCAGAAGGCAGCCCCCACCCTTTGCTCCCTGGGGGTGGGAGGAGAGCATCAGTGCCACCTATTCACCCAAAGGCCACTGTAGAGGCAGCACTGGGGGGGGGGGGGGCTCCTGAGGAGGGTGACAGCCCTCCTTCCCAGAAGTGCACCAGGAGTGCAACGCAGCTGTTGCTATCATCGCAGGATCAACAGCAGCCGTGGGTGGTGATGCAGTCATCGGATGCTGGATCTCCTGCCTGAGATACTTGCCTCACAGTAGATGCAATAGATAGATAGATAGATAGATAGATAGATAGATAGATAGATAGATAGATAGACAGAGTGCTTTTTCTGGCAGGGCGCGGGGGAACGCATACCCCTAAACATTTTGTGAATCTAAGTTTGGCTTCATTGAGGGGCAGTATTTTAAAATGAGTAGGAAAATGAGAGTACCCCAAAACATTTTTTAGGGGGGGGGGAGCACTGGATGCTTTTGAATTGTGGTGCTGGAGGAGACTCTTGAGAGTCCCATGGACTGCAAAAAGATCAAACCTATCCATTCTCAAAGAAATCAGCCCTGAGTGCTCACTGGAAGGACAGATCCTGAAGTTGAGGCTCCAGTACTTTGGCCACCTCATGAGAAGAGAAGACTCCCTGGAAAAGACTCTGATGTTGGGAAAGATGGAGGGCACAAGGAGAAGGGGACGACAGAGGATGAGATGGTTGGACAGTGTTCTCGAAGCTACTAACATGAGTTTGGCCAAACTGCGAGAGGCAGTGAAGGATAGGCGTGCCTGGCGTGCTCTGGTCCATGGGGTCACGAAGAGTCGGACACGACTGAACGACTGAACAACAACAACAACAAGCACTGGATGGAGAGAGAGAGAGAGAGAGAGAGAGAGAGAGAGAGAGAGATGACAGATGATAGATAGATAAATAGATAGATGATAGATAGATAGATAGATAGATAGATAGATAGATAGATAGATAGAGAGATAGATAGATGATAGATAGATGATAGATAGATAGATAGATAGATAGATAGATAGATATCAGTCTACAGAGATGGCAAGGTTGCTGCACTGCTTCCTATCCTGCCTATTTCATAGAATCCTGGAATTATACAGTTGGAAGGGGACCCCCTCCTCCTCAAATCCAGGGATCATAGCTAAAGCATTCCATTCATAGACATGTTAAACACGGGAAGTGGAAAGCACAGCCCTGCAAAGTCTGCTGCAGTCGAAGGTGACCTCTGAAAGCTCCATGCCGCCCATGAGCTCTGAGAAGGGCCTTCTTGGGCCAGAATGAGTTGACTAGTGCAGACCCTTGGGGTCCCTTCCAAATTACAATTCTATGATTCTAGGGACAACATGGGGATGGTGTTGCATGCACAGGACCCCAAAACGGCACCTGCACCCAGCAGTGGGTGCACCTGATCGTATGGTTTGTACACGCCCTGAGTCAACACTAAGTTCTTGCCTGTGTGAGACGCTCATTAAAGGATTTCAACAGGGAAAGAAGCACTATATTAAGTATTTCCTGGAACTGCAGTTGGTTGCGAAAGAGAAATGCCTCTGGGACGCGGCAGGAGGACCTTCTCCAAATGGGGAATGTCGGCCCCGCAGAGACGAAAAGGAGATTCTCTTCAGAAGTAAAGTTCTCTGCATCTCTATCAGCCTAGATGGGGCACCATCCCACCTCCAAAGTCCATCCCAGCCCACGGGGTTGGCAAGCTTGGCCTGGCATTTAACAGCATCGTTAAATTCTGGGCACCACAGTTCAAGAAGGATACTGACAAGCTGGAACGTGTCTAGAGGAGGGCAACCAAAATGGTCAAAGGCCTGGAAACGATGCCTTATGAGGAACGGCTTAGGGAGCTGGGTATGTTCAGCCTGGAGAAGAGAAGTTTGAGGGGTGATATGATAGCCATGTTCAAATATATCAAAGGATGTCATATAGAGGAGGGAGAAAGGTTGTTTTCTGCTGCTCCAGAGAAGCGGACACGGGGCAATGGATTCAAACTACAAGAAAGAAGATTCCACCTAAACATTAGGAAGAACTTCCTGACAGTAAGAGCTGTTCGACAGTGGAATTTGCTGCCAAGGAGTGTGGTGGAGTCTCCTTCTTTGGAGGTCTTTAAGCAGAGGCTTGACAGCCACCTGTCAGGAATGCTTTGCTGGTGTTTCCTGCTTGGCAGGGGGTTGGACTGGATGGCCCTTGGGGTCTCTTCCAACTTTATGATTCTATGATTCTATGAAAACGCAGAACTGAAAGTGCTGAAACAGAGGAATCCCCACTGCTTTGTGGAGAAGCTCAGCTGGAGACTTGGGCATCTCTCCAAAGGAAGGGGAGCCTGGGAGTGTTTTGGGGCTACCCAGGGGATCCCTGCACAAGATCGTGTTGCCGGTTCTCACTTCTCCAATGCCACTGCATGTGCCTCCTGCCCGCCCCGTCCTGCCCCCCACCAGAGAAGCAAGAAAAAGCCACAGCCGCTTCTCCTGCGGTGGAGGCTGCCTCCAGAAGCCAGAAGCCTCTGCCACAGCCATACGACCCCAGCAAGTCAGGCTTCAGCAGGGGGTGGGGTGAGCTTGGAACCTGAACATTTTGCCTCAGGTGGCAAAATGGACCATCTCTGTGTTTAGCAAAGGAAAAATCAATTATGGACTGCAAGAAGATCAAACCTATCCATTCTTAAAGAAATCAGCCCTGAGTGCTCACTAGAAGGACAGATCCTGAAGCTGAGGCTCCAGTACTTTGGCCACCTCATGAGAAGAGAAGACTCCCTGGAAAAGATCCTGATGTTGGGAAAGATGGAGGGCACAAGGAGAAGGGGACGACAGAGGATGAGATGGTTGGACAGTGTTCTCGAAGCGACTGGCATGAGTTTGGCCAAACTGCGAGAGGCAGTGGAGGATAGGCGTGCCTGGCATGCTCTGGTCCATGGGGTCACGAAGAGTCGGACACGACGGAACGACTGAACGACAACAACAAACTTCCAAAAAGCCACTAGGAATTCCCGTGAAGGCTTCCCTAACTGGGGGAGGACAGAGAGTGAGCAGGCACCTCTGCCCCCATTCTGCCCCACTAGCACATGGGGCTCCAGTCACTCTTTGCAGACTGGAGTGGCAGGAGATTTCTGCCCTGCAGGGGGCTCAGCTAGATGGTGGGAATGGTGCATCCAATCTGCTATGCAAGGGTTAATGCCGCAGCACAGAATCCTATGGTGTTAACAGCACTGTTGGGTCAGAGGGTGAGTTTTAATTGTGAGAGCAGCAGGTGTTTTGATCCTGCTGTGTTCCTGTAAATATTCGTCAGTCTCATATATAAATTCATGTAAATATGTTTCAGAATACCAAGTAAAAGGAAAGTGTTATTTTTAAACTTTAAACAAAGTCTCTTAGTAGTCTTTTCTGGGATAGAATAAGAGAACTATTTAAAAGGGTCAAATGACCCCAGGCAATTTCCGCATAACTCTGTGTAAAGTATAATTACCACATACATCAATGCCCCCCTCCCCCCCCCCCGGGGTCCCTTCCAGCTCTACAATTCTATCATTCCACAAAGGAGATCCTTGTCTCCTGCTTCTGCAGGATACTGGTTGTTACAGAAAGGCTTCAGGCTGGCTCCTGCGCGGCTCTCTCATCCTCCTACTGAGAAGCTTAGAATCATAGAACCATAGAGTCTGAAGGGACCCCAAAAGGTCCTCTAGTCCAACCCCCTGCAATGCAGGAATCTCAGCTAAATCATCCAGGACAGATGGCCACCCAACCTTTGCTTAAATGCCACCTCCCTCCTTTATGCCACAGAAGGGGCAAAATCTGCTCTTTGCATGGATGCTCCACACATCAGGAGACCCCAGGCCTCACCTGCATACCTTGTTTTCCCAACATATGACCTGACCATTCTGCACCCGTTCAGAGGGGCCTGGGCATGGTGCCACTGACTGCTGGAAAGGTGGGGCAGGGGCTTCCATAACGGGCAGCCCCCCTCCCACTCACAGCATCTGGCATCATGGTGCTGAAGCTGAGGCCTAAGATTATAAGAGGAGCCTGCTGGATCAGGCCATTGGCTCATGGGAGTCCAGCCTCCAGTTCTCACAGTGGCCCATGGGAAATTTGCAAGCGGGATCTGACCACCAGAGCCCTCTCCCCTCTCTGAAGCATCCTGGTTAGTAGCCATTGATGGCCCTCTCCTCCGCTGAGTTATCTAAACCTCTTTTTAAAGCCTTCCAATGGGTGACCATCAGGGTCCCCTGTGGCAGTGAGTTCCACAGTTCAACCATGTGCTGCTTAGCTGAGACTGGCTCCTGGGGGGGGCAGGGGGATTGCAGTGGGCGGGGGGGGCACAGGAGGGCCAGCGTTACCATTTGGGACATGGCAAGAGGCCCCGCAGCCCGTCCGGCAGCACTTCTCGACACCCTCGCAGCTGGCATCAGACTGGCACTCTTCTGTGCAGTTACTGCTGTTGCTCTCCATCTCTGTATCTGGGCATGTGCCCCCTTTTACTGCAGCAACTGGAAAACGCAAAGAGAAGACAGTGTTGCCTTAAGGGGTTCCACCCGGCCTCTTCTTGGGGGGCCCTTGATGCGGCCGCAGGCCGTTCCCCTGCCCTTGGCACGTGGAAGCTCAAGGGGGTGGCAAGCTGGCATCAATGCCCATGGCGGGCATTGCACCAAATGCCTTTTCTGGGGGGGTGGAGAGCAACTGCCCGCGGCTCCCTCCCCGGCACCCACTTGCAGGTAAGAGAGGCAAGAGAGTCAGATGGGCTGGGCCTCTTCATCCAGCTGGGCCAGGCTAGAGACAAGGGCTTTTCTCTTCTTCTCGTCTAGGGATAGCACCCTCTCACACCCACCTGTAATGTTCTGTTTGAGCACCTCTATCCGCAGAATCGAGGCTGTGAGAAACCCCACCAGGGAGACGAGGATGAAGAGGTGGAGGCAGCTGCTATTCCTGGGCTTCATGGTGCTGTTGCTTGCAGAGAAGGTGCTGTGGGTCTCTGGCTGCTGCAGGCCAAGCTTTAAGCTCTCTCAGGTGTGGCTGGTGGAGGGGGAGGGCGAAGAGAGGCTCCTGGGCGATGGACAGAGAACAAGTGGAGCCCAGCTCCCTCCTTCTTCCATTGCACAATCGGGTCGGATCAAGTAACACAGCTGGCCCTGGTGTGAACCAGGAAGCAGCAGGCTAAGGGAGCCACGAGTAGAATCTGGGAGTCTCTGCTCAGACAGCTAGGGACCCTTCTATCTCTCCACCAGCTCCTGTTCTCCTTGAAGCATGCAGGTGTTGAAGATGCTCAAGCAAGCCTCTGTTCTCCCCAGAGGAGAAGTGCAAGTTGGACCAGCATCCTGAAGGCCAAGAGCATTGTGCCGTTGAGCAAAAAAACCCCACCGAAATCTCATTTCACCATCTGAGCCAGCAAGGGGTTCTCGGGAGACCTGCCAGGGCGGGTGGAGCTTGAGGGTCCTCAGCACTTCTGCCATCGAATGTGGTGCCACGGGAAAAGGTTTGGAGGAAGAGAGGCCGGCTGCTGGCCCTGAGGCAGAGAAGGCAGCAGAGTGGCAGAGTCCCTCTTTCTTTCAAGATAGACCCAGAACTTCTTGTAGTGCCTCCCCTGACACCTGAACGGCGGTCAATGGTAAATGATGATGCAATGTTTGATGGTAAGAAGAGTCTGCTGGGTCTGGTCAGTGGCACACCTGGCACAGCATCCCATTCTCACAGTGGCTGAACAGTTGCCTCCATGGAAAAGCAGCATTCGAACACAAGAGGACTCCCTCCTCCTGTGCTTTCAGGTCTTCAGAAGCACTGTTGCCTCCAGCTGTGGGGCAAAGCAGAGCCATCCTGGCCAGTTGCCATCAACAGCCCTCTCCTCCTCCGTGAATTTTTCCAGTCCTCTTTTAAAGCCATCTAGGTTGGTGGCCCAGGTGGCGCTGTGGGTTAAACCACAGAGCCTAGGGCTTGCTGATCAGAAAGTCGGCGGTTCGAATCCCTGCCACGGGGTGAACTCCCATTGCTCGGTCCCAGCTCCTGCCCACCTAGCAGTTCGAAAGCACGTCAAAGTGCAAGTAGTTTGAAAGCACATCAAAGTGCAAGTAGATAAAAAGGGACCAGCGGGAAGGTAAACGGGGTTTCCGTGCGCTGCTCTGGTTCGCCAGAAGCGGCTTTGTCATGCTGGCCACATGACCCGGAAGCTGCCTGCGGACAAATGCCAGCTCCCTCGGCCTATAGAGTGAGATGAGCGCTGCAACCCCAGAGTCGGACACGACTGGACCTGATGGTCAGGGGCCCCTTTACCTTTACCTAGGTTGGTGGCCATCACTGCCTCCTGTGGAAGGGAGTTCCACGGTTTAACTACACACTGTGTGATGAAGTCCTCGGTGTTGTTTAACTTACTTGCTAGATTCATCAAGAGATACCGGCTCTCTCAGCCCTTCTCTAGCTTTCCACCGACTCGTGCCCTCACCAAAGGCCAGAGCAATCCGCTGTGCCAAATTGGTGCCTGCAAAGGGGTGGGCGCAGTGCAGAGTGATGCCCTGCTTTGCGCAACCAGCACTTGAGCAGGAGAAAGGAGGGACAACCAACCCTGTCATCTGAGGTACCAGGCTGCCTGTCCAGGTCTCAAGTTCCATGTTAGCCCGGCTGCGGGATCCACCCAGGTCCCTTTGCACCCTCCCTGCTGGGGTCACAGGGCACCTGGCAGCCTCCCTCCTTGCTTGCGTTCTCACGCCAGTTCAATCCACACTGTCAACAATGAGGCAAGGTTTTGGGAATGCTGGAGCTGACGCTTTGTTTGCAGTTGCAGGCACCATGCCCTGATCGAGGGACACAGATGTCCGCTTACGTAATGGGGGTTTAACTCTCCCAGCTTCCAGGGCAAGCAAGATTATCGCTGACCACTGCGGCCCAATCAGGGTTAGCACCCCTTGCTTGGATAGCCTAAGAGGATGGGCTACGAAGGTGCCATGAGTTCTGATGGAAAAGGTTGACAAGGAGGGGCGTTAGGCTTCTGCCTGGCCCGGGCAGGTGAGCACTTCCTGGCTGAAGCGTTCCTTCACAAGAACATAAGGAGGCCCTTTTGGATCAGGCCAATGGCCCATCTAGTCCAGCATCCTCTTCTCATAGCGGCCCAGGAATCACAAATGCTTCTTAGAACCTCAGAAGATCCCCTCATGCCGATGGTCCGAATCCATTCTTTTCACCACTCACTCTGATAGTGGCAGGAAAGCGTCCAGAGTGGGCTGTTTTGCAGCTGTGTGCGCAGAGGAACCTGGGGCGCAGATCAGCTCTGATTTCTTTAGACTGGGAAGGGTGACTGGCAGGCCAAGGGGCAGATCCAGATCTTATTTCTATATCTGCACATCTCCAATTGAAGCACAAAGTAAGCCGGAGAGGAGAGTGACCGAACTCTGGAGAGGAGCACACCTCCTTTTCTGTCGAGAGACTCCTAATCTTCAGGACACATTAACAGCCCACAATCACATTTGCCCACATTATCCAGAAATATTTGCAAGAGACTGCTGGATCAGGCCAATGGCACATCTGGTCCAGCACCCTTGTTTCTTGCTTCTTGTTTTGGAGTTTATTGCATTATTATTTTCCTTGGTGGGTCCCGCAAACCACTATTCCGAACCAAGGGGGTGGCCCCCCAAAAAGTTTGGGAACCACTGGTTCAGAGGGACAGATGGCCTGGCTTGGTGGTTTCTGATGTTCCTCAACCTTCCCAGACTTTTCTTTCTTCTTGATGCCATTTGCTTTGGTCCCTCCTGGCTTATCTACCTGTAATCTCTCCCTGTGTAATTGTTCTTATCATTAGGAAGCAAAGCAGAAAGAACCGACAAAGGAGGAAGATGTGGTTAGAAAAGGATCTGTTTGCAAATGGCAGGGAGGCACCCCCACCCGCTCTCTTTGTCCTTCTCTTCAGTGAACCATGTTTTCATGGCGCAGCTGACTCTGGTGTATCGCCCTGGCTCCTTCTGAAAGTTTGCCATGTTCAGGAGAATGGCGAGATCCTGCTTCCCTAATAAGCTCTGGCTAGCTGAAGGGGACCTTGCCAACAAAGGTCCATATAGCTAAAGCTATGGTTTTCCCAGTAGTAATGTATGGAAGTGAGAGCTGGACCATAAAGAAGACTGATGGCCGTAGAATTGATGCTTTTGAATTATGGTGCCGGAGGAGACTCTTGAGAGTCCCATGGACTGCAAGAAGATCAAACCTATCCATTCTTAAAGAAATCAGCCCCGAGTGCTCACTGGAAGGACAGATCCTGAAGTTGAGGCTCCAGTACTTTGGCCACCTCATGAGAAGAGAAGACTCCCTGGAAAAGACCCTGATGTTGGGAAAGATGGAGGGCACAAGGAGAAGGGGACAACAGAGGATGAGATGGTTGGACAGTGTTCTCGAAGCGACTGGTATGAGTTTGACCAAACTGCGGGAGGCAGTGGAGGATAGGCGTGCCTGGCGTGCTCTGGTCCATGGGGTCACGAAGAGTCAGACACGACTAAGCGACTAAGCAACAACAAGCTGAAGGGGAAACAGGCAAAATGCCCTTAACAGCACCCTGAATCAGGTCATCCTGGTGCTTGGCACAGCACTGAGGGACTCATCCTGGCTTCCTTTTGTGCCATATCTCTAGGCACAGGTCTGTGCTTTAAAGCATTGTGTCCAAGCACTTTTATTTTGGCCCTGGCACTTTCCCCAGGAAAACCCACTGTTCACCGCTGGATCAACGCAAATGTCAGTCGGCAGAAATCCTGAACTGCCGTTTGTTCCAATGGAGCTTTAAAGAATGGGTTTTGTGGGGAAAGCACTGGGGCAAAGAGAAAAAGAAGAAGGTGCTCAGACACAGTGCTTTAAAGTGTGTGTCTGTGCCTCACAAGTGTGGATGAGCCAGATGTGGATGAGGTCAGCATAATCATCTGTTGATGTTCTTGCAAAGCAGGCTGCCATTCCATTCAGTGCAGAGCTTCAAAGTCTGGTGTAATATGCTGGCAATTCTGTTTGCCTTGTGCGCTCCAGATTTCATAGGGCTAAGCCTGTGAGTTTGGGAAACATTTTCCCATGGACTGCAAGAAGATCAAACCTCTCCATTCTGAAGGAAATCGGCCCTGAATGCTCACTAGAAGGACAGATCCTGAAGTTGAGGCTCCAGTACTTTGGCCACCTCATGAGAAGAGAAGACTCCCTAGAAAAGACCCTGATGTTGGGAAAGATGGAGGGCACAAGGAGAAGGGGACCACAGAGGACGAGATGGTGGGACAGTGTTCTCGAAGCGACTAACATGAGTCTGACCAAACTGCGGGAGGCAGTGAATGATAGGGGTGCCTGGTGTGCTCTGGTCCATGGGGTCACGAAGAGTCGGACACGACTGAACAACTGAACAACAACAACAATGGATGAAGATAAATAAATAATAATAATAATAATGGGAGTTCAAGGCTCATTTGTTCCCCCCGACCTTAATTTCCACAATGGGGATATTTGCCCCCCTTTCCAGTGCCAGGGACCTCCCTGCTCATCCTTGGCTGCCACATGGTCAGAGCCTGCAGGAACCATGCATTGCAGGGGACGGAGCCAGATGACCCTTTGTGTCCCTTCCACTCTATTGTTCTGTGGTTCTGCAGGGAGCAGGGGTCTAGGACGGTGCTTTATAGCTTGGATGAAATTATATAGGCCGAAGCAAAAGCATCCCTCCCTCCCTTGGTCAATGTTTGTGCAAAACTGCTCTACAGTCCAGGCCAGATCCATTTTCACCTGAGAACAATCCCGCCTGTGTCCTTTGAGCCGCATTTTGAGAAGAGCATTTGGGCATGTTGTGTGCCAGAGATGAGCTCCTTGGCAGAACTCTTCTCGCACCCATGGCGGCAGGGACTTGGAAAGTGGTCAAACTCAGGGAGGGGTTTAGGAGAGAGAGAGAGAGAGAGAGAGAGAGAGAGAGAGAGAGAGAGAGAGAGAACTACCTGGTACATTTCCAGCCAGCTTCCTTAGGCCAGTCAGCAGTTTGTAACCTGAGTTGTGATCATCTGTTACATAAAGGATTAATTGGTACTTACCTTACAGATGATAACTATGAGGGTGAAAGCAACAGTGGCAAAGGGGGGGGGAAGCAGGGTGGGGGTGGCCATTGCATTCTAGGACTTGTTTGCCGCCTGATATATTTCTGTTTGCTCAGCCTGAGGAACTGCTCTGCCTTTCAGCAACTTCTCTAACTGCTGCCAAATTGCAAGCAGTTACTTATTTTGTGCCCCAGCCTTTGGGGCAATAGCGTCCCTGTCCTGGCCTGCTTGGGCTGCTTTCTCTGCCGCAGCCATGCATTCGTGCATTTAGGTGTGTCGTGCATGCATAAAAGATTTTTTTTAAAAAAAAAAAAGTGGAAGGTTGCACGACTGCACAAAACGCATGGAGTCAAGGCATGGGGAACCTCACGGCTGTTGGATTGTCACAAGCTCTGGAGGAGATGGCTTGGAAATAAGTACGGCCTTCTCATCCCAATAGGTCACAGTTGACTGTGTACTTGACCACCTCTAGCAATCTGCTGCAAGGACCAAAGGCAGAAGCCCCAGGGCAGCGTGGCCTGGATGAGCCTGAAGCCAAGCAGAGCTGGATTTGACTCAGTGCCTGGATGGCTAGCTGCCTGGGAGAACTTTGGTCGGCATGTTGGAAAAGATGCAACATGTAAGCATGAGAAAATCAAGAGATTCTTGCATTGCACGGGGGGTGGACTAGATGGCCCTTGGGGTGCCTTCCAGCTCCACAGTTCCATGATTCATTGCACTTCTCAACTTGAGGATGGGGCCAGGATCTGGAGGGGAGTGGGCAGGAGGGCAGGTGGACCTGGCTGGCTGGCCGGCCCAGAAGACCTCCCCCTCCAAGTCTCTGTCCGGTCTGGACCCTGTCCAGATTAATGAGATTAGATGTGGACTTGATGTATCCAAAGATTGACTTTCGCCGTGACGTCTGCATTCCTGCTCCGGAGGACAAAAGGCTCCCTTGCCACAGAAAGCCCTGCCCTTGTTTGCTTTCTAGGCTCAGAGCAGCAGGTTTGGGAGGTGCTTGCTGGTTCCCAGGTGAGCAGTTAGGGTCCGGTGGCAAGAAGATGAGCTGGGGGAGGGGCGTGGGTGCAGCGGGAGGGTGGGGGCGGGGAGAGTTTCTCTGCTCTTTCTCAGAGGTCAAGAAACATGGATCCACCCAAGGAAACTAGGAAACCACCTAGCTCAAGATGAACAAAGTAAGAGAACTAAGAGAGGAGAAGGAGCCCATGGATCTCACTGCAAATTTTTATGGTCCCTGGAGTTGTCTTTGAGTTGGTGACTAGTACTAGCCATGATAGAACCACAGAATTGTAGACTTGCAAGGGAACCCCAAGCATCATCTAGGGCTGACCCACACTTACCTTTCCTCTGCTGTTTCCAGGCACAGTCCGTGCTTCAAAGCTCTTTGTCCAAAAACTCTTTTATTTTATTTTTGCTCAAAAACCTGCTCTCTAAAGCTAAATTGCAGCCCACATCAATTCTGGATTGCTCCAGTTCAGCTTTAACAAGTGACTACACCGATTAACAAAGCTTCCACAACAACCCTGCAGGGTAGGGCACTGTAATAGGAGTGCAGGCACTATCACCTCCATCATTAGATGGGGAAGCAACATGCTCAAGGTCATGCAACAAGTTAAAAGAATCATAGAACTGAAGAGTTGGAAGGGTCCCCCGAGGGTCATCTAGTTCAACCCTCTGCAATGCAAGAATCTCAATTAAAATTCCGGTGCTGTAAGGAGCTGATCAAGATCCCTTAGACCCGAGCCATGTGCTCTAGCCACTAGACCACCGTGTCTCTCAGGGCATCAATGGAAGGGCACTCTTGTCCACAGACAATTCTCCCAGAATAAAAGTGCTAGCCTTTAGTGTTCCACGTGCAGCTAATCTTGCAGCAGACTAACACACGTGCTGGAAAACAGGTCCAGTCTCTGGCTCTCAGCACACATTTTGGTGCAGACATAATTTTGGGTTTTGCAGGTTGCCTCTGGGTTTGCTTTTAAACTGGCAGAAATCCTCCTTCTGGCAGTGAAGGAGTCAACATGCTTTTGCCTCTGCAGTGGTTAATGTTTGCAAGGCGCCCCCCTCTAGCTCTGCCCCCCTCCCTGCTCTGGTCCCACCGCATTCCTGAGCCTGTGTGGGTCAGAGAGTGCAAAGCAAGGGATATGGGGCTCCATGGGTCTTCTGGCAATCCAGAAACGCTCTCCCTCTGCCCAATCCTCTCCCCCAGCATCCCACAGGTGAAATGCACACTCACCTGGGATCTGAGGCAGGTGGTGCCAGCTGGCTGAGCACCAGCTGAGTCACAAGTCACAAGCTGCCAGTTACAAACTCACATAGAATCAGGGAATTGTGGAGCTGGAAGGGACCCCAAGGGTCATCCAGTCCAACCCCCTGCTGGGCTGCGTCTCGATTTGTCTGTGTGCATTTACAGCATGCTTCCTTTTATATACATAGAACAAATTTCGAGGGTGGCTGAGAGCCTGAAACCCTTTTTAAAACAGCCAACCAATCCAACAATGACTAGGAGCAGCCCAAATGTGGCAGGCAGGTAAGGATGGAGAAAAGAAGACCGAGAAGGTGATACGATAGCGGTCTCTGAATATCTGAATATCTGAAGGGCTGTCACTTGGAAGATGGAGCAAGCTTGCTTTCCTCCTGCTCTGGAGGGGCGGATTCAAGTTAAAAGAAAGGAGATTCTGACTAAACATCAGGACGAACTTTCTGAAGGTAAGAGCTGTTCCACAGTGCAACAGTCTCCCTCGGGAGGAGGTGGACTCTCCTTCCTTGGAGGTTTTAAAGCAGAAGTTGGATGGGCATCTGTCTTGGATGCTTTAGCAGAGATTCCTGCATGGCAGGGGGTTGGACTAGATGGACCTTGGGGTCCCTTCCAACTCCACGATTCTATAAGGTGCCAGAGGACTCTGCCTTGCCTTCATTCAGCTCCACGTCTCCCTCGTCCAGCCTCTCTGACAGGCACCCAAGAGACCAAGACCCTGCAGCCTTTCGAGAGGAAACGGCAGACCTGCACTCACCTTGGGAAATGGTTTTGGGGAGAGGAGATGCTGCAGCTGATGGAGGATTGGGCCCGAAGAGCTCTAGGTTGAGCGCCAGGAGGAGGAGGAAGACGGTGAGGACCAGCTTCATGGTGCTGCCTGTGGGAAGGGTCATGGAGCCAAGTGGAGCGGAGCCAAGATATAAACCCTCTGGCCTGCTGTGTGGGTGTGGGTGGAATTGGGGGTGGGAGGGGCCGCTTCAAGGTGACCTTGTTGACTAGTCAAGGTCCCCCCCCCTCCATTTGAGGTTGGTTCTCCTTGCCCCAGGCACTGGCAGCCGGCCCCAGACGTGCCTGAGACTTGATGGGTTGCCTGAGCAACTGCCCAGCGGGTGCAGCCATGCGATCGATGCAAAGCCACATCGCCACCTGCCTTGTTCCTCGGACGAGAACGCAGCCAGGAACTTGCTTTATTGGCAAAAACTGAGGAACAAATGATGCATTTCCAGAGGACAATGTCAGAAGGACAGATTTTGCAGAGGTCTGGTGTGATTTCATGACAGATGTCAGTTAGGACGAAGACAGTCTGCCCCCTCGCTCTGCTTATCGGTGGATTTGGTTGATTCAATAATATGTGGTGTTGTCCCTCTTTAAGATTCGGCCCAGTAATGGGTTTTATTTCATTCTGTGTTAAAAATCATACCCAGCCTTCTATTTTTGTTGCACCTGCTCAATGTGGGTCTTCTTTTGCTGCTGCTGCTTCTGTTAGCCCAGTGATGTATTTTCTTTAAGTCACTTTTCTTATTTAAAACTCATTTAAAGAGGGAGACAGAAAAACACAGCCATTGATTTCTAAGCAATTTTTTTTTGGGGGGGGGGGAGCTTGCTTTATTGGAAAAGCTGGCTTACAAACAACACACCTCCACCTGTCAGGGACTCCTTAATGCGATTCCTGCCTTGCAGGGGATGGGACCAGATGACCCTGCAGTTCTATAAGGCAGCCAAACCCACGAAATTGCCATCTATCTATCTATCTATCTATCTATCTATCTATCTATCTATCTATCTATCGGAAGCTGCAGGCAGTAAATGGTGTTGAACCAAGGGCCACTTGGGCATTCCAGGATTCGAACCTGGACCTGCCAGCTTTCAAGCTGGCATTTTAACCACTGGGCTGCGCTGATTCTTGCTGGTGAAAGGAGCAGGTGGAAGGCACCCCCGCGCCCCCAGTTTTGCTTCCACAACAGCAGGACCCACCTTTGCAAGGCTGCATGCCCAGCTAAGCCCAGTACCCCCCTTGCCAAGGCGTGTCTGGTGGCGTTGTGTTGCTGCTGCTGCTGCTGTTGTTACTTTTTAAGAGTTACATAACACATTGTGCTCCAGGCCTGTCCAAGGTCAGAGAGGTCGCCCGGGCAGGGAGACCCCAGGGAGGCGGCTGGGCTGAGAGCATGTGTGTGTTTGAAACATGATGGGGCCGCCTAAGTGTGTCAACAAGGCTGCGTGTCTCGGTGTGTGCGATGCACGAGGGCGTGCCTTTGCAAAGACGGGGATTAAGGAACAAGCAGAGTGTGAAAGGATCCCGAAGGGGGAAAGTAAATGTAACGAATTCCGGAGGAGGAGGAGGAGGAGAAGGAGGGGGAGGGTGTACTCTAAAAGGAAAGGGGGGGGGGAAGAGATTAAAAGATAAAAGGTACATGGTCACCTTGCCAGCCCATCAATCAGCCCGTTTTTATTGCCAGAGTTTCACCTGAGCAAACAATTTAATCATGCGCTTTGACACAAAATACAAGATCACCAGGAACATATCAAAATAGTAACAAGAGGATAATAGTCACAGGATGTAAAACCAAGCGGGCAGGTGGGTATTTGTAGCAGAGTGCTGGACTAATTTATGTATTTATGGCATTTCTATCCCACCTTTTCCTCTGCAAGGAACTCAAGGCAGTGTAGATGCTTCTGCCTCCTTGCTTAGTTAATCCCCACAACAACCCTGTGAGGCAGGATAGGCTGAGATGCAGTGACTGGTCCAAAGGGAGCTTTATGGACGAGCAGGGAATTGAACTCTGGTCTCTCCCAGGTCCTGGAAGGCATTCTAGTTCCTGAACCACTCTGGTTCTAGGGACGAGGGCCAGGGAATCCCATTTTCCAATTGCAAAAACATCAGCAGAGCCTGACTGCTGGATCAGGCCAATGGCCCATCTAGTTTAGCATCCTGCTCTCACAATGACCAGATGCCTCTTTTTGGGAAACCTGCAAGCAGGTTCTGAGTGCAGGACCAACTCCAGCAACTGGGAATCAGAAGCACTGCTGCCTCCAACTTCAGAGGCAGAGCAGAGCCATCCTGGCTAGTAGCCCTTGAGAGCCCTCTCTTCCTCCATGCATTTGTCCAATCCTCTTTTAAGGCCACCCAAGGAGGTGGTCATCACTGCCTCCTGTGGCAGGGAGTTCCATAGTTTATCGTACGTTATGTGGAGAAGTGGCCCTCAGTTCCAAAGTTTTGACCATTTGCTGCAAAAAGAAGCACTTCCTTTTGTGTGTCTTGAAGAAGAAGAAGAAGAGAAGAGTTTGGATTTGATATCCCGCTTTTCACTACCCGAAGGAGTCTCAAAGCGGCTAACATTCTCCTTTCCCTTCCTCCCCCACAACAAACACTCTGTGAGGTGAGTGGGGCTGAGAGACTTCAAAGAAGTGTGACTAGCCCAAGGTCACCCAGCAGCTGCATGTGGAGGAGTGGAGACACGAACCCGGTTCCCCAGATTACGAGTCTGCCGCTCTTAACCACTACACCACACTGGCTTCCCACATGCAGCTTCAATCCTTTCTTACCCAGCCACAAAACTCCTGGCGTGCCCTTAAGCCAATCCCCATTTGTCTGCCTAATCTACCTCAAAGGGTTGTTGTGAGGATCCAAGGATGTGGGCAACCTGCCACCCTCAGGCCCTTGGAAGGATAACATGTGTAAGGGTTGTGTTCAATTAGCGTTTACTTAAGAGTACCTTCCTCCCCATTGAAATGAATGGCCATGGCTTCCTTAGGTCCATTACTCTCAATGGGTCTACAGTACTCTGAGCAATAGTTGGTTGAATACCAGAGAGATAGATAGATAGATAGATAGAGAGAGAGAGAGAGAGAGAGAGAGAGAGTGCAGAATAAGGAAATATGCCTGCCTAGGAAAGAACAGGCGCTTCCACTTCCACTTCCACTTCCACAATAAAACCTAGAGACAACCCCCTCCTGTAGCTGCAGGGTTTGGGCCCAACAACGCCATGGTGGTGGCCTCTCACACTGCAAAGGGAGCACTCTTGTCTTAGGGGTGTGATGTAACTCACAATACGTATTTTGATGCCACCCTCTCCACACCTCCGCCGCTCTGATTCTGCAACTGAGATCTGGATCAAAAGGAAGCAAGCTGTATTTTCTACACATATGAATAACAGCAGGCCAAACCCTCCATCCCACAGCCTTATTGCTCTGGAGGCGGAGCTGGAAACCCGGTGGACTCCAATTGCCACCCTTCGCCTCCTCCCTGGCCATTTTGGCTAGAGCTTATAGGAGACTTTCTTCTTCTTCTTCTTCTTCTTCTTCTTCTTCTTCTTCTTCTTCTTCTTCATCATCATCATCATCGCTGCCACCAGCAGTTTATCTTTTCCACAATTGTGCCCAAATGACTTCCAGCACAACATGTGAACAAACAATCGTGGCAATCCAAAAGGAAACGATTAAAAACAATTAAAAATAATCACCGTGTAAATAAGCAGAGAAAACAAATCCATGCAGCACAATAGAAAGATGACTTTCTTTAACAGCTTAAAACTAAACAGGGGAGAGAATAATATAGAAATAAAATGTCATAATTTGCAAAGCAAGCACATCACTGGTACGGAGGTGACCACCAGGAACAGCACACTCTTTCCACCATTAGGAAAACACCGTTAACAGCATTTTAAAAATGTACTCCATGTTCCCGTATCTTATTAACAGTCTGATCCATTGCATGTTTGCTCTAAAGCAAGTGTTGGTTAATAGGATGTATGTCTACGTTAGTATTCAACGGGTCAGGGGGCCTGGAAAGTGCCCATCAGAGTTGCACATACCAGCACCTGGACTGCAGACTAAGCAGATGCACCGCTCACCTGTCTAAAGATGGAATTACTTCTACATTTGCATCTCTATGTATAAATTAACAAATGCAAATTTGATGCAAATCTATGCCCACCTTTGTGATTTTTTCCCCCGCTTTTTGGCGCGGGTGGTGGTGGTGGATGGACCAAAATTGCTCTTTCTCCAGGAGCCACGAACTGAACAGGTGGCAAGACTGCCAAAAGGTTCTCAGTGCCACAATTCCCAGAGTGGGAAGGTGAATGTAGAAAATAACTACCTATTCCACTGGGGAGTGTCAAACCGAAAGAGGCTGGAGAAGACCCAGAACATCTTTCGTTGCCAAATGTCAGTCCCACCTGGAGTTGCCACCAAACAAATCAACTTGACCTTCACTAATGAGGTGCTAAAATTAGAAATGTTGCAACATCTCTCTGCAGCTGTAGCAAAGTTACCTTTCCAGGAGTGTGGATGGTGTAAATATGAAAACAGCAAAGTATGAGTGATGCTTACATACAACACTGCTGCTGTGTCGGGGGGGGGGGGTCGCAGAGGCTTCTCAAGTTCATGCCCACCCCCTACCCCCGTATTGCACCACAACCTCAACAAACCCAGTGGTGCAGCTGCAATGTGGGGGCAACTTCTTCCTCCTGCATCCGGCACTGCTGGTCTCCATTCTTGTTCCTGATGTAGCTCTAGAGATGTTTCTCCCTGGTTCCCGATGTAGATCTTTACTCACCCCCAAATTCCTAGTGGGGGGCATGCCATTTTGTGGTGGGACTAAGGTGCCAAAATGTCTTGGGCTGGCCCTGCACCTGCCCACAGCATTTCACTTTAGCAGGATTTGGCCCTATACCACCCTATATCTTAACATTGGACAGTAGGGTAATTTGGTTGGGGAAATGCAGTGGGGAGCTAAATGCATATTCATCCTGACAACTACTGGAATGTACTAATTCCTCAAAGTCAACAAGGTTGAAGTGGCTCCAGTCCACTGGCAGAGTACAATTCCCTCTGTGGTTGCAGGGACCTCCAGATTGAACATCCTTATTCTAAAAAGTGCACTTCCATTAGAAATCAGGCATTATGAGAGTCTGAATGGATGCCCATAATCTCCCCTCCCCATCCTGGCAAGGGGGAGACCAGTCAGGTGGCTTGCTGGTGCCATCCCGCTTCCACAGCAGTGCTCACTTTTGTTCATTCACACACCTATGTGCTGGTGGATGGGTCCTTCACACAGATGGAGTTTCCCTCGAGGACTTCCTTCCTAGGCAGCCTCGCCTTTGGGCTCAATCTGGGTCCAGTCTGACTCCACTTTCAAAGTGTCCTGCTCACCTTCCTCTCTGCCAGGCACTTCTGACTCTTTAATAAGCTGAGATGTTTCTCTCTCCATGTTATGGCTGACGTCATAATGCTATTGGGCTGGTTGGCTTAGCTGCAAAGGGGATGGGGGCTGGAAGATGGAAGGTGATGACAGCATCCCTGGCCGGCCAACTTTGGCTGAAAAACCTCCAATGAAGAAGAGTCCACCATATTCCCAGAGAGTCTGTTCTACTGTCAAACAACTCTTACGGTCAGAAATTTCTTCCTAATGTTTAGTTGAAATCCCCTCCCTTTTGACTTCAACCCATTGGTGTGGGTCCTCCCCTCTCCTTTTTCGTGACCCAGGAAGAGGGCTCAGGATGGCTGAGTATATTTGACTTGGTTGGGAATCTGGGCCTCTTTGCTCTGGGGTGGCATGAAGAGGATGCCTTGCTACCCTATGGAAATGGGGTACATCCATGGATGCTGCCTCTGAGGAACAGGATTCCCAGCCTGAAAGGCCAGGCTGCCTGTGTTTAGGAGGACTGCTTCTGCCTTTCTTCCACTTGAGGGTCACACATTGATGCCACTTGGACTCTGTGTTTAACAGGAACCAGCTCTTGGTGGGTGAATAGCCAGAGGAGGAGGCCCCAGGAGTTCTGGTCACCCTCCCTGTCCATCACTGCGGGGGGGGGGAGGGTCCTGCACATGCAGGTGGTGCCATCCCATGTCCTGTTGCTTTCAAAAGAGGAAGGTGGGCACGAAAACAGCAACCCATTCCAGGAGAGAGACTTCAAAGGACCTGGGTCCCAGAGGCAACTCATAAGACACACGAAGCCCTGCTTAGTTAGACAGTCAAATATTCGGGAACTAGGGATGGAAGTCAAGAGAGGGGTGCATCAGTCAACCTACTAGATCCCGTTACACCCAGCCTGCTTTAAATCAATGGCCTTAGTTCTCCTGCTTCTGCCCCCAGTGGACAGGGACCCTTTGCCCTTCATCCAGTGCATTTTCCCTACTAACGCTGCCCCATTGCGAAGCTGCCCTTCCCTGGTTCTATGTGTCATCTGTTGGGTTTCCACAGTCCTCAGCCAGAGGCTCTTCCTCCCTTCCTCCTGCCAAAACCCTTTTGGAAAGATATAAGCAAACAAGACTCAAGGACAAGACACTCTGGTATGCAGGTGCATGGATCATTTTATTGCAGGTGGGGAAGGATGCTGGTTTGGGCCCACTGGGTCAAGAGGGAGCTGGGTCTATCGCTGCCTTCACTCCTTGGGTGCTGGGTTCACATCTCCAAAAGTGTAGAAGTTGCAGGGAATTCTAGTTATGCATCACTCCCATTGCTGTGGAAGTAAGAGAGTGTTCAGGCACCCATGGAAAGGCAGGGCCAAGAACCCTAGAGAGATTGGTGCTCATCACCCTAGCTAAGCAGACAAGAAGGGTTTCCCTTACCTGGAGATGCCCAGATGGAGCCTGGGACCAAGGTGCTCATTGACAGAGCTATGGCGCTATCCCCCTGTTCCCATGTCATGATTATGGACCATCTCTTAGCTGGCAATTCAGAGGCAACAGGCATCGCTCCTCCAGCAAAAAGGCACTTGGGCAATTTGTGCACAACTGCTGTCTTCAGCCCACCTAGTTCCTCTCCTGACTCCATTCAAGGTGCTTACATTAGTGGCTAAAGTCCTAAATGACTTAGGCACCAACTATCTGAGAGAGCTTCTCCACACTTGCAGGCTCTCTTGGGAGCCCCTCCACCCTGACAAAGTATTCTCTGTGGCAGCCCCTAAGTTGGGGGAACTCCCTCCCCACAGAGGTGCATCTGGCGCCCTCATTATGTTGTTTGCATCGCATGCTGAAGATGCACCCTGAACTTTGACACCTGATAGATATCTACATTTTTGGACCCACTCTATTTCCTGAGACTGTAATTTGTTTTAATTGCAGTTTCAAACTGCAACCCACACTGGGAGCCCGTAGTGAAGGCAAAGGTGGGGGGACCCCAATAAATAACAATAAATCGCCCACAAGAGGCTCAGCATCTTACTGGGTTTAGGCAGACCATGGAGCACATTCTTGGACAGCATTTCATGATGCCGTCACAATCATAATCTGTTCTACATTCCTTTATGCAAGGTGGCCTCTCTACTGCAGGAAACATAGGGCATCTTCCAGGCTTCCCTGCAACAAAGAACATCATTATGGGTCAGAGACAACATTTGAAAAGGAGGCACCAAGAGCGTAGAATCTGTTGTGGCTTTGCACATCCCAGCAGCCCAAAATCCCCAGCCTTTATAGGATGAGCACAGCCCAGATGAACAAGCTTTCTCCGGTTTTCCCCTCCTTCCCTCACAGCAGAGGGATGCACATCTGGCTTGAAACTGGACCAGTCTTTGCTGGGGCTGGCTAACTTCTCCCACAGTGGCCACCCACCCCCATCCCTTGACACCAAGTTCTTTCCAGCTATGGACTGTGCACCAGAGACTTCCTTTGGGCACTTGCTTAACTCCTGGGCTGCAACTTTAAGGGCCACCTTGGGGGGGGGTGTTGGGGAGGTGCCCCCATCCCCACCCCCCTCCCCTCCTCATCCTACTTCTCTTCCTCCCTCCCATCCACAAGAACTCTCTGGTTTCCTACAAGAGATGGCAACACATTGAAGGATTCACTGTGGAGCCACCGAAAACATTCCCAGGTACAGCAGTGCCTCTGCTCCTCTGAAGAGTCTGAACTCTACACCTGGAAGGGTTTGGAGGTGTGGGATGAAGGGGGTCCCACATGGAGGCCCACACAAAGCAGCATCAGAAGGATTGGCCCCAATGGGGTCACATACCTCGGGCTGAGGCAGAGGGCATCATGGCACAGAGAGTGAGGAGTCCCACGAGGAAGAAGGCGAGGCCAGCAGACTTCATGGTGAGGCAGAGCAGAGTGCTCTCTAGCCTGTAGCCAGGTGCTTTATAAGGCCACGTCCTCAGGGGAGCCCTGCCCAGATTTAATGGGCTGTAGGAAGATGAGGCCATCATTGCACAAGAAATGATGGGAAACATGTATTGCATAGGTGCAAGGGAAGATCAAAGAGGTTATCTTGCAACATATTCCACATTTCCCCATTCAGAGACACAACAGCACCTGTCCCATTTAGAGGCTTCCCTATGCTTCTGGTTGGCCCCAGTGAGGATGGAATGATGGATGGAGCAACAGCAGGGTCTTTGGTCTGATCCAGCGCAGGGGGCTCCTCTGGCCTCCTCATGCTCTCTTCCAAGTGCAACCAGCAGACCACTTCATTGAGCGGTCTTTCTGGGCCCACCTACCACCTTCTGTCATGTTCAAAGAACCACGGGCTTGCCAAAACAACAACAACACACACAAAAACACCACCAACCCCTTAACCATTTGAGCAGGAAGATGGAAAAAGCATCTGGAATACCATGTAAAGTTCTGACCACTCTCCCTCGATAGGATATCTTTTCTGAAAAGGTTCAGAAAAGGGCAACCAAATCTATGAAAGGGATGGATCCCAAGCCCTACAAAGAAAAGTCGCAACATTTGGGATTTCTTTAGCTTTAAGAAAATACAAGTGAGGTGACAGGATAGACCACAAACTTGACATGAGTCAACAGTGTGATGCAGCAGCTAAAATAGCCAATGCAATTCTGGGCTGCATCAATAGGAGTATAGCGTCTAGATCAAGGGAAGTAATAGTACCACTGTATTCCGCTCTGGTCAGACCTCACCTGGAATACTGTGTCCAGTTCTGGGCACCACAGTTCAAGAAGGATACTGACAAGCTGGAAAGTGTCCAGAGGAGGGCAACCAAAATGGTCAAAGGCCTGGAAACGATGCCTTATGAGGAACGGCTTAGGGAGCTGGGTATGTTTAGCCTGGAGAAGAGAAGGTTAAGGGGTCATATGATAGCCATGTTCAAATATATAAAAGGATGTCATCTAGAGGAGGGTGAAAGGTTGTTTTCTGCTTCTCCAGAGAAGCGGACACGGGGCAATGGATTCAAATTACAAGAAAGAAGATTCCACCTAAACATTAGGAAGATCTTCGTGACAGTGAGAGCTGTTGGACAGTGGAATTTGCTGCCAAGGAGTGTGGTGGAGTCTCCTTCTTTGGAGGTCTTTAAGCAGAGGCTTGACAGCCACCTGTCAGGAATGCTTTGATGGTGTTTCCTGCTTGGCAGGGGGTTGGACTGGATGGCCCTTGGGGTCTCTTCCAACTCTAGGATTGTATGATTCTATATAGGGCAGGCATGTTCAACAGGTAGATCGTGATCTACCGGTAGATCACTGGACACCTGCGGTAAATCACCAGTAGATCATTGGCTCCCTCCAAAGCAGCTGTACAACTGTGACTCCCCTTAAAAAAAGCTTAACATTTTACCTCCTACCTGAAAAAAACTCAACAACTTTGACCTGAACCCCAAAATAGGGGGTAGTTCACTGTAAGTTTTAACTCTGTGAGTAGATCGGAATCTCTTGGGAGTTGGCCACCCCTGATATAGGGGAACGTGAGGTCCTGGAAGCCAAATTTAGGTTGCTGGGTAGGATGCTGAGAGACACGACCTCCAAGGTAGCTTGCTCTGAAATGCTGCCTGTTCCATGTAGGGTCACAAATGCTGACACAGCTTTGGGGTCTCAGTGCATGGAAGAGGCAGTGGTTTCAGGAAATGGGGGGGGGGGGTGGATTTGTGAAGCAATGTCTGCGGAACATTCTGGGGCAAGCACCTGAATCGGGATAAAACCAGGCTGTTGGCGCTTAAACGAAAAAAGGTGGCAGAGCAGGTGGAGCCGAGGAGTCTCTGATTCAGAAGAAATCTCCCCCCGGGATGTAGATGATAAAAACCAATGGAAATTTAAATGGGGGTGGCAGAGAACCAGGCATCGTTAGTGCAAGGGCACAAGAGAGGAATTCAGAGAGGCCAAAGCATCACAGTTCAAAATGCAAGTGCCAAAGGCAGCTGGGGAGAGAGGGGAAGCATACAAGTGTTTCTATGCCAATGCCTTAAACGCAATATTAGGAGCTCAGCTGGAGCGTATGGTGCTGAGTTAAACTCTGGAACTTTGCTTCTGCAGGAGGCATCGAGGGCCACCAATCTGGGTGTCTTTTTTTTTAAAAAAAAAGATTGGACAATTTCATGGGAGGAGAGAGGGCTCTCCATGGCTCCTGGCCAGGATGGCTCAGCCTCCACTGCTGGAGGCAGCAATGCTTTTGAATGCCAGTTTCTGGAAACCACGGCGGGAGAGAAGAGTTGCTCTTGTGCCCAGGTCTTGCTTGCGGGTTCCCCTGTGAGATTAGGATGCTGGGCTAGCAGGGCTCTTCTGAAGCTCTTGTGGAACCTCCAGGCGCTGAGGCAGTCTACCTAGATTCCTGGGATGCTTGGGGCATTTGACCACTGTGAGAAGAGGGTGCTGGACTGGACTACTGGGATAAATCAAGTCGGTAGAGCATGAAATGGGCCATTGGCCTGATCCTGCAGTCTCTTCCGATGTTCTTCTTCGCGTGAGCTGTAATTTTTCATGCGAGCCGCTAGAGGCCGATCTGGTGCCAATTCCTGGGTACATCGGTGGCTGCAGATTGTACGGCCCTTTGAGGCCCGGGGAAGCTGGGAATTGTAGTTTCTCTGCAACAGGCAGGCTGATAGGCGCACGTGCATCTCCGCGGGGCTAGACCTGCGTCTTGGTTCCCTTTGCTTCCCAGGCACCCCTTGTAGAGTTGGAAATCACCCAAAGGTCATCTAGTGCAACGCCCTGCAATCGTCTTGGTTCTCGGCTGGCGGCCGCAGGGCGGGTCCTCCTACGCCCGGGTCCTGCAGCCCTCCGCCGCACCTTTGCCAGGAGAGGTGGAAGCAAGCGGGCAGAGGCGGATCGGTGACTCCCCATCCTCATCCCACGGTCCTTGGAGATGCTGGAGGGGACGGATCCTGCTAGCTGCCGCATGCAAAGCAGGTGCTCACCCCGCTGGGCCTCGATCCTCCTTCCCCCAAGCGCACCGCGGAGAAACCCGCTTCGGGAGGCCAACCCAAATGTGGCAAGCTCGTGACAGTTGCAGAATCGGGATGGTACCCCGGGGCGAGTCGTGTGTATGTGCTTGCCCGCGAGAGAAGCCCCAAAGGCGTGCAGTCTACTCTACAACATTCCCCGACTGCAAGCTGCCCGGGGCGGGGATGCGTCAGTGGCAGCTTCGTCTTCTGCAAACTGCTCCGCTCCCCAATTTCATTCCGTAGGTACCAACTCCCTGGATGCCCGAGCACCCGCAAAATTCCCCATGAAGGGGCCAGGCATCCCCACATATTTCGGTGCCGGGGCCATGCACTCTGCATGTCACCCACGGCCGGGCACCCGCGGTTGCGTTCCCAAGCTGGCACCTGGCCAGTCCCCTATATTCGGTGCGCAGGAGGCGCAAAGGCACTAGATCGGTCCGCGGACAGTTGCGCCTTCTGACCACGAGGGGGCATCCACTCCGCTGCTGGTTTATGTTCGGTGGTGTGTGAAAACAAGGAATTCTGGGAGTTGTAGTTTCTATGTGGAGGGAGAGAGAGAGAGAAAGCGACGGATTGTTTCCACGTGGCGGGGCTGGAGGGTGGAATTGGGGAGCTGCAGTTTGGATGGAGCCTGGAGGTGCCTTGAAGATGACGAGAACAGAAGCAGATGTGTTGTAAGCCAAAAATGGCTTTATCTTCTGAGTTTGCACCAATAAAACTCAGAGACGAGGAGTTGGGAGTCCATTGTTGTTTATTGCTAGGCAACAGGTTACAGTTGAATTGTTAAGCAAAACTGCAACCCACCCACCGTGGGGCAGGGGTATTTATAACATTTCAAATAAAGGATTTCATTTTTCATCAATCATGTACATCATTACCTCATTTCATGTTTAATGCACATGCGCAATAAGCATTGCTAACTAATTCTCACCGTGATCTGTTACGTATTCTTAGTATGCATGTTGGGAACCTGTGTCACGCGTAGCCATTTGCACCATGTGTCAACTTGTGTTCTAGTTTATGAGCTGTGTCTTTGTGATTCACATACTGTATTATGTATCTGTACTTCTGCCCTAATGGCAACAGGTTACCATAACTTCTCTATTAGAAGCACACTCAAGGATTTATAGGGGTTCACATTATCCCATTCATTATGGCCCTGTGGGCCACCACCACAGAAGCACTGGGGATACTTTGCGTTTTGGAAAGATATTACCTGCGTCTCCAAGGTGTCTTCCCAGGGGCGGGCACAGGAGGCAGAAGAGGAGGGCTGTTTGGGCTGTATCCTGCCCACTCCTTTCTCTGCCCTGATCTGGAGTTCTGAAGGTTTCCGGTGGACTAGCTTAGAATCCATGGCATTGTAGAGTTGGAAGGGACCACGAGGGTCATCTGGTCCAAACCCCCTGCAATGCAGGAATCCTTTTGCCCAACATGGGGCTTGAACCCACGACCCCGAAATTAAGAGTCTCATGCTTGACCAACTGCAGCAAATAAAAAAAAATTCCTGGAAGTAATTTTTTTATTTTGTTTCGACTACGGCAGACCAACACGGTTACCTACCTGTAACTGCAGCAAATAGGATCTTGTTGTTCTTGTTGTCGTTCAGTCGTTCAGTCGCATCCGACTCTTCGTGACCCCATGGACCAGAGCACGCCAGGCACGCCTATCCTCCACTGCCTCCCGCAGTTTGGCCAAACTCAGGCTAGTCGCTTTGAGAACACTGTCCAACAATCTCATTCTCTGTCGTCCCCTTCTCCTTGTGCCCTCCATCTTTCCCAACACCAGGGTCTTTTCTAGGGAGCAGGCGCATAGGGAGCCACTTTGCCGCCTGGGGCGGCAAAGCGGGGGCAGCCCCCTGGAGGCAGGGTGCCGCTCGCTGCGCAGTCCACCCAAGATGGCGGGCGCGAGTGGCTGGCACCCCTTCGGACCGTGTGGCAACGGTGCAAAAAGTTTTAAGGCTGCCGTATGGTCCGAAGGGGTGCTGGCCGCTCGCGCCCACCATCTTGGGTTTGTGTGACCAGCACCCCTTCCGACTGTGCGGCAACGGTGGTGCGGCAAGTTTTAAGGCTGCCGCTGCCACCCCTTGCGTAGTCAATGAAGCAGAAGTAGATGTTTTTCCTCGAACTCTCTAGCTTTCTCCATAATCCAGCGCATGTTTGCAATTTGGTCTCTGGTTCCTCTGCCCCTTTGAAATCCAGCTTGCACTTCTGGGAGTTCTCGGTCCACATACTGCTTAAGCCTGCCATTTAGAATTTTAAGCATAACCTTGCTAGCGTGTGAAATGAGTGCAATTGTGCGGTAGTTGGAGCATTCTTTGGCACTGCCCTTCTTTGGGATTGGGATGTAGACTGATCTTCTCCAATCCTCTGGCCACTGCTGAGTTTTCCAAACTTGCTGGCATATTGAGTGTAGCACCTTAACAGCGTCATCCTTTAAAAATTTAAATAATTCAGCTGGAATATCATCACTTCCACTGGCCTTGTTATTAGCAGTGCTTTCAAAGGCCCATTTGACTTCACTCTCCAGGATGTCTGGCTCAAGGTCAGCAACCACATTACCTGGGGTGTACGAGACCTCCATATCTTTCTGGTATAAATAAATAGGATCTTAGACTTGTCTTATCCAACCCTCTGCAATGCAAGACGCATAGCTAAATACAACTCAATTCCAAGTTGCACCTAAAATACATTCAGATTTGTTAATCTTTTCCCTCTCGCTTCATTTTTCACAATTTCTTGGCAATGTGTGATATATGTGCCTGCGACTCTGGTTAACTCAGGTTGAAACTGAAGAAAGAGGCTGTATTTCATCAGCTGTGAAGATGCCACAAGCCTCTCTGAGCTCATTCCTGGCCTCTCCTCCCCTGTGACCTGCCCACCTACTTATGCTTGAAATGATAAATGCATAGTCATAGGCTCATAGAACTGTAGCGTTGGAAGGGACCCCAAGGATCATCTAGTCCAACCCCCTGCAATGCAACCTGCCACTGGGGTCGGCATATTTGCAGGTGGGGTAATAAAATGGCATTTTCTATTTGTTGATGTGGAGCTGCCCTGACACTTTAAAATAGAAAAGGTAGGTTGAGAAGCAGAAGATCCAGCTGAACGGGGTCAAAGCTTCCTTTGGGCTCCAACCGAAACATCCCCCCTTGTTTCCAAGGGAGGCCAGGCCTGGGAAATATTACTACTTGTTGTGGGTGGTATTGATGCAATAGTTGCAATCAAAGTTTGCCCTGTCTCATGGATATACCCAAAATCACATGAGTCAGTGAGTGGAGAAGGAGTCCTGTTGTATTTTATTTCTGTACAGAAAGGACCAGCAGGGCTTTCGTTGTCCCAAATCAACTGGCCGCCGGATCCAGCGTTCCAAACAGTTTTATACATTTGGCACAGGTTCCACACATTCTATTAAGATTAAATTTCCTATCCAATCAAAGTACTCAGTTCCTATTACCCCATTTCCTTATAAGGCACTTAACCCCGTGATTGCTCTGAAGTTCCTACAGTGGGAAGCATGCGTACTAGATACGTGTTTAGACAAAGGAGCTTCCTCCTCGTGGTCTGCTAGAGTTTCATTGGCAGGATTAGATTTCACCTCCGGTTACCGACCACATTCCCTGAGTATGCTCAGTAAGTCGAAACCTTATATGGTACAATTACAGTATTTATAATTCTACTTCGCAAGTGTAAATAGTTGTGGGGAGAGTTCTGGTTGCTTGTTCCATGCGCATTTACTAAAGAAAGCAAGAGTCTTCCCCTGTAAGAGAGTTGTGTGAGTCTCGCAGCAGCTGTTGTCAAGGTGCATATGTTCCAGAAGCATTGAAGAAGCAGCGATTCCAGGTGGTTGGTGGGAGAACTGCCTGGGCTCATGAGGTGGGAGCCCACCTTTGGCGAGGAGTGAAGCTGTGTCCTTCAGCCGGACTCCTCTAAGCCCTGCTGCCCTTTAGGCCTCATCGAAACCTGGGAAGAGAAGAAGGGAACAGTTAGAGGGAGGTGAAGGAGTCCTGCCCTGGGTGAGCCGCTCCATTTGCAGAGTCTGGTTTGCTGGGGGTGCTAGGCATTGAACCTGAGACCTTCTGCATGCCAGTCAGCCATCCTGGCCACCACTGAGCAATGCCTGTTCAACCCCCGGCCTTTGGACGAGGGACCAAATGAAAGGCATGCTTGTAAAAAAAAAAAGGAAACAAAATAGAAAATTCTTTCCAGTAGCACCTTAGAGACCAACTGAGTTTGTTCTTGGTATGAGCTTTCGTGTGCATGCACAAACTCAGTTGGTCTCTAAGGTGCTACTGGAAAGAATTTCCTATTTTGTTTCTGTCACGGAGCAAAGCGGGGCTGGGAACAGCAGCGCAGAGGAAAGAGGGAGAGAAAGTTGGAAAACAGTCAGGCTGGGGGAGGAGACGGCATATAGAGACAAAGGGCCGGTTATCTCAACAGATACATCATCGTCAAGCAGCCCCCCCGAGCCGGGGTCGCCGGAGGAAAGAGAAAGCACTCAATTCAGAAATAGACAGGGGGAGGAGAGTCGGAGGGTAAGAAAGAGACATAAACGTCACTTCAGATTGAACCGGAAATTCCTGTGCTGGAAAGTGCGCGAAGACAGCAGTTAGGATTTTTGTAGCAATGGAGTGCAGACGTGATTTATAGCTCTGTAATTAGCAAGGACAATAAAATGCTTTTGAAAACCGAGAACCGAGCCGGCTGTTATCTCACAGCAACATCCAACGGCAAGGGTTGCCGTGACAGTTTCCTATTTTGTTTCGACTATGGCAGACCAACACGGCTACCCACCTGTAACTGGAACTATGGAAGGCACCACATTGAGCCGCATGAAATGGAAGTCCATCAATGGTATCTGAAGAAGTGTGCATGCACACGAAAGCTCATACCAAGAACAAACTCAGTTGGTCTCTAAGGTGCTACTGGAAAGAATTTCCTATTTTGTTTCCTATTTTGTTTCGACTATGGCAGACCAACACGGCTACCCACCTGTAACTGTAAAAAAAAAATGTAAATGAAGGGACAGTCAGGAACTAGAGAAAGATCTGGTAGAACAGAAAGATCTGTTCGAACAACTTCCTGACAGTGAGAGCTGTTTGACTCCTTGCTGCCAAGGAGTGTGGTGGAGTCTCCTTCTTTGGAGGTCTTTAAGTGGAGGCTTGACAGCCATCTGTCAGGAATGCTTTGATGGTGTTTCCTGCTTGGCAGGGGGTTGGACTGGATGGCCCTTGGGGTCTCTTCCAACTTTATGATTCTATCTGAGGAATGGGCTCAGGCAGGGCCAGTTTCCAGTAGAATGAAGCAATGGTTTATGCAAAGCTGTGGGCAATTGGGCAAGATCTAGGGTAACCTTGGAGGAAGCCGGTTACATCTATTCAGGCCAGAAGCTTCTCTGCCTGATGGATCCACCCCTTCTTTCATGAATACAAGAGGAATATTTAGAAACAAGGCTGTTTCCTCACCATCGGGCACTGTTAAGAAAGAAAAAAGATGGTTGCTTTTCCTGCTCATTTATCCACTGCACCAAGGGCTCTAGCAGAACACGGGAACACCAGAAGAGCTGCTGGGGCAGGCCAGCACCCTGTTCTCAGTTGCCTGTGGGAAATCATCAAGCAGGATCCAAGCTCAAGAGTCAGCTCTCCTCTCCCGTGTTATCCTGCAAGTGGTATTTAGAAACACCACGCCCTCTGACTGTGGAGCCAGAGCATAGTCATCCTGGCTAGGAGCCATCAACAGACTTCTCCTTCATGAATTTTTCTAATCCTCTTTTAAAACCATCCAAGTTGGTGGCCGTCACTGCCTCCTGAAATTAGGTGCACTTGCATCTCGTTGGGAGAA
The DNA here is from genome assembly GCF_009819535.1 of Lacerta agilis. Taxonomy (NCBI): domain Eukaryota; kingdom Metazoa; phylum Chordata; class Lepidosauria; order Squamata; family Lacertidae; genus Lacerta; species Lacerta agilis. The sequence goes on along the minus strand of NC_046317.1, from coordinate 94,237,240 downwards.
GAGAGGGACATAGCAATGGTCAGGAGACGGCCAGAACTCAGTTACAGACTGTAACCGTGTGCCAAGGAAGAACTCAGGAGTGGAGTTTTAATGGTGGAGTTTGTTTATGTTCTCTGGGACTGATTTGTAGCCGCAGCCTGTATGCGAGTGATGAACAGCGGAAGTTGGAATGTGATCTTGCAAACACTGCAAAGACCGGTGAAAGGCTTTTGGGATATGATATATAATGAAATTAAGAAAATGTTGAAATATACATTTGTTAAAAAACCAGAAGCTTTTCTATTGGGAATTACCGGTACAGACATTAAAAAGCAAGGTGTTAAATTTTCCCAATATGCTGTAACCGCAGCGAGAATCTTAATTGCACAAAAATGGAAACAGGAAGAAACACCAACAAAGGAAGAATGGAGAGTGAAACTAATGGAGTATGTGGAACTGGATAAGATGACAGGAAGAATCTGAGAACAGCGGGACCAGAAGTTCATCAAAGATTGGACTAAATTTGCAGATTATTTGAAGGACAATTACACTGAATTGAATACGTTGGTACGACTGCAAGAAGCTTTGTAGATTAAAGAAGGAAGGTCATTGTAATATGAAATTTTAGTGCTAAGTTTAAGCGTGATAATTTTAAGCAATGGTTAATTTGTGAACTATAGAGATTAGTGAGGAATGTTAGGATATCATAAGGAGGGTTTGAAGGAAGTTGTGGCCTTAAAAAGTCAAAATGATAAGAGTTGAAAAGATAATGTGATGGATTTTATTATTGTATTGTTATAAAACCAATAAAAATGATACGGCAAAAAAACTGCAAAGACTGAACAAAGGAAGATGATAATCAACTCTCCCAGCACACCAGGTCCGTGACAACGAGAAGATTATGAAGGACTACACGCGTGAAATGGATTTTATATTCATAAGCGATAACAGAGGTGCTGCCCGAGAGGTGGAAATAATGGCTGGCTGCAAGAATGGACAACTAGTAAAGGATGAAATGGATATTCAAGAAGAGATGATGTATCAACAGGAGGAAGAGATGGACATATGTTTGCAACAGTAGCGGGAAACCTGATTTTTTAAAAGAAATTGTATTAAATCAAAGTAATTTGGACTGATTTGTAATGATTTGGAATAAAAATGTAGTATCTGTAAAAAAAGGAGAGGGCCAGACTCTATAGTCGTGTGCTTGAACTGCTGCATCCACCTGGCCTTACCTGCCGGGGCGCACACCTTGCTGCATCCCATGGGGCAGCATTTGTCAGTCCCTTTGCAGTGGTTGTCCTCGCAGCATTCTAGTTTGCATGGCAGCCCAGGAGGGATTTTGAACTTGGGGCACTCGCCGGGTTTTACTGTGGGGAAAACACACACACAAAAAGAGAGACCGTTAAACCGTGGAACTCGCATTGTTACGATTTCCCCCTGTCCTCTTGAACTTATAAGCCACCCAGGGGCCAAAGGCTAGGTGATGGGCGACACAACAGGTGTACTGCAGAACGGACTCTCCCCAGGTGGAGGCGTCCAGTGGTCTGGGTCTGGAGTGTGGGCGCCTTTCCCAGGTTGGGATTTAGGAGAGTCACCCACCTCGGGAATAAAGGCTATAATGGCAGATTTTCAAATTCTGTGTCTGTGTGATAGGATCCTGGAAGAGGATGTGAAGTTCCTCTGGATTCCATGGCAGGGGATGCCTTCATCATCTCTCCCTCCCACAATGAGCCAAGACCAAGGACCCTTCTGATCCACAATGGGTTTCTGGGGGGGTTGACTGTATCCTCCCCAGGCTCCTCATAGCATTATTTGGGAAGCAGATGGTGGTCTGCGGTGTGTCCTCCTTCAGCTTTCCCAACTGCGTTGGCTTCGAGAGGGTCAGGGAAGTCACACTTCTGTTCCTTTATTCTGATGCTGGTGTTGGGGTCAGTACCGTAACCCCACAGACTCTGGCACAGAATCGTCCATGTGACGGGCCTTCAGCTATTTGAAGGGCTGTCTCACTTGAACAATTGTTTGACGTGTGCATTTGTTTTGTGCCTTCTTTAGATACAACTGACCTTTCGATACGATTGTAATGATTGTAGCATTTGTTAATTGCCATTGTTAACTACTGTGAGCTTATCTGAGCTCAGCATTGTTGCTGGAATAGAAGGGGAATAGAAATACCACTGGTAAATCACATGGTGATTAAAAAAGATCATTGGGGGGGGGGTTCTCGGAGATGAGGGCTACACTTGTCCCTCTGAGTATTTCTCAGGAGCGTTTGAAAGCCTTTGTGCCCGAAGCACATTGAAGTCCTGGGGGATTTATAAAGCTAAGAATCTTAACAGCTGCGGAATGGCTGGATTCTAACCTCTCAGTTCTTGCTGAGCTCCTCAGTAAAGAGCTCACAGTCACAGGCTAGGGGTCCCAGATCTTTCCCATACACCCCACCTCCCTCGGATATAGGGGGCATCCTACTGAAGGCGAGACTGTTGCACCCCAAGACCCCAGTCTGCTTCTGAGGGGAAAGGACTTCTTACCGTTTAGCGGAGTTTGGCAAGTGTGGCCACAGTTGTTGCTGCAGCACTTCTGGTCCCCATCACATGATTCATCTCCAGAACAATCCTCCACACATGTTCCACCACCTTTTGGTGGGGGGCAGTATCCTGGCTTCCCTGGAACAGAACAACCACGTGACTACCTGGCAGTGGGATGGGGGTCTTTTAAGTCCACCCACTCTGGGCTCCAGTGTCCCTTATAGATTTGTACAGTTGGAAGAGGGTAATCTAATCCAAGCCTCAACTCAATAATTCCTGGCAGATGGTCATCCAATCTCTGCCTAAAGGCCTCCAAGGAAGGAGAGTCCACCGCCTCACGAGGGAGACCACCCCACTCTCAAACAGCTCCTATCATCAGAAAGTTCTTCCTGATGTTGAGTCATCATCTTCTTTCTTATAATTGTAATCCATTGGTTCGGGTCCTACTCTCCGGAGCAGCAGAAAACAAGCTTGCTCCATCTTCCTGTCATGTCATGTCACCTGCTCTTAGTCCTAGACTTAGTCTTCTCTTCTCTAGGCAAAATATACCCAACTCCCTCAACTGTTCCTCACAAGTCTTGGTTCCCAGACCCCTGATGACCTCTGTTGCCCTCGCCTGCACACCTTCCAGCTTGTTAATATCCTTCTTAAACTGTGGCACCCAGGACTGGACATGGTACTGCACGTGTGGTTATAGAATCATAGAATTGCAGGTGGTCATCTAGTCCAACCCGCTGCAGTGCAGGAATCTTTTGCCCAAGGTGGGGCTTGAACCCAAGACCCTGAGGTTAAGAGTCTCATGCTCTACTTATTTATGTGTGCTACTACCACAGCCTGTGTTTTTTTAGCGCAAAAATAAGCAAGGTCCCAACCAAAGAAGAATGGCAACTTAAACTGATGGAATACGCGCAGTCTGTAGACTTATAGAATAAGAGAACAAGAAGAATGCATGTTTAAAGAAGACTGGAAAATGTTTATTGAATATATGGGAGGAAATTGTGTACACTTGAAAACGTTGGCAGCGTTCAGATAAATTCAACAGTGTAAATAAGTTTTGATGGATGTAACAATGGATTCCTGAATGGTTTAGTTCATGTAAAATATGCAGGGATGGATGATATGCAAAATGAACCACGGAAGGAGATGAAGGGAAGTCATTGATTCAAGGTTGTTTAAATGAATATTTTGAAGTGTAATTTAGAAAATATTATTATTATTATTATTATTATTATTATTATTATTATTATTATTATAAAAAGAGAGTCTCATGCTCTACCAACTGACCTATTCCCACGACAGAATAGAATAATATTCGGTTACGAAAAGAGAAACAGATAAAAGGAATTAGGGTGGGAGAGAAAGAATATAAATTACGCGCCTTTGCAGATGATTTGATGCTATCCCTACAGGAACCGGAAAGCAGTGTCCCCAAAGCCTTGGAATTAATCGAACAATTTGGACGTGTAGCTGGCTTCAAATTAAATAAACAGAAAACCAAAGTTTTAAGTAAAAATATGAGTGCAGAACAGATACAAAGACTACAAGATGGCACAGGTCTCAATTTTGTTAAATCTGTAAAATATCTAGGTATCAATCTCACAGCAAAAAAATTGAACCTGTACAAGGACAATTATGAAAAACTGTGGACAGAGATAAAGAAAGATCTGGAGATATGGACGAGATTGAAATTGTCGTTAATGGGAAGAATAGCAGCGATTAAAATGAACGTCCTACCAAGGATGCTGTTTTTATTCCAAGCCATACCAATTTTGGACAAATTGGATTGTTTCAAGATATGGCAAAGGGACCTATCGAAGTTTATATGGCAGGGCAAAAAGCCTAGAATCAAGTTCAAGATTTTGACAGACTCTAAAGAGAGAGGAGGCTTTGCCCTGCCGGACTTAAAGATTTATTTTGAAGCAGCGGCCTTTTGCTGGTTGAAAGATTGGTTTAAACTGGAGAATGTGGATGTGTTGGACTTGGAAGGATATGATAATATGTTTGGTTGGCACGCATACCTTTGGTACGACAAGGTTAAAATCCACAAAACTTTTAAGAACCATATAATTAGGAAAGCTTTGTATCAGGTTTGGATAAGATATAAAGACTTACTGGAGAGAAAGACTCCTAGATGGATCTCACCAGTCGAGGCCAAGGCCTATAAGAGACCGAATATGTCTGCAAGTTGGTTAAGATATATGGACATATTGCAGCGAGAAGGAGACTCATTTAAGCTGAAAAGCTATGATCAAGTAAAAAGTCAAGTCCCCGACTGGCTGCAATATCACCAGGTTCATGAAACATTTAAATTAGACAAGAAAATTGGTTTCCAAGTGGAAAAATCAAAACTGGAAACAGAACTGATCGAATCGAACTCTAAAAACCTTTCCAAGATGTATAATTTGTTGCTAGAGTGGCATACGAAAGATGAACTGGTTAAATCGACAATGATAGATTGGGCGAAAGATGTGGGACATAATATTATGATGGATGACTGGGAGAGATTGTGGCAGAAAGGTATCAATTTTACTGCTTGTAATAGTTTAAGAGAAAATATAATGAAAATGATGTATAGATGGTATCTGACACCAGTCAAGATAGCTAAGATGAATTCGAAAATGTCGGATGTGTGTTGGAAATGTAAGTCTTCGAAAGGTACCTTTTTTCATATGTGATGGTCGTGTCCAGGGGTAAAGGCTTTCTGGGATAAGATTTATAATGAGCTTAAAAAGGTAATGAAAATTACCTTTAGTAAGAAACCAGAGGCATTTCTCTTGAGCATGACCAATGAAGAGATACCCAGTCAGGACAGAGTATTTTTTATGTATGCCACGACAGCGGCTAGAATTCTACTGGCAAGAACTTGGAAAGGTGAAGAGATCCCAACAGTGGAAGAATGGCAGATGAAGTTAATGGATTACATGGAACTCGCAGAACTGACCGCTAGAATCCGAGACCAGAGGGAGGAGAAGGTGTCGCAGGACTGGAAAAAATTTAAGGACTATTTAGTTAAATCTGAAAAATTGAATATTTGAGCAGAATTAAGCAAAAGATTGGCTTTAGCAGGCTAATGTTAGATAAAATTGCATAGAAGAAACTTTTTGTGAATGATTTAATTGTTAAAGAATATTTTAAGATATTGTGTTTAAGTTATGATTTATATTGGATTAAGTATACTTAAGAGTATTAAGAAATACAGTAAATGTTAAGGGAAGAAGATATAAAGTTACCTATAACGTATATATGATTTTGAAGGCAGTGGAGGGAACAGGGGAAGTCCCCTAGCAGAGAAGCTAGAAACAAGAAAAATACAAAGATAGGTGTTTGTTAAGGTTTGTATGTTTTTCTTTATGCTTGTTGATATTGTTATTGTTTTTATTGTGTTTATATATTGTGTTTTTATTGTGTTTATGTTTATGTTTATGTTGTGTTTTTTTCTTTGTTTTATTGGAAAATAATAAAAAATCTTAAAAAAAAAAACAGAATAGAATAATGCTGTTACCTCTCCCTTGATTGGGACACTAGACTTCTGTTGGTGCAGACTAGAATAGCGTTAGCTTTCTTTGCTGCCGCACCACACTGTTGATTCATGTTAAACTTGTGTTCCACTAGATCCTTTGCACATGTGCTGCTAGTAACCCAGGTGTCCCCCCCCCCATCCTATATTTGTGCATCTGGTTCTTCCTGCCTAAGTGCAGAACCTGACATTTGTCCCTACTGAAATTCATTCGGCTCAGGACCACACTACCTCAAGGACCGCCTCTCCGCATATCAACCTACCTGGAGCCTGAGATCATCTGGGGCCCTCCTATGTGTGCCTCCTCCTCGAGAGGTCCGGAGGGTGGCAACACGAGAATGGGGCCTTCTCTGCAGTTGCTCCCCATCTAAGGAATGCTCTCCCTGGGGAAGTTCACCTGGTGCCTTCATTATGCACCTTTAGGCGCAGGCAAAAATGAACCAGGCCCTTGCCTGACTTGATCTACATCCTATACCCTTTTTAAAACGCTGACTCTTTTTTTGGGGGGGGGGGTTTATTGGGTTGTTGTTTTTGTTTTGATTTTGTGTATTTGATATTTTGTGTGAACCACCCGGAGACCTTCGGGTATAGGGCGGTATAGAAATGAAACAAATAAACAAATAAAAATAAATAAACAAACAAACTCCCCACACTCCCCATACAGCAAACTGTCCCTTTGTGCTCACAGCAACATCTGAAGAGGAAGACAGACAGGCTGGCTCCCTGGGTGCACAAAGGCTGGCAGGAGTCCAACACCCCCCAAGCAAGAGCTCCTCTGAGGTTCTCCATAAAGGCACAAGATATTCCTGTGGAAAACCTGAGGATCTCATTGAAACAAAAGATGCCTGTCCAGGCTGCTGGGGGAGGTCAGTATTCCTTCCAGGAGCACAGGCAGACCATCCCAGAAAGTTTTGCAAAGCATTTCAGGGACTGACTAATACTGAGGTCTTGGGTGCAACTGGCAGTTTGGTTAAAGGGGGAAGTTTGGAGCCTCAGCTATGTCTGTTTCTTCTGTGCCCTCTTCTAGGGGTTGTTTCTGTGCGAGGGATGAAACCCAAGGCAACCCTACTTGGGAGTATCCCATTAAACTCAGTGTGATTTCTGAGCAAGCACACAAAGGGCTGGGCTGGGCAGGTGGGGGATGCAGCTGTCTTTTAGCAGCACACCAAGACCACAGAATTCCAGAACTGGAACCCCCAAGGGTCATCTAGTCCAACCCCCTGCAACACAGATATCCCAGCTAAAGAATCCATGACAGGTGGCCATCCATTACTACGTATAAACCTTGAGTGAAAGAGAGTCCACCACTTTCCAAGGGAGCCTCTGCCTTTGAGGGCCCCTTCCTGGCGGTGCTACTTACCTTCTGGCGGGCAGTATGGCCTCAGAGACCCTGCCCATGTCAGCTCAGCACAAAGGGTGACGAGCCCCGCAAGGACCACGAGGGCAGACTTCATGGTGCAGCTGGAAGAGAGGTGAGAGTGCCAAGCACACAGCCCCTCGGGGATATATAAGCCCTCCTTGAAGAAGGGGTTGGCTTTGGAACCAAATTAGCAGGTGATGCAACGATGAGATGGCAGTTTGGGTGACCTTTTCACAACAACAAAAAAATGGGTTTTGGCAGGAAATGAAGACATTGCCTCCGGAGATTGGTTCATACCTGTTTGGGGCCATTGTTGGCAACCTTTTCCAGTCAAAACTGGAGCCCTCCTGGTTCTGCTGGCTTCTGGCAGGAGTCAACCCTGGGACATGGGGAAACTCCACAGCCCTGACCCGGCTTGGCAGAAGGCGGAGGGGAGCATTGCTGGTGATTCTCAATGGGAAGTTCTTTGTCCCCTGAGTAAAAATAAAAATAAATGGCAAAAATGTTACCGCTAGCAAAAGTGGAGCTGAGAGCATGAAAATATTATTAAAATCGACCCAAGTCTCTGGGTAGTGAGAGACTCCAGGGATTAGAGGTGCTTATATGGGTTCCCTGCTTCCTTGGAGAGAAGGTCACCGGAGACTGTGGAGTCTTTGGGATAGATGGTTTCATTTACACATATATACAACAAAATAAAAAATTTAAAAAATCCTTCCAGTAGCACCTTAGAGACCAACTAAGTTTGTTCATATATACAACCTGAGCATAGGAGGGGAGGGGGCTCACAGCATCAACACCCCAAAAAAATCTTCCTTCCCGTTTAGTCTCAGCTTTGGCTTCAGCACAGAGCAAGCAGGTCTCTATGTCTCCAGCTCCCAACCTGCTTCCAGCTCAGCTCACACCCCAAAACTTGGGCAATTGTTCTCCTACCGAGCAGGCAGGTGAAGGGGTGGAAGAAAGGACCACCAATTTGTTATGTGGCACAGAGCAACTTACTTGGTTATGCTGATGGTGGTGCTTAACTAGTCATTCCCTAGATCTGTGGTCAGCAAACTTTTTCAGCAGGGGGCCGGTCCACTGTCCCTTAGACCTTGTGGGGGCTGGACTATATTTTGGAAGAAAAAAAAAGAATGAGTTCCTATGCCCCACAAATAACCCAGAGATGGATTTTAAATAAAAGGACACATTCTACTCATGTAAAAACACGCTGATTCCCGGACAGTCCGCGGGCTGCATTTAGAAGGCGATTGGGCCGCATCCGGCCCCCGGGCCTTAGTTTGGGGACCCCTGCCCTAGACTGGTTTGGAAAGTTTGTTTTCAAACTTTCTACCCCCACAGATACAGGATCACAAGAACTGCAGGGGACTCTGTGCATCATCCAGACTGACCCCCCCCCCCCAAATTTCATAACAATAGTATTTCAGCATAATTATGGAACAGATTAGTTTTAAAGCAAAACTCTTCATTTCTGGCTTTTCACTTGGAATGGGGAAGAGCTGTGATCCGAGGTCATGAAGAAGCCCTATTTCTTGTATGCATTCCCATAGAATCAGAGATTTGTAGGGCTGAAAGTGACCTCCAAGGGTCATCTAGTCCACTGTTTCCCAAACACTGGACTACAACTCCCAAACAGCAGGAGACCCAAGTTTGGGAAACATTGATCTAGTCCAACACCCTGCAATGCAGGAATCACAAGGTTCCCCATTGACAGGATCCCCACTGCTCCCTCTCCGTGCTGTTGAACAGCTGCATGAAACTGTGGGGAGATCTGGAACGTGGTGTCGGCAGCCTGAGAGCGAGAGCGGTCTCTTTCCCCTCCTCCTCCTCCACGTATCCCAAGAAGGCCACACAGAGACAGAAGGTGTGCTGAGATAACTGAGATCACATGCAGAGGCATCGCTGGCCGTTCCCTAAATTGGTGAGGCTCGTTTGACAGCAACAAGTAGGCCAAGCCTTTAGGGCCGTCGACCAAGTCCTGTGGAACTCTCTGCCACTAGAGATTCAACAGGCGCCTTCTGTGCCAGTTTTTAAATGCCTGCTGAAAATTTTGCTATTCCACCAGGCCCATGCAAGCAGTTAAGAATAAATTGTTCCACAATGTTAATCAATGTCTGTTTTTAACTTTTTTATTGTATGCGTTTGTGTTTTTATTGCTGTAAACCACACACACACACACACACACACTCCTGTGGTATACAAATATCTAAATGAATGAATGAATAACTGTTGCTTGAAAGCAGCCACGGACCAGATCATAGAGGCTACCAAACTGGAAATGGATCTAGGCAACAAGGCAGAGGCTTTGTCAGAGAATTATCCAATTTGAGGCTAAATTTACAACCAGTCTTGGATGGAGTTGCATTGTGGCGGTCACCTGTGGATTACGATATGTAATATGAATCATATCATTACTGGGTCTGAATCATAAGCATAGGTTTCTGATAAAATCCCACAAGGCTGTGTGTTTTCCCATAAGGCCATGCACTCTTTGCCAGTTTTTAAGCGGGCAGAGCAAGCTCTCACTAAAGCTGGTGTCTGCTGAGACCAGATGCTGCATTTTCCCATTTGTCAGGCATTCCTGTGGTAAACTTAGCTCTCTGATCCCCAAGCCTCAGAAGGGAAACTGCCTGATCAATCTCATGAGTTGATAAACAACTTGGTTTTAGGGTTAGGATGCTAAATCCTACCTCCCTGCTATCTTCATGACTTTTCCCTTCCCTTCCTACAATGTTCTGTTCTGGCTATATATCCTATACTTTGATGTGCAGGAATGTGGTGGGTTTCTTGGGATGGTCAAGGAAATCTCTGTTACCTGACAGCAACCACATGGAGACGGATTGAGGTGTGTTGTCTGTATCTGATTGGATGGTTTGAATTCTGTGACGTGTTTTTCTTTGGTTAATAAAATACCCTGGTGGGAGTTCAGGGGGGAGACACTGTTTCCTCTCTCTGCTCTCTCCCAGTCAGGGCTTGCTGGTCAAGTCTTTGTCTCTCATCCTTGAACTCACGCAAGTAAGTAAAACGCTACATTGTGATTCGAGGACCCTGCTCCCGCATGTCAGGAATAAAACACAATGACACATAATTTTTGGTTAAATGGAGGTAAAAGGCCACAACTTTATTGGTTACAGCGTGTGAGTGGTATTGGCTTAGGCATTGGGTCGAACAGACTATAGTTGACTTCCTCCGCAGAGCGTGGAGTCACTCAAGGGTTAACCGCCCAGGAGGTGGAGCCTGTTGATGCAAGATACAACTGGAAGCTCCACCCCCTGAAGTCACCGGAGGTCGTGCCATGGCCCCTAGCCACCAACAGGGCATTGGACAGGATCCACGAACACCAGATTCCTTTACGGAATACCCAAAATTTAGGAGGGTTAGGCGATGGCCCGAACCTTGCCCTCCGATACCACACTAAACCCAATGCCTAACCGCCAATCTAACAGAGTTGTGACAATTTGCTACGAGGTAGGCGAAAAACCAAGAGGCCGTGCCAATTTGCCACTTGGACAAAAACTCCTACCAGGCCCCTTGCGCAAACAAGGCGACCAACCGCAGTCCATAGCAATGTCCTAACCAAGAAACAACCTAAGGGAGGGTGGGCGGGTGATCCGGCGGAGGAACGACGCAGAATGGCGGAGAGGAGCCGCCGCGGCTGCCCAGGTGCAGCAAAACCACGCCCCCACGTCAGCCCTATTGGCTGACTGCTAGGGGCGCGGCGCGGCGGTGGGAAAGGTAAGGCTGGGGCGAAACGCCCCCGCCTCAATGCCGGAGCCGGCTCCCGCTCACAACCCCTCCCCTCGCTGAGGAGGAGAGGCTTTGCATTTCAGCATCCGAGTCCCATCTGAGCCATGGAAGTGATGCTGGATGTGGGTGTTCAGCTGGCAGCTGTGGCCAGAAGTCTTATCGCAGAGCATCTGCTGCTGTGCCAGCTGCTGTAACCTGTTCCTGGAAAAGGCAAGCTGGCAAGCTGGCACATGCCTCAGCCACACCCAGAGGAGGTTCTGGCTATCATTATCATTATCATTATCATTATTAATTACCCCGCGTTTCTCCCCGATGGGACTCAAGGCAGCTTAAAGGTGATAATAATAATAATAACCACTAAAAACATAGAATAAAACACAAATTAAAAACAATTAAACATTGAGCGTGTGTGTGAGTAATATATATTTATTAAAGCCAAACAAATAATTACATTAAAAACAGCACGACACCAGCCCTTTCATTAAAACAGCACTTCCCAAAAGCCGGTTGGAAAGTCTTCACCTGCCAGCTGGACAAGGATGCAGTTAAATGGATGCAAAGCGCTGCAGCAGCCCAAGTACTGGTGGAGAATGTTCCGTTGGTCACATTGATGGAACCAGAACTGCAGGTGGAGCAATGCCTTTGATGAGTTTCTCTTGCTTTCTGTTTTACAGTAATTGGTAAGCTGAGCTTGCTATGGGGCTGATTCAAATGGAATATAGTTACCCCAGAGACCCAGGGCTTTGAGCATCAACTAACATCTGCTTCTGGGATGAGCTTGCATGACATGGTCATTCTGAGAATGAATGAAAGAAATACTTGCAGGGTGGTGAACCGTGTCATTTGGCAAGGCGGCCCAGACCTGTCTTTCCCGCTGCTCTGGGGAACCAGCACCTAGACAAACTAGGAGGAATGGTCTGGACAGACAAAGCTTGGCTGCGTTCTCAGCACAATATCCTTCCTGGTATCATCATTATCTTCCTACTTGCTCTTGTGCAAACAGTTCCCATCTGGGCACCCCATATGCTTCTGGGTGGAGAAACATGTCCAGCTACACTTTCCAGTGCCAGAGCAGTCAAAATGATAGCGCTGAATAAGGCAAGGGACCCCGGGGTCTGCCTCTCGTTCAGGGGTCTGTGGCAGAAACCCTTCAGCTCCACAATTTATTTTATTTATCTCATAAAATTGATACCCTGCTCGACTGTAGAAAAGGATGAAGCTCAAAGTGGCTTACAAAACAATAAAATGATCAATAAGGACTTTCAAAAAAGTAAAATAACAATAGGCTAAAAGCGGATTAAAACTTGCACCAGCTTTCTAAACATCTGGACAGATTTGTCTATAAGATACTGTTTCTAGCGGGTGGAACTCTGGAGGGTAGGACTCGAACCAATGGCTTCAAGTTACAAGAAAGGAGATTCTGACAGTAAGAGCTGTTTTGACAGTGGAACGGTCTCTCTTGGAAGACGGTGGACTCTCCTTCCTTGGAGGTTGGGGGGCCACCTGTCTTTAGTTAAGGGAAGCAGATCCAGCCTCCAAGGAATGCATCACCCATTGCTGCTGCTGCTCCTTGGAGGCTGGATCTTCTCCTCCTTGGAAGCCCATCCTATTCTCTCACTCCAGTGGCCTCTTGGCAAATGGGAGGCACTGCTGGTCTCCATTCTTGTTCCTGATGCAGCTCTAGAGATGTTTCTCCCTGGTTCCCGATGTAGATCTTCACTCACCCCCAAATTCCTAGTGGGGGGCATGCCATTTTGTGGTGGGCGTAAGGTGCCAAAATGTCTTGGGCTGGCCCTGCACCTGCCCACAGCATTTCAGTTTAGCAGGATTTGGCCCTATACCACCCTATATCTTAACATTGGACAGTAGGGTAATTTGGTTGGGGAAATGCAGCGGGGAGCTAAATGCATATTCATCCTGACAACTACTGGAATGTACTAATTCCTCAAAGTCAACAAGGTTGAAGTGGCTCCAGTCCACTGGCAGAGTACAATTCCCTCCAGATTGAACATCCTTATTCTAAAAAGTGCAGGAGGTTGTACTAAATGACCCTCAGGAGTAACTTCCAACTCTACAATGCGATGATTTTAGGTGCTGAAAAGCGTACCGTGAAGGCACCAGCCTTGGATCAATGGGTGGTGAGTTCCAACGGGTCGGCGCTGCCACTCTCAAAAGATCATTCTGAAATTTAATCATTTCGTCAAAGTGGCTTGTTTCAAAGGCTGTGGTCTCAGCTGATTCTTCAGTTGGCCAGCATGACTGGGCTGGAGGTGCCCTTTCTCTTCTAATTGGTAAGTACAGTAAGCTGATTTTAGGATGGGGCTAACAGAAGTGGAATAAGTACCCCAGAGACCTTTGACTTCAAGCGTCACCTAACTTCTCCTGCTTCTGGGATGTGTTTCATGACATGGGAGTCTGGTGGATGAGAGAGGCAGGCTCACTGGATTGGGAACTGTGTTGTTCGGAATAATCATAATCATAATCTGGATTGGGAACTGTGTTGTTTGGAATAATCATAATCATAATAACAATAAAATTATTACTTATACCCCTGCCCTGCCCATCTGGCTGGTTTTCCCCACGCACTCTGGGTGGCTTCCAACAAGAGATTAAAAATACATTAAAACTGCCCCCCCCCCCCCAAACCTGTCTTTCCTGCTACTTTGGGGAAACAGCACCTAGGCAGACTGGGAGAGGACATTGTCCGGGACAAACAATGCTTGGCTGCTGCTCCCAGCACAGCATCCTTCCCGGCAGCATCATTATCTTCCTCCTCTTCATGCTCTTGTGAAAACAGTCCCCATCTGGGTCATCCCAAATGCTTTTGGATGGAGAAGCATTTTCAGCTACGCTTCCCAGTGGCACAGCCATCAAAGTTGTATTTAATGCATAAAATTTATACACTGCTTGATTGTAAAAAGAAGAAGCTCAAAGCAGTTTATAAAAGAGAGAGAATGATACAATTATCCGTAAGAAATATTAGGACTTTCAAAAAGTTAAAATGACAATAGGCTGGAAACAGATTAAAACTCACACCAGCTTTCTAAACATGTGGACAGGAGTGTCTAAGCTGGAATGTTTTTAGCAGTGGCCGAGAAGCGTATTGTGAAGGCGCCTGCTGCGAATCAATAGGTGGGGAGTTACACCGTGTAGGCACTGCTAAAAGATCATTCTGAGATTTAATTATTTTTTCTAAGTTGTTTGTGTCAAAGGCTGTGGTCTCAGCTGTTTCTTCAGTTGGCCAGCAAGACTTGGCAGGAGGCACCCTTTCAGGGCCGCACTGCATATTTTAGGGTCAAAAAGGAGACTTATCTATTTTGCCCCAGCACAAAATGTGAGAAGACATGAATAGCCCTGTGGTTGGATCAGACCTAAGACTTGGCCCATCTAGTCCAGCATCCTGTTCTCACAGCGGCCAAGCAGAAGACCCAATGGGAAGCCCAAAGCATCACCTGATGGGGTGGCCAAGAGCCTAGTTCTACTTGGGCTCCTGTGCCTTTGCAGATCCATGACAGCTAGGCCAGCAGCTGTGCTGTTCCTCATAGTTGCATCTTGACGCCAGGTCTGTCGTCACCATTGACATAACACTCAATCATATAGGGCTTGCAAAGTGATGGGGGGGGGGAGCCTGTCTGGACCAGGAAACATGGTGGTTTCACATAGGAGCAACTGCAATTGTGCCAGTCAAAGTTGATGGTTGTGGGCACCCTATGCCCCCACCCTGTGAGCTCTGACCATGGATACTCCATAAATGTCTGTGAGGACATCAGAGAGAGAAAGAGATAGATTGATAGATAGATCAATAGATAGATACCGGTAGGTAGATAGATGATTTGTTGTTGTTCAGTCGTTCAGTCGTGTCCGACTCTTTGTGACCCCATGGACCAGAGCACGCCAGGCACGCCTATCATCCACTCCCTCCCGCAGTTTGGCCAAACTCATGCCAGTCGCTTGGAGAACACTGTCCAACCATCTCATCCTCTGTCGTCCCCTTCTCCTTGTGCCCTCCATCTTTCCCAACATCAGGGTCTTTTCCAGGGAGTCTTCTCTTCTCATGAGGTGGCCAAAGTCTTGGAGCCTCAGCTTCAGGATCTGCCCTTCCAGTGAGCACTCAGGGCTGATTTCCTTGAGAATGGATAGGTTTGATCTTCTTGCAGTTCATGGGACTCTCAAGAGTCTCCTCCAGCACCAGAATTCAAAGGCATCAATTCTTCGGCGATCAGCCTTCTTTATAGTCCAGCTCTCACTTCCGTACATTACTACTGGGAAAACCTTAGCTTTAACTATACGGACCTTTGTCGGCAAGGTGATGTCTCTGCTTTTTAAGATGCTGTCTATGTTTGTCATTGCTTTCCTCCCAAGAAGCAGGCGTCTTCTAATTTCGTGACTGCTGTCACCATCTGCAGTGATCATGGAGCCCAAGAAAGTGAAATCTCTCACTGCCTCGATTTCTTCCCCTTCTATTTGCCAGGAGGTGATGGGACCAGTGGCCATGATCTTAGTTTTTTTGATGTTGAGCTTCAGACCATATTTTGCGCTCTCCTCTTTCACCCTCATTAAAAGGTTCTTTAATTCCTCCTCACTTTCTGCCATCAAGATAGATGATACAGTAGATAGATTAATAATAATATAGCACCCTTTATCAGAGATCCCAGGGTGGTCTACGTTAAAAACACATTGCAGAACTTAAATGATAAAAACACAATAAAAACATACTAAAACATAGATAGAGATATGTGAAAAGGATCCAGGGATCTTAGTAGACCACAGCCTTATTATGAGTCGACAGTATGATGTGGTGGAGCCAGTGTGGTGTAGTGGTTAAGAGTGGTAGACTCGTAATCTGGGGAACCGGGTTCGCGTCTCCACTCCTCCACATGCAGCTGCTGGGTGACCTTGGGCTAGTCACACTTCTCTGAAGTCTCTCGGCCCCACTCACCTCACAGAGTGTTTGTTGTGGGGCAGGAAGGGAAAGGAGAATGTTAGCTACTTTGAGACTCCTTAAAGGGAGTGAAAGGCAGGATATCAAATCCAAACTCTCTCTCTCTCTCTCTCTCTCTCTCTCTCTCTCTCTCTCTTTGCCACCTCTCCAAACAGCTTTTGTTTTATTTTTTAAAACCAGAGCCTCTATCTGTACCACAAACTAAGAAAAAAAATCCCCACAACACTTAACAGGTACACACAAACCATGCTCAAAGCATGGAAAGCAGAAACAGGCAAACTATCCCCAACCCCATCCCCACTAACTCCCCTGACTTACCACCCACTATTCCACAATGCAGCACAAAACCTCCAAACCAAAACCTGGCAACCCAAAGGCCTATATCACTTAATAGACTTTTATAAGAATAACAAACCTCTGTAAACACAAGAAATACAGGACAAACTAGAAGACACCCAAATGCCCTGGTTAACACAACACCAATTACATGCCCTCTTAAACAATCCAACAGTAAAATCAGCAGCAACTAGACCCCTGACAACCTTCGAAAACCTCATCCTAATGACAAAGGGACGTGGCAGAGGGCTGGCATCCGCAATATACAAAATACTACTCAAAAATCCCATGAGCTCCCTAGACACAATCAAAAAACAATGGGAGGATGACATAGGATACAAAGTCAACCCCACCCAATGGACCAGAATGTGGTCCAAACCCCCCTTTAAATGCAAATCAACAAAAAGAAGAGAACTCACCCTAAAACTAACCTACAGGTGGTATCTAACGCCTAGAAAATTAGTGCTAATACGCCCAGGAACCTCACCAAAATGCTGGAGAGGGTGCACCTCCACAGGCACATACTTCCATATGTGGTGGGAGTGCCCCAAAATCCAAACATTCTGGACAACAACCACAGGAGAAATATGTAAAATAACCAAGCAAGTGTTAGAAATCACCCCAGAATTGGTCTTACTAAACATCTTCCAAGACAATAATGCCCACTTACAACACAAAGAACTCATAATCCATCTACTCTCAGCATCCAGAAACATCATAAACAGACACTGGAAAGACCTGTCAGGAGTAAACATGGACCAATGGTACCAAGTAGTATGGGAAACAGCCCTACTAGAAAAACTAACCAGTAAGCTGAAACTGACATGGGGACAAACAGAAGAAGACACCTTCACCCCGATATGGTTCCCCTTCATCACACACACAGCCCAACAAGACAATGACAAAAATCTACTGACAGCATACAAATCAATATGGCTAACCTGACCCAAAACACCCACCAACCCCACTCACACAGGAAACCGAAGATCACCACAGCCAACCACAAATGAACAATCACATCCCACACCAACCCCGACCGCTCTCACCGCCAAAGGAGCACAAGCAAACAACAGAGAACCTACATAAACAACGCTGACACAAACCCTACTCATATCAAGTAAAAAAGAAACATCGTCACCCCACCCCACCTATCTCCCCGTCCCACCCACCTCTCCCCCCTTTTTTCTAATGTCTCAACAACACTGATTTGTAAAAATGTTATATGGAAAAATACGAGAGAGACATTGCACTACCTTTGAAAATCTTTAATAAAAAACTTTAAAATAACCAGAGCCTCTAGTCCTCTTTCCTGGGAAGCACTCAGATAGATGTTTGCCCAGTTGCTCCCTAAATACACTTGCTGATGCCCTTCTCGCATGGTTTGCCACTGCCCATAATAAATTACTATTTCTCCAGCAATGCTACCTTTAGACACACATACCCCCAAAGCATTTCATCCCCATCCCAACCGGTTGGGCAGCTGCCATAAGGAAGAGTCCCACCTTCAAACGACCATATTCTGACTGAGCTGTTATACTAAACCTTGACGTTGCTTAAGCATGCAGAGGGAAGCTCCAGGATGTGGTAAGAGGAAGCCAGCCGAGGGGAAGCAAGTTAGTGGCAAAGTGAGCAGCATTTCTCACTTGACTAGCTGCACCTTTTCACTGGCCCATATATGCAAAACTCTCTTGTTAGAGTGGTGGCAAAAACAATGGGCATAGTTGTCAAGTTTCGGATTTGAAAATAAGGGATCGGCAGCCTCACCTATCCCGGGGACAGTCACATGGCAGTGGTGGGCGGAGCCAGAAGCAAAAGTGGGCGGCACTGGTGTGAATCCGCGCAGTAGGCTCACTGTATTTTGGAAACGCTGCCCGTGAGCTACGACGCTTGTAAGCGCGGGAAATGGCTCCCGCTTGCTTTGAGGCTGCAAGGAGGCGAGGTCTTCCCAGTCCCTGGCCAGCAGGGGGAGGGAGAGGAGCTGCTTCCTTTGAAAAAACGGGAAATTAAAGGGATATAAAAAATAAGGGATGGCAGCAGGAAACTGCTTGAAATAAGGGAGATTCCCGGGGGAAACGGGATACTTGGCAGCACTGACAATGGCATGCATTCCAAGCACGGTGGGAAGCCCACAAGCAGAATAGGAGCACAGGATTCCTCTGCCTGCCTGTGGATTCCAGGAACTGGGAATCAGAAGCATTTCTGTGACCAACTGTGCAGGCAGAGCATAGCCATCCTGGCTAGAAGCCATCGATAGCCCTCCATGAATTTGTTCAGCCCTCTATCAAAGCCATCCAAGTTAGTGGCAAATGCAACCACTGCCCCTTGAAGCTGCAAATTCCACAGGTTATAAAGCTGCATCAAGAAGGACTTCCTTTTATCCACCCTGAATCCAACCATATCCACTTTAATTGGATGTCCACAAATGTCCATGATGTTATGCAAGTGACAGAAAAACTTAATCCTATTTCTCCCTGCCACACATCATTTATGAACTTCTATCATAGAATCATAGAATCCTAGAGTTGGAAGAGACCCCAAGGGTCATCCAGTCCAACCCCCTGCCAAGCAGGAAAACACCATCAAAGCATTCCTGACAGATGGCTGTCAAGCCTCCGCTTAAAGACCTCCAAAGAAGGAGACTCCACCACACTCCTTGGTAGCAAATTCCACTGCCGAACAGCTCTAACTGTCAGGAAGTTCTTCCTAATCTTTAGGTGGAATCTTCTTTCTTGTAGTTTGAATCCATTGCTCCGTGTCCGCTTCTCTGGAGCAGCAGAAAACAACCTTTCACCCTCCTCTATATGACATCCTTTTATATATTTGAACATGGCTATCATATCCCCCTTAACCTTCTCTTCTCCAGGCTAAGCATACCCAGCTCCCTAAGCCGTTCCACATAAGGCATTGTTTCCAGGCCTTTGACCATTTTGGTTGCCCTCCTCTCGACACGTTCCAGCTTGTCAGTATCCTTCTTGAACTGTGGTGCCCAGAACTGGACACAGTATTCCAGGTGAGGTCTGATCAGAGCAGAATATAGTGGTACTATTACTTCCCTTGATCTAGATGCTATACTCCTATTGATGCAGCCCAGAATTGCATTGGCTTTTTTTAGCTGCTGCATCACATTGATGACTCATGTCAAGTTTGTGGTCTATCCTGTAACCTCACTTGTATTTTCTCTAAGCTAAAGAAATCCCAAATATTGCAACTTTTCTTTGTAGGCCTTGGGCTCCATCCCTTTCATAGTTTTGGTTGCCCTTTTCTGAACCTTTTCAGAAAAGATATTCTATCGAGGGAGGGGTGGTCAGAACTTTACATGGTATTCCAAATGCTTTTTCCATCTTCCTGCTCAAACGGTTAAGGGGTTGGTAGTGTTTTTGTGTGTGTTGTGGTTGTTTTGGCAAGCCTGTGGTTCTTTGAACATGACAGAAGGTGGTAGGTGGGCCCAGAAAGACCGCTCAATGAAGTGGTCTGCTGGTTGCACTTGGAAGAGAGCATGAGGAGGCAAGAGGAGCCCCCTGCGCTGGATCAGACCAAAGACCCTGCTGTTGCTCCATCCATCATTCCATCCTCACTGGGGCCAACCAGAAGCATAGGGAAGCCTCTAAATGTGACAGGTGCTGTTGTGTCTCTGAATGGGGAAATGTGGAATATGTTGCAAGATAACCTCTTTGATCTTCCCTTGCACCTATGCAATACATGTTTCCCATCATTTCTTGTGCAATGATGGCCTCATCTTCCTACAGCCCATTAAATCTGGGCAGGGCTCCCCTGAGGACGTGGCCTTATAAAGCACCTGGCTACAGGCTAGAGAGCACTCTGCTCTGCCTCACCATGAAGTCTGGTGCCCTCGCCTTCTTCCTCGTGGGACTCCTCACTCTCTGTGCCATGATGCCCTCTGCCTCAGCCCGAGGTATGTGACCCCATTGGGGCCAATCCTTCTGATGCTGCTTTGTGGGGGCCTCCATGTGGGACCCCCTTCATCCCACACCTCCAAACCCTTCCAGGTGTAGAGTTCAGACTCTTCAGAGGAGCAGAGGCACTGCTGTACCTGGGAATGTTTTCGGTGGCTCCACAGTGAATCCTTCAATGTGTTGCCATCTCTTGTAGGAAACCAGAGAGTTCTTGTGAATGGGAGGGAGGAAGAGAAGTAGGATGAGGAGGGGAGGGGGTGGGGGTGGGGGCACCTCCCCAACAACACCCCCCAAGGTAGCCCTAAAGTTGCAGCCAGGATTTTAAGCAAGTGCAGAAAGGAAGTCTCTGGTGCACAGTCCATAGCTGGAAAGAACTTGGTGTCAAGGGATGGGGGTGGCCACTGTGGGAGAAGTTAGCCAGCCCCAGAAAAGGACTGGTCCAGTTTCAGCCCAGATGTTCATCCCTCTGCTGGGAGGGAAGGAGGGGGAAACTGGAGAAAGCTTATTCATCTGGGATGTGCTCATCCCATAAAGGCTGGGGATTTTGGGCTGCTGGGATGTGCAAAGCCACAACAGATTCTACACTCCTGGTGCCTCTTTTTCAAATGTTGTCTCTGACCCATAATGATGTTCTTTGTTGCAGGGAAGCCTGGAAATTGCCCTATCTTTCCTGCAGTAGTGCAGCCACCTTGCATAAAACAATGTAGAACAGATTATGATTGTACTGGCATCAAGAAATGCTGTCCAAGAATGTGCTCCATGGTCTGCCTAAACCCAGTAAGATGCTGAGCCTCTTGTGGGCGATTTATCGTTATTTCCCTTCACTACGGGCTCCCAGTGTGGGTTGCAATTTGAAACTGCAATTAAAACAAATTACAGTCTCAGGAAATAGAGTGGGTCCAAAAATGTAGATATCTATCAGGTGTCAAAGTTCAGGGTGCATCTTCAGCATGCGATGCAAAGAACATAATGAGGTGCCAGATGCACCTCTCTGGGGACGGAGTTCCCCCAACTTAGGGGCTGCCACAGAGAATACTTTGTCGGGGTGGAGGGACTCCCAAGAGAGTCTGCAAGTATGGAGAAGCTCTCTCAGATAGTTGGTTCACATAGTAAGCACCTTGAATGGAGTCAGGAAAGGAACTAGGTGGGCTGAAGACAGCAGTTGTGCACAAATTGCCCAAGTGCCTTTTTGCTGGAGGAGGGATGCCTGTTGCCTCTGAATGGTCCATAATCATGACATGGGAACAGGGGGATAGCGCCATAGCTCTGTCAATGAGCACCTTGGTCCCAGGCTCCTCTGGGCATCTCCAGGTAAGGGAAACCCTTCTTGTCTGCTTAGCTAGGGTGATGAGCAACAATCTCTCGAGGGTTCTTGGTCCTGCCTTTCCATGGGTGCCTGAACACTTTCTTACTTCCACAGCAATGGGAGTGATGCATAACTAGAATTCCCTGCAACTTCTACACTTTTGGAGATGTGGACCCAGCACCCAAGGAGTGAAGGCAGCGATAGACCCAGCTCCCTCTTGACCCAATGGGCCCAAACCAGCATCCTTCCCACCTGCAATAAAATGATCCATGCACCTGCATACCAGAGTGTCTTATCCTTGAGTCCTGTTTGCTTATCTCTTTCCAAAAGGGTTTTGGCAGAGGAAGGGAGGAAGAGCCTCTGGCTGAGGACTGTGGAAACCCAACAGATGACACATACAACCAGGGAAGGGCAGCTTCGCAATGGGGCAGCGTTAGTAGGGAAAATGCACTGGATGAAGGGCAAGGGTCACTGTCCACTGGGGGCAGAAGCAGGAGAATGAAGGCCATTGATTTAAAGCAGGCTGGGTGTAACGGGATCTTGTAGGTCGACTGATGCACCCCTCTCTTGACTTCCATCCCTAGTTCCCGATATTGACTGTCTAACTAAGCAGGGCTTTGTGTGTCTTATGAGTTGCCTCTGGGGACCCAGGTCCTTTGAAGTCTCTCTCCTGGAATGGGTTGCTGTTTTCGTGCCCACCTTCCTCTTTTGAAAGCCACAGGACACGGGATGGCACCAGCTGGATGTGCAGGACCCCCCCCCCCCGCAGTGATGGACAGGGAGGGTGACCAGAACTCCTGGGGCCTCCTCCTCTGGTTATTCGCCCGCCAAGAGGCTGGTTCCTGTTCCACACAGAGTCCAAGTGGCATCAATGTGTGACCCTCAGGTGGAAGAAAGGCAGAAGCAGTAATCCTAAACACATGCAGCCTGCCTTTCAGGCTGGAATCCTGGTCCTCGGAGGCGGCATCCAGGGATGTACCCCCATTTCATAGGGTAGCAAGGCATCCTCTGTCCTGCCACCCCAGAGCAAGAGACCCATTTCACAGAGACCCAGATTCCCAACCAAGTCAAATATACTCAGCCATCCCGATCCCTCTTCCTGGGTCATGAAAAAAGCAGAGGGGAGGGACCCACCCCAATGGGTGAAGTCAAAAGGGAGGGGATTTCAACTAAACATTAGGAAGGACTTTCTGACCGTAAGAGTTGTTTGACAGTAGAACCGACTCTCTGGGAATATGGTGGACTCTCCCTCATTGGAGGTTTTTCAGCCAAAGTTGGCTGGCCTCGGATGCTGCCATCACCTTCCATCTTCCAGCCCCCATCCCCTTTCCAGCTAAGCCAAGCAGCCCAATAGCATGATGGACGTCAGCCATAACATGGACAGAGAAACATCCCAGCTACTCAAGAGTCAGAAGTTCCTTGCAGAGAGGAAGGTGAGCAGGACACTTTGAAAGTGGAGTCAGACTGGACCCAGACTGAGCCCAAAGTCGAGGCTGCCCTAGGAAGGAAGTCCTTGAGGGATACTCCAATCTGAGTGAAGGACCCATTCACCAGCAATAGGTGTGTGAATGAACAAAAGCGAGCACTGCTGTGAACGTGTGATGGTCTCCCCCCTTGCCAGGATGGGGAGGGGAGACATATGGGCATCATTCAGACTCTCATAATGCCTGGTTTCTAATGGAAGTGCAATTTTTAGAATAAGGATGTTCAATCTGGAGGTCATTGCAACCACAGAGGGAATTGTACTCTGCCAGTGGACTGGAGCCACTTCAACCTTGTGGACCTTTGAGGAATTAGTACATTCCAGTAGTTGTCAGGAGGAATATGCATTTGCCCCCCCCCACTTCATTTTCCCCAACCAAATAACCCTACTGTCTAATGTTAAGATATAGGGTGGCATAGGGCCAAATCCTGCTGAAACTGAAATGCTGTGGGCAGGTGCAGGGCCAGCCCAAGACATTTGGCACCTTGGTCCCACCACAAAATGGCATGCCCCCCACTAGGAATTTGGGGGTGAGTGCAGATCTACATCAGGAACCCGGAAGAAACATCTCTAGAGCTACATCAGGAACAAGAATGGAGACCAGCAGTGCTTCCCATTTGCCAAGAGGCCACTGGAGTGAGAGAATAGGATGGGCTTCCAAAGAAGGGAGAAGATCCAGCCTCCAAGGAGCAGCAGCAGCAGCAGCAATGGGCGATGCATTCCTTGGAGGCTGGATCTGCTTCCCTTGTGGATCCCACCACCTGAGACGGTTTGCCTCACCTTGGCTCATGTGTGGGCTAGCCCTGGGTGGGTGGTCCCTTGTCCAAGAATTATTGCATTGCAGGGGGTTGGGCTATGGGAGCTTTTCTGGGTCTCTTCCAACTCTACAACCCTAGGATTCTATGAATGAATGATTGGTGAGAGCAACTGAGAGAGAGATTGCTGCAGTGGCTGGGGGTGCTGGTGGTATGTTGTGTGTATTGGTGAATGGCGGGGGGGGGGTGAGGAGTAGAATGGACTAAGTGATATGGGATGAGCCGTTGCAAAAAGGCACCGAAAAAGGTGCATCTAGAGCAGCAGTTCCCAACCTTCTTTTTTTTGGCCCATGCCCCACCTAAGCATCTCTAAAATCTTGATGCCCCCCACCCTTTGACATATAATTCTTATTATTCAAAACAAAAATAAAAAATAATAAAAATTCCTTCCAGTAGCACCTTAGAGACCAACTAAGTTTTTTCTTGGTATGAGCTTTCGTGTGCATGCACACTTCTTCAAGATACACTGAAACAAAAGTCACCAGACCCTTATATGCACATGAAAGCGTATAGCAAGAACAAACTTAGTGGTCTTTAAGGTGCTACTGGAACGATTTTTAATTTTTTAATTTGTTTCGACTATAGCAGACCAACACGGCTACCTACCTGTAAACTCTTATTATTCAAAAAGTGTACTCCTATTCACACGGAGGGAATCCTAAAAGGCCATTAACTTGGTCTAACTCATCTTCGAATTGTCCCCCCCCCCTAAAAATCAAATTGCCCTCCTTGTGAGTCATGTGCCCCATGGATCTAGAAGAACGTTGTGAGGAAGCAATTAGCTGGGACATGAAAAGATATGGAAGGGACTAGCTTTCGCAGATTGCCTTGTGAGAAAAACACAACTGGCACTGCCCCCCCAATTAATTTTAGATCCAGCAAAGGAAATAAAGACATATATTGACAAATGCCCATAGGATAAGAGCAGGTTGAAAGCAACATAATACAACGCCTCCCCCAGATTTTTCCATGAATCTATTGGGTTGGTTTAGAAGAAAGGTAAGATTTTCAAATGGAAACAAACAAACAAGGACACTTTTGCTTTAGTCTGATATTTTATTATTCAAGATATAAATTGTACATCAGGTGCAAGGGTATTCCAAGCAGGGGCATAGGAAGGGGGAGTGGTGGGGGCGCTCCGCCCCGGGTGCCATCACCGAGGGGGGTGACATTCGGCTTGCCGCCCGCCCGTGACTCCCAAGGCTACCCCAAGCCATCGTGGGAAGGGGGAGCTGCCCTGCTTTGCCGGTGGCATTTCCCCTTCCCGCTTGGTTTTGACAGTTCAGGGAGGCTTTGGAGTCCGGCCGGCCGGTGCGTCGAATGTCCGCCATGGGCTGCTCACTCCGCCCCTGGCTGCAGGGTGCGCACGACGCTCCGGCACCTGAGCGGCTAGCTCCGCCGCAGACCCCCAGGGTCTATGCACACCTTTGGCTGATAGGAACATTCAGGATTCTTGGAAGTCTTCTTATTGGGGCGGCTGCCAGTTTGAGCATCTGGAACAAAGGAATAAAGGAACAATAAGGAACTATGCTAGAGAGGTTTTGTCTTTGTACAAAAAGAGCCTTAAGTGCCTCAGTGCTTACGTTTTTCCCCAATAATGCTCTTTCTCACTGCAGTACATTGCAAAAACAGCTCAGACCTGCGATTGTTAAAATTACTATTGTCATTTTATCTGGTTTGGGCATCGGTCCTAGCAAATTCCCCCCAGGGCATGGCTGTCAACTTTCCCCCTTTTTAAAGGGAAATTCCCTCATTCCAAATAGGATTCCTCACAAGAAAAGGGAAAAGTTGACAGTTCATCTCGGTACCTGGCTCTCGCTCCAGCATGGAATGTGGGGGGGGGGCAGAGAGGCACTGAGTGGAAATGCACTTTGCCTGTTGAAATCCTCCAACGCCGCCATTAAGAAGCAGCGGTTCTCCTGTTAATTAGAGCTTAATTGAACTAAAGTACAGGCACGTGCTAAAAGAGATGAGATCACAAACAGTGGAACAAAACCAACTGCCAGGACTTTAAGGTTTGAACTTGAGATAAGACTTCATTCGTTGCAAAAGTCCGGGGGGGGGGGGGGGGAGCCTAAAGTTTCCTTTATTAAAAGTTTTCTTCTCTACATTTACGATTCAGCCACCCTCCTCTGAATGTTAGTTCAAAGTATATTTGTACAAGTGAGGATGGAAGAAATTGGATTATAAATATGGAATATAACATTAAATGTAAAAAGGAAAAGAAAAAGAAACAGGGAGGGAAGCTCTATTTTGCAAAAGGTTTACGATGGAAACTTAGAGCTGACTCTTCCCCATCCTTTATTATTTATGGAGTGAGCTGAATAACAGTAAGAGGACTTGAAATTTAATTTAATTGGAAGTATAATTGCTCGTATACCTTCTGTTGGAAGGAAGGATGAAATGGGTCTGTGAACTGCCAAGGAACTAATAAGGTTCTTTACTGATTCATCTGCAGTTCGACAGACCGCTCTTCTTCCCAGGCCGAGAGGAAAATGGGGAAAACAGGTTATTTATTGGGACAGACTGATTTTTGCAGCTGTTGTTAAAGTTGCAAAACCACGAAGCACGGGAAAGAGCGAGGGAGAAATCTCTGCAACCACAGTGGGATGTCAGCTCCACCCAAGGCATGACGGGTAACAGCAACAACCAGGGGGGAGAAACGTCTTACAAGGACAGGAAGAAACAGCATGGGCAGGATAAATGCCACATACAGGAAGAACAAGGATACAGTTTGAAGGCTTCACCTGTAGCTTTATAAATCATTTAATGTGTCAACACAGATAGAAGGTATTAATATTGCAGTTGTTGTATAAGGGATTATTATGATGACCGGAATGTAATGGAAATTAATAAGATTTTGGAACACAGAAATAAAGCAAATAATCAAGCCATCAAATCTAGCACGTGGGGGGCCACCTTATCTAAATTATATAATTTGTTATTTGAACTATTGGTGATAATAATAATAATAATAATAATAATAATAATAATATATAATAATTTATTTATACCCTGCATCTGGCTGAGTTTCCCCAGCCACTCTGGGCGGCTCCCAATCGAGTGTTAAAAACAGTTCAGCATTAAATATTAAAAACTTCCCTAACAGGGCTGCATTCAGATCTTTTAAAAATAGGATAGCTGCTTATTTCCTTGACCTCTGATGGAGGGGCGTTCCACAGGGCGGGCGCCACTACTAAGAAGGCCCTCTGCCTGGTTCCCTATAACTTGGCTTCTCTCAGCGAGAGAACCACCAGAAGGCCCTCGGTGCTGGACCCCGATGTCTGGGCTGAATGATGGGGGTGGAGACGCTCCTTCAGGGATACAGGACCGAGGCCGTTTAGGGCTTTAAAGGTCAGCACCAACACTTTGAATTGTGCTCGGAAACGTACTGGGAGCCAATGCAGATCTCTCAGGTGTTATGTGGTCCTGGGGGCCGCTCCCAGTCACCAGTCTAGCTGCCGCATTCTGGATTGATTGCAGTTTCCAGGTCACCTTCAAATGTAGCCCCACGTAGAGCGGATTGCAGTAGTCCAAGCAGGAGATAAATTGGTATTGTTATAATGAGGCACAGAAAGCAAAGAGCCCAAGGAGGAGGAAGACGAGGAGGCCACCAGACTTCATGGTTAAGCAGGATGGAATGCCCTCCAGCCTCTCAGCCGCTGGCTTATAATACCAGAGCCCAGATGGATCCATACCCAGAGTGTGCAAAAGCACTCTCCCATTCCCTCAGCATCTTCCCTTTTCTTCTGCACAATGACATTTGTTTTGCAAAAGGGCCATTGACCCCTGAGACAATTTATTGGAAACTGGATTGCAAATGGAGAACGCAATGTGAAGTGGCCCCTTTGATCTTACCTTGCCGAGGGACCGTGACCTTTACATTCTCCTCATAGTTTCTTGTGCAATGCAGGAAACTTTGCCAGCCCCACTTTTCCTCATTGTCGTCTCTCTAGTCTGGGTGGGGCTCCTGCTGCATTGGGGCATTATAAAACCACCTGGCTGGAGGCTGGAGGGCACAGTGACCTGCCTAGCCATGAGACCTGGTGCTCTCGTCTTCCTCCTTGCGGGGCTCCTCTCTCTCTGTGCCACAGCGTCCTCTGCCGCTGGCCAAGGTATGTGACCCCCTTTGGACCCCGCCTGAAAAGATAGAGCCCTTTCTACCTGAGCAAGGCTCTCTCTACACGCCTGTTCTGCTGCTGCTGCTGCTGCTCTGTGTGCAGAGTTCAGATCCTCAAGAGGAGCAGGCATTTCCGTGCCATGGAGGGCTGTCTCGCTGGGAGTGTTTTAGGGGGCTCTACCATGGACCCCCCACTTTATGCTCTGGTTTGGACTGACATCAGCTGCAACAAACCATAGAGCCCTGTTGAAATTAGAGGAAGCAGGCATCAAGGTTGGACGGAGGCTTCCAACACCTGTGTCCCATTCAGCAGGCAGCTACCCTCTCCGCACCCTGTTTCTGGTATGGCAGCTTTGTGAGCTCCTCAAGGGGTGCCCAGGATGGGGAAAGGACACTTTCCACTCAAAGTCCTTTCTCCAGCCTCTGCCTCCTCCTCCACCAGTGGCTTTACAATCCCACAGCTGGGCTTGCTTTTGTAGGCCAGCACTAAATTCTGCGGGCAACTCTTCCAAAATTTATCATAGAAATTGGAGGCTTTTTAGCAGAGGAGATCTTTCAGGGATTCTTTAGTACTGATTCCCTTTCCAACTCTACAGTTCTAGGATTCTGTGAATGACAGCTGGGGAGGAGGGGGAAGGGATGGAGATGCCTCTCCAACACCCACCCACAGCCCTTAAGCTGACCCTAATACCTGCAGCCCAAGAGTTAAGCAGATGCGTTGGAGGCCAGGGGTTCTTGAGCTGTGGTTCCAACATTGCTGAGGCTTGGACTTGATGACCCTTGGGGATCCCTTCCAACTCTACAAATCTATAAGGGACACTGTAGCCCAGAGTGGGCTGACTTAAAAGACCCCCACCCCACTGTCGGGCAGTCATGTGGTTGTTCTGTTCCAGGGAAGCCAGGATTCTGCCCCCCACCAAAAGGTGGTGGAACATGTGCGGAAGAATGTTCTGGAGATGATTCATGTGGTGGGGACCAGAAGTGCTGCAGCAACAACTGTGGCCACACTTGCCAAACTCCACTAAAGGGTAAGAAGTCCTTTCCCCTCAGAAGCAGACTGGGTTCTTGGGGTGCAACAGTCTCGCCTTCAGTAGGATGTCCCCTATATCAGAGGGAGGTGGGGTGTATGGGAAAGAGCTGGGACCCCTAGCCTGTGACTGTGAGCTCTTTACCGAGGAGCTCAGCAAGAACTGAGAGGTTAGAATCCATCCATTCAGCAGCTGTTAAGATTCTTAGCTTTGTAAATGCCCCAGGACTTCAATGTGCTTCTGGCACAAAGGCTTTCAAGCGCTCCTGAGAAATACTCAGAGGGACAAGTGTAGCCCTCATCTCCGAGAAAACTCCACACTAAACAATGGTAAGAAGTCCTCTCCCTCAGAAGCAGACTATGAGCAAAGCAGATGCACGAAAGACATCTCTGATGCCCACTTCATAGCTGGGAAGAACATTGCATCAAGGGATAGAGGTGGCCACAGTGGGGAAACTTAGCCAGCCCCAGCAAAGACTGATCCAGCTTGAACCCAGATGTTTATCCCTCTGCTGGGAGAGAAAAAGGGTAAAACTGGAGCCTTTTCATCTGGGCTGTGCTCATCCAGAAAGCCACAACTAATTCTACACCTCTGTTAATAATAATAATAATAATAATAATAATAATAATAATAATAATAAATAAATAAATAAATAATTTTTTATTTATACCCCGCCCTCCCCAGCCACAACCAGGCTCAGGGCGGCTAACACCAATAAAATTACAATAAAACGTAAAAGAAAGAAAAAACAGTTAATTAAAATACAGGATTAAAATACGAGTTAAAATACAATTTAAAATGCAGCCTCA
Source organism: Lacerta agilis (assembly GCF_009819535.1). Classification (NCBI taxonomy): domain Eukaryota; kingdom Metazoa; phylum Chordata; class Lepidosauria; order Squamata; family Lacertidae; genus Lacerta; species Lacerta agilis. Next base: position 94,207,359 of record NC_046317.1, on the reverse strand, counting down.
TTTTAGTAGTAGCCCATAAATCAAAACCATAAAAAAGCCAATGCAATTCTGGGCTGCATCAATAGGAGTATAGCATCTAGATCAAGGGAGATAATAGTACCACTATATTCTGCTCTGGTCAGACCTCACCTGGAATACTGTGTCCAGTTCTGGGCACCACAGTTCAAGAAGGATACTGACAAGCTGGAACGTGTCCAGAGGAGGGCAACCAAAATGCTCCAAGGCCTGGAAACGATGCCTTATGAGGAACGGCTTAGGGAGCTGGGTATGTTTGGTCTGGAGAAGAGAAGGTTAAGGGGTGATATGATAGCCATGTTCAAATATATAAAAGGATGTCATATAGAAGAAGAGAAAGGTTGTTTTCTGCTGCTCCAGAGAAGCGGACACGGGGCAATGGATTCAAACTACAAGAAAGAAGATTCCACCTAGACATTAGGAAGAACTTCCTGACAGTGAGAGCTGTTGGACAGTGGAATTTGCTGCCAAGGAGTGTGGTGGAGTCTCCTTCTTTGGAGGTCTTTAAGCGGAGGCTTGACAGCCACCTGTCAGGAATGCTTTGATGGTGTTTCCTGCTTGGCAGGGGGTTGGACTGGATGGCCTTGGGGTCTCTTCCAACTCTATGATTCTATGATAAGGGGAGGGAAACATAAGGGTCAGACTGAGTCCTACCCAAAGGCAGGCGGAACAGCTCTGTCTTGCAGGCCCTGTGGAAAGATGTCAAATCCCGCAGGGCCCTGGTCTCCTGTGACAGAGCATTCCACCAAGTCGGGGCCAGTACTGAAAAGGCCCTGGCCCTGGTTGAGACCAATCTAACCACCTTGCAGCTTGGGACCTCCAAAGTGTTGTTATTTGTGGACCTTAAGGTCCTCCGCGGGGCATACCAGGAGAGTTGCCCTCCTTTCAAAAGATGTCTCTGAGCCATATTGTTCTGTGTTGCAGAAAGGCCTGGAAGCTGCCCTTTCTTTCCTGCAGTAGTGAAGCCACCTTGCATAGAGAAATGTTCTGAAGATAAACACTGTCCTTTCCCCCAGAAATGTTGTGCAAGCATGTGCTCCATGATCTGCATAAATCCAGGTAAGAGGCTGTTCTGTACTGAGCTGAATAGGATCCAGAATGCAGCAGTCTGATTGGTCCTAGAACAATAGGATCCAGAATGCAGCAGTCTGATTGGTCCTAGAACAATAGGATCCAGAATGCAGCAGTCTGATTGGTTCGCAGGAGCCACCCAATCCAGCTCCAGGTGGAAGTGAATCCGCAATCTGATTGGCCTACCGGAGTATCCCGGAATTAGCCAATCACGTGGGGCCCATTGTGTAAATAATGCATTTATAGCAGACGTTTTGGGGAAACATTCATTCCTTGCTACTATGAGCTGAATAAAGGACATGAAATTCACACTTGACTCCGAGTATATTTCAGAGGCTGAGCCCCTTGTGGAAGGACACAGCACAATTAGGCAGATGGATGATTTATTGTTAATTATTGGGTCCCCCATAACAGCAGCCAGAGAACCAAAACATCTTTCTGGCAGTAAGAGCCCTTTGACTGTGGAATAGATTCCCTTAGAAGTTGGTGGACTCTCCTTCCTTGGAAGTTTTTAAGCAGAGGTCGGTTGGCCATCTGCCATGGATTCTTTAGCTGTAATCCCTGCATTGCAGGGGCTTGGCCTAGATCAGGCATCCCCAAACTGCGGCCCTCCAGATGTTTTGGACTACAATTCCCATCATCCCTGACCACTGGTCCTGTTAGCTAGGGATCATGGGAGTTGTAGGGCAAAACATCTGGAGGGCCGCAGTTTGGGGATGCCTGACCTAGATGATCCTTGGGGGGGGGGGGTTTCCTTCCCACTATAGGACAAGGATTAAGGATCAAATCTGTAGTTTAGATCTAAGACTCCTGTCCCATGGGTGTGTGAGAAATACAAAAGGAAAAACGGTCTGTGAAGCCTTTTTAACACAGTGGAACACTTTTAAGTTGTGCACCTTATTAAAGCTTAGGCAATTATACGTTTTTATCCCTTCTGTTTGTGGTCTGATGACCTTCCCCTCTTCACCCCTGTTGTGGAGAATGAACCAAGCATTTTTAGTAAGATGAATGAAAAAGGGGATTTACTTACATTTCAATGCAGGCAGCATTACAACAAAATAGTTGGCAGAAAAGTACTAAGTTACAGCAAAATAAAAGTTGGTAGTCTTAGCTAACATGGCTGAAAGCAGGAGCCTCAGCCACGCATGCCTGATAAGCTTGGAGGCTTGCTGGAAAGAGGAAGTCTCATCACAGGCAGAAGGAAGTTCTTTTTTCTCAATAATGACTAGGAACTGTGTTAAGCGATTGCTACAGTCTTCCCTGGATTCAGGCTTAAGTTTAATCAGATTTGTCACCCATGCCCTAGGAGAGAATTTACTGGTATACCAATACGCCTTCTCCAAATTAAAACTTGGAGCCTCTTCACCTGGGGTGTACACATCCTTGAAATGCATAATCTTGGGTTTCTGGGATGCGCAAAAGCCACAACCAAGGCTTGGAATGGTCTTGGGGGTGGGGTGCACAATTTTATTCTTATTTATTTATGATTATTACAGTGTCAAAAGAAATTTTTTAAAAATTAAATAAAAGGGTTCTGCGTGGGGGGGGGGGGACCAAGGAAGTAAAAGGGTTTGAAAACAAAATGTTCTGAGGAATGGTGGAGGAAGTTGGGGTCTGCTTAGCCTGGAGAAGAGATGGCCAAAAGGAGGTAGTAGAGCTATCTTCAAATACTTGAAGGCCACCATATGGAAGATGAACTGCTGCTCTGAAAGGCGGACTTGTTCTGCTCCTGAGCTGCTGAGAGTGCAGGGACCACGCTATGGCAGGGGGTGTGGGGTTGTCATTGGGACGTCTAGTTTTGTGCGACACCTCAGAACTCTGAGAAGACAGAGCCCACGCTAGGAATGCTTGGGATCCTCTGGCTACTGGGTGCAGAGGCGCTCTATCCCACTGAAGAGAGAGAGAGCCCCTCTGGCCAGACATCTCTCAACCTTGGAATTCTGCTCTGTTGCAGATGAGAAGCCTGGGCAATGTCCTGGGGGTCGGCCAGGTATGGCCGGACCCTGCGTGGTGCTGTGTGACAATGACTGGTCGTGCCCAGGAGATCAGAAGTGCTGCGGGAGTTGCCCACGAACATGCACTGGTCCTCTCAAAGGTGAGACCATTATTCTGTGGAAGTTGGGGTGGGAAAAGATGCTCCTCTTCTTCAAGAACCAAAGCCATGGTGACTTATGAAGAACTGCAGAATCTCTAAACTCAGAAGTGCTTCCCTGGCTTATGGCTGGAGGCAGGAGTCAGTTGACCCTAGAGAGCAAGGGAGCCCCACAAGGAGGAGGCGGCCACCACAACGCATGATGGACAGCTTGGGTCTGCTGCCCAGACCACCAGCTGACTAGAACTGGCAGGCTGGAAGGGAGCCCAAGGGTCACCGAGGGCTTTTTTGCAGAGAAGCCTGGGAGATGCCCCCCAATTCGTCCAGGTACGGTTGGACCCTGCATTGCAAGGTGTTCAGATGACTGGTCCTGCCCCGGTGTTAGAAGTGCTGTGGTGGATGCCCACGAGTGTGCTAATCCTGTCGGAGGTGGAGACCATTTATTCTGTGGAGGGTGGGGTGGGATAGGAAGCTCCTTTCTTCATGAACCAAAGCCATGGTGACATGAATAACTGCAGAATCTCTAAACTCAGTAGATCCTTTAGGATCTCCTTCTCTTTCCCAATTGCTGAAGCGAAGCTTTCATGCTGCTGTTTCATGCCTGCATTGCAGGATGCAAATAAAAAACCAGCATCAAGATGGATTCATAAGAAGCAAAATGAAGAAAATCAATGATTGAAAATATACATTCTAGGCTAACATTACATGTGAAAATATAATGTTCATTTTACTATTCTGGGTGTTCTTACCTAAGCAAAAATCATTTTTAGCAGGTACCAAGAAGAATGTAGAGAAAGGCCCTGCATGGTGTCAAGGGGCAAGGAGTTCCAAAGTGTAGGAGCTGCCATGGTAACAGATCAGCCCCTTTCACACGCAGAAGGAACATTACGTGGCTCCCTGCAAAAAGGGCCAGTTCTGGTAGCTGATGTTGGAAACAAGATAATCACATTGCAAAATCCCAGTCCAACAAATCAATGTACAAGCATGCAATATAGCAATGCATTGTATCTTTCAGAAAATACAGTTTAAAAATTTATGCCTTGTTTTGTGTGGCATAGGAATAGCAGCATAATTGCCTTGCGAAGGCACCCAGGGTTCGTTTCCTATCACATCCTGAAGCTCTGGCCTCCTTCAGCCCATCCAGTTGTAAAACAGAATTTTGGAAACAAGCTCCTAGGTTCCCGTCCAAGACTGTGTGCTTGGATCCTGTGGCTTTCAGCAAAGCTGGGAGGATAGATGCAGGGAGAGAATGCCCCTCTGAGTGTGCTTTAGTTTCAACCAGGAGGGTGGGGATTTCCCATCTTTTAGGTCAGTTTGCATGGCTCACATAGGTGAAGAGGCAGAAGATACGGACTATGGTTACCCTAATCGATCTGGGGGAATGCAGGTGGGAGCCCTGCTTCTCTAGCTGTTGGGGATAAAGGGGTTCTGGCCCTCACAGCCTGCCCAACTGCCTCCTGCTTCACTTCTTCCCCGTTGACATGAAGTAGTTGAAAAGAAAGAACGTCTTCACACAGTACATAGTTTAACAGGAGGCAGTGAGGGGGGGGCACCAACCTGGTGCTGTAAAAGAGGATAAGAGGACCCAAGGAACAGGTTATAGTGAGGACTACTAGCCATGATGGCTCGGCTCTGCCCTCGCAGTCAGAGGTCAACAATGCTTCTGAATACCAGTTGCTGGAAACTGCAGGAGAGGAGGGTTGCTCTCGTGCTTGAATTCTCCTGGCTTGTTCCCCACTGTGAGACAGGATGCTGGGACTAGAATAAAAGGTCTCCACCCCAAGCATTCTCACCCCACCCTCCAATGGACTTTGGTTCTCTGGCTGCTGGATATGCTTCAGCTGCAGCCCACCATTATGGGGAGGGTCTGAGAGCCTTGGGGTTGTTTTGTGTTTGCAAGAGGCCCTGGGAAATGCCCTATACCACCTCAAGGTACTGTGACAACCTGTGACATAAGGTGTATGAATGACCTACGCATCCCCTGGCCAAAGAAGTGCTGCAAATATGCGTGCACCGCTAAGCCTGCTTCTACCCCGTCTAAGGTGAGCTAATCTAAATCATCCTATGGGTTACCCTGAGGCAGTTGCCAGAGAAATTCCCTTGGGAGTTCCAGTACTGAGGGTCACACACACCAAACTCCGGCTGGTCAGCAAGAGCTTTCCATTATGACTACCCTCTGCATAGGAAAAATATACACCATCTTAGCTGTCCATCCCCTTGCCAAGAATTTATGGCACCCCGCTGCCCCCACCATTGCTTCATCCAACCACAGCCCTCGAAATGCAACTTTACTCACCCATTTTCACCAGCAGAACCCTCATTGTTACCTTATACGGAGTCGGTCTTCAGTTTAACTACCTGAAGAAGTGTGCATGCACACGAAAGCTCATACCAAGAACAAACTTAGTTGGTCTCTAAGGTGCTACTGGGAAGAATTTTTTTAATTTTGTTTCGACTACGGCAGACCAACACGGCGACCTACCTGTAACTTCACTTCAACTGCAGGGTTAAGTTGCTCCTAAACTGGTTCTTACCATTTTGTGCTCAGGCTGCACTCTTGCGCATGTGCACTGGCCTTACTGATGATGTGTCACATGCATGCCCCCACCAAAAAAAAAGCCCAGTTGAGGTTCCCTCTGGGTGCTTGTCTCCTTGCCCCATTAAAGCAAGTTGCGGGGGGTGGGGAGGTGGGTGGGGGGAGCAGTAGCAAGGGTTTGCACAAGGCATTGGGGACATGAACCAATGAATACTATACAGATAAAGAATATATAAGGAAGAAGGCAGAAGTCAGGAAGCTGCCTTTTACCGTATTGCACCATAGGGCTGTCGAGCTCAATCTGACGCCTATACTGGCTGGCAGAAGCAACCCCAGGATTCCCAGCAAGTATCCTTTCCCAGTCCTACCCAGAGAGGCCCAGGGAACTTGGGCCCTTCTGCATGCAAGGGAGATGCTCTGCCGCGGAGCTGCAGCTCTGAAGAGGGTCCTTGAGAGTGGAACTTCATCCTGTCTTTGGGTTCTTCTGCCGTCCTTCTCCTCCTCTTGTCCTGACTCTGTTTTCTATCCCAGCAGAGCCCCAAAAGAGCCCTGAAAGAAGTCCAGCACCAAGGACAGCGCCACAACCTGACTGCTCCAAGAGGGTCTCTGAGCTGCCCCGGGGAAACTGGAGACCTCGCCCTGGAGCCAGCCTTCTCCTGCTCCTTCTTCCTCCTGCTGGAGCCCATTTCACTCAAGTTCCTCTTTGCTATTTCCCATAAATAAACCTGGATATTGCACCTGAATCCTAGAGATGTGTCGAGTTGGTGGGGTGGGTGGGTGTTTGGCAGAGGGAGGGCTATCCTTTTCTGACTGCGCTCTGCTTGCTGAACTCCCATGACATTATTCCTCAGTGGGAAGCAGAAAGAGGCCTTCCTGGGCTTCCACTGGTGATCTCTTTTCCAGGAAAAATAATAATAATAATTACAAAAAGGGCCAGAGGCTTTGGAATTTTCTGTGTGTGGATACCTCAAATCCACAGCACGGGACACAATTTTTTTCTGATTAAAGAATGTTGCAGAATCAATAGAATTGTAGAGTTGGAAGGGACCTAAGTGTCATCTAGTCCAACCCCCTGCAATGCAGGAATCTCAGCTAAAGCATCCCTGGCAGATGACCACCCAACCTCTGCTTAAAAACCTCCAAGGAAGGAGAGCCCACCAGCTTCCAAGGGAGCCTGTTCCTCTTTCAAACAGCTATTACTGTTGGAGAAGTTCTTCCTGATGTTTAGTTGAAAGCTCCTTTCTTGCTGTTGATCTAGTCCAATGCACAGGAATCACAGCTAAATAATTGCTGGCAAGAACAAAGCAAAGCAGAACACAGTCAACACTCACACAACCATTATTGTGGCAGCAACATGCTCGTTCTCACCTCCTTCCCAAAAACAATTGTCGATGATAAAAGCAAAGAAGACTCAAGAACAAGGCACTCTGGAGTGCAGTGATGTGGGTCATTTTATTGCAGGGAGGGGAGGGGGCTGGGTTGAGCCCAGGAGGGCCAGGAGGGAGCTGGAAACAACCGTTCCCTTGCATGTTGGGTCCTGAGTTTTAAATCTCCAAAACCAAGACTGCAGAAGCTGCTGGGATTTCAGGCTTGGTGTCACTGTCATGGCCCTGTTGAGGGAAGAGAGGAGTGTAAGGCTTGTGCCTAATTATTTTGTCTTTGACAATACTTACCATCACTTTCCATTTCCCGTCCTATTATGTGCTTATCACACAGAATGGAGCAAAATTCAGGTGACGAGTTTCAGGAATTTCCATAGAACTAAACGCTTTGGCATCTTGGATCTTTTGAGATAATAATTGTAGTTATCTATTGCAAACAGTCGAATGCCTCTCTTCAGATACAAGCAGGCCTCTCAAAATGTGATTTAAAATAGTCATACAGTAAAAGCCAGGAACATTTGTTTGCTTGCCTGTTTGCATTGATTCTATCATTTATTTTTTAGATTTACATAGCACTCTTCATCATAGAATTCAGTGTGGTTTGCAGAATAAAATACGGGATAAAACAAGTAAATAAGTTAAAAACAAAAACAAACAATAACCCTCCCCCTTTCAATGGAGACATTTAAAAGGCTGTAGAATATTAATCAGCCAAAGGCCTGGTTGAAGAGGAACATTTTGCCCTGTGCCTAAAAATAAATAATAAAATTGTATAATATTGTAATAATATAAAACTGTGATTTGTTTTAACTGCTTTAATATTGCAGTTTTCAACTTGTAACCCAATAAACAACAATAGAAGAGAAGAAGAAGAGTTTGGATTTGATATCCCCGCTGTTCACTACCCAAGGAGTCTCAAAGCGGCTCACATTCTCCTTTCCCTTCCTCCCCCACAACAAACACTCTGTGAGGTGAGTGGGCTGAGAGACTTCAAAGAAGTGTGACTAGCCCAAGGTCCCCAGCAGCTGCATGTGGAGGAGCAGAGACGCGAACTCAGTTCACCAGATTACGAGTCTACCGCTCTTAACCACTACACCACACATCCACATAATAGTGCTGTGTCCTTCCACAAAGGGACCGGCATCTACTTGGATATACGCAGACCATGGGAGCACATCTTTGGACAGCATTTCATGGGGTGAGTGCAGTGAAGATCAAGTGTACATTCCTGCCGGCAAGGTTGCTTCACTCTTCTCAAGTTGAAAGGGCAGATTCCAGCCCTTGACCTCCAAGGCCCTGTGACAACAGACCAACGTCCTCGCTTAGGGACATCTTTTCAGATATAAGACAACTTTGGGGCAGAACAGGTTGTGCCTCTTCTTGCATAGCCCTACCCAAAGATCCTTGCCTTTCTAGGATGAGCACAGCTTGATGAAGAGGGTCCTAGTTTTTGCCTGTCTCCCTCCCAGTAGAGGGATGGACATCTGGGTTGAAGCTGGATCAGTTTTTCACTGAGGCTGGCCAACTCCTCCCACAGCTGCCACCCTCTTGCCTTCATGTCCTTCCATGTTCTTTCAGTTATGGCATGTGCGGCTGATACTTTCCTTTCTCAGCCTGCTCTGCTCTTGGGCTGAAGCTATTAGGACCAGCTTCACTTGTGTGTGTGTTGGGGAGGTGTCCTCCATCTCACCCTCCCTCCCCAGCTATCAGCCCACTTCTCTTCCTTCTTCCCATCCAAATTGAGCTCTCTGGTTTGCTACAGAGATGGCAACCCAAACAGAGAGGGGAGGATTCCCTTTGGAGCCTCCTAAAACAGGGTTCCAAATTAGGGGGTCCAGGGACCCCCAGGGTCCACAGAACACACCCTGGGAGTCTGCGTCCCCAGTCCCTTGCCTCCACCCCCACAGTAATTTATATATATATATAATATATATATATATATATATATATTATATAGTTATACATACATACATACATACATACATACCCCCACCCATCTGGTCTTTTAGGCCTAGTAACCAGATGTCCCCGTTTCCTGGGACAGTCCCCAGATTTACAAATCAGCCCCATAGAAAATCAATTGAAGTGGAAAAGTGTCCCCCGGTTCATTGAAAAAAATCTGGTTACCTAGTTTGGGCACTCTGGCGATTTTTCAATACTTGGCCCAAATCGGTTTAAAATCACACCGCGATAACGATTTTGACCCAGCAATACGCAGCAACATATCTCTCCTCTCGTGAAGGAGAGCAGTGCAGCCTGTTTCAAGGCATTGCTGATATTGCACGATGATCTCAGCCAACAACACTGCTGACCTGAGCTGTCTTCTCTCAGGCTGAGGGAGAACAGGGGAGCTGATCGCCCTCAGTTCAAGCACCAGGGCACACCTTCCCCTGGCACTGAGGCAGAGCGTAGCTTTCTCAGTCAGAAGGAAAGCAGTAGCGGCCACAGTGGATGCGCCTCTTCACTGGCTGCTACTGCTGGCTGCCCAGCTGACGGCGGCTTGATGCCACCCCCACCCCCCACCCCCTCCTCCCACTCAACCATGCATTGGGAGTGACTCCGCTTCCTCTCCCCCAAATCTCCATGGCTGCTCCTTCCCTCATCCCAACACCTAATCTCCAATTTCACAGGCATAGAGTTATCCAAATTCTCAAAATTGGGGGTCCGTGGCCTGGCTTTTGAAAAATAGGGGGTCCCCAGTAATTAGCTAATTGGGGAACCACCGCCCTAAAACATTCCCATGCAGACCACTTGACAACCCCTCCGTGGCACAGAAATATCTGAGTTCCTCTGAAGGGTCTGAACTCTGGAAGGGCTTGGGGGGGAGGGCAAAGGGGGTCCCACTCTGAGCTGCCCACAAAGTAGCACCAGCGCTAGAAGAATAGACCTGTCCAGAGAGCTTTGCCCAGGCAGAAAAGGGTCCGTCTTTGAGTCAGGATCCAAAAGGCGTCACGTACATTGGCCGGAGGCAGGAGGCGTCATGGCACAGAAAGCAAGGAGCCCCATAAGGAGGAAGACGAGGCCGCCAGACTTCATGGCCGGTAGGATTGTGTGCCCTCCAGCCTCCAGCCAGGTGGTTTTATATGCCCCATCCCACCAGGATCCCCACCCAGACTAAACATGGAAACAATGGGAAGAGGAGGGGTTGGCAAATATCCCTGCAATGCACAAAGAACTGCAAGGAGAATGTAAAGGGGAGGTCCCTCTGCAGGATATGATCAAGGAGGGCACTTTAGGTTCTGCTGCACCTCCCTAGGGAATCCCACCCTGCCAGGGACTGGTACCATCCACTTTGAAAACCACTGGTTACCAAAAACTCACAACCGTGGTCAGGTGGGGACCATCATTGTACCTTGGGGGAGAGACCCCCCCCCCGAATTGTTGTCCTCTATTGGCAATGAACACCCCCAACACCAGGCTCTGGGTTATAAAGTCCTCTACTGACTTTTTGACAGCAGACATTCAAAGATGAACCTCAAAATAAATTTTATACCTGGTTGGTGTGTGAGTTGAAGGCGCTGCGCATGCTTTCTTCTTTCCCATGGGAAAATTGCTTTTGTTTTGGTTTTCATACCGTTTAAAGTACATCTGTGTCCACAAAGCTTAGGAAGACAAACAGTGGTGATGCCAAATTGTCTAAGAGAATGAGCATGAAGGCTTTTTTCAGGAGGGGTAAGTTTGTCCAGGGAAATATGGTGTACAATTGGTCATGCTTCAGATTACATTGATGTTAAGTACTATCCAGAAGAAAATCTGTTCTAATCTCTCCACTCTCATAATGTCATGAGGAGAGAATGTTTCCTGGTGGTTCTCATTGTTGTGACACGTAGAGCAGGCTAGCCCAGCCCGGAGGCAGGAGAGGAACCCCTTCTCTTAATCGTAAGGAACCGAGGGATTCTTTAGCTGTGACTCCTTTTTCCTCTAACACTTGGCCAAGGACAGGTAAGTAGCCGTGTTGGTCTGCCATAGTCAAAACAAAATAAAAAATAAAAATTCCTTCCAGTAGCACCTTAGAGACCAACTAAGTTTGTTCTTGGTATGAGCTTTCGAGACCAGAGCTTTGAGCTGGAAGAGGAACTGACTAGCTGGCCAGCTCCCTCCTGCCTCCACGGGGCTTCCCTCAGACCCCCTTTTAGGCAGGAATAGAGTCACCCCCAAGCACTTAGCAGGTGGGGTCTGGGGGCGCACAAATGATAAATGGCCCCTCAAAATTCTAATGCTAAATTAAAGAAAGATCATTGCTATAACTGTGAGCAGGATGCAAGAGACAAGAGGAAAGCAGGCAGGGACTCTGAGAAGGTAAACAATGGCTTAAAGGCTAGCTTTTGGAAGGAGTCCCAGGATTTGGGCCCATCAGGCCCACACAGTGTGCATTGAACATGCAACAGAAGGAGCAAGTAACTTGAATCCATTATGTCAGGGTACACCACGGTGTTGCTCATGAGTAACATCAGAGTCCTTTATTGTGCATAACTATTTACAGTGCAGAGCTAGCTAAAAACATGACCGCTCAGTCACTTGCAGAATCCGGAAGTGCCCCTCTCCTGTTTCCCGCCCAGCAACAAAGCCTCGGCACCCTGAAACGACGTCTTCTTTGTCCCCTGACCCCCCCCCCATGCTGTGCTGACTCCGGAAGCTGCAACTCCCCCTCTGACCGCCTCTAGCTGGCATTGCTGGGTCTCTGCCCAGCATCCCTGACCCTCGACTCCTCCTCCTCTTCCGCGGGAGAGCTCTGGCGATGGGCTTTGAGAGGAGTCAGATGACAGCAGTGGCTGGGGCTCCCTGTATCTGGGCATGACCTCCTCTCGAGGAGGTTCCCTACCCTGATCCTCTCCACTAGCAGGATTACTTTCCCCGCTCTCCCTGCGAGGAGTACTCCCGCCCAGGCTCTCCTCACGAGTAGGATTCCCCCCCCCCCGGGGCTTTCCTCATGAGGAGAAGGCAAATCCCTGACACATTAGATCTACCCCCAAGAACAGAAGGAAACAAACTTCGTCCAAGCTTGTGACAGCCCTCTAGAGATTTGAAGATGGCTCTCATATCTCCCCTCAGTCTCCTCTTTCCCTCAATCACTCTTCATAAGCCTTGGTTTCCAGACCCTGGAATGTCTGGGTCAGCCTCCTCTGCACACATCCCAACTTGTCAATATCTTCCACAAATTGTGGTGCCCAGAATTAGACACAGTATTGAGCAGATCCATCCTCTAAGGAATGCGCTGCCTACCACCACAACTGATTGTGAGATGTGCTAATTCCTCAAAGTAAACAAGGTGGAATTGACACCAGTCAATCAGCAGACTCTGGGAGTTCTATGAAGACTGCTTGGAGTGCAATTCCTCCTGTGGTGAGCAGCGACCTCCAGATTGAACATCCTTATTCTAAAAGCTGCACTTTCATTAGTAAAAGAGTATCACGTGAGTCTGAACAGATGCCCATAATCTCCCCTCCCCATCCTGGCAGGTCAGGTGGCTTGCTGGTGGCATCCTCACATTTGTTCATTACACACCTATGTGCTGGTGGATGGGTACTTCACAAAGATGGAGTTTCCCTCGAGGACTTCCTTCCTAGGCAGCCTCACCTTTGGGCTCAATCTGGGTCCAGTTTGACTCCACTTTCAAAGTGTCCTGCTCACCTTCCTCTCTGCCAGGCACTTCGGACTCTTTAATAAGCTGGGAAATTCCCCTGTCGAACAGCTCTTACTGTCAGGAAATTCTTCTTAATGTTTAGGTGGAATCTTCTTTCTTGTAGTTTGAATCCATTGCCCCGTGTCCGCTTCTCTGGAGCAGCAGAAAACAAGCTTTCACCCTCCTCTGTATGACATCCCTTTATATATTTGAACATGGCTATCATGTCACCCCCTTAACCTTCTCTTCTCCAGGCTAAACCTACCCAGCTCCCTAAGCCGTTCCTCATAAGGCATTGTTTCCAGGCCTTTGACCATTTTGGTTGCCCTCTTCTGGACACGGTCCAGATTGCCAGTATCCTTCTTGAACTGTGGTTCCTAGCCATTAATGAGAAACTAGAACTTGCTGGCCTCAAGATGGATGATCTGAAACATCCTAGAGAGGATTCTCTCTATGGGGTCATGTCCTTTGACTCCTCTGTAATAGATAATCCTTTATACTTATATAGAACAAGACAGGCAGGCCTGGGATCTGCTGACTGGTAGCATGATGTCTGCTCCCACCAAATCCTTCCACCACCCTGTCTGGCCTGTTCAGCTTTCTAGGACTCCCAGGGGCGGGGGGGCAACATAAGGCTGGGATGAAAGGCCACTGGATCTCTGCCGATTCCCAAATGATTCTCCAAAGCAGTGTTGGGGGTGTTTGTGCCTCAGGTCTTCTTCTTCTGTGGCGATCACCCATGACCAAGTAAGATTGTCTTCCATAAACACAGTTTTAACAATGAGTCTGTAAGTGGTGTTGTAGAAACACCTGAGAGCTCCAAGGCAGCAGCTTGCTCCAGTGAGCGAAACTAAGCCCCCAGCAGCTTCTCTCAAGCTCTGCCCCCTATAAAGGGCCAAGCCTCTCACCTGAAGGTGGACCCTCCATGACATCCCACATGGTGGACTCTCCTTCATTGGAAGTTTTTAAGCAGAGGTTGTTTGGCCATCTGCCATGGATTCTTTAGCTGTAATCCCCGCATTGCAGGGGCTTGGCCTAGATCAGGCATCCCCCAAACTGCGGCCCTCCAGATGTTTTGGACTACAATTCCCATCATCCCTGACCACTGGTCCTGTTAGCTAGGGATCATGGGAGTTGTAGGCAAAACATCTGGAGGGCCACAGTTTGGGGATGCCTGACCTAGATGATCCTTGGGGGGGGGTTCCTCCCCACTATAGGACAAGGATTAAGGATCAAATCTGTAGTTTTAGATCTAAGACTCCTATCCCATGGGTGTGTGAAAAAATACAAAAGGAAAAAACGGTCTGTGAAGCCTTTTAACACAGTGGAATACTTTTAAGTTGTGCACCTTATTGAAGCTTAGGCAATTATACGTTTTATCCCTTCTGTTTGTGGTCTGATGACCTTCCCCTCTTCACCCCTGTTGTGGAGAATGAACCAAGCATTTTTAGTAAGATGAAATGAAAAAGGGGATTTACTTACATTTCAATGCAGGCAGCATTACAATAAAAGTAGTTGGCAGAAAAGTACTAAGTTACAGCAAAATAAAAGTTGGTAGTCTTAGCTAACATGGCTGAAAGCAGGAGCCTCAGCCACGCATGCCTGATAAGCTTGGAGGTTTGGTGGAAAGAGGAAGTCTCATCACAGGCAGAAGGAAGTTCTTGTTTCTCAATAATGACTTTGTTGTTGTTCAGTCATTCAGTTGTGTCCGACTCTTCGTGACCCCTGCACCAGAGCATGCCAGGCACCCCTATCTTTCACTGCCTCCTGCAGTTCAGCCAAACTCATGTTAGTAGCTTCGAGAACACTGTCCAACCATCTCGTCCTCTGTCGTCCCCTTCTCCTTGTGCCCTCCATCTTTCCCAACATCAGGGTCTTTCCAGGGAGTCTTCTCTTCTCATGAGGTGGCCAAAGTACTGGAGCCTCAGCTTCAGGATCTGCCCTTCCAGTGTGCACTCAGGGCTGATTTCTTTGAGGATGGATAGGTTTGATCTTTTTGCAGTCCATGGGACTCTCAAGAGTCTCCTCCAGCACCATAATTCAGAAAGCATCAATTCTTCGGCGATCAGTCTTCTTTTATGGTCCAGCTCTCACTTCCATATATTACTACTGGGGAAAACCATAGCTTTAACTATAGGGACTTTTGTTGGCAAGGGGTGACGTCTCTGCTTTTAAGGTGCTGTCTAGGTTGTCATTGCTTTCCTCCCAAGAAGCAGGCGTCTTCTAATTTCGTGACTGCTGTCACCATCTGGCAGTGATCATGGAGCCCAAGAAGTAAAATCTCTCACTGCCCCACTTCTTCCCCTTCTATTTGCCAGGAGGTGATGGGAACCAGTGGTCTCTTGCACCTCATTAAAAGTTTATTTAATTCCTCCTCACTTTTGCCATGATGGTTGTGTCATAAGCCTTGTGTCAATAATGACTAGGAACTGTGTTATGTGATTGCTTCAGGTCCTCTCTGGATTCAGGCTTAAGTTTAATCAGATTTGTCATCCACGCCCTAGGAGAGAATTACTGGTATACCAATGTGCCTCTCCAAATTAAACTTGGAGCCGCTTCATCTGGGGTGTACTCATCCTAGAAATGCATTGCATAATCTTGGGTTTCTGGGATGCGCAAAAGCCACAACTAAGGCTTGGAATGGTCTTGGGGTGGGGTGCACAATTTTATTCTTATTTATTTATGATTATTACATTGTCAAAGAATTTTTAAAAAATTAAATAAAAGGGTTCTTGCGTGGGGGGGGGGGAGGACCAAGAAGTAAAGGGTCTGAAAACAAAATGTTCTGAGGAATGGTGGAGGAAGTTGGGTCTGCTTAGCCTGGAGAAGAGATGGCCAAGAGGAGGTAGGAGAGCTATCCTTGAATACTTGAAGGGCCACCACATGGAAGAGGGAGCAATCTTGTTTCCTGCTGCTCTGAAAGGCAGGATTTGTTCTGCTCTGAGCTGCTGAGAGTGCAGGGACCAAACTATGGCAGGGGTGGGTGTCATTGGGACGTCTAGTTTTGTGCGACACCTCAGACCTCTGAGCAGAACAGAGCCCACCCTAGGAATGCTGGGATCCTCTGGCTACTGGGTACAAAGGCGCTCCATCCCACAGGAGAGGAGAGAGAGCCCCTCTGGTCAAAGGACATCTCTCAGCCTTGGAATTCTGCTCTGTTGCAGATGAGAAGCCTGGGCAATGTCCTGGGGGTCGGCCAGGTATGGCCGGACCCTGCGTGGTGCTGTGTGACATGACTGGTCGTGCCCAGGAGATCAGAAGTGCTGCGGGAGTTGCCCACGAACATGCACTGGTCCTCTCAAAGGTGAGACCATTTATTCTGTGGAGGGTGGGGTGGGAAAAGATGCTCCTCTTCTTCAAGAACCAAAGCCATGGTGACTTATGAAGAACTGCAGAATCTCTAAACTCAGAAGTGCTTCCCTGGCTTATGGCTGGAGGGCAGGAGTCAGTTGACCCTAGAGAGCAAGGAGCCCCACAAGGAGGAGGCGGCCACCACAACGCATGATGGACAGGCTTGGTCTGCTGCCCAGACCACCAGCTGACTAGAACTGGCAGGCTGGAAGGGAGCCCAAGAGTCACCGAGGGCTTTTTTTGCAGAGAAGCCTGGGAGATGCCCCCCAATTCGTCCAGGTACGGTTGGACCCTGCATTGCAAGGTGTTCAGATGACTGGTCCTGCCCGGTGTTAAGAAGTGCTGTGGTGGATGCCCACGAGAGTGTGCTAATCCTGTCGGAGGTGAGACCATTTATTCTGTGGAGGGTGGGGTGGGATAGGAAGCTCCTCTTCTTCATGAACCAAGCCATGGTGACATGAATAACTGCAGAATCTCTAAACTCAGTAGATCCTTTAGGATCTCCTTCTCTTTCCCAATTGCTGAAGCGAAGCATTTCATGCTGCTGTTTCATGCCTGCATTTGCAGGATGCAAATAAAACCAGCATCAGATGGATTCATAAGAAGCAAATGAATAAATCAATGATTGAAAATATACATTCTAGGCTAACATTACATGTGAAAATATATGTTCATTTTACTATTCTGGGTGTTCTTACCTAAGCAAAATCATTTTAGCAGGTACCAAGAAGAATGTAGAGAAAGGCCCTGCATGGTGTCAATGGGCAAGGAGTTCCAAAGTGTAGGAGCTGCCATGGTAACAGATCAGCCCTTTCACACGCAGAAGGAACATTACGTGGCCCCTGCAAAAAGGGCCAGTTCTGTAGCTGATGTTGGAAACAAGATAATCACATTGCAAAATCCCAGTCCAACAAATCAATGTACAAGCAATGCAATATAGCACCATCGTACCTTTCAGAAATACAGTTTAAAAATTATGCCTTGTTTTGTGTGGCATAGGAATAGCAGCATAATTGCCTTGCGAAGGCACCCAGGGTTCATTTCCTATCACATCCTGAAGCTCTGCCTCCTTCAGCCCATCCAGTTGTAAAACAGAATTTTGGAAACAAGCTCCTAGGTTCCCGTCCAAGACTGTGTGCTTGGATCCTGTGGCTTTCAGCAAAGCTGGGAGGATAGATGCAGGGAGAGAATGCCCCTCTGAGTGTGCTTTATTTTCACCAGGAGGGTGGGATTTCCCATCTTTTAGGTCAGTTGCATGGCTCACATAGGTGAAGAGGCAGAAGATACGGACTATGGGTTACCCTAATCTATCTGGGGGAAATGCAGGTGGGAGCCCTGCTTCTCTAGCTGTTGGGGATAAAGAGGTTCGGCCCTCACAGCCTGCCCAACTGCCTCCTGCTTCACTTCTTCCCCTTTGACATGAAGTAGTTGAAAAGAAAGAACGTCTTCACACAGTACATAGTTTAACAGGAGGCAGTGAGGGGGGGGCACCAACCTGGGTGGCTGTAAAAGAGGATAAGAGGAACCCAAGGAACAGGTTATAGTGAGGACTACTAGCCATGATGGCTCCGCTCTGCCCTCACAGTCAGAGGCAACAATGCTTCTGAATACCTGTTTCTGGAAACTGCAGGAGAGGAGGGTTGCTCTCGTGCTTGAATTCTCCTGGCTTGTTCCCCACTGTGAGAACAGGATGCTGGGCTAGAATAAAAGGTCTCCACCCCAAGCATTCTCACCCCACCCTCCAAGGGACATTTTGGTTCTCTGGCTGCTGGAATATGCTTCAGCTGCAGCCCACCATTTGGGGAGGGTCTGAGAGCCTTGGGGTTGTTTTGTGTTGCAGAGAGGCCTGGGAAATGCCCTATACCACCTCAAGGTACTGTGACAACCTGTGACATAAGGTGTATGAATGACTACGCATGCCCCTGGCCAAAGAAGTGCTGCAAATATGCGTGCACGCAAGCCTGCTTCTACCCCGTCTAAGGTGAGCTAATCTAAATCATCCTTGGGTTACCCTGGAGGCAGTTGCCAGAGAAATTTCCCTTGGGAGTTCCAGTACTGAGGGTCACACACACCAAACTCCCGGCTGGTCAGCAAGAGCTTTCCATTATGACTCCCTCTGCATAGGAAAAATATACACCATCTTAGCTGTCCATCCCCTGGCCAAGAATTTATGGCACCCCGCTGCCCCCACCATTGCTTCATCCAACCACAGCCCTCGAAATGCAACTTTACTCAACCCATTTTCACCAGCAGAACCCTCATTGTACCTTATACGGAGTCGGTCTTCAGTTTAACTACCTGAAGAAGTGTGCATGCACACGAAAGCTCATACCAAGAACAAACTTAGTTGGTCTCTAAGGTGCTACTGGGAGGAATTTTTTTTATTTTGTTTCGACTACGGCAGACCAACACGGCGACCTACCTGTAACTTCACTTCAACTGTCAGGGTTAAGTTGCTCCTAAACTGGTTCTTACCATTTTGTGCTCAGGCTGCACTCTTGCGCATGTGACACTGGCCTTACTGATGATGTGTCAGCATGCATGCCCCCACCAAAAAAAAGCCCAGTTGAGGTTCCCTCTGGGGTGCTTGTCTTCCTTGCCCCATTAAAGCAAGTTGCGGGGGGTGGGGAGGAGGGTGGGGGGGAGCAGTAGCAAGGGTTTGCACAAGGCATTGGGGACATGAATCAATGAATACTATACAGATAAAGAATTATAAGGAAGAAGGCAGAAGTCAAGGAGCTGCCTTTTACCGTATTGCACCATAGGGCCGTCGAGCTCAGTTGATGCCTATACTGGCTGGCAGAAGCACCCCAGGATTCCCAGCAAGTATCCTTTCCCAGTCCTACCCAGAGAGGCCAGGGAACTTGGGCCCTTCTGCATGCAAGGGAGATGCTCTGCCGCTGAGCTGCAGCTCTGAAGAGGGTCCTTGAGAGTGGAACTTCATCCTGTCTTTGGGTTCTTCTGCCTCCTTCTCCTCCTCTTGTCTGACTCTGTTTTCTATCCCCAGCAGAGCCCCGAAAGAGCCCTGAAAGAAGTCCAGCACCAAGGACAGCGCCACAACCTGACTTCTCCAAGAGGGTCTCTGAGCTGCCCCGGGGAACTGGAGACCTCGCCCTGGAGCCAGCCGTCTCCCTGCTCCTTCTTCCTCCTGCTGGAGCCCATTTCACTCAAGTTCCTCTTTGCTATTTGCAATAAATAAACCTGGATATTTGCACCTGAATCCTAGAGATGTGTCTGAGTTGGTGGGTGGGTGGGTGTTTGGCAGAGGGAGGGCTATCCTTTTCTGACTGCGCTCTGCTTGCTGAACTCCCATGACATTATTCCTCAGTGGGAAGCAGAAAGAGGCCTTCCTGGGCTTCCACTGGTGATCTCTTTTCCAGGAAAAAATAATAATAATAATTACAAAAAGGGCCAGAGGCTTTGGAATTTTCTGTGTGTGGATACCTCAAATCCAACAGCAGCGGGACACAATTTTTTTCTGATTAAAGAATGTTGCAGAATCATAGAATTGTAGAGTTGGAAGGGACCCTAAGTGTCATCTAGTCCAACCCCCTGCAATGCAGGAATCTCAGCTAAAGCATCCCTGGCAGATGACCACCCAACCTCTGCTTAAAAACCTCCAAGGAAGGAGAGCCCACCAACTCCCAAGGGAGCCTGTTCCTCTTTCAAACAGCTATTACTGTTGGAAAGTTCTTCCTGATGTTTAGTTGAAATCTCCTTTCTTGCTATTGATCTAGTCCAATGCACAGGAATCACAGCTAAATAATTGCTGGCAGAACAAAGCAAAGCAGAACAAAGTCAACACTCACACAAACCATTATTGTGGCAGCAACATGCTCATTCTCCCTCCTTCCCAAAACAATTTTCGGATGATAAAAGCAAAGAAGACTCAAGAACAAGGCACTCTGGAGTGCAGTGATGTGGGTCATTTTATTGCAGGGAGGGGAGGGGGCTGGGTTGAGCCCAGGAGGGCCAGGAGGGAGCTGGAACAACCGTTCCCTTTGTATGTTGGGTCCTGAGTTTAAATCTCCAAAACCAAGACTGCAGAAGCTGCTGGGATTTCAGGCTTGGTGTCACTGTCATGGCCCTGTTGAGGGAAGAGAGGAGTGTAAAGGCTTGTGCCTAATTATTTTGTCTTTGACAATACTTACCATCACTTTCCATTTCCCATCCTATTATCTGCTTATCACACGGAAAGGAGCAAAATTCAGGTGACGAGTTTCAGGAATTTCCATAGAACTAAACGCTTTGGCATCTTGGATCTTTTGAGATAATAATTGTAGTTATCTATTGCAAACATTTGCATGCCTCTCTTCAGATACAAGCAGGCCTCTCAAAATGTGATTTAAAATAGTCATACAGTAAAAGCCAGGAACATTTGTTTGCTTGCCTGTTTGCAATTGATTCTATCATTTATTTTTTAGATTTACATAGCACTCTTCATCATAAGAACTCAGTGTGGTTTGCAGAATAAAATACAGGATAAAAACAAGTAGATAATTAAAAACAAAAACAAAAAATAACCCCCCCCCCTTTCAATGGAGACATTTAAAAGGCTGTAGAATATTAATCAGCCAAAGGCCTGGTTGAAGAGGAACATTTTTGCCTGTGCCTAAAAATAAATAATAAAATTGTATAATTTGTAATAATATAAAACTGTGATTTGTTTTAGCTGGCTTTAATATTGCAGTTTCAACTTGTAACCCAATAAACAACAATAAGAAGAGAAGAAGAAGAGTTTGGATTTGATATCCCGCTTTTCACTACCCGAAGGTGTCTCAAAGCGGCTCACATTCTCCTTTCCCTTCCTCCCCCACAACAAACACTCTGTGAGGTGAGTGGGGCTGAGAGACTTCAGAGAAGTGTGACTAGCCCAAGGTCACCCAGCAGCTGCATGTGGAGGAGCGGAGACGCGAACCCGGTTCACCAGATTACGAGTCTACCGCTCTTAACCACTACACCACACATCCACATAATAGTGCTGTGTCCTTCCACAAAGGGACCGGCATCTTACTTGGATATACGCAGACCATGGAGCACATGTTTGGACAGCATTTCATGGGGTGAGTGCAGTGAAGATCAAGTGTACATTCCTGCCGGCAAGGTTGCTTCACTCTTCTCAAGTTGAAAGGGCAGATTCCAGCCCTTGACCTCCAAGGCCCTGTGACACAGACCAACGTCCTCGCTTAGGGACCTCTTTTGAAAAGAAGGCAACTTTGGGGCAGAACAGGGTTGTGCCTCTTCTTGCATATCCCTACCCCAAAGAATCCTTCCCTTTCTAGGATGAGCACAGCTTGGATGAAGAGGGTCCTAGTTTTTGCCTGTCTCCCTCCCAGTAGAGGGATGGACATCTGGGTTGAAGCTGGATCAGTTTTCACTGAGGCTGGCCAACTCCTCCCACAGCTGCCACCCTCTTGCCTTCATGTCCTTCCATGTTCTTTCAGTTATGGCATGTGCGGCCGATACTTTCCTTTCTCAGCCTGCTCTGCTCTTGGGCTGAAGCTATTAGGACCAGCTTCACTTGTGTGTGTGTTGGGGAGGTGTCTCCATCTCACCCTCCCTCCCCAGCTATCAGCCCACTTCTCTTCCTTCTTCCCATCCAAATTGAGCTCTCTGGTTTGCTACAGAAGATGGCAACCCAAACAAGAGAAGAGGAGGATTCCCTTTGGAGCCTCCTAAAACAGTGGTTCCAAATTAGGGGGTCCAGGGACCCCCAGGGGTCCACAGAACACACCCTGGGAGTCTGCGTCCCCATCCCTTGCCTCCACCCCACAGTAATTTTTAATATATATATATTTATTTATTTATTTATTTATACATACATACATACATACATACATACATACATACATACATACCCCACCCATCTGGTCTGTTTAGGCCTAGGTAACCAGATGTCCCCGTTTCCTGGGGACAGTCCCCAGATTTACAAATCAGCCCCCATAGAAAATCAATTGAAGTTGAAAAGTGTCCCCCGGTTCATTGAAAAAAATCTGGTTACCTTAGTTTGGGCACTCTGCGATTTTTCAATACATTGGCCCAAATCGGTTTTAAAATCACACCGCGATAACGATTTTGACCCAGCAATACGCAGCAACATATCTCTCCTCTCGTGAGGGAGAGCAGGGCAGCCTGTTTCAAGGCATTGCTGATATTGCACGATGATCTCAGCCAACAACACTGCTGACCTGAGCTGTCTTCTCTCAGGCTGAGGGAGAACAGGGGAGCTGATCGCCCTCAGTTCAAGGCACCAGGGCACAACCTTCCCCTGGCACTGAGGCAGAGCAGCTTTTCTCAGTCAGAAGGAAAGCAGTAGCGGCCACAGTGGATGTGCCTCTTCACTGGCTGCTACTGCTGGCTGCCCAGCTGACGGCGGCTTGATGCACCCCCCACCCCCACCCCCTCCTCCCACTCAAACCATGCATTGGGAGGGACTCCGCTTCCTCTCCCCCAAATCTCCATGGCTGCTCCTTCCCTCATCCCAACACCTAATCTCCAATTTCAGACATAGAGTTATCCAAATTCTCAAAATTGGGGGTCCGTGGCCTGGCTTTTGAAAAATAGGGGGTCCCCAGTAATTAGCTAATTGGGAACCACCGCCCTAAAACATTCCCAGGCCGACCACATGACAACCCTCCGTGGCACAGAAATATCTGAGTTCCTCTGAAGGGTCTGAACTCTGGAAGGGCTTGGGGGTGAGGGGCAAAGGGGGTCCCACTCTGAGCTGCCCACAAAGTAGCACCAGCGCTAGAAGAATAGACCTGTCCAGAGAGCTTTGCCCAGGCAGAAAAGGGTCCGTCTTTGAGTCAGGATCCAAAAGGCGTCACGTACATTGGCCGGAGGCAGGAGGCGTCATGGCACAGAAAGCAAGGAGCCCCATAAGGAGGAAGACGAGGCTGCCAGACTTCATGGCCGGATAGGATGGTGTGCCCTCCAGCCTCCAGCCAGGTGGTTTTATAATGCCCCATCCCACCAGGAGCCCCACCCAGACTAAACATGGAAACAATGGGAAGAGGAGGGGTTGGCAAATATCCCTGCAATGCACAAAGAACTGCAAGGAGAATGTAAAGGGGGAGGTCCCTCTGCAGGATATGATCAAGGAGGGCACTTTAGGTTCTGCTGCACCTCCCTAGGGAATCCCACCCTGCCAGGGACTGGTACCATACACTTTGAAAACCACTGGTTTACCAAAAACTCACAACTGTGGTCAGGTGGGGACCATCATTGTACCTTGGGGGAGAGACCCCCACGCCACCCCACCCCAGGATTGATGTCTCTATTGGCAATGACACCCCCAACACCAGGCTCTGTGTTATAAAGTCCTCTACTGACTTTTTTGACAGCAGACATTCAAAAGATGAACCTCAAAATAAATTTTATACCTGGTTGGTGTGTGAGTTTAAGGCGCTGCGCATGCTTTCTTCTTTCCCATGTGAAAATTGCTTTTGTTTTGGTTTTCGTCCATTTTAAAGTACATCTGTGTCCACAAAGCTTAGGAAGACAAACAGTGGTGATGCCAAATTGTCTAAGAGAATGAGCATGAAGGCTTTTTTCAGGAGGGGTAAGTTTGTCCAGGGAAATATGGTGTACAAATTGGTCATGCTTCAGATTACATTGTTGTTAAGTACTATCCAGAAGAAAATCTGTTCTAATCTCTCCACTCTCAATAATGTCATGAGGAGAGAATGTTTCCTGGTGGTTCTCATTGTTGTGACACGTAGAGCAGGCTAGCCCAGCCCGGAGGCAGGAGAGGAACCCCTTCTCTTAATCGTAAGGAACCGAGGGATTCTTTAGCTGTGACTCCTTTTTCCTCTAACACTTGGCCAAGGACAGGTAAGTAGCCGTGTTGGTCTGCCATAGTCAAAACAAAATAAAAAATAAAAAATTCCTTCCAGTAGCACCTTAGAGACCAACTAAGTTTGTTCTTGGTATGAGCTTTCGAGACCAGAGCTTTGAGCTGGAAGAGGAACTGACTAGCTGGCCAGCTCCCTCCTGCCTCCACGGGGCTTCCCTCAGACCCCCTTTTAGGCAGGAATAGAGTCACCCCCAAGCACTTAGCAGGTGGGGTCTGGGGGCGCACAAATGATAAATGGCCCCTCAAAATTCTAATGCTAAATTAAAGAAAGATCATTGCTATAACTGTGAGCAGGATGCAAGAGACAAGAGGAAAGCAGGCAGGGACTCCGAGAAGGTAAACAATGGCTTAAAGGCTAGCTTTTGGAGTCCCAGGATTTGGGCCCATCAGGCCCACACAGTGTGCATTGAACATGCAACAGAAGGAGCAAGTAACTTGAATCCATTATGTCAGGGTACACCACGGTGTTGCTCATGAGTAACATCAGAGTCCTTTATTGTGCATAACTATTTACAGTGCAGAGCTAGCTAAAAACATGACCGCTCAGTCACTTGCAGAATCCGGAAGTGCCCCTCTCCTGTTTCCCGCCCAGCACCAAAGCCTCGGCACCCTGAAACGACGTCTTCTTTGTCCCCTGACCCCCCCCATGCTGTGCTGACTCCGGAAGCTGCAACTCCCCCTCTGACCGCCTCTAGCTGGCATTGCTGGGTCTCTGCCCAGCATCCCTGACCCTCGACTCCTCCTCCTCTTCCGCGGGAGAGAGCTCTGGCGATGGGCTTTGAGAGGAGTCAGATGACAGCAGTGGCTGGGGCTCCCTGTATCTGGGCATGACCTCCTCTCGAGGAGGTTCCCTACCCTGATCTTCTCCACTAGCAGGATCACTTTCCCTGCTCTCCCTGCGAGGAGTACTCCCACCCAGGCTCTCCTCACGAGTAGGATTCCCCCCCCCGGGCTTTCCTCATGAGGAGAAGGCAAATCCCTGACACATTAGATCTACCCCCAAGAACAGAAGGAAACAAACTTCGTCCAAGCTTGTGACAGCCCTCTAGAGATTTGAAGATGGCTCTCATATCTCCCCTCAGTCTCCTCTTTCCCTCAATCACTCTTCATAAGCCTTGGTTTCCAGACCCTGGAATGTCTGGGTCAGCCTCCTCTGCACACATCCCAACTTGTCAATATCTTCCATAAATTGTGGTGCCCAGAATTAGACACAGTATTGAGCAGATCCATCCTCTAAGGAATGCGCTGCCTACCACCACAACTGATTGTGAGATGTGCTAATTCCTCAAAGTAAACAAGGTTGAATTGACACCAGTCAATCAGCAGACTCTGGGAGTTCTATGAAGACTGCTTGGAGTGCAATTCCTCCTGTGGTGTGCAGCGACCTCCAGATTGAACATCCTTATTCTAAAAGCTGCACTTTCATTAGTAAAAGAGTATCACGTGAGTCTGAACAGATGCCCATAATCTCCCCTCCCCATCCTGGCGGGTCAGGTGGCTTGCTGGTGGCATCCTCACATTTGTTCATTACACACTTATGTGCTGGTGGATGGGTACTTCACAAAGATGGAGTTTCCCTCGAGGACTTCCTTCCTAGGCAGCCTCGCCCTTGGGCTCAATCTGGGTCCAGTTTGACTCCACTTTCAAAGTGTCCTGCTCACCTTCCTCTCTGCCAGGCACTTCGGACTCTTTAATAAGCTGGGAAATTCCACTGTCGAACAGCTCTTACTGTCAGGAAGTTCTTCTTAATGTTTAGGTGGAATCTTCTTTCTTGTAGTTTGAATCCATTGCCCCGTGTCCGCTTCTCTGGAGCAGCAGAAAACAACCTTTCACCCTCCTCTATATGACATCCTTTGATATATTTGAACATGGCTATCATATCACCCCTTAACCTTCTCTTCTCCAGGCTAAACCTACCCAGCTCCCTAAGCCGTTCCTCATAAGGCATCGTTTCCAGGCCTTTGACCATTTTGGTTGCCCTCCTCTGGACACGGTCCAGATTGCCAGTATCCTTCTTGAACTGTGGTTCCTAGTCATTAATGAGAAACTAGAACTTGCTGGCCTCAAGATGGATGATCTGAAACATCCTAGAGAGGATTCTCTCTATGGGGTCATGTCCTTTGACTCCTCTGTAATAGATAATCCTTTATACTTATATAGAACAAGACAGGCAGGCCTGGGATCTGCTGACTGGTAGCATGATGTCTGCTCCCACCAAATCCTTCCACCACCCTGTCTGGCCTGTTCAGCTTTCTAGGACTCCCAGGGGCGGGGGGCAACATAAGGCTGGGATGACAGGCCACTGGATCTCTCCCCATTCCCAAATGATTCTCCAAAGCAGTGCTGGGGGTGTGTGTGCCTCAGGTCTTCTTCTTCTGTGGCGATCACCCATGACCAAGTAAGATTGTCTTCCATAAACACAGTTTTAACAATGAGTCTGTAAGTGGTGTTGTAGAAACACTGAGAGCTCCAAGGCAGCAGCTTGCTCCAGTGAGCCAAACTAAGCCCCCAGCAGCTTCTCTCAAGCTCTGCCCCCTATAAAGGGCCAAGCCTCTCACCTGAAGGTGGACCCTCCATGACATCCCACATGCTCTACCCCCTGTGCTGTGGGACCAGTGAGGGACTGTGGGAAGCACTTGGTTCCTAAGTGGAAGGGGAAGACACCCATCCTGGCTCTGGCTTTGCCATGGGAAGTTGCTCCCTAGGATCCTGTCTGTCAGGATCTGGCTCAGTGAGCCCCCAGTCTGCAGTGGAAAGCTCAGAGCCCTGTGCCTCCTTGAACTCCATAGCAGGAGCCTCTGGAGACGCTGACTCATATTATGGATCCTTGCTGGGCTCTGGTGACTCCTCTTCAGGGAGTTCACCTTCCCTGTCCATCAGCTGATTGGGGAAGGGGAGCAATTCTGCTTAGCACTGGGCTTGGTGTGCAGAGCTCTCTTGTGCACCTGAACCCAGGACTAAGCAGGATCCCTCTCCCTTCGTATCAGCTGGTGGAAGGGAGTGCAATTCTGCTTGATGCAGCTCTCCACTTTGCCAGTGTGTCAATGACTCTGACAACCTAACAAGCTGCTTGCTGGGTGATTTGGGAGCTGTCCAAAGTGGGCTTTGCGCAAACCCAGTCCTATTTCTCAAGGCCACCCATACATGTATCACATCAGGTGTTGGGCAGGTGGGTATGGCTTGCCCCAAATGGCATTGAGGACCGAATGTGGAAGGCTTGTGGGGCAAGATTGGAAGGTGGGCTGAAGGTTCCTTGACTCTGCCCCATTGGGACAACAAAGTTGGGGACCAAACTGGAGAAAGAAGCAGGAAACACACACACACACATACACACACACACACACACACACACACTGTCTAGCATGCAAATGAGCCAATGCCTTTATTGTGCAAAAGAAAAAGAGGATGCCTGATGGAGGAAACTTTGCTCAACCACCGGAAACCTGACAAGTTGGTGGAAAGTCAAGGTCTCAGATTGTGTTGCCATGATTGCCACATTCGGAGAGGTCAGCAGGTCTTCTCTCTCTTTATAGCTGCCAGGCTAAGCTGTTGTTCATTGTTTCTGGGCCTCTTGTCCAGCCAAGGTCTTCTGCAGCAGAGAAGCTGAAGGGAAGAAGACCAAGAGGGTCACAATGGACAGCTTCAGCTTCCACTCACAAGCTCAGTCCTAAAGTCCTTTGGGCCATGGCAACACCCCTTGACTGCTAGGGTTGCCACCCCTCCTGTATAATAAAGGATCCTACCCTATTTCAATGTAAAATGCTAAATCGTGTACTGATTCAATAGAATGAAGTTTGTCCTGTATTTCTGCTTCTCTCTCTCTCTCTCTCTCTCTCTCTCTCTCTCTCTCTCTCTCTCTCTCTCTCTCTGCCAAGTTATGGGATCCTCTCCAAATGTATGTGATTGAAAGGGTGTGTGAAAGTTCATGCATTTAAATTGTGTGTAGCAAAGTATAGACAGATTTACAAATTCAAGTGTGTGTGCATGTTCTTGTGACCAATTCAGAAGAGCCACCCAGTTGGGCTGCACTAGATTGTAACTGATTGCTTGAAGTCATTTCTGCACAAAATGGCAGGCAGAGGAGGCAGAGGAGCAAGGCAGCTGCTGCAGTCTGTTGCCAGGCCTGCCTGGGCTGCCCACCCCTCACCTCTCACCATCCTGCACTGTGCAGGACAAACTGCTGCGTGGCAACCTTCCACTATTTTCTATATTAGAGAGATATTGGGAGTCATCTGCAAAACGTGTAAATACATACATTAAACAGAAGCATTAGTTCATTCACTCCAGGAATTGGGGAAAGAAGGAAAGGCTACCAGATATTTTGAGACCTGAGACTCCAATATCTTCCACACCCCACAGAGAGTCAGCCTCTATCCCACTGCACCCCACCCTCCACCAAATAAAAAATCATCTCACCTGAGACAGGAATAACGCACATTCGTGGGCAACTCCCGCAGCACTTCTGAACACGGGGGCAGGACCAGTCATCGGAACAGCTTGTAGAGCAGGGTCCCGGACCTGGACTAATCGGGGGGCATCTCCCAGGCTTCTCTGCAAAAGAGCAAAGCCCTCAGTGACTCTTGGGCTCCCTTCCAACCTGCCAGTTCTAGTCAGCTGGTGGTCTGGGCAGCAGACAAAGCCTGTCCATCATGCGCTGTGGTGGCTTCCTCCTCCTTGTGGGGCTCCTTGCTCTCTGGGGTCAACTCACTCCTGCCTGCAGCCATAAGCCAGGTAAGCATTTCTGAGTTTAGAGGTGCTGCAATTCTTCATAAGTCACCATGGCTTTGGTCCACGAAGAAGAGGAGCTTCCTATCCCACCCCACCCTCCACAGAATAAATGGTCTCACCTCTGACAGGATCAACACAATCACGTCGGCAACTTCCGCAGCACTTCTGATCTCTTGGGCATGACCAGTCATCCTCACACCCCACCAAGCAGCGTCCGGCCATACCTGGCTGACCCCCCAGGACATTGCCCAGGCTTCTCGTTTGCAATAGAGCAGAATTCCAAGGTTGAGAGATGTCTTTGGCCAGAGAGGCTCTCTCTCTTCATGTGGGATGGAGCGCCTTTGCACCCAGTAGCCAGAGGATCCCAGCATTCCTAGGGTGGGCTCTGTTCTGCCCAGAGGTCTGAGGTGTCACACAAAACTTGTATTACCACAAGATGGTGGCACGTTCAAAAGCTGCGGCTTTGAGCTCCCAAGAAGGGTGTGTGCTGTTTGGAATAATATGTGTATATGTCAGAGTGGCCCTCTCTAAGCCAGGCGTAGGCAAACTAAGGCGTGGGGGCCGGATGCGGCCCAATCGCCTTCTCAATCCAGCCCACGGACGGTCCGGGAATCTGTGTGTTTTTACATGAGTAGAATGTATCCTTTTATTTTAAATGCATCTCTGGGTTATTTGTGGGACAGAGGAATTTGTTCATTCCCCCCCAAAAGAATATAGTCCTGTCCCGTCCCCCCCCCCCCCAGATCCAAGGGATGGTGGACCGGCCCATGGCTGGAAAAGGTTGCTGACCCCTGCTCTAAGCGATATGCCGTCATCTCTAGGCAGCAGCAAATCCATCCAGAGGGTGCCCTTGTTGTGTCAGGGGATTTCAGTCAGGCCTGTCTGAAGACAGCTTTTTCTAAATTCGAACAGTATGTGTGAATTTCCCCACTAGGGGGGAGAATATTTTGCATCGTGTGTATTCCCATCTGAAGCAGGCATACAGGGCAATTTCCCTCCCCCACTTAGGCTCATCTGACCATTCTTCACTTTTTAAATGTCCAAAGTATATCCCCTTAGGAGAAGAATTCAGCCAGCTATAACAACAGTTGGAATCTGGCCAGAGGACGCTTTCTGCCAGCTCCAGGATTGTTTTGAAAGTACTGATTGGAGCGTGTTTGAACATCAAGATCCACACATATACACAGACGCTGCACTTTCTTACATCAAAGTGTGCACCGATAATGTAAATACCGAGAGGTGAATTAGAGCCTATGGGAACTGCAAACCCTGGATGATGGCTGAAGTGAGAGCTTTCGTGTGCATGCACACTTCTTCAGATACACACGAAAGCTCATACCAAGAACAAAGTTAGTTGGTCTCTAAGGTGCTACTGGAAGGGATTTTTTCTTTTTATTTTGTTTCAATACAGGTATTATTATTATTATTATTATTATTATTATTATTATTATTATTCCCAGTGACACCCCACCCCTGCCGTAGGTTATAGGTTTCTCCCATAATTCCCCCCAGCTGTGACTATCAATCTGCCCTTTCCCCACACCTCTTTCAATTGATCATCCTGATCCTCCATTTCTATTAATATTTTACAAATTCCATTGATTTCCCTTTTATAACTGTATTTTCTTTATCTCCCCTTTGTATAATCACTTTTTCAAATTCTGTAGAGTATATTCTTTGCATTTCTTGGTCTCCCTTAACCTCTTCTTTGTCCATTGCTCCAGTTGCATACAGTTAAATCAAGTTATTTTATTTCCTGTTAGAGCTTCTCCTATTTGTTCTTTGCTTCTCATTCCCTCCACAAAATCCTTTATTTTAAACATCTTCTCTTTCGCTTCTTTTTCAATTTCCTTTATTCAATTTACTGGGAAGTCTTCTATCACCACCACTGGAGTTAGTGGGGAATCTGCTGGTATCAATTTTCCTTTATATTTTGCCCATATCTCAATAATATTTCTTCATAAGGGATTTTCAATATTCTGCCACTATTGTCTATTTGGTTTGATAAAAAAAATATATTCACAAACTTCTCCCTCATTTCTTATGTACCACTCTCTAACCATTCTAGCTCTCCTTGTTCTCTTATCCCGTTTATGATATTTTTGATATATGGTATATTTGCTTTATAATATAACTTTATGTTGGGGAGAAGTAGTCCACTCGTTATCTGGGGTTTATACCATCATCCTTTATAAATTCAAAGTTTCTTATCCCTATTACAAAATTAATTGATCATACTTTGCCAACCCTTTATCTCTGTCTCCGATATCTTAATTGGTAAAATTCTAAATAAAAAAAATATTCTAGACAAAAATTTCATTTTAATAATCTCTATTCTTCCAAACCATGAAAGCTAAATTTTCTAATATTCCTCTAGCTTTTCCTTAATTTCCTTTAATTTGTTAAAATTCTCTTGTTCTAAATCAGACATAGGCAAACTCCGGCCCTCCAGATGTTTGGGACTACAATTCCCATCATTCCTAGCTAACAGGACCCATTGTCAGGGATGATGGGAGTTGTAGTCCCAAATCTCTGGAGGGCCGGAGTTTGCCTATGCCTGTAAGCTAAATTTTCTAAATTTCTTGTTATATTTATTCCCAAGTACTTAATCATATTTCTTAATTTTACATCTATTTTTATTTCCTTCAAAAAATCTGTGTTTCATCTTCCTCATAGTTAAATATCACCATCTCTGATTTGGACCAGTTCTTAGTCCAGTCACCCATTCTGTTGCTTCCTTGACAAAGAACATGTCTGGCAGTTTTACCAGTGAGCAGGAAGTGATTTTTCTGCAGTCCCTCGGGCTCCATTAACCCTGTCCAGGCTCCCACTTCACCACACGTACCACCTGCCTGCCTTCACCCAATCTCTTACCTGCTGGACTCTGAGCAGAGGTGGGTGTCAGCTCAGTCCAGAGGGCGAGGAGCCCCACAAGAAGCACCAAGCCACCAGACCTCATGGTGGGGCAGGCTAAGTGGAGAGTCTACTGCCCAGCCTGGCTTCTCTCTCTTTATAGCTCCCAGAAGCATCAGGGGGATTGCAGAACCACAACATGCCCAGGAACATGGTGAGCAGGACAGAGGGGAACTTCTTTCCTCCCACACCAGGTTTGGTAACAAACCGTCCCAACGGCTGAAGAGCTGTGGGCAGCCTTTCCACAGCAGTGCCTGAGTGAGGAGGGTGGTTTGAAACCACACCTGCCACCTCCCAAGGAAGAAGGGGATTTGGGGCTGATATTCTGCAAGCCAAGATGCCCTTCCATGCTAGTTGACCTTCAAGGTCCCTTCCTCCTCTACCATTCTGTGATTCTGTGGTGGAGCTCAAGTGGGAGAGGTTCTCCTGCCCTCCCAAAGCCCCCTGAAGGGCTCAGCCTGGGTCACTCAAGGCTGCCTGGAGCAGGGCAAAATTCAGGGGCAACCCAATGATGCTTCTCCACCCCAAAGGAGTGGGCAGCAGGAGGTTCGTGGTGCCAGCCTAGGATCAGATAAATGCTACAGTCATCACTGCTATAATATTGTAAAAGCCCAGAGCAGGGTAAATAAGCACAAATAGCACAAAAACGCATCACAAAAACATGTGGAAAGAGAACATTACAACTTCACTGCTAAAAAATGACCAGTAATATCTATATTTGACCAATGACTAATCTGAAATGGTTTGGCAGAACATAAAGTTATTTTGTAAACAATGAAAACAATGACAGTAAGAGCTGTTGGTATCTGAAGAAGTGTGCATGCACACGAAAGCTCATACCAAGAACAAACTCAGCTGGTCTCTAAGGTGCTACTGGAAAGAATTTCCTATTTTGTTTCCTATTTTGTTTCAGCTGTTGGACAGTGGAATTTGCTGCCAAGGAGTGTGGTGGAGTCTCCTTCTTTGGAGGTCTTTAAGCGGAGGCTTGACAGCCATCTGTCAGGAATGCTTTGATGGTGTTTACTGCTTGGCAGGGGGTTGGACTGGATGGCCCTTGGGGTCTCTTCCAACTCTAGGATTCTATGATTCTATGAAAACATAAAATAATTGACCCATGCCATTTTTATCCTCAAGGGGCGAGGGTGTTTCCTCTTGACCCAGACAGGAGGGACTGTAGTGGAAGAAGAGCTATAGAAGGGGAGATGGAGAGATGTTGGAGATGAGGAATCCTCAGGCAGAAGAATGGCAGGCAGGCCTGGGATTTGCTGACTGGTGGCATAATGTCTACTCCCAAATCCTTCCACCACCCTGTCTGCCTCCTCAGCTTTATAGGATTCCCAGGGGGAGGCAACATAAGGCTGGGATGACAGGCTACTGGATCTCTCCCCATTCCCAAATGATTCTCCAAAGCAGTGCTGGGGGGGGTGTGCCTCAGGTCTTCTTCTTCTTTGGCGATCACTCATGGCCGAGTAAGATTGTCATCCATAAACACAGTTTTAACAATGAGTCTGTAAGTGGTGTTGTAGAAACACTGAGAGCTCCAAGGCAGCAGCTTGCTCCAGTGAGCCAAACTGAGCCTTCTGAAGTCTCTGCCCCCCAGCAACTTCTCCCAAGCTCTGCCCCCTATAAAGGGCCAAGCCTCTCACCTGAAGGTGGAACCTCCATGACATCCCACCTTCTCTACCCCCTGTTCTGTAGGACCAGTGAGGGACTGTGGGAAGCACTTGGTTCCTAAGGGGAAGGGGAAGACACCCATCCTGGCTCTGGCTTTGCCATGGGAAGTTGCTCCCTAGGATCCTGTCTGTCAGGATCTGGCTCAGTGATCCCCCAGTCTGCAGTGGAAAGCTCAGAGCCCTGTGCCTCCTTGAACTCCATAGCAGGAGCATCTGACTCAGATTATGGATCCTTCCTGGGCTCTTGCGACTCCTCTGCAGGGAGTTCACTGGGGGGCCAACACTCAGCAGGATCACTTTCCCTGTCCATCAGCTGATTGGGGAAGGGGAGCAATTCTGCTTAGCACTGGGCTTGGTGTGCAGAGCTCTCTTGTGCACCTGAACCAATTGCTAAGCAGGATCCCTCTCCCTTTGCAGCAGCTGATGGAAGGGAGTGCAATTCTGCTTGATGCAGCTCTCCACTTTGCCAGTGTGTCAATGGCTCTGGAAAAGAAGATGGTTGCTGGGTGATTTGGGAGCTCTCCAAAGTTGGCTTTGGTCAAACCCAGTCCTATTTCTCAAGGCCGTCCATGCATGTATCACATCAGGTGTTGAACAGGTGGGTATGGCTTGCCCCAAATGGCATTGAGGACCAAATGTGGAAGGCTGGTGGGGCAAGATTGGAAGGTAGGCTGAAGGTTCCTCAACCCTGCCCCATTGAGACAACAAAGTTGGGGACCAAACTGGAGAAGGTAGCAGGGAAAACACACACACACACACACACACACACACACACACACACACACACACTGTCTAGCATGCAAATGGGGCAATGCCTTTATTGTGCAAAAGAGAAAAGAAAATGCTGGATGGAGCAAACTTTGCCCAACAACCAGAAACCTGACAAGTTGGTGGAAAGCCAAGGTCTCAGATCGTGGTGCCTTGATGGCCATATTTGGAGAGTTCAGCAGGTCTTCAGATGATACAGGCTAAGCTCCACTCATTGTTTCTGGGCATCCGGTCCAGCCAAGGTCTTCTGCTGCAGAGAAGCTGAAGGGAAGAAGACCAAAAGGGTCACAATGGACAGCTGCAGTTTCCACACAGATGCTTGGTACTAAAGTCCTTTGGGCCATTGCAAGAGACCTTCACTGCTAGGGTTGCCACCCATCCTGTATAATAAAGGATCCTACCTTATTTCAGTGTGAAATGTTACATTATGTATTGATTCAATAGGACAAAGTTTCTCCTGTGTTTCGGCTTTTCTGTCTCTCTCTCTCTCTGCCAAGTTATGGGATTCTCTCCAGAAGTGCTGTGGTGGATGCCCCCGAGTTTGCCATAATCCTGTCTGAAAACTTTATTTGCATAGCCAACAGCCATTGCAACAAAAGATACTCAATGTACAATTAAAAACAATAAATCTAGCAACGTTTGCTGTTGTCAGCTCATTTTGATCAGATAAGAGAAAGAACAACGTATTCGCAGATGGACGGCCTGGGATAGTGAGTAAGAGTAGAGTAACAAATTCGAACCTCAGATCTTTATAGAGGGAGCGTGACAGGAGAACATGATCCACTGCTTCCAAGTTGCCGTTTCCGCAGGGGCAGAGTCTTTTTTGGATTGGGATCTTTTGAAATCTGCCCTCGAATACCGCTGTCTATGCTTTGCTACCCACAACTTAAATTCATGACCTTTCACGTACCCTTTCAAACACATATATCTGGAGAGGATACCTAGCCTGACTCAGAGCTCAGAATATTTGGTGGCCTTTCCTTTTTCCTGAATTTCTTCTGTTTAATGTATATATTTGGAGGTGTTGCAGATGGCCCTCAATAGCTATCTGCCAGGCCTGGTGCATCTGCCACCGGAATCCACACACACCAAGTGGTTGACTCTGCTACTGGCCACCTTGGAGAAGACGAGGGGATAATTCTCCCTGCCCACTCATTATGCGCAGTGGAGAGCACTTGCAATGGCCCAAAGGACTTTAGGTCTGAGCTTGTGTATGGAAGCTGCAGCTGTCCATTGTGACCTTCTTGGTCTTCTTCCCTTCAGCTTCTCTTCTGCAGCAGACCTTGGCTGGACCGGCTGCCCAGAAACAGTGAGTGGAGCTTAGCCAGTTTCATTCATTTGAAGACCAGATTGCCAAATATGGCAATCAAGGCACCATGATCTGAGACCTTGGCTTTCCACCAACTTGTCAGGTTCTGGTGGTTGAGCAAAGTTTGCTCCATCAGGCATCCTCTTTTCTCTTTTGCACAATAAAGACATTGACTCATTTGCATGCTACGCAGTTTGTGTGTGTGTGTGTGTGCGTGTGTTTGTGTGTGTGTGTGTGTGTGTGTGTGTGTGTTCCCTGCTTCCTTCTCCAGCATTGTCCCCAACTTTGTTGTCCCAATGGGGCATGGTTGAGGAACCTTCAACCCACCTGCCAATCTTTCTCCAAAAGCCTTCCACATTTGGCCCTTAAGGTCATCTGGGGGAAGCCATACCCACCTGTCCAACACCTGATGTGATACAGGTATGGGCGGCCTTGAGAAATAGAGGGGGGGGGTTGTGCAAAGCCCACTTTGGATGGCTCCCAAATCATCCAGCAACCAGCACAGGGGGTTGCAATGGGTGGGAGGCCATGGAGGGTCCACCTTCAGGCGAGAGGGTAGGCCTTTTCAAGGAAGCAGAGCTGAAAAGAAAATGCTGGGGGGGGGAGGGTGCAGAGACTTCAGAAGGCTCAGTTTGGCTCACTGGAGCAAGCTGCTGCCTTGGAGTTCTCAGTGTTTCTACAAGACCTGACCTGAGGCTGCCCCCAGCACTGCCTTGGAGAATCATTTGGGAATGGGCAGAGATCCAGTGGCCTGTCATCCCAGTCTTTAGTTCCCTCCCCCTAGGAGTCCTAGAAAGCTGAGCAGTCCAGATGGGGTGGCAGAAGAATTTGGTGGGAGCAGACATCATGCGACTAGTCAGCAGATCCCAGGCCTGCCTGTCATAGAATCATAGAGTTGGAAGAGACCCCAACGGCCATCCAGTCCCACCCCCTCCCAAGCAGGAAACACCATCAAAGCATTCCTGACAGATGGCTGTCTGGCCTCTGCTTAAAGACCTCCAAAGAAGGAGACTCCACCTCACTCCTTGGTAGCAAATTCCACTGTCCAACAGCTCTTATTGTCAGGAAGTTCTTCCTAATGTTTAGGTGGAATCTTCTTTCTTGTAGTTTGAATCCATATCTCCATGTCGGGTTCTCTGGAGCATCAGAAAACAACCTTTCACCCTCCTCTATATGATATCCTTTGATATATTTGAACATGGCTATCATATCACCCCTCAACCTTCTCTTCTCCAGGCTAAACATACCCAGCTCCCTAAGCCGTTCCTCATAAGGCATCGTTTCCAGGCCTTGGACCATTTTGGTTGCCTTCCTCTGGACACATTCCAGCTTGTCAGTATCCTTCTTGAACTGTGGTGCCCAGAACTGGACACAGTATTCAAGGTGAGATCTGACCAGAGCGGAATATAGTGGTACTATTACTTCCCTTGATCTGGATGCTATACTCCTATTGATGCAGCCCAGAATTGCATTGACTTTTTTAGCTGCTGCATCACACTGTTGACTCATGTCAAGTTTATGGTCTACCAAGACTCCTAGATCCTTTTCACATGTACTGCTCTCAAGCCAGGTGACACCCATCCTGTATTTGTGCCTTTTTTTTTGCCCAAGTATTAAAATTCATCTTGTTTGCTTTGGCCGAGTTCTCCAATCTGTTAAGGTCATTTTGAAGTGTAATCCTGTCCTCTGGGGTATTAGCCACCCCTCCCAATTTGCTGTCATTGCAAACTTGATCAGGATGCCCTCAAGCCCATTATCTAAGTCATTGATAAAGATGTTGAATAAGACTGGGCCCAAGACAGAACCCTGTGGCACCCCTCTAGTCACTTCTTTCCAGGATGAAGAGGAAGCCCAGTCCTATTTCTCAAGCCCAGTCCTATTTCTCAAGGCCGCACATACGTGTATCACATCAGGTGTTGGGCAGGTGGGTATGGCTTGCCCCAAATGGCATTGAGTACCGAATGTGGAAGACTGGTGAGGCAAGATTGGCAGGTGGGCTGAAGGTTCCTCAATCCTGCCCCATTGGGACAACAAAGTTGGGGACCAAACTGGAGATGGAAGCAGGGAACACACACAAACACACACACACACACACACACACACACACACACACACACACACTAGCATGCAAATGAGCCAATGCCTTTATTGTGCAAAAGAAAAAGAGGATGCCTGTTGGAGCAAACTTTGCTCAACCACCGGAAACCTGACCAGCTGGTGGAAGGTCAAGGTCTCAGATTGTGTTGCCATGATTGCCACATTTGGAGAGGTCAGCAGGTCTTCTCTCTCTTTCTAGCTCCCAGGCTAAGCTGTTGTTCATTGTTTCTGGGCATCTTGTCCAGCCAAGTTCTTCTGCAGCAGAGAAGCTGAAGGGAAGAAGACCAAGAGGGTCACAATGGACAGCTGCAGCTTCCACGCACAAGCTCAGTCCTAAAGTCCTTTGGGCCATTGCAAGACCTCTTCACTGCTGGGTTGCCACCCCTCCTGTATAATAAGGGATCCTACCCTATTTCAATGTAAAATGCTAAATCGTGTACTGATTCAATAGGACGAAGTTTGTCCTGTATTTCTGCTTCTCTTTATCGCTCTCTCTCTGCCAAGTTAGGGATCCTCTCCAAATATATGTGTTTTAAAGGGTGTGGGAAATATCATGCATTTAAATTTTGTTTGGCAAAGTATAGATAGATTTACAAATTCAAGTGTGTGTGCATGTTCTTGTGACCAATTCAGAAGAGCCATCCAGTTGGGCTGCAATAGATTGTAACTGATTGCTTGAAGTCATTTCTGCACAAAATGGCAGGCAGAGGAGGCAGAGGAGCAAGGCAGCTGCTGCAGTCTGTTGCCAGGCCTGCCTGGGCTGCCCACCCCTCACCTCTCACCATCCTGCACTTTGCAGGACAAACTGCTGCGTGGCAACCTTCCACTATTTTCTATGTTAGGTAGATATTGGGAGTCATCTGCAAAACCTCTAAATACATACATTAAACAGAAGCATTAGTTCATTCACACCAGGAATTGGGGAAAGAAGGAAAGGCTACCAGATATTTTGAGACATGAGACTCCAATATCTCCCACACCCCACAGACAGTCAGTCTCTCTCCCACTGCACCCACGGCATTGTGGTGGCCTCCTCCTCCTTGTGGGCTCCTTGCTCTCTGGGGTCAACTGACTCCTGCCTCCAGCCATAAGCCAGGGAAGCACTTCTGAGTTTAGAGGTTCTGCAATTCTTCACAAGTCACCATGGCTTTGGTTCATGAAGAAGAGGAGCTTCCTATCCCACCCCACCTTCCACAGAATAAATGGTCTCACCTCTGACAGGATCAAAACATTCACGTCGACAACTCCCGCAGCACTTCTGATCTCTTGGGCATGACCAGTCATCCTCACAGCTCACAAAGCAGGGTCTGACCCTACCTGGCCAAACCTCAGGACATTGCCCAGGCTTCTCATCTGCAACAGAGCAGAATTCCAAGATTGAGAGATGTCTTTGGCCTGAGAGGCTCTCTCTCTTCATGTGGGATGGAGCGCCTTTGCACCCAGTAGCCAGAGGATCCCAGCATTCCTAAGGTGGGCTCTATTCTGCTCAGAGGTCTGAGGTGTCACACAAAACTTGTATTACCACAACATGGTGGCATGTTCACATGCTGCGGCTTTGAGCTCCCGAGAAGGGTGTGTGCTGTTTGGAATAATATATGTATGGGTGTGTTTGCACATGTCAGAGTGGCACCCTCTAAGCCAGGGGTAGGCAAACTAAGGCCCGGGGGCCGGACCCAGACCAATCGCCTTCTCAATCCAGCCCACGGATGGTCCGGGAATCTGCGTGTTTTTACATGAGTAGAATGTGTCCTTTTATTTTAAATGCATCTCTGGGTTATTTGTGGGTCAGAAGAATTCGTTCATTCCCCCTCCCCCCCCCCAAAAATAGTCTCCCCCCCCCAAGGTCCAAGGGATGGTGGACCGGCCCATGGCTGGAAAAGGTTGCTGACCCCTGCTCTAAGCGATATGACGTCATCTCTAGGCAGCAGCAAATCCATCCAGATGGTGCCCTTGTTGTGTCAGGGGATTTCAGTCAGGCCTGTCTGAAGACAGCTTTTCCTAGATGTGAACAGTATGTGTTAATTTCCCCACTAGGGGGGAGAATATTTTGCATCGTGTGTATTCCCATCTGGGCAATTTCCCTCCCCCACTTAGGCTCATCTGACCATTCTTCACTTTTTAAATGTCCAAAGTATATCCCCCTTAGGAGAAGAATTCAGCCAGTTGTAACAACAGTTGGAATCTGGCCAGAGGACGCTTTCAGCCAGCTCCAGGATTGTTTTGAAAGTACTGATTGGAGCATGTTTGAACATCAGGATCTGCACAGCTACACAGACGCTGTACTTTCTTACATCAATCACCACAGGAGTTAGTGGGGAATTTTCTGGTATCAATTTTCCTTTATATTTTGCCCATATCTCAATAATATTTCTTCATAAGGGATTTTCAATATTCTGCCACTATGGAGTTTTCTTGGCAGGGATACGGGAGTGGCTTGCCAGTTCCTTCTCCAGGTGGATCACATTTAGTCTAAACTCTCCGCTATGACCTGTCCATCTTGGGTGGCCCTGCATGGCATAGCTCAAAGCTTCCCTGAGTTATTGAAGCCCCTTCGCCACGACAAGGCAGTGATCCGTGAAGGAGAAAAGACTGGCATGAGTTTGGCCAAACTGCGGGAGGCAGTGGAGGATAGGCGTGCCTGGCGTGCTCTGGTCCATGGGGTCATGAAGAGTTGGACACGACTGAATGACTGAACAACAACAAGCCACTATTGTCTATTTGGTGTGATAAAAAATATATTCACTAACTTCTCCCTCCTTCCTTATGTACCACTCTAACCATTCTAGCTCTCCTTGTTCTGTTTTCCCATTTATGATATTTTGGATATATGATATATTTGCTATATAATATAACTTTATGTTGGGGAGAAGTAGTCCGCCTGTTTTCTGGGGTTTATACCATTATCATTTATACATTCAAAGTTTCTTATCCCCATTACAAAATTTATTGATCATACTTTGCCAACCCTTTATCTCTGTCTCCGATATCTTTTTTTTTTTAAATTAAATTAAAATAAGCCTTTATTAAATTTGTGGTGTTTGTTTTTTTAAAAAAAGGATTTCATCCATAAAACAAAACAAAACATTAAATCATACATCACACAAATAATAACAGACATAAATTTACAATAGTCTCTTTCAAATTATACAACAAATTTAAAATATGACTTCATATTGCTTCTACAATGGTTTTCTTAGTATAATACTCATTTCATTACTCTAACTAATAATTTAATTACTCTCATTCTTGCAAACAACCAAAAAACAACAACAAAACAACATTTTATGTAGCAAAGTTAAAACCGGGGATATCACCAGGTATGGATGGCCTCTCAAATCGACACTATAAAGTATTTAGAGAAGAAATGGTAGAGATATATCAAAAATTAGTGAATAAAATCTTAGAAGGAGCTTTCCCGAAATCCTGGCAGGATGCATTCATCACATTAATTCCAAAAGGAGAAGGAGAGAACATACAAGTGGGAAATTTTAGACCAATCTCCCTTCTAAATGTAGATTATAAGATCTTTGCTGAAATATTAGCCAATAGACTAAAAAGAGTATTAAACAGAATAATTGGACAAGATCAACAAGGATTTCTCCTGAAGAGGAAAATGTCTAATAATATGAGGATATTTTTAAATCTGGTTGAATATTTAGATTGCTTTCCAAGCAAAAAGGTGGCATTTATATTCCTCGATGCCAAGAAAGCATTTGATAATCTGACATGGAAGTTTATGGGGAAAAAACATTAGAGAAAATTGGCATAGAGGAAAAAATTCTAAAAGGAGTAAATGCTATATACAACAAACAAACAGCAAACTTAATTATAAATGGGGAAGTAACAGAAAAATTTGAAATAACAAAAGGCACTCATCAGGGATGCCCATTGTCACCCCTATTATTCTTGCTATCCATCAAATGTTTACTTAAAGATGTAAAAGAAGATGAAAATATAAAAGGAAGAAAAATAGGAAGAAACAATTATAAAATTAAAGCCTTCGCTGATGATATTATAATCATGTTAGAAGATCCAATAGATTCAATAAATTATTTGAAACATAGATTACAGATTTACGGGGAAATAGCGGGATTTAAAATCAATGTGAAAAAAACCAAAATAATTACAAAAAAATGTAAGGAAAAAAGAATTAGAAGAATTACAAACATTGGCAAATTGGGAGATAGTAAACAAAGTGAAATGTTTAGGTATAGAAGTAATGGCTAATAATATAAATTTATTTGAAAATAACTATTCAAAAACCTGGAAATTTAAAAAGAGCTGGAGAGATGGGAAAACCTAAATTTATCCTTTTCGAGAAAAATAGCAGCAATTAAGATGTCAATATTACCGAAGTTTCTGTTCTTGTTCCAAATGTTGCCAATTGTGGGGGGGGGGGAAGAAGTATTTGCTTTATGGAGAAAAAGTTTAAGTAAATTTATTTGGGGAGGGAAAAAAGAAAGAATCCTATATAAAATCTTAACAGATACGAAAGAAAGGGGGGGATGGGGAGTCCTGGACCTCAGATTGTACTATGTAGCAGTATGTCTGTGCTGGATAAAGGACTGGTGTTTATTGGAAAGCAAAGAACTGTTGGAACTAGAAGGATTCTGGAATATTACAGGGTGGCATTCATATTTGTTACAGAAAAAAAAGGGAAGTAATAAAGAATTTACCGACCACATAATTAAAAAATCCTTATACAAAATTTGGATAGAATTTAAAGATTTGATTGAACCAAAGGTACCATGGTGGGCGTCACCATTAGAGATGATGGCAACGAATAATAAAATTAAGGAAGAAAAATGGATGACTTATCATAATTTGATAGTGAAAGAAAATGACCAATGGGTTTTGAAACAGTATCAACAAATTAAACACCAATGTGCAAGCTGGCTACATTACTATCAGATACAGAATACATTTTAAAAACACAAGGAAATAGGATTTGTAGAAAAAATCAAAATTACAAGAACTTTTATTAGAAAATTCGAATAAATCATTATCAAAAATATACAAATTTTTACTTGAATGGGAATTAAAGGATGAAGAAGTGAAATGTGTAATGACGAAATGGGCACAAGATCTAGGGATACCCATATATAGGGATCAATGGGATAAATTATGGAAAATTAACATGAAATTTACAGCATGCTCTGGAATTAAAGAGAACATGATGAAACTGGTATATAGATGGCACTTTACCCCAGAGAAGTTGGCAAAAATATACGGAACAAATTCGGATAAGTGCAGGAAATGCCAAAATGAAATAGGTATGTATTTCCACTGTTGGTGGAAATGCCCAAAGATTTATGAATTTTGGAATATTATATATGAAAATTTGAAAAAAAATTGAAAATCACATTTGGAAAAAAACCTGAAATATTTTTATTAAGTATGACCCCTGAGAATATTCCTGTATGCGTGTGCTGCATAGCTAAAACCTGGAAAGGAGAAAAAATACCAAGAGTCCAAGAATGGCAAATTAAGCTAATAGAATATATGAATTTAGCAAGGATGACAGCGGCAATAAGAGATATACAAAAACAGAAAACAAAAGCAGAATGGAAATATGTGGAAGAATATTTAAGAAAAGAAGGTTTGAAAACGGAACTAATGATTTGCTTAGATTAAGTTACGCACGTGGGGAATTTAAATTATATAAAATGTTGTTTTTTGTCTCCGATATCTTAATTGGTAACATTCTAAATAAAAAAAATTCTAGACAAAAATTTCATTTTAATAATCCCTATTCTTCCTCTAGCTTTTCCTTAATCTCCTTCTTTAATTTGATAAAATTCTCTTGTTCTAAATCAGGCATAGGCAAACTCTGGCCCTCCAGATGTTTGGGACTACAATTCCCATCATCCCTAGCTAACAGGACCATTTCTTAGTTTTACATCTATTTTTCTTTCCTTCAAAAAAATTCGTGTTTCCTCTTCCTCATAGTTAAATATCACCATCTCTGATTTGGACCAATTCTTAGTCCAGTCACCCATTCTGTTGCTTCCTTGACAAAGAACATGTCTGGCAGTTTTACCAGTGAGCAGGAAGTGATTTTTCTGCAGTCCCTGGGGCTCCATTAACCCTGTCCAGGCTCCCACTTCACCACACGTACCACCTGCCTTCCTTCACCCAATCTCTTACCTGCTGGACTCTGAGCAGAGGTGGGTGTCAGCGCAGTCCAGAGGGCGAGGAGCCCCACAAGAAGCACCAAGCCACCAGACCTCATGGTGGGGCAGGCTAAGTGGAGAGTCCACCGCCCAGCCTGGCTTCTCTCTCTTTATAGCTCCCAGAAGCATCAGGGGGATTGCAGAACCACAACATGCCCAGGAACGTGGTGAGCAGGACAGAGGGGAACTTCTTTCCTCCCACACCAGGTTTGGTAACAAACCGTCCCAACGGCTGAAGAGCTGTGGGCAGCCTTTCCACAGCAGTGCCTGAGTGAGGAGGGTGGTTTGAAACCACACCTGCCACCTCCCGAGGAAGAAGGGGATTTGGGGCTGATATTCTGCAAGCCAAGATGCCCTTCCATGCTAGTTGACCTTCAAGGTCCCTTCCTCCTCTACCATTCTGTGATTCTGTGGTGGAGCTCTAGTGGGAGAGGTTCTCCTGCCCTCCCAAAGCCCCCTGCAGGGCTCAGCCTGGGTCACTCAAAGCTGCCTGGAGCAGGGCAAAATTCAGGGGCAACCCAGAGATGCTTCTCCACCCCAAAGGAGTGGGCAGCAGGAGCTGAGTGGTGCCAGCCTAGGATCAGCTAACTGCTACAGTCATCACCACTATAATATTGTAAAAGCCCAGAGCAGGGTAAATAAGCATAAATAGCACAAAAACGCATCACAAAAACATGTGGAAAGAGAACATTACAACTTCACTGCTAAAAAATGACCAGTAATATCTATATTTGACCAATGACTAATCTGAAATGGTTTGGCAGATCATAAAGTTCTTTTGTAAACAATGAAAACAATGGCAGTAAGAGCTGTTGGACAGTGGAATTTGCTGCCAAGGAGTGTGGTGGAGTCTCCTTCTTTGGAGGTCTTTAAGCGGAAGAGCTATAGAAGGGGAGATGGAGAGATGTTGGATATGAGGAATCCTCAGGCAGAAGAACGGCAGGCAGGCCTGGGATCTGCTGACTGATGGCATAATGTCTGCTTCCACCAAATCCTTCCGCCACCCCGTCTGGCCTCCTCAGCTTTCCAGGACTCCCAGGGGGAGGCAACATAAGGCTGGGATGACAGGCCACTGGATCTCTCCCCCTTCCCAAATGATTCTCCAAAGCAGTGCTGGGGTGTGTGTGTGTTTGCCTCAGGTCTTCTTCTTCTTTGGCGACCACCCATGACCCAGTAAGATTGTCTTCCATAAACACAGTTTTAACATTGAGTCCGTAAATGGTGTTGT
The DNA here is from genome assembly GCF_009819535.1 of Lacerta agilis. NCBI lineage: Eukaryota > Metazoa > Chordata > Lepidosauria > Squamata > Lacertidae > Lacerta > Lacerta agilis. The sequence goes on along the minus strand of NC_046317.1, from coordinate 94,162,545 downwards.
AGAAACACTGAGAGCTCCAAGGCAGCAGCTTGCTTCAGTGAGCCAAACTAAGCCTCCTGAAGTCTCTGCCCCCCAGCTGCTTCTCCCAAGCTCTGCCCCCTATAACGGACCAAGCCTCTCACCTGAAGGTGGAGCCTCCATGACATCCCACCTGCTCTCCCCCTGTGCTGTAGGACCAGTGAGGGACTGTGGGAAGCATTTGGTTCCTATGGGGAAGGGGAAGACACCCATCCTGGCTCTGGCTTTACCATGGGAAGTTGCTCCCTAGGATCCTGTCTGTCAGGATCTGGTTAAGTGATCCCCCAGTCTGCAGTGGAAAGCTCAGAGCCCTGTGCCTCTGACTCAGATTATGGATCCTATCTGGGCTCTGGTGACTCCTCTGCAGGGAGTTCTCTGGTGGGCCAACACTCAGCAGGATCTCTTTCCCGGTCCATCAGCTGATTGGGGAAGGGGAGCAATTCTGCTTAGCACTGGGCTTGGTGTGCAGAGCTCTCTTTTGCACATTAACCGAGTGCTAAGCAGGATCCCTCTCCCTTTGCAGCAGCTGATGGAAGGGAGTGCAATTCTTCATGATGCAGCTCTCCACTTTGCCAGTGTGTCAATGGCTCTGGAAAAGAAGCTGGTTGCTGGGTGATTTGGGAGCCATCCAAAGTGGGCTTTGCGCAAGCCCAGTCCTATTTCTCAAGGCCGCCCATACGTGTATCACATCAGGTGTTGGGCAGGTGCGTATGGCTTGCCCCAAATGGCATTGAGGACCAAATGTGGAAGGTTGGTGGGGCAAGATTGGAAGGTGGGCTGAAGGTTCCTCAACCCTGCCCCATTGGGACAACAAAGTTGGGGACCAAACTGGAGAAGGAAGCAGGGAAAACATACACACACACACACACACACACACACACACACACACACTGTCTAGCATGCAAATGGGGCAATGCCTTTATTGTGCAAAAGAGAAAAGAAAATGCTGGATGGAGCAAACTTTGCCCAACAACCAGAAACCTGACAAGTTGGTGGAAAGCCAAGGTCTCAAATCGTGGTGCCTTGATGGCCATATTTGGAGAGATCAGCAGGTCTTCAGATGATATGGGCTAAGCTCCACTCATTTTTTTCTGGGCATCCGGTCCAGCCAAGGTCTTCTGCTGCAGAGTAGCTGAAGGGAAGAAGACCAAAAGGGTCACAATGGACAGCTGCAGTTTCCACACAGATGCTTGATACTAAAGTCCTTTGGGCCATTGCAAGAGACCTTCACTGCTAGGGTTGCCACCCATCTATATATATAAAACCCAAGTGTCTCTGCGTCCAGTCCCTGTGTCTCTGGGTTTGCGCTACTGCGCATGTGCCCCACGGACACAGGGATTGGAGCAGAGAGATCGGGCCGGGAGCAGCGGCGGCAGTTGAAGCGGGGTGGTTGAATTAGAACGTCGGCGCTCCAGAGGCCAAGGGGAGGCCAAGGAGGGAGGCCACGCTGCCGCTGCCGCCGCCTCAACAATGACAATAGCTGAAGGGAATAAGACCAAAAGGGTCACAATGGACAGCTGCAGTTTCCACACACAAGCTCAGTCCTAAAGTCCTTTGGGCCATTGCAAGAGACCTTCACTGCTAGGGTTGCCTCCCATCCTGTATAATAAAGGATCGTACCTTATTTCAATGTAAAATGTTACATTATGTATTGATTCAATAGGACAAAGTTTTTCCTGTGTTTCGGCTTTTCTGTCTCTCTCTCTCTCTGCCAAGTTATGGGATTCTCTCCAGAAGTGCTACGGTGGATGCCCCCAAGTTTGCCGTAATCCTGCCTGAAAACTTTATTCGCATAGCCAACAGCCATTGCAACAAAAGATACTCAATGTACAATTAAAAACAATAAATCTAGGAAAGTTTGCTGTTGTCAGCTCATTTTAATCAGATAAGAGAAAGAACAACGTATTCGCAGATGGACGGCCTGGGATAGTGAGTAAGAGTGGAGTAACAAATTCGAACCTCAGATCTTTATAGAGGGAGCGTGACAGGAGGACATGATCCACTGCTTCCAAGTTGCCGTTTCCGCAAGGGTAGAGTATTTTTTCGATTGGGATCTTTTGAAATCTGCCCTCGAGTACTGCTTTCTATGCTTTGCTACCCACAACTTAAATGCATGACCTTTCACGTACCCCTTCAAACACATATATCTGGAGAGGATCCCTAGCCTGACTCAGAGCTCAGAATATTTGGTGGCCTTTCCTTTTTCCTGAATTTCTTCTGTTTAATGTATATATTTGGAGGTGTTGTAGATGGCCCTCAATAGCTATCTGCCAGGCCTGGTGCATCTGCCACCGGAATCCACAAACACCTAGTGGTTGACTCTGCTACTGGCAACCTTGGAGAAGACGAGTGCATGATTCTACCTGCCCACTCATCATGCGCAGTGGAGAGCACTTGAAATGGCCCAAAGGACTTTAGGACTGAGCTTGTGTGTGGAAGCTGCAGCTGTCCATTGTGACCTTCTTGGTCTTCTTCCCTTCAGCTTCTCTTCTGTAGAAGACCTTGGCTGGACCGGCTGCCCAGAAACAGTGAGTGGAGCTTAGCCTGTATCATTCATTTGAAGTCCTGATTGCCAAATATGGCAATCAAGGCACCACGATCTGACCCCTTGGCTTTCCACCAACTTGTCAGGTTCTGGTGGTTGAGCAAAGTTTGCTCCATCAGGCATCCTCTTTTCTCTTTTGCACAATAAAGACATTGACTCATATGCATGCTACACACTGTGTGTGTGTTCCCTGCTTCCTTCTCCAGGATTGTCCCCAACTTTGTTGTCCCAATGGGGCAGGGTTGAGGAACCTTCAACCCACCTGCCAATCTTTCTCCAAAAGCCTTCCACATTTGGCCCTTAAAGTCATCTGGGGGAAGCCATACCCACCTGTCCAACACCTGATGTGATACAGGTATGGGCGGCCTTGAGAAATAGGGTGGGGGTTGCGCAAAGCCCACTTTGGATGGCTCCCAAATCACCCAGCAACCAGCACAGGGGGTTGCAATGGGTGGGAGGCCATGGAGGCTTTTTTACTGGGTATTTTAAACCACAAAATCCCAAGAGAAGACAGAACAGTCTTTATGTATGCCACAACAGCAGCAAGAATTTTATTAGCTAAAAACTGGAAGACAGAAGAAATACCAAAGATAGAAGAATGACAAATGAAATTGATGGACTATATGGAGCTTGCTGAACTAACCGGGACCAGAGGGACGATGCGGTGGAGAAAGATTGGATTAAATTTAAAATATATTTAAAGAATTGTGGTAAGATAACGGTAGTATTTAAAACAAGCAGGATGAAACAGATAGGCAGTAGATATGGGAGTTAGATAAGATGTAGTTACAGAGGAAGTAATGTTAAGGCTATTAAAAAAGAGAAGTTGATTTGTGTATTAATATGAGAATGTAAAAAGTTAAAGAAATTACTAAAGATGATTCACAAGGGAAGCAGATGGAGAGGGCGTGAGGAAGTCAATCTACAATGTTATAAAGGAGAGTTAGTTAGATATAAATAAGTGTTTTTATTAATTTCATTTGTTTTGTATTTTGTTGTAATGTTTTTTGTTGTATGTGTTGTTTGTTTGTGTTCTGTTAAAAATCAATAAATTTTTGGAAAAAAACAAAAACAGAAAGTACTAACAGGACACTCTGGAATCCCTGAGCTCCACCAAGATGGAACAGAAAGCAGAAAGGGAAGGATTGGCTGGGGAAGACTGGAAGTGAGACATTTCCAAGTCAGCACCCCTTTAGTCGGCAGAAGAGGAACCGGCTGAGTCTAGCCGTGATCAAGATGCAAACCATTGCAGAGGTGAAAAGTTGCATTTGGGGAAGTGCAGCTAAAACCCGGAGGCTCAAAGCCAGCATTGAGTCTGGATAGCCTCATGCTTGGGGCATTCGGAAAGATCATCAGCATCTCCTTCAAGGTCCCAGCCTTTGGCTTCATGCTGTGTTCTTACCAGCTATGGCTCGTCCCTTAGAGACCTCTTTCCCATGCAGGCTACCTTTTCGTCTGGTGCTGGGCTGCAGCTGTGGCTCCTGCCCTGAACGCTGCCGTGTCTAAAGAGCTTCTAATAATGCTCATGGAATCGCAGAATTGTAGAGTTGGAAGGGACCCTGAGGGTCATCTAGTCCAACCCCCTGCAGTGCAGGAATAATGCATGCCCAGGGGTGAAACAGCACAAAATGCAGGCTGAGAATGTGGGGTCTGGTGTGGAACCCCATGTAAATGCACTTAGACAAGTCACTTCTCAGCCTTCCATGGCACAACACTCTTGCAGTCCCCTCGCCTGATCATCTGGAAGGAGGTAGAGCATGAAAAGAAGGAGGGCCCAGTAGGACCCCCACCCATGTGGAAAATGGGCCCATCCAGATAGCAGGGGAAGATTTAGGGCTGTGTGAGTGGTACGCACGTACTGGGTACTGAGCTGAGGGGGCGCTGTCTCGAAGCCTGGTAAGAGGGGTGCAGGACTTTTGGGAGGAGCCATGAGGCTCTGACGGGCTTCGAAAGTCTTCTTGCTTCCTTCCCAAAACCTAGTTCGTGTCTCCGCTCCTCCACATGCAGCTGCTGGGTGACCTTGGGCTAGTCACACTTCTCTGAAGTCTCTCAGCCCCACTCAGCTCACAAATCCAAACTCCTCCTCCTCCTCCTCCTCCTCCTCCTCTTCTTCTTCTTCTTCTTCTTCTTCTTCTTCTTCTTCTTCTTCTTCTTCTTCTTCTTCTTTTAGTTAGCTCTTTCTCCCCTTGGGAAAGTGGGTGGGAAGGCTCTAGAACCCTCCCAGAGCACTCTTGTCTCCTTCCCAAAGTGAGAGGGCTGGAGGAGCCTCTCACAGGGAGCCATAGTACCCAAGTCACCCGCTGCAGGTAGTCTTGCCCATGGAGGAAAGCAATGCATTTCTGAGGCAGAAATACCTCCAGAAAGGTCGCAAAAAGTGCCTTAGCTGTTTCATAATAGTTTGATGCAAAATCACGTTAGAGAGAGAAGGATGTCCTCTCTGCCCTCATCGGTTCTACGTGTTTCCTTTAACCTCCTGCTTCAGAAATTCCCTGCTAAGCCTGTTTTCTGAGATATAAGAGCGGCACTGTGCTGGCTACAGCTAAACTTCTGCTGCCTTGCAGTTATACTCATTCATGAGAAAGGCTTTGGAAGTAAACCCCAAGGAAAAACCCATACCCGCTGCCTTGCGGGGCCTCTTTGGGAGAAGAAAAGGCTGGGGAGTGAACCCTACACAAATCCAGAGTGGAGTCCCTAAGACAGTTGGGTGGCGTCTTGTATTCCTCCTTCTATCAACTTCTGCAGCCAAACTGGTGCCCAGTCCCTTGCTCTGCTTTCCTTTGGGTTACATCGGTGAGGCTGAGAGGAGGGTCTTGTTGTCTGGGAAGTCCAGGACCTCCATACACACTGCCCAGGCTTGTGCCCCAGGGAGGTCACTTTGGTGCTGCAAACCCAGCAAAAACGACACAGGAGGCAGCAGTTACAAGTTAGCAGTCTGCAGCCATGCCAGGTGCTGTGATTCTCTGGTAGTTTGGCTTCTGAGGCACACTCCGCTGTCTCTCAAGACAGACCGATGCCAGCCATGCTTGTCCTAAGCTTGTCCATTATGTGATCTAGTGGCCTTCTCCTCCTGGAGGGGCTCCTTGCTTTCTGGGCTCAGCTGCCACCTGCCTCCACCCCCTCCCCTGCAGGCAAGCACTTTCTCCTCCTTCGCCCAGTGCCACAGAGCCCTTTTCATTTCATGGAAAGATTGTCTACCCATCTATGCATGCCTCTCCATTCAGAGAACCATTTATTCCCACTTTTGGCTCCCTGCAACCCAATCAATTCATGATCCACGAGAGGACCTGTCCTCTTACTCCTTGATTGCTCAGCTGACTCAGGAGTCTTTGGTGAAGGACTTTGTGGAAAGTTTTATGAAAGTCCAAGTACATTTGTAAAAGTGGGTCGCCTTTATCTGTGTGCTTGTTGACATTCTCAAGGAACCCCAGTGAGACAGGACAGAATGGCACTTGAACCCAAAGGTTGGTCACGAATGATTCCTCACCACCCTGGTAAAAGTGACAAGTGGGGTGCCTCGTGGTTTCTTTCATGGGCCTATTGCTGTCCAATATCTTTATAAACAACTTGGATGAAGGAATTGAGGGGTGCTCCTCAAATTTGCAGATGATTGTAAATATGCAGGTGACTGTGTGAAGCTGCGCATCAGCCACATTCCATTTGGGACTTGACCAAATCTGGTACACAGCCCCCCTGCAGGTTGGCAAGTTCTGTCTCACAAACCCATTAGAGTTCTTTGAGAGGGTCAAGAAGCATAGAGGTGATCCAGTTGACCTAGCATACTTGGACTTTCAAAAAGCTTTCCACAAAGCCCCTCACCAAAGACTCTTGAGAAAACTGAGCAGTCAAGGAGGACAGGTCCTCTTCTGTATCAGGAATTGGTTAAGTGGAGGAAGCAAAGAGTAGGAAATTGTTCACAAATGATCCGAAGATGAGATGAACGGTGAGTTGGCCAAGTTGCATATGTCCTTTTGGAACTCCTCAAAATCACAGCTTGTTTTAATGATCCTGAACAGTTTAGTGTCTTCAGCAAACTTGGCCACCTCACTACTCAACCCTAACTCTAGATTGCGTTTGAACCAGCTAAAAAGCACAGACAGGTCCCCGTAATGATCCTTGGGGGACTCCACTTTCTTCACTGTGCCAGAAGGCAAATGGATGGAGCTCCCTCCCTCCCCTGCCTGATAGTGAGAAAGACAAAAGCCAGAGTGGTGAGAGAGACCCAAGAGCAGGCTGGCAGAAGCTGGGAGAAAGCAATGCTTGGATTCTGCTAAGGACATTGGCCTGTTCCAGTGTTGTGTAGTGGTTAAGAGCGGTAGACTCGTAATCTGGTGAACCGGGTTCGCTCCTCCGCTCCTCCACATGTAGCTGCTGGGTGACTTGGGCTAGTTATACTTCCTTGAAGTCTTTCAGCCCCACTCACCTCACAGAGTGTTTGTTGTGGGGGAGGAAGGGAAAGGAGAATGTGAGCTGCTTTGAGACTCCTTCGGGTAGTGACAAAGCAGGATATCAAATCCAAACTACTCCTCCTCCTCCTCCTCCTCCTCCTCCTCCTCCTCCTCCTCCTCTTCTTCTTCTTCTTCTTCTTCTTCTTCTTCTTCTTCTTCTTCTTCCAGCAGGCTCTTCTCAGGTTCTTCAGGATGTTCATTTTATGTTAAAAACATGAGAAGAGACCTGCTGGTTCAGGCCATTGGCCTGATAACCTGGGTGTCATTCCCTGGGTCCCAGGTGAATGTCATGACCTGAGACCCACGGGGGTCAACACAGCAGGCAGACATTTCTGACCATACGTTGCCTTCATACATTGCTTACACAACACTAATATTTCTGCTTTGAGTCAGTTTGTGAGGACAATAGCTTACAGTCCGCTATCAGCAGCTAGAAGGACACTGAAGAGAGCTTGGGCCCATTAGGAATGCAGAGAAGCTGCCAAGTTCCTTCAGGCTAGTTGGAAGATGAACTATGCCCTGGTAGAAAGGCACAGTACAGTATCCCTAGGCTGTGGGGCTGCTTACACAGAACATGTTTTGGATCCTTGAGAGGTATAACTCAGGAGTACCATACCTGAGTTTTATAATTCAGAGGTGCCAAGGCTCTCCATCGATCACATCATGTACACAGGTGACTTCAGCCTGCTAAGTGCTGAGTCTGCAGAAACACCTTCCCACAGCCCAACTGCAAGGTGCATCCAGGATGGCTTAGGCCACAGGATAAGGCCAGGTATGCTTTGCAGGCCCAAACGTGAGCTAAAGGGCCCGGGGAGGGGGCAGGTGTTGATTCCGGGAAAAGCCGATCAATTGCCAAATGATTGCTGAATGTAAAAGTGAAAATATCCTATTCTCTTGACTTTCTACAAAAGACCTTGACAGCCTAAGTAAATAACTGATAGCTCGCAGCGTCATTATCATTAGTTGGAGCAGGTTTGGACAACAGCCCAGATCCTAAAGGGAGCAGAGTTGAGATGGATAAAAGCAAGAAGAAAACTGTGTTCCGGCAGGCGACTTGGACATATTGATTCTTTTTAATATGATAGGAGATTTGCACCAGTGACTGGAGACTTTGAGAAGTTAATATCTGAATTTGGAAATAGAATAACAACAGGTGAAGAAGGCAAAAAACAAAAAATCACAATGTGTGAGATTACTGCTCCGGACATCCAGAACATGGGAAGCCCCCCCCCCCCGAAATCTTTTTAATTCGGAATGTGATTTGGAATGTAATGTATTGTGATTTCATTGGATTGGATTGTTATTAATTGGGGTGTTTTTATTAATTGTTTTTATTAATTGTATTGTTATTAATTGGGGTGTTAATAAAAAAAATTATGAGAGAGAGAGGGAGAGGGAGGGGAAGAGAGAGATTGACACACAGAGAGAAAGGTCAGTGGATAATTGTCCTGAAGCCAGGTGGAAGAACCTGACCCAAGCATGCCTTGATGACGTGATTTCCTAGCCAATGGTGATCATAGAATCCTAGAGTTGGAAGAGACCCCAAGGGCCATCCAGTCCAACCCGCTGCCAAGCAGGAAATACCATCAAAGCATTCCTGACAGATGGCTGTCAAGCCTCCGCATAAAGACCTCCAAAGAAGGAGATCATGTGATTGTGTCGTTTGTGCTGCTTGTTTTCCCTAGGAAGAGGAAGGTCATTGATGGGAAGAGAGAAAAGCCACCTGCCAGGCATCACCACTTCCCAGCTGACAAGACCCATTTTGGAAACAGCTCCCCAGGCAGAACAAGACAGGCAGGCCTGGGATCTGCTGACTGGTGGCATGATGTCTGCTCCCACCAAATCCTTCCACCACCCTGTCTGGCCTGCTCAGCATTCCAGGACTCCCAGGGGGAGGCAACAGAAGGCTGGAATGACGGGCCACTGGATCTCTCCCCATTCCCAAATGATTCTCCAAGGCAGTGCTGGGGGCTGCCTCAGGTCAGGTCTTGAAGAAACACAGAGAGCTCCAAGGCAGCAGCTTGCTCCAGTGAGCCAAACTGAGCCTTCTGAAGTCTCTGCAACCCCCCCCCCCCCCGGCAACTTCTTCTAAGCTCTGCTGCCTTGAAAGGGCCAATGCTCTCGCCTGAAGGAGGACCCTCCATTGTCTCCTACCCATTGCAACCCCTTGTACTGCAGGACCAGTGAGGAACAGTGGGAAGCACTTGGTTCCTAAGGTGCAGGGCAAGACACCCATCATGGCTCTGGCTCAGAATATGAATCCTCACTGGTGACTCCTCTGCAGGGAGTTCTCTGGGGTGGGGTGAGGTGAAACTCAGCAGGATCACTTCCCCTTGCCATCAGCTGATTGGGGAAGGGGAACAATTCTGCTTAGTACTGGGCTTGGTGTGCAAAGCTCTCTTGTGCACCTGAACTCATTGCTAAGCAGAATCACTCTCCCTTTGCATCAGCTGATGGGAAGGGAGTGCAATTCTGCTTGATGCTGCTGTCCACTTTACTGTGTGTCAATGACTCTGACAACAAGCAGGTTGCTGGGTGATTTGGGAGCTGTCCAAAGTGGGCTTTGCACAAGCCTAGTCCTTTTTCTCAAGGCCGCCCATACCTGTGTCACATCAGGTATTGGACTGGTGGGTATGGCTTACCCCATGTATGTGCCTCATTGTGCCTCCCTGTGCCTCATTGAACTCTGTAGCAGGAGCCTCTGGAGACCCTGACTAAGATTATGGATCCTTGCTGGGCTCTGGTGACTGCTCTGCAGGGAGTTCTCTGGGGAGGGGGGATGGAGAATAATTCTGCTTAGCACTGGGCTTGGTGTGCAGAGCTCTCTTGTGCACCTGAGCCCAGTGCTAAGCAGGATCCCTCTCCCTTTGCAGCAGCTGATGGAAGGGAGTGCAATTCTGCTTGGTGCAGCTCTCCACTTTGCCAGTGTGTCAACGGCTCTGGAAAATAAGCTGGTTGCTGGGTGATTTGGGAGCTGTCCAAAGTGGGCTTTGCTCAAGCCCAGTCCTATTTCTCAAGGCCGCCCATACGTGTATCACATCAGGTGTTGGGCAGGTGGGTATGGCTTGCCCCAAATGGCACTGAGGACGAAATGTGGAAGGCTGGAGGGGCAATATTGGAAGCTGGGCTGAAGGTTCCTTAACCCTGCCCCATTGGGACAACAACGTTGGGGACCAAACTGGAGATGGAAGCAGGGAACACAAACACACACACACACACACACACACACACACACACACACACACTGTCTAGCATGCAAATGCCTTTATTGTGCAAAAGAAAAAGAGGATGCCTGGATGCCTGATGGAGCAAACTTTGCTCAACCACCGGAAACCAGACAAGTTGGTGGAAAGCCAAGGTCTCAGATCATGGTGCCTTGATGCCCGTATTTGGAGAGGTCAGCAGGTCTTCAGATGATACAGGCTAAGCTCCACTCATTGTTTCTGGGCATCTGGTCCAGCCAAGGTCTTCTGCTGCAGAGTAGCTGAAGGGAAGAAGACCAAAAGGGTCACAATGGACAGTTGCAGTTTCCACACATAAGCTCAGTCCTAAAGTCCTGTGGGCCATGGCAAGACCCCTTCACTGCTAGGGTTGCCACCCATCCTGTATAATAAAGGATCCTACCCTATTTCAATGTAAAATGCTAAATTATGTACTGATTCAATAGGACGAAGTTTGTCCTGTATTTCTGCTTCTCTCTCTCTCTCTCTCTCTCTCTCTCTCTCTCTCTCTCTCTCTCTCTCTGCCAAGTTAGGGATCCTCTCCAAATGTATGTGATTGAAAGGCTGTGTGGAAGATCATGCATTTAAATTGTGTGTAGCAAAGTATAGACAGATTTACAAATTCAAGTGTGTGTGCATGTTCTTGTGACCAATTCAGAAGAGCCATCCAGTTGGGCTGCATTAGATTGTAACTGATTGCTTGAAGTCATTTCTGCACAAAATGTCAGGCAGAGGAGGCTGAGGAGCAAGGCAGCTGCTGCAGTCTGTTGCCAGGCCTGCCTGGGCTGCCCACCCCTCACCTCTCACAATACTGCACTTTGCAGGACAAACTGCTGCGTGGCAACATTCCACTATTTTCTATGTTAGGTAGATATTGGGAGTCATCTGCAAAACCTGTAAATACACACATTAAACAGAAGCATTAGTTCATTCACACCAGGAATTGGGGAAAGAAGGAAAGGCTACCAGATATTTTGAGACATGAGACTCCCATATCTTCCACAGTCAGCCTCTATCCAACTGCACCCCACCCGCCACCAAATAAAAAATCATCTCACCTTAGACAGGAATACGGCATTTTCGTGGGCATCCACCACAGCACTTCTGAACACCGGGGCAGGACCAGTCATTGGAACACTTTGCAATGCAGGGTCCAACCGTACCTGGACGAATCGGGGGGCATCTCCCAGGCTTCTCTGCAATAGAGCAAAGCTTTTGGTGACTCTTGGGCTCCCTTCCAGCCTGCCAGTTCTAGTCAGCTGGTGGTCTGGGCAGCAGACCAAGCTTGTCCATCATGCCTCCTCCTCCTTGTGGTGCTCCTTGCTCTCTGGATCAACTGAATCCTGCCTCCAGCCATAAGCCAGGGAAGCACTTCTGAGTTTAGAGGTTTTGCAATTCTTCATAAGTCACCATGGCTTTGGTCCATGAAGAAGAGGAGCTTCCTATCCCACCCCACCCTCCACAGAATAAATGGTCTCACCTCTGACAACAACAGTACATGCTCGTGGGCAATTCCCGCAGCACTTCTGAGCTCCAGGGCATGACCAGTCATTTTCACACCACACCACGCAGGGTCCGACCATACCTGGATGACCCCCAGGACATTGCCCAGGCTTCTCTGCAACAGAGCAGAATTCCAAGGTTGAGAGATATATTTGGCCAGAGAGGCTGTCTCTTCACATCCAGTAGCCAGAGGATCCCAGCATTCCTAAGGTGGGCTCTGTTCTGCTCAGAGGTCTGAGGTGTCACACAAAACTTGTATTACCACAAGATGGTGTTCACACGCTGCGGCTTTGAGCTCCCGAGAAGGGTGTGTACTTGGAATAATATGTGTATGGGTGTGTTTGCACATGTCAGAGTGGCACCCTCTAAGCCAGGGGTAGGCAAACTAAGGCCCGGGGGCTGGATCCGGCCCAATCGCCTTCTCAATCCAGCCCGCGGACGGTCCGGGAATCTGCGTGTTTTTACATGAGTAGAATGTGTCCTTTTATTTTAAATGCATCTCTGGGGTATTTGTGGGGCAGAGGAATTCGTTCCTCCCCGCCCCGCACCTCAATTTGTCCTCCCCCCCAAGGTCCAAGGGATGGTGGACCGGCCCATGGCTGGAAACGGTTGCTGACCCCTGCTCTAAGCTATATGCCGTCATCTCTAGGCAGCAGCAAATCCATCCAGAGGGTGCCCTTGTTGTGTCAGGGGATTTCAGTCAGGCCTGTCTGAAGACAGTTTTTCCTAAATTCTAACAGTATGTGTGAATTTCCCCACTAGGGGGGAGAATATTTTGCATCGTGTGTATTCCCATCTGAAGCAGGCATACAGGGCAATTTCCCTCCCCCACTTAGGCTCATCGGACCATTCTTCACTTTCTAAATGTCCAAAGTATATCCCCCTTAGGAGAAGAATTCAGCCAGTTGTAACAACAGTTGGAACCTGGCCAGAGGACGCTTTCAGCCAGCTCCAGGATTGTTTTGAAAGTACTGATTGGAGCGTGTTTGAACATCAAGATCTGCACATATACACAGACGCTGTACTTTCTTACATCTGTTGTAGGAATTTCCCCCGAATAAGTCACCTAAGCACAGCCCCATATACGCATGTTCCCCAGTTATTCCTTCAGAATGGCCTCTCCCCCTACACAAGGGGAGACAGGCTTGGAAATCGAACTTCCTTTCTATGAAACAAGCCCCGTATTTCCACTGATTAGCATTAGCGAACAGCGCCCCTGGTGGCGAATACACTGGTACTGCAGGTCTGCTATCTACACTGGTACTGCAGGTCTGCTATCTACCTGTGTATCTGAAGAAGTGTGCATGCACACGAAAGCTCATACCAGGAACAAACTCAGTTGGTCTCTAAGGTGCTACTAGAAAGAATTTTCGATTTTGATCTACCAAGGTGTTAATACAAAGCTTCCGAGTTCTATTGAGTGTGACTAATCCTTTCAGCAGTCACGAAATTAGAAGACGCCTGCTTCTTGGGAGAAAAGCAATGACAAACCTAGACAGCATCTTAAAAAGCAAAGACATCACCTTGCCGACAAAGGTCCGTATAGTTAAAGCTCTGGTTTTCCCAGTAGTAATGTACGGAAGTGAGAGCTGGACCATAAGGAAGGCTGATCGCCGTAGAATTGATGCTTTTGAATTATGGTGCTGGAGGAGACTCTTGAGAGTCCCATGGACTGCAAGAAGATCAAACCTATCCATTTTCAAAGAAATCAGCCCTGAGTGCTCACTGGAAGGACAGATCCTGAAGTTGAGGCTCCAGTACTTTGGCCACCTCATGAGAAGAGAAGACTCCCTAGAAAAGACCCTGATGTTGGGAAAGATGGAGGGCACAAGGAGAAGGGGATGACAGAGGATGAGATGGTTGGACAGTATTCTCGAAGCTACTAACATGAGTTTGGCCAAACTGCGAGAGGCAGTGAAGGATAGGCGTGCCTGGCGTGCTCTGGTCCATGGGGTCACGAAGAGTCGGACACGACTGAACGACTGAACAACAACAACAAATCCTTTCAAGAAATGTAACAATTCTGTTTATACAGTGTTTCTATGTGTTCCTATGTAACTTTCTTTACTTTCCACTTGTATATGGGGTCTTCATTGAAGTCTGACAGTGGTTTTGGCGTAAAGTCAGCCAGCCATAATCCTTGAAGCGTAGCAGCACGTCCGCATTGGACTCAGGCAAACGGACTTCCTGCCTCAATGGTGCCAGACGGTGAACATTTGCCTTATAAAGAACTACCACCATAGCATGCACAGCGGGAGAATGGCGGACCCATAACATCTGTGCCATCCATCACAAGTTAATTTGGCGGCTGCGATGGGAGTAAGCAGCCTCCCTTACCTCCCTGGGATGACGGGGAGGGCTGCCTCGCCCGCAGATGCCCCTCAACCCACTTTGATGCTTTGGGACCAAGTGGGGGGGGGGCTGGGCGCAAAGGGCTCATGGAGGATTGGAGCTCCTGGAAGCTGGCCCCGTTTGTGCACGACTCCCAGAACTGGAAATATAAATTTGGCTAAAGGTTTTGGGCATGCCTCGTACAAAGGAGTGGGAAGAATGTTGCTAACAGATCAGCCCTGAGCTGTTAAGAATGAAAATCGGAAGAAGATATGGACTTTGTACTGGTATGTGAAAGAGGGAGAGGAAGGGGGGGGAGCTCTGGACCCTATGTTTGTTTTGCCTCAATATTTTACTTAACACGGGCGAAACCTCTCCCAGAAAATCCACTCTCACAGGGAAATAGCAAGCAGACTTTAAAGACTGAGCGTGAATTAGGTAGAATTGGACGTCATATAAACAAACTGTATGGACTTGAAACAAGATTTGGAATGATTTAATAGTAATGGAGGACTTCCGGCTGGTAATGGCGCAGCAAAGATTGATTGCTGAGGAGAGCCCGAGAAGCCAGCCTTGGTGGACGATTGATATTGGAATTTATGGAGGTGTCTGGCTCTCCTGGAAAGGAGTGGATGGAATGTGCATGGGGGAGAGAGCTGTGCAAAGAAGTTCGGCTTGTAACAGAAGGAGAAGATGGCGGCGGCCGGAATGTGGCATTTGGAATGAGAGTGACCTTATCCATACAGAGACATTATTCATTATAATCGTGTCTGCTTGCTGGCATATATCAGAGGCTGTGAAAGTATTAGGACTGTGAATGCAACTGAAAGAGAGGCGAAGATCGCTCCGGAGTCAGAGACATGGGGAGTCCAAAAAAATCGTAAAAATTTGGCATAATTGGAATTGTTTTAATTGGGAATTGTATAATTAATTTGGATTTTAATTTGATTGGTAATTGGAGATATGTATTGGAAAATCAATAAATATGATTTAAAATAAAATAAAAAAGAACTACCACTCGGGAGTGGATTTGATTCAAAGGGACAGCTCCTTCCAGGGGCAGTTGAACCTTTTGTTCTCAAGAATGTGTGTCTGGGAGGGGTAAGGCAAAGAGCAAGACAGGTGTCAAAGTGCTCAGGTTTCTGCTCCAACCCTTCCTTTTCTGTGATGTATTTCTGATGTAACTCTGACATGACTCTAGCGTAACTTTAGGGGTGTATCCTGGTGGTAATAAAAGTTGGGGGTCGCTTCTTCCTCGGGGCTTCCATCTTTTCCTACCTGTGGGGAGTGGGAGCCCTGTCGCGACAGCATTTCTTTTAATAAAGACCAAGCCTACTGGCTGCTCTTTGCTCTGAACTTTGGTTGTGGTCTCTGATTTGTCCAAGTGAGCCCTCGGATTTCTCTGTTAACACATCAAAGTGTGCACCAATAATGTAACAACAGAGAGGTGCATTAGAGCCTATGGGAACTGCAAACCCAGGATGACGTCTGAAGTAAGAACTTTCGTGTGCATTCACACTTCTTCAGATACCTGCACACGAAAGCTCATACCAAGAACAAACTTAGTTGGTCTCTAAGGTGCTACTGGAAGGAATTTTTTATTTTTTATTTTGCTGAAGTAAGGTGCAACGAACCTCCCTTTCACACTCCCCTCCCCTGTTACTAAGTTTATTTATTTTTATTTTTTAATTGCTCAGGTGTTCCGGGTCAGACTAATTAGCCACCCCACCTGTCCCTCGGAGGTCTGTCAATGAAGTTAACTCCCTGGTAGTTACAAAACGGGAGTATCTTGGTGACCGGAGTGTCTTTGTCCAGCTGCCGCGGCCATTTATAATCCTTGCTCAGGGCTTCAGGGGTTAAACACCTTATTGCCTCCAGCCCCAGGGTCTCTCTCTCTCTAGATCCCTCACTGTAGCAGTCTGCTAAACCGTTTTAGCAACTCAGTGGCATACACAATGTTTCAGCCCGCCAGCCCCTCCTGAGTGAAACCCCTAAGACACAAACTAACACCCCGCAGGACAGTTTGGACTCTTCCCTGGGTTCACCTCTTCATGAGCAGTTTATAACCCGCTGGACCCAAGAATTGACGATGTCTGACTTATAGCAACACAAACTAGTCTTTATTTTTTAAGAGCATAACGGTTTCAGAGAATCAAAAGTTTAAACGTAGTTTCATAACAGCATAACAGGTTTTCTATTCAGTATAACATACTCAACCTTCGCCCTAGCCTAACCTACCCACCACTATCCTGGTCTCTAACCCTCTGTCCCTCAGTCACCACTCACTCCCTCTTTCTCCCCCTTGACCAACTGCCGCTCCCTCCTTTTAAAGGGCAAGACGTCCCGCCTCCTGCGAGCGAGCTGCCACTCAAACAGACGGAATCTTAACTCTTCACACACTGGGGGTTTCTGACCATACCCTCCCTAAGGGCAGATCTGTTACATAAGGTCACTCCTGAAAGCTCGGGATACTGCCTTCAAGGCAGGGAACATAAGTATATACAGAGGGGCAAGAACAAAGCTCAGGAAAGGCATTAAGGCAGCAAAACAGCAATATAAGTTTAAGGTGGAGAATTGCCTAGCCGATAACAACACAAAACAAGTGTGGCAGGGACTGCAGCATCTAACCAACAACAAGGGCAATATGAGGAACATGGTTAAGGCCGATGATTAGTTGGCAGAGGAGTTGAACATCTTCTTTGCCCGCTATGAGGTAAAAAGATCAAATATAGTAGTTCCTGCCTGCCAGCCTACAAACTCTCAGACCCTTATTCTATATTATTTTATATTATTTGTTCTTCGCTTCTCATATTCTCCACCCAATCCTTTATTTTCTTCTCTTTCACTTCCTTTTCAATTTCCTTTATTCAGTTTACTGAGAGGTCTTCCATCATCACCACTGAAGTTAGTGGGGAATTTGCTGGTATCAATTTTCCTTTATATTTCACCCATATCTCAATACTTCTCAATCACAAACGTCTCCCTCATTTCTTATGTACCACTCTCTAACCATTCTAGCTCTCCTTGTTCTCTTATACCATTTATGATATTTTTGATATATGGTATATTTGCTATATAATATAACTTTATGTTGGGGAGAAGTAGTCCACCCGTTTTCTGGGGTTTATACCATCATCCTTTATAAATTCAAAGTTTCTTATCCCCATTACAAAATTTATTGATCATACTTTGCCAACCCTTTATCTCTGTCTCCGATATCTTAATTGGTAACATTCTAAATAAAAAAATATTCTAGACAAAAATTTCATTTT
The DNA here is from genome assembly GCF_009819535.1 of Lacerta agilis. NCBI lineage: Eukaryota > Metazoa > Chordata > Lepidosauria > Squamata > Lacertidae > Lacerta > Lacerta agilis. Next base: position 94,145,210 of record NC_046317.1, on the reverse strand, counting down.
AATAATCTCTATTCTTCCAAACCATGAAAGCTATATTTTCTAATCTTCCTCTAGCTTTTCCTTAATTTCCTTCTTTAATTTGTTAAAATTCTCTTGTTCTAAATCAGGCATAGGCAAACTTTGGCCCTCCAGATGTTTGGGACTACAATTCCAACCATCCCTAGCTAACAGGACCAGTGGTCAAGGATGATGGGAATTGTAGTCCCAAACCTCTGGAGGGCCAGAGTTTGCCTATGCCTGTCATCTAAATTTTCTAAATTTCTTGTTATATTTATTCCCAAGTACTTGATTACAGTTTTTTTAGTTTTACATCTATTTTTATTTCCTTCAAAAAAATTCGAGTTTCATCTTCCACATAGTTAAATATCATCATCTCTGATTTGGACCCATTCTGTTGCTTCCTTGACAAAGAACATTAACCCTGTCCAGGCTCCCACTTCACCACACGTACCACCTGCCTGCCTTCACCCAATCTCTTACCTGCTGGCCTCCGACCAGAGGTGGGTGTCAGCTCAGTCCAGAGGGCGAGGAGCCCCACAAGAAGCACCAAGCCACCAGACCTCATGGTGGGGCAGGCTAAGTGGAGAGTCTACCCCCCAGCCTGGCTTCTCTCTCTTTATAGCTCCCAGAAGCATCAGGGGGATTGCAGAACCACAACACGCCCAGGAAAGTGGTGAGCAGGACAGAGGGGAACTTCTTTCCTCCCACACCAGGTTTGGTAACAAACCGTCCCAACGGCTGAAGAGCTGTGGGCAGCCTTTCCACAGCAGTGCCTGAGTGAGGAGGGTGGTTTGAAACCACACCTGCCACCTCCCAAGGAAGAAGGGGACTTGGGGCTGATATTCTGCAGGCCAAGATGCCCTTCCATGCTGTTTCCCTTTGCACTGGCAGCAGAGAGGGAAGCAAGGGGATTCCTGCATTGCAGTGGTTGGACTAGATCAGTGTTTTTCAACCACTGTTCCGCGGCACACTAGTGTGCCACGAGATGTTGCCTGGTGTGCCGTGGGAAAATTTGAAAAATTCAAGAGAATTACTTTATATATAGTCTATATAGGCACAGAGTTAAATTTTTTAACATTTTCTAATGGTGGTGTGCCTTGTGATTTTTTTCATGAAACAAGTGTGCCTTTGCCCAAAAAAGGTTGAAAAACACTGGACTAGATGACCCTCGAGGTCCCTTCCTCCTCTACAATTCTGTGATTCTGTGGTGGAGCTCTAGTGGGAGAGGTTCTCCTGCCCTCCCAAAGCCCCCTGAAGGGCTCAGCCTGGGTCACTCAAAGCTGCCTGGAGCAGGACAAAATTCAGGGACAACCCAGAGATGCTTCTCCACCCCAAAGGAGAGGGCGGCAGGAGCTGAGTGGTGCCAGCCTTGGATCAACAAACTGCGACAGTCATCACCGCTATAATATTTTAAAAGCCCCAAGCAGGGTAAATAAACATAAATAGCACAAAAACGCATGGTGGGGCAAGATTGGCAGGTGGGTTGAAGGTTCATCAACCCTGCCCCATTGGGACAACAAAGTTGGGGACCAAACTGGAGAAGGAAGCAGGGAAAACACACACACACACACACACACACACACACACACTGTCTAGCATGCAAATGAGGCAATGCCTTTATCGTGCAAAAGAGAAAAGAAGATGCTGGATGGAGCAAACTTTTTCCAACACCCAGAAACCTGACAGGTTGGTGGAAAGCTGAGGTCTCAGATCAAGTGGGCACTGTGGTCTTTTTGGGAATCTCCAAAAACAAGACATTCCAGTGACACAACCACCCTCTTCTCCTTTGCTATTATCGTGAGATGGAGAAGTGAAGGCATGTGTCGATGGGTAGACAATGTCGGAGATCTTGCTAGAAGCCAATGTTGATGCCAGCACCTTGGAAGAAGAACTGCCTTGGGAGGAAGAGAAGAAAGTTCTTACCTGGCTTCTGGCTGGAGGCAGGAGTCAGTTGACCGCAGAGAGCGAGGAGCCCCACCAGGAGGAGAAGGCCACCACAACGCATGATGGACAAGCTTTGTCTGCTGCCCAGACCACCAGCTGACTTCTTGATCTCAGGAAACTGGTTATATAGGGAACACCTGAAGCAGGAGGTGAAGGAAGGAAGCACAGAGGTGGGGACTTTAAGTGGGGCAAAGTGGACATTCTTTCCTTTCCAGCAAAGAAACTAATGCCATTTTCTGACCTGCAAGCATTACTGGACTCTAGGAAGGGCAGCAGGGCAGATGTGGAAGTTGTCTCTTGTCATCTCCCTGGTAAAAAACAACAACAACCCATAATTGAGATTCTTTGGCCTTAGGACATTTCTGTTCTCCTTAAAGGTCTTAAAAGGTCTGGGAGAATAATAATAATAATAATTTTATTTATACCCCGCTCTTCCCAGCCAGAAAACCGGGCTCAGGGCGGCTAACATCAATTAAAATCACAGCAAGAAAACATAAAAACGATCAATTTAAAATAACAGATTAAAATACAAATTTAAAAATTCGATTAAAACTGCAGGTCTCAATCTCAAAAATATCCCACCAATAAAAGATGAAGCATAAATATTAAACAGAAACCAACCCAAAGGCCAGGTGGAACAGCTCCGTCTTGCAGGCCCTGCGGAAAGATGCCAAATCCCGCAGGGCCCTGGTCTCTTGTGATAGACTGTTCCACCAAGTCGGGGCCAATATTGAGAAGGCCCTGGCCCTAGTTGAGGCCAACCTAACGTCTTTGTTGCTCGGGACCTCCAAAAGGTTATTATTTGAGGACCTTAAGGTCCTACATGGGAGAACAGAAATGCCCCAAGACCAAAGGGTCTCAGTGATGGGTTGTTGTTGTTTTACCAATGAGATGAGAAGGGAAAATTTTCACTTCCGTCCTGCTGCCCTTCCTAGGATCCGGAAATCCCTGCAGCAACGTCACAAGAGGTGCTATGGCTTACGCCATGACCATTTGTTGTTAAACCTGGTGAGAAAGAAAAGAATGTCCACTCTGTCCCACCTGCTGCTCTTACCTCTGTCCCTCCTTCCTTCACCTCCGGCTCAAGGAATTCCCCATAGAACCTGTTTTCTGAGATACAAGTGAGCCTATTTTTAAAACGTGCTTAAGTAACAGTTACAGATAGGTAGCCGTGTCGGTCTGCCATAGTCAAAACAAAATAAAAAAATTCCTTCCAGTAGCACCTTAGAGACCACCTTAGAGATGGTATCTGAAGAAGTGTGCATGCACACGAAAGCTCATACCAAGAAATAACTTAGTTGGTCTCTAAGGTGCTACTGGAAGGATTTTATTTATTTATTATTTTGTTTTGAGTTCAAGAAAACTAGCACAGGAAAGCATAATACACAGCACAGAGCGGAAAATGAAAAAAGCAAAGCTAGTACTGGTAATTAAATGCAAAGACAGATCTAACCGCCACCTGTACCACAAAGGTCTTAAAAGGCCTGGGAGAACAGAAATGTCCTACGGCCAAATAATCTCAATTATGGGGGATTTTTACTAGGGAGATGACATGGGGCAATTCTCACTTCTACCCTGCTGCACTTCCTAGAATCCAGTAATGCCTGCGGATCACAAAATGGCTTTGGCTTCTTTACAATGGTTTGTTGCAAAAGCTTGTTGGAAAGAAATGAATGTCCACTCTGTCCCACTTAAAGTCTCCACCCACCTCTGTGCTTCCTTCCTTCACCTCCTGCTTCAGGAATTCCCTATATAACCTGTTTCCTGAGATCAAGAAGTCAGCTGGTGGTGTGGTGCTGCGTCCTGAATGCAACATGGAGAACTGGACCCTGAGATTAATAAGTGAAATATACTCAGAGTCGGGTGTGAATTTCATGCTCTTTATTCAGCTCATAGTAGCGATTAATGAATCTTTCCGCCCACAACGTCTGCTATATATACATTATTTACACAATGGGCCCCATGTGATTGGCTAACTCTGGGCTACTCCTGTAGGCCAATCAGGTTGCAGATTCACTTCCACCTGGAGCTGGATTGGGTGGCTCCTGTGGACCAATCAGACTGCTGCATTCTGGATCCTATTGTTCTAAGATTCAGCTCAGTACATACCACCAGTAATTAGCCAGACAGAGACTTGCCAGCAGACTCTGGGGGGGAGAAGTGCCATCCCACACTCAGCACCCAGGTCGTTTTATTAACAAAGGATTTCCACACAGCAGTTTGTAAGAACCAATCACATTCTCCTAACACGCCATTCATAGGAACCAATCAGATTCAAACCAATCAGATTGAAAGACATTTCAAAAACCCTACGTGGGACAAAGTCAGACCCCCACATGGGAACAAACAACTTGCAGGAAACCTCTTACCGTATTTTTTGCTCCATAAGACGCACTTTTTTCCTCCTAAAAAGTAAGGGGAAATACCTGTGCGTCTTATGGAGCGAATGGTGATCCCTGGAGCTGAATTGCCCAGGGGCCAAAAGCAGATTGTGCTTTTTATTTTACAAAGAGAAAAGGGAGTGTTGAAAGGCCCCCGCTCAGCAGCTGATCAGAAATAGATTGGGAGAGAGATAAGAGTCCCGGCTCCCTTTCAGCCCCGCCCTCCTTTGTTAAATGTGCTGCAGAGGGAGGTTGTTTGTTTCCCCAGGACATGTGACTGGCTGATTAGATTATCTGTCTGGAAACAGTAGAAATGGCTCCTTTTCCTTAAGATTTTTCAGAAATGTGAGTTAAACCCCATAAAAATGGGGCTTTTCCTCTTTGTTTTTCCCCCTTTGCAAAAGGAGCTTTGCTTTTCCCCCTTTGCAAAAAAAGCTGCAAAACCTTTAGCTGATCCTCAAAAAAAAATCCAAAAAACAAACAAACCAGGGCTTTTCCCTTTGCAAAAAAGCTGCAAAGCCTTTAGCTGATCCTAAAAAAAGGCCTTTTGCCTTTGCAAAAACAGCTGCAAAACTTTCAGCTGATCCTCAAAAAAGCCAGGGCTTTTCCCTTTGCAAAAAAGCTGCAAAACTTTTAGCTGATCCTCAAAAAAACAACAACAAACAAACAGGGCTTTTAGAGGAGGAAAACCAGAAAAATGTTTTTTCCCTGGGTTTCCTCCTCTAAAAATGAGGTGCGCCCTATGGTCCAGTGCGTCCTATGGAGCGAAAAATACGGTAACTACAAAGACTACTTTGAAGCATGCATACATATCAGAGACAGATAAGCAGAAGACAGGAAGGAAAGCACCTTAGCAGATCCTGGAGACAGTAAACGACAAGAAAGGAAGGATAGTGAAATATACTCGGAGTCAAGTGTGAATTTCATGCTCTTTATTCAGCTCATAGTAGTGAGGAATGCAGTTCCCCCTATTGCCATTTATTACCTCCATGCTAGCACTGTTTGCCTGGTTAAAATTCTACCTAAGAATAACAATCTACATCAAAGCTACCTCCTTATCTTCATGGTTTGAAAGGGATGCCTGGCAAGGAGGTCTGGCAAACAAGCAAATGGTCTGCATGGTTGTCAGGCATAGAGAAAATAGCATACATGTAAAAAAGCCTTAGGGGATTTGATCCAAAATTATGTCCATGATATCACACCCAGTCAATGATGCGTTCATCATGACACAATGACATGATTCATCTTTCATAATTCCATAACAATCCCAGTGACCACAAAGGTCTGGGCAGCAGACAAAGCTTGTCTATCATGCGTGGTGGTGGCCTTCTCCTCCTTGTGGGGCTCCTCGCTCTCTGGGGTCAACGGACACCTGCCTCCAGCCAGAATCCAGGTAAGCACTTTCTTCTCTTCCTCCCAAGGCAGTTTTTCCTCCAATGTGCTGGCATGACCACCAGCTTTTAAGAAGATTTCCAACACTGTCTACCCATCGACAAATGCCTTCTCTTCTCCATCTCACGATAATTGCGAGGGAGAAGAGGGGGGTTGTGTCCTTGGGATGTCTTGTTTTTGGAGATTCCCAGGCAGACCTCTGAAGACAACAGTGCTCACTTGAGGATTGCTGGGATCCTCTGGGTTCCAGACACAAGAGAACTCCATTGCAACTGCACAGAGAGGGTCTCTCTAGCCAAAAGGCATCTCTCAGCCACAGAACCCTAGAACTGTCAAATTGGAAGGGAGCCCAAGCGTCACTGAGGGCTTTGCTCTTTTGCAGAGAAGCCTGGGAGATGCCCCCCAGATGGCCCAGATCCGGGAGTCTGCATGGCAAACTGTACAGATGACTGGTCCTGCCCCGGTATTCACAAGTGCTGTGGCAATTGCCTACGAGATTGCCGCAATCCTGTCTCAGGTGAGATGATTTTGAATTTGGTGGAGCGTGGGGTGCAGTGGCACAAACCTTTTCTTTAATGCAGGAGCCAGAATGACTGGGGTTTGTGGAAGATTTTGGAGTCTCAGAGCTCAAAATATCCACTAGGCTGTAAATCTGTCTATGCTTTGCTACCCACAACTTAAATGCATGACCTTTCACGTACCCTTTCAAACACATATATCTGGAGAGGATCCCTAGCCTGACTCAGAGCTCAGAATATTTGGTGGCCTTTCCTTTTTCCTCAATTTCTTCTGTTTAATGTATATATTTGGAGGTGTTGTAGATGGCCCTCAATAACTATCTAATATATAAAATAGTGAAAAGTTGCCACACTGCAGTTTGGCCACAGGAAGGTGGAGTTGCAGGCTGGATGCAGGCATGATGAGAGTTGGTGAATGGGCAGCCCACAAGGCCTCGCCACAGACTGTAGCAGCTGCCCTGCTCCTCTGGCTTTCCTGCCTGCCAGGCCTGGTGCATCTGCCACCGGAATCCACACACACAAAGTGGTTGACTCTGCTACTGGCCACCTTGGAGAAGACGAGGGGATGATTCTCCCTGCCCACTCATCATGCGCCGTGGAGAGCACTTGCAATGGCCCAAAGGACTTTAGGACTGAGCTTGTGTGTGGAAGCTGCAGCTGTCCATTGTGACCTTCTTGGTCTTCTTCCCTTCAGCTTCTCTTCTGTAGAAGACCTTGGCTGGACCGGCTGCCCAGAAACAGTGAGTGGAGCTTAGCCTGTATCATTCCTTTGAAGACCTGATTGCCAAATATGGCAATCAAGGCACCACGATCTGAGACCTTGGCTTTCCACCAACTTGTCAGGTTCTGGTGGTTGAGCAAAGTTTGCTCCATCAGGCATCCTCTTTCCTCTTTTGCACAATAAAGACATTGACTCATTTGCATGCTACGCAGTGTGTGTGTGTGTGTGTGTGTGTGTGTGTGTGTGTTCGCTGCTTCCTTCTCCAGCATTGTCCCCAGCTTTGTTGTCCCAATGGGGCAGGGTTGAGGAAGATTCAATCCACCTGCCAATCTTTCTCCAAAAGCCTTCCACATTTGGCCCTTAAGGTCATCTGGGGGAAGCCATACCCACCTGTCCGACACCTGATGTGATACAGGTATGGGCGGCCTTGAGAAATAGGGTGGGGGTTGTGCAAAGCCCACTTTGGATGGCTCCCAAATCACCCAGCAACCAGCACAGGGGGTTGCAATGGGTGGGAGGCCATGGAGGGTCCACCTTCAGGCGAGAGGATAGGCCTTTTCAAGGAAGCAGAGCTGAAAAGAAAATGCTGGGGGGGGGAGGGTGCAGAGACTTCAGAAGGCTCAGTTTGGCTCACTGGAGCAAGCTGCTGCCTTGGAGCTCTCAGTGTTTCTACAAGACCTGACCTGAGGCTGCCCCCAGCACTGCCTTGGAGAATCATTTGGGGGTGGGGAGAGATCCAGTGGCCTGTCATCCCAGTCTTATATTTACTCCCCCTGGGAGTCCTGGAAAGCTGAGCAGGCCAGATGGGGTGGTGGAAGGATTTGGTGGGAGGAGACATCATGCCACCAGTCAGCAGATCCCAGGCCCGCCTGTCATAGAATCATAGAGTTGGAAGAGACCACAAGGGCCATCCAGTCCAACCCCCTGCCAAGCAGGAAACACCATCAAAGCATTCCTGACAGATGGCTGTCTGGCCTCTCCTTAAAGACCTCCAAAGAAGGAGACTCCACCACACTACTTGGCAGCAAATTCCACTGCCGAACAGCTCTCACTGTCAGGAAGTTATTCCTAATGTTTAGGTGGAATCTTCTTTCTTGTAGTTTGAATCCATTGCTCCATGTCTGCTTCTCTGGAGCAGCAGAAAACAACCTTTCACCCTCCTCTATATGACATCCTTTTTATATTTGGACATGACTATCATATCACCACTTAACCTTCTCTTCTCCAGGCTAAGCATACCCAGCTCCGTAAGCCGTTCCTCATAAGGCATCGTTTCCAGGCCTTTGACCATTTTGGTTGCCCTCCTCTGGACACGTTCCAGCTTGTCAGTATCCTTCTTGAACTGTGGTGCCCAGAACTGGACACAGTATTCCAGGTGAGGTCTGACCAGAGTGGAATACAGTGGTACCATTACTTCCCTTGATCTAGATGCTATACTCCTATTGATGCAGCCCAGAATTGCATTGGCTTTTTTTAGCTGCTGCATCACACTGGTGACTCATGTCAAGTTTATGGTCTAACAAGACTCCTAGATCCTTTTCACATGTACTGCTCTCAAGCCAGGTGTCACCCATCCTGTATTTGTGCCTTTCATTTTTTATTTTTTATTTTGCCCAAGTGTAGTACTTTACATTTATCCCTGTTAAAATTCATCTTGTTTGCTTGTTTGCAGATTGCTTCAATCTGTTAAGGTCATTTTGAAGTGTGATCCTGTCCTCTGGGGTATTAGCCACCCCTCCCAATTTGGTGTCATCTGCAAACTTGATCAGGATGCCCTCAAGCCCATCATCCAAGTCATTCATAAAGATGTTGAATAAGACTGGGCCCAATACAGAACCCTGTGGCACCCCACTAGTCACTTCTCTCCAGGATGAAGAGGAGCCATTGATGAGCACCCTTTGGGTTCGGTCAGTCAGCCAGTTACAAATCCACTGAATGGTAGCATTGTCTAGCCCGCATTTTACCAGCTTCTTTACAAGAATATCATGGGGCACCTTGTCAAAGGCCTTGCTGAAATCAAGATAGGCTACATCCACAGCATTCCCTTCATCTACCAGGCTTGTAATTCTGTCAAAAAATGAGATCAGATTGGTCTGACATGACTTATTTTTCAGAAACCCATGCTGACTTTTAGTGATCACAGCGTTCCTTTCTAGGTGCTCACAGACCGTTTGCTTAATGATCTGCTCTAGAACCTTTCCTGGTATTGTTGTCAGGCTGACTGGGCGGTAATTGTTTGGGTCCTCCTGATGAGGAGGACCCAAACAAGCCCTCCTGATGAGTTTTTTGAGATTGTTGTCTTGTTCTTCTTGGGGAGCCGTTCCCCAAAATGGGTCCTGCCGGCTGGGAAGTGGAGGTGCCTGGCAAGTGGCTTTTCTCAGAAGAACTCTCTTCCCATCAATGGACTTCCTCCTCCCTGGGAAAATGAGGCACATTCTTTTCACACAACCATAGACTTGCAGAGTTGCTAGGTTTTGTATAAGGTAAAGGGTAAAGGGACCCCTGACCATTAGGTCCAGTTGTGTCCAACTCTGGGGTTGCGGCGCTCATCTTGCGTTACTGCCCGAGGGAGCCGGTGTACAGCTTCCGGGTCATGTGGCCAGCATGACTAAACTGCTTCTGGCGAACCAGAGCAGCGCACAGAAACACCGTTTACCTTCCTGCTGGAGCGGTTCCTATTTATCCACTTGCACATTGATGTGATTTTGAACTGCTAGGTTGGCAGGAGCTGGGAGCGAGCAACGGGCGCTCACCCTGTTGCGGGGATTTGAACCACCGACCTTCTGATCAGCAAGCCCTAGGCTCTGTGGTTTAACCCACAGCGCCACCCGCGTCCCGTGTAAATAAATACATCATGATGACACCATCGTCTCTGCTGTCCCTGAATTCAAGGAAACCAAACCCTAGGTCAGTGCCTGGAACCCCTGGAGTCTCGCTTGGAGTAGCAGGCAACCTGATGAATTGCCATTTTCAGTGGCATTGGGTGCCATAATGATTTTCAGAAGCCACTTGGAGGGAGGCTTGATCAAACTTCCAATGAGGTTTGATCAAGCCAATGTGCACAGGATTGCAGCCTTAACCGCAGGATGCCGAAAGAACACCCTGACTTCATTTAGTAATTTCCTCTTGGAAGTGGCCTCAGCTCTCAGCCTCTTCCCTCTCCACTCGGAAGCAGCAATATGGCAAAAGGCAGGAGCTGGTTTCAGAGGAGAAGGGAAAAACTCTCAAGAAGGAGACTAAGTGGGGTGGGATGATTATTCTTTAATGGAATGAGAGGAGAGAAGAGGCTCTGGTATTTTTTTTAATGACATAGTGGTATGAAGATGTGCCTTGACCTCTAGAGCATTAGACACCATGCAGGATGGGACAATGATTCTGGGCCTCCGCTTGGGTTCTGCTGTAGACGAGAGAGAGAGAGAGAGAGAGAGAGAGAGAGAGAGAGAGAGAGAGAGAGAGAGATGGAGAGAGGGGGGGGGAGAGGGAGATTTAAAGCTGAAGAAGAGGTTCTGCCCTTGTAGGAAAAGTGAGTCATACCTGCAATTATTTAATCAATTCATTGAAGATCGCCCCCACCCCCTCAAAATCAACTTCCAGAGTCTTCCACAAGTGCAACTGGGGGATATGTTTGTGCTGGGTCTAATTTTGCAAATTTCCTGCCCCATTAAAACACAAGGAAGTGAACTGCTGGCACAGTTTGATTCTGCAGAAGGAATGCTGCTGTCAGTTCTCAGAGGCATCCACCAGATGGCTCTGTGCAATGCCTATTCCTCTGTGCAATGCCTATTCCTTAGCCTATTCCTTAGTTACGAAATGTGACAAATTTCAGCGCTATTCCTTAGTTACGAAATGTGGCAAATTTCAGCGCTTAGAGTCAGCCTGTAAGAATGTTTTGTGGGTGACCGAAGCCAATTGGAGGCTGAACAAAGTGAAGAGGAAGTGGCTTCAGTTCAGCTCTTTGTTCATCATTCTTCCCATGGATCTTCACAACAACCCTGTGTGGAAGGTCACGTATAGAGTTCGTAGCTGTGGAAATGTATCTCCACAGAGAGTAGGAATAAATGGACAGTTCCCCCAATGGAGGGGTGAAGAAAGTGGAGTCCCCCAAGGATCATTTTGGGGACCTGTGCTTTTTTTTAACCTGGTTCAGAAGCAATCTAGAATTCAACCCTAACTCTAGATTGCTTATGAACGGTGAAGTGGCCGCCCCAAATTTACCAACCATCTGCCTGATTTCTCATCACTACTACTGGTTGCAGTGAGATTCATCTGTTCTGGTTTGGTTGTTTACTCTCAGAAGATTTCCGTGCTTTGGGGGCTCTGCAAAACTTTGCCACATGTTCTTCCTTGTTGCAATTAAAGCAAATGACTTTTCTGGCTTGAGCCTTTCAGTTGGGACACATAGCTTGAGTTACTACAATGTCTTGAACTCCTTATTGGAGATTGCTCTCGTCTCTCCACACATTCTATTAAATGTCCAATAAGATCATCAAGTGTTAAATCTGTAAAGGGATCCCCCTGTGCAATAAACAGTTTGAACTCACATCCTAGTGACCCCAGAGTAATAGAAGCAGGACCTTCTATCAGTAGGAACTTGGGGGAACTGAGTCCCGGCACCTCTCAGGTGGGTGCCACTGCAATTCAAAGAAAAGGGGAGCATTCATGGTGAGTCCCAGCACCTCTTTTTCTATAAAAATAGCACTGAATAGAACCATAGCATTGTGGAGCTGGAGCAGACCCCAAGGGTCATTCAGTCCAGCACCCTGCAAGGCAGGAATCTCAACTAAAGCATCCATGACAGATAGTCATCCAATCAGGGGCGTAGCAAGGGGGCGGGGGGCGGCCCGCCCCGGGCACCGCCCTGCTAGGGGCGACACTTTGGGCGGTGGCCCTGCCCCCCTGGGTTTTTTTTAAAGGCTATTTTTGGTGCTGCCGGGGTGGAGCTGCCGGGGCCGCCAGCGAGGCGGGGTGTCACCCCCCTCGCTGGCCGCCCCTGTGGTGCTGCCCCAGCAGCGCCGAAAATAGCCCCTGCCCTCCAGCGGCTTTTTGCACCGCTGGCTGGCTTGCGGAGATGGCGCAAGGAGAGGGGCGGGCCACCAAGGAGGGATGACACCCCTCTTCGCTGACCCACCCCTCTCTCTGCCCCACTTGCGCTCCCCCAAGGGGGCCCGGGCGGCGGCTTCAGGAGTCTCTGCGGGCTGCAGATAGTCCCGAAGCCGCAGCCTGGCACCCCTTTGTGCTACAGCAGCGGCTTCGGGACTCTCTGCAGCCCGCAGAGGCTCCCGAAGCCCCCGCCTGGCATCCCCTGGGGGCGGGGCGTTGCAGCCTGTGCATGCGTCATGACGTCATGACGCACGCACACGCCGTGATGCCCTGCCCCCAGGGGTGCCTCTTGGATTCCCACTCCAGGCAGCCAAGGGGCTAGGAATGCCCCTGCATCCAATCTCTGTTTAAAGAGTCAAAGGAGTACATTCCAGTGCTGAACAGCTCTTACTGCCAAAGTTCTTCCTGGTGTTTAATCAGAATCCCCACTCTTATAACGAGAAGACATTTGTTCGGGCTCTATCCTCCAGAGCAGGAGAAAACAAACTTGCTCCATCTTCCTTTAGATATTTGAAGGTGGCTATCATATCTCCCCTCAGTTTCCTCTTCCCCAGGCTAAACATACCCGGCTCCTTAAACTAAGGCTTAGTTTCCAGACCCTTGATCATTCTTGGTCACCCTCTGTTTCGAACTTGTCAATAGCCATATTAAATTTTGGCACCCAGAACAGGACACAGTATTCCAGGTCCAAGTTGGATTACCCCTTTGTTGCTTCTGTGATTCTTTCACCTTCTGGGAAATGAAATTGTCAGCGAGGCAATGGAGGGATTTGTTCAGCCTTATATTCTTAGCAGTGTGTGGAATTATTTCTATACTATCAAAAGTTAGAATCCTGGAATGGGAGAAGTGGAAGAGACCCCCCAGGGTCATCTAGTCCAACCCCCCCATGCAAGGTGGGATTCTCCATTCCAGCATACACAGGGCTGGTGGCCATCCAACCTCTGCTTCTTCATAGCAAACTTTTCCAGCTTTTCATTTCCAACCATGAGGGGGTGTGCTGCAAATTTGTTCTGCAGCTTGGGAATTTGAAAGAGATTTTGGTTCAGTTCACAGCACTTGGCTTAGGAAATAAAATGTGCACACAATTACCAGGAAACACTTAAAAGGGATGTCCAAGTGCTTGCAGTGATATTCTAGAGAAATCTTGTTTTTATTCTATATTATTATTATTATTATTATTATTATTATTGTTGTTGTTGTTGTTGTTGTTATTATTTCACCTTACCTGGCAGTGTCACAATGAATAAGGGTGTCTGGCTGTTAAACAGAAGGTTGGTGGTTTGAGCCCACCAAGGAACAGCTATGGACAGGGGGAGGTTAGGCTAGATGACCCTTAGGGTTCCCTTCTAGGAGGTTATAGCTCTGGTTCCTGCTTTACAGCAGGTTAGACTAGATGACCCTTGGGAGCCCCTTGCAACTCTCCCCTTCTGTATTTTTATATATCTGATTCTTGCCCCACTGGGGGTTGGACTAGATGACCCTTGGGGTCCCATTCTATTGTACCACTCTATGCTTTTATATCTGAAGGATCCTCAGCGGGTGCCTTCCGACTCTCCTCCCCTTCTACGATTCAGGACATTTCTCCTCAAACATGAACTGGCTTGTGGGGCAGAGAGAACCACGTTTTCATCCTCGGACCGACCGCTTCTTCCTTCCGTCAAAAACAAGCCAAGAGCCCAAGGGCGCCAGGTCGTTCCGTCGAAAGATTCGTGGGTGGCTTCGGCTGAGCAGCCGCCCACCTGGAAGGCCTCCTCTGTGGAGCAGGTCGCGCCTGTCTCCAGATACGGAAACAGCCGCCTTGCGAGTCGCCAAACCGGTCCGTCGAGGATCTGTCCTCGTATTATTTGGCAGCCGAAAACTCTCACCGTTCCGGAGAACTCCGAGAGGCTCAGCCGCACTCACCGGGTGCGCGGACCCCTGAACCGGCCCCCGAGGATCGCCAGGGGCCGCCTGGCGCAGCTCCCTGCCCTCCAACCCGGAGCCTCGGCGGCGCCAAACGGAGCGAAGCCTGGCCTGGAGTGGCGGAGTCGCGGGCCCCAGGCCCGGTTCGCCCGCGATTTCGAGCACGAGCCCCAGCGGTTCGGAGGTGTTCGCCGCATCGGAGGAAGGAGAGGTCGGCCCGCGGGGCACCGGCACCCTTTGCCAGGAGGAAGCGCCGGGGGGAGAGGACGCCGCTGTCGCCTGGACGACACAGCAAGGAAACCGGGGGGTGGTGCCTGAAGACGCGGCGGTGGGCGGCGAGGAGGAGGACGGCGCCTCCAGAAAGTCCCCAGGGGTCCCCGGGGACGCGCTTGAGCCCGAGCGGCCGGCGTCTGTGTCTGAAGGGGAGTTCGACTGCATTCTCCCAGCGCCCGGTGGACCGGAGGATGCGAACGGCGCGGCGGGAACGGGCGAGAACGAGCCTCCTTCGGCGCTGCCCAGCGCGTTCCCCGACGGAGAGGAGGATGCCGAGTGCCCGATCTGCACAGAGTTTTACGACGGCGACGTCCACCGCCCGTCGCGCCTGAACTGCGGCCACGAGCTGTGCGCGCGCTGCCTGGGCGCTGTCCTGGAGGCGTCGGGCGCCGCCGAGATCGGCCGCGCGCGCTGCCCGCTGTGCCGCCAGAAGACGCCCGTGATGGAGTGGGAGATCCGGAAGCTGCAGGAAGAGATGCTTTTGCTCGAGTCGACGCCAGAAGCGGAGGTCGGGCGCGCGGAATTCGAACCCTTGCCCGAACGCCGGCCCGGCGCCTGGGGCCGCCTGGAGCACCGCTTCCAGGTGCGCTTCCGCGCCAGCCGCCCCGAGCACGGCGCCCTGCCCTGCCTGCGCTACCCGCTCGGGATGGTGCAGGGGCTGGAGCGGCTGGAGCGGCGCAGCCGCTGGCTCTACCGGTTGGTCCTGCTGTCGCTGCTGGCCGCCGAGACGCTCAGCCTGTTGGTCTTCTTCCTGCCGCTGCTGGTGGTCTTCCTGCTCTTCGCCATCCTGGAGAGGTAGCAGGGAGTTCCGTCGGATAGGAGAGGAGTGGCCCTCGAACTCTGATCTTCGCGGGAGGGGCGCGCGCGGGCCTTTCAAAGGGTTGCAGGATTCGGAGGCAAGAAGAGCTTTACACAAAGCAAGCAGGATTCGAACACGAGAGCGGGAGGCTCTTTGCGCATTGCAAACAGGATTCGAACTCAAGAGCAGCCTTCGGTTGAGCAGGAAGCGCTTTGCAGAGCCCGGAAAGGATTCGAATTCGAGAGTCGCGCCCCTCTCCCCTCCTGCTGTCGCTGGCCAAGGGGGTGCAAAAGTGCTGAGAGCTTGGGCAGTGGAGACGAGAGTGGCCTCATTCTGGGAGCCCAGAGTGGTGGGGAATGGGGAATGGGACCCGAGGGCCATCTAGCCCAACCCCCTGCGAGACAGGCATCTCCATCTGAGTCTCCAGGACAGATGGCCACCCAGCCTCTGCTTGGAAACCTCCAATGGGATATTCAAGAAACAGAACTATAATGGCCGAGGGTCGTCCTCATCCCTCTTCTCCTCCGTTAATTTATCTACCTCTCCTTTAAAGCCCTCCAAGTTGGTGGCCAAAACTACCTCCTGCAGCCGTGAGTTCCAGGGTTTAGCTATAGGCCAAGTAAAGGAGGATTTTATTTCGCCCTTTTGCGGAATGGAGCCAGCTGCTGTAGCCCTTTGGGGGTACCTCCTCCCCCACCCCTGCTAGCAGGGGGGGTGAGACTCTCCTTTCAGTGGAGATTCCTGCCTTGCAGCGGTTTGGGCTCAATGACCCTTGGAGTCCCATCCTATTGTACCATCCTATGTTTTCATATCTGTGATTCTTGCCTTGCTTGAGGTTGGACTAGAAGAACCTGTGGGCCCCTCCCCACTCTCTCCTTCTGCAATTCCAACATTTGATAGAATAAAGACAATTCAACAGGGTGGGTTGCCTTCCCTTCTGAATTGAATTATGATATCTTTCTAAGTGAGAAGAGAAGACTCCCTGGAAAAGACCCTGATGTTGGGAAAGATGGAGGGCACAAGGAGAAGGGGACGACGGGAGGCAGTGGAGGATAGGGGTGCCTGGCGTGCTCTGGTTCATGGGGTCACGAAGAGTCGGACACGACTGAACGACTGAACAACAACAAATCTTTCTAAGGAGATAACATCACATGGTCTTATTTTATGCTTCTCCTCTCCAAAAGACGGATGTTTTCAGATCCTTCCAGAGGATTCTCATTTGTTGCAGGTTTGGAAGCAGTGGTTGGGTGCCTGTCTGTCCTGGATGATCTAGCGGAGATTCCTGCCTCACAGGGGTTGAGCTAGATGACCCTTGGGGGTCTCATTCTATTGTGCCATTCTATGTTTTTCTATCTGTGATTCCTGCATTGCTTCATGTTGGAATAGATGACTCAGAGTTCTGTTTTAGGATTTTGTAGCTCTGGTTTCTGCCTTGCTTTGGATTAGACTAATAATAATAATAATAATATACCACCCTATACCCGGAGGTGGTTCACAGAACAAAATCAAACTATAAAACCACAAAATAAATAATCAAAATAAAAACAGCAACCCAATAACACCCCCCTCCAAAAAAGAGCCACATTTTAAAAGGGTATAGGATGTTGGATCAGGTCAATCAAAGGCCTGGTTAAAAAGGAACATTTTCGCCTGGCGCCTAAAGGTGTATAATGAAGGCGTCAGGTGAACTTCCCTGGGGAGAGCATTCCACAGACTGGGAGCCACAGCAGAGAAGGCCCCGTTCTGTCATGTATGGTGGACTTGTGAAAGGGTAAAAGAATATTGGGAAATAATTTGTAATGAATTGGGGGGAAAGGTTAAAAGCGCTTTTCAAAAAACAAACAAACACCAGAGCCCGTTTTGTTGGGGATAATTCAGACGGAAATTCCCAGGTCTCAAAAAAGTTTATATAAAGTATGTCACTACTGCGGCCTGTGTTTCGTTAGCCCCAGAATGTAAAACGAGCGAGGTCCCAACTAAAGAGGAATGGCAAGTTAAACTGACAGAATATCCGCAGCTTTTGGACCTAGCATATAGAATAAGAGAACAAGAAGAACATATGTTTAAAGAAGATTGGAAAATGTTTATTGAATATATGGGAGGAAATTGTGTACACTTGAAAACGTTGGCAGCATTAAGATAAATTCAACAGTGTAAATAAGTTTTGATGGATGTAATAATGGAAGACTGAATGGTTTAGTTTATGTAAAATATGCAGGGATTTATGATATGCAAAATGAACCATGGAAAGAGAGGAAGGGAAGTCATTGACATTTTCAGGTTGTGAATATTCTAAATTGTAAAACAGAAAATTTAATAAATATTATACACAAAAAGAAAACAAAAAGGCCGGTTCTTGTGTTGCCACCCTCTGGACCGCTGAAGGAGGAGGCACACGAAGAAGGGCCTCAGAAGGTGATCTCAGGGTCTGGGTAGGTTCATATGGAATCATAGAATCATAGAATCCTAGAGTTGGAAGAGACCCCAAGGGCCATCCAGTCCAACCCCCTGCCAAGCAGGAAACACCATCAACACATTCCTGACAGATGGCTGTCAGGCCTCCGCTTCAAGACCTCCAAAGAAGGAGACTCCACCACACTCCTTGGCAGCAAATTCCACTGTCCAACAGCTCTCACTGTCAGGAAGTTCTTCCTAATGTTTAGGTGGAAATAGGCAGTCCTTGAGGTATTGCGGTCCTAAGCTGTTTAAGGCTTTATATGGCAAAACTGGACTTTTAATTGGGCCTGAAAACTAATTGGCCGCCAGTGCAGTTGGACCAGGATCGGTGTAATAGGTTCAAACCATCTTGCCCTGGTGAGCAACCTGGCCGCTGAATTCTGCACTAGCTGAAGTTTCCAAACTGTCTTCAGAGACTAAAAGATTACGAGGAAATAAAAGAGTATGTCCAGAGTTGGTTACATTATAGACAATTAAATGAGATGTATAAGGAAGACACCAAAAATGGGTTTAGCTATACAATCTCTAGATTTCAAAAAGGGGTTGTAGAAGAAGATGTGAAGTTATTGAAGAAAGCTTACAGTACTCTGTTAGAATAGGAAACGAAAGACAAAGAGGTCAAATCGGTAATGATTAAATGGGCACAAGATATAGGACATAATATACAATTTGAGGATTGGGAAAAGCTATGGAAAGTAAATTTGCAATTTACAGATTGTTCTTTGTTGAAGGAAAATTATATGAAAATGATGTATAGATGGTATATTACACCAGTAAAAATGTATAAAACCGGGTCAAATACATGTTGGAAATGTAAAGAAAAAGAAGGGACTTTTTATCATATGTGGTGGGAATGCAGAGAAGTATATAAAAAAAAGGGAAATGATATGTAATGAATTGAAAAAAAAAATGTTTAAAATGGCATTTGTTAAAAAGCCAAAAGCATTTTTAGTAGGGGTTTTAGGTCAAGATTTGCCAAAGAAAATAAAGAATTTATTTATGTATGCTACAACTGCAGCAAGAGTTTTGCTAGCACAAGGCTGGAAGAAGGAGGAAATTCCATCGAAGGAACAATGGCAAGAAAAGCTGATGAACTAGGCAGAACTGGCAAAATTAACATATAAACTACACGAGAAGGACAACCGGAACTTTAAGGAAGAATGGGAATTTTTTTTTACAAACTATTTAAAAAGACAACAAAGAGACTTGGATTCATTGGCAGGCTTTGAATAAACATACACAATTTTTATTAGAAGAATATGAATGGACATGGAAATGATATGTACAATTTTATAACATGCAGAAACAATATGAATAAATAAATCAGAGAAGGGAGCTGAGGAAAGTCCGAGGAGGGAGGGAGAGGGAGGGCATGGGGAGGGAGGGGAGGGGGAAGGAAGGGGTAAAATGTAATTGGTTGTAGTACTGATAAATAGATTGTATAGATTTAAAATCTTTCTCAATGAAAAATATTTTTTTAAAAAACAAAAGACTGTCTCTGTCTAAACAAAATAAAATAAAATAAAAAATTCCTTCCAGTAGCACCTTAGAGACCAACAAAGTTTGTTCTTGGTATGAGCTTTCGTGTGCATGCACTCTTCTTCAGATACCAGACAGGGGCATAGCTGGGCCACCAGCCAAAGCTGATGGAAGGCACTCCAGGGCACTGAGACCACCTGAGCCTCGAGCGACAGCAAAAGATCCAGGAGGACCCCCGAGCTGTGAACCTGCTCCTTCAGGGGAAGCGTAACCCCATCAAGAGCAGGCGACCTCCCAGCCATCCATTCAAGGGAACCACCCACTAACAGGGCCTCCGTCTTAGTTGGACTGAGCTTCCGTTTGTTGGCTCCGTTACTGAGGCAAGACACTGGTCCAGAACTTCCACTGCCTCACCTGCAGATGTAAAGGAGAAATAGAGCTGAGTCTCATCAGCATATTGCTCACAGCAGACTCCAAACCTCCAGATAACGCCACTTAGAGGTTTCACATAGATGTTAAACAATGTGGGGGACAGGATTGAGCCCTGCGGGACCCCACATTGAATAGCCTTCCCTAAGCAACACCCTCTGGGTCCCTTGCCTGTCAGTCATTCTAGGATTTAATAGCTATGATTCCTGCCTTGCAGGGGGTTGGGCTAGATTACCCTGGCGGATCCCTTCCACCTTTCACAGCTGACACCTATAGGAATCAAACCCAACTCCTTGGCGTCACCCTTTCTCCTCCTGCCGTTTCCTCAGTTTGGTTTGCTCTGCGGGCACCTTGGGCCGTGTCCTTTCTCCAAAGGACTTGCTTTCCAAAGCGGACTTTGGTTTTTTATCTTTTTGTGCACACACAATGCCGATTAGAAATCAAGGCAGCCTTGACCTTGGTGAAACCTCCAGTGCCAGTCTATCTAGATTCCATCAACATCATCATCATCACTATTATTATTTATAAGACTTATTATTATTATTATTATTATTATTATTATTATTATTATTATTAGGAGCCTGGAAGGATGCCTTCTGCTGTACCCGAGGAACTAAGAGCAGAAAACGTTTGCATAGGCTTGCTTAAGCCAGCTATATTCCTGGTATATTCCCCTTGTTCCCTCTTAAAAGTAAAAGACACAATACAGCACTGATTATTAGATATAATAGAGTTTACTCACGGACATCCAAGAGTCACAGTACAGGCAAAAGAGAGGCAGACAAACTTAGATAAATGTATTTACATGTGGTGAAGCTGCTTCCATAAGGGAACAGCCTTCACCCCTGCTTCTCTCAGCTGCAGGCTGAGAGAGCATCCTGCTTCTTCAAAGGATGAGGCAAAATGGAGAGTCTTCTTTGGGATCTTCCTCCCAGGTAAGACCACACCTACTTCTGGTTCCTGTAACTCAGTCCAGGTAAACAGGAAGTTAAGCCTGGAGGACTGAGTTACCTTCATGTCCTCTCTAGGAGTGTTGTGTTTGGCTGCTCTGTGTTTACATCCCACACAGGTGGGGGTCCACCTTCAGGTGAGAGCGTTGGCCTGTTCAAGGGGGCAGACCTTGGGCAAAGTTGCCTGGGGGCAGAGACTTGAGAAGGCTCAGTTTGTCTGCTGGAGCAAATGTCTGCCTTGGAGCTGCCAGGGTTTCTACAAGTGAGTGCCCAGTAAATCACCAAGCTAGACTGGTGCTGGCGGCACTTGCCCTTCTTCTGACAGGAAGTATTTTGCGAGGGGATGGGGGTCAAGGAGGGTCAGTTGTGGTGCAATGAGACATGTCCCTATTTTCATCTGAGGAATCTTGGAGGGTATGAGATGGTGCATTGGCCTAATCCAGCAGACTCTTCTTAACCGCAGGAGAGAAGAGGGCTCTTGTGCCTGGGTCCTGTGCTCACAAGCTTCCCATTGGAGCATCTGGTTGGCCATTAGGAGAACAGTGGGCTGCGTTAGATGTGCCACTGGCCTGATCCAGCACACTCTTCTTATGTTCTTAGGGGTGTGAGGCTTGCCAGCCCCAGCCACAGTTGAGCTCTGCTCCCACCTCACCTGGAACCTCCTCTTCTCATGAAAGCAGCCCAGGTGGGTAATGACAACCACTTTGGGCACAGGTAGAACCAGGTGATAAGAGCTGCCACGTTCTCTGTCCCACTTACTGTCCTGACCTCTGTCCCTTCTTCCTTCACCCACTTCTTCAGGAATTCCCCATTGAACCTGTTTCCTGAGATATAAGTGAGTCGTGGGCTGGGCAGTAGACTAAGCTTGTCCACCATGTGGTGGGGTGGCCTTCT
Source organism: Lacerta agilis (assembly GCF_009819535.1). Lineage (NCBI taxonomy): Eukaryota > Metazoa > Chordata > Lepidosauria > Squamata > Lacertidae > Lacerta > Lacerta agilis. The sequence goes on along the minus strand of NC_046317.1, from coordinate 94,123,971 downwards.
CCTCCTTGTGGGGTTCCGTGCTCTCTGGGGTCAACTGACTCCTGCCTCCAGCCAGAATCCAGGTAAGCACTTTCTCCTCCTTCTCCCACTTCAGCTCTGCTCCCAGCCTCACCTGGAACCTCCTCTTCTCATGAAAGCAGCCCAGGTGGCTAATGACAACCACTTTGGGAAGGGGGATACACCTGCCTTCTGCAGCCAAGAGCCCTTTCCCCTTTGGCATGGCTGATGCCCTCTTTCTGAATGGCCCAAGCACAAGGCCACCCAGACTCAAGGCTGCTGGCATTGGGTCTCCTGGGTTTCGGCTGCACTTCCCCTGGTGCTTGGAAGTGCCCGGAGGCAGCTCCTCATATCTGCGATCTTTTTCATTTTGATAACAGAAGGGGCACGCCTAGGACTCAGAGCAGAGTCATCGCCTGCTTAGTAATGGGGTACTGACTTGGAGATGTTCCTCTCCAGTCACTCAGATTCTCCAGCCTTTCCCAACCAATCCATTCCTTTCTTCTTTCTGTTCATTCTGGGTGGAGCTGAAAGATTCCCAAATGTGCTGTCAGTTCCTTCTGCATGGGATATAAAGCCTCCTGGGTGCAGGCCGGGGACTCAGACCTGCTTCGCCATGAAGTCCATCATCCTCTGCCTGGTCATGCTCCTTGCCTCCTGGGGTGAGCTGGCTCCTGTCATCGGTCCGATGCCTCTAGGTGAGTGTCTCCTTGGACTCCCTTGTTCCAATCTCCATCTTTCTAAGCCCCCATGGGAAACACTCTCTAAGAATTGGCTGCAATTCCCCTTAGCCTCTGCATCTTGGGGCTGATGGGAGGCAGATTCCAAAACCTCCTGTATGAAACCCTGTATGGGTAGCTGAGAGAGTCCTCATCGCCAGGAAAGCACCATCTCCTGTTCCATAGCTCCCCCTTCACTATAGATCCTGCTGTCATGGGCAAGAGGGATAAGACTTGAGGTGGGTGAAATGATCTTATAATAATAATAATAATAATAATAATAATAATAATAATAATAATAATAATAATTTTATTTATACCCCGCCCTTCCCAGCCAGAGAACCGGGCTCAGGGCGGCTAACATCAATTAAAATCACAACAAAAAACATAAAAACGATCAATTTAAAATAACAGATTAAAATACAAATTTAAAATTCAATTAAAACTGCAGGTCTCAATTTCAAAATAACCCACCAATAAAAGATGAAGCATAAATATTAAACAGAAACCAACCCAAAGGCCAGGTGGAACAGCTCGGAAGGATGCCAAATCCCGCAGGGCCCTGGTCTCCCGTGATAGGCTGTTCCACCAAGTCGGGGCCAATATTGAGAAGGCCCTGGCCCTAGTTGAGGCCAACCTAACGTCTTTGTTGCTCGGGACCTCCAAAAGATTATCACTTGAGGACCTTAAGGTCCTACATGGGACATACCAGGAGAGGCGGTCCCTTAAATATGGGCCAATGATCTTAGGTTTTCAGAATTTAAAAAAGTACTTTATCTTCGCAAGAGCAGGCCTTTTCTGCAGCTACTCCCTGTTTGTGGGATGCTGTCCCCAAGGAGGTTTGCCTGGCACCTTCATTGTATACCATTAGGCACCAGGCAAACACATTCCTCACTAACCAGGCCTTGAGCTGATTGTTCTCCAGTGCCCTTTTAAAATGTGTTGGGGGTGGTTTATTGGGTTGAGGTTTCTTGGGGGGTTGTTGTTGTGTTTTTATATTGTGACTTTGTCCTGTGAACTGCCCTGAGACTTGCGGTATAGGGTGGTGTGCTAATGATAATAATAATAATAATAATAATAATAATAATAATAATGTGCTATTTTTCTAGAAAAAGAGGTGTCGGAACTCACCATGAACACCTCCCTCATTCTCTCAGAATGGCAATGGCACCTACCTGAGAGGAACTCACTGAGTTGCGGCTGAAAGGAAACCCTGATAATAATAATTCACCCAAACCATTTCAGAATAGTGCTATTGGTCAGACATACCGGTAGATATTACGGGTCACTTTGTAGCTGCGGGGTTGTATTTTTATGCTGCTTTTACTTATTCTTACTTATGTGTTTATTCATTTTTTTCCCTCCTTTGTACACTGCTTGAGAGCCAGTGTGGTGTAGTGGTTAAGAGCGGTAGACTCGTAATCTGGGGAACCGGGTTCGCGTCTCCGCTCCTCCACATGCAGCTGCTGGGTGACCTTGGGCTAGTCACACTTCTTTGAAGTCTCTCAGCCCCACTCACCTCACAGAGGGTTTGTTGTGGGGGAGGAAGGGAAAGGAGAATGTGAGCCGCTCTGAGACTCCTTTGGGTAGTGATAAAGCGGGATATCAAATCCAAACCCTTCTTCTTCTTCTTGGGTTTTTCAAACTGTATTAAAGTTGTGGTCCTGTTTAGCCACGACTCCTGCATTGGACCAGAGGACCCTTTGTGTCCCTTCCAACTCTACCCTCCGATAATTCTGTGACCAGAAGCTAATAGTTTCAGGGTGGGTCTTTCCCTCTCTCCCCCTTTGGGATGGGGCTGAAGCTCAGTGGGCAGAATACCTCCCCTGAAGTTTACTGCCTGCCAGTGCCAGCAATATGGGGCAAGATGGAGAAATGATCTGACACTTCCTATATTTAGGAGTCCCGCTGCCTATAACGTGTTCACAGAAACCTTCTTGCTGCTTGACTCCTCCTCCTGCTCTGCTTTCATTTTATTGCTGTTTTTCAGCTGCCGCTCTCCTAACAGTGAAGCTGGCACGAGCCTTCGTAGAATCATAGAAACACAGAATAGTAGAGTTGGGAGAGACCAGGAGCGCCATTTATTCAACCCCCCCCCCTGCAATGCAGGAATATTTTGCCCAACGTGGGACTCAAACCCATGACCCTGAAGATAAGAGTCTCACGCTCTACCACCTGAGCTAGCATTGCCTCTGCCAGGTCAGATAACATCTTCCGTTTCTCCCTCTCCTGGGAGGAGGCGTCGCTCACTCCCTGCTCTTGCGTGAAGGAGTCTTGGCAGGCACGCGTAGGATCTGGCCCTGGGACTTTCCTCCATGCGTGACACATCATGGCTGAAGTTTGGATGTGCTTGCTAGAGGGAGGCGTCCCCACCCACCCCAGGCTGAATCAGCACCCAGCCTCCCTCTGCTCCTATGACACACCTGGTGGGATGCCGAGAGAGGGAGGGGAGACCTCACCTGGTGTGCCCTTGTCCCTGGTGCCATGCAGGGATCACTGTCTGCTTCCTGGGACAGGTGGACACCTGTGTATATTGACAGTTACCTGGTTTGGGTTGTCCCTTTTTACTGACGTTGCTGCATTTTGATCTGTTTCTTTGTATCTGAATTTGTACTGTTTGTTTGATAAAACATTTCACAGTGGTTTACAGCAATATAAAGACATTAGACCAGGCAATGAAATAATTAAAAGTTTAAAAACAAATTAGAAACAGACATCAGCAGACCATTGTGGGGGAATATATTCTCAATTGCCTGTACAGGCCTGGAAGAACAGAAAAGTTTTCAGCAGGTGTTTAGATGTTGGCACAGAAGGCTCCTGCTGAGTCTCCAGTGGCAGGGAGTTCCACAGGAGTGGGCCAATGACAATTTGGTTGTTGTCAAAGAAGCCTCAGCAAACCAAGAAATGACCAAAGATGCTCCTGCAGGTGATCTCAGTGATCGAGCTGCAATATCAGGGTTTAGGTGATCCCTGAGGGATCCTGGACCCAAGTTGTTCGGCGCTTTGCAAATCAATGCAAGGACCTGAAACCTGACTCAGTAGCAGATGACACCTTCATCTTGCTGCTTCTGAAGGAGGTTGAAGAAGCATCTCTTTCCCCTGGCCTTCGATGCTTCAGGTGTATGCTTTTCAGATGCATCTGAATTTTAAGGTTATAAAAGGTTTCAGACTCTTTTTAAGACTGTGTGTTAATTTTGCAACCTGCACTGGGACCTTAGGGTTAGGGGCAGGTAACATACAATAATTCTATCTCTTCTATGACAGCGAAGTCCGGCTCCTCTGGGATCTATAAATTACATTCTGGATGCAGGGCCGGAAATGTTGCCTCTGTGCAAACCAGGGAAGAGGGCCGGGTCAGGTGTGTGCAGGATTATTGGCTTGCAGAACGTAAGCCAAGAAGCCCCTTCTTTATTGTGGGGTGTGATTTCAAGCAGCTCTCCAAATTCAGGCACCTCGGTGGAAATGTTTGTTACAAAACCTTGTGGAGGAGGGAAGAGGTTCCTCTCTGTCCTGCTCAAGGCTTTCACCATCTTCCTGTGCCTGCTGGGATTCTGCAATATAAGGGAGCAGGCAGGAAGGCAGGAGACTCTCCACTTAGCCTGAGACACCATGAAGTCTGGTGCTCTTGTGATCCTTGTGGAGCTTCTCACCCTCTGGGCTGAGCTGACACCCGCCTCTGGTCAGAAGCTTCCAGGTAAGGGATCCTTTCTCCTCTCTCCTTACAGGCCCATGCGCCAACACATCTCTCTGAGAATCATTTGCTGTTGAGAGAAGTGCAGCCATGCAAATTCCTTCAGGAAAGTGGGGAAGCTCAGGAGAGGAGCACTTGAGTTTCATGCAGAAGATGCATGGTTCCATCCCCACATATCCAGGTCGGGCTGGGAGAGTCTTCTGCCTGAAACCCCGAAGAGCCTTTGCCAGTCAGTGTGGAAAATACTGACTGGCAAATATGCCTTCAGATGACCTGTTTATTGAGCATTCATCCTGATTACTTGCAGAGAACCTATGCAGAGGCTGGTCATTATTGAGTATTCATTGAATCATAGAGTTGTTGAGATGGGAAGGATCCCAGGGATCACCTAGTTCAATCCCGTGCAGAGGCAGGGATCCCAGCTGAAGCATCACTGTTTGCAAGGCAGTGAGCATCCATCTGCATTCATTGAAATCTGCTTTGGAGTGTTTGAACATCAGGGGGTTTGGGCTGGGCGTTCACAAGTATGCAGATGATACCCAGCTCTACAGTGGTACCTCGACTTACGAAATTAATCCATTCCGAAGGCGCACTCTTAAGTCGAAATCTTTGTAAGTCGTAGACTTCTGGTGTGAGCGCCATTGCGGGTGGTTGGGAGCCGTCTCAGCTCCGAGACGGCTCCGGTTCCCCCGGGGTTTGGAGCTCCGCAACCGCACTGCGGGCTCCGGTAACCCACGGGAGGAGCATCCCGTGGTCGGGGCTTTCCTGCGGGCCCCTTTGCGCCATCCTGTTCTCAAGCTTCCTTTGTAAAAGGGAGGCTCGAGTGAACGGGCTCCGGCGCGGGGCTGAGGAAGCTGTCCCCAACCGGGGGAACCAAAGCGGCAGCCGGCCACCTGCGGTGAACGCTACGTTCTTTCAAATTCCAGCTGAAAAAAGAAGAAACCGTAAGTAAAGACGGCTATTTGAACTTAATTTGGACTAATTGGCTTGCGGAGAGGAACTTAAAAAGAGGAAGTCCGTTTCTCTCCTTTGCGGCAAGATCAAAGTAACACCGGATTTGACTGTTGCTACATTGGATTGCTTTGAAGTTTTAAGTTGATTCTGACTCTTACTGCTTAAGAAATCCCTTTCTGGGACGAGACTGAGATATTGGAATTATTTCTTCTGATTAAGAGAGAATTATAGTGAAAGAAAGTTTACCCTCTGACGGAAGGGGGAAAATGGTGGCTGAAATTTGATCACTGAGGATGGGAAAGTACTGAGACTTTGTTTTCCTGCCCGCTGTCAGGGTTGAGCCAGATGAGGAGGAGTGGTGGCAAGCCCCCCCTGGTGAGGCTGCACCCATGGAAGAACCTGGGGAAATGGAGGAGTTCATACCTGGAGAAGACTGGTGGTGGCACTCCTCGGAAGAGGAAGAGTCAGATGGAGAGGGGGAAAGACCAGAACAGGAGGAGGAGGAAGTCGAGCCAGAATCAGGCCCTTGTGAGGAGAGAAACAGCCCTTCCCCTCCTCCCTTCTCAGCTGTAGAGTGTAGAGCTGAGAGACGCAGGGAACAATTAGAGGCAGCTGCAACTCGTAAGAGACATGGTTGCAGGCCAGCTACTTAACAAAGGCTGAATGCTCCCTTCACTAGCACCTGCAGCTGACATGCTGAGTGCGTGGTTGCTCTTGCTCGTTCTGTTCCTGACTCCTGGCTTGTTCCTGACCCTCGGCTTGTTCCTGACTCCTGGCTTGTTCCTGACTCCTGGCTTGTTCCTGACCCTCGGCTTGTTCCTGACTCCTGGCTTGTTCCTGACCCTTGGCTTGTTCCTGGCTCCTGGCTTTTCCCTGACTGACTTGGCTGGTTCCTGACTTGGACTGTTCTGACTTCGGCTTCTCCTGACCCCATACTGATACCTGACTTCAGCTGGCTTCTGACCCGGACTGTTCGACCTTGGCTTATCTGCCTGACTGCTGCGCTACAGCACGCCAACTTGTTGGCGCCCTAACACCCGCTCCTGTTTATTTGTGCTTGGTTCCCACGGTTCCTCCAGACTGAGCAATGGCACAAGGCCAGGAAAGAGTTTTGTGGCAATTGTAACTCTTGCAACAGAGTGTCATTGAAACTTTTATGGGGATACGAAGTGCCTTTAAGGGCTTTGCTGAGGAATTTAAAGTAACAATTAGAGAAACTGAAGATGTATTGAGAGATACAATTCGAATGAAACATTTCCCAGAGACATCACTTGAAGTAGAGAAGATACAGGTTCAGCAAGAAGGAAGGTCTCAAGGACGTGAGAGGTCTGAGGCTGATGACAATGACTTTATAACGGCTTTCTGGGGTGAGAGCCCAGAAATGCAGGACTATCAACTTTGGGATTTAAAATTAAAATTGGATTTCACGAATGAATTAGAGTCAATTGGAGAGAATGTACAAGGAGTCTGGAAGAGCTCAGCAAAGATACTTGGGGACAGTGTACCGGCTTTTAAGTACCAAGGAAAAGGTGACATTCTGCAACAAGGAAATTGTGACACTTGGGAAGAACAGATTGATGTGAGGAAAGAAAGACTGGGTTTGGAAATATGCTGGGGGGAAGACTGGTGGGAGATCAAGATGGGAAGAGGGAGGATTGTGAGGAGGGGGGTAGGGTGAAGTAATTGAGTTTTAGCAGGAAGGCTTACCAAGGTACTCCTACGCCAGAGGGAAATAAACGATTTGGAGAAGGGAAGAAATACTTAGGTTTTTATGTTAAGGTTTTGATTATAATATTATTAAGGTAGGAATTAGAAGTAATAATAGCAATGGTTTTATTATGTTAAGAGAAAATAGGTTATAAGGAGTTAAGATTTGAAATATGATTTTATGTGATAATAAGTTGAAAGTCATAAGTTGTATAAGATGTGTATTTGAAGATTAAGAAGTATGATGAATGATTGTTAAACTAGTTACAAAGTTACTAAAGTAGATCTGAAATAGAACGCAGAAGAGAGAACGGGGAAGTCCCCTAAATAAGATTCGAAACAAGAGATTAAATAATAGATTCCTGTGTTTCGGTGTTGTGAGGTATGTATAAGTTTCATTTTTTATTTTATTGTCATTAGTATTGTTTATTGTATTAGGTTTGTTTTATATGTTGATTGAATGTCTTTATTTGTTGTTTTTTATTTGTTGTTCTTTTATGTGGAAACACCAATAAATTTTTTGGGGAAAAAAAAAAGAAATCTTCGTAAGTCGAAGGCGCCATCTCGGAACAGAAAAAAAAATGGAAGTCGAAAAAAGCGCATTCAAATTTTCGTAAGTCGAGGTATCGTGCCACCGCTTTCCCTTCGCAAGTTGAAAATTTCGGAAGCGGCGGCCATTTTTTCACTTCCGGAGGTCATTCGGAAGTCGAAAAATACGGAAGTTGAGTTGCTCGAAAAGTCGAGGTACCACTGTACCTCTCTTTTAAAATGGAACCAGTGAGGGCAGTGAAGGTCTTGTGTGGGTGTCTGGAGGTGGTTGGAGGATGGATGGCAGCTAACAGATTGAGGTTGAATCCTGACAAGACAGAAGTACTGTTTCTGGGGGACAGGGGGTGGGCGGGAGTGGGGGACTCCCTGGTCCTGAATGGGGTAACTGTGCCCCTGAAGGAACAGGTGTGCAGCCTGGGAGTCATTTTGAGCTCACAGCTCTCCATGGAGGCGCAGGTCAATTCTGTGCCCACGAACTCCACCTGCCTCCTTACTGTCTTGCCAGAGTGGTACACGCCTTGTTTATCTCCTGCTTGGACTACTGAAATTCTCTGAAAGCTGTTCTTACATTCTTTCTTTAAGCAGCAGAAGCTTTCAATTTTCACAGCGGAGAGGAGTTGAAATGCCTTCTTTTCCAGTACCGACGAAGGGCTTAGTAATCCACTTCTCTCTTTCCCCATCACAGGGAAGCCTGGCACCTGTCCTACTCTGACCAAAAACAACGACACCCTGTGCAGCAAGTTCTGCTCCAGGGACGACAACTGCCCAGGGAACGAGCGCTGCTGCCAGAACGGCTGTGGGCATCAGTGCATGCTCCCACTTGAGGGTAAGCAGAGGGGAAGCAGCTCCTCTTTTTTGAGAGAGAAATGAAGCCAGCAACCTCCCATCTGCCTCACCTTCTGACCCAAATATGCCCTCGACCACATACATACACAAGGGGGTTTGGTGCCTTTCCGGGCTGGAAAACACAGGCAGGGATCCCCTTTGGGTGACCTGGTGGGCCACTGTGAGAACAGGATGCTGGACAAGGTGGCCCACTGGCCTGATCCAGCAGGCCCTTCTTAGCTTCTTACATTCTCCTTTCATCCCCAGACCAGCCCGGCTACTGCCCCAGCCTGAGCCCCCAGCCAGACCAGGCTACGAACTGCTCAACGACTTGCAACAATGACCAGGACTGTGGCTCAGGACTCCACTTGCCAATCCAGAAGTGCTGCAGTAATGGGTGTGGGCAGACTTGCCAGGTGGCCGAAGAAGGTATCTCTTGGGTGGGGAGAGATATGGGGACCTGATTGTGGGGGGGGGGGAGTGGAGCAGTTGAGTGCTTGTGGATGGGAGAACCAAGGTTAAATTCTGCCCAGGAAGAGATGCTGGGGCTCAAGGCCACTTGGCTGCCACTCACACAGTCTCCACTCCCTAATGCCAAGCTGTATGGTGGTGGCTGCCAGTGGGAGGAGCATAACGGGGGGAATGAACTCTGCACATGCTCAGATGTTGTTCCCTTTCAATGATTTCCTCACATGTTCCAGGAGTGAGTCCTGGCATTCCAAACACAATTAATTCCAGGGCTTTTCTTGGTGCCATGGGCCAACAAACGTGTTTCAGAAATATCCAGAGATATGCATATGAAGCTGTAAACACAGAAGTTCATTAGGAGAAAGAACATCTTCATACAGCAGCACATAGTTGAACTATGGAACTTGTTCCCACAGGAGGCGATGGCTGCCACCAACCCAGGACTCAGCTATAGAGCTGCAAATAAAACGCTTTCAGTGTGTTGTAAAGTGCATTATACAAATGTAACACTAGATGGTGAAGATGGTATCTGAAGAAGTGTGCATGCACACGAAAGCTCATACCAAGAACAAACTTAGTCTCACAGGTGCTACTGGAAGGAATTTTTTATTTTTTATTTTGTTTTAATTAGATCGTGATGATGAGCTAAGGCAAATTCCACATATTTTTCAAAACTGATTTTCAAAAAGCACTTTCACAACCTTTCTTATATGTGTCTAGATTCCACCCTAGATGGCTTTAAAGGGCAAATTCATGGAGGAGGAGAGGGTTCTCGGTGACTTCTAGCAGGATGGCTCTGTTTGCCTCCATGGTTGGAGGCAGTGATGCTTCTGAATGCCAGCTGCTGGAGGGCCTGGACTTAAGGGGGGTGAAATTGCACAGCCCATCATGGAGGGACTTAGCAGGGCCATCCACTGGCTTTCCTGGGCAAAGGTAAAGCTGGACACATGCCTCTGTCATGCAGGAAGGGCTACAGAGGGTCATCTAGTCCCACCCCCAATCTCCCCATCTTTTTTTTTTCCAGAGCACCCTGGCGTGTGCCCCAAAATGGAATTGGTGCGCACGTTTGCCCCCTGCAATGACACCTGCAGAGATGACCGAGAGTGCCCCCTCACCCAGAAGTGCTGCTTCACCGGGTGCAGCCGGGGCTGCATGGACTCAGGTACTGGCAAAACCCCTAACACCCCCCCACACACCTCTCTTCTCTGGGCAACCGGTGGAGGCAGCAGCCACAATGCCAACTTAAGTGCCCTGGAGACTGAGAACATCCCCTCATGGACCCCCATCCATTCTGCCTCCAACAGTTCGCAGTGACAGGTGCCAGTTGCCGCCCGAAGATGGACCATGCATAACACACATGACACGTTACTACTACAACCCGTCACAGAAGAAGTGCAACCAGTTCAAGTACGGTGGCTGCTGGGGCAACAGCAACACGTTTGAGACAAAGGAGGCCTGCGAGGAAGCCTGCGGAAAAATCAGCCCAGGTACTGAGAGTGGGACCCACCAGAAATTCACTTTATCGACTTTGTGGGTTGTGTTTATCGCTCACCTTCATTTCCATGGAGCTCAAGGTTGCGTGTGTCGTTCTCTCCCTTCCTCATTTAATCCCCACAACAACCCTGTGAGGTAGGCTAAGATCAGAGGAAGTGACTGGGCCAAGTCACCCAGTGAGCTTTGTCTTGTTTTGAATATGAGGTTTTTGGGGATTGGTGTGCTTTTGCAGACCTCAGAAGGAGAGCTTTGAGTGGGAGCATTTGGCAAAGGATTGAGAGGCAAGAGGGCTGCAGATATCTGAACCAGCTGCCACAAGCAGGTCCCTGAGCTGGACTGGCCAAATAGCCCAAGGCACAATTCCTCTCTGCCTGGAAAGAGAAGGCTCCGTGACTCCTTTGCCCTTTATGGAGGGGCTTTGCATTATTCCTATGGAGGAATGCATGCAGGGAACATGAAGTTGGAATTACAAACTGTTGCCACTTTCCTGCCCTAAGAAAAACCTCTCTGCTTCCTCTTTCTCTGCTTTCTGTGGCCTCAGAGGTTTGCAAGCTGCCAAAGGACTCTGGCCCATGTGAGGCTTATTCAGAATCTTACTACTACAACGCAGCCACCAGGAAGTGTGAGATATTTGTCTATGGCGGCTGCAGGGGGAATGGCAATCGATTTCGTACCATACTGGAGTGCATGATGGTCTGCGGAATTTAGGTAAGATTCATTCTCTCTCTCTCTCTCTCTCTCTCTCCTCTCCTCTCTCCTCTCTCTCTCTCTCTCTCTCTGTGTGTGTGTGTGTGTGTGTGTGTGGTGGGCAGGGGGCAGTCTGTGGAATTCCACAGGCTTCTATCACAGCTGGGCTGCTGGCACCATCCTGTCCCACGCATGGGTGAGCTTAAGGATGGTGGATCTGTCCCTTATCACCAATAGAGGGAGGGGGCCTGAGGAGCTTCAAGAGGAGCCAAGCTTGAAGCACATATGATGAGGGACATCTGGCTTGACAGCAGTACACGTGAAAAGGAAACAGGGGCCCTAGTAGACCACAAGCTTAACATGAGTCAAAAGAGTGATGCAGCAGCAGAGAAAGCTCATGCAATCCTAGGCTGCATCACCAGAACAAGTCTATTGTCCAGATCAAGGGAAGTCATAGTATTGCTCTAGCCTAGGCTCAACTGGTGTTGTGTGTCATGTTCTGGGCACCTCAGTTTCAGAAGGATGGTGACAATCTGGAAGGTGTGCAGAGCAGGGTGACCAAGATGATTGAGGGTCTGCAAACCAAGCCTTATGAGAAACGGTTGGGGGAGTTGGGAATGTTTAGCCTGGGAAAGAGGAGACTGAGAGGAAATATGATAGACATCTTCAAAAACTTAAAGGGTTGTCACATGGAGGATGAGGGTAGGACTCGAACCAATGGCTGCAACTTAGAGGAAAGGAAACTAAACATCAGGAAGAACCTTCTGAAAGTAAGAGTCATTCAACAGTGGAAGGGATTCCCGTGGCAGATGGTGAACTTTCCTTCCTTGGAGGTTTATAAGCAGAGGTTGGATGACCATCTGCCATGGATGCTTTAAATGAGATTCCTTCTTGCTGGGGTTTGGTCTAGATGACCCTTGGGGGTCCCTTTCAACTCTACAATGATTCTATGATTCTGTCATTGCTGCTGCCTGCCCTAAGGGCCAGGTGCTCAATGACTTGGCTGCCTCCCTTTGCCCCTGTGTGACTCTTTCTCTTTTCCACCCACAGGATAGTCCGCTAAGGGGGACTGAATAGGTCAGCACCATCACCTTGTCTGAGAAGACCCCAACCCCAGAACAGACACCAGTGTGTTGCCATGGCCCCCTCCTTCTATCTCTGGGGAGGCTGCTGGGATCATCTATCCCCAAATAAAACCTGAGCTTTCTTGCATGCGCTGAGTCTGGTTCTTGCATTGCATGACATCAGGTGTCAAGCGGAGCCCAGTGGGGGGGGGACATCTGTCAAAGCCCCTCAGCTGCTGGGCTAGTGAGATGTGGGCCTGGAAGGGGAGAGGATATTTGTCGAGATCAGTGGCTCCTAAATGTTTTGGGGCCACTGCCCCCTTGGTTCCATAAACTCATCCCCAGTGCCCCCTACCCTGGAAAAAGCAGCATTCAGAGTAGTGGTTTGAACCAACCTCATAAGGGAAATAATAGCACTGTGAAATTCACATCACAAAGCCGGAGCCAGGAGGGTCCTTCCACTGAACCCAGGAACCAGGTGCTTCCCACAGCCCCTCGCTGGCCAAATGCAGGTGGGAGAGCAAGGAGGGTGCACCTTCAGGCGAGGGGGTTGGCCTGTTCAAGGGGGCAGAACTCGGAAGAAGCTGCTGGGGGGCAGAAACTCAAGAATGCCCAGTTTGGCTGCTGGAGCCAAGTGACCTGAGGCAGCCCTCAGCACTGCCTAGGCCAGGGGTAGGCAACCTATGGGCCGTGGGCCAGATGCGGCCCAATCACCTTCTCAATCCGGCCCGCAGACGGTCCAGGAATCAGCATGTTTCCACATGAGTAGAACGTGTGCTATTATTTAAAATGCATCTCTGGGTTATTTGTGGGGCATAGGAATTCGTTCATTTCCCTCCCAAAAAATATAGTCCGGCGCACCACATGGTCTGAGGGACGGTGCACCAGCCCACAGCTGGAAAAGGTTGCTGACCCCTGGCCTAGGAGCTGCGCTTGGGATTGGTGAGACGGTCCAGTGGCCAGTCATCCCAGCCCTACACTGCCTGCCCTTGTGGTCCTCCCTTCCCTTCTGCACTTGGGAATCCTTTTATGCTGAGCAGGCCAGATGGGCTGGAGGAAGGATTTGGTGGGAGCAGACATCATGCCACCAGTCAGCAGATCCCAGGCCTGCCTGTCTTGTTCTGCCAGGGCAGCTGTTCCCCGGAATGGGTCTTGCCAGCTGGGAAGTGGAGGACAGTTTATTTGTTGGAACAAGCTCTTGAATCACGGGACAATGAGATGCAGAGGCTTTTGGAAAACTGTGAGGCAGCTGTTTCCCCCGACTCATGATGGGAAAGATCAATAGTTGGAAGAATGAAGGACACAACGTCATATATGGCTGGGACAATATCATGGTGGGGGGGGGGAATTACCCCACGCAGGAAAGAAAAAATGATTACAGAGTACCTCACTTGAAACTTTGTTGCTTAACATATTAACACTATTTGAAACCATAAGACTGTAGCTGTTGTATAAGGGATTGCTATCTTGAAGGGAATGTAACTGAAAACATTAAGATTTTGGAAAGCATAAAATAAAATAAAAAACAAAGAGGAACCCATCAAAAATGGCACGTGGGATAGATTGTATTTAACCCTGGTTAAACTTGCAAAAATGTATCATACGTCAGATAACAAATGTTGGAAGTGCAAAGAGAAAGAAGAACCTTTTATCATATGTGGTGGACGTGTCCACTGTCCCAAGATAAATGACTTCTGAACGAAATGAAAAAAGTTTTAAAAAACACTTTTATTAAGAAGCTAGAAGCCCTTCTATTGGGAATTATAGGGGAAGAAATTTCCAAAAAAAGATATTACATTCTTTCTGTATGCCACAACATCAGCAAGAATATTAATTGCCAAAAAATTGGAAAAATCAAGAGATGCCTACAGTAGAAGAATGGCAAATGAAGATGATGGATATTATGGAACTAGCCGATCTGACAGCGAGATTACAGGTACGTGAGCAAGGAGAGGACTCGGTGCAGGAAGACTGGAAGAAATTTAGATGTTATTTGAAAAAAAAAACATTGTTGTATTTAAATTCTAGATACCCTAGTGAAGTAGGCTTTCGGTAAGGAAATGAACTTTGTAAAATAGAAAGATAGAAAGAAATATTAGAAGGTGTTTACATATGAAATTGCCAACGAAGATTGACAATGAAATCCAGAAGAAGGAGATCAAGGGAAGTCAACTTTAAGATGTGAGAGGAATCATGATAAGAATGTATAATGTTATGTGTTAGTTTTTGTGTTTGTGTTTGTGTTTGTTTTATTGTGTGTATTTCTTTTTGAAAAATGAATAAAAAATATTTTTTTAAAAAAAATAGCACGTGATGAGGCCACTTTAACAAAATTGTATAATTCAATATATAATTGGTTTTAATAATTATATTAATTGGATAAAATTGGCATTGTTATAATGACGCTGGTATTGGAACAATACTGGAAAATCAATAAAAAATATTCGGACTGGTGGCAGCTGCAAGCATTCTTGAATGGCGCTGAATATTAAGAGCCATTCCAACCTGGGTTCAGGCCTGATGGATGACCTGTGCAGAGAGCAGGACAGGCGGGATCGTAAAAAAGTAGAGCTGGAAAGGACCCTGAGGGTCATCTATTCCAAGCCCCTGTAATGCAGAAAGGCAACCGTGCTCCTGCTTCTAGATCTCTCTTTGGCCACGTGGAACACTTCTTGGGGTCTTAGTAGATCACAAGCTTAACAGGAGTCAACAGTGTGATGCAGGAAGAGGAAAAGGCTAATGCTACTCTCAGCTGCATCAACAGAAGTGCCCTGTCCAAAGCGTTTTGGGAAATGCCTCTTTGTTGCACAAAATAAGAATGGGAAAGCGCCAGGGGGGCTCTTAACTGCAGAGCGAGCTTCCTGGCACACCTGAGCCCAGGTAGAACCAGGTGATAAGAGCTGCCACGTCCTCTGCTTGGGCCAGACTTGCAGCCTCCATCCTTGAGGTGCCATGAATCACCCTTGGGGACCATTCTTCCCTCGGGGAAGGCTGGAGGCTGAGCAAGGCGTGAAGGGAATAGTCTGGGAACCGCAAGCACTGAAGTGCAGCAGGTGTGATCCTGCCTGGGGATCTGGGTGGGAGGGGCTCTTGCAGGCTCACATTTGTATCATAAGGAAACCTTGGGGAGCAGGGGGAGCAGGGGAGGAACTGCTCCCCAGACAGCTCTCTAGGTGGAGAGTAATAGAAAGCAGGGTTCCCCGAGAATCGGTATTGAGACGTGTGCTTTTTAACTTTTTCGCAGATGAGATGAGCAGTGAGGTGGCCAAGTTTGCTGAGGATACTAGATAGTTCAGGTTACTTTAGCTGCTTTGTGGTCGTTTGTTGCAAAAGCTTCTTAGAAAGAAAAGAATGTCCACTCTGTCACACTCACTGTCCTGACCTCTGTCCCTTCTTCCTTCATCCCCTTCTTCAGGAATTCCCCAGAGAACCTGTTTTCTGAGCTATAAGTGAGCCGTGGGCTGGGCAGCAGACCAAGCCTGTCCACCATGTGGTGTGGTGGCCTTCTCCTCCTGGTGGGGCTCCTTGCTCTCTGGGGTCAACTGACACCTGCCTCCAGCCACCCTCTAGGTTAGCACTTTCTCCTCCTTCTCCCAGTGCCATGGAACCCTTTCCCTTTCACAGAAAGATTGTCTCCCCATTCGGAAAACCGCCTATTTATTTAGCTCCTACAACTTAACCAGTTCAAGATCCACAAGAGGACCACTCCTCTTGCTCCTTGACTCAGGAATCTTTGGTGAAGTAGAACCATAGGATCATAAAGTCGGAAGGGATCCCAACAGTCTACAGTTCTGTGATTCTTTTATTGTAGATGAGGGCACTGACTTGGCATGTGTTACGAAGACCTGGGTAGATGAGCTGGGAAGGGGATTGCTCTCACTCAGCTCTGTCCACCTGGGTACCCAGTAAAGCACCAAGCTAGGCTGGAGCACCGAAGAAGGAGAGAGTTAGGTGTATGGCTCCACAGATTTACCATCTTGCTCTCCAGGAAGCCTTTCCAAGTTGGGATGATCTTTGAGGGCCTGACCCACTGTTTGGCCAAAGGGATTGATTAGGGCTGGAGTCAGGGGCGTATCCAGGATCAAAACTAGGGGGGGGGTTCACAGGACCGGCACTAGGGCTTCTTGCGCCCTAGGCAAACCACCTTCTGGTCCCGTCCCCCCGCCAAAGCCTGCTTTAGCGGGAGTTGGGGGTGGTGGAGAGGCAAGCAGCAGTTTCTCCGCTGTAGCGGAGAAGCTGCTGCTCGCCCGCCCCACCGCCTGCCCCGCAAGCACCCGGCTGCCCGTGGGGGCAGGGGGAGCCCACTGGCGGGGCTGCGCGGCTCCCCCCGCTCATTGCGCTCGAAGACGGGGCTGGGTGGCTGGCTCGCAGCCCGCAAGCGCCCACCCGCCCACCCACCCATGGGGGCAGGTTGGGGAGGGGGCGCCCGGTATGCCGGCGGGCTCGCAGGGGCGCCTATGGGGGCCGGCGCCCTGGCGCGCCGCGCCACCAGCCCCAATGGATGAGACGGGCCTGGCTAGCCCGTCCCGCCCATTTAGGCCTAGTTTGCCTAAATGGATGCGCCGGCCCTGGTCGTCCAGGTCATTTCAGCATGGAAAGGCGAATGAAACCAACATTTTAGGAAAATTATATATAATTATAGCAGTGCTTTATTACAGTAGTTATTACAATTATTTGCTAGAATTTTTTTAAATTTTTTTATTCTAGTTACATGTCTTATACCAGGGGTGGCCAACTCCCAAGAGACTATGATCTACTTTCAGAATTAAAATGTGGCAGTGATTTTAAAATGGGGAGTGCCTGGAGGCAGCTCCCCATTTCTGCGATCTTTTGCATTTTGATAGAAGGGGCACACCTAGGACTCAGAGCAGAGTCATCGCCTGCCTAGTAATGGGGTGCTGGCTTGGAGATGTTCCTCTCCAGTCACTCAGATTCTCCAGCCTTTCCCAACCAATCCATTCCTTTCTTCTTTCTGTTCATTCTGGGTGGAGCTGAAAGATTCCCAAATGTGCTGTCAGTTCCTTCTGCATGGGATATAAAGCCTCCTGGGTGCAGGCCGGGGACTCAGACCTGCTTCGCCATGAAGTCCATCATCCTCTGCCTGGTCGTGCTCCTTGCATCCTGGGGTGAGCTGGCTCCTGTCATCGGTCCGATGCCTCTAGGTGAGTGTCTCCTTGGACTCCCTGGTTCCAATCCCAGTCTTGCTAAACCCCCATTGGGAAACAGCTTCTGGGCTGCAATTTCCATCAGCATCTGCAACCTAGGGCTGTGCTGCCTGAGGCTGATGGGAGGTGGAGTCTCGTGGGCACCAAGTTGAGAAACCCCTTATGGGTAGCTGAAAGAGTCCTGATATGAACTGAACTGGCATTGTTTTGTGTCCTCCTTTCCCGAAGTCATCATGAGGGATCCTTCGGCCAGGTTTCTCCCACTCCTTTCTAGCAGGTCAGATAACATCTTCCGTTTCTCCCTCTCCTGGGAGGAGGCACCGCTCACTCCCTGCTCTTGCGTGAAGGAGTCCTGGCAGGCGGGTGTCGGATCTGGCCCTGGGACTTTCCTCCATGCGTGACACATCATGGCTGAAGTTTGGATGTGCTTGCTAGAGGGAGGCGTCCCCACCCACCCCAGGCTGAATCAGCACCCAGCCTCCCTCTGCTCCTATGACACACCTGGTGGGATGCCGAGAGAGGGAGGGAAGACCTCACCTGGTGGGCTCTTGCCCCCGGTGCCAAGCGGGGCTCCCTACGTACGTTGGCAGCCTTTATTGTGGGGCTTCAGTTACCTGGCTAGGGTTGTCCCTTTTTATTGTTGTTGCTGCTGCATTTTGATCTGTTTCTTTGTATCTGAATTTGTACTGGTTGTTTGTTTGTTTGATAAAACATATCCCAGTGGTTTACAGCTATATAAAGACATAAGACCAGGCAATAAAATAATTAAAAGTTGAAAATTTGAGAAAGAAAGAAAGAAAGAAAGAGGGAGGGAGGGAGGGAGGGAGGGAGGGAGGGAAGGAAGGAAGGAAGGAAGGAAGGAAGGAAGGAAGGAAGGGAAAGAAAGAAAGAAAGAAAGAAAGAGAGAAAGAGAGAAAGAAAGAGAGAAAGAAAGAGAGAAAGAAAGAGAGAAAGAGAGAAAGAAAGAAAGAGAGAAAGAAAGAAAGAGAGAAAGAGAGAGAGAAAGCGAGAGAGAAAGAAAGAGAGAAAGAAAGAGAGAAAGAAAGAGAGAAAAAGAAAGAAAGAGAGAAAAAGAAAGAAAGAAAGAAAGAAAGAAAAGAAAAGAAAGAAAGAAAGAAAGAAAGAAAGAAAGAAAGAAAGAAAGAAAGAAAGAAAGAAAGAAAAAGACAGAAAACATCAGCAGACCATCATGGGGGAATATATTCTTTTTTTAGAAAAAAATAATTTTTATTCATTTTCAATCAAAAACCTTCCAATTAATGACAAATCAGTTCCAATCACACCAAATCATAATACAAACAATATCGTCAATTGAACATTCCAACCTAAAAAAAATTCTGAAGGGGGCTTCCCATGTTCTGGATTTCGAGAGATAATGTCCTTGATTGGTTTTCTGCTTTTCTTCCTTGTTGTTTTCTACTTTTACAATACCGATCTGACTGTCCTTATCTTCTCCATCAGCCACTGGTGTATGACTCACCATCTTATTTAACAAAGTCCATATATCTGTTAACCGGGCAAAAGGCAAAAATTTTATTCCATGTTGTTTTCCATTAGTTATTTTTAAGACACAGTCCTCTGGGTAGCCCCTCCTTTCACTCCACCATTGTTGGTTTTTTGCTCCAAATACTCTTCCAAAATTCCTTCAGTTGATAAAATTTATGATGTAGCATTCTTTCAGATCTGTCTTAACGATATATGTTTCAAATATATATCTCCCATGACAAACAATGTGGTGGGGTATACTTCATAGTCAGTAATTAGGTGAAAGTTGTTTTTAGTTCCTTTAAGATCTGCGCCAACTCTCCTGGGCCCTAGGAGAGACAGCAGCAGGAACCCAAAATTCACCATCACTTTCTCCTTGACCCAAATATGAAAATAATCCATACAAACAAATGCAACTTGGTGTGAAGTACCCTAGGGGAATATATTCTCAATTGCCTGTACAGGCCTGGAAGAATAGAACAGTTTTCAGCAGGTGTTTAGTTGTTGGCACAGAAGGCCCATGCTGAGTCTCCAGTGGCAGGGAGTTCCACAGGAGTGGGCCAATGACAACTTGGTTGTTGTCAAAGAAGCCTCAGAAGCCCAAGAAATGACCAAAGATGCTCCTGCAGGTGATCTCAGCGATTGAGCTGCAATATCAGGGTTCAGGTGATCCCTGAGGGATCCTGGACCCAAGTTGTTCAGGGCTTTGCTGGTTCAGTAGGTGGCACCTTCATGGCTCAGCTTCCAGAGTTGGTTGAAGAAGCAACACTTTTACCTGGCCTTTTGACGCTTGAGATGTATGTTTTAGGACCCACCTTGTTTTTATGATTGTAAGTTGTTTTAGACGGTTTATAAGACTGTGCTTTAATTTTTCAACCTGTAATTAATAAACAGGTGATTAATAAACAACAACAACAATTATAACTATTCTGTGATGGCAAAGTCTGGCTCCTCTGAGATCAAATAAACTACGCTACAGGTGTAAAGCAAAGACATCACCTTGCCGACAAAGGTCCGTATAGTTAAAGCTATGGTTTTCCCAATAGTAATGTACGGAAGTGAGAGCTGGACCATAAAGAAGGCTGATCGCCGAAGAATTGATGCTTTTGAATTCTGGTGCTGGAGGAGACTCTTGAGAGTCCCATGGACTGCAAGAATGATCAAACCGATCCATTCTGAAGGAAATCAGCCCTGTGTGCTCACTGGAAGGACAGATCCTGAAGCTGAGGCTCCAATACTTTGGCCACCTCATGAGAAGAGAAGACTCCCTGGAAAAGTCTCTGATGTTGGGAAAGATGGAGGGCACAAGGAGAAGGGGACAACAGAGGATGAGATGGTTGGACAGTGTTCTCGAAGCTACTAACATGAGTTTGGCCAAACTGCAGGAGGCAGTGGAGGATAGGCGTGCCTGGCGTGCTCTGGTCCATGGGGTCACGAAGAGTCGGACACGACTGAACGACTGAACAACAACAACAACACAAGTGCAAGGGTGGGTGGAAATGTTAGCTCTGTGCAGAGAACTGGAGAGGGCAAGTTTGGGGGTATGTAGGATCCTCGGCTTGTCATTTCTAGCCATCCTCCTCGCTCAGAAACCTTTGTGGACAGGTTGCCACAACCTTTCAGCCGTTGGGACTGTTTGTTACAAAACCTGTTGGGGGAGGGAAGAGTTTCCTCTCTGTCCTGCTCACCACTTTCACCATCTTCCTGAGCTTGCTGTGATTCTGCAATTCTGGGCAATATAAGGGAGCAGCCTGGTTGGGCAGTGGACTCTCCACTTAGCCTGAGATACCATGAAGTCTGGTGCTCTTGTGATCCTTGTGGGGCTCCTCACCCTCTGGGCTGAGCTGACACCCACCTCTGGTCAGAAGCTTCCAGGTAAGGGATCCTTTCTCCTCTCTCCTTACAGGCCCATGCGTCAAAACATTTCCCTTGGAATCATTGGTTGCTGAGAGAAGTGCAGCCATGCAAATGCTTCAGGAAGCTGGGGGAGCTCAGGGGAACAGCATTTGAGTTGCATGCATTCTGCCACTCTGCTGTGCCACTGGACTCCTCCACCCAGCCTCCCTCTTGCCCAGGCATTCCAGAGACCCTTGTAGGATTTGCTCCCCCTCCCGGCAATGAAGCTTTGTCAGGGCTTCTGTGAATAAATGTGTTGTGGGTGGGTGTATGTATGCCAACGCACATTAGGGGTGTGTGTGTGCCAGACTGGGTTTGGCTCTTTCTTGTGGAGTGTTCCTTCAGCCTCCTCTCCTCTCCCCTCTCCTTGGGAGTCCTCTGGGCATCTGGTGCCGCTGCCCCTGGTCTCTGAGCTGCCCCTCCTGCCCTAAAGAGAGGTGCCTCCCCACACTGCCCCACAGGGGCCAGGGAAGAGGATACACCCAGCCTTAGTGGCCCAACGGAGACTGAGTGAAGGGGAACGTGAGGCCAGCAGCGCCTTACCTTGGCAGGCAGCAGCAGCAGCAGTGGGCACTCAGCTCCCAGGCAGGCCTTGCCCACAGCAACCAGAAGAAAGGCCAGTGTGATGCCTGCCTGCCTGCCTGCCCGGCCTGCCACTTGTCTGCCCATTCCCAAAAGCAAGGGCAGGAGGACTCCCTGGCTGGGCTCCCTTGCCCACTTGCTTTCTCCAAGGCCGCCTCAGTTCCTGGCAACCAGCACCCCCTGGCCAGCCCCAGAGAGGCGCCATTCGCCTGGGGATCTTGTAGCAAGGGCTGCTGCAACAAACAGCTGTGCAAGCCTATGGGAGGTGGAGACGCAAGAGGGAGGGAAGGAAAGAGGGACAGAGGCCAGTGTTGCCCCCAACACCCCTGACCATCATACAAGGCACCCCAGGGTGCCACAACACACTGCCCTGTGCAAATGATACAGCTCTCCTGTTCAGATATTCAAAGGACAGGAAACCGGAATCTCCTTATTTTTGTCGTTGTAAGTTGTTTCAAACTGCTTTTAAGGTTTTGTTTTAAGGTTGTAATGTTCCCTGGGACCTTAGGGTGAAGAGCAGGTAACTAATGATACGGGGACAAGGGGTTCCCAATCCACATTAGAAGAGGCATAGGGCGGCCCCATATACATTGCCTCTGAAATGCCAGCCCTTTTCTGACACCCCCTCCCAGCTGCGGACAAGAGCAGAACCCCTTGGGGACTTGAGGGGTGCAGATTTGGTGCCACCTGCTGGTCTTCTGTGGGAGGGCGGGAGGAATGCTTGCCTTTGCAGCCCAGTCCCACTTTCAGGCAAGCTGCACGAGAGACTTAAGGACACACCGTGTACCGAGAAGCAAGCCCCACCCGTCTCCCAGGACACGATGAAGATAGGAACAGGATGCTGGCATAGAGGGGACAATAGCAGGATCCTGAAAGCTGTTCTTACATTCTTTCTTTCTCTAAGCGGCAGAAGCTTTCAATTTTCACAGTGGAGAGGAGTTGAAATGCCTTCTTTTCCAGCACCAATGAAGGGCTTATTAATCCATTTCTCTCTCTCCCTCTTTCTCTCTTTCCCCATCACAGTGAAGTCTGGCACCTGTCCTGCTCTGATCCAGAACAACGACACCGAGTGCGGCCAGTTCTGCTCCACGGACAACAGCTGCCCAGGGAGCGAGCGCTGCTGCCAGACCGGCTGTGGGCAACAGTGCATGCTCCCACTTGAGGGTAAGCAGAGGGGCAACATCTCCTCTTTTTTTGGAGAGAAATGAAGTCAGCATCCTCCCATCTGCCTCACCTTCTGACCCAAATGTGCTCTTGATCATCCACTCATGCAAACAGGGTTTTGGTTCATATCCTGCCTGGATCCATGTGGGCTATAATAACCCTGTAGTTCAGAGCCAGGCAAGAGGCATTGCAGTTCAGCATCCTACCTGCCTTGGTGTGGCTTGCCAGCACATGGCAACTGACCTCCACCTGGCGCACCGCCAGCAGGGTCCAACCAACAGGTGGGAGGCAGGCTGTGCACAGCCTCAGTCCGGAGACCCACCTGCTCCCAGGTGTGGATGCAAGTCAGATCAGGGGGACCCCCATTCATTCCAGGCAAAGAGGAACTGGATCCTTTCCATGCAAGTATTAATGTGGGTTGCTTTTTTAAATGAAGACAGATTTATTCATCTATTAAATGTCTATACAGCCCTTCATCCGAAGATCACAGGGTGGTTCAGAAAGGTTGACAAAGACCCAAAAACATGCATAAATTCAAAGCTGAACTATCTCAGTTGTGTAAGACTGAAGAAAACACTCGATTCCATGACCTACAAATTAAATAATTAGTTTGTCTTCTTGCTTAATTTGTGCAGCCAGATAGCTGTCGGTCCTAGAAAAGATTTCAGCTGAATAAAATACGCCTAATATCAGAAAATGATGGAAATGCACTCAGTGTTGGCTTGCGGCCCCATAAATGCTTCATGGCAAACACAGGAGGGGAGATGGTGTCCTTGTGCTCAGATCCTGCTTGCAGGTTTCCCTTTGGGTCATCTGCCTGGCCACGGTGAGAACAGGATGCTGGACCAGATGGGCCTTCTGAGGTTCTTAGGTTCTCCTTTCATCCCCAGTCTACCCTGGATACTGCCCCAGGCTGAGCCCCCAGCCAGGCCAGTTTGCGAACTGCTCAGCGATTTGCAACAATGACCAGGACTGTGCCTCAGGCTACTTACCACGCAAGAAGTGCTGCAGCAATCGGTGCGGGAAGACTTGCCAGGTGGCTGAAGAAGGTATCTCTTGGGTGGGGAGAGATATGGGGACCGGATGGGGAGGGTTCTGCCAAGCAAGAGGTGCTGGGGCTCACTCAAACAGTCCCCTCCCCCTCATGCCAAGCTGTGTTGTGGTGGTGGTGGCTGCCAGTGGTATGAGCATAGGAAGGGAAATGAACTCTGCTCATGCTCAGAAGTATCTTTCCCCTCTCTGATATCTTCACATGTTCCAGAGTGAGTCCTGGCATTCAAAACACAATTCCAGGACTGATCTCACTACTGACTGCTGTCCCCTCCTCCCCATCTCCTTTTTCCAGAGCACCCTGGCGTGTGTCCCAAAAGGGATCTAGTAAACACCTTTGTCCCTTGCAATGACACCTGCAGAGACGACCGAGAGTGTCCCCTCACCCAGAAGTGCTGCTTCACCGGGTGCAGCCTGGGCTGCCTGGACTCAGGTACTGGCAAAGGCCCTGCCCCTTTTGCCCCCTCCCCACCTCTCTTCTCTGGGCACTTAAGTGCCCTGGAGACTGAGAACATCCCCTCTTGGACCTCCGTCCGTTCTGCCTCCAACAGTTCGCAGTGACAGATGCCAGCTGCCACCCAAAACTGGACCATGTTTAGCAGCCTTCCAACGATACTACTACAACCCAGAGGAGAAGAAGTGCGTCCTGTTCACCTATGGTGGTTGCCAGGGTAACAGCAACAACTTCGAGACAAAAGAGGCATGCGAGGCAGCCTGCGGGAAAATCAGCCCAGGTACCAAGTTGGGGACCCACCAGAAATTCATATTCATGGCTTCCTTGATTGTGTTTATAGATCCCCTTGTCCTCCAAGGACCTCAACTTCCCCTTCCTCATTTAACCCCAACAACCACCCTGCCAGGTAGGCTAAGCTCAGAGGAAGCCCCTGGCCCAAGGTCACCCAGTGAGCTTCATGGCTGAGTGGGGATTTGAACCCGCATCTCTCTCAGGTCCTAGTTCAACACTCTGACCAGCAGGCAATGCAGGAGAGCCCCTCTGGAAAGTCAGGTAATTCCATCCAATCAGAAAAGTAGAAGAAGCTGGTCAGAAGGGATCCAGAGTTCTGGGAGGATTGGGTACACTGCTCTGTTCTTGACTTCATGTTTCATATTATTGAGGGATGGAGCGGTTGGGATTTCTTAGCTGTGCTCTCCTTCGTGGTCAGAGGATGGACGTGGCTGTTAGAAGCCACAGGAAGGGAGAAGGCTGCCCTTGTGCTTGCTGATTTCCCAAAAGCATCTGGCTGGTCCCTGTTAGAAGAGGATGCTGGACCAGATGGGCCATTGGCCTGATCCAGGAGCCTCACCTTATGCTCTTCTTAATATTATTACTTTGTGCCATAATTTTTGTATGGACATTTGTGATTGTAGCAATTTGAAATTTCAAGATAAGAGATGGTGTTTGAAATAGGACACTAAAGCTTTGGATTCAAAGGCCAGCGGTGGGGAGCCTTGTAAGAATGAAGGTGGCCTTAGAAATTCTGGCATCCCAGTTTCAAAGTCCTTCTCTGGGAAGAGGAAATGACAGTTTGGCAGCTGCGGTGTACTTGACACATTGCCATCAGGATTCAGTCCTTGCAAATCCCCAGAATAAGGAGGATTCATGTATTAGCTCCATGTTTGGTGATAAACAACCTTTAGGGTGACTCCTAGCCTGTGACCACATATCCATTTGATGATTTGCTTCATTTTGTTTTAAATATGAGGTTTAGGGGGACCGGTGTGTTT
The DNA here is from genome assembly GCF_009819535.1 of Lacerta agilis. Taxonomy (NCBI): domain Eukaryota; kingdom Metazoa; phylum Chordata; class Lepidosauria; order Squamata; family Lacertidae; genus Lacerta; species Lacerta agilis. The sequence continues at coordinate 94,098,749 of NC_046317.1, read as the reverse complement.
TTGTTGATCTTGGAAGGAGGGTTTGGGGTGGGAGCATTTGGCGAAGTGTTGAGAGGCAAGAGGGCGGCAAAGATTTGAACCAGCAGCCACAAGCAGGTCCCCAAATTCAGTCCTGAGCTGGACTGGCCCAAATAGCCCAGGCGCAATTCCTCTCTGCCTGGAAGGAGAAGGGTCTGTGATTCCTTCCCCCTAGCACGGGGAGGGGGGGGGGCTTTGATATTATTCCTATGGAGGAATGTATGCAGGGAACACAAAGTTGGAATTAAAAACTCTGGAAACATATCTGGATTTTACGCTTCCCTCCCTAAGAAATACCTTCCTGCTTTCTCTTTCACTCCCTTCTGTGGCCTCAGAGGTTTGCAAGCTGCCAAAGGACCCTGGCCCATGTGAGGGTTTTTCACAACTTTACTACTACAACTCAGCCACCAGGAAGTGTGAGATATTCGTCTATGGGCTCTGTGGGGGGAATGGCAATCGGTTTCCCACCAAACTGGAGTGCATGATGGTCTGTGGGCGAACAGGTAAGACTCTTGTCTCTCTGTGTGTCTGTGCCTCTCTGTCTCTCTGTCTATCTCTGTCTCTAAATATTTATAAGTGTGCATGTGGAGGGCAGGGGGCAGACTGTGGAGGTCCACAGGGTTCTCTCTCGGCCGCCCTGCTGGCATCATCCTGCCCTACCCATGGGGGAGTTGACCAATGGCTTCAAGTTACAAGAAAGGAGATTCTGACTTCTGGCAGTGAGAGCTTTTCGACAGCGAAATGGTCTTCCTTGGGAGGTGGTGGAATCTCCTTCCTTGGAGGTTTATAAGCAGAGTTTGGCTGGCTTTCCATCAGGAAAGTGATTCCTGCATTGCTGGGGGTTGGCCTAGATGACCCTTGGGGGTCCCTTTCAACTCTACAATGATTCTATGATTCTGTCAATGCTGCTGCCTGCCCTAAGGGCCAGGTGCGCAATGACTTGGCTGCCTCCCTTTGCCCTTGTGTGACTCTTTCTCTTTTCCACCCACAGGAAAGTCCGCTAAGGGGGACTGAATAGGTCAGCACCATCGCCTTATCTGAGTAGACCCCAACCCCAGAACAGACACCAGTGTGTTGCCATGCCCCCCTCCTTCTATCTCTGGGGATCATCTATCCCCAAATAAAACCTGAGCTTTCTTGCATGCGCTGAGTCTGGTTCTTGCATTGCATGACATCAGGTGTCAAGCGGAGCCCCGTGGGGCGGGCATCTCTTAAAGCCCCTCAGCTGCTGGGCTAGTGAGATGTGGGCCTGGAAGGGGGGAGGATATTTGTCGAGATCAGTGGCTCCCAAATGTTTTGGGGCCACTGCCCCCTTGGTTCCATAAACTCATCCCCCTACCCTGGAAAAAGCAGCATTCAGAGTAGTGGTTTGAACCAACCCCATAAGGGAAATAATAACACTGTGAAATTCACATCACAAAGCCGGAGCCAGGAGGGTCGTTCCACTGAACCCAGGAACCAGGTGCTTCCCACAGCCCCTCGCTGGCCAAATGCAGGTGGGAGAGCAAGGAGGGTGCACCTTCAGGCGAGGGGGCTGGCCTGTTCAAGGGGGCAGAACTCGGAAGAAGCTGCTGGGGGGCAGAAACTCAAGAAGGCGCTGGTTCTCATCCTGCATGACCGAAGGCATCAAGAGGAGCCTCGCTTCTGCTGCTGCCCCAGTGCAGGGAAAGCATTTCCTAAACCCCTTGACCTGCTGTGCTGGTGAGATTTGGGAAGAGGATAATCAGTGGTTCCCAAACTTTTTGGGGCCACTACCCCCTTGGTTCCATAAACTCACCCCCAGCAGTTTCCCCTTACAGTGCCATATGAAAAAGAGTATTCAGAGTAGTCGTTTGAAGCAACCCGCTAAGGGGGATAATAGCACTGAAATTCAAACAGTAACAAGTGTAGCAGGGAGTTCCCCAGGCTCGAGTTGGATCATCCAAGAAAAGCCTTTATTGAAACCAAACAGCGGCCAGGAGGCCTGATCCTTATTGTTGCAACAAAACCTCAAACCACAATGTAAAGGAAGCAGAGAGAAGCCCCGAAGAATGGGCGCTCCTGCTTTTAAAAGTTTCTCCAAGTTGCCCACAACACCTTGTTGGAAACATCACACATATGTCATAAACATGTCATGGAATAGGAGTGACATCTGTGCAGAAACCTGACACCCTGTCACTCAAAATACCCGGCATTCTTGTTCCTAAGTAAAACAAAAGGGAGTATTTACATTTCCCTGCTCCCCAGGTCGAGTCAAGTCCACCCCTTTTGTCTGGGCCGGGACCCCAATCCACTGGGGGGGGGGTGAACATTGTTTTCCGAATGGTTCTTAGTCTGGTACTCTGGAGGCAGGATGCTGAGACTTGTCACCTAGGCTTGTTTCAGGGATTGTGGCAGACCTAGGCCCATCTCTAGCCCCTCCTCTGACAGCTATCTTTCCCCTGAGTAAAACAACGTGGGAATTGTGAACATCCATCACAGGAGTGATTTTGTATGAATTTCTAAAGATATACACAAAATGCCCAGAGGGGGCAGCATTCTTCTCCAAGAATTCTCAAAGTTGGTAGACAAAGGCTCTGAGATTACATCCACAAGCTCCTTTAGCACCCTTAGATGCAGCTCATCAGGCCCTGGAGATTTGAATTCATTTAAAGTAGCTAAGTGTTCCCTCAACACCTCTTTTCCTATCCTGGCCTGCAGCCGCCTCCTTCCATCATTTATTCTGTTATCACCAGATTTGGCATCAGGGTTGCAGAATCACTGCAGGCTCAGGAAGATGGCGAAAGTGCTGAGCAGGACAGAGTGGCACCTCTCCCCACCCCCTGCTGCCCACAAGGTTTTGTAATGTAATGGAAAAATCCCAGGTGTGGAACTGCCCAGCCACCTGGCCCTTAGGGATAGGCCCACTGGTTTCTGCGGAGTTAAATAAAAGAAGTCCAGCCACTGGAGCAAGGACAAGACAGGGTTTATTGCGCAATACGTTACAGTCAAACTGCACACCCAGAACAGTGTTACAAGAACTTTTAAAACTCCTATCATATCCCAGAATACAGTTTGGAAACATCATCACTACATCATCACTACCTCACAAAAGGGAAGGGTTATACATGATTTACATATAGGAAAAACAGGAAAGACAAGATTAGCATATGGGGGAAACAGAGCAATATCAGGGAGATAGCCCTGAGAAGTGTGAATGGGTGTTAAGTATTGGCAAGGATACCTTGAGCACTTATCTGGGAGAGAACAATGGGATTCTGGTTGAGGGATATTAGCCTGAAGCACCCAGAGATTACCTGCTGAGGCATTTCCCTGTGTACGTGGTCTTTCGCCTACTGGATCATGGCAGAGAGATGGGTCCCCTTAAGGGCATCACTCCATACCCCAAATGAGTTTACTCAGGAGGAGACTTTGCTTAGGTGACCCCCCCCCCCATAATTTCCATAACAGTAACAAACCATCCCGACAGCTGCACAGATGTAGATAACATTTCCACAGAAGTTGGATTGCTTGAAATGACACCACCCTCCCCAAGGATGAAGGGGCGTCTTGGCTTAGATCCTGCAAGCCAGGATGCCCTTCCATGGGGTTCTCAGCAGAAAGAAAAGATGGTGGCGTTCCGGTTGGAGAGACCCTCCTTCCTCCACAAAGCCCCTTTCCGGGTCTTCCTCTCTGGGGTCTGTGAGACTCAGACCTGCCTGGAGCAAGGCATATTTTACTTGCCAGTGGAAGATGCTCCTCCATTCCAAAGGAGTGGGCCAAGGGAACTCAGTGTTGTCAGACAAGGATCCTGCACACCCCTGACGTGGCCCTCTCCAGTGCTTTGCACAGAAGCAACCTTTCCACCCGGGCATCTGCAGGGGGGCCAGCTGGAATGACTCCGCCCTGCACAATCCATCACATGGCACGGTGCACGCACACCATTTGAATGGCAATGCCCATCGACTGGGGGGGGGGGCGTCATTCAAATATTTGGCTCCTATGTCCATCTTTAACACGATTTATTTAGTCGCAGGGGAGTCAGACTTTCCTTTATCAGAAGAGATAGAATTATTGTTGTTGTTTATTAATTACATTCTCTTAACCCTAAGGTCCCAATGTGTTTGTGTGTGTGTGTGTGTGTTGTGTGTGTGTGAGAGAGATAGTAAGAGAGAATGAAATGAATCTGGAGAAAGTTCATGCAGCTCTTACCAGTAGAAAGTTTTTCCAATCCAGACCTATCTTTCGGAGCAGCAAAAAGCAATTTCCCTGCATATATTCTAAGCTTTATATTGTGAGCTTTCACATTATTTGTATGTCTCTTGGGGCACATTATTGGGATTGCTATAGCACAGGGGTAGGCAACCTAAGGCCCGTGGGTCGGATGCGGCCCAATCGCCTTCTCAATCCTGTGGGATGTAAAACGCAGGAGCAGTCAAACACAACATTGCTAGAGTGGACATAGAAGGGGAACTCTAGGCCAGCCAGTCAGAACTTGCTGGGATGGACTTCCTCTGTGTAACTAGAGATGGGTGTGGTCTCACCTGGGCAGGTTAACAGAAAATCACAGGGACCAGACGCCATCTTCCTCTTTTGGACCATGCCCTCAAAGAAGTAAGACTGCTAGGATGCTCTCTTGGTTTCCAGCCAAGATAACACAAAGGAGCTGTTTTCCCCTTATGGAACAGTCACCTGAGCGCCATTCTTCAGGGCTTCTCTCTGCTTCCTTTACATTGTGGTTTGAGGTTTTGTTGCAACAATAAAGATCAGGCTTCCTGGCCGCTGTTTGGTTTCAATAAAGGCTTTTCTTTGATGATCCAACTCGAGCCTGGGGAACTCCCTGCTACACTTGTTACTGTTTGAATTTCAGTGCTATTATCCCCCTTAGCGGGTTGCTTCAAACAACTACTCTGAATACTCTTTTTCATATGGCACTGTAAGGGGAAACTGCTGGGGGTGAGTTTATGGAACCAAGGGGGCAGTGGCCCCAAAAAGGTTTGGGAACCACTGATTATCCTCTTCCCAAATCTCACCAGCACAGCAGGTCAAGGGGTTTAGGAAATGCTTTCCCTGCACTGGGGCAGCAGCAGAAGCGAGGCTCCTCTTGATGCCTTCGGTCATGCGAGATGAGAACCAGCGCCTTCTTGAGTTTCTGCCCCCCAGCAGCTTCTTCCGAGTTCTGCCCCCTTGAACAGGCCGACCCCCTCGCCTGAAGGTGCACCCTCCTTGCTCTCCCACCTGCATTTGGCCAGCGAGGGGCTGTGGGAAGCACCTGGTTCCTGGGTTCAGTGGAACGACCCTCCTGGCTCCGGCTTTGTGATGTGAATTTCACAGTGTTATTATTTCCCTTATGGGGTTGGTTCAAACCACTACTCTGAATGCTGCTTTTTCCAGGGTAGGGGGCACTGGGGGTGAGTTTATGGAACCAAGGGGGCAGTGGCCCCAAAACATTTGGGAGCCACTGATCTCAACAAATATCCTCCCCCCTTCCAGGCCCACATCTCACTAGCCCAGCAGCTGAGGGGCTTTGAGAGATGTCCCCCCCCCACTGGGCTCCCCTTGACACCTGATGTCATGCAATGCAAGAACCAGACTCAGCGCATGCAAGAAAGCTCAGGTTTTATTTGGGGGAAGATGATCCCCAGAGATAGAAGGAGGGGGGCATGGCAACACACTGGTGTCTGTTCTGGGGTTGGGGTCTTCTCAGACAAGGCAATGATCCTGAATTATTCAGTCCCCCTTAGCGGACTATCCTGTGGGTGGAAAAGAGAAAGAGTCACACAGGGGCAAAGGGAGGCAGCCAAGTCATTGAGCACCTGGCCCTTAGGGCAGGCAGCAGCATTGACAGAATCATAGAATCATTGTAGATTTGAAAGGGATCCCCGAGGGTCATCTAGACCAACCCCCAGCAATGCAGGAATCACTTTCCTGATGGAAAGCCAGCCAAACTCTGCTTATAAACCTCCAAGGAAGGAGATTCCACCACCTCCCAAGGAAGACCATTTCGCTGTCGAAAAGCTCTCACTGCCAGAAGTCAGAATCTCCTTTCTTGTAACTTGAAGCCATTGGTAACCATGCCCATGGGTAGGGCAGGATGATGCCAGCAGGGCGGCCGAGAGAGAACCCTGTGGAACTCCACAGTCTGCCCCCTGCCCTCCACATGCACACTTATAAATATTTAGAGACAGAGATAGACAGAGAGACAGAGAGGCACAGACACACAGAGAGACAAGAGTCTTACCTGTTCGCCCACAGACCATCATGCACTCCAGTTTGGTGGGAAACCGATTGCCATTCCCCCCACAGAGCCCATAGACGAATATCTCGCACTTCCTGGTGGCTGAGTTGTAGTAGTAAAGTTGTGAAAAACCCTCACATGGGCCAGGGTCCTTTGGCAGCTTGCAAACCTCTGAGGCCACAGAAGGGAGTGAAAGAGAAAGCAGGAAGGTATTTCTTAGGGAGGGAAGCGTAAAATCCAGATATGTTTCCAGAGTTTTTAATTCCAACTTTGTGTTCCCTGCATACATTCCTCCACAGGAATAATGCAAAGCCCCCCCCCCCCCCGGCTAGGGGGAAGGAATCACAGACCCTTCTCCTTCCAGGCAGAGAGGAATTGCGCCTGGGCTATTTGGGCCAGTCCAGCTCAGGACTGAATTTGGGGACCTGCTTGCGGCTGCTGGTTCAAATCTTTGCCGCCCTCTTGCCTCTCAACACTTCGCCAAATGCTCCCACCCCAAACCCTCCTTCCAAGATCTGCAAAAACACACCGGTCCCCCTAAACGTCATATTTAAAACAAAATGAAGCAAATCATCAAATGGATATATGGTCACAGGCTAGGAGTCACCCTAAAGGTTGTTTATCACCAAACATGCAGCTAATACATGAATCCTCCTTATTCTGGGGATTTGCAAGGACTGAATCCTGATGGCAATGTGTCAAGTACACCGCAGCTGCCAAACTGTCATTTCCTCTTCCCAGAGAAGGAGTTTGAAACTTGGGTGCCAGAATTTCTAAGGCCACCTTCATTCTTACAAGGCTCCCCACCGCTGGCCTTTGAATCCAAACTTTGCGTGTCTTATTCTACATATCATCTCTTATCCCATGATTTCAAATTGCTATATTCACAACCGTCCATAAAAAGAATATGGCACAAAATAATAATATTAAGAAGAACATAAGGTGAGGCTCCTGGATCAGGCCAATGGCCAATCTGTTCCAGCATCCTCTTCTCACAGAGGCCAACCAGATGCTTTTGGGAAATCAGCAAGCAGAATCCGAGCACAAGGGCAGCCCTCTCCCTTCCTGTGGGGAGGGGGAGCCCGGTATGCCGGCGGGGGCGCCCCTGGGGGGCCCGGCGCCCTGGTGCGCCGCGCCACCAGCCCCTATGGATGAGATGGCCCTGGCAGCTCAGAGACCAGGGGCAGCGGCACCAGCTGCCCAGATGACTCCCAAGGAGAGGGGAGAGGAGAGGAGAGGAGGCTGAAGGAACACTCCACAAGAAAGGGCCAAAGCTAGGCTTTCTGTCACCCGGGTCAAAGACCCAGTCTGGCACACACACACCCCTAATGTGCGTTGGCATACATACATACACCCACCCACCCACAACACATTTATTCACAGAAGCCCTGACAAAGCTTCATTGCCGGGAGGGGGAGCAAATCCTACAAGGGTTTCTGGAACCCCTGGGCAAGAGGGAGGCTGGGTGGAGGAGTCCAGTGTCACAGCAGAGTGGCAGAATGCATGCAACTCAAATGCTGTTCCCCTGAGCTCCCCCAGCTTCCTGAAGCATTTGCATGCCTGCACTTCTCTCTCAACAACAAATGATTCCAAGGGAAATGTTTTGACGCATGGGCCTGTAAGGAGAGAGGAGAAAGGATCCCTTACCTGGAAGCTTCTGACCAGAGGTGGGTGTCAGCTCAGCCCAGAGGGTGAGGAGCCCCACAAGGATCACAAGAGCACCAGACTTCATGGTGTCTCAGGCTAAGTGGAGAGTCCACTGCCCAACCAGGCTGCTCCCTTATATTGCCCAGGATTGCAGAATCACAGCAAGCTCAGGAAGATGGTGAAAGGGGTGAGCAGGACAGAGAGGAAACTCTTCCCTCCCCCAACAGGTTTTGTAACAAACAGTCCCAACGGCTGAAAGGTTGTGGCAACATGTCCACAAAGGTTTCTGAGCGAGGAGGATGGCTAGAAATGACAAGCCGAGGATCCTACATACCCCCAAACTTGCCCTCTCCAGTTCTCTGCACAGAGCTAACATTTCCACCCACCCTTGCACCTGTAGCGTAGTTTATTTGATCTCAGAGGAGCCAGACTTTGCCATCACAGAAGAGGGATAATTGTTTTTTTTTTTTATTAATGACCTGTTTATTAATTACAGGTTGAAAAAATTAAAGCACAGTCTTATAAACAGTCTAAAACAACTTACAATCATAAAAACAAGGTGGGTCCTAAAACATACATCTCAAGCGTCAAAAGGCCAGTTAAAAGCATTGCCTCTTCAACCAACTCTGGAAGCTGAGCCATGAAGGTGCCACCTACTGAACCAGGTTCAATCTCCTTGTAATATTGGCAAAGCCCTGAACAACCTGGGTCCAGGATCCCTCAGGGATCACCTGAACCCTGATATTGCAGCTCGATCGCTGAGATCACCTGCAGGAGCATCTTTGGTCATTTCTTGGGCTTCTGAGGCTTCTTTGACAACAACCAAGTTGTCATTGGCCCACTCCTGTGGAACTCCCTGCCACTGGAGACTCAGCATGGGCCTTCTGTGCCAACAACTAAACACCTGCTGAAAACTGTTCTATTCTTCCAGGCCTGTACAGGCAATTGAGAATATATTCCCCTAGGGTACTTCACACCAAGTTGCATTTGTTTGTATGGATTATTTTCATATTTGGGTCAAGGAGAAAGTGATGGTGAATTTTGGGTTCCTGCTGCTGTCTCTCCTAGGGCCCAGGAGTGTTGGCGCAGATCTTAAAGGAACCAAAAACAACTTTCACCTAATTACTGACTATGAAGTATACCCCACCGCATTGTTTGTCATGGGAGATATATATTTGAAACATATATCGTTAAGACAGATCTGAAAGAATGCTACATCATAAATTTTATCAACTGGAGGAATTTTGGAAGAGTATTTGGAGCAAAAAACCAACCATGGTGGAGTGAAAGGAGGGGCTACCCAGAGGACTGTGTCTTAAAAATAACTAATGCAAAACAACATGGAATAAAATTTTTGCCTCTTGCAGGTTAACAGATATATGGACTTTGTTAAATAAGATGGTGAGACATACACCAGTGGCTGATGGAGAAGATAAGGACAGTCAGATCGGTATTGTAAAAGTAGAAAACAACAAGGAAGAAAAGCAGAAAACCAATCAAGGACATTATCTCTCGAAATCCAGAACATGGGAAGCCCCCTTCAGAATTTTTTTTAGGTTGGAATGTTCAATTGACGATATTGTTTGTATTATGATTTGGTGTGATTGGAACTGATTTGTCATTAATTGGAAGGTTTTTGATTGAAAATGGATAAAAATTATTTTTTTAAAAAAGAATATATTCCCCCACGATGGTCTGCTGATGTTTCCTTCCTTCCTTCCTTCCTTCCTTCCTTCCTTCCTTCCTTCCTTCCTTCCTTCCTTCCTTCCCTCCCTCTTTCTTTCTTTCTCTCTTTCTCAAATTTTCAACTTTTAATTATTTTATTACCTGGTCTTATGTCTTTATATAGCTGTAAACCACTGGGATATGTTTTATCAAACAAACAAACAACCAGTACAAATTCAGATACAAAGAATCAGATCAAAATGCAGCGGCAACAAAAATAAAAAGGGACAACCCTAGCCAGGTAACTGAAGCCCCACAATAAAGGCTGCCAACGTACGTAGGGAGCCCCTCTTGGCACCGGGGGCAAGAGCACACCAGGTGAGGTCTCCCCTCCCTCTCTCGGCATCCCACCAGGTGTGTCATAGGAGCAGAGGGAGGCTGGGTGCTGATTCAGCCTGGGGTGGGTGGGGACGCCTCCCTCTAGCAAGCACATCCAAACTTCAGCCATGATGTGTCACGCATGGAGGAAAGTCCCAGGGCCAGATCCGACACCCGCCTGCCAGGACTCCTTCACGCAAGAGCAGGGAGTGAGCGGTGCCTCCTCCCAGGAGAGGGAGAAACGGAAGATGTTATCTGACCTGCTAGAAAGGAGTGGGAGAAACCTGGCCGAAGGATCCCTCATGATGACTTCGGGAAAGGAGGACACAAAACAATGCCAGCTCAGTTCATATCAGGACTCCTTCAGCTACCCATAAGGGGTTTCTCAACTTGGTGCCCACGAGACTCCACCTCCCATCAGCCTCAGGCAGCACAGCCCTAGGTTGCAGATGCTGATGGAAATTGCAGCCCAGAGGCTGTTTCCCAATGGGGGTTTAGCAAGACTGGGATTGGAACCAGGGAGTCCAAGGAGACACTCACCTAGAGGCATCGGACCGATGACAGGAGCCAGCTCACCCCAGGATGCAAGGAGCACGACCAGGCAGAGGAAGAGGGAAGTGAGTGCCAGACTGCAGGGCAATCCCCTGGTGAGAGCCCATTCCTCTCGAACCCAGAGGGGAATTCAAATAATGAGTGTCTGCCATCATTCTTTGTTTATCTCCATCTGTCTCCCCCTGCAGTGTCGAGGGAGACCTCCATTCCTGGCCCAAGTGGAAACAGGAAGCCTCAGCCAAGTCTGAAGCGAGAGGAAGAGGAAGCAGACAGTAGGTCCTCTCTGTGGAGAAGATGGAGAAATGCTATTGGGTGACATATAGAAAGCGGAACTGCTCGACATTTGCTTTACATTTGTTTTTACCTAAAAGGAAGGTGATGTTCAACCTGGTGATAACAGAATAAATGATGTAAGGAGGGAGCTGCAGAACAAGACATGAAAAGAGGTAGCAAAGGAACACCTAGCTACTTTAAATGAATTCAAATCTCCAGGGCCTGATGAGCTGCATCCAAGGGTACTAAAGGAGATTGAGGATGTAATCGCAGAGCCTTTGTCAATTATCTTTGAAATTTCTTGGAGAACAGGTGAGGTTTCTGCAGACTGGAGGCAGGCAGATGTTGTCGCCATCTTCAAACAGGTGGGAAAGGAATACCTAGGTAACTGCCAACTGGTGAGCTTGACATCAATGCCTGGAAAGGTCCTAAAACAGATAATTCAAAAGTTTTTCTGTGAGCACTTATAAAAGGATGCTTTGATTGCTAAGTCACAGCATGGGTTTCACAAAAATAAATCATGCCAGATGAAACTCATTTCTTTTTTTGATGGAGGTACAAGCTTGGAGGGTCTGGGGAATTCTTTGGACAAAGTCCACAGAATTTCAGTAAGGCTTTTGACAAAGTCCCCCATGATTTTCTCACAAGGAAGCTGGAAAAATGTGGGTTGAATGAGGTAAGGTAAAGGTAAAGGGACCCCTGACCATCAGGTCCAGTCGTGTCCGACTCTGGGGTTGCGGCGCTCATCTCGCTCTATAGGCCGAGGGAGCTGGCGTTTGTCCGTAGACAGCTTCCGGGTCATGTGGCCAGCATGACAAAGCTGCTTCTGGCGAACCAGGGCAGCGCACGGAAACGCCGTTTACCTTCCCGCTGGAGCGGTCCCTATTTATCTACTTGCACTTTGACATGCTTTCGAACTCCTAGGTGGGCAGGAGCTGGGACCGAGCAACGGGAGCTCACCCCGTGGCAGGGATTCAAACTGCTGACCTTATGATCAGCAAGCCCTAGACTCTGTGGTTTAACCCACAGCGCCACCTGGGTCCCTGAATGAGGTAACTGTTAGCAAAAAACCTGTTACAGGTAGGTAGCCGTGTTGGTCTGCCATAGTCAAAACAAAATAAAAAATAAAAAAAATCCTTCCAGTAGCACCTTAGAGACCAACTAAGTTTGTTCTTGGTATGAGCTTTTGTGTGCATGCACACTTCTTCAGATACACTCAAAAAACCTAACGCTATTCTAGGCTGCATCAAGAGACTTCTAGTGTCCAGATCAAGGGAAGTCATAGTCCCACTCTGTTCTGTCTTGGTCAGACCACACCTGGAATACTGTGTCCAATTCTGGGCACCACAATTTAAATAGGATGTTGACAAGCTGGAAAATGCGCAGAGGAGGGCGATGAAAATGTTTAAGGGTCTGGAAAACAAGCCTTATGAGGAATGGTTGAAGGAGCAGGATATGTTTAGCCTGGAAAAGAGGAGACTGAGAGAAGATAAGATAGCCATCTTCACATATCTCAAGGGCTGTCACATGGAAAAAGGAACAAACTTGTTTTCGCCTGCTCTGGAGGGTAGGCAAGGGGACAGTTGCCCCCCCCCCCTTTAAAGAAAAATCATTGCAAATAACTAACTGAGGTTCTGCCCATACCTAACATAAATCCTGGCTATGCCCATGGGCTCCACCATCCCTTTCTCTCTGCTGATAGTACAGCTGGGAACCCCATGGAAGGGCATCCTACTTTGCCGAATCTAAGCCAAGAAGCCCCCTCATCCTTGGGGAGGGTGGTGTCATTTCAAGCAGTCCATCTTCTGTGGAAATGCTATCTACATCTTTGCAGCTGTTGGGATGGTTTGTTACAAAACCTTGTGGGCAGCAGCAGGGTGTGGGGAGAGGTGCCACTCTGTCCTGCTCAGCACTTTCACCATCTTCCTGAGCCGGCTGTGATTCTGCAATCCTGGGCAATATAAGGCAGCAGATTGGCTGGGCAGTTGACACCCCACTTAGCCTGAGACACCATGAAGTCTGGTGCTCTTGTGATCCTTGTGGGGCTCCTCACCCTCTGGGCTGAGCCGACATCTGCCTCTGATCAGAAACATCCAGGTAAGAAATCCCTTCTCCTCTCCCCTGCCAGGCCTATGTGTCAAAACATTTCTCTGGAATCCATATGTTGTTGAGAGAAGTGCAGGCAACCAAATGCTGCAGGAGGTTGGGGAAGCTCAGAAGAAGAGCACATGAATTTCATGCAGAAGATGCCCAGTTCAGTCCCTCCTGGCATCTCCAGGTCAGGCTGGGAGAGACTTCTGCCGGAAACCCCAAAGAGCCTCTGCCAGTCAGTTTGCAGAATATGGGGTGGAGATGACTTCTGATGACCTGTTTATTGAGCTTTCATCCTGATTACTTGCAGGAAGCCTACGCAGAGGTTAGAGGATATCTGGTCTGTATTGAGCATGCATTGTGATTTCAGAGAATCACAGAATTGTAGAGCTGGAAGGGATTCCAAGGGTCATCTAGTCTAACCCCCTGCAATGGAGAGATCCCAGGTGAAGCATCACTGTTTGCAAGGCAGTTACAAGACAAGGAACACCTGTCCTGCATTCATCTTGATCTGCTTGTGGGGTGTTTGCACATATTCCCATTTTCAGTCCCCCACCCCCCACTTTTCAATGCATTTCCCTATTACTTTTCAAACTGCAGAAAAGTCTGATTCTCTTTTAAAAGAGAGTCAGTGTGCCAAGGTCACAGAGCCAATTCATCCAGTTTAAGTGTGCAAACCTAAAGTTCGGGTATGTGGTTGAATCCTTCCTTCAATCTGAAGTGCCTTGGGGCAGACCTTCTTAACTGGAACATTGAGTCGATCTCTGTCCTATTGTGTGGGATGTGAAACACAAGAGCAGTCAAGTACAACATCCCTAGAGTGGACATTGAGGGGGATGTCTGGACCAGCCAGTCGGAACTTCCTGTTTCTCCTAGTCTGGGGCAGACTTCCTCTGCATGTGACTAGAGGTGGGCATGACTTCACCTGCCCAGGTAACAAAAGAGCAGGACTGGTTAGATATAACAATTTTCCCCGTCCTGGGTCTGCCACCCCCAAAGGACGTTTCATTTTCCCGGAGTCGCCAGGCCATTTTGCCCTGTTCTTCAATCATCCCTTTCAGCTCTTTGCCAAGGCTCTCTTCCAATGCAGCCATTTCCTGAAAAGTCTCCTCTGTGGGGCATATCTTTTCTGACATGTCCCGATTCAAAATCACCAATTTTTGATTGAGCAGTTCCAGTCTCAAGAGAGTAATCCTTTGACCATCACTTAGTTCATAGTTCGTAACCAACTCAAAAACGAAACCCAGCATGGCAGAAGCGGGCATAGGTGTCAAATTACAGTTTCAACTTCCAAACTTCTCCATCTTAGTGCCAGTAACTTTCCACTCAGTCACAATTTTTCGCAGCCATTTTCCCTGTAACCAGGGCGCAAGAACCACAAATTTTAAGAAGAGATATTTTCCACAAACTTGCTCCCCAAAGGGAGATCGAAAAAGTCTCACTTGTCAAATTTAAAATACTTTGTATCCATCATTGTAGCAGCAGTCTCTTAGACCAGTTATTTTCTATCCACCGAGGGGAGGGAGGCAGGCTTCCTTTCCAAATAAACCTCCCGGATCGTTAAAAACGAAGTACAAGTCCAATCATATACTCACAACCACTGGGTTTCTTTAACTCCAATCCTGACAGGGAGAACATTGACGCTCGTCGCGAGCGGCGGCCGCTGCTCCACGTCCCGGTTGGGGCATATCCCCTATAGCCCGGCTCTGTTGTCCCTTCACCCCACTCCCCCTTTACAGGGGGAACGAGGGAAGGGTTCAGAGCCATAGTGGGCCCGCCGGGGAGCCCAGGGTGCGGGACGCCATCTCTCTCTCTCTGACCACATTCTTCGAAGAAGCAACATCTGCTTAGCCTAAGATCTTCTCTTGGCTTCCAGCCAAGAGAGGACAAAGAAGCTGTCTCCTTCTGGGATAGTTTCCAGTTACTTTTGTAACTGAAGTCTGCCTTCTGGGATCCATCTGTGAACAGAATAATTGAGTGAGTAAACTCTTTTTATACTTTTATAGAAGACTGTGTCGTGTCTATCTTTTTATGAGGGTCTAAAGGGGAAATTACCAAGGATACTTGTTTTAGAGGCTTTAGCGAGCCTAAGCAAATGCATCCGCTGTGCAAGTTTTAAAAAAGGGAATGTTACTCTGCTAAATTGTAGAGCCTGTTGGAAATTAAACAATATATCCTCTCCTGCATCCCTGAACATTCCCACATATTGCAATAGCTATTATAAATACCCAGTACCTAAATCTCGATCCTGGACTTGAAAATAGTTTCCTTGGTTCTGTGATTTATTTAAATGGCAATCCCTCACCTGGGTAAGGAAGAGAGGTGGTGAAGAAGTGAATTCTTACTACAAGTGGCAGAAACTTTCAGTTTTCCGGGTAGAGATGAGTTGAAATGCTTTCTCTTTTCAGCACCAATGAAGGGTTTAGTAATCCATTTCTCTCTTTCTCTCCATAGCAGCCAAGCCTGGCATTTGTATACCTCCAACCCACAATGGCGGTACCGGGTGTGGCCATTTCTGCTCCACAGATGCCAGATGCCCAGGGAGTGAGCACTGCTGCCATACTGGCTGTGGGCAAGAGTGCCATCGGCCTTTCATGGGTAAGCTGTGGGGCAGCAACTCCTTTCCTGGGGCTGGTGAGATTATGGCAGAGAATGAAGCCAGGAACCTCCCATCTGCCTCACCTTCTGACCCAAATGTGCTCTCGACCACCCATCCATGCACACAAGGGGGTTTGGTGCATATCCTGCCTGGATCCATGTGGGCTATAACCCTGTAGTTCAGAGCCAGGCAAGAGGCATTGCAGTTCAGCATCCCACCCGCCATGGTGTGGCTTGCCAGCACATGGCAACTGACCTCCACCTGGCACACTGCCAGCAGGGTCCAACCAACAGGTGGGAGGCAGGCTGTGCACAGCCTCAGTCCAGAGACCCACCTGCTCCCAGGTGTGGATGCAAATCAGATCAGGGGGACCCCATTCATTCCAGGCAAAGAGGAACTGGATCCTTTCCCTGCAAGTATTAATGTGGGGGGTTTTAAAAATGAAAACAGGTTTATTGATTTATTAAATGTCTATACTGCCTTTCATCTGAAGATCATAAAGTGATTCAGAAAGATTGACAAAGAACCAAAACCAGGCATGAATTCAAAGTTGATCTAGCTCAGTTGTGAAAGACTGAAGAAAACACTCTGTTCCATGAATTCCAAATTAAATTATCTGTTTGTCTTCTTATTTAATTTCTCCTACCAGACAACTTTTGGTGCTAGACAAGTTTTAAGCTAAATAAAATATGCTTAATATCAGTATCTAGTTGGCCACTGTGAGAACAGGGTGCTGGATTAGATGGGCTAAGATGACCAGATTTTTAAAATGAATCTGGGGACACTTTAAATAAATAAAAAATTACCACACGTTCGGGATGTTGATGCTGCAGTGGTGGCGGTGGCCGAGGAGCGGCCGCCGCCTTGACCTCAACCGCCATGTTTCCCCTTCCTCCGAGGCTTCCTTCTCCTTTCTCCATGATCCTGGGCAGCCCCTGAGTTGTTGGTTCTTTGGTGGTGGTTGTTGGGAAGCGGTGCGCAGTGGGTCAGGCATGGAAGACGGAGAAGGAGGGCCGAGAGTGCAGGCTTGGGCAGCACAATGCCTCCCTTCCCCTTGGAGCAGCCCAAAACCCATTCCTACTTGCGTGGAAGCAGGAGTGGGCAGGGATCCCTCAGCTGGGAAAGGAGGCTTCCCATTGCCTGAGAGATCCCTGCCCCGCTCCTGCTTGCACGCAAGTAGGAGTTGGGAGGCTGCTCCGATAGGCAGCATGAAGCCTCCTTCACAGCTTAGTTTCTGGGATCAGGGAAGGTGGAGGCAGCCCGGAAGCTGCATCTTAGAGCCCCTGCACCACCATCATATGGGGACTTCTGAGCAGCTCCTGAAGCCAGCCAGAGATACTGCTCTGGGCTGCTGAGACTGCCCCTGCTGCATTTCCTGGGGAGATTAGATGAAATCTGGGGACATTCCAGGGATGGAATTTGTCCAGGGACTTATTCGCAAATCCGGGGACTGTCCCCAGGAAACAGGGACGTCTGGTAACCCTACACTAGCCTGATCCAGCAGACTTTTCTTAGTTTCTTGTGTTCTTCTGTTTCATCCCCAGACTACCCCGGCTACTGCCCCAGGGTAAGCCCCCAGCCAGGCAAGGCTAGAAACTGCAAAACAACTTGCAACAACGACGGGGACTGTAACTTTGCAGGCACTTTGCAGTTCAAGAAGTGCTGCAGCAATGGATGTGGGTGGACCTGCCAGGTGGCTGAAGGAGGAGGTATATCTAGGGTGAGGGGAGGTATGGGGACCTGATGGGGGGCAGATGTGTGTGGGGGAGGAGGAGAAGAACCAATGTTAAATTCTGCCAAGGAAGAGGTACTGGGGCTCAAGCCCATGTAATGACAAGGTGTGTGGTGGTGGCTGCCAGGGGCAGGAGCATAGGAGGGGAAACAAACTCTGCACATTTTCTCGCATGATGAGTATAGGAGTGACTCCTGGTATTCAAAGCACAATTCCAGGGCTGATCTCACTTCTGATTGCTGCCTCTGCATGTTTCTGGATCCTCTTGCCACGAGGCGCATTCCACAGGGGAGCATTAGGAGAAAGAACTTCTTCACACAGCACATAAACTATGGAACTCCCTCCCACTGGAGGTGAGGATGGCTTTAAAAGAGGATTGGCAAATTAATGGAGGAGGAGAGGGCTACCTGTGGCTCCTTGCCAGGACGGCTCTGCACTGTCAGAGGCTTCCCATTGAGGCATCTGCTTGGCCACTGTGAGAAGAGGGTGCTGGACTAGATGGTCCATTGGCTTGATCCAGCAGGTTCTGATGTCCTTATGGAGTGGGTGGGTGAGCAGGGGAAGCCAGAGGGCCTGGACTTAAGGGGGTGAAGTAGCAGAGCCCTTTATGGGGGGATTTAGCAGGGCCATCCATTGGCTTTCCTGGCCAGAGGTAAAGCTGGACACATGCCTCTGCAGGCAGGGCAGAAGAAAAACACCACATAGATTCCGAGAATTGACAAGTTGGAATGGGTCAAAGGCTCATCTAGTCCAGCCCCCCAAGCTCCCCTTCCCTATCTCTTTCTTTCAGAGCACTCTGGTGTGTGTCCCCAAAGGGAAGTGGTGCACACTTCTGCCCCCTGCAAGGACACCTGCCAAGATGACCGAGACTGTCCCCTCCCCCAAAAGTGCTGCTTCACTGGGTGCAGCCTGGGCTGCATAGACTCAGGTACCGGCAAAACCCCTGACCCCTTTGTCTGCTTCCCACATCTCCTCTCTGGGCAACAAATGGGGACCATGCAAACGTGAGTGCCCTGGAGACTGAGAACATCTCCTAATGGACCTCCATCTGTTCTGCCTCCGACAGTTCGCAACAAAAGATGCTCCTTGCCGCCTGTTCAGATACCCTGCCAAAGACACACACAAAATTACTACAACGAATCTCAGAAGAAGTGCCTCCAGTTCACCATGGGTAATTGTGGGGGCAATGAGAACAACTTCAAGACAAAGGAGGGATGCGAGAAAACCTGCCTGAACATCATCCCAGGTACCGAGTGTGGGACCCACCAGGCAGTCATTCTCCTGGCTTCATTGAGTCTGTTTATATCCTACCTTTTACTCCATGGAGCTACGAGTAAGGGGCATATGTGATTCTCCTTCTTCCTCATTTAATCCCCACAACAACCCTGGGAGGTAGGCTAAGCTCAGAGGAAGCCCCTGGCCCAAGGTCACCCAGTGAGCTTCATGGCCGAGGGAGGATTTGAACCCAGGTCCTGGTTCAACACTCTGACCACTAGGCAATGCAGAAGAGCCCCTCTGGAAAGTCCATCCCCACCACGTCCAATAGGGTAACAGGAAGAAGCCAGCCAGAATGGGTTCCAAATGGGTACAGTGCTGTGGTCTTGACGATATATTATATATGATTGAGGAGATGGAGGGACTCCAGCAGGAGGAAAGGCTGCAGCCTTGAGGACCTTTCCCACTTTGCTCTTCCTTCATGCTCAGAGGCTAGATATACTTCTGAATACCAATGCTGGGAGAGGGCTCTTTGCTCGGATCCTGCTTGCTAATTTCCCACAAGCATCTGGTTGGCCTCTGTGAGAAGAGGATGCTGGAGTCTATGAGCCATTGGCCTGATCCAACAGGCGCACCTTCTGAATATTATTTCAAGGAGCTCAGAGACTTCTTTAGAAAACAACACTGGGGAAAATATCCAGTGTTAGCAATACACATTTAGCTATTTTGCATTTGAAACCTTCATTAGTACATATTAAACCTTTGAATCTTGAGACTTCCCCCCTTCCCCTCCATGGGTCATATTGTCAACATTTTCAACTGCATATTATTTCATAATCTATATTTTAAAGAAGCTATTTTCCATGTTTCGTTAATTCAGATAATTTTCCCATTTCTGTGTCAGTTAAACCAATATACTTAACAAGAAAGACTTTTCTATTTCCTCTTTCTCCTCCTTCTGTGGTATCAGAGGTTTGCACAGTGCCAATGGACAGTGGCCCATGTAAGGGTCAGGTCAATCAGCTGGGCGGCGGGGGGGGGGAGGTTTTCAGTTTGGCACCAAACTGGAGTGCCTGTTTGTCTGTGGAAACTTAGGGAACTTAGGTAAGACTCTCTCTCTCTCTCTCTCTCTCTCTCTCTCTCTCTGCCTGTGGTGGGAAGACTGTTCTATCTCAGCTACATGTTTGGCATCATCCTGTCCTACACAGGGGTGAGCTGAAGGATGGTGGATCTACCCCTTCTCACCCATGGAGGGAGGCAGGACCGGTGCTAGGGCTTCTTGTGCCCTAGGCGAACCACCTTCTGGCGCCCACCACCCGCCAAAGCCTGCTTTATCGGGAGCCAGGGGGTGGTGTAGGGGGCAAGCAGCACCTCTCCGCTACAGCGGAGAAGCTGCTGCTAGCCCGTCCCGCCCAAGCCTGGCCAGCGCCCCCTCCATTTTGGCACTCTAGGCAATTGCCTAGTTCGCCTAAATGGACGCACGGCCCTGGAGGGAGGGATCCTGAGAAGCTTCAAGAGGAGCCAAGCTTGAACCATATGGGATGGGGACATCAGATGAAAAGGAACTGTGAAAAGGATCCAGGACTCCTAGTATAGGGTTACCAGATGTCCCCGGTTCCCGGGGAGAGTCCCTGGATTTGCAAATCTGTCCCCGGACAAATTCCATCCCTGCAATGTCCCCAGATTTGCAAATCTGTCCCTGGGAAATGTCACAGCGGCAGTCTCAGCAGCCCAGAGCCAGCCTGGTAGCCCAGTTGGCTTTGGTTGGCTTCAGGAACTGCTCACTGCTCGCTGCCACCGCCACTGCCGAAGGGGAACTGGGGGCGTCCGGCGGTACAGATCTCCTGCCACCTTCCCCCTTTGTTTTGACAGATCAGGGGAGGCTCAGGAGTCATGGGCGGGCGAGCGTTGCCCAGGAGGGGTGCAAGGTGCTCAGTTTCTCTGCCAGGCAAGGTGCAAGCCCTTCTTTCACACCCTGTGAAACATAAATGCGCAGAGTTTTTAAAAAACTGGGCAACGGCTGGCCGGCCACAACTCCCAAGCCTCCCCCGATCAGTGAAAACAAAGGGGGAAGGGGGAAGGAGATCAGGGGAGGCTCGGGAGTCATGGGTGGGTGGCGCGCCATTGCTGTTTTTTAAAAACTCTGCGCATTTAGGTTTCACAAGGTGCGAAAGAAGGGCTTTGCACCTTTATGCAATATGCACGTGTGCTTGGGCCCAGGGTCTTTTGCCTCACCATCCCCACTACTGACTCACTGTTGCTACTCAGCTTCAAAAAAACAAAACAAAAAAGTGTCCCCGGATTCATTGAAAAAAATCTTAAGTGGTTCTGTAAGTGCATCCTGAAATTTCTTGTAATAAATTGCGGTAAGTCCATCTGGCCCCAATGTCTTGCCCATCTTCTTTATTGCCATCTGCAATTCTGATATTGATATTGATATTGGTGCATTCAAAATTTGCTGATATATTGCGCCTTAACTCTTTCTCTTTTCTTCGCACAGGAACGGAAACTAAGGGGAAGTGAGCCACTCAGCATAAATGCATTGTCTGAGAAGACCCCAACCCCAGAAGCAGATGCCAATGTGTTGCCATGCCCCCTCCTTCTATCAGTGGGGAGGCTGCTGGAATTATCTATCCCCAAATAAAACCTGGGCTTTCTTGCATCTGCTGAGTCTGGTTCTCGTCTTGCATGACATGAGGCATCAAGAGGTGCCCCACATCCACTGCTGCCCCAGTGGGGGGGGGGAAGCATCTCTCAAAGTCCCTGAGCTGCTGGGCAGGTGAGATGTGGGACAGGAAGGGAAGAGGATATTTGTCAAGATCAGTGGTTCCCCAACTTTTTTCTGGCCACTGTCTGCTTGGTTCCATAAACGCATTCTCAGTGCCCCCTACCCTATAAAAATCAGCATTCAGAGTAGTGGTTTGAACTAACCCAATAAAGATGATAATAGCACTGCAAAATTCAAAACAGTAGCCATTAATTGCAGCTTTGTTCAAAAACCAGTTAAAACTATCTACTTTAATTAATTCAACCAAATGGATGAACCTGATCCAATGAGGCCAGTTTTTCAAAGTTTGATAGTCATTTGCACCTCCAGTGCCCCCCACCACCACCGCCACTCCTTTGTCTCTTAGTGCCCCCAGCTACTGTAATTCACCACATAATAGTCACTGGCTTTTTTGCCAAATTTGTGATGCAGAGAAGTGGGTGTGACCATTATGTGAAGCCCCCGTCTGTACCATGTTCCACACCAGAGCTTTGGGAGCTGCGGGAACAGCTCTGCCCCTCGTCCCATTGAGGCCCCTCCCTGGAGCATGGGCCCTTCAGAGGCCTTCCATGTCCTCCAGAGGCACCCAAAGGTTCTGCTGGGGGCGGAGATGGAGGAAGGGGTGGCGGACGGGCGACAGAGGTGGTCACTCACCCACTGCTTCCCCTTCTTGGCTGGCATGTCCCAGGGAGTGACCTTGAGGCCATTGTTATCCTTGTGCTGCCCTTCCCACATGGTGGAGCAGCCCCATGGCCGGCCCTTCACCGGAGAACAGCTCCTGGCGGTTTGCCAAGAGTCAGCCAAGCCCAGGGAAGTGGCCGAGGCGGCCTGAGAGAATTACTGTATTCCATATGGCCAAACTGCGGGAGGCAGTGAAGGATAGGCGTGCCTGGCGTGCTCTGGTCCATGGGGTCACGAAGAATCTGACACAACTGAACGACTGAACAACAACAACAATATGACGGTTACGCAGTGAAGGTATCTGGACCAATTGTTGGACTTATTAAAAAAAAAAAAAAAACAGGGTGCAGCGATTAAGTGGTGAATTCTGATAATTCCCCCACAGGGTGTGCTACTACCCAATTTGGCTGTAGAATGACCCACCTATCTTGCTCTAAAAGGAGTCTTGAAGCAATAAAAAACTTAAAATTCATCAATGGAAAATACAGAAACACTTGGATCTGCCTTTGTATCAGATGGGCTTTTGTAAGGCCACCAACTCCTGGATGGGGTCCTGGGCTTCATAGCTCTTCTCGTGTTTTTTTTATTAATATCCAAGTAGGAGGAGGCTGCCCCCCCCCCGTGGCTCTGTTCTCTCTCCATTGCCAGAGGCACCAGGTCCCTTAATGCCTGGGAATCCCACATAGGGAGAGTCACTGCTGCCTCTGGTTTTCACTTTAGAAAAATACTTTATTATTACTATTATTTTAAAACTTATGCAAAATTGTGCAAAATGCAGTGTTATTAAACAGGATCTAATGACATAGTCCGCATACGATTAGAGGTCACTGTTATACAAATACAGACATGATATCTACCCGGAAACTGAGGTCCAGCATCGGGGGCCTTCTGGAGGTTCCCTCACTGCGAGAAGCCAAGTTACAGGGAACCAGGCAGAGGGCCTTTTCGGTAGTGGCACCCGCCCTGTGGAACGCCCTCCCATTAGATGTCAAAGAAATAAACTGAAATATCTGGCTTTTAGAAGACATCTGAAGGCAGCCCTGTTTAGGGAAGCTTTTAATGTTTGATGCATTACTGTATTTTAATATTTTGTTGGAAGCCGCCCAGACTGGTTGGGGAAGCCCAGCCAGATGGGCGGGGTATAAATAAATTATTGTTATTGTTATTGTTATTGTTATTGTTATTATCATCATCATCATCATCATCAAAACAAAATAGATAAACCACAGGTATGTGAGTGCATAGAAAGTAGCAACAAAAACTATGTTTGCCATACAAATAATGGTTAGGGAACACAAGGTAACAAAACAAGGAGCCTTTTATAACAAAGGAGATTATGCACCCAAAGTCATGGTAGCTCCCCGCTAGGCAATCCCATTGCCCCCAGGGGGAAGCAACATGAGAATTCCTGGACATCCCATGAAGCTGAATGCCGGAAGATCCAGGACAGGTGAAAAGAAGTCCTTCTTCATGAAGCACATTGGACTCATCCAGACTTAAGCTTGTCCTGTTGCTTTTCCCCAGGGAAAACTTGCTCTTTAGCTGTGAATCAGAGCAAACATCAACCAGGTTGTCCTGGTGCTTCTAGAACAGAGAGAGAATGTGCTTGAGCCATCGAACTAGGACTGGTCGTTTGAGAATCAGAGAGGTCTTTGTATGTGTGCTTTTTCTGTGCAATCTGCTCTTTCAAGAACTACTAGTCCCAGAATTCTTTGTGCAGATGCAGGTGGAAAAAAAACACATAGAACTGATGGGGAGGCAGGCCCAGCAAACGGTATTGTTTTCAGCAATGCTTATAGGATTTACAGCACAGAATATAAGAGGTTTAATGGAGCCAGCTAGTTTTCTGCTGCTGCCGAGGATACAGCCTGAAATAATGGATTCAAATGACAAGGAGGGAGATTCGGGCAAAACGTTAGCAAGAATTTGTGGGAATGTTTAGGAGTGTGGATGAGTATATATTATTTATATATCTCAATCCCAGCTTGTGTGAGCAAGCTCCAAACTTAGCAGAGTTTACATTCCCTTTTAAAACACAGCAAAAAAAACGTTTGCATAGGCTTGCTTAAGCCAGCTATATTCCTGGTATATTTCCCCTTGTTCCCTCTTAAAAGCAAAAAGACACAATACTGATTATAAGATATAAAAGGAGTTTACTTACAGACATCCAAGAGTCACAGTACATGCTTCAAGGAGGCAGACAAACTTAGATAAATGTATTTACATGTGGTGAAGCTGATTCCATGAGGAAAGAAGCTTCACTTCTGCTTCTCTCAGCTGCAGGCTGAGAGAGAGCATGCTGCTTCTTCAAAGGATGAGGCAAAATGGAGAGTCTTCTTTGGGATCTTCCTCCCAGGTAAGACCACACCTACTTCTGGTTCCTGTAACTCAGTCCAGGTAAACAGGAAGTTAAGCCTGGAGGACTGAGTTACCTTCATGTCCTCTCTAGGAGTGTTGTGTTTGGCTGCTCTGTGTTTACATCCCACAAACCCCTTCTCAGACGAACACAACATACAAAAATATACAACTTTATTCAACCACCCAGAGTCCCAGCTTGACACGTAGATTCTGGAAACTCTCTCTTGGGAGGGGCTTCGTCAGGATGTCCGCAGCCATCTCATTGGTGCAGCAGTACGACAGTTCCACAAGTCCATCCTGGACTGCCTGACGTATATAATGGTACCTCACACCTATGTTTTGTCCTGGCAAGGAACTTTTCACTCTGAGTCAGTTTTATGCAACTCTGATTGTCCTCCAGCAAACTGACAGCTTGCTTTCTCACCAAACCAAAGTCCTTGATGAGTTCATCCAGCCAGGCAATCTCTCGGCACGCTTCCGATGCAGAAATATATTCAGCTTCTGTGGAAGATAATGCTACACAGTTCTGTTTATAACTGCCCCACACAACAGGTCCATCCCCAAACATAAAAACATGACCACTTGTTGATTTATAGTCAGCATTATCCCCAGCCCAATCTGCATCAGTGTACCCCACCAACTTAGGGTCACTGACAGCTGGCAACCTTAATTTACAGTTCACTGTACCCTTCAGATAACGCACCACCCTCTTCACGCCAGCCCAATCATGCTCAGTGGGAGAACTCACTTTCCTGCTAAGAATCCCCACTGCATTGGCTATGTCAGGTCTACATGTGGTAACTAAATACAAAAGTTTACCAATTACCGACCTATATTCACTGTTATCTGGCAACAGCTTCGAATCCTGCTGATTCTTCAGGAAGTCTGTGGCCATGGGCGTTGCAACTGTGTTTGCATCTTGCAACTGCATGCATTCAATCAGTTCATTTATTTTCTGTCGCTGGCTGAGAAGAAATGATCCGTCTTCTTCTCTTTCCACTTGGATTCCTAGGTAGTACTTGACGTCTCCTAGTTCTTTGACTCCTACCTCTTTGCTGAGGTGTTTCACAATTTGCACATAGTCTCTGTTATTAGATGTTGCGATAATCAAGTCATCAACGAAAGCCAATATATAAGAAAATTGTCCATTACTTGACTTACTGTACAAGCACTTGTCAGCGTTTCCTTGCTTGTATCCAAGTTGCACCAGCATACTGTGCAATTTCTGATTCCAAGCTCTAGCAGCCTGCCTTAATCCATAAAGTCCTTTTTCTAATTTGCAGACTAGATGAGCCTCATTCGGTTTTATAAAACCCTTAGGCTGTTTCATATAAATCTGTTCTGTAATCTCGCCATGCAAAAACGCAGTCGAAATATCGATGTGACGCACGTCCATTTGCTTAGAGGCTGCTATGCTCAAAAGCATTCTTACGCTACTGTATCTTACAGTTGGTGCAAACGTTTCATCATAATCTTCACCATATTTCTGCGAAAATCCTTGTGCTACTAGCCTTGCTTTGTAGCGTTGCACTTCCCCTTCTGACCCCTTCTTAACCTTGAAAACCCACTTGCAGCCAATGGCTTTCTTACCCGGAGGTAGTTCTGTGAGGGTCCAAGTCTTGTTTTGATGCAGTGCATCCATCTCCTCCTGCGCGGCCTTCTTCCAGAGACTAGCTTCTGCAGTTGGCATCCGCTGAATCTCTTCCCATGTGGAAGGTTCCTGTGGTGACGCCGACCCTGCAAGGTAGGACAACCTTACCGGTGGAACACCTCTGTTGGTTCTGGATGAGCGTCTGACCTCTGGTTCTGGTTCCTGAACCGCATCAGCTTCTTCATCATCCTCCAACGCTGGCATGTCCCCTTCTGGATCCTCTTCGTCTCTGGAGCCGCCAGGATTCTGGTCCTCTGCGTCTTCTGGTGCATCACCTGTAGGGGGCGCTATGACACTAGAAGGCAGATTAGTACTTTGTGGGGTTACAGAAGGAAAGTGTATGAGTTCTTGAGTCCATTCTGACTCCTTGGAACAGTCAATGACAGTCTTCCTTGTGTCAACCTTTGCATGCTCATCAAAATAGATTGCATGTTGTGCGCTGACCTTACCAGTTCGTAAGTCCATCACTCTGTATCCTTTTCCTCCAGAGGCGTACCCAACCAGGATACCTGCCTGTGCTCTGGAGTCTAGCTTGTGTCTGTGTTCCTTGGGCACGTGATAGTAACACAGACTACCAAACACACGTATGTGTGACAAATTAGGCGTTCTTCCATGCCAAAGTTCAAATGGTGTGCGCTCTGCCCCCTTGGTGGGCAATCTATTCTGGAGATAAACGGCTGTATGGGCTGCATTTCCCCATAGCCTTTGGGGCAAGGATGCTTCCTTTAGCATGCATCTTGTCATTTCCATAATGGATCTGAATTCACAATGTCCAAAACTTTAGTACTTCTTTGCTCTGCACAACGTGGAAAAGAAGGTTTTACAGCCTTTTCAGTTATACAACTTATGCATTTTGTTGGAGCCTGGTTGTTGCTCCCTTTTACCTGCAAACCTCTTACAAGATCCTTCTTTTGTAGATCCAGAATGACGTTTCTGTCTCTGTGTCCCAATCTTCGGTGCCACAGCGTTAAATCTGCTTCATCCTTCTGGCTGGAATGGGCGACTTTTGCAGACTGCTTTTCTGAAACATTAAGCTCATAAACCCCATTTGTTAGTCTGGCTTCAGCATACACTTCACCATCTTTGGTTACACTACATTGTCCATTCTCAAATGTGATCTTGAAGCCTTTCTTGTCCAAAGCGGACACACTGAGTAAATTGCAGTTCAATTCTGGCACATACTGAACATCAGACACTCTGGTTCTAAAAGACTCATTATCTACATTGAATTCCAAATGCACAGAACCTGCACCTTCCGACTTCAAAATGCGGCCATCAGCTATTTCGATCTCAGATTCTTGATCATTTAATTCATTAAAATATCCTTTTACAAAACAGTAATGGGAGCTCGCTCCAGAATCTAAAATCCACGTATTATGCACATTTTCATAATTCTGGACAGCTAAACTCCTCTCTTGTAACAGCATGGAGCACTTAAATCTTTCCTTCCTTTCTGCCTTTTGCTGAAAGGTCTGGGAATTCTTTGCTTTAGAAGCATAATTACAGTCACTTCTCCTAGAGTTGCGTTCTTGAGAGTCCAAGCTTTCTCTGCATTCCTCTCTTAAGTGGCTGATTAATTCATTAAAAGTCAGATCTTTTGTGTGATCCATTAGGCTTCTAAATGAAGAAAATGCTGGTCCTAGCGATGCTAGCAAGAAAGTCACCTTAGTCACTTCATTAAGAGCTTCAGGAGTGAGAGCAATTCTTTGCACAATCTCTGAAAAACTCTTAACATGCTCTGTGAACTGCTCTCTGGAGTTCATCTTTAACTTGAGCAATTTATCTAGCAAATGCCTGTAGGAGTTCTGTGTAGATGCTCCATAAATCCGCTCAATGTCTTTTAAAATCTGGGATGCATCATCCTCAATGTTTATTAAGGATAGATGCTCATCGCGAAGTGCACTTAAAATTATGTGCTTGGCTTCGCTATTCTTCCTTTCCCAGGCTTCAATTTTGGCTAAATCTTCTTCTTTATCTCCTGTAGGCTTTTCATCTTTTATAGCCTGCAGAACGTTCCTTGCACTCAGATATACCATTAAGCGTTGCTTCCAGTGCACAAAATTATGGTCGTTCAGCAGCATATAGTTTGGCCTTGCTTCACTAACAAAAGCTACACTAGCCATCTTAAAATTCAAAAAGTTCAAAAAAAATCAAAAATCCAAAAATTTGTCAAAAATTCCAAAAACAAAAACTCAAAAATGCTCAAAAATACAAAAACCTCAAATAAATCTTCACTGCCTCTGAGTACTGTAAACTCTGAGGGAGGGGAGGGGGGTTAATCCCTTTTCAGCACAAAGAACAAAGACAAAGAAAACATGTGCTCACCAGGAAGTACTTAAAAAAAAAAATCTAACTCAACTCAAAAATACAATCCAATGCAATCCTTCAAAAATACACAAAAATATGCAATACTGGGGCCAATAACCCTTTGTGGGAATGTTTAGGAGTGTGGATGAGTATATATTATTTATATATCTCAATCCCAGCTTGTGTGAGCAAGCTCCAAACTTAGCAGAGTTTACATTCCCTTTTAAAACACAGCAAAAAAACGTTTGCATAGGCTTGCTTAAGCCAGCTATATTCCTGGTATATTTCCCCTTGTTCCCTCTTAAAAGCAAAAAGACACAATACTGATTATAAGATATAAAAGGAGTTTACTTACAGACATCCAAGAGTCACAGTACATGCTTCAAGGAGGCAGACAAACTTAGATAAATGTATTTACATGTGGTGAAGCTGATTCCATGAGGAAAGAAGCTTCACTTCTGCTTCTCTCAGCTGCAGGCTGAGAGAGAGCATGCTGCTTCTTCAAAGGATGAGGCAAAATGGAGAGTCTTCTTTGGGATCTTCCTCCCAGGTAAGACCACACCTACTTCTGGTTCCTGTAACTCAGTCCAGGTAAACAGGAAGTTAAGCCTGGAGGACTGAGTTACCTTCATGTCCTCTCTAGGAGTGTTGTGTTTGGCTGCTCTGTGTTTACATCCCACAGAATTTTCTACTGTTAAGAGCTGTTTGACAGTGGGACGGACTCCCTTTGTGATGTATGTATCTTTAAGTGGGGAATGAGTGGAGAATCTCATTGTGCACACCTGTATCCCATTAGCTGGGATACAGGTATTTAAGCTGTACTCTATTCCCCTCCTAGGACTCTCTCTTTACTCCCTCTCATCCTCCTTGTGGCGCAATGTCGCTGCTTTGTGTATTTGTTTAATAAACTATTGCTGCTGCCCAGTGAAGACTACTCCTCCTCATTGCCGAGGTCCAGAGTTTCCCAGAGAGACACTACATGGTGTCAGAAGATGGACTCTTTTCGACCCCCGTGTCCTCTTGTGCTCCAAGGAAACCTGGCAGAGAAGTGGAGGCGATGGGAGCAAGCTTTTCGTGTATATTTGACGGCGTCTGGAGCTGACCGTTTTTCGGCAAAGAGGCAGGTTGCTGTCTTGTTGAATTGTGTGGGAGAAGAGGCAGTACAGATTTATGAGACATTTGGTTTTCCTGATGACGAAACACAGACTGTGGATGAGGTCCTGGAAGAATTTCAAAAGTATTGCACTCCTCGAAAAAACGTGATATTTGAAAGGTATTCTTTTTGGAATTATCCTTGGAAGGTGGGGGACACTGTTGAACGTTTTGTAACTGAACTGAAATTAAGAGCTGGTAGATGTGAGTTTGGTTCGGCATTTAATGAGCTGGTCAGAGATAAGCTTGTTTTTAGTGCGCCGGAGAGGTTGCAGCAGAAGTTGTTAAAGGAGTCTGACCTTACTCTCGAAAAGGCTGTAGAGATTTGCCAAATAGAACAAATAACAGCAAACCAGCTCAGTGAGATGTCTACTATGGCAAAACAGTTTGATGAAACGGCAGAGATAAGAGAGAACTTTGAAGTCCCAGTACAGACTCTTGGGAATGTAAACTCCCGTTTGGGGCAGAGACAAGACTATGGTGGTTATAAAGGATGTTTTCAGTGTGGGAGTACACATAAACCTCAGAAGTGTCCGGCGTTAGGAAAAGTTTGTCATAAGTGTGGCAAGAAAAACCATTTTGCCAGGATGTGTAAGACGTCTGCAACTGGAGTCACTAAAGACCAAAGAAGGCGCCAAGTTCATGATATGGATTTACACAGCCTGTTTATAGGAGTACTATCTCAGGAAATGGACACTGTAGCTGTACAGCCTCCAGGATGGTTTGCGGACATTTTTTTGAGAGGGTTAAAAGTGCAATTTAAGCTTGACACGGGAGCTGAGGCAAATGTTCTCCCAGTTGAAATATACGACAAGATCCCAGGGCAGAAGAGTCTGGCCAAGACAAAGACAACATTGATGGCCTATGGAGGGACACGAATAGTGCCGTTGGGCACAATTGCCCTTGAGACCAGCACCACCAGAAGGAGCTTGGAACTGTTATTTTATGTGACTGATATATCAACCACTCCACTATTGGGAAGGGTGGCTTGTGAGGCTTTGAATTTGGTATGCAGAGTTGATAATGTACAACAACCTGAATTGGTGTCAAAAGAGCAGTTAGTGACAATGTATTCTGATGTCTTTGAGGGACTGGGAGAATTTGAAGGTTCTTACCATATAGAGCTGAACCCCAGTGTTCCTCCTGTAATTCATGCTTGCAGAAAAGTGCCTTATGGAGTTTTAGATAGATTGAAAGAGACTCTATGCCAGATGGAAGCAGCTGAAGTAATCTCCAAAGTAGAGTGCCCTACTGAGTGGGTGAGCAGTTTGGTGATTACTGGAAAAAAAAATGGAAAACTGCGTGTATGCCTTGATCCTCGTGATTTAAACAAGGCAATTAGTAGACAGCACTATACCATTCCCACAATTGATGATGTATTAAGCTCTTTAGCTGGTAAAAGATTCTTCACAATAGTGGATGAAAAGGATGGTTATTGGCAAGTGAAGTTAGATGAGAAGTCAGCGTTGCTGTGCACATTTAATACTCCGTGGGGAAGGTACCGCTTCAATCGTATGCCATTTGGTTTGAAATCATCTAGTGAGGTTTTCCAACAAAAAAATGAAGAGACATTTGGGCATATAGAAGGAGTGCACATGATAGCAGATGATATGATTATTGCAGCAGAAACTTCTCAGGAACATGACCAAATACTGCGTAAGGTGTTTGAAACAGCAAGGGCTAAAAATATCAAGTTTAATAAAGAGAAAATCCAATTTAAAGTGGATTCAGTAAAATATATGGGGCATATAATAACTGCTCAAGGTGTCAAAGTAGATGAGGAGAAGGTTAAAGCAATTCGAGAAATGCCTTCCCCGCAGGACAGGCAAGGTGTGCTTAGATTTTTGGGGTCGGTGCAGTACTTATCAAAATATATTCCAAGAGAGGCAGAATTGACGGCACCTTTGAGGAATTTATTAAAAAAGAATGTGTTGTTTCAATGGATGCCCGAACATCAGAAGTCCTTTGAAATAGTAAAACAGCAACTGTGTCGGGCACCTGTGCTTCAATATTTTGATGCATCTAAGCCACTGGTGGTTCAAGCAGATGCTTCAAAGAATGGTTTGGGTGCATGCCTCCTTCAAGAAGGGAGGCCAATATGTTATGCATCCCGGGCACTCACCATGGCAGAGCAGAACTATGCTCAAATAGAGAAAGAACTGTTGGCTGTACTGTATGCAATAAGAAAATTCCACCAGTATGTGTTTGGCAAGCTAGTATTAGTACAGACTGATCATAAACCTCTAGAGGCAATCTGTAAGAAAGCTTTAGGCAGTGCACCTGCTCGCCTGCAGAGGATGCTGTTACAATTGCAGAGATATCAGATGGAGGTGAAGTATGTGCCAGGGAAAGAAATGTACTTGGCAGACACATTATCTCGGGCCACGGTAGATCCTCCAGAGAGTGATGTGGAACCCATAGATGATGAGAAAGTAATATATGAAATAGGTGAAATAGTAATGCACCCTACAGGGGTAAGAGCTATACAGGAAGCAACAAAACAAGACATACAGTTACAGGAGGTGGCATCTTTAATATCACGTGGATGGCCACTGCATTTGAGAGATGTACCATCAGCAGCAAAAGCATTTTGGGCTGTAAAGGACTTGCTGCGCTGTCAGGATGGTGTGCTATATGTTGATGAAAGGGTGGTTATTCCCGTATCTCAAAGACGGACAGTCTTGGAGCAGCTTCATGAGTCACATCAGGGCATGCAAAGAACAAAAATGAGAGCAAAGACAATAATGTACTGGCCAGGTATGGGCAAGGAGATAGAAACATTCATAGAAAATTGTTCAATATGCGCGAGATGTGCACCAAAAAATCAAAAAGAACCTCTCATACCACATGAAATTCCAGAACTGCCCTGGGAAAAGTTGGGAGTAGATATTTTTGAGTACAGGATGCAACCGTTTCTGCTGGTAATAGATTATTTCTCAAAATACCCGGAACTGGTGGGTCTCCCAGATAAAACAGCAGGAGCAGTAATTAGTAGACTGAAAGCAGTGTTTGCGAGGCATGGTATTCCAAGGATAGTTATCACTGATAACATGCCATTTGCAAGTCAGGAGTTCCAGCAATTTGCCCAAGGCTGGGGGTTTGAACAGCGCTTCAGTAGTCCAGGATACCCACAGTCAAATGGAATGGTGGAAAGGGCAATACAGTCCATAAAACTACTCCTAAAAAAGGCAGAGCAAACACACAAAGAACCCCAATTAGCATTATTGGAGTATCGTAACACACCGGTGACTGGATTGGAATACTCTCCTGCTCAGTTGTTGATGGGTAGAGTTCTGAGGACTAAGTTGCCAGTGACTGAGGAAGTGTTACGGCCTAAAATACCTGTGGGGGCGAGGGAGAGCCTCAAAAGGAACCAAGAACGGCAAAAGTATTTTTATGATAGCACTGCGAGGCCACTTAGGCCATTGGAAGAGGGAGATCCAGTATGGTTTGAGTCAACAGAAGGGTGGTCCCCAGCGGTAGTCACAAGAAAGTGTGATCAGCCACGTACATACCGGGTAGTCACTTCATCAGGACGGGTGTATAGGCGTAACAGGCGAAGAATAAGGCCTAGGAGTGTACAAACTGAGGAGAGAAGAGGTAGACTGATTGAGAATAGTAAAGAAAGGCAAAGAGATAATAATGGAGAAGGAATTGGGAGAATACCTGATGCGCAAATAGATGCAAGGCAACCCAGGTATGTGACCTCATATGGCAGGTGTGTGTATATGCCTCAAAGATATATGTCATGACCTTGGTTTTAATATGTCTGTTTATCATTGTAATTTTAATATGTCTGTTTATCATTGTAATTTTGATTTGTTTTAATTTCTGTGTAAAAGGGAGATGTGATGTATGTATCTTTAAGTGGGGAATGAGTGGAGAATCTCATTGTGCACACCTGTATCCCATTAGCTGGGATACAGGTATTTAAGCTGTACTCTATTCCCCTCCTAGGACTCTCTCTTTACTCCCTCTCATCCTCCTTGTGGCGCAATGTCGCTGCTTTGTGTATTTGTTTAATAAACTATTGCTGCTGCCCAGTGAAGACTACTCCTCCTCATTGCCGAGGTCCAGAGTTTCCCAGAGAGACACTACAGGGTGGTGGAGGGTGGTGGACTCTCTTTCATGGGAGGTTTGAAGCAGAGGTTGGGTAGCCATATGTCAATGAGTCCTTAGCTGTGATCCTGGCATTGCAGGGGGTTGTACTAGATAGCCTGTGGGTTCCCTTCCAGTGCCACAATTCTATGATCCTGAGAATAATCCCTACTTCACAAGTAGGCTATCCTGCAGAATTTACTGAAATATTTCCTTGTGAAATATTGCATCTCAAACAACAACCACCCCAAAACAACTTTTGGAAAAGATTATGAACTTTCTCCTGATCCATTTCATTCTCTCTCTCTCTCTCTCTCTCTCTCACACACACACACACACACACACATGCATGCACACAAACACTGGCCCCTTGGAACAGAAGCATACAGTTTATTGCATCAATATTCCATTTTTCTTTTGTTGCACACTAGGGCCCATCTGGTTTGGTCTAAGGTGGCACCAAACCCTGCATGTTCATAGCCAATCAGGGATGAAGCATGATAATGCCAATTCACAGTCCTATGAATGCCTCCATTGTCACCCTCAGCAAGTGCTTGACAAATGGCTGCAGAGTATTACGGCAGAGAAATGTTCCACCTGTGCTCCTGCATCCTCATCTTTAGTGCCCTTGGAGATTGCATGCAATGTTTCTTCTGCACCGCATCACAGTTCAAACGTGCCATAATGGACACGCACACTTCTGACTGCCAGCCCTGCATCATGGAGACAAAGTGTTCCATGTACATGATAAGATCCCTATCAGTTGCACGCAACACCCTAGTGCCTTTGTGATTTTATCCATAAAACAATGCAAGTTCTAGAACAATGGGGGACACCTCCGTCCCTGGATATCTTCACTTGGAGCAGAAATGCTGCAGGCCTGTGGATTCTGGGTGGATTGTTTTAATGGCCATTTTCTGCTCTCTCTTTTTTAATCCACCTCATGCGGACTTCTGCTCTGGAACCTCTGCACTAAGCCACTTTTAGAGTCATTCATCACAGGCTCCCTAAAACAGATCCCACACCTGCTATTTGGAATGGACACAAAATTTAACCTGCTGAAATATTATCTTCATTTCCTTATTTATGCCATAAAAATGCATACACTTTAAGACATGCGTAGATACTGAGCAGACAAATTAGAATCATAGAATTGTAGCGTTGGGAGGGACCCCAAGGGTGACCACCCAACCTCCGCTTGAAAAATCTCCAAGGGAAGAGGACTTCTATATAACAGACACCAGATAAAGAAAGTGTGGATCTCTCTAGTGACAGAGGTCACAGAACTTTGCCCTCTGAGGGGGTCTTTCCTGGCTTGCTCCATCTAAAATGAGCTTGAGACACCCTCATCATGGAAAGGGCAGGGCCCTTTGAGACCAACAACATGAGACTCTCCCAGTATGTCATCAAGGACGAGAGGCCCAAGCAATTCTTGAGAAATATTGAGCACATTGGTTGACTCTCCTTCATTGGAGGTTTTTAAGCAGAGATTGGATGACCATCTGTCATGGAAGCTTTGGTTGAGATTCCTGCATTGCAGGGGGTTGGACTAGATGACCCTCGGGGTCCCTTCCAACCCTAAGGTTCTATGACTCTAGGATCTCTCGGCCAATCTCACTTTAGAGATGCCCCAAAACTGGATTTCCACTATGCAGCCACCCCAAGGCTTCGTGGACAGAGAAGTCATTCCACAGAGCCTTTGGCCAGTTCCCGGCTCTGCCCCTTCTTGCATCCTGCCTGGGAACTGAGGAGACCATAAATCTGCAAAATGCCCTCCTCCATCCCCATCAGACCAAACCTTTCCCTGGGCGGCAGCAGCAGCTGCCAAATCCCTGTCCTGTCCTTCTCCCTCTCTGGAACATTTCAGCCTCTCTCCCGATCCCCTCCCTGAAGCTCCATTGTTCAGGGCTGGGCTGGGCTTCCTTGCATGAAACCACCTGCCACCCTGGTGAGGTCAGAGTATAATAAGGTGCTTCTGCCTGAGCCGTGGAGAGAACTCACTCCTGGATCCACCATGCACCATCCTCCCAGTCTCTTCCTCCTGGCGGGGACCCTTCTGCTCTTGCACCAGCTCCCTCTTGCACCTGCCAAGCACGTTGTGGGTGAGTGGCGCCTCCCCTTTCCCCTCAGCACTCTCTCCTCTTTAAACCAAGCGTCCCCCAATGCTCAGGGGTGACCCTGTTAACCTGCCTTGTCTCTCCTCATCATTAGGCTGGCCTTTCCTCCCAACACGTTTTTGATTTTACCAACCAGCGATATTAATAAATCAATTTTGATTCTTTGTTGCACGGCCCCTAAGAGGCACGGGGCTCATAGGTCAATGCCTGCTCTGCCTATTTAGCAATCTGGCACAGCTTTTCTTTGATTATGGCTACCAGCCCTCCTTCCCCTTTTGCAGCAGGGAAAAAAAGAAAGGCTAATGCTATGCTAGTCTTCATCAACAGAGATCTGGTGTCCAGATGAAGGGAAGTAAAAGTACCACCCTTTTCTGCCTTGGTCGGACCCCCACCTACAGCACTGTGTCCAGTTCTGGGTGCCACAATTTAAGAAGGAAGTGGACAAGCTGGAACATGTGCAACTGGGATCATCAAGGGTCTGCAAACCAAGCCTTATGAGGAACAGTTGAGGGAGCTCAGTATGATTAGCCTGCAGAAGAGGAGACTGACAGGTGATCCCAGGGCAACCTTCAAATATCTGAAGGGAAGCCAGATGGAAGATGGAGCAGACTTCAGAGGGTAGGATCCAAACCAACGGTGACAAGAAAGGAGATTCCTAAACATTAAGAAGAACTTTCTGACAGTAAGAGTTGTTTGACAGTGGGACGGACAACCTCAGAAGGTGGCCGGCTTCAACTTTTGCCTGGTCAAAAATGAGCCACACAACTAACTCTGGGTGTTCATTGGCCTTAGGAGCACAGGAAGCTGCTCTGCCTGTCAGTCCATGGAATCACAGAATTGTAGAGTTGGGGGGGACCCCAAGGGTCCTCTAGTCCAACCCCTGCAATGCAGGAATCTCAGCTAAAACATCCATGGCAGGTGGCTATCCAACCTCTGTTTAAAAACCTCCTCCCAAGGGAGACCATACCACTGTCAAGCAGCTCTTACTGTCAGAAAGTTCTTCCTGATGTTTTGTTGGAATCTCCTTTCTACACTACCCTGAGTGGCCAGTGCCTTTCTAGGGTGTCAGGCAGCTAATTGTCCAATATTTCATTGAGACATCTTGTTGCATTGTGAAATATCCAGAAGTCTCTTGCAACAGCAAACCAACTGCATTTCAGTCCGTTGAGGTGGCCAAGTGAAAAGGGAGGCAGGGCCTTCTCCTGCACCTCCAACCCTGACGGAGAAAAGGGGGCTTCAGCGGGCGACACCAGGCTGCGCAACTCTTTAAGGCGCAACTTAAAGTACCCACGCTCCTGCACTCCTGACTTCCCTCCATGAACCTCATGCAGGTGTCTCCCTGCAGCTTCATCTGGGTGCTGGATCCTCACTGGGGCCAAATGCCACCCAAGCCTGCTTTGAGTGGCAGATAGGGTGGTGCTACCTGCTGAGCTTTTGTGGCAAGACAGGAGAAATGCTCTCCGCCCAATCTTAGAATCATAAAATTGTACAGTTGGGAAGAAATCCCAAGGGGCTTCTAGTCCATTTCCCTGCAGTGCAGGAACCACAGCTAAATAATTCCTGACCAGTGATCATCCAACCCCTTTTTAAAAACCTCCCCAAAAAAGCCTTCTTAGAAAGTCCAGTCCACTGTTCAACAGTTCTTACTGTCAGAAGGTTATTCCTAATGTTTAGCCAGACTCTCCTGTCTTGTCGTCTGAATCCAGCTGTGCTTGTGGGGCTGCCTTCAGAGGACTTTGCAAGCCTATTGCTAGCGTTGCTCCTCCAAAATCAGAAGTTCTGGGCTCTAAATTCTGTACATCGTTTTCGATTTTGTTGCATCTCTTCTTGTCCCGCAGATATCTGCAGACTTCCTCCTCAGAGAGGCAACTGTCTGGCCCTGTTCATTCGCTGGTACTACAACCCAAGGGTCGGGAGTTGCCTGGTTTTTGTGTATGGGGGCTGCCAAGGGAATGCCAACAACTTCCACAGTCGCAGAGCCTGTGAACACCGGTGTAGACGCCCAGGTAAGACCCCGAGACAAATGCTGAGGTGGAGGCGGAGGGAGGAGCCAAAGATTTTCAGCCAAAATCATTGGAATAAGAGGAGCTGTGTTGGACCAAGAAGAGAGGTCCTCTTGCAGATCAGGAATGGGTAAAGAAACAGGAAGCAGAGAGCAGGAATAACTGGAGAGATGTAGAAAGTGGGGTCCCCGAGGACTGGCATTGGGACCTGAACTTGTTAACATGTTCATAAATGGCCTAGAGTTAGGGGGGAGCAGGGAGTTTGCTGGTGGTACTTTCAGGGTTAAGAAGTGATTGTGAAGAGCTCCAGAAGGACCTCTCCAAACTGAGTGAATGGGAGGTAAAATGGCAAATACATTTCAGTGTAAACAAAAGTCAATTGATTCACATTTAGGACCGCTCAAAAATTGCAGTTGCACATAGATGTTCATGGGGTCTGGAAAGGTGGTGACTGACCAGGAGTAAGACCTAAAGGACATAGCAAATAACTCAGTTGAGGTCTTGACTCATTGGGCAGCAGCTACAAAATGGCACATTCAATCCTAGAGATCACTAGGAAATGATTTGGAAATAAAATGTTAATTGTCATGATGCTGTTGATGGTGCCTCCCGTCCAACAACAGGGGTGTTTACTTGCAAGTAAAGAAAGTAAGCTTTTATCACAACAGTCCAATGATACAAACTCAGCAGCTAGAAAAGAGCAGAAAGAGCAGAGGAAATGCAACAATAAACCCAACAGCTTTCTCCTCCTCCCCACCAAGCTTTAAGCGGAGGTGGAGAAGGCTCAGTTACTCACGAGAAATCCCAGTCCCCATGAGCCTTCCTGACCTGGAGGCAAGCTCTTTCCCAAGGCGGGGAGAGTCTCCTTCCTATTCTCGATGTGTCCACCTCTCCCTGAGAGGAAGCCCTTCTTACATTTTGAAAATTAAAGACCCAGGAATGCCAGGAAGGTCACTCAGTGCTGGCAGCAGAAGTCCCTGGCCCAGAGAGAGAGACAATGGCCACACACTGCATGGGGTGGAAGGAAAACGATGGCAGGGAAAGTAACTGAAGCCAACAAGTGCTCTGAGACGTTTTGGGTTACTTATTGTAAATCAGTCCACGTAGTTTGCTTGTTAGGAAGGGGGTGTAATTTCCCAGGGGGTCATACCAGCGAAGGAGTCAGCCTGCCCCATGTTCTCTTCCAGCAACAGTCAAGCCTGGCACATGTCCTGCTCGGGTTGAAAGTGAGGTGATGTGTGGCCAGTTCTGCTCCACAGATGCCAGCTGCCCAGGGAACGAGCGCTGCTGCCAGACCATCTGTGGGCGACAGTGCCGGCTCCCTTCCGAAGGTAAGGGCAAAGGGAGGTTGCTATTCTGCTTTGGGAGACCCTCAGACAGGAGATGCCAGGAGAGAAGAAGGACAGCACCCAAGTCATTTCTGCCCCAAAGGCGCCCTTAGCAACCCATCTCCATGGACCCTCTCATCTTGTGCCAGGGATGGGGAAAGTGTGGCCTTTGGGATGTCGCTGGACTCTAGCTCCCGGCATCCTCTGCAGCCAGCATGGCCAATGGTCAGGGATGGGGGAAGTGGAGTCTAAAGACACATGGAGGGTTAGAGTTGTCCCCCACATCCCTGCCTTATGCAGTACTTTGTACTCCTGAAGTCACACTCCTTCATTGTCTCCTGAGACAGACAGATGCCGGCCAACAAATAACCAGTTCCTGGAAGTGCCCAAAGGGGCTTAAACTAATGTCTGAAATTTCACATGTATGCTCTGAACTGGCAGTGGTAGACCAGGGATTCCATTCTAGGGATCATTAGGAAAGGAACTGAAAAGGAACCAGTATCTTAATGCCGTTATACTTACTTACTTACTTAAAGGTAAAGGGAAAGGGACCCCTGGCCATTAGGTCAAGTCGCAGATGGGGTTGCAGAGCTCGTCTCACTTTTTTGGCCGAGGGAGCCTGCGTTTCTCCGCAGACAGCTTCCGGGTCATGTGGCCAGCATGACAAAGCTGCTTCTGGCAAACCAGAGCAGTGCACGGAAACACCGTTTACCTTCCCGCTGGAGTGGTACCCATTTATCTACTTGCACGTGCTTTCGTGCTAGGTTGGCAGACGTTTGTCCGCAGTGCTAGGTTGGCAGGAACTTACTTACTTACTTACTTACTTCAAGGTAAAGGTAAAGGACCCCGGACAGTTTAGTCCAGTCGCCGGCAACTCTGGGGTTGCAGCACTCATCTTGCTCTATAGGCTGAGGGAGCCTGCGTTTCTCCGCAGACAGCTTCCGGGTCATGTGGCTAGCATGACTAAGCCGCTTCTGGTGAAGCAGAGCAATGCACAAAAACGCCGTTTACCTTCCCGCCGGAGCTTACTTACTTACTTACTTATTTCTGAACTCCTCAT
The DNA here is from genome assembly GCF_009819535.1 of Lacerta agilis. Lineage (NCBI taxonomy): Eukaryota > Metazoa > Chordata > Lepidosauria > Squamata > Lacertidae > Lacerta > Lacerta agilis. The sequence continues at coordinate 94,058,861 of NC_046317.1, read as the reverse complement.
AGGTTTGTTTATTTCACAGGAATTTTTAATTGGGTTTTTTGTGTGTGTGTGTGACCACATTTGGAGTGCTGTGTACAGTTCTGGTTGCCTCGCCTCAAAAAGGATATTGCAGAATTGAAAAAAAGTTCAGAAAAGGGAAACCAAAATGATCAAGGGAGCGAAGTATTGCTCAGTATTGCCTACACTGACTAGCAGAGGCTTTCCCAGGATTTCCGGCAGGGAGTCTCTCCCAGCCCTACTGGAGATGCCAGGGATTGAACCTGGGACCACCTGTTTGCAAGCGGGTGGAGGAACTCCCCTGTGAAGAAAGGTTGCCGTGCTTGAGATTTCTTAGTTTAGAGAAAAGGCGAGTGAGAGACATGATGATATAAGTTTATATAATTATGCACGGCATGGAGAAGCTGGATAAAGAAAAGCCTTTTTTCTCCCACTCTCGTAACACTGGAACTCATGGATGTCCAGTCAAACTCAGTGTTGGAAGATTAGGGACAGGAAAAAAGAAACACGCGACACGTGGTTAAACTATGGAACTCCCTCCCACAGGAAGCAGTGGTGGCCATTGCATTGCATGCCTTTAAATAAGGATTAGGCAAATTTAAGGAGGAGAGGGCTATTGATGGCTACTAGCCCCGATGGCTATTCTCCGCCTCCACGGCTGGAGGCAGAAATATTTCTGAATCCCAATTGCCTGAAACCACAAAAGGGGAGACGGCTCCTGTGCAGGCTGGCATCTTGTTGGCCACTGTGAAAGCAGAATGCTCCTCTGATCCAGCAGCTTCTTCTTGTACGTTCTTAGTGTCATCATGGCACATCAGTCACATACGATCTGCCCAAAGGTTCTCAGTGGCCTTTGCAGAATCTCCTTCTGCCTTCCCACCTGTTGCTCCCTCTTCATCCCCAGCCATCCACGGATACTGCCCAAGGACGCAACGTCGCCTGGACCGCCCCTGCTTGACCAGCTGCACAACCGACTTGGACTGTGGCTTCGGTATCCACATCCCAAGGAGGAAGTGCTGCAGATACGGGTGCCACCAGCTGTGTGTAAAGGCTGAGGAAGGTACGGTTTTTCCAGCAAGGCCCGAGAACAGCTGGGCGATGCGTGGGAATGAAAGAAAAAAGTGGTTGGGTGCCACTCCCTGACTCTCCACTCTCATGGGTGCCAGTGGGGATTGGGGGTGAGGGGGTTTCATTCAGTTTGCATTTAAAGGCAAAACAGCCTAATTCACACTTGCTGAACTAAGACACCAACCGAAATGCAGTTCTCTGTTGCAGTTCGCAATAGTCTAGATTTTGTGATGCAACTCTGCATCAGAAAATTCCTTACCGAAAGGAGAAGGGTGCAAAACAGTGGTGAAAAGAATGTATTAAACTGCACTATATCAGGGGAAATTTCTTGCAAACATTGGCAGCATTGCATACTCCAGTTTTCATGAACTGTTGTGCAAACTGACAGGGAAATGGAGAGAATGTTCAGGGTAAAGGAGAGTTAAGTTTGGAAAGGAGAAACCTACACTGACAGATTGCTTCATCCTTCAGTATCAAGATGTGTTGTGGTTAAGGGCAGGGAAGAAACGAGATTCAGCTCACACTTAAAATCAAGCCTCTTTCCTTCATGCTTTCAAAAATAATATGCAAACTGAAACACAGCCATGCTTCAAAATTCACACAGCTCCAAATATTGCAATCCAGTTATCCAACCAAGGAATGTGAACAAAAATGCATTTGACAGGGTAAAGTGTGCAATAAGAAAGCATATGTTTGTGAAAATAACATACAGAAATGTGTTGTATTAAGGAAAATATTCTTTGCAAAAGTGTGCATATTAAGCATTTCAGGCCTGAAATGTGTGTGTGTGTGTGTGAGAGAGAGAGAGAGAGAGAGAGGGGACTACATTTCCACCATCCTGATTTCAGAACCCTTATTCTTGCAAAAATGCTAGGTCTTGTGTTTGCAGCTCTGAAAGTCCATTGAGATCATCAGGAGGAAGAGAGCCTGTCCTGGCAGCTGGTGGGAGGAGGGAGCAGAGCCTGTTACGGAGAGACTCAGACTCTCCATCGGGCTTCCTCAACAAAAGTATGGCTGGTTGTAGAACCTCCTTGGCCAGCGGCAGTGTGCTTCTGCATACCAGCTGCTTGAAAGAGAGGGCTGTTGCCCTCAGGTCCTGCTTGTGGGCTTCTCCAATGGGGCATCTGATTAGGCACTATGAGAACAGGAAGCTGGACTAGATGGGCTCTTGGCCGGATCCTACCACAGAGCTGCTCCTACGTTCTTGACTAGGCTCATGTCTCACTGGCACAGGGCACCAGCAAAGCCTCATAGAACCATGCAACTGTAGAGTTGGAGAGGCATCTAGTCCACCTCCCTGTGATTCAGGAAGCACAGCTAAGCTAGTTGTCCTCTCCATCTCCTTTTTCCAGAGCACCCTGGCGTGTGTCCCAAAAGGGAACTGGTGTACACCTTTGCCCCCTGCAACGACACCTGTAAAGATGACCGAGACTGCCCCCTCAAACAGAAGTGCTGCTTTACTGGGTGCAGCCTGGGCTGCCTGGACTCAGGTACCGGCAAAACCCCTGGCCGCACCCCTTTCCCCATACCCCACTACTTCCCCTCTTGGGGAACCGGGCAGTAGCACAGAGCTGGTCAGTCCACACCCCAAACCTTCCCTTCTTCTTCCTACAGTCCGTAGCGACCAGTGCCAGTTGCCTCCTGATGGTGGACCGTGCTACGCCTACATGCCACGATACTACTACAGCCCGTCACGGAAGAGGTGCTTTCGGTTCATTTATGGCGGCTGCAGGGGCAACAGCAACAGGTTCAAGACCAAGCAGGCATGCGAGAAGGCCTGCGGGGAAATCAGCCCAGGTACAGCACGTGCCTTTCATGCACTGCCAAAACCTCCTTGAAAGGGAGCCAGGGAAGGGGGGTCACAGCCCACATGTCAGAGGGACACAATTGTGCTCAAAGAGGCTTCTTAAAGGACAGATCCACACAATGCATTTAAAGCATCTCTTCAATGCACATTTAAAGCATGTGACTCCCTCCACAGAATCCTGGGAACTGTAGTTTCTTAAGGGGGCTGGAAAAGATAGCTCTGTGGAGGAAAGTTCCCAGGATGCTCTGGGGGAAGTCGTGTGCTTTCCATGTGCATTGAGTATGCTTTTAGGGAAATTGTTTATTTGTTTAGCCAAAGCCATTGCAAAACAAAATACATAAAACAGAATTAAATACATTAAACAGAACCGTGTAAACATTGCACAGTTAAAATACAATAAAACATTATTCTGATACCCAATCGATGGCTCAACCGGGAGATTTAAATCTCTGAACATGGTTGCTCTTCAGTCTTCATAGATTGAGCAAACCAGGAAGTTGTAGGGTAAATCTTCAGGCACATGACCATAGAATCGTAGAGTTGGAAGTGACCACAAGGGCCATCCAGTCCAGCCCCCTGCCAAGCAGGAAACACCATCAAAGCATTCCTGACAGATGGCTGTCAAGCCTCTGCTTAAAGACCTCCAAAGAAGGAGACTCCACCACACTCCTAGGCAGCAAATTCCACTGTCCAACAGCTCTTACTGTCAGGAAGTTCTTCCTAATGTTTAGGTGGAATCTTCTTTCTTGTAGTTTGAATCCATTGCCCCGTGTCTGCTTCTCTGGAGCAGCAGAATACAACCTTTCTCCCTCCTCTATATGACATCCTTTGATATATTTGAACATGGCTATCATATCACCCCTTAACCTTCTCTTCTCCAGGCTAAACATACCCAGCTCCCTAAGCCGTTCCTCAAACTCTCCATTCAGAAGTAATCTGCCGATATTATCCTTCAACTATGGCAGTGTGCATAGACTGGAAGTGTGGGGCTGTAAAGTCTTTTCTCCATTTGACAATTTAGCCTAAGGCTACCAGACATCCCCGTTTACCGGGAACAGTCCCCAGATTTACAAATCAGTCTCCTGACAAAATCCACTGAATTCAACAGAAGTTGAAAAGTGTCCCCAGATTCACTGAAAAAAATCTGGTAACCTTAATTTAGCCTGCATGACTTTCTGCCGCCCTTCTGTTCAGGTCCAGTTCCTGTTCTTGCATGTGTACTTACTGTTTATTGATGCTATTATTTATTAATTGTTTATACCGCCCTGTTCCCCCAAGTCTCAAGGCGGTTCGTAACATAAAAACACAATATAAAAACACAAAATAGATAATAAAAATAAATGCAAGAACAACCCGACTCCCCAACACATTGTAAAAGGTCACTGGATGTCAATCAACCAAAGGCCTGGTTAAAGAGGAATGTTTTTGCCGGGTGCCTAAAGGTGTATAATGAAGACGCCAGGCAAACCTCCCTGGGGAGAGCATCCCATAGAGGGGGAGCCACTGCAGAGTAGGCCCCGTTCTCGTGTTGCCACCCTACGGACCTCTTGAGGAGGAGGCACACGAAGGAGGGCCCCAGAAGGTGATCTCAGGGCCTGGGTAGGTTCATATGGGGAGAGGCAGCCTTTTGTCTCCCATTGATGTATGATTTCTTTCTATATGCTCTTGCTCTCCTGTTTTTATGGGTGGAAAGGGGTGTTTTTTATGACAACTTTATATTCTGCGTTCATTTGCTATACAATTGTGTGTGTCTGTAATACACACACACACACACACACATACACACAGTGGTACCTCTAATTATGAACTTAATTCGTTCCGGAGGTCTGTTCTTAACCTGAAATTGTTCTTAACTAGAGGCGTGCTTTCGCTAATGGGGCCTCTTGCTGCCGCTGCACATGATTTCTGTTCTCATCCTGGGGCAAAGTTCTCAACTTGAGGTAACTCTTCCAGCTTAGCGGAATTTGTAACCCGAGGTATCACTGTGTGTGTGTGTGTGTGTGTGTGTGTGTGTGTGTGTGTGTCTCCACCACTCCCTTTTTCTACTTCCACCACACCAGAGGTTTGCAAGCTGCCCAGCGAGACTGGTCCATGCCGGGCTTACTCAGAATTCTTCTACTACAACTCAACTCTTTCCTCCTGCGAGAAGTTTGTTTATGGCGGTTGCAGAGGGAACGACAATCGGTTTTACACAAAACTGGAGTGCAAAATGGTCTGCGGAACTTCAGGTAAATCAGGTAAGTCAGGCGAAAAACAAAGAGGATCTATCCCACCAGATGTCAAAGAGAAAAACAACTACCAGACCTTTAGAAGACACCTGAAGGCAGCCCTGTTTAGGGAGGCTTTTGATGTTTAATAGATTATTGCATTTTAGTGTTCTGTTGCAAGCTGCCCAGAGTGGCTGGGGAAACGCAGCCAGATGGGCGGGGTATAAATAAATTATTATTATTATTATTATTATTATTATTATTATTATTATTATCCTGAAGGAATGGGCCTGGCTTGGGAAACGTACAAGAGGTGGGGTCTCCATCCACTGCCCTGCTGGCCATGGACTCTTGTGTGCCAGTTCAAGGTGGGAGTCTGCTTCCTGCCCTTTAATTGTGTCTCTTTCTTTTCCACAGCAAACTCCACCACAACATCTGGTTGAGTCACCCATTGACATAGTCCCTTGTCTGCAAGATTCTCCAGCCTGACCCCCGCCCCCAAAGTCTGAGGAAGAGGCACCAACCTGGCATCCTGCCCTGGGGCCCTCGCCTCCCTCCCCCCTTCCACCTTCAGGGAGGCTGGTGGGGTCAACTCTGCTCTCCAAAAATAAAGACATGAGTTCAGCTGCATCCTCTGTATCCGGTTCTTGAGTTAACATAAAAGTCTGGCCACTGGATCAGACCAAAAGCTTACACAAGAACATAACGTATGAGCCTATGGTGAATTGGCCGGATCAGGCCAGTGTGGCCCCTCTAGTCCAGCATCCTGTTCTCACAGGGGCCAACCAGATGCCCCAACGGGAAACCAGCAAGCAGGATTCAAGCACGAGAGCAATTCTCTCCCCTCCTGTGGTTTCCGGCAACTGGGATTCAGAAGCATCCCTGCCTCTGATTATGGATAAGAGCCAGTGTGGTGTAGTGGTTAAGAGCGGTAGACTCGTAATCTGGGGAACCGGGTTCGTGTCTCCGCTCCTCCACATGCAGCTGCTGGGTGACCTTGGGCTAGTCACACTCCTCTGGAGTCTCTCAGCCCCACTCACCTCACAGAGTGTTTGTTGTGGGGGAGGAAGGGAAAGGAGAATGTTAGCCGCTTTGAGACTCCTTCGGGTAGTGAAAAGTGGGATATCAAATCCAAACTCTTCTAAAACAAAATAAAAAAATAAAATAAAAATTCCTTCCAGTAGCACCTTAGAGACCAACTAAGTTTGTTCTTGGTATGAGCTTGGTATCTGAAGAAGTGTGCATGCACAAAGAAGTGTATCTGAAGAAGTGTGCATGCACACAAAAGCTCATACCAAGAACAAACTTCGTTGGTCTCTAAGGTGCTACTACTAGAAGGATTTATTTTTTAATTTTTTATTTTGTTTTAACTATGGCAGACCAACACGGCTACCTACCTGTATCTGATTATGGAGGCAGGGCAGAGCTATTGGGGCCAGTAGCCATCAATAGCCCTCTCCTCCTCCTCCAGGAATTTATCCAATTCTATTGCCATCGATGTCGGGCGCCATCACTACTTCCTGGGGGAACAAGTTGCGGCTTTGTGCATGGATGCCCCCTTCGTTTGCTCCGCATTTCGCACCTCTTATATCCCTGCTAAACTGAAAGAGGTTGTTTTTTTTTCAAAATTACAAAATTTGAGGGTGTGTCATTTTCGGCAGTCGTCCATTTTATATTTTAGCAGGTTTTCCTGCTAAAAAGACCCAAAGCATCTCTTTCGCCCCCACCCGGTGCTGTCTTGATGCTTGGAACTAAAACTCCCATCAGTCCCCAGTCAGTGCTGCTGGAGGGGAGGAGCTGGCGGAAGTCGTAGTCCAAAGAACCGGGGGGGGGGGAACTAGGCAGGGCCAGCCGGAGATATTTTGGCATCTGAGGTGAACCACAAAACAGCACCCAGCCAGATAGGTGGGGTATTATTATTATTATTATTATTATTATTATTATTATTATTATTATTATTATTTTATTTTGGTATGAAGCTTTACGACATGTAGAATCATATGAGGAGTAGTGGGGGGGAGGCGGGAAGCAGTGTTCTTTCAAGGCAGAATTTAGTTAGCTTGGTTAATCTGATTTATACATCGTTCCACACAACCAAAGGGGTTTTCCAAAGTGATCTACGAAAACAATAAAATACAAAATATGATATGCAGTTAGGGTTGCCAGGTCTGCTTCCAAAAAATAGTGGACAAGCGGGGGGTTTTAATTAAATTAAATTATATATTTTCTTACAAACATTTTAACACGTATTAAAATACCATTTCATCATAAAGCTTTTGAATAAAAAAAAAGTCCACTATTTTGTGAAAAAAATAGTGAACATAATGTGAAAAAAGTGGACTGTCCACTCAAATAGTGGACACCTGGCAACCCTATATGCAGTGTTGATTTTTAAAAACAGCAACAACAAATAACCGAAACAGGATTAGAATTACCTATTGTTTTATTTATTAAATTTGCATACCGCTGTTCAGTCAAAGATCACAGGGCAGTTCACAACATAAAAAATACAAAATGAAAAGACAAAATACACAACAAAACAACAGCAAACCAGTAACCCCCCTCCTCGCACAAACACATTTAAAAGGATATAGAATGTTAATCAGCCCAAGGCCAGGCTGAAGAAGAACATTTTTGCCTGACGCCTAAAGATATACTGTATAATGAAGATGCCAATGAAGGGGTACAATGAGCCTCCCTGGGGAGAGCATTCCACAAGTGGGAAGCCACCACCGAGAAGGCCCGTTCTCGTGTTGCCACCCTCCGGCATCTTGCAGAGGAGACACACAAAGAAGGGCCTCCAATGACAGTCGGAGGGTTCATATGAGTAGAGGCAGTCCTTGAGGTATTGTGGTCCTGAGATATTTAGGCTTTATAGGTCAAAAGCAACGCTTTGAATTGGTCCCGGAAACTAATCGGCAGCAGCTGCAGTCAGGCCAGGATCAGTGTAATATAGATGTACCTCGGAAGTCGAACGGAATCCGTTCTGGAAGTCCATTTGACTTCCAAAAAGATCAGAAACCAAGGCGCGGCTTCCGGTTGGTTCCCAATTATGCAGGTGCACCGGAAACAATAGTGGAAGCTGCACCAGACGTTTGGCTTCCCAAAAAAGTTTGCAAACCGGAACACTCACTTCCGGTTTTCGATTGTTCGGGAGCTGGAACGTTCGACTCCCAAGGCGTTGGGGAGCCAAGGTATAACTGTATGCTCAAACCATCTTGATGCAGTGAGCAACCTTGCCGACGAATTTTGCACCAGCTGAAGTTTCTGAACCATATTCAGAGGCAGCTGGGTAAGACCGACTCCACCCTCCTCAGCCACCCACGTTTCAGTGATGCAGACCGGCTCAACCTCCTCATGGATCATGGATGAGGGAGGCCTTGCTCTGAGCCAACCTAGCACTCAGCATTCAGCAGCCGCAGACCTGAGGGTTGGTTGATAGGTCAACTGCAATTCCCCAGGTGGAGGTGAGCATGTTCCAGAGGTCAAGCTTTTTCTCAGCCTAGATCCCAGGATGTATGAACTGCTGGGGCAGCAGCTCTGCAGGTCAGATGCTCAGCAGCCGGGCTGCAAAAGAAATCTGCCCTTTGTAAATGTGTATTTGAATATTTTCTTTAATTCATTATAGATTCCTTCCCAGTAATTTTTAACTTTCTCACATGTCCACCACATATGATAGAATTCTCCATCTTTCCTCTCACATTTCCAACATTTTTTGTCATATTTTCTATACATTTTCGCTAATCTTACTGGTGTTAGGTACCATCAGTACATCATTTTCATGATGTTCTCTTTCAAAGTTATACAGGCTGTAAATTTCATATGTTCTTTCCAAAGTTTTCCCCACATTTCAAATTGTATATTGTGACCCACGTCTAAGCTTTCCTAATTGGTTTAGTTGGGGAAGAGATTGAAAAGAAGGATCAAAAATTCTTCCTATATGCCACCACAGCAGCACGAATACTACTGGCGCAAAATTGGAAAACAAAGGAAGTACCAACGGTAGATAATTGGAGAAGGAAATTAGTAGAATATGCAGAACTGGCAAAATTAACTGGAAGATTAAGAGAGCAAAAAGATCAAAGGTTTCAATTGGAATGGGGTAAATTCTTAGATTATATGAAAGATTGTAAAATCTGAAAGCACTGACAGGTTTGATAGTATTCTTGCAGCAGAACAAAAATATAGATAGATTTGACAACAATAAGAAAAGAAAACATGTGAAGAAGAAAAAAGAAGAAGGTAAAGCGGGGGAGTGATGTTAATTTAGAAAACCAGAGAGAGAAAGGAAGGAAGGAAGTCCGAAAACTCGGCGGAGTTTGTGTAATATTGTAAATCATTTATGATGACTTTGTTGGTATTTTGTTTTTTGATGAAAAATAAAAAGATGTTTGCAAAAAAAAGAAAAAGAAATCTGCCCTTGGGCTTTTGCCTCTCTGGTTGCCCAGGTTCATGGTGTGGAGACTCAGAGGAGGAGGAATTTGGATTTGATATCCCGCTTTATCTCTACCCAAAGGAGCCTCAAAGCGGCTAACATTCTCCTTTCCCTTCCTCCCCCACAACAAACCCTCTGTGAGGTGAGTGGGGCTGAGAGACTTCAAAGAAGTGTGACTAGCCCAAGGTCACCCAGCAGCTGCATGTGGAGGAGCGGAGACGCGAACCCAGTTCACCAGATTATGAGGCTACCACTCTTAACCACTACACCACACTGGCTCTCATCAGTCACTAGTTATCACTGCATGGCAACAATTGCCCTCCCTCCCTCTTTGGGGGGGTTGCTGGGATCGTCTTCACTCTCCATGATAAACACCAGCACCTCTTGAGTCCAGATCTTGGAGCTGCCTGCCTCTGCAGCCTGTCCAAAGCCCGCCTTTTCCTGCTGCCCCTCCCCACATGAGAAAAACAATCACCCCACCCCCTCATCCCGTGTAGCAGGGCAGTGTAAAGGGGTCCTTGGGCCTGGTATGAATTGTGAGGGAAGAGGCAAGTGGTTTTTATTTCCAAGGTGGCACCTAATGCAAGCCTGCAGCGCAGCAGGGCGACTTCCAGTCTGGAGTGATGCCAGCATCACAGTGCCCTCTTCCCTGACCCTTGGCCATGCTGGCAAGGGCTGGTGGGTGATGGAGCCCAACAACAGCTGGAAGGCACCATGTTTGTTTGTTTATTAAAAAATAATAATTATAGATCACTGCATCATTAGAAATATATATCACAGCAGTTTACAAGAATAAAACATAAAAGCTGTTCAATGAAAACCATGCAAGAGTTAAAAACAGCCATCCATTAACCACTGCAGGTGGGTGTATTGTTAATTGCCTGCCCAGACCTTGTGGAATAGAGATATATTCAGCAGAAGTTTGAAAGTTGGCACAGAATCTCCAGTGGCAGAGTGTTCCGCAGGACTAAGCTGATGACACTCCTGTTGCCCACCATTCCTTGCAACCATTGCTGGGGCCATTGGGAGGTGGGACTCCAAAAGATCCTGAGAGCCTCAGGCTGCAGAAGGCGGCTCTACTGTTTCTGCACTGGCAGGAGAGGAGAAGCAGAGCCACGACCAATAGCTAAACTAATGGGAACAGAAGAGAGTCCCTTTGAGCAGGGCTGTCTTAAGCATATCTGGCGCCGTGGTGCAAAGCTCCCTCCGGCAGTGGCGCCCCCCCCCTGGTTTCCCAGAGTTTTTCAGGGAGGGTGGCACTGCCAGCAGGGTTGAAGGAGGTGGACAACGGCTGGAGGGCAGCTCCTCTGGCAGGGAAGAGGTGGAGGTTGGACGCGGCGTCTCCCGGCTCAGCTGGCCGCTTCATGCTGTGGTGGCCATGGCAGACGGAGGCTCTGGGTGCGGCACTGCTTTGGTGTGGCATGGTGGAGGGGGCCGAGGGTGGCGAGCTGATGCCGAGAGGCGCCGCGTCCAGCCTCCGTTGCTTCCCTGGAGCCCTCAAGAACTTGGCGCCCTGGTGCCCCGCGCCACTAGCCTCTATGGGTAAGATGCCCCTGACTTTGAGGAACTTATTAAGAAAGGAGAGGATCCCCAGAAGCCTTTTTATTGGGTACAGTGGGTAGAGAGATACTGAGAAAAGGTATAAAAAATTCTTATATGCCACAACTGCAGCCAGAATTTTGTTATCCCAAAGAAGAAGAAGAAGAGGAGGAGGAGTTTGGATTTGATATCCCGCTTTATCACTACCCGAAGGAGTCTCAAAGCGGCTCACATTCTCCTTTCCCTTCCTCCCCCACAACAAACACTCTGTGAGGTGAGTGGGGTTGAGAGACTTCAGAGAAGTGTGACTAGCCCAAGGTCGCCCAGCAGCTGCATGTGGAGGAGGGGGGACGCGAACCCGGTTCCCCAGATTACGAGTCTACCACTCTTAACCACTACACCACACTGGTAACTCCTGTTGTTTCCACAAAGATGGAAACAACAGGCGTTACCAACAAAAGAAGAGTGGCAGGTGAAGTTGATGGACTTTGCAGAACTGGCGAAACTGACGGGAAGAATCTGGAACCAGCGAGACCAAGCGTTCCAAAAGGACTTATATTATATTTGAAAGACAGCTGTGAGCAATTAACATCATTAGCAGGGTTATCTGAAGATCTGTAAGATGAAATTGCTACCTATCCAGGTTGAGTAATGTAATATTTTTTAGGTGATGATATAACAAGGATAGGAAACGAACCAAAATGTAAAGATGTGGAGATTAATTTTGTGAACCGTCAGACGGGAGGGAGGGAGGCCATGAGGCTCAGTCGAGCCAAAGAGATGAAGTAAGAGGGCACGATGTTACGTAAAGTGACTATATGTAAAACCAATACAAATCATAGAAAGAAAGAAAGAAAGAAAGAAAGAAAGAAAGAAAGAAAGAAAGAAAGAAAGAAAGAAAGAAAGAAAGAATCTCTGCAGAGTTCCTCCTGCAGGCAGATTTCAAACCTGGACACGCACAGGCCCAGCACCCAGGTCTGTGTGACAGAGACTGAGTGTTCCCTGGTCACAATAAGATCCCTATCGGTCGCACAAAGCATCTCAGAACATCCTAATGCCTCCGTGATGCTATCAAAGGTATTGTGCAAGATCAAAGCCACTTGCGGTTCAGAACAATTCAGTGGGGGGAGGAGATCTTGCAGGCCCTGGGCAGAAACACGGTGGGAAATGTAGCATGCCAGGAAGACCTGCAAGTGAGAAAGAGCTCCTGTTCTCTAGCTCTGCGCTGGAAGGGAAACAGCAGCTGTCAACCACAGGCGAGTGGGAAACCCAGAATTACATAATCCATCCTGGCTTCTGATTTGATCCCAGAATGCCGCAGGAACGAGCCGACGCTTGTGCTGCCAGTGGTGCTGAGCTCTCACGGGGGTCAGTGCTGCCAAAAGACATCCAGCTGATTTGCGTGGCACCAAAAGATATGTGTGTCCCAGTTTTAATTAGGGAAATGCTGGCGGGTATGGTGTAGTGGTTAAGAGCGGTAGACTCGTTATCTGGGGAACCAGGTTCCCGTCTCTGCTCCTCCACATGCAGCTGCTGGGTGACCTTGGGCTAGTCACACTTCTCTGAAGTCTCTCAGCCCCACTCACCTCACAGAGTGTTTGTTGTGGGGGAGGAAGATGAAAGGAGAATGTGAGCCGCTTTGAGACTCCTTCGGGTAGTGAAAAGCGGGATATCAAATCCAAACTCTTCTTCTTCTTCTTCTTCTTCTTCTTCTTCTTCTTCTTCTTCTTCTTCTTCCGCATTTCTGCTTGTCCCCATGGGAAGAAACTCTTTAACACAGAATCGGAGCAAACTTCAGTACCTTGGAAGTCGAATAGAATCCATTCCGGAAGTCAACTTCCAAAACATTCGGATACCAAAGCGCAGCTTCTGATTGGCTACAGGAAGCTCATTCAGCCCCGTCAGACATTCAGCTTCTGAAAATAGTTGGCAAACAGGAACAGTCACTTCCAGGTTTGTGGCGCTCGGGAGCCAAAAATTTCAAGAACTAAGCTGTTTGAAAACCAAGGTGCGACTGTAAAGAGCAGGGAAAACAGTTTGGCAAATGGAAAACAGCTCAGCCCTGCACTTTCTTGGCATGGAACAAGCAGAAATGTAGAAATGTAGACCCAGTTAAATTATGGGACTCCTCCTGCAGGAGGCAGAGGTGGCTGCAGGCTTGGATGACTTTGAAAGAAGGTTGGACCAAGGATTAGAGGAGGGGAGGCTCTTCTCTGCTTCCGCTGGGAGAGTTAGCCATGCTTCTGAATCCCAGTTGCTGGAAACCACAAGAAGGGGAGAGTGTGACTCTTATGTTTGGGTCCTGCTTGGAGTTTTCTCACAAGCATCTGTGAGAGCAGGATGCTAGGCTAGAAAGGCCATTGGGCCTGATCCAGCAGGCTCTCCTTGTGTCCTCATGTCCTCAAACTCTCAGGCAATGTAGCTATAGGTGGTTGTGAGAGTCAGGGACACAGGCAGAAACAACATCAGGACCTGATCCAGCCAAGACCGCCTCCTCCCCATCACAAGGCTGGAGGCAAGGACAGGAGAGCAGGGGAGGCAGGAAGGCACTAGTTGGATGGTGTCCAACCACTGCAATAAATAAATAAAGGGTGGTAGCTGATGACCTTGAGGTAGAAGTGGTGAAAGGGCCTCTCGTTGGTCAGAGACAGTGCAGTGTAGTGGTTAGAGTCAGACCTAGGAGACCAGTGTTCAGCTCTCCCACTCATCCAGGAAGCTCACTGGGTGTGAACTTGGCCAGTCACTGCCTCTCAGCCTACCCTACCTCTCAGGTTGTGGTGGGGGTGGAATGAGGAGGGGAAGAACCACCCATGCCCTGCCTTGGTCTCCTTAGAGAAAAGGGTCTGGGTGTAAACAAACAAACAAACAATCCCATATACTGAAAGCACATTTTCCCCACCCACCCCCAAGAATCCTGGGAACTGTAGTGCTGGGAATTGTAGGTCTGCAAGGGGGTAGCTCCTGTTCCAAGGTTCCTTGCTTTAAACATATGCTGTGTGTGTGTTTGCAGCCAATTGTCCGTCTTCTGCTAAGCCTGAGGCTTCTTTGGGTCTCACTTCAGTGGGGAATGATTCTCAGAGCAGGGAACAGAAGTGGAGTCCCCAGCTCAGTTCCCGGCCTGCCTTCTTGGGGTGCTGCCCTGCTGCGTCTGCAACTCAGGCACCAGAAGAGTCCTGCTGGACCCATTCGGCCCCTCGGGATCTCGCTTCCCATTCCCCAGCCATATGCTTCTAGGGAGTCACATGCTTTTCTCCTTTTGTTCGCCAGAATTACGTCTGCTCCTTATTAATCTATTGTTTCCTTAGAACAAAGTGTGGACATTATTTCCAAGAACTGGGTCAGGACTGTCTCCATGGAAAGGTGGAGGCTCAGAAATGAACGGAATGATCCTTTGTGTGGGAAGAGAAAGCCGACGACAAGAGTTCCTTCTATTTTTTCCAAGGTGGCTTTGCATTTCCAAGAGGGAGTTTTAGTCTTACGTCGTTGATACTTATCGCTTAGTTCATCGTTGTTCGTTAATCCACTTTAGCCCAAAGAGCTATATGAAGCCAAAATATACAGAGAGCTCGAAAATCAGGCGACAGTGACGGCCACCAACCTGGATGACTTGAAAAGAGGATTAGACCAATTCATGGAGGAGAATAAGGCTTTTGATGGCTCTGCTCTGCTTCCAAGGTCAGAAGCAGCAATGCTTCTGAATACCAGTTGCAGGAGACAACCGGAGGACAGAAGACTCTTGGCTCAAATCCTGCCCACTGGTTTCCCATTGGGGGCTCTGCCGTTCATGTGTAATGGGTGCAAATGTGATCTAGCAATGGCCCAAATCAAACCAATCTCACTTCCAGCTCAGACTTTCCCCACCCAGATGTGTCCCCCACCAAACCATGTTGCGGAGTCTTCCTCGCCTTCTCTGTGGGGTCTGGATCCTCCAAACAGGGCAGGTCTGTCCTTCTGGCCTGCCCTTTGTATCTCATGGGAAGATAGTGGCCAGCCCTGCCTTCTCGTCCCTTCGACAATAATTCAGACAGAATATACCAGGACAGAGAAATGAAAGGACTCTTTCATGGAGTGCTTCCTTAACTAGGGAACTCACCCTCACAGGAGGAAGAGATACCACCAACCTAGACTGCTTTAAAAGAGGGTTGGACAAATTTGTGGAGGATGAGAGGGCTATTGATGGCTCCTAGCCAGGATGGCTCTGCTCTGCCTGCACAGTTGGAGGCAGCAATGCTTCTGAAAACCAGCTACTGGAGACTGCAGGAGAGTTGCTCTGGCACTTGAGTCCTGCTTGTGGGCTTCCCAACAGAGGCACCTGGTTGTCCATGGATCCAGCAGATGCTCTTGTTGTGTTCCTATGTTCTAACAAGCCCCATGGGGTTCAAGACCCCTAGTTTGGAAGAGGACATGAGATCTTTGGGATTAGTCCTTGGTAGAGCTGCCTTACTGATAGAAAAGAAAAGAAAAAGAAAGCAGAGAGCATTTCCCAACTCTGACAGCTACATATCTGGCCTGGAAGCTTTTTTGCCTAGTTCCAGGACTGTGGAAACAAGCTGGGGTTGCTCCATAGTGAATGGAAAATGAACTCTGCGCATACTCAGAGAGACTGTTCTTAATTTTAGTCTCTACCTAGTTCTAAGCCTGGTTGGAAGGTTGGGATCTTCCCTCTGTGGCTCAGCATTCAGGAACTTTTGGAATCCAGCTTTCAGAGGAAGGTGAAACTCTCAGCCCTACACAGCACAATAAAAATAGAGGGTTTTAAAACATTATTTTGCAAGTGTAGTCACAGGGACAGAGAGATCCTTTTGGAGAACCTATCTAGGGTTTCGGTCACCTCCAGTTTGACACTGAACAGGAAGGGTTCAGCGAGAAAACATATCAGAGAAGAAAGAAGATTCCAACTAAACACTAGGAAGAGCTTTGTGAGCTATTCAATGGTGGAACAGACAATCTCAGAAGGTGGTTGGGAGATTTTCATTTGAGGTTGGGGGGTCATCCTCCAGGGATTCTTTAGCTGCGATTGCTAGATATCCCTTGGGGACCTTTCCAACTCTACAATTCTATGAAGTTTTTGCTTCTTCACCTTACTGGAGTGTGGCACCATGCACATCCAATGGCTCCTTTTCCCATGCTCTTGGCGGGAGAAGCAACTCAGGTGTGCTGCTGCTACATCTGCAAGGCTGTGAAGGAGGGAGTGGATCCAAGTACAGGTATGTGAATCTGCAGCAACACAGCCTGCTCCTTCTTCCAGCAGGGGTGGGGCTGGCTCCGGCTGCTGTGCCTCTCTTTCCTCCTCCCCTCCCATCTTTCTGATGTGAGGTATAAAATAAACAGACGCTGGAGGCAGCCAAAGTGCCATGGAGATGATGATGAAGAAGGAGACCCAGTGCACCTTCCTCCTCGTGGGTCTCTTTGCCTTCTGGGCCAGGGTGCCACCTGCCTCAGCTCAGGGAGGTGAGTGGAAATGGAGCAAAGCCCTGAAGCTGTGCTTGAAAACTAGGTGTGACGTTGCCCTGGCTGGGATCTTTGTGCTTAATCTGCAGGGTTCCAAATTGCAAACAGCAGTTGTTGTTGTTGTTGCTGCTGCTGCTGCTATTCTTGGGAAAGTGGGGGTGGGGACCTCCCCGCCTCCCCGCCACCCCATAATCCAGCTGAAACCCCTCCCTCCCTCTAGTGCTGCTGCATCAAACTGTTGACTCATGTTAAGTTTGACTCATGTCCACTAAGACCCCTAGATTCTTTTCGCAGGTACTGCTGTTGCCTGAATGACTTTGGCTTGGTATGGGCTGCTGTTGCTTTAACCGTGTTGAGGTCAAATCCTTGGAAATCTCTCCTTTCTCCACAGGTTCATCATCATCTGAGGAACAACCAGCACACCCTGGTATGTCTCCGACTTTCCCTTCTGGGTCTGTGGACAGGCTCCTCCCGCCATCCCTGCCTCCCATGCAGCGCCAGCCGTCTTTCTACTGAAGCTGCTCCCCCCACCCGTAATCCAGCTGAAACCCCTCCCTCCCTCTAGTGCTGCTTTTGCATTGGAAACTAAAACTCCCAAGGGTGCCACTATTGGGGCCTCTTTACAAGATGGCACCTGGCGTGCCAGCGGTACACAGGAGAAGGATCTAGGGGCCTCAGTAGATTAAGAGATGCCATATTCTGCCTTGGCCAGACCACACCTGGAGGAGTCCTGTGTCCCTGGCAGATGGCCATCCAACCTCTGCTTGAAAAACTCCAAGGAAGGGCAGTCCACTACCTTCTGAGGGTGTCTGCTCCACTGGGAACAAACAAGCTTGCTCCACCTTCCATGTGACAGCCCTCGATATATTTGAAGGTGGCTATCATATCTCCTCTTACGGCTTATGCTCTTTACAGGCACCTGTCTACTTTTCAAAGCTCTGTGTCTGAGCATTTGGGGTTTTGAAAGCCCTAGAACTTTCTGCCCCCAAATCTGTTCTTTAGTGCTCAATGGGAGCAAACATCCATTTTCTGCAGATGGTTGTCGCTTCAACTGAGCTTAAAAAGTGGTTTTTCGGGGGGGAAGCTGCGGAGCAAAAGGAAAAAGGGTGCTCAGACATGCAGCTTTAAATCATAAACTGCCTGGAAAGAGTGGGGGGGGAGTAAGTGTGGATAAGCCCTCAGTCTCCACTTATCCAGGCTAAACATACCCAGCTCCCTCAAGCGCTCCCCATAAGGCTTGGTTTCTAGACCCTTGATCATCTTGGTCACCCTCCTCTGCACACCTTCCAGCTTGTCAACATCCTTCGTAATTTGTGGTGCCCAGAATTGGACACAGGACTCCAGGTGTGGTCTGACCCAGGCAGAATAGAGCAGGACTATGACTTCCCTTGATCTGGACACTGGTCTTCTGTTTACTGCAGTCTAATAATAATAATAATAATAATAATAATAATAATAATAATAATTTTTATTTATATCCTGCCCTCCCCGGCCAGAACTGGGCTCAGGGCAGCTAACATCAAAATATATAATACCTTAAGACATAAAACTCAGCAATCGACTGAAATACAGCGTAAAATCAGAGGAAAATCAAAATAAGATGAGATGGCTACCCACAAATTATAACTATAACTATAGCATAGAATAGTGTCAGCATTTCTTTGCTGCTGCATCAAACTGTTGACTCATGTTAAGTTTGACTCATGTCCGCTAAGACCCCTAGATTCTTTTCGCAGGTATTGCTGTTGCCTGAAGGACTTTGGCTTGGTATGGGCTGCTGTTGCTTTAACTGTGTTGAGGTCAAATCCTTGGAGATCTCTCCTTTCTCCACAGGTTCATCGTCTTCTGAGGAACCCCCGACACCCCCTGGTATGTCCCCCCACTTCCCTTTCTGGGTCTGTGGGCAGGCTCTTGCGCTGCCGGTCAGTTGCCCCCCACCCATCCCTGCCCCGCGGCTGCCTTTCCCCTGACACTGTTCCTTTCTCTCCCAGCCTTGCAATGCCCCAAGCTGAAGCGCCGCCGGCGGAAGCCGGAGTGTGGCACTTACTGCATATCAGATGACAGCTGCCCAGGACAGCAGATGTGTTGCCGCTATGGCTGCCTGCGGAGGTGTGCGCTGCCCGTCGGAGGTGAGTGGAGGGAGAAGTCCTCTTCCCTTGTCCCTTCTCAGCTTGTAAATTGCTTCCGTATTTACATAGTTCCACGGAGAACTCATTAAGGGGAAAGTTTCCCTGTGTTTCAGAGTTTTTGTCCCTGCAAGTTAATAGCGTGGTGCCTGGACACCTTCAGGAATTGGCCCTTGGGAATTCCAGTATTCACCACCATCTTGTATTGTTACGGGTAACCCAGTGAGACTCCAGGCACTTACACAGACAGGTTCTGTTTCCTTGGAACAAAGGTCGGCGGAGACGGTGGTGTCTTGAGGATATATGCTTTGCAAAAAGATCGAACTTATCCACCCGTAAAGAAATCGGCCCCGAGTGCTCACTGGAAGGGCAGATCCGGAAGTTGAGGCTCCAGTACTTTGGCCTCCTCATGAGAAGAGAAGACTTCCTGGAAAAGACCCTGATGTTGGGGAAGATGGAGGGCACAAGGAGAAGGGGACGACAGAGGACAAGATGGTTGGACAGTGTTCTTGAAGCGACTAGCATGAGTTTGGCCAAACTGTGGGAGGCAGTGGAAGACAGGAGGGCCTGGCATGCTCTGGTCCATGGGGTCACGAAGAGTTGGACACAACTGAACACAATTGCACCAGGAGTGCCATCTTGGCCCTGCAACCATGGGTGCCCGGGGCCATGGGTGCCATGCACTGTGCATGGCCCTGGCACCAAAATTGGTGGGTGCCTGACCTCTTCATGGGGAACTTTGTGGGTGCTCAGGCACCCAGGGCCCCAGGGAGTCAGCACCTATGATTTGCACAGGTGTGCAACCGGAGCGTCGGATGGAGGGGGCACAGCATGAACACACTTCCAGGAGGTCTTCCTTCTCCATTCGTCACAGCTTTGGATCCAGCACAAAGCAAGCAGCTCTCTCTGTCTCCAGATTCCAGGAGCGGGGAAAGAGAGGGCCGCATTCCCTGGGCAGCTTTCCAGGGGCCACGTGCCAGGGGTGGGTGGGGCCAGAGGCAAAGGTGGGCAGTGTATGCAATGTTTACCTTTTGAACAGTTCCCTTTGCTACATGCCCTTGCAAGGGACGTTAGCAGAGGTCAAGGACAGGTGCCTGTCCTGCCACAAAACGATGTAAGTGCAGCAGGTGCGGGGAAGGGGGTTTCCTGGAGAGTGTCCAAAGGGCCAGACAGAGAGGTCTGGAGGGCCAGATTCCTGATGGTGAGTGTGCTATTTGCTCCTTCTTTTCCACTTCTCATTTGAAAATAGTCCTCTGTAGGCGGCGGCAGGTGGTGGGAAGAAAAATGGGGAGTGCTGCATTTCTTCAGAAAGAGGACAGACTATTATTATTATTATTATTATTATTATTATTATTATTATTATTATTATTTATATACTGTCCTATAGCCAGAGGTCTCGGGGCAGTTCACAGAACTAAAGACCGCTGAATGAGAGGATATTTGGCTCCTTGCCTTAGCTATATTATTTGTCATGAAAATATACATCAAAGCGGTTTACATTACAGCAATATAAAGCCATACAGTGAAGACCATGAAAAATTAAAAACAATCCTCAGTTATCCATTGTGGAAGAATGCGTTTGTCATGGTCTAATCTGCTCCCTCTCCTTGCCCCTCAGTGAATCCCGGCTACTGCCCCGGCTCCAACCCCTACTCCCCTCCAAGTTGCGCCATCAGGTGTGTCAGCGACGAAAGGTGTGACAATGGGAAGAAATGCTGCCGCTGGGGCTGTTTCTCCGACTGCGTTGATGCAAAGCCAGGTGAAGTGGGGGGGGGGGAGGAAGAGAGCCGGAGGAAGGGGCAGGTGGGCTGGGAGAAGGGGTGGAAGCTTCCTCTGGAGGAACGGCACGGCCGTCTCGAAAGAAACCTTTGGTGCGGCTGCATTTGGAATAATGTGTACAGTTCTGGTCGCCTTACCTCAAAAAGGATAGAGTTGGGAAGAGTTCAGAAATGGGCACTGCAATGATCACAGGGACAGAGCGACTCGCCGATGAAGAAAGCTTGCAGCGTTTGGGGCTATTTAGCTTGGAGAAAATGTAAGAGGCGACACAGAACTGAAGTTTTATAGAATTGGCATGGAGCGAGTAAATAGAGAGACGTTTGCTCCATCTCCCATGGCACTCAAACTCGTGGGCATCCAGGGAAGAGGAACGTCGTCGGAAGATTCAGAACGGAGAAAAGAAAGACCTTCTCCATGCAGTGCAGAGTTAAACTGAGGAACTCCCTCCCACAGGAGGCAGTGATGGCCACCAAGTGGATTAGGCAGATACACGGAGGAGGAGAGAGCAGCTATCGGTGGCTGCTAGATAGAATGGCTCTGCCCTGCCCTCCACAGCTGGAGGCAGGAAAGTGCAGGAAGGAAGAGAGTTGCTCTTCCACTCAGATTCTGCTTAATCCAACAGAACGGCTTGGGCATTATTATTATTATTATTATTATTATTATTATTATTATTATTTTCTTGTCTACTTTACTGGGCGTTTTGGTTTGATGTGATTTTAATGACCAGCCCTTCTCTTCCCAGAAAATCCTGGGGTGTGCCCAAAGATAAAAGCCCTGAGACCTTTTGAATCTTGCCCTAACAAATGCGAGAACGACCAGGAATGTGACCACCAAGAGAAATGCTGCTTCGCAGGATGTGGCCTCGAGTGTGTCAGCCTTGAGAAAGGTACAAGGAAATGGACCAGCAGAGCTCCTGAGCTGGAGGTGGTGATCGGCTCTGGGCTTTTTTCTCTGCCTTTTAAAACCCATCTGCCTACCTGGCAGTTGCCAGACATTCCCCGTGTTTCCTTTGCACCAAAGCGCAAGTCACAGCTACTCTGCAGAGCAGGATCCCAACCGATCCATACTCTGGAGTATAGCAGATTCCACTGGGTCCTGAACACACTTGTGAACCACCCTGAGACCTGCAGATATCGGGCAGCATACAAATTTAATTACGGTATTTTTCGTTCCATAAGAAGCACTTTTTTCCTTCTAAAAAGTACGGGGAAATATCTGGGCGTCTTATGGAGCGAATGGTGGTCCCTGGAGCTGAATTGCCCAGGGGCCAAAAGAGTATCATGCTTTTTATTTTACAAAGAGAAAAGGGGTGTTGAAAGGACCCCGCTCAGCAGCAGATCAGCAAGAGATCGGGAGAGAGATAAGAGTCCCGGCTCCCTTTCAGCCCCGCCCTCCATTGTTGAATGTGCTGCAGAGGGAGGTTGTTTGTTTCCCCAGCAACATGTGACTGGCTGATTAGATTATCTGTCTGGAAACTGTAGAAAAGGCTCCCTTTCCTTTAGCAGCTGCAGAAATGTGAGTTGAACCCCATAAAAACAGAGCTTTTCCTCTTTGCTTTTCCCCCTTTGCAAAAGGAACTTTGCTTTTCCCCCTTTGCAAAAAAAAAAAAAGCTGCAAAACTTTTAGCTGATCCTCAAAAAAACAGGGCTTTTAGAGGAGGAAAACCAGGAAAAAAATTTTTTCTTGTTTCCTCCTCTAAAAACGAGGTGCGCCCTATGGTCCAGTGTGCCCTATGGAGCAAAAAATATGGTAACAACAACAACGATACAATAATAATTAGCATTGTCTTCAAGGTCCACTTTTGGCCGGAATGGGCCACACTCCCCAGTTCCCAGTGGGAAACTCCAGAGTGCAGCTATTCCTTGCAGAGCTTGATCCACTGATGGGAACTGACTTCAAGCCTGTCTTTCCTGTGGGATTGACTCTGCTTGGAAGCTACTGAGCAGAATCCAACCTGGTGGGGAACATTGCATGTGATGCCCCATTTAAGAGCTTGGCTTGGGACCAGTTTTCCTTCAAGATTGCCTTACCCCCAAATATGCCCACCTGACCACTTCAGTCGGTGGAGCCGGCCCTGCTCCCTGATCTGCATTTGCAAGAACTCGTGGCAGCAGCTACACTTTGGAACTCCCTGCCTGTTGGTCTCGGGCACCTGCCTTTTCCGGCACCTGCTAAAAATGTTTCTTAGACAAATCTGCCCAGATGTTTAGAAAGTTGGTGCGAGTTTTAATCTGTTGTTAGCCTATTGTTCTTTAACTTTTCGAATGTCTCAAGTAGTTGTTGTGTGTATCTGAAGAAGTGTGCATGCACACGAAAGCTCATACCAAGAACAAACTTAGTTGGTCTCTAAGGTGCTACTGGAAAGAATTTTTTATTTTATTTTGTTTCAAGTAGTTGTTGATTTTTCAATGGTTATATCGTTTTCTCTTTTTTTGTAAACCATACTGAGGTGTGCTTGTTCTTACAATCAAGCAGTGTATAAATTTTAAGGAATAAGTAAATCAATAAATGGGGCCCAATCCAAGCCCCTCCGAGGACTGTTTCGGAGCACATTTTAAGGCACCCTTACCTGCCCTACACCTGTGGAGCAGGTGGGCTTGGCTTGCTGGGGGAAGGGAACGGCCTCATGAACCAAATTAGGATCCCTGCCAGTTCTGATGAAGCCACGGGGCTGCCAGGTTCACTCCTCTCTGAGGTCAAGGCGGTGGTCTCCCGTTATTTCAACTTGCCCTGCTTCCTCTCCTGAGCTAGCCCTTCTGTTTTGCGGCAGGTCTCTGCGAACTCTCCAGGGATGCTGGCTCCTGCGACTTGCTCTTGGACTCTTTCTACTACGACACCCACTCCAAGAGGTGCATGCCGTTCAAGTACAGCGGCTGCAAAGGGAACTCCAATCGCTTCAACACCTGGGAGGATTGCATGGACGTCTGTGGGGAAGTTGGTAGGTGAGATGTCGAGCTCTGTAGGACGGTTGGTTTGCAGATCAAGAACGGATGGATGGATGAATTGTTAAGTATAATTATTTAATTGTACACTGAAATGGAAAATGACTCTGTAATGTGTTTGTATGTATACTGTGTAGCATGGCATGGAAAATTCCATTGACGCTAAGTAGAGAGCCTAACAGCTAATGATTAAGTCGTGAGGCTAGTATTTAACTTAAATCACATGAAAATGATGCAGTCACAAGCCTATGCATATGTTAATCTGTCGGTCTCAGTTTTAAGTGTGCTAGTCTTTGTTCTGAAGCCACTGAAGAGGAAGAATGTTCCAATTCTTTCTCTGTAGGAAAACAGCCTCAGGCTAATGATGGAGGTTGTTTGCAAGAGGCAGAGCTTTGATTTCAGCTCTGGATGGGAGATATCCATAATCTAAGATATTTTACATGTGTTGGGATCAGCATAAGATATTATGCATCTGTCTGAGTGTAACTTCATTGTTCTAAGTTTGTTTTGGAGTTAAGTTCTGAAGTAAAGCTTTTGAACCATGTTTTTGGACTGGGCTATTTCTTATTTCCAGAAGGGTTTGCTTGCATTCGTCCCATTTGCTTCCACATGCGCAATATTGACAGCCTCAGCATGAATCAGTAATGAATGAATTATTCGGCAACGAATGAATCAGGGAAGAATGAATCAGGATAAGCGAATGATCTATCTGCACAAAATTCCCACCGAGGTCTGGTTTACTGGGCATTCATTCTGATCGGAAAGGATCAGACCCACTGGCTGTTGACAACCATCACCTGGTTGCAAATTTTATGGAAAGTGGTCAAGAGGGTTGCAGGCAGAGCAACAATTGCAAGTACACTTAGATGAAACTGGTCATTTTGGCTCAGCTCTGTCTGGGTTCCGGCCTGTTTATGGGGCTGAACTGTCCCTGCTCAGCCTTCTTGGGAGAAGGATGGGGGAAGGAAGGGGGTGGCCATCTAGGTGTTCCTTCACCTCTCAGCAGCTTTTAATTCCACTGACCGTGGCATCTTTCTGAGCCGAATTAATGGGGTGGATATTGCAGGTACTAGTTTACACTGGTTGCAATCCTATACCCAGGGTGAGTTTCAGAGAGTACCTAGGTTTCCAAGTCCAGCCTTTTCTCCGCAAGGCCACATCACTTTGCTGCTTGCACAAAGGGAATGCGGGTTAGCGCCTTTGCACTGAGCGATGTCAGAGATTTCCCATGAAAATGGAAACAAAATTAAAAATGACCAGTTTCCTCCTTAGTCCTGTATCGTGGAGAGGTGATATGAAAGCCATCTTCACATACCTGAAGCGCTGTGACGTGGAAGATGGAGCAAGCTTGTTTTCTGTTGCTCCAGATTGGAGGACCTGAACCAGCAGCAGAGCAAGCCAATCGGGCGCCTGGGGCGGCACGCATGACCTGCGCCCGGGGGGGGGGGCCAACCGGGGCAGGACGCTCTGTGGGGCCTCCAAGGAGCCCGCCTGCCTCCTCCCGCTCAGCCGCCCTACAGCTGAGGGGGAGGTGGCCGGCAGACCGTTGGGGGCAGCAGGAAACCTGCGTGTGCCCAAGCCACCACGTCACTCCCAGGAGAGAGGTGTGGCTCGGGTGCGCTGCAGGCCCCATGGTGAGTGCCGGCCAGCATTTTGTCACCCCCCTCAGTGGGGACACCCGGGGCGGACAGCACCCCCTGCACACACCCCTTCCTCCGCCCCTGACCTGAACCATGGATTCAAGTTACAAGGAAGGAGATTCCAACCAAACATCGGGAAGGAATCCCTCAGAAGGTGGTGGACTCTTGAACATTGGAAGTTTTTGAGCAGAGGTTGGGTGGCCATCTGCCATGGATACTTCATTATTTTACTTATTAAATCATCATAAGATCTCAGGGCAGTTCACTTCAAAGCACAGCGGAGAAAGGAAGGGGAGCAAGTAGAGCAGTTCCTAAGCCATATTAGGCCAATCAAAATCCAACATATTTAATTGTTTGCAAGCTTTCAGGATCTCCAGAACTCTTCATCAATGCTAGAGGCCAAGCAGAGAAAGGGTTTTCGAAGCTATTTTTAAATTAATTGCGATGAGAGCGGTGCATCCTTGGGTGGGAGAGATCTGGACCCCTTATTAGCAACTTTCAGATAGCCAAAACAACTGCAGATGCTGGACTTCAGAAAACCATTCTCCAGCCAGTGGTTTTAATTGAGATTCTTGCATTTCAGGGGCTTGGACTAGATGACCCACGAGGTTCCCTTCCAGCTCTATGATTCTATGATCTCAGGAGCCACCTGCCCCCCCCACTTTCTCTCCCCCCCCCCCGAACGGATCTCACAAGGCCACTTCTCACAAGCTGATACTCTTTCGCTCACTGAAATTCCGGGTGGTGACATTGCAGTTCATTCGTGAAGTCTCCTCCCCAGACCCCCACCCGCCCGCAGTTTCCCCACCCCACCCCACTCTCTTAAACTGCCCTCCTCTGATGCCTCTTTGATTTCTGGTGGCAGATACCTGCAGCCTCCCCATGGACCCAGGTCCGTGCAAAAGCTACCAGCCCATGTTCTACTACTCACCGAGCAGCAGGACTTGTCAGGTGTTCATTTATGGCGGCTGCGAAGGAAACGGCAACCGGTTCTCCACTTGGGAGGAGTGTCTTTGGACCTGCAAGAACCCAGGTGAGGGGCAGAAGGAAGGAAAGGTAGGGGGGTCTTCCATGGAAACAAGAGGGAGATGCAGGCACCGCTTCCTGTGGGAGGGAGCTAAACTAGAACTATGCATTGAGTAAAGAAGGATTTTCATTCGGCTTCACTGCATGTCCACAAGTCCGTACAAAGTGGGCTGCAATTGTACTTGGACATGGAAACCACAGGCTGCACACTCCCTTGTCACACAGGTTGAGGGCGAAGAAAGCCAAAAATTAATGCCCACCCCCAGGGGCGTAGCAAGGTAAATTGGTACCCGGGGGGAGGGGGATTTTTTTGTCACGCACCCCCAGGCATGGGAAGGTCAGGTGGTACTCGGTGCGGAAAATATCTTGTCAACCCCCCCCCATTGATCTCCCCCCCCCCGCAAAAATGGTTTTACGTTATTTCATATTTTCTTACAAAGGAATAATAACAAATAATAATAATAATAAACTTTTATTTATATCCCACCCTCCCCGGCCAAAGTCGGGCTCAGGGTGGCTAACATCAGATACATAACATTGGTATAAAATCAAACAATAATTAAATTACCTCCTAAAAACATCTCAAAATCAAATTAAAGTCTAATAAGATGGCTTTCCGCAGGGTTAGGGTTGGGAACAACAGTAAGTGTTCTCTGAACTGAAATTTCAGCCTTCATGACATAGGAAAACAGCCAAGTAAACAGCTATTTTGGTGGAGGAGGGTCAAGATATTAACCGATATGCATGAAATTTCATATATAGCTTTATAATCCCTAGTATAGTAAGATAAGACCTTCGGAGCAGGCATTTAAAAAAAAAAATTCAAAAAAAAATCAGAAGTTCTTTCCCCCCCAAAAAAATTGTTCCTTGATAATTTGTCACCCCCTCCATTATGGAACCCGGGGCGGCCTCCCCCCCTTGCTATGCCCCTGCCCACCCCCCTTCAGCCTTCCTAGGGTGTTGGGCTTTGGGAAGGAGATGCAGGCTCTGGCAGAGTCCTAGAGCCCTCCCTCTTCCTTCCCAAAGCCGCCAAAGTGCTAACTAGGCTTTGGGAAGAAGGAGGGCAGATGCCAGGACCCTGCCAGAGCCTCGTGCCTCCTTCCCAATGCCTAGCACCTCACTTATCTGCCTTTGGGACAATGGTGCAAAGGCTGGTGGGCTGTCAAATCTTGCCAAAGGTCTTGAGCCACACATTGGACCTTGTTCTATCATGTCACTTCTTTTCTCTGAACTAAAAAGTCCCAAATGCTGCAACTTTCCTTCCCAGAGGAGTTGCTACATCCCCTTGTCATTTTGATCACCTGAATCCACCGCTTGAATAATATTCCATGGCTTTCTATGGCTCCATCAAGTGCCAGTTTTTGGATACACCCGGCTCTCTGTGTCAACAGAACCCCAGAGGAGGATCCGGCTTGCAGTCAGAACCTTAAGCTTTGTAACATTTCGGCTGGAGATGGCGGGGATAAAACCCAGGATCTTCTGCGCACGTGTCCTGCCTCCTCAGTATGGTCCCTCCTATCTCCTCCCCTCTTCTCTCCTGTTCCCCAGATATCTGCAAGCTCCCAGAGGACAGTGGCAGCTGCAATAACCACAAGCTCAGCTACTACTACAACTACGCTAACAAAACCTGCGAGCGCTTCACCTACCACGGCTGCGATGGCAACGAGAACCGGTTCCGGACACTGGAGCAATGCCGGAGCACCTGCCTGTACCCTGGTGAGACCCCGAGGGAGAAGCAGCCACTGGAAAGGATGGGCTGCCAATGGGGAGCTTTGCTGCCGTGGAGTTAAGGAGAGGGACTCATTGAACTCTAGAGCTGGGAGGGGCTCCCATGCTGCGATCTGAAGGACTGTCTCCTTGCCAAAGGACCCTGCCCAGCCTCTGAGATCTTCGGGGGAGACCATTCTCAGCACCCTCACAGGCATAATTGGTGGGGATGTGGGAGAGAGCCTTCTCAGTGGTGTTTGCTCCCAGGCAACTTTGGAACTCCCTGCCTTGAGAAGCTAAGCTGCCCCCCCCTTGCTGTCCTTGTTCCCACAGGCTTTTGGGAACTGACTGTCTCTAAGGAAAGGGCTGGTGCTGTGGTGTTTTTATTGCAAGTATCTGCTATGTTTTAATAGATCGTGGCTAGATAATTCTAATTCATGTTGTTTTGCTTTTTAATGACTCCTGTCTATGTTTTTTTAGCAATTTCTATGTCATCTGTAGGCTGCCTTGAGTCCCCATCTGGGGAAAGGTGGGGTGCAAATAAATATAATGGGGGTGATGATCCTAGAATTGAATCATAGAATTTGCAGATTGTGAAGGGATCCCAAGGGTCATCTAGTAGCCCAATCGGGGAATTATTGCTAAAGGATCACTGACAGATTCCCCCCCCCCCGCAACCTCTGCTGAAAGATCTACAATGAATGTCCCTTCCAACTCTACAATTCTATGATGCAATTTAAGTGGGTGGCCATGAAAGAAACTTGCAGGTTCCTGTTGATCCATTTACCATCAACTAGACCCAACTGGCAAATAGATAAATAGGTACTGCTCTGGCGGGAAGGTAAACGGCGTTTCCGTGCCCTGCTCTGGTTCACCAGAAGCAGCTTAGTCATGCTGGCCACATGACCCAGAAGCTGTCTGCGGATAAACGCCGGCTCCCTCGGCCTACAGAGCGAGATGAGCACCACAATCCCAGAGTCGTCTGCGACTGGACAATAGCTGTCAAGTTTCAGATTTGAAAATAAGGGATCAGCAGCCTCACCTATCCCGGGGACAGTCACATGGCAGTGGTGGGCGGAGCCAGAAGCAAAAGTGGGCGGCACTGGTGTGAACGCGCACAGTAGGCTTACTGTATTTTGGAAACGCTGCCCGTGGGCTACGACGCCTGTAAGCGCGGGAAATGGCTCCCGCTTGCTTTGAGGCTGCAAGGAGGCAAGGTCTTCCCAATCCCTGGCCAGCAGGGGGAGGGAGAGGAGCTGCTTCCATGGAAAAAACGGGAAATTAAAGGGATATAAAAAATAAGGGATAGCAGCGGGAAGCTGCTTGAAATAAGGGAGATTCCCGGGGAAAACGGGATACTTGACAGCACTGGACTGGACCTAACGGTCAGGGGTCCCTTTACCTTTTTAGACCCAACTGGAGCAGCTCTTTTAAGAGGGCTGGGCATGACACACTTTCACAGTCCCCACAATGCCCTTGTTCTGACGGGTCTTTGTTTCTTCTGTGGCGACAGAGATCTGCAAGCTCCGGGCAGACCCCGGTCCTTGTGATGCCTACTTCCCCATGTTCTACTACAACCACCGCAACCAGTCCTGCCTCCCCTTCGCTTACGGAGGCTGCGGGGGAAACCTCAACAGGTTCGAGACAAAGGAGGGATGCGAACAGCAGTGCCGGAACCCGGGTAAGGCACGACTCCTGCCAATGGCGCTGCCATTGTACTTGGCAAAGAAAAACTGCCCACCAGTGTGGAAGACAAGGCCTTTAAAATGCAGAAAAGAAAGGGGGGAAAGCACTCCATATTTAAGCAAACAAATCAGGAGGAGACGGCTATTGACATGATGGCTCTTCTCTGCCCCCATGATTAGAGGAACCCAGTTCCAGGAAACCACAGGAGGGGAGAGTCGACTTGTGCTCGGATCCTGCTTGCTGGTTTCCCATAATGGGCATCTGGTTGGCCCCTGTGAGAACAGGAGGCTGGATGGATGAGACGGGCCATTGGCCTCATCCAGCAGGCTTTTCTTACATTCTTGGTATTCATTGCATACAACAACGCGTACAATCAGCAGCACAGTAATATCACCGAAGGAGCTCTTTCCATTATACTCCAAATGCCTACTTCTTCAAGCAGTGCACAGTTAGACGGTGGAACTCCCTGCCACAGGAGGCAGGGATGGCCACCAACATAGGTGGCGTTAAAAGAGGGTGAGACAAATTTGTGGAAGAGGAGAGGGCTATGGGTAGATATTAGCCACAATGGCTCTGCTCAGCCTGCACAGCTGGAGGCAGACATGAGCCTGAAAGCCAGTTTCTGGAGACCACAGGAGGGGAGAGTTGCTCTTGTGCCCGGATCCTGCTTGTGGGTTTCCCATCATGGGCATCTGGTTGGCCACTGGGAGAAGAGGGTGCTGGACTAGAAGGGCCCCCTCTGGCCTGATCCAGCAGGCTCACATTAAGTTCTTATGAAGGGAAGGTGGATGGACGGCTGACTCCTGCTCTCGGCTCTTTGCTGGCAGATATCTGTGTGCTGCCCCGGGATTCGGGTCCGTGTCTCGATTACTCCCGCATGTACCACTACTCTCCGTCGAAGGAGACCTGCGTGCCCTTTCCCTACGGAGGCTGCCAGGGCAACGCCAACCGGTTTGCTACCATGGAGGAATGCCTGGACACCTGCGGGAGCAAAGGTGGGCGGACTTGGGGGGTCGTTTCCCTACATTCTAGCCCCGTACCTTCTTATGGGGCAACTTCCGTCTTACTGGGTTGGTTTTTACTGATGCAACTCTGTTTGCTTTTAAATGTATACCCCAAGAGCAATATGTGAATGCTCAAAATAATCAGATGTCACGGTGGTGCAAATACTTACCGGCGCTTTAGGGCCTTTCTTGGCTTAATTGATTACTAATTGCATTCACACCCTCCCCTTATTTCCCAAGGAACTCAAGTTTCTCCCTCTCCTCATTCAATCCCCACAACAACCTTGTGAGGCAGGGCTGGCTGAGAGGCAGTGACTGACCCAAGGTCACCCAGTGAGCTTCATGGCTGAGTGGGAATTTGAGCGCTGGTGTCTCCCAGGTCCGAGTCTAACCAGGGGCGTAACAAGGGGGCGGGGGGCGGTCCGCCCCGGGTTCCATAATGGAGGGGGTGACAAATTATCAAGGAACAATTTTTGGGGGGGGGAAATGAATTTTTTTTTGAATATATTTTTTTAAAATGCCTGCTCCGAATGTCTTATCTTACTATACTAGGTATTATATAGCTATAAATGAAATTTCATGCATATCGGTTAATATCTTGACCCTCCTCCACCAAAATAGCTGTTTACTTGGCTGTTTTCCTATGTCATGAAGGCTGAAATTTCAGTTCAGATAACACTTACTGTTCCCAACCCTAACCCTGTGGAAAGCCACCTAATTAGACTTTAATTTGATTCCGAGATGTTTTTAGGAGGTAATTTAATTATTGTTTGATTTTATACCAATGTTATGTTATGTATCTGATGTTAGACACCCTGAGCCCGACTTCGGCCGGGGAGGGTGGGATATAAATAAAAGTTTATTATTATTATTACTTGTTATTATTCCTTTGTAAGAAAATATGAAATAATGTAAAACCATTTTTGCAGGGGGGGATCACTGGGAGGGTCGACAAGAAATTTTCTGCACCGGGCACCACCTGACCTTCCCATGCCTCAGGGGGGACGACACAAAAATCTTTTGCCCCCGGGTACCAGTTTACCTTGCTACACCCCTGAGTCTAACCACTCTAACCATTGTGCCACACTGTCTCTCTCTTGCTGTAAATGCTCTCTGTTGTTTGGTGGTTCCTTTCACTTAACTGGGGGCAACCGAAAAGCCCCTCTCTTTCAAAGTGGTACAGAAATGCCAGCTTGCCAAATATGTTGAGTAGATGGGGGATGAGAGATTCTGGCTCCAGAGTGCTCCACACATCCCATGCACACTCACTTCTGCAATGTTCAGGATTTGGCTTTTGGCGCCGGTTCGTTTCCGTGGGGATGCCCGAGAGTCCCTCTGTCTTGTCCCCCTCTCTGTTCTGCGCCCACAGATATCTGCAAGCTCCCTGTGGATGCTGGCCCCTGCCTCGCCCTCTTCCCCAAATTCTATTACAACCCACAAAACAAGACTTGCGAGGTGTTTTATTACGGAGGCTGCGGAGGGAACGACAACCAGTTTGAGACCCAGATGGAATGCATTTGGAGATGCCGCAACCCAGGTCAGACCAAGGAAGGGGAGCAGAGGAGATGGGCGGGGTATAAATTATTATTATTATTATTATTATTATTATTATTATTATTATTATTATATTTTATTATTATTATTATTATTATTGACAAAGGGAGGAGCATTGTGCAGTGGACAGGTGGTCATCGGTCAGGGGCTCTTTAGCTGTGAGTCCTGCATTGCAGGGGGTTGGACTAGATGACCCTTGGAGTTCCCTCCCAACGCTACAGTTCTGAGATCCTATGATCCTATGACATTTGTTGATGATACAAGCTGCATCAATGCACAGCCAGCCTCCTGGGGCAGCCCTGGAAATCTGCAGTCCGTGCCAAGAATTCGCACCCCACTTAGCATTTCACAAAAGGAAATATTTTGGTTTCCTACCTACCTTGAATGAGCTTGGGGTAGACCATGTTATCGTTACCGTTGCTATTTCTGCTTTTGCTCCTTTTACTTTAGTTTCTTAAGTCCTTCTCACTATAAGGTCTCAGGTCTTGGGTTACAGCAAGAGGAGATTACAGTACTAAAATCTGTTAAAATGATTTAGAAACTGAAGAACCGGTGAGAGTATTGGCACCCTAGGAACATGAGAAGAGGCCTTCTGGATCAGGCCAGTGGCTCATCTAGTCCAGCATCCTATTCTCAGGATGGCCAACCAGGTGTCTCCTTTAGGAAACCTGCAAGCAGGAGTCAGACCCAAATGCAAGAGCCCCCCCCCCCGGTGGTTTCCAGCAACTGGTCTTCAGAAGCATTGCTGCCCCCAGCTGCGGAGGCAGATCGTAGCCATTGCGGCTAGTGGCTTTTGACAGTCCTCTCCAACTCCATGATTTGGCCCAATTCCTGTTTTAAAGCCGGCCAAGTTGGGGGGCCATCACTGGCCCCAACAGAAGCAATTTCCAAAGTTCAGCTCTGCGCTCTCTGCACCCAGGCCCAAGACACACACACATATAATTTTAGAATATTCCCTTAAACAACCTTAAAATATCAGTGACTTCCCTTCCTCTCTTTCCATGGTTCATTTTGCACAACATAAATACCTGCATATTTCATATAAACGAAACCATTCAGTATTCCATTATTACATCCAT
Source organism: Lacerta agilis (assembly GCF_009819535.1). Lineage (NCBI taxonomy): Eukaryota > Metazoa > Chordata > Lepidosauria > Squamata > Lacertidae > Lacerta > Lacerta agilis. The sequence continues at coordinate 94,025,814 of NC_046317.1, read as the reverse complement.
CAAAACTTGTTTACACTGCTGAATTTATCTTAAGGCTGCCCACATTTTCAAATAAACACAATATCCCTCCCATTTTCAATTAACATTTTCCAATCTTCTTTAAACGCATGTTCTTCTTGTTCTCTTATTATATATGTTAGGTCCACAGGCTGCACATATTCCGTCAGTTTAAGTTGCCATTCTTCTTTAGTTGGGACCTCGCTCGTTTTCCATTTGGGGGCTAACAAAACACGGGCCCCAGTAGTCGCATACCTAAATAACCTTTTTTGACACCTGGGAATTTCAGTCTGAATTATCCCCAACCAAAAGGACTCTGGGTTTTTGGGGGAAATTACTTTGAAACATTTTTTTTCAGTTCATTATGAATTATCTCCCAGTACTCTTGCCCAAGCAACTTCAACCCTCCTGCCTGTCCTTTGATGGCGTTTCCCGCTTGGCAGGGGGTTGGACTGGATGGCCCTTGTGGTCTCTTCTAACTCTAGGATTCTATGATTCTATCCTCCTCACATCCTTCCAGATATCTGCAAGCTGCCTAAGGAGACAGGGCCCTGCAAGGCAGCCATGCCCAGGTACTATTACAACCCCGCCACCAAAGCGTGCGAAGTGTTCATTTTCGGAGGCTGCGAGGGCAACGAGAACCGGTTTGAATCTCTCTCGGAATGTGAGCACGCCTGCAAGAAGCCAGGTAATGATAATGACGTCATTATTTACCCATGCCGCCCATCCGAGAGGTTGGCAAAAGAGTCTCTTCGCCCGAGCTTCTTGTCCTGGGTTCATTATCAGCTACTGTCCCCTGAAATAACCTGCTTGCACTCTAACCGGGCAAATGCCAAGGCCAAGGAGCAGTGGCAGAGCATTGGCCCCAGGTGAAGTCCCTGCTGGCATCTCCAGGTGAGACTGGGAGAGATGCCTGCCCGAAATCCTAGAGAAGCATTGCTGCCAGTCAGTGTAGACAATACTGAAGTAGATGGGCTTGGCAGCTTCCTCTGTTCCTAGAGCGAAGGGGTCACTTTGCTCACTAAACCCAGGTTTAGATTTACTTATTTTATTTATCAACACAAAATAAAACAATTCCTTCCAGTAGCACCTTAGAGACCAACTAAGTTTGTTCTTGGTATGAGCTTTTGTGTGCATGCACACTTCTTCAGATAACAAGAAGGTATCTGAAGAAGTGTGCATGCACACGAAAGTTCATAACACGAACAAACTTAGTTGGTCTCTAAGGTGCTACTGGAAGGAACTGTTTTACTTTGTTTCGACTACGGCAGACCAACACGGCTACCTACCTGTTATTTTATTAGTGTTTGTGATTGCTCTCTTGTTCCATTTATGGTTTCTATTGTTATTACAATTTTAAACTGTTTGATCCTGCCTCGTACGCAGCTGCAAGACCCCCTGACGGCAAGCTATTAAGTGGCGCTGAGTGCTTGCATCCAAGTCCCCATGTAGACACAGCCCACCCAAAGGCTGGGAGGTGGGTGAACTCACTCCATTCTCTATAGGGGAAGCTGAAGGCTAAGGCTATTCTGGGGGGGGGGGCAGGTAGGGATTCCTACAAGGACAAAGGCAAACTGTGGAGCAGCAGCTGCCCCTCAAAGACTGCCCCACACATTGCGGCCTTGGCTAATCTACCCACCTTGAGCTCAAAGGTCACCCAGCCACCTCCTGGGCCAAGAACGAATATTCGGCTGAGCAGTTGCTAGAATACAAGCATACGTATGTGTTTTAATTTGTATGCCACTATTCCGCAGTTCAAGCCATGCTCAAGGCGGTTTGCAACATGAAGAAACCCCACTTAACTACAACATAACAACAACAACAACAACAACAACAACAACAACAACAACAACATTTATTATTTGTACCCCGCCCATCTGGCTGGATTTTTGTTTATGACAAAAATAGTCATAAACAGTACACACTGAACAATTTCCACATAAATCACAACAAGGCCTAAAACAGAGATACAAAGAAAAAGAAAAAAACCCAGCAACAACCCCCCAGAAAAAACAACAACACCCCAGCCCAAGAGTCTGTTCAGCAGCCTCAGCTTTTGCAGCTGGAGTCAGTCCAGGCCCTGCCCTCCCAGGCCAGGTAGAAAAGGCCTTCAAGGCAGGGAGCAGGTCTCCCAGGATGGTCTCAACGTGCCTTTTTTCCTGCCCCCAAGTCCCATGTCCATTTCTCTCTGCCATCTCTCTTCGTTCTGCGGCTCCAGATACCTGCCGGCTGCCCAGCAATCCCGGAGAGGGGGACCACTCGATTCACCTGTTTTACTACAGCCGCCGTGGAGCAGGCTGTTACCCGTTCACCTACAAAGGCCACGAGGGCAACGCCAACAGGTTTGCGACGCTGGTGGAATGTGAGGAGACCTGCAGAGACCCAGGTATGCGCTTGGGCTCCCTCTCTCCCTCTGCAGGACACGGGGGGAAAGGTGTCCCAACCCCTAGGGGCAGAGAGAAGAGGCTTCGTGGAAAGAAAAGTCGGGGTGCACTGACTAGGAAACTAGGGTGGGGGCAGACCCTGTGGGGATACGCTCTCTTGCCATCCCCAGTCGCATCCTATTTTTTCCTCCAGCCTCTACCTCAAATCAGAAATGCCATACGTGACACTAGATTTTGTGGGCCTCCAGTGAAGCTGAATGATGGGATTTATTTCATCCCAGAACCTGCAAACTCATCTGAGCATATCCAACAGTTGTCGTCCGTCCGTCTGTCCATCCCCCCAAGACCCCACCCCCTTCTTTCTTTCTAGCAGCTCAAAACACAGGCACCTTCTGCTCTCTGGCTGCAGATATCTGCCAACTTCCCCAGAAGCCGGGTCCCTGTGAAAACTACACCAAAAGCTTCTACTTCAATTCCACCAGCAGAGAGTGCACACCTTTCGTCTACGGCAGCTGCAGGGGGAACCTCAATAACTTCCCCACCGAAGAGGAATGCCAGCTGACCTGCAAGGGCCCAGGTGGGTCCCCGGGCAGATACAGGCAGGGCGACTGAGGGCCACTAGGTGCCATGGCTGTGCTCTGTCTCCACAGTGGATCGCTGACACCAGGGCCGGCGCGTCCATTAAGGCAAACTAGGCAATTGCCTAGGGCGCCAAAATGGAGGGGGCACTGGCCAGGCTTTGGCGGGGGCGAGGGGCAGGGGGCACCAGAAGGTGGTCTGCCTAGGGTGCAAGAAACCCTAGCACCGGTCCTGGCTGACACCTGAGATGTATCTTTCAGGACCCACCCAATTTTTTGCCATTATATTTTCTTTTAGTAGTTGAAAGCTTTAACGTGCCATTTAAAAATGTGGCAACCCAGCCTAGGACCTTAGGGTGGGTGGCAATAAATTAAAATGTCATTGTCATCTGGTTCCACACATTTGGTGAGGACGCGCTTGATCAAAAAGGCCTTTGGGTTATCATTTTCTAAGAACATAGGAGAATACTTTGCAAAGAGTCAGACCATTCATTCCTCTGGCTCATCTGCTCACACTGACTCTCCCGGGTCTTAGACAGGGAGCCTCTCCTTGCCCTACTGGAGATGCCATTGGGATTTGAACCCAGGACACTTGGCATGCAAGACAAGTGCTCTATCACTGAGGTATGGCCTTTCCCCTGTGCTGGAATTACTACTGAATCTGAGGATTGGCTTTATGCCTTTGAAATACCATTTTTGAGGGGGGCCGTGTCAGCCCCCTTGAGTTCCTTGGGACATGGGCTGGGATACAGCTTTGGAAAACAAAAATGCCCTCCACGACCCAAGACGTCACAGGCACCTGGCTGGTCTCTTGCAGAGAAGCCCGGCTCCTGCCCCCCTCCGGACCCTGCCGATTGCCTGATGACCTGCCAGAAGGACTGTGACTGCCCAGGGGGCAAGAAGTGTTGCGGCAACCAGTGCGGTCAAGTGTGCAAGGAGCCAGTGAAAGGTGAGAGGTGGTGCTGCGGGGCTCCTGGCAAGTCCACGGGGGGGGGGGGGATGGTAAGTCAGCCAACTCCACAGCACACAAAGGTTGAGAGAGTGTGTGTGTGTGTGTGTGTGTGTGTGTGTGTGTGTGTGTTAGAGAAATGTCAGGGCTTGAGTCCGAAACTCAGGCTTCCTGGGTTAGACTCCAGAGACTGTTGTCAAGCAAGAGGCATCTTGATTAGGGAAAGGGAAAGGTACCCCTGACCGTTAGGTCCAGTCATGTCCGACTCTGGGGTTACGCGCTCATCTCACTTTACTGGCCAAGGGAGCCGGCGTACAGCTTCCGGGTCATGTGGCCAGCATGACTAAGCCGCTTCTGGCGAACCAGAGCAGCGCACCAAAACGCCGCTTACCTTCCTGCCAGAGCAGTACCTATTTATCTACTTGCACTCGACGTGCTTTCAAACTGCTAGGTTGGCAGGAGCTGGGACCGAGCAACGGGAGCTCACCCCTTCGCGGGGATTCGAACCCCCGACCTTCTGATCGGCAAGCACTAGGCTCTGTGGTTTAGACCACAGTGCCACCCATGTCTTGATTAGAGGTGCAGTGTGTTCTGACTTACACCAAGAGCTAAAACACACTCCTCTTTCTACTACAGTAAGCATACATTGACATAGCAGTACTAGGAATTTTCAGCTCACAGAATCACAAGGTTGCAAAAACGGGGGGGGGGGTGTCTTGTGCTTCTCCCTCCCCCTCCTCCTACTCTTTCCTTTTGAGACAAGCCTGCCTTGAGACAAGCTTGCAGGAGCCTCCTGGATCTTATCAAGGACGCCTGTTGCTGTCAGTTTGTGCAGACCTTACATTCCACCCAGCCTACAGTTGCACCTTTACCATCCTTAGGTTTCGTAATTGCTTTAAAACTTCATTTTCCCTCCACACAAGTGTAGGAGAGAAGGGGAAGGAGAGGGAGGGAAAGGCCATCTCCATGGAGGGGGTCACTTCAGTTTAAAGAACTCCCTGGTGCTTTTCAACCTCTGGGGTGACTGTGAGGTAGGGGGAGAAGGGGGGAAGCTGAGCAGAACCTCTTGACAAAAAGCAAGCACAGAGTTAATCTATGGAACTCCCTGCCCCATGAGGCAGCGATGGGCACCAACCTGGATGGCTTTGAAAGAGGATTGGGCAAATTGATGGAGGAGGAGAGGGCTATCAAAGGCTGCTAGCCACAATAGCTATGCTCTACCTTCCACGGTTGGAGGCAGCAGCGCATCTGAATGCCAGTTACCATAAAGCACAGCAGGAGAAAGTCGCCCTTGTGCTCAGGTCCTGCTTGTGGGTTTCCCAGAAGATACTTCTGGTTGGCCACTGTGTGAAAAGGATCCTGGACTAGTTGGGCCGTTAGCCTGATCCAGCAAAATGCTCTCCTTCTGTTCTTCTATATCCTCCTGGGCTGTTGTTGATGTGTCTGTGTATCCATGCACTTCCACGGAGAACCACGAGCCAAGTACAAGTCTTGGGTAGCTTTCCTGGGCTCCCAGGAAGACTCCAGGTGGACTCCTGTACATGAAGAGCGGGCAAAGAGGATCAAGAACAGATTGCTCCTTCATGTGACTTTCAAGCTTCTCTGACACAGTTGGCCTTTGTTTGTGGGAATGCTCTTTGACTGGCCTCTGGGTATCTGTAGCAGGAAGGTGAAATGGGTGGGTGGGTGCTTCAAAAAGAGTTACAAACGGTTCATGAAGGCCCAAATTATTCCAGGAGCTGGGCGCAGGAACTGGTCCAAGCCGAGAACGTCTTGATGAGTAATTCCCCTAACTCCCATGACCTCGATCTTCAAAAATTATCTCAGAATCTCAGGAAAAACCACGCTTCCTCCCGCCTTTGAAAAATGGGTATACTCCCCTGATATCAAAATTCGCCTACAACTCCGTGTCGAAGTTTCAAGTGGGACATAACACTGGGTGGGTGCTTCTCCGGAACAAGGGCTGGTCTAGCTCCAGGCACCCACCTGAAATGGCCCCAGCAGCCCTCCCAAACCTTTCTTAGAGCTGCTGGCTGAAGCTCTTTGACACCCCGAGCAGAAGACTCTGTCCTTTCTGCTGCTGCTGCCGCCGCCACCTTGCAGAGCCAGCGTTCCCAGGGCATCAGGTCAAAGGATGCTTCCTTCTTCCATGAGCCAAAAAGCCTCAAAATCATAGAGGTGGGAGGGGGTCTTGGAGGACTTGGGACTTTGCAAAGGCCGGTCACAGGAACCCCATGCAAATAAACCGCATGGCGTTCTCCGCCAAGAATCCTGAGAACTGTAGTTTGTCAAGACTGCTGGGAACTGCAGCTCTCTTGTGGGAATGTTGAGGGTGGCAGGAGAGGATATATTGTTTGTTAATATCCTTCCTAGCTTGCGCCAGCAAGTTCCTTCATCACTTAGCAGAGTGCATTCCCCTTCTTACGCAGCGGAAAACAAGTTGCTGACTAGTCCGAGCCTTTTACTGTTATACAATTCAATCTAGCTCAGACTGAATTGTGTGTCACTGGTAAGATCCCCTTTTGAATCCCTCCTAAAAGAATAAAGACACCACAGTCTTATTCATAAGTAACAAAAAGTAGTTTTACTCGTGATCAGGCAGAGCACAATGTGATCCCCAAAGGCAGGCATTAGGCTTAAAGTTACAAACATGTACACACAGGTTTACCCCCATATGGGAGATGACCTGGGGAACTGCTGTGGCAGTCCAGGAAGTTTGCAGGACGAACAGGAAGGTCAAAAAGAGAAAGGTGGCAGTGTGACTTGGCCTTTTACCAGATCTGGAAAGGTCACGCCCACCTGCTAGTCACATGCAAGAGGAAGGATGCTCCAGGCCAGGAGGAACAGGAAGTTTCAACTGCCTGGACCAAACATTCCCTTGCATGCCCACTCTAGCAAAACAAGGAATGTTGTACTTGACTGCTCCCAGTGGATTACATCCCACATCTCTCTGGGTAAATTAGAGTCCCTGGGATTCTTCGGGAGAAACTGTGACTAACTGAAGTGCTACAAAAGTGTTTTCTGTCTGTGGTGTTGATGAGAGCACACTTTCATGTACAGTGGGAAAATCTGGGGAGCCAAGGAGGTTGTGTCCCCTTTGGTCAGCAGGTGGCAGCATTGAGCTATGTTACAGGTGCTCCTCCAGACAGGTGCCTTCCTAGCAGGTGGGAGGCAGCTTTTGCGTGTAATGCTATGCAGACAGGCCACCCAGTGAACACACCTGTGTGCGCGCGCATGCACACACCCACTGGGGTATGCTCATTGCCCCCTCTCCTGACCCTCTATGCATAATATTAGAAGCCAGTGGGGTCACCCAGCAAAGCTGGAGAGCAGCAGATTCAGGAAAGGGAACAGGAGGGACGTCTTCACATGGTGCATATAGTTAATATGCTACTACCAGGTGTAATGATGACCACCAAGTTGGGTGGATTTTAACGGCTGTGAGACAAATTCATGGAAGATAAGGACAATCGAAGGCTACTCCAAGCTGTATTTCGTTGTTGTTGTTGTTGTTGTCGTTGTTTTAAGAAATGGGTGGGGAGAGGAGAGCATCAGGTCGTGTGCCACATCTTGCCTGTCCCCAAAAGCCACATCAGCTGGAAGAGCATCGCTTGCAGAGTGCAAGATCCGCGGGTCGGTCTCTGGCCTCTTCTGCCTGAGTCCACTAGAGGGCAGCTGTGCCACACACATACTGTGCATACCTTGGTTATTGCAGGTTGAGCTGCCCTTCGCATGCTCCTGTGCCTTCAGCCTCCTCACGACAGGAAGGAATTCCACCGGCGCAGCTTTACCTGGCATGGGGATTTGGTGCGGGGAGTGTTGCACCGATTCAACTGAACGCCAGCCCGAAACTCAGCCTTGCAATGAAGGGACAGGGACTCTCCCATCCTTTTCTCCCCTGACCATCCACCGAGACCCAGCTCCTTACAAACCCAGACCATAGAATCATAGAATCATACCCGTGTTTCTCCTAAAATAAGACACCGTCTTATATTTTTTTTCGCTCAACAAAACACAGTATGGCTTATTTTCAGGGGATGTCTTATTTTAACTGCGTCGCATCGGTACGCTGCATAGCCACGCCTCTCCAGGCTGTTTTAATGGGAGGTTTAAAGTCACTATGGCTTATTTTCGGGGTATGGCTTATTTTTGGGGAACGACTTATATTTCGCAAATGCATAGAAATCCTGCTTTGGCTTATTTTATGGCTATGTCTTATTTTGGGAGAAACAGGGTAGAGTTGGAAGAGACCACAAGGGCCATCCAGTCCAACCCCCTGCCAAGACATCCATGGGTGTCTTCAGTTTTGGCCCTCAGGCTCCGCCTAGGAATCTGGTGCCAGCATGGATGTTTGCAAGCCCAGGAGCAGCCCCCTAACTAACCCATACTCTCTTTCCCACCTGCCAAATTCTCTGCCTTTTAAAAGAGGACATTTGGGGGCAGAGGCAAAATTTTTTCGCTTTGCTTCTGGGCAACCTGACAAGCTGGGCTGGTGGAAATGGCCTCCCCTCTGCACCAAAGGCCACTCCTGCAAAACTTAAATTGGAAGCAGCAGCCTTATACAGAGTCAGACCTTTGGACTGTCTAGGTCTGTACTGTCAACACTGACAGGCAGCGACTTCCCAGGGTTTCAGGCATCGGGGGGGGGATTGGACCCACGGCCCTTGCCTCTTTAGCAACTGGTTGCCTGGACTCTCTCCTGCCTCCTTCACCTCCAGCCGGAGGTGGTGTTTCTGGTGCCTGTCAGGACTCCGCGGCAGAGCCAGGGTGATCCCCACCCGTCTCCAGGCGCTGCCAAACTCTGCACAAAAGCCTCTGCCTCTAAGTGGTGGGTCAAAATCAGTGCAGGCAGACCCACCCAGGTGCCACCTGCAAGCTTGGGCCTTGACCTGTTGCACTAAGGCAGGAATGTCCAAAGTCTGTTTCAGGGGCCTAATCCAGCCCGCCGGTCGGTTTAATCCGGCCCCTGTGGCAGTTTATTTCCTGGAGTAAAATCCTAGGACAGGGGTCAGCAAGGTTTACCTTCCCTGGGCTGGTCCACTCCCGCAGAGATCGCTCCGTGGGCCGGATCGCATCTGCACAGATGTGATTTCCGGCGTCTGCACATGCGTAGATGTGATTTCCAGCACTGTGGAAGTGAGTCCCCGCTCCGCACTGCGCCGGTTTAGCGCAGCACGTGGGCACTCACCAAACAGGTGGCTTGGTTCGGGGGGTGGCTCGTGGGCCATTTAAATGACCCCCGTGGGCTGCTTGTGGCCCATGGGCCGCAGGTTGCCGACCCCTGTTCTAGGGGCTGAGGTCCCTTTGGTGCCAGGTCCACTGGGTGCCCCTGCTGCTTATTCCTAAAAACTATTCCCACAATTGCTGGTGTCCAATTTGGCCCTGGGCTAAAGACACCCACTCAATCACTGCAGTCTCGTTAATATTTTTTTACCACTTTATTTTGGGTAATAAACAATTCATTTAAAACAACAACAAATAAAACATGTACTGTTAAGATTGATGGTTTGTCCCCTCTTTCTCCTAGATCTTGCCCAATTGTTATTAATAAAAATGTTCGGTGAGTGATTAGTTGTGGGCTGTTGTTTGTAAATGAAACATGTTTAATGCCATCAATTAGTTGGCTGCCAGTGAGCTACAGGGCTAACTTCACGGTGCTGGTTTGGGGGCAAAAAGCCCTATGGATCTTGGGATCTAGCCTTCGCCTCCTCCTCGAATTTGTCCAATCCTCTTTGAAAGCTTTCCAGCTTGGTGACCACCACTGCCTCCTGTGGCAGGGAGTTCCATAGTTTAACGCTGCCCTGCATGAAGGACTTTCTTTTCTCTCTCTGGAACCTTCCAACGTTCGGCTTCACTGGGTGTCCTTTTACAGGTGCTACTTAATCTCTGCACCCCATTTCTAAGAACTCGGATCGTTTAGTGTGGCAGCACCGACACTTTGGAACTCCCTGCATCTTGATTATCAGGCAGGCATCTTTGCTGTATTCTTTTCAGTGCCTGCCGAAGACATTTAGACAAGCCCACCCAGATGTTCAGAAAGTTTGCGTGAGTTGTACTTCGCTGCTGGTCTATTCTTTTGTGATTTTAACTTTTCGTATGTTCTAAATTATACATGCAAATCTTTACCGATGATTTCATTATTTTACCTTTTTTCTTTGAGGTTTTTTTCTACAATCAAGTGATATATACATTTCATGAAATAAATAAACAAATACTGTCTGCGAGCTCCAATGTCCACTTGCACTGATGAGGCACATTTTCACTGTTATCTCTTGGTCTGCATAATTTGTTTGGGTTCTCCTGGTCTTACGATGTAATAATAATTATTATTATTTTATGATTTATACCCTGCCCATCTGGCTGGGTTTCCCCAGAAAGGGCATAGCAACCAAAGACCATTATTATTATTATTATTATTATTATTATTATTAGCAAACATTGTTCAGCCATCCCTCTGGCTCCTAAGATTTCCACAGTCCTTGCCCACACACTTCTAAGAATACATTTTCCTTCATGAGGACTGGAAGCCTGCTCTGCTCTTAAAGCTGAGCTTCTCCAGAATCTGGGCTCTCTCTGCCTGGAGTCGCCTCCTGCTGCGTCTTGCCAGCACTTCTGCCAAACCAGAGTGGGCACAGGCAGGCAGCCCCGCCCGCGACTGCTCCCTCCCCTCCATGCCATCCAAGGGCTCTTGGCACCTCTCGGGCCCGGCAGGGCTGCCGCTCTCAGCCCCTCCGACAAGGCAGGCAGGCAGGCAGGCAGGCAGCTGGAAATGGGCTTTTTATTACAGCCATACATCAAAGTGGCTGCCTGATGCGGGCAGGCGGTGGCGATTTTTCTTCATGGTTTACAGACAAATGAGGGGAAGGAAAATGGATGCGAACTTTGCTCCACGTGAGGTCAGCAAGCGCGGGAAGAGGGACCTCGTTATGGATTATCAGAGCATTAACGAGGCGAGGCTGGGGAGCCAGGGATGGAGCGGAGGCCAGGGAAGCGGGGTAAGCAGCGCCCAGAAGAGAAGGTGGGCATTGCGCGGGTGGATCCCACGAGCCCCTGCTGCTGGAAACACGGAGCTGTGGAGGGGGAAGGGACCCCCCAAGGGTCATCTAGCCCGATCACAGCTGCAGAACCCCTGGCAGAGATGGCCATCCAACCTCTGAAGGACAGACAACCGCCTTCCATGGGACCACGATGGGCGTAGCCAGGATTTATGTGGGGGGGGGGGGGACAGGACAGGACACCCCCCTGTCACCATCCTCTGTCTGGCTGCCTAGCTAGCAGCTTCGGAATGAAATGCTTCAAGAACAGTTGTTTTAAATTACTTTCCTTTGACCCCCAGTGCTCAGAAAAACCTGTCGTTTCGATTTCAATATTCTGATTATTTCAACTTTTAGTTAAGTATTTATTTACTTGGTTTGAGGAGGCAGTTCCCCCTCCCGCTAGGTTTATGGGCAGACCTGGAGGTTGACTTCGGGGGAACCTGGGTGGGGCGCTGCTTTTGTGCCGATCCTGACCCCTGAGCCAGCCCCAGGACTCCTCCTCTGACCGGCAGCAGTTCCCCAGGCTCTCCAGTGGAGGGTCCCTTCCAGCACCCGGGAGCCCCCCCCCCTTCCACGTGGTGCCTCCCCATGCCCGGGGCCTGAAGTGCAGCCGGCAGGCAGGTCACTAAGCGTGGGTGCAAGGTGGACCTTCTGGGTCCTCCCCAAAGCTTATGGGCCTGTCGGAGGGGGTGGGAAGACCACCCCTGCTGCCAGCTGGCGGGTGATCCGGCTAATTAATTCCCAAAGACGCCTGATGAGCCCGCCGTAAAACCCATTTCGCCGGCTGATCTCCCAGCGCTGGCTGCCGGTGGCTTTGTGCTGGAGTTATCAGGGTCGTCCCGTCCCCCCCTCCCGGAACAATTAAATTTGCCTCCTCCCGTTACCCCGCGAACTCCTGGCCAAGGCGATAAGGGCTTAATACCTCCCAATAGCGACTATCGGCATTCGCATAAGGCCCCATAAATATTAATAGCATTCTAATTAGCCCCTTTCAAATGCATCACCCAAATGAAGCGTCTCGGCAGACATCATTCAGCGCCTTTCATTTGCATCCTCTTTGGCGCCACGGGGGGGGGGGGTGATGTGCCTCAACCCCAGCGCCCCCCCCAGGCGTTCCCCTTTACTGGCATCCTTCAGGGTCCACAGCATTTGCTCCCCCATCAACCCACGTGACAGCATCTGCTTCTGCCAAAAAAGCTGATCAAATATTTATTTATTTAAAAATTAATTGTATTGCACTTCCCGGCCTCCAAGGAGCTCAAGGTAGCGCACATGGTTTTCTCCCTTCCTCATTTAATCTCCACAACAATCTTGTGAGGTAGGCCAGGCTGAGAGGCAGCGACTGGCCCAAGGTTACCCAGTGAGCCTCATGGCCGAGTGAGGATTTGAACCCAGGTCTCTCCCAGGGACTAGTTCGACATTCTGACCACCAGGCAATGTGGTAGAGCCCCTCTGGAAAGTCCAACCCCACCGGCTAAGTGGAAGAAGCTGGCCAGAATGGGTCCATAGTTCTGTCAGGATTAGGCCCTCTGCTCTTTTCCTGGGCAATCTGTGTGTTTTCATTAAGAAAGAGAAACTGCTATTCTTGCTATGTGCCATATTCTGCGCACAGTTCCTCAGGCATGCGAAGCAAAGTCCCCCCTTCATCCTTTGCCCAATGAGATGCTGACGTTGGTGGTGTGGATGCTCTGAGAAGGCCAAGCCGGGGACACCATCCCCACACGTGCCGTGGGCTTGGCTCAAGCAGCCCCTTCTCCCCCTGCCAGCCAGCCGGGCGGTCGATGTGGTGGAGGCGGCCAGCGGGGTGAAGAGAGGTCAGGGCGACTCATTATGGGCACAATCACCATCGATGCAAATCTCCAGGTGTATCTGGGAAGGAGGAGGCATTAATAGCAGTCTCCCTGATTGGGGTCACGGAGCTCTGCCTTCTCCTGTTCCTCCTCTGCTTATCCACCGTGCAGCTGGCCTCTCTCTCTGCGGAGACAATCATGGGTTCCTTTTCTCTCTCTGGAACATTTTGGCAGGTGCCTCGTCGAGGACTCCTTCAATCACTGGAAGAAGGGCTGCCAGCAGGTATGATCTGCCTCAGTTCCAGGGAGATAGAGAGATGGGGGAGGGGGCAGAGAGAGAGATTGCTGACCCCAGGTGGGTGCTCTCTACATGCAGACAGATTTCAGTCTGATTCACACATGGTTTTCTTTATTTGTTTATTTATGAAACACACCAGTATTATAAACATATATATATATATTATACCAGGGTGGTTTGCAACAGCAGCAAAAGCCGTATAATAATAGAAAGCACATAGTCAGACTCGGAAACCAGCTAACTATTTTTGGAAGGAACAAAATAAAAAATTTAAAAAATTCCTTCCAGTAGCACCTTAGAGACCAACTAAGTTTGTTCTTGGTATGAGCTTTCGTGTGCATGCACACTTCTTCAGATACCAATTTTTGGAAGGGTGTCTTCTGGGTTGCCTGTCTGGGCCTGGAGGAATAGAAGAGTTTTCAGCAGGCGTTTGAAAGTGGGCACAGAAGGCTCCGGCTGAATCTCTAGTGGCAGAGGGTTCCACAGGACTGGGCTGATGCACTGGGAATGCAGGGAATGACCGGAGGTGCTCATGCAGATGATCCCAATGACTGATCTGGGACAGAAGGGATCGGGGGGGGGGGTCCCTGAGGTACCCTGGCCCTGGTCTGCTCAGACCTTGGCAAATCAATGCAAGAACCTTGACCCTGGCTCAGCAGTAAGCAGGCAGCCAGAGCAGCTGTTTCAACGAGGGAACCACACGCTCTCAGCCAGATGCCCCCATCAGCAATGGGGCAGCCTCCTTCTGTGTCAGCTGGCACTTCTGAACCAGGCCCAAGGGCAACCCTGAAAGATGCAGATCTTGCCACTCAGAAACAGGCATGCAAACTCCTCCGACTATCAAACCCCATTTCTCGTTTTGGGTGGCCAGAGCTGGGCCCGGGGCAAGTGAGTGGCCCTATCCCTTGAAGGGCTGCCCAGATGGGGGAGAGGTGGTGGTGGGGTTTTGCCCAGTGCTGCTTGTGGGTGAGGAGTACAGAAGTTTCCCCAGGGGAGTGCCCAGCACCAGCATCTCAGGACTACAGGCAGGAACCAGGCGAGGAGCAGGATGAGTGCCAGGCAGTGAGGAGATGTCAGCTTGACTGGATGAGCAGGAGGTGCAGACTGCAATCAGCGCTGACCTCAATTAGCCCATGGCAGGCAAAGACCAATTACAGTGTCAATCATGGGGAAGGGGAGAAGAAGGAGAAGAGCAAAGAAGGAAGTAGAACCTTCTTGTTTTTGCTCCTCAGCTTCTGTGTGCACTGAAAGGCAGCCTGGCATTAGGTTCTGTGGCTTTCATATATTCTTAGGATTGTTGCACTGGAAAGGGAACCAAGGGTCATCTAGTCCAACCCCCTGCAATGCAGGAATCTCAGCTAAAGCATCCATGGCAGGTGGCCATCCAACCTCTGCTTAAAAGTCTCCAAGGAAGGAGAGTCCACCACCTCCCGAGGGAGACCGTTCCACGATTAGTCAAAAAGTTCTTCCAGATGTTTAGCTGGAATCTCCTTTCTTGTAACTTGAAGCCATTGGTTCAGCTTCTCGCCTCCAGAGCAGGAGAGAACAGGCTTGCTCCATCTTCCATGGGACAGCCCTTGAGATATTTGAAGGTGGCCATCTCATCACCTCTTTGCCACTGCTGCTCCCCAAGCTGGGCAGATGGAGCAGACAGCCCTGGCAGAAGCTTGTGGCTCTGCCTGGTGGTGGAGGGAGAGGTACCAGTATCTGCATCATGACGCCCTAGTAAATTTCAGCTCTCCAGATAAAGTTCAAGAGCTCACCTGGGCTGGTTGCCTGGCAACAGGAGACGGTGAAGGATATTGCTCCTCAGAAACATTAGCTGCTAACCCACTCAAAGTTGAGAGATGATGGAGGCGAAGACGAGCCATGGGGAGGCTGCCCCATTGGCACTCACAGCCACTGCCCTGCCCTCAGCAAGGAAGGAACAGCTCCAGCCCAAGAACTGCAGGGAGGTGGGGCCTCACTTTGAGGAACAGCACCCCAACACTCTTCACTTGCATTTGTCACACCAACTCCACCACCTAAGGGTGGGGGGTGGGATATCTGAGTCTCCCATTCCTGTAGAGGAGCACCTGTTATTGCTGCTGCTGCTCCTCCTCCTCCTCCTCCTCCTTTGGGGACATAGAATCAAAGAACTGCAGTTTGAAGGGACCATGAGGGTCATCTAGTCCAAACTTCTGTGATGCAGCGATGACAGCTAAAGAATCCCTGAGAGGTGGCCATCCAACTTCCAATGAATGAGATTCCACCACCTTCCACTTTTGAACGGCTCTTACCTACAGAAAGTTCTTTCTGAGGTTAGTTGGAATCTCCTTTCTTGTCATTTGATTCCGTTGCTTCAGGTGCTACCCTCCGGACCAGCAGAAAACAATCTGGGTCCATCTTCCAAGTGTCAGCCCTTTAAATATTTGAAGATGCCTATCGTGTCTCCTCTCAGTCTCCTCTTTGTGGGAATGTTCAGGGATGCAGGAGAGGATATATCGTTTAATTATATCCCATTCCAACTTGTGTTAACAAGTTTCACAATTTAGCAGAGTTACATTCCCCTTTTAAACTTACACAGCGGATGCATTTGCTCAGGCTCGCTAAAGCCTCTATAATAATATTGTCCTGGTAGTTTCCCCTTTATTCCCTCCAAAAAGATAAGACACGACACAGTCTTCTATAAAACTATAAAAAGAGTTTACTTACACATCTGTTCACAACAGGATCCCAGAAGGCAGACTTAGCTTAGAAAAAGTTACATACACTTGGAGACTATTCCATAGGGAATAAATTCCTTTGTCCTCTCTTGGCTGGAAGCCAAGAGGGCATCTCTGGCTAAGCAGATGTTGCTTGCTTGAAGAACAAAGTCAAAAGGAGAAAGAGATGGCGGCCAGCCTATGCTTTGGTTACCTGCACAGGTGAGGTCACATCCACCTCTAGTCACATGTAGAGGAAGTCTGTCCCAGCCCAGGAGAAACAGGAAGTTTTGACTGGCTGTTTCAGACGTCCCCTTCTATGTCCACTCTAGGGACGTAGTACTTGACTGCTCCCGTGTTTCACATCCCACACTCTTTTCCAGGCTAAACATTCCCAGCTCCTCCAACTGTTCCTTATAAGGCTTAGTTTCCAGACCCTTTGATCACCTTGGTCGCCCTCCTCTGCACACCTTCCAGCTTGCCATTTGCCTTCTTTGTGAGCCTCCAGCTCTTCCCATTCAACATCCAGGTCTGACCAGCCCCTCCAAGACATTTCAGTGGGACTCATGACAGAAGGATCTGAGATCTCAAGGAATGACAGCTCCCGGACTGCTGACCCAAGAGATCCTTTTAGCTGGAAAAGCCAGGGATTGAACCTGGACTAGGGCTTCTATGTACAAGCAACATGCTCAGCTGTGCCTTGTTGAAAACCATATGAGCACACCATCACTTTGAAAGGCACATGCTCCAGTCCCCCCCCCCTTGGTCAGGGGAATGCCCACCCAGAGACAATGATTCCCTGGTCCTGAATGGGGTCACTGGGCCCCTGAAGGACCAGGTGCGCAGCCTGGGAGTCATTTTGGACTCACAGCTGTCCATGGAAGCGCAGGTTAATTCTGTATCCAGGGCAGCTGTCTACCAGCTCCACCTGGTATGCAGGCTGAGACCCTACCTGCCCGCGGACTGTCTCACCAAAGTGGTGCATGCTCTGGTTATCTCCCGCTTGGACTACTGCAATGCGCTCTATGTGGGGCTACCTTTGAAGGTGACCCGGAAACTGCAATTAATCCAAAATGCGGCAGCTAGACTGGTGACCGGGAGTGGCCGCCGGGACCACATAACACCGGTCCTGAGAGATCTGCATTGGCTCCCAGTACGTTTCCGAGCACAATTCAAAGTGTTGGTGCTGACCTTTAAAGCCCTAAACGGCCTCGGTCCTGTATACCTGAAGGAGCGTCTCCACCCCCATCATTCAGCCCGGACACTGAGGTCCAGCGCCGAGGGCCTTCTGTCGGTTCCCTCACTGCGAGAAGCAAAACTACAGGGAACCAGGCAGAGGGCCTTCTCGGTAGTGGCGCCCGCCCTGTGGAACGCCCTCCCATCACAGGTCAGGGAAATAAACAACTACCTGACATTCAGAAAAAACCTGAAGGCAGCCCTTTTTAGGGAAGTTTTTAATGTTTGATATTTTTGTATTTGATTTCTGTTGGAAGCTGCCCAGAGTGGCTGGGGAAATCCAGCCAGATGGGCGGGGTACAAATAATAAATATTATTATTATTATTATGACTGTAGCTAGCATGCCAGAGTTTCACCCTCTTCAGTTCCCTGAGCATAACTTTCATCTGTGCCTCTCCAGTGAAGCCCTAAACGACCTCGGTCCAATATACCTGGAGGAGCGTCTACACCCCCATCGTTCTCCCCGGACACTGAGGTCCAGCGCCGAGGGCCTTCTGGCAGTTCCCTCACTGCGAGAAGCCAAG
This sequence comes from Lacerta agilis, assembly GCF_009819535.1. Taxonomy (NCBI): domain Eukaryota; kingdom Metazoa; phylum Chordata; class Lepidosauria; order Squamata; family Lacertidae; genus Lacerta; species Lacerta agilis. Next base: position 94,008,336 of record NC_046317.1, on the reverse strand, counting down.
TTACAGGGAACCAGGCAGAGGGCCTTCTCGGTAGTGTCACCCGCTCTGTGGAACACCTTCCCACCAGATATCAAAGAGAAAACCAACTACCAGACTTTTAGGAGACATCTGAAAGCAGCCCTGTTTAGGGAAGCTTTTAATGTTTAATAGATTATTGTATTTTAACATTCTGTTGGAAGCTGCCCAGAGTGGCCGGGGAAACCCAGCCAGAAGGGCGGGGTATAAAGTATTATTATTATTATTATTATTATTATTATTATTATTATTATTATTATCTCAAAGTAGTAAAGCAGGGAAATGGCCACAGGCTGGGCAGAGTGGACCATCCTCCGAAATAACTCCTCGGACACAAGCCTTGCGTAGACAACCCTTTCCCCAAAATAGTGCTGAGCTATCCTCAGCCCCCACGCTGGAAGATGGGGAGGTGAAAATAGACCCTGTCCCTTCCCTGTCTCTAGGAGTATGGAAATAAGTCCCTTTTGCTTGAAGAGAAATTAATACGGTGTAAAATCGGGAGCGGATGATTTAAGAAAACTTAATTTTAAATCCCAGTGCAAATAAGCTTTTGATAAGGTCAAATGGAAGATTAAACATCTCAAACCAGCGAACCATTTGCTGATTGAAGCATCGTTTTCAACCATCGATTTCTCTTAAAGGTATGTGACCACTGTCCAGATGTCTCCGCTTGTCTCCACCCCTCACCTAGAGGTGCCTGGGTGCTCTGTAGGGTGAGGGGCTTGAAGCAGGACACTTCTGAAAGGGAGCCCCATTCCACCACATCCCTGAGTTGTGAGGATCTTGCAAATTCTCCACAGGGCAGCTCCATTCAGCGAGTGGGGCAGCTGTGGGAGAAAATTCCCTTGGGGAGTTCAATACGGAGACTCAAACCAAATTCCCAATTAGTCAGACTTCATTTAATAATGCATTACTGCTCCCAAAGGGTCTGCTAGAGCATTGCTATTAGCTTGCCTGCCATATAGGCAGAAGATGTCATCTTGGCTGTTTCATTCTCTAGCCACCCCTCTTCTGACACCCCCAGCACCTCACCATCTCATCGTCCAGCCACAGTCCTTGAAAAGACCTCAAGGCCTTTCTTCTGAGCATTAGAATTGGCGCCTGGTTTGCCAGGCCCTCCTGACCCACCTGCGGCCACACTTGACAGCAAGCAGAACATTCCCTAACCCCTGGGAAAGTGTTGGTGCAAGGAGAGAGAGAGAAAAAATCGAAGCATAATTCTTAGATGCCAAGATCCAGGTTTGGGGAAATAGCTGGATAGGAGTGCTGAAAATAATGTCCACATATTTCACATCTGGCAACCCTTTGGTCTCAGTACATGGGGAGACGAGTCAAAAAAGCCTGGGACACAAATTTCCATGGCCCTCTAGTGGCTCTGGTGGCTCATGTCCTGGAAGTAATGTATTTAGCATTAACTCTAGAAATGTAGACTCCATTCCGTCCTATGTATATGTTGCTCTAGGTGGCTTAGTTTGGTCAGCAGTGCGTTGGTTGCCAGATGCAAAATTTGTTGTTGTTTAGTCGTTGAGTCGCGTCCGACTCTTTGTGACCCCATGGACCAGAGCACACCAGGCACTCCTGTCTTCCACTGCCTCCCGCAGTTCAGTCAGACTCATGTTGGTCGCTTCGAGAACGCTGTCCAACCATCTCGTCCTCTGTCGTGGTGAAGGGGCTTGAATAATTCAGAGAAGTTATGAGCTGTGCCATGCAGGGCCACCCAAGACGGAAAGGTCATAGTGGAGAGTTTGGACTAAACGTGATCCACCTGGAGCAGGAACTGGCAAGCCACTCCAGTATCCCTGCCATGAAAACTCCATGGACAAAGACAATAGGTGCAAACCCCACCAACCAAAGCCTCACAAGTAAAACCGCAAAGAAACACATGTGTGGGGTGTGTGTGTGTGTGTGTGTTGCTGATCTTTCCTAAACGTTTGGGTTTTATGTGTTGGGAGGGATTAAAAACAGGGAGAAGAGACGCAGGAGAATTGCAAAAGGTTGATATCTTGTGGGTGCCCTGTTCTTAATATTGTGATTTTTAAAAGACATCTGTAGGCAGCCCTGTTCAGGGAAGTTGATTAGTGTGTGATGTTGTGTTGTGGTTTTACTATTTTTTGTTGGGAGCTGCCCAGAGTGGCTGGGGATGGGTAGCATATAAATGCATTATTATTGTAGTTGTTATTTTAAGCATAAGGATATGTGGGGGCATGGGCGTACCCAGGGGGGCAGGGGGCAGCTGGTCACCCCCCGGAAGAAAAAAAAATGGTTATTGGCAGCCTAAAAGGAAAAAAAAGCTCAAGACTGGTCTTTCTCCCCCTCCCAAAATCTCAATAACAATTGCGCTCTTCCGCTCTTGCCAAGGCAGTTGGCCACTCTGTGTGTGTGTGTGTGTGTGTGTGTGTGTTGCGTTGGCTGTTTCCCCCTCCCTCATGCTGACAAAGAGCTGGCGTGCCTATCAGAGACCGGATCCTAGCCTGCACCCTGCTTGGTCAAATGGGGGTGCAGGCTGAGACTTGGGCAGTGTCAGGGGGCGGATTCATCGTTGCCGGGATTCATCATCGTTGCAAGGGAGCTTGGCAAACTGAGTTCCCTTGCATGGTGAGTAGTTCCTTTGTGAGGACTGAGGATCCTGGGAAACTGAGTTTTTCAGCCATTTGGGGCTTTCTGTTGGGGGGGGGTAGTTTCTCTGTTTTTTGAAGCTGTTTTTGTTTTTGAACCTGAACGACCATGGCTTGCCACCCCGCCCCCTAGTTTTGATCCTGGGTACGTCCCTGTGGGGGGGGGAATGGTCTAAACAGTTTGTCTGGAAGCTAGCTCCCTGCACCTCCAGTTCTGGGGCTTTAAATGTTGCAGCAGTGGGTGCTGAGACTTCCTGTCCAGGGAGACGCAGTCTTTGCATTTCATTATCGTTCTCCTGTACAGATGTCGGTGTGCAACTTCACCCATAAGGCATTGGTGGTGAGGCCACTGGGAGGCCACATTGATTCCTCCGCAGGAAGCCAGACTCCCCAGACCCTTATTTGTGGCGCAGCCAGTTCACCCACTCGGAGCCCATGGTGTGTCTTTGTCCAGAGTGTTGAGAAGGGAAACCTGCTTCGCTCACCACCTAAGGAGCCCCTCTGGGCTGCATCGATGGCCAGTCCCTTGCCCTCTGGGTGACAGCTGCCCACCTGAGGGTCCCAGGAGCTGGCAGTGATGGATAAGGGGCGGAGGCGGGCAGCAGAGCATTCTGGTGACAGATGGGGGCTGCCAGCGGCCGACACAAACCCATTTGGTGCAGGGAAATGATAGATGCTAACACTAATTTTAAACACGGGCAAGTGAATTCCTCCAGACAAGTGCCATGCTCAGAATTTAGGGCACAGCTGCTGAGTTCAGATAAGGTGCGAAATCTGTCCCTGTGTACAGAATGTTTCTTAATAATGAAAATTTGGTGATGGATGCGGCTGTCGCCGGGATATAACCTCCACAGTTGGAGCCTTTCAGCTCCACAGCGATCTATTCTGGTCTCTGGATGGCTGAGGAGGAGGAGGAAGAAAGAGATGAAGGAGGTAAGGGGTATGTTTTATTATTTCTGGCTGTAGGTGGGACAGGCAGCAGAATATTACAGAAATAGCCTTTCCCCCCCCCCCATATCTTCCTTATGGAAGAAGATGAGAAGGGGATGGTGCTGAAACTCTGGCCATCCAGGGCTCAGCACTGGCAAATCATTGAATGGTAGGGTTGGAAGGGACCCCCAAGGATCATCCAGTCTGACCCCCTGCAATGCAGGAATCGAGGCTAGAGAATCCCTGACAGAGAGCCATCCAACCTCCAGCAAAGGAGAGCCACCACCCTCCGAGGGAGTCTGTTCCGCTGTCAACTGGCTCTTACCACCAGAAAGTTCTTCTCAATGTTCACTCGGAATCTCCTTTCTTGGAATTTGAATCTATCCGTTTGGATCTTCCCCTCCGGAGTGGCAGTAAACAAGCTTGCTCCTTCTACTATGGGGTGGTCCTTCTGATAGCTGGAGATCCCTCAGAAGGAGAGAGACATCCAAGCCCAGAGAAAATAAGGGGAGGGCCCTGTAAGGGGTGTTAATTGTAATAGATAGGTGTAGGTGTCAATTTGGCTCCTTAGAGGTCCAAGGAGACTCTCTATAGGTCCAATGTAGAGGAGAGGGAGACTGTCTGGCAAGAGTCTCTCTTGGTTCCTTCACTGACATCCTACTTATATATTTGGGGGGAAAGGTATCTAATACAGAAACACCCGATTCTCTTCACACCCTGTCCTCCACAGGAACCCAAAGATGGCCAACACTATGTCCGTAACTGTTCACCACTGGTAGGGAAGTGGGGCAAGCAAAATGCCATGAATGAACGACCTTCAGAGCCCCTCAGGCTTAGGATTGCCCTGGTTCTTCACTGCGCACCTATGTGGTGATGGCCGGGGCCATCCAGCTCAGGAGATGAGGTCTGCAGGGTGGTTGCCTGGGAGAAGATGGGCTCAAGTGAAGACAAGGAAGAGTGAGCTGGCCTGAATTCTGTGCCCGACAAGAGGCAGGCCATTCCTGGTGCATAGGCAGTCACAGAATGGCAGAGATGGAAGGGACCTCTAAGGGCCATCTATCCAAACCCCTGCAATGCGGGAATCGCAGTTAAAGAATCCCAGGCAGATGGCCACCCAACTTCCACTGAAAGACCTCCAAGGAAGGAGAGTCCACCATGATTTGAGGGAGCCTGTTCCACTGTCAAACAGTGGTCTTGGTGTCATGCTTGGTAGAGAACCGCATCCCCACCTGACAACCCCCCCCCCGACCGCCTGCTGAGCCCTCTCTCATTCCCAGGACGGGAAGGTGTTCGTGTGTCTGCATGTGCAGCTGAGCCTCCTTCACGGTGACATTGGCACACGGGTGTCTTGCTCCGCAGCCGCTCCAGCATGGCACCCAGAAGGGATGGCTGTAAATAACCTCCCATTACAGGGCTGGAGACGCTTCGCTGAGCGACTTGTTTGGCCGGCCACATTATGGGCTCCATAAACAGACTCATTTGTTTCCCGTCCCTTCCTGCAGCTGCCTGCGGGCAGGCAAACCAAGAACTTCCCATCAAGGCTGCGCAAGACATGGATGCTTCGCTATGCGGTGGCAGGGAGGGTCAGGCAGCATCAGGAAGGATGTACCAGAAAATGGAGAAGGGCCTCTGCTGTCCGGCAGATGAGGAACGATGTCCTAGTTTTGGCCTCTGTGTCTGGACACCTTGCAGCGGAGGTGGGAAGATGTGGCTCAGTAGTAGAAGCAGAGAACTGTAGAGTTGGAAAGGAACCCAGGGGCCATCTAGTCCAACCCCCTTGCAAGGCAGGGGTCTCAACCAAAGCACCCATGACAAATGACCACCAAATCTCTGCTTAAAAACCTCCAAGGAAGGAGGGTCCACCACCTCTTGCGGAAGCGCGGTCCCTTCCGACTCTACAATTCTATGATTCTGTGAGTCTGTTCCGCTGTTGAATAGCTTTTACTGCCAGAAAGGTCTTCCTAATGGTCAGTCAGAATCTCCTTTCTTATAAATTGAATCCGTTGGTTCAAGACTATTCTCCCATCACCACCACCCAAAGTTCCAGCATATTGAATTTTGAGATTCAGCAAAATTATATTTTTTTAAAATCCCACCTGTTTGGCATCATAGAACTGTAGAGTTGGAAGGGACCCCAAGGGTCTTCTAGTCCCACCCCCTGCAATGCAGGAATCACAGCTAAATAACACCTGGCAAATGGCCATCTATCCTCTGGGTAAAAACTTCAAGGTCACCCCACCACCTTCTGAGGTTGTCCGTCCCATTGTCAAACAACCCTTACTATTAGATAGTTCTCCCTACTGGATCAGGCCAGTGGCCCATCTGGCCCCCCAGATACCTATGGGAAGCCCCCAAGCAAGGCCTGCGTGCAAAAGCCCCCTCCCCTCCTGCAGTTTCCAGCAACCCATATCCTGAAGCTTGGAGGCTGAGCACCACAATCACCCTTGCTAGAGTAGCCAGATTGCAGCCTGCAGGTTCAAGCCTTGGCATATTCAGGTCAGACTGAAGATGCCCCCAACTGAAATCTCCCCAGTCAGTCGAGACAATCCTGAACCAGGTGGACCAATGGTCTGACTTAGGATAAAGATGAGAGCTTCTTAAGAAATAAGCAGATGCAGTTGAGTGCCTCTTCTGCACTGGAAACCCTTCTCCCCTCTTCCAAATAGGAGGCATGTGCTGTTGTGAAGGGGAGCCTTCAAAGCATGCACTGAAACCATCTCCTGCCTGCAGAAGTTCTTCTTCTAGATAAAGAATATAGGAAAGTGCCTATATTTTCCACACACCCACCTGGCATCCCCAGATCTCATGGAGTGAGAGGCAAACACATCACTGAACTTGATCCTGAAGCAACAGATGGCAGTTGGCACCCAGACCAAAACTCTGGGACCCAGCAGGGTCCGCTTGCTTGCATGCTTGTTCTTAAGTTTAGAGGAACGCACCTGAAAGGGGCTGCATCTGTTGCTATTCGCTGATTCGTTTCTTCTTTTGGAGATCGGAAGCAAAAATTTTTTAGTATGGCGCTCCCTACACCTGCCCCCCTCCCCTTCCGCCAAGCCCTTGAGAACCATTTCCATGGTGACTGCAATGTGAGGAAGTTGAGTGTCTGCCTGGTTGGGGGTGGGGGCTCCAGTTTCTGAGGGAGCTGTTGCTGCACCAGAAATAACAGTTTGATCGATTCAAGTTATGCACTGTGCAGAGGCTGGAGACAGAGACTCATTTTTAAAGAGGGCGTCAAGAGTGGTTTGGCAGGCAGTGGATTTGTTTCCCAGGGAGATGTGCACACAGATTCTTTTAAATGCCTCCTTGGGCTTGTCCACATTGGAATGTTATTTCACTGTGAATCCACATCTGAGCACTGCTTAGCTCTTAATCCATTTCTGCCTCCCTGTTCGAATCAGACTAGAATAGTCCAGACCTGTGCGTGTTAGAATTTGCATGTGAGGAATTTGCAACTTTAGTCTTCCCCATCAATACCAATAGGATTTGCCTTTTGTGTTCCTCCCTGCCTTCTAATTCGTTGATTCTGTTATGCCAAATAAGCACTGGCAGTTTCTTTTTAAAAGGGGGAAAAACCCCACCTACAAAAGCACAGTCGGGTGACGAGAAATTTGCTCGTGCAGATTTCTGGTTTCGTGCAAATTTGAGGGATCAAATCAAATACTGTATGTATGTATGTATGTATGTATGTATTCACTGCCTGAAAAGGAGCAAAAGCGCTTAGGAAGAACGTGTGAGCATTGAAAGCGAAGTTGCAAAAAGTGGCCATTGATCCACCCATTCAAAAATAGCCAAACAAATTGCATGTGACCCTGAGTGGAGTGGTTGAGAGTTTATCAGATTATTCCCACATCGTTGTTGTTGTTCAGTCAGTTTGGTGTAGTGGTTAAGAGCAGCAGACTCGTAATCTGGGGAACCGGGTTCGTGTCTGCACTCCTCCACATGCAGCTGCTGGGTGACCTTGGGCTAGTTACACTTCTCTGAAGTCTCTCAGCCCCACTCACCTCACAGAGTGTTTGTTGTGGGGGAGGAAGGGAAAGGAGAATGTTAGCCGCTTTGAGACTCCTTCGGGTAGTAAAAAGCGGGATATCAAATCCAAACTCTTCTTCTTCTTCATTCAGTCGTGTCCGACTCTTCGTGACCCCATGGACCAGAGCACGCCAGGCACGCCTATCCTTCACTGCCTCTCGCAGTTTGGCCAAACTCATGTTAGTAGCTTCGAGAACACTGTCCAACCATCTCATCCTCTGTCGTCCCCTTCTCCTTGTGCCCTCCATCTTTCCCAACATCAGGGTCTTTTCCAGGGAGTCTTCTCTTCTCATGAGGTGGCCAAAGTACTGGAGCCTCAACTTCAGGATCTGTCCTTCTAGTGAGCACTCAGGGCCGATTTCCTTGAGAATGGATAGGTTTGATCTTCTTGCAGTCCATGGGACTCTCAAGAGTCTCCTCCAGCACCATAATTCAAAAGCATCAATTCTTCGGTGATCAGCCTTCTTGATGGTCCAGCTCTCACTTCCGTACATTACTACTGGGAAACCCATAGCTTTAACTATACGGACCTTTGTCGGCAAGGTGATGTCTTTGCTTTTTAAGATGCTGTCTAGGTTTGTCATTGCTTTTCTCCCAAGTAGCAGGCGTCTTCTAATTTCGTGACTGCTGTCACCATCTGCAGTGATCATGGAACCCAAGAAAGTGAAATCTCTCACTGCCTCCATTTCTTCCCCTTCTATTTGCCAGGAGGTGATGGGACCAGTGGCCATGATCTTAGTTTTTTTGATGTCGAGATTTGTGTCATTTCCCTCATTGCAAGAAGTGAAGTTACAAGGAACCAGGCAGAGGGCCTTCTCAGTAGTGGTGCCTGCCCTGTGGAGCACCTTCTTGTCAGATGTCTAAGAGATAAATAATTATAGGACTTTCCATAGACGTCTGAAGGTATTGGCATTCTTTTAATGTGTTCTGTTCCGTTGTTGTTGTGTTTTTCTATACCTTGTTGGAAGCTGCCCAGAGTAGCAGCCCTGTCAGATGGGTTAAATATATATTAATTGTAATAATATCATATGGAAATTAAATGAAAACTGTAATTAAATGGGAACCCAAACAGATGCAAGCACACAACAGGCTCCAGTGTGGACAAGCCCTTTGGTCCCCTCTAGGAATATGGGATCGGGAGACTTTCAATACAGCGAAGGCCAGTTTGATGACCAAAGGCAAGGGTGGGATTGCATGCAAATTGCAAGGCATGGTCCTTCTTGCAAACTTCCCTCTGCCTTTTCGGTGGCAAAAATGACTACCCATTTCCAGCCAAAGCAGATGCAGGAATCTCTGAAGAGAGAAAAGGAATCCTTCCTGGTTGCCACTTTGCTCTCTTGACCGCACCCACCTGAGGGGGTACCTGCCATCTAAGGTGTGTTTGAAGGAGAATCCACCGCCTTATGAGCTCATCCATCCCACAGTCAAACAGCTCTTACCCTCGGGAAGTTATTCCTAATGTTTAGTCGGAATCTCCCTTCTTGTCATTTGAATCCATTATTTTGGGTTCTGCCCTCTGGAGCAGCAGAAAACAAGCCTGCTCCATCTTCTGTGTGACAGCCTTTTAGATACAGGTGAAACTTGAAAAATTAGAATATCGTGAAAAGGTTCATTTCTTTCAGTAATTCAATTCAACTTAAAAGGTGAAACTAATATATGAGATAGACTCATGACATGCAAAGCGAGATATGTCAAGCCTTTATTTGTTATAATTGTGATTATTATGGTGTACAGCTGATGAGAACCCCAAATTAACAATTTCAACTTTGGGGTTTTCATCAGCTGTGTGCCATAATCATCACAATTATAACAAGCAAAGGCTTGACATATCTCGCTTTGCATGTCATGAGTCTATCTCATATATTAAACTCCAGTAGCTAATGAAAACAATTGCTTACATAAATGGACTTTTCCACAATATTCTAATTTTTCGAGTTTCACCTGTATTTCATAGTGGCTCTCATATCAGCTCACCATCTTCTCTTCTCCAGGCTAAACATACTCAGCTCCCTCAACCATTCCTCACAAGGCATTGTTTCCAGATACTTGATCGTCTTGGTCACCCTCCTCTGCACACCTTCCAGCTTCTCAAGATCCTTACTGAACTGTGGTGCCCAGAACTGGACACGGGACTCCAGGTGAGGTCTGACCAACAGGAGAACGGACTCCCTTGGAAGGTGGTGGCCTCTCCTTCCTTGGAGGTTTTTGAGCAGAGCTTGGGTGGCCACTCGTAAGGGATTCTTTAGCTGTGATTCTTGCATTGGACCAGATGAGCCTACAATTCTATGCTTCTGTGAAATTAGAACAGTTTAAAGGCTTCAACCAATCTTAATCTGGCCTGGTTATTGCATGCTTTACACCCTTGAATTCCAGTAAAAAGAAGACAGCGAACACCCTCCTACTTTCCAATGTTTTGCACTGGAAATAAGAACGCCTAACCAAAGAAAATGTAAAGCTCACACTTAGTAATGAGTTTCATTGAGCATTTTGTGGACCTTCTAAGACCATGGTACAACTCTTTCCTGACCTCAACACTCTGTACTTTAACATAGGATTGGACAAATTCACAGCAGATTTGGCTATCAGTGGGCACCAGCCACAATGGCTGTTCTCTGCCCTCCACTTTTGGAGACAGCAGTGCTTATAAATGTGAGTTGCTGGAGACCACAGGAAGGAGAGAGGCCTCTTGTGCTCAGATCCTGCTTGAGGCAGGGGTGTAGCAAGGGGGGGTGGGGGCCCGCCCCGGGTTCCATAATGGAGGGGGTGACAAATTATCAAGGAACAATTGAATATATATTTTTTGAATTATTAATTTTTTTTTAATGCCTGCTCCGAAGGTCTTATCTTACTATACTAGGGATTCTATAGCTATATATGAAATTTCATGCATTTTGGTTAATATCTTGACCCTCCTCCACCAAAATAGCTGTTCACTTGGCTGTTTTCCTATGTCGTGAAGGCTGGAATTTCAGTTCAGAGAACACTTACTGTTGTTCCCAACCCTAACCCTGTGGAAAGCCATCTAATTAGACTTTAATTTGATTTTGAGATGTTTTTAGGAGGTAATTTAATTATTGTTTGATTTTACACCAATGTTATGTATCTGATGTTAGCCACCCTGAGCCCGACTTCGGCCGGGGAGGGCGGGATATAAATAAAAGTTTTTTCATTATTACTTGTTATTATTCCTTTGTAAGAAAATAAGAAATAACGTAAAACCATTTTTGCGGGGGGGGGATCAATGGGGGGGTTGGCAAGAAATTTTCCGCACCGGGTACCACCTGACCTTCCCATGCCCCCGGGTACCAATTTACCTTGCTACGCCCCTGGCTTGAGGGATCTTGTCGGCCACTGTGAGAACAGAATGCTGGACTAGATGGGCCATTGGCCTGATCCCTTCGGCCTCTCTGATGTTCTTAGGAATGAAAAGAAGGAAAAAATGAACCTAGCTGGGAAGTGAAATGGTCCACGCTGTGAGAGGATTGCATTGGCTGTGTGAACCGCAGCTCAGAGAGAGCTTGCTTTCTGGAAGAGCCAGGCTTTCTGTTCTCCTGGAGTGAGAACTGAACTTCTCGGGCGCCTTGAGCCGGTTGGAAGTGGCAAGTTTATTTTGCCAGCCTGAGAGGTTGCTCTCCAGTGGAGCCATGAGCCCAGGGTGGCTGCCTCCTTCCCCTTTGCCCGCTTCTGGTTCAGCGCTGCCACCCAGGAAACAGCAAATGTGATAAAAACTCATGCATTTTAACAGGCTCTCTCGCTCGCGCTCCCCGCTCTGTGGAATAAAAGCTGACAGGTGCAGTTGAGTTAATCAGGGCGGATAATAGAGGGAAAGAAAGAAATCTCGGGCCAAATTGATGGAGGCAAAGAAAGAGAGAGAAAATCACGCGACCGAAGTTCAGAAAAGATCCAGCTAAATTGTGATGGAACTTAAAGGGACAGCCCTCTCCCAGGAATCTGCCGGGGCTGCGTGCTTTGCGAAGGAAAAGGAAGCCTGTCCCTGAAGTTTGGATCCTCTGAGGATATTGTCAGCGGGTGGTTGCAGCTGTGTATGCGTGACCTTAGCCACAGCTCTGTAGCTTCTTGAGAAATACTCCTGTTTGATGCATTCTCCCTCAAACCACCCTCCGTCAGATGTGGAGAGGGAAGCCGTGGACAAGATGAAGTGTGCACAGTTCAGAAAGCCATTGCACATGGACGGGGGGGGGGGTGTTAGCAGGCGCTGGGAAACAGATAAAAAATGTGCCTGGGGTGAAGACACCCCCTCCCCATCTCTGGGGTGCACAACGCTGCGCAGATGCAACTGGAAATGTTTGTGCAGGGCTGGACAGGTGACCTTGCAGCGTTTTAAGCTGCTAATGTGTAGAAGGCCTCTCTCACACTCCTCCTATCAGCTGCTCCTATCAACTAGACCCTTTCACTAAAAAAAAATGCCTCACAGAAGACCAGGCCATCAGATATGCTTAAAAAAAAAAAATAATAAAAAAATGTGCATTTAATGCAGTCAAGGTCCATTACAGCGGCCGATGGAAAAATCTGCCGGCATTATTGCGGTTTTATCCCGGATAAATCAAGGAGTCAGTTAGCATTCAGGTCTCTCCACGCCGACAGATTCATAACTCCAGCCTTCTATCTAATTGCACCCTGAAGTGTGGAAATTACTGAAGAGTAAAATGCAAATCGGTGGTAACCTTTCCGGAGTTCACTACTGGAACTGCCGTCTGGGAGGGGGGAGAAGGGGGCTCTCCCACAGGCCGGCACTGGGAGTTTTCGTCTCCCCCCCACCCCCACCCTCATTATTTTAATTGCTAATAGAGCTGAGAAGTGATCCCTTTCCAAGGTCCTCATTACAGGAGAGTTAAAAAGCGCCTCTGTTATTGCAGATTAACACTATTATATAGAAAAAGGGAGGGAGGGGGGGGAAGAGGAAGAAACACAGCAGCGTTTTTATTGGGCAAACTGATGGTGAAAATAGTGGAAAAGAGCTGTAGAACTGTTTCAATGCAGCAAAAAAAGAAAAGAAAACTTTGGGTTTAGCGGGTCAGTCTGAAGGACACCCTGAGTTGCTTCCGATTATTGGGGTCCTGTGCCTGGGGAGGGTTAGAATCAAAGGAAAGAGGTCACTGAACCAGTCAGGCAAATTTCTTTGCAAGACCATGGCCTTAAGCTGGCCGTGTACATGCCCTCACCAGCACCCCAAAAGGATAAAGTCCCCTGCAAGAGCTACAACGTGAGGGGTGTGACCATGTAGGCTCATCCGTGAGCCTTTGTTCCACCCCATGGCCCAACCCCCCAGCTACTAGGTAGGAGAACAATGACCTGGGTAGATGTGTGAGCTGAGCTGGAATCTGGAGATACAGGGAGCTGCTTGCTCTGTGCCGGATCCAAAGCTTGGACTAATGGAGAAGCAAGATCGGTTGGGGTGTTAGAGATGTGTACCGTATATACTCGAGTATAAGCTGGGTTTTACAGCACATTTTTTGTGCTGAAAAAGCCGCCCTTGGCTTATACTCGAGTGAGGTGGGCAGCGGCAGGGGGAGGAGTCTGAAGTTGTGGAGGGGTCGTAGCAGAAAAACCCCTGCGTCCACAAGCCATAAATCTCGGTAGTATGGCGTCCAGCAGGCTTCTGTTGCGCAGCTAACTTACTTTTGATTTCAGCAGTCTGGTGCAGTCTTCTTTGGAAGCAAACCTCCTGCAAAAGCGTCTGTAAAAAACATCTGGCACAAACTCAGAGCGACTCCTGCTTCTTTTCAGCAAAGCAGCATTCTTTATTACAGCAGATCATAAATCACAAACCGGGAGAGAGAGCAGACACTCTTGCCTCTACCAGCTTCGTGAACAGCACACAACAAACTGAATAACTGGGAAAAACAACAGTTACCTTACATATACAGAAAACACAACGTCATTTCCCCTGTGGGCTGGACGCAACTGTTGAGCTGAGTGTAACCCTTTCAGCTCACTCCTAACAAGGAGCGGCGAGAAAGGAGCACTTTGGGGCTGAAGCCGCCCGCCTCTCGAAAGGGCAGGGATCGGAGCCACAGTTGGGAGAGGTGCTGCTCTGTGCCTCTCCCAAACGCGGCTATGATCCCTGCTCTTGTGAGCGGCGGCCGGGGGGGGAGCAGCCCGAAAAAGCCCTTTCTGGCTATTCCCTCCTTCCCCTCTGCCACCGACAGCGGCAAAGATGGAGGGGGAGGAGGAAGGAGCAGCCCAAAAGAGCACTTTCCGACTGCTCTCTCCTCCTCCGCTGCCGCCGACACACACGCACACCCGGCTTATACTCAAGTCAATAAGCTTTCCCGGTTTTTGTGGTAAAATTAGGTACCTCGGCTTATATTTGTGTCAGCTTATACTCGAGTATATACGGTAAATAAAACCGTATATCCTAAGGACACCACAGTCTCCGTTGGCCTTCATTCCAAGGAAACCAAACTTGGGGGGACATGTAACAGTTGGAAGAAGAAAGGTTGTCTTCCAGGCAGACTGAAATTGGGGGACCTGGTTATGGACAGCAGGTTAAAGTTAATACAGTAGAACTGAGGGTTCTTAAAACAACTGGCTGGGAGAGTTTCAGGAGAGGGCTCTGCTGATGGGGTTGCAGTAAAATAGCCTGGCTTTTTGTGGAGTGTGGCATGCTGGTCCCCAGAGAAAAAGAAAGGGCAACAGTCTGGTGACATTTTCATTATACTGGGGAGATGTTTTCTTTCTAGTTTAGTTGCTCTCAAGAGTCCATATATGTCTGGTAAAAGCTCCATCAAATAATGGGGTCTGTTATTTACCCCCCGCCTTTTTCCCCTGATGGGACTCGAGGCAGCATGCAGACAAAAAGAAGAATCACGAAAAACAGAGGTGGGAAACAATCATTTTTAACAAATTGATTGTTAACAACGTTTTTTAAACATTGATAAAATTTAAACTAAATACAGATATACGATCTGCTTAAAATATACAAATAGTTACGATAAAAAGAAGCATTGCACCAGCCCTTTCATTAAAAGCAACCCATTCCCAAAAGCCAGTTGGAGAAAAAAGGTCTCTGTTTCCCAGTGGAAGGACAGGGAAGGAGCCATTGGAATCCTAGAATCCTAGAGTTGGAAGAGACCACCAGGGCCATCCAGTCCAACCCCCTGCCAAGCAGGAAACACCATCAAAGCATTCCTGACAGATGGCTGTCAAGCCTCCGCTTAAAGACCTCCAAAGAAGGAGACTCCACCACACTCCTTGGCAGCAAATTCCACTGTCCAACAGCTCTCACTGTTAGGAAGTTCTTCCTAATGTTTAGGTGGAATCTTCTTTCTTGTAGTTTGAATCCATTGCCACGTGTCCGCTTCTCTGGAGCAACAGAAAACAACATTTCTCCCTCCTCTATATGACATCCTTTTATACATTTGAACATGGCTATCATGTCACCCCTTAACCTTCTCTTCTTCAGGCTAAACATACCCAGCTCCCTAAGCCGTACCTCATAAGGCATCGTTTTCAGGCCTTTGACCATTTTGGTTGCCCTCCTCTGGACACGTTCCGGCTTGTCAGTATCCTTCTTGAACTGTGGTGCCCATTAAAAACAACCAAGTCAAAATTTCAGATTCCTCAGAATTAGTGGTGGCTTTTTGTACTGAATATAATCCGTGTGTGGTTATTGCGCTTATGGTTATGCGCTAGTTTGCACATATGTTTATGATAAATGAACAACATAAACAATAATAACAGAAATATCACTGGTTCCCACCTCCCCTAATATCCCCCTTCCTTCCTGACTGCGGAACGCTCTGCCAAAAGAGATCCAGCCGTCGCCTTCTGTTTTAAATCTTTAAATGCCTGCTGGAAACTTTTCTCTTCTGCCAAGCCTGCGCAGGGAATGAAGGACACATTTCTCCACAATAGTTATCTCCTGCTTTCTGATTTTAACTCTTTGAAAGTTCTGTGGTTTCCTGGCTGCACCGCTCCGATATTTCCCCTCGCCCTCATGAATTAGTGGCCTAGAAATACTTCTATAAATGAAGTAAGTGCTTCTCTATGAACTCAGCAGTGCCAGGTCCCGGCAAAGGTCTCTGCTCCCGTCCGTGGAGTGGGGCCCGTGGCTTTCTGCTGCCGCAGCAGCTGCCCACCTCCGCGGCTGCCGTTCTGTTTTTCTGCTTCCTGAGCTGGCGGTTTTTATTTATGGCTCTGCTCCCTTTGATTTAAAACTCCGCAAAGTGTGACAATCAAAATTAAAGATTTCTCCAGAAAGCCAGCCTGGGGGGAAATCATCGCCGAAGCCACGGGAGATTTCCCAGCGGTGGCTTTCAAATTAAACGGGAAAAAGAATTTCTTTAATTTGGTGGCGACGCCGTTGCGATGCAGCTCAGTGGGCACGTCATTACCGGCTCAGCAAAGGCGCCCGCGATCCGCTGCCTTTCAGAAATTACCATTTTAACTGCTGGCCGTCGCCCCTCTGGGCCCTGGCAGTGCGGGGTTGGCGCCTCCTCTCTGTGGGACGAGGGGTACCATCTCTGAGCAGCCCTGATCTCGTAGGCTGGCCTCTCCATGCCTAAACTACTCTGTCCCTTTAGCCTTTGCCAACCTGACGCTCTCGGAAACCTTTGGACTACAACGCCCGTGAGCTCCAGACAACTGATTCTGCAAAGCGGAAAATGATTTTGTATTTCTGCTATTTTCTGGGTTATGTTTTATTGTGTTGGTGTTTTTAACGTGTATTTATTGGTCATCGTAGTTTAGAATAATACAATTGTAGAGTTGGAAGGGACCCCAAGGATCATGTAGTCCAGCCCCCTCCAGTGTAGAATCATAGCTGAAGAATCCCCGACAGATGGCCACCAAAGCTCTGCTTTAAAAACTTCTACAAAGGAGAGTCCACCACCTTCTGGGGGAGTCGTTTCCACTGTCAAAGAGCTCTTACTGCCAGAAAGTTCTTCCTAATCTTCATTCCCTTCTTGTAACTTGAATCCATTGGTTCAGGCCCCCCTCTCTGGAGCAGTAGAAACCAAACTTGCTTCATCTTCCATGTGGCAGCCCTCCAGATACAGTATTTGAAGAAAACTATAATATCGCCTGTCATTCACTCTTCTCCAGGATAAACATAACCAGATCCTTCAACCGTTCCTCACAAGGCTTGGTCTCCAGGCCATTGATCATCTTGGTTGCCCCCCCTCTGTGCACCTTCCAGCTTGCCAATATCCTCCTTAAACTGTGGTGCCCTGAACTGGACACAGGACTCCAGGTGTGGTCTGAACAAGGCAGAATAGAATGATACTATTACTCTCCTTGATCTGGACTTCTGCTGATGCAGCCACATCCTCTTACCCCAGAAGAGCCTCTTACCCATAGCTAGGGGTGGGACAGAGCAGGATGAAAGACTTCCTGAAACAGGGCAACTGCAACACACACTTGTTGTTTAGTCATGTCCGACTCTTCGTGACCCCATGGACCAGAGCATGCCAGGCACTCCTGTCTTCCACTGCCTCCCGCAGTTTGGTCAGACTCATGTTGGTAGCTTCGAGAACACTGTCCAACCACCTCATCCTCTGTCGTCCCCTTCTCCTTGTGCCCTCCATCTTTCCCAACACTAGGGTATTTTCCCGGGAGTCTTCTCTTCTCATGAGGTGGCCAAAGTCTTGGAGCCTCAGCTTCAGGATCTGTCCTTCCAGTGAGCACTCACACACATTCTCCAAATCTTAGGTCTATGATCAAGGGAGAGGGAACCCTGATCCTATTCTGCCCCCAAATCAGGGACCTTCCCTTCCTCTTCTTCTTCCTCCTCCTGCCAAATTCTGGGCCTCGTGCTGCTGCATGGATATTCCCAAGATCTCTCTGGCCGCCCTCCAGCTACCACCTGCCCCAAAGCACCACCTGTTCCCACAGGCCTTTTGCCCTCTCCTCCTCCTCCTCCTCCTCCTGGGCATGGCAGGATGAGGCCGCCCCGGTGCTGGGCTGTGGGACGCTGCTGCTTAGCTGTGGTCTCTGCTTCTTCTCTGAGTGAGCCCAGAGTTGACACATACCTCCCCCTTCACCTGCCCCCATCTCCCACCCCCACCCTGCTTTTAAGATGAAGCAATGAAATTATTTTTCTACTTGAGCAGTTTTCAATTTAGATTAAGAAAAATCTGTGCTCCGTTAGCGGCGCTGCAGTAAATCACGGGCAAGCGACACTCGGCGCCTGACAGGCCGATCGCTTATCGGATGCAAACCTTTTTTCAAGTTGACAGACTCCGAGTGTGACATTGAGCGAGGGCAAAGGCAGGCGGCAGGCGGGGGCGGGGAGGGGAGGGGGAGGGAGGGCAGGGGCATTTGGGGGAGATCTAGCGGGGGCCATGCAGGCTTCCAGTATGAAACCTGGGGAAATGTGCGGATGAAGAACAGAAGACTCACTGGCTGAGGCCAAAGGAGGCTCATCGTGGCCTCTGGCCGTTAACTAATCTATGGCGATCTGTTGTTATTATTTCATCGTTATGCTATCTATTAATATTTTATTATGTTTATATTATTATGCTCAGTAAAATATGTATATAAATACCATCATCATCATAACTTCAGAAGAGTCCTGCTGGTTGAGGCCAATGTGTTAGGATTCTTGCTCCGTGTTTGCAGTCATGGGATAGTTGTCTATCCCATGACGGTGAACGTTTTCATTCCACAGTGTGGGAAGTGACGGAGACAGGATGTTTTGGTATTACTGTGTTCCGGAAAGTGGGACTATTGTCCTTTGTATCTCTCTCTCTTTGCTGTCTGATGAGAAAGAGGAAGGAGCAAAGTCAGAATGCTCCGAGTGTATTATATGTAAATAAAGTAGATTAGCCAAGACGCTGAGCTGTTGAGTCTGTTACGCGAACTGCCAATACTCTGCAGGATTGTAAGTGTGCTGGTGCCTCTTGGTATCAGTCGCTGTGAGGTTCGGGCTGGAGAAAGCTTTTGAAGCTCCCGAATGACCAACCAGGAGGGAGAGAACATGCCAGTCGGGAATGTGTCTCCACCAGGGTCCTACACGGGAGTAGGACGATCCTAACACTATGGCCCACCTAGTCCAGTATCCTGTTCTCACAGTGGCAGACCATTTGCCCCCATGGGAATCTCATAAGCAGACTGGGTTACTGCAATGCACTCTGGGTTGGGCTTCCCTTGCACTCGATTTGGAAACTGCAGTCAGTGCAGAATGCTGCAGCACAATTGCTGACAGCAGTGATACCTTGTCATTCTTCAACACCTGTGCTCAGAATTCTGCCCTGGTTGCTGATTTGCCACTGAGCCAAGTTCAAGGTGTTGCTATTAGTATTAGTATAGAAAGCCCATAATAACTTGGGACCAGTTGGCCCGCGAGGTTGCCTTGACGCCACCTGTGCCCACTCAACCACTTCGATTGGTAGAATTTTACAAGCCTAAACTTTGGAGTTCCCTGCCTATTGAGATGAAGCATGTGCCTTTACTGTACTCTATTCAGTGCCTGCTGAAAACAAGATAAGCCTGCCCAGATGCTTAGGAAGTTGAGGCAATTTTAATCTTGTTTTTAGTATTTCAACTTTTTGTATGAATTTAAGTACGGCCATGAATTTCCCCCCAGTTTTATTGTTTGGTCTTCTTCTTTTTTTCTTTTCTTTTTTAGTTAGTTAGTTTGTTTGTTTATTATGAATTTTAAAATAGTTTTATTTAATTTCAAACTTATAAAATGCAACCATATCAAATCAACCAATAGAAACAAATAAACAAAAAACAAAAAACCCAAAAAGCATATAATCTAGACATAGTAATCCAGAAAAAATAATATATGAAAAAACAAAACACACGGAAAAAAGCAAAGAATTATAAATAACAATTAAAAATTGGCTTCCGATTGTCTGTATATCGCTTCCCTTAATAATAAAACAAGACTTGCTATACAGTACCTTATACAATAACTGAAAAATATATAACTAAATCAATAGCTCACATTTTAATATAAGTCTCCCCACATATATCTCAATCTAAGCAAATCACCAAATCCGTTCTTATGCCTTCTTTTTTCAGATAGTCTTCCACATATTTCCACATATTGTTCGATCTTCTTGTAAACCGCTTTGAGGCTGTTTACAATCAAGCGGCATATAATTATTGCAAAATAAGTAAATAAACTAAATAGTGGCAGCCAAACACAAGAGCACCCTCCCCTCCTGTGCTTTCCAGAACACACACACACACACGCACACACACGCACACAGACCGCTTAAATCGTTGGTGCAATTAACCTCCTGCATTTGGATGGGTTCGGCCAAGGGGGATGGTGCCAAGGAAATGAATGGATTTGCCTGCTATCAAAAGCCACCATATGCTGGGAGCAATGAACCTCATCTCCCCCCCCTCCCCTCCCCTCCCCTCCCCCTCTCCTCTCTCCCTGTCTCTCGCACACGGATCTCCTCTCTTCTTGACCCCCGTGCAATCTCATCCACACCATTTAAGCGCTGAACCCTAACAAGCTGTACCTTTTGGCAAGTTGAAGGCCGAAGTGTTTCAGCAAGAGAGACACCTCCCTCCACCTTGCATTGGGGTGGGGGCATAGCAGGGATCACAGCAGAACAGCCAGAACCTAAGTAAAACTTTGCAAGCCTAATATGTGTAAAAGGATTTCACAGCGTTAAATCTGGAATGCTTGTTCCCTTACAGGTCCGCAAGCAAAATGGCTAGGGGCTGGTTTTTAATTTTATTTGTCTTAAGAACAAAAGGTGCCAATCCAGGGAACTGATGCAGCCCTGGGGGAATCTGGCATGCCAAAAGAGAGACAGCCCACTTCAGACTCAGAGGTTGCCAGCACTACTGAGCAGGCAAGTGTAGGAACAGCCTTCCAGTGGGTCCTAAGCCAGGGGTCCCCAAACTAAGGCCCAGGGGCCGGATGCGGCCCAGTCGCCTTCTAAATCCGACCCACGGATGGTCTGGGAATCAGCGTGTTTTTGCATGAGTAGAATGTGTCCTTTTATTTAAAATGCATCTCTGGGTTATTTGTGGGGCATAGGAATTCGTTCATATTTTTCGTTCATAGTCTGCCCCCCCCCCACAAGGTATGAGGGACAGTGGACCGGCCCCCGGCTGAAAAAGTTTGCTGACCCCTGTCCTAAGCTGTTAGAGATAACGTTGCAGGTAGCAGAGCAGAAGAGGGATTGCTGCTTGCGATGCAAAACGCTCTTTCCTTCATTTCCCCATCCAAATACAATTCCAAGTGCTGGTTATTATGGCTTTGTTTTCAGCTATTTTAGCTGTAAACCGCTTTGAGTCCCCATCAGAGAAAAGAATAGATTCTGTGTGTTTGCCCAAAGGTCTGAAATGTGTCCCTTCTGGAGCTTGGTCCAAACAGACAGATATTGGGAGAGTGCCCGCTGGAATACAGAATCATAGGAATGTATAGTTGCAAGGGACGGGGGGGTCATCTAGTCCAACCCCCTGCAATGCAGGATTTTTTTTTTGCCCAGCGTGGGG
Source organism: Lacerta agilis (assembly GCF_009819535.1). NCBI lineage: Eukaryota > Metazoa > Chordata > Lepidosauria > Squamata > Lacertidae > Lacerta > Lacerta agilis. The sequence continues at coordinate 93,987,319 of NC_046317.1, read as the reverse complement.
CTCGAACCCACAACCCTGTGATTAAGAGTCTCATGCTCTGCTTAAGCAGGCCAGCACTGACGGATTGGGAGGCAAGAGCATGTGAAACCCATGAATACCAGTTGCTTTGGAATACCAGTTGCTGGGAAGCTCAGGAAGGGAGATTGCTGCTTTCTTGTTCTGCTTGCCGGATTCTGAATGAGTCATCTGGTCGGCCACGGTGAGAACAGGATGCTGGACTAGATGGGTCGTTGGCCTCATCCAGCAGGCTCTCCTTATGTGCTTATGTTCTCCCCGGCCGCCTGAGAACAGCTGTACAAAAGACTTGCATCCTTGCAGGACGAAGAGGCTACCCAGGAGAAGCCAAATTTGTTTTCTTTTGCTTTTGAAAGGCAAATGCCTGTGTCCAATGCCGTGCACTGCTGATTCCTGGCCAGCGCTGAGCGCCTCTCTAAAAAGACCAAGCACTCGGCTCTCTACACATATGCACACGGACTCTTCGCCCCAAAGGCGATTTGCTGAGATCCTCCTTTGTGCAGCCCTTATCTGCTGCAAACCAGACTGGGTCATCAGCGCCATGCGCTCAGATGCAGAGCAAACTCGGCGGCTCGCCTGCCTTGCTGCGTGGCGCTTGCCCTCATTAATCCTACTGGGGCTTAGAGAGATCCCATTACTTCCACTGCTGAGGCTCGCAGGCTCTGGAGAGATGCCCCCAAGGAGGCTTCACTTGCCCAAGGCTTGCCAGGGATGAGGGCACTCGGGGACAAAAGGAGGCTTACGGGGGGGGGGGGCTTCTTAGCTTAGAAGAACGAGGGGCTGCCTGATAGCAAGGCTTGTGAAACCTAGAGGTGTGGAGAGAGTAAATTGGACCAAGCGATGCTCTTGCTTTCTTTCTTTCCACCCGCCTCCCCCTTCCCGGATTTATGGGAAGCTCTTGGACTTTTGGCATTGCTGCTGAATGATCAGGCGATGGCCAAAGTTTCCCTCTCCCTTTCTTAGATTGGTGGACCATCAGCTCCATCTTTTTTTTCTGGATAGGCCTGGTCTAGTCATGATGGTTATTATTATTTATTAAATATCATCCGAATATCACAAGGTGGTTTACTCAGCTTCGTGCCTGTGTAGCTTTGAATCTGATTACTGTAAGTGGGGCTGCTTCTGGAAATCCCTGCAAAGCTGTAGCAGTAGTAGAAGGAGAACTCTTGGCTACAGGGGTTGAAGTTCAACAGGTGAAGTACTGACAGCAGGCATACGAATGTAAGACTGAGGAAAGATACTGCTATTGAATTTATGACTCTCAGGCACAGAAGAAAAGCTGTCAGTCTTGACTAACCTCCCCGGGCCTGCTCTATCATCTATCAATCTATATCGTAAAATAAGAGGAGCCTTCTGAATCAGGCCAATGGCCCAGCCAGTCCAGCATCCTGTTCTCACAGTGGCCAACCCCTGATGCCTATTGTTGGAAACCAGCGAGCAGGATTTGAACACAAGAGCCCTCTCCCCTCCCATGGTTTCCTGCTGTTGGTATTCAGAAGCATCACTTCCTCCAAATGTGGAGGCAAAGCAGAGCCATCCTGGCATGTAGCTATAGACACCCCTCTCCTTCTCCATGAATTAGTCCAATCCATTTTTAAAGTCATCCACCTTGGTGGACATCACTGCCTCCTGTGGGAGGGAGTTCCACAGTCCAACTATGCACTGTGTTAAGAAGTACTTTATCTGTCCTGAATCTTCCAGCATTCAGCTTCATGGGACGGCCAGCCAGCCAACCAACCAACCAACTTGTCTGTCTGTCTGTCTGTCCTGAAGATTCCTGCCCTAATCTCTCAGGGCAGCCATATTCATTTGTTCCAAGGAGTCAAGCTGAGAATCCTGTCTCTGGAGCCACCAGCCTTTCTGCCTTGGAAATGCCGCCTCTGCCTTCAGCCGACCAAACCATGGCGGCAGCAGCACGAGGCGGTTGGGTGGGACTACGCAGCCCCTGCAACCTGGCAAAGCACAGCAGGTGGGAAGCGCTGGCGATGAAGGACCATTCCTCCCCTCCTCCCTCTTTCAGGCTTCCTTGGCTCATTTATTGTTGCAGCTCAGAAGCGGAGCTGTCACCGCCTAAACCTCACTCATCCATTTAACCTTGGAGGAAGAAACACATTTGTGCCGGATAACGCGCATCAGATGGTGGCAAAGGGAGAGGCGCGCAGAGCCACCCCCGTGCCTGATGGATGGGTTACACGGGCCTCGGCTGACCTGAGCTTGTATGTTGTTATCTGCGTTCTCCCAGGAAGCTTTTCATCATGCCCAAAGGGAGAGGCAGTGTTGCTGCCAGAAGCAGCTTTGTGGGGGGGGGCAGCTGCAAACTCAAGGTGTGTGTACCCGTGTGCATGTACACACATGTGCTGGGCAGGGCAGCATTAGCCAAAAAGAGCCAGGGAGATGAAGAGTGCGAATAGGAGGAAAGGTCCTCTATTGGACTGTCTCCATTTTGCCCTGGAAGCTAAGTCCTGATAAAAAGGTCTGGAAACCAAGCCTAATGAGGAACAGTTGGGAGAACTGGGTCTGTTTATCCTGGAGAGGAGGGGGCTAAACATTGGGAATAACTTTCTGAAGGTTGAGACCTGTTGAGCTGCGGAACGGACTACCTTGGGAAATGGCGGACTCTCCTTCACCGGAGGTTTTAAAGCAGAGATTGGATGGCCATCTGTCAGGGATTCTTTGCTGTGACTTCTGCATTGCAGGGGGTTGGACTAGATGACATTTTGGGGTCCCTCCTAACTCTACAGTTCTAGGATTCTATATTCATAATAGATGCACTCCCTCGGACTGCTGTGTTCTCCTCTGACCAGCTGAAGTTTTGTGCTAAATCAGTGTTGAAAGTTAACTAGTGTTTTTCATGGCTGTCTGCTGTGGCCTAATTGAGACAGTTCAGAACGTCCTGAATAGAGCAGAATGGGACTATTCTGGTCCTCCTGAGTAGAAGCAGTAGCACAGAGTGCCCTTTTCCAAAGTTGGCCTTCTTCATGCTCCCTTTCTCAAAATAGATGCCCAGAGTGCCCTTTTCCAAAGTTAGCATTCTCCAAACTCCTTTACTCAGGATATCTGGCCTGGGTGCTCTTTTCCAATTATAATGTTAGGAGTTTGTGGGGTACCTGGACTCCTAGGTGCCAGACACTAGATTTAGCATGTTCAAATCAAGCCTGCGTAGCTTAGCTTGTTTAGGAGATTTCCCGGGGTGGGCCATTCAGAAGAACATTGCAAGGGGTTGGACTTGATGACCCTCAAGGCCCCTTCCAACTCTACAATTATTATGATTTTAACAAAAGGAAAGTGAGGAGGAGGAGGGGGCTCCTTCAGCTCAGGGGTATTGAGAAGGCAAAAGGCCAGAGTTTCCAGCAACTGGTATTGAAATGCTTTGTTGTTCCCTCCAACCATACAGGCAGAGCATAATCATTATTATGGCTGGCAGTCATTGAAAGTCATAGAATCATAGAATCCTAGAGTTGGAAGAGACCCCAAGGGCCATCCAGTCCAACCCCCTGCCAAGCAGGAAACACCATCAAAGCATTCCTGACAGATGGCTGTCAAGCCTCTGCTTAAAGACCTCCAAAGAAGGAGACTCCACCACACTCCTTGGCAGCCAATTCCACTGTCAAACAGCTCTCACTGTCAGGAAGTTCTTCCTAATGTTTAGGTGGAATCTTCTTTCTTGTAGTTTGAATCCATTGCCCCATGTCCGCTTCTCTGGAGCAGCAGAAAACAACCTTTCTCCCTCCTCTATATGACATCCTTTGATATATTTGAACATGGCTATCATATCACCCCTCAACCTTCTCTTCTCCAGGCTAAACCTACCCAGCTCCCTAAGCCGTTCCTCATAAGGCATAGTTTCCAGGCCTTTGACCATTTTGGTTGCCCTCTTCTGGACAAATTTACGGAGTCCTCTCCTCCGTAAATTTGTCTCACTCTCATCCTCTTTTAAAGCCATCCAGGTTGGTGGCCATCGCTGCCTCCTGTGGAAGGGAGTTCCGCAGTTTAACTCTGCACTGCATGAAGAAGGATTTTCTTTTCTCTGTCCTGAATCTTCACGTTCATCTTCCGGGATGTCCACGAGTTCTTCTGGCATTACGAGAGAGGGAGAAAATGTTTCCGCGATCCACTTTCCGCGATCCACTTTCTCTACGCCACGCTTTTTCTCGGAACGAAAAAGACCCGAACGCTGCAACCTTTCCTCACAGGGGAGTCTCTCCCTCCCTTTTGGTGGCCCTTTACTGAACCTTTCCCCAATCGACTACAATATCCTTTTTTTGAGGTGAGGCGTCGACGAGAAAGTACTGCGCTCTGCGCATCTATCTAGCAGCCCGTATCTACTACGGATCTAGAAGAGCGAGTGGCCTGATTCTTCGGTTTCCTTCGTTATAGAACATTTCGATTACTTAATAAAGTTCAAAAGAGAGAGGACAGCACACGGAGGGATCTGTGCAAACAGCGATCGAGTGGGGGTTGTTCCTGCCGGCGAGGAAAGCGCTGCCACGGTTTGCTAAGGCGCCTGCCTGCCTCTCCGCTCTGCCGCGCGTCTTTGCGCATAGGAGAAAATCGCTGCCAAGGGACGTTTCCGTCGAAGCGCAAAACCCGCCTGGCTTGCGCGCGCCCGGCAGGCGATGTCCAAACACACGGCGCGCCCGTGGCCTCCCCAAACCTCGCTTCTGCTGCTGCTTGCTGCTTCTGCTGCAGATTTGCTGCCTTTGCTCATGCTAATTTTACTCTTCAATTATAAGCGGCTCGCTTTTTCTCGTTTTAATAAAAACGAAAGCATCCGGAAACGCCGCTGTGCCCGGGAAAACGGCAGATCTGACATAATTAAAAAGTGGCTTCGATCAGGCTGTTTTCCTAATGGTTTGTCATATCAAACTGCAGCTCCCAGAGAGAGCGAGAGAGCGCCCCCCCGCCCCACTCCGACTCCCAGCCCCCTGAGGCATCATTTACATTTCTTAATAACCCCTCATTAATATTCATGACGTGGGGAGGGCCACGACGGCTGAGTGCACATCACTAATTCAATTTCGCCGAGCCTCCGTGTGTTTAGTTAATCACCGGGGGACCTGGGTGGCTCAGTACAATTATTTATTCGGAATGAGATCTGGAGGCATCGGCATTGCAAAAGGACCCGAGGAATACAATGCAGGAAAAAAAGGGATTCTCCGCCTCATCCCAGCCTTGGCTGTCCCTGCAGGCACCTCGTCTGGTCCCAGGAAGGACTGGAGAGAAAAGCCTCCGTTTCCCTGCCGGCAGTTTTGTGGTAAGAACTGGGCAGTCCTCTCCGTCTCTACAGCCCTTTGGACGCAACGCGCAGCTGCAAGCTGTTGCCAAAATGTCCAGGTAACCAACGGGGTGGCCAAGTGGCTTAGGACGGTGCACAGTCCTCCCCTTGAGGATGGGAACAGGAAAACCAAAGGAGAGCTTGCTGGGTCAGGCCAATGGCTCCTCCAGTCCAGCATCCTGTTCTCACACAGTGCCCAGCCTGACGCCTGTGGGAAACCAGCAAGCCGGATCTGAGCACAAGAGCAACACTCTCTCCCGCTGTGGTTTCCAGCTACTGGCAATGTCTGCAAACATGACATCAGGAGGGCATTAAACTGACTTATGTGGGGGAGGAAGACAGTGGTCCTGAAGGTAGGAGTCTATCAAGTGCTGAAGATGATCATCCAAATGTCAAGGACCAAATGGAGCAAACAGCACACAGACCTAGTGGTGGGAAGAAAAAATCCTTAAATAAGAGACTAGGGGGGGGGATGATCAATGGTCTTCAATGTCTGTATACTAATGCACAGAGCATGGGAAATAAACAAGATGAACTTGAGCTCTTGGTACAGCAAACTAAATACGACATAATAGGCATCACTGAAACCTGGTGGGATGAGTCTCATGATTGGAATGTAGTAATAGAGGGATACAATCTATTTCAGAGAAATAGACCAAACAGGAAAGGAGGAGGAGTAGCGTTATATGTCAGGGATGTGTATACCTGTGAAGAGATCCAGGATTTGAAACTCCAAAGCCAAGTTGAGAGTATTTGGGTCAAAATTAAGGGAGAGAACAATAATAGTGATCTCATTGTGGGGGTTTACTACAAATCCCCAAGCCAAACTGAGGACACAGATGATGCCTTCCTGGAACAGACGACCAAGCATTCAAAAGGAAATGAGATAGTAGTAATGGGGGATTTCAACTATCCTGATATTTGTTGGATGTCAAACTCAGCCAAGAGCATAAGGTCGAACAGATTCCTCACTGGCCTTGCAGACAATTTCATTGTCCAGAAAGTGGGAGAAGCAACAAGAGGACCAGCCATTTTAGATCTGGTCCTAACCAATAGTGATGACCTGGTTAGTGGGGTAGAAGTGGCAGGATCATTAGGTGGGAGTGACCATGCTCTACTGGAGTTTATTATACAGCGGAAAGGAGCAACGAAGCATACTAAGACTCAAATTCTAGACTTTAAGAAAGCCGACTTCAGAAAACTTAGGGAAAATCTGGGTGAGATCCCATGGACAGTAATACTAAAAGGGAAGGGAGTTCATGATGGATGGGAGTTTTTTAAAAGGGAGATATTAAAAGCACAACTTCAAGCCGTACCAATGAGAGGAAAACATGGAAGGTGCCTAAAGAAGTCAGGGTGGCTATCTAAAGAACTTTTAACTGATTTAAGATTTAAAAGGGATATGTACAAAAAATTGAAAAGGGGGAAATCACCAGAGAGGAATTCAAACAAATAGCCAGTACGTGTAGAGACAAAGTCAGAAAAGCTAAAGCACAGAATGAACTCAGGCTTGCTAGAGAGGTTAAAAGCAACAAAAGGGGCTTTTATGGGTATGTCCGTAGCAAAAGGAAGAACAAGGAAACAGTGGGGTCACTTAGAGGAGAAGATGGTGAAATGCGAACAGGAGACAGAGAAAGGGCAGAACTCCTCAATGCCTTCTTTGCCTCAGTCTTCTCCAAGAAAGAAAACAATGCCCAACCTGAAGAATATGGAGCAGATGATTCAGCAGGGGGAACACAGCCCAGAATAAGTAAGGAGGTAGTACAGGAATACTTGGCTAATTTAGATGTATTCAAGTCTCCAGGGCCAGATGAACTACATCCAAGAGTATTAAAAGAACTGGCAGAGGTGATTTCAGAACCACTGGCAGTAATCTTTGAAAATTCCTGGAGAACAGGCGAAGTCCCAGCAGACTGGAGGAGGGCAAATGTTGTCCCTATTTTCAAAAAGGGGGAAAGAGAAGACCCAAACAATTACCGCCCAGTCAGCCTGACTTCAATACCAGGAAAGATTCTAGAGCAGATCATTAAGCAAACGGTCTGTGAGCACCTAAAAAGGAACGCTGTGATCACTAAAAGTCAGCATAGGTTTCTGAAAAATAAGTCATGTCAGACCAATCTGATCTCATTTTTTGACAGAATTACAAGCCTGGTAGATGAAGGGAACGCTGTGGATGTAGCCTATCTTGATTTCAGCAAGGCCTTTGACAAGGTGTCCCATGATATTCTTGTAAAGAAGCTGGTAAAATGTGGGCTAGACAATGCTACCATTCAGTGGATTTGTAACAGGCTGACTGACCGAACAAAGGGTACTCATTAGCGGCTCCTCTTCATCCTGGAGAGAAGTGACTAGTGGGGTGCCACAGGGTTCTGTCTTGGGCCCAGTCTTATTCAACATCTTCATCAATGACTTGGATGAAGCAGGATAAGCATCCCAGAAAATTGGGGTGGGAGAGTGAGACTGCTATCCTGGGAGGGAATATGCCTTCTGAGTTGCGAGGGCAGCTTTTGAATGATGTTCTGCTTCCAGGCTAGCTAATTTTGGACTTCATTGGAAGCTGTTTCCAGGCAGCCGTGTCTGGGCCTCTCTTTCCTGGCATGCATTTCAGCATTACATGGGGGGAGCCTCTCAGTACCGAGCCCCCCCCCCCGCCAATTCCAGCGCCATGGCTGCCCCCGCACTGCTTCCACGCGCTCACTGGGGATTGTCAGAGGCCCTGACAAACAGCTCCGCGTCTGCTTCATAATGCCGTCAATGATGGAGTTGTGGAGGCAACGGCAGGGAGAGGAGCCAGGGGTTGGGGGCTCTTGTCATAACTTTATTTGTGGGAGACGAGCGCTTTGTCGGGGGTTTGATGGATGGGCCAGAAGCAGCCTGCGAGGCGCATCCCCTGCGTGGCTCGTCATTGGCACAGCGGAGCAACCTTGCAGCTGAAAAATGAGCTGGGGGGGTGAGAGAGAAAGAGGAGACAATGGCTGCAGTTGCTGGGTTGTTTGCACAAAGGAAAGCAGCGTTGATGTGGTGCCTTGCAAATCCAACTTTTCTAAATTGGGATAACATGATTCTATCTATCTATCATCTATCTATCTATCTATCTATCTATCTATCTATCTATCTATCTATCATCTATCTATCTATCTATCTATCTGTCTGTCTGTCTGTCTGTCTATCATCTATCTATCATCTACCATGTTTCTCCTAAAATAAGACACCGTCTTATATTTTTTTCCCCTCAACAAAACACAGTATGGCTTATTTTCAGGGGATGTCTTATTTTAACCGTGTCGCATTGGTACGCTGCATAGCCACGCCTCTCCAGGCTGTTTTAATGGGAGGTACAACGTCACTATGGCTTATTTTCGGGGTATGGCTTATTTTCGGGGAACGGCTTATATTTCGCAAATGCATAGAAATCCTGCTATGGCTTATTTTATGGCTATGTCTTATTTTAGGAGAAATAGGGTATATATCTATCTAATCTATCATCTATACCAGTGTCAAAACAAAATAAAAAATAAAAAAATTCTTTCCAGTAGTACCTTAGAGACCAACTAAGTTTGTTCTTGGTATGAGCTTTTGTGTGCATGCACACTTCTTCAGATACACTGAAACAGACGTCACCAGACCCTTATATATAGTGAGGGAGTGGGGAGGGGTATTACTCAGAAGGGTGGCAGGAATGGGGGATTGGCTGATAGGTGTGGAAAACCTGTTGACAACTGTTAACAACTGCAATTGGTCTTACAGGAAAAAGCAAGGGGTGAGATGGCTAAAGATAGCTTTGTCATGTATAAGGAGATACCTGTAACTGGATCTGTACCTGTGGTTACCAAACTTTTTCAGGTCAATGCCCTCTCAGTTGCATGGACTCCCCCTTAGTGAGTCTCACCCCACCCTATAAAAAGAATAGTTAACAACCCACTGAGGAATAAAAATCAAAATGGCAACAACTGCACATTTATTCAAAATCCTATTAATATGAGTTCAATTATTTCAACAAAACTGACGGATTCGATCCAGCGATACTTGTTTCTCAAAGTCTGTTGGACATTTACAACTTCAGCACCCCCTGCCACCCCCTTGCCTCTTAGCGCCCCCCCCCCCCGCCCCGGCCATCCAACTGTTGTGATATTATTACAAACCGAGCTGCAAGAAGCGAGGTCACTTGACTATGAGTCATGTTTTCATCCTGTGGGAAAGCCACCAGTCTTACTAGCTTCCCACACACGTGATGTTATTGTAATGTACTGTTGTATTCTTACTTTCAGCTCTGGCTCAGAGATGCTGGACGCAATTACAGACAGCTCTGAATTCATGAGCTGGCTACGCAGAGGCATACTCTGCAATTTAACTCCAATAAAGTAGTGTTAGCCTTCACTGGCTTGTGTGTGTTGTTCTTCAACCTGGGGAACAATCACATATTACTGACGTGCCCCTGGACTCGAGTAGCCAGGAGTGCACAGAGGATTCGTCCCGCCCTGGGGGTCAGTCTCATAACTTGCCCCCGCGGGAAGTCTCATAACACCAACTGCCTCCCATCGGGTGTTACCACCCACTTTGGGAACCGCTGGGCTAAACCAAAACCATCTCCCATCCAACTGTAAGCAAGCCAAAGTCCAAAGCGTTCAGGCCCCAGGTGACTTGGATGATGGGCTTGAGAGCATCCTGATCAAGTTTCCAGATGACACCAAATTGCGAGGGGTGGCTAATACCCCAGAGGACAGGATCACAATTCAAAATGACCTTAACAGATTAGAGAACTGGGCCAAAGCAAACAAGATGAATTTTAACAGGGATAAATGTAAAGTACTACACTTGGGCAAAAAAATGAAAGGCACAAATACAGGATGGGTGACACCTGGCTTGAGAGCAGTAAATGTGAAAAGGATCTAGGAGTCTTGGTAGACCATAAACTTGACATGAGTCAACAGTGTGATGCAGCAGCTAAAAAAGCCAATGCAATTCTGGGCTGCATCAATAGGAGTATAGCATCTAGATCAAGGGAAGTAATAGTACCACTGTATTCCGCTCTGGTCAGATCTCACCTCGAATACTGTGTCCAGTTCTGGGCACCACAGTTCAAGAAGGATACTGACAAGCTGGAACGTGTCCAGAGGAGGGCAACCAAAATGGTCCAAGGCCTGGAAACGATGCCTTATGAGGAACGGCTTAGGGAGCTGGGTATGTTTAGCCTGGAGAAGAGAAGGTTAAGGGGTGATATGATAGCCATGTTCAAATATATAAAAGGATGTCGTATAGAGGAGGGAGAAAGGTTGTTTTCTGCTGCTCCAGAGAAGCGGACATGGGGCAATGGATTCAAACTACAAGAAAGAAGATTCCACCTAAACATTAGGAAGAACTTCCTGACAGGAAGAGCTGTCCGACAGTGGAATTATCTGCCAAGGAGTGTGGTGGAGTCTCCTTCTTTGGAGGTCTTGAATCGGAGACTTGACAGCCATCTGTCAGGAATGCTTTGATGGTGTTTCCTGCTTGGCAGGGGGTTGGACTGGATGGCCCTTGTGGTCTTTTCCAACTCTATGATTCCATGATCTTGCTTCTCCATTAGTCACAGCTTTGGATCCAGCACAGAGCAAGGAGGTCTCTGGGTCTCCAGCTTCCAGCTTTGCTTCCAGCCCAGCTCTCTCACTCCTGTGGGGCTCTTGTTCTCCTACCTAGCAGCTAGGGGAGGGGAGGGGAGGAAAGGCCCACCCATTAGCCTGGAGGGCCCCATCCCTTAGTTGTAGCTCCTGTAACCTTAGCTCATTATTTTGGGGTGCTGATGAGGACCCTAAAGTGGCCAGCTAAGGCCACTGCCTCACAAAGAAATTTGTCTGACCAGTTCAGCAAAGTCCTCCATTAGATTCCCACCCCCCAGAGGGTATGGAACCCTAAGAACCGGAAGGAGCTTGGGCACCATTCAGACTGACCCCTCCCAAACCCCAAGCACCTGGAAAACTTGTGCAAGATAATTTAATTCGTGTTTTCTTCTTACATTTACACTTCCCTCTGTGCTATATCAGGCTCTATGTCAGGCATCCCCAAACTCGACCATCCAGCTGTTTTGGGACTACAATTCCCATCATCCCTGGCCACTGGTCCTGTTAGCTATGGATGATGGGAGTTGTAGTCCGAAAACAGCTGGAGGGCCGAGTTTGGGGGGGGGGCTTAAAAATGTTTTCATGAGAGCAGACATGTGCTTGCTTGGTGCCCCCTCCCATCACCTCCTTTTTACCTGAGGCTACTACAGTTCCTCAGGTAGCAGTCAGTCAGCCTGCAACCTGCTCCCAGCCGCCCCTTCTGTTTTCTCCAGCTTCTCCTCGTCTTCGTTTGCTTTCTGTATTTGCCTTTAATTCAATATTTTGTCCCCATGCTCCATCTCCCTTTATTGGATAACACTGCTCTGTTATTGAATCCTCCCTCGCAATTGTGGGGGAGAGAATTTAGTTTCCCAGGCAGCAATAAAGCCGGATTGGAGTCTTCGGAGGCCAGGAACGGCGCTACGGTTCGGAGGTGTGCGAGAGAGGAGCCCCGGGGGCTTCTGGGAAAGCCATACCTCTGCAAGGTCTTGTCTGTTTTTCTCAAGTTAGCAAACTGAGAAAGCAGCAAAGAGCCATCGGAGACAGCCTTCTCCAACCTCACTGATAACTTGTTTGAGGATTCCAACCCACACCCAGTTTATTCATTGTAGCCATCATCAAAAATATTTATATACCGCTTTATATGCAAAATCCCTAAGCGGTTTACATAAAACACAGCAAGATTATTTTAAAAAGAAAAATGCATATGCAACAATTAAAACCGAAAAGGCAAAGAAATGCATCAGTAAAAACAGAGCAGCTGTAGATTAAAAAATCTTTTAAATATCAACAAATAAAGCAGAACAATGTGGTGATTTGTGTATATCCAGGAGGTGTCAGGGTTCCCCTCATTCCTTCCGTGTGCTCAACACACACAAACACCCCCCCCCTGTGGTTGAAGAGAACTGCAATTCCCCCCCCCCCCCGAAGCCTGGCTCCCGCGAAGCCTCCACCCTAACGTTCGACTACAAATCCACCACCAGGCTGTGCACAAATTTCAGCTCGGCAACTGCAGGAGAAACCTGAACTGTCCTTCCGAAGAGGAATGCCAGCAGCCCTGCAAGGGCCCAGGTGGGCTCCTGGTGATGAGTTGCTGGGCAATGCTGTGCGTTTGGGTGGCGTCACTTGCCTGGTCCAGACGGCAGATTCGAGGCTAGATTCTGTAGATGACACTTCTTCTTCTTCTTCTTCTTCTTCTTCTTCTTCTTCTTCTTCTTCTTCTTCTTCTTCTTCTTCTTCTGCCATCACTCATGGCCGAGTAAGATTGTCTTCCATAAACACGGTTTTAACAATGTGTCCATAAGTGGCTGTGGAGGCCAATTCTGGACCCACACGTCCTTCCACAGTGGGGACATTGGTTCCCGGGCGGGAGTTGATCACGGTGTGGATTTGCCAAGCGTGCCTTCCTCTTAGCACGTTTCTCCCTTTTGTCATGAGTTCGAGCATCTTCAAAGCACATGACACCTTTGGTAAAGGCTGTTCTCCAACTGGAGCACTCGCAGGCCAGTGTTTCCCAGTTGTCGGTATTTATACTACATTTTTAAAGATTTGCCTTGAGACAGTCTTTAAACCTCTTTTGTTGACCACCAGCATTACGCTTTCCATTTTTAAGTTCAACACAGGAGGCTGCTATCTGGTGCTGCCAGTGGTTGCATACAAATTTAACAAATATAATTCTAGAGTAATAATAATGATAAAGGACTCCAGCCTTAGAATCATAGAATCATAGAGTCGGAAGAGACCACAAGGGCCATCCAGTCCAACCCCCTGCCAAGCCTTGATGGATCCATAGTAATCGTCTCCCTCGGGAGGTTGTGTTCTCTCCTTCCCTGCAGGTTTCAAAGCAGAGGTTGGATGGCCATCTGTCATGGATGCTTTTGCTGAGATTCCTGCATTGCAGGGGGTTGGACTAGATGACCCTCGGGTCCCTTCCAACTCTAAGATTCTATGAACTAGAGGAGCTATTGCAGAAACATCCACTCAGATGGGTCAATTGATTCTTTTGCTTGTGGTGTTACATGTGCTGGGCTTTCGGTTCTGTTTGTGCAGTACAGTGGTATCTTGGTTCTCAAACGCCTTGGTACTCAAACAACTTGGAACCCAAACACTGCAAACCCAGAACTAAGTGTTCTGGTTTAAGAACTTTTTTCAGAAGCCAAACTTGCTCCGTTTTGAGTGCCACACTTTTGTTTTGAGTGTTATGCCGAGGTCTGTCTCTTTTTGCTATTTATTTTGTGTTTTTGTGGCTCTTTTTTGTTTTGTTTTTGTGACTGTGTGGAACCCAGTTCAGTTCAGCTAATGATTAATTGATTGTGTGACTGCAGTGCATTGTTTATTGCTTTCATTTTATGGAGCAAGAGTCTCATTAGATAGGAAAAAATCATGTTAAATTGCTGTTTTATGGAAACAAACAAACAAACAAAATTCCTTCCAGTAGCACCCTAGAGACCAACTAAGTTTGTTCTTGGTATGAGCTTTCGTGTGCATGCACACTTCTTCAGATACACTGAAACAGAAGTCACCAGACCCTTATATACAGTGAGAGAGTGGGGAGGGGTATTACTCAGAAGGGTGGTGGGAATGGGTGATCCGCTGATAGGTGTGGAAAACCTGTTGACGACTGTTAACGACTGCAATTGGTCTTACAGGAAAAAGCAAGGGGTGAGATGGCTGTTTTAGGGGTTGTTTTTAAAAGTCTGGAACGGATTAATTCGTTTTGCATTACTTTCTATGGAAAAGCACACCTTGGTTTTGCAATGCTTTTGTTTTGGAACGGACTTCTGGGCTGGATTAAGTTTGAGAACTGTAACTCTTTTGCTTTTTACTCTTGTGTAATGCCTCTTTTACATTTCTTAGGCGGCCAATTTTAGAAAACAAAATGATATGAAGAGCCTGCTGGATCAGGGACAATGACCCATCAAGTCCAGCATCCTGTTCTCAAAAGTGGACAACCAGATAGATAGATGCCCATTGTGGGAAACCTGCAAGCAGGATCCGAGCACAAGAGCCCTCTTCTTTCCTGTGATTTCCAGCAACTGGGACTTGGAAGCAATAGCAGTGTCCTCTTACCTTAACTGAACAGGACTTGGGTCTGAGCGCATCATGCGCTCATTCTCTGTTTATTTATGCACACATTATTGTGTCTCCTTGCTCAGCGCTGGTCACCAAGCTTCCCAGTAACTCTTCAACATTCCCAAGAATACACTGGTATCCGCAGCGTAACTGCACTCGCGTGTCCCTTGGTCACAGCTGGCTCTATCTGGATGCTCAATAAAAAGGATGATGCAATAATTATGTGCCATTTCTCTCTTCTTTAGAGCAGAGATTTGTGGAGCTAATTTCATCCTGACTGGTTCGTCCTCGGCTACACTGAAAGGACTGGGGCGCTGGCTGAAGGCTTCTGTCAAAAAATTATATATGTTTTTAATTTCAGGCCTATCTTTCAAGCAAACTCCCACAGAGATAACTGTGAACACTGCGCTGTTAATGATGCAGGAGTTTGTTTGTTTGCTCGTTTTCCTAAAGGGGGTGGGAGGAAAAGACATAATACTACACTATGTTTTGCAGGATTCCGTGCAATTAGCTTTCCTTTCCAATTTGTGCTGGCAGTTTTTGCTTTTCACTACTTCAGAACTCCTGCAAATGAAACACATTGATCAGATCTTTGGAGTCTTTCTCCTCTTTCCTCGAGCAACGTGGGGGCTCTCAGGGTATCGGTTTGCAGAATCATTTTCCAGCAGAGAACACATAGCACACTTTTGCAAGAAATAGTAGTGGGGTTTATTTGCAAATTGCAAATCTGCAGAGGGTGGATAGGAAAAAGGTTTTTCTCCCTCTCTCCTAACATTAGAACTCGTGGACATTCAGTGAAGCTGAATGTGGGAAGAGTCAGGTTGGATAAAACGACGTCTTTCTTCACGCAGCATGTAGTTAAACAGTGGAAATCACTCCAAAAACACTTCTTTTTGAAAATTCAGGTAGGTACCCTTGTTGGTCTGACGCAATCGAAATATATTAAAAAATTAAAAAATTGTCCAGTAGTACCTTAGAGACCAACTAAGTTTGTTCTAGGTATGAGCTTTCGTATCTGAAGAAGTGTGCATGCACATGAAAGCTCATACCCATAACAAACTTAGTTGGTCTCTAAGGTGCTACTGGACAATTTTTTAATTTATTTCTTTTTGAAAGTGATTTCTGAGAAGCCAGCCAACCACTCATCTCCAGTCTGGACTGGCCAATCCTGCAAGAGGGCAACAACAACCATTATTTATTGCTTGCGTTTATATCCCACGTTTTTCCTCCAAGGAGCTCAAGGTTCTCCTCCCCCTTCTATTTATCCTCACAACAACCCTGCAGTTTAGGCTGAGAGTTCATGATTTATCCCAGGGCTACCCAGTGAGAGCTCCGTGGCCAAGTGGGAGAATTTGAACCCTGGCCTCTCCCAGGTCCTAGCAGCCTGGCACTTTACACCGGTGGTTTAAGTGGGTGGTACCAACCCCAGGGGGGCAGTAGGATTTCGTAGCATGGTGGTGGAATGCACTGGGGCGGCAGGAAAGTGCTGGGGGGCGTAAATGACTACCAGGCTTTGAAAAGCTGGATCTTTATCAATGTTGTTGAGTTAAACTAAACAGCTTGAATTGGATTTTGAATAAACCACACCTGGGATTTTTAAATATATATATATATATTTATTAAGTTTTGCATAATGTTTTACATACATTTATTAATGTTTTACATACATTCAAACACATCATTCACCACTTCATCTAGGAGTCCCTTTGACTTCCCCTGTCCTTCTATGGTTACAATTATCAGTCTTTTTTTCCAACTGCTTACCGTATCTTATGTTTTCCAATTTGTTAAAATAATAATCATCAATTTCTCCATAGTTTTTCATACTTTACTAGGGTTACTCAAATCCTGCCAAAGTTTTTAGTTGTTTACAGTGTTCTCTTAAATACATTATACATTCCCCACCCCACCCCATTCCTTCCTAAAGTTCTTCTCTTCCTGGTTTCTGAGTTTCCCAGTCAGTTTTGCCATTTTGGCATAATCCATCATCTTCCTCAGCCATTCCTCTCTGGTTGGAACTTTCACACCTGGGATTTTCTACATGCAAAGTGAGCTCTGATACGAATCGAGACTCAACATCTGCATATACAGAAGCTCCCCCCCCCATCAAGGGAGGTACCCCCAATCTTTGCTGAATTTTAATGTGTTTCTTTATTATTTATAAAGCGGGCGTGTGGTTTTTATTTTTTCATAAGTGTTATGAAATATTAATGTATCATATGACCCCCCCCCTTTCCCCTTCCACTCCTTCTGTTTTGTTTCTCCCCTTTGGGTGACAAGCAGCCAACAAATTTAATACTGTACATGCACACATCATTTTTTTAGTTCAAAACTAGGCTGTGGGCAGCTTGCAACACACACGCATAATTACGTACATAAAGAGAAGTAGCCATAAACAATAAATAAAACACCAACAGGCACACAACAGATTTCCATATACATCATAAGAAGATCTAAAACAATGATTGAAAAGATTAAAACCAACAGCAGCAGCCTCCCTTCACCCAAGAAAACCACCCAAGAAAATAATCATCATAATGATGGGGACGGAAAAAAAGCTTGGGAGCCGCCGCTATAACCGCTGCGCCACACTGCCTCCGTCGAAAGGAGGGCGGGGGGAAGGAATGCCGCGAACTTCGAGCAAGCGCGCCGATTCCCATCCCCGCCGCCAGGGGCGCTAGACGCAATAGCCGCCGCTGCCGCCGCTGCAGCTCCTTCTTCGGCCGAGCGAGGCCTCCACGTGCGGCGCGAGCGCTTTACGGCGGCGGCCGCAGCAGCAGCGGCTCCTCTTCCTCCCCCCTCCCCTTCCGGGCGCTTTGCGGCAGCTTCGCGGCCTTTTTTGCGACAGCCCGGAAGAAGAAGAAGAAGAAGGCGGCGAAAGCGGCCGCGCAGGGGGAGGCGGAGAGAAGCGCCGGTTCGCCGCGGGGAAGGGGCGCCGCCGCCGCCGGCATGGACGTCGGGGAGCTGCTCAGCTACCAGGTCAGCAGCGGGGGGGGGGGGTGGCGAGCCTGGGAGGGACTCCCACAAACCTCTCCCCCCACCGGGCCGAGGAGGCGCCTGAGGTGTCTCCATGGTTACCGGCGGCGGGGAGGGGGCTGGGGGGCGCGCGCTGCACCGTGTGTTGTTGTTTGTTGTTGTTACGGGGGTGGGGGAGGGGCCGGGGGGGAAAGCCCTGCCCCTCCCCCCCTCCTGGTTCCTGTCACTTGTTCAATGTGCGTATAATGCCGCCTTTCGCCCGAAGATCACACAGGGCGGTTCACGACATGGAAACCACCATCACTTTTAATTTGAATCGCAAGGCAGAGAAACCAGGAGGAGTTACAGGTGGGTAGCCGTGTTGGTCTGCCATAGTCAAAACAAAATAAAATAAATAAATTCCTTCCAGTAGCACCTTAGAGACCAACCAAGTTTGTTCTTGGTATGAGTTTTCGTGTGCGTGCACACTTCTTCAGACACTTCTTCATGCACAGGAAATCTCATACCAAGAACAAACTTAGTTGGTCACTAAGGTGCTACTGCAAGGGATTTTTTATTTTATTTTGTTTAAACCAGGAGGAGAACACTTCAGTCTCCCAGGACAAGATCTCAAAGTAGCTGTCTTACTACAAAGGAATTTCAGAAATAGAATGGAAAGAGAAGTTGCTGAATTGCAAATAATTACCAGACGTAGATGGAGAAACCTGGTCTGAATAGAGACATTGGTTTCTTATCTCATTATACATGACAAAGCTATCTTTAGCCATCTCACCCCTTGCCTTTTCCTGTAAGACCAATTGCAGTCGTTAAGAGTCATCAACAGGTTTTCCACACCCATCCGCCAATCACCCTTCTGAGTCATACCCCTTCTCACTCTCTCACTGTATATAAGGGTCTGGTGATTTCCGTTTCAGTGTATCTGAAGAAGTGTGCATGCACATGAAAGCTCATCCCAAGAACAAACTTAGTTGGTCTCTAAGGTGCTACTGGAAGGAATTTTTTTGTTTGTTTCGATTACGGCAGACCAACACGGCTACTTACCTGTAATTTGTATACCGTCTTTCTATCTTACAATACCCATCAACCCTGGCGATCAATGGGGTGACAGATGTCGCAGCCTGATCTCCCTCACATCCACCCCAACATTAAACTACTGGCTCCATCTAAATTTAAATCCACCTGGGCTATTGCACCTAGTCACACGGGACGTACACAAAGGCTCATGGGTAAAGGCTGTACACGAAAAACTCCTCATGTGGCTTGCATGCACAGCATTTACTCATAATGGGCCTATCCAAGGCAAAAAGCCTCATAACCTATCGCCTGAAGAATATCGAACAGCAAAATAATCTGGCCACCATCAAGAAATTTAGTGCATGGTACAGTCATCTTCCCCCCTCCTACCTGGACTCCCGGGCGGCATACCTGTCCAATTTAACCATGCCAAAATATAGACGAGCCTTCACGTTGGCCAGACTGGATATGTTACCTTCCGCTGTTCTTGAAGGCCGATTCTCAAAAACACCATTTCAGAATCGACTCTGCCCCTGTGGAGTCGGTGATGTGGAGACTGTGTCACATGTACTCTTGTCTTGCCCCTTATATAAAGACTTGAGGGAAGAGATCGTCACGCCGCTTATACTTGCCATTCCGGGCCGTTCGTCTGAGGACATACTGTTTTTCCTCCTGGCAGACCAGAATATCCAGACAACGGAGAAGGTAGCCAGATTGGTTGAGAGGGCCATGAAATTGAGGGCTGCCAACTGAATGATAACAGCGCCCTCTGCATGAACTCATAATTAAGATCTCATTTACCGGTATTTTGTTTTAATTTTGTTGTGCCGAATCCTGATTCAGCCCACCTTATTGGTTTATAGGGTTTTTACTAGTATCTGTAATATGTGTCTTTTTGATGCAATGGCCTGTAGGCTACGCAAATAAAGTTTGTTGTACTCTTTCTTAAAATACCCAAGGCGGTTTACAAGCTGAAAAACACAGAATGCACACCTTATAACAACCTAATGCAATACAAAAATGTGATAATAAAGCATAACTTTAAAATAAGTAACCTACATCAAATAAAGTAACATTCAACATAGTTGAATAGTATAGAATAATAATATAGTGTAAAAATACAAAATGAGAAACACGATGCACGGGATAAATAATCGCATCTCACAGCTGAACTGTACAGTTGGAAGGGTCCATGAGGGTCATCTAGCCCCACCCCCAACAGTGCAGGAATCTTTTGCTTCAGGTGGGGCTCGAACCTGCGACCCTGAGATTAAGAGTCTCATTCTTGGGTGTGGGGAAAATTCTTGGGTTGCTTGTGTGTTTTTGTTTTTATTACGTATTTTTTGTTTTTATATTGTGTTTATGTTGGAACCTCCCTGAGACCTGTTGGTATGGGGCAGTATACAAATTTTATTAAAAATCATAAGAATAATAATTCTCTGCCAGCTGAGCTATCCTCTAGAAAAGTACACAGATTGCAGCAAGTATTTGACTATTCAGCTTGGGAAGTCGATGGACAGAGCTCTGCTGCTTGGAAAAGCTGCCCTTGCTCACCTCTGTTGCCTTGTTTACTCTGCTTGATGTTCTTTCTTTTTATTTTCATAAAATGTTCTCATCCTTCCTGCGAGCCGCCTGGGAAAACACATTAAGCCACTGCACAGGCCTGAGTTCCCTGACGTTGATTATGGCTTCTGCAGCTGGGTTACAGAGCCATAAAAGAGGCCCCAGAAGGCCTCTAAAATATGTTCAGGGGAGAGCGGGAGGGTGGCTGGGAAAGGACCCACAGTCAGGCACTCTCAGGGCTACCAAAGGACATAAGGAGAAGGCCCTGTTTGATCAGGCCAATAGTGCATCTAGCACAGCATCCTGTTCTCACAGTGGCCAGCCAGATGCCCATTATGGGAAACCAGCAAGCAGGATTTGACAGCAAGAGCAACTCTCTCCCCTCCTGTGGTTTCCAGCAACTGGCATTCAGAAGCATGGCTGCCTCCTCCAGCTGTGGAGGCAGAGCAGAGCCAACCTGGCTAGTAGCCATTGAGAGCCCTCTCCTCCTCTGTGAATTTGTCTACTCTTTTAAAGCTGTCCAGGTTGGTGGTCTTCACTGCCCGAAGGACTTTATTTTGTCTGTCCTGAATCTTCCAACATTCAGCTTCCTTGGATGTCTGTGAGTTCTGCTGTTATGAGAAAGACTTTTCTCTATCCACTTTCTCCATGCCATGCATAATTTCGTAACTTAAAATGTGGTGTGTCTGCTGGCAGAGGAAAACCTTTTTATTCCCATCATAAGCATTTACTGGCCATTGGTGTTTATTTCATAAAATTTATACACTGCTTGATTGTAAAAACCCCCCAACTCAAAGTGGTTTAAAGATGTTGACCTAATTGTCCTCTGCTCACTGTTTTCTTGTCTCTGCATGTAGTTTGATGTAATTTTATTGTGCTGTTTTATCCTTGTACCACTTTGGTAATTTTACAGTGAAAAGCGGTATATACCGTAAGTCTCTTAACAAGTAATAAACGTGGGAGAAAGAGAGACCACCTGTGGCTTGGTGGATAGAAGCACCAGCTTTGTGTGTAGAAGTTCCTAGGTTCAGTGCTCAGCATCTCCACCTTGAAAGGGTCACAGGTGTCATCAGGACTAGGAAGGACTCACACGAGGCCTTAGGTTGCTGCTGCCAGTTTTTCCTTCCTGCTTCACCACAATACTAGAACCCAATGATGCCTTCCATCCATTGAATACCATTTGCTGGGATGCCGTGGTTGAGGAAGTTCTGTTGCCTCCATGTGCCACTCATGGGTTTCTCAAGTGGCTTCTGGTTGGCCACACTGGGGAGCAGGGTGCTGCTGCACTGAATGGCCTGCCTTCGTCTGATCCACCTTCAGGGCTTGTGTTCTGTGAGGAAGCCTCATGTGGCCTCTCTGGGTTCCAGTTCCAGCTTTGGGGAAGAAAACGGGGAAAGACAAGTAACTCAGGGGAGAAGGGGGTCCATGGGTGGCTGAAGATGGCTGGAGGAACAAAGTCTCCATGCTCCCTTGGGGAGCAGTGAGATGTCTTTCTTGCACCTGGATTGTACATGTGCTGATTGCAGGTACTTGGCCTCTGCCCCCTTCCTTTCCAGAGAGTGGCTTCACCATCACACAGGTGTGCGCTTGAATTCATATCTTGCACCAAGCTAAGCTACCTTCAGAAGCGATTTCTCTATTTTTTTATAATTCTATTTTTGAGTTTGTTGTTTAATTTTGAATAGTTACAGTATTAAGATTTTTATCACTTGTGGAAAAAAGGAAGCCGTTAGGGCTGGTGTAGCTGAGAATGATGATGCCTCTAGCTAACAATTTTGGATTCTTTCTTATACTTTGTCACTTTTGTGTTCTTGAAATGCGGGTGGTGGAAAGTGTGTCCTTTGTCTGGTGGTAGGCATGTGGCATTTTGCATTCATTCTAATGCCCACCTCTTAAGTATCAATCACTTAAGGTGCCATGGAGAGACCTGTGCTGGTGTGCGGTTCCCAGCATTCCTCACCAGGCTGGCCGGGGCTGGTGGGAGTTGGGGGTCAACACCCATCTGGAAGGCCTCAGGTTCCCCTGTTGAAGCTCAGTGCTCAAATGAAGCAGAACATGCAAAAGAGAGAAGGTTGTACGAGTAGCAAGAAAACCGTAGGAGGCAGACCTGGGAGGTGCATTTGAAATAATTACCGTTAGCGCCACAACAGTTTCTAGTCATGCTTGGAGATGCAATTCTATCCATGGAAAGCTAAAAGGAGATGCAGCTTTGCTTCTATTTAACAGTTGAATAATTTCTCAAGACTGAAGGTATTTGAAATGGGTTAAATTAAAGTTGCACCTCATTTGCTTTTCCAGTTTCCATGTAACAAAAATTGGTGATTTTGAGAACCAATTTGATGCTCCGTCTCGCCCCTTTCATTTTTTTAATGTCCCCCCCGCCCCCCCCTTTCCAAGTCCTGGTCCCTGTTAGGCGAGTTTTAGGGACTCTCCCTCTTCTCACAAGGACCACCTGCAGATCCCCTGCTGTGAAGCAGGCACACCTGGAGGGCCAGAGGTTCCCTATCCTTGCTTTGTGCTGCTGCAAGGCCATAACATTTGGGAACAGCTGAGCCTGCAGGATTTTGTATTTCTTGGGATCCAAGGAGTGCAGCACTATCTAGAACAGGTTGGCTCCTTTCCACCCACTAACAGTGCCTTAGCCTGACTTGGATTGAGCTCCAGTTTATCGGCTCTTGGGCAGCCCACTGCCAAAGCCAGACACTGGTCACCACTTCCACTGCCAGACCTGTGGAGATACAAAGGAGGAATAGTGCTGTATGTCATCAAAATATTGATGACATTGCAAAACAAATATTCAGGTGACCCCACTTAGCCATTTCATATAGATGGCATGGGGAGTATGATCAGTCGCTGTAGAATTCCATATTGGAACGTCCCCTCACCCACAACTAAGGCAGCTGAGCTGATTCTGTGGTCCCAAGGCAACTTATATAAAAGAATGTAATCCATCTAATCTCTTCTAACAGAGCAATTAAATCCAGAGCAGCTGTCTGCCCTCTTTATTGTATTGGGCCCAACACTTTTCAGGCTGTGGGGAGCAGCTGCTTGTGCTGTGAAAGAGGAAGCTTTGTTACTGAATCTTGTTGCCTCCAGCCCCCCTTCTAAAAACTCTTTGCTGCAGTGCCCAGGGGGCCTAGCATTTCTGCTCTGCCAGCCCGAGCAGCCCCTTGAGAAAAAGTTCTTTTGGAGGTGCCCAGAAAATGATCTCAGTCGTTGCACCTTTGGATTCCTTGCAGTTCTGCAGAGGATGCTGAGGAATAGCTCTTGGGGCCCCTGTAGTTGCAAGGGACTCTGTCTTATGACTCTTAGATCACATACTGTTTTGCTGAAAAGTTGCTGCTCCCCCCCCCCATTGTGTAGCCTCGAGCAATCTCAGCATCCAGTCTGTAATGGGAATAACACTTATGATATCAAACAAGTTAAGTTCATATAATTCTTCCCTTCCTTCTATAGTTCTAAAAATGCAGCACTGTTATATCTGGGATGGGGAACCTGGAACCTTCTAGATGTTTTTGGATTCCAAGTCCCAGCATGGCCAGCAGTCCAGGATGTTGGGAGTCCTAGTTCAGTGGCATCTGGACACCTCCTCTCTCCCCACCCCCCAGTGTTCCCCCACCCCTTTGCATTATAGCCATGCCTTATAATGATATCCTCTGTGCTTCACTTCACTACCACCCTTGACGAGGCATTTGTGAAACTCAAATCTGTATCTTAAGCACATTTCACTGAGCTCTCTTCATGTGGCAAATGGAATTTATTTCCAAGCTGCCTGCATGGGTGTTTGAAATGTGAAAACAGTTATCAGAAAGGTTGGCTGTGCATGTGATATCCTCTAGAAATGTGGCAGTGGGTTGGTGCTTTCTGTTCCCGTTAATCGTTAGGGTCTTAATGACACCCTTTCTTCTGTGGCAATCTGTAGTCTGCCTTCTGCTGTAGCCTTTTCAACTCTAGAGATGATGGCATTAAGAGTGCAAAAAAAGAGCAGTGCTTATCGTTGTGATACCCACAAAAATGTGAAAAGCATTAGAGCCTTTTGGGGAAATGGCTCCATTGATGGCCAGCAGGCCAACAACTACCCCATGGTGTGATTTTTTTTGCTGGCTGGCATCCATGGCAACCTGTTCAAGTGTTCAGGGATAGTTTTCTAGGAAACTGTGGCCAACTGTTGATTTTCCCTCCCCGTGCCAGAATAACCCCGCAAGGGCAGCCGAATGCAGACTCGCTAAATTTGACTGATGTTTTTATAACAGTGTTCTGATCCATTTATTTGCGCAGGGCCCAGAGTTTTATGCTCCAACAAGCCTATTCTTCATCTGACAATTCAGTGGGAAGCCAAAAAGCAGTTAAAGCATTAGCCGGAGTCATTACAGAGGGACATTCTCATTTAAGGGAGGTTCAGCTAGATTGATTTCCTCAGAGTCTAGCAGTTGGAGATGTCTTGGGAGCAGCTTCTGTTGGTAACCTTGCTGTTGCTTCGGCTGCAATCACACTCGCGAAGATGCTTTATCTTCTTCCCAGCAGTGGCAGCGGCTGGGAGTAGATGGGTGCGAGTATGCTGTTTTTAGAGTATAATGGGAAGTGCTCACCCTGTGTGGTTCCTTTTGCCTAGGCTTGTTGGGGCGATACCTTCTTTGCTTCAGAATCATAGAGTTGTACAGTTGGAGGGGACCCCAAAGGATTGTCTAGTCCAACCCCCTGCAATGCAGGAATCACAGCTAAAGATTCCCTGGCAGATGGCCAGCCAGCCTCTCTTTAAAAACCTTCAATGAAGGAGAGTCCACCACCTTCCAAGGGAGTCCATTCCAACGCCTAACAGCTCTTAACTACCATAGAATTCTTCCTGGCGTTTAGTCCAGTTTCCTTTCTTGTAACTTGAATCCCTCGGTTCGAGCCCTACCCTCCAAAGCAGGAGAAAACAAACTTGATCTATCTTTCATGTGACAGCCTTTGAGATATTTGAAGATGGATCTATCATGCCACCTCTCAGTCTTCTCCTCTCCAGGCTAAACATGCCCAGCTACCTCAGCCGAAAAGCCATCGCACCTTCCTGATGTTTTGGGCCACAGCTCCCACCAGCTCCGGCATTCTGTGGCCACACTGGCTGGGACCGATGGGAGTGTTAGTTCAAAACATCTGGATGGCGCCAGGTAGGCAAAGGATGCTTTAGGGTTTCCCTCTAGGACCTGCAAGGACACTTCTCAATTCCTGGCAGCTTCACTTCTGACTATACAGTGGTACCTCGGGTTACAGATGCTTCAGGTTACAGACTCCGCTAACCTGGAAATAGTACCACGGGCTAAGGACTTTGCCCCAGGATGATAACAGAAATCGTGCGGCGGCAGCGGGAGGCCCCATTAGCTAAAGTGGTGCTTCAGGTTAAGAACAGTTTCAGGTTAAGAACGGACCTCCGGAACGAATTAAGTTTGTAACCAGAGGTACCACTGTACTTTGGATTTCCTAGAAACATCTTTGATTTGCCTTTCTCTGGCTGATCTTTGTTTGCCACAATCCTTTCTCCCTCTGTCCAGTGTTCGCATCTTCACAGGTTCTTGATATAGTTCCCTTTCCCCCACCGTCTCCTCGCCCCCCAATCTGACTCCCGTACATTCCCCACATCCTACAAATTCTTCATCTTCCTTCTAATCCCAAGTGAAAACATTCATTTTTCTCCTGTCGTTGTTTCTCCAGTTTTCATGGGTTTCGTTATTATTTATTACCCTCTTCTTTAATTCTAAGTATTTTTGATGCAATTTGCATGTGGCACAGAAGACATTAGAAAATGTAATGCTGTGCTGTATTTCATCGAGCTCCGCTTGTTTCAACAGCTCGTCTGGAAAAGAAGATTGATTTTGCTCATATTTTTTCTTCCCGGTTTTAGAAATGAAAGGCTCCCGCAGTGAAAGGAGAGGGGCCCCCGCATCTATTCAGGCATATTTCAAATCCCTGCAACATTCCCCCCCCCCTTCTTCTTTCCCTCCAACCAAGCTTCACATTTCCCAGTGAGATGAGGCTTCTGCAAGCAAGGTTGGGGGAAATAAACATTCATTTCCTTATTTGTTTGCCTGTTTTCAAAGCATAGTCTAGGTATTACTCAGGAGTCAGCCTCTGCTCATTTCCCCCTCCCTTTCACTTCTCACACTCCCTCAGGCGTTGGCCTGTGCTGCGCTTGGGTGACCCGCCTGCGCTTTGAATGAAATGGCCCCATCACATCAGAACGCTGTCATTCATCCCCCGGGGAGTTGTGTGAGGCTTGGTTTACTTGCCTGTTGTCTGGTGATATCCCTTCTGTGGATGCATCCTGTTCACTCCCACTTGCTGCTTCTGCCACGCGTGACCTGTGGGGATTGCGGAGGCTTGCGGCCACCTTCTTCCTACCAGACTCGCAAGGTAGTTGATGATTCCAGGGAGATGTAAAAACACCCCTGAAGGAAGAAGGTCTAAGGCAGAGGTTCTCAAAGGGTGTGGCAGCAGAGGATGGCAGGAAGATTCAAGGACAATCAAATAAACATTTACGCAGCTCAGTGTAGTATAGTACGGTACAGGATTAAAATATTATTATTGTTATTTTGCAGAATATAGATAGATCCCTTTTCAAAATGACAGCAAGAGCATCAAGTGATACCGAGGACAATCCTAGTTGTGTTTTCCAATGCATGTCTTACCAATTAAAAATTTGGTGTGGCGCAAGCAAATTTTTGTCCTGAAAGTGTGGCCCAGAGATAGAAGTTTGAGGACCACTGGTCTAAGGTTTGGATTCTCCCCCTTCTTTTAAGACCCGCGATTATTTATTTATTTAGCGGAACAAATGTTGTTGAAGTGGGGTACAGTTGAAAACAGTTTTTATGTGTGCGCGCCCTTTGGCTTCTGCTTCTGCTTCTGCTTGTCCTGCCTTTGGATGGTCAGGCCCCCTGGAGGGCTGAGTCACTGGGGATCCCGCAGCACCTCCGCTTCCATGGACTTCCTTCGGCCTTGCATTCATTCCTCCAGATGCCATTGAAAGAGTTCTTTGAAAACAAAGACTCTGGGCTATCTGTGTTGAGGCCAGATGCCATTGAAAGAGTTCTTTGAAAACAAAGACTCTGGGCTATCTGTGTTGAGGCAATTGTTGAGCACATTATCTTAAAGTGGCAGTTAATGGTGTGCATGCCCTTGTTTCCTCTGTTTTTCAGCGCTTGAGGCAATGTTTGGCTGCATTGAGTGTGCTTATGATCTTTATTCCACGGAGTCAAGGGAAAAGATGGCGATTTGTTTGCACCCTCTGGACCGGAGGACAGAATGCTGTGTCTGCTCCGCTGTC
Organism: Lacerta agilis; assembly: GCF_009819535.1. Classification (NCBI taxonomy): domain Eukaryota; kingdom Metazoa; phylum Chordata; class Lepidosauria; order Squamata; family Lacertidae; genus Lacerta; species Lacerta agilis. The sequence continues at coordinate 93,960,027 of NC_046317.1, read as the reverse complement.
AGTAGCTGGCGGTGAGCTATTTGTTGGCACCAGGTGTGGGTCAGGGGAGGAGCCATGCGTGGTTTTGCTGACATTGCCAGCAGCCCGATTAAATGGAAGCCAGCTGTGTATTACTGTGTTCCCAGTCTGAGGCCAGTTAATTCTGGTGCAGAGGCTTGGAGAGTTTGCTTCCAGGTGTAATGTGTTTGCTCCAGGCAAGGCTTTTGGTCCCGACACGGAAATGGATTGGTGGTTGTGCAGAAGTGCCATTTGGACGGCTCCCTTGGCCTTTCGTGATTGTGTTGCTGAGGTCCTTAGGAACACGGCTCCCCCCTTTTCTGAGCCAGCTTGACTAATTGCTTTCCCATTTTGATTGTCCTGGATTTCTCTTCTCTAAACATTTAATCTATGCTGTGCTCCATCAAATAGTGGCTCTGCCTTCGTGCCAGGTTTGGCTTGGGCAATGCTGGGCACTGTGCCTCTTAATTCGGCACCAAACATTTGGTCAGGGGAGGGAGGGAAGGAGGGCCCCGCCTGCAACAATTGCACTGTGTACAGCACCTGTCGGTTTGCAAAGAGCTCAGGAACCCATAAACTTTTACACAGCGCAGCAAAACAGTTGCAGATGGCCTAAACTGATGATTAAATATTGCTGCTGTTTTGCCCAGAAAGGCTGTGCCCATACCCCATGTGTCTGGTTTCTGATTACTTCGGGTAATTAAGGGGTTGCAGCCAAGTCCAGCTATTTCCAAGGGTTCCTCTTCCAATCCATCTCGGGAGAGCAGAGGGGAAAGCAATTGTCACGATTGCCAAAAGCTGATTTGTGCTGCTGCAGTCAGTCAATTCCCAATTGCCACTTTTGGGCCTCGGAACAGAATGCCTGCGTGATGCTTGAGGACAGCCGAGAGAGGCAAGACAAGGATGGAGGGCTGAGCATGCTCAGTGGTCTCCAGAGGTCACAGAACATTGAGAAGATAAAAATGGACGACTGGGGACGGGTGTGAATTAACCAGCTTGAGACCCTGACAGAGTTACAGCTGGTAGTGTCCTGCAGGGTAATTAGCCGTAATATTTTGTTGCAGTTCCTACTTTAGTATGTCAGGAATTCATAGATCTGCTCCGTATTTTAATTTCCTATTGTCTGTGTTCATCCTGGCAGCAGTGGTCTAGGCCGTTTCCTAAACACCAACATATTTTTTTTAAACATTTCCATCAGCTGTGGGCTTCCATGAACGGTTATAGTATGTGGGTTATATAGTTTCTCAAACATTCAGCTTAGTTGAGGCTCACCCTCCTAACCTGCAAGTGTGTGTTTTTGCCCCCGCTGGAAATGAGCAGTGCTGGAATAGGATCCGGTGGCTCTTGCAGCCCAAGGCATGCGTTGAGAGGGCTGCTGTCAAAAGCTCTCTTTTTGCTGTCTTGGCTAAATAAAACAAGAATGGAGCACTCACACACACCCCCTTCGGCTTCCTGCAAAATGCCAGGCAGGGAAATCTTGAGAGTCGCCTGGTTCTTTAATCTGTTTCACATTCCGCAAAGTGGATGCTTGTCTGCTTTCTCATGTCTCCGGAGGCAACAGGAAAAGCTGCCTTGACAGACTTTGATGTGGAGTGTCTGATCTGTAGGAATTCTGGTGCTGCTCCTCTCCAACTCTGCCAGTCTGCTTATTACCTCCATTATGGCCCAGATGGCCAAAGCAGACCTTCCAAGGTGGCTGCTCCTGTTGCTTCTCTGTGGCTGGGGGGGGGGGCAGTTTGCTCCCCCTGCTTCTGCATTTGCTCCCTTGTTACGCCTCCTTGTGTTGCTTTCCAAAATGGAACAAATAGGAAGATGGCGTAATGAGGGACCACTTTTTTCAGCTGACCTTCTCACCTTCTCCTGTAGCTCCAAGGTTTGTCGGAAAGTTTGGGCTTGCTCTGCTTGCCGGAAGACAGTGGAACAGTTGCCATGGTAAACACAGTGAGTCAAAGTGGAGAACCCTCATTGCAAAATGCCCTGGCCAGCATCCTGGCGGAGCTGCCATGTCTTATCTGCCCCGCATACAGGTGAAACTTGAAAAATTAGTTCTTTCTAGTAGCACCTTAGAGATGTGTATCTGAAGAAGTGTGCATGCACACGAAAGCTCATACCAGGAACAAACTCAGTTGGTCTCTAAGGTGCTACTAGAAAGAACTTTCGATTTTGTTTTGACTATGGCAGACCAACACGGCTACCCACCTGTAACTTGAAAAATTAGAATATTGTGGAAAGGTTCATTTCTTTCAGTAATCCAACTTAAAAGGTGAAACTAATATATGAGATAGACTCATGACATGCAAAGCGAGATATGTCAAGCCTTTGTTTGTTATAATTGTGATGATTATGGCGTACAGCTGATGAGAACCCCAAATTAACAATTTCAACTTTAGGGTTTTCATCAGCTGTACGCCATAATCATCACAATTATAACAAGCAAAGGCTTGACATATCTCGCTTTGCATGTCATGAGTCAATCTCATATATTAAACTCCAGTAGCTAATGAAAACAATTGCTTACGTAAATGGACTTTTCCACGATATTCTAATTTTTCAAGTTTCACCTGTAAAGGGCATTGCAATGCTTCATCCAGTGTACAACTAGTACATGGGCAGGCGAGGCCAGATCTGCCTTCTGTAGGAGCTGGCCAAACTGGCCCCTAGCTGCTTATGCCATCTCAGCATCCAGGAGTACCCTCGAGCTGTGTATTTGTTCATTCAGAAGAAGTACAACCCCTTTCCAAACAGTTTGTGTCTCTTTACTCAGATTAGTAGAATTTGCAACTGGCAGCATCCATCTGGTCTGGTCTGGTCCGGATTATGCATTTTATACTCTGTTACACTGCCTATCAGCAAAGCAGTAATAAAAAAATAAAGTCAATAAAATCGTCTAAAAGCAACAATTGGGGTGGGGTGTGGGGAAGAGGAAATGAACAGTGCTTGATGGAACTTTGTTTAAAAGCACAGAAACATAGAATTGTAGAGTTGGAAGGGACCCCAAAGGGTCATCTAGTCCAAGCCCTTGCAATGCGGAAATCACATCAGTGGCAGAATAAGCCGCCTGGAAAACACTGAGCAGCACGCTCCTATTTTATACCATTTTGCTGTATTTTTATGAAAATTGCAGTCTATGCGTATTTATTTATATAACTAAATACTATTATCTTGAATTGTGCTTATGGGGCAGTGGGGAGCCATTGCCGGCCCCGGGGCACCTTGAGGCTTTTGGCCCACCCTCTTTCCGCCAACCTGCCCCCATTATGGAGAATGGACAGGTTCGTCCCTTTGGAGTCTATGGCGGTGAGAATCCTAGTCGCTCCATGCAGAGCTGTATGCATGCAATTTCTTTCCTCTGTGCTCACTTGTTAGCTAGTATGAAATGTACCCTTTAGAAATGCCCATGAATTTTCCTCTGCAAGGCAGCTTAATTTCCTAAAACGAAAGGGGGGGGGGAGTGTTTAGCTCTTGCTCTACCTGACACTGCTTATTGCTTTTGAGATGCACCAGAGAAAAGCAGGATTGAAAGCAGGCTGGCTTAACACAGGTGTTAGAAAAAAGATTAAGAGGTTGGAAAGATATCGCTGGAGATTTGAGGCTCGCTTCCTGAAGTCTCTCTAAATTGACAGCTAATAGGTAGTTCTTCTTGATGGCTCTTTCCAGCTATATTCAACTGGCGGAGATCCACGCACAAAGGGAGCCCTTTCACTTACAAAGATTCATTTCACATTTCTTTTTACAAATGATTTCTGAGCTCCACGGTAACAAGGTTATTTTGCTTTTGCACCATGCACTTTGCTTTTATTAAGCAGACTTCATTAATTCATTTCCAGATTCTTCTCCTCCCCCCTTCTCCCCCCCCCCCCCCGCTTCTTATCCTCCATTTCCAATCACACCAAGTTGCTGATGAAGGGCTGGCAGTCACTAGAGCTAAGCTCCTCAATTTGCTCTTCTACTGGAAGGAGCTAGGGATGGCGGCCTTCTCCGAAAAGAACTGATTCGGGGAGCCAGTGCAGTCAACAGGCCCCCGCCTGGTCACCTGCGGCAAGTTGCAGCTGCAGCAGATCACCCAAAGAAGCACTTGTGAGGCTTCCAAAGAGTTTGCTTTTTCAAAAAGCCATTGAAATGCCACAATATGTATAGATATGTTCTGTGTTGATGCTGTGTCTCGGAGAGCACAACCCTTTCCTGGACACCCCCTCCCCAGTTAAAAAATTGGGTGGCTGTCCCAGGCTCTCACAGAATTGCTCATCTCTAATAGAATTCTTGGATTCCATGATCACTTCAAATGGTGACAGCAGTAATGAAATTAAAAGACGCCTGCATCTTGGGAGAGAAGCAATGACAAACCTAGACAGCACCTTAAAAAGTAGAGATATCACCTTGCCAACAAAGGTAGTATAGTTAAAGCTATGGTTTTGGAAGTGAGAGCAGGACCATAAAGAAGGCTGATCGCCGAATAATTGATGCTTTTGACAAAACAAAATAAAAATTTCTTTCCAGTAGCACCTTAGAGACCAACTAAGTTTGTTCTTGGTATGAGCTTTCGTGTGCATGCACACTTCTTCAACACTGAAACAGAAGTCACCAGATCCTTTTGAATTATGGTGCTGGAGGAGACTCTTGAGAGTCCCATGGACTGCAAGAAGATCAAACTTATCCACCCTTAAAGAAATCAGCCCTGAGTGCTCACTAGAAGGACAGATCCTGAAGTTGAGGCTCCAGTACTTTGGCCACCTCATGAGAAGAGAAGACTCCCTGGAAAAGACCCTGATGTTGGGAAAGATGGAGGGCACAAGGAGAAGGGGACGACAGAGGACGAGGTGGTTGGACAGTGTTCTTGAAGCTACCAACATGAGTTTGGCCAAACTGCGGGAGGCAGTGGAAGACAGGAGTGCCTGGCGTGCTCTGGTCCATGGGGTCACGAAGAGTCGGACACGACTGAACGACTAAACAACAATAGCATGCTGGGTGCTTTAAGAGTGTATTAATTAGAAATGTATGGAACTTCTTGGGGGGGGGGCAAGAAACGATTTGTTAAATGGGTTTCCAGAGGAACCTCAACCTGTGATGGTCAGGATGAAAGCGCTCTTCCTTCTCTTTTTAAGGATATGAAAAGGAGGATTCCATAGTGTGTTCTCCCCCCCCCCCCAATGATTTCTCATAGCAACCAGCCAGGTGCTTCTGGGAGGCCCTAGGGGGGCAGAACAGAGAAATAGCTTCTTTCCCCTCTTTTTTCTCCCCAGCATTCCCTGGCATTCAGAGGTGTATTGCCCTCGAATATGGAAAAGGTTTGTTCTTTGAGACAGTTTGGGTGACCTGATCACTTATCTCCCTGTTGCAGTATTGACGGCTGTTTGACTTTGACACAGTCTGGCTTCCTGTTGATGATTGTTTGATACTTCCTTGACCCGGTGCCCTCCAGGAGTTTAAGATTGCAACTCGGATTGCACCGCCACCCACATCACATGGTGCTGAGTCTGATGGGAGTTGTAGGTCAAAACATGTGGAGGGCACCAGGTTGGGGAAGGTCGTAGAGTTCTTGGAAGTGGAAGACTCCTCCCATGCGCCTTGGGATCCGGGCATCATAGTTTTTGTCTAGGAAATCCAGTGACGGTCGGGTGCCAGTGGGTTGGCAGCAATAATAATTACACTCGAGGCACTTTCATAATTTATCCTAATGACTCCGTTACTGCATATTAGAGGAGATTTCTCCCCCCCGCCTTCCCCAATTGAGGTCGAAGCAGATCGTAACTGCCGATAATGACATCGATTGCGGGCTCGGAGGAAATGGAGTTGGCTTTGTAGTGGAGTTTTAATTTAGCAATTGTTCTGGTGATGTAGCCCTCTTCTATGGTACATTACTTTGCGCCCAACCGAACGGTGTGCTCCCCTAGCCCCTCATTACGGCTGCAGTCTCATTGCTTTTTAATTAAAAAAAAAATGGAGGGAGAAAAACAAGAACCGGCAGCCTTAGATTGCACGCTGCCTTGATAGGCAGAGTCGAAAGCAAATGCTTGTAGCCATTTCAGAACTTTTAACTTGCAATTTCAAGCTGGGTGCGAGAGACGTTCCTTCTCAAGGAAACCGAACTTAGTGGGGCATCTTTCCTGCCAGAATGTTTTTTCGCCCCTTAAGTGGAGCTGAATGAGGGCGGAATTACATGTTGCGTCCATTAAGTGCATATTTCCAGACTTCTGTTTGCCCAAGTAAAGTGCATGCAGGGAAAGAGGGGTCTTTAACTGGCAGCAGGAGGTGCTTTGCTGGACCTTTCCTACACCTTCCTATTTTTGCTGCCAAGCCCCTCCTCCCTCCCACAAGACCTTTTGCTCTCCACCTGGTCTCTTCTCTTCCCCTCTTTTCTCATTCCGAGGCAAATGCCAGGTTCGCTTTGTAATGCTCGACTAATGCGCACCTCCAGTCTTGGCACATCTCCTTTTTGGGCACCGTAAACTGGACCGTGTCTGTTTTCCTTGTAGGCCAAGAGCACCTCTAATCAAGAAGGCAGTGCTGGGTTGCAAACAGTGCTTCCCCACAGCGCTTCCAAACAGCTGTGGTTTCTGGGACTGAGTGTGGGGTGTTCCCCCCCCCCCTGCAGCTGCAATGTGTGTGCCTTGATCTGCTCTGCCTCATGCCAATCCCTAAAAAAGTTGGAGTTCTTGATAGAAGTGATGCAGAAAATAGTATAAAAACAAGAACTCAGGCCACAACGGTGATTCAGTTGCTTCAAGTTTTTCAAGTCTCTTATGAATAGATTTATTTCTTAAAGTTTATATACCAGGTGAAATTAATGTGCCAGGACAAGGCCCTGTTTCAGTGATTCTTCTTCAGCTAATAGAAGTCTTAAAGTCTTAAGGTCGACGTGTGCTGGTTGCTTAGAGTTGCCAGTCCCTGCCACTGAAAGGGTCTAGTGCAGGGGTCAGCAATCTTTTTCAGCAGGGGACCGGTCCACTGTCCCTCAGACTTTGTGCGGGGCTGGGCTATATTTTGAAAATAAAAATAAAAATGAACAAATTCCTATTGAGAGCCAGTGTGGTGTAGTGGTTAAGAGCGGTAGACTCGTAATCTGGGGAACCGGGTTCGCGTCTCCGCTCCTCCACATGCAGCTGCTGGGTGACCTTGGGCTAGTCACACTTCTCTGAAGTCTCTCTGCCCCACTCACCTCACAGAGTGTTTGTTGTGGGGGAGGAAGGGAAAAGGAGAATGTGAGCCGCTTTGAGACTCCTTCGGGTAGTGATAAAGCGGGATATCAAATCCAAACTCTTCCTTCTTCTTCTTCTTCTTCTTCTTCTTCTTCTTCTTCTTCTTCTTTGACCCACAAATAACCCAGAGATGCATTTTAAATAAAAGCACACATTCTACTCATGTAAAAACACGCTGATCCTGGACCATCCGTGGGTCCCATGGTCTAGTGCAAGGGCAGCTCATGTTAGAGAGTGGGATCAGCATTTCATCATCATCACCACCATCCTTGTTTGTTTGTGCACTGCCTTTCCATAGTTAAACCACACTCAACGTGGAAAAAAATACATAATTGCAAAAATATAACGAAAGTAATCCTAAGCAGTAAATAAAATGTCTCAATAAGTGCTCAGTAAAAAGACACAATCTCCATATGTCATGTTAAGGCCTAACAATGGAGATGCAAGAAATCAGCACCAATAGCAGCAAAAGATAAGCACCTCCAAAATCTTGACCCCTGCCAAAACCCCCTGAATAAGAGTCTCTGGGCACCGTGAGCCAGGAGGTCCTGTGAGACTCACAGCAAACATGGTCTCTGGCCTGTTCAGCTGCCTCAGCCTTTGTAGCTGGATTGCCCAGGCAACTCGACTTGCCCTACATCCCGATGGAAGATTCTGAACATCCCGATGGAAGATTTGATTCCCCAATCCCAGCAATTCCCACCTCTGCCTGTATGGTAGGATTGGAGCTGCAGTTGGTGCTTGTGTTGGTTACTTTTAAAATTACTGCTACAAATGTTCACATACATTTATAAAAGTGATTGTGATGACATTGCAGCAATATATAAATACATTTAAACATTTAAGTAAGCATTAAGAAATCTGGGTGCCTGCTTACTAGAGGGAGGATCTCTTGTATGTATCTGGACTTTATAAAGCGTGCCAATGTGTCGAGAGCAACCCTTAAAAGAAATAACCATTTGTTTTTATTACTTTTGCCTGTGTGAGGGAAAGGGATGGAGGTGGGTTCTCTTGGGTCATTATATATATATATATATATATATATATATATATATATATATATATATATATTTTTCCCTGTCCACAGCCAAACAGAGGGACAAAACGGCCTCGTGAAGATGAGGAAGATGATCTCAAAGTGCGGCACAAGCAGGGCGGTGCGCGGGAGCGTGGCCGTCACCGGGAAGAGGAGGCACCTTTGACGGAGGAGACGGAGGACGAGAGGAAGAAGGTCCTTCATATCATTGAGAAGGGCGAGGAGGAAGAGGAAGAGGTACTTTTCTCATGAGGAGGCTGTGCTGCCCCCTGCCTCTCTTTCTCTGGAAAGCAAAGGCACATGAATTCAGTGTACAATGGTTTGTGGTCTGCAGCAGCATGGGATGAATTTCCATGATAGCTGGACGGGATCATTTTGTAGAATCATAGAATTGGAGAGTTGGAAGGAACCCCAGTGCAGGAATTTGTGCCCTTCATTTTTCAGCTTAGTAAATACCCACTGAATTTCCTCTTCTGTTGAACAGCGTTTTGTGCGTATGTGGAGGAGATAAGATTCAAGTTGCACCCCTTCTTTCTGGACCCACAAGTGCACTTCTTCCTCTCCTCTTCTCCCCCCCCCCCCCACAGCAAGAGCAAGATATTCCATGGGGCTTGGGAGCTGATCCCACTCTATTTGTGTAGCAGTTAACAAGCCTGGGTGATCCAAACACTCATGGAGGGCTGCCCTTTCTGTTGAAGGTTTGGCGGGGAACAGAACGAGGCTTGGGGGTTGAGGAAAGACATTTTGCAAACTTGCTTCTGTGTAAAGGGAGGTGGCAGTGGGGGTGGTGGGGAGACTGCACATCTTACAACCAGTTCACAGCTGTTGTGTTGTGAGAGGCGAGGAAATCACACAGTGTCGTACGATGAGTCAATTTGTGTGTTTGGCCAGGAGGAACCTCTGGACGAAAGCTCCGTGAAGAAGATGATCCTCACTTTTGAGAAGAGGTCTTACAAGAACCAGGAACTCCGGATCAAGTTCCCTGATAACCCAGAGAAGTAAGTCTTGTAATGATTTGGCTTTTTGTTTTGTTTTCTGCTTCGTTCAACATACCCAGGTTACTAACTTGAGTTCCCTGTTAACAAAAGGTCCGGCCGAGAGGGACTTCAGCTGGTGGATAAATCTTTGCTGCTTTTTAATGCAGAGAAACCTATTTTGCAGAACGAGAGCTGGGCAGTCACAGGCTTTTAACTGAGACCTCTTTATACTTTGGAAATAAGCCTTCAAAGTCAGGCAGCTCCTTGGTTCAGAAACAATGCTCTCAGCAATTTCTCGCAGATCCAGTGGCTTGTGAATTCGATAGGTCAGCTTCTGTTCTCGCACATGATCTGGCAAGCTGTTATTCAGTGCAAATCTGTACAGCGAGGCTCTGCCCTGCTGTCGCTTGGTGTCACGAAAACAGACCTGACCAGAGGGATGTGCTTTGCTTTACATTCTCATCATGCCAGATATAGCTCAGAAGCAGCGTTTGAAAGTAGCAGGAGGGGCTTCACTGCAGCTCAAGTAGCATTTAAGAAAGCCATATAAGGCAGAAAGTGGCATGAGCTAGTACAGAAACCGGCTGAGCGTCAGGGCAAAACATTATGGCTTCATTTTGAAGTATTGGCAGTTAGACAGATGGCTGTACAACCTCTGCTTAAAAACCTCCAAGGAAGGAGAGCCCACCACCTTCCAAGGGAGTCCATTCCACTGTTGGAACAGCTCTTACCATCAGGAATTTCTTCCTAAGGTTTAGTCGGAACCTCCTTTCCTGTATGTAATTTGAATCCAGTGGATCGGGTACCAAAAGCAAGCTTGCTCCTTATTCCTCCTTGAATGATTTTGAGCTCATGCTTGCTTACAGCTTAGTTTTTTCTCTGTCCATCTCTTCTCAGTCAATGATGCTTTTATTTCCCCTTTAAAGAATTTATGTAGTGTTTCTGAACGTTCAAAGATCTCTGCCTACTCAATATCTTCTTGCAATCCTAAAACAACCTTAAATGGCAGGTCAGTTATTATCACCCCCATATTACAGATGGGAGAGGGGAAAACGGAGGCTGCAAGAGCTGTCTCCCCAAGGCCACCTACCTAGTGACATAGCAGAGGTGAGATTTGAATCTGGGATTTCAGGGCTTGCCAGGTTGCCTGAATGGCACTTCCAGCTGCAGCTGACTGTGAGCTCATGAAAGCCATTGGACGCTGCAGCCAGGGAGCTTTGGGGTGAAGGGAGGAGGAGGAGCTCTCCATGCTGGACGGGGTGCCTGTGGCAGGAATAGGTTTTGCCGCTTGCTGGGGACCTTTTTGAGTGGCAGTTTCTTTTGGACCAAGAGCTGTTTTCCCTTCTTCGGGGCTCTTGCATCAATAGCTCTGCGTTCCCGCAGCTGCTGTCACTGTTCATCAGCCCTGCCGGTTATCTTGGCCGCCTGCTACCCTGCTTAGCCTCTGCTGGCACTTGCTCTTTCTTAGTTCCAGAGCCCAGTGAAAACCCAGATCTCTTGCGGCCCATCAGGCCGTGTTTGTGTCCCCTGAGAGCACTCAGGCGGCGGCAGGGTGTGCTGAGGCTGAGCTGCAGCTCCCTGCTTCGGCTGTTCCTCCCAGCTGGTGAATTGCAAGCAGTCGATCCATGCCGGATCCCCCAGGGCACCCTGAGCCTTTCTGGAGGGCAGAGTTTCCTTCAAGTGTGGAGAAAAAGCTGCTTAGCAGAACGCCTTGGACTGAATTGATAGGGTCCCAGTGGGCGAGTTAAAGGCAGTGTGGAAAAACAAAACGAAACCCCCCCCTTTGCTCCATGGGCAGAATCACAATATGGTATCTGGCTCAAATTTAGTCTCTGCCAGCGGTGTGCTTGCAAGCCTTACTTGCTGAATTTCAAGCAGGACTTTTTGTTTGGCAAGTATAATGGCACCAAAGCACACAGGAAAGATTGATGGTGTTTTTCTGGTTTTTATTTTATTTTAAAGAAACGTTGTTAAAATACTACATGGAAAAATAGTCACATTTCAACTGGATACTATGCAAGGCAGTCAGTGTCCCCCAAATAGCAGGCTTGGACTTTGCTGTCCTGTCTGTGGTAGAAGGCAGTTCTGAAGACATGCAGAAGAAGTGTGCATGCACACGAAAGCTCATACCAAGAACAAACTTAGTTGGTCTCTAAGGTGCTACTGGAAGTACCGGTAATTTTTTTTCAACTACGGCAGACCAACACGGCTACCTACCTGTAACTGAAGACATGCAGTGAAAGGAAGGCCCTGTCTCTTGTTTGTGTGCAAACATCTCCTGCGGATCAATACCATAATAGCCCGAAGGGTTGGCCCTGCCAGCATCCACACAAAAGAGCTGGGCTGAGCCGTTCGGATTGCCAGTTCCCAACCCCATGGTATAAACTGGATGCATTTGGAATTTGTTTAAGTAACTTACATCTGAAGCCACTCTCTTAGGAATGCTCAGGATGAGCTGAGTATGTGCCATCATTTTGGGTGGGTGTTTTTACAGCTCTTAAGTATGCAGTCTTGTGAAAGAACAACGTAACATTTTTTCTGGGTCCCGGCAAAATGAAAACCCAGCAAAACCTTCCTCCAAACTCTGCTTTGCTTTTTGCAATATTGAAATGGCCTTTGAGAAGTTCTGCTCCCTGTCTCCTTTACTTTCCAATTGAAGTTAATAGAACGTGCACTGCATGTAGCTTACTGATCAGGCAGCAGCAGCGGCAGAAGAAGTGTTCTCTATTCGGCGCCTTGGCACTTGGCGCCCTGATATGGGCAGTTATGCTGATGTGCGCGGTTTTGGCTGATCAGGTCTTCGCCACAGTTCTGTAGCTTTCAATTTCACAGAATGCCTGGATCCTTCTTCCATGCCTTCTCTTCTAAATGACAGAGTTATAAATTAAATTTTGGGGATTGCTGGGACACAGAAGAGCCCACAAGGTAGTGTGGTGGCTATGGGGGTGGAGAGAATGCCAGCGTCTGCATAAGCAGGATCTACTGGGTTTGGGATTTGGGGAGTGTGTTTGGCCCTGATAGGAAGGGAACTCCTGCAGGCGAGATGGTGGCAGTGTGGGCACCTGACATATAATAATAATAATAATAATAATAATAATAATAATAATAATTTATTTATACACCACCCATCTGGCTGGGCCTCCCCAGCCACTCCAACACAATATTAAAATACAATAATTCATCAGATATTAAAAGCTTCCCTAAACAGGGCTGCCTTCAGATGTCTTCTAAAAGTCTGGTAGTTGTTGTTCTCTTTGACATCTGGTGGGAGGGCGTTCCACAAGTCGGGTCCACCACCGAGAAGGCCCTCTGCCTGGTTCCCTGTAGCTTCGCTTCTCGCGGTGAGGGAACCACCAGAAGGCCCTCAGCGCTGGATCTCAGTGTCCGGGCAGAACGATGGGGGTGGAGATGCTCCTTCAGGTATACAGGACCGAGTCCGTTTAGGGCTTTAAAGGTCAGCACCAACACTTTTCACTATCTCGGTGAGAGCAGCATTCAGCTGCTTACAGTCTAGAATGTAAGTCTGAGCAGGGTCAGGTCTAGAGAAATGAAGGACGGCAAGGGTCAGGAAAATGGGTGAAGGTTGAGAGGGAGATAAAGAAAGCAAAGAAGCTTCTTAAGGGGAAAGGTGGAACATGGAGGAGAAAAGCACCAGATATCTGCAAAACCCGTTATCAATGAGGCCAAGTACTAATGTGCAAGAGTATGGTCCGACCACAAAACCAGTAAGGAGAAACCTAACAGCTAAATGCTAGAGTGAAAAAACAATTCCAGATAAGGTACAAGGAGGGTTCTGATATGTACAGTAAGAAAAAAAAGGGGGTTGAGTAAGTGTTTCTAAGGATTGTGGTTGGATGAGAGATGGGGCAGTGAGCCTGGCAGAAGGTGTTTGGGAAGAAGATGAAACTGGACTAGACGCACAACGGGTCGGCCTCCCCTCAGTCCCTTCCTGCTTCCTTCTTTGCTTCGGGGCTTCCTGTGGCCAGTGAGACGGCAGCAGCCATATCTGCCCCGGGGGCACTTAGCTGGCCGGTGGGGCATGGACCTTAGATGGCCCTGCTGAACTTTGCCCTGCTTCCTCCTGCAGGTTCATGGAGTCTGAGCTGGATCTCAACGACATCATCCAGGAGATGCACGTCATCGCGACCATGCCGGACCTGTACCACCTGCTGGTGGAGCTCAACGCCGTGCACTCCCTCCTCGGACTGCTTGGCCACGACAACACCGATATCCTTTCTGTGGTGGATGAGCCAGGCTCTGCTGTCAGTGCCCCGCTCTGCAGTTCTGGTTTCCTGCCGCTGCCCCTCTCTGTGTATTACCACTCACAGCGCAATTGGGATTCTCGTGAGAGTCTGAAGCCAGGCGTGCATGCTTAGAGCAGCACGCTGTGGCATTGTCACTTGGCTACAAAGCCAGCGGGAGGGCCTTGGGCTGGAGGGGGCATGAGCTGTGCTGATAGGATTGATGTTGCAGGGGTCAGTCTTGGCAGGGGAGGAACCCAGTCTGGGGAAAGCAGCAGAAGTAAAAGCAGACCACGTCTTGGGAGACCTGTACGCACATGCAGGTGAGACTGGGAATAGTAATTCAAGGCTGGAGAGAGCACAGCGTTTCTCAGAAGGTGCAGACACATGCTGGCAGCTACTAGGAGCCACGGGTGAGAGTTGAGTGCAGGATGGGGACCAAAGGTGGACAGAGGATCCCAGAAGGAGCACGGTGTGTCCCTCACCAGAAGTACTACCCCCCCTTCCCACACCAAATGAAACTATACATGTCTTAGAGCTTGGTCTGCTAGGCACAGAAGTACCATGGCAAAATGACTGCAAATGAGCAGGCTGGATAAACACACACACACACGACTTGTTTATAAGGATTTCCCAAAGTCCAGAATCATTTAAGGATGACCCTGTTGCAGTGGAAATGTTTAATCACACGTTGGGCAGTGCGTGCCCAAAAGGTGCAGGCCAGATTCCTCCATGAAAATGTACGTGGCTTTTGTGGAAAGCATTTCCCGTGAGCTGCAGCTCTCCAACCTGTGACTGTTTCTCACCTGGCATTCAGAGGAAGACAAATTCTTTGCTCCTGGGTTTAGCGGGATTCTGTTTTAGGCTTTTTGCTGCTTGCTTGCCTCTGCAGAGAGCAACGTTCCGCAGATCAAACCCTGCTGCTCATCTTCTCCCTGGTCTGGAGTGGAAATACTGCGAAGTCAGTTGGAGTGGCGAGTAGGGCAGCCTGAGGAGACTGGGCATTCTTGGTGGTGGTGCCTGTGCTCACAGAACTCCCCCCACCCCCCCGTTCCTTATCAATAACATCCAATAACCCCACAGGAGAAACATGTAGGTAAAGACTGAATACATCTTTATTTGTCCAGACTTAGGGATTTTGGACAAAAACGCTTTTTCGGTGGCGCTAGAGATGATTGTGTCAGTTCCACTCTGTTAAGACTTGTGGGTTTGTGGCTTTAATTGTGTCTTACTGTTGTGCTGCTACATTCGATTCAGTTTACGCTAGCCACCCTGTGCTCCAGTTGCAGGAGGAGCAGGTTACCAAAACAATGAATGATTACTAAAGCCCAGTGAGTGCAGGAAATGCCTGCTGTGCCTAGCAATCTCTTGTCACCTTAGTTCGTGGCAGTGCAAAGCTTTGGCCGGAGATGAGGTTTACGGGCAGCTTGAGAGTGGCATTTTGTACCCAAAGGTCAGCATGGATTTGTCATTCTCGGGGAAAAACACAAACAGTGGGGGGTTTGGCTGGGACTTGGTGGTCTTGCTTGCGGTGACCTTTAAGAGGAAGGAATGCAGAGTGTTGTGTCTCTCCAGCCCTGAGAAGCTAATGCCTGGGAGTGACGGCCACTGCTGACGACTTGTCAGAATATCCATCTCTCATCCCTGCATTGAGCAAAGCGGGGTCATGCTGTATCTGTCATTTAGATTGGGGGCAGAGGCTCGGCTGGTGACCTGCAGCCCCCCTGGGGAAGGCGCGGTTGCCAAGAGCTGCTGGAGCTTCTCTGAAATGTTGGAAGGCAAAGCGGTAGAGGGCAAACCGAATCCTCAGACTTGAAACGCTGCGTTTTAGCAGAAGTGAGAATGCAAGGATCATTTGAAGTGAAGTACCTGGGCAAATGCGGCTTTGTGTAAAGTGAGACCAGAGATATGTTTTGAAGGCTCCCCTCCCCCCCCCCACGAAAGGAGTGCTAAACTGAGCTGGCTCTTCACACTTGATTTAAGGTTGGTGCTTTGGCAGGAGGAGGACAGAGAGGCGAGGTGGATAAAATCCCCAGCGATAAAATTAATTTGTGGTCAAGGCAGCTCCTCTGCTGAACCAGAGCCAAGGATGCGAGGAAGCGGTAATGCTCAGGTGGTGGCTTAAATTAGCAAAGGCTGAGAGCCTCCTGGGAAGGGAAGCTGCTTCCTTCTCCAGACCTCTTCAGCCCAGCTGGCAACATCTGCAGCAAGTTGATTCTGAAAAAGCTGCCTCTTAGTGGAGAGGGATTGCAGACTTGAAACAGGCCTTGTGTGTGCTTGAAAATTTATTTTGCAGCGATGGCAACTGGAACGCAAAAGAGAGCTCTCTCTCTCTCTCTCTCTCTCTCTCTCTCTCTCTCTCGTGTGTGTGTGTGTGTGTGTAGCCAAGCTGAGGCTTGAGGGCATGGCTGACAGAGACAAATCCTGCTTTCCTTATCCCCTCCTTTTCTCCCCCTTTGGCCTTTCCAAGATGAATTAACGGCACAGGGACTTCAGCTTCTTCTTGATTCCCTACCTGCAGAGCTGTGCACAAAGATATTTATCCTGCTGCATCCCTCAAGGGCCGCAGTTTACAATGATAAGTTAAGCCCCCACCCTGATAAATCTTGACACTAAGCCGCACTCTCTGATCCACCCAGATAGGGACTGCAAGCTAAATATCCCTTCTCCCCTCGTACTTGCCCCCATTCACTAGAAAGCCAACTTTCAGATGCTTGTCTTAACAAAACTGAGGGAGGTGTGCAAGAGTGGAAGAGAGTTTGTTACATGATGGAGCAAATTTCAGGATACACACATGAGCCCACGACTTGCATGTTTGGTATGCTGTTGATTTGATGGATAGAACCCTCCTGGTGATCCCAATGGGACCTTTGAGAGTGGGTTGGGAGGCTGCTGGCAGAGCCATCACTCTAGCCTATTTATGCATATAATAACTTTTATTTGTTTACTGCATTTCTATCACACCTTTTGTCTTGGAATTTCTACCTCCCCCTGCCCCAGAAAGCACATCCAGGGTGTTCAGTTGTGCTTCTGACACCTAATTGATTTAACTGATTTACACTGTGCTTTTAAATAGTTGTAGCCCTCTCTGGGACCCCATTGTAGAGGGACAACAACAACAACAACAACAACAACAACAACAACAACAACAACAACAACATATCTAATGAATAACAGCCACAACTCCTCTTTCCTGGTGGGCCAGAGAAAGTTTTCAACATTTATGAAATAGGCTTTTGTGGGCCCAGCATTCAGCAGGGCATTTTCTTCTATGAAGAAGCGACAATTCTGATGCTGCGCTGTGTTGGGGAGCCTGGCCTTGGAGTCCCACTATGCATCCCAGAAGGAGGGAAGGGAGGAGCACGAGATGAAGGGAGTGCACTTTCTTTGCTGCCCTAGGAAGTTACTTCAGGAGGCCTCTATGTAGGACACCTCAAAATGTGGGTTGCCTTTTGTGACGTGCAGAGAATAGGTCAGGATTGATTGTCGCATATCGGAGAATAGTCAAGTAGGCCTAATGAGTGGGAATGTTTCTGACAGAGCTGCACTGCGGTTTAAAGGATCTATCACATAAGCCCTGAGTTACAGGTTTGGGAACAAGAAACCAGAAGTTTTTGTGGGCAGCAACATCCTGGCCCAGTTTAGCATGGCAGTGTCATTAGGAGTATGTTTGCTTTCAAGTTTGCAATGGTAGCATGGTAGATTGGATTTTTGCAGTGTGCTGTTTTCTGTAGACCTGCCCACAAAGTCTTTGAAATTATTCCCATGTAAGATAGCAAGCAACAGGGAAACAGGAATGGGTTGACCCCAGAAGCTGTGAATTTTGCAGGATGCCTTGGCTGTCAGATCACATCACTTCCTTGTCAATAAAATTAGGGCTTCTGTCCATACTAAATTCTGTGATTCTACTCTGCATGTGTGACATGCCCTGGGGGCTGCAGGCATACCCAAATGGTCTAGCATGCTGTCAGCTAATTCAAACATGGGTCCTGGTGCCTCGGTCCCCTACTGCTCCATGGGCTGGTGTTGAAGATAAATGGGGCTATCAAGTCGAGGGCAGGTCGTAGCCCCAGGAGCAGCCGAGTGGTGTTGCCATAGATGTCATGGGCCTTGCAGAGACTCTGGGCTGCCTCCTGAGAAAAGGGGGAGTCAAAGAAATGAGAGGGCCAGGTGGGATTGCAGGTAAACTCTAGCCACAAACAAAATGTTCAGCCACTGCTTCCAAGCCACAGCTAAAAAGATAAATCTAAACTGGCTGATGGCCACTTTCAGATGCAGTCACTGCAGGCAGCACCTGCCACTCCCAGGCTCCCCAGCACCACTTCCTAACCAGGTTCTAGTTACAGGTAGGTAGCCGTGTTGGTCTGCCATAGTAAAAAAAAATTAAAAAAAATCCTTCCAGTAGCACCTTAAAAGGTAAAGGTAAAGGGACCCCTGACTGTTAGGTCCAGTCGTGGACGACTCTGGGGTTGCGACGCTCATCTCACTTTACTGGCTGAGGAAGCCGGCGTACAGCTTCCGGGTCATGTGGCCAGCATGACTAAGCTGCTTCTGGTGAACCAGAGCAGCGCACAGAAACGTCGTTTACCTTCCCGCCGGAGCGGTACCTATTTATCTACTTGCACTTTGACATGCTTCCGAACTGCTAGGTTGGTAGGAGCAGGGACCGAGCAACAGGAGCTCACCCCATCGCGGGGATTCAAACCGCCGACCTTCTAATAGGCAAGCCCTAGGCTCTGTGGTTTAGACCACAGGGCCACCCGTGTCCCACCTTAGAGACCAACTAAGTTTGTTCTTGATGAGAGCTTTCGTGTGCATGCACACTTCTTCAGATACACTGAAACGGAAGTCACCAGATCCTTATATATAGTGAGAGGGTGGGGAGGGGTATTACTCAGAAGGGTGGTGGGAATGGGTGGTTGGCTGATAGGTGTGGTAAACCATCGAAAGTTCATACCAATAACAAACTTAGTCGGTCTCTAAGGTGCTATTGGAAGGAATTTTTCTATTTTGTGCCTAAGCAGGTGTCACCCTTGACAGCACTCCTTTCATCATTGCCAGCACCTTGGATTTGTATGCCGCTTTTCCATCGTTAAAACCCTGTTCAAGGCAGCTTACAGCATGGAAAGATTTGCCTAATTACAAAAATATAACAAAAGCAGTCACAGGCAATGAATAAAAAGCATGGCAAAACATACACCATCAAATGAAGCAATTGCCACGTAGGTTACTGATTAACTAAATTACTGGAATCTCGATTTGCAAGGGATCCTGTTGTTGCGGTTGCATTGGCTGTGTGTGCACAGCGGAGAAGTAGCGTCTTCGTTGCTGCTGCAAGCAGCCTTGCCTACTTGGAAAAACCTGGTGTTCCTTAACGTTCTGTACATGTGTCTATAGCTGTGGTGGATCTTCTGCAGGAGCTTACAGACATCGACACCCTTCATGAAAGTGAGGAAGGAGCTGAGGTCCTCATAGACGCGCTGGTGAGTAGCCCCTTCTGGCCAGACCACCTGCCTGGGTGAGAGCCTCCTGTGGTCGGCTCTGGGCTTGTAACTCCAAGCCAGGATTTTCTTACATGGCCATGCGCAATCATCTGTTTGACGGAGGTTGCGACTTTTGAGAGATGAGCAGTGCTTTCAAAGGCAGACACTCAGCTTGAAAGGAGAGGATCAGGGCCAGTGTGCATTGCTATTGGCTGTTCTCGTGAGAGCATGCAAAAAGCCTTGCAGGGTGAGGCCAAGAGCCAACCTAGTCCAGCATCCTGTTCTCACAGCCGACAGCCGGATCTCGTGGGCCCTGAGTGCAACACCCCTCTCCTCACTTGTGATCCCAAGCAACCTGGAAGGGAGCACAGCGTCCGAACAGCGGGTGGAGAAGCTCAACCATTGTGTCTAGCAGCCACGGATACGCTTGCCCTCTTTGAAAAATGGTTTCTCCACGGGAAATCTGGGGACAGAAAGGACTAAATGGGGATAAGAACGAGGGGAGAGGATATCCATGGTTAGAGACAGCCATGCTTCCGAACACCACTTACTGGAAACCACAGGAAGGGAGAGGGCTGCTCTTGCGCTCAATTCCTGCTTGTGGGTTTCCCTGTGGGGTATCTGGCTGGCCCCTGTGAGAACAGCATGCTGGGCTCGGTGGTCCATTGGCCTCATCCAGAAGGCTCTTCTGATGTTCTGACCTTCCCTTCTTCCTCCCAAACTTCCGTTTCTTCCCTGCTGAGCTCCCGTTCCATCTCTCTCTTACAACCCCTCTCGTTTCGCAGCAAGCGATGGTAGGCAAAACGGCTGACGTAGTTGAAGGGTGCTCCTCCTTCACTGTGGGAAATGCATCCATGCCCTGATCAGAAGCTGGCCTTTCCCAGCTGCTTTTCCTGGGGAGGATTCTTGAGTTTTAGCTGGCCAGAACTGCCGAGCTGAGTGGGCTCTATGGGGCTGTGAGGAAGGGATGCCAGCCAGGCTGTCAGCGCTAGTGCGAACATCTCAATGTGAGCATTTCCACCCTCCGTTTCGAGGGGAAGGGGTTGCTGCGCTAGTGAAACACCTGGGCTGCTCTGCGGCCTTTTGGCTGCTCTGCGGGGGTGGAGAGGGCAGGGAGCTGTCAGTCTGGAGGAGAAGAGCAGCGGCTGCAGCCTTCTCCCCGGCAATCTCTCCTGCCTCTCCGTTTGTGATGTTACCTTCCAGAGGTTAATTACCATTGCCCCAAACGAGTTCTTCTGGCTGGCCTCTGAGCTTTTTAAATTACCGGCTCTTCGTTACAAGAGCGGGCCGAATGAATGAGATGGCGAGGCTGGGTGGGTGGGTGGGGGAGACCAGAAGTGGGTGTCGAGGCTGTGTTCTGAATCTGTTGCGCAGAGAAGCAATAAACCTGGACAAAAGCTGCTTTTGTGCCTGCTCCTTTCTTCCAAGCCTGCTGACAATAGCCAGGTTTGGAGAGTGCTTTATTGTCTACCTTGAGCGAAATGGGTCACGGTTGACTTCTGAACGGCTCCCCTTTATTTTACGGGAATAATTACTTTCTGGACATTCGAGCCAAGGTCACTGTTGTGCCCGCTAACATGATTTCACACCCCACGAGTGTTGTGGTGTTCTGACATCAAATGGTGAGGTCCGTGGAACTGGGTAGGGTGTCTTAACGGATCATCTAGTCAGATCTGCTGGAAGGGCAGGAGTTGGTCATGCTCAGCTCTGTCCACACGGTTAGTTTCCAGGGGATGCTTTCTTGAATGATTCTTGTGCCAGTAAATCTTCAGGATGGAGCATCAAGGAAACTTATGACTTACTGCATTTATTTATTTATTGCAATTATGCCCCACCTTTTCCTCTAAAGAGCTCAAGGGGGTGTACATGGTTCTCCTACCCTTCATTTAATCCCCACAACAACCCTGTGAGGTAGGTTAGACTTGAGAGGCAGCGACTGGGCCAAGGTCACAGCCAGGGAGCTTCATGGCTGAGTGGGGATTTGAACCCTGGTCTCCCAGGTCTTAGTCCGACACAAACCCCTGCACCATCACTGACTCTCCTTGCTTCAGGTCCACCCCGTGGACTCCTACCCACTCAAGAACTCAGGGTCCTATGGATCATCCTTGCGGAGCCTAAACACATTGCGTTTAGTGTTTCCCACCCTAATGTTCACCCGCAGGGCTGTCAGTGGCTCCTAGACACAATGGCTCTCCTCTTCCTCCCCAGTTGGAGACAGCAGTGCTTCTCAGTACCCGTTGGAACTGCAGGAGGGGAGAGGGCACTTGCACTTGAATCCGGCTTGTGGGTTTCTCATTGGGGCATCTGGTCAGCCCCTGTGAGAACAGGATGCTGGGCTAGATGGGCCCCCTTTGGTCTGACCCAGCAGACGCTTCTTACATTCTGAAATTCAGTAAATAATAGAAACAAACAATGAGAACCAGCTCAGTGAAATGGGTTGCAGCATAATAGCAGGTGTCTTGGCTTGCTAAATTGTGCTCAGAGTGAATGTTGTTCGTGTCCAAAGATAATTCTAATCAGATAAAGTTGCCTTCAGCTGCATTCGTTGTGTAGGCTACATCATAAAAGGCAGGGAATGATCGCTGGGTGTGTGTTTCCCCCCTCCCCCTTTTGAAAAGGCGACATTTCTTCCCTAAGGCTTTCATTATGCGTAATTGCCGGCCCTTGGATTCTGCTCCAGCCCCTCAGCAGGCGAGCACGACTGGAAGTGCTGGGGGGGGGCGTCCTGCTCCACCCGCAACTGGCAATTGCTTTCAAGGCTGACAGGCAGCTGGTGCCCAGTTGGGTTGTTCCGCTTGGCACTTTGGAATTCAGGGAGATTATAAGTCAATCAAGGCATGATTTAGGGAATAGCAGACTTGCGACAAGGTTCACATTCTTCTGGTGTTTTTCTGTTGTGTCTGACATAGGAAAGTTGTCCAATTAATTAAGGGGGAAAACACTGCAGTGGAGTTTGATGGGGGGGGGGAGTTTTGAGAGCCAGCTTGTTCCCTTATCAGAGCATCTCTCACTGCAGTGTTGGTTGTTGTTGTTATAGTTATTCTGTTTTGACATCTGACTTTCCGCCAACTCCTCTGCTTTGCATTGATTTCTGCCACTCCCCCTCCCTTAGGACCCCCTCTCCTAACCTTTATGTCTCCCTCTTGTGTGGCTCAGGTTGATGGGCAGGTGGTTGCCTTGCTGGTCCAGAATCTGGAGCGCTTGGATGAAAGTGTCAAGGAGGAGGCAGATGGTGTCCATAACACTCTGGGTAAGGCGGGCTTGAGGGAGGGACAACATGTCATCATGGACCCAGTCGGCAAGGACACGGATGTGTGTCACTGTTTTATAATGTTTATAGAGCTCCATGTGGTGGATCCCATTTGAGAGCAGATGTGCCTGCTGGTGTAGGGTTCTGGGAGCAGGTCTAGAGTGCAGCCGGGCCTTTAAAATGCCACCTGTGCTATCTCCCAGCAATATCTTTGAAGGCAATCAGCTGACTAATAGCTCCATCTCTCACCTTCTTCCATAGCGAGGACTTCCACGTAATATTAGGGATGTAGTGATATACCTTCAGCCATCCATTATTGAGTGGAAATAATGAGTTGAGGTATGCCTGCGACTACCCTGCTTTCATTCATACTGATGTTTCCCTTGCAGCCGGGGGCTGGAATCAGATGACAATCCGCCTAAGCGCCCTGTTTCCTTGGAGCAATCTGTTAAATCGGCTCCACCACAATATAATGGCCAGCAGCCCCTCTGAATCTGTCATCTTCTGCTCAGTTTTTTAAAAAAGTTTGATACTTTGCTGACTAGATATACCTGTAGAGGAGATAAGAGGGAAGGAAAATGCCCGAAGATTTGGAGCTGGAGTCTGGGAATCTGAAATCCCTTCTGGTTGCAATAGCTATTGAGGTGTAGATGTGGATAGATGAAAATGGAGTTTTGCAGCTGGGGGAGTGGTGGGGGATGCAGGAACTTGAGGTTCTCTCTCTCTCTCTCTCCGTGTATGGAGAGTTCTTCACTTTATTTGGATGCTGGAAAAGGAAGTTGCTTCTCCCCATAAACAGAGCAGGCAGCAACCAAGGAATGCCTTTTCCAGCAGTCACAGAATTGCGCTTCCTAGGAGACATTGCAAAGAGTGACCCCAAAGCAATGGCACTTGTGTCAGAGCCGGTTGGTTTGTCAACAGAGGAAAAAATGCCACAGAAACAAAAGACCCCCTGCTGTGTAAGGCTTCTAACCAGTTCAAGAAGAGCAGCTGGTGGTTTTATTTGGTACGATGTCTGTGTGTTCATAATTATGAATCCTGGTTTAAACCTGGATATTTATTTTCTTTTAAATTTTTTATTGATTTATTAACTACCCCAAAAGTGCAATCCTAACAAGATGAAACCTCTCCCCACACCAAGAATCAAAAGTTTAAACCATAAAGTGTCCCAGCTCCGGAGGCAATAGTTCAAATATAAAGAGCAACTCCAAAGAGGGATAGTAAAGTATTAATTCATACAAAGATTCCCTTTACAAATAATAAAGATTGATAAAATATGAAAGTATTCTTCACCTGCGAGTTCCATCCTAATCGAGAATAAAGTTTCTATATAGTATTAAATGAGCCAGAAATTTGCATGTACTGTGACAGCACTGAGTCACCATGTGCCTTAATATCTGTTGAAGAGAAATAAAACCATGCCGTATCTTTCTCTTTCTTACCTGTTCCTTCCCCCCCCCCAACCTTCCTTCCAAAGCTATCGTTGAGAACATGGCAGAGTTCCGGCCAGAGATGTGCTCAGACGCTGCCCAGCAGGGCCTCATGCAGTGGCTCCTCAAGAGGCTGAAGGCAAGTCACCGAGGCCTCTTCTGACACTGATTTTTGCGCCTCTTGTACTCCCTTTGTATTGCTCCCCCTAGTTAGCTCTCAGTCTGTGGTGCAAGGAGGGAGCTGCAGCCCAAGATGGGTGTTTCCTTACCAGCTCTTCTCCCACCTCCTTTAAATGACTTCAGATCTCCAGGGCCGGATGAGCTGCACCCAAGGGTACTAAAGGAGCTTGCAGATTTATTCTCAGAGTCAATAATCTTGGAGAATTCTTGGTGAACAGGTGGAGTCCCTGCAGACTGGAGGCAGGCAGATGTTGTCCCCATCTTTAAAAAGGGGGAAAGGCTTAGGTACTACCGACTGACCAGTCAACTTCACATCGATACCAGGAGAGGTCCTAGAACTTAGATGTGTTCCGAAGCAATGCTGCCTCCAACTGTGGAGGGCAGAGCAGAGCCATCGTGGCTAGGAGCCATCAGCAGCCCTCTCCGATTCCATGAACTTGCCCAGTTCTCTTTGAAAGCCATCCAAGTTGGTGGCCACCCTTGCCTCCTGTGGGAGGGAGTTCCATAGTTTAACTCTGCGCTGTGTGAAGAAGTGCTTTCTTTTAGGATGAGGAGGCAAATGAAGACAGTGTGCCCCCAGTCTGCGCTATCCTTGTCCTTCATCCCATTTCTTTCAGATAAGCTGGCTGAACCAGGAATGCTCAAGGGCTCAGTTTTACATTTGAACAGAGCCATTGCCCTTCCATCTTCTCCTGCTCTCTGGCCGCCGCAAGTCCCCTTGCACACTCCTGTAAGGAGTATACCGCCTGCTGCAGAAACCCAGAAATGTTCCTCTGTGACCCTATGCACTTGTTAGCAGAAGCAATTTGTAATTTTCTGGTTGCAGGTGATAACAGAACTGTGTTTTCTGCTCTTTATTTTTTTTTGAACCCACTATTCTAATTTTATTCTACGCAAGTCTGTCTTGAGCATAAAACTGGTGTCTGCATTGTAATTATCCTGCTAGCTAAATGCCTTAGAAACTGGGGCATCTGGAAATAGCAATGCAGCTCCTCCATTTCGAGGCACCATCGCCTTGCCACCTTTAGAATTCCCAGTCCTCGGTGCAGGATCCACAGCTTTCCCCTCTTACTTCCCACACTGGAGGGTTCCGCTGGGTTTGATGAAATGTGACCAGGTGGCAGAGACATCCCAGCAGAGAGGAGGGTCATTAATGGGGAGCTTGCCTGTTGGTGGGGCGGTGATCTGGTGACCTTCCCAGGGAGAAAGGGAGAGTAAGAGGCGCCATGATAGAATTTGATGAAATCAGGCATGGCATGGAGAATGTGGCTCGGGGACGGTTTTCCTCCCTCTCCCATGACACAGGAACTCATGGACATCCAGTGAAGCTGAATTTGGAAGGTTCAGGACAGACAAAAAAGTCCTCCTTCACGCAGCCCATAGTTAAGCTGTGGAACTCCCTCCCACAGGAGGCAGCGATGGCCACCAACCTGGAAGGGTTTAAAAGAGGATTAGGCAAATTCACAGAGGAAATGCCTGGACGCCACAGGAAGGCTGAGTGCTCTCGAGCTCGGATCCTGCTTGCTGGTTTCCCACAGGCGCCTAGTTGGCCTCCGTGAGAGAGCAGGATGCTGGAGCTGCTGGGCCACTGGCCCGATCTAGCAGGTGCTCTCCTGAAGCTCTTACCTGACTGGCTTCTCTGCTCTGACTCTTCCAACAGGCAAAGATGCCGTTTGACGCCAACAAGCTCTACTGCAGCGAGGTCCTGGCCATCCTGCTCCAGAATAAGGACGGTGAGAGAGCTGACCTCCGCGGATTGGTATTCTGCTGTGCCGTGCCTCTGGCTTGCTTCAGATCATGACAGCTTCCGCACTCGTTCGCTCACTCTCTCTCTGTTTCCCTCCCCATCGGTGCCTCACCCCTCCTGCCTTTGGCTTCCCCTTCCTTCTGCTCACTCTCTGTCTCCTTCCCTCCTCTTTCTCTCAGCAGCTTCTGTACTCTGTCAAGCCATATTGATTTTGTTTGCTGATATATCGGTGTTAGATGGCTGTAAAATCTGACAGTTGGCTTCATTCTCCCCCCCCCTCTCTTCCTGTAGACAACAGGGAATTGCTCGGGGAACTGGATGGAATCGATGTGCTGCTTCAGCAGTTATCTGTGAGTAATTCGCTGCCATCCTCTCTGCCATTGGGAGCCCCAGAGCCAGGCTTTTAGAACCGGGGAGGGAGGGCAGGAGCAGAGAGCAGCTCCCAGCAGTGGCCACGGCAGGGGCAGGTGCATCACAGCATCTATGCGCTTCGAGGCGCATGCCTGCCATCCTGAGAGGGGGCACGGCCCCATTTGCTTGCCGCCAGCTTGGTAGTGGAATTTGCTGCCAAGGAGTGTGGTGGAGTCTCCTTCTTTGGAGGTCTTTAAGCGGAGGCTTGACAGCCGTCTGTCAGGAATGCTTTGATGGTGTTTCCTGCTTGGCAGGGGGTTGGACTGGATGGCCCTTGGGGTCTCTTCCAACTCTATGATTCTATGACTTTACAAGAATCATAGAATTGTAGAGTTGGAAGGGATCCAATCCAACCTCTTGGGGCATTCATGAAGAATTTGGTCACCAGGGGCTCCTTGTCATTACTTGATTTATTTATTTCCCCATAACGACCCTGGGAGGTAGGCTAGGCTGAGAGAGGCAGTGAGCAGCCCCCATGGTCACACCTAGGAAGCTTTATGGCCAAGTGGTGGGGATTTGAACCCTGGCCTCCCAGGTCCTAGTCTGATACTATTACACCACCCTCACTGCCCCCCACCCACCCACGGCTGCTCCTGGAAGCCTCCATGATCCCTTGTTTCGGCCACTGCGTCAGCACAGAATGCCTTTTTTAAAAAGCGTCCTGCATGCAGGTTGTTAAGGGACCTCCTTGCAGTGCTGGCGATGAGCAGCCCAGCCCCACTTCCCAGTGTGAGCTGCATATGACCTTGTGGGTCATTTATTTTCCTCACTGTACTTGGATGTCGGTAACACATGCAGCTGATATTTATGAGATTTTTTTTGGGGGGGGTGTTGCTTTTCGGGGAGGGGCGAGACAGACCATAAAGCCTTCCGGCTTCCTCCCCACGCAGGTGTTCAAGCGCCACAACCCCGGTGCGGCAGAAGAGCAGGAAATGATGGAGAACCTCTTTGACTCCCTTTGCTCCTCGCTGATGCTCAGCTCCAACCGGGACCGTTTCCTGAAGGGGGAGGGGCTGCAGCTGATGAACCTCATGCTCAGGTGAGACATGCCTGGCCCCTTGTGCAGCGAGACCTTCCTCCCCACAATTCTCCCCCCTCCCCAGCAATACATCTAGGGGTTGGGTATCAGTACTAGTATTATATTCATTTCGATCCCACCTTTTTCCCTGACCAGGGACTCAAGGCTGCTCACAGCTAAAATGGAAACAGATGAAAACATAGTGGGCAGAAAACAATCATTTAAAAACAATTATTAATAGTGTTGCATATGTATGTATGCCCTATTAGAATATACAGACCATTACAATAAAAACAGCATAGGAGCAGGCCTTTTGTTAAAAACAGTCAGTTCCCCAAAGCCTGTTGGAACAAGAAAGCCTTCAGCAAAAGGACTATCTTCTCTAGGTACGGAGATCCAAAGTTGCCTGGGAGCCACCACCGAGAAGGCTCCCTTCCGCATCCTCACCAAGTGCGCCTGTGAAGGTGGCAGACTGAGAGAAGGGCCTCTGCCAAAGATCTCAAAACCTGAGCAGGTTCATACGGAATAATACGGTTCTTCAGATAGCCTGGACCTAAGCCATATAGGGCTTTATAGGTCAGAACCAGCACTTTGAACTGTGCCTGGAAACTGACTGATAGCCGGTGGCGCTGTGGTGACAAGGGGATTGCTTCCTCCCCCAGGAGGATGTCTTGAAAAGAGGATTAGACTGATGCATGGAGGAGAGGGCGATGGGAAGGCCGACTAGCCAGGATGGGCGGCTGCAATGCTTCTGAATACCAGCTGCCAGAAACCACAGGAAGGGAGAGCTGCTTTTGAGCTCCGATCCTACTTGTGCAGTTCGCATTGGGGCACCTGGTTGTCCACTGTGAGGACAGGATGCTGGACAAGGGGGGCCATTGGCCTCATCCTGCAGATGTTCTTCTTATGTTCTTATCACCAAGTACTAGACTGAAGGCCTGTATGGCACCCTGAGATGTTGATGATGGTCAAGAAGGGCTGCAGGCCCCGTTTGGAGACGCCTCCCTCTGCCGCCAGCTCCTGCTCTCCCGGAGATGTTGGCATATACAGCGGCAAAGGCATCTGTGCAAACTGCTCGTGCTTTGGGGCGGGGCGTGTGCTGGGCTGAAGGCACCCCACACGTGCCCATATTCGGAGCCTTATGGTGTCTGTGAGGGTGGTGGGTCTGAATGGCAGCAGCCCTCCTGCCCACTTCCCCTCAGCTTACACGAGACACACACTTGTCATGTTAGACTTCTTTGTCTTTTGCATGTCCGAATTTCACAGCTGGAATCAAAGTGCTGCCAACCAGGCTTTGTGCTGGAGGCTTTTGCTGGCCGCTCAATCATTGTTTCTTGCGAGTCCCATGAGTGGCTATGGACAGACATTCTGTGGAGGTAGATAAAAAGCTCTGCCCCCCTTTTCCTCCCCCCTCCCCCCTTCTGTTAACCCTGCCAAGAGTGAGCTTTTTTTAACGAAACATCTTCTGGACCCTCCTCCCATTTTTTTGTTCCCCCTTGCGTGCCCAAGTCCCAGCCTCGATGCCTTCCTCGCTCCCTCTGGCATCCAGCTCTCCTTGCCCGTCCCCAAACCGCGCCCTGCCCAGCGCTTCCTGCCTTCCTGCTCACTCGCTCGCTCGCTTTCCCTGGGTGGGCTGAGCGGTGCAGAGAGGCGGCTGGCAAGTGCTGGCTGGCAAGAAATGATCTATTCCTGCAGACTAAGGCTGGTAATGTGCAACGGCAGCAGCAGCAGCAGGGAACTGAATAAATAACCAGGAACATGGATTATTATTCAGACCGGAGTGCTGAGTTTTCTTAAGGCTAATTAAAGCAAAGCTGCAAAGCTCTGAAACCCTGAACAAGAGGGAAGCTTCTCTTCTCTCTCTCTCTTTCTCTCTCTCTCTCTCTCTCTCCCCACCCACCTCCTGGATTTCCCGTCCTTTTCTCCTCTGAACGCTAGCCTTGCACGGCTAGCCTTGCAGAACTAATCACCTGGAGTCCTTGAGCCATATGGGTGGGACCTTGCATTTTAATTTTTAATTTTTTTTAATGGCTTCCCTTCCTTTGTGGGTGGAGTGGGGAGGGGGCTGTGCTGTTCCCCACCCTTCTCTTCCCTGGTACTAGCTGGCAAATAACAACAAGGAGAAAATGTCTCCCTGGACGCAGCTGCATTTAAAAGGAGCTCTGAAGGGCAAAGCGTAAATAAACCAGCAACCCCATCTGTTGCTGCTGCTCCTGTAGCACCTCTGCCTCCACCATAGAATGGGGTGGGACGTCTCTTTCCCTGATAGGGGAGGGCTAGGCATGGGGGGGGGGTCACAGCCAAAAATGCACAGCCGTTTCCCATTGCTGTGTTCGTGAGTCTTCTGGTGGCACAGCGTCGCGGCCTCCAAATACTAAAGGCCAGGGCATAGCCAACATGGTGCCTCCATATGCTATAGATTGCAGCTGCATCATCCTTGGCTGTTGGTTGGGACTGACTGCAGTCGTAGCCCACAGAATCTGGACCAAATTACTACAGTGTGGCGTACTTGGAGTTGCCCTTGAAGGCGACTCTTGAAACTTCCAGCCGGCCCAAGATGCAGTGGTCCGATTCCTGGCTGGGTTGCCTACAGAACCCCTGCAGCTCCAGTTCTCAGACAGCGGCGTTGGCTGCCAGTTCGTTGCCCCGTTCGATTCAAGGCACTCACGCTAGTGTTCAAAGCCCTAAGTGGCTAGGCCCCAGGTACCCTAGAGACCGCCTCCTTCCCTGCAAACCCTCTCGGGTGTTGAGGTCAGCAGAGAGAGCCCCATTGTTAGTTCCAGCTCCCTCAGAAGTTTGGGGAGGGGTTAGTCTTGGAGAGGCATTCTCGGTGGCAGTCCCTAAGTTGTGGCGTTCCCTTCCCACAGAGGTGCATCTGGCTTCTTCACTCTACAGCTTTTGGTGACTGCTGAAGGTTCACCTCTACCCCTGCCTTGGGCACCTGAGGTGTGTGTTTTCAGGACCTACCCTTTTCCTGTAATCTGTTTTGTTTTAAATCTGAATTTTAAATGGTTGTGACCTGTCCTGGACCTGGTGGTGAAGGGCAGATCATCATCATCATCATCATCATCGTCATCATCATGGTATAACTTAACCTAATCTTCCCTCCTCTTCAAACTCCACTAGCTTCAATGAGAGGCTTCGCCACTGGCTAGAGGTGAACCTGGTGCAGCAAGATGTGAGAATCTGGACTCTAAAGCATCCCATGTTCTAGAGGGGAAGGAATTGAAACTCCAGCATATATCCTTCCCTGCATGCCGGAGGAATGGTCCCTAGGTTAGCGGTGAAATGCATGCTTTGCACACAGAAGTGCTCAGGTTAAATCACTGGCGTCTCCAGCGGAAAGCATCTTTGGTAGCTGGTGGTGGGCAGGAACCATTTCTAGATGGCCTAGGAGAGCTGCTCTCGCTTGGAGAAGACAGCTTGATGAGTCTGACTCTGCACAAGAGCGTAAGAGCCCTGTTGGATCAGGCTGGGGCATCCTGTTCTCACAGTGGCTAACCAGAGGCCTGTGGGAATTCACAGGCAGGATTCAAGCACATGGACACCCCTCCCCCCAAAGTGGCTTCCAGCAACTGGTATCGCTGGAATATCAGTTCTTCCGCTGGTTTTGCTTACATCTAGAGTAAGGTTGGGATGCGGGTGGCGCTGTGGTCTAAACCTCTGAGCCTAGGACTTGCCGATCGGAAGGTTGGCGGCTCAAATTCCCCACGACGGGGTGAGCCCCCGTTGCTCAGTCCCAGCTCCTGCCAACCCAGCAGTTCGAGAGCACCCCCAAAAGTGCAAGTAGATAAATAGGTAAACGGCGTTTCCGTGCGCTGCTCTGGTTTCGCCAGAAGTGGCTTACTCATGCTGGCCATGTGACCCGGAAAAACTGTCTGCGGACAAACGTCGGCTCCCTCGGCCAGTAAAGTGAGATGAGCACCGCAACCGCAGAGTTGTTCGTGACTGGACTTAACTGTCAGGGGTTCTTTACCCTTTTAGAGTAAGGTTACCAGATTTTTTTCAATGAATCCGGGGACACTTTTCAACTTCAATGGATTTTGTATGGGGACTGATGTGTAAATCTGGGGACTGTCCCCAGGGAATGGGGACGTCTGGTAACCTTAATCTAGAGTGCACTGAGGTTGCTTGTTTCAGTAGCAAGAAAGCAATGTTTTCTGGAGTGAATGTGGATCATGTGAACAGAAGGGGGCCGGGGCAGTTAGGAGCACCTCATCCGTATGGAGATGGAGCATGTTCTCCCTCTGAAGGGCAAGGGGAGGCCGCTGGAAAGGGCTGTATCATTTTTGGTCCAAGAGTCTGCATGGGTGGGATTCCTGTTTGCTTATTCAACAAAGGACGTGGGGAGGGCCTTTGCCCTCAGACCGCCTTCCTGTAAATTGGATGCGCCCCACGTGAGGAGGAGAGAAGGGCAGGCCGGGGAGGAGGCGAGATTGCCTGCTTGCATGTGTGCACTCCATTCCATCAGTGGGGAGCGTATTTGCCTTGGCTGCAAATGAGCAAATGCAGTTTGCAAGTTGGTGGCCTCCAACTGGAGGTTTAGAAATGTCACATCCAATTAAGGTCTCTCCCCAAGCACAATTCAATTTCTTTCTCCAGATTGGGAGCTGCCTGAGGCTTCCAGGACAGAAAGTGAGGTGTCCTTCTGAGGCTTGCAGAGAGAGTGAGAGAGAATCGCGTTGTCAAGTGCCTTGGGAGCATTGGCACGAGACTTATTGCACCCCTTGTGTGGAGGAGAAACCCTCCTTCTCTCAAGCAGCTGCCTGGGAAGGCCTCACCCTGTATTTATAGCAAGCAGGGAATGAGCTTGTCTTGACTTTTAAGTGCCAGGAAGCACAATGGGGAAATGGGGGAACATATTGAGTGTGGGGGAGAAGGTTCATGAAGCTTTTCTCATGGGTTGGGGGGGGGAGTCCTTTGCTGGCTGCAGTGTGCATGCGAAGAGGGTTTGTGGGCCCAGCCAGGAATAACGCATGAAAGCCAGGAGTGTGTTTGCATGCAGAACGCACTGCAGCAGCCCCTGCAAAAATATTTCATTACGTCTCTTGTTTTCATGTCACATCAGCTCCTTGGAAACCCGAAAATTAATGTGTATCTACTGAAATTTCCTTTCAGCACAGCCTCACGCTGTGTTTATCTAGCGGAATCAGAGTCTCGTGCCACTGTTTCCTAATGCGCACCCTTCTGCAGACATCCTGCGATAACAGTCCTTCGGTTGAAGTCACTTTGGCTTCTGGCACCCTCCTTTGGGGGAGTTTCCTTGGGGCCTTTTGTCCTCCTTCATGACAGGGACAAGGAAAGGAGTTACCTGATGGGCAGGGTTTGACAGCAGTGCTTCTGAAGACCAGTTGCTGGAGGCCGCAGGAGGGGAGAGGGCTGCTCTTGTGCTTGAATCCTGCTTGTGGGTTTCCCGTAATGGGCATCTGGTTGGCCACCGGGAGAACAAGAGGCTGGATGAGAGAGGCTTGACTTAGTAAGCTCTCCGTATGTTCTTGGTCATTTGGCACCAATGCCCTGTGGGTGCTTCTGAGGTCATTCTTGCATCGATTGCCAGGATTTCAAGGTATCTGGGGAGGGAAGGAGGGGTTGGACCCAGCAGCTGCCTTTCCCACCTCTCTAATTCTGGAGGTTAGACTGCCACACAGGGGCTGCCCTTGACTCCTAACAGCTGCAGAGCATGTACCATACAGTCCGCCAAGAGTGGTTTCTGGATGCTTTTTGAAACGCTCTTTGGACGGCCTCCTTCCTGGAACCCTCTGCCACCATCGCCACCCCTGTGGCTGTCCTCTTCTCCATCTTGGAGGCTGATCCACCTTCACTCTACTGTCTGTTTGCACAACTTGTGACTCACCAAGCCAAAGGCAGCCCACTAGCTGTGCGTGGTGACCTGCTGGGAGCTTAATATATCACCACCCCCATTTCTTTCAGTTTTGGACATGTGGCAAAGCCAGGAGGTTTTCTGAGCCTTCGCATGAGTTGTGCTTGGCCTGGTGGGTTTCCCGTGCCAGGAAGTTGTCAGTGCAATGAGTTTGTTCCTGGTCTTTTTAAGGCCCAGGTCAGTCATTCGTTTGGTGAGGCTCCCAGGCTGTGGTGTCTGAATTAGTTCTCACCCAAGAGAGATTTCAATAAGCCCAAGATGAGACTAAGATAAACTGCTTGCCCTCTAGTAGAATAAATATTTCAAATAAAATCAACCTGAGACAGTCCAGTCAAACAGCTATTGATCTCTACAAGCCTGAACTTAAACCCAATGAATATTCCAGAGACCAGCTCCCTGCAACCTGCCTAAATGCTGATCAATATGCAATTACTTCCCCCGAAAAAGGAGTCCTGAAGTTCTCCAGCCAAAAGCTGAACTTTATTTTTTAGCCTTTTATTATTGCTGCTTGCAAGGTGAAGGAGAGTTGGAAGTGGCCAGGGCAGGAGAGGGGGGGAGGAGGGGAGTGGATTACTGGCCACAGCAGGCTCCTTCCTGTAAGCGCTCTGCGCTGCCCTGCTGAGCACCCAAAAGGATAGCCTTTGAAATGGGTTTGTCTTACAGTGACGTTCTATCCAAGCATCAACTCATCTGGCCTCCTCCACAGTACAAGGTTCAGATTTCTTGGGTAGATTTCTGTGTTGCATTACATTGTGCACCCCTTTGAGACATCTTGTGAAAAGGAGCGTAGAAATATTTTTAATAGATGGATCAGGGCAGGCTTCTAATAAAGCAGCTGGCAATATGGCTGCACATTTAAGTTTCAGTTGCAGTAATTTACCTCTCGGTTTGAAGATCTCAGAAGTGGCCTCACCTACATCGAAGAATTTTTATCGGGATGAAATGGAGGCACAGAGTGTGACAGGCGTGTGCTGCCTTAAGCTCCTTCTCTGGGGTGCAATTGTGATTGATTGGTTGCTTGGATGGATGGCCATCTGCCAGGGATTCTTTAGCTGTGATTCCTGCGTTGCAGGGCGGGTTGGACTAGATGACCTTTGGGTCCCTTCCAACTCTACGATCATATGATTCCGCAGACCTGCAGTCTAACGTGTACCCCACGTGCCATCATATTTTGCATTTCCCAGCCCCTCTTTTGCACCATTTGTATCACATTTGTGAAACACGTGGCATAAAGGCACTCTGGGCAAGTTGAACTGCGCATCATGGAAGGGCAGTGGTGGTGGAATTAACCCTGAAGCCGCTGCTCTTTGCCACTGCCATGTGTGCAATATTGATCCAGCTCCTCTTCCTCCTTATGCCCTCTTGGCTTCCCTGCGCAGCACAGGGCAAACCGGATGCCTGGTGTCTGCCTTTGGCAATGCAGCCCTGTGTTCTGGGATCAAGGAGGCAGGTGAAGGAATTGACCCTCCTTGGCTGGGCTCGGTGTGAGGCTGTGCTGGCCTTTTTAGCTTCGTGTTGGAAGGAGTTGGCTTGGTCTTAGAAGAAGCTGCCAAGATTTGTTCTTCCTCTTTTTTTCTCCTTCCTCTCATCTGCTCATGTTCCAATTCAAGCATCTTGGTGGCTGTTCTTCTCTTTTGGCTTTGCTTTAGGATTTTTCTTTCTCCAAATCGGACGCCCGCCCCCGAACAAATTGGGAGTTACGCTTTGCTGAATGGAGCTGTGTCGGCAATCAAACGCCCACTTTCTTGCATTCTCTTTGTTGGCATGTATTTCAAACATACGTCCGCAGTGGCATTTTGCAGCAGCGTTTTGCGAAGTGCCTGTTTCATTCCCTGCTGCTGGCAACAGCCATGGAAAAAAGCAGAAAATCCTGGCTGATTTGCTTACTGGTGTTGTGCATTCACAGGCCAGAGTGAGGGTTGAGTTCCAGCTTTGCTCTTGAACACAGAGAAGAAGAACACACATGCACCTAAAATAATTAAGTTGGTTGCTAGTAAACCATTGTGGATTGCTGGGTTCTGGGGATGTGAGAGGCTGGCATACTATAAAGGGCCACTTCACATATTGCATGCTTTAAGTGCACGTTTGAAACGAAAATGTGAAACGGAATTGAGCAGGTGTAAGAGCCTGAATGCGGCTTCTTCCTTTCCTCCGTTCCCCGTTTCTGCTTCCTTGCACACACATGTAGCTGCCATACAAGAAATATGAAACATTATTAGCGGATCAATATGGCTATGAGTAGGGAGTGCTCCCCCCCTCCCCCCGCTTGACATATCCACTGCGCCTCATCCCTCCTGCTAGTTACAGCTGTAAGAGGGGAGACCCAGTCCCCGTGTACGAAAGGTCAATAAAACAACAAGAACACCTTGTGCGAAATAAATTTGCACTCTGTTTCAAGTTTGAGAATTAGACTGTAATCTTGGCTGACTTCCATCCTCCCCTGTACTGGGGATACAGCTTACAGGAATCTCTCTTGGCTTCAGAAAGGGAGGTCGTGTGCAGATTCTCTCGAAAGGTTCGCCTAGCCTTCCCTGATCTTGTGCCTTCCAGATTCCGGCTAGGGCCGATGGGAGTTGTAGTCCAAGCCATCTGGATCGGGTAGCAGGTTGAGGAAAGCTGGAGTAGTGTACAAAATCGAGCTTTGGAATTGAAAGGGTTCCAACTGAGGCACTGAGATGGTTGGGGGCTGTTCTGGTTCCCCATATAGACAGTTGGACTTGGAACCAGGAGACATGGGTCCCATCTCCATCATGTGGTTGTTGTGCAGGCTTGGTCTAGTCACTCTCTCAGCTTCTGTTTCCACATCTGTGAAATGGGAAGAGCATTGGTCCGCCCTATGGTCGCAAGCACAATGAAGACTGTAAAGCACTAAGTAGCAAATTGAAAGTGCCAAATGCTGATCAGTAGTGTTTTTTAACAGAGGTTGGGTGGCCGTCTGTCAGGGATTCTTCAGCTGCGATTCCTATATTGCAGGGGGTTGAACTTGATTGCTCCTGGACAAAAATACCGAAATGGTGACAGAAGTGATTTATTAAGATAGAACCAGTGACAAGGAAAACAGAAGCAGTGGAGGTCTTGATGCAAGGGCTGGAGGAACATTATTAGGGAAATGGAAATTGTGATTGATATGGAGAAATACCAGGAGACACTCAGGGCAGATATGAATGGCATGGGTGGTAGGCAGGAAATATTTGGGAAGGCCTTGGTGGCTGAAATGAGGCAGAAATTACAGCCTCTGAGACTAAGAGGAGGCTGGGAGGAGGAAGGTGAGCAGGATTTTAAATCAGACTTAACTGATAGTCGCCTTCCAGTGAAATGTAATTATGCCAAAGTTAGGAATAAGAATGGGAAATACTTATTGTATATGTGCAAATTAATGTAAATAAATTGATACATTGGCAGGCTCAGATTACACACTTGCAATCAGCAAAATTTGGATAAAATTAGAAGAAGAAGAATTGATGAAGTATGTGTAAGGAAATGCAGAAGAATTTTGTTAGAATCAGAAGAAGAATAACTGATGAAGTATGTGTATGAAAATGCATAATTTTGTTAATACAGTGGTGCCCCGCTAGACGAATGCCTTGCTAGACAAAAAACTCGCTAGATGAAGGCATTCGTCTAGCGGAAGCCTGTCTCGCAAGATGAA
Source organism: Lacerta agilis (assembly GCF_009819535.1). Lineage (NCBI taxonomy): Eukaryota > Metazoa > Chordata > Lepidosauria > Squamata > Lacertidae > Lacerta > Lacerta agilis. Next base: position 93,923,531 of record NC_046317.1, on the reverse strand, counting down.
TTTTTGAATGGGCTTGCCTTGCAAGACGAATTTTTTTTTCGTCTAGCGAAAACCGCGGTTTGCATTGCCGCTTCGCTAGACGAAAAACCCGCTAGACGAAAATACTCGCAGAACGAATTATTTTCGTCTAGCGGGCACCACTGTATAAGGAACCAGAAGAGGGACTGGAGGGAAGTCATGAGGTCTAAAGAACCTCAGAGATAAGGTTTTGAGATGTTTTTGTGAATGGGGATGGGGGGGGAGGCTTGTAGTTAATTGTGGAAATTAACTGTGAAAAAACCAATAAAAATTATTTACCCCCCAAAAAAGAACTTGATTGCTCTTGGGGGTCTCTTCCAACTTACAGATTTCTGATTCTAACTGTGTGAAAGGCTTTCTTGCCTACTGATGTGCAAGCAGGTTTCTCATTCATTGGTGCTTACATATGCAGTGGACCTAAAAGAGCAAGTGTGCCCCTTTAGCAGTTGGTGCAAGAGGGAAAGAGGCAGAGAAGTTCACTGTGTCTCAGTGGCCAACCCAAAATAGAGAGTGCTCCGATCCTCTCTCTTCTGCGGACGAAGACGGAGCTTTGCTGCTTGTTCGTCATTGTGTGCAGCCTCATCCTCCTGCCGGAGGAAAATCTTCTGTATCTTGTGGCAAAGTGCATTGCCCAGTTCACTGACAAAAATCCTTCTGCTTCTACAGAGAGAAGAAAATCTCCAGGAGCAGTGCCCTGAAGGTTTTGGACCATGCCATGATTGGGCCCGAGGGAGCAGACAACTGCCACAAGTTTGTCGACATCCTCGGCCTTCGGACCATCTTTCCGCTCTTCATGAAGTCCCCCAAGAAAATAAAGAAGGTTGGGACCTCCGAGAAGGAGCATGAAGGTAGGTCTTAATCCCACACAGGCTGCCTTGCTGGCCATGAATAGACCTGCGCAGCCAGGAAGCGCTTGTAAGGCTGAGTCGGTTGCCAGCGTCTCCTCCTCTCTGGCTGCTACCAGCATGGCGGTTAATTAGCTCCTGCATATGTGCATGTGAGCCTGCCGTTTGAAGCTGTCTCTTTGATGCCAGGCTCTTTTGAAAAGAGTAATGAGCCAACTGCAAATGTCACCTCCAAAGCCGTGTTTTTTCCTGGCTCCGCGCACTGAAGTGTGACGTGAACATCAGGCGTCGCAGGCACAAACTGCTAGTGACTCTCCTGTGTTCCCCCTCCATCCCTTTCTCGGTTTCCTTCCACCACCCAGCCGCCCGCTCCCTGGAGGAGATCCAGAACGCCCACCAACCTCCTCTGCTGCTGGTCTCAGCGTTGTAGCTGCCGTACTGCCGAGGGGTGGAGATGCTGGCAGGAAAGGCCGACCCTCCTGTGTCAGGCAATGGTGAACAAAAATGACTCACTGGGGAGGATTATCTCTTAAACACACACACACCCCAGGTAGACAGTATTATTTGTTGCACTGAAAAAATGAGTGCCACAAAAACCGCAGCGGAATGCAAATTCCAAATGGAGAGGTGGGATGTCTCCCCCCCCCCCACCTGCCTTACTTCTCCAGAACAGAACATGAGAGACGTGTTTTTTTCTGCCTGCTGGAAAAGGAGAGGGCAGAAGCCTGCGCTGTGCTTTTGACAAGATTGCACTTGGGGGCGAGGGGCAGCAGGTGTGTGTGTGTGTGTGTGTGACTGGTTCAGCGAGCAGCTGTTTCCCTGCTGAAAAATGTGCCAGTGGGTGAGCTGGTAACAGAACATTTGCTTTAGAGCACCAGCATTAGGAACATGATAACATTATATTAATGAAGGCAATGGATTGGCAAGACACGTTTTTACAGGGCTATAATAGCTGCCCAGTCGAGCTTCTGCGCCTTGGATTCCGCGCTGGGAACTGGTGCAGAGAGGACTCCAGGCAGAGCACCAGGAGGCTTTGAGACGCTGCCATCATGGATGGTAGCTTTTGGGGTGGGAAAGAGAGGCCTTCTTTCAACACAGAGGCAGCCAATTCTGTATGGCAAAGTGGAGTTTTCACTTTCTTCTGAGATGCAGTGGGATAGAACCATGGGAGACTTGGCAGGGGTACAACTTTCCTTCCACCCAGCATGCAGTTCACCACCTTGGTTGGTGAAAGAGGACGTCAAAGGGTGAAGGTTGTTACAGGGGAGAATGGGTTAATTTTGTTTTCCATGCCCTGCCTGTCTCTTAAAATTCCCAGGAAATAACCAGGACAGGAATCACAGAATCAAGGAGTGGACTTGATAGACTTAAAATAGTGGATTTTTTTTTTTTAAGTGAGTTCAATTTTCTTTGTTTTGCATCGCTGGGCAGGTGAGTTGTTGAGATTGTAGCAATTCCAGTTAATAGAGATGTTTAACTGGCCTCCCTAGAGCTTGGCTGGCCATTATACTGATGAAGGAGTGTGTACGTGTGTGTTTGTGTGTAGTGTAGCAGTTTCACATCCTTCCCAAGCCATGCTAGATTTGTTGTCGTGCTCAGACAACCCAGCAGGGCTATAGGCATGGATGGCTTGAGGTTGTCTCTAGGTCCAGCCGTTTCTGAATCCACCTGTGCCACACACAAGCCACTGCTGGCCCATCATTTTCACCTGGGCCCTATATTTACAGCTTCGGGTTGACTGGACCATCTTCAGCTCAGTTAATGTAAGCAATGGATGCAAAGCTTGACCCTTGCTTTGTATGCAATCGTGTCATGTCCGCAAAATGGAGGGCATCTTTTATTCTTTCAGAGTTACAGAACTTACGCTGGGTGTTAGGGGCCAGCCCAGCTTAATGGTTGAGAAAGAGCGATCTATCAGAACAATGCCAATTTTGGAAAGGCAAAACTCTGAATTCTCTGGAGCTGTTAACCCCAGTTGAGCTGGTTTGGGAGTTGCCTTCTCTCCAGTGCTCAGATGTGACCTCCTTGTACGCTGGAAAAGTGAATGGAATGGCCCTAGTGAAATCGGGGGGGGGGGGGGGCATGAAAAGGAAGGCTAATTGTGCTACAGTACAAGCGTATTTACAAGCTCAGACCAGCTGGCCATCGAGCCCAATGTTATCCTGCCTCCAACAGATGTCACTCCGAAAGCGCCTTCCGTGCTGATTAGAGACCTCTGGGCTCAGTTTGTCCCTTGTGTGCCCATCACCTTAACTGCTTTGGTCTGCTCTCATCTGTCCTTGTCAGAGTTACTGTATGGGGCAGCCCACAAAATCTCCCTCCCTCACAAGACCCCCTTACCCTCCCGGGCAGCATCTTCGAAAGACCAGCTGCAGGATTCTTGCATGCGAGATCTCATGTCACTGTCTCCTCCGCTCCCAAAGATCCACCAGGACCTTCCTTTTGCATTCTTGACGGTATTTTGTTTGCAAAGGCAGGTGTCCTGGATTACCCAGGGATTCCCACTGGGTTGCATGCTATAACAAACCTCAGTCTCATTGTGCCTAGTAGATATTCGTTGCTGACCTCGTGGGTGTCAGGAAACACCCAAAATTCCGAGGACGTTGCTAAAGAACAGGATGCAGCACCCTTTTCCTCTTCTAGTGGCGGCCTCTTTGTTGCCTCCTTCCTCCTGTGTCGTCTTTCTGCTGTTCTTGTGTGGAATTTAAGCTCTTAAGTCAACCTGAGTCATGCTCAAACTGTGCTTTCGGCACCACCGTTGTCTGAAAAGTTGGTAAACGGGTGGTTACTGAGACAGAGACATGGTTCAGACATGGTAAAGGATACTCAGAGTCAGCACTTGCTCTTATTGTTAAAGCCTTAGTCTTGGAAAGGAATTGTTCTGCGTCGGTGGTCCTGGATGAATGAATGGCAGCTTGATGGGATTTTATGTCTATAAATTCGGCTAGCAACACTGCCCACTTGTAAGTCTAGGGAAGGCCATTATTATGAGGATTTCTCACTTGCCCTTCACCCTAAGGCCCTAGAGCAGATAGCAGCAATTTAAAAAAACACCATACTAAAAGCAGTTCAAAACTAATTACAGTCACAGGGATAGGGTGGCTCCTAAAAACACAAATCCTGGGGTGTCAGAGGCCATTGTAAAGAGGCGCATCCTCGGCATCCACCGGGAATTTATAGGATGACCTCTGTGGGGAGGGTGCTCTGGTCTTTCAGGTATACAGTGGTACCTCTGGTTGCGAACGGGATCCGTCCCGGAGCCCCATTCGCAACCTGAAGCACCGCATATGCGCGGTGCGATTTGACGCTTCTGCACATGCGCGTGACGTCATTTTGCGCGCCTGTGCATGTGCGAATTGCCGAACCCAGAAGTAACCCGTTCCTGTACTTCCAGGTTTGGCGCGTTTGTATCCCGTGACGAACGCAACCTGAAGCAATCATAACCAGAGGTACGACTGTATCTGAGCCTGAGATGTTTAGGGCTTTAAACCCCAACGTGGGCAACTTGACTCTGGCATCGCTCCTTACCGCTGTTCCTCTTCGGAGTCAGCTTTTCCTGCTTAATCGGAGCCTTTGGGATAGTACCTGCATGAAACACCTAGCTGGGCCCCGAGAGGTGCAAAATCCCCCGTGTGTTAGCCGTATGTTTGTGTGTGTGTGCATGCCACCTACACTTCTGAGCTGGAAATCTCCAAAGAGGATTTTTTTTCCTGCCAGACTATAAAGCCTTAAACAGTCAATGCCATTTAAATTAAAGAATGGCATTAAGCTGTTCACTAACAGGCACTTTGTGTTAAACAAGGATTAAAATGTGTGTCTTGATGGTTTTTGGTGGTGTTTACAAAATCTCACCACTGAGCTTGGATCTACTTTGCTTCGGAATTCCTCCAGCCTCCCTGCCGGCTCTAAGCACCTCTCCCCACCCCTCCACGGGCCCAGTGTTCATCCAGCCCCTGTGCCCGCATCCTCCACGCTTAGGGACCTGCGTGGTATGATTCTGCAAAATGCAGAATTTGAAAGCGGACCCAGAAATCGGCACCCGAAAGAAAACTCTGCTTCAGAACAGCCGCTTGATGTTTTTGAAAGCCTGTTCCCAGGAGCTGCGACAAAGTGCAGGCAGAGAATACCTTGCAGAAATCAGAGCATGATGGGGAAGAGGGGGCAGGTGAGGAAAGGAAAAGAGAAGAAATGAGCCAGGTTAGCTGAGCAGCAAGATCTGGCATGAGCGGGGGGGGGGGGGGGTGTCAATTCCATGTTGTGCAGAGCTATTCCCCCCACCCTTGGGCCAGTAGAAGCACAAACTATTCTTTCAAACGAACAAAAAAATATACGCCTGCGTTTGCTTCAAGGCGCATGCTTTCTACCATTTACAGAAAGCCAGCTTTTCTTGGTGCATAATTTGGGCACTGCAAGGGATACTGGCCAGGCCAGGCCCTTAGTCCATCTAGCCTATTAGTGTCTGTTCTCACCATCAGCAGCATTCCAGGATCTCAGGCTCAGGTGGGCTTGTCTGTCCCTGCTCACTGGTGATGCTTGAGATTGCGGACTTAAGACAATAAGGCAATGACCTTCAGCCATCGACCTCTGGCCCTTGCATACTTCCTTAAAATACATTTCAACGTGGAGTGAGAACATAAGAAGGGCCTCCTGACTCAAGCCAATGGCCCATCTTGTCCAGCATTTTGTTCTCACAGTGGCCAAACAGTTCTCTGGGGGAAACCAGCAAGCAGGATCAGAGCGCAAGAGCAGCCCTCTCCCCTCCTGCGGTTTCCGTCAACTGGGATTCGGAAGCATTGCTGGCTCTAACTGGGGATACAAAAAAAAACACTGAACTGGCTAATAGATATATGGAACAATTTACACAATCAAACATGTTAAAATAAACACATTAAAGTGCAGTGTGCAAGTCCAAGCCTGTAGATACTTATAAGCAATTAATAAACTGATGGCACAACACTGCCAGTAATGATAATAGCCTGTTGTTGTTGTTGTTGTTGTTCAGTCATTCAGTCATGTCCGACTCTTCGTGACCCCATGGACCAGAGCACGCCGGGCACGCCTATCTTTCACTGCCTCCCGCAGTTTGGCCAAACTCATGCCAGTCGCTTCGAGAACACTGTCCAACCATCTCATCCTCTGTCGTCCCCTTCTCCTTGTGCCCTCCATCTTTCCCAACATCAGCGTCTTTTCCAGGGAGTCTTCTCTTCTCATGAGGTGGCCAAAGTACTGGAGTCTCAGCTTCAGGATCTGTCCTTCTAGTGAGCACTCAGGGCTGATTTCTTTAAGGATGGATAGGTTTGATCTTCTTGCAGTCCATGGGACTCTCAAGAGTCTCCTCCAGCACCATAATTCAAAAGCATCAATTCTTCGGCGATCAGCCTTCTTTATGGTCCAGCTCTCACTTCCATACATTACTACTGGGAAAACCATAGCTTTAACTATATGGACCTTTGTTGGCAAGGTGATGTCTCTGCTTTTTAAGATGCTGTCTAGGTTTGTCATTGCTTTCCTCCCAAGAAGCAGGTGTCCTTTAATTTCGTGACTGCTGTCACCATCTGCAGTGATCATGGAGCCCAAGGAAGTAAAATCTCTCACTGCCTCCATTTCTTCCCCTTCTATTTGCCAGGAGGTGATGGGACCAGTGGCCATGAGCTTAGTTTTTTTTATGTTGAGCTTCAGACCATATAATATCCTAGCATAGTGCAATTACACAAAAGTGTTGCAAATGGCACTCTACTGAACGTGCAAAGTCTTGTACAAGGGAACGGTCGCAGGCAGGCTAGAAGACATGGTCATGCGTGATGGTAGTCGCAGACAGGCCCTCCTCGCCGTCCCTCAGCGAAAATAGATCTGAAGACCTGAATCCTGGCTATTGATCAGGTTTCGCTGGAGCTTCTTCGGTTCATCGTACTATTTGTACAACACAATACAATAAAATTGTAAGTTCTCACAGGCACAGCAAGTGGAGGCAGAGCAGAGCCATCAGGGTTAGTAGCCATCCACAGCCCTCTCCTCCTCCGTGAATTTGTCTAATCCTCTTTTAAGGCCATCCATAGTTTTATCTATGCAATGTGTGAAGCAGGACCTTCATTTCTCTGCCTTGCATTTTCCAGCATTCAGCTTCATTGGATGCCCACGAGTTGTTGGGAGGGGAAGAAAATACTTTCCCTATCCAGTTTCTCCATGCTATGCAATAATGTCACCTTCTCTCTAAACTGAAAAGTCACAAACATTGCAACCTTTCTCCATACCCTTGATCATTTTGGTTACAGTGTTACCTCGGGTTAAGAACTTAATTCGTTCCAGCCAGTGTGGTGTAGAGAGCCAGTGTGGTGTAGTGGTTAAGAGCGGTAGATTTGTAATCTGGTGAACTGGGTTCGCGTCTCCGCTCCTCCACGTGCAGCTGCTGGGTGACCTTGGGCTAGTCACACTTCTCTGAAGTCTCTCAGCCCCACTCACCTTACAGAGTGTTTGTTGTGGGGGAGGAAGGGAAAGGAGAATGTGAGCCGCTTGGAGACTCCTTCGGGTAGTGAAAAGTGGGATATCAAATCCAAACTCTTCTTCTTCTTCTTCTTCTTTTGCGGAGGTCCGTTCTTAACCTGAAACTGTTCTTAACCTGAAGCACCACTTTAGCTAATGGGGCCTCCCGCTGCTGCTGCGCCGCCAGAGCACGATTTCTGTTCTTATCCTGAAGCAAAGTTCTTAACCTGAAGCGTTATTTCTGGGTTAGCAGAGTTGTAACCTGAAGCGTCTCTAACCTGAGGTACCACTGTACTCTTTTCTGAACCTTTCCCAAACTCTGCATCTCCTTTGCACTGCTTTCTGCAGCTGGCTATGCTTCAGAGATTGCTTTTGGTTCTTTCCCTCCTTTTTAACCTTCTGCTCAGGTTTGGGTCTCACTTCCTCAAGGGCTGGGATTTGGAGTTTGGGAAGTACCTGAAATGCCAGAGCGTAGCAGCACTGTGTGTGCGCGTCGCAAAGAGCCATTTCCTCAAGCTTGCCTTGGATAGCGATGCACCTTGAGTCTTGTTCCGGTTCAGTGTCCGGCTGAGCCCAGGCACTGGAAGGATAGAGCAGCCAATTGTTGAAGATGGCCCACCAGCTGTCGCCTGCGGGAGTTGGATTGGAAGCAGGTCCAAGAGCCTGTAGTGGAAAGAAATGGATTGTGCAAGGTCGGTGGAAGAAGAGCAGCAGTTCTGGGGTTGAACACTTGCAGAGAATGATGAACTTGTGGGGAACAGTGAGTTGTGTGTGTGTGTGTGTGTGTGTGTGTGAGAGAGAGAGAGAGAGAGAGAGAGAGAGAAGCAGTTGCAATTCTATACCCTGGTGGGATTTCACAAAGTCATCATCAACCATGGTGATTTCCATTAGGCTCTTGGAAACTGTAATATTTGCTGCTGCAAACTTCATAAAAATAGCGCCACTGGGAGCTGAAGTCTGGAACTAGCTTTACTTTCTTATTAGCAGTGTTTGTGTTTGTTTCTGAAGTAATAAGTGCAGCACGGAGATCAGACTCTGTCTGTCTCCCTATAGCTTGGTTCAAAATGCTGCTACCCTAGAGCTGAGTTTTCTTGCCAGTGTTTTTATATATAGCTTTCTGTATTGCTATGCAAGCATGATATTAACATCTGTACATTAAAATCAGCACCTGGGAGACCAAGGTTCAAATCCCCACTCACCCACTGGGGTGCCTTGGACCAGTCACTGCCACTCAGCATAACCTACCTTGCAGGATTGTTGCGGGGATTAAGTAAAGAGGGGAACCGCTGTGCGCCACGTTGAGCTTAGGTGGAAAGGTGGGGTGTCAAGGCAATACATAATTTGAGTGTGCAAATGTGTCTGTTTGGGGCAGTTCATGGTGCTCTTTCTGTGTGGGTTAGTGCTTTGGGATTTGCATTTGGATCTGTACAGAGTATTGAACTTCGGAAGTTCACGTCCTTGGGAGAAGGGGCACAAAACACAGCGGGCAGAATCCATTGGGTGTTTGTGTGGAGAGAGCTAGTTGCAGTTCCTGGCCCCTCCAGCTGAAAGGATCCAATTCAGCTAGGACTGAACAAGACCATGTAGAGCAGGGGTCAGCAAACTTTTTCAGCCATGGGCCGGTCCACTGTTCCTCAGACCTTGTGGGGGGCCGGAGTATATTTTGAAAAAAATATAAGAACGAATTCCTATGCCCCACAAATAACCCAGAGATGCATTTTAAATAAAAGGACACATTCTACTCATGTAAAAACACGCTGATTCCCGGACTATCCGCAGGCCGCATTTAGAAAGCAATTGGGCCACATACGGCCCCCGGGCCTTAGTTTGGGGACCCCTGATGTAGAGCCACTTCATTCAGAAAAGGCAGAAGAGAAATAGACTGGAAGAGTCGTCCGGTTCCTGGAGTAGCTCCTTCAGCTTCACCTCCATTGTTTTCTGAGCCTATGGAAGTCATTATCATCTCTCATGAGCATCTCTTTCTCCCAAATGAAAAACAATAGCCTCCCTTTGGAGAGTTGTTTTGAGGTTGCAAACATCTGACTATGCAGCAGCCTTCAGGTCTAAAGGCACAGCCTCATGAAAGCAAACTTGGAACTTCTTTTGCCAATGGTCTTGAGATCCTGAAACAGCCACTTCTTACCTCTGCTTAGGAAAATTGGTAGCTGCCGTGTGCCAGGTCAGACTACTTCTCCATCCATTCCTGTCTTGTCTACTCTGGCCAGCAGCTGCGCCTCTTGCCAGGGCTCTCTTTGCCTCTCTTTCCCATCACCTGTTTTCCAATCCTTTTAACAGCAGACACTGCCGGGGAACGAACCTGGGACTTCCTGCATGCAAAGCTCTGTCACTCCACATTTTTATCCTAGGAGAAAATGCTTCAGTGCCATCCCCCAGGGTCAAATTGGGTGTAATCCCTGCTGCAGGGGACGGGAGGCGTCTGCAGGCTGTGCCTGACTCTTTGCCTGCCCTTTCCTTGTGCAGGAGACCTTCCTGGCAGATGGCACCCAGAGCGGATACCTGGGTGGGGCGGGGCTTGCCTGGGGCGGGAAGGAGGACACGTCCTTGGGCCGAAGCGCCAGCCAGCCAGACGTTTTGCAAGCCCTGCGTGTGGCCCACGTCTCCTTGTCCGCCTTTATGGCCCATTAACTCAGAAGTCTAATTACGCCAGCTGAGATGACAACCTTCCTGAAACGCTTTGCCAGTGAAAAATGTGTTGGTTGCATCTGCTTGTGACGCACACGCTCCCAGGGCAAATTTCCCCGGAAAGGAGGGGGCACCTTAAGTGCTAAGCAGAGAACAATGTCTTACAAAAGCAGGTCTGCTGGCAGCAGCTCACAAGGGGGCGCTTTCCTGGATGTTGCTGCAAATAATTAGCTGTTCGTGTGATGGCCCCTTAGTTCTTTCTCTGAATCAGATGCAATGCACACAGAGGAGCACACCTGTCCAGCGGGTGGATCAAATCCAAACATGGTTTGCCTGTCAAGGTAATGGAACTGTAGAGTTGGAAGGAACCCCAAGGGTCATCTAGTCCAACCCCCTGAAACACAGGAACCACAGCGAAAGACTCCGTGACAGATGGCCACCCGACCTCTGTTTAAAAAACCCCTATGAAGAAGAGCCTGCCAACTTCCACATTCAAAGGCTCTTAATGTCAGAAAGTTCTCCTTGACGTTTAATCGGAATCTCCTTTCTTGTAACTTGAAGCCATTGGTCTGGATCCCACCCTGCGGAGCAGCAGAAGACACTCTTGCTCCACAGAGGACCCCTGGAGCCCCTTCCAACCTTACCATTCTGTGATGGCTCAAGGGCAGAGAGATGGTCTTGCCCTTAAGGGATGGGGCGGCTTTTTCACCCGCCCCAAGTTTTATGAAGGCAATGCAGCTCCCATGGCAGATGGCTCCACGGGCAGAGAGGAGCCCCACTTGGAAGGCGGGGTGGCAGTGCCATTTCCTCCCTATCCCACAAGGGGTGCCCACCCTGGCATCACACTTGACGAGATGGAACGCAACTGAGCCCTCCTGCATTTCATGTCGGATTATGTGTAGAATAACGTTTATCCTCTTAGCCAAAGCTCTTCCCCCAACTGCCGGCATGTATTATTTCATCAAGGTGGCTTGGGCAGCTTTCCTTTTGTTACGGAATTCCATGGGTCCTCATTAAAGTATATTACATAGGAGAAATTTTAAAGCTATTTATCTCTGGGAAGTTTATGGTGCGGTATCAATGCCTCACAATGGAACAATTTCTGCGGAACTCTTAATTCTCCTCTTTGCCACCATACTACTTCGATTTTTAATGTTAAGCATTTTAGAAATACTTTTCTGTAAGTAGCAGTGCATAGATAAAACTGTGGAACTCCCTCCCACAGGAAGCAGTGATGGCCACCAACCTAGAAGGCTTTTAAAGAGGATTAGACAAATTCTTGCAGGAGAGGGCTATTAATGTCTGCTAGCTACGATGGCTTTGCTCTGACTCCACTGTCAGAGGCAGTGATGCTGAAAGCCTACTTGAGGGTTTCCCATATAGGCATCTGGTTGGCCGCTGTGAGAACAGGATGCTGGCCTAGAAGAGCCATTGGCCTGATCCAGCAGATGCTCTTTGCATGTTCTTATGCAAGTCCTCCTGGAGAAGTTTTGTGGAGAAAGGGGGCGACTGACACCTCGAGACTCCTAGTGTTCACGGTTTTTACCAAGTCCTGTTTCTTCTATAGATTTTTTTCAAAAAATTCCACGATACATTCTCGAAGGCCTTCTCCGCATCTGTTATGACCTAGTTGAGATTCCTGCATTGCAGGGGTTGGGCTAGATGACCCTTGGGGTCCCTTTTTCTCTGATTCAGGAGGTCTGAGCTAGGGCTTTTGACACCCAGAACCCATTCGACTGCCTCTTTTCCAGCCTACGGGTTACAAGTGAGCACACCGGCATGGGAAGGATCTCTGCTAGGATTCCCTCCCTCCCACCTGCTCCATCCAGACAAAGCAGCCAATTTTTCCTCCTATAAATTTTTAATTATTGCTCTTATCTGCTCCTGCGATAACGCTGCAGCTTGGAGAGCCTGCCTGTTGTTTATGCCCCCTTCTGATCTTGTATGTACACACAAAACTTCTTTTGATAGGAGAGATTATTTGCTTGCCTTTGCTGCCTCAGCCCGGAGGCCGCAGCATGTGCCCTAATCTCCTGGCTGCGCAGCAGAGATAGGGAGTATAAATTTAATCGAGGTGAACTTGGGAGTGTTTGAAGATTGCAACAAAGCTTCATGAATCCTGCCACCTTTTGCACTCCCGATGAGCTGGATTTCTGTACCCAGAACCTCCGAGGTTATGGAGGGCAGCAAAGATTGGCAGCCGACAAAATCTAGAATTTAATTGCTATTCATGAGGTCCGCAGGTGGCACTAAAATCTTGATAACTAAGTGGCTTGGAGCTGCAGCTGCCCAAGCCTTTTCAAATGTCAAAAAGGGAGAGCTGCTGTTTCCCTTTGCCTGTCCCTGTAGAGACTGCCGTATAGTTTTGAGGGTAGTCATGTATCTGGAAACACATCCAGGAGAACCAATGATGTCTTCTAGTGTCTCCTTGTGTCGTGACAGCCTTCATGTTGGCAGAAAATGTGCTTGACTCTGTTAACTTTGCTCAGTTGGGGGCGGCAGGGGGAATCTGCCTGCAGGGTGAAGGTGATGGTCCCAGGGAGCTATGGGATCGAATAAAACTTTGGTCAAGAGAGGCTGGGTCATGGTTTCAGCAGGCCTGAAATGCCTTCGTTTCCCTGGATTCCGGAATGTGTAAAAGCAGAAATACCGTCCTTTCTAGGCGAGAAGATGGTGCAAGCAATAGACAATCTGGCAAATATTTTCACAGGGGTGGGCAGATTGCAGATGTCTGCTAAAGTTACTGTTTTGTCTAGTGGACTCCTCCAAAAGAGGTTGCTCTAAAACACTGCGTTTGTACATGCGCCATCCAGTAGATGTAGACATAGGCTGTGACCCTAAACTGTCAGCCTCATTTTTATGTTCTTTGCCAAGGCTGTTACAAACTGCTTCTGATCTCTACTGATCTTGCACTCAATGCGAAACACACCTTGCCCTGTTTCAAGTGCTCTTCTTAGCGCCATTTTCCTCCACTTCCTCTGCCTCAGGCGAGGTCTCACTGCCATTCAACCCAGTCGGAGCCACTGCTCTGGGTGATTTTTCTGGCAACGGCACCAGGCCTGAGCACAGACACTTGTTGACAAAATCACACATGGGCAGCCAAGGCAAGCTGGGCCAAGAGGGAGGAAGAGGAGGAAAATTACAACAAGGTGAATGAAACAGCCGCCGCCACCAGAACAGAAACCCAACCAATAGCCTCAGCTCAATGCGATCATTTGGTGATGAAGATATCTCTTGGCTCCATATACTTTTGAAGTGCCTATCACAATTGGAGAGCCTCTGTCACTGCTCTCTGCAACCTGTATCACACGATACAGGTATGCTCACCTGGGCACCAAGATCTACTGGCACAGCAGCAAATCCAGGTTTGCCCTGTATCATACGTTAAAGGCAGCCTTTAGCGTTAATGAAACCCGTTAGCCACCCCCCAACATGTTTCTCAGAGGGAGGAGGGGGCCGCACAGGGAATTGCTTCCAGTGATGTCACATTAATGACTGAAATTAGCTTCGACCAAAAAGTTTAATTCTGCCCGGCGCTGGGGCTGTTTGTTTTGGGATTAGCTGCTTGTTGTAATCTTCTTGATTAAGGATTATGATCCCTTTAGAAGCATAAGCCAGGCAAGCCTCCCAGGAGCCGATGGAGCGCCGCGCACAATGTGCATTGCGGCACCGCGCCTGGAGGGAGTGACCTTTCCTAGGCAGGCAGCTAATCCGGACAGCTCGACAGAAGTTTTTGTGGCTGAGGGCAGCAGCCCTTGCTCTCGGCTCCGTTGGCACAGGGCACAGCTGGCCTCTGACAGGAAGCCACCGAGGGTGGGGATTTCCTCCTCAGCAACAGGAGAGGCAAACTGTGCCCAGAGGGCCAACCAAAGCCTGCTTCTTCAGCATCTGAAACTTTTCCCTCTTCCAGCGGGGACTAGAAAAATGCTTGACAAACCAGTGGCTCCTGAAGCTGTATTTCGTATACAAGCTGGAGGTGTCTTCATGCCTTCGATGGGCAGCTGCTTGGACCAGCCAAGAGAGAGAGAGCCCTTTGTTGCTGCTAAGAACCAAGGCCAGCGCTGGGAGCAGAGGCCCTTGCTCCTTCTCTTTCCCGTTGATGGGAGACGTCTGCCCCTGCGAAGAGCACATCTGTGCTCTGATCTTAGGCACGGCATCTTGCGTGAACTCCTGCCTACGTCTTGTGGCTCTGAGCAAATAGTTGCACCTGAGATCTGTGGATGGGCAGCAGATACACAAGAATGATCAGAGTCATGCATGTGGCAAGAGGCAGCCCCATCCTGAGTTCTTGGAGCAAGTGACTTCCATCGCCTGTCAAGAGGAAGCCTTTGGCTCTTGATGGGGATGAGAGTCCCTTTTCTTGGAGGTTTTTTTCAGCAGAGGTTGGTTGGCCACCTAGTTGATATTCCTGCATTGCAGGGGATTGGACTTCACTAGATAAATCTCGGCGTCCCTTCCAACTCTACAATTCTGTGATTCTATGAAACAGCACTTTCATTCTCACAGGTGGTGGGGTTTGAAGGCTGCTTCACTCAGAATTTGCAATCACGGGTAAAATGAAGAGTTGACAAGCACTCCAGTGCATGCAAAAAGATATTTCAGGCACCCACCTGGGCCATTCATATAGCTCTTTGTGTGGTATCTGCAGAACAGATGAAAGAGGAGCTAGTGGGGGGGGGGAATCCTTTTTGAGCTTTCCAGTGGCCATGCTTTTGCGTGAGACGATTGCTTTTCGTCTCACTTCATGCATGGATATGCTTGGGGGACATGGTAACACATTTGAAGTTGATATGACTCCGGTTCTGGGCGCTACAATTTTAGAAGGATGTTGACAAGCTGGAACCATGTGCATAGGAGGGCAACCAAGATGATCAAGGGACTGGAAACCAAGCCTTATGATAAACAGTTGAGGGAATTGGGTATGTTTAACCTGGGTATGTTTAACTACCTCATGAGAAGAGAAGACTCCCTAGAAAGGACCCTGATGTTGGGAGAAGGGGACGACAGAGGATGAGATGGTGTGCTCGAAGCGACTAGCATGAGTTTGGCCAAACTGCAGGAGGCAGTGGAAGATAGGCGTGCTCTGGTCCATGGGGTCACGAAGAGTCGGACACGACTGAACAACAACAACCTGGAGAAAAGAAGACTGAGAGGTGATAGCCATCTTCAAATATCTGAAGGGCTGTCCCCTGGAAAAGCAAACAGACTTGTTTTCTGCTGCTCCAGAGGACAAGAAAGCAGATTCCAATTAAACAATAGGATGTTCTTTCTGACAGTAGGAGCTATTTGAAAGTGGAATGGACCACCGTAGAAGATGGTGAACTCTCCTTCCTTGGAGGTTTTTAAACAGGTTGGGTGGCTAGATGTCAGGGATTCGTTGGTTGTAATGCCTGCATTGCCAGGGGGTGGACTAGATGGCCCTTGTGGTCTCTCCCAACTCTACAATTCATTGTTTCTCTGCGTGTGGAGGGATTTGTCCCAGGATAATTGTTGGCATAAACCAGTCCTGCTCCTGAATCCTCCTTTCTCAGCTAGCTTCAGAGCCTGGCCATGCCAGATGTCCTTGGGCCACAGAGCTGCAGTGCTTCTGAGCTTCAATCAGCTGCCTGTTTAACTTTCCTTGTGACAAGCTAAGCTGACATCCAGCGTCAAATGTGTAAATCGCCTCACCACCAAAACATGCATCTCACTCGCAGCATCACGAAAGTAATGAATCAAAGTGTCAAGTAGCTTGAAGAAAATGAATTTGTTAATTGCCTGCATACTCAGACTCAGGGTAATATAAAAGGGAAGACTTGGAAACGCTCAAGTAGGAGGCAAACTGTGACCTCATTGCTGTTACTGAGCCCTGGCAGGAGGAGGGAAGTGGAGGCAGCTGTGTGATCAGAATAATAAAATCACCGCCTCGGAAGAGGCTTGGATGCCCCTCCAAGCAGCCAGCACAAGATTGCAGGTTATGGAATTGTTCTGGGTCTGAGCAGCCCCCACAGCAAGCCAGCAGCTGGGCATAAACATTCTGGTGCTAGTTTTTCATGCATGCCGAAGTTAAACTGTGGAACTCGCTCCCACAGGAGGCGGTGGTGTCCGTCAACCTAGATTGCTTTAAAAGTGGATTAAACCAATTCATGGAAGAGAGGACTATTGATGGCTCCTAGCCAGGATGGCTCTGCTCTGTCTCCACAGCAGAGCTTCTGAATCCCAGTTGCTGAAAACCATAGGAGGGGGAGAGTTACTCTTGTGCTTGGATCCTGCGTATGGGTTTCCCTTAATGGGCGTCTGGGCGGCTACTGTGAGAACAGGATGCTGGGCTGGGTGGGCCACTGGTCTGATCCAGAAGGCTCTATTTATTCCAGGAAGTGAGAAAGCATGGAAAGGCAGGATATAAATGTAACAAATACATTTCTCAGCAAGCGAGCTGTGGTGGAATGCCTCGATATCCGCTTCTTTCACCCCACGGATATAGGGTGAGTCTCCAGTCTTTGCAAGTGCGGGAGTCAGATCCACGGGTGAACGGCTCGTGCTCCGGGAGTTGGCACCATGTTGGAGTTGCTGACAGGCTTTCTCAAATGCACATTTCCAAGCTAGGCTGAAGAGCTCACTACTAGTCCATCAGCGGGTCAGACCCCCTCTCTGCATCTGCCATCCCACTGAGATGTATTCGGACAATTGAGGGGGTTCCCTAGGGGGTGCCCTTCCATACACAAAATTTGCAAAGTCACACAGCAAGGCATTCCTGGCGGCTGCTCCCTAGTTTTCACATTCCTTTCCTGCACAGCCTGAAATGGTTCCCTAAGCAGATGCAAAATATTGCTTATTTGGGGCTGGAGATGAGCCTGTTTGGGGCAGACGCTGCATTTATTACATGCTCTGGGGTGTTGCCTGCCCCGAGCCTTTGGGGAAATATGGAAGGATCTATTTCAAATAAAGTGCATCAGCTGAATCCCCAAACACTCCCTGGCAGGTTTTCAGATAGGGGTGGATCTTATTAGGGAGCCAGATTCTAAATCCGCAGTTGAGTTTCATGTGGTCCTTTGCAAACAGTCTTGCTTTTGCCTCAGCTGGAGCTTCTGTGCCAGCCTGGGGGCAGAAAGCAAAGCTGAGCTCTGCTGCAGCCCCCGTTTGTTTCAGCGAGTCTTGCATAGAAGATCTTTCCCCTCCCACACTGCACCATGGTTAATTGACAGTGCAAATATTTTCAGTCTCTTCAGCTTCATAATACCTTAACAAGATCCCTTTAGCACATCTACGGCTGTTGACAATGCTCTGAGAACCAAGAGAGGGGCTTTGTTTTGTTTTGTTTTTTGCACACAGAGGCAATGTGCAACATGTCTCAAGGCTGCCATCGCACCAGCTCCCTCTCAGTCCAGCACAGCTCCACATTCTAGGCTGTTGCCAGGATGCTGTGTTTCCTTACAGTCACAAAAGTCTCTGTCTGCGTAGACACACACGCCTGCCTATGATTTTTGAGTCTTGCAGTGTCATTATCCTCTTGGAATCTGGCAACTTCTTCAGAGAGAGAAGCACTCCTGAAGTCCCCCCAGTTGTGAAAACTGCAATCAGGGTCTTGAAATGCTTTTAAGGCGTTATCATCCGAGGAAGATATTCCAGACAGGACCTTATCTGGAAGCCTGTCTGTTGTCAGCTGCTTGAAGCATTCTTCGCTATAATAATTATTTTTCTGCTGTGTGGTTCTTTGTGAACCTTGCTGAAATGTGCACTTTGCAGTTGTAATGATACTTTTATTGAAAACTACGGCCTCATTATCAATATATTGCTGCAACCACGTGCGCCTTGCAGCACTTTTATAGAACTGTGATCTTGCAATAGAGTCAGCATGCCAGGGTTCTGTGGCCAAGCCCAAGGAGCAGCCACTCTGGAGGGCAGGACACTTGGCAGCCTCAAATTCAGGACCCCCATGATTTTGCTTACCCCAGAGATCATCCTCACCTGTAGGCGATGAGTGGAGACTTTGTCTGTTTTGCATTGTAAGCCATCCCATAATTCCTTTGCCCCTGCATTGCAGGGGGTTGGACTGGATGACCGTTGGGGTCCCTTCCAACATCACAATTCTGTGATTCCTTCAGTACCTCAACAAAGGCACCTGTTGAGAGTGTTGATATTGTGCAAACGCATTTTTAAAGTAGTGGATTGTTTGAAACGGCGCGAAATGCAGTGGTTTGAGTGCCCACCGGGGTAGGATATCCCCAACATGCCACCCACCCTGCTGTGGAAAGAATTGCCCTGGCTTCCAGTTAGCAACTGGGCCAAGTGCAAGGTAGCAACGTTGGTGTACAAAGCCCTATACATCTTGGGACCAGGATACCTGAAAGACCGTCTCACACCCCTTGTGTACCCAGTAGATCACTGTGCTCTGCAGGTGGTTCTTTTCAGGAGGTTCATTCCCCACGAAATAGGGACCAGGTCTTCGATGCTGCGGCACCTCCTCCCTTTGGAATGCCCTCCCTTCAAATATCAGACAGGCACTGCCTATGCTGCTGGCCTGGCTTTGATTTCCAGCACCTGGGGTGAAGTGCTGGCTGCGGTGAGCTTTTCCTTTAAGGGAGCCTTCCATGTCCTTGTCAACAGCTGCTCTCATCTCTGTGTCTACATGGTAAAGCCAGTGATCTGACCATTCTTTTCAAGACAGACTCATGCCTGTGGCACAGAAGGAGCCTCTGCCTGTTGTGGAAATGGGGGTGGGGGGTGGGGGGCTTGGGACGACAGTCTCTGGCGAATGCAAAGCTCCTTCCGTTCTAGCAGCTCAGCTGTGGATCCGGGAAGCACTTTGTCCGAAAGAGGCAGCCTGTCCATCTTTTTTTTTTGGCGGGGGGGGGGGGGGGATGACGACAGGTGGTGAGGAGCAGCTCTCCAGAGCTTCTTGCAAACACCTTGTACCTTGTTCCATCCTGGCAAGCGGACAAAGCCGATCGGCATGGAGGGCACGGAGCCCAGCTCCTCTCCTCCCTTTCTGCTCCTCATCAGAAATCAAGCCAGGATCTGGAGAGGGTCTTCAGGCGGCTCCTGTGGCTTCACTCCACTCCCCTTCCTGAGCTTGTTAGCGAGGAAACTGTCCTCCCAGCTCCCTCCACCCTCTATCTTGCTGCGTTTTATCTTGGATCTGCTCTAAGAAGTCCACAACACCCTCCCTTTGTGAGGATCCGCAACGCTTTGTGTGTTGCCGTGTTGGTTTTTCTAAGGGGGCTGTGTGTTTTCTTCCGAACCGGCATCAGTATTCTGCCCGAGTGTGCACAGGCTTCCACTCGGCCTGCTGGCTTTTGCCTCCCCTGCTGGGCAGATGTCCATTATAACGCAGTGCAAAGGGGGGGGGAGCAGGGAAAACAACAACAACAAAGGCAGAACAACGCTGCCGGGTTGAGGCACGTTTGACGGGACCTCCTGCAGCTGCCAGCATGCCGGCCACGAATAAACTCATCTGCATTCCGCAGCTCAGCCGCCAAAGTCAAGATCAATCTCATTAGGATGTTTTCGACACTCCCTGCATCCCAAAGTCAGCCCCCCCCCCCCACGTCCGCTTACCTAGGGGTGGATGGCTGGGAAGTGGCCGGGGCACAATCTCCACGGGGCAGAGCAGGGCAAGACATCCAGCACCCTGGTTCAAATGGCGAGGCAGGGCAGCCAGCTTCCTGGCGCCTGATCCGCAGTTGCAGAACATCCCTCTTATCTGCGGAGAACAGTGGTCGTTGGGGAGATAGTGCTGGCGTTTTGCTGCACATTTTGCTCATGGGGCTGTGGATCTGCTTGGGGTTTGGTTTCGTTTTTTAATTGGGGGAAGGGGCAGAGCACGTGTTTGGAGTGCAGAAGGCCCCGGGTTCAATCCCAGGCAGCATCTCCAGGTAGGGCTGCAAAACACTCCCTGCCTGGAAACCCTGGAGATATGCTGCCAGTCAGAGTAGAAGCTGCACAGAGCTAGGTGGAGCCCAGTGATCTGGCACAGTATAAGGCAGCTCCCTGTGTTCCTAGGTGGACCCTGCCGAAAGGGCAGACCTGGGCTGAAGACAGAGATCAGGGCATTACTGACTGCCCTTCTGTTAAGTGGAGGCCTATGGCAGCCCACTTAGCTGGCTCAGAACTCTTGTCTCCTCTGCCCCGCCCTGGGACTTTTGAGGCCGGGAAAGTTAACTTTATTGTTTGTGTCGCTGCCGCTGTCTGGGAGCTTCCTTTGCAAAACTGCAGGTTCTCAATTGCGATGCCTGGAGTGTCGCCCCAAGGCCTGTCAGCAGCCTGTGGAATGCTGAAACTGGCCCCGCAGCGGAGCGGGGGGGGGGGATCAAATGCGATCTGCTGCAGGCGCCTCGCTTTGTACTGAGCTCAAAGTGTGTGCTGGCACCTTCAGCCCCTCTCGGATCCGGCTGAGAGCTGAGCCCGGTGCTTGGTGCATTTGATGTGAGTGTGCACCCCTCTGGTTGTGTCCCTTTCCCCTGCGGCTGGCGCTGCTAACACAAAGCAAACCAAATGCGAAGCAGATTGGCCAGGCATGGAGCAAGGAGAGAGAGCTGTGGCTCCCTCCCCACAGATGCTGCGAAAACAGCAGGATCTCAGGTTTGGCTAGGAGGGAAACTTGCTTAGGGAAGGTGGGCCAATTCTTGAGCCATGTCAACTCCCGGCATTTGGTACGGCCTCAGAATTTCACCCGAGCTGCTTTTTCCTGGGCTGTTGGTGTCTGTGCAAAATTCCCTTTTGCTGTTGCCTTTCAAGGGGAAAGGGGATTATCTTCAGGTTTTTTTTGGCATGAACCAAAGTCACGTTGGCAATGCACCCTTGCATCTCTCCAGACAAATTCAAAAACTCCCAGGGCTGGTATTCTTCGCAAATAGCCTTGCCTGAGGTTCTGAATTTCTCCCCCTGCACTCCTTTAGAGCAGAAGGTTCTGGTTTGATAGAGAGACTGTGTGTGCGCGCGCATGTGTTACAATGTGGTTGCTTGCCACTGCCTGCTTTGCTCAAACAGGTTGTGCGTTGGTGTCTCTCCAGCTCACCTCCATCTTGCTCCGTCAGAGTAATGGAGCCACTGAGCAGGGCTGCCCACCAGATAACAGGTTTATCGCCTCTCCTGTTCCTGCTGTCAGCTCCTCTCTCCTCTCTTCTCTCCACCAATCTCCTTGGTGCATGAAAAATTGACACCCCCTCAAGTTGAAATCTGTTGCTGAAGGAGGAACATTTATTAGCGGCTAACAAAACCTGTTTGCCCAGCAGGCTCTCCTTTTGCTTGTCGCCCTGTGCTGCCCAGGTGCAGAGTGTGGGATCCCCAGGGATGAGAGGGATGCCACATGCCTGTTGCAGAGCCCTTCTCGCAAAAGGCCGAGACACCGGTTTATTGAAAGCCCCTTGCAAAGAGGTGCCTGTCTGTTGCTCCTATTCCATGAGCAATTGATCGCGGCTTCTCTCAGGCCCCCCGGGCTAAGGCAGTGCTGTGGAAACGCATGTTAATCTGTCTTGACAGCAATGAGGAGATGATCCCTCTTCTCCGTACATTGCATTTCCCTCTCTGAAAAATAACAGATTCTGACACCCCTCTCCTCCGGCAAGCCAATAGAGGCAAATTTTATGGCCCCCCTTGCCTCATCAATCTTAATCGCCGGGATTAAAGCAAAGGTGGCGTGGAGAGGTTGGAATTGCATTTGCTCTGAAATGCCTGCAAGGCGAGGCTGGCTCTGAGCGCAGGAGGGAGCAGCCGCACCTGGTGCAAAACTGGACAAATCTACTTCTCTTTTACAGTGAAGACAGACCCAAGGTGTTCAGAGCAGTGAGCGCCCCTCTGGAAGCCCCATCCCTGCATTCAGTTGGGAATGTTCCCTTTTTAGGGTCTAGCAAACCAGTCCGACTGGGCCCTTGCCATGCAAAACCTAGAACAATTTTGCACCCTGGTGTTGCTTGTTATGTTGACTCTGTTCATTGCCTGCTAAACCCAACCTGGTGCCTCTAGATTAGGCAAATTCATGGAGGAGGAGAGGCGGCTATTGGGGGCTATTGGGGACTGTGCTCTGCTTTCAGGGTCAGAGGCAGCAGTGCTTCTGAATACCAGTTGCAGGAGGGCAGAGGACTCGGGTGCTCAAAGCCTGCTTGCTGGTTTCCCCCACAAGGAGCATCCGGTTGGCCACTGTGAGAGCAGGATGTCGGCCTGATCCAGCAGGGCTGCTCTTAGGTTTCTAAATTCACATTTCGCTGAAGGATGCCTTCTCCGTGGTCCCTTCAGGATCAGGCCTGTGAAGGTGCAGGATGGAGATTTGGAGTGGAAGAAGTTTCCTTTTGGGGCTTCTGCGCTCCCTCTTTTTCCAAGACTTGTGCTGCCTTGAACTTGACCCGTCAGCAAAATCTGAGAGGCTGCAAAGCAGGCAAGAGGAAGCTCATTATTTTGGGCAGCCTTTGTGCCTAACTCTGTGTTTGGCACAATGGCCTTTCTGTGAATAGACTCAAGCCTAGTTGCAGAATCCGCTCCCGCTGCAGCTAAATCAGGCTCCGCGGTCAGGAGCCGATTGTTCCTGCCATGTCCCAATTGTCATCCCTTCAATGGGAACTTGTTCAGGAGAAGTTGCTTCTCTTTGTACTGCATTGCAGGGTGTTGGACTAGATGACTCCAGGGGGGCCCTTTCAACTCTATGATTCCATCACACTCAGCTGCGCAGGAAGCAACCAACTCCTCTGCCCCTTGGCAAAGGGATTGTGGAGCAGCTTTAGCTACCCGACCTGAATGTGTGCATCTCTTTCTTCCCCCAGAGCACATCTGCTCCATCTTGGCCTCCCTCCTGAGGAATCTGAGGGGACAGCAGAGAACTCGGCTGCTCAACAAGTTCACGGAGAACGACAGCGAGAAGGTGAGAGAGATGGGGGTCAGTGTTGGGGAGCTGGGAACAGGAGCGGGGTTCGGAGTCTGGTGGGGTTGAGAGAAATGGGGCACTGGCTCAGTGATGGTACCCAGGGTGGTGAGAGCCAGTGTGGTGTAGTGGTTAGAGTGTTGGACTACCAGGACCTGGGAGATCTGAATTCAAATCCCCCCACTCAGCCATAAGAAGCTCACCAGGTGAACGGCCAATCACTGCCTCTCAGGCTGGGATTAAGTGTGGGGACCACCTTGCATGCCACCTTAAGATTAAACAGTTCTCTTTTTCCCTGCCCCCACAAGTTCTGCTGGTGAACATTTGGCACAATGTTCCACCTGTCATGGATGCTTGAGTTGTGATTCCTGCATTGCAGGGGGGTTGGACTAGATGACCCCTGAGGGACCCTTCCAGCTCTTTAATTCTGTGATTCCGTGACATTCCTCCAAAGGAGTTCCCGTGCTGTGGCCCACTTCCTATTTCAGTGGGGCTTGTGCCCCGTGGTGCAACACTGCTGCCCTTAACCGTGCCCCACATCCTGCCAACCCCTCCGCCGGCTTCGTGGCTCCCCCTCCCAGCCAGGTGTGTGCTGCGTGGGTGTCCTGTGGCATGAAATTAGCCCAGCAGGAGTAGGGGCATAGGCTTCCTGCAAGGACCCTTCTTGAGACCACCAACCCCCTTGAGCGCAGCCTGCCCTGGCTGCATGGATAGGGTGGGCCGGACTCCTTAACCCCCAGCTTCTGCGGGGAAACCTGCAGTTTCAGCCACCAGCACCAGTAGATGGTTAGTGCTCTCAGTGCTCCTGAAAATTAATGTTGGCTCTGAGGACCTGTATCTTCTTTGGAAATCAATTAGAGGAGCGGAGAGGGAATCAGGGATGTCCCGCTGGAGGGGAGGGCCTGTGCAGGCCTGCGCTTCTGGTGGGACTTGCAAAGTGGGTCCCCAGGGGCTGCTGTTGGTTTTGTTCTGCAAAGAGCAGTCGCTAATGCATCCTGAGAGCTCCAAACGTCTGCCGTTGGAACTTCCTTGAATAAAATCGGCCGTCTCCGCACCCACCCACTCACCCTGAAATATATGTGGGAGAGCAGGTCTGGCAACGGCTGCTGGCCGAGATAGCCGGCAACGAGGGGCAGAGGCAAGGAGGTTGCTCCCGTGCCCTCCTTGTGGGTTTCCTGGCAGCAGATTTCTCCTGTTTTGGCCTTGGAAATCTTGCCTCTCAGGAGATGCGAATGCAGCTGCTTTGGCAAGATGGAGAACAGTGTAAAGGGAGCCCCTAGGTCAGGCCAGCTTAGAGGAGCAATGATCAAGGGGGCAGGAAGTGAATTGGGTGGTGAGGGGACAGGTAAGCAGAATTGGTGCAATTTCAGAGCATCTGGGGCTGTTGGATGCCATGCATTCTGTGAGCAGGGAATCAGCAGGACCTTCCAGGCTGTTGGCTTTCCGGTGTCCTGTTCAGTACGGATGTGGCACCCTGGCCTTAGAGCCACCTCGCTCTCCATGGGCCCTTCGTCTTGGTAGGGTGGGATGGCTGTGTGACGAGCTCAAACCTTCTTTTCCCTCCTCCCCCCACCACCCCCGGCAGGTTGACAGACTGATGGAGTTATATTTCAAGTACCTGGATGCAATGCAAGCAGCCGACAAGAAGATTGAAGGAGAAAAGCATGTAGGTATCATCATCCCCAACCTACCCCACCCCTTCCTGCCAATTCATTATGGGATGGTGCCTGCAAGTTCCCTGAAATGCTAAAAGCTCCCCATATGAACCAGCCCAGACCCTGCGGCCATTATCCAAGGCCCTTCTTTGCGTGCCCCCTCTGGTGAGCTTGCAGGCAGTGTGGCAGGAAGCAAGAGGACGCCAAGACGAGAACAGGGCCTTTTCTGCTTTGGCTTTCCCTTTGTGGAACGCCTTCCCAGGGAGGCTTGCTGGGGGCCACCATTACATTATCTTTAGGCACTGGGTTCAACTTTGCTCTGTAACCAGGCCTTCAGCCTGTAACTATCAGTGGCCTTTTTAGAAGTGAGTGGGATGTTTCAAATGTACCTTTTAAATGTTTCCTTTTACCTTTTTGTGCTTTTAGGGCATTGAGTTGCTTTGGGCAAGGTGAAGTGACTAACACATTTAATTAATATTATTAGTAATAAATAGTAATATTAATAATTTTTCAGTTCTTAAAGAGGCAGCTGCTGTTTGCTCAAGGGCTCGCTTGCTTCCTGCCACACTGCCTGCAAGCTCACCAAAAGAGTCCTCCGGACGCGAAGTCCTGCTGCCCAGCTTAAGGGAGGGGCCACGCATGTGTTGTTCTCCATTCAATTAAGTAATGGAGAATAATTTGCAAAAAAACAACAACCCTGCAGTTATAGGGTGGTTTATAAATTCAATTAATAATACAGTAAACTCTCGGGTTACAGTTACAGGTAAGTAGCCGTGTTGGTCTGCCATAGTCAAAACAGAATTAAAAAAAAAAAAAAATTCCTTCCAGTAGCACCTTAGAGACCAACTAAGTTTGTTCTTGGTATGAGCTTTCATGTGCATGCACACTTCTTCAGATACATTACACTCTCGAGTAACGTAAACTTGGGGTTGCGAACATGCCAAACCCGGAAGTATTTTTCCAGGTTTTGCCACTTGCGCATGTGCAGAAGCAGCGCCTCTGGGTACAAATTTTTCGGGCTGCGCACAGACCCCTGGAATGAATGAAATTCATATTCAGACGGTCCACTGTAGTAGTAGTAGTAGTAATAATAATAATAATAATAATAATAATAATAATAATAATAATAATAATAATAATACCTACCACGGGTTTGGTTTTTATAGTTTTTTAGAAATACTTTATCGAAGTCTATCAAATCCATTAAAAAATAATCGCAAAAAAGCAGCACAGTGTATCCAAGAGTGACTTTATATTTGGTTGGTAGAGTACTTAGGGAAGCCAGATTTCACATTGTCCCGTGGAGAGGGCAGCCGTCCCTGTGCACTGGAGCCCTGAAACGCAGCAGAGAGTCACAGAGAGTGAGCAGATATCCCTCCAGGTAGGACATCGCGGGAATCCCAAGGAGTGCTGCCGCTCAGAAAATCTCAATGTGTCAGGTTGCAGTGAACAAGTCTCCCCTCTTCCGCAGTCCATTTCATGTTTTATTTGAGAAGAAGGTGGCAAGCCACCACAGCTCTTTAACTCCCTCAGAAACGAGGTGCAATTATAGAGCCTCAGCAGTGATCTCTGCAGAAAGGGAGGCAAAGGCAGGTGATAACTTAATGCATTTTTTCTTAGTTCTGCAAGGAAATTATGCTCAGCAGGTTTATTCAATAAAAGCGCTCTCGCCGGATACTTTGCGCCATAACGACTTACAAATTAGATGCTAATTGTGCCACTGTTAAGTCATTCCATCCTTGAAAGGGAGAATCGGCTTCCGTGGGCTTTGATAGCCTAAATGGGGTTTTTGAATTAACCTGGCATTTGAGTTGGGCAGCAAATGGCTTGAATTGCACAGAAGTGCGTTGCGAGTGGGTGATAATGAAAGGGGTTAATGCAGAGCATGAGGAACAGCAACGTTTTGCTGGAGGGCAAGGAGGCTCCACAGCCCAGCTGAACTTCCTCAGCTGTGCAGACCTTCCTCACCTGGGCTCAGAGCTGAAGCCCGTTACATCCGTTGCCGGCTGAGAGCACAGCTGCTGATCCTAAAAGCTCCATGATGTCTCATCCCAAACAAAGTGAAAGAACTTGCAAGGCCTGCACCTGTTTTATATGGGACGACTCAGCTCACAGGGAACGCTTTGCTAGATTGGCCATGGGCCTGATCCTGCAGGCTCTCCTTACGGTCTTCTCTAAACGTGACTAGCAACAAGCAACGTTGTCCCTCCATTAGCCAACACCGACTCCTCCTGCAGGGCTTCTACATTCAGCTTCCAGCCAGCCAGTTTGTGTGCGTTTTGCATCGCTTAGAATTTTGCCCTGCAAGTGTCGGGTCTCACATCTGGTGCCAAACTTGCTGCTCTCCCTTACACTTCAGCCTCTAAAGGAAGTTTTGAGCCTTTCTTCTTGAGGCTGCAGCTGTTGCATAAATGCCCCTTCAGTGCCAACTCTGCCTGCTGGAATGCAGAAAGCTGGAGAGAGAAATCGGGCCTTCAGTCCAGTGTTTTCTCCTCCCTTGGTTTGAGCTCCCCCTTATGGGGCCGGTGTGTGTGTGTGTGTGTGTTTACTGGCCTTCAAGGATCAGTTCTCCCTCCCCACCTGGCATAGATTTGGCCTCTTCCCCTCTGCCAGCAACCCCAACTGGTGGAAGCAGGAAGATCTTGCTTCTGCCAGCCTCCTTCATCAGCCTTTGCTCAGCTTCACCGCAGTTGTTCCTCACGCCCAGCTAGCCTGACAGGCTGTCCCAACCTGTCTGTCATCCTGACAGCTGATTTTAAGTGGGAAGTGGGAAGAGATAATCCAGCCTGACACTCGTGCTTACCTTGCACGGAGCAGCCTGAGCGGTCTGCACTGCTGTGCCCCCTGGCCGCGAAAAGGTGTGCCACAGGGCATCTGCCACCAAGCCGCATCCTGCAGAAGTTGCTCCCCCAGGAGGCAGCGACAGGCACCAACTTGAGCTTCAAAAGGGGACGAGACAAATTTGTGGAGGAGAAGAGGACCATTGACAGCTGGAGGCAGCAGTGCTTATGAATATCAGTTGCTGGAAACTGCAGGAGAAGGGAGGGCTCTTGTGCTCATATCCTGCTTGTGGGTTGACCACTGGGAGAGCAAGATGCTGGACCTAGATGGG
Source organism: Lacerta agilis (assembly GCF_009819535.1). Classification (NCBI taxonomy): domain Eukaryota; kingdom Metazoa; phylum Chordata; class Lepidosauria; order Squamata; family Lacertidae; genus Lacerta; species Lacerta agilis. Next base: position 93,895,946 of record NC_046317.1, on the reverse strand, counting down.
CCACAGGCCTGATCCAGCAAGCTCCTCTTACGTTCTTAAGCAGTGGGAGAAGCAGCCAAGTTGCCTTCCTGGACCTCCTGGCAGAGGACAAGGAGGAAGCTCCTTCCTAAGCCCCAATAAAGCAGCCAGCCACTTCCTGTCCCCTTGCACACCCACGGAGTACCCAAGGGAAAGGCCATGGATGCTTGATTTTCCAGCACCCAGAATCCTGCCACCCGTTGTGGCAGGCCCTGGGGGGCTGAGAGGAGAGGAGCAGGGGCAGAATCTCAGCTGGGATCAGGAAGCCTCCCTGTTTGAATCTGGGCTCTGGGAATCGTCATTTGCCATTCCCCGACTGTCAGTCCAGCCTCATTACTGTGAGAGGAGCTTGCTTCAGTTTCACAGGAGCCCATCTTATTGCTGTCGTCTCCCATCAGCATGGGACATCTCGCGGCAGATAAGGAATGGCACCTGAGCACTCATTTGGAGGTTAGCATCTTGACGGCTGGAGAGGGTTTGGGGTGGGGGGGGGGAGAGAGAGAGAGGCAGAGAGGCAGAGTGGCTGTTTGGTGTTTGCACGGGGAAAATATTAACAACAGTTTGAAGGGGGAGGAATGGTGGTTGTGAACAGGGCTTTAAAAAATGGCATGGTGGTGTCTCAGCCCCCCAGGCACCGGCTCCCTGCACACCTGCAAGCAGCTTTGGCTAAATTTCCCGGAGCTCGCGGTGTTTTTTGTCTTGCTGCCAGCCCCGCAGGGAGAGGCTCCCTCCTTGCACGAGAGAAGAGCCGTCCCGGTTTCCGCCTGCGCAATCAGCGGATCCGGCCTCCAAATCACTTCGTTATCCTGGATTGCAGGTGTCGGGTGCTGGGCGCCTCAGATGTCAGCTTGAGCTTCCACAGCTGATGACTTCGAAAACACTTGCCATTCGCATTTCTAAAAAATAAAAATCAAGAGCTGTCAAGGCAGAAGGGCAGAAATTAGGAGCTGGAGAGGCGAGGGGGGAGAGCCTCCTGCCATGGCTTGTAGATTGCCAGTGACATTCCTGCTAATACTCGGCCAGGATTTTAAGGGTCTCTGAGGCTCCAGCGCATTCCCCGAGAGGCAGCCGCTATAAGCCAGGTCAGTGCCTGGTCACAAGAGGGCAGGTCCTGGTTGTAGCAAAGGGTCTGGGTCATAGAATCATAGAACCGTAGAGGTGCAAGGGGCACCAGGGATCATCTAGTCCAGCCCCCTGCCATGCAGGAGCCACAGCTAAAGAGTCCCTAACAGATGGCGACCCAACCTCTCCTTAAAACTATCAAACCAGAAAAGGGTGCGGTGGCTCACCAAAAGGCTGCAGGTTTTGAGCATCCCAAACCCAGACTGCAATCTGCAGCCAGAAAGATTGCTCCGGGAGGGGGGGGGAGTGGTGGAGAGATCTGGCCCTGGGGGTAACAAAGGGAGGTCCAGGGGTTGCCGGAGGGAGGCAGAAGCAAGGTGTGGTCCTGCAAAAGCTGGAGTAGGGAAGCGGAAGAAGTGAAAAGCCAGGAATGGAGCTGAACAGGGTGGTCCCTTTTAGAGTCTCAGACTCTCAGAGGAAGGGGAGCACACCTGTTTTTGTCAACTGCCTTGGCAAAGGGGGTGTTATCAAGGCCCCGGCAGACCACAAGATAAAGCTAGGCAAGTCCTACGCTGTGCTGCTTGGATTTCAGTTCTGGTGAGGTGGGCAAAAGAAGCCCGTTGGGTGGAAGTCGGAGGACAGTATAGGACTACGAGAGCTCCAGGGGGCAGCAACATGAGAACAGGGCCTTTTCTGTGGTGGCTCCCCGTTTGTGGGATGCTCTCCCCAGGGAGGCTCACCTCGCGCCTTCATTACATATCTTTAGGTGCCAGGCAAAAACGTTTCTCTGTCACCAGGCCTTTGACTGATTCACATTCTGTGTCCTTTTCCGTGTGTTTGGCTTGGGGGGGGGGGTATTGGTTTGTTTTTGTTTATATTATGTGTTTTGTGTTCTCATTTTGTATATTTCTGTTGCGAACCACCCTGTGATCTTCGGCTGAAAGTTAATAAATAAATAACTAAATAGAAACCATTCTCTCATGATAATACCCTTAGTTAAATTCTGGAACTCGCTCCCACGGGATGGATGGCTTTAAGAGAGGTTTAGACAGCTTCACATAGAGGAGGGCTCTCAATGGCTACTAGCCATCTGTCTCCAAGGTCAGAGGCAGCGATGCTTCTGAATTCCCGTTGCTGGGAAGCGCAGGAAGGCAGAAGGTTTTGTTTGGTAGTTTTGCATGGTTTCCCAAAGGCCATAGTGAGAGCAGGATGCTGGCCTGGATGGGCTATTGGCCGGACCCAGCAAGCTGTTCTTGGGGCCTTATGTTCTTAGCATCACTGCTGTCCCTGGACTTCTCCTGTGGGCTGCTGCTTTGTTCAGCAGTTGACTCGCAGACCTTCCTCATTCTGGGACCTCTGTTGCTTCATGTGGGCTCTGGGGAAGGAAGGTCTGGGGCTGGGCAGCTGCCTGGAGGAGCCAGAGGAGCTTGCTGCTGCCGTGCAGCCTTGCCTTTCTCCTATTTTTGCCCGCCACACACACACACACAAACGAGGGGGGTCCCTCCTTGCCAAGTCTTGCAGGTACAGCGGGCGCCTGCTCTAATGAGGAGACATTGCTCCGGCGGACTGCCACGCACCTGCTGGGCCGCCACATAATAAATCACAGAAGCAGCAGGGAGCTCACGGGTTGGCAAAACAAAATTCCAGTGTGAGGATAGCAAAAGGTCGTGTGCTGCATGCATTACTGCTGGCGCAGGGCCAGCAAGAAGCGGAGGGTGGGCTGGCAGGCTTGTGCCGGGGTGTGAGGGGCCTGCAAGGACATGTTTTGCCTGGGATTTCTGCGAACTTTGCAATCAGAGCTCCTCCTGGTGCTTCTCTTCCGGGTCTTGCCATGCAAGCGGAGGTTGGATGGCGTATCTGTTCGCGATGCTTTGGTTGAGACTTCTGAATTGCGGGGGGCTGGACTAGGGGACCCTCGGGAACCTTTCCAACTCTGTGATTCCAGGACATGGTGCGCCGGGGAGAGATCATTGACGACGACATGGAGGATGAGTTCTACCTCCGCCGCCTGGACGCCGGCCTCTTCGTCCTCCAGCTCATCTGCTACATCATGGCGGAGATCAGCAATGCCAGCATTCCCCAGGTGAGGGCAGCATGGCTGCCACATTACCCCCTACCCCACCCCCAGTGTTCATCGTCTGTGGGCCCCCACTGGACTGTGTCTTCGCTTCTGTGCCTCCCTGCCAGGGAGGACCCAGAACTCAGCACATCTGCATCAGAGGGTGCTTGGCGCACACATTTTATGTTGCAACCCCTTTTTTGAGTTTTCCCAGATGTTGGACCTTGGCTAGGGATGGAGGTGGCAGCCTTTCTAGAAGGTGGGTGGCCCTGTTTCCCCTCCCCTCCTTGGGCTAACACACTAGGGTGGGGGGAGGGAGGGATTCAGCAAGGTTTTCCTTTGCCCACATGGGCTACTTCCTGCCACATGCAGAATCATGGAATTGGAAGGCCCCCTGATCCCAAGGCCAGCACATGCAGGGCTGCTCATTCCTGCATTTTCCTTTCTGGCCATTTTGGGGCCGTGTGAGTGTGCTGTGTCAAGATCCTGGCACAGTTCAACCAAGCTGCCTCCCTGGAAAAAAAAACCCCAACTCTCCTGTGGGTTTTTTGTTCTCTGTTTCCTTTACAATTACTGTAGCTTTCTCTCTCTCTCTCTGTCTCTCTCTCTTTCTCTCCCCCCTCCTCCTCCCCTGTTTTTCATTCCCTGGCCAGATTCGTCAGCGAGTCCACCAGATCCTGAACATGAGGGGAAGCTCCATCAAAATAGTTCGGCACATCATCAAAGGTGAGTCTTGAGCCCTGGAGTGGGGGAACGGCTTCCTCTAAGGTCCCACTCAGGCTCCCGTTTGGCTAGCAGAAAGCAGGGAGCCAGCCTTGCAGCCTCAGGCACATGGAGCTGGGCAAGAGACCGCCTCTCTGCCTATTCATCCGGCCGCCACAACCCCTTTGGGCAAACCCTGCCTTCCAGCCCCATTGTGCTGCCTGTGAGATTGTCGAAAGTCAGTGTTTGGGGCAAAGCCGTCTCCAGCAGCAAGGTCTGGGCTGGCCTCTGTGGCTCCTGGCCTGTGGGCTTCTGCACTGAAGAGGGGGGGGTGGCATTTAGGAGACCCCTTTGCAAATTTAGTTGTGGGGTGGTTTGATGGCCGGCCTGCTAGGCAAGGCTTGGGAAGAGAACCATTGTGGTGTAGTGGTTAGAGGGTCGGACTATTAGTGCAATAAATAACTAAAAACAAAATAAATAAAATTGCTGCTGACCCCCCTCTTCCACCACCTCTAGCCACCCAGACCTAGACCCCCCACTGCTGGGTCCTGAGTCCCCCCGAGAAATTCACAGTTCACCTTCTGACCTGAACTGGCACACGTGTGGCTACAACAGCACCCAGGCGGTTTGACCCGCCCTAGAAGGGGCAAGTGGGGCTTCCTCGAGTCCTCCGTCAGGCTCCAGGTAGCCACCCCCTCCCCCTGTGTAGGGCGGGCAGAGCTGGATTCCTGCCTTTCTCCACCGGTGTGGGATTCTGCTCACCTTGAGCCTCGCACAGCTGGAGTCGTAAGCCATTCTTGCTGCAGGAAGAAGACAGGTTCTTCTTGAGGGAGGGGGTTTCTCTGGGGCTTGGAGCCAGATGGTGGTGGGGAGTAGCAGGAGCACCCAAGCAGCAGCAGAAGCCGCTCCCGTTCCCACTCCCACCCCCCCCGTTCCCCGCCAGTGGAGGCTCAGCTAATTCAGCAACTTCTGCCTCCTTGCCTTTTCCCGCTTTGCATGCAGGGCTCTTGTCCCCTTCTCTCTCCTCCTTTTTTGCATGCTAATTGGAAGCCTGTTTCTTAGTTTGATTTTTATGGCCTACATATTTTCCCTGTTTCTCTGGCAGCCTGACAGCTGATGGGTCCCCGGGGAGGGCCAAAAATTGCTTCGGATGCAAAGGGAGAGAGAAATTGGGCTCTCCATTTATTTTAAGTGGGGATGGAGGCAAGCAGGGAGGTGCAACAGCCTCATTAAGGCTCTTCTCTGATGGCTGACCAGGCGGGGCTTTGGGGAGAAATTTTGGAGTTGGGGGGGTGCAGCTGCCTTGTTGTGGGAACCGACAGCATCGAGGAGAGGTGGGCCATTCGGGGCGCCCCACTGAGGCAGGGGACTCTGGGGTGCGGGAGATCCAGTAGCAGTTGACACAACTGCTGGTGATGGGTTTAGCTCCTTCTCGCTCTCTCTGAGTGCCATGTATGGGGTCATGTTTCTTGGGGTTTGTTAAAGCTATATTGATGGGAGTGGTGGCCACCAAGCTAGACAACATCATTATTAGCACTAGCATTTCTCCACCACTTTATATCAAAGCAGTCTACAGCACATTAAAACAATCTACAACGAAACATTACTGAATAAAGTATACATTCGGAGCAGGAAACTAAAATGCTATCTTAAAATTTTCAAAATGAAACATTGCAAAACAGGTCAACTACAAAATGCACGTTTAATGCAGCAGAGTTAACAAAAAAAGTAGACATTTTAAAAGAAAACATTGCTAAAGGAAGTGAGATATAACATGCACATTGAAAACAGCATAGCCAGCAAGAGACTAAAACATCATCTTAGGCGTAGGACAGATCTGCTGTTGTTGCTGACAGTCCTTCCAGTGGTGGTTCGTGGCAGGTGGTGGCTGTGGAAGCTCAGGCTGCATGACCTGGGTCTGCACTTAAAGGTGAACAGTTCTTTCAAGCAGAGGGAGCCTGGGGGGGGGGGGGGTCCCCTGTTGGTGACACAACAGATTCATGGAGGAGAAGGAGGTTATGAAGGACTCCTAGTCAGGATGGCTCTGCTCTGCCTCCACAGTCGGAGACAGCCATGCTTCTAAGTGCCAGTTGCTGGAGACAGCAGGAGGGGAGAGGATGGGTCTTGGGCTTCCCAGAAGAGGCACTTGGTTGGCCCAGGGCCTGATCCAGGAGGCTTTTCTCATGTTCTCGTATATTTTTCAACAAGTGACCTCTGCTTATTTGCTTGAGTTTGAATGCATTAAATTGCTCCTTGCCTGCAGATACTTCCTGCCTCTTCTGTGTCTCATTCACTCCCTGCGACACATAGTCATTTGAACAGTGCAGATTAATCAGTTTGGCTCTGTGTGGATCCTGCCCTTGGATCAAAGTGTGGGAGCAGATTTCCTTTTGGGTGCCTCGGTGTGGGCGTCCGCTCACTTCCTAGGAGGAAGGGGAACATGGGAGGGGCACATCCCACTGGGCGGAGTAATGAGTAGCCCTCCCATTTCCACCCCCCACCCTAACTTCCCTATGCATCAGAAGCCCACAGGCCTTCCCACCTTCTCCAGAAGAATGCTTGACTTGCTGCTGCTGAATTTGCCCCCCCCCCAAAAAAAAAACAGTGGCCTCCTGGCGGTCAGTGGAGAAGAGTGTTGGCTCGCTTGTCTGCTTCTTCCAGTTTAGCCTCCTTAGGTGGCTAATGGCATCTCGACAGCCCAGCGCTGAAGATGCAGGGGAGAGCAGTGACCTTGAGGTGCCTTTGCAAGTGATGCGGAGAAGCCATTTCTCTCCCTAATGTGGCTGCTGGGAGGTGCCTCGTTGTGCTCAGGACTCGTGGATACGGTTCGTGGGGCGTGTAAGGCCAGAATCGGCTCTCCAGGAGTTGAGTGATGGGCCTGCAGTTTGACACACGTCTTGCCAGGTGTGCTCTCGGTCGCCGATGTTTTTGTTTGGCACAGAGCAGCACTGTGTGGAGGCCAAACGGGAAGGGGGATGAGACTCACACCTTAGGAAATGGTGGGTGTAGCATTTCTTCTGAGCCTCCTGTCTGAGGTGCAAGCAGAGTAAGAGAAATGCCAGAATCAGCTTGTGCAAAAATGACATCTCTTGTACCTGCTGTGGGCAAAATGCTTATGAAATTCTTACTTTTCCATGCAACAGCCCTGTGTGGTAGGATAAGGCAGACTGAGAGGGAGAAAGAATTGTAAAGGAGCAGATTTTAGCCCGGACTTCTTCTGACCAAACCCCTGCCCCACAACCTGCATCAGCATGGAAAAAAATAATACACAATTACAAGCATAACCAAAAGCAGAAACAATAAATAAAACATCAAAAAGTACACAAACAAACTGAATGATTTCCACATATAGCATAATAAAATCTAAAGTAAAGGTACAACAAATTAATACTGATAGCAGCAGCAGTAGCAATCCCAAACAAGACCCCATCCCAAGAGTCTGTTTGTCGGCTTCAGCTTCTGCAGCTGGAGTCAGTCCGGGCCCCACTTCTCATGCCAGATGGAAAAGGCCTGCAAGGCAGGGAGCAGGTCTCCCAGGACTCCCAGCCAAGAACGGCCTTTCCTGGCCTGGTGTCTTGCTGACCTTTTGGACTCCAGCCCTGCTGGCTGGGGCTGACTGGGGTGGCAGTTCAAAACATCTGCGGGGCGTCGAGCTGGGGGAGGCTGTGGTGGAACATGACCAGAGAAGAGAAGGCGCTGTTTGGTGAAGCAGGGATGAGTAAGCCTAGAATGTGGGGCTGGTTTGTAGAATCGATACACCACTTAATAGCGGGCTTGCAGTCCTTGCCCCTCTTGTGCTTCCAGTGCCCCAGTTACTGGGTGGAGGGGAGAGAATGAGAGAGAGAGAGGTGCAAATGGTCGAGGGATCTAAGCTCAGCTTTGAGGCCATTGCTCTGCCCCCCCCCCCATGCAAATGTTGCAATGGGCAGGCAGGCCTCTCCTCCCTTTCACATAAGCCCAAAGGGGGCAGCTGCTGCTTGCTCCAGTTCCCCTCCTTCCCGCAATCTCTGGAAGTGAGGAGCAGAGCCTGCCCTGCCTGTTGGAGCAAGTCAAGCCACGAGGGCACCAGCCCCCATTGCAGCAGCTGCTGCCAGGCTGGAGCTTCATGCATATTCAAGGCTCTCCTCCCAGGAGCCCTGGCAGAGGCGGCAGCAGAGCAGCGCTGTTTGTGTGTGCTGCTTGAGATGAGGGGGGGAGCAGCGTCCCCATGCATTGGGGGGCTCATGGATCCCCCCTGCCCTGTAGCAGGGCCCGCTTCTCCTGTATTAACGGGAGCCCTTTGCCCTGCAAGCTGTTATGGCTCTGTTTTGGAGACTGGGTGGCACCCTGCACAGGAACAGAGAAAGCTGCTCCTTTTCCCTCTCAGGCACCTCTGGAATTACTGGGAGAATTGCAGGTTTTCCACAGGTATCTGGGTGACCACTGTGAGAACAGGATGCTGGACTAGATGGGCCACTGGCCTGATCCAGCAGAATCTGGTTGAGTTCTTACATGGTCACAGGACGGGCTGCTTTCGCATGCCCTGCTCAGCTCCTGGCTCTGGGCCCGGCTGTGTCCCTCTGCTTTCCCTCAGTTGCCCTCTTCCCATAATCAGTATCCCCACCCCCATGACTAGCCCCCAAACATGGCACCAAGTATATCTGCTGATTTCAAGGAAGGGTGTCAGGCATTGCCTCCTAATTGAAGCTCAGAAGGCAAAGCCCCCTTTCTGTCCCCATCTTACCTGGGTTTCAGTTTTTTTTGGGGGGGGGGGTTGCACCAGATTTGGAGCTGCAGCCGCTTGTTCCTCTGCTGAGAGCCGCCTCTTGTCTTCCTGCAGAGTATGCGGAGAACATCGGGGATGGGAAGAACCCAGAATTCCGGGAGAGTGAGCAGAAGCGGATTGTTGAGCTGCTGGAGAATTTCTGAGGGTCCCACACTCAGCTGCAAGACCACCCCTTTCAGGACCCCGTGACCTAGTGCTGCAACTCTGGAACCACAGAAAGGACTTGCTGGAGGAAATAAGCCTCTGTGCTGCTTTTGAGATATTAAAGATACTTTGTTTTGGTTTTTTTCTTACGTTTCCCGACTGATTCTCTGCTGTGGGAGCGCAGGATGAGGCCCACCTCCTTGAAGTGGGGTGGATTGCTTTGGCCCATAGCAAACCATGTCTTCATCCATTATTTCCCAGGAAGTTTTCTGTGGTTTAAAAGGTAAAGGTAAAGGGACCCCTGACCGTTAGGTCCAGTCACGGACGACTCTGGGGTTGCGGCGCTCATCTCGTGTACAGCTTCCGGGTCATGTGGCTAGCATGACTAAGCCACTTCTGGCGAACCAGAGCAGCGCATGGAAACGGCGTTTACCTTCCTGCTGGATCGGTACCTATTTATCTACTTGCACTTTGACGTGCTTTCAAACTGCTAGGTTGGCAGGAGCAGGGACCGAGCAACGGGAGCTTACCCCGTCATTGCGGGGATTCGAACCGCCGACCTGATCGGCAAGCCGTAGGCATAGTCAATATTGAGGGGTTCTTGATTGCATTTGATGGGCCTTTGCAGCATCCATTATATATTGTGATGGTGGCTGCTCTGCATTCCCAGCTTCCTTGCCCCAGGATGGAGCCCAGGATGACTTTGGATTGACAGATTCCATCTTTATACTCCTTCCTCCCATGGGAGCTCAGAGCTGTGAACAGAGCCGGTGTGGTGTAGTGGTTAGAGCACTGGACTAGGGCCTGGGAGAGAGACCAGGGTTCAAATATCTACTCAGCCATGATGTTCACTGGGGGTGGCCATGGGGCCCAGCCACTGCCTCTCAGCTTAGCCTACTTCGCAGGCCGGTTGTGGGGATTTAAGTGGGGAGGAAGAGAACCACGTGATATGCCACTCGGGCACTTGTGGGGGGGAAGCGGAATATAAATGCAATAAATAAATAAACAATCCATTTCTAAAAGCAAAACCAGCTGCTGAACCATCAGTAAACAATATTCATTCATTTCACAAAATTTATTCGCTGCTTGATTCTGAAAAAACAAACCTCCAAGTGGTTTACAAAAGAGAAAACAGTAAAATAAAAAATGTACAACCTTTCTTTGAAGCATACAAAATATGAAATACTAAAACATATAAAAATTACCTAAACTTTCTAAGCATTTAATTAGGCTTGTCTAAACGAGAATGTTTTTAGCAGGCGCCAAAATGAGCACGTATTTCAATAGGCAGGGAGTTCCAAAGTGCAGGCGCTGCCACACTAAACGATCGAGTTTGTACAAAAGCGGAATACGTGTTGTGTGGCCTCTGTGGCAGCGCCAGTTCTGCTGGTTGGAGTGGCCGGTGGAGCACAGAAAGAGCCTTTAAGCTCTCTGCCCTCCTGGTGGGGGGAAGGGCTGCCCTGGCGTGCTCACCCAGAAGTTGGGTGGCTCTGGCAAGGTCCTGCAAAAGCATCGCCCAGCCACCATGCGGAGCCAGCCTTGCCCACCCCCCATGCTGGGTAACCCCAGACAGACCTGGCAAAAAGAGCGTTTAAGACCTCCTTTAAAAGGGCAATACCTGCTTGGTACGTGGACACCTGAAGTTCTCAGGTTTCCCTCTCCCCACACCTGCTAGCCACAGGGACAGCTCCAAGGGTCTTGGCATACACACTCTTCATGGATTTGCTGAACTCTTGGAGCAGAGTCCCACATAAGATGTGATTGTGCCATACGGTCTGTTGCACCTTTGGTTATAGCGGCTTAGACTAGATGTTCCTTGGGGTCCCTTCTGACTCCACGGTTCAAATTTATTTGAGGACCAGAGGCCAAACCAACTTTTTCTCCTGCTGCGGTTGGTTTTTCTGGAGTCGCTTGCCACCCCCCAAGGCTCGTGCCATCCCCGAAGACAGTTCTCTTTCCTGCCCAGAGCTTTGTCCTTCCTGCCCAGCCTGAGCTTCTGATCCTGCCTTGTTTCCTCCAAGGTGGGGAAAGAGGCCTGCTCACGATGTGGGGCTCCTCCCGGGGTGTGAGGCCCTCCTGTGCCTTTCCCTTCAAGGTGCCCCTGTGGGGTGGACGGGATTTGCAGCGGCTGCCTCCTGGCTTTGTCTCCTCTCGGTGTTGTCCCTGTCCATTGGCACAAAGCCACGCAGCTTCTCCCGTGGACCTGGGCTGGGCCTCATTTGGAGAGATTTACATGCTGGCAGCATTTGTTCCTTATCTGCATTGTCAGGGAAGCTTAGAGGCTCCTGTTGGCATTGCAGGCCGGGAGGCTGTTATTTTGGTCATCAGCCTGGGATCTGCAGAGCCCACTGGCTGGAGAAAAGCAGCGGAAGCATTTCCAAGGGGGCTCTTGGGGCCTTGGCCTCTCTTTCTGCTTTCTGTACAAATAATCTCCCTCCATTCTTTGGAGCGCTGGAGAGAGTCCATACGAGAATCCCCAACGCAGTGCTGTTTACTGGCAGCTGCAAGCTGGCCCAAGAGTACCTGGGACCACGTTGAATGAGGCCACAGGCAACTCGTTTCCTTCCAGAACCACGAGAAAACCAGATGGTGCCACTTCCTGGTGGGGAGGTGTGGACCCGTATTGCGCATTTCTGCGTGGGTTGCGTCTTGCCTACTCGGAGATGTTGCAGACATGTCAAGCAACAGCCTCCTGAAAAGCAAAATACTGACTAATATGGAATGAGTGTGTGTGTGTGTGTGTGTGTGTGTGTGTGTGTGGCAGAGTACTGTGCAGGACAACTGCATCTTAAATACATTAAGCTCACTTGATTTCAACCATAAGCAGCAGGAATGCTTGAAATTCCACGAGCTAAATGCAAGCAAGGCAGAGAGCTTAAAAGTGCTTTTCCTGCCAGGAAAACCTGGCACAAAAGGAGCTTTTGAGCTCTCTGCCTTGCTTGGTCCAGGGAGTGGGGGGGGGGGCAAGGCTCTCTTGTGCCAATGTGCCACTGTCTCGCTAGGGAGGCTCACGTGAGGGCGGTTTGAACATATGCGCCATCTATGCAACATAAACCCCTGTGTAAGATGTCTGACTGTATTGACTTGCATTTTTTTCCAACTTCTCTCCAAGCTAAGGGATATTTGGAGATCAAACAGTTGAAAATGCACTAACGCAGACATAGAATTTGGATTTGGCATTCCCCAACCTGGTGCCCTCGTGATGCTTTGGGCAACAACTCCCATCAGCGCCAGCCAGTAGGACCTTCTTAGCTGGGTTGCAGCTCCTGCAGCCTCGCTCGTTCTTTGGGGATGCTGATGAGGACACCTAACTGGCCAGCTACGGCCATTGTCTTACAAAGAGACTTGCCTGGCCAGCTCAGCAACACAACCCTCAGTGGTGTCCAAACTTTTTTCAAAGAGGGCCAGATTTGATTAAGTGAAGGGCCGTGAGGACTGACCAAAGGGCCAACCAAAGTTGTTGAGCTTTTTTTGAGTATTGAAGTTGTTGAGGTTGTGGGTTTTTTTAGGATTTTACCCCAGGAAGTAAACTGCCACAGGGGCCAGATTAAACCGACCGGTGTGCCGGATTAGGCCCCCAAAACGGACTTTGGAAATGCCTGCTCTATTAGATTCTAACCCTCAGTGGGTACAGGACCCCAAGAACTGGAAGGGACTCAGGGCATCATCCAGACTGACCCCTCCCCCAAAAAAACCACCCACAAGCATATGTTGCTTGCTGCTCTCTTGAGCTGCAGGTAAAGGAATTGTGCAGCTGCTTCCGAAGTTGTTGAGGCAGACGTGTCGGCTTCAGGATCACTGGGAGATCCCTGGCAAATTTTCCAGAGGAAAGGGCTGCACAGCTCTATAGAATGGGACTTCCTTGACACAGTTGCTTCCATTAAGGATCATGGAATTGTCGAGTTGGAAGGGACCGCGGGTGGCGGGCGTCATCTAGTCCAACCCCTTGCATTGCAGGAATCACAGTTCAGGAATCCCTGCCAGGTGGCCATCTAACCTGTTTAAAGAAACTCCAATGAGTCACGGAATCACAGAGTCGGGGCTCCCAAGGGCCATCTAGTCCAACCCCCTGCAATGGAAAGGATGAGTCAAGAACCCTTGGAGTTCACACGCCAGATCTCTGGGCACTGAGTGCTTTGCACAGACCTTTAAAGATGAAAGTGCTTCCCTTCGCATTGAAGGAGGCTCTTTAAAAAAGCGGGAGCTCCCCCCCCAAAAAAAAAAAAATCCTGCAAAGATAATTCTTGCTTGTTGTCTTCCTCCTCGCCCCCCTCTTTGCGTTTCTTCTTCCAAATGAAAGAAATGTTTGAGGGGATTATTTAAAAAAAAAAAACCTGAAATGCCATAGCTTATCAGAGTACAAAGCAATCTTGGTATCTCGTCTCTGTGATGGATGCTGAACGAGGCTCCATATGTTGCAGGCATTAAGCACACAATTCCTGTTATCTGGGCCAGGACTGACTGTCACTAACCAATGCTGCTGAATTCCTCCAATCCCAATGCCTTCCAAACTGTCACTAACCAATGCTGCTGAATTCCTCCAATCCCAATGCCAATGAGTGGGGATTCGAACCCTGCCCCCCCCAGGACCTAGTCCTACACTCTAACCACTAGGCCACCCTGGAGAGGAGGAACAGGGGGCAAGCGGTTGACTACAAGCCCTGGAAACAGGCGAGACTGGTCAGGTCACAGAGTTCAGGCTACGAGCAAATCTATCCCTGCTCCAGCACAGATTTAGCATCTGTTCGCTGAATGATTTATGTTCATCCACCACTTCATCACAGTTCAGAAATTTAAAAAAAGCAATAGGAATATAAGCAGAGCATCTGCTGGATCAGGCCCATGGGGGCCCATCCAGTCCAGCATCCTGCTCTCACAGGGGCCAACATGATACCCCAAAGGGAAGCCTCCAAGGAGGACCCAAGCACAAGAGCCACACTCTCCTTTACTGTGGTCTCCAGCCAAATAGTGCAATCGGATGCTAAATATCGCAGAACTGCAGGGTTGGGAGGAGCTTCACTCTGCACTGGTCACGTTCAGCAAATTCAGGGGAGGCCCTTCTCCTTTCCTGCTAGAACAGTTTGGCATTTTTTCAGCACTTGCCTCGTGTTGGGAAAAAGAGGTCCTTTCCTCCAAGGTGGCATGCGCAGTCTTCCTCCTTCCCATTTTATCCTCAACGACCCTGCGAGGTAGGTTAGGCTGAGAGGGAGTGCCTTCCAAACTTATTTATTGCTATTTTTCCAGTGACAGGTAGGTAGCCGTGTTGGTCTGCCATAGTCGAAACAAAATTTAAAAAATCCTTCCAGTAGCACCTTAGAGATCAATGAAAGCTCATACCAAGAAGAAGAAGAAGAGTTTGGATTTGATATCCCGCTTTATCACTACCCGAAGGCGTCTCAAAGCGGCTCACATTCTCCTTTCCCTTCCTCCCCCACAACAAACACTCTGTGAGGCGAGTGGGGCTGAGAGACTTCAGAGAAGTGTGACTAGCCCAAGGTCACCCAGCAGCTGCATGTGGAGGAGCGGGGACGCGAATCCGGTTCACCAGATTACGAGTCTACCGCTCTTGACCACTACACCACACTGGCTCTCCAACAAACTTAGTTGGTCTCTAAGGTGCTACTGGAAGGATTTTTTTTTGTCATTTTGTTTTGATTATTGCTATTCTGTTCATGCATTGCATTTATAACCCACCCTTTTCTCTCCGAGGATCTCAAGGTGGCATAAAGGGTTTCGCCGCCTCATTGAATCCGCACAACAACCCTGAGAGGTAGGTGAGGCTGAAAGGGAGTGCCTGGCCCAAGGCCACACCCTGGGAGATTCATGGCTGAGTGAGGTCCTCGTCCGACTCTAACCACTGCCCCACACCACTGCGCCCCAGCCACCTTTGCCAGCTGAAGGTGCAGGCAGGCCAGTAAGCAGGAGCTGGTGAGTGTGAGAGAGGAGGGGGGTCTTGAGCAGGACATGAAGGAGGGAGGGAGGGAGGGAGGGAGAGAGATGCTCCGGAAAGAGCAGCATGGCTTAGTGTGTGTGTCTGGCAAGGCGGTCCTGGAGCTGCCAGCCCATAAATAACGGTAATCACTAAATAGGGACAGTGCCTGGGCTGGGATGGCGTCTCCTTCCCACATGCAGTAAAAATTCATTAGGAAAGGAAGCTGCAGCGTTCCAGCAGCGCGAGGGCCATAAATCTCCGGCCAGGCTGCTTCGGGGGCCGGCTGCCTGCCTCGCTGCCTCCGCGGGCCTCATCCTCAGGCCCTTGCCTGGGTCTTGGAGCAGAGCCACCACCTGCCATGGTATCCCCTTGACCTCCAGCAGGGGTCTGCAACCTTTAAGACGAAAAGAGCCACTTGGACCCGTTTCCAAAGGGGAAAAAAAACACTGGGAGCCGCAAAACCATTGCGACATTTAAAACAAATATAACGCTGCATATATTGTTTCTTACCTTAATGCAATAATAATAAATAACGTATAGGAGCCAATGCAAAGTATAATTAGTAAAAACAACAAGAATAAGTTCTTACTTTTTTGCATTGACTCAGGGGCATACCCAGGATCAAAACTGGTTTTCCTCCTCTAAAAGGCAGGGAGGGGTGCGCTGGAGGGGGAGCCCTTCACAACGGCTCATCCCCGCTTGCTTTAAAGGGACATTTAACTCTGTGCCTATTTAACTCTGTGCCTATATTGACTATATATGAAGTAATTTTTCAATTTTTCCCACGGCACACCAGGCAACATCTCACGGCACACTAGTGTGCCGTGGAACAGTGGTTGAAAAACACTGCTTTAAAGCATGCGGGGATAACCCTGCTTTTGGCATCAGCGCGGGGTAGTGGAGAAAGCAGCAGCATCCCCGCTGTTTTCTCCACCACCCCGCACCTTTGGGATTGGAGGGCAGCGCGTGGGGTGGTGGAGGAAATCCTCCACCAACCTCCCTGCCGCCCACCGATCCCAAAAGCAGGCATCGCAGCTGCCTCCCCGCACCTCCCGCCGAACGCGGTGGGGGATGGGTAGAAGCAGCAGGAAGCGACGGGGATGTTGCTGGATCGTGTCAGCACCTCTGTTCGCCGAAAGAAGCTTCTTTCGGCGAACGGAGGTGCTGACATGATCCAGCAACATCCCTGTCGCTTCCTGCCCGCCTCCCCCCATCCCCCGCCGCGTTCGGGGTGGGTGGGCGCAGGCGGGGCAGCGGCGCAGGCGGGGCAGCGGCGCAGGCGGGGCAGCAACGCAGGCGAGCCAGCAGCGCGGCAAGTGGGTGGGCGCAGGCGAGCCAGCAGCGCAGCGCGGCGGCGCCTACATTTCGGCGCTAAGCGCTGACCCTGCCCGGAGCCGCGGCAAACCTGTCAAAGAGCCGCATGCGGCTCCGGAGCCGCGGGTTGCTGACCCCCGACCTCCAGCGAGGAAACGTGGCTCTGGCTCATGGAGGGAGAAGGGACCCCAAGGAGCCATCTAGTCCAACCCTCTCCAATGTGAGAATCCCTGACAGGTAGCCACCCTTCCTCTGTTTAACAACCACCCGCCACCTTCCCGGGGAGCCCAATCCACTTTCGAACAGCTCTCTCGATGTTTTTAAAGAGAGGGGGGATGGCCAGCCACCCAACAGGGATTCTTCAGCAGCTATTCCTGCATTCCAGGGGGTTGGACTAGAGGACCCTTGGGGATCCCTTCGCACTCTACAATTCTATGTTCCTGCTATTCCAGCAGGGCTGGTGGAGAAGAAGAAGGCCAGAGTGGGCACTCGTGGCCAGGTCTGCCTGGCCCCTCTGCTGCCCTCCTTCGCAGGTCCCAATCCAGCCTCCTCCTCCTCTTCCTGCTGAGAGAGGAGAGTCGAAGATCCCCTGTATGCATGGAGCAAGTTTTGTGTGTAATTCCTCTTAAACCTATTAGTGGATGAATGCAGAAGTCTGACTTGGGAGGATTAAAGCCTTTAAACCAACAGCAAGGGCTGAACACCTGCCATCCCTTCAGAGTGGAGGCAAAAAGTGTGGGCTTCCTGGAAAGGCAGGGGGGGCCTCCTCTACTGCCTGTTCACTTGTGCAATAGTGCGAGGAAGAAGCCGCAGCCCAGCCAGTGGGCAAGGGTAAGAAAACCACCCGCATCGCAGTGCCATTCTACAAAGAGCATGTGCCACCTCCAAGAAAACTCTGTGTCGAGGCACCTGCACACAGTCTCCTTCCCAAGGGTTCTCTTGGCCAGAATCTCTGACCCACCCCATAAAAATAAAAGAAGTGTCTGCTGGATCAGGCCAGGCCAGCATCCTGTTCTCACAGTGGCCAAGAAGATGCTCCCAACAGAATATTAAAAGCACAATAAGACATCAAACATTTAAAAACTTCCCTAAACAGGGCTGCCTGCAGATGTCTTCTAAAAGTCAGATAGTTGTTTATCTCCTTGACATCTAATGGGAGGCGTTGCATATGGCGGGCGCCACCACCAAAAAGGCCCTCTACCTGGTTCCCTGTAACCTCACTTCTCGCAGGGAGGGAAGTGCCAGAAGGCCCTCAGATCTGGACCTCAGTGTCCGGGCTAAACGGTGGAGGTGGAGATGCTCCTTCAGGTATACTGGGCTGAGGCCGTTTAGGGCTTTAAAGGTCAGCACCAACACTTTGAATTGGGCTCGGAAACGTCCCAGGAGCCAATGTCGGTCTTTCAGGACTGGAAGCATAGCTTCCTCCGATGCAGAGCAGAGCCATCCTGGCTAGTAGCCATTGATCGCCCTCTCCTCCTCCACAAATGTGTGTAATACCCTTTTAAAGCTCTTACTGTCAGAAATCCCCCCTGATGTTTAGTCTGAATCTCCTTTCCTTTAGCTTGAAGCCATGCCACGTAGATTCTAAAGCAATTTCATCAAATCACAGAAGGGGGGTTTCTGAGAGTGAGAGCTGTTGGACAGTGGAACTTTCCCCCTCTGGAGTTTGTAGATTCTCCTTCCTTGGAGGTTTTCAAGCAGAGGTTGGGTGGCCCTCTGTCATGGATGCTTTGGCTGGGATTCCTGCATTGCAGGGGGTTGGACCAGATGGCCTTTGGGAGTCCCTTCCAGCTCTACAGTGCCATTATTTGAATTCTATGTTTGTTGCCTCTCCACAGCTAGGCTGTCTTCTTGGCACCCCGCCAGGCAACAGCACCCGCCGAACGGAGAGGCCTTTGCTGTGCCTCTCCTCCTCCTCCTCCTCCTCCTCCTCCTCCTCCTCCACTGCCTGTTTCTGCTGCTAATTGAGCATGGAGAAGGGAAGGCGGCTGAGCCAAGCTTTCCTCTCCCCCGCTGGGGCAAGCATGCCAGCTTGGTCTGCCTAATTCCCCAGCAAGTTCATTAAGCAAAGGCCCCAGAGCAAGTTATTCCAAGCGAAGATCTGCTGCCTTGCATCCAATGGGAAGGAGGGTTCGCTGGGGAAACGGGGCTATCTCCTGCTCCGATGTTCTCACTAGGGCTCTTCCTTCATTTGCAATGAGATTCCGGTTCGGAATGTGAATCTGTCCAGCAAACAATGCTCGGTTATCTAACAAGCGCAGCACAATTTGCCGGGAAAAGAAACCTTTCCAGTCAAATGTGACCTGGCACAAGCCCCAGAAGCCGGAAGCCAGCAGAGGTGGTTTTAGGAAATGTTACAGGTAGGTAGCCATGTTGGTCTGCCATAGTCTAAACACAATAAAAAATAAAAAAATCCTTCCAGTAGCACCTTAGAGACCAACTAAGTTTGTTCTTGGTATGAGCTTGAAGAAGTGTGCATGCACACTTCTTCAGATACCAGGTATCTGATACCAGATATCAGGTATCTGAAGAAGTGTGCATGCACACAAAAGCTCATACCAAGAACAAACTTAGTTGGTCTCTAAGGTGCTACTGGAAGGAATTTTTTTATTTTTTATTTTGTTTAGGAGATGGGTATGTTTAGGACGAGAGGGTTGGACAGTGTTCTTCAAGCTACCAACCTGAGTCTGACCAAACTGCAGGAGGCAGTGGAAGACAGGAGTGCCTGGCATGCTCTGGTCCATGGGGTCACGAAGAGTCAGACACAACTAAACGACTAAACAACACAACATGTTTAGGCTTGCAAAGAGGAGACTGAGAGGTGATGAGAGAACCATCTTTGACTATCCAAAGGGGTGTCACATGGAAGATGGAGCAAGTTTCTTTTCTCTTGCTCCAGAGTGAAGGACCTGAACCAATGGATTCAAATTTCAAAAAAAGGAGATTCCAGCTAGACATGAGGATGTCCTTTCTGACAGGGGTGACTAGATGACACTCGGGGGTCCCTTCCTACACAATGATTATATGTCTCTAGGAGTTTCATTCCTCTTTGAGTGCTCCCCCCCATTTTCTCCAAACATTTAATGGGGTTGTTCCACCCACCCCACCCCAATCAAGACCTCAAGATCCCTCTTTCTTGTTCCAGATGTACACACACAAAGCTAAACACCACCAATGCCCATTGTGAGGTGGAAAAACAACAACTCCCCTTCTCCATAAAGGCGATTCTCTACCACCACCACCACCCCTGCCAAAAGTTGCAATCACTAAGCTAATTATGAGCTTAATTTAAAGGAGCTCCCTTCTGGCGCTTTTCACCTTGGCTTGGCTTCCAAGGACCCGCAGAGCTCAGAAGACCTTTCACTCCATTCGCTCACCCTTCAGAGTACATTGAGGGCAGCCACAAATGTGTGTCTCAGCGCTAAGCATCTGTGATGGTATTGACACTGTTGTGGGTTGTGAGAGTCAATCTGGCTTGGGACCCTGCACCTAGGGAGAGCTAGACTATAATAAAGGAAGTTGCTGAGATGGTCAGGCAAGTTCCTTTTGTAAGGCAATGGCCTTAGCTGGCCCCTTAAGGGTCTGCATCAGCACCCCAAAAGAAGGAGCCAGCTTGCAAGAGCTACAGTGGAGTGGCGGTGCCCTCCAAGCTAATGGGTGGGCCTTTCCTCCCTCCTCCCTCCTCCCACCCTCTCCTAGTTGCTAGGTAGGAGAACAAATGCCAGAGAGAGCTGGGCTGGCAGCTGGAGACTCAGAGACCAGCTTTCTCTGGGCTAGATCCAAAGCTGTGACGCATGGAGAAGGAAAATCTCCTAGAAGGGTGTTGATGCTGTGCCCCCTCCATCCTATGCTCAGGTTGCATATGTGTGTAAGTAGAACCATATATCCTGAAGACACCGCAGTCTCCACTGACCTTTGCTCCAACCTGGGTAAGTGCCTGGAACCCCTGGAGTCTCTCACCCCTCGGAGATTGGGGTGGCAATGTCACAATACTTGGAGTTTCTGCAGGGACAGCAGTAGTTCATTCTTATTTAGCATCTTAAAGGGATGCCAGTTTGGGGCACGGATGCAGGTGTCTTGTAAGTGTTCAGGTGCACACGTGTCTGTCCTCCTTCCAACACCAGGGTGGTTTCTCACTTTGAAAAGCAAATCCTGCAAATGACAGTGATTCAAGGGAGGGGCAGAGCCAGCCTTTGACCGAGCCCCTTCCATCTCCCTCCACTGCTCTGCAAGGCTTGGACTGGAGAAAGGGAAGAAGGAGCCAATTTATTGCCTCTTTGTTTGGGGCCATATTTTCTTGTCTCCAGTTGTAAGCAGATTTGACTAAAGAGGTAAATTAGAAG
Source organism: Lacerta agilis (assembly GCF_009819535.1). Classification (NCBI taxonomy): domain Eukaryota; kingdom Metazoa; phylum Chordata; class Lepidosauria; order Squamata; family Lacertidae; genus Lacerta; species Lacerta agilis. Next base: position 93,875,607 of record NC_046317.1, on the reverse strand, counting down.
TTAATTAGTGGAAGCATGATTGATCGAAGCACTTGGAGGCGAGGGGGGTGGAAGCCTGTGGAAGAGGAAGGCGGGGGGGGAGGAGAGGGAGGGAAGTGGCCCAGGCACCGTTGCTGCTCCTGCCCATTTGCACAGCAGCTGTTGCCCTTGCTTGGGGGCCAATGGGTGGCATTTGGAAACCCTCTTGTTGCAGACCCTCCCTTTGTGAAGCGATGGGACCAGCCAGGCATCCAGAGAAGAAGAGGAGGAGGAGGAGAAAGGGGGCTCCAGTATGCAGAATGACACAGGGACTGCAAAATCCCAGCTCTTGCTGCTTGTGAATGATCTCATTTATAACACGACTGTCCCCTCTAAAAAAATAGTTCAAGGTGAACACATGCAGTCACTCCTGGATTTTCAGTTTTGCACGCCTATCCACAGAATGGACGGCACAGGGCTCCCCTCATATTCCAGCCTCCGTCTTTCTTGGGCAGTGACCAGGGTCAGCAAAAGTCTACAGCAAGCTGTAGAAGAAGAAGAGTTTGGATTTGATATCCCGCTTTATCACTCCCCTTCAGGAGTCTCAAAGCGGCTAACATTCTCCTTTCCCTTCCTCCCCCACAACAAACACTCTGTGAGGTGAGTGGGGCTGAGAGACTTCAGAGAAGTGTGACTAGCCCAAGGTCACCCAGCAGCTGCATGTGGAGGAGCAGAGACGCGAACCCGGTTCCCCAGATAACGAGTCTACCGCTCTTAACCACTACACCACACTGTACTCTGATTACAGCTCCCATCAGTGCTTTAGCACATTGGCCAAGGCAGATAGGAGCTATAGTCCAACAATTTCATCAGGGCAACAGGTTGGGAAAGGCGCTCTCCTGCACATCCCTTGTTCCTCAGCACCATGGGATCTGACTCCAGGCTCTCCCTCCCCCCCCCCCGTGTGTGTGTGTGTGTGTGTGTGTGTGTGTGTGTGTGAGAGAGAGAGAGAGAGAGAGAGAGAGAGAGAGAGAGAGAGATGTTAGATGGGTCAATGGGGGTGGCTGGTTTGGCCTTTTGAAAGGTGGGACTTTGGTGGTCTTTGAGCACGTCACGAAAAATGGACTTTGTGATCATCATACAGCCTTCAGAAAATTAAAAACAAGCCCAAACGGATCTGAGTATTTGCCTTGTCACTGCTTTCACCCTTCCCTTGTAAGGAGGTGGTGGAGCACACTTTGTGGTGCCTTTCACCAAGGAACCTCTGCTTGCCAAAAAGCATCAAGGGACAAGTTATTAACTCCTTCCATCCTGTTGTGTTGCAGGGAGTTGGACTGGGGTGACCCTTTTGGGTCCCTTCCAACTTTACAGTCCTACGATTCTGTATCCTTTGGCCCCAATCAGATGCTTGAATCTCCTCCTCAGCTCTGAACATTTGTGGAACAGCGCGTTCCAATCTCCATGGCAAACTGGCTTAGCGAAGCCTCCCTGTCAGCAAAGGAAGGCTTAGCTCTGTTTTGCAGGAGTGGAGGCAGCCACAGACGACTCTTCTCCTTCCTTTCCAGCGCCAGACTCTTGAACAGAGGGCCCGTCTGCCGGGTGTAGACTAAACACTGAGTGGGTGGTTCTGGAAGGGCTTGGGTCCAAAACAGGCAGCCTCTGAGAGTTCCTGCCCTTTTCTTGAGTAAGCCACAAATATAGGCCTAAAGTGACAAATAAGAGGCCTGTGTGCTCACACACAAAAATTACAGGGGGGGCACATCTTTAAAGTTGTTAAATGTTACAAATATTATGCATAAATGTATCCTTTCGACTTGACAGCTCAGGGAAGTTACCTAGCTTTATTTTGCCCTTGAAAAAGGGACTCCAGCAAGTGCCCAGAGGTGACAATTGCTGAGCTGGCCAGGGGCGTCGCAGGGGGGGGCGGAGGGGGCGGGGGGCACCGGGCAGCGCCCCTGCTGGGGGTGACACATGGGGGGCTGCCCCGCCCACTGGGCTTTTTTCCCTACAATTTCTTTTTTTTTAAATTCTTTTTAGGCTATTTTCGGCACTGCCGGGGTGGAGCCGCAGGGGCCGCCAGCGAGTCGGGGTTTCACCCCCCTCGCTGGCCGCTCCTGCGGCTCTGCCCCGGCAGCACCCAAAATAGCCCCCGCCCTCCAGCGGCTTTTCGCGGGCTGCAGAGGCTCCAAAAGCCCGCGCCCGGCACCCCCCGGGCCCAAAGGGGTCTGTTCCACTGTCAAGCAACACTTACTGTCTGAAAGTTGTTTTTTCTGAATGTTTAGTCAGAATCTCCTTTTTTGTAACTTGAAGCCATGGGTTCAAGTCCTACCCTCCAGAGCAGGAGAAAACAAGCTTGTTCCCTCTTCCATGTGATGGCCCTTAAGATATCTGAAGATGGCTATCATATCTCCTCTCAGTCTCCCCTTTTCCATGCTAAACATACCCAGTTTCTTCAAGTGCCCCTTGAAAGGCTTACTTTCCAGACCAGTGATCGTCTCAGTTGGCCTCCTCTGTACCCGTTCCAGCTTGTCAACATCTTTCTTCAATTGTGGTGCCCAGAACTGGACACAGTATTCCAGGTGTGGTCTGGCCAAGGCAGAATCGAGCGGGACTATGACTTCCCTTGATCTGGACACTAGACTTCTGTTGACGAAGCACAGAATAGCATTAGCTTTCTTTGCTGTTGTTGCATTGTGCTTTTAATTCATGTTAAGCTTGTGGTCCACCAAGACCCCTGGAACCTTTTCACATGTACTGCCAGGCGTCCCCCATCTTATATTTGTGCATCTGGTTCTTCCTGCCTAAGTGCAGAACCTGACATTTCTCCCTGTTGAAATTTTGGACCAGAATTCCAAATTTTGGACCAGCACGACTGTGGAGGCTGATACTGGAGGGAGCTGCAGCAGCCCTGAACATCTGGAGGGCACCAGGATGGGGAAGGCTGTGGTCTGCTCCTTGGGCCTGTGCAGATAAGGAGCTGCAGTCCAAGTGGACGCCAACCTTTTGCTTCCCCTCATGTCCAGCTCCTGCTCTTTCGGCCTCTCCGAGACACCAAGGGCAAGTTGTTGTGACTGTAGATGTCTGACCTGATGCCGCCTGCCCTCACCTTACTGCATGGCACTCCCCCCCCCCCAGCATTTGCACCCAAAGCGGGGGTGTCCCCCTCCCCCCTCTTGTTCCCGGAGATCTGTGTGCATCACAAGATGGCATTACCAGCAGCCAGCGATCAAACAAAAGGCAACGTTTTATTACACAAGCATGTTACAAGAACGATAACAGCTCCATGGAGACAGCTAAGGGCAGATTTTAGATATAAAAGGAATAATCAAAAGGAAGGCTGTGCCAAGGATTTATGGCAGCGCTAGCAGGGAGAACTGCCCTATTTATTCAATGGGAAAAATAATGCCGCGCTGGAGATGGATTTAAACACCGGTGGGATTGGGTGACTTCGGGAAAGGGTGGGCTGGAGAGGAAACTGCGCTGGTGATAGAAGCCCAAGGACACAGGAACTGCAGAGGCTTCTTACCCCACCATTGAAATGTAAACTGTAAGCTCCTTGGAGGCAGAGGCCTGGATTTTCCTTGTGCTGATATAAAGAGCCACTTATAATGCATTCCCACAGAGGCCACAGAGGCCACAACAGAAAGGTGACAAGGAGTAAGAGAATGCATGTGTGTGAGATCCTTCCTGTTGCCGAAAGGTGAGAACAATTTGCGCATCATGTCACATCAGGACATAGAATCATAGAATCCTAGAGTTGGAAGAGACCCCAAGGGCCATCCAGTCCAACCCCCTGCCAAGCAGGAAACACCATCAAAGCATTCCTGACAGATGGCTGTCAAGCCTCCGCTTAAAGACCTCCAAAGAAGGAGACTCCACCACACTCCTTGGCAGCAAATCCCACTGTCCAACAGCTTTCACTGTCAGAAAGTTCTTCCTAATGTTTAGGTGGAATCTTCTTTCTTGTAGTTTGAATCCATTGCTCCGTGTCTGCTTCTCTGTAGCTCAACATCTTAGGGCAGCCTTCCCCAACATGGTGCCCTCTAGCTGGCAGCCCATCCACCTCGGCCAGCCTCAGCCAATGGGGATTGTACCCAACACAGCTGGAAGGCACCACAACTTTCACTGAGCAGTTCCAAAAGCACAGCATTACTGAGTGAGTGTTGCAAGGCATGGTGAGCTTTACTGAAGTTGGCTACAATTTCTGGCAAGGTGGTTGGCTTCAGCCCACAACCCTGGTCTGTCTTCCTTGCGGCAGAACAGTCTTAGATCAGGGATAGCCTTCCAGATGTGGCTGAAATACAGCTGCAGGAGGGGAGGGGGCTCTTGCATTCAAATCCTGCTTGTGGGTTTCCCAAAGGTATCTGGTTGGTCGCTGTAAGAATAGGATGCTGGACTGGATGGGCCATTGGCCTGATCCAGCAGGCTCTGCTCATGTTATTAAGAGAGCCAGTGGCTTAGTGCTCCTCCAGCAACCAGTTCTAGCCACAGTTGAAGGCAGTGATGCCTCTGGATCCCAGCCGCTGGAAGCCACAGGAGGGGAGAGTTGTTCTCGTGCTCGGATCCTGCTTGTGGGTTTCCCATGGAGGCATCTAGTTAGCCGCTGCGAGAACTAGATGGGTCATCATTGGCCTGATCCATCCGCCTCTCCTTATGCTCTTACGGATAACAAACAAAGCTATTAGTTATTTGTAGCATTTCACAACAAATGAAAACTCAGCTGTGTGAGCCTCACTTGGTTCAAAGTGTTCATTAGCTACAAAAGTAAAGCACCCTCCATCTTGCTTCCAATAGTGATCCGTCAAAGGTTCTGAGCAGGTTTGGTTAGGCTGTCGTGATGCACAGACTTCTAAGGCACGTTGACCCAAATCCAGGAAAAGTCGGTGGTGATTAAAATCCCATTGAAATCAGTTGACCCATTGATCTTGAAGGACAATGAATTTTCACTAGGATGGGACCAATAACAACTTTTTTTTTTTTTTTTGCAAACTTTCAGGAGCCTCTGATGTTCTCTGCTCTCTCACACCAGTGGGCTAAAACTCAATGTGTGCTCAGAGTTCAGGACACGCCATTAGCCTGACAATGCTGCCCGCTTGTGTGGGCACTAGACCACTGGTGAATGTGCCATCTGGAACTCAGCATGAGGGTGCACACAACAAGAAGCAATCTGCTCCGAGGGCAATCCTCACGCTGAGCCATCTCCACCCACAACATCTGGAGTTCCACACCACCACCAGCTGCCAGGAGAGGCCACCAAGAGTAGTCCTTACCAATTGCAGCTACAAAGCAAGGGGACTGCCAGGAAGATGGCTGGCCAGGCATGTGGCAGCCCCGTTGTTTATCTGCACCTTTAAAATGACGGTCCCGGATAAGGCCTTCCAGATTTTGCTGGCTTGCAGCTCCCATCATCCTTAAGAATCAGTTGTGAACATAAGAAGAGCCTGCAGGATCAGGCCAATGGCCCATTTAATCCAGCATCCTGTTCTCACAGGGGCCATCCAGATGCCTGTGGGAAACCTGCAAGCAGGATTCGAACACAAGAGCCCTCTCCCCTCCTGGGGTTTCCAGCTACTGGTATTCAGAAGCATTGCTGCCTCCAGCTGTGAAGGCAGAGCAGAGCCATCTATAGCCCAATTCTCCTCCATGAATTTGTCAATGCTCTTTTCAAGCCATCTAGGTTGGTGGCCGTCATTGCCTCCTGCAGCAGCGAGTTCCACAGTTTAACTATGAGCTGCGTGAATAAGTTGCCACATTCAAGTTGCCCCTAAAAGTTGCCCCTAAGCTTGGGGCTGCCCCAGTTCCTGCTTGCCTCCTGCCCTCGCTGGGCTTCTGTGTCAGGCTCTGCCTGCCTAGCAGCTGTGCCACGCAGAGGTAGCAGACGTATTAATGATCTATCTCTGGGATCCCAATGCCGGTGTTGCATAATTACATTTAAATGGCTGAAACCTGCTAAGAACTTTTATTGCATAATCAAATGTGCTTAAATCATGCTAGGCAGGAGCGAAGGAGGGCATAAATCGCGCACAAAGTTAGGAGGAGCGTCTCCAGGTGGGCAGCAGGCCTGTTCTCCATCCATCTCCGTCTCCAGAAGATTTCTGCCTCCCCAGCCAGAGGGCAAATGGGCCCATAAGTCATCCGTGGAGGGTTGACTCCAGGCAGGCGGCTGCAGAGCTCAGCACCCTCTACCCAATGATGAAGACCTTCTGTCATCCCCTCCTACCATACGAGGGGACGGGATTCTGCAGAAGGGGGAGGTTTCGGTCCTCTTGGGAGCTTGGGAGGATGCAGAGGGCTTGCGTTTGCAGGCAGTTCTGAGGGTTACCATATTTTTCCGTGTATAACATGCCCCCCTTGTATAAGACGCCCCCTATTTTGGGGGACTCCAAATTTGGAAAATGGGGGGATATTGCCCAGAGATGTTGAGCTTTTTTGGGGGGAACGAATGTTCATAGTTGTTGAGCTTCTTTGGGGGGGGGTGTGCACCACAGTTGTTGAGCTTTTTTGTGGGGGGGTAGCCAAAAATCATGCACCTGCCTCACCTGTGCTACCGCTCGCGCGCATCCCAAAACCCACCTGTCGGCTACTCCCTGCAATTCCAGAAGCCGCCAATTTCTGCAACGAGAGCAAATCAAAACCAGCCCTTTGCGCAGCCACCAATGACATGCCAAATAGCCGCTGGCAATCTCCTGCTCGCAACCAATCACACATCCACCCAATGTATAAGACGCCTCCCAATTTTAAAGATACCTTTTAAAGAAAAAAAGCTCATCTTATACACGGAAAAATACGGTATATTCAGAATGACACTGATGCAGAAGGACAGGACACACACCCCCAACACACTTCTAGAAGCTTGTGCATTCTTAAGAACATAAGGAGAGTCTGCTGGAAACTGCAGACTATTGTTCTCTTTCCTAGCAGCCAGGTGTGTTAGATGGTGGGGACACTTCTTCTATGGCACAGAGCAACTTCTTTGGCTCTTCCAATCGCGTGGGAGCAGCAAGTGTGAGTTTTACCTTTGCACAGCAGGTTGGCTTCCACACATGCAACCTGACACGCCTCCCTGTCTCCCAGGCAAGCAAGCAGGAGGCCTTGTCAGAGGCCAAGATCACACTCCAGCAGACTAGAAACTCCAAAGGTGGGTGTGAAGCAAGACTGGTAAGGGGTGTGGCCTGGGGAGAGATGGCTGGGAAAGGGGCGAGGCCCCGTGAACGGCCCCAAGGGCCTGATGGATAGGCCTGGAGTGCTGTGTTTGGCCCCCAGGGCTGAAGTTTCCAAATCCTGACCTGGAAAGACCCTCACAAGATGATAGCTCTGTGTTGGATGCCTTGAAGAACTGGCCTGGGTGCTGAACCAGATTTGTAGGGGAAGCGATACGAATTCTGCAGAAGTATGCCAGAGGATGAGATGGTTGGACAGTGTTCTTGAAGCTACTAACATGAGTTTGGCCAAACTGCGAGAGGCAGTGAAGGATAGGCGTGCCTGGCGTACTCTGGTCCATGGGGTCACGAAGAGTCGGACACGACTGAACGACTGAACAACAACAACATGCAGGCCATCTCCCGTTTGGCTCTTTGGGGGCCCCATCTGCTTTTCTAGGACAATAGATCCAGTCTTTGCTCCTCCTGCCCTGCTGTGTTGTGGGGTGGCGGTGAAATGATTAGATGAACCCGGAAAGGAGCTGGACTGGTGGGGGGGCAAGGCTTGCTTGCTTATTTGTTTGTTTGTTTAAAACCTCTTTGGAGATGTCCACGGTCTTGGCTGATCATCGAAGGAGCAAAGACTCTCTCCCCAAGACTCCTGCTTCCTATCTGCAAGCCCAGAGTCTCCTGGGAGAGGTTTGGTGGCAGCGACAGCTTGAGGAACCTTACGCAAAGCAGCCTAAATGCCTTCCTAATGGGTTCTAGGAAAAGCTCAGTTTGGGCAATGCAAGCGCTCCGGTTTTGATGTCCCACCAGCTGCCGGGAGCGGCTGAGAGGGTCCCCCGTGGGGCAGCTTCACGGAGGTGTGTATCTGCTCATCTCCTCTTCTGATCCCACCTGAGCGATGCTCTGGAGCCTCGGAGCAGGGAGGAAAACGGGCCCAAATCAGGAGTGAAGAATAATTTTTGGCAGCCTTCGGACGGGGAGAGGAGCAGAGCCAAATGCAAAGAGACAACCGTCGCGTTTGGGGGACAGAGGGGAGCGCAGGTTTTCATATGCACAAATTCTCCCTTCTCCTGCCATTGATTTCCCTCTGCTTAAGATCTCCGTGGCAATGAATGTTTTATCCGAGGCCGAGGCAAATAAAACAAAGCGAGGCAAATCGGGTGATTCCTTTCAGGTTTTTGATTCCTGCCCCCTGAAAAATCGATATGTGAAATCGTCACAGAAATAATTCTGATCTGTGGTAATGGGGCATCCTCTGCAGGGAGGCTGTCAGCGAAATACAATGCAGCGGAACCAGCTAAATAAAGGGAGGCGGGCGGGGGGGGGGAATCATTCAAAGCAAACAATCCTTTCACAGAGAAGTGGCTTTGACGAAAAGATAAGGGGTGTTGGGGAGGGGGGGCACCGTGAGCTCAGTAGGTGTCTTTGCCGCATCAGATATTATTCACACAAAGCGTGAGATAAGCTTCATCCCACAGATTTCCCTTCCCCACAAATACTCACAGCTTCCAGATTCTAAAAATAATAGGATTGCAGAGTTGGAGGGAACTCCAAGGCTCATTTATGTGGGAATGTTTTGGGGTGCAGGAGAGGATATATTGTTTAAGATATCCTATTCCAACTTGTGTTTACAAGTCCCAGAAATTAGCAGAGTTCTCATTCCCCTTTAAACACACACACAGCAGAAAGCTTGCTCAGGTTCGTTAAAACCTTGTAATAAATGTCCTGGTATTTCCCCCATTAATCCCTCTCAAAATAAGACATTACACAGTCTTCTACAAAAGCATAAAAAGAGTTTACTCACGAGAAATCATCTGTTCACAATTGGATCCCAGACGGCAGACTTAAACTTAGCCTCAGGGGTGGGCACAGCTGGCAGGGAGAAGGACCAAAATGATCCAGCACAAGATTGATGTGTGAAGACTTGGGACTCAACTGGCTGAGGAGCACTGCCTGATTATGTTGAATTGTGGCCAAGATACTCATTGGGCATTGACCCTGAACTGCCCTCCAATCCAATCTGGATAATATCCAACCAATTCCTTCCTGGAGCAGACCCATTGAAATTAATGGCACTCATCTAGTACAGTAGGTTTACTCTGGGTAGGACTAGCAGTGGATACAACCCAACAGTTTCCTTTGGGAAGGCTCGGTGGGTGGATTTTGCTCATTTTCAGCTCCACTCTTTGTGGGTGTTGTGAAGAACGTTTGCCTCCAACCGGATTAGCCCATGACCTGCCATGGAGAGTTGCGGGTGGGTGGGACGGAGATTGGTCTTTGTTGCAGCCGGCTGAATGGCTTTTTTTCCAGGTGGGGAAGAGGAGGCGTTTGCTCGGTCTGTGCCTTTCTGGGTTGCGAATAACTATATCGGAAGGTGATGCAGCTGGGACAGTGGCAAAGCTATGAACCAAAAACGCCTTGTTCTAGAATGTCCTGAATCCCTCTGGAAAGTGCATTTGATTTGGGAACGTACTTGCTATTTACTGTTAAATTGCTTCAGGATGTTTCAATGAGAAGTGAAATGTAAGTGAAAGGAAACAAATAAATATTTGCTGCATGCAAAACAAACAGCCACATATTGATTTCGCTCCCCCTTGGAAGGGTTGAGCAAAGCACAGCAGGTGCTGCGTCCCTCCAATCAGCGTTGATGAAGCCAGGGCTGGACCACCCAGGAAGCTTGGTGAGGCAGTCGCCTCAGGGCACCTGGCTTGGGCCAGCTGGGAGGAGAGGCAGGTATAGGCCCTGTTTCCAGGGGCGTAGCAAGGTGAATTGGTACCCGGGGGCAAAAAAAAAAATTCACCCCCCCCCCCGAGGCATGGGAAGGTCAGGTGGTACCGGGTGCGGAAAATTTCTTGTCAACCCCCCCATTGATCCCCCCCCTTGCAAAAATGGTTTTATGTTATTTCATATTTTCTTACAAAGGAATAATAACAAGTAATAATAATAAAAAACTTTTATTTAGATCCCGCCCTCCCCGGCCAAAGTCGGGCTCAGGGTGGCTAACATCAGATACATAGCATTGGTATAAAATCAAACAATAATTAAATTACCTCCTAAAAACATCTCAGAATCAAATTAAAGTCTAATTAGATGGCTTTCCACAGGGTTAGGGTTGGGAACAGTAAGTGTTCTAAATTTCAGCCTTCGCGACATAGGAAAACAGCCAAGTGAACAGCTATTTTGGTGGACGAGGGTCAAGATATTAACCAATATGCATGAAATTTCATATATAGCTATATAATCCCTAGTATAGTAAGATAAGACCTTCGGAGCAGGTATTTTTTATTTTTTTAAATGTTCCTTGATAATTTGTCACCCCCTCCATTATGGAACCCGGGGTGGCCTGCCCCCGCCCCCCCTTGCTACGCCCCTGCCTGTTTCCTCCTCTGACCCTGCCCCCCCACCACACTTTTCATGGTGACAGGGGGGGGAGGACAACATTTTTTGTTTTGCCTCAAAAAAGCGAATCTTCCTGGGTTAGTCTTGGCTGGAGCAATGTGGATTGTGTTGGTTCCATGCGTGGGACACCCTCAGGGTTCTGGCCTGTTCAGGATGATCTGGGTGGGGTGGGGGAACTGGCAAGTGTTTGGTTTTGCTTCTTGGTGGGACCTTCTGGTTCTCCTGTCTCTGCCCACCCCCACCCCCCAAAAACTTGGCACAGGCTTTATCCAGAGCCCAGGCAGAGGTGCTTACCCAGCTGAAAGGGAGACAGCAGCTGCAGCACGCAAAGAAAGGCAACCTAGACACAGAAGTCGGATTAGCTTTTACATCAGTAAATAAAATCTCCCCATAAAGTTCTCTGGGCTGGTCTCTCCTGGCATTGGCTTTTTATAGCTTCGGCATATTTCTCTCGTTGCAACTGGTAGGCAGCCGGCTCCCGTCTTCTCCACCATGCAATTAAAAGGTGAAATGCAAATTATAATGGGACGCTTGACTAAAATGAAATAGTTATGGCTAATTGCAGCTGCCCCCTTCCCTCCTGGCAGATGCAAAATGCATCACTTATGAATTACTGTCTAGGAGAGAGAGAGAGAGAGAGAGAGAGAGAGATGAATGAGGGAGCCCCAGTGGGCAGACGCAGCTGAGTGGTCCCTTTTGGGGTTGAGGGATATGGAGGGATCTGGCTGGTGCCATGAAAGACCGTTGGGCGCTTCCACTACACCAAACCCCAATGGAAGTTTAAAAAACATGGGACCAATACAGTTGTTTGTTTGTTTGTTGCATTTCTTTTTCACCTTTCCTTCACAGAGCTCAAGGTGGTGTGCAGTTCCCGTTTATCCTCACAACAACCCTATGAGGTAGATTAGGCTGAGAGTGAGTGGCTGACCCAAAAGGTCATCCAGTGAGCTTCCTGGCTGAGTGGGGATTTGAACCCTTGAACCCAGGTCTCTCCCAGGTCCTGGTCCAACACTCTAACCACTGCACCACATGGCTCTACGTGAGGGCTAATTGCTCTTCTCTGTAGAGACCCTGAAGAATTTTTATTCAAAATTCAATTCAAAATTCTGTGGCCCTTCTCCATTTTTGCGGTCTTTGGGAACTTCCTCCCCCTCGGTTTCTAGGTTCCACTTAACAGCTAACACGCTTTGGCTACCCTGCCCTCCATTTTCTAAATTTTCATGGATTTTTAGAGCCAGTACTATTTTGTTAGGAAAAAAATCACTCTGAACCCCTCCCTCGTTCTCTTAGAAAGGCCATGGTGCCCCCCTGAGAGGTGCCAGGACTGAGTTCCAGCTGGGGGGGGGTAAGCCCAGTCTATAGCCCACCTCTCTTCTGCCACTTCTGCCATGGACCCCCAAGTTGGAATGCCTGGGAAATTCCCTCTGGGCCCAGACCCAGACCTGGTGGCCTTGTGTGGCCCTTTTACTCTTCGGTGTAAGGAGGATGCAAAAACCATCCGAAGCAAAGGGCGGTTTGCAAGTTATTGGAGAGTAGAGGATTGCAACAGGAAGTTAAGGCGCCAGCAAGCAAACCTTGCCTTGCACATTATTTCAGCTTATATGAATCCAATTTATACATTCTGTTTGGCTGGACACAGCAATCTCCTGCCGTAATTTCCTAGGCCAGTGAGGAGGGAGGTTGGGCTGCAAGATCTCCCTGGACTTGTCGGTTCCTGACTTCAGTGATGCCGCAACTGCTCACCGAGCTTGAAGGGTGCTGACTTTATACATATATATAAATATATAAAGTCAGATTAAATCCCTAAATTTATTTCTTCCCCGTTTCCCTATTTTGGGATGGGACGCACATTTATCGTTATTAAAAATGCATCCATTGCTCTCCCTGATTTTCTGGTTAAGTGGCCTAATCTCTCTCTGTTAATAGGGGAAAGTAAAGTGCAAGAGTGTGGGCCATGAAATATAAATGGTGAGAAACCATAAATGCTGCATTAGGCAAGGCTGTTTGCATACATTATGCACGCAACATATTGAGGGAGAAGAATTCGTGTCCCCCCTCCCAGCAAAGTGCGAGAAGCGCATCGCAAATCACCGCTTTGCCGAGTTCCCCTTCATAAGAGGATACAATAAAATCAAAGCTTAATAGTCTCTAATACGAGATTTGAAGGCTTCGCCACCTACTCTGTACCAGCGCGGAGCAATAATCTATGCAAATCCGATGCCTGTGTTTTCTACATTTGGGTGGTTTAAGGAGTGGGCAGGGCTTGGAAGGCCTTCCTCTCTCTCTCTCTCTCTCTCTCTCTCTCTCTCTCTCTCTCTCTCTCTCTCTCTCTTGCTGGAAAGTAAATTATTTATACAGAGAAATAAAAGAATGATGAGGCAACGTAACTCAGCTGCCTCAAGTCCTTGCCAGGCTCCACCCTCTGCTACCCCCTCCCCCACAGGGCTGGGAGAGCCACCTGCTCCAGCCACAGGGCACCAAGGAAAAGCACATGGGCACATAGAAAGAGGCCTTCTACTGAGTTAGGTCATTGGTCCATCTATCTCAGTATTGTCTACACTGACCAGAAGCAGTGACTCTCCAGGAGTTCAGGCCGGAGTCTCTCCCAACCCTGCCTGGATGATGGGCGCTGTCACTCAGAAGAGGAGTTTGGATTTGATATCCCGCTTTATCACTACCCAAAGGAGTCTCAAAGCGGCTCACATTCTCCTTTCCCTTCCTCCCCCACAAGAAACACTCTGTGAGGTGAGTGGGGCTGAGAGACTTCAGAGAAGTGTGACTAGCCCAATGGGGTCACCCAGCAGCTGCATGTGGAGGAGCGGGGACGCGAATCCGGTTCACCAGATTACGAGTCTACCGCTCTTAACCACTACACCACACTGGCTGTGACTGGAAGGGTCTGTTGTCTTGGGCCCACTTCATTCTCTGCTGTTTTCCTTCTCCCAGTCCTCCCTCAGAGGATCCAGTCCTGTGCTCAGCCTGCAACCTGCTCTCCTCCCCCTTGACTCTTCTCTCCAGCTCCCGGGATTTCCAACTCCCAGCTGTGCACATGACAGGATATACATCCAGAAAAGCGATCCCTCTAAATGCATCCAGCTCTGTGCTGTGAACCTTGGGGCGGGTACCAAACCAAAGCTTGCAATTATCTCTGCCTTGCTATACAGAGTTGGCCCTCTCCTGACGCTCAGCTGATGTACCAATCAAAAGCCTCTCACCCCCTCAAATTCCACCCCCCAGCTCAGAGTGGTTAATGAGCTTCTGTGCAAGTGTGATCTGCCCAAAGCCAGATGCTCTTCTGCTACTTTGCATAAAGGGAGGGAGGGAGGCATTGTTAACCCCCTACTCTCCAAGGAGCTCTTGTTGACTTTTGATTTATTTATTTCATAAAATTTATACACTGCTTTGAGTACGACAAGGCTGTATATTGTCTCCCTGCTTATTTAACTTATATGCAGAATTCATCATGCAAAAGGCTGGACTGGATGAATCCCAAACCAGAATCAAGATTGCCGGAAGAAATATCAACAACCTCAGATATGCTGATGACACAACCTTGATGGCAGAAAGTGAGGAGGAATTAAAGAACCTTTTAATGAGGGTGAAAGAAGAGAGCGCAAAATATGGTCTGAAGCTCAACATCAAAAAAACTAAGATCATGGCCACTGGTCCCATCACCTCCTGGCAAATAGAAGGGGAAGAAATGGAGGCAGTGAGAGATTTCACTTTCTTGGGTTCCATGATCGCTGCAGATGGTGACAGCAGTCACGAAATTAGAAGACGCCTGCTTCTTGGGAGGAAAGCAATGACAAACCCAGACAGTGTCTTAAAAAGCAGAGACATCACCTTGCCGACAAAGGTTCGTATAGTTAAAGCTATGGTTTTCCCAGTAGTGATGTATGGAAGTGAGAGCTGGACCATAAAGAAGGCTGATCGCCGAAGAATTGATGCTTTTGAATTATGGTGCTGGAGGAGACTCTTGAGAGTCCCATGGACTCCAAGAAGATCAAACCTATCCATTCTGAAGGAAATCAGCCCTGAGTGCTCACTGGAAGGACAGATCCTGAAGTTGAGGCTCCAGTACTTTGGCCACCTCATGAGAAGAGTAGACTCCCTAGAAAAGACCCTGATGTTGGGAAAGATGGAGGGCACAAGGAGAAGGGGATGACAGAGGACAAGATGGTTGGACAGTGTTCTCGAAGCGACTGGCATGAGTTTGGCCAAACTGCGGGAGGCAGTGAAGGATAGGCGTGCCTGGCGTGCTCTGGTCCATGGGGTCACGAAGAGTCAGACACGACTGAACTGCTTTCTAAACAAAAAAACCACCCACCTCAAAGCAGTTTACAAAAAAGACAGAATTATAAAAGGGGGGGGGACAGCAATAAGTGAAGACTTTCAAAAAGTCAAAATAACAATGGACTAAAACTAAATCAAAACTTTCTAGCCGTCTGGGTTTTCTAAGCAAAGGAAATACCAGCAGGTGAAGAAAAGGGCTGCATTTGATAGAGCGATTTCATCAGGCAATCAAACTGCACACCTTCCTTTTTTCTCTCCTTACCTGCTTCTTGTGCTTCTTTGCTGGTGATACAGGACTCCACAACCACAAACTGAGGGTGGGGGAATAAGAACTCCTGAAATTTGGTCCTGTTTATGTATGCGACGACAACAGCAAGAATGATACACGCCCAGGGATGGAAGGAAGAGAGAACCCCATCGAAAGAAGAACGGATATCGAGATTGATGGACTTTGCAGAAACGGCAAAATTGACTGGGAAGATTAGACACCAAGAAGATAAAAAATGAATGGATTAATTTTATAGATTACATGAAAGAGCATTGCAAACATTTAAAAACGTTAGCAAGGTTAGATTAGCATTTGTAATATAATTGATAAAATGTATGGAAAGGGGAGATTTAAGAGATTGGATTAAAGTATTTAGTCGCACAAAAGATAAGAGACAGAAGATAGAAACCGGGGAGGGGGGAGGGAAGAACCGCCATATAAATATTGAAATTGTTATGAATGAATGCAATTAATATTTTATGCAAAAATCTTTAAAATAAAATGGGGGGGGGAGAGAACTCCTGACACATTCAGGTGGGTCCTGCCAACACACCTGTACCAAACATTTTTGCTTTTCTTTTTTTAAAAAAGAGTATGACTTCTATTGCATTGCTTTTTACAGATATTGCTACAACGTTCCACACAATCAAAATTAAAATATTTATAATGTTTACTTAACAGCACATATTGCCTTAATTGCAGGCATGTTTATTTTTCAGAACAATCATATGCATAAATTGAGGTCAGGGGACAATCTTAATCAGAAAAATGGCTCCAGGAGGGGGAGGGGGAGTTGACCACCCTTCCCCTGAATTCTGATCTGATTCAGACCCCTCACCCCACAGCTTCTGGTAATTTTTTTAAAAAAACAGCAAGAGATTCTAAGCAGAGAGCTCTTACACTGAGCATTTTATAAATTTATTGGTATCTGTCTGCCTTGAGAGACAATGCCAACAGGGGTAAAGTCATGCTAGTGGAGAGTTACAGCACCTGCTATAGAATCATAGAATCATAGAGTTGGAAGAGACCACAAGGGCTATGGTTGTAAAGACCGAAAAAGGAGAGACATGTTTTATTGCAGCTGGGGCAGAAGAAGGCATCCAGGCACCTGGGTGTTTCTTCTCTCTGTGCTCCTTCCAGTGGTCATTTATTCTCTGGTCACTGCTATTACTCCACAACCTACTACCTACCTGTTTCCAGGCACTGTGGTCATCTGCAGGGAATTCCTACACAGTGAGGTTGATGTTGCCAGCCTTCATGTCTCATTTGCAGTCATCTTTGTAACACAGAGTTAGTCTGCCAGTTGGCCTGGTGCAAACATGCTGGGAATTTGGACTTGGAAAAACACATTTTTCTTTGAGACTCTGTCCTGCCATGTCATGGCCAAATCCTCCTGACACAGTGCATATGGAAGGCATTTAGGCATTCCTCCAGCAGTTGCCCCTGACTCGCTTCCATAAAACAGCGTGTTCAACATACAATCCTGGTAGACCTTCATTTTGGTATGGGTCGTTAGCATCAAATTCTCCCATACCCTTTTGAGCCATTGCTGTAGCTGCCTGGACAATACGCTTGTCCAGCTCAGCATCAATGGAAAGGTTGCTGATTAGTGTGGGATATTAAATGCAGTTCAACCAACAATTCTTGCCAGATAGGCACACGAAGGAACTGAAGCTCACAGAGTTTTTCTCTAAACTTGCTAGAAGGAACCCTGTGAAAACACTCCCCTTGTCCCCTGACAGGAAGAGGGCATAGCTATATGTTCTCCTCCATGCCTGGGCACACTCTCTTTCTGATCTTCTCCACCATGCCAGCAATGTGAGAACACCTGCAAGTCTGAGCTTAAGCAAATATATCCTCTCCGAGCATCTAATCACATCCCAACAGTTATGGTGGAGCCCAGGTAGAGAAAATTGTCTACCACCTCAAGCGTGTGGTCACCAGTACTGATGTGTGGAGTGCTGGTGACGTCCTGACCCAAGATGTTGGTCTTCCCTGCAGGCTTGGGCAAAATGGTTGGTGATTCTCTGAAGAGCTTCCTCAAAGTGTGCTGTCAAGGCTGTGACATGTGCAAACAGCATCTAATGGATAAAAACCCGTCACACTTTCATCTTGGCACTGAGATGTGCCAGGTTGAACAGACCCCCATCCCTCCTTGAATGGAAGTACACAATGTCTGCAGTCGAATTGAAGGCACACGAGAGGAACAGGGAGAAGAATATGCCAAAGAGAGTTGAGGCAGGAACACTGTCCTGTTTCACAACACTCTATAGGGAAGGAGTCAGAGGATTTTACTGTAAGTAAATATAGAAGTTACAGGTGGGTAGCCGTGTTGGTCTGCCATAGTCAAAACAAAATCAAAAATTCTTTCCAGTAGCACCTTAGAGACCAACTGAGTTTGTTCCTGGTATGAGCTTTCGTGTGCACACGAAAGCTCATACCAGGAACAAACTCAGTTGGTCTCTAAGGTGCTACTGGAAAGAATTTTTGATTTTGTTTTAAATATAGAAGCACACAGAGGTTTGTACACTCTTTGAGCTGGGAGCATTATGGTATCAATGGCAGACCCATAATTTAGTTCCAGCAATTG
This sequence comes from Lacerta agilis, assembly GCF_009819535.1. Classification (NCBI taxonomy): domain Eukaryota; kingdom Metazoa; phylum Chordata; class Lepidosauria; order Squamata; family Lacertidae; genus Lacerta; species Lacerta agilis. The sequence goes on along the minus strand of NC_046317.1, from coordinate 93,857,951 downwards.
ACAAGGAATGTGGTGTGTGTGTCTCTCTGTGTGTGTGTGTGTGTGTGTGAGAGAGAGAGAGAGAGAGAGAGAGAGAAATGAAAAGTACATTTCCCCCCTACCCCTCTTCAACTTTGCTTCGTCATTCAACTTATCCAGCTTCTGACAACTCTCAGCTGTGTTTGTGGGTGGGTGAGACCCTGAGTTTCCCCAAAAAATTATTCTGGGGACCTTGGAAAGAAGGAACCAAAGTTTAGCTGAGATGATGATAGTTCACCCATCACTAACAGGGCCAGTGTGGTGTAGTGGTTAAGAGCGGTAGACTCGTAATCTGGTGAACTGGGTTCGCGTCCCCGCTCCTCCACATCCAGCTGCTGGGGTGACCTTGGGCTATTCACACTTCTTTGAAGTCTCTCAGCCCCACTCACCTCACAGAGTGTTTGTTGTGGGGGAGGAAGGAGAATGTTAGCTGCTTGGAGACTCCTTCCGGTAGTGATAAAGCGGGATATCAAATCCAAACTCTTCTTCTTCTTCCAGTAAGCTGGGTTCCACCTGCTCAACTGGACTTGCAGAGCAGCCGCCCTCTCCTCCCTTGGGAAAGATGCCTTGCCTCAGAGGAGGAGTTCCTGCTGCCATCTAGACAGAGGCCCCCTTTTTGCCATTGGCCACCTTTCCTTGATAAGCTCCTTTTAGTGCATGTTAAAAGGTCTCTCTCTCACACCTGGCTGTACTCATTGTTAAGAGCTGATACATTTAAATAGGCTTCCCATGAATCAGTGCTGCTGCCGAGTTCTCTCTCACACATACCCCCCCCCCCCTCGTGGCAGTGATGGATGAGCCAAAGGGAGCCATTTAGACGGTTCCACATATAGCCCCAACCCACATGGTGAATGATTTCCAATGCCGGCTTTAATTTATTTTTAAATGAAATTTGCTATTGATTCTGGATTAAAAGAACAAATCTTAGAGCAGTTACTACTGACAGGCTATGAGGGAAATCAGGGGGGGGACTTTTCCCTATGGCGGGAAATGGCACTCCTCTCGGGCATGGAGAAAACCAACATTGAAATGCAAGGCAGCTGATCATTAATCCCATGTCTCCTTTTTCTAAATTAAAAAAGGGCAAATAACCAAGATCTTTTCTGGAATCCAGATGCTGAGAGGCAGATGTGACAAGAGGAAGGCTGGAATAAAATGTATTCAAAAAGGAAAAAGGAAAGGGAGGCTGGGGCCGCAAATGTCAGATGCAATCCTTGCCTCACGGGCGATTGTGCGTGGGATTGGAGGGTCCAGTGTGAAGTGGTAGCACACGGAAGAAGTGCTACATGGTCTGCATCCTCAAGATGCTTGCCTTGTTCCTAACAGGGAGCTCCACTCTAAAGTCTTTCAGGTGTCAGAGATGCCCCGGGTATGCTCCCCTCTCCCAGTAGCAGGGAGGCAGGCCAGTATTACGGAACTTGGCATCTTCATATTTTCATTAGAGAGCCACATCTTCACCAGATGAAGTGGGAGACCATGTTTGCTTGGATGGCAAGGGAGTCAAAGGTGTGCTAAAGGAGGATAAGGAGACTGCAGAGATAAGGGTCCTGAGTCTGCTGCTGGTGGCACTAGATTGTTACATGAGAAAGGGGTTGTGAACTGCTCCCAAAAGGACTTCTTCAAACTGAAGGAGTGGACAGTAAAATGGTGAATGCAATTGAATGAAAACAAGTGTAAAGTGATGCATGTTTGGGGGAAAAGGTCTTAATTTCACATAGACACTCCTGGGGTCTGAACTGGCAGGGATGGACCAGGAACAAGACCTGGAGGTTATAGTAGACAGCTCAGTGAAGATGACCCAGTGTGCGGCAGCAGTAAGAAAAAAATGGGGGATCCTTAGGGAAGGAATTGAAAATAAAGCTGTTGATAACCTAATTACATTAAAGAAATCTATGGTGTGCTGATCTATCTGGAGCACTCTGCATCGTTCTGGTCACCTCACCTCAAAAAGGTACAATTTTAAAAGGTTCAGAAAAGGGACACCAAAATGATCAAGGGGATAGAATGTTTCCCCTATGGTGAAGTATTGCAGTATTTGGAGATTTTTAGCTTAAAGGCAAGTAAGAGAAGTTTTTAAAGTTATTCAAGACATGGAGAAAGTGAATAGATAAAAAGTTTTCCCTCCTCTCTCATAACATTAGAACTCATGGACATCCAGTGACTGTTGGAAGATTTGGGACTGATAAAAGAAAGCCATGCATTGCACAGTTGAACTATGGAATTTGCTCCCTGGGGAGGCAGTGATGGCCACCAACTTGGATGGCTTTAAAAGAGAATTATACAAATTAACGAGTTGCAAGTGGCTACTAACCATGATCACTATGTTCTATCTACCTTCACTTAGTTGACACCCATCTGTCACAGGAGACAATGGAAGGGTGTGCCCCTGGGGTCAAAGTCAACCTGTTGGAGCTTCACTTCTGAATAGCAGTTGCTGGAAACCTCGGGACAGGTGAGTGTTTGCAGGCTTCCTATGGGCACCTGGTTGTCCAATGTGCAAAGGAAGTGCTGGCCGGATCAAACATAGCTATTCTTGTGTCCCTGTGGGTTCATCACCATCAAGGAGAGCTTTGAATAGTCAATCAGGGCAGCAGAGGTGGCAAGCAGAGGACCAGGTTGATGTATAAAGGAGATACAAGGAAGGTGACCTGGGGTAGCTCTACCTGGAGCAACTGTGCGCTGACCAAGAACAGATGTTGTCTGTATATATCCCAAGCACAGCTGATGCCCAACTTACTGTTGGCACGTTGCCCTTCCCTTCCCAAGCTGAAGGACATGCATGTGAAGGTGAAGATGCTCTGGATTGGGGCTGCACACTGTGGTGTAGCCTGGTGCTGCCTCACTTTGTGTCCGTGGCCTCTTCAGCTGGGGATCTCTAGAAGAACAGATAACCTTTGTGGACTGGTGAGCCAGTGTAGCAGGGATTTCAGATGCCTCATTTTATAGATCAGACCCATCTCTCAAAGCTAGGGGGCTGGTGACACATTTTTCTTCTCAAAGAGGACTTGGTGAGGTTCTCTGCAGACTCTTACCTGCAGATTCTGGAGTCCTTTTGCATGCAATCACATGCAATCATGCGCTGCTCCTGAGCTGCAGCCCTTCTCCAGCACTTTATTTCCCCATTGTTAATGGAATCATAGAATTGTAGGGGGTGGAAGGGATGCCAAAGGTCATCTAGTTCAACCTCCTGCAATGCTGGAATCACAGATAAAGAATCCCTGACAGATAGCCATCCAACCTCTTTAAAAACCTCCAGTGAAGGTTTTCTCCACCTGTTATTATGGTGAAGCATAGAGGGATTCTTCAGAATTTTCCTGATCAACTTGGTCAGTGTGAACCCGGTGACATTGTCCCAATATTGACTCATTCCCACAAATCTGGCACTGTGCAGAGGTCTTCTATCTTGCCGCTTTCCAGAAAACTTTAAGGAGTTGAGTTGAGTAACTGCAGTGCTGTGTCATGACCACACCAGGGAAGACTGATTATTCATACAGTTAGAGAGAGAACGTAACTTTTGCATTGACCTTGTCACCTGAGGACCAAGTTAGGGCTGAGTCTTTCCATAGCTAGACTAAGAGCCAGTGTGGTGTAGTGGTTAGGGTTTCAGACTAGGACCTGGGAGATGAGGGTTCAAATACCCCACTTGAAGCTCACTGGGTGACCTTGGGCCAGTCACTGCCTCTCTGCCTAACCTACCTCACAGGGTCGTTGTGGGAATTAAATGAGGAAGAGGAGAGAACCATGTACGCCTCCTTGAGTAGAAAAGGGTGGAATGTAAACACAATAAATACATCATCATCATCATCATCAACAACAACAACAACAACAATAGTCCCAGAGTGGCTTAAGAACTGGACAAGTAGTGATAGACCTCTGCTGCCCTCTTAGTCCATGGGCCTGACAGCTTGAATAGACCCTAAAATTGACCCAAATCTGGAATAGAATTCCAATCTTCCTCGGGGAGAAAGGGGCGCTGTCCCTCCGCTCAGGTGCTGAAGCCAATCGAGCGCTGTCCACAGACATGGTGCTGAAAGCCCCCCCGTCCTTGGCCGCTGGCTCTGGCGCTGCAGGAGCTGTCCGCCGGCCGGTGCTGAAGCGGTTTGCAGCTGCACCGCCATGTGCTCCGGCCCAGCTCCTGATCTCTGGGTGCTGACAAGGGGCAAGGCCAGGTCCCCTTGCAAGCAACAGTGCAGGGCATTTCCCAGTTGTTAGGGTATAGGGGACAGGATGAGTCCCCGTCTCCAAGCTCAGGAATGCACGAGCTTGCAAAGAAATGCGCTTTGTTCTCAAGGCAGGCAGGCGGGTTCCTGTTAAAAATAACACCATAAATTATATATGGTGATAAATAAAGCAGGAGAGATCTAATCCACTTCCCGGGCGTGTCTCGAAGAGATACGGCACCACAGAGTCTGATTCTGTAGTGAAGGTGGGGCGCCTTGTAGGCAGCTGGGGAGGGCGAGGGGGGCATTCAGCTGCCCCCCCTTCCCACTTTTCACCTCCTGTCTACCAATGTCAGGTCAACCCTCCACGCCGATGCATGTTCTGGAAAGGATTGAGGCAGGCGAGATGGAGGGATGGGGATAAGGAATGGGCTCTTTATTAGGTGGGTTTGAACAGACCCTCCCCAGTCCTGTCACCAGAATAAAATGTGATGCCCCTCACCCCACTTTTTAGGTAGTGAAGTGGGTGGGGGAGGCAACAGTAGAATCGCTGCCAAACTAAATTTCACGGGTTTAAATACATGAGACGTGCACACCCTCATGTTAGGTGCCCCCCTTTTATTTTGCAAAAGTCAAGCATCTTTACTGCCCCCCACCCCAAGCAGAATAGAAGGCGGAGAAATCCGCCGCCTGTTCTGGGGAGCTGCAGGTCTCATCCGCGCCCCCACTTCCAATTTTGCAAGACGGTGCCTGTCTCTCCCACCCCCACCGCCACCCCCAGGCAAGGGACGCGCCGTCGCGGCTTTAAAACCGATCCCCTTGGAGAAACTTTGCCGATCAATCAAGCCCTCGGCCGGATCCCTCCGCCGGACGGCAGAGCAAGCGAGTGAGCGAGCGAGGCGCGCGGCAGCCGCTGCACTGTGGCGCCCTCCGCCGTAGGGAAGAGTCCCGCAGTCTTCGGCTGGCAGAGTGGAGCCGAGGAGGAGGAGAAGGAAGAGGAGGAGGAGGAGGAGGAGGAGGAGGCGAGCGGGACGGGGCGAGGCAGCGGCGGCGGCTCAGCATCTTTCTCCACGGCTTCAGCACCACCAGGAGCAGCGGCGGGGGCGACGGATCGGGTGGGGGCCGCCGGCTGCTTCTTCTGACCCTCCCTGATGTGAGACGGGCGGCGGACGGACGGGAGGAGGAGGAGGACGACGAAGAAGATGGGGGGCGCCTTCGGCCTCACTCTGGCCCTTTGCCACTCCGTGGGACTCTACCTGCAGCTCGGAGCCTCCTCGCGGCCCCCGCAGTGGGAGAACCAGATCTCGGGCAACGGTGAGTGGACCGAGCGGGGGTGCTGAGCCGCAGGGTGGGGCGCGTCCTATGGTGCCCCCGCACCAAATGATCAACTGCTCAATATTCTTTCCCTCCGCATAGTCCGCTTTGTAACCCCCCTTTAAACACCCACCCACACCCAGCTTTGTAGGGCACAAAGTCGTCGTCGTCCCCCCAATGTTTCATGGGTGGCGTGTTAGTTACCCCGTGTTAGTTGCTGCCGGTGGGGGGGGGCAACTCCGGAGCGTTGGCGCAGAGTCCGAATAAGGTTTCTCCGGGAGCGGTGGCAACGGGCGCCCCCTGGCATCCGGGCAGAATCGTGCCTCTGCCCAAATTGGGACCGCGAGGCAGGCAGAATGTGGTCGTCCTCCTATTGCTGTCTACGACCAACGCCGCCCCCCCCCCCCCCATTTTTAACTGCTCGGGATGGAAATTGCGACTCCTCCGGTTGTGGATTTGGAAGTGGAGGCGATATAATTTTTGCCAGTTTGCGGGGCGTTGATGGAGAGGGGGGGGGGGAGAGAGAGAGAGAGAGAGAGAGAGAGAGAGAGAGAGAGAGAGAGAGAGAGAGAGAGAGAGAGAGAGAGAGAGAGAGGAGAGAGGAGAGAGAGAGAGAGAGAGAACCGGACTTGGTTGTTTGTAAGCGGCAAAGCGGTTGTGAGGGTAGGGCTGGCGGCGCGGGGGAGGTCCAGCCAACCTCTTCTCTGTCCACGAAGGGAGGCAGAATCAGTCCTGGCGATTCGGTTCGGGAGGCATGATATACGCAAGTTAGGAAGAGAACTTTTTTTTTTACGCGGTGGGGGTCATTCCTCGAAATCCCACCCTTTGTTTGGAAGGAAGGCTGGGAGACCCCTCCCCAGAGAAAACGCTCTCCACTTTGTCACAGCAGAGCAGGAGACGTATGGGAGGAAGAGAGCCGCCAGTTAAGCATATGGAAGAGACACAAACCTCACATCTGGGCTAGATGTGTGCATAAAATCGAATCTATAAGGGGGACCCGCACACTGCATGCACACAGGCACAGACAGATTATTTCTAACTTTTGGAGTTTCTCTGTAAGGCGTCCTTCCTTCCTCTCTGCCCCAGCTGTGGCCACAATCTTGGTCCACATTGCAGGGGGTTGGACTAGACAACCCTTTGGATCCTCTCTTACTCTACAATTCCATGATGTTGTGATAAATAGTTTCTGTCCATAGGGAGTCAGCAGGGGGGAGATGGTGGGCCTCACCTGTGGAAGGTGGGAAGCACCTGCTTCCAAAGCAGAAGGTCCCACTTTCAGTCCCTGAAGGAGAGTCCCTGCTCCCCAGCTCCGAGGGTGCTGCTGCCCAGAGTAGCTCTTTCTCGCTCTTAGCATCTGCCCTGTTTTCCAACACAGACACCCAAGAACTCAGGTGGAGTAAGAGCACCCCCTTGCAAAGCCTGAGGTACCCTGGCTGCTCAGGATGCTTAAAAAACCAAAAATACCTGGGGCACCCTGAACTTTCTTCATCAAGGCAGGAGCCTTAGGGTCTTAGCTGACTGCAAGCAGTGTGGTGGCAGGAGAAGGCACAGGGGGTCTCCAGACAATAGCCTTGAACAGGCACCACCACAATGGCCTTCCTTAAGCCTCTCAGATAGCAGAGGAGGAGGAGGAGGCAGGAGTGTCCTGTGTTGTGCCCAGCTTGTGGGCTTCCTTGACGGCATTTAGCTGGTTCTTGTTGGGTGGAGGGCTCTGGATTACATGGATCCTCGGTCAGATCCTGCATCCTTCCACCCACCCTGGTGCCAGTGCCAGCTGGGGTTGGAGATTTCGGAATGGCACAACTCCCTTCCTTCACAGGCTTGCTGAAATCCAAAGACCTCCTAGAAAGTGTGTAGGACTTTTTGGAGCCAGGGTTAAGGTTAGGATGAGCTTGGGCACAAATGCAGGAGAGAAGCTGGGGGAGAAGGAAGAGGCTGGCATCCTCTTTGGGAACAGCAAATGAGCTGAGTGCCTTAAGATAAATAAATCAGGCACCACAACAAGCCGAAAAACCAAGGGGAACCCTATATAAAAGGAAATGCCCCCCCAGCCCTGGATGTGGTGGCAACCAGATACACTCCCGGAGGGGAGGCAGCAGTTTCAGCTGGCAGTGTTTGGGGAAGCGTTTCCATCACTCTGCTTCTTTTGCTTTCCATAACACTTCTTCTCTCCTCCCCCTCCATTTGCCCAGGAAACCAGTTTCTTTCAAGGGGAAGGGGTGGTGCAAGCTGTGTTAGCAACTGGTGGGGCTGGGGGAATTAGTCAACTTACCCTTCTGGGGACAGAGCTGGCTGCTTCACTGACCTCTGGTGCAGAAATGTCTTGGAAGTTTAATATCACACTGTTGCAAGGCAGGGACTGGACCGGATTGCATTGCATTGCATATCTGGCTGTGCAGTGGTGTGAGGCTTAGGCAGAGGGGAAGGAGGGGAAGGATTTCATTGTCGTGCCCATTAGGGAGCAGGCCCCAGGCAGCAATTCCTGGGTGCAGCAATTCCTCCTTGGCTTGACCAGCATGCTCTATGAACCAGCCTGCCTTTCCTGAGTCCAGAAGAGTCAGAGACCCATTTGTTGGGGGTGGGGGAGGGGGTTGCTGCGTTGTGTTTCTTGTAAAGCGGGGAGGCAGCGAGAGCCCCAGTATTGCAGAGCCTGCGACCAAGAGTAGTTCTGCAGCAACTCACTTAATCACAACCAAAAGCCTTTATTAACAAGGCTGAGGAGCAGTGAGTAAGTGGGTCGTGTATAATAAGCCACTCGCAATCAGTAGGTGAATACCAATTTGAGGAAAGTGCAGCTTGCAAGGAACTGGTATCAATGGCTGTTTAGCAGATTGGAGATTGGCCATTTCATTACTTGCTGGAACCGCTTCCTCCTGGCACAGCAAGACGAGGAGGCGGAGGCCACAATAAGTCCCTGGGAAGCAAGGAGCATGAACCACAGAGCTGGTGGTGACGTATTGAAAAGAAGGCAGGGGCAGAAAGGGGACTGGCTATATAATCCCCACCACTGACACCTCCTTTTGGTCGTCATCGTGACACCTTCCCTGAACTGGACCCAGGCAAAAGCCTGGCTCGAAGGTTGGGGGAACCAAAGGGATGGGTTTGCTCAGGCAGCCCCCCACCACCACGAGGTGACCTCAGGCAGTCACAGGCAAACCTGTGAAGAGAGTCTCACAAAACAACAACAACCTTGAATGTGTATGTTGGTGGAGATTGCACGAACCTATTCCAGGCACCACACAAGTCCAGGAGATAGAGGACATCGTGTGGTGATGGAGGAAGCCCAACAGGCATGGTGGGATCAGGAAGGGTGTGAGTTTAGGACTACAAACATGCTAACCCTTTTGTAGCACACACAAAAACATGTGTTTTCTCCACCCGGAATCATTCGTGCACATCTTCCCTGCTAGCTTTTGACCCTTGAGATGTATGTTTTTAGGACCCACCTTATTTTATGATTGTGTAAGCTGTTTCAAATTGTTTTTAATACTGTATCTTAATGCTGCAAACCACTCTGGGACCTTTGGGTGAAGGACAGGTGATTAATGACAAACATAATCATGGATCCTGCCATCCACAAGGGGGGGGGGGTTACCTGATACACATTTGAAAAGCCTCCCCTGAATTAGTGCCTTTTGCTTTCTGCACGTGCTCCAGCTGAATGAAGAAGGAAGTGGGGATTATGATCTTGCTATATGACCACCCGCAGCGTGATTGGGGAGGTGTGGATATGCCCCCTCCCTGCATTTCTGGGACCACCTACAATGGATGCAGTACAGGGTAATGCAGAATCAGCCTGCAGTGAGCTTTTGTCTTCAGAATGAAACCAGCTTCTCCAGAAGCACTTTTAAGGGGCAAGAAATATGCAATAGATTTAGGTTTTGGGGGACTATGTAGGTAGGGGGGGTTCTCTGTCTCCATTGATTCTGGAATAAAATGCTGGGCGCACATAACCTGGGAAGGGTTGAAACAGAAGAAGCCATAGTTTGGTGGCAGAGCATCTCCTTTGCAGGCAGAAGGTGCCAGGGTCAATCTTTGCTGGCATCTCCAGGAAGGGCTGGGAGAAAACTCTGCCTGCAACCCCAGAGAGCTGCTATCAGCCAGTGTAGACAAGACCGAGCTAGATGCTTTTACTCAGTCCATCTTATACTGGTTCTCACTCAGTATAAAGCAGCTCCCTATGTTCTAAGCCAAAGAGCAGCAAAGAGGGGAAGCCCAGTGGTTGCTTCTGTAAAAGAAAGCAGGAAGAAAGTGGGTGAGCAGACCCAAATGAAGCAGGGAAGCATTGGGAGCAGGTGGGGCCTGATTCCTGACATGCACCAGCAGGTGGCTCAGTTACTATTCCAGTAACAGAACCATAGAATTGTAGAGTTGGGAGGGACTCCCAAGGGTCATCCAGCCCAGCCCCCTGCAATGCAGGAATCACAGCTAAAGAATCCCTGACAGATGGCCATCCAACCTCTGCTTCAAAACCTCCAAGGAAGGAGAGTCCAGAACCTCCCAAAGGAGTCTGTTCCATTGTCAAACAGCTCTTACTGCCAGAAAGTTTTCCTTGATATTTAGTCAGAATCTCCTTTCTTATAAGCTGAAGTGATTGATTCGAGTCCTACGCTCCAGAGCAGGAGAAAACAAGCTTGTTCTCTCTTCCATGTGATAACAATTGAGACATTTAAAGATGGTTGTTGTTGTTGTTGTTGCCCCAAACACAACAGTAGCACTAAGGCTGCAAAAGAGAGGCCAGGGTGCTCCCAGAAGGAAAACCATAAAGATGAAACTCCTTAAGCCAGGGATGGCAGAGCCTGTGGCTCTCAAAGTATCTCCCATCAGCCCCAGTCGGTGTGGCTGATCATTAGGGATGATTCAGTTACAGGTAGGTAGCCGTGTTGGTCTGCCATAGTCTAAACAAAATAAAAAATAAAAAAAATCCTTCCAGTAGCACCTTAGAGACCAAGTAAGTTTGTTCTTGGTATGAGCTTTCGTGTGCATGGAAGTGTGCATGCACACGAAAGCTCATACCAAGAACAAACTTACTTGGTCTCTAAGGTGCTATTGGGGATGATGGGAGCTATGGTCAAGCTGCTCCTCCTCACCCTGCCCGAAGCCCACAACCTCTTGCAGAACAAAATCGAAAATTCTTTCTAGTAGCACCTTAGAGACCAACTGAGTTTGTTCCTGGTATGAGCTTTCGTGTGCATGCACACTTCTTCAGATAGTGCATGCACACGAAAGCTCATACCAGGAACAAACTCAGTTGGTCTCTAAGGTGCTACTAGAAAGAATTTTCGATTTTGTTTTGACTATGGCAGACCAACACGGCTACCCACCTGTAACTGAACCTCTTGCAGGAGAGACTTCCCTTGCCAGTGGGGACCAGGCACGCTCCTCCCTACACCTCCAGGACTGGCTGCTTGATATTTACTGCTCTGCAGCTCCACTGCTGCAAATGGCCAGAGGGTGTATTGCATCTCTCAGTCTCAAGTCCCCTGTGGATTTATGCAATTGCTTTGAGGAAATTGTTGCATGGTTCAAATTGTTGCACGGTTGCACACTGAAAGCTGTGCATCTGGTCTCTGAAAACTCCCCAGGAACTCATTTCGAAAACACTGTTGGGTGCAGGTCCGGCTTGGATTAGGTCCTGTGGGAAAGCATCAGGGCGGCAGGCACCTCTTTTTTGCCCAGGAGATTGAGGAAGGGGCTTTCCTCTGGGTTAGGCTGCAGGTCTCAGTAGGTTTGTAGTTCACTGCCATGCAAGGGACTGTGTTGCAAAGATCACTTCTCTGCTTTCATTAGAGTTCTTGAGTTGCTCAGTCTACACACCATGGTGTCATTAGAAGGGGATAAAACATGGTGATTTAACTTGACAAAGTTATTGGGACCAGGTGGAGATTGGCATAGCACTGGCCGTGTCCTTCTTCGCAGTAGGATTAAGCCACTCAAATATCTCTTGCAGAATCATAGAATCATAGAGTTGGAAGAGACCCCAAGGGCCATCCAGTCCAACCCCCTGCCAAGCAGGAAACACCATCAAAGCATTCCTGACAGATGGCTGTCAAGCCTCTGCTTAAAGACCTCCAAAGAAGGAGACTCCACCACACTCCTTGGTAGAAGACACCACCCCAGCTCCTCTGATGCCTGAGGCTTCAGTTTCAGCCCATTTCCCTGTCAGGGTTTTTCCTGTGCAGGTAAAGGACACCTTGTGCTGAAACTCCAGCCTTTGACCTTCCACCCTTCACTGGTTCTTCTCTCTTCCAGCTGACCCACGATCTCTGCAAACTACCCAACAGACCCTCCTTATGCCAGGGTCTCGGGGCCTCCTTTCTGCCCACCATAATTTCCCAATGTTGCAGTGAGCATGTAGCCAGTTAGAATCCCTTCTTTCTTTAATTGGTCAGCAGGAGTGGATGGAGCCCCCTCCTTCCTCCCTCCCTTTCCCACCTTGTAGCTTCCTGTAAATGTAGGCTGTGTGCTCTGCCAACCAGGCAGGCAGCAAAACAAAGCCTCCAGCTTGGCGTCTCTTTCTCTGTGCCCAGCAGCTAGCCAGGCTCCAGGGCACCCCAAGAGGCAGCTTTTACTGCAGTGTACATCCCTGCTCCCTTCTTCCTCCTCTTCCTCCTCCTCTACCTCCCTGCCTCTTAGCTCTCCCCTTCAATTATTCATGCCTCCATTGCAGACAGTCTGCGAATGCCAAGCGGTGCCACGCCTGCTTGCCCTTCTTCCCTGCCAGCAAGAGACTTTCTTCTGCCCGAGCCTGACACTGGATGGGCATGCTTTGCTAGGCAGCTACAGGAGAGTAGCACCAGGTGTGTGTGGCCATCCTTTCCCACTGCATTTGCAATCTCCATCGATAAACCACTTAGCGGACCCCTGTCCTCACTTGGCTGCCCTCCCCTTTGTCTCGGCCTCTGATGATTACACTCTCCATTATCTCCGTGCAAACACTTTGCATTCAGCTGGATTTCCTCAAGCTTCCAGTGGCAAATTCTCCGCCCACCTGTGTTTTTTTTCCTGCTGCTGTGATGCAGGCCTTCATCTAGTGAAATTGCTTCTGACACAACTCCCCACCCCCACCCCATGAAATGTCCCTGCGCCCCATCTCCCAGGCTCTGAGAGGCTTGTTTGCAATGGCCAAGGTGGTGGGATTTAATTCCCAGTTTTGAATTCTCCAAACATGTGCGACAGCAAAGCCAAGAGCTAAAGCCATTTCCTTGCTCAGCAGAGATGAGCTCTGTGTGACACCATGGAATGTGGCTTCCTCGGTTCCTATGATACCGAATCAGGTTATTTGTCCAGCATTGTCTACTCTGACTGGCAGTGGTACCCTAAGGTTGCAGATACCAGACAGGGAATGATCCTGGACTCTTTCCCATGCAAATAAGGTTTCTGCCACTGAGACACTTGAAGAAGACTGAGAGGGGAGGAGAAGGAGGAGAGCAGCTGGAAGGGGATAGCAGTCAGCATTTGGCAGCCAGCTCTCCATCTTCCAGCTGTTTAAGATTTAGGTCAGTGGTCTGCAGCTGGTAGCTTGTGGGTCAAATCTACCCCGTGTCGTACTGGCTGACACACAACCCTTCAGTGCCCTTCTCTTGGCTAAACCTGTGGGAATGTTTAGGAGTGTGGATGAGTATATATTATTTTATATATATCATCCCAGCTTGTGTGAGCAAGCTCCAAAGTTAGCAGAGTTACATTCCATTTTAAAACACAGCTGAAAACGGTTGCATAGGCTTGCTAAAGCCTCTATAAGAAATATATATTCCTGGTATATTCCCCTTCTTCCCTCTTAAAAGCAAAGACACAATACAGTACTGATTATAAGATATAAAAGAGTTTACATACAGTCATCCATGAGTTACAGTACAGGCTCAAAGAGGCAGATAAGCTTAGATAAATCTATTTACATGTGGTGAAGCTGATTCCATAGGGGAACAGGCTTCACCTCTGCTATCCTGCTTGTTCAAAAGACAAGGCAAAATGGAGAGTGATCTTTGGGATCTTGTTCCCAGGTAAGACCACACCTACTTCTGGTTCCTGTAACTCAGTCCAGGTAAATAGGAAGTTAAGCCTGGAGGACTGAGTTACCTTCATGTCCACTCTAGCAGTGTTGGGTTTGGCTGCTCTGTGTTTACATCCCACAAAACCCCAGAAAGGAAAACTGCCCCAACCAGAACTTGCAGTGTGGATTTTAGCTCAGGATGCTTGATGGAGGCAGGCGGGTGGGTTGAGTGATGGCTTCTTGCCCATGACCGCCCCCCCTCAAGTGGCCCACCGAGGAGGCTAGTGGCCAGCCACAGGTTTCAGGCACATCCAAGGTAACAATCACACACCCATGGCAAGGCAGTTGGAGAGATGCTGGGGTTGTAAAGAGCATGTTTTCTGGGTCTTTTGCATGGCGTCCTTTTCAGCCTTTGCTAGGTCTACAGTTACCTGCTGCAACACCAGTAGGGCAACGGATGATGAGGTCCCTGGGATGTCTCCACCATATCTGGCAGGAAGTGTGTTTGTGTCCTGTGCAAGCAAAGCAGCAGCTGCCCTTGAGACGCTGGGTCTCCACCCACCCATCACCTCTCTTCTCACCCTTGGTGGCAAGGAGTAGGGTGTTTCAAGACCTGCCATGCTTCACGCATCTTTTAGCTCCTCAGCTGCCCCAAGACTTAGTGCGATAAAAGAGATGTCTTCTTTTGAGGCCTCTCACACAATCTGTGCACTGCAGTGGATGTCCTAATGAACAGAAATCAGGACAGAGAAACGAAACTCCCGTTGCTGGAGAGCGGTCTTGTGATCGAATCCTGTTTGCGGGTTTCCAACAGGCACCTGGTTGGCCACTGTGAGAACAGGATGCTGGACTAGAGGGGCCACTGGCCTGATCCAGCAGGGTCTTCTCATGTTCTTGTGCAAGTCAATGGTGACTACTCATGCTTCAGCCACCTGGACTAAAGATGTGGTGGTTTTGTGAATGAGCAGACTCTTCTCAGTGTGTGAGGTAGCTTAGCGTGTTGAGTTGGCTGCCTTGACATCCTCTTCTGCTGTGGTCCTCGGTCTCTGCCTGGGAATTGCTGAAGCAGCGACAAGCAGGCAGGCAATCTGGAGGAGGCTGGCAAGGTCTTGGCCTTCTCACTGGGGCCGGGCTCAGGAGTGACATCCAGAAGGTAGGCGGGGTACTCAGCACACCTGCTACCCTATTCATTACCTCCATCATCAAAACCTGATTAAAATCTTGCTCCTGTAATAATATGCTTGCTTTATTTATTTCACACAATTAAGGAACCACTTGAGGGTAAAGCAGCAACAGCAACCCTCAAGGCGGTTTTACAAAAATGGCAAAACAATAAAATCATCAGTAAGAAAAATTAATATCAGCAATTTAAAACTTTCTAAAAGTTGAAATAAAGTCTGTTAAGGACAGATTAAAACTTGCATCAACTTTCTAAACATCTGGGTAAGGTAAAGGTAAAGGTCTAGTCATGAACAACTCTGGGGTTGCGGCACTCAACCTGCTTTACTGGCCGAGGGAGCTGACGTTTGTCCACAGACAGTTTTTCTGGGTCATGTGGCGAGCATGACTAACCCGCTTCTGGCGAAACCAGAGCAGCACACAGAAACGCTGTTTAACTTCCCGCCACAGCGGTACCTATTTATCTACTTGCACTTCGTGCTTTCAAACTGCTAGGTGGGCAGGAGCAGGGACCGAGCAACAGGAGCTCACCCCATCACGGGGATTCAAACCGCCGACCTTCCGATCGGCAAGCCCTAGGCTCAGTGGTTTAGACCACAGTGCCACCCATGTCCCTTAGAACATTTGGGTGGGCTCGTCTAAACAAATGTGTTTTTAGCAAGCACCCAGAAGTGTTCAGTGAAGGCACCTGCCTGGTGTCAATGGGCAGGGAGTTCCAAAGTGTAGGTGCCCCACTAAGAGATTGAGTCCTTGCAAATGTGGAATGGGTATTATGTGATGCCTTTAACAGGGGCAGTTCTGCTGATCAAAGCGGTCCAGTATATGGTTCCTGTTACCCCTCTGGCTCCTATGAACTAGCTCTTTCCGCTGTTCTCCTTTTTAAGATTCATTCCAGGACTATTCCCCTCTCTGCAGGCTGCGGTTTTATGGATGTTCAGAAGGGCTGCTGTCTTAGGTTTCGAAAGCCACTTCTATGTGCAGATCCGAGTTCATGGGTGTGTGGCATACAGGCCACTTTATAAATGGTACTCTGTGCATCATTGAAGGAGGGACCCTTCCTGCTTCTGGGTGTTTTCACAGGCAGATCTCTTTGTCTTTCTCACAAGGCTTCTCAAACAAAATGTGTCTTGCTTGTTTCCAGGTTTTAAAACTGAGGTGTACATTCAATTTGTGGCTGGAAGGAATTGGGGGGGGGGGATGAAGTGTCTCTTGTGGAAACAGATTTCTTTTCTGCAGCACTTTTTGGTCATCTTCTTGCTAGATACCAAATATCTGGGCATCTGGGCAGAACATGCTGTGTGTGTGAAAGAGAGGTTTGTGTGTGTGTGTGTGTGTGTGGTGTATGTACATTGATATGAACGGCATATCCCCCTTGAGGATTCTAAAATCCTTTTTGTTTTTCAAATAAACATCTGAATTGCCAACACTTCACTTTGTAGGCATCTCTTAGGTTGTGCGGAGAGAGATAAAGGGAGAAGTTTGGGTGATGCAACTTCTCCGCTTACTGCGGCAGAAGCCACATCTGCCCAATCGCTCTTTACTGCTTCCAAACCAAAGGAGGCTGCACCTCCCCCTTTCAGCTAGTTCTTAGGAGCTCTGGTCCTGCTTTTGATAGAAAGCAAACGATGGAAGCTTTTAAGATTCACCCTCACCCACACTCAACTAATTCCATTCGTCCCCACATTCATTTAAGCCTGTTGGGTATAAATGTATTTTAATATTCGATGGAAGCTGCCCAGAGTGACTGGGGAGACCCAGCCAGATGGACGGGGTACAAATAATAAATTATTGTTATTATTATTATTATTGGGTGCTGTTGTGCTCAAATCCTCCTTGTGGGCTTCCCACAAGCATCTTGTCGGCCACTGTGAGACCGGGATGCTGGGCCAGGTGAGCCACTGGCCCGATCCAGCAGAGTGGTGCATGCCCTGGTTATCTCCCGCTTGGACTACTGCAATGCGCTCTATGTGGGGCTGTCTTTGAAGGTGACTCGGAAACTACAACTAATCCAGAACGCGGCAGCTAGACTGGTGACTGGGAGCAGCCACCAAGACCACATAACACCAGTCCTGAAAGACCTGCATTGGCTCCCAGTACATTTCCGTGCACAATTCAAAGGGTTGGTGATGACCTTTAAAGCCCTAAACGGCCTCGGTCCTGTATACCTGAAGGAGCGTCTCCACCCCCATCATTCAGCCCGGACACTCAAGCTCAGCTCCCAGGGTCTTCTGACAGCTCCCTCCCTACAAGAAGTGAGGTTACAGGGAACGAGGCAGAGGGCCTTCTTGGTGGTGGCACCTGCCCTGTGGAACACCCTCCCATCAGATGTCAAGGAAATAAACAACTATCTGACTTGTAGAAGACATCAGAAGGCAGCCCTGTATCTGGAAAATTTTAATGTCTGATGTTTCACCATTTTTAATGTGCTGCAAGCTGCTCCAGAGTGGCTGGGGGAAACCCAGCCAGATGGGCAGGGTATAATATGCTCTTCTGATGTTCTTAAGTGATTATTTTCTATAAAATCCCAGTCAAATGTGGTTTATATAGTGAACATGTTATACTGTGAAGCCCACCAGATTTGGCTATATAATACTGTCACAGGGCAAAGGCAGCCTCTCCCCTCCTCCTACACCAAACCATTGGCCTTACTCTCCAAATGGGAGGGAGATATCTGCATTGCTCAGGCAACTGGGTGGGTGTGCTCCACAGAGGGATTCCTTGCCTGCCAGCTCTGTGAAGCAATGGTTTTGCCTTCACCCAGCTCTCGTCATTGGAATAAA
Source organism: Lacerta agilis (assembly GCF_009819535.1). Lineage (NCBI taxonomy): Eukaryota > Metazoa > Chordata > Lepidosauria > Squamata > Lacertidae > Lacerta > Lacerta agilis. The sequence continues at coordinate 93,840,507 of NC_046317.1, read as the reverse complement.
TCTGGAGTGTGCATCCCTGTTCTGGCCACTTAGTCGGCTGATCTATACAGGACCAGGGTGGGGCTCTCAGCTTGGCAAGGGGGATCTGTTCACTTTCCCCTCTCCTTCCAACATCCAGCCCCATTTGAATGGTTTTGCACCCTTTTCCAAAGGGATGTGAACAATTGCTGAAAGGCGCGCTTCCAAGTGGGCTTGCATTTTGTGCCCAGCTTTGGTCAGTGCCCACCTTCGGTTCGTTTGGAAGCTCAAAGGAATTTCAGCGTGGGTAACACCAGATTAAAAATGCAAAGTGTTTTGCTCAGACTCCACTAGAAACCAACAAAGTAGCAACAAACAGAAGGCGGCCTTTGCAAATGAGATTTGCTATCCCTTTGCAAACAGGCAAATGTTCCCGAGAGACGGGCTAGGGACTTGCATTGCGGGAAATTGAGTAATAAGTCTGTGAGTTCTGAGCTTGGCATTGGATTTGTTGGAGCAGGGGTGTAGGAAGGAGGTGTGGGGTGCAGTGGCGGAGGAAGCCTCTGCGCCGCCCATGCATGCATCGTGATGTCATGGCCGGCGAGCGAGCGGCGGGTCGGGCAGCCCCACGACCAGCCGCTCACTCACCACGGGAGCAGCGCCGGCCCGGGTGCATCTGGCCGGTGCTGCTGCGAGCAATGGACAGGGTGTCAGGTGGCAGGGGAGGGGCCGGGGAGTGTCACCCCCCCTCCCTTGGAACCTGGGGTGGAGTGCCCCCTACGCCCTGCCCTTCCTACACCACTGGCGGGGTGCCCTGGCTGTCATCCTGAAGGGGGGTGACATTTGCCACAGCCCCTCCCTGCCTGAGACTCCCCCAAGCCCGGCGAGCGGCAAAGCTGCAGCTCTCCCCCTTCCCCCGGCTCACAGTAGGGGAGGATTGTGGTGCCGCGCTGAGATCGGCCCCCAGGGAGGATCGCGCAGCCGCGCTGATGGGCGGATCGTCCCCACCCCCGGGTGCATGGCATGTGTGCCACTCCAGGTGCCGGAGCACCCAGCTCTGCCCCTGTGTTGGAGGAGCCTTGGGAACACAAGAAGTTCAGCTTACAGAATCATAGAATCACAGAATTCTAGGGTTGGGTGTCATCTAGTCCAGCCTTGGCAATGCAGGAATCACAGCTAAAGAACCCCTGCCGGGTAGCCAGCCAACCTTTGTTTTAAAACCTCCAATGAAGTAGAGTCCACCATCTTCTGAGGGAGTCCATTCCATGGCCGAACGCCCCATGCTGTCAGAAAGCTCTTCCTAATGTTTAGTGGAATCTCCTTTCTTTTAGTTTCAATCCACTTGTTTGGGTCCTACCCTCTGGAGCACCTGAAAACAAACTTGCCCCATTTCCCATGTGACAGAAGTTTGAATATGGCCATCCTGTCACGTACACTAGCAGAACCGTATTGCACGACAGATTGCAGTATCTGGTGTATCGTGCAGTGAAGCCACCAGCTACCTGCTTCTTCAATCTCTTGAGCAGCCATGTTCCACCGGCGGCGCCAAACCTTTCACCAGCAGAACAAGTATACCACTTAGAGACTTAGCTCTGCATTGGAGGCAGCCCAAGACAAGGAAGTAGTAACTTGAGAATTAAAAATAGACAATCAGAATTCAGCTCAGATCGGACCTCTGAAATAACACATTCAAAGTCCAAAGGAAGCTAATTTGCGTGGATTTCCAACCCAATCAATCCTAAATGCCCAGGATAGAGCACAATAATTAAAGACAGAACAAAACAATTCCATTCCATTCATAGTTTTTCATCCCACCATTTCACCAGGGAGCTTGGAGCAGTGTGTGGGGTTTCCCTCCCATTTTAATCTGAAGGAAATACATCTCATGTTATCTGGGCCAAGGTTACTCCAGCAAGCTTCGTGGCTGAGCTTTCATTTTATCCCCATCTCAAGTACCGTTTCTGCCCAGGGCCTAAAAATCCTACTGGATCCCCAAAGATGGAAAATATCTGCTGCTGTCTTGGCTTCAGCCACAATGTTTAATAGCAGTTTGGAAGATACAGAGGGCAATAGCAGGCAAGTATCCAGAAATAAGGCAATTCACAGCTGTGAGGGAGCTATGAGCGGTTTTCTATATGCCCACGATGCCAGTGTGGTGTAGTGGTTAGAGTTTTGGACTAAGTCCTGGGAGAGATCTGGGTTCAAATCCCTACTCAGCCATGAAGCTTGCTGGGTGACCTTAAGGGTCAATCACTGTTCCTCAGCTTAACCCTACCTTACAGGGTTGTTGTGGGGATAAAACAAGGAGCGGGGAATCATGTATACCATCCTGAGCTCCTTGGAGGAAAATGTGGCATACGAATTTTAAAATAAAATAATAAAACCTGGTCCCACTGATGAAACAGGAAAACAGGACGCTCCCTTCTGTGGAGCCAAGCCATCAATGGTCCATCTAGCTCAGCACTGTCTAAGAAACTGACTAGCAGTAACTACCTGGAATCTTTTCCAGCCCTTCTTAGAAATTCTGCCAGGGAATGAAACAGGGGAGGAACATTTTGCCTCCAAACAGATGCTCCAGCCCCTCCAGCAAAAAATCTGATTAGGATATTTTGCCAATTTTAACCTCGCCCCCACCCCAACCCCCCAAAACACCCATTTCAACTCTAGGTAAGTTTATTTCAGAGTTTGCCTCAGAAAAGACAAGGAATGGATATTCAGATAAGTGTTTTCCATCCTTTTTCTCTAATCCTTACCAGGATTGGCACTCATCCCATCATAGGTGCCAACTCCCTGGGGCCCTGGGTGTCCAAGCACCCACAAAATTCCCCATGAAGGGGCTGGGCACCCATGAATTTTGTTGCCGTGCCCATGCACATTGCATGGCACCCATGGCCCTGGGCACGCACAGTCGTGGGCCCAAGTTGGCACTCCTGCATCCCATAGTTATTTCTGACAAGCACGTGCCCTGTCTTTGAACTCCTTGGACTATGAAGTGAGCTACATGAGATGACTCTTGGAATCCCTTCCAACGCCACAGCTCTATGACTCTGTGAGAGCCTAACCTGCTTCAGGTTTCCTTCTCCCTCCCTTCTGGCTAAATCAGATCTGAAGAGCTTGTACCCCATCCAGCTCAATGCACCATCCAGGAATCTAAGGCGAACCACCATCCAGGGCTGGCCTACCCATGAGGAGACCGCCTCAGGTGGCAGGATCCTCAGGGGCAGCAGCAGCAGCTGCAGCATGCTCCGTGGAGGTCCAATCTGTCTCCCTTGCTCAATTTCCTTTGGTTCCCACTTCAGCCATTGGGTAAAGTTGATTTGATTCTCTCCTTTGTTCCTGATGTAGATCTTCACTCAGCCTTCGTCCCTGGCAGGCGAGGGTGCCGTTTTGTGGTTCGTCTCAGGTGCCAAGGTGTCTTGGGCCAGCCCTGCTGCCAGGGGATCAATAAATCTGGCTTTGCTACCAGGTGGTGGGGTCTGTTTCTAATGGAGGAGGGGGCTATCGATGGCCGTGGTGGACTTGGGGCTTTCAGATTTTAGCAGCGCCATGCTTGGCAGGGGGTTGGACTGGATGGCCCTTGTGGTCTCTTCCAACTCTATGATTCTATGACTTCTATGATTTTCGGTGCCCCTGGCCTCTCACCTTCCATTCTGCACCACTGTTTTAGGGTCCCCTGCATCACCCTCAGCTCGGCACCCAGTGCAGGTGAACTGGTTGCCCTCTGCTAAATCCACCTCTTGCTGTTGTCAGCAGTATGTGGGGAAAATCAATCAATCAATCAATCAATCAATCCACCTCTGTTCAATGGCTACTAGCCATGACTGCTTTTTTCTGCCTCCAGGGTTGGAGGCAGCAATACCAGGTGCTGGAAAACACAGGAGGGGAGAGAGCTGCTCATGTGCTCGACTCCTGTTTGCTGGTTTCCCACAGGCACCAGGTTGGTCACTGTGAGAAGAACAGGATGTTGGATTAGATGGGCTGGGCTGCTTCTTCTGTTCTTATGCTTGGCCATTCAGAAGTCCTGCTTTGTTGTTGTTCAGTCGTTCAGTCATGTCCAACTCTTCGTGACCCCATGGACCAGAGCACGCCAGGCACCCCTATCCTCCACTGCCTCTTGCAGTTTGGCCAAACTCACACTAGTCACTTCGAGAACACTGTCCAACCACCTCGTCCTCTGTCGTCCCCTTCTCCTTGTGCCCTCCATCTTCCCCAACATCAGGGTCTTTTCCAGGGAGTCTTCTCTTCTCATGAGGTGGCCAAAGTACTGGAGCCTCAGCTTCAGGCTAGAAGTCCTGCTAGCCAGAGTGAAATCCAATCACCCAGATGGCTGCTGGTCCAGATCGCATAAAAGAGGGCACTGGAGAACCTTCCTCTCCATGGAGAGCCGTCCTCCAAACTGCCCTTCTGCCTGGCTTCATAGACTCTTGGCAGAACCCAGCTCAAGGAGAGGTTCCTGCCCAGCATCGCCTCCACCTGACAGCACTAAACCAGAGAGCCCCTCTCCCTTCCACGCACCCACCACCATCTGTCCCCCTCCCCTCTGCCGGGCTGGTGCCGGAGGAGAATTAGAAATGCCTGCAGGTTTCAAGGTTAATTCAAGTGCCTTGGCAAGGTGCGCTCCAGTCCTGATGGCAATCTCCGAGCTGGCTGGGCTGTCTCTTTTTTTCTTTTTTGCCTCTAATTTACAGTGCAAATTCGAGATAATTCTGCCACTAATATGACAATAAATAGGGTCAGGGAAACTATTCTTCTCTGCCCGCTCGGAAAACAATCGCCCTCCCCTGGCGCCTGGCGGCACGTTCTCCGGCACTTCCCCGCCAAGGCCGGCACTTTCATCTGTGGAAAAGGGCAATTGCATAATTACTGGAAGGAATCGGCTCATCAGTTGATAGGGCCCTCTCCAGTTTTACAAAGCGAGAACAATAGAGGCCAGATGGCTTGCAGGAGCATCTCCTGCCCTGCTGCCCGCCAGATACCAGCTGAGGGCAAGCAGCACTCTAGGAGGAAAAAGGGCCGGATGGAGGAGAGAGGAGCAGCTGCGCAGGCAAAGGAGAGGCTGGCCTGTATTCTCAATCACTTACGCCTGTGATTCCTGGCCAATTTGTGCCTCTAGGCTATTCGGTTTTGAAGGGGTTACTTCCTATAGGCAGTGCTGCAAATGGTTAGTGTTTGCCCCTGTCCACTGTAGAAACTAGATATTCAACCAAGGCTGCTCCATAGGGCGCACCGGACCATAGGGCGCACCTCGTTTTTAGAGCAGGAAACAAGATAAAAAATGTTTTTTTCTGGTTTTCCTCCTCTAAAAGCCCTGTTTTTTTGAGGATCAGCTAAAAGTTTGCAGCTTTTTTTGCAAAGGGAAAAGCCCCTGGTTTTTTGAGGATCAGCTAAACGTTTTGCAGCTTTTTTTGCAAAGGAGGAAAAGCAAAGTTCCTTTTGCAAAGGGGGAAAAGCAAAGAGGAAAGGCCCCATTTTTATGGGGTTCAACTGACATTTCTGCAGCTTCTAAAGGAAAGGGAGCCTTTTCTGCAGTTTCCAGACAGATAATCTAATCAGCCAGTCACATGTCGCTGGGGAAACAAACAACCTTCTTCTGCAGCACATTCAACAATGGAGGCCTGGGCAAGAGGGTGGGGCTGAAAGGGACTCTTATCTCTCTCCCGATCTCTTGCTGATCAGCTGCTGAGCGGGGTCCTTTCAACACCCCCTTTTCCTCTTTGTAAAATAAAAAGCATGATCCTCTTTTGGCCCTGGGAAATTCAGCTCCAGGGACCACCATTCACTCCATAAGACGCACAGATATTTCCCCTTACTTTTAGGAGGGAAAAAGTGTGTCTTATGGAGCGAAAAATATGGTACATAGGACATAGGAACATAATGAGAGCCCTCCTGGATCAGGCCCTCTTAGTCCAGCATCCTGTTCCCACACCAGCTGTCTGTGGGAAGCCCAGAAACAGAATCCAGATACGAGAGCAACTCTCCCCTCGTGGGTCTTCCAGTAACTGGCCTTCAGAAGCACTGCTGCCACCAGCTGTGGAGGTAGAACTAGTAGCCAGCGATAGCCCTCGGAGGGTCGCCCAGTCCAATCTCATGGAATGCAGCAATCCCAGCTAAAGAATTCTCCAGCCAGGATTGGAAACTGGGTTCCGAGGCTGCCTCCACAGTTAAGAGGGAGCCTCCTTCCTCTTAGCTTTGGTGACTGCTAGTGTTGATATGAATCTGCATTGAAAGTGGTTGCGGGAGGTCGGGTCGTCTCTTGGAAAGGGCCCCAGGAAGCGCAATTCTGTGCTCCCTTCTCACTTGCACAACCATTGTTCTTATATACGGAATCTTCCCCAGGCTTCATCCATGCAATTCACCCAACACACAAGTCAGCTATATTCCAGCTGCAGAATTAATTTTAGCAATTCTCCTAGTCGAGGGGGAATTTAGGAGGGGGGGGGTGTAGGTCACAGGGAGCCGGAAGGACCCAGAAAGCAGGGAGGGGGACCAAAGCTCAGTGGCAAAGCTGCTGGTTGGCCTGCAGAAGGTCCCAGGTCCAATCTATCGGGGGGGGGGGCAGGGCTGGATTTAGGTTTGATGAGGCCCTAAGCTACTGAAGGTAATGGGGCCCTTTATATGTCCAGGTGTCCTTTGTCAACAACGAATTGTCGCTTTTTGTGTGTTGAATATATGCTATATGGACCTAAAGCCATTTGCGCATGTTGCCATGCAACCAGTCCATGCAGAATGTAGGCACCCTGTATATAGAAAGGAGCAAACCAGTGATATTTGAGGGAGCAGGCGAGCAGGCGAGGCCCATGACTTATATCATGGGAGCCTACACAACACAAAACACTGTTGTTGTATGTAGGTTTTATTTAATTTGTTTTTTATCTTATATTTTGGAAATGTACATCCAGGTTTTTTTTTCTTTATGAATTTTGGGCCCCCCCCCAAGAGAGTGGTGCCCTAAGCTATAGCTTGTTTCGCTTATAAGTAAATCCGGCACTGTGAGGGGGCCACTGGTGGCTACCATCCATGGTGGCTCAGCTCTGCTTCCGTGGCCAGAGGCACCATGCTTCTGGTTGCTGAAAAGCACAGGAGGAAGAGAGGGCTCTTGCGCTCAGGTCCTGCTTGAGAGCTTCCCAAAGGCTCCTGGTTGGCCACTGTGAGAGCAGGATGCTGACTAGAGGGGCCTTTGGCCTGATCCAGCACGCTCTTCTTATGTTCTTATGCCGCCCGTCAGAGTACTCAATGCTGGGCCAGGTGGACAAAGAAGCTGAGCTGGGAGATGGCAGCAGCTTCCTTTGTTTCTCTGACTGATGGGAGGGCTTTCCCTTTCCTAGTGGATTTGTCTCAGCCTGGACAGAACAGACACCTGTCTTGCTTGCTTGCTTTCAGGCACCCTGCTCCCTCCCTCCGAAACCGAGATGGGCCTATCCACTGGGGGGGGGGGGCGTTTGCAAGAGGCTGAGCTCCAGCTGGCAACCTGCTTGGCCATTTCCTTGTTGTTAGGCCTCGCATGCAGGGAGGAAGAGAGGGAGCCCTTCATCACCGAGAGGAGCTGAGCCGGCAATTAGGTCTCTCTGAGCACCCAGGCTCACCGAGCCATAATAAACCATGAATGATGACAAGGGGCTTTGTGGAAGGCACAGAATAAGCGCCACTCCATCACTGCCCCACACATAATAACAGTCATCAAAAGAGCCAGAAACATTAGGAGCAATATTGATAGCAGAGCTGGAGCAACACCCCCCCTCCCCAAAGCCCTGGCCTGCGCTCTCCACTGCCTCCCACTTCGGGCCTTCAGAGCTCTGCAGCTGACTCCTTCTGCTGGGTGACGGAACCACAGAATTGTAGGGCTTGAAGGGAAGAGCCGTTCGACAGGGGAAGGTGGTGGACTCTCCTTCGTTGGAGGACTTTAAGCAGAGGTCGGGTGGCCACCTGCCAGGGATTCTTGAACTGTGGTTCCTGCATTGCAGTGGGTTGGACTAGATGACCCTTGGGGGTCCCTTCCAACTCCCAATTCCATGATTCTACGAACAGCATGCCAGTTTGCCTTTCCCGCCTGTCGCCTTTCAGAGTCTGTGCCTGGCAACTCCGCAGCAACATCCTTGAAAGGCCTGGCTGGCGGCTGCTCAAGACCTTCCAGTCCCCTTTATCTGATACAGCCTTGATTGAGATCTGCCCTTCATTTCCTCCTATGATGTCATTCTTGCATCTGCTCAGTTCGGCTGTCCCCACTTTCCGCAGCTCTCCAGGGGAATTTAATCCTCTAAACGCCGCTGTTCTCCTTTCTCTCCTTCCTCATCTCTCCCCCTCCCTCTGCCACCTCTTTACCCTCAATAAATCAGCAACTCTGCCACACCCAGAGATTTTGCTAGAGAGCTCTCTGCATGCACTGGGGCCAGTGGGCCAAAGAACCTATTTCTATCCCTCAAACAACAAGTTGCTCAGGAACCAGAAAGTGCACTCCAAGCCTGGGGATCATAGAATCCTAGAGTTGGAAGAGACCCCAAGGGCCATCCAGTCCAACCCCCTGCCAAGCAGGAAACCCCATCAAAGCATTCCTGACAGATGGCTGGTCAAGCCTCTGCTTAAAGACCTCCAAAGAAGGAGACTCCACCACACTCCTTGCAGCAAATTCCACTGCCGAACAGCTCTCACTGTCAGGAAGTTCTTCCTAATGCTTAGGTGGAATCTTCTTCTTGTAGTTTGAATCCATTGCCCCGTGTCCGTTTCTCTGGAGCAGCAGAAAACAACCTTTCTCCCTCCTCTATATGACGTCCTTTTATATATTTGAACATGGCTATCATATCACCCCCTTAACCTTCTCTGCTCCAGGCTAAACATACCCAGCTCCCTAAGCCGTTCCTCCTAAGGCATTGTTTCCAGGCCTTTGACCATTTTGGCTGCCCTCCTCTGGACACGTTTCCAGCTTGTCAGTATCCTTCTTGAACTGGGGTGCCCAGAAACTGGACACAGTATTCCAGGTGAGTCTGACCAGAGTGGAATACAGAGGTACTATTATGTTGTACTTGGCTGCTCTAGTATTAGTACATCCCACAAAATGGGACAGGGGTTTTGGCACCTGTCAACCAGGTTTAATTGCTGCAGTGGTGAGCCTGTATTTTTAATTGGGAGAGGAGGAGAGAAAGCTCACATGAGGAATTATTCTCTCCCACTCTCTGAGCAAGTCCACCACAAATCTGTAATGTATTATGCCCTGGAGCATAGAAATGTGTCCCTATTCATAATCTCTAGAGGGAAATACAGCCTATTGAACCCTTTGCTTGTAATCATGAATGTCTTTGAAATTGTGGCGCTGCATTAATATTACTAAGGCAGTGATGAGAATCAGGCTATTTAAGGATTATATTTTATTTTTAGAAAAGGACACAAAATGTACCGAGGCCAGCCATGAAAAAACACATCCAGTGGCTTTTGTCTAAACAGGTCTTACTATGCATTCTCTGCGCTAAGTTCTAGAAAAGAAGAGGGCGAACAATTACTTCTTGGTGATACAAGGTGGGAGTGAAAGGAGTAAGATTTGGAGCGTCTACAAGAGCCTGCTGGATCAGGCCAATGCAGGGGTGGAGCAAGGGGTGCGTTGGGGTGGGCCGCCCCGGGTGCCACTTGGGGGGCCCCCCTGCAACTCCCAAGCCGAGCCCCGCCACCCGGCAAAAAGCCTTGCTCAAGTCGCCAGCGGCTGGCTTGATCGCTCACCTGCTTGGCCGGCACGCACTTTGCTTCTTCCTGGGCGAGGCGAGGGCACATGCAATCAGCACCCCGTACGGAGTGCGCAGTGCAGCATTCTGTATGGAGTGCGCATGTGCGGAAGCCGCACTTGCACAGTCCATATGGGGTGCCCAAAAGAAATCCTGCACCGGGTGCAATCTGGGCTTGCTCCGCCACTGGGCCAATGGCCCATCTAGTCCAGCATGCTGTTCCCACAGTGGTTGCCCCAATGGGAAGCTCACAAACAGGTTCTGAGTTCAAGACCAGCGCTCTCCCCTCCTATAGTTTCCAGCAACTGGCATTAAGAAGCACTTTTGTTTCCAACTGTGGAGACAAAACAGAGCCATCCTGACTAGTAGCCATCCATAGCCCTCTGCTCCTCCATGAATTTGTCCAATCCTCTTTTAAAGCCATCTAGTTTGGTGGCCATCGCTGCCTCCTGTGGCAGGGAGTTCCATAGTTTAAAGGTAAATCCTTCAGACCACTTGAACCATGGAGCAAGCTGCCAGGGAGAGGCTTGGACAGCCAGCTCATCCTTGGCCCTGAGCTGGAAGGTGACAGCAGGACATTCCTGGATCCAGACGGAAGCTGGGAATTGCTTCTGTGAATGTAGGAGTGTCCCTCATAAAAGGGGGGCGGTTGGAGGGTATGCTCTGAGCATGTGCAGAGAGCCACACCTACAGCCAGCGTGCTAACTGGTGATTGGGGTCAAGGCTGGTGGATGTGTCGAGTTCCCAGAACCTCTCATTTTACAAATTAGGCATGTCAGCCTAAACGAAGCATGAGGAAGCTGCTGGAGAGGGGGGGGGGAGAGAGAGGGAGGCTTCTACCTGAAAGCAAATGTGCCAGCAGCTGCCCTCCCACAACCCCAGGCCTTAACAAGCGCTGCTAATGAGCCTCAAGGCAGAGAAGCCTCTCTGAAACTCAGGGAAAACCCTTGGCTTCATTCCTCTCTGGCAAAGAGCTCTCTGACTCCAATGGTCCACCAGAGGCCAGGGAGAGACCCCTTTGCTAGCTGCAGGAGAGGCAATTACTGTGCCTTCGCCATGCCTTCCCTCTCTGATCCTCCCCGGGGTAATAGCGGATGGTGCCAGGTTAGTTAGGAAATTGCCTTCCTCCTCTCTCTCTCTCTCCTCCATTGCTGTGCTTTGTCTGAGCTGAGGAGTCAGGTTTTGCGGGAGTCTCCTGGGCTGTTAACTGCAAGAATCAGAGGGCCTCGCTAGTCTTCCCTCTTACTTTGGGGTGTGTGAGTGAGAGGGGGGGGGGAGAAAATGCTCTTTTATATTGACCCTGATGGAAGGGAGTTGCAGGACGGAGCAAAGCTGGCTTGGGGGAGAATCGAAGCAGGAGGAGACGGTTACCAGCCACAGAGACTCTGCTTTGACTCAGAGGCAGCAATGCTTCTGAATACCAGTTGCATACCCTCCAACATTTCTCTGATGAAAATAGGGATGCCCTGTTCCATAATAATAATAATAATAATAATAATAATAATAATAATAATAAATGTTATTATTTATACCCCACCCACTCTGGGCAGCTTCCAACATATATAAAAACACAACGAAACATTTTAAAACTTCCCTATACTGTACAGGGCTGCCTTCGGGTGTCTTCTAAAGGTTGTAGAGTTTCCTATCTCCTTGGCTTGGTAGTCGCAATACTCCATACCCGCCAACATTTCTCCAGTGAAAATAGGGACGTCCTATTCCATATCCCCCAACATTTCTCAGATGAAAATAAAGATATCCTAAGGAAAAGAGAGACATTCCAGGATCAAATCAGAAACCAGGACGGCTTATGTAGAGCCAGGACTGTCCCTGGAAAATAGGGACACTTGGAGGGTCTGCAGTTGCTGGAAACCACAGGAGTGGAGGGGTCTTTTGTGCCTGAATCCTGCTTATGGGTTTCCCCAAAGAGGCACCTGCTTGGCCACTGTGAGAACAGGATGCCTGACATTGGCCTGATTCAGCAGGTGTCGTTCTTAGCTTCTTAAATTCTTACAACATTTTGAAGCTGATACTTCTTGATACCGTGCCTTTATAATTTTAAAGCAGTGCAACTGCAAACATGTTTTAATAAGGCAGCACGGGGCAAGAGGACTGCAGCTAAAATTACTTCTGAGTAAACATGGTTACAGAATGGGGAGTTAATCCCCTGGATTGCCCTGGTGGAATGCCAGCTTTGCAGTCGGCACAGCAGGATCTAATCAGGAAACGCAATCTGGTCAGTTTCACAATCACACCCACGGAAAAACAACAACTGCTGGCTTCATTTCCCCTGCTTCTTAGCTGTGCTGCTCTACCAGAGCACAATTGCAACTGAAAGGGAGGAAAGAAACCAATTCCCGTCCCTGCAGCAGAGGGATCTAAGCCACAGCTAGAGGATTTGCAGCCTTGCAAGACACAGTCACAACCACATCTGGAAGGAAGCATTGCTGTTTCATAGAATCATAGAATGGTAGAGTTGGGAGGGAACCTGAAGGGCATCTTGCCCAGCCCCCTGCAATGCAAGAATCTCAGCTAGACCATGGCCATCCCAGTTTCCTCCTGGTGGGTTGAGGAAACCTCCTTCCAGGAAGCAATTACTTAAGGCTGAGAGCAGAGGCAGATTTGGGGCAGTTCCACCACACTGGGTGGGTGCCAAGCCTAGTGGGCACCGCAGGGCATGACGTACTGAACCCAGCAGAACGGAAGGCGAGAGGTGGGGGGGGCACTGAATTTTGCCCTGAAATCTGAAAGACCAAAGTCCTTCCCTGCTGAGAGCCAGTAGATCAGAGGAAATGTATCACTGGACATGCCCACATCGTATGCCTCAGTGTGGGATTTTCAGCATTACACCTCCAACATCCATTTAGAAAGTTTGTATCGGCTTCCTTTTAGTCTATGTTCTATTGTGGTTTTAACTTTCTGTATGTTTTAAATTATGGCTGCAGACTTCCCAGTGATAATTTTATCGTTTTATATTGGTTGCCTTTCTCTGCACAGTCCCGGCTTCAACATGACAAGAAGCCCTGTTGAAATCCAAAGGCAAAGAAGGGCAATTGTATCAATTGGGTTATCCCCCCCCCCTTGGAGGACTGCAGATGCTCTGGAGGAGGCATGGGGGGAACTGGCCATCAGCCCTGCAAGGGTTAAATCCGCCCTGCCCTCGGCTGCCATGGGGCTCCCTCTGCAACAATGGATATTGGCTCTGGGGCAGGAAGATAGCTGAGCAACCGGTATATCTCAGGTTTATGAGAGCACCAAGCTGTCCCAACAGGCGTTTTCAATTCTGTTTATCTGCGTTTCCCTACTGAGTTCGTTTTATTTCCCTTAAGTTTTGTTTCCTGGAAGATTTATTCTCCCTGATTTTCTCAGTTTATGACGGCGAGAGTGCCATAAACTGGCAAGCAGGCTGAGACCATTCTTCTCGCTTTCTGTCTCTGGATTTGTCTGTGTTTAAGAGAAGCTCCTCTGCCGGTGCCACTGTGGAAGGTGCTGCTGCTGATGGTGGCAAGTGCTGCTGGTGGGGACTGGGGAGGAAATGGCAAGGCAAACTGGGGGTACAGACTCTCCTAAAAGGCAGCCAGGAGGAGGACTTCTTAATGCTAGGAATTGTGGGCATCCACATTGGCAGATTCAGAGCAAATTTCTTCACACAGTGCATAGTTTTACTCTGGAACTCGTTCCCCCAGGGAGGCAGTGAAGGCCCCCATCCTGGGTGGCTTTAAAAGAGGATGAGACAAGTTCGTGGAGGAGGAGGAGGAGGCTGTTGGTGGTGGTGGAGCCAGTGTGGTGAAGTGGTTAAGAGCGGTAGACTCGTTGTTGATTTAAGCCAGGATCTATCCAGGTCTTGTGCCCCTCTTTGTGCCCCGACTGGGCCAGGCGATAAGACTGGAACACCTACAGCTTAATCAGGATATCTGGACTCAGGACTGTCTGTCATGAGCACCCTCACTTCCTCAGAGGTTGAATAAAGCGCTGGCTATATTAACTTGAAACAGTTCTTCTTTATTTTCTACAAGCTACATTATATACATAACTACACAGCTTGTGTGGCTAAGTTTCTTCCACACATCTTATCTACAGAACAAACCCTGTCTCTAACACACACAGTGAAGGTCACAGTCTGTCTGACGCAGAGAAGCTAAGTAGGAGATCAAAGACTCAGTTCCCTCCCCCTTCTCTCAGACCATAAGTCACACGATTCTCACAAAGGGAGGGGGTGAAATACTAACACTCGTAATCTGGTGAACCGGATTCGCGTCTCCGCTCCTCCACATGCAGCTGCTGAGTGACCTTGGTCTAGTCACACTTCTCTGAAGTCTCTCAGCCCCACTCACCTCACAGAGTGTTTGTTGTGGGGGAGGAAGGGAAAGGAGAATGTGAGCCGCTCTGAGACTCCTTCGGGTAGTGATAAAGCGGGTTATCAAATCCAAACTCTTCTTCTTCTTCTTCTCCTAGCCAGGATGCTCTGCTCTGCCTCCACTGTTGGAAGCATCAATGCTTCTGAATATCCGTTGCTGGAAACAGCAGGAGGGGAGAAGGGTCTTGTGTTTGAATCCTGCTTGCTGGTTCCCCACAGGCATCTGGTTGGACACTGTGAGAACAGGACGCTGGACTAAATGGGCCACTGACCTGATCCAGTTATTGTCGTTGTTGTTGTTGTTGTTAACATAATCCAGATGCTTAAAGCAGCAAAGAAATTTTTTAACCACCAGCAACTTAAAGCCAATGCAAACACTCACAAGTTGAAACCTTAACAGCACACAGCGGCCGTAAAAAGCCAGCTGTATCGTTAAAAAACTCAGCTCAAATCTTTAAAAATAAATAGGCCTTATGTTGGTTCTAGAAATTAAAAGGGGGGTACATTAAAACACGTCTATTGCAGGATACTGCTCCATGGCGAGTCAGAGAGACAGGGGGAGTTTCCATCCCTGGGGGAGAAAGACCCTCTGGTTCCTGGTGGACTGACAAGCCTAGGAGTAAAAAAGAGTCAAAAGTACCCCCACCAGGGTATTACGTCTGCAAACAGATCCTGCCACTTCCAGCTCCCCAAATGCAAGCCTCAGTCAGAGCAAGGAAGGGGGTCTCTTCATTACTCTGAGCAAACGTCAGGAGGCTGCCTTTTCCTGGAGAGGTTTCCAATGGGTTAGGACAGGCTTCATCCAGTCCTGGGGAAGTCTCAGAGTCATCCAGGGAGGAGGCCACTGGTACCAACCCTGACCTTGGACGGTGGCAAAGGAAGCCTCTCGGGCATCTGGGATGGCGCGTCCAGGGGTGGGGAGAACCACTCATAGGGACGGGACAGGGCACACGGTGCCCTTAGAGAGGGATGGGATGGGGTGCTTGGCACCCATTAGGGGCGATTGGCATGGCAATCAGCACCCATTTGGGGTGATTGGTGCGGTGATCGGTGTCCAGGGGGGTGATCGGAGCAGTCATCGGCACCCGGGGGGGAATTGGTGCTGTCATTGGTGTCCAGAGGGGCGGCTCGGTGATTTGCCCAGGGGGGATTTTGACACACCCACCCACACACACACACCCAGGGATGACACCCAGGGTGGATGGCCCTCACCTACCCCTAATAGTAATAAATAATAATAATAATAATAATAATAATAATAATAATAATAATTTATTTATACCCCACCCATCCTTTTTTAATAATAATTTTTATTGCTTTAATACACAACTACTACAAAGAAAAAAAGATTAATTCACGCATAATCATCCATATTTTCCACCTTTCTGGCTTTTATAGCCGTGACTTCCCTCAGACCTTCCACATGGCTTTCAAATTTCTATCTTTTTAACCTATACATCTTTAATCTATCATTGCTTAAACTATCATATCCATAATAATCACTATAAAATTCATAATTACAATAATATTTCTTCATTTATTTACAAAGCTTCTTGAAGTCCTATAAACATATTCAATTGAGTATCTTTATCTTTCAGATAGTTCGTAAATTTAGACCAGTCTTTGATGAATTTCTGGTCCCGCTGTTCTCGGATTCTTCCCGTCATTTTGTCCAGTTCTGCATATTCCATTAATTTCACTATCCATTCTTCCTTTGTCGGTGTTTCTTCCTGTGTCCACCTTTGTGCTATCAAAATATACCCCACCCATCCTATGCTCCTGACCTTGAAGGAGTCTCAAGCAGGTTATCAGAGAAGTGACCACTCCCAGCAGCCACCAGACAGCCCCAAACAGAACCCTTCAGCTCGAGAAATCCCTCAGGTGCCTCCCCTGTTGGTGAGCTTCTGGCTGTGGAGGAGAACTCAAGAAGAGCTTGCTGGATCAGGCCAATGGCCCACCTAGTCCAGCATCCTGTTCTCACAGTGGCCAGAGAGGTGACCATGGTGGAAACCTACAATCAGCCCAGGACTTGAGCCCAAAAGCAGCACTCTCCCCACTGTGGTTTCCAGCAACTGGTGTCCGGATGTGTTGCTGTCTCTGACTGTGGAGGGCACAGCATAGCTGTTGTGGCTGGCAGCCACCCATAACCCTTTCCTTCCTCCAGGGGGTTTGGGTTGGGTGTTCATCAGTATGCGGATGATACCCAGCTCTACCTCTCTTTCAAATCAGAACCAGTGAAGGCCGTGAAGGTCCTGTGTGAGTGCCTGGAGGCGGTTGGAGGATGGATGGCGGTTAACAGATTGGGGTTGAATCCTGACAAGACAGAAGTACTGTTTTGGGGGGATCAGGGGGTGGGCGGGGGTGGGGGACTCCCTGTTCCTGAATGGGGTAACTGTGCCTCTGAAGGACCAGGTGCGCAGCCTGGGAGTCATTTTGGACTCACAGCTGTCCATGGAGGTGCAGGTAAATTCTGTGTCCAGGGCAGCTGTCTACCAGCTCCACCTGGTACGCAGGCTGAGACCCTACCTGCCCTTAGACTGTCTTGCCAGAGTGATGCATGCTCCAGTTATCTCCCGCTTGGACTACTGCAACACGCTATATGTGGGGCTACCTTTGAAGGTGATCCGGAAACTGCAATTAATCCAGAATGCGGCAGCTAGACTGGTGACTGGGAGTGGCCGCCGGGACCATATAATACCGGTCCTGAGAGATCTACATTGGCTTCCAGTACGTTTCCGAGCACAATTCAAAGTGTTGGTGCTGACCTTTAAAGCCCTAAACGGCCTCGGTCCTGTACACCTGAAGGAGCGTCTCCACCCCCATCGTTCAGCCCGGACACTGAGATCCAGCGCCGAGGGCCTTCTGTCGGTTCCCTCACTGCGAGAAGCAAAACTACAGGGAACCAGGCAGAGGGCCTTCTCGGTAGTGGCACCCGCCCTGTGGAACGCCCTCCCATCACAGGTCAAGGAGATAAACAACTACCTGACATTCAGAAAATACCTGAAGGCAGCCCTGTTTAGGGAAGTTTTTAAATTGTGATATTTTAATGTATTTGATTTTTGTTGGAAGCCGCCCAGAGTGGCTGGGGAAATCCAGCCAGATGGGCAGGGTATAAATAATAAATATTATTATTATTATTACTCTACAAATTGGTCAAATCCTCTTTTAAAGCCATCTAGTTGGGTAGCCATCATTGCCTCCTGTGGAAGTGAGTTCCATAGATTTGATTATGCCTTGTGTGAAGGAGTGCTTCCTTTTATCTGCACCGAATCTTCCAGTGTTCATCTTCACTGGGTGTCCACGAGTTCCAGTGTAACGAGAGAGGGAGAAAACCTTTCTCTATCCACTTTCTCTGTGCCAGGCTTCCTTTTACAAACATCTATAATGTCTCCAGGGGCTTTGGCACCAGCAGAATTGGTACGTGGCCCCCAACCGCTTCCACCCAAGAGAATGCAGCCTGGGGACGGGGGGAGACAGAAGTGAAGCCCTCCTTCTGCACACAATGCATCACGAGAATTGACTTAGGGGATTCACAAGTCCAAGATGTGGCCGCCAGGGAGGCCGCTGGCTCATATCTGGCCCAGCAAGGCAATTTCTTCCGTTTACCTCCATTTTACCTGCTGTTTGCTGGAGTTAACAGCGCACCTCCTGCAATTGCAGCTCATGCTCCCTCCTCCCGGCTTGGCTTTTGCAAAACTTGTCTGCAATCATGTCTTCCTGGCAGAAGCATTCATAGAAAGTGAATCACAGGTGAGGGAGCTTTTGGGAACCTCATTTTGATTCATGAGCACAAATATTTGCAAGGAAAATAGAAGCATCCTCTCCCTTGCCTGTATTTGTGGAAGCAGCCGGAGACTTTTGACTGCCGCAGATTGCTCGGTGGAAACTGGGAGGCTGCCTTGGCTGCAGTGTTGTGTTGTGTTGTGTTGTGTTGTGTTGTTATGTTTTATGTTGTGTGTTGTGTTGTGTTGTGTTGTTTTACTTCCATGCTGCCTTCTAACCAGAAAAGCATCCCAGGGCGGCTCACAAATAATGCAAATCCAAACATACCATTGCAAATAAAATACAATAAAAAATCACACTGAATCTTAGCATTTCAAAAATAATAAAATACATTCATTTCCCTGCCAAAAGGGCAACACATTGTCCCCCCCCCAAAAAAAAAACTTAAGTACTTAAACATTGGCTCTTCCTTGCCAGGGTCCCAGGCAGGGGTGTGGGGCAAGGCAGAAGGAATATGTGCAGACTCTCCCCTGAATCTGGACTGGGAGGTGGTGTCGTTGAGGGGAAGCCTCTTCGCTCTCCTTCTCAAGATGGGCATTGCCAGGGCATGAACTGCCTTCTGGAAAAGGGGCACCACACCTCCAGCACCCGTGGCCATAGGTGTGGGTGCTGAGCAGCCGGTCGTGGTGGGGAAGGCCCTTGCCATGGAAGGGGGAGCTGAGCACCATCTCACTGAGCAATTTCTTCTTGCTTCTGTAACTGCTTGGCCTGCATCATTGAAACCTGCCGGAAAGAGTAAAACAAAACCAAAAAAGCAAAAATAATTTCGTAACAGATTACAGAAGCTCTGTTTCCAAAACGAGACGCTTGGGTGCTTCGCCTGTGATGAAATTTTATTCATTGCTTGGTTTTTTTCTACCCTCCCCACTCCGAGAGCTGTAAAAAGCAGTTACAGCCCTTTCTCTTAGAAATGTTCTCGAGAACTCCTCTCTGTTCCAAATGTGGGAATGTTCAGGGATGCAGGAGCGGATATATTGTTTATTATATCCTATTCCAAATTGTGTAAACAAGTTCAACAACTCCTAGGGGCTGCGGCCCCTTCGCCCCCCCCATAAAATATTTCCTGGGATAGCCCCCCCCCCCCAAGTTGATGGTCATTGCCATTCAAGTGGTGTGGGTGTGCTGCATCATGCAGTTAATTGTGCAGAGTGGGCTTCTTTCTTTCTTTCTTTCTTTCTTTCTTTCTTTCTTTCTTTCTTTCTTTCTTTTATATTTTATTCCAGTTGTCCCCCCTGGATGAAGAGATGGTAGGCTGCTGAGGTGGCAGGAGGGGGCAAAGGGGGTTGGCTAAAGAATAAGCAGCTAAGGTGGTGCATATTTTGGCTATATATTGTGTGTGTGCTGATGGAAATGCTCTCACAGACCCTTTTGGAATCTGCCGATAAAGCACTTCTGAATAAAGCCTGTCTCCTGGGGAATCTGGCGTGAGCCCCCCCCCCCCTATTGATCCCCCAAAGTAAACCTTCTCCCACCAGGGGGTTTGCCAATGTGGCCCAAGCAGTGGCGGAGGAAGACTCCGTGCTACCTGGGGCAGCAAAAGGAAACGCCCCGGGGGGCTGGGCGTCGTGACGTCACAATGTGACGTCACGACGGAGTGCCGCCGCCGCTTCTGCAGCCCCCTTTTAAGCCGCAGAGCGAAAAGGCGGCTTGTGGGGCTGCCGAGCGCGATCGGTGGCTCCCCGCTGATCGCGCACGGCAGCCCCACGAGCCACCTTTTCACTCTGCGGCTCAAAAGGAGGCTGCAGAAGCGGCGGTCCGACGACAGAGTGCGCCTGCGTGAAATGTCGCGCAGGCACACTCAGTCATCGGGCCGTGCGCTGCCACTCCCAGGGTGACAGAGGGAGCGGCGGCGGCACATGGGCGTGGCGGGAGGGGCCGCTGCTTGTCACCCCCACCCTCCCCTGTCACCCAGGGCGTACCGCCCCCACCACCCCCCTAGTGACGCCCCTGGGCCCAAGGTTTTCTGATTTGGATCTTGGGTTTGGATTGCACTGTAGGAAACTGAGCTCTGAAGCAGGAAGTCAGCAGTTTGAATCTCCAGCCCCCACCCTAGAACTCATGGCCGCTCTCTCTATCAGTCCCCCCCACCCAGATTTACCAACACAGATAACAGGGTTATTGTTCAGAATGGAATCAGATCATATCTGTGTGAACTGCTCTGAACATCCTGAAACACAAGATAATGTCTGAGGCTGCCATTATGAATTGCATAAAGTCTGCTGCCATTCTTTTTCATTTTTAGAAAAAAAAACCCTTTGTGTTGTTGCTGATTCATCAGAACAGCATTGATTCGATGGCAGATTTCCCCCCATTTTCAATATTCCCAAACTGAAACCATTTCTCTGAGTGACAATTTCCAGCACCCTGTAAATTGAGTGCATTTCTTCCTCCTCCATAACATTTTAAAAGGTAAAGGACCCCTGACAGTTAAGTCTAGTCGCGAACGACTCTGGGGTTGCAGCGCTCATCAGTGGCGTAGCAAGGGAGGGGCGGTGGGGGTGGGTCGCCCTGGGTTCCAAGGGAGGGGGTGACACTTGGCAGCCCCTCCCGCCACTCCCCGCCACCCGGCACCCCATCCTTGCTGCTCCACAGACGGACGGGGCAGCCCCACAATCCACCGCTCACCCAGCGGCTCACCCGGTCACCGCGGGAGGAGCAGCACTGTGCATGCCCGGAAATTCCAGGCATGCACAGTGCATCCGAGTCAGCGCCACTGCTCCCACGGGGACCGAGCGAACCGCCGAGCGAGCTGAGGCTTGTGGGGCTGCCCTGTCTGTAAAGCACCACGGAGGGGCAGCCCACAAGCCACCGCTCAGTTGCCGCAGGAGCAGCAGCGCTGGACCAGATGGACTGCACATGTGCGGCATTTCCATGCATGCGCAGCCCGTCCCAACATGCGTTGTGACGTTGCGTCGCCCTGCCCCCAGGGGGGTGCCTGTGTGCGCCACCCCGGGCGGCACGGAGGCTTCCTCTCCAACTGGCACTCATCTCGCTATACTGGCCAAGGGAGCCAACATTTGTCTGCAGTTTTTCCAGGTCATGTGGCCAGCATGACTAAACCGTTCACCCCATTGCAGCACTCTGTCGTGGGGATTCGAACCACCGACCTTCCAATCGGCAAGCCCTAGGCTCAGTGGTTTAGACCACAGTGCCACCCGCGTCCCTATCCCATAACATTTATATACCACTTAAAAATGCAAAACCCCTAAGCAGTTTACATATGGCCCAGTAACATAATTAGAAAAGGGAAAATGTATATACAACATTTAAAACCCAAAATACAAGGAAATGCCTGCTTGCTTAAGTATCTGAATCTTTAGGAGGCTGCCACTGTTTGTGTCTCGTGAACAGTGCATGGAAGGGGGTTTGGCCATTGGTCATCC
The DNA here is from genome assembly GCF_009819535.1 of Lacerta agilis. Taxonomy (NCBI): domain Eukaryota; kingdom Metazoa; phylum Chordata; class Lepidosauria; order Squamata; family Lacertidae; genus Lacerta; species Lacerta agilis. The sequence continues at coordinate 93,819,319 of NC_046317.1, read as the reverse complement.
CGCCTGAGGCATCCTCACTGAAGGCTGACTCTGAAAATTTGGCAGGTCTCCTCCCTTGGAGCGGGGCTGGGAAGTGCCCTCCCTGGCTGGGTGGAAGACACCAAAGTTAAAGGCTGGGTCTCTTTTTGAAAATACTTACAAACACACCCCAATTCCCCCCTCTCTCCCCACCCTTTTGCTCTATGTCTGCTGCAAGGGTAAACAGAAGAGCAAATCTGAACTTATTTTGTTTCCATTTTATTTGTTTCATAACAAAGGACCGACATGCTTCCCCCTTTGTTCCATTTTCCCATTTGTTTGGCACAGAAAAATAGAATTGTAGACTCGGAAGGGACCCTGAGAGGCTTCTAGTCCAACCCCCTGCGAGGCAGGAATCACAGCTAGAGAATCCTCCTCTGTTGAAGGAGGGTCCACCACCTTCTGAGGTTATAGAATCATAGAACTGTACAGTTGGAAGGGACATCAAGGGTCATTTACTCCAGCCCCCTGCAATGCGGGAATCTCAACTAAAGCATCCCTGACAGATGGCCACTCAACTTCTGTTTAAAAATCTCCCATGAAGGAGAGCCCACCACCTTCCAAGAGAGTCCATTCCACTGTAGAAGAGCTCTTTCTTACCATCGTCCAGATGTTTAGTTGGAATCTCATTTCTTGTCATTTGAATCCTGTGATTTGGGTCGGATCCTGCCTTCTAGAGCAGCAGAAAACAAGCCTGCTCCCTCTTCCACGGGGCGGCCCTTCGGAGATTTGAAGATGGCCCTCAAACTACCTCTCTATCCCTAGCCCAAGCCTCCCTCCTCTGGACCCCACCATGCTTTCCATGGCACCTGTCTCGCTCGCCCAGCTACCATGAGCTGCCCTGGGCATGTCTCCCAGCCCAGCAACTGCCTTCTGTGCCACCACACCTGGTACAAAGCTGGTGCTCTGCCCACCCTGCTTAGCAGTGTTCCTGCCTCGAGGAGGACTGCCAGCGGGGAACTGTGCCATCTCCTCTGGTTGGGGATTTTATGGCTCGGCTGCTCAGGTTCAGGAGGGTGGGGGGGGGGGGTTGGCAGGCAAATGATGCAGTCAGAATGCAAACATCTCCCATTACTGTGGGGGGGGGGAAGCATCTGAGAATGGAATGATAAGGAGAAGCAGCAGAGAGCCAAGGGGCCAGGGCAGCCGGATGGAAATGGATGCTGCTCCCTTCATGGGGGGGGGGCGACGGATTCAGATTTGCTCTCCCCAGACACTAGAAATAAATTCCTGAAAGGCAGAATGGCCAGCTCTCCATTGCTGGGGCCGCCTCCATTACTGAATGATCTACAGTGCTTTTGCAAATATTGAAGAAAGGTTAAGCGGCAAATTAATATTTAAAGATGCAGCAGCTGTGTCTCACTCTAGGAAAATGCAACATTTTCTGACTCTGCCTTTTGCTCCGGAGATGCTGGAGTCCAACAGAAGGAACACAAACATAATAATAATAATAATAATAATAATAATAATAATAATAATAATAATGTATTATTTATACCCCGCCCATCTGGCTGGGTTTCCACAGCTTCCAACAGAACATTAAAATGCAATAATCTATTAAACATTAAAAGCCTTCCTAAACAGGGCTGCCTTCAGATGTCTTCTAAACGTCTGGTGGTTGTTTTTCTCTTTATATATCGGACGGGGGTGAGTAGGCACCGTGTCATTAGACATTTGTCCCGTCTAGCTAATAAAGCAGAACGCTGTTCTTTCTGAAAGCAGACTTGCTTCTTAATGCATTGAGGGATGCCCAGTGCAGCTCCCTGACTGCCTTGGTTTTGACTGCCCTCTGCATAATCCCCAGGGGTCGGTCACAGATAGGTCCAAAATGGCTGGCCTCCTTTTGCCTTTGGTCACGAAAGGGTGCGAGCAGAACAGGACAGCGTAAGGAGAGTGGGTGCTCCTCTTCTGCTCGAATCCTGCTTGCAGGTTTCTCACATCTGGTTGGCGACTGTGACAACAGCTGATTAGATGGGCCATTGGTCGGACCCAGCAGGAGCTTCCTATGTTTCTATAATTCATGGATGATGAGGCTTTCAATGACTGCTGGCCAGAGGCAGCAATGCTTCTGAATGCCTGTCACAGGAGGGGAAGAAAGGGCTCCTGTGCTCGGATCGGATCCTGCTTGCATGTTTCCCATGATGGGCATCTGAAAACAGGGTGTTGGTCTAGATGGGTCATTGGCCTGATGCAGCAAACTCTTCTTAGGGCCATGCTTTAGTTGAGATTCCAGCCCTGCAGCGGGGTTGGGCTAGATCAGTGTTTTTCAACCTTTTTTGGGCAAAGGCACACTTGTTTCATGAAAAAAATCACGAGGCACACCACCATTAGAAAATGTTAAAAAAATTAACTCTGTGCCTATATTGACTATATATAAAGTAATTCTCTTGAATTTTTCAATTTTTCCCACGGCACACCAGGCAGCATCTCGCGGCACACTAGTGTGCCGCGGAACAGTGGTTGAAAAACACTGGGCTAGATGACCCTTGGGGTCCCTTCCAACTCTACAATTCTAGGATTCTATCATTTCATCCTCCTCCTTGGTAACACACCCCACCACAGGCACTAAGCAAGAAGTAGGAAAGTCAAGCCTTTCTGACTACAATGGAACCTCAGTTTCGAACGTAACCCGTTCCGGAAGACCATTCGACTTCTGAAACGTTCGAAAACCGAAAACTGAAAGCAGAAGCCTCAATTTAATAGAGAAACCCAAAACAGAAGGCACATAGCACGTTCGGCTTCTGAAAATCATTCAAAAACCAAAACAGTTACTTCCGGGTTTTTGGCGTTTGGGTTCCGAAACGTTAATCAACGGAGATGTTTGAGGTTCCACTGCACTAGAAATATTGACTTAATACAGAGCAGAGATTTGTGGACTCTGTCGTCCGAATGATCCGCAACAATCTAGTGCGAATATAGGGTGCCTTCCCTGCTGCATTTTGGACTGGCCTACCTTGGTTCAGTTTAACTCTTTCAGTCTGCAATTTTGGGCCGCAAGATCCCATGGGTGGATTGCTGGAGAGCGTTGCCGTATCACCGATCCTTCATCCAACCCCCCTCTCTCACCACCTGCCCCCGAGTCTCTGTTTATCGCGAACACAGCACCGTGCTGCCTCTCACAGCTATCTTATCCTGCAGAGCATCTCTCTGCCTGTCTCTCATCACTCGAGAGCGGGGGCCCTTCCATATCAGCCTTGATTCAATGATCCACGATGTGCTGGGTGGCGGCATCACTTGCTAATGTGATACGCGAAGGGAACCCGGAGAAGAAGAAGAGGAGAAAAGGCATTTTCTTCCTCCAGCCTGAGCTATAGGCAGGTGCTGGGTTTGCAGCGGCGTGTCTATGGTGACAATAGTACATATGGCATCTGTGCGCACTTGTGCATATAAATCAGGAAGCCGTTTCTCTCTAACTTACTGCACCGCAACGTGCATTGGGGTGAACGTCTGTTTTCCCAGTCGCAAGCTGAAAGCCTTCCACAAAGCCCAAACAGGCAAACGAACGAGAAGAAGCAAAATTCCAATTTTTATATCTGCGATTCGCTGTGTGTTGTTTGGGGATTCTCTGCTGCTTTAGCTCTCCAAAGTCAACAGCCCAGTCTGGTTCCTTGTGCAAAAATGGCTGGTCAAAGAGACTGGCCTTGCATTCTCCATGCTGTCCAGCTCTTGGATGATGGTGAGCGCCACGGCCCTGCAGAGCTCATAAGGACCGCCAGCACCAGATGCGCTGCCTGGCCAGTCCCCTGCTGCCAATACCACCACCACCACTGCAGAAATCCAAGGGAGAAAGTCGGGAGGGGACCGGGAGAGCCAGGAAGGCCGCAAGGAAGTGCACAGCCTAGTCCAGCCCCAGCCCCAAACTCACCTCCCTGGCAACTGGCACGGAAATGGCAGACTGGGGCCCAACCAGGAAACGTGTGCCAGGGATCACCCGGGAGACCCTTATAATTCTATACTTGTAAAATCAAATAAAAATTATTTCAAACAAAGTATGACATAAGCTATGAACAAAATCGAAAATTCTTTCTAGTAGCACCTTAGAGACCAACTGAGTTTGTTCCTGGTATGAGCTTTCGTGTGCATGCACACTTCTTCAGATACACTGAAACAGAAGTCACCAGATCCCAATCACTGTTCCTCAGCTTAACCTACCTTACAAGAGATTCTTTCCAGTAGCACCTTAGAGACCAACTGAGTTTGTTCTTGGTATGAGCTTTCGTGTGCATGCACACTTCTTCAGATACACTGAAACAGTGTATCTGTTTCAGTGTATCTGAAGAAGTGTGCATGCACACGAAAGCTCATACCAGGAACAAACTCAGTTGGTCTCTAAGGTGCTACTAGAAAGAATTTTCGATTTTGTTTTGACTATGGCAGACCAACACGGCTACCCACCTGTAACTAAACATAAGCTATGAAATTAACTCCACCCAATGGACTAGAATGTGGTCCAAATCTCCCTTTAAAACCATATCGGCTAAAAGAAAAGAACTCACCCCGAAACTCACTCACAGATGGTCCCTAACCAGTGGCGGAGGAAGCCGCTTGGCTGCCCGGGGTGGTAAACAGAGGCACCCCCTGGGGGCGGGGCATCCTGACGCTTGTGTTGTGACGTCACGACGCACGTCAGGACAGACTGTGCATGCACAGTCCTCCGTGCTGGTGCTGGTGGTACTGCTCCCGCGGTTACCTTGCGAGCTGCTGAGTGATCGGTGGCTCGTGGGGCTGCCCCATCCGTGCTGCTTCTCACGCTCGGCAGCTTGCAAGGTTGCTGCGGGAGCAGCAGCGCTGGCCCGGACGGAGTGCGCATGTGTGACATTCTGCACATGCGCACTCCGTCTGGGCCGGCGCTGGTGCTCCCGTAGCAACCTTGCAAGCCACCGCCGCACAGACGGGGTGCCGGGCAGTGGGGCTCAGCTTGGGGAGTGGCGGGAGGGGCCGCCGAGTGTCACCTCCCCTCCCCTGGAACCCGGGGTGCCCCGCCCCCATCGCCCCCACCTTCCTACGCCACTGTACCTAACACCACAGAAACTAGCAGTGATACATCCAGGAGCCTCACCAAAATGCTGGAGAGGATGCACCTCCGCAGGCACATACCTCCACATGTGGTGGGAATGTCCCAAAATCCAACTCTCCTGGACACCAGTTATATAAGAAATAAGCAAAATAACTAAGCAAGTATTAGAAGTTACCCTACTGGACATCTTCCAAGAGAATAATGCCCATTCACATCATAAAGAACTCATAACTCACCTACTCTCAGCAGCCAGTAGCAGACACTGGAGAGACCTGTCAGGTGTAAGCATGGAGCAATGGTACCAAATAGTATGGGAAACAGCCTTACTAGAAAAACTAACCAATAAACTGAAACTGACACGCGGACAAATAGAATAAGATGCCTTCACCCCGGTATGGTTCCCCTTTATCACATACGCAGCCCGACAAGACAACGACAAGAACCCGCCAACAGCATGTGAATCAATCTGGTTAACCTGACCCCAAAATCCACCCTCTCAAAGACTCGCACACATGAACCAATCTCACTACAGACAACCAAAGACAACCAACCACACCCTAGGCCACCCCCAACCTCTCTCACCACCAAGGAAATAGAACAAGCGAATAGTAAGAGAACCCACACAAGTGCCACAAAACCCCACACATACACTAAGCAGAAGAATAGGAGCATCACCACCCCACCCCACTCACTATCCCTCCTCCCCCTTTCCCCCCTCTTTTCCCCCAACCCAGTAGTGCATGCAATACTATTGTCTCACAACAAATGTAACCGATCTGTAGAAAAAAGAGACAATGCACGTATTTTTGTAAACTAAGAAATCTTAAATATTTTTTTAAAAATCATATCTCTGCTGCTGCTTTTTATTTAAAAGGCACTTTCACTTTTAATTGATTGATTGCAGCATTTTCCTTCCATCCTGAGACGCATATTCCTGCTTAGATTAAAACAAGGTAATTGAAATGGCTTGCCGCTTTAATTACAGGACATTATTTATTTATTCAGTTTATTTATTATCGTTATCTGCAATATTTAGAGCCCATTCTTCATTTAACATTTTCAACCCCAGAAAATAAACAGAGGGCAAGAAACATACAAAAACTACAAAACCATATAAGCAGGACCAAGAAGCAGCAATGCTATCGTAATGCAAACAAGCAAAATTGCAGCATCAAAGATTGTTATTCCAAATTAATTGGAGTTGGGGGCTCAGGGTCAGCAGGACTGACAGGTAGATTTTCTTGCCCTCCTTCATCTCTCTCTTCTCCTTACCAGCCGGCAGCCACAGCTCCAGAATCGTGCACGGCTAACATCCCAGTGTTTGGGAATCAGAACGCAGAGCAATGTTTCATTTTAACCAGAAGAGAAAAATGCTGTATGTATGTCCCCACTTCTAATGAATAAGAGAAAACAGACAATAGAGGTCACAACCCCAGAGGCGTAGAAAGGTCAGGTGGTACCTGGTGCGCAAAATTTCTTGTCCCCCCCCCCCACATTGATTTTTATTTTATTTTTTGCTTGCAAAAATTGTTTTACGTTATTTCATATTTTCTTACAAAGGAATAATAATAATAATAATAATAATAATAATAATAATAATAATAATAAACTTTTATTTATATCCTGCCCTCCCTGGCCAAAGTTGGGCTCAGGGTGGCTAACATCAGATACATAACATTGGTATAAAATCAAACAATAATTAAATTACCTCCTAAAAACATCTCAAAATCAAATTAAAGTCTAATTAGATGGCTTTCTGCAGGGTTAGGGTTGGGAACAGTAAGTGCTCCACTGAATTGAAATTTCAGCCTTCACGACATAGGAAAATGGCCAAGTAAACAGCTATTTTCATGGAGGAGGGTCAAGATATTAACCGATATGCATGAAATTTAATATATAGCTATATAATCCCTAGTGCAGTAAGATAAGACCTTCGGAGCAGGCATTTAAAAAAAAAGTTTTTTATGAACCGCCCTAGTAGGGCAGTAATTGTTCCTTGATAATTTGTCAACCCCCCTTCCATGATGGAACATGGGGCGAACCACCCCCCACTTCCTACGTCCCTGCACAACCCCACAGCTCCTTCGATGGTTGGTAGATCCTTCAGACCATCATGGAATTTCTGAAGAAATCAACGCAGCCATTACAGAGGGCATGAGGCTTCCCGTCCATAAATCAGGCTGAAGGTTTGAGAGCTTTGGGTAGCACTTTAATTAACGCAGAATATGGCGGCAATTTCTATGGCAAACCAGAGCTTTCCTCCCTCCTACTGGTAGCAGTCCCCGCATTTGGCCCATGATTAAGCAAAACATGGCAAACTCATTTTCAGCAATGCCGGCTTGAGCCGAGTTTCCCATCAAATGTGAAAGCGGACAATTAGTCAAGGCCTCTGACCAGGCTGGGTGCCTCTGGCTACTGAGATCCATCATTGCCACCAGATGCAGGAGCAATAAAGTTGCAATTAAAGGACCCTGCCAACTTGTTTACCCAGGAGCAAACCAATAGCTCTCGCCCTCCGCCCTGCCGGCATGCTTTCATTTATTTTAAGGTTAGCAAATTCACCCGTTGCCTGCTAAGGGAAAAATTAAAGAGCTGTGTATGCACAACCCAAAAGGCAGGTGGGGGAAATTAAGCCCAATGATGCAGCCACCCTTCTAAGTTGGTCTATCCCAGATTTGCAGTGTATTAAAGTTAGTTTCCGTGCCAAGTGAAACATATATTCAAGCATGTTGGGTTCTTGCCTCTCCCCTTATTCATCAGGTTGGCTGTCATCTGTGTTTGTGTGTGTGTGTGTGTGTGTGTGTGTGTGTGTGTCCGTGTGTGCAGGGGTGTAGCAAGGTAAATTTGTAAAGGTAAAGGTAAAGGGACCCCTGACCATCAGGTCCAGTCGTGTCCGACTCTGGGGTTGCGGCGCTCATCTCGCTCTATAGGCCGAGGGAGCCGGCGTTTGTCCGTAGACAGCTTCCGGGTCATGTGGCCAGCATGACAAAGCTGCTTCTGGCGAACCAGGGCAGTGCACGGAAACACCGTTTACCTTCCCGCTGGAGCGGTCCCTATTTATCTACTTGCACTTTGACATGCTTTCGAACTGCTAGGTGGGCAGGAGCTGGGACCGAGCAACGGGAGCTCACCCCGTGGCAGGGATTCTTTTTTTTTTTATATCATACTTTTTTATTGAATTTTTACTTTGACATACAAACATAGAACTCGTCAATTATATTTACATTGTTATTCCATAGTTTATATTTCATTCCATATCTTTGTGTCGTATATCCTCCTTATATTCTTTTTTACCTCCTATGAGTTCCATTCTTCTTACAATGCAAATCTGTCATTATTGAACCCCTCCCTATTCCTCCCCCTTTCTTTCCCCTCCGGCTTCCCCCCTTCTTCCTCTGTTTTATTCTTTCTTTTGTTCAGTTCTTGCGGTTTCAAACCTCTTTATTGTTTTTATCCTATGTTCTTAATTATTTTCATCTTTGTCCTCATCTTTTCCTCTCTATATTCTTATATATTTCCAACTCAATAAAGTGTTCTAGATCAAGCAATGAGATTCTAATTACTATTTCAAATTCCACATATTCTATTCAAGTATAATAGAAATTTTCCCCATTCTTTTTCATATGTTCCACTTCCTGTTTGCCGAATTTTCACTGTCAATTTTGCTGTTTCCATATAGCTCACCATTTTTTGTCTCCATTCATTTACAGTTGGGATTTGTTGTTGCTTCCAAACTTGTGCCAATAAGATTCTCGCACCTGTTGTTGCGTACATAAATAGAGTCACATCCTCTTTTTCTACATCCTCTCCTACCATACCCAACAAGAATGCTTCGGGCAGTTTTTTAAATGAATATCTATAGATCTTTTTTAGTTCATTGTAAATTTCTTCCCAATATTGTTTCACTTTAGTACAATTCCACCACATGTGGATGAAGTTTCCCTCCTTCAACCCACATTTCCAGCATTTTTTATTTCCTGATTTATACATTTTGTACAGTTTAGTTGGGGTGATGTACCATCTGTATATCATCTTGTATATATTTTCTTTCAACTGTACTGATGCTGTAAATTTCAATCTTATATTCCACAGTTTATACCACTTTTCAAATTCAATATTGTGGCCTAGGTCCATTGCCCATCTAATCATGACGCTTTTTATCTCTTCATCCTTGGTATTCCACTCTAATAAAAATTCATATATTTTAGACAAGATCTTGGAGTCATTTCCCGTCACTATTTTGTCTAACAGTGTCTCCTCCTGATCAAATCCTCTTTCTTTCTTATCTTTTTGGAAGACACTATTCCAACCATCCTTGCAGCCTGTCTTTAATCTCTTCATACGGTCTTATATTGAGTTCTTTCTTATCACCTATTAATATGTCTCTATATGTGATCCATTTTCCCTCAGTATTGGTTTTTTTTATTGTAAAGGCTTCTTGAGGTGACAACCATCTTGGTGTTTTTCTCTCAAACCATTCTTTATATTTGTTCCAAACTAAAAATAATGATTTCCTTATTGTATGGTTTAAGAAACCTTTGTGAGCTTTAATTTTATCATACCATAAGTATGCGTGCCACCCGAATCTATTTGAGAAGCCTTCCAGATCTAATAAATCTGAGTTTTCTAGCTTAAGCCATTCTCTTATCCATACAAGACAGGCTGATTCATAATAGATCTTGAGATCTGGCAGTGCAAAGCCCCCTCTTTCTTTTTTATCTGTCATAATTTTAAATTTTATTCTGGGTTTTTTGCACTGCCATATGAATCTGGAGATTGTTTTCTGCCATTCTTTAAACTGATTTTGACCCATCACAATTGGTATAGTTTGAAAGAGGAAAAGCATTTTAGGCAGGATCATCATTTTAACTGTGGCTATCCTCCCCAACCATGACAATTTAAGTTTTTCCCAAATTTCCAAGTTTTTTGTGATCTCCTTCCACGTCGTTAAATAATTATCTTTATATAAATCACGATTTCTTGCTGTCAGCCAAATGCCTAGATATTTCACTTTCTTCACCGCTTTTATTCCTGTTTGTTTTTCCAGTTGGTCTTTTTGTTCTTCATTCATATTCTTCACTATCATGTTTGTCTTTGTTTTATTTAATTTCAACCCTGCCAGGGCCCCGAACTCTTCAACTTCTTTTAACGCTTCCTTTAATGAGTATTGCGGATCTTGTAATGTTAAGACAATATCGTCTGCATAAGCCTTAAGCTTGTATTCTCTATAGCCTTGTCTGATGCCTATTATGGCTTCATTTTTCCTTATTTTTTGAAGCAAGACTTCTACAGTTGTTATAAATAATAAAGGTGATAATGGGCAGCCCTGCCTTGTTCCTTTCGTTATTTTAAAATTTTGAGTAGTTTCATCGTTTACAATAATTTTTGCGTTTTGATCTCTATATATCGCCTCTATACACTTCATGAAGTTCTTTCCAATACCCATCATCTTCAGATTTTCCTTCATAAAACTCCATGAGACGTTATCAAACGCTTTCTCCGCGTCTAGAAATATCAGGGCTGCCTGTTTGTCTATTTTTTCATCTAAATATTCAATTATATTGAGAATATTCCTCATATTATCTCTTAGCTGTCGACCCGGTAGGAAGCCTCTTTGGTCCATCTGTATTTGATCTTTCAGCACCAGTTTCAATCTTTGTGCTAATATATTTGTAAATATTTTATAGTCGCAATTTAATAAGGATATCGGCCTATAATTTTTGACGTTTGTTTGTTCCGATCCTTGTTTATGAATCAAAGTAATATGGGCTTCTTCCCATGTCTTAGGTATCCGACCTGTCTTCTCTACATTCCATATTACTTCCTTCAATGGTGCCATTATCTGTTCACTCAATTTTTTATAATATTTGATAGGTAGTCCGTCGGGCCCGGGCGCTTTTCCATTTTCTCCACTTTTAATTGCATTTAAGATTTCTTCTTCTGTTATAGGTTTTTCTAGCATATCTACCTGTTGTTGTGATATTTCCTTTAATTTATGTTTTCCCAGGTACTTTTTTATTTTCTCTTCATCCTCTTTTGGTGCTTTATATAATTCTTTGTAGAATTCCAGGAATGCGTTCTTTATCTTTCCTTGTTTGTCCAATGTCTCGTTGTTTTGAATGATTTTATTTATCGTAGTTGCCTCCCTTCTCTTCTTCAACTGCCAAGCTAACCATCTTCCGGTTTTATTAGCAGATTCAAAATTCTTTAATTTCAGTATATTCATTTTCCACTCTACCTCCTGGTTTATTAGTCCCTCCATTTGTGCTAATAGTAGCTTATATTTCTGTTTTATTTCTGTATCTTCCGGTTTTTTAGCCAATTGATTTTCTGCTTCCTTTATTTTCTTCAATATATTTTCTTTGTATTTATCTCTTTCTCTCTTCTTAATTGAACTCTGCTGGATGAGATAACCTCTTATTACTGCCTTACTGGCATCCCATACTACATTTATGTCAGTTCCTTTATTTAAATTACATTCAAAATATGTGTTTACTTGTTCTTTCACTTTTGTTAGGATCTTTTCATCATCTAGTATAGTTTCATTCATTCTCCACCTAAAGTTTTTCTTCCGTTTAGTCTCCCACTCCATGCATACCGCCCTATGATCCGACAGAGTTTTTGGTAATATTTCTGCTCTGTTAACTCTAGTTGTTAAATCTTTCGTTGTCCATATATGATCAATTCTACTCCAACTTCTATTTGCATCTGAATAAAATGAGAATTCTTTCACCGTTGGGTTTTTCCATCTCCATATGTCAATTAAACCGTTCTTTTCTGCCATCAATTCGAATATCATTGGCAGTTTCCCTTGATTCATTCTCTTTTTCTCTGATCTATCCATTTCCAAAGATGGTACTCCATTGAAGTCCCCCATCAGTATAATTTTACAGTCGATATAATCATTTAATATTTCATCTAATTTCTTATAGAATTCCACCTTATTATCATTTGGTGCGTAGATTCCTACGACTATTATTTTTTCCTCTTCAATTTGAACTTGCAGTCCTAAAATTCTTCCTTCTTTGTCTTTAAAGATTTGCTTCGTTTCATATTTATTTTTTACGTATATCACCACCCCTCTCTTTTTCTGAGTATCCGAGGATATAAATTCATTTCCCAGTTTTTGTTTTTAAGGACTCTATTATGTTTTTTATCACATGAGTTTCTTGCAGACATATTATGTCTGCCTTTTGTTTTTCCAATACATGTCCAATTTTATTTCTCTTATTTTTATCATTCATGCCATTCACATTCCACGAAATTATTTTAACCACCATTTTGTTCGTTTAATTAAATAAATTTTTATTTCACTTTAATTATCTCTATAAAGAAAAAGATGCGAGATCTTTATGAGGCTATCTCTTTAATCTCTTGTTCTTGTATCTCGTTTTCGCCTTCTGACTCCGATTCACCTGACTCCAATTCAACTCCTTCTATCTTTCCTAATTCCTTATATCTCCTTCCGAATTTCTTTATTTCCAAGATAGAGTCAATCTTAAATTTTTTGTCTTTATAGAAGAAAGACACTCCCTCTGGATATTCCCACCTGAATCTTATCTTATTTGCCGTCAATATCTTAGTCAATCCTTTATAAAGATTCCTTTTGTGCAAAAACCTTTTCGGGATGTCTTTAAACACTACTATTTGTTTCCCATTTACTATCCACTTTGTCTCTCTCCCTTTCCTTAGAATTTCGTTTCTTACTTCCATAGAGTTGAGAGTTACTAAGCAGTCTCCTGAGTATTTCTTTGCTCTTCCCTGAGTTGGGTTAGGCCTAATCCTGAAAACCTTGATAATCTGATTCTCCACCTCTTCCATTTTCCAATCAAGCAGTTTAGCTATTTCTTCAACAATTTTCCCTCTTAAATTCTCCCCTGCCTCTTCTGTTAAACCTCTAATTTTCACATTTTGTATTTTTTGATTCATTTCCAACAGTGCAATATTGTCCAAAGTTAATTCTTGTGTTTTCTCCCATTTCTCCATTTCTGCCTTAAATTTCTCTCCTTCTTTCCTGTTCTCCCTGACTTCTTTTTGAACTTTCTTAGTTTGTTCTTCCACTAACTGTACTTTACTGCTTAAATCTTTCATTGGCTTGAGAATTCTGTCACAATTTCCGTCAATTTTTCCCCAATGCTTTTTTCACTTTCTTTCATTTCTCTCCTTAATTCCCTTATTTCAGATAATATCTTGGCCAAATCCCCTTCCCCTTCTATTTCCGCCTTAGAAGACCTTCTTTCCATTGGTGTTGTTATTTTTGTAGCCTTATGTGCCATTTTCTGTGTGTTATACTCCCCTTGGTCACTAGAGGTCGCTTTTCCCACTGCCTTACCAGTAATGTTTTTCCTTCCCTTTACACACCAACTTAATCTTCCACTAATACATTTGGTATAATTAATACAATTATATGTTCAATTATATATTATACCTTGTACATTGTGTATTATCTTTTATATTCTTTGTCAGTTCTCCCCTTTTTCCTTTCTTATCCCCAGAGTCTAGGATTCGTGCCCCACAGTCTGCAGAGTTTCTATTTCTCCTTCTGCCGCCTCCAATAGCCCCCTCCTCCGCTTGGCTCTTCCTCTTTCCACTTTTCCCGTGGTGGGTCGAAGTTGGATCGTCTCTAGGTTGTAGGTCGATGTTGGGTCGTCTTTAGGTCTTTTTGTTACCCCCCTCAGTTCAATCTGGGGCGTTAATAATTCAGCGTAAAGTCTTTAGTATCTCTCTCTCTCACACAATGTTTCTTAATCCCAGCGGCTTCTTGACAGGATGTACAGCTTCTAGTGAACCAAACGGGATTTTCCCCCACCCTTTTTTGCGTTCTCAGTCTTTCGCAACCCTCACCCTATGAAAGCTCCACAGTTCGGGTTTCTCCAAGGTTTCAAGGTTCAAAGTCAGAGTCTCTTTCTTATAGCCCAATATCTCGTCAGTTCTTTGTCAGCAACATAAAAACAGCATTCCCATTCATTAAAGTTCGTTACAGTACCTTTCGGCTTTTCCGTGGCAGGGATTCGAACTGCCGACCTTCTGATCAGCAAGCCCTAGGCTCAGTGGTTTAACCCACAGCGCCACCTGGGTCCCCAGGTAAATTTGTACCCGGGGGCAAAAAAAACTTTGTCCCCCCCCCCCAGGCATGGGAAGGTCAGGTGGTACCCAGTGCGGAAAATTTCTTCTCAACCCCCCCCCCATTGATTCCCCCCCCCCGCAAAAATGGTTTTAAGTTATTTCATATTTTCTTACAAAGGAATAATAACAAGTAATAATAATAATAATAAACCTTTATTTATATCCCACCCTATCCAGCCAAAGTCGGGCTCAGGGTGGCTAACACCAGATACATAACATTGGTATAAAATCAAACAATAATTAAATTACCTCCTAAAACATCTCAAAATCAAATTAAAGTCTAATTAGATGGCTTTCCACAGGGTTATGGTTGGGAGCAGTAAGTGCTCCACTGAACGGAAATTTCAGCCTTCATGACATAGGAAAACAGCCAAGTGAACAGCTATTTTGGTGGAGGAGGGTCAAGATATTAACCGATATGCATGAAATTTCATGTATAGCTGTATAATCCCTAGTATAGTAAGAAAAGACCTTCGGAGCAGGCATTTTCAAAAAAAAAAAAATCAAAAAAATTTCAAAAAAAAATTGTTCCTTGATAATTTGTCACCCCCTCCATTATGGAACATGGGGTGGACCCCCCACCCCCCTTGCTACGCCCCTGTGCGTATGACAAATTGCTCTGGTGTATGTGTGGTGTTGTTGATGGTACAGGTGCTAGCCAATACACACCCTCCATAAACCAACTATTCCCTGGTTCACACTGACCATGCTTGAAGCTCATGGAACCCTTTTGTCAGAGCTCATGAAGTTAAAAAGTATGTCCCTGCTGAATGTAGCCCAGGCACTTCCAAACTGGCCCTGTTGCTCTGAAAATGTGACATTTGTCTTCACCCTCGTTGTGCCGGCAGTGGCTTGGAAGGCAGGCCTTGGCATGCCTCCCTTTTCCTGCCCCTGCTAAATGACTTTTGCAAGTCTCTTGCTGTTCCAGAAGCCCCTTTGCCCAGAGATGAGGGCGGGACAAAAGATGCCACTTCTGCCAGCAGGGCAAGCTGAGTCTCTCCCAAGGGAGTTTCCTTCAACTCTCTCCTGAAAAGGACTATTAATAGTCTCCAGGCAAAAGGGAGAACTTTGGTCTATGAACTTTGAGAAAGCTTCCCGCGGATCGGCAGGGGAGGCATTGTGCAAACAGAGAAAATTTTAAAAAGGAGCACAGTTGGGGCCTCCCTCCTGCAAGCAGCAAATCCATTTCCACCTTCTTTCAAATACAGAAATTTGCAAGGCTGCAGCTACAATCCACAAAAGAAAAAAAGAAGAAGAAAAAGCAAGGAAAGGAAAAGGAAAAGAAGGTTAAAGGAGGTAGAAAACAGGAAACAAGTAAGAGAGAAAATGATGGGCTGCTGGAAGGGAACATGAGAACATAATAACAGTCTGCTGGATCCAGTCCAGCACCCTGCTCTCACAGTGGCCAACCAGGTGCCTGTGGGAAGCCTGCAAGCAGGATCCGAGCACAAGAGCAGCCCTCTCCCCTCCTGCGGCTTCCAGCAGCTGGGATTCAGAAGCATCGCTGCCTCCAGCTGTGGAGTGCAGAGCGGAGCCACCCTGGCTAGGAGCCACCGACAGCCCTCTCCTCCTCCTCCTCCTCTGTGAACTTGTCTCGTCCTCTTTTAAAGACATCTGGTTTGGGGGCCATCACTGCTTCCTTCCTGCAGGAAGGAGTTCCATAGATTGAACTATGCATTGCCTGAAGAAGGGCTTTCTTTAATCTGTCCTGGATCGTCCAACACTCAGCTTCACTGAATGCCCACAAGTTCTAGAGCTCCTCCTGTCTTTCCCCTACCTCCATGCCACACATAGAATCCTAGAGTTGGAAGAGACCCCAAGGGCCATCCAGTTTATCCCCCTGCCAAGCAGGAAACACCATCAAAGCATTCCTGACAGGTGGCTGTCAAGCCTCCGCTTAAAGACCTCCAAAGAAGGAGACTCCACCACACTCCTAGCAGCAAATTCCACTGTCAGGAAGTTCTCCCTAATGTTTAGGTGTAATCTTCTTTCTTGTAGTTTGAATCCATTGCCCCATGTCCGCTACACATACTTTTATAAACTCCTATTGTGTTGCCTCTTGATTTTCTTTTCTCTAAAGTAAAAAGTCCCCTTTCCTCGCAGGGGAGCCCCTCCATCCTCTCGGTCATTTCCTGAACCTCCTCAAACTGCACAATGTTCTTTTCGAGGCGAGGCGACCAGAACTGCACACCGTGCTCCAAATTTTGCCACGCCATAGATTTATAGGATGATGGCATTATGATATTGGCAGTTTTTATTTTTCCTTTCCTTTCCTAATGACCCCTGGGCATGGAATTTGCCTTGCATATTGTCGCCTCCCACTGGGTGGGCATCTCCTTGGAAGCGGGCTAGAGGGGGGGAGGGCCAGAGAAAGGGAGCTGAGGACACCCCCCCTCCCCCCCACCCCCATCAATAGCTGTTTCCAGGTTGTTCTCCTCTGAATGGATGGTTTTATCCACTGTCTCTCAGACCTTCCTTGCCTGCCATTCACTGTTGCTCAGCATCTCCATCTTTCTCAGATGCTGCCACCTCTGGACTCCATCAATGATGCTTCCTAGGGACACAGATACATTATGGCGGGGCGAGGGCGGGGGGGAGGGGGACACAAAGTCCCGGGCTGCTAAATTTATGTCATTTTGGCATGGGGAAGGAGGGGGGAGGAGGCATCATAAAGGAGGGCAGGGGTCAAGTTTTCCTAAACCCAACAGTTTTGTATTTATTGATCACTACTAATGATACAGCAACTGTTATTTGTACCGTAGCAAACCATTACAGTATATCCATTTCAGTTACCCTGGAGAGAATATTTTGCTACTGTACAAATAACGACTCTGGACTCGCTAACGACCTCTCCGTCTTTCTTTTCTTGTCATTTATTGGATTCGGCCGCCGCTTTTGCTGAAGGCTCAAGGCAACTTGCAAAAGCGCACATAGTCATAAACAGAAAATACATATTACAAACATACATATTACATCACAAAAACAACTTTAAAAATTATGGAGAGCTATATCCATGAGACATTTTCCCAAGCCACAGTAGCAAGATTTTCACTGTTCTCTTACTGGGTATTATTTAATATCCTGTACCAAGCTCCTTAGGTTTTTTAAATACAGTACTGCTTGCTGCAACTAAATCAGCTGGGGAACTGCGGGTTGTAGGTGTCACCCTTAACACCTGTATGGGAAAAAACAAATAACTCTGAACATTTCATGTGACTTCACAGGGATGCCCCTCCTCCCCCGGCCTCTTGCTCAACATGAGCTGAAGAATACTGTTTGGCACTGTGCCTTAGAGTTCCACAGTTTCCAGAAATCTTCCATTTTTCTTCTTTCTCCCTGTGATGCGGTGGCTGGAGGAGGCTGACAGGGGTGAGGCTCAGCCTCTCTGCTTGGGGGTTGTCTCGGTGATGCTTCTTGGATCAGCGGCAACTGAGCTGTTGTGATGGGTGAAACAAAACGGAAGGAGATGTGGCAGGACAAGGTGCTCTCCTCCTCTGCCGCTTCCTTTCCCCCACGGAAACGTCACCTGGGATGTCCTCCTTGAACTGGCAGAGCTCAACCACCTGCCACAAAGAGAAAGCAAATCAATTCCTCTGTGGCTCCTGCTGACAAAAGCCACGGGACGCCACAGGTAGTTACTGCTCTTGAGATTCTTCCTTGTGATTTGATCACAAGCTTAGATCCGCTTTCAGCTAGAATCATGGAACGGTAGAATTGGAAGGGGTCCCAAGCGGTCATCTAGCCCAACCCCCGGCAATGCTGCTTTTCTCTGGCCATCCCACACATTATGCAGCAAGAAACCCAGGTCTGAGTTTGTATCCTTCCAAAGAACTGCAATGAGCTTATTGAAATTTACTGTATAATACTCTTGCAACCAGATGCGGGTGCAGGGGCGGAGCAAGGGGGCTGGGGGGGTGGCCCGCCCCGGGTTCCAGGAAGGGGGGTGACACTTTGGTCGCCCCCCCTACCCCACCTGCCGGGCGGGCCCCGAATGGGGGCATGCCGGCTTTTCCCCCTTCCAGCGGCTTTTTTCCGGCGCGAGGGGCGGGCCAGTGAGGATGGGGCGTCACCCCTCCTCGCTGGCCCACCCCCGTGCAGAAAAAAAGCCGCTGGGAGGGGGAAAAGGGGAGGCAAAGCAGGTGCTTGCCAGAAATTTACCAGTGTAGAACATTAAAATAAACAACATTTGAAGCAGTATTGTCCCTATTACATCTCCAGCAGCCGCATGAATTTCTTTATCTTTTTTTCCTTTTGTCTTTTTTTACACAGGTGTATCTTAACAATCATGTGTTTCCCCCCCCCCCATGTCTTATTTTACCTTGCGCACCTATAGCTTTATACTGGGTACAAAAATCCTTTTTGTTTTCAATAAAGAAGGGATGTAGCTTATAGCAGTACAGCAGGTATGTCCAACAGGTAGATTGTGCATCTACTGGTAGATCACTGGACATCTGCAGTAGATCACTGGTAGATCATTTGCTCCCCCCAAAAAAAGCTGAACAACTGTGGCTCCCCTAAAAAAAAGCTCAATATTTTACCTCCTCCCTGGAAAAAAACTCAACAACTTTGATCCAAACCAACCTGAACCCCAAAAAAGGGAGTAGATCACTGCCAGTTTTTAACTCTTTGAGTAGATCGCAGTCTCTTGGGAGTTGGCCACCTCTGCAGGTAGAGCATCTGCCTTGTGTCCAGAAGACTGCAGGTTCCATCCTCAGTGGCATCTCCAGGCAGGACTGGGAATGTCTTCTGCCTGAAATCCTGAAGATCGGATGCCGGTCACCATAGATAATTCTAAGCTGGATGGCAAAAGAGTCTGATCCAGAAGAAGGCAGCTTCCAATCTCCCTGAGAATATGTAGATTGTGGCCACTGCTGAACTCACCGCAGACCTTCACGTGCCCATCCAGTTGTCACAGAATCATAGAATTGTAGATTGAAGGGACCCCCAAGTGCCATCAAGTCCAACCCCCTGTAATGCAGGAATCTCGGCTAAAGCATCCATGACAGATGGCCACCCAACCTCTGCATAAAACCCTCCAAGGAAGGAGAGTCCACCACCTCCCGAGGGAGACAGCTCCACCGCCAAACGGCTCTTGCTGTCAGATAGTTCTTCCTAATGTTGAGGTCCGAATCTCCCTTTTCGTGGCTTGAATGGTTTTGTGTTCTAACCTCTGTAGCAGGAGGAAAACAAGCTTGCTCCCTCCTCCACGTGACAGCCCTTTAGATATTTGAAGATAGCTTTCACATCACCTCTCTGTCTCTCTTCTGCAGAATAAACATATCCAGCTCCCTCAGCTGTCTGAAGATAGCTTTCTTGTGCTCACATGAATTCTGCTCAGATCTGTACTTGAATGCTTGAAAAAATACAGCGGGGGGCTGGGGGGGGGGGTTAGGGCCGGCAGTTGTGATCCAGCTTTCCCCTTCCATGCATTCTTGAGACAGGGCATACTTCAGCAAGAAGCTTCCGCTGCAGCAAATGTGTCCGCCTCCAGTGTGTCACAGCATGGAGCAGCTGACATTAAGATGGGGGGGGGAGGGAATCCCACCATGTTTAGGGCTTCCAGTGAGGAAGAAGCCACTCCGCTGGCTGCCCCTGAGATAAATGACTTTCCCCTGGGATGAAACTGTCTCTTGTGTGTAGGCTGCTCTCCATTAAAGGCCTTGGAGGCGTTAATGAGGATTCTCTTACTCAGAGGCATAAGGCGCAGTTCCCACATGACCTTTCCCAGCCACAGGATGGCAAGCCTGAAAAGGACAAGTTGTTTGATCGCAGGATAAACTGCAAACTCTGCTATCGGCTACCCACTCGCCCGACCTGTTCGGCATAGGCTCAGGTTACCTTAAAGGCTGTATCTCCCTTTACCAACCTGCCCAGGTGCTAAGATCCCCAGGTGAGAACCTCCTCTTGGTCCCATCCTCATCTGAGGCACGGTTGGTAATGGTGCAAGACTGTATCTCCCTTTACCAACCTGCCCAGGTGCTAAGATCCCCAGGTGAGAACCTCCTCTTGGTCCCATCCTCATCTGAGGCACGGTTGGTAATGGTGCAAGACTGTATCTCCCTTTACCAACCTGCCCAGGTGCTAAGATCCCCAGGTGAGAACCTCCTCTTGGTCCCATCCTCATCTGAGGCACGGTTGGTGATGGTGCAAGACTGTATCTCCCTTTACCAACCTGCCCAGGTGCTAAGATCCCCAGGTGAGAACCTCCTCTTGGTCCCCATCCTCATCTGAGGCACGGTTGGTGATGGTGCAAGACTGTATCTCCCTTTATCAACCTGCCCATGTGCTAAGATCCCCAGGTGAGAACCCTCCTCTTGGTCCCATCCTCATCTGAGGCACGGTTGGTGATGGTGCAAGACTGTATCTCCCTTTATCAACCTGCCCGGGTGCTGAGATCCCCAGGTGAGAACCTCCTCTTGGTCCCATCCTCATCTGAGGCACGGTTGGTGATGGTGCAAGACTGTATCTCCCTTACCAACCTGCCCAGGTGCTAAGATCCCCAGGTGAGAACCTCCTCTTGGTCCCATCCACATCTGAGGCACGGTTGGTGACGGTGCAAGACTGAGGCTTTTCTGTGGCTGCTCCCATATTGGGGCATTCCTTCCCAAGAGAGGTCAGACTGGCTCCCTCTTCGTTATTCTTCCGCCACCTAGCTCAGACCTTCCGGTTCAAACAGACAACGCTGGACCACTGGGCTGCTGTCAGGGCAAACTGTGCAAGATGTGCAGTCCAATCTAACAGTGAATGTTCTTGCTAGTTAGCATGTGAAGGAGTTAAGGTCATAGAGCTGCATTGCTGATAGGCAGACTCGGAGCATAGAAGCGTAATTGGTAGAAAAGGCTCTGTGTGATGTCATTTCCCTCCTCTCCTGGGAGGAAGAAGCAAATAAGTATTTCCTGTTCTTTCCTGCTCTCTCTGTCTTTGACCATCATGCACATGCCTAAGACTGCTTTTTGCTGTAAATACAAGAATTTTACCTGCAGTTATTTTTACTGTTGCTGCTGCTAAGGACGAATGTCTGACTGTGAGTAACTATATGTTTTAAACTTAATAATAATAATAATATAATAATAATAATAATTTGTACCCCGCTCATCTGGCTGGATTTCCCGAGCCACTCTGGGCGGCTTCCAACAAAAATCAAATACATTAAAATATCACACATTAAAAGCTTCCCTAAACAGGGCTGCCTTCAGATGTCCTCTAAATGTCTGGAAGTTGTCTATCTCTTTGACATCTGAAGGGAGGGAGTTCCACAGGCGGGTTGCCACTACCGAGAAGGCCCTCTGCCTGGTTCCCTGTAGCTTTGCTTCTCGCAGTGAGGGAAAGTACAGACTTTTTAGTCTGTAGCCTTTGAAAATCAGGGTAACCAAAGGGAGAAAGCAGCCTAACAGCTAATTCCTATGCTTTCAGTTAAACTACTTAAGATGAGATCCAATCTCTGCTCAGCCCCACGCTTTCAAACGCAGCGATAAGCTGATCCTTTTGTCTGCTAGCACACAGACGAGGGTCTGTGGAAGGACGGAATATAAGGAATGCCTCATCAAACCCATCACAGGTTGCATTTTAATGGCTGTTACTGTTTTGGACTAATTTGTTTTAATACTTTTATACTTTGCATTCTGTAACAGTGTTTGAATCCCAGTTTGGGAGAAAGCCCAGAATATAGAAGTCCATTGAAGCATCATCATCCTCGCCAGTCTCAGGGGACCAATGAGTGGCCTACATCGTAGGACCTCACAATATATTTGCTTATCCAGCCTAATCCCGCCCATGTTTACTTGGACTAAACGACTAAACAACAACAAGAAGCCTCCCGGAGTTCAATGGGACTCAAAAGAGCCGCATGAATTAAGATTGTGTCTGCAGCATTTGCAAACCCAAAGGGCAAAGAGAGAAATCCTGACTCCTGACTGGGAGCAATTAGCCTCAAAGGGCAGAGCAGCCTCCACCCTGACACTCCCATCCCTGCCGCTCACTCTGGCCAGAAGAGAAGGTGGAGGTGCCCATTTTTCCCTGCACCAGGAGGCAGCTCACAGCCACAACTCCCCCCCCCCCCAGGCTGTCTCTGTCAGAGGAAAGTGATCCTTGCAGGTGCCCCTCGGCTGAAGGAAGGCGGGGCCAGGGTGCTCTGATTTATTTAAATACATGCAACTTTTGAAATTGCTCGTTGCACAGCATGAAATGAATCCGGTCAGGCTGGCTTAGACCTAGCCAGGTGGAACTCTGAGTCTCCCTCTTGAGTGCCCCTCTTAAGTGGAGGTTAATTGAGGGCGCGCAGCCATCTCGGCCCCAGAGCACCCCAACCTCGTATGCAAAAGAGGGAGCAATGCTCCATCTCCCGCTGCCTGGCCCGGGGTCTTCGCTGTCCCCCAGGTGCCCGGGAGGATTAGCCAGGCGGAAGGTCGGCTTCCGGTGCCCCTCGCAGGCTCCAACGGCCACCAGCTGCTGGGCCATTCAGGGGCTCAGTCTCATTTTAATAAGCTGATTTAAGAGCTTAAGCCTCCAAAAAACCCAGATATTGTAGCAGATGCAGCTATGAGAGTCGGATTTATTTCCTGCCTCTCTTCGCCCTCGTTGGCCTCCAGTCTCTTTCTCTCTCTCTGATCACAGCTGTTGCTGCAGGGGGGGCGGCAGGGAAGGCGGGGGGGGGGGGAGAGAGAAGATGACCAAATGCAATAGAGGGAGGGTTTTTAATAGAGGTCAATGCAAAAATTGAGCAGGCACAGCTTTCATCTTCTGGAAAAATAATAATAATCCTGCACGCAAGTTTCTTTTGCCGACTGAAATGGCCTAAAGGTCCCAGGCATATTTTTACATTTGGCCACCTGATGGTTAATTGCGGTGGTAGGCAACCTAAGGCCCGGGGGCTGTATGCGGCCCAATCACCTTCTCAATCCGGCCCACGGACAGTCCGGGAATCGGCATGTTTTTACATGAGTAGAATGTGCCCTTTTATTTAAAATGCATCTCTGGTTTATTTGTGGGGCACAGGAATTCGTTCATATATATTTTCAAAATATAGCCTGGCCCACCACATGGTCTGAGGGACGGTGGACCGGCCCACTGCTGAAAAAGGTTGCTGACCCCCGGTTAAGAGTATTGGGGAGAGCCAGGTTTGCTCCCCTGCTCAGCCAGGGACCCTGGACCTGCCGCTCTTGGTCAGCCTGGCCTACCTCACAAGGCTGTTGTAAGGATAAAAGGAGGGGGGTGGGAGAGCAATGTGCACTGCCTTGTGGTCCTTGGAGGAAAAGAATAAAGCAGATAAGCAAGGCCTTAGGCATGGGCACAGCCAGGAATTTTGTTGGGGGGGGGGGTCAGGACTTGCTTCCAATAAGTTGCAAAGGGAATGTGCTCTGCTGTTTGCTCACTAGCTTGAGTGAAGAGGGATCATATCAAAACAGAATACCCTCCCCTACCTTCCTTAACATTCCCACACCCTTTCCTTTCCTCCCTGCACTGGCGTTAAACTGTGGAACTCCCTCCCACTGGAAGCAGTGATGGCTGCCAACCTGGATGCTCTTGTGCTCCAATCCTGCTTTCTGGTTTCCTGACCCAGCAGTCTCTTCTTATCTTCTTATGGGTTAGATTCAAGGGGTGTCAAACTCAAATTCATCGGAGGCCGCATCAGCAGTTTGGTCACCCTCAAAGGGCCGGTTGTATCTGTAGGACTATGTGTCCACTCTTTATTATCATAAATTATTGTCACTGCATTCAATTATTACTGTTTTTTGTAATAATGTAAGTAATAACTAGCTCTGAAAGCAGAATAATGGCAAGTAGATATTCAAAAATAGCTTTAAAAAAGCGAGAATAAAAGGTGAAGGCTGGTGGCCAGCGGCGGCTACACGGGCCACATGACGAGGTCTGGCGGGCCGGATTCGGCCCGCGGGCCTTGTGTTTGACACCCGTGGCGTTAGAAGATCCCTATTCCCCACCCCCACCCCCGCTCTCCTTCTGCCTCCGATTCACATCCCCACCTCTGAGCAGAAGGGAAAGGGCCAGAGGGTGTTCCTCCCAGCCGTTGCTCCTCTGCTAGTGAGGATTTGTGTGCCATGAGATGGGCGAGGAGGCAACATCTCCAAGAGCAATCGGCCCTGCTGCTGCGCCACCATGCGCTCACACTCACACTTGTGTGCACGCACGCGTACAGATATGTATATGCATCATCCCTCCGCCTTGCCCTGGCTCTGCATTCAGAAAGAAGGCCAGGCCCCGGGGTTAATTAATATCGTGGCTTCCCAATTAAAGCCTGACAGAAAAAAGATGTTTGATTCAATCAAGCTCTTTCTCTGCTCCACCGCTGAATTTCTAATCTTTCGGAGCGGATTTTAATTGTGTTCTGAGCAATTTAAACCCGGTCTCGGGACCTCGGGGCAATGGCGGTATGCGGTGGTTCTCCTTAAACTCGATAATTAAAGCTGCTTCACTGGAGGGGCTTCCCCCCCCAAGGGATGTTGCCTGAGAAATGCAGAGGGTGGTGAAGAAGAAGAGAAGAAGAAGAAGAAGAGAAGAAGAAGAGAGAGGAGTTTGGATTTGATATCCCGCTTTTCACTACCCGAAGGAGTCTCAAAGTGGCTCACATTCTCCTTTCCCTTCCTCCCCCACAACAAATACTCTGTGAGGTGAGTGGGGCTGAGAGACTTCAGAGAAGTGTGACTAGCCCAAGGTCACCCAGCAGCTGCATGTGGAGGAGCGGAGACACGAACCCGGTTCCCCAGATTACGAGTCTACCACTCTTAACCACTACACCACACTGGCTCCCAGTGGAGGTGGAGATGGGGGTGGGCATTGGGCGGAGGGGGTTGCAGAGAAGCCCTCCTCAGAGGGAGATCTCGGGGGGGGGACCACCCTCTCCCTGACACCCCATTTAAGTGGAGCTGGGGCTTGCCAACTCCAGATCCCAGCTCTGAATGCGAAGTACTTTACAGAGCGCTTCAGACCTCCTACAAGCTGCTTTCCACTCAACCCAGTCTTATTTTCTCCAAGGAACTCAAGGTGCAGAATATGCTTCTCCCCCTCCTCATTCAATCCCACATCAACCCTGTGAGGTAGGCTAGGCTGAGAGGCAGCAACCTGTGTCCCAAGGTCCCTTTGTGGCCAAGTGTGGATTCGAACCCTGGTCTGCCAGTCTGACCCTCTTAACCACTACGCCATGCTGGCTCTGGGCTGGTCCACACATACTGGGGTTTAGAAGACATGGCTTCCTTCCAAGCCAGGGGCTACTGAACAGTAGAATTCTAGAGTTGGAAGGGACCCCCAAGGGTCATGTAGTCCAGCCCCCTGCAACGCAGGAATCTCAGCTAGAGCATCTATGACAGGGAGCCCTCCAACCTCTGCTCAAAAACCTCAATTGAAGGAAAGGCCAGGAGAGTTTTCAGGCTGAAGTTCCAGCACTTGCTATGAACAGGGACAACTCTATGCATAATAATAATAATAATAATAATAATAATATAATAATAATAATAATAATAATTTATTATTTATACCCGCCCATCTGGCCGGGTCTCCCCAGCCACTCTTCTCATGTACTGTAATAAAATGCCCCAGTTATAGGAAATGCTTGGTCTGTCTCTGTCTGTCTGTCTGCCTGTCCCCATCTTTTCAGAAAACTAATGTTGCTCTCCATTTTTGCAGAAACTAATGTGCACATCACCATCTTTGGGCATTGATTGCTGGGGTCTGCACATAATTTATGTTCAATGCAGCAGTCCCCAAACTACCCCCCCAGTGTCCCCTACCCTATAAAAAGCATTATTCAGAATAGCAGTTTACACAACCCACTAAGGGTCACACAGTGAAATTCAAAACGGCAACGATTCATTGCACATTCATTCAATATCCAGTGGAAAATATTCAGTTTTATTTATTCAGCAAAATCGATGAACCCAGTATAGTTAAAGGAGCATAGTTGCCCCCATCGCTCAGCCCACACCCAGAGGTCCAGCTCTGAGGGCCTTCTGGCAGTTTCCCTCCGTGCGAGAAGCGAGGTTACAGCGAACCAGGCAGAGGGCCTTCTCGGTGGTGGCGCCTGCCCTGTGGAACAGCCCTCCCATCAGATGTCAAGGAAATAAACAACTATCTGACTTTTAGAAGACATCTGTATCGGGAAGTTTTTAATGTTTGTTGCTTTATTATGTTTTTATATTTTCTGTGAGCTGCCCAGAGCGGCTGGGGAAACCCAGCCAGATGGGCGGGGTATAAATAATAAAATTATATTATTAATTAATTAATTAATTATTAATTTGAGCCAGTTAAAGAAGCTTTTCAAATGTGATTTCCATCTCCAGCGCGCCCCCTGCTCTACCCCCTGCCCCATAGTGCC
Source organism: Lacerta agilis (assembly GCF_009819535.1). Taxonomy (NCBI): domain Eukaryota; kingdom Metazoa; phylum Chordata; class Lepidosauria; order Squamata; family Lacertidae; genus Lacerta; species Lacerta agilis. The sequence continues at coordinate 93,792,833 of NC_046317.1, read as the reverse complement.
CCCTCCTGGTAATTCCCCCCCCGCCGCCGCCGCAAGGGACAGGACCACCCTCTTCGGAACCTCTGGTAATGGCTCTGAAAGCAGCCCTGGGTGGCAACAGCGTATAATAAGAGGCTCTGGAGAAGTTGTCTTGAACCTCTCCAGAAATCTCTGCCTGTTTGCTTTTCCCTACAGACTCTCGTGCCTTCCATTTGTCCTCTGACTGAACGGACGGCGAGAGGCTCTTGCAAAAGCAGCAGGGAGACGGGACCTCTCTCGTTAAGCCTCCCTCCCTACTCTGTATTTTCCCGTGTTCCCCTGCTAAAGGGATTAAGGAAAGCAGTAAGTCTATGGGATTTCCAGGCATCCAGGGGGACAGAGAGACATTAGAGGTATTAACTTTTTTCTGTCTAGCCTGATAATAATTCACTTTTCAGACCGGATCAGGAAACTCAGGGGAAGCCGCGAATTCACTTGCCGGTCTCCTGAGCAGCCCCGGCCGGGTCCCGTAAATGAGGAAAGGGGGGTGGGAGGAGGCCTGTGATGGATTAATCTGCGGGGGGGGGGAGTCCACTTTGACAACCCGGCTTCTGTATAACATCAGGGTCTCGGACCCCACAGGCTCCTTTCATGAATATCTTTAGGCAGCTGCGCTGAAGTTCAGAGTTTTCTGGGGCATCCCAAGTTGTTCCCAGGAAAAGCGTTGCGCTGCGCAGGCGACAGCCTCCGTTGCATCTGGCATTTGATCCGCACAACCAGTTTTATAGGGTGTTTGCTTTATTGTGGTGCAGATGCCGTGCGCTGGGTGCTTGTGCATCACAATCAGCTTGTTGTGACTTCCTACCTCCCTACGTGGCAAGCACGGTTGTGGCGGGGGGGGGGGAGGACAGGGGGGGGCAGAGGAGGGCAGACACCCCCCCCCCGGCCCAAGCATCTATGCAGCCAACTCCTGGTGGGCTTTCAAGCTGCATGTGCACAGTCTTCTTAATATATCTAGAAATACCTAAATATGTCTAACTAAAAGCGCTCTTGCCTACCTGGAATTTCAATTCCTCCGTCTGCCACCCGGAGGGGGGGGGGTCTGGCAATTCTATTTCATATTTGAGTGGGGGAGGGCAGCTGTCAATGTTCACCGATATCCAAAACGCTTGACTTGGGAGCAAGAAGGTTGCATGATGTCCTGTCTGGCTATGGCAGAAGAGGAAGATGGCCGGCGTGCCACCAGGATTGCCCACCCCCTTCTCCAGTCTCCAACAGTTACACAGTTCTCCCAAGTGTGATGATGAGGAATCTCTTGCTAGGGGCTCCTGTGACTAATCTCAATTAGGTTTCCCCCCCCCTCCCGCCCCCATTCCGGAAGGTTCCAGCGATGCGGAAGGAACTGAAGCGGAACCGACGTTGCCTCCAGGAACAGAGATGGCAGATTAATCTATGATTAATCCAGATCTCCCCTTTTTAGTATTCCGCTTCTGGCCTGTCGCGTTATCCCTCAGACGGATGTGCGGAAGGAGGCGGAGGGGGAATCCTAGTGCCCAAGGTGGCGGTTGGGTGGGTAGGGTTGGTGCAGGGAACACCCCACATCTCCAAACAGCTGCAGGGGCTGACTTTGCAAGCCCAGTGCACACAGGTGGAGCCTGATGTGTGCATCCTTTGTGCAGTATGCAGAGCAGGGATTTCTACACCTGGGGACAGTTCAGGTGCCTTTAGACATAGAATCCTAGAGTTGGAAGAGACCCCAAGGGCCATCCAGTCCAACCCCCTGCCAAGCAGGAAACACCATCAAAGCATTCCTGACAGATGGCTGTCAAGCCTCCGCTTAGAGACCTCCAAAGAAGGAGACTCCACCACACTCATGGATCCATCCCGAAGAACAGAAGAAGAGACTGCTGGATCAGACCAATGGCCCATCTGGTCCAGCATCCTGTTTTCACCAGTGGCTGACCAGTTGCCTCTGGGAAACCAGAATGCAGGATCCGAGCACGAGAGCAGCCCTCTCCCCTCCTAGGCTTTCTGCATCCTTCTGCAACATGCTCCCAGAAGGTCTGTGTGCGAGTGATGCAGGCATGTGAGTGGGCCAAGTCGCCTGGATCCATCCCATGCCGTCAGCACTCTCCCACCCAGCAGGGCATTGGTAAGAAGACCCATGGGGTGCCCCGCCCCCAGTTGCGTTGCAACTCCGAGCCTCAGGGGATGAGCCAATCACAGGAAAGCAGTTCCTGACCTGCACATTCAAAAGATGAGAGCCAGTGATACAGAGGGGCGGGGCAATATTTACCAGAACTGTGCTTCATTGGAAGTTGAGTTTGTACCTTCTGGGGTTTTATGGAGGACTGTTCTGTAGAACAGGGATGTTTTGAATAAGTAGGTTTGTTTGTTTGTTTGTTTGTTTGTTAATTTGTATACCACCCTATACCCATAGATCTCAGGACGGTTCGCAAACATGAAACGCATATTAAAATAAGAACAAAAGCAAACCGATAACCTCCTCTCTCCCACAAATACATTTACCACGATATAGGGTGTTAGGTTATGATATAGGCTGGTTTTGCAGAACAACATTTTCACCTGGTGTCTGAATGTGCATAATGAAGGAGCCAGACAAGCATTTTACAAAAAAGGAGCCACTGTAGAAAGGCCCCGTTCTCATGTTGCCAACCTCTGTACTTCTCGTGGGAAAGGCACACAAAGGAGGGCCTCAGTGGATGTTCTCAGGGTCCGGGCAGGTCCTATGGAGAGAGGCCGTCCTTGAGGTCTCTAGAAAATTTTGCTCAAAGAACCCAGGAGGGGGGGGGGCATTGCACCAATTGCACAATTTGGAAGTTGGCCAAATGGAAGATTAGAGTGTTTGAGCCACAGAACTGTGGGCAGTTGGAGTGGGGGAGACCTAGAGAATGGGAAAGGGCTGCCTGTTACCCCCCCCCCCGGAATATGAGATACTTGATGGAACAAACAGTGGTGGTTTCCAGAGACACCCCCCCTGCTATAACAGGAGCCATGTTTTGACAGTGTGACAATGATCTTCAGGAGAAATGAGGGACACCTAATGCTACCTGCAAGGAGTATTTGTTTTCAGAGACAGAGAAGGGAAATCTGCCACATTGGAGAGGGAAGTGCTGCTTATTTGTTTTGTCCAAAGACGGCAGGGTTTTCTGGGTGTGTGAGAGAGGATTTGCTCGTCGTTTTATGCTTTCGATAATAAGTGGAGATGCAAGACAGATGGCACCTTCCCCTTTGAAGAAGCTGCATTATGTGACGCAATCCCATTTCTCTCTCTTTCTGATGTTCCAACAAGATGCAGGGGTGGGTGGGGAGGATGCTCAATAATTGCATTTCCCCTTTTCATGCTGTTCAGAACACAAGGACATAATAAGAAGAGCTTGCTGGATCAGGCCAATGGCCTCCTGTTCTCACGTGGCCAACCAGATGCCTATTATGGGAAACCCAAGCATAAGAGCCCTCTCCCGCCCTTGAACTCCCTCCCACACCACCAACCTGGGTGGATTTAAAAGAGGATGAGACCAATTAATGAAGGAGGAGAGGGCTATTGATGGCCACTAGTCATCATGGCTATTCTCTGCTTCCACAGTTGGAGGAAGCAATGAATGAATACCAGTTGCTGGGGATTCTCAAATTATGCCCCGTGCGTTTCCTACGAGGTCAGCCACTATGAGAACTACGTGGACTACGTGGGCCATTATTGTTCCGCCACCCCAATCTGAGATACTCCATCGGTTCCAAACACTTACCTAGGTTCAGTTTCCTTGGAATGATGGTCAGGGGAGACGATGTGGTGTCTTCCTAAGATAATAATAATTTTATTTATTTATTTATTCATACTCCTCCCATCTGGCTGGGTTTCCCCAGTGACTCTGGGCGGCTCCCAACAGAATATTAAAAATACAATAAAACATCAAACTTTAAAAGCTTCCCTAAACAGGGCTGTCTTCAGATGTCTTCTAAAAGTCAGATAGTTGTTTATTTCCTGACATCTGATGGGAGGGCATTCCACAGTTGGCGCCACCACCGAGAAGGCCCTCCTGCCCAGCTTCCAGCGTCCTCCAGCTCATCTCTCACACAACTCTGTGGCGGCTCCTGCAACCTGGCTCTTTCTTTTGGGATGCTGAAGAGGAGAGCAGGACACTTATTGCGCCCAGCTCCGGCCATTGTCTTGACACGCTTATCAGACTAGTTAGCAATATACTCTTCTATTAGCTCCTAACCCTCGCTGGACCCCCAGGAACTGGAAGGGACTCAGGGCATCATCCAGCCCTCACTCCCCTCCCCAGAACCCACCACGCCCTGTCTGTTTGCTTGTGCTATCCAGAGCAGGAGGGAATGTGCTGGGCTGTCAGAGCCAGGCGTCTCCATCGCAGCAATGCACCCGAAGATGATTTCCCCAACAATAAATGGCTTGTCTGTGTTATTTAGTCAAGAGCAATTGCCATCTTAATTGCATATTCTCAAGATAACACCTGTATTGAGTTACTGTAGTATTATTTTAATTGGCTAATTGATTAATCATTGAAAGGAGATAGCTAATTAGCTAAAGGGCCGTTAATGGGCTGACAGCTCTGATTTTTAATTGTTGGAGAAATGTTTAAAAAAAGAGAGAGGGAGAGGAAAGAACTACCCTCCCCCCTGAAATCTAACACCCCCCCCCATGTGCCAAAGTATTGTGATAAAAACCAAGGCTTTGTTTCTTGTTTGGGTGAGAACCAGCAGTCCAGCCTGCCAGCCTTTCAAGGGGTTACCAAGCAACCCAAAAGTATGCTGCCCTCGTAATGGTTTGAGGAGTGCAGAGGTCAGCATGGAGAAAAGTGTTGCAACACCCCCGCCCCCCTTGGCATCTGTGCATCAACCTGCTGTGAAATGCAGAGCTAAAGACTCCTGACCGATGACCCGCCTTGCTTGTGGCTCTTGTCTCCCCTGCAGCGTTTTTCACAGAGGACCCCCATGACATGACCGCCCGGGCTGGTGAGGACCGTGGAGATGGCTGTGCTCCTTCCGTGGCAGCGGATCCCCTTCGTACTCGTCGAGATCCAGTGGTGGTACGTGCGCACTCACAGAGACTGGACGGACAAGCAGAACTGGGCCTCCAACCAGGTATGGCAGACCCCCCCCTCCACCTCCACCTTTCCATCTTTTGCAAAGAGCCCAGTGCAGCTACATCCCCACTGCAGACACCCTCTCTGCAGGATTCCACTCGGATAAAAGATTCCTGGTCGGGAACAACCCCCCCGGGATGCCTCCTCTGGCGATCCTTTTGGTGCTATGAAGAGCTGGCCTAGAGAGAAGGGTCCAATATTCATGTCATTCATTCCATTCATTCCATTCCATTCATTCCATTTATATCCCACTTTTTTTTTCTCCAAGGAGCTCACAGTGGCATATAAGATTCTGTGATTCCACTTTTAATCCCCACAACAGCCCTGTGAGGTAGGGTAGGCTGAGCGGCTGTGGCTGGCACCCAAGGTCACCCAGCGAGCCTCGTGGCCGAGTGGAGATTTGAACCCAGCTCTCTCCAAAGGCCTAGTCCGACACCCTAACCCCTAGACCACTCTGGCTCTAAGAGGGGTGTGCAAGATTTTTTATTATTAATTGTTATTATTGCTATCTGGAGGTTTAATTTGCCATTATTAAAGCTCAAATTCGTTTTGCCTCTCGTTCATTTAAGCTGCGTTCATTTCATTACCCAAATTGCTTCCATCGCTGCTTTGACGTCGTTCTCTAGACGTCTCAAAATAATATTATAAAAACGGTCTGAAGCCCTAACAATAAATCTGACTACTTGGATATTCTGCGGGTGGCCAGGGGGAAACAGTGGCTGCCCACCCCACCCCCGGCCAAATGGCAGCCCTCTTCCAACTCTACGATCCTGCAAAACCGCCTCTTCCAAAGGCGAAAGAGATCCCTTGCCCAGGGCAGAGCAGGTTGCCCGAGGTCAGTGGCCTCCTTGCCCCCTTGCCTCCTGGCACCTGATACCATCAGACCCCCCCCACCACCACCCCCGCTCTGCTGCCACCATGTTCTCAGCCGCTCCTGGCGCTTCTCCTCCGTATCCTCCCTTCCATCTCCCTCTCCCGCTCCCGCCTTTCTCTCCCATGCTATCAGACTCTGCAAACATCTGTCTCTTTCTTTCCCACTCGCTGCTCACACAGAGATAAGGGCCAAACAATGGCCAGGGCCTCTCTCGCGTCATGGTAATGGGGCTTGGTGGTGATTTTGTGCCTGCGGGGGCGAGAGAAGGAAGGAGATCCGAGCGAGAGGGAGAGGGCGCTCCAAGCTTCAGCCCCGTTGTTGTCCCAGAGTGTCTTTGGGGGTGCACATAAGAACACAGGGGGTTACACCCTAGCCGAGCCGTGCAAGATTCCACAGGTTCCAGGCGCATTCACCCAGTGCCTGTGTTTCCTTTTGCAAATAAGGCGCAGCGGAGACTGTGGTGTCTTTGGGATAGGACGATATTGGCAGTTTGGCACACTTATACAACCTGAGCCTATGATGGTGGGGCTCACAGCACTGGCACCCCAAGAGGGGCTTGCTTCTCCCATAACTGCAGCTTAGGATTCAAACAGATCCGACTGCAACTTTTTTCCTCCATATCTCATTCCAAGCCAACTCTAAACCCTGGCTTTTTTTACTCTAACAAAAGCCTTTCCCTTCTTAAAGCCTTTCTCATCACCTTCCTTTTCTCCTGCTAATGGCCTGTCACCCCAGGCAATTTCCTGGTCACAACTGGACCCAGGAATTTAGGGTGTCTGGTACCCACGGTCTCATAACAATAAGAAGAGCTCTGCTGGGTCAGGCAAACACCCATCTCACCCAGCACCCTGTTCTCACAGTGGCCAGACAGATGCCTGAAAGAAACCCGCAGCACTCTAACCATTTGACCACACTGCCTCTCTGCATACTCATGGCACTAGAACTTGGTGACCTCCAATGAACCTGAATAATGGAGGATTCAGGGCAGAGGAAACAATAATGAAAAGAAAGTAATTATTCATGCAGTGCATAGTTAAAATATTTAACTTGCTTCCACAAAAAGCAGCAATGGCCACCAACTTGGATAGATTTGAAAGTTTAAGAAGGATATTGATGAACTAGAAAGTGTGGCCAAGAGTTGGGCGACCAAGATTATGATGGGTCTGGAAACCAAGCCTGATGAGGAACAGTTGAGGGTATTGGGTATGTTTAGCGTGGAAAAAGAGAAGACGGAAAGGTGATGTGGATATGTTGTTGTTTAGTTGTTTAGTTGTGTCTGACTCTTCGTGACCCCATGGACCAGAGTACGCCAGGCACTCCTGTCTTCCACTGCCTCCACCAGTTTGGTCAGACTTGTGTTGGTCGCTTCGAGAACACTGTCCAACCATCTTGTCCTCTGTGGTCCCCTTCTCCTTGTGCCCTCCATCTTCCCCAACATCAGGGTCTTTTCCAGGGAGTCTTCTCTTCTCATGAGGTGGCCAAAGTCTTGGAGCCTCAGCTTCAGGATCTGTCCTTCCAGTGAGCACTCAGGGCTGATTTCCTTCAGAATGGATAGGTCTGATCTTCTTGCAGTCCATGGGACTCTCAAGAGTCTTCTCCAGATGTGGATATAGCCATCTTCAAATATATGAAGAACTTTAAACCAGGAAGTGCTATTTGACAGTGGAAGGTAGTGGACTCACCTTTGTTGGAGGCATTTAAACAGAGCCTGGATGGCCATCTGTCAGGGATTCTCTAGCAGCGATCACTGCATTGGAGAAATGATTTTCTGAATGCTGATCTCTGTCTCTGTTTCCACGCCCCACCCTCGTATGCTGGGCCACCTGAGGGAGCCCTGCTCTGCCTGCCGACTTACCGGAGTGCAATGCATTGATCAGTCTGGTTGTGCTCCTCCAGGCCTGGCTGTGGGTGCAGAAAACTTTTATTATCTCCAGGGGGCGTTCCTAGCCCCTTGGCTGCCCAGGGCGGGAAGCCAAGAGGCACCCGTGGGGGCGGGGGCATCGTGGCGCGTGCGTGTGTCATGACGTCATGACGCACGCACACGCTGCGACACCCCACCCCCAGGGGATGCCGGGCGGGGGCTTTGGGAGCCTCTGTGGGCTGCAGAGAGTCCCGAAGCCGCTGCTGTAGCACACAGGGGTGCCAGGCTGTGGCTTCGGGACTCTCTGCAGCCCGCCCGGGCCCCCTCGGGGGAGCGCAAGTGGGGCAGGGAGAGGGGCAGGTCAGCGAAGAGGGGTGTCACCCCTCTTCGCTGGCCTGCCCCTCTCCTTGCCCCGGCTCCGCAAGCCAGCCAGCGGCGCAAAAAGCTGCTGGAGGGCGGGGGCTATTTTCGGCGCTGCTGGGGCAGAGCCGCAGGGGTGGCCAGCGAGGGGGGTGAAACCCCGATTCGCTGGCGGCCCCTGCGGCTCCACCCCGGCAGTGCCGAAAATAGCCTAAAAAGAATTTTTTAAAATAAAAAATAAAAAGTTTTTTTTAAGCCCAGTGCGCGGGGCCGTCCCCCTGATGTGTCATCCCCAGCAGGGGCGCTGCCCGGGGCCCTCGCCCCCCCCTCTGCAACGCCCCTGATTATCTCCCATTTGACCGCATAAGGCACATGCGCATTGTTTCATGCTTCAGTTATCAGAATATGTTCCGTTAGTTTTAATTCTCACCTTTTTTAAAAATGCAGTTTTAATCTATGGAGCATGCATAATAGAACCATCTCCCTCACGCAGATACCCAGAAAGCCTCCTGCCAGAGCCAAGAACTAATTGGCTGAAGGTTTAATTTCACTGTTCTTTCTCCCAAGGAGCTACAGGCCTGGAGGGCTGGAATGTGGGCGGTGGGGGCGGCCTTCTCCTGCAGACGATTCTCACTGCCCTCACCAAATGACAGCCCCCAGATTCTTTGAGTGAAGTTACTGCAATGAAATCAGGTTTTTTTTTTTTAAAAAAAAGGCAACCTATTTTAAATGCAGAGAAGAGTCATAGAATTGTAGAGTTGGAAGGAAATCTCAACTAAAGAAGGACCAGGACAGATGGCCATCCACCTACATCATTCTGCCCGGACACTGAGGTCCAGCTCCGAGGGCCTTCTGGCAGTTCCCTCACTACGAGAAGCCAAGTTACAGGGAACCAAGCAGAGGGCCTTCTCGGTAGTGGCACACACCCTGTGGAACACCCTCCCACCAGATGTCAAAGGAAAACAACAACTACCAGACCTTTAGAAGACATCTGAAGGCAGCCCTGTTTAGGGAGGCTTTTAATGTTTAATAGATTATTACATTTTAATGTTCTGTTGGAAGCTGCCCAGGGTGGCTGGAGAAACCCAGCCAGATGGGTGGGGTATAAATAAATTATTATTATTATTGTTATTATTGTTATTATTATTATTATTATTATTATTATTAACCTCCAAGGAAGGAGAGTCCACCACCTTCTGAGGAAGACTGTCCCACTGTCAAACAGCTCTTACTCCCAGAAAGTTTTTTCCCGGGTTTTAGTTGGAATCTCCTTTCCTGCAACTTGAAGCCATTGTTCCAGTTACAGGCAGGTAGCTGTGTTGGTCTGCCATAGTCAAAACAAAATAAAAAATAAAAAAATTCCTTCCAGTAGCACCTTAGAGACCAACTACCGGTAAGTTTGTTCTTGGTATGAGCTTTCATGTGCATGTATCTGAAGAAGTGTGCATGCACACGAAAGCTCATACCAAGAACAAACTTAGTTGGTCTCTAAGGTGCTACTGGAAGGGATTTTTAATTTTGTTTTGAAGCCATTGGTTTGAGTCCTACCCCCCAGAGCAGGAGAAAACAAGGTTGTTCCCTCTTCCATGCAATACTGGAAGATGGCTATCAGGTCACTTCTCAGTTGTCTCTTCTCCAAGATAAATGTGGCCAGTTTTAAAAATGTACCCAGCTCACCCCATAAAAGGCTGCCTGGTCAGCTGGTCAGGCAACAAACAAACTCTGCAGCAATCCCCAACTGCCTCAACTGTTCCTCACAAGGCTTGGTTTCCAGATCCTTGATCATCCTGGTCGCCCTCCTCTGCACACCTCCCAGCTTGTCAATATCCTCCTTAAATTGAGGCCCCCAGAACTGGAGAGTATTCATTCAGAGCTGCAAAAAATGTTAAAGATCTCCTTCAATTAAAAAAAAAAAAAACCAGAGGCCTATCTCCTGGGAATTATAGATTCGGATATACCACAAAAAAATGAAGGGTATATTTTTATATGCTACGGCAGCAGCAAGAGTTCTCATTGTGGCAAAATGGAAGAGTATTGAAATCCTCTCTATACATGATTGGGTCGAAAAGCTAACAGAATATGCTGAATTAAATGGTCTATCAGAGAAAATAAAGAATAAACCAAAACAGGGTTTTGTTTCAGAATGGGAGGTTTACAAAGAATATTTGAAATATAATTACAGTGGTTTTAAATTCTGTTGCAGCATTCGAGGAACTTCAGTAATAATTGTAAGCTAGATATAAGAGTTAAGATATATCAAGAAGATGTTAAATTATGAAATTATGATAAATTTTTTTTGGCAATTTAAGGAATACACGGGAGGTCGGGTCTATAGTGTTAGACCAATTTGTGTTTTTGTTCAGTGTTTGTTGCTATTCTTGTGTGTAGTTTTGTATATATGTTTTCTTTTTTGTTGTTGTTTATTTGTTGTTGATGATGCATTTTAAAAAAAATTAAAAAAGAGGCCCCCAGAACTGGACACAGGACTCTAAGCGGAGCCTGACCCAGGCAGAATAGATTGGTGTCTGTACCAAATTCAGAGAGCTCAGCTCACTGCTAAGATTAGCTGCCTCCGTATGCACTGCATTGATGAAAGGGGAGCTTCAGGGCACTTCGTGTCTAGAAGCAGAGAAAATGCATACAAAATAAGCAAAGATTTAGGAATCTTAATGTGCAATTCCCCCCCCCCCCATTTTTCTGGGCTATGAATCTGATTTCTGTGAGCATGGAGGGCTTGTACAGCCCTGCTAACAGAACATGCTATAACTCCTTTTGCAAACTGGCTGGAGGGAAGGAGGAGGGCAGCTGGGCTAACCTGCCTCCTTTCAGTCCCTGGGAGGAGGTGTCAGGTGGGGGGGGGGGCAGTGGAGGGGGGGGTCATCCCAGTGCATCAAAATACTTGCCTTGCAAATACCGGTACATCCCCCCCCCCCAAAAAAAAGCAATCTCATCCCAAGACCACGTCTTCGTGTTGGTTTGCTCAATACCTTTATTGATTTTTAAAGTAAATGTTAAACAAGAGAACAAACACAATTCCTTAAGAATATAAGGACAAGAAATGTCCACATATCATTTCATTTTAGCGAGTTCTAAATATTTGCTGCCGGGCGTCTTGCAGCTCTTCTTGCTTTTAAATTCCTTTATTTGAAAAACAGAGATCTGAGTGACCCTAAATCACACGATGCAAATCAAGGGGGAATAATGCCCTTCTCTCTGGCGGGTATGTCAACCATCAGTGGCTTCAGACGTCTTTTTGCCCAGGCTTTTCCTGACCCAGAAGACCTGTTGCAGGGGGCTGGACTGGATGACCCCTGGGGATCCCTCCCAGCTCTACAATTCTATAATTTGACCCTGTTTCATATGTTTGAATACCATGAATTTTTGTTTTATTTGCTTTTGCATGCTTTTTATACTTCTGGCCCGCTGCATATCTGTTCCAATGGATGTTTTTACACACTCTAGATAGTGTATGCTGCTTAGAGTTTTATTTTTAAAAAATAAACAAACAAACAAACAAGCTATTGAGCTGTTACATAATTAAAATGAATGCCCCCTCCAATTCTTGACCCAATATGTGGCTGCAGAGTCAGCCCACCAGACCTTGCCATCCTACCCACTGGACATGACTGCCCAAGGTCTGAGATGCCGCACAGGCACACACACAGGTGGGCCCAAATATGGCATGGAAGGGACCCCAAGGTTCATCTAGTCCAACCCCCTGCAACGCTGAAATGACACAGGTGAAATATCCAAAATGCATAAGCCTAGCGGCATAATCGATATCCCACATCAGAAGAACCTGCTGGATGCGACCAATGGCCTATTTGTTGGTTTTTTTTTTAATTTTGTACATTTGTAGTCTACCTTTCCCTGGTTATGCATCTCTCCATTTTATTCTCACAACAACAACTCTGTGAGGTAGGCTAGGTTGAGAAATGGTGCCTGGCCCAAAATCTTATGCATTAGGAGAAATTGCCACTAAAATGCTGATGAATCTTCACGAGGTCTTTAGAAAGTGGAGGAAGAGGGAAAATGTGAAACAGAGAGCAACTGAAATGGGGCGATTTCACTCATCCTTACCCATCTCACAGGCTTGATCTTACCAGAGGATGCATGTGTGGGAATGTTCAGGGTGGCAGGAGAGGATATATTGTTTATTACTATCCAGAGATTCAGGTGGCGCTGTGGGTTAAACCACAGAGCCTTGGGCTTGTGGATCAGAAAGTCAGCAGTTCAAATCCCCATGACGGGGTGAGCTCCTGTTGCTCGGTCCCTGCTCCTGCCCACCTAGCAGTTCGAAAGCACGTCAAAAGTGCAAGTAGCTAAATAGGTACCGCTCCGGCGGGAAGGTAAACGGCGTTTCCGTGCGCTGCTCTGCTTCGCCAGAAGCGGCTTAGTCATGCTGGCCACATGACCCGGAAGCTGTACGCCGGCTCCCTCAGCCAGTAATGCGAGATGAGCGCTGCAACCCCAGAGTCGGACACGACTGGACCTAACGGTCAGGGGTCCCTTTACTTTTATTAAGTATTGAGGCAGTGAACAGGGGCTGCACAAATTATTTGAGTTACCCCTGGGAAAGCACACAACCCCATGCACGTTGCTGTGTCCTGCCACCTGCATCTTCTGGGCCACTTCTTTTCCTTCATTCTGCTTTCATGCCTTGGGTTTCTTCTCTCTAAATATATCCCCCCCCCCAATTCATTCCCTCTGTCTCCCTCCCAGCCCAGTTTTGCCTTTGAAGACTGTATTAAAGGCCAAGGTGTGAATTATTTTGATGGGCTTTCTGTGCCCCCCCTCCTCCTTCCCCCCTTTTTTCTTTTTGTATCAAGCTGAACTAATGGGTTCTCCTCTCCCCTTTTCTCTCCCTCCCTCTTTCCCTTCCATTCCCGACAGCTAAAAGCATCTCCACAGGAAGAACCCGGGAAGGAGGCGACGAAAATAAGCGTGAGTTTTTTCCGATAATGACTTCTCAGGAAGGCTTTAAATCAAGGGCACAGCAGCCGCAGCATTCCCTTGTGATGTGGGGAGCGCCCGAGGTTTTTCAGCAAAAAAATAAAATAAGATATGATGAAGTGCAGGGCTGAGGAGTTGGGAATTTCTGAGAGAGTCCTTTGCCCACCCCCCCTGGCTGCCCTTTTGCCAGGGAAGGAAGTGGCATCAGGAACATAGGAAGGAGCAGCCTTGTATGGAGTCAAGAGCGTTGCTCCATCCAGCTCAACATTGCCTACACTGACTGGCAGCAGCTCTAGAGGGTTTCGGGCAGAAGTCTGTCCCAGCCCCAGCAGGAGATGGAAGCAGGGATTGAACCCAGGACGTTCTGCATGCAAAGCAGCTGCTCTGCCGCTGAGCAGGGGCAGATTCCGTCAAGGCAGCCATCGCCAACCTGACGCCCTCCAGATGTTTGGGGCTAAGACTTCCACCAGCCCCAGCATCATACGGCTGGAAGGAACTGCCGTCCAAAGCATCTGCCGGGCACCAGGTTGGTGAAGCGTGCTTTAAGGAAATGGGACCAGTCAAACAGTCTTCTGGAGAATCTGCCTAGCCAGGCACTGCTTCCTCTGACAGCCAGGGGCTCCCCAGGACTTCCCGGATATGAGAGTACTAACAGGTGCATTTGGGGGAAGGGAAGGGGCCCTGGGACTTGGGGGGGAGGTCTGGCAGGGAGGCAGCCATCGTGGCAAGGGGGAGCCCCACCGTGTGCCTGGCCCAAACCCAAAAGGGTCTGCACTCCATTTATATTACTGTGTGGCTTCTGGATTCTGGAACAAGGAAAAAATATAACATTCTTATTTTTTCCAGGTCCCTTTATCAGTTTTGATCCCACCACGCAATTTGCCTCCGAGCAACTTGCACTCCCTCTGGTTTCTTCTTACTGACTTTTCACCCTTCCCGCCCTCCGCTCATTTGCATTCCTTGTTGGGGTTGCAGAATGGTATCCCAGACGCAGGGCTGGCCCACCCATGAGACAAAGTGGGGTGACTGTCTCAGGTCCCCCCAGGACAGCAGATCCCAATGTTGATCTCTCTCCCAGCCCCTTTGTCCCTTACTTAGACCTTCTCTGACCTCCTTCCCCAGCAGGGAAGAGGGGGGGCATCATTTTGGGGCCCACCCCAGGCGCCAAAATATCTTGGACCGAACCTGCCCAGAAGTAATAGTAATAGTCCCACTCTATTCTGATTTGGTCAGACCTCACCTGGAATCCTGTGTCCAGTTCTGAGTGGGCACTACAATTTAAGAAGGATGTTGACAAGCTGGAAGGTGTGCAGAGGAGGGTGACCGAGATGATCAAGGGTCTGGAAACTAAGCCTTATGAGGAACGGTTGAAGGAACTGGGTATGTTTAGCCTAGAAAAGAGGAAACTGAGAGGAGATATGAGAGCCATCTTCAGATATCTCAAGGGTCGTTCTTGGAAGAGGGAACAAGCTTGTCTTCTCTTGCTTCAGAGGGTAGGACTCGAACCAATGGCTTCAAGTTACAAGAAAGGAGATTCCAATTAAACACCCGGAAGAACTTTATGATATGAAAAGCTGTTCAACATTGGAACGGCCTCCCTTGGAAGGTGCTGAACTCTCCTTCCGTGCAAGGGTCCGGTGGCCATCTGTCAGGGATACTTTAGTGGAGATCCCTGCATTGTAGGGGGTTGGACTAGATGACCCTTGGGATCCCTCCAGCTCCACAATTCTGTGATTTTTTTTGAGAGTGCATTGATCCAGAGGAGCACCTGGGAAGCCCCTCCCCTTTGGGGTTGATTGGCACTTGCTCCCCCCACCCCCAGTGCTGTGGCTCATTTTATTTCCCACCGAAGACAGTGGCTGGCCATGGAGGTGTCTCAAGGCAGCTGGAGAAGCCTCCGTTTGTAACCGCGTGAAGGATGGTGCCTGAGTCAGGCTCTGGGAGCTGCTGTGGGGATTTTAAATTTCCTGGTGGGTACTATCCAAGGCCCTGCTGGATCCACAACTATTTTTTACCTCCTGTGGCCAACTGATAAATTATAGCCAAGTCCTCTGCCAGAGGAAGGACGGCGTGAGAAATAAATTGCTCGGGCCAAGGTCTTCTGCTTTTCCTTTGACTTCCATTTACGCTGATAGATGTAGCTGTCTCTGGTGAGGTAGCCCACAGTAAAACTCTCTCTGAGAGGGCTTTCCTCTTCCCTGGCTCAGCTGCCCAGTCTGTTTTTCCATCTCCTGCCCAGATGCCTGTTGTTCCAAGTGTCACAGAATCACAGAACTGCAGAGTTAGAAGGGAACCCAGGGGTCCTCTAGTCCAACCCGCTACAATGCAGGGATCACAGCTAAGGAATCCCTGTAAATGTTAAGGACCCCTGACAATTAAGTCCAGTCATGAACGACTCTGGGGTTGCGGCGTTCATCTCGCTTTACTGGCCGAGGGAGCCGACATTTGTCCGCAGACAGTTTTCCCAGGTCATGTGGCCAGCATGACTAAGCCACTTCTGGCTAACCAGAGCAGAGCACGGAAACGCAGTTTACCTTCCCGCCAGAGCGGTACCTATTTATCTACTTGCACTTTTGACGTGCTTTCAAACTGCTAGTTTGGCAGGAGCTGGGACCGAGCAGCGGGAGCTCACCCCGTCGCGGGGATTCGAACCGCCGACCTTCTGATCGGCAAGCCCTAGGCTCAGTGGGTTAGACCACAGCGCCACCCGCATCCCAAGGAATCCCTGAGGGGTGCTTAAAAAACATCCAAGAAAGGAGAGCCCACCACCTTCTGAAATAAACTTTGAGTCTGAAGCCACTGGCTGTTATTTTTAGGACTGGGAGACCAGCGTAAACCTTTCATATACACTGCAGATTCCAGGGTTGCTGTGCATTTTGTGTGGTTTGAAATATATGGCGTTTAGAGATGCCAAATATCCTGTTGCGATTAAAAGGGGGTAGGGAGAAGCTCCAAAAATGAAAGGGGTGGGAGGAACACAAGGAGAGGTATACAAAGGCGAGTGCCAGGTGTGATTTATGCTTGCAGAACTACACAAAGACCATTTCAATACAGAAACCCATCTTCCCTACGGATTTTGGTGCTTTTGACAAAGTGCTTCACCAAAAACTCTAGTGGAAGCTCAGCAGTCGTGGAGCAGGAGGACAGCAAGGCGTGGAGAAAGTGTCCTTCTCCCTCTCTCAGAGCACTTGAACTCGTGAACGTCCAATGGAGCTGAAGGCTGGAAGATTCAGGGCAGAGAAAAGAAAGTCACACAGCACAGAGCTAACTAGGGAACTCCCTTCCGCAGGAGGAAGTGGATGGCTTTAAGAGAAGAATGGACAAATTCCGGAAGGAGAGGGGACTATCAATGGCTACTAGCCAGGATGGCTATGCTCTGCCTCCACCATTGGAGGCAGAAGTGCTTCTGAATACCAGTCATTAAAAACCCCAGGAAGGAAGAGGGCTCAGGTGTTCGAATCCTGGTTGTGGGTTTCCCACAAACATCCCAGTATGTTTCCAAGCACAATTCAAAGTGTTGGTGCTGACCAGGGCCGTCTCATCCATAGGGGCTAGTGGCGTGGCGAGCCAGGGCACTGGGCCCCCCAGGGGTGCCCCCGCAAGCCCGCCGGCATACCGGGCGCCCCCCTCCCCAACCTGCCCCCACCCCCACGGGCGGGCTGGCGGCCGGGCATTTGCGTGCTGGCAGCGCAACCGCTGCCACCCATGCTGCTCCCGGGGGGGCTGCGAGCTGGCCGCCCTCGCCTCCCATCCCAGGAGCACTGGAAGGGCGCGCAGAGCCCCGCACCGCTCCAGTGCCACGGCCCTCACCCCCCCGCTCGCCCCCCCGAGGGGCAGCAAGCACAGGAGACTGCGGAGAGGCGGCACGCTGGGGGCGCCGGAGAGATTGCCGTGCCATGGCGGCCGATCTGCCTAAGGCGGCCCTGGTGCTGACCTTGAAAGCCCTAAACAGCCTCGGCCCAGTATACCTGAAGGAGCGTTTCCACCCCCATCGTTCAGCCGGGACACTGAGGTCCAGATCCGAGGGCCTTCTGGTGGTTCTCTCACTGTGAAATGTGAGGCTACAGAAGAAGAAGAAGAAGAAGAAGAAGAAGAAGAAGAAGAAGAAGAAGAAGAAGAAGAAGAAGAAGAAGAAGAAGAAGAAGAAGAAGAAGATATCCCGCTTTATCACTACCCAAAGGAGTCTCTTTTTTTATAATCTCTCTTTATTATTTAAAAATACACATAAAAATACAAATACACATAAAGACAAACACAAACACAACAAAGTAAACATAAACATAAACAAACTGCTATTCTTCTCTTTTCTTATTTACAAACAAATTCTTGTACCTCCAATTATCCTCATTGCATTTTTAAGCTATTATACCTATATCGCGTACAGTTATATATTTCATTTACAAATCATAATTTGTAAATGGCAGATGCAGACTGAACCTTTAAGGTAAACAAATAGAGACTTAAGGATGGAAACTACCCAAAGTAGTCTCAAAGCGGCTAACGTTCTCCTTTCCCTTCCTCCCCCACAACAAACACTGTGAGGTGAGTGGGGCTGAGAGACTCCAGAGAAGTGTGACTAGCCCAAGGTCACCCAGCAGCTGTATGTGGAGGAGAGGAGACGCGAACCTGGTTCCCCAGATTACGAGTCTACTGCTCTTAACCACTACACCACACAGGCAGTGGCGGAGCTTCATGCTCCGGCACCAGGGGCGGAGAGCAGGCAGGGGCGGGGCTGGTGTGCATCCCGGGGGCGGGCATGCTCCCCAAAGGGTGGGGGCGTGTTCTGGGGGTGGGCCACACTGCCTGCAGGGGCGGGGCGTTTCCACTGCCCCCTTCTTCCTCTGACAGTGGTTGCAGGGAGCCAGGCAGAGAGTCTTATTTGTAGTTCTTCTTATTTGTAGTTCTTCTTCTTCAACTCCTTCAACCGTTCCTCATAAGGCTTGGTTTCCAGGCCCTTGATCATCTTGGTCACCTTCCTTTGCACACCTTCCAGCTTGGCAATACCCTTCTTAAACTGAGGTGCCCAGAACTGGACAAAGGACTCCAGTGGGGTCTGACCAATGCAGAATAGATAATATTTTTCTACTGAGGTGCCAATTTGCTTGAGAGTTTTGGCCCAGCCGCTGAGAGGCATCTGGTTGGCTGCTGTGAGAACAGGATTCTGGATGTGATGCGCCCTCTCTGGCCTGGTCCAGCTGTTTTGGGACTCTTCTCGTGTTCCCCAGCCACTTCATCTTCACACGACACACTTGTCACCGAGGCTGCCTCTCATCCCTGGAAATATCTCCTTCGATTTCTGCCGGCGTCTAAAGAGCAAGTTGACGCTAAGGAGGTAATAATCTAATTTGCTGAACAGATTAGAATTCCAAAACCCCATTTAGGCTCACGTGAACGGAATGAGGAGATATGCTAATTAGTTAAATCAAACAAATCTCCGTGGCCCCTCGGGTCTTTGCCCGCCCTCCCCCCCCCAATGCATTGGCCTCCCTGTCTCTTGCCATTCCCATTCCAATGGGGGGGGGGTGAGGTTTGCAGGAGTCGCTTTGTCAATTATCTTCCAGCTCATTACAGCAGAGGGTTTTGCCCATGCTAAAAACGGAATAATATTTAAAAAGCATTTGTTCTAATTGCTTCTCCTCTGACATTGTCTCATTTTAACAATGCTTGGCAGGCATCAGTTCCCTCGACCGGGGTGGGGTGGGGTGGGGGGCGGGAGACACGAGAGCCAGTGTGGTGTAGTGGTTAAGAGCGGCAGACTCGTAATCTGGGGAACCGGGTTCGCGTCTCCGCTCCTCCACCTGCAGCTGCTGGGTGACCTTGGGCTAGTCACACTTCTCTGAAGTCTCTCAGCCCCACTCACCTCACAGAGTGTTTGTTGTGGGGGAGGAAAAAGGGAAAGGATAATGTTAGCCGCTTTGAGACTCCTTCGGGTAGTGAAAAGCGGGATATCAAATCCAAACTCTTCTTCTTCTTCTTCTCTGCCAATATCGCGGTGGCTGTTGGCCTTCAGAGCCAGCCAGCCTCAGTTGGAGGGAGCAATGCGTCTGAATCCCAGCTGCTGGAAACAAAGGGAGCAGGGAGGGCCCTTGTGCTCGGATCACTAGTTTCCCCACAGGCATCCGATTGGCCACCGTGAGAAGAGGATGTTCGACTAGGGGGGCTCCTTTGGCCTGATCCTGCTACTGCAGGGATCTTCTTAGTATCTTATTATTCCTCAGTGGAGCCTCCATGGACAGAGCCAGTCTACCTTCGAACAGGAACAAGAGTGGGAGAAAGCTGTTGCTCTCACCTCCTGCTTGGGGGCTTCCCTTGGGGGGGGGGCATCTGGTTGGCCACTGTGAGAACAAGATGCTGGACTTTATGGGCCACTGGCCTGATCCAGCAGCCAGCTCTTCTTATGCTTTTAGGACAGCACAAGACGTGGGGCAAGAATGTTGCCCCAAGCACCCCTCAGCAACACGTTGCCACAATTAGGTGGGGTGGCAGAGCTCGCTGTGACTTGTTTGCAAAGTATTTTGAGGATAAAACCTCTTGCATCTGCAGATGAATCTCGAGGCGTGTTCAGAGCTCTGTCTGGTCCTGTTGTGTTGGATGAGTTTCAGTTGGTAAGGCACGAGGATGTGGACAAGGTGCTTGGATCAGTCAGGGTGACCACTTGCGCTCTGGTCCCTTGCCCCTTGTGGCTGATAAAGACTACCAGGGAAGGGACAGCTGGCTGGGCCAAGGAGGTGGTCAGTGCCTCTTTGCAAGAGCAGGTGGCCCCTGCCTGCCAGAAGGAGGCAATGGTGACACCACTCCTTCAGAAACCCTCCCTGGATTTGGATAATCTATGTAACTACTGGCCAGTTGTGAATCTCCCCTTCTTGGACAAGGTTCTTGAGAGGACGGTTGTGGACCAGATCCAGGTGCTCTTGGGGGAAATTGGTTTTCTAGGTCCATGTCTATTGGGGTTTATGCCCAGTTTTGGCACAGGTACTGCTTTGGTCACCCTGTCTGGTGACCTTTGCCAGGAGACGGACAGGAGCAATGTGTCCTTGTTAATTCTCCCTGACCTCTCCATGCCTTTTTTGATACCATCAATCATAGTATCCTTCTGGAGCGGCTGTCCGCTTTGCCGTGATACCGGTCTTGCTTGGGTGGTCATTCCCAGAGGGTGATCCTTGGGGAGTACTCTTTGACCCAGTGGAAGCTTCAATGTGTGGTTCCTCGGGGTTCAGTTTTATCCCTTATGTTGTTTAACATCTACATGCAATCGCTGGGTGGGGTTATCTGGAGGTTTGGGGCACACTGTCAACAATGCTCTCATGGCACTCATCTCTACTCCTTTGCATCTGCAGATGAGGCAATGGAAGTGCTAGACTGTTTTCTTGCCTCGGTAATTGACTGGATGAGAGTCAACAAACCAAACTGAAAGGTTGCCTGCTCTCAATGGGGTTACCTTCCCTTTGAAGGAGCAGGTACACAGCTTGGGGGTATTCCTGAACCCGTAGCTGTTGCTTGAGCCCCAGATGGTCTTGGTGACGCACCAGCTTCAGTTGGTGGCCCAGCTATGCCCCTATCTGGACAGGGATAGCCTAACTACTGTTGTCTATGCTCTGCTAACCTCAAGGTTAAGATTACTGCAATGTGTTGTAAGTAGGGCTGCCTCTGAAGACAGTACGGAAACTTCAGCTAGTGCAGAATTCAGTGGCCAGGTTGCGCACCAGAGCAAGACGGTTTGGCCATATAACGCCAGTCCTGGCCTGACTACACTGGCTGCCAATTAGCTTCCTGGCCCAATTCAAAGTGCTGGTTTTGTCCTATAAATGTTTCAGGAACACAATACCTCAAGGACCGCTTCTCCCCATATAAACTGACTCAGACCCTGAGATCATCATCTGAGGCGCTTCTCTGTGTGCCTCCTCCACAAGAGGTCCAGAGGGTGGCAACACATGAACAGGGCCTTTTCTGCATTGGCTCCACGTTTGTGGAATGCTCTTCTCAGGAAGGCCCACCTGGCACCTACACTACATATCTTTAAGTGCCAAGCAAAAACGTTCCTCTTCTCCCAGGCCTTTGGCTACTGAGATAAACTTTGGCGTTTTAAACGTGTGCTTTGTTTTGTTTTGTTTTGTTTGTTACTATGGTATGCATTTTGTGGTTTTATTTTGTTAACCTTCCTGTATTCATTGAATGAAGTGTGGTGTATAAATTTAATAAATAAAGTAAACAGTAACATTTATAAGGTCCTGTAGCCTGTGGTGTTGTTGCCCTGGGCCCCGGGGCCCCTTCCAACACATATTGAAGGGGCCGAGGTGTCTTCGGCCCCCTAGAGTTGGTGTGCTTGATTCTGGGAGTCACAACACTTTCCCAAACTCCTGGACTCTTTTAAAAGTTAGAGGAGTCTGAACGAGCAGCTGTGGAGAGACGTGTGCGCACATGTCTAAAGGCCAACCGTGTAATCATCAATGTTCTCCGTTCTTGGAGAAGACCTAAATTCCGATTCAGAAATGCCTTACTAGACCCAAGGGAGTGAGGCACAGCACCTTCCTGGAGATAAGTAACCCATAAATTCTTGCCAAGGGTGAAATTAACTTTTGTGCCAATTGTGCTGGAAAAGATTCTGATGTCCCCTCAGACCCATTTCTGAGCACCATCCTGTTTAAGAGGGACTCGGGAACATAGATTTTTGTCGGTCTGAAGAGGACCGGAAGCTGTAAAAAGAGATGAAGGAGGTGCTTTGAGAGACACGAGGGGAATTTATTTAAACCAGTCTTTTAATGATGCCTCCATTTCAGAAAGACTTACGATCCGCCTGCCAGGCCCATCTCAGAAGGGGCTCAGAAGGGAAACAGCCATTAAAGTAATTTGGGAGACGTTGCAGGACTCCTAATGAGTCCATGCAAATGACATCATTCTGGAGAAATGGCAGGGAATCATGGCAAGCTACTGCTGAAAAGAAACTTCATTCTCTGACCCAGAAATCCCAGAAGTGTGTGGACTGGTTGGGTCTACATGATGGACCTTGGAAGATGGCTGCACATGCTTGAAAGGAGTCCCTTCTTAGTGGTATTGCTTCGCAGGTTAAGAACTTAAGAACGTAACAAACACCTCCGGGATCAGGTCCAGCCCAACCTTCTGTTTTCACAGTGACTGATCAGATTCCTGCAGGACCTGAGCACAAGAGCCTTCCCCCCTCCTGCGGTTTCCAGTAACGCAGTGGTTCCCAACCTTTTTTTGGCCGTGCCCCACCTAAGCATCTCTAAAATCCGGATGCCCATCCGCTGTGACATATACCATTTTTTCGCTCCATAAGACGCACATTTTCCCTCCTAAAAAGTAAGGGGAAATGTCTGTGCGTCTTATGGGGCGAATGCATGGTCCCTGGAGCTGAATTGCCATGGGGCCAAAAGCTGATCGTGCTCTTTTTTTTTTTTTACAAAGAGAAGGGGGTGTTGAAAGGAAGCCGCTGAACAGCTGTTCAGCAAGTGATGGGGAGAGAGATAAGGCTCCCTTTCCAGCCCTGCCCCCTTGCCCAGGCCTCCATTGTTGAATGCAGAGGGAGGCTGTTTGTTTCCCCAGCAACATGGGACTGGCTGATTAGATTATCTGTCTGGAAACTGTAGAAATGGCTGTAGGACTAGAAGCTGCAGAACTGTGAGTTGAACCCCATAAAAACGGGGCTTTTCCTCTTTGAAAAAGAAGCTGCACCACTTTTAGCTGATCCTCAAAAAAGCAGGGCTTTCCCCCCTTTCCTCCTCTAAAAAATAGGTGCGTATTATGTTCAGGTGCGTCTTATGCAGCGAAAAATATGGTAATTATTATTCAAAAATTGAACTCCTATAAACGTGTAGAAAGCCTAAAAGGCCATTAACTGTTAATAACTCGTTCTCAGATTGCTCCCCCCACAAAAAAAATCAAATTGGGAACCACCGCAATAACGGAACTTCAGAAGCAGGGCTAACTCTAACTGTGGAGGCAGAGAAGAGCCATCCTAGCCTGTACACATTGGTAGCCTTGTCCATGAATTTGTCCAATCCTTTTTTTCATATTGGTGGCCATCCCTGCCTCCTGCAGGAATGAGTTCCATAGTTTAACTATGTGCTGCATGAATAGGGCAGCTGTATTTCAAAAAGTAAAAAACAGGGCACCCCAAAAGTTGTTGAGGATGCCCACCATTTTTCGACTGACTTACCTAAGATCCAGGACAAAGAGCCACCTTTCGGAAATTCCCCCCGGACATCAATTCCAGATGTATGGCAGCCCTGTGCATGAAGAAGGGCTTTCTTCTGTCTGTTCTGAATCTCCTGATGTTTGGCTTCAGTGGATCCCCATGAATTTGAGTGTTACGAGAGAGGGAGAAAAGGCTTTTCTCTATAAATAAGTCTTCTGTTTCAGTCATGGTTGTGTCTGCTTCATCTCCAAAGTTTCCTACTAATATCTTGTGACTTACCGTGCCTCAAATGTTCCTTGCTTGGGGGGCTTTCCTCCTCCTCCTCCTTCTGCTCTGTAGCACAAGGCTGCTCCTCCAGAAGGCAATAACGCAGGAACACTGGGAGCAACTAGCAAAGTGGAACCAGGTGCAGACGTCCCAGTATAAATCCACCACAAATGCATCAATGACGTCTTGCAGACTACAGAAGGCAACCCCTCATCAGCCTGGGAGGCCCCTTAGATTCGCTGTGCCTGGACTGCGATAAGGAAAGGCTTCCATCCTTCGCGTCACATGTGGACGGGCGCTGCACCCCAAAGGACGCAGCCCCCCCACACAAACAGTGCCATCAAGATAACAAGAATATTCCTTCCTGACCCCTGTGATGGAACATAAAGCATCGTTCTGCTTTTTCCTCCCAGCCTGAATAACTGCAAACATTATTAAGGGCCATAAAGTTACTCAGCCCTTTTATAATCCCCCCGGCTTGGAAGATCCCCCTTTCCGAGCTGCGAGTTGTGCAAAGTTGCGTTTCCTTTTATGGGTTCCGAATTTGCCGGCTGTTAATTTCTCTAAGTGACTCCTTGTTCTCGTATGATGGAGTTAACACGGGGGCCTGATTCCTCTCCTCCCCCCTCCCTTCGGTCCTTCAGCTGGCCGGAAGAAGGATGGGAATGGAAGGAGGAAACAGGGTGTGACTAGGGGTGCTTTGCCCTTTAGCTCACTGGGACACAGCGTCCAGAGGCTGCCCAAGAGGTTTTGCCCTGCGCCCTGGCCTGAGGGCCAATCTGCAGCAGACGCAAGCATTTGAACTGGGGTCAAACCCCACCACATGCGGGAGGGCTTCGCATACAGAAGGTCCCAGGTTCTGGAATGTCCCCCATTTGAAACCCTGGGCAGCCACTGCCAGTCCGTGTAGATAATACGGAGCAAGATGGAGCAATGCTCTGACCCAGCAGAAAGCGCTTGTCTACACTGTGATCTCTGCAGTCATGCCCAAGTGCCAGCAAAGGCTATTGGGGTGGCTACACATCAGACTTGTACTGTAGTTGGGGTTATGTGTGTGTATGGTCATACTGGGAGCTTCCACCCATGCTTGCTTTGCAAAGCAACTCTGCCTACACATTTGTCAACCACCTGATCAACCCACACCCTTTTCACTTCATCCACCCCCTTTACCAGTGTGGTGTAGTGGTTAAGAGCGGTAGACTTGTAATCTGGGGAACCGGGTTTGTGTCTCCGCTCTTCCACATGCAGCTGCTGGGTGACCTTGGGCTAGTCACACTTCCTTGAAGTCTCTCAGCCCCACTCACCTCACAGAGTGTTTGTTGTGGGGGAGGAAGGGAAAGGAGATTGTGAGCCGCTTTGAGACTCCTTCGGGTAGTGATAAAGCGGGATATCAAATCCAAACTCCTCCTCCTACTCCCCCTACTCCCCCTCCCCTTCTTCTTCTTCTTCTTCTTCTTCTTCTTCTTCTTCTTCTTCTTCTTCTTCTTCTTCTTCTTCTTCTTCTTCTTCTTCTTCTTCTTCCCCATCCCCCCACAGCTCATCTCAAGCCCCTCCCCTATATGAAGCCCCTCCCTTTTAAAGGAAGGGGAGGTGCTTCCCACAGCAGTTGGCTAAACTGCTATGTGAAGCACCTCCCCACCCCCAGCAGCACAGCTTGCCTCGGCTGCATGCCACCCACGCTGCTTTCTTTCTTTCTTTCTCACCTGCCTGCCATTCCTCATGCTGGAGCCAGTGTACCCCCCCTACTGGTGGTCATGTGAAGTGCAGCGTGACAACAGTCTTAGATTCTTATGTATATACAGCAATCTGAGCAGATTGCTCACCACCATCCCGTTTTAATTGGGACTGTGGCATGCAGGGAGGGGGAGGGGTTAACCCTTCCCTCTTCCGCATCACCCAAACCAAAATCAACCTCACAGCAGCTGTTAGCCCCAGAATGCAATCTCCCACTGAGAGCTGCCCTACAGGGGCATACCTGTATTTGATTTTTGTCTGGAATGCAGTAGGGGAGGAAAATGTTGACCCCATGTGCACATGTGCCAGATATTCATTATTGCAGCCATTACATTTAGAGTGGTACCTCGCGTTAAGAACTTAATTTGTTCTGGAGATCCGTTCTTAACCTGAAACTGTTCTTAACCTGAAGCACCACTTTAGCTAATGGGACCTCCCGCTGCCACCGCACCGCCAGAGCACGATTTCTGTTCTTATCCTGAAGAAAAGTTCTTAATATGAAGTGTTATTTCTGGGTTAGCGGAGTATGTAACCTGAAGCGTATGTAACCTGAGGTACCACTGTAATGGGATGCATTTAGCCCTGTGTCTAGTTTGGCATCTCTCTCTCCCTCCCCCTCCCCCTCCTTCTTTTGCGTGTGCTGTTATCATCCCCTTACCAAAATGCCATAAAGCTGTCTGATCACAAAGGCAGGGGCAAGTAGACAAATGGCCTTAAACTTCTAGAGGTGATTATATAGCAGAGCAGCTCCTGGGACCTCGGGGATGGGCAATATATCTGATTTATAGAGCCAGCAATGGGCCTTGTCACTCCCTTCCTCCCGAGGCTAAGCAGGAAAGCAGCTGGGACCCAGCTTCTCCTCTCTCTCTTGCTCCTCACCCCCTCTCACCTCTCCTCCTGGCCCTCCTGGTGCTGCAGAGGTAAGGCAGGCCAAGAAGGGGAGGGGTTGTGCTTCCAGGTGCCACAGAGCCCCAACTCTCAATCATCTTGGTCTCCCTCCTCTGTGCACCTACTGCTGGTCAGCACCCTTCTTGATCTAGGGTGCCTAGAATTGGACACAGGACTCCCGCTGGGGTCTGACCAAGGCAGAATAGAGCAGTACAGTTATTTCCTACAAATCTGCGGATGCAGCCTAGAATTGCGCTAGCCTTGCTGCCGAATGACAACTGTTGACTTGTGAGACTCGCTCACGTGGTCGTCCGGGATTGCAGATATGCAGCCCGTCAGAGCGGGCAGGCGGGTGGGTCTGCTCCCACCTTTGGAGCCTGAGTCTAGGCCAGGGGTAGGCAACCTAAGGCCCAGGGGCCGGATGCAGCCCTATCGCCTTCTCAATCCGGCCCGCGGAGGACGGTCCGGGAATCGGCATGTTTTTACATGAGTAGAATGTGTCCTTGTATTTAAAATGCATCTCTGGGTTATTTGTGGGGCATAGGAATTCGTTCCTTCAAAATATAGTCCGGCCCACCACATGGTCTGAGGGACGGTGGACCGGCCCACAGCTGAAAAAGGTTGCTGACCACTGGTCTAGGCAGCAAGACCTTACTCTCTTGTTCCAGCTTTTGGTAGAATGTGTCCTTTTATTTAAAATGCATCTCTGGGTTATTTGTGGTAGCACTCTCCCGTTGCTCCACTTTGATTTTTGATCCCCCTTCCAAAGTGGCTGCAGTCCACGCACAATGAGGGGACCCCCCCTTCCAAGACCATTCATCCCCACCCATTTCCTCCTCCCATCCCTATACTTGCTGCACTGTAAGACTTGTGAATCATAGAACTGGAAGGCACCACAAAGAGTCATCTAGTCCATCCCCCTACAATGGGTTTGATGGAACTGGCTCTGTGAGAGGTGCCACATGGCCCCGTTTCTGCATTTGTAAGAACTTGATATTTTACTGTGGTAGCACCTACACTTTGGAACTCCCTGCCGATTGAAATCAGGCAGGTGCCTTCACTGCTCTCCTTTCAGTGCCTGCTAAAAATATTCTTGTTTAGACATGATATTTAGAAAGTTGGCGCACATTAAAATCTACTGCAGTGAGAGATTTTTCTTTCATGGGCTCCATGATCACTGCAGAAGGTGACAGCAGTCACGAAATTAAAAGACGCCTGCTTCTTGGGAGGAAAGCAATGACAAACCTAGACAGCATCTTAAAAAGCAAAGACATCACCTTGCCGACAAAGGTCCGTATAGTTAAAGCTATGGTCTTCCCAGTAGTAATGTACGGAAGTGAGAGCTGGACCATAAAGAAGGCTGATCGCCAAAGAATTGATGCTTTTGAATTATGGTGCTGGAGGAGACTCTTGAGAGTCCCATGGACTGCAAGAAGATCAAACCTATCCATTCTGAAGGAAATCAGCCCTGAGTGCTCACTAGAAGGACAGATCCTGAAGTTGAGGCTCTAGTACTTTGGCCACCTCATGAGAAGAGAAGACTCCCTGGAAAAGACCCTGATGTTGGGAAAGATGGAGGGCAGAAGGAGAAGGGGACGACAGAGGACGAGATGGTTGGACAGTGTTCTCGAAGCTACCAACATGAGTCTGACCAAACTGCGAGAGGCAGTGGAAGACAGGAGTGCCTGGCGTGCTCTGGTCCATGGGGTCACGAAGAGTCGGACATGACTGAACGACTGAACAACAACAATGATCTACTGCTGTTTTAATTTTTTGCAAGGTTTACATTATTGCTGTGTGGGTTTTTTCCCTACTGGTAATTTTATCATGTTATCTTTTTTTTTGTAAACTGTGTTTAGGATTTGTTTTTTTGGGGGGGGCGGTTTGCAGTTAAGTGGTGTATATATTTTATAAAGTCCCTATCGAGTCGTTGATGTACAATCATTGAGTTATGTGAGGTCCTCCATCTGAGCCACAGCTTCCCCATCCAACGGCCGGGCAGCCTATGCTTGGTGGCCCTGAGCAAGGGGGTCTGTCAATTGCTTTGGTACCAGAAATGATGGAAGAGATCTCCTGCTGTGTTATTCACTGGCCCCTGTGCTTCTCATTCATTCATTCATTCATTCATTCATTCATTCATTGCCCGCCCACAATTTAAGACAATGTACAACCATAAAAACAAAGTGGGTCCAAAACATTCTTCTTCAGCATCCTCCGGCAGCTGTGCAATGAAGGTGCCAGGCATGCCTCTGCGGGAAGGGATTTCCCCAGTTTAGGGGCAACCACAGAGAAGGCCCTCTCCCCCTGGCCCACCACCCCCTCTGAAGGTGGAGGGGCTACCAAGAGGACCCCCTCTGCCAATCTCGGCACCCAGAGGGTCTGTAAGGAGGAGGTGGTCCTTCAGGTATCTGTGGCCTGAGTTGTTTAAACACCAACGTGAGCACCTGGAGTTGGGCCCAGAAACGAAATGGCAACCAGTGCAGTTCTCTTTAAAACAGGGGTTGTGTGATATCTAAATGGAACCCTAGCCGGTAATCAGGACGCTGAATTTTTGACCAGCTGAAGTTTCTGCGTCGTCTTCAAAGGCAGCCCCACGTAGAGCACATTGCAGCAGTCCAACTTGGAAGTCACCGCATTGTGATGCATGTCCTTCCCTCTCACCGATGCGGCACAGATGCTTGAGGCACTGAATCATCAAATTGTACCCTGAGAAGGGACCCGCGGGGTCATCTAGTCCAACCCCCTTGCAAGGAAGGTTGTGCCAAGGTGTCTGAGGCCAGGTGCAGGATTAGCAGCAAAAGCCGTTCTCTTCTCCATCCCCTGTTGACAGCTCTGATTGCAAGAAAGGCCTTTTCCATATAAATCTGCCTAGTGCTCAGATCAGTGCAGCCCATCTTTCCTTCTTTCCCATCCTTAGCCCATCAGAAACACGGTGGGTTTTTGTGTGACCCCAACCCCATTACCTAGATGCTATAAAATCTTCAGCTAACAAAGGTGATGGAGACAAGGGCAGTTGGGAGAGGGGGCGGGCGGCCTTTAGCATCCCTCGTGATTAAAGGGAGCAGAGCCAGCAGCCTCCGGGCGGGTAATAAAATCTGATTTATTGACCCAGCCCAATAACAGCAGCAGCAGCAGCAGCAGCTCCGGCTAGTGAGTAAGTCTTAAATTTCATTAGGTGATAAATACTGAGAGCGAATCAATTTGGTAGGAAAGCTAATTAGCTCCCGCAATTCTGCATCGATCTCGGGGCGCCTCACATTGGAGGGGGCCTGGATCTCATCTTCTCGGATGGAGGGGGGCATGGGGGGAAGGGCCCTGTGGTGGAGTAACGGGGTGGGGGTGGGGGGCTCAGTACCATTTGGGAAGAAGAAACTGCTGGAGAGCAGAGATCAGAGTCATCTAGTCCAGGGCAAGCATAAATCCTTGGGCTGGTGGAATGAGTTTGCTGAGTCCTGCCCACTGCTTGCTTTAGCTGAATGTCTGTGATTAGGGTTTTTGGCTTATTATTTATAACTTCTGTGCCTCGGACTGCTCGAGGTGGCTTAAAATCAATTAAACCAGCATGGCTTTAAACAAACAAACAAACAAATGGAACCTGAAAAATCACAAATTGCACCAAGGAGGGACCGACTAAAATTATGAAGTGCGTCAAGATGGAGCGAGTTAGAAAAACACAGGGAAATATATCTTTTTCTTTAGTAAAGAAAACCATGCCCCCCAGAGCCTTCTAAACAGGATACCCTGTTTATAAGTATCGTTTAATTTGAGGAGTGTTCTGTAATGGCAAACTTAGACCTTAGGATGGCTGGCCATCATGCCGGTCACATCAAGGTGAGCGAAATGTGCAAGAGGATGTCAGAGGGAGGTATTGGCTATTGGTTACGTGAGGGCTTAGTGTGTGAGAAGACTTGGGGGGGATAGAATTTTTTGCAGCTCAATATAACATGTTCGAAAAGGGACACGGGTGGCGCTGTGGTCTAAACCAGTGTTTTTCAACCACTGTTCCGTGGCACACTAGTGTGCCGCGAGATGTTGCCTGGTGTGCCGTGGGAAAAATTGAAAAATTACTTTATATATAGTCAATATAGGCACAGAGTTAAATTTTTTAACATTTTCTAATGGTGGTGTGCCTCGAGATTTTTTTCATGAAACAAGTGTGCCTTTGCCCAAAAAAGGTTGAAAAACACTGGTCTAAACCACTGAGCCTAGGGCTTGCCAATCAGAAGGTTGGCAGTTGGAATCCCTGCGACAGGATGAGCTCCCGTTGCTCAGTCCCACCTCCTGCCAACCTAGCAGTTCGAAAGCACATCAAAGTGCAAGTAGATAAATAGGTACCGCTCCAGTGGGAAAGTGAACGGCGTTTCCGTGCGCTGCTCTGGTTCGCCAGAAGCGGCTTAGTCATGCTGGCCACATGACCCGGAAAAACTGTCTGCGGACAAACATCAGCTCCCTTGGCCAGTAAAGCGAGATGAGCGCCGCAACCCCAGAGTCGTCTGTGACTGGACTTAACTGTCAGGGGTCCTTTTACCTTATAGCATGTTTGAATCTTATGTAGGGTTTGGCTCCAAGGATTCCACGCATACACAAAAATTGCATATGCCCAAACTGTTGGAGCCACCCCATGGCTACTGGGTGAGTGGAGGAAAGAAAGAGAAGCTACCTTGCTCCCGGAGCCCATGCGCAGAGTGTGTCTCCCAGCCGGCAAGGCAGAGAGCTCTTCTTTTGCACTGACCGGCCTGCTGCGAAAAGAGGTTTTAAGCTCTGTGCCTTGTTTGCTGGGCAACGACTGCTCAGTGCGCAATCTCTGACTGGCTAGAGATACTCACACGAGATCTTGCGGCAACTCAGTTGCCCTGCTAGATTTTGTGCAAGCATCCCAGAGCCGGCACACTGAGCAGGACTTCCTGCCCACCCGACGCACACACCAGCAATACAGAGAGCTCAAAAGCTCTTTCCTTTTGCAAGTGCAACATGAGCTTTGAAGCTCTACACCTCGCTTGGGTTTAAGTTGAGCCATTTCAACCAGCCGAACTTCAAGCACACATGGTTAAAATGGCGCAAGTTGTGATTGCACTATCCTGCCGCAGTGTACTGTTTTATTTAGAGCAAAGAAGTTGGGCATCTGCTCTGCACGCAGAAGGTCCCGGGTTAAGGGAAGAGAAGGTTAAGGGGTGATATGATAGCCATGTTCAAATATATAAAAGGATGTCATATAGAGGAGGGTGAAAGGTTGTTTTCTGCTGCTCCAGAGAAGCGGACACGGGGCAATGGATTCAAACTACAAGAAAGAAGATTCCACCTAAACATTAGGAAGAACTTCCTGACAGTAAGAGCTGTTGGACAGTGGAATTTGCTGCCAAGGAGTGTGGTGGAGTCTCCTTCTTTGGAGATCTTTAAGCGGAGGCTTGACAGCCATCTGTCAGGAATGCTTTGATGGTGTTTCCTGCTTGGCAGGGGGTTGGACTGGATGGCCCTTGGGGCCTCTTCCAACTCTAGGATTCTATGATTTTATGATTCCATCCCTGCTGGCATCTCCAAGTGAGGCTGGGAATGTCTTCCGTCTGCAATCCTGGAGAGACACTACCAGCCAGAGTAGACCATACTGAGCTAGAAAGAGCAGTGATCTGACTCATTGGTGTGAGGCAGCCGCCTGTGTAAATATGCACACATGATGTTCAGTCTCCTGGTTTTATTTCAACCCAAATCAGCTACAGAAACTACATTCTTGAGCAGAAGGGGGGCCCATGGGGGCTGCTTCACCCTTTCATCTTCTGCCATATTGCAGACCTGGTGCAATTGGCTGTATTTGCACAACTTGCTTTCATGCTGCAGCTCCCCTGTCCTTCCCATCCACATATAAAATATTGCCGTTAAATCTTTTTTACTTTCTTTCCATTCTTCCAAATAAATATTAAGAATAATCACTGCAATTTTGTTATTTGCAGGTTGGATGTTTTTATTGGCATAGGCTGGAAAAGAAAATTTAGTTGGCTACAATTCAATTTTTATTATAGAAATCCTGCCTAGGAAAGAAAAATGTAACTTTACCCTGTGGTGGGGCAGTACATTGTCTAGAAACACATAAATAATTCCAAATATTTTCTGTCTTGTTGTCCGTACGTCGTCCCCCCCCCGCATATCTTATTGGCTCTCACCCACCGACTATATTCTATCTTTTATTTTATTTTGACTCCTCAATTAGCAGTTACATTGATTTCACATTTTTCAGTTTTTCCCTTCCAGCTAAGGGACCATATTCAGTTATTACTAATTCCATTTCAGTAAAGGATTACCCTGGTTTAGTTAGTGTCACAGTGACACTGGCCATACATATTTGTTTACTTTTCAATTTTTACCCCAGTTATACACTATTTCCTCTTATTTTACTTGCTTTGGCATCTAAAGCCAAGAGAAACATTAAACAGACATCCTTACCTTTTGCCTTTTGCCAGATTAACCTTTTTTTGATAAACTCCCATTAGTGTAAATTCTCTGTGTTGAATCTGAATAAATGGCTTAAATCCATTGTCTGTTGCAAATCTGAAATCAAAATCTTTAAGAGTTTCCAAAAAGAAAATGCCATTCTTCATTGTCAAAAGCCTTTTCTGCATATAGAAACATCAAACAAGGACTCCTCTTGACTTTTGGAGCCAATTAAAGTCTTTCTTGTAAGCAATATTAGTGCAATTTATACTAGACCCATTGGAATTAATGAAGTGAGGTTTATTAATTTCATTGGGTCTACTCTGAGGAGATGTTTGTTGGATACAACCCGACATGACTTTTGCAGGTATTGTCACTGCTGTGGATAAAAACGGTTGCTGGGTAGGGTTGAGTCTGGGAATAGTTTAGTGTCGGGACCTGAATATCTGCGGTGGCTTCACTCCTGTGCTCTCTCTGCCTTGCTCTGCCCAACCCCTGCAACCCCCTCCAGGTCGTGAAAGTGGTCGGCAGTAACATCTCCCACAAGCTGCGGCTCTCTCGGGTCAAACCGACGGATGAAGGTACCTACGAGTGTCGCGTCATCGACTTCAGCGACAGCAAAGCCCGCCACCACAAAGTGAAGGCCTACCTGCGGGTGGAACCAGAGGAGACCACCGAGCCCCACCGCCACAGCTCCCCCACCGGGCACCTGCAAGACACCCAGCAGCTGGGCCTGCAGCTCTCTGACCACAGCAAACTGAGCGGCTCCCACCCACACCACCCGCACCACAAGCCAGGCAAGGAGCTCAAGAAACGCTCTGTGGACGATACGTCCTGTGCCCTCTAGACTGGGCTGCGTCCCGAGTTGTGGTACTGAATGGCCTAAATGGGGTTTCTCCCTCCTCCACCCCCACTCTTCCACACACACACACACACACACACACACACACACATGCACACCCACCTGCCCCATCCCACTGGGTGGTGGGAACATGACACCCCAGTGGCCAGCCCGTATTTGGGCCAAGTTGCTGAGGAACCGATGTAAAATGAATGCCACAAACTAGAGTCACCCCGTCCGCATGAACCTCATTGTCAGCATCCCTTCCACTCGGCCATATAGATATGTATTTTTAACATTCCTTCCTAACTATGAATTTCTCCCCTTGAATGGACAATGGGCTGCTTCCGGGACTCCGGAGACAAAACAGAGCCGCTCCAGGGTGGATTTAAATGGAGGGAGCCCAGTTGGCCGGGTTACACTGTCCTGCTGACTCTGCCTATGTCCACATGGGTAGGAGAGGGCATCTTCCCCAAGGAACACAGCTGTGGGTGGCCCCCCTGGCACCTGCTTGGACTGTCGTCTCTGATTGTCTTTTTGGAAGTATTTAGGGTGTCCGAACATGGGCCTGAGCTCACCTGCCTTGCTGTGAGGAGGTTTAATTCAAAGCTGGACCTTCCCCCAGCTCTGGGGACACTTTAAGCCACACCTGGGGCTGACCCTCCTCACCTTTGTATTGCTAGCTTCTTATGCCATTTGTGAACCCCACCCCCCACCCCAATCCGGAGATGCTCCACCTCTTGCTTTGTAAAATGAGACGCCCGAGGGATGCCGTTTAGACCACCCGTTTTAATTCACTAGTATCAAACTGTGTAACTATGAAATTGATGACTGTATATTGTAAATATAACCGACTGTTTCTCCTTCCAGCATTCCCAGGACACTGACCCAGTCCCCATGAGTTTTCCAAGTGGCACCTCTTTGTAGTTGTGCGGAGAACCAGCAGGACGCATTCTTGGGGGTGCTGGCCACTGGAAATCCCATCTCAAAAAATATGGAAGGCCACCATTATCAAACAGGTTGTCTCTTGCGACACCCAAATTTGCACAGTGATTTCACGCACTGCTGTGTTCTTTTTTAAATGCTCCACTCCAATCTGTGTCCCCGGTACTATTCTAGAGCGATGCTGCAATCTGGTACTAGAGCACAATAATATGGGGACGATTTGCCAGCCGGAAAAGTTGATGTGGAGCTCAGGTCCAAGAGCTGTCAATCACCGGCTAATGGTGGGGGGCGGATTATATTCTCAGCACTGCTTCTCATGATTTATTTATTTTTAATTTGGGGAAAGTTTGGGATCCTCTTTTTTATGTAATCCCTGGAGAAGTGGCACGGACACAACTGTAGCGAGGCCTCTGTATCTCAGTCGCTGGAAGTGAGAACAAGAAATCTCCCAACAACCAACCTTAGTTGGATGTGGAGGCCATGCCGGAGAACCAGTAGAGTCAAATTTGTGGGGCAACCTGGGAATATAGACCCACCTGGGTGGATACTTTTTTGCGGGGAGGGGGAATGAGACCCCACCCCTGTGGGAGCGGACGCCCGCAGGTGGCTGCCACCCTAGCCTTGGCAAAAACTCATGGGCACATAGAATGGTAGAATTGGCAGGGACCCAAAGGAGCATCTAATCCAATGCCTGCAACATCTATCCTTAGAGCGGGGTCTGGGGATGGCAAGGCTCCTGATTGAAACAATTCTGGTCCCCAAAAGCTAGAGCATAAAATGCAGATTGCACAAGAAATGCCAATTTCTTTTCCTGCTTGGCAGGGGGTTGGACTGGATGGCCCTTGTGGTCTCTTCCAACTCTATGATTCTATGATTTTCTGGGTTTCAAAACCAGACGCCCAAACCCACTGGCGGAGGAAGCCGCTTCGCCACCTGGGGCGGCAAACCCGGGGGCAGAGTCACTCCGTAGCGCGCATGCGCAACGTCGCTACGTACGGCGCATACGTCATTACGTTCGATGCATGCGTAGCGACGCGCACGCATGCACGCTAAGGAGCGGAGGCAAGCCGGGGGGGGGCATCAGCAGCCCAAGAGAATCCCGCCCCTCCCCTCCACCCACACCCCGAGCGGGAAGGAACGAAGCAAAGCACCAAGTGGAGGGGAGGGGCAGGGCGGGGCTTGGCCCACAGCTCGCCTCCGCCCGCAGCCCAGGCAGCAAAGGGTGCGCCGACAGCTAACCTGCTCGGCATGCGCTTTGCTATTTCTGGCTGGGGCGGAGGTGAGGGGCGGGTTCGCCCAAGCTGGAAATAGCAAAGCGCGCACCGAGCAGGTTTGCGAGCCCCGCTGCCGAGCGTGGCGTTTTACCGGGCAGCCGCAGGGCTCGGCTTGGGTGTCACGGAGTGGGGGCACCCAGAGTGTCACCCCCTCCAGGGTGGAACCCGGGGCACACCGCCCCCATCTCCCCCTTCCTACGCCACTGCCCAAACCACCTGGTTCCACAAGCCCCGTTTGCCCCCCTCCCCAGTCCTATTCCTCTTGTATATATTTCTATTTGCTATGTCTCGGGGGAGGTTGTTTGCAGAAGCAGGGAAGACTGGTCAGGGAAAGGGAGGTCATGTGTGTCTCATCGAGAATAGAGTTTCCTGCTGCTGCCTCTGGGCAGAGGGTCAGCCTAGCTGGCTACGAGAGACAACCTCTTCCTTACAGCTCTGTGACTCCAGGCCCAGCGTAGGAGCCCCATAAGAGGGGAGGCAAGCAGCTTTCTCACAAGGACCTGCCCTTACCTGCACCACACAAACCAGTCTGTAACCAGCTGAAGCAAATAAAGTTCTTTAAATGGGCTTGTCATCTCTGAGTCTTCATTCATGTCAAAACGCACGTGTCATGGAAAAGAAGTGAAGGCAGTGACCGGGAGCCTGGGAGCCCATCAGACACGACTGGGGTGGGTCTGTGGGGGTGTGGTTTGGGGAAGGAGGCAAAAATATTGCCATGTGCTAGCTAATCTCCAAGTGGTGAGGGTTTCCAGCAGCTACAGCTTTTACCCAGGGTTCAGTTTCCTTGGAATGAAGGTCGGCGGAGATTGTGGTGCATTGAGGATTTGTGGTTTTATTTATGCATACCTGTATATACAACCTAAGTTTCCGTGCGCTGCTCTGGTTTGCCAGAAGCGGCTTTGTCATGCTGGCCACATGACTCGGAAGCTGTACGCCGGCTCCCTCAGCCAGTAAAGCGAGATGAGCGCCTCAACCCCAGAGTCGGACACGACTGGACCTAATGGTCAGGGGTCCCTTTACCTTTACTTTACAACCTAAGTTGGGGGGGGGAGGGTTCACATCTCCTTCTCCAGGAAACACAAGCCTACTTCTGACACCAGTGTTGCGTGCACATCAGTTGCTGAGGGCCGGGAGACTCCAGGGGTGTGGGAATGCATCTTCAGGTTTATCTGCATACATATATACACAACCTGAGCATAGAATGGAGGGACTTGCAGAATTAACACCCCAAAAGATCTTGCTTCTCCATTACAGCTTTGAGTTAAGCACAGAGTAAGGCAAGCCTCTGCACCTCTGTTCATCGTCAACAGAGTCATGCCAGAGCGCTGAACCGGAAGGCGTTTTGGCATGCTGACCATCGCCAGAATGAGCATCTTTTGGTCTGATCCTCACACCAGAGAGCCAAAGCAAAAACAGAATCCGGGATTGGCTGCTGTGATCTGGGATGTCCTGCTTAAAACAGGACAGTTGGTGGGTCTGCACTGTGGATAACTTTAAAAGAGCAATTCATGGAGGAGAGAGAGGGCTATCAGTGGCGACTGACCAGTATGACTATGCTCTGCCTGGAAGACAGTTGGGCGTAGCAATGCTTCTGAATGACTTTTGGCTACAGGAGCTGCCACCCAACCACCAACTGTCCTGTTTTAAGCAGGACATCCCAGATCACAGCAGCCAATCCCGGCCAGAGAGCCAGTGTGGTGTAGTGGTTAAGAGCGGTAGACTCGTTATCTGGGGAACCGGGTTCGCGTCTCCGCTCCTCCACATGCAGCTGCTGGGTGACCTTGGGCTAGTCACACTGCTCTGAAGTCTCTCAGCCCCACTCACCTCACAGTGTTTGTTGTGGGGAAGGAAGGGAAAAGGAGAATGTTAGCCGCTTTGAGACTCCTTCGGGTAGTGATAAAGCGGGATATCAAATCCAAACTCTTTTTCTTCTTCTTAGGGAATCCACTCTGGATTTGTGTAAGGTTTACTCCTTAGCATTTTCTTCTCCCAAAGATGTCCCACAGGGCTGAGGGTACGGACTTTTCCTCAGGGTTTACTCCCAAAGTCTTTCCCACAAGTAAGTACAGTGTAGCCACAAAGGCAGGGGAAGTTTAGGATCAGAGTATTCCTTCTCCTGGATAAGCTACCTCCCCAGGTGCCCCTCACTTCCCTCTATTGCACAGGCAGAAGCCACCTTCCTGACGGACGGTTGGGCCCACTATTGGCCTCATCCATCTGCCGGAGCCTGTCTTTGCATGCAGGGGAAGTTCTTAACTCCAGGATCGTTTGAGACCCACCTGGTTTCGCCAGCCAGTCAAAGCTGTTCCTGGGGTGTGTTTGCTGTCGCACGACGACAGCTTCTAGGAGCCACAAGTGAGAGCTGAGTGCAGGGTGGGGACCAAAGATGGACAAAGGACCCCAGAAGGAGCATGACTTGTCCCCACACCTCATACACCCCAATTTAAATTAAAATAATAATAATAATAATAAGAGGAGGAGGAGGAGGAGGAGGAGGAGGAGAAGGAGGAGGAGGAGAAGAAGAAGAAGAAGAAGAAGAAGAAGAAGAAGAAGAAGAAGAAGAAGAAGAAGAAGAAGAAGAAGATATGGAGGCTTTGTCTCCAGACCAGGGGTAAGCAGCCCAAGGCCCATGGACCACAAGCGGCCCATGGGGGTCCTTTAAGCAGCCCACGAGCCGCCCCCAAACCGAGCCGCCCGCTCAGCAAGTCCCCGTGTGCTGCGCTAAACCGGCACAGTACGGTGTGGGGGCTCGCTTCCGCGGTGCCAGAAATTGCATCTGTGCAGACGCAGACACCAGCTCATGGAGGGATCTCCACTGGAGTGAACCAGCCCAGGGGAGGTAAACCTTGCCGATCCCTGCTCCAGACCCTTCTTCATCTCCCCAGATGTCCCAAAGAGAGGCAGAGGCTCAGACCTCGTAGACCAGGACCATCTCTCTTCCTTCTCCTCTGCCCCACAATCACCCAGTGACGCACTGAGAGAAGGGGGGGGGGTCAGCTTGTGCACAGCTCCATAAGTAGCCCTGACGGTCTTGTCAGAAAATAAACACACAGCCTCTCTGCAACCGTCCCCAGGCCTCGCTTGTCTGTCTTCCCCGGACGGTGATTTCTCACTTTGTCTGCCCTTCTTATGCCTCCTGTCAGGCAAACTTACGTCTCACCCAGCAAGAGGCGGAAGAGTGGAAAGTGGGGGCTGGCTGAGGTTTGCTCAAGGCTGATGGGAGCCCACCCCCCACCCCCCAAATGAAGAGGAACAAATAAGGAATCCCATGATGCAACCCAGACACAGGAGCCTGGCCAGTCAGGAGATGCAAATCAAAGCAGAGCCTCAGGCTAGCAAGGAACTTTGCAAAGCCCCCTCCCACTTCACCACATCTCTGTGCTGGGGGAGCGCTTGATTTCTGCCTGCCCTTGTAGCTGTCAAGGTGCAGCAGCCCTGCCTGGACCAAGGAGGGGGCAACCGGACGGAGAAGAGCCTGCGCATGCAGAGGCATTGCACACTGCTGGCTGCCACATGGCACGGACAATGCGCAGCACTCACTGCTGACCTCTCTCACCCGCACACTGCATCTCTGAACTTGGGGCTGCTCCCCCTTCTGTTGGATAGAGCATGGGAATCTCTCTCTCTCCCCCCCCCCCCCAAAAAAAGAATCTTTATCAAACAATCAACATTAACTTACACAACAATACACAATAATACAATGTATATACAAACTACATACACATACTATACAGAAAAACAAAAAGAAAAAAGAAAAGAATGAAAGATGGAATATATAAACTTCCAATTATTCTCATTGTACTGTTTCTCATTTTGTTATTTTACACACAGTAATAAGAATTAATCTATCTATCTATCTATCTATCTATCTATTTATTTATTTATTTATACCCCGCCCATCTGGCTGGGTTTCCCCAGCCACTCTGGGCGGCTTCCAACAGAACACTAAAATGCAAGAATCTATTAAACATTAAAAGCCTCCCTAAATGGTGCCTTCTTGTTGTTTTTTGTTCTCCCAATTCTTTTCAAGATCTTCTGTTATTTATCACCTATGGATTACAAGAATCATTCGAGGTCTGCCAGGAGATTTTTGTTATCACAATATTTTTTTAATACTCTTTAGGTACTGTCCATCCTTTATCTACCTTCACTCTCTGAACTTGGGTCTGTTCCCGCTTCTGTTCAGTAGAGCATGGGACTCTCTTATCTCGTGGGTCGTGGGTTCGAGCCCCACGTTGGGCAAAAGGATTCCTGCATTGCAGGGGGTTGGACTAGAGGACCCTCGTGCTCCCTTCCAATTCCATGATTCTGCTCTGGAATCAATCCAGGCACCAGGAGATGCTCTCGGAAGGGAGTCTGACTGCCAGGGAAATGGAACTGTTGCAGGTTCCAGCCTGTGCAGTGTGGGAAGGTGGGAGAGCGCCTATTTCCCATGCATGAAAAAGGTCCCGGGTTCAGTTCTCACTGGTATCCTCAGGTAGGGCTGGGAGAGACTCTCCGGCTGAAACCCTGGAAAGCCATTGCTGCTGCCAGTCAGTGTAGACAATACCAAACTAGATGGACCAATGATCTGATTTGGTATAAGGCAACTTCCTATGCTCCCCAAATAAGGCAACGCAGACCACATTGTTCGTCATTATTTACTTATTAAATTTATATACGTATATTTTTTTATTATTACTTTATTTATTACATTTACATACCACCTATTGTCCCAAGGAGCTCAAGGTGGAGTAAATCGTTCTCCTACCCATTTCACCCTCACAACGACCCTGGGAGGTAGGGGAGGCTGCCCGAGGTCACCCAGTGAGCAGCATGCCTGAGCGGGGATTTGAACCCGGGTATTCCAGGTCATGGGACGCGGGTGGTGCTGTGGTCTAAACCACAAAGCCTAGGGCTTACCGATCGGAAGGTTGGTGGTTTGAATCCCCACAACGGGGTGAGCTCCCGTTTTTCAGTCCCTGCTCCTGCCCACCTAGCAGTTCGAAAGCATGTCAAAGTGCAAGTAGATAAATAGGTACCGCTCCAGCGGGAAGGTAAACGGCGTTTCCATGCGCTGCTCTGGTTCACCAGAAGCGGCTTAGTCATGCTGGCCACATGACCGGAAGCTGTCTGCGGACAAACGCCAGCTCCCTCGGCCTATAGAGCGAGATGAGTTGTGCGAACCCAGAGTCGTCCACGACTGGACCTAACGGTCAGGGGTACCTTTACCTTTACCTATTCCAGGTCATAGTCCAAAACTCTTAACTATTACACCATCTCTGTCCTTCATCAGGAAATCAAAGGGCAGTTTGTACTTTCTAGCTTGTCCATCCATCCATCCATCCATCCATCCATCCATCCATCTGTAACATGGAAGACAGAGCTTGTTTTCTGCTGCTTCAGAGGTTAGGACCAGGAGCAATGGGTTCAACTTCCAAGGAAGGAGATGGTGAGTGCTGTTTGACAGTGGAACGGACTCCCTTCCTTGGAGGTTCTTAAACAGAGGTTGGATGGCCATCTGTCAGGGAATATTTAGCTGAGATTCCCGCATTCCAGAGGGTTGGATTAGATGACTCTTGGGGGTCCCTTCCAACTCTGCAGTTCTATGAGTCCATTATTCTTTTCCAGATGCCAAGAGATACCCTCTGAAGGGAGCTCAGCAGCACACGGTTGACAGCACTGAGGAAGCGGCAACACAAACTGAACCAGACAAAATCTTCATAAAATTCATTGCTGGGGGCAGACAGAATTGGAAATGTATTTCTGTGGGTCTCTGGGGAAATAACCCAAACAGTGCTCACTAACTGTTCCTTGTCTTCCTGGGGAAAAGGTGACAAGTGGGGTGCCGCAGGGTTCTGTCCTGAGCCCGTTGTTGTTCAGCATCTTTAGAAACAACTTGTATGAAGGAATTGAAGGGATTCTCATGAAATTTGCAGATGACACCAAATTGGGAACGGCAGCAATGCTGTAGAAGACACAATTGGGATTTAAGGTGATCTTAACAGATTGGAAAACTGGGCCTAAACTAAAGGAATGAATTTCAATAGGGACAAATGTAAGGCTCTGGAATCAGATACATCAATATAGGAGCGGGGACACCTGGATTGCTAGCAGTACATGTGAAAAGGATACCGTATAGGGATCTTGGTGGACCAGAAGCTTAACATGAATCAACAGTGTGAGGCAGCAGGAAAAAAAGAGAAGGCTCTTCTAGGCTGAATCAACAGAAGTCTAGAAAGTCCAGATCAAGGGAAGTCATAGTCCCACTCTATTATGCCTTGGTCAGACCACACCTGGAATCCTGTGTCCAATTCTGGGCACCACAATTTAAGGAGGATGTTGACAAGCTGGAAAGCGTGCAGAAGAGGGCAGCCAAGATGATCCAGGGTCTGGAAATCAAGGCTTATGAGGAACGGTTGAAGGAGCTGGGTGTGTTTAGCCTGGAAAAGAGGAGACAGAGAGGAGATAGGAGAGCCATCTGAAGGCAGTCCTGCACAGTGGTACCTCGGGTTACATACGCTTCAGGTTACAAACTCTGCTAACCCAGAAATAACACTTCAGGTTAAGAACTTTGCTTCAGGATAAGAACAGAAATCGTGCTCTGGCAGCACAGCGGCAGCGGGAGGTTCCATTAGCTAAAGTGGTGCTTCAGGTCAGAACAGTTTCAGGTT
Organism: Lacerta agilis; assembly: GCF_009819535.1. Classification (NCBI taxonomy): domain Eukaryota; kingdom Metazoa; phylum Chordata; class Lepidosauria; order Squamata; family Lacertidae; genus Lacerta; species Lacerta agilis. The sequence goes on along the minus strand of NC_046317.1, from coordinate 93,750,523 downwards.
AAGAGAGCCAGTTTGGTGTAGTGGTTAAGAGCGGCAGACTCGTAATCTGGGGAACTGTGTTCGTGTCTGCACTCCTCCACATGCAGCTGCTGGGTGACCTTGGGCTAGTCACACTTCTCTGAAGTCTCTCAGCCCCACTCACCTCACAGAGTGTTTGTTGTGGGGGAGGAAGGGGAAGGAGAATGTTAGCCGCTTTGAGACTCCTTCGGGTAGTAAAAAGCGGGATATCAAATCCAAAACTCTTCTTCTTCTTCTTAAGAACGGACCTCCGGAACGAATTAAGTACTTAACCAGAGGTACCACTGTACTGGTTTTTAATGGTTGATGCTCTGCTGTGGTTTTATATGTGTTGTAAGTCACGCAGAGTGTCTGGGGGAAACCCAGCAAGGTGAGTGGGGTATAAATGACAAAATCATCATCATCATATAACTCAAAGGCTGTCCCATGGAAGATGGAGCAAGGTTGTTTTCTTCTGCTCTTGAGGGTAGGATATGAACCAATGGCTTCAAGTTACAAGAAAGGAGATTCCAGCTAAACATTAGGAAGAACTTTCTGACAGTAAGAGCTGTTGGACAGTGGAACGGTCTCCCTCGGGATGTTGTGGACTCTCCTTCTTTGGAAATTTTAAAGCAGAGGTTGGATGGCCATTTGTTATGTATTATCTAGTTGAGGTTCCTACATTGCAGGGGGTTGGACTAGATGACCCTTGGGTCCCTTCCAACTCTACAAGTAAGTCAGTCTGTCTGTCTGTCTGTCTGTCTATCTATCCCATAGATTGATAGAATTGTAAATGGACATCCACTTAAGGATACAAAACAATTTAAACAGTGGCCTGCATATCATGGTACGCCCTGAGATGACCCCTATCCACAGTGACCCCTACAAGGTCCCCCTTTCTGCTCCCCTTGACGCCTCCCTTATAGACTTGTGACCCAGCTTAACCCTCCCATCAAGGCATTGATTTCCCCACCCCTGGCTCCCCTGCCCAGGTTATGGCCCTCTTTGCACAGGAAACAAGATGTTTCTCTAAGTTTATGGCGCCATTAGAAATTCTCTGGGAAGCTTGAAGGCTCCAGGCAGGATGGTTCGTGTTTCCATTTTTATGGTGGTGTCTGGCTGGGAGGACGAGGGCAGCCGTGGCGGGGTGGGGGGTGGGGGGCAGAAGTGACTCAAGAGCTTCGTTATCACCTTGGCTTTATTATAGGCAGAGTAAATTGCTTTTGTTTGAAGCGGCATAATGGTCAGAAAAGTGACTGTGTGGAAATGACATTTTCACGCTGCCTATTTATTCTCAGATAGTGCTTTGCATATTAAGCTTGCTCCATTTGCAAACCAAAAAGGAATCAAAGCTGCACTGGATTTTTAAAGGCATCCCTCAGCTGCCAGCTTTGCAGGCTTCTGCTTCTTGCTTCAAAACAGAACCTGAAGGTTGGATGGTTCTGCAGTTTTTTTGGGGGGGGGGTTCTTGAGTTTCCTCCCACCTGCTCTGCCACCTGTAACCTACCCAAGTTCCAGGGAGCAGGATGAATCCCTCAGGAAGAAAGCAGTATGTGGGGGACCTTCTCTCCCCATCCTGGGTCCAGCCACCTCCACGGCCAAGGGGAGCTCAATCCCTTAAGCACATTTCAGTGTGGTCTGATTCACACAAATACACCCCGCCCAACACTTTGTGTCTTTGTGTCCTGTCCTTCGCGGTTGCGGCAGCCATGTCCTTCACATGCAGGGGCTGGTCAGGTAAGTCTTCCAGCCGCGGGATCTGGTGGGCAGGAGCAGGGTCAGGGCCGCTCTCTGGCAGTGGCAAGCAGCTGAGCGCGTCTGCATGACCCATGGCTTTCCCGGGTCGGTGCTGTGGTGAATATTGGTACCCGGCCAGGAAAATGGACCAGCGCAATACTCGTGGCGAAAGCATCTGGGGTGTCTGGCGGTCGGGCGCAAAGAGTCCCAGGAGTGGCTTGTGGTCTGTAACGATTGTGAAAGGCCGACCATAAAGGAAGTCATGAAACTTTTTGACTCCTTTAACTATTGCCAAACCCTCCTTTTCGATCTGGGGCAAGGTCACGCCGATTTGGTGTGAGATCTTGCCCGAAACGGACCCCACCTTGCCAAAAATTGGTGCCTATTGCAGCAGGGCACCCATGGGCATGCCCCCTGGAGTGCTTCTGCTGCCTGAAGCAGTGGCCTCACCCTGCCTCACACTGGGCTGGCTCCATGAGAAAGGGAGAAAAACATTAATTTGCCCCCTTTCTCCAGTGCCACGGAGAGGTGGCTGCTTGGCCCCGCGGCTACCTTGAGTACGAAGGCCGAGTGTGAACTGCCATCATTTATGCCGGTGACAAGATTATCCTTTTTCTTCTCTTCTGGATCACAGCCCTGGATTCAATTTATCGGAAGCCGCCCTCCCCGGGAAAGGCAGCCGATCCATTTGCTGGAGAACAAAAGACAAGAGCCCATGCCCCTTCCCTCGACCTTCTCCGGGGAATCCTGACACACGGATAGGTTTTGATGCTCTAATGTCTCTTTTATTCCCTAACAAACGACACCAGAAAAATCTGCCTTCCCTCTGACAGCAGCTTCATCTATAGCGCTGTAAACCTTGCTCTGTAATCAATAGATGTGATGTGGACAAGCTTCCCCTTTTATGCTAAGGCCTTTAATGGCCCAGGAAGGAGGAGAGATGCCCAGGGGGACCCAGAAATCAAATGCAGGGAGATAGAAAGAGTCTGCACAGCCGGCTTGCTCCGTTTTGTAATGCCATCAGGCCTGTTTTCCACCTTCATTGAGGAACTAGACATTCCTGCTGCTCCATCTCTTTCCCTCCCTCCCACTTTCTTGTAGCATCTAAACACAACAAATGAGGAGATTGTAGAGTTGGGAGGGGTTCAGAAAAGGGCCGCCAGAAATGATCAAGGGGGGTAGAGAGACTCCCCCATGAGGAAAGGGGGGCAGCATCTGGGATTTTTTTTAGTTTAGAGCAGGCACATCCAACAGGTAGATCACTGGCTCCCCCCCCCCAAAGAAGTTCAACAACTTTGGCTCCCCTAAAAAATGCTCTACATTTTAGCCCTTCACCCCCCCCAAAACAGGGCTTTCCTCCCACCTCAGAAAATCTCAACAACTTTGACCTAAACCCCTAAAAAACGGGGCATTCCTCCTCCCTAAAAAAGCTTAACAACTTTGATCTGAACCCCCCAAAAGGGGGTAAATCACTGCCAGTTTTTAAACTCTGAGTGTAGATAGCAGTCTCTTTGGAGTTGGCCACCCCTGGTTTAGAGAAAAGGCAAGTTAGAAGAGACATGACAGAGGTTTTTACTGAAGTAGTCAGATAGCAACACAGACCTGGCGCAACCCCCTCCCCAACTCTCTGGAAGAAAGGCAGCCCCCTGCTTCTGCAACAGAGATCTATTTCAGAAGCAAGCCCAACAGCATTTACCGGTGTTAGAAAGAGTGGCATCCTGTTTCTTTCTCTCTCCCCTGTGTTTAAAAAAATCGCACTATATTTTGAACGGTTCCACCAAGCAACGAGATTAATGGGTGATGGAGTTTGCAAAGATTGTCTGCGATAAATAATTGGTGGAGAAGTGAGGAGGCAGCTGGCAAAGTTTTGCATTGGGCTGCTCCTGGGTAACGGATCACTCTTTGCTTCGGGGTTCATCAGTCTCTTGAAAATCTGCACAGGCAGGAGTTTTGGTTTTTTTTTGCCCTCTCCACCTGAAGCAACCATGCATTTCCCCTCAGCTCTTCACCTCCTCACATTCCCAGAGAAGGCAGCACTGAATTTCCTGAGCCTGAGATGGTGCAGGATGGAAGGGGGAAGATATCTGCATTCTTTGCTTCAAGCTAACAAGGACGGATTTTGCATGAGCTCACTGCGTGGTTGCAAAGCCGCAACATTCCCTATGCATCATCTGCACATGTTTCCGCCCTCCTGAAACCCAACATCCAAGATATTTGGCAAAACAAGAATTTCAGAAAACTGCAAGACTTTTTTTTTAACCTACAGGAAAGTCGAGCATCCCTTGGGCATGAATACTAACTAGGGCCCATCCAGACCCACCCGGAAAATCCACATTTCACATCACCGATTCATCCCCTCGCTAGTGCATGCCTGAGTGGTTTATATTCGGACGCGATTTCAACCAGGGGATTTGGGGGTCTGTTCTCCTTGCTTTCTACGATTTGCTCTTTCAAGCAGCCCTGCCGCCTGCAGGAGCTGCTCCACTTCAAAAAACGCCCATGTCAAAAGAAGGGGGGGGAAATGGACAAAGGTGTCCAGGGAAAGCTGGCAAAAGCCAAAGGCAAAGGACAACTTCCTACCTGCTTGATCTGACTTCATTTGTAAGCCAGGAGGAACATGGCTGAGGACCCCCCCCCCCCCACCTATGAACCAATATGGTCAACGCAGTGACTCGGGGCATCTGAATACTTTAATGACTTGGAGCAACAGGGGAACCTTGTCTTGCTTAACCATAATGTCTATACTATAGTTGCAGCCACTGCCACCTACGCAGCAAAACAGGCCTGTGGTTTATTTACTTTGGCTTTATTTCATGTCTGTATTTCACGCCTGTATTTGCAGATGCACTATGTAAACGGCAACACCAGATGCTGTTGCACAACACTGCATTTTGCAGAATATTGCATAACCTTTTCTTGAATGAATAAAAATGACAGGTAGAGCAGGTGTCCCTTTTGGATCAGAGAAATTCCAGATTTAGAAGGAGAACGTTGAGGGCAGCGGCTGTTTCCGGTGCATGCCGTATGGACGAGGGGGAATCAAAGGACTCAAAAGGGGTGCCTATTCCACATCAAGCTGAGGTGCGGATGGGCTGCGGTCCCTAGGAAGGTGCTGTCATCTCCTGCTCAGTCATGTTCTCTGGCCAGCTGAGACCTTCCCCCAAGGAGGTGCACCTCCGACACTCCTCAATGCTGCCTGAGGATCTTCCCCCATCGACCCTCCTGTTCCCCTTCCTGCTGCTGCCTGGAGCGCCACCGGACCCCCAGCTTCTAGCAAAAGGCTCCCGTCTCCCCAGGCTTCAAGGGTGGCCCTCAGGGTGCAGCTGCCACCGCCGCTCCTTCCCTCCCTTGCAGCTCGCCCAGCAGGCGCGCGACGTTGTCGGTGAACTCATCCCGCTTCTTCTCCGCCCCGGCCAGCTTCACGGGGCGCAGGCTGGGGTGGGGGGGCTCACAGGGGTGGGGGCACCAGACGCTGCTGAGGAAGAGCCAGACGGCATCCGGGTCCACCAGCATCAGGTGGAGGAAAACGCTGCGGAGACAAAAAAAAAAAAAGCAGGGAGGAGAAGCTGAGTCAATGGGAAGTCTAGAATCATAAAACCGCAGGGTTGGAAGGGGACCCCAAGGGTCATCTAGTCCAAACCCCCCCCCCACAATGCAGGAATCACAGCTAAAGAATCCCTGAAAGGTGGTCACCCAGCTTCTGTTTAGAGACCTCCGGTGAAGAAGAGCCCACCGCATCTTGTGGGAGTCAAAGACAGGGCTCTTTGCCAATCCATTTTATTGCACAGTGGTGCCCCGCTTAACGAAAATAATTCGTTTTGCGAAAATTTTCATCTAGCGGGTTTTTCGTCTTGCGGAGCGGCAATGGCAGCCGCGCTCCGCAAAATGAAAAAAAAAAAAAGATGAAAATTTTTCGTCTTGCGAGGCAGCCCCATAGACTTTTTCGTCTAGCCTTCATCTAGCGAGTTTTTCGTCTAGCGGGGCACCACTGTATATAGCCCAAGCCCTTTACAATGCTCAACAGAGAATAAAAGGAAAACTTTCCTCTAAAACCATACAACATAACCTGTAGCAGTTTACAACGTAAAAAAGAAATCTACAACATTAAAACCTAAGATTGGAATGCATTCACAATAGCCGGAACGGAGCTTTTTGGCTGCCAGCGCAAATTTGGCTACCTGGTGTGTAATATCTACATGTTTACCTGCTAGGAGTTCAACGGTCACTTCCTGTGCAGATCGACCTGGAAGCCAATTAAGAACTGGCGATATAAATTTCCCTCTGGCCGGTGTCTACAGGGGGCAAATCAGCAGATAGACTGCGATGTCCTCTACCTGGTGGCATCCATGTATACATTTGCGATCCGTATGGCGAATTCCCCGCTATCTCCCCTCTAAATATGCTGAGGGCACCTTGGAATCTTAGTTCTGCAAAGGCCCTGCGTTGTTGTCAGAGCCTCAAGGTGACGGGGCCTTGAGCAATTGGTCTGGATTTGGGGGTATACCAAGTAGAGTAATGGGCGGCAATGATGGATGCTCTGTCTTGGTTGGCATCCTGATCAAAAATCCACGTGGCCTAAGGGCTTAGTAGTTCTGCATTTCTAGATTATAAACCCTAAGCTCATCTTGCCACTTTTGTGCCCAGCCCCCCTTCCTTAGTTGCTCTAACCAGCTGAGCTTAAGGGTAAGATCCTCGAAGGCATTTAGCCTGTGCCAGTATCTCAGGCTAGATCAATTCAGGCTGCAAGCGAAGGGAGGCCCAACTCAGATGTGAGGTAGGCTGCTGGTGTCCGTCGCACCGCTGAATGGCTCTAATAATGCCAGGTCCAGGATTTGGGGAACCCAGGCTCACCCCAGCCCCCCTATTAGACTTGCGTTAGCACAGCATTGCTAGAAGACAGGAGTGCCTGGCGTGCTCTGGTCCATGGGGTCACAAAGAGTCGGACACGACTAAACGACTAGACAACAACAGCAGCAGCAGCAGCACAGCATTGAGGGTTCAGGATCTCTTCTTTCATTAATTCTTCTGATCACGTCCACCTGAACAAGGACTCCACTCTCCTCAAATGCTGACTTGAGGCATCCTCTGAAAAGACTAATTGGTCCAGTAAAGGTCTCCTTAACATGATGGAGAACCAACCCGGCTACTCCTCCCCAAAGCGCCAAGGAATTGCAAGGCACACGGCTATTTCTGAGCATCAATCGCTCAGCACAAGAATGCTTAGAATGTAAGCAAGAGCCTGCAGGATCAGGCCAGCGGCCCGTCTAGTCCAGTGTCCTGTCCCCACAGTGGCCAACCGAGTGCCTCTCCTGGGAAACCTGCCAATCAATCCATCCTTTATTGCGGTCCAAAGACCCACAAGGCAATTTCAAAACAAGATACAGTTGAAACGACCAGACGGACAGATGGAAGAAACCAAGGCAGTCATTTTGATCTTTGTTTCTTATAACCTCCAAAAGAAACTTTGCCACGGCCAGTGGAATATCATTTGACCTGCCAAGCACGAGATCCCTCTCCCCTCCCATGGCCTCCAGCAACTGGTTTCCAGAAGCACTGCTGCCTCTAACTGCCGTTGATGGCCCTCTCCTCTTCCTCCATGAATTTGTCTCACCCTCTTTCAAAGCCATCCAAGTCAGTGCCCATCCCTGCCTCCTGCAGCAGAGAGTTCCATAGTTTAACTATGTGCTGTGTGAAGAAGGACGTCCTTTTATGTGCCTCGTATTTTCCAACGTACAGCTTCCTTGTAGGTCAGCACCTACCATTACTGACGGATCGGGGCCTGTGATTTGTTCCCAGAATCCAGACTCTTCCCTTTATCTTCTCCTTTTATAAAAAAAGGGAATCGCCAAATCGCATCATTCAGACTGATGTCCGGAGGTTGCTTCCCTTTGAGTCTCACGTCGCTCTGCCCCCTTTCAGGCTTCCCCCAAATTCCTACTTTGGAGGCCCAGCAGTTTAATGGGTGCAGGGCGGTGGCTTTTCATACTGACACAGCGCTATCGCAGCAAATCGAGGCCAGGCTCACATCGCAGCTAAGGGAAGTCTTGCCTTCCTAGTCCAGTCCCTGCAACTACTGCCCCGTCTTCAAATCAAACAACTTTCCCTCTGCCCTCTCCACACGGATTTTCTTCCGTTCTTTTGGACTGGGTGGCCGGAGACCAATTTTTGCTCCGCAGAGGTTGTTCCCTGCCAGCCTCTCTCCACCTAATCAATGGGAAAGGATGTTAATTCATCCCGGTTGCTTTGCAATCCATATGTTTGATCCTGGACGGCTGTGGAGAACACCAGCCCTGTCTCAACTCATTTGGAGTCCTGCCTCCAGGCAAAGCCTCTTGTTTCTTCCCCACACCTCCCCCCCCCAAAAAAAAGCACGGTTCCGGTTCACGGCACAGTCAGCACCCTGGAAACTTGCAATGTGCTAAATAAGCGCTCTCCTCCGCCTTAATGCTTACTTGCTGCGAGACGAGGCCCGGGAAAAAATGAGAGAGTCCTGATTAAAGGCATTGCCACTTCCTATTTTCAACTTCCTTCATCAATACATTCCCACACGGAGGTGAATAACTGTGGGTTCAGAGTTAGCTGCATTTTCAGAATGTGATTACATAAAGCAGCAGCCGGTTTGGAGATTAAATTTTTAAAAGGCTGTGAGAGAAAGAAGTAAATCTCTGGAAGGAATGTCTATCTATCTATCTTACGCAAACATACCTTCTCTCTCTCTCTGTCTCTCGCGCACACACACACACACACACTTAGCTTAACACCTGAGATGACATTATGATCTCTTCCCAAACTTGCTCTATTAAAAGTAGGAATTGCACACAATGTGGCTGCTGAGATTCCCCAACCTGGCGCTCTCCACTGCATGTGGACTCCAGCTTCCATCAGCCCCAGTCACCGCAGTCATGCTGGCTTGGGGAATAATTAATAATAAATAATAATAATTAACTAAATAATAATAATAATAATAATAATAATAATAATAATAATAATAATAATAATAAATTATTTATGTCCCACCCTCCCCAGCCATAACTGGGCTCAGGGCAGCTAACATTAAAATATAAAATTCTTTCCAGTAGCACCTTAGAGACCAACTGAGTTTGTTCTTGGTATGAATGAGCTTTCGTGTGCATGCACACTTCTTCAGATACACTGAAACAGAAGTCACTATATTTAAGGATGACACGGAAGCTCATACCAAGAACAAACTCAGTCGGTCTCTAAGGTGCTACTGAAAAGAATTTTCTATTTTGTTTCGACTATGGCAGACCAACACGGCTACCCACCTGTAATTAAAATATAAATACATTAAAGCATAAAATTCAGCAATTGACTGAAATACAGCTTGAAATCGGATTAAAATCAAATAAGGTCAGAAGGCAACCATCAAATTATGATTATGGGGTTGGGAACCTTAGGTACTCACCAGACTCAGCAATTTATATGAGCCGGTGAGAGGAGTTAGAGTAAGGTTACCAGGTTTTTTCCAGTGAATCCGGGGACACTTTTTCAACTTCAATGGATTTTGTACGGGGATTGATTTGTAAATCCGGGGACTGTCCCTGGGAAACGGGGACGTCTGGTAACCTTAAGTCAGAGAGGCCTCTTATATATAGGGTCTTGTAGGAGGAGAGGGGTCAGACTGGGCCCCGACCAGGGAGTTGTAGTCCGAAGGCAACAGGGGAGCCCCGGTTTGGGGAAGGCCGATCTAGCTGACGCCAACAGAGCGGTTCCTTTCCTTCTCTCTCTCTCCTTCTCACAGAATTCTGCAAACAGTTTCATTGTGCAGTCTCCTTTCTCACTGACTTATAAATCTTGCCATTGCTGCTGCTTTTCCATGGGACTTCATCCTCCAATGCAGATATCAGGTACAGAATCCAATGCGCACAGTGGTGGTCATGAAGGGACCTGGAGTGTCTATAAATCATGCTTTTCTCTTTAAAAGCCCACTCAAAATTGCTAGAATAGAATCAAAGCCAAAAGCAATCAAAGAAATGAGGAAGGCACCCCACCTCAAGAGAGAGAGAGAGAGTTTTAAGAACTTCCCGAAAAAGTTTGCACTCTGCTGGTCATCCAGAGCTCAACAGGCAATGAGTTCCAAAGGTGTGGGAACTGCTGCTGCAGAAAATGCCCCCTGAAATACCCTGTGGCCAAAACAACAGTAAATTTGGTGTGGTTGTTCTACTGTTACTTTGCTAGAAATTACCTTAATCAGGATTGAAAAATCTAAACAGCTTAAATTTAAATGTGTTTTTGTACTTATAGCCTACACTGTTTGGGTTACAGGTAGGTAGCTGTGTTGGTCTGCCATGGTCGAAACCAAATTTTAAAAAATTCCTTCCGGTAGCACCTTAGAGACCAGCTAAGTTTGTTCTTGGTATGAGCTTTCATGTGCATACACACTTCTTCAGATACACAGGAAAGCTCATACCAAGAACAAACTTAGTTGGTCTCCAAGGTGCTACTGGAAGGAATTTTTTTAAAAAAATTGGTTTAGATTGTTTGGGTTTCTGAAGTAATTCTGTGTGAGCCAAATTGTTGATTTTTGTCATTTTTTTAATTTACTGACACGCCCTGCATTTTGTACAGCAGTATTTCCAACGCTCCGCATTTTGATGCTTTGAATGTCTGCTGTAATATGGTTTGCCCACAGCTCATTGTGGGAAAGCAGAATATAAGTGAACTCAATCGAATCAAATTGATCAAGCTACTTGGTTCCAAAGCATGGCACCGACTAGGCAGCCCAAGCCGGATCCCTCAGACCTGTGTGATCCCCCTGGCAGATTTCTGCGGCTTTTCTCCAGGCGAATCAATCCAAAATTACCCTCCCGGAGGTTGGCAGTTTGACAACCACTGGCCTACTCTAGAGCTGCTGCGGGAAACTGGGCAAAATCCAAACACCAAAGACTTGACTGCAGGCAGAGAAGGCGTCTGGAGAGGAAACCGGCCTCTCCTTCTCTCTCTTTCTAATGGATTTACGTGGCTTTTCCAGCTTCTTGTTTGTACCAGTCAAGGCAACACCCAGCTCAGACGCTTCCCTGCCTCTTCGGGGCAAGTGTGTTTCCACTGTGCCCACCGAGACGGCCTCAGAGGCTGGAATTAGATACTCTCCGCAGCCAAGCCACCTCTCTTGGAGCCAAGAGAGGCTCTTCAGGCCTGATTGGGATTCAGCGGAGCCCTTTCCTAGAGGGATAATCGCAGCACTTCTTCCGTGGCCTAGGAAACGGCTGGCAGGCCTGGAGAAATCCATCCTCTTGGGCGAGGAACCGCACACTTGCAAGAGGACCAGACAGGCTCCACAATGAATGGTGTTTATTCATTGAGTATAGAGGCAGCGTGGCATAGCAGTTACAGTGCTGGACTAGGAGTCCCCCACTGGGCCACGAAGCTCACTGGCTGTGACCTTGAGGGCCAAGCGCTCGCTGTCAGCCTAACCTACCCCACAGGGTTGTTGTGAGGATAAAATGAGGAAGAGGATAAGTATGCATGCCACCTATAAATGAATAAATGAAATAAATGAAATGAAATGAAATGAATGAAATAAAATAAAATAAAAGGCAGAGACAGGGGATTCTGCAGGAAAGAGAAAAGTACTACAATGCCTTAGAATGTACAGAGAGGGCAACTCTGGGCTCCCCAAATCAGAGGAAGAGATGGAAGGGGTACCGTGATGCAGCCCATTATGCCTTTGGCACCTTCCAAGGTGGCGAATGCTCCTTCCTTGGAAGTTGTGTGGGGATTCTTTAGCTGGGAGTCTCTGCACTGCAGGGGGTTGGACTAGATGAGCCCTGGGGGTCCCCTTCCAACCCTGCAGCGCTATGATTCACAGATGCTCCATCACATCCCTGTCCCTCATCCCCATCCTGTGCCTACAAAGCACCTGAGAAACTCCACTGCAGAAACTTGTTCTGCAGCCCTGACTGATACGCACAGCCTGCCTCGTCTTGGCAGCAACGGCCACAGAGCCCACCGGGCATTGGACGCCATCTGGCAACCCAATCCCACTTGAACCGCACCGGGCGGCAGCGGCCAGAGTCAACAGACGCATGAAGCTGCCTCGCACCAAGCCAAACGGCCGGTCCGTCCAGCCCGGCTCTGGCACCCTCGGGCTGGCAAGCGCTCCCCACAGCCGCTGGCAAAAGCCCCTTCCCCAGTCCTCCTGCCAGGGATCTTTTAACGGGAAAAGTTGGGGATTGAACCGGGACCTCCAAGCCGGCAGAGCTCGGGCACAGCTGCTGAAAGCCACGTCCAATGATGCTGGAAGATTCAGGACGGATAAAATACAAGTCCTTCTTCACACAGCACAGAGTTAATCCGTGGAACTCCAGGATGGGTGGCTTTAAAATTCACGGGGGATAGGGCTATTTTTTTGGGGGGGGGGTGATGGCTTTGCTCAGCCTCCACAGTCAGAGGCAGCGATGCTTCTGAATCTCAGTTGCTGGAAGCCACAGGAAAGTAGAGTAGTCTTGGGTTCGGATCCTGCGTGTTTCCCCAAGGGCCACCAGTGAGAAGAGGATGCTAGGAGGAACTTTCTGACACTAAGAGCTGTTCAGAAGTGGAACGGAAACCCTCAGGAGGTGGCAGACTTTCCTTCCCTGCAGGTTTCAAAGCAGAGGTTGGATGGCCATCTGTCAGGGATGCTTGAGCTGAGATTCCTGCATTGCAGGGGGTTGGACTGGATGACCCTTAGAAGTCCCTTCCAACGCTACGATTCTGTTGTCCTGATCCAGCGGGCTCATACTATGCTCTTATTGGGGAGAGAAGGTGCATGTGCGGAATGGAGACGGGACAGGATTTCTCCCGTGAATCTAGAAAGAGAGATGCTGGACTGAATGGGGTCAGTGGCTGGATCCAGCAGGCCTTTCTCTCTTACTGTTGGGGGAAAGGTCCCGTAGGTGAAAGAGCCAACGTGAGAAACAGGCTTGGCTTCTCCATCCACACTTGAGCAAGCAGGATCTGGAACACAATGGCTCAAGAGCCGCCTCTCCCCCTATGAACTGGCCTGGCCCCTACATCATTATCTGAGGGCCAGAGGCCAAGAGAGGTCTGGAGGGTGGCAACACGAGAACGGGGCCTTTTCTGCAGTGGCCCCGTTTGTGGGATGTTCTCCCCAGGGAGTCTCGCCTGGTGCCTTCACCACATAGTTGTTTTCTCCTTCTCTGGAGGGTAGGACTCCAACCAATGGCTTCAAGTTATAAGGAAGGAGATTCCAACTAAAACTGAGGAAGAACTTTCTGACAGTTAAGAGATGTTCGACAGTGGAGTGGTCTCCCTCGGGAGGGCGAGGGCTCTCCTTCCTTGGAGGTTTTTAAGCAGAGGTTGGATGGTCATTTGTCATGGATGCTTTATCTGAAATTCCTGCATTGAAAGTGATTGGACTAGATGACCCTTAGAAGTCCCTTCCAACTATACAATTCTATGACATCTTTCAGCGCCAGGCAAAAACTTTGCTCTTCTCCCAGGCTTTGGCCTGTAACTATCTGTGGCATCTTACGAGTGGGCAGCGTGTTTTAAACATTTTAAAAAAAGTTTCTAATGCATCTATGTGGGTTTTTGTTTGTTTAGTTTTGGTTGTAAGTCGTTTGAGTGGAAATTCAATACAATAAAACTGACCCTTAACTTTAATATAAAAGGGAGGGAAATGTCCAGTTTGCAGACTGGCCTGGTTCCCAGGAAGGGCTCTCACCTGAACGGGCAAAGCCTCAAGGGGATGCACGGAGACCGCCTTCCCCAGCCTGGCATGGCAGAGGCACCTTGACCCCTTCCGTCAGGTGCCTCCACTTCCTGCCTGGCCATCTCAAGTCCAGCCTGACCCTGGGTGGACCCTCCCTCCACGCCAAGACCCTTCTCCTCTTGGGCGCAGATTCTCCCCTGGCGGTCCAGAGGGCTGTGCCGCTTAAGGAGCAACTTGACTCCTTATATATGAATTTACTCCAGCAGTTTCCAAGCAACCTCCGTTTCCATGGCAAAAGATGCCCGGGTTAATCCAAGCAGACGTGCTCGCCTTTGTATTTGCTTTGTTCAAGTGTGGCTTATTGATTTTTACTTTGTTTTTAAGCTTTCGCTTGGCAGGGCTCTGCACCAGAGCTCGCAACTTGGCAGATGCAGATGGGGATGCGGGGAATGAAAGCGGCCCAAGGAGAGGCGCCTGTTTAACCGTGGCGAGAAACGGCTCGGAATAGCTGGCTTGTGCAAACCCGCTGAGTCTGCGCTGAACGCAGCTGGAGCATCTCACTGGGTTTGGCTCGCCTGGGCAAGTTGGAAGGAGGCTGCTCAGCGCAGAAGCTTCTCTACGGAGGGAAGAGGCCGATCTGCTTTGCAAAAAAGACTGTCGTCGATGCTCTGGCTTTTCCAAGAATAGCCTTTTCGGCGCAGGCTGGGGTGGGCAGGAATCTGGGGCCCTGCAGCTCATGGTGAAGAACATAGGAAGAGCTTGCTGGATCAGGCCAATGGCCCACCTAGGCCAGCATTCTGGTCTCACAGTGAAGAAGGACTTCCTTTGATCTGTCCTGAGTCCTCCAACATTCAACTTGGATGTCCGTATGTTATGAGAGAGAGAGAGAGAGAGAGAGAGAGAGAAATTTATCTACCCACTTTGTCCATGAAAAAAGGTTGCAGCATCTGGGGCCTTTTTCTAGTTTAGAGTGACAAGCGACATTATAGAACTTTATAAAATTGTTGTTCAGTCGTGTCCAACTCTTCGTGACCCCATGGACCAGAGCACGCCAGGCACCCCTATCCTCCACTGCCTCCCGCAGTTTGGCCAAACTCATGCCAGTCGCTTCGAGAACACTGTCCAACCATCTCGTCCTCTGTCGCCCCCTTCTCTTTGTGCCCTCCATCTTTCCCAACATCGGGGTCTTTTCCAGGGAGTCTTCTCTTCAAGGTGGCCAAAGTATTGGAGCATCAACTTCAGGATCTGTCCTTCCAGTGAGCACTCGGGGCTGATTTCTTTAAGGATGGATAAGTTTGATCTTTTTGCAGTCCTATTATATATAAAATAGTGCTATTATATTATAAAATAGTGCATGGCATTAAAAAAAGCAGATTGGAAGGGACCCCCAAGGGCCATCTAGCTCAACCCCCTGCAATGCTGGAATCTCAGTTAAAGCATCCATGGCAGATGGCCACCCAACCTCTGCTTGAAAACCTCCAGCGAAGGAGAGTCCAGCACCTTCCGGGGGAGTCTGCTCCACTGTTGGGAAGCTCTTACGCTCAGAAAGTTCTTCGTAATGTTGAGTCAGGATCTCCTTCCTTGTAACTAGAATCCATTGTTTCGGGCCCTCCCTTCTGGAGCAGCAGAAAGCAAGCTGGCTCCGTCTTCCATGTGACAGCCCTCCAGATCTCTGAAGATGGTTATCGTGTCTCCTCTCCGTCTTCTGTTTGGCAGGAAGGACTCAGGCTGGGCGCCCACAAAGCAGGTCCTCTTAACCTCTGGGAAGGGAGAGGCTCACATTACCTGAATTAAGCTTGCAGAAACTCTCGAGATGGGAAAGGTCTTCAGCTCCCACTGTGGCAGAGCAAGGACCCTCAGCACTTGCCCCTGCCCCCAGGGCATTTCGGCCTTGACTGGAGCCCCAGCAACAGAGCCACTGCTGCTCGTTCTGCTATTAACATGAGTTGACCAGGGTTTCCTTTCCTCCTCCAAATTTCCTTGACTGAAGATGCATTAAAGAGCAGTTAAGAAGCCACGACTGCAACAGAGGGCCTGGTCCTTTTCCAGGATTTGCCAAGGGGTGGAGAGAAACGGATTTGGGCTCAGGCAAGCGCAAGTAACTTTCAGGGCCAAAGGGACAGAAGAGAGAAAACAGAAAGAAAATGGGGGCGGGGAGCCAGCTTTGCCTGGTTTGGTGAAAACAGCAGGCAGGACGAGGCAGGCTTCCCACTGAGCCAAATTTGCCTTTTCCTCACATATGGTGAGAAGATTTCATTGGCTGGTCCACCTACCTGGAACTGGAATCCTAAGAGGCTGCGGTTAGTGCCGGATGCTGCAGCACAATTGCTGGCAGGAGAACACCTGTGTGTGCTCAGAAATCTGCACTGGGCCAAGTTCAAGGTGTGAATATTAGTATAGGAAGCCCTGAAGAACTTGGCAGCAGTTTACCTACGAGGTCGCCCTGACCTCCCCCCCCCCTCAACATGCGCTCACTGAACCGCTTTGATCAGCAGAGCTGTCACTGTTACAAAGCCACAGGATGACTTTTCCGCGTTGGAAAGAACTCGATCTTTCAGTGGGGCGCCAGCTACACTCTGGAACCCCTTGCCACTTGGCGTCGGGCAAGCGCCTTCACTGGACTCCAAACTTTTTGGTTTAGCAAGGACTGTCGCACATGTACAAAGTGGATGTATGTTTTAATCTCTTTTTAGTTCATAGCTGACTTTTATCTTTGGGATGTTTCAAAGGGCTGGGTTTTTTTGTTATGTTTTTACTGTTTATACAGATATTTTTATTCCCTTTGGAAACTGTGTCACTTTTTTTTTTTTTTACAATCAAGCAGTAATAATAATAATAAATAATAATTTATTACTTATACCCTACCCATCTGGCCGGGCCTCCCCAGCCACTCAGGGTGGCTTCCAACAGAATACTAAAAACACAATAAAACATCAAACATTTAAACCTTCCCTAAACAGTGTATAAATGTATCAGGAAGTTTTTAATTACAGGTAGGTAGCCGTGTTGGTCTGCCATAGTCAAAACAAAATAAAAAATTCCTTCCAGTAGCACCTTAGAGACCAACTAAGTTTGTTCTTGGTATGAGATTTCGTGTGCATGCACACTTATTCACATACCTGTTTTTAATGCTTGATATTTTACTATGTTTTATGTAGACTGTAAGCTCTTCCAGAGTGGCTGGGGAAACCCAGCTAGATTGGCAGGGTATAAATGAAATGATGATGATGATGATGAAATGAATGAATGCAGGTCCTCGTTGAGTGAAGGGCAAGGCCCCTTGCACCTTGGCTCACTTGCGTGAGTCACCTGAAGCAGCCGGCTTTGTGGTGTGCATGTGGCACGTGGCCTGGAGCATATTTATGGATCTATGAGGGGGCGGCTTTTCTGCAGAGAGGGGGGATTAGGCTTGATGTCCGAGGGAACCCTACACTGCTATGGAATTCTGTTCCGGGTACAACTTTGAAGGCTTTGTGTTGCTTGCGTTTCCATTACCTGCAGGTGGCCTCTTGCAACTTGGCAGGCTGCTTGGCGCTGAGGTAGGGGAGGCAGGCGCTCTCCACTTTATTCAGGTCGCCCTCACCTGTGGGAATAGGAAGAGAGAAGCGTCAGCGGAAGGCGACTTGCGCAGGGAGTGCCCCGGAGGGGAAGCGGCAGGGTGGGCAGAGCGTCGGCTTGCGTCTGCAAACAAGGAGGGCTTGGCAAGATTTAGGGCTTGCAGAGCGAATTGAGGCCTCGGGGTGGGCAAGGGGGAGTTGGTTCCTGGGAAGGAAGGAGCACAGGGAGTCGCAGACCCTACAAGGCCGTTTTCCACAAAGCACACGAACAAAGCACCTCTCACCTACAGGTAGGTAGCCTTCTTGGTCTGCCGTAGTCGAAACAAAATAAAAAAATGCCTTCCAGTAGCACCTTAAAGAGGAACTAAGTTTGTTCTTGGTATGAGCTTTTGTGTGCATGCACACTTCTTCAGATACACATGCACATGAAAGCTCATACCAAGAACAAACATTGTTGTTGTTGTTCAGTCGTTCAGTCATGTCTGACTCTTCGTGACCCCATGGACCAGAGCACGCCAGGCACGCCTATCCTCCACTGCCTCCCGCAGTTTGGCCAAACTCATGTTAGTAGCTTCAAGAACACTGTCCAACCATCTCATCCTCTGTCGTCCCCTTCTCCTTGTGCCCTCCATCTTTCCCAACATCAGGGTCTTTTCTAGGGAGTCTTCTCTTCTCATGAGGTGGCCAAAGTACTGGAGCCTCAACTTCAGGATCTGTCCTTCTAGTGAGCACTCAGGGCTGATTTCCTTCAGAATGGAGAGGTTTCATCTTCTTGCAGTCCATGGGACTCTCAAGAGTCTCCTCCAGCACCAGAATTCAAAAGCATCAATTCTTCGGCGATCAGCCTTCTTTATGATCCAACTAAGAACAAACTTAGTTGGTCTTTAAGGTGCTACTGGAAGGATTTTTTTATTTTTTTATTTTGTTCTGCCTCTCACCTGGCATCGGGCAGGTAGAGATGCGACTGGATCAGCTGCAGGACAGAGTTCCTTGGTGGCACACACGACCCCTGCAGAAAGCAGCTCTGCCAGCCCTGCATTTTGGCTCTTTCCCAAGCGCCAGGCTGGCAAAGCCCCTTGCACTGCGGTTCCCAAGCCACAAGCTCCGTTATCCTAAGGTTACAAAGGTTCGGCTGTTGCAATTTGTCTAAGTCTCTTTTAAAGCCATATAGAGTGGTGGCCGTCACTGCCTCCTGTGGGAGGGAGTTCCACAGATTAACTACTCACCAAGGTCCAGAGTTTCGCAGAGGGATCCGAGGCCCTGCAGCACGGCGAGCTGCAGCTTGAAGGCAAGGGTGTGGCCATAGATGGGCCCTGCGCGGGCGCTGACCGGGGCCTGGGTGACGAGGGAGGCTGCCAGCTTGGGCAGGACGTCTTTGGAGAACCGCCGCCGCAGGAAGTCGCCGCTGTGGGCTCCCAAAGTGCACAGCAGCTGTGGAAATTCCACCAAGTGGGCTCTTATTGACAGAGGCAAGTCACATTTGCTTGAACGAGTGCAACCTGCAACAAAATGCTGCAGTATTGAGGGTTCCTGTGCAGTTTTTTCAGCCAGCTATGCCCTTTCCCGGGATACTCCATTCCATTCCCCTTCTCCCCTGGGATGAAAAGCGGGACTCTTTTTCATTCTGCTTCAGAGCACAGCTGCTTTGTGCCAAGCCAACCACTTTCTGCATGAATCTGCACGGAGAGGGTGATCTCTCACAAGACCCAGGCAGAGGGGCTTCTTGGTGGTGGCACCTGCCCTGGAGAACACCCTCCCATCAGATGCCAAACAGATAAAACAACTATCTGACTTTTAGAAGACACCTGAAGGCAGCCCTGTTCAAGGAAGATTTAAAATGGTTGATGTTTGATTGTGTTTTTAATAATTTGTTGGGAGCCACCCAGAGTGGCTGGGGCAACCCAGTCAGACGGGTGGGCTATAAATGTAAATTATTATTACTTCTCTATGCCACGTTCAGCCCAAATCTGGGGGCCTGGAGAAAATACTGCAGCTTGGGCTTGCACACTGTTTGCACAGTGCTGCGCAGCTCTGTGTATGAGAGCGACTGTTGCAGCATCATGCAAAGGACTAAAGACAAGAAAGTGCAAGAACTGCTAAGCCTCTAGGCATTGCAGGGGGTTGGACTGGATGACCCCTGGGACCCCTTCCGACTCCGCAATTCTACGATTCTCCCAGCACAGGGAGGGCTGGGTCCCCTGCCGCACTGAAGTGCTCTCCTTCCCTCTCTGCAGTTTCAGAAAGGAGGCCACCACGATCAAAGGGATTTCTATAATTAAAAAATATCACCTTCCCTGCTGCTTGGCAGCCTATCTCAAAATGCTGAAAAGGTAACTGCGTTCCTCGATAACGTCTTCTCCTCTCCCGCTTAAGAAAAAATCCTGCCTGGTCCTTGAGATGTTGGCTGGGTATTGCAGGCTTGGCTGGGGTTTTTTTTTTGTTCCCCCCCCCACAAAGTGGGGGCCCCTGTGTATTACGCTTTTAGCTTTAGGTCGCTCAAACCATTTGCACTTCAAAAGCTCTCCTTGTAGGCCAGATCTCTGAACGGGAAGCCTGGAGGGCATCATCGTCAGTTGGCAGGTGCAAGTATCTGCTGGAGCACAGCTGGGCCAGATTCGCTCCAGGGGGAGCACAATCCCCCTCCCACCCAACCCCCCCCCAAAAAAGAAGAGCAGATCTTGCACCAGCCCTTGAGAAACAAACAGGAGATGAAACATAGCGAGGGAGATTTCCTCTTTGCTTTTCCCCTGTGGCCGTTTTTCACTTTGCGTTTTCAGCCAGGCTGCAACTGCGGTGCCGAACTGTTTTGGACTCCCAGTGCGCATCTGACTCAGCACTGCGGAGCTCAGCGGTGGACCGCACTGTCGGGCTATTAGTTTTATTCCCCGTTTTGCTTATTGCAAATATGTGTTGTTCTCATCGGCCGACTTGCCTTCTTTTGGAGGCAGCGGGTGGCGCTGTGGGTTAAACCACTGAGCCTCTTGGGCTTGCCGATCAGAAGGTCGGCGGTTCGAATCCCCGCGACGGGGTGAGCTCCCGTTGCTCGGTCCCAGCTCCTGCCCACCTAGCAGTTCAAAAGCACGTCAAAGTGCAAGTAGATAATCAGGTACCGCTCCGGTGGGAAGGTAAACGGCGTTTCCGTGCGCTGCTCTGGTTCGCCAGAAGCGGCTTAGTCATGCTGGCCACATGACCCGGAAGCTGTACGCCGGCTCCCTCAGCCAGTAACGTGAGATGAGCGCCGCAACCCCAGAGTCGGACACGACTGGACCTAATGGTCAGGGGTCCCTTTACCTTTACCTTTAATGTTTCTCAGGGCCAGCTGTTGGAAACTGCAGGAGGAGAGAGGGCCTCCTGTGATCGAATCCTGCTTGTGGGTCTCTTCCCACAGGCATCTGGTTGGCCACTGTGGCGATTAGCCTTTTGTGGTTTCCAGCAGCTGATATTCAGAAACATCACATTCTCTCTCTCTCTTTTAAATAGTTTTATTAAACAGAGGGCTAGGGTGTGCCATTCTAGGGGTGGAACTTAATTTTTGCAAATCTCTTTCTTTCAAATGTGTTTTTGGGTGTGAGGAATTCAAATCTCCTATTATTTTGTGACTAGACAGCATTTAGCTTGGCAAGTCTTACATCTGATGAAGAATCACAGAAACTGCTTTTGGAAAATCAAATAACTTTTAATTTTACCTTCAGAAAAATGTCAGCTGAAGCTAAAGGATGGTGGTGATGTAACTGGAAATACTTGGCAATCAATGATTTCTATGCAAATTTCCTTACCGAGGAAAACTAATTATATTAATTTAACCAAAATATATTTTGAACTCCCAAGCCACGTTACAACGTTTTAGCACCCTTCATCTTCAGAATCTGCAAAATTTCAACACTACCTAATAGGGGGAAGCCCCAGATTCAGATCAGGCCCATGAAACTAGATTGTAGTCAAGACGGCTGGCTCCTCCCTTGCCTCCCGGGGCGGAACTGCGACGGGGGCAGAGTCCAGCCCCTTGCTGGCCTTGGTGTGGTGTGTGTGTGGGTGGGTGGGTTGAGGATTCTGAACAGGCTCACCTTGAAGGCCCTGAGGACGGCCAGAGGATCGTCCTTGGTCAGGCGGTGGACGAGGGCAGGCCACGTCCGATGGGCCAACGGAAGGAGGTGGCTCTCGTGGGGGCTCAGCACCGTCACGCAGAGCTCCAAGATATCCATGACCTGCCAGGGGAAGCGCAGGAGAATTCAGAGGAGAAACACAATGGCATCAACGGAGGTGGGGCTGGAGACAGCTAGACGAGTGATTCTGCGATATAAGAGTGTTCAGCCCTCTTGCTCTGTTCTCACCTCGAGAAGGAAACAGTCCTCGATCTCTTTTTCAAAGACTAAAATGTGTTGGTCACTCGCGGAAGCCAGTTGGTAGCTGACCACCCCTCAACTTGCGTGATGTGTCGGCAGAGGGTGTGGAGCCCCGGCAGAGACTCCGGAGATTTCCTGCTCCCTAGAGAGAGCTTCTTCCAGAGTCCCCGGTTAAGGGGGAAACTCCTCTCCCGCATAGTTCAAAGGAACGACGTGCTTTTTGTCTCCAGACACAAAGACGAAGCTGGGCGCTACTATCTACTTATGTGCAGAGAGATCTGCTAACACAACTAGCGAAGCGCTGCTGTGTAAAACCTACAGCCTCTTCCTCTGACAGATTCAGAGTCAGACCCTGACAGCAAACAGGGCAGGGCTCAACATCAGCAAAAGATCGGGACAACAGGCCATACTAAAAACAATGCCCCAGAGACCATTATACCTGTCTCCACATCACTGGACCAACGGAAGGGCGAAGGACTCTGCAAATCACACACTCGGCCTCGCTGGTGCTGCTATGGTGACCCAGTGCACCTGACACCCTTGTTTCAGAGCATCCAGACACGGAGGGTGTGCTCCTCAAGACATGAGGCCAAGCACTGTGTCATTTAACCCATTTCTGCATTATACCCAAAGGGTGCCCTCTAGCCAGCTTGAAGATCAGCCCTTTGAGCTATGAGCCAAGCCCATCAGTCTCAGGCGCATTTTAACTGATAGATTTGATGTTAGCCGCTCTGAGCCCGGTTTTGGCAAGGGTATAAATAAAACAACAACAACAACTATGGAAAAGGGACTGTGGACATGCTCAAAGCAACTCATTTCATTGCTGTTTTACATGTTCAAAGTAAGCGCTGGCCCTTGGCACTTAGGTACTGTCTCCAGGGCTGGGCCAACAGCAGAGCGTCTGGTGAACTGGCTGCTCCAAGGCGTACTGTCAGGAAACCCTCCTCCCCGCGGCTGGTAGGGTTGCGGGAGCGTTTGCAATATAGAGAACCCCCTAAGCTGTTTACTAGCTCGTCCTCCCCCTCCAGCGCCGGAAGCGACCATTCCTCCAGTGGGGAGGGGGAGTCAGAGGCAGGAAGGAGGTGCAGGGGCTCTGAGAGGATAGCGGAGCCTCAGCACCGAGAGGAAAGCGGGGAATGGGGTCAGGTTCCCACGCTTCGAGGGCGCAGGCAGGATGGACGTGGAAGAGGGAGGTGGGGGTTTAGAATCCCACGCCTCTTTTGCTGGACAAAGAACCAGAAGAGTTCATTCCTGGACTCTGCGGAGGGATGAGATGGACGTTTGATCTTTTGCTCCACTGTACATAGCTGTGCACAATAAAGAACTTAGTTTTTAGAAGTTCTGCGTCTGGCACTTTACTCATGAGCAACCACTGAACGTCCTTACACGTACCTTCAGTCGCACGCGGAGACTCTTGTCAGAGAGCAAGTGGGAGCATCTCTCCATCACGGCCTTGGCGGTCTGGGCATGGGCTGGCAACAGGCTCTCTGTCTCCAGGCTCTGCTCGCTTGCTTCTGGCTCCACAGCAGGCAGCTGCTGCTCCTCTGGGAAGGAGAAAGGAGGGTTGGCACTTAGGGGAACGATACAGGGTGGAACTTAAACACATTTTTTAATTACAGGTAGGTATCCGTGTTGGTCTGCCATAGTCGAAACAAAATAAAAAATTAAAAAATTCCTTCTAGTAGCACCTTAGAGACCAACGAAGTTTGTTCTTGGTATGAGCTTTCATGTGCATATAAGGGTCTGGTGACTTCCGTTTCAGTGTATCTGCAGCAGCTAAAAAAGCCAATGCAATTCTGGGCTGCATCAATAGGAGTATAGCGTCTAGATCAAGGGAAGTAATAGTACCACTGTATTCCGCTCTGGTCAGACTTCACCTGGAATACTGTGTCCAGTTCTGGGCACCACAGTTCAAGAAGGATACTGACAAGCTGGAACGTGTCCAGAGGAGGGCAACCAAAATGGTCAAAGGCCTGGAAATGATGCCTTATGAGGAATGGCTTAGGGAGCTGGGTATGTTTAGCCTGGAGAAGAGAAGGTTAAGGGGTGATCTGATAGCCATGTTCAAATATATAAAAGGATGTCATATAGAGGAGGGAGAAAGGTTGTTTTCTGCTGCTCCAGAGAAGCGGACACGGAGCAATGGATTCAAACTACAAGAAAGATCCACCTGAACATTAGGAAGAACTTCCTGACAGTGAGAGCTGTTCGACAGTGGAATTTGCTGCCAAGGAGTGTGGTGGAGTCTCCTTCTTTGGAGGTCTTTAAGCGGAGGCTTGACAGCCATCTGTCAGGAATGCTTTGATGGTGTTTCCTGCTTGGCAGGGGGTTGGACTGGATGGCCCTTGTGGTCTCTTCCAACTCTAGGATTCTATGATTCTAAGAAGTGTGCATGCACACGAAAGCTCATACCAAGAACAAACTTAGTTGGTCTCTAAGTTGCTACTGGAAGGAATTTTATTATTTTTTATTTTGTTTCGACATTTTTTAATTTATTTCATAAAATTTATGCTGCACTGCTTGACTGTAGGGGAAACAAGTCTCAAAGTGGTTTTCTATTCACCTATCCATGAAAGATTAACAATAATTTAAACTTCCAAAAAGTTAAAATAGCAATAGACTAAAACAGGTTAAAACTGACACCCATCTGGGTAGGCTTATCTAAACAAGAATGTTTCTCGCAGGCACTAAAAGAGGGCAAATGGTGAAGGCGCCTGCTTGGCGTCAATAGGCAGGAGTTCCGAAGGGTAGATGCTGCCACACTAAAAGATCAAGCTCATATCAATGCAGGAGAACTGAGATGATGATTAGAGCCTTCCAAATCTTGAAGCATGGGAAGCCCCCCCAAAAATAAATTGTAATTTGGCAGAATATTTGGACTATTTGATATGTATATGTATAATTTGGAATATTTGATTGGATTGTTAAAAGTGGAAAATTTAATTAAAATGATTTATATATTTAAAAAATCAAGCTCTCCCAAATGCACCTATGGATGCGCATGCAGGGTCGTGTGTGTTGGGGACGAACATCCTGGGCTCTGACCAGAGACCTGAAGGGCTTTCCAGCTGCACTGACCTTCCTCCTCCTCCTCCTCCTCTGTGAGATTGCCTTCTGCAATCCGCTTCTGCTTCACGTACTCGAGGAAGAACTCCTCCATGGCCTCTGCGGTGAGAAGTGGCGGGGAAGGGGTTTCCTCATGCTGCCCAGCTGCTCCCGAGAAACGGCCACCTTCCTGCTCCAAATCCTTCTCCGTCCGGCGCTCCACCGCAAACCAGGAAGCTGCCAAGAGGAGGAAAGCGTGACTTCCTCAAGCCCAACACAGCAATCCTGAACTTGACTACGCTGGTGGAAGTGGGTTCTATTCTGGGGAGCTGGGATATACATTTAAGTCCCAGTTTGGGGAAAGAGGGCTGGGCCACACAGGGAAGACGCAGAGCAGTGGATCTCCATGCCAGGCTATATTTATTATCCATATTTGAAGACGACCGTGCAGAACTAGTTTATAAAACTCTTATTATATATTTGTTGGCTGCGGCAAGATTGACTATTGCCCAATAATGGAGAAATATGTTCGATTTTCCCCTTCACATTTGGTTTCAGAAGGCCCTACACATCCCAATTGCAGAAGAGTAGAATCATCTGATGTGTGTTTCACGAGACACCACCAAGCCAACAGACTAAGCCCTCGCATGGTGGATGTTTTTGACACGCATTAAGGAACAAAATCATGGCTGGAAAATTCCCACAAAACCAGATTTATTAGGTGCTGACTACATACCAAAATTCGCTACCACTAGCCCTCTTTGATCCCAAGGGAACGATAATCCCATTTTCTGGCCTGATTTTAGATCACCCTCTTCGTGTTCCCGTATACCTGTACTATAGAACTATGATAGCAAGTTGCCAGCTCATTTGTTTCAGTTCACTGGGTAAGATATTTTGATTCCT
This sequence comes from Lacerta agilis, assembly GCF_009819535.1. Taxonomy (NCBI): domain Eukaryota; kingdom Metazoa; phylum Chordata; class Lepidosauria; order Squamata; family Lacertidae; genus Lacerta; species Lacerta agilis. Next base: position 93,725,264 of record NC_046317.1, on the reverse strand, counting down.
TAATAAAGTTTTTTAAAATAAAAAAGAGGTACTGTGCAGAGTCGGGATGTGGGTGGCGCTGTGGTCTAAACCACTTAGCCTAGGGCTTGCCGATCGGAAAGGCAGCGGTTCAAATCCCCGCAACGGGTTGAGCTCCCATTGCTCGGTCCCAGCTCCTGCCAACCTAGCAGTTCGAAAGCAGCCCCAAAAGTGCAAGTAGATAAATACAGAGCCGCTTATGCCTTGAGCTCCTTGAAAGAAAAAGCAGGATAGAGGCATGGCAGTGAATCGGTACCTAGCCTCAGCAGCAGCGGTGTGCATGACCCCAAGGAACGAGGTCGCCCGGTCAGCGTGCTGCTGGTCAGCTTGGCCAGGATGTCCTGGGATGACGTCGTCCACTAGGGGCAGCACGTTAGCATCCGAGGTGTCTCAGCATGGCTTCCAGGACCCGCGAGCAACGGGGCACGTGAGCCTGGTGGCGCAGGTGCAAGGAGATGCCGTTCACCAGGTAGTCGGCGTTCTGATTGATAAGGTCCGGGATGGAGCCGTAGCCGCAGGCGTGGCAAATGTCCCCCATGGCCCCGCTGGCTGCCTGGCTGATAAGGAGCGTGCCGTCTCCTGCCTTTTCCAGGACGGGGTACAAGGCTGAGGATCAGCAGCGGGCGGAAGTCCTGCTTGAGCGCAGAAGCAAAGCAGCCCACCCCTTCCAGCTGGATACAAATCTGCCAGATGTTGCCGTTCATGGCGCGGACGGTGGGCTTGGCATCTGGGAGAGGAAGGGGATGGCCAGGCGGAACGGCAAGGAGCCCGGAGCACTTTGCCTCTGGTTCACTGGCCAACTCCTCAGCCTCGATGCTGGTGACCAGATGCCAGTTGGCTTGGTCCACGTATTCCTCCAGCACAGAAGCCACGACGCCTCTGAGATCCTCAGCACTGGCCACCTCTTCCCGCTCATGAAGGACGTCCACCTCCAGCCCCTGCTGCTCCAGCAACCAGTTCGTTGAGGACCATCGCCGCCTGCTTCCGGTACACAGCGGACTCTCCGTACAGCCCCAGGAAATGGTCCACCAGCAATAGAGGTTGCCGTAGTACCCGAGGACCCGGCAGATCTGCGGAGCAAGGAGAATATGCGCTCGCCGGCAAAGAACCGGAAGCACTTTCTCTGGGCGCTGCTGCTGTGCTGTAAAGGCCCTGGCACGTCCCCGAGGCGCCGCTCCTCCACAACCTTCACGTCCTTCACGTCCAGCTCCAGGACTTGCACAAGGGCCCTGGAGAGGCGGGTGGAGGTGGGAAGCCGAGTTCAGAACCAGGTTGACCCGGGGGCCCAGCAGCTTCAATACCCGAGGAGCAAGTTCAGGTGACCGTCTTGCCCTGGTCATCCTGGGAGCTCATCAGGCGCGGAAGGGCGGTGCCAGGGAGTGGAGGTCCTCCGAAAGGATGTCGGCAAGGAGGCGGTTCTCCGCCACCACTTCCCTGCTCCGCGGCGCTCCGCAGGACCTCGCTGCTCCGAGTTCGGATCTCGGCCTCTCGTCGTTGACGAGGCCAACCAAGGCCTTCAGGAGCTGGCCAGCAGAGTCGACCAAAGACCGGCCGCAGGTCGCCATCAACAGCTGGACCATTTCCACCAGCTCCATCCTCGCCTTCAGTGAGGATGAACGGACACGGACCCAACCACCTTCGCTATCAGGATGGAGAGCTAGCTGCAGTGCTCTTTGCCCAGTCTGGGCCTCGGTGAACCACGAGTTCCGAGAGCCTGCTTTGCCCCGGCACAGATGCCTCCGTCTTTGGCGGGATCTGTGCCAGTTGCTCATCTGCCATGACCAAAGCTACCACCCGGAGAAGACTTTGATGGCCGAGACGACGACGGCATGGCCTTGCTTCACGTCCCCCGCAATGATCCGATGAGAGCGTGAGGGAGATCCCGGGCAGGAAGGAAGCGAAGAGATCCCCGCAACGCTTCGCCTCCTCGCCGCCCGGGGCTGGTGGCCCTCCTCGCAGTCGCACTGCAGAAGCAGCGCTTGCAGGCATCTCAAGGCCGCGATCTTGAGCTGCTTGGCTTTCTCCTGCTCCGCCAGGGAGAGCAGCAAGGAGACGGCGAAGCCCAGGTGCGGGAGGTTGGAGGGCTGGTACAGAGTCGCCAGGACATCACCGGAAGCCGAATGCAGCAGAGCCAGCAGCGCCTGCAATACTGCCTCCTTCAGCTCCTCCGACACAGGGCCAGGTGCTGCGGGCTGGAGGGGGAGGCCAGGCAGAGGCAGAGCTCAGAGAAACAGCTCCAGGAGCGCTCAGGCTTCTTCACGCACGTGGCGGAGAGCACCGAGGCACGCACTGTGCCACGGTCTGGACCAACGCGCTCCCGCTTCGGCCCCGGGACCTTGAGGGTGAAGCGCAGGGGGAAGAGGACATATTCCTGGAGTTCCTGCAGGGCAGAGTCGCTGACCGTCCGCAGCTGGGAGCGGAGCAGCTCCACGTTCTCCGCCGTCTGGGCTTTGGTCAGCTGCACGCAGGCCGGGGCGCAAGGCCCCAAACGCCTCCTGCGGAGTGTCGAAAACAGCCATGGCCTGGCCCTGCCACCCTCGCCTCAGGCCTCTCCTTCGCTTGTCGTCATCCTGCGTAGGGAAGGGGAAATAAGTTGTGTGAGAGCAGCTTTCGGGCTACATGAGGAGGAGAGGAAAAAAAAGTGACGCATAAACACAACAAATAAATAAAATGGTAACAAGCCCAATGTGCCCTGACATAACTTCTGCCGGCCTTAAGAGGGGAAATGACAAGTTCTCAAAAACGAGAGGAAGGCTCTTTGAAAAACAGCAGGCAGTCTCAACGTCCCTTAAGAGTTTCACTGCATGGCTAGCTACCCCAGTGTGTGTGCAGAGCAGGGCGGCTTCGGCCGATGCCTGAGCAGAAGAGGGAAAGAGAAGCCCCCTGGCATACAAAGGAAGCGGCCTGGGAATCCCGGAACTGTAGAGTTGGAAAAGACCCCGAAAGGCCACCCAGCGCCGACCCCCTGCAGTGCAGGAATCGCAGCATTGTGGAGTTGGAAGGGGTTCCCCAAGGGTCATCCAGGCTGACCCCCTGCAATGCCTTGCAAGGGGTCAAGCCCTCTGGTTTAGCCTGGCCGTGTCCCTGGCCTAGACTGGCAGTCTCTTTGGGGTCGAACTTTGCAGGAGGGGGCCTGGCCTGGCCTTTATGCCCGGAGGGCACGTGCTCTACGCATTGGGCCACACTTCCTCACCTGGGGCCGGAGTCCAGCGAGTGGGCGGGGTCAGGCCACCGGCAAAGGCTCTGGAAGTGGCCCAGGGTCGCAGGTCCCTGGCCCCCTATTCCTCCCCAAACCCCCAGGACTCCCGCCTTCCCCCCGCTCCTCCCTTCCTCACTCGCTGCCCGGGAGAAAGCGAGAGTTCGCCACATGCCGGAAGTCAGCCCGCAATTCTGGCGGAGCGAAATATCTCCCGCGGGGGAGAGGGGCGAGCGGAAAGGAGCGACTAAAGTCTCACCGGAGCAGCACCGCCCATGCGCGGCGGCCGGGGCCCTACTGCGCACGCGTCGCTCGGAGTCCGCGCGTGCGCTTTAGGGAGGCTGCGGAGGCGCCGGCTCGACTTGGCGCCGCTTGTCCGGCCGAAGCAGCAGCGGCCGCCGCTCTCTCGCGCCTCCTCGGTGGTTGTCCCCCGCGGCCACCCGTAGCAATGCCGCCCTGTGACCCTCTCGCGGCGCCGGGGTGAAAGGGCGCGCGGCCATTTTGTGGCGGCGGTTGGTGGTCTCTGAGGCGAGGAGGGAGAGGGCCGGAGGGAGGGGAGGGAGGGAGGGGCGGGCGGCGGGGCCGGGCCGCTCCAGCGAGGCCAGGCCGGGCCAGGCCGGGCGGAGGCCCAAGCGCGGAGCTCCTCTCCTCCTCCTCGGCCGGCCGCGCCAGTCCTCGTTCTCGGAGTCGGCGCTGGAGCGGAAGCTGTCGGAGCTGAGCAACTCCCAGCAGCGCGTCAGACGCTGAGCCTGTGGCTCATCCACCACCGGAAGCACGCCGGGCCCATCGTCACCGTCTGGCACCGAGAGCTCCGTAAGGGTGAGGAGGAGGGAGGGGGGAGGCCAGGTGCGCGGGTGCCAGCATGGCCCAACAGTCGCGTAAAAGGGAAGGCCACGCCCCCTCCTGGGGGGGAAGAGAGAGAGTGTGGAAGCAGAGGGTGCCAGCATGGCTGAGCCGTTGTGTAAACCAGAGAGGGGGGTGGGTGGGTGGGTGGGTGTGCTGCCAGTCCTCTATCATTGATCACATAACACACAGCACAAACACCATTCGAATTGCAGTGCCTACCAACTTTGCCCGCCTCAATATGTTATGGGACCTCAGCACCTAGGAGTTGGTTCTTACGACCGCCAGCATGGCTGAACAGTCATGTAATCAGAGCAGCATGCCCCCTCTGGGAAAGAGCACACAGGTGTGGTGGGTGACTGTGCAAGCATGGCATATCCATAGCACCACACCCCCTCTTTAGAAAGGAGGGTGCCAGTATAGTGGAACAGTCATGTGATCCGAGTGCCAAGCGCTCCCGCGACTGTATTAGGTTAGGGAATGCCAGCATGGCTGAACAATCATGTAACCAGAGCGCTATGTGCTGTCCTGGAAGGGTGAGTTGTAGGAGAGTCTTCCAGAGCAGGGCTGGGTAGTTGGGAGGCCTATGGAGGCTCTCCAGATCTCGTTGTTCACAACATCCTTTTGTTTTGTTTGTTTTTAATTAATTTTTTATTCAGTTTTCTTATTACATACATCTCAATATCAATAACATTTATATTACTCACCTCTTCCCCACCCCTCCTGGGCTTCCCCCAAATCCACTTTTGGTTGTTCCCCTGTTATTACATACTGTTTCTTAAAAGCATTCCTTTGTCATTTTTAACTATTTCTTTTTTGTAAAGGTGTGAGTGTTTATTTAAATCCTGCCATCAGTCAGTAGTCTTCCTTTATTTCTGCAAGTATGTTATAAATGGTTCCCATCCTTCTGGAACAGCTGTGTGAGTTGTGAGCTGGAAGTGTGGAGGTTCCACTCCTACTTGCAGGGCTGGTATCAGAAGGGAGCTCTGGGAACTATTGCCCCCATGCTGTTAATATGTGCTGTATGTGGAGCTGCCCTTGAAGACACCTGGGGAGCTGTAACACGTGCAGAACGCAGCTGCTGGGATTTTAACTGGGAGCAGTCCGCTGGGATCATATCTTAGCAGTTGTGAAAGGTCTTCACTGGATTCCAAGCCAAGGTGTGGATTTTGATTCTGAAAGCCCTACATGGCTTTTGACCCAGGTACTTACTAATAAATAGAACTATTAAAACCGATTACAGTAAACACATACACCTGTACAATTAAAAGACAGGAAGGTCCTTCTCCCACATCAAAAGAGGCTCCTGTGTCATTGAGATAAGGTGGGTGGGTGGTAACAGAGCTTGGTGCTTCCGTGAACCGCCCTGAGACCCCTGGGTATGTTGTTCAGTCGTTCAGTCGTGTCCGACTCTTCGTGACCCCATGGACCAGAGCACGCCAGGCACGCCTATCCTTCACTGCCTCTCGCAGTTGGCCAAACTCATGTTAGTAGCTTCGAGAACGCTGTCCAACCATCTCATCCTCTGTCGTCCCCTTCTCCTTGTGCCCTCCATCTTTCCCAACATCAGGGTCTTTTCTAGGGAGTCTTCTCTTCTCATGAGGTGGCCAAAGTACTGGAGCCTCAACTTCAGTATCTGTCCTTCTAGTGAGCACTCAGGGCTGATTTCTTTGAGAATGGATAGGTTTGATCTTCTTGCAGTCCATGGCACTCTCAAGAGTCTCCTCCAGCACCATAATTTCAAAAGCATCAATTCTACGGCGATCAGCCTTCTTTATGGTCCAGCTCTCACTTCCGTACATTACTACTGGGAAAACCATAGCTTTAACTAACGGACCTTTGTCGGCATGGTGATGTCTTTGCTTTTTAAGATGCTGTCTAGGTTTGTCATTGCTTTCTCCAAGAAGCAGGCGTCTTCTAATTTCGTGACTGCTGTCACCATCTGCAGTGATCATGGAACCCAAGAAAGTGAAATCTCTCACTGCCTCCATTTCTTCCCCTTCTATTTGCCAGGAGGTGATGGGACCAGTGGCCCGGATCTTAGTTTTTTTGATGTTGAGCTTCAGACCATATTTTGCGCTCTCTTCTTTCACCCTCATTAAAAGGTTCTTTAATTCTTCCTCACTTTCTGCCATCAAGGTAGTATCATCAGCATATCTGAAGTTGTTGATCTTTTTCCGGCAATCTTAATTCCGGCTTGGGATTCATCCAGTCCCGCCTTTCGCATGATGAATTCTGCATATAAGTTAAATAGGCAGGGAGACAATATACAGCCTTGTCGTACTCCTTTCCCAATTTTGAACCAATCAGTTGTTCCATATCCAGTTCTAACTGTAGCTTCTTGTCCCACATAGAGATTTCTCAGGAGACAACTGAGGTGATCCGGCACTCCCATTTCTTGGGTATAGGGCGGTATATAAATTCAATAAATCATAATAATTCTATTTGCTTCTGCAGGGCAGCATTTAGGAGCTGGGGATCCCTGCAGAACTTGGGCTGTGGGCTTGTTATCGCTCAACATCCCAACTTGTAATTTGTAATGCAACTTGATCTGCAGGTTCTTCCCCCACCCCTCTCAGTGGCACCTTGAGCTGAAGATCAGCTTGGAGAACTGAACATAAGAGCTGATGATGGGTCTTAACAGCTTGATCCGGGAAGGTTCAGACTTTCCGCCTGTAGAGGATCCCACTGGGACTGGTCCTTGTATGATTCTTCTGTCCCAAGCTTCAGTTTTGACAAAACATTCTACTAATTATCACCTGCTGAGTTGTTCAGCTTCTCTGTATCTGCCCAACAACGGGCCTGACAAAAGATGTGTTGGAGGAATTAAGAACTTATGTTGTGCTGTTCTTCTAATGGCAGGTGCTGATCTCAGCTTTGCCCCCTCACAAGGAAGCTATTCTGCCAGCCTTGGTAGTATAATGAATTGATTGTGTGTGTGTCTTGGTGGAGGACTGCTCTGCATGTTCCAAAGGCACTCTTTGCTTAGTGCTGGGTAAAACCTGTATGGGAAAGGGAGGGTTTAAAAATTGCAGGCCTGTTAGGGTCAAAAGTCAACAGGAGCAACTGGCAAGCTACACATTGGCCCAGAACATCTTCAGAAAACTAAATTGTGCAGTTCTTGAATTGCTTCTGAATAGCATGGTTGTCTGTTCTCTGGTGCACAGTATGGTCTATTGTTCAGTATTCAGCTTCAAGGGCCAAGTGTTTGTTCTTGATCCTGTCCTGCTGGTTCTAAAAATACACGATTTGCAAATAACATTTGAGCTGACTGTTAGCAAGTAGCGATCCCTCAGTTGGTAAAGTAAGAGAAAGATACCTGGTTTCACTCCTTGATTGGGTCTCAGTAGCTGGTGCCCTTCCAGGAGTGTGGCACTCACTTTGGCTGCCCCCCATCTCCCCCTGCCTCTCCAGCACCCAGCGGTGGTACAGGTCACATCACCTTGGGGTGATGCCTTGCTTCTACAGTTAGAAAGCTCTGGTAGGAGTCTAAGGTGGACTTTATTTTTTGGAGTTTAAAATGTGCTGGTTGATGCCAGGCACTTACCGCTATAGTCACTCTGAACTTAATGAACTATTCAGAACTCTAATGAAATTGTCATGCTTTGAATAGGGGAGAGCAGAAAACTTGCAGTCACACTCGGGTAAAGACTGTGCTACTGCTGCTCTGATGCTCTGTGGCATGCATTTTTTGAGTCAATTTGATGCTCTGGCATGCATTTTTGATAGTCAGTTTGTTAACCACCCTTCCTTGGTTAGGGCTGCCAAGCAGCTTCTGCATTTTGACTCAAAGGAGCCAGTTTGCATTGAGTGGAACCTGTGAACGCATGGTGCAAAGAAGCCATGTGTGTGGCTCACTACAGTGAAGTTGAAATATTCTCTCAGGGACAGATAAAAGGAAGTACAGGGAACAACAGATTTGTGACCGGGGGAGGGGTTTACGTTCCTGACCCCTGCAAGCATCGGTGAGGTATGCATAAGGCCCACCCCGCTCGCTGCCCCTCATCTTTGTTATCTTAATTTGATACGAGGCTAACAGGTGTTGTTGTTTTTTTAAAAGCTTAGCTTTGATATTGTGGCCTGTCAGGTTGAGCAATATAGGGCATGCTTGGATGAAAGATATCATAGAATCGCACAGCCTGTCAGCATCAACGCCTGCTTTCTGGGGCTGCCTCTTTCCCCCGAGCCTTCACCATGATTACCGATGAGTTCATTCTTGTCAGTGCCACTTGCTTGCTTGTTTTTAAGGATTTCTACAAATAAGTCATATTTATGGCTTTGATATTGAAATAATTACCACTGAAACAGCTCAGTGCGCCAAGCAGTTCACACAGCTCTTCTTGGAATATTCCAATTAAACGAGCACCAGCTACAAGTGCTGATGGTGCAAAGAAATGCTTTTTGGTACTAGTTGTTTTCTTTTTTCTTCCCTTCAACTCTCTTCAAGTCTGGGAACCTAAATCTTTTCCAAGAATTCTATGAAATTTGTTAATTAGACACCCCACCATGCCATGGTTTAAAAGCTCAAGTAGGGGTTGGCGTGGTTTCGCAATAGAGAGTGACTCCTTTTGTATTTGGGCAGGGAATGAGCAGGGCACCTGGGAAGGGCAAGTCCATGCCTGGGCCTAGTTTACCTGGTGTTGGCCCACCCAGACCCTGCGGATGCCTTTCCTTTAATGCTCCCAGCAAGTGAGGCTCAGCAGGGGACTATGAGTCACTGAAAGAGCCTCTGTAGCAGTGGCTGGCCCCTCGTTGTGGAATGCCTTTTCCTGAAAAGTCCACGAGTGCTTGGTCTAGTTCAAGGGTCGACAAGAGTTTTTTGTGGCTTGGGCCGGTTCATCGTCCCGCAGATGCCGTGGTGGGCCGGAGTGCACACGCACACACGTGCAAATGCTATTTCCGGCACGGAGGAGGCGTGTGCAGCTTCCCATTGGCTGCAGGAGCTGGCCAGCGTTGGGGAAGGCGGTCCCCGCTCTGCGCCGTTTTAGCGCGGCGCATGGAAGCCGACAGAGCGGGCAGCGGGGGTCCATGGGTCGGTTAAGCGACCCCCATGGGCTGCTTGTGGCCCATGGGTCTTAGGTTGCCGACCCCTGGTCTAGTTCCTTTTTGCAAAGGGCATTATTATTTCCTTAAGCTTTTAGTGGTTTTAGATTTGCTTGTTTCCTTTGATTTGTTTCTGGTCATGCCTGATTATTTAATGCTGCATTTAAAATAATTTAAACAATAAATGTAAACAATAAAAATGCAAGATAAAATGCAATAAAACAAGATTTGTTTAATTTTGTAAGCCACCCATCTGACTGGAAATAGGCTAATTGAGAGCTATTTTGTCTTGAAAGCATGGAGTTACTGAGGCTAACCACAGGAATCTTCAAGAACAAAGCAAGCCAGCTTGGGAGGTCACCTTGCATGAAATGAAATATATACTAGCCTGTGGAAGCTGACGCCACAATAAACCATCAGTTGGGCCTTTCAGTTGCCACAAGACGTCTTTCCTTGTTGTGCTTCTGCAGCCCTGCTCTGGTTAAGTGTAGATCCGCCGCTGGCTTTAAAGAAGGCATGAAATGAGAATTTGGCTTTTGTTTGTGATATCCACCTCAAGGGTGACTGTGAGCCGAATGAAAATGATTGATGGGTGACTTGAGAGCTATTATACGATATTTTTTCCTCTTCTATTTTCCTAGCAAAGTCAAGTAGGAAACTGACTTTCCTATACTTGGCCAACGACGTCATCCAGAACAGTAAAAGGAAGGGGCCTGAGTTTACAAGGGAATTTGAATCGGTTCTGGTGGATGCTTTTTCACACGTTGCCAGGTATGTATAACAACCTCTTCTAATGCCTCTGGCAACCTCTAGGCTGGATTACTGCAATGTGCTACATATGGGGCTATCTGTGAAGTTTGGAAACTTTGTTTAATGCAGAATGCAGCTGCCAGGCTCTTAACAAAACAGATCTTCAAGGGAGGTCCTTTTTTTTTCGGATCCACCACCTTCATAGGCACGCCTGGTGGGGATATGGAAAAGGGCCTCTTGGTAGCTGCTCCCAGGCTCTGGAGCTCCTCCCTGGAGAAGGTAGACTGTCTCCCTCCATGTGTCCTTCAGCAAGTGAAGACCTGCATTAGGATTGGGTGGAAGGGTTTGGTCTCTGCAGCTGCAACATGAGCAGTAGGCCTGCAGGCTCTACACCTACCGTACTACAAAACCACAAAGGGGCTTCCTTAATGCACGCTTGCTGTGCTCCTTTTGGGATTGAGCTGGACACTATATTTGATCATCTGCGCTGCACAAGTGTTCTTTTCAGATTTCAGCAAATCTAACTTTCCTTTGATCTGTTATTTGAAGAGTTATAACTGTGGCAAACACATTACCACTTGGAGTATTCCCTGCAGAAATTTCAGCTTGTTTCCTTCAGACCCCCAGTTGGCAGCCTTGTGCAATTGCTAGTTATTCCACGTGCCTTTGCTCTGTCTGAACACCATTTTAAGTGAGGTCAGCTTCTCAAATGCTATGGATTTATCAGATATTTTTCCCCCCAGATTGCCTTTCTGCTTGGCTCGCTCCATCTGTCATTGAGTGACTGTTCTCTCACTGTGGGGCAAGCTACAAATGAGCAGGCTACGTGTAATTTCCTGGCACACAATATGTTATCAGCTACTTAAAAGCTGTGGTGCTATTTAGAGAAGACCTTAGTCTGCAAACTGATTATATCTAGAACACACGGAGGAATAAGTGAGCAAGTGTGTTCTGGATAACTCTATACTTAACTGGATTGTTGCTGATGACTAAGTATTTCCTTTTACTTTGAAATTGCATATTTCAAATTTGTGTGCCTATGGATATAAATGGCTGGCATGCTGGTGAACACCTTACTTGGGAAGCCTGGCGGGTTTAGCTCAGTTTCATCCCTGTTTTGTCTCTGATTGTGTCTCTCCTTAAACATTTTACGTGGGAGGGAAGGAGTGGAGTGGACACCCTCTACCACTTCCCCCCCCCCTAGTGTGTGTGTTCTCTCTCAGCCCCTTTCTGACGTTCTGAATTTCTGACCCTCCAGAGAAGCAGATGAGGGCTGCAAAAAGCCCTTGGAACGATTGCTGAACATCTGGCAAGAGAGGAGTGTGTATGGCAGTGAGTTCATACAGCAGTTGAAACTGTCTTTGGAGGACTCCAATAGCCCCCAACCCAAAGGTAAAAAAAAGAAGTGTTTGCTTTTTTGAAACATCCTTGACTCCAATCAAGCCATTATGAAAAGGCACCGTATATACCCGAGTATAAGCCGACCCAAATATAAACCGAGGCATCTAATTTCCTACAAAAACCTGGGAAAGCTTATTGACTCGAGTATAAGCCGGTCACCTTTGCCGCTGTGGAGGAGGAGGAGGAACGAGCAGCCCAAAAGCAGCCCTTTGGGCTGCTCCTTCCTCTTCCTCCTTTGCCGCTGTGGAGCTCACCCTATCGCGGGGTTTCGAACTGCCATTCTTCTGATCGGCAAGCCTAGGGCTCTGTGGTTTAACCCACAGTGCAATGTTCCCTTGTGTTATGCAGAGAAGGCTGGGATCCTGTCCTGTTTAAGCAGGAGCCAGGGAAAGTGAGCACCTGTGGGGTTTTAATACTTCCTTAACTGATAGGCTTTCTGCTTTCTGGGGTCTAAAGTTTGCATTTATGTGAGCAGTTCAGGAATGGAACAAGCTGCCTGGGGAGAGTAAAGCAGTGTTTTCAACCACTGTTCCACGGCACACTAGTGTGCCGCGAGATGTTGCCTGGTGTGCCGTGGGAAAAATAGAAAAAATACTTTATATATAGTCAATATAGGCACAGAGTTAAATTTTTTAACATTTTCTAATGGTGGTGTGCCTCGTGATTTTTTTCATGAAACAAGTGTGCCTTTGCCCAAAAAAGGTTGAAAAACACTGGAGTAAAGAACCACCGTTCTTGTACACTTCTTAAGGAATGGTTGACTGGGGTGAGCGGGTGGCGGCATGAGCGGAGAGAAAGGGGCCTTTAGATGTTGTTGGGCAAGAATCCTCATCATCCCAGGTCATTTGGTCGTGCTGACTGGGGCAGATGGGAGTTGAAGAACACCTGGAGGGCCACAAGATCCCCAGCTGTGGTTCTTACCATTTGAATTCAAGGTATTTGCGCTCAAGGGCTCCTGCTTGGTTGTAACTGAACTGGTGAAAGTCTTCACATCTGCACTGTGTAGACACTTGTTGTAGGCTGCCCCAGCAACTTCTCTGTAAGTTATGTTTGTGGAGCAGGGTCCATCATCCCAGGGGTGTTTCGAGGCCCTGGCAGGCAACAGCCAGAGTGAGACACAGGAAGTTGCCTTGTACCAGATCATATTACAGTGGTACCTTGGTACTCAAACTTAATCCGTTCTGGAAGTCTGTTCCAAAACCAAGGTGTGCTTTCCCATAGAAAGTAATGCAAAACGGATTAATCCGTTCCAGGCTGTTGAAAAACGACCCCTAAAATGCTTCCCACCACCACCCCAATCAGCGCGATCTTTCGGTCTCTCTCTCATTCACGTCAAAGCAGCTGGGCTGCAGAGCGCTGCCGGGACGCTTCTCCCCACCACCCCAATCAGCGCGATCTTTTGATAATCTCTCTCTCTCTCTCTCTCACTCACACACACACACACACACACACACACGTCAAAGCAGCTGGGCTGCAGAGCGCTGCCGGGACGCTTCTCACCTGCCCAATCAGCGCGATCTCTCTAAAATGGAAGTGCAACACTAAAAACGGAAGCTCAGGACACGGTCGACTTCCAAAAAATTTCGAGAACCGGAACTCTCACTTCTGGGTTTGCAACATTCAGGTTCTAATTTGTTTGTGAACTAGGCTGTTTGAGAACCAAGGTACCACTGTATTTGTCTGTCTGCCCCTGCATTGTCTCCTGACTATTGGCATCTCTTCAGGGCCTCAGACAGAGGTCTTTCCCATCAGCTGCCATCTGATCCTTTTAACTCAGGCAGGGAAGCCGTGGTGTTGCAGTAGTTGCTGGACTACAACTCCCATCAACATCCCAGACCTGCTCTCTGAGGCGGATGGGAGATGAACTCGTAACAGTATCTGGAGGGCCAAAGATTCTCCACTCCTTTTCTAACTGGAGGAACTGGGAATTGAACAGTCAACCTTCTACATGCAGAGCTTATGCTTTGCTGCTGAGTTCTGGCTGCTCCCCAAATCACAAGTTTCCTAAAGACCATTCTATGCTTTGAAGCTCGTCTTGTTATGGGAATGAAGGGACTGTAGTTGTTCTGAACATGTCTGCTATCGCAGTAGCCATGGTGGCAGTAGCCGTGGTGGTATCTGTTAATGATGATTTGGCAGTGCCGTAGGTCTCCATGGTTCCTTGTAGTGACTTCCCCCAATCTGGGTTACAGAGAAGGCTGGGTTAAGCCCAAAGTCTTGGCAGGTGGGCCATTCCATTGTCACGGGTGGGACACTTTGACCATGTTTTTTGGTATTCACACATGTGTAACAATGTAAATATACATAAGAATTAACAACCAAAATTTAAACTATGTTCTTAATAAGATGCTGAACATTTTACTAATTTTTTATTATTTTTATGGATATTTTTCACAATTTTATTAAATGTTAAAAGTGTTGTCACGGGTGGGACAAAAAAGGACATGGAGCTTGAGATAAGTTTGATTTATGGAAAAACTGAGTTGGGAAGTGAATCAATGATAAACTCAGCATATCTATTTAAATCAATGTTTATTGTTTACAACTATGCAATCAGGAATTAAGTTTAAGAAATTTAACGATACGAAATTAAGAAAAAAATGCTGTCACGGGTGGGACAATCATCAGAAAACTTTTAACTTGAACACTTCTGTGAAGACTACGTGGGTGGACTTTTGAAAAGAAGGTCCATAAAATAAACTTCTTTTGTCTTTAGCTTTTAAAAAAAATGGTTAGACTGCATGTTTGGAATCTTCCTCACCAAAGTCCAGCGCTCATCTAGCATTCTTATCAGGCTCATTTTTCATGGAATGGCCCAGATGTCTATAAACTGAGAGTAGCTTTTGAGCCAATCATGACTAGTTTGGCCATTGGGCACTTTCCCCCATCGTTCATTCATCCTTCACTAAATTGGCACCATTCAACTGTCATCCTGGGACCGGAGCAGGAGGTTACGTTGTCGCATTTGATTTGCAATCTGACATGTTTACTCCTGTGATAGGAACGAGAGAGTCAGCATGCAGTTGCCCAAAGCATTTCTCTCCCACCCCCCCATGAAGTCGCATATGAGGCAGCTTGATCTGCTCTCAGGTGGTTTACCCTTTCCTTATGATCTTTAATGCTCTGTTTTTCAACGTAATGGCACTTGAAAGGGGTGCTTGGGACAGAGTGCTCTCAGTGCAGCTGGCTTTCCTCGAGTTCTTAGTCGGAAGATCTGGCTTGGCAAAGAAGAGGAGCCTGCCAGCTTCAGGGGGGTTTAATTTGCACCCTGGAAACCAGCCAGAAACACCTGACCCCTTTGTCGGTGGTGGCAGCAAATGCTTTCTGACCAGCTTGCGCTTCGTCTTTCTCCTGGTGCTGCCAGATGCTGCTCCCCTTCCAGACATGATTGCCGAGGACGTGCCAAACATCCCTTGCCCTCCAGCTCTTCACCATCTGTGCCCAGGTTCCCACCTGCAAAAACATGCCAGTAGTTCTGTATGCAAGGAGGAGGAGGGCTGGTATTGGGCAAACCCGGGGCTCTGTCCAAAAAAAAGAAAGAAAAAAGAACCAGGGGACACCCGCCTCCCAAACTGTTTTCTGGGAAGCCTCTGCGTGCTGTCCTCCTCTACCTTAGATGGGAGGTGTTTCTGGCAGCCTGGGGTTCTTTGCTTGTCTGGTCTGCAGAGGAAGAAGACACAGGAATCACCCAGCAATTCAGCCTGAGAAGGATTGCTGAGGGCAATGGGGAAGCCTTTTGTCTTTCTACTTTGGTGCCTGCCCCCCCACCCCAAGTTACCGCAGGTTCTTACTATATCTGCAGTGTTCTATTTATCTTCGGCAATTTGTGGGATGGGTTTTCCTTTTAAAAAAAAAGGAAGTCACATTCATGATAAGATGTTGCATACAAAATATAGAAAATTCTGGAGTGTGGCCTAACCTTCCTGATTCTTCCAGAACCTTTAAACCAGTGGCAAAGAATGTCACCCACCACCAATTGTGCAAGCTCCCAAAAGCTGCTCCAAGCAGTGCAGAATTGAAATGGGGGGAAGTGGAGGCCTCTGTAGTTTCCCTTTTCTCTTTCTCACAACCCTGAAGGCAGGAGGCTTGTTCCTCAACCTGATATATGGGACACTCAGAGCTAACTTTTTTTTCATGTTTAAAGATGAACCTGATCAGACTTCGACCTTCAAAGCAGTTTATGCATAGCTGTCCACCCTACCTGCTGTTTCCCAATGCTATAATAAGGGAATTTCCTGCAAAAAAGGGAAAGGTTGACAGCTATATGTTTTATCACACATGCACCCACACTTTTCAAAAGGTACCACTGGAACAATGTCTCCTTACAGGATGTGACCGTCTCTCTGTGTCTTTCCTCAGTTACAGAGGAGAAAAAGTCCTTGAAGCGGACATTTCAGCAGATACAAGAAGAAGAAGATGACGATTATCCCGGGAGCTACTCCCCGCAGGACCCTAACGCTGGGCCTCTTCTGGTATGTCTGGAAGGCGAAGGATTGAGAGAGAGACAGGCCCTGGATTCTAAAGAGAGAGCCACATGGTGGCGCCATTAGCAAATGCAATATGAGGAGCAGTGTTGTTCTGTTTATTTGCTCAGTAACAGGCCCTCGCGACTCAAGGAAGAGCATGGAACATAGTAAAACGGAACATAAAACAAATATTATTCCATAAAATTGCCGCAGTCAAAGCAAAGTAAAACAAATTGCCCAAAGCGAGACAGTATATTACACCCAGCATGGTGTGATCTAATTTATATATCTTTGTTGGAAGCCGCCCAGAGTGGCTGGGGAAACCCAGCCAGATGGGCAGGGTACAAATAATAAATTATTATTATTATGGTGTTAGATGATTCCAGGAAGTTCATTAAACTCAGATGTCCTGCTCTGCTGTCTGTTCTGTGGACCAGAAATGGGGGTTCAAATATTCTGTGATTGTAGTTTGGTTTTGAGGGTGGCTTGTTGGCCTGGGGATGTGGGGGGGGGGGGTGAGAGCTTTTGAAAAGTGAGACGTGTGTTAGAAGAATAAGTTAGAAGCAAGGTGTGGTGACTACATGCACTGGGAAAGTGATCATGGCAGTCTCTCTATGTCTCAACTGTGCAGACTGAGGACTTGATCAAAGCCCTGCAAGATCTGGAAAATGCAGCATCGGGAGATGCCACAGTGCGGCAGAAAATTGCTTCTCTTCCCCAGGAGGTTCAGGACGTGTCACTCTTGGAGAAGATTACAGGTGAGGCTCTCAAGTGCCAACCCTTGGGTGCAAAAGGCACCTGGAAACTGCCCAATGAGACTAGCTTGTTTTGATTTTTAAGGGTTTTCTTCACCCTCAGTTGCCAAAAGATGAATATGAACCTGCCTTTCCCCTTTTTGTCCTGTTCCAATGTGGCTTGGGCTCTGTTGGGCCACATGCCAAGCCCTGCCAGCTGCTGTTTGTGTGGCAAGAGCATGTGACACGCTCCTCGCTGAAGGGGATCATTGCCTTGTAAGGGGAGCCATGCAGATTGTGCGCAGAGGCTGCTGATTTAACTGAATATGTGAGAGGCCCAGGACATGTTTGTTCATTTCTGTTCCTCTCTGGCCCCGAATTGCCTCCTTCGATGACCTCCTTCATCACTGCTTACAGTGTCTCACAGTGGAGGAGAGGGTGCCACAATTGTACTGTGTGCTGCTGGGTGGAGATCTAGACAGAGCGCCTAATGCATAGGAGCCTCACTCCCAAGGCAACTGTGGTAGCATAGCTCTCTTCACAGTAGGGCCCGGGGGCAGTGGCGTGGCAAGCCTCTGCGCTGCTGGGGGGGGCGGCAGCGCAGAGGCACCCCCCTGGGGGAGGGGCACGACCCCGTGCGCCATGACATCATCGTGACGCCACGACACACGTGGATGCAGAAAGGGGGATTTTCCCCCTTTCTGCGGCTTTTGTTCGGCGGGGGGGGGCCAGCGAGGAGGTGGTGACAAGCGTGACAACCCCCCCTCACTGGCCCGCCCCCCCCCCCGCCGAAAAAAGCGGCGGAAAGGGGAAAAAGAGAAGCAGAGCAGGCGCTTGGATGTGCCTGCTCTGCTTCCTTCCCCCCCTCCCAGCGGTTTTTTTTGGCGGGGGGGGCCAGCAAGGAGGGGGTGTCATGCCAGCGTGACACCCCCTCCTTGCTGGCCCACCCCCCGCCGAAAAATAGCCGCTGGGAGGGGGGAAAGGCGACATGCCCCCGTTCGGGGCTCGCCCGGCGAGGCAGGGTGGGAGGGGCCGGCCAAAGTGTCACCCCTCCCCTCCCCTGGAACTAGGGGCGGCCCGCCCGCCCCCCTTGCGACGCCCCTGCCCGGGGGGAGCTGAACCAGGCATTTAGCAGTAGAGTTCGCAGTCTGTGCTCATCAGAAGAGAGAAATACACAGTTCCGTTCAGTACTGCTTTTGCAGAGGGTGGCACTGCAGCTATCAGTTCAACAGATGTTCTTCCCCAAGTCCTCTAAAGTGGCCTGCTCAGGCCTTAGCAACTTGCTAACCTTGGGCACAGACAAGAGCGGCTCTGGGACCACCCCTCCCTGCAGATGTGCCGGCCTGCTTCCTGGATCACCTGCAGGCAGCCAGCCCTAACCCTGACTTCTTGGCCTTCCAGAAAAAGAAAGGACACTTTGGGCTAGCTGCACTTGTCTTCCTCTGCCAGTTGTTTGCTGGTCCTTGTGAAATCCACGCTTGATTGGAATTCACCCCAGATGAGCTGCTTTTTGTCACCCACACAAAGGCTTTTGCACACAGTCAGTGTCGATTATATGCCACTTTTGTGCCTAGACAAAGAGGCTGCCGAGCGCCTTTCGAAGACTGTGGACGAGGCATGTTTGCTACTAGCAGAGTACAATGGGCGACTGGCAGCAGAGCTGGAAGACCGGCGCCAGCTGGCACGCATGTTGATTGAGTACACCCAGAACCAGAAGGACGTGCTGACGGAGAAGGAGAAAAAGCTAGAAGTGAGTACTGTAGTGTTCCTCCGATTGATGCCGAGCAGCGTCCTTCCTTAGACATGTCAGTTCCTCGAGTCAGCCCTGGCTTCTGAGGTTGCTTTAATCCACAGGCCCAATAATCCCCATGTGGTTTGCACAGTCACACCTGAAGCGGCCACACCTGTGTCTCCTCCCCCACCCCATGGGCATGAAGCTGGAGACTGGGCTCTCCAGGTGTGTGCACTGAGGGCAGGAGAATGTGATGGGGAAAAGTCTGGTAGCTGCTTGCGATGTGACCCTAGGAGCGTTCAAACACTGGCCTGAGCACAAGAATGTTCTCAAAGTGTGGGCAAGGGCATGGGGCTTCCCATGTGGTGTGGGGAGGATCGGCATGGGGCTTCCAACCTGCATCTGCTTGAACATACGTAGAAGCACCACCACCACCAGCAGCAGCAGCCCTGAATAGGGGCCCTGATTTATTAATAATCATTGCATGATATTTGTGTTTGCGTGGGTGGTAGTTGCATGTAGACCGTCCCTGTGCAATATGGCCGGAAAGTAGGATTGCTGGGAGAATGCAAGACGGCAACACATGAGGCTGTTTTAGGTGGCACTTGCAGGCCCCACCCGTACTTGGACCATTGCACATGCAGGAACACACTTCTTCACCTTCTTTTGTTTGTTTGTTTTTTACATAGAAGTGTCTTCATATGTCTGACATAATAAAAATAACAGGAACGCTACAACCAAATATAAAAGCAGCGATAAAAGAATACCTAAAGTGCTTATCCAGAAATATATTAAAGGAATACCTCCTTCCTACCTCGCCTTAAAACAGGCCACAGATGTGACTAGTTTCCCTCCCAGTTAAGACCCAAAGGCCTGCTGGGTAAATGAAAAAGGGTTTTGCATTGAAATAGACAATGATGGCACCAGGTGAGACTCCCTGGAGAAGAGCATTCCACAGGCGGGGCCACCACCAAAAAAGGTCCCTCTTGTGTGGCCACCCTCTGTCACCTCCCCCCTTGGGTGAGGCGCATGGAGAAGGAGGGCCTCAGATGACAAATGCAGTGCCTGGGTTGGTTGATGTGGGGAGAGGCAGTCCTTGAGATACTGGCCTCCTGAGCCATATATGGCTTACCAGCACTTTGAATTGACCCCAGAAACGAAATCGTAGCTCATAAATACAGGTGTGTGAAGCTCTATGCTCAGACCATCGTGCCCTAGTAAGCAACCTGCTCCAGCTGCAAATTTGAAACAGGCTTGGACTACGTGACTCTTGGGGTCCCTTACTCTATGATTCTACGATTCGAAGGCAGTCCCATATATAGTTTATTGCAGCAATGTAACTTTCGAGCGTGTGCACCAGAAGTTAGGCTTTCCCTGTCCAAATGGGGCTGTTGATGGAAGGCATTCTGTGCTCCTCTGGGGGAGAGAAAGATAAGCATACTTTTCTGTAAAGCTTGAGCAAAGGAAGTGTGTATGTTTGGATTGCTATTTGTATACAATAGAAGGCATCATGTTTTAATAGTTAACGTTAAAAACGGGATACTTCTCTTGGAAGAAGGAACTCCTGAAACATGACCTTCCTCGAAGGAAATTTGGGTTCTGGGTTGCTCTGGCGTTAAGTGCAGGCAGGCTCCCCAGTATTATCAGAGTCCCCCAACTTGCACTTTGCCGGTAACTTTCCTCTTCTTGGTTCACTTGATCTGCTGTGCCCAGCTTTTCCAACATCTCGCAAGTTCAGCTGAAGCCCTTTTGAATTGCTATTGACCTGACGCGCGACCACGCATGTGGGCAGATGATAAAAGCGGTTTCGTAAAAAGCCGCTTGACTTGGGAGCACAGGAAACAGCTGACAAATATGGCTTTGGCAGCAGGCTGGAGCTCGGCAGCGTCCAAAAGCCACTGGAAGAGAGCGCATGAGCGGGGTGGAGAGTCATTTATCTGAAATGTACCATTTTCAGCAGGGCGGCATGTTCTGCTCTGCACCCCAGGATTATGACGGGAACATAATTAATGATTCTGCTTGTATGTCACTCTGCCATCTGTTGCGTTGCCCCTGGCTAGCACATTAAGGGCTTCCTGTGGCTGTCAGTGCTGACAGTTAGGAGCAGCTGTTCTTGGGCGGAACATGAGTTGCTGCAGAGTGCAGAGCTGTCCAGAAGGAGACAGCAAGTGCTAAGCAGTTTGTCCCAATGGCAGCCTCTCTTCCTGCCACGGGGCCGGTGTTGTCGTCTCGAAAGCTGCATGTCGCCCTTGCTTTTCCGAGTGCCACTTTCTCTTGGCTCTTGTCTTGAACTTCTACATGTTGTTGCAGATGTCACAGGTGCACTTGCACTGCAGCTCTTCTTGAGGCTGTTGGCAGATGAAATCTACTATAAGACGGGGAGCATGGTTTGAAAACCTGCCGCTTTGTCCCTGACGTGAGCAAAACACCCCTACGGTTCAAGGAGTCGCGGCTGGCACAGCAGTGCAACTGATGCACTTGCGCTAGAGTCATAAGCTCTGCTCTTTGCCAGTGAATTGGGCAAGGCTGCCATTCACGTTTATGCCCGTGAGCCACTTGGTAAGGGAAGCAGTTCTCCTTGAAGTCCTAAGCCTTTGGGGTCCTTGGGAGCTGGTATAGCCCTATTCTGCATGTGTTAAGAAGCAGGATTGTTCCTTAAAAATACAACGTTGACTGATGCATGTAAGATTATTAGCATACTGACTTCAGTATGAAGGAATCCTCCAGATACATCTCTTGCTGCTTTTCTGGGACCTGGCTTAGGAGGATTGCAAAGGGTGGCGTAAATGTACAACTTGGTGTGTTTCAAGTGCTCTGGCAAAACATCCTCGCCATAGGTTTCTCCAGGGTAATGCCCTCTTTGCTTCGTTTTTCCCTCTTATGGCACAAGGTCTCTACTGTAGGAAAGCCAACCCCTTGTTCTCAGAAAAAGTACGTTGAAAGGCCAAAAACTTTCTGGAATGAGCTGGGAGGAGAAATTTGGCTCCCCTCTGGCAAATCTAAATTGGGATTTATTTTGCTAAGTCAGGAAAAGTCTGCAGTGCTCTGATCAAATAAGGCATCTTCGGGGTGCTCCAGGTTCTCAAAGTGATTTTTCGCCCAAGTAATTAAACAGTTAATCCCTTTCTCTGGCACCACAGCTGGCTAGCTAAACATTGGGGTTCAAATTTAGAAGCTGCTAACATAATCACTCATCGGTCAAGGCAGATTCTGCAACTAAATATTATTTACGTGGAGTGCCAGTGATTTCTCATTGTAGGCTGTTGGCCAAGGACCTGAAATAGCAGGTCCTGGGGGCTCTGGGCACCCTTTCTGGGCTCTGTCATACCAAAGCATTAATCAAACCAGGACATACTGCCAACTGAGACTAGCTGGAAGCTAACTCTGGAGCAGAGGAAAAAGTATTGAGTTTTAATCTTCATTAGGGGATAAAGAGAGAAGTTTCACCTTCAGAAGCAGTGGGTTTGGGTTGAAAAGATGCAAAAAAGGGTATGATGTCTGTCCTTGACACAGTGTGCAGATGGAAGATGCAATTCACAGTTGACATGTAGAGCACAGTCTCAGACCTTATTGACAACAGTGAAACTTTGCATTGCTCAGTTTCAGAAAAAGTAAACTCCCAACGGGCAGAGTGGTTGAATAAACCTTGGAAGACTGTTTTTGCGGATAAAGCCAATGTGCAGCAGGAAGGCAACATATCAACAATTATCATGACAAAGATATTGAAAGATGAGCCCTGCTTATTCGGTTTTGGAATGGCAAAGTAGCAGGCGGTTTGCGTCCTTATAATTGATTTACACCATCTGTGGTGTCCCCTCTTATTGCTGACTACTCTTCATTCCCTATTACAGTATTCCATTTTGTTCCTTCTTTCTTTTTCAAAATTAAAAATGTGATAACGCACAGACAGCGCATTTCAGCTCTTGTAAACAGTTTTCAAGGAGGCCAGGAAAGGTTTGTTTATTCATTTATTAAAAAAAAAAATTATTTGGCTACTGCTGTGTGGTAAAAAATATAAAAACATACAATAAGAACAAAAAGGTAAAAGCAGACATCAGTTAACCATTGCAGAAGGGTGTAGTATTAATTGCCTGCATAGATTACAGCAGGCATTCAAAAGTTGGCACAGAAGGCGGCTGCAGAATTTCTGTTCCACACTAAATATGCTATTATTACTATTTATTAAACTTGTATACCGCCATTTATCCCTAGATTTCTGGGTGCTTCACAATACCTTGGATCCCGAACACCTTGTGAGTCGGAACGTTTTGGCTCCCGAAAGTGATTGTTCCGCTTTGCGAACGTTCTTTGGAAGCCGAACGTCCGACGCGGCTTCTGCGGCTTCCGGTTGAGTGCAAGAAGCTCCTGCAGCCGATCAGAAGCCACGCCTTGGTTGTCAAATGTTTTCGGAAGTTGAATGGACTTCTGGAACGGATTCCGTTCCAACAACCAAGGTACGACTGTATACAAATACAGGCTCTGTACCTTGTTGTTATCAAGTGAGCCTCACCAATTCAGGGAATGGCCAGCAGCACTGCAGCAGGTGATCTCAGCACTCAAGGTGGGGTCAAAGGGTTCAGGCGGTCCCTGACTTACTACCCTGGACCTAGGCTGTTGGGGGCTCTGTAAATTAATACAAGGACTCTGTAGTGGATGGGCGCCACCCACATTGTACCTCCCTTTAAGGCTGGGTGGGGGAACTCGGAGCCTCACCTGGATTGCGGCTTCCGTCCTCCTTGACCCCTGGCAGAATAAATTAATAGAATATGCGGAATTAGCAGTGTTGACTGCAAAGATAAGGAATCAGGATGAGACAGATAGAAGAGAGGAGTGGGAACACTTTGGAGAATATTTAAAGAAATACAATAATTACAGGTGAAACGCGAAAAATTAGAATATAGTGGAAAAGTCTTATGTAAGCAATTGTTTTCATTAGCTACTGGAGTTTAATATATGAGATTGACTCATGACATGCAAAGCGAGATATGTCAAGCCTTTGTTTGTTATAATTGTGATGATTATGGCGTACAGTTGATGAAAACCCCAAAGTTGAAATTGTTAATTTGGGGTTTTCATCATCTGTATGCCATAATCATCACACTTAAAACAAATAAAGGCTTGACATATCTCACTTTGCATGTCATGAATCTATCTCATAAATTAGTTTCACCTTTTAAGTTGAATTACTGAAAGGAATGAACCTTTCCACAATATTCTAATTTTTTGAGTTTCACCTGTAGATGAATTTCCAAGCAGAGTTATACATATGGTAAAAGGTAAAGGTTCGAATCCCCGTGACGGGGTGAGCTCTTGTTGCTCGGTCCCTGCTCCTGCCAACCTAGCAGTTCGAAAGCACGTCAAAGTGCAAGTAGATAAATAGGTACTGCTCTGGCAGGAAGGTAAGCGGCGTTTTGGTGCACTGCTCTGGTTCGCCAGAAGTGGCTTAGTCATGCTGGCCTCATGACCTGGAAGATCTGTTTGCGGACAAACGCCGGCTCCCTCGGCCAGTAAAGCGAGATGAGTGCCGCAACCCCAGAGTCATCCATGACTGGACATAACTGGCCAGGGGTCCTGCTGCTCAGTGGTTTAGACCACAGCGCCACCCGCGTCCCCATAGACATATGAGCAGCAGTTAAAAGTAAGCAGAAGAGGAGTGCAGTTAAGGAATGCAGCTCAGCAAGGACTAAACAAGAACCCATGAAAGGATGTGTGGGGAAGTCCGAGAGTATAAGATAAAAGAAGATTACTATAATGGATGTAGCAAACTATGGAAAGTGTGTGTGTGTGTGTGTGTGTGTGTGTGTAAAATGTTGCTTGCTCCCCTCCAGCAGCTGAGTCAGTGTTTGGCAAGCCAATTCTGGCCACCATCTAAAGCCACAAGTGTGCAGTTCTTTGTTGCAGCTCCAGCCTTTGAAATTAGCAGAAAGGAGGGAGAAGCCATTAAAATGTGGACAGGGAGTGGAGCCCCTTTTTCCAGATAGCACCTCCAACACCTGCCCACCCCCTGCCTCGCTCGCTTTGCATCTCCGTTCTGCCATGCACACTCAGTGGCAGCTTAGCAGCCCTGAAGGCTGCCTTTTCCTTTAATAGCTCGGACTCTGCGGCATCTTTTTAAAAGGCCCATGTTGAATAGTGAATCTGATTTAGTGTGTCTCGTCTGGATCTTCTGAAGGAATTTCCCTTAACCTAATCTCAGCTGCGATGGGAATTGAGCATAACTCACGGAATGTTTACTTTGTCTGATCCCTGCAAGTCAGAAATAGCCAGCCTCGATTAGGCCTATTAATATTTTGTTTTGTTTTTTTGGTCCAGCTAAGTCTCTACTACTTTGGTCTGGCTGTTTCCTTTTATGGGTAATGTGCCTCCCTTGTGGATGCAGACCAACCATGTTTAGCACTGGGTTTAGGGGGTCAGTGACTGGTTAATGGGCTGAACACCAGAGATTTATGATGGCTTGTTGTTCGTCATCTGAACTCCGGTTAGTAAGCCTGGTGAGAGAGCATGGCTGGAAATCTCGGTGCCGCCACTGCTTTAAATTTGTATTTTAATCTGTTATTTTACATTGATCGTTTCTATGTTTTTTGTTGTGATTTTAATTGATGTTAGCCGCCCTGAGCCCGGTTCTCTGGCTGGGAAGGGCGGGGTATAAAATTATTATTATTATTATTATTATTATTATTATTATTATTATTATGCACGGGTGCCACGGATTCATAGAATTGTAGAGCTGGAAGCGGGTCCAGGGGGTCATCTAGTCCAACCCCCTGCAATGCAGGAATCGGGTGCAGGATCACTGACAGGCAGCCATCCAACCTCCGTTGAAAAGCCTCCCAGGGAAGGGAAGTCCATCACCAGCTTTCTGTCCAGTCTAGATCAGGGGATTTAATCCCCCTGCCCCACAATTGCTGTGGGTCTTGGCGGACCACGTAATGATTTTTCTGCAATTGTAATGAACTGTACTGTACCAGCATGGTTTTAAATTGCATTTTTATTGCTGCTTTTATTTATTATGTATTTTATTCCATGGAATGATGTGGAATAATTACAATGCCATAAAACTAACAATCAAACTGTAATGCCTGTTGTTTTCACATCATGATACAATAAAAGAAGCAATAAAAATGTCAAAGAAATACAATTTAAAAAACAATATGAGTATGTAATGCAATGGGTGTCCCATCTTCAAGCACAATCCAGAGGCTGCCACAGATGGCCTGGATCAGCCCAGTGGACCACGTCTCAGAAGCCCCTGGTCTAGGTGAAATGAGGTCCTCAGATTAAGGCTACACCAGACATGTCCAACAGGTAGATTGTGATCTACTGGTAGATCACTGGACGTCTGCAGTAGATCATCATTGGCTCCCCACAAAGAAGCTGAACAACTGTGGCTCCCCTAAAAAAAGCTCAACATTTTACCTCCCACCTGAAAAAACTCAACAGCTTTGACCCGACCCCCCCCCCATGGGTCTTCCTCCTTCCTAAAAAAAAGCTCAACAACCTCAACCTGAACCTCAAAAATGGGGGTAGATCACTGCTAGTTTTTAACTCTGTGAGTAGATCGCAGTCTCTTGGGAGTTGGCCACCCGTGGGCTACACCATTGGAAAAGGCAGTTTGGGGTGATTTCCTTGTGCCTCTCCCGACAGTTGTATTACGGCACAAAGAATGCGGCTCAATGTGGTGCCTTCCATAGTTCCAGTTACAGGTAGGTAGCCGTGTTGGTCTGCCATAGTCAAAACAAAATAAAATAAATTCCTTCCAGTAGCACCTTGTTGTTGTTCAGTCGTTCAGTCATGTCCGACTCTTTGTGACCCCATGGACCAGAGCACGCCAGGCACACCTATCCTTCACTGCCTCTCGCAGTTTGGCCAAACTCATGCCAGTTGCTTTGAGAACACTGTCCAACCATCTCATCCTCTGTCGTCCCCTTCTCCTTGTGCCCTTCATCTTTCCCAACATCAGGGTCTTTTCTAGGGAGTCTTCTCTTCTCATGAGGTGGCCAAAGTCTTGGAGCCTCAGTTTCAGGATCTGTCCTTCCAGTGAGCACTCAGGGCTGATTTCTTTGAGAATGGAGAGGTTTGATCTTCTTGCAGTCCATGGGACTCTCAAGAGTCTCCTCCAGCACCATAATTCAGCACCAGCACCACTTCTTCACTGTTATCACACTGTATCTGAAGAAGTGCGCATGCACACGAAAGCTCATACCAAGAACAAACTTAGTTGGTCTCTAAGGTGCTACTGGAAGGAATTTTTTATTTTATTTTGTTTTGGCACAAAGAATGTTCACTCTGCTGCTCTAGTGATGATTCTCTTTTACCACAGTTGCTTGGAAGATCATTTACAGATTTTTCTCAAGGTTAAGCACTCTGTCACTTCTCATCAGGCGCCTCTTTAGGATTAAATGTAATCCTGAAAGAGCTCTGTGAGAATTGAAAAGGGAGAAAGATTTGGGTCAGCTAAGCCCCCTGAGCGTGGGGAGTGGACTGCGGCTGTTGATGAGTTGGGGAGCAGGCGTAGGGGACCTTGAAATGCTCCCTGTTGCTCACGGGCATGCTCACCCTCTTGCAGGATGCCTGGCGCAGGTACACTTGTATGCAGTCGAGTGGTTTTTCAAGAGAGGCCTGCATTGCAGGGGGCTGGACTAGATGACCCTCAGGTCCCTTCCAGCTCTTAGGATTCCAGTGTGGAACACTCTGGTGAGAGAATGAAGAAGCGCTGACCTCTAGGAAGGACCTCCCTAATGGGGGGGGGGGAGAAAGTGGACTGGAGGAATGGAGCATCCCTCTGGGAATGTGCCCTCCCTGGCAGTTGTGGGCTCCCTCTTCCAACTGGTTATGGGGAAGGACCCCCAGGCTTGGCCTGATAGGTTGGCGGACCCATCCCCCTGCATTTTTGGGTGCGGGAGAGCGAGGCTTGGCCCGCAGCTCTTTCCACCTCTCCCTCCTGGCTCTCCCAGTGCTGCATCCATCACTGTCATTCAGAGTCATGTACTACAATTTCCAAGCAGCGGATTCTTGGCAGGAAGTTATCTGTAGACTCAGCTGTGTCAGCCTCCTGTCTGTGAGCATGTTCAGCTACGATAAAATCCCATTTCTGTCTGCGCCCCTGGGCAAGCCTGGAGAGCCTGTCCTTCAGCTGTTAACACACTCTTCCAGCGTACGTTTTTGGAAACGGCAGGAATGACTTTGGCAGAGTATATACCAAAGGGGCAAAGAATCATAGAATTGTAGAGTTCAAAGGGACCGCAGGGATCATCTAGTCCAACCCCCTGCAGTGCAAGAATCACACCTAAAGGATCCCTGACAGGTGGCCATCTGATCTCTTTTAAAACCTTCTGCAAAGGAGGGTGCACAAGCTTCCAAGGGACTTTGTTCTGCAGTCCAATAGTTCTTATTGTAAGAAGGTTCTTGATGCTGAGTCGGTATTTCCTTTCCTGTAACTTGAATCCATTGGTTCTGATCCTCCCCTCTGGAGCAGGAGGAAGCAAGCTTGTTCCCTCTTCCATGTGGTGGCCCTTGAGGTGTTTGAATGTGGCTCTCATATCAAGTTGGGTCGGGGGCCACCCATGAGAATAGAACGGCCCCATGCACCCCACGGGTGCTTAACCCCACCACTGGTCATATCTCACGTTGCATGTACAGAAGATGGATGGGGGGGTCTGTTTCCAGCACTAGCTCTGCTTGTCTCCTCCTGGACCTTTGTGTATTGGAAATAACACATTGTTCTTCATTTCCCACATATCCTTGCGTTAGGCTAGACTCTTCTCCTTCTTCCCGCCTCCCACTGCGAATCTTACTGGTTTTTCCAGGGCTACAGCTGGAGAGCAATGCTAAGGGATTTAAACAGCAACACACTCTTCCTCCTGAATTGGAGCTCTGGCCCCCACCCTGCAGCTTCCTGAACCCAGTGCAGCTTGTGGGTGCAGGTGATGAAGGAGTCTCTTGCCACAACAAATGCCTTCATTGCTCAGGAGCTGCCTGGTGCTTCGATGCTGGAGTCCCATTTCTGGGCCACATCCTGAGCTGGTGCTGTGGCAGTGTCTCCCTCCCTCCCCTCCCTTTGCTGGAGAACCTCCAGCTATTTATTTTATGCTTGATGAAACCTGCGGTGCCTCTTCTGCAACCATCCCGTCTACTGCTGTGCATCTTCACATAGATCTCCAAGAAAGAGTGGCCTCCCTCTCTCCTCAGCCTTGGAATCCTGCAGAGATTGGCGATAGCACGTTAAAGGAAATCCGCATCTGTGCATCAGCCGCTGTTGCTGACCCACAGCAAACGGGGAGAAGAGCACACCAGGGGGCCCCAGTCGAAGCGGGGGCTTTTGCATTATTCCTGCTGTAAAGGCAGGATCCTAGAATTGTATGATCCCAAAGGGCCGTCTAGCCCAACCCCCTTGGATGCAGGAGGGAAAGGTGGGAGGTGGCCTGGAGATGGAGAGCTTGTTTGACAGACAGTGTGGAGGCACCGCACTCGTCCCCCAGTTCCAAGGGGGCCTTTTTGGAAAAGAATAAAGGAGTCCGTGTGTCAGTACCCTCATTTTTCCTGCGGGACAAGGGTCCCCTGGACCTTTAGCCAAGAAAGCCAACCAGAGCTGCAGTTGGGGCTCAGGAGGTTGGGTTGGGTTTCCCCACAGCACTGCACCCTCTTCTGGCGGAAGCAGCTGGGTCAGAAAGAGTTTGGATAGGAACAAAGTGGGGGAAACGGGGGCACAGGGAAAGCATTGGGGGGCAGCGTTATGGAAATTCATAGCTGTACCCCCGCCCCCCGAATGCTCTTGATTAAATGCTAAGCCTGTGTGTGGCCTGTGGTTGGATGCGCAAGATTTTTTTACACATAGAAAACTAGACGGTGAGCATTAAGACTTTCCCCAAATTCCTGACACTTTCCAAAGGCCACTTCTCACACCACCATTTGTATTCTGGACATCTGTGACAAAGCCCTCGTGTGCTTGTGTTTTTGGCAGGTCATAAAGTGTTTAGAAGCATTTAAGCCATGTACAAATGCTGTTGAAATAAGCCTGGATTGTACCCTTGTTTGATGTGTAAGGTGGACCCTGGGAGCTGCATGTGGCTTGAGCGGGACTTCCAAGGTCAAGATGAGATGAGCTCCTTGGGCCTCTTCCCCTCCCCCTCACCCATCGCTTTGCTCAGGGCCCTGCAGACCCCGCAGTCCCACTCATTCCCCCAGTCTTGGTCAGCCCAACCCGGTCTGATTTCAGAAAGCATAGTGGGTTGTGCGAATAATATATGTCTCAGATTGCCTGCCTTGTCCCTGCCGCTGTGCACTGAAGGAGTGGAGAAGGAGTGCCCATTTCGTATTTCACCTCCTGATTTCCTTTTTCTCCTGCCACGACCCCTGTTTCTTCTGATACTTGCTGTTGCTCCACTCGGCCCAGCGTAGAGATGAAGCTGTAGAATTTCTGCCCGTGGCTAAAAATGGCAATCACAGTCACATTATGTTGCAACAAAAGCAGGGAAGGCTGCAAATCTTGACTGCAGCTAAGACGGGGATGATGGTTGGGAAACAGGAGCATCGTCTAATTCATTTTTTCCTTTGTGTTTCCTGTTTCTTCCTTTGTCCCCCCCAGGAGTACAAACAGAAGCTTGCTCGGGTAACTCAGGTCCGCAAAGAGCTCAAGTCCCACATCCAGAGCCTCCCCGATTTGTCGCTGCTGCCCAACGTGACGGGCGGCTTGGCACCTTTGCCATCTGCTGGGGACCTTTTCTCAACTGACTAGGGCACGTGGGTGTCTGCGCTCCCCCTTCCCCTCCACCCACATTTTCAGTTACTACCAGCAGGACACCGGAGATTCCCACCGCGTTCTCACACAGGAAGGACTGGACATAGGAAGACTCTCCTTTGACCCTCCACGTTGTTGCAATGGGACGGGCATGGCTCTCTCTCGAAAGGAAGGAGGCAAGCGCCCTCGTGTTGGGCAGAAAATTCAGTTTACCTTTGGCTGCCCCCGTTAGCACCTCCAGTTTCCACCACCGCCTGTGCAAATCATGTGTGTCGTCTTCTGAGAGCTTTTTAAGCAAAAGAAAGAAAAGTTGATTTACACTTTTGCTCTCTCCCCCTCCTTCCCAACATATAAAAAAAGAACTGGATTGTTTCCGAATTGGTTTGGTGTGTGTCAATCTTGGTTTTTCTGGGCCTCCCAACTCTGGCATGGGCGCATGCGGCGTGGCTGTGTCCAGAGCATGGCATGGCTGAGGCCTCCCTTCTGCGGGTGCATCTCAGTGCGTGGCTCCTGCTCTCTCATGGCGTGGCTGCGTGGAGACATGCAGCACACAGGTGACCAAAAGGAGGTTGCATGGCCCAGGCAAAACTTCTGCTCCTCTCTCCCCTCTCCTCCTCCAACCAGCGCTCCCTTATCTTCACCCCGCAGTGGGAATTCTCAAAATGCACCCACTTGGGATGTGTGACACTCTTAAGAAGGCTCTGAGACCTCAGTAAAAATTCTTCTTTGCTGTAAGCGGATGGGCTGAGCTTAGTAGTAGGTTGCAGGTGTCCACTTCCACCAAGGAAAGTCAGTTGGCATGTAAAGTCCATTAAAGGAGCCAGGAATTGCGTAGCTGTGGTCTTGTGCCCATCGCTGGTCCGTCTCAAGGATGGGGAGCATCTGTAGCCCTGCGGATGCTGTTGATCTCCAGCTCCCATCATCCGTGATCATTGGGCCTTTCAGTCAGGGAGTCCAACAGCATCTGAAGACCCAGTCGAAATCCCATTCATGTTTTCCCTTCTCCCTTCACTACACAAGCAGTGCAGGAATATTTGTACATCTGGAGTAGGCAGACTTATTTTGCAGTAATAGCAGCTGTTCTCCCTTTGTTTTGGGGGTCTCCCATTCTTTGGGAGTCCCCCCCCCCAAGGAAAACAAGCCTCCCAGCTCCAATTCATTCCAGTGCCCACAAGGGCCATCCCTCCACCCCTCACACTCTGATCTTTAGAGGAGGGGCTTCCCCTTGCCTCCCCTAGGACCCTGCTGTATCCCCAGAGCCCTCTGCCCTCCGTTTGGCCTGCAAGTGCCCTGCACCTTCAGTGTGTGTTTGCATGTGCCAAATCCAGCCGCAAACATCAGCATCCATCATGCCGCTTTGCGTTATCAGAGGCAGGAGAGTCCTCCATGCAATATATTTCCCTCTAAATAGATCAGGGGGTCATGGGGAAATCCCTGGGGGATTGTGGGGGAGGGGAGAGGGTTTGGACACAGCAGCACAGATTAGGCAATCCACATGTTCCACTTTTTAAATTTTTTTAAACGTTGAAATCCTGTGAATTTGATTTGCTTTAAAGGGTCAATGAGGGGCAGGAGTCTGGCAGGGCCCCTCGTGCTCCGTGCGAGATCTTCCCTCGAGATCAAATCCACATTCTTGCCCCCCAAACATTTTCTTAAATCTGTATATGAATCGATCTAGAAATAAATTTTAGAGCTATAGGCTGCCATTTTCGCAGCAGTATATTCTGAAATGTCTCATAAATATATTTTTGAATAAAGAGGGTGTCGTTCAACAGGTGCGAGTGCCTCTTTTATTGGTGGGCTGTACCGCGTGTGTTTCAAAGTCTTGTGCTTTGGGCGCCTGAGGAGCAACATTTATTAGCTTTCTTTGGATAGAGTCCCCTTCATCAGATGCAAGGATGACACTGTTGTTCTTGCTGAATTCCCAAATACAGTTGTATTTAGGTTGGAAGCAGGAGTGCCTTTTATCATGCTTCCACTCGGGAAGCAGTTTCTGGTGTAGCTGGATGTTTGGGGTCCATAAAGCTCAACAGTGCCCGAATCGACTTCTTCCGAATTGGGTGCGTTCCGTAGCCAGCTGACTGATGCTGGCAGGTGTACTCCGTTTTCAGAGAGCACAGGTAAGTGCCCACGTTTAGCCATCAAACCCTCGCAGTTATTTTCTCTATGGAACTTTAAATGTTGATTATTGGTTCCTTAAAACCCATGAATGTCACCCAGATTGATTGGGAGAGTTCTGACATGAGCAGAGGATGCTGGCTGGCTGCTGGTTTGCAGAGGTGCTGTAACTTGAAGGAGCTTTTTTCTTAAATAATATTCCTTGGTTAAGTCCTGTCCTCTCCCATTTAGAAGGTTATTAAATGGCAGTACAGGGGATGTAATGTTTCTGCCCGAGTTCAGTAGGTGAGCGACTTGCATTGATGGTCTGACTCTGGGTACTTAAGAATGCCTTGCAGAATCAACCCACAGTCCCATCTAAAGCAACGTTCTGGGCCCAGACAGGTCCTCACTTGCAACTGGTGCATGAAGGATTGACCCTAACCCTTTTCAATTCCAAACAGAATTATAAATGTTTTGTTTTGTTTTAGAACATTCTCCCAAAGAGTGTAGCTGGAAGCATTTGTACGTTAGTAATCTTGCATTAAGGTCTTAATGCCAAAACGTGTCCTTGGCCCAGATTCCTTGCTCACATAACAGGACTGGGGATCTTCCTTCACTCTGTGGCAACCACAGTGTGTCACAACCTTGAAAAAGCAGCTTGGGATACTGGGTACCCTCTTGCAGGGCTGAGGCTCAGCTGTTTACAATCAGTCCTCAAGAGTGTTGTGTATGCTTTGGCCCCTTGCTTTCCCTTCCATGCAGAGAAAGAGCCAACTCCCCAAATTTGTGTGTCAGCCAAGCAACTTGAAGCTCTCTACCACCTGTGGAAGGGTTGCCGGTTCCGGTCTGCTTCTCCCCGTGAGGTGCCGGTCTGCTTCTCCAGCACCTCACGGGGAGAAGCAGAACAGCCAAAAAGCAGCCTTGTGAATCTGGGCTCTGCTGCTCCCATGGTGCTTGGGATATTTTGGCTGTAAACTGCGCCGCATGCAGGAATGGGAGTTCGGCATTGGATCAGTGATTAATTGCTACCAGCACACAAACAGAGCAGAGGCCACATCTTCCTGGACGCTTTTTAATTTACTCCATTAGGGGCAGGGGGGCGTCAGTTGAGCCCAGCAAGCATGACACAGAATAAGGCTACAATTTCTATGTCCCTCTGTCCTAATTCACTCACATTCTTTGAAATGATCAGTGTTCGGCTGAGGCAGGTTTTAAAATAAAATCAGGTGTATTGCTTTAAGGAAGCTACCTTGAACTGAGTTGGGCTGCAAGTCTGTCTATCTCAGTATGGTCTACTCTGACTGGCAGTGGCTCTCCATGGTTTCCAGCAGCGATCCTTTCCCAGCCCTGCGTGACAATGCCAGGGATTGAACCTGGCACCTCCTTCATGCAAGGCAGATGCTCTGCTCCTGAGCAGTTGTCTTTTCCGACTGAACTTAAAAGAGAGTTGTCTTTTCCGACTGAACTTAAAAAATAAATCCTTCGTTGTATATAAAGCTGTCCACTTCCACAATGCCAAGCTGAAGCTTTCAAAATCGTGTTTCTGTTTTTAGTTGGGGGGAGGGTTAAACCTTGGGTAAATTATGCCCTTCGTCTTCTGTGACTCCGTTTCTTTGGGTTTCCAGGGGGAATTCGCTAACCAGTCTTCTGATAAGAACCTAAGGAGAGCCTGCTGGATGAGGCCAATGGCCAATCTAGTCAGCACCCTCTTCTCTCAGTGGCCAACCAAATGCCTGTGATGGGAAACCCGCAAGAGGGATCCAAGCACAAGAGCAGATAAACAAAATAAAGTGTGGCTGAACTAGGGAACTCAAAGCTGCAGGAGGCAGTGAAGGGTTTCCAACTTGGAAGACTTTGAAAGACAAATTCAAGGGCGGGGGGGGGGGGGCTCTGGATGGCTACTAGCCAGGATGGCCCTGCCCTGCCTCCGCAGCTGGAGCAACGTTTCTGTATCCCATTTTCCTGGAAACCACAAGAGGGGAGGTGTTTAAGTCCTGCTTAAGTCCCACCACTGTGAGAACAGGATGCTGGACTAGATGGGCCACTGGCCTCATCCAGCAGATGCTCTGCTCATGTCCTTCAGTTTCAGGATGCATGAAAACAGGGAGATGGTTCTCCTCTTTCCTGTTGCACTGCAGAAAATGATGGTCATATACCGGCCTCGTTCCAATCCAGCCCTCCTCAGACATCATCATAAGCCCTGCCCTGCCCTGGAGCACCTCCAGTTTGTGGGCAAGAGGACTCCAGAGTCCCAGTAAATAGTGAGTAGGACAGTTTGTTCAAAGCAAAAAAAAAAAAAAGCAACAACACAGAGAATTTGGCTCTTTTTCTGGGGTCAGGGCAGTTCATATCCCCCTTGGCTGGCAATCTCTGCCGAATACTTTTGTGGGCTGTGCATTAGCTCCACAGCCAAAGGTTCATATTTCCCCCCAAGTGAAGAAAGAAAGCAGCGAACGGGGCCCCCCGCCAGTGCCTGATTCAACAAGGCACTGACACAAACTGGCACGGCTTGCTGGTAGTAAAACTGGTGTTTGAAATACGCAAGGAACTCTGCTCAGGATCTCTTCTTCCAGCCACCATCCCGTGAACCTTCCTGGGAAAGTAGAGCTGGTCCCATGGGGGCAAGTGGGGGTGGGCACAGCCTCCCAAAGCTCAGCCTCACACCAGCCTCCATTTGCCAGCCCAGGAGAGGGAGTGGCACAGCCTGCCAGCTTCCTCCTCCTCCTCCTCCTCCTCCTGAGCCTCAGTTTTGCCCTTGTAAAGAGGAGGCTGGGGACAAAACTGGAAAGAGTTGGTTCTGCCACCCACCCCCTAGTGCTGGGCTCCCTGCCTGCCTTTCTACCAGCCTCAATGGGCATCAGCCGCCACTGCAAACCGCTCTGAAGCAACCCCACAGCTGAAGGGCTCCGGGACTGGCCTGCCGAAATGTTGCCTCTTTCTGCTCATCTTCTGCGACTTTATCCTTTTGTCAAGAACAAGCAGAAAGTGAACTGGGAGGAGGGTGCTGGCCTGTCTATCGCTGGGGGGTTTTAAGCAGAGACTAGATGGCCACCTGTCAGGGATTGTCCAGCTGCGATTCCTGCATTGCAGGGGGTTGGACTGGATAACCCCTGGGGGTCCCCTTCCAACTGTACGATTCTGTGGCTACAGATACGTCCTGGAAAACACATGAAAGGCTTTCTCCACTCTTCACCACTGCCAACCCCCTTTTTTTTGGAGAGGCAAGCCAGATGTTTTGGCGGAGCTCTGCTGACATTCTCTAGGCCAGGGAATGGTTGTGGTGGAGAACACAATGCTTAGGCAGGGAGGGAGACCAGATGCTGTGCGGGAAATCTCTGGTCTTCTTTTATTTATTTTGGGGGGGTGTTTATACAGCCTTATTTAATAGCCCAAAGCAATGGACAGAAACTTGGCTCACACAAAACAATGTTTGCAGTATGCTGAGAGTTTTGCTTAGAGCTTTTCCTTTCCTTTCTGAGTCCTCAAAAAGCTTATGTCGTTACCTTTTTGAAAAACCTATAAATATGGTAGTCTTAGGAAACTTATTCCAGGCATTCATTGGAACAGAAGAAGAGCCTTGCAGGATCAGGCCAGTGGCCCATGTAGACCAGCGTCCTGTTCTCACAGTGGTCAACCAGATCCCCATTATGGGAAACCCGCAAGCAGGATCCGACCACAAGAACCCTCTCTCCCCTAGTCCTTGATTCACAAAAGCCTCTTGGTCCCATGCCAGAAGCCCCTCAGTGGGGGGGGGGACCCCATTTCCAAACGGGCCTGTGCAGGATGCACCCACTCCAGCCTGGCACATGGGAGCAAGATGTCCTTTTGAGATATTGGCAGAAAAATGAAATTGCTTCTCTGCGCAGGAAGCGGGTGCGACTGTCAGTTATAGCAGCAGCTGGAAGAGTTGTGTGTGTGGTAGACGCTGCAAGATCTCACCTGCGGAGGCTTCATTAGTGCCTCAATCTGAGGGGAGAGGGGAGAGCCAAGAAGATCAAGAAGGAATCTGTGCCCAGCAGAGAGGTAATTGCTCTGAGCTGGGAGCAGATGAAAAGGTCTGGGGAGAGGCAGAAGCAGCGGAGGAGGAGGGAGATGGAGGAGAGCTGGGGCTCTCCTTCCTCTCCTCTCCTCCAATTAATGCCACGCAGGAGATTCAGCAGGGATAGATGCAAAACGCAGGGTCTCCTCCACAGCCTCCATTTCATAATGCCCAGCTTGGGGCACATTATCCTTTATGATGGGAAGGCAAAGAAAGCAGGTGTCGACAAAGATTAGAAGCTCCAGACAATTTGGCATTTCCAGCCATCATTTTCAAGGCAACCCTCATCGCAAGCCTGGCAAATCTGGAATGAATAATCTGATGATACTGATAGTATTTACTTGGACCCCTGTGCAACTGTTACTCATTCTACACGCCTATTTTATAGTCTTGCTTTTCATCTCTTGTCATCTGTTTTTATAATCGTTCTCTCTGTTTATAATGCATTATAAAATGAAATTAATTTAAAAAAAAAAAAACTTCGCCAAAAAAAGTGGCCAGCTTAAAATCATAGAATTGTAGGGTTGGAAGGGACTCCCAAGGGTCCACTCCCCCCCCCAAGAAAAGAGGCAGCAAGCCTAGTGGCCCCAGAGAGCCATCTCCTCAATGGATTTGTCCAATCCAATTTCATTTCTTCCATTCAGGAAGGAATGTGTTCTCTAAACAGCCCCTTGAACCTCAGTTCAATGGCTGCAGGGGATTTCCTGGCAAAACTGTCCCCAAACCGCACTGGTATGTCAGTTTAGCTCTGACCGCATCCCAGCCCCCCAGGATTAAATGCTGCGGCCTCAAGTCTAGAATCTTATCTCTGACACCTGTGGCTTCTTCCAAGGCGGTCCAGATCCTCTCTCTCTGCCAGTGGTTTGCATCCCTAGCCTGATGCCCACAATGTTTCCTCTGAACATTGCAAGCCGGTCAGGAAGAAGAGCGCTTGGGGTTTTTTGGTCCCTCCCTACCACTGTGGGAGGGGCTTGATCCTGGCTGAATGAGTGGCTTCGCTTGTCTCCAGAGCTAGTTTCTGAAAGAGAACAGCTCTCAGGGGGCAGAGAGAAGCCTCTGGAGATAAGAGGATAGAGAAGAGTCTTTCTCCCTCTTTCTCAAAGCTAGAATTTCTGGGTATCCATTGAAGCAGGACAGATAAATAAAAGGAAGGGGAGCCAGTGTGGTGTAGTGGTTAAGAGCAGTAGAGTTGTAATCTGGGGAACCGGGTTCGCATCTCCGCCAGGGCTGGCGTGTCCATTAAGGCGAACTAGGCAATTGCCTAGGGCGCCAAAATGGAGGGGGCGCTGGCCAGGGGTGCCGCTTGCCCCCTACACCACCCCCCGGCTCCCGCTAAAGCAGGCTTTGGTGGGGGACAGGATGGGTGAGCAGCATCTTCTCCACTACATTGGAGAAACTGCTGCTTGCCTCTCCACCACCCCCACCTCCTGCTAAAGCAGGCTTGGGCGGGGGGCGGGGGGCACCAGAAGGTGGTCTGCCTAGGGCGCAAGAAACCCTAGCACCGGTCCTGGTCTCCGCTCCTCCACATGCAGCTGCTGGGTGACCTTGGGCTAGTCACACTTCTCGGAAGTCTCTCAGCCCCACTCACCTCACAGAGTGTTTGTTGTGGGGGAGGAAGGGAAAGGAGAATGTGAGGAAGGGAAAGGAGAATGTGAGCCGCTCTGAGACTCCTTCGGGTAGTGAAAAGCGGGATATCACATCCAAACTCTTCTTCTTCTCCTTCTTCTGCTCAGGTCCTGCCTGCTTGTGGGTTTCCCTTTGGGTCATCTTGTTGACCACAGAGGGAACAGGAGGCTGGGCAGGATGGGCCACTGGCCTCATTCAGAAGCCAGCTCTCCTTCTGTCCTTATGCTTCTAGAGGTGAGGATGCAGCTGGTGGCTGTGGACTCTGTATCTCGCTGGCTCTGGCTGGCTCCCCTGCTGTGGGTCTCCCTGCCTTCTGCCCTGCCAGCCCCGCTGCTCCAAGGGGAAAGCCAGAGCCCCTTCAGGCAGGGTCAAGCGGGGCTAGGAAATCTAAGTTAGTAGCTTTCTCTCGCCCAGGGCTACCCCTAGCGACTTGGGTTCAAAAGAAGAGCAAGGCAGGAGGTGTTTTACCCTCAAAATAGGTACAGTAAATTCTGTGTGTACCTGCCGTAAGCATTACCCACACAGATAGAGTTGGGAGGGAACCCCAAAGGCCCTCTAGTCCAGCCCACTGCAATGCAGGAACCAGAGCCAAAGAATCCCCATTTATTTATTTATTTATTTATTGCTTTCAGATATACCACTCCAGGGAACTCAAGGTGGCAGACCTCGTTCTCCTCTTCCCCTTTCTGTCTCCACGACGACAACCCTGCGAGGTTGTGGCCCAAGGTCATGCCCAGTGAGCTTCATGGCCAAGCGGGGATTTGAATCCTGGTCACTCCCAGGTCCTAGCAGTCTGTCACCCTAACCACTGCACTGCACTGTCCTAGAACCATGGAATTGTAGAGCTGGAAGGGACCACAAGGGTCATCTAGTCCAACCCTCTGCAGAAATCTTTGGCTCAGTGCTTAACTGGAGCCGCTCACCTTCGCTTCTTGCTTTGAATGACAGAATCAGAGTTGGAAGGGACCCCAAGGGTCATCTAGTCCAACCCCCTGCAATGCAGGAATCTCAGCTAAAGCATCCATGACAGGTGGCCATCCGACCTCAGCTTAAAAACCTCCCAGGAAGGAGATGGCTTCTTCCATCGCTTTCTGTGGAGTTTGCTGCCTGGCCAATCCTTTGAAGGCCTCCCAGCGTCTGGCTCTGGGAAACACAGGCAGAATTTACCTTCGTGCCTCGGCCTGGAGCTGCCTGGCCCAAGAATGCAGAGATAACACCCCGTTTCCATCAGGGTCAGGTCAGCGTGGAGGCAGCTGGTTTCAAAGAGGCTGCAAAGTCGGAGGTTTCTGGATTTCCAAGGATGGTGGAATTCCTTGCTCTGCCCACAGACAGCTGTCATGATAAAGCTGGACCTGACAAGGTTTCACTGCGCTCAGTTCTGCATCCTGGCAACACAAAAAGGTCTCCCCGCCCCCAACTTTCTCCCAGCTACTCCTGAGGATCCTCCACTTGAGCCTGTTCAGCCCCTGGATCCCAGGGCATAATTAAACCGTGGAACTCCCTGCCCCAGGAGGCAGTGATTTAAAAGAGGGTTATGGAAGAGAAGCCTATTGAAGGCCACAAGCCATGATGGCTCTTCTCTGCTGCCGTGATGCTTCTGATCCTGGCCAGGGTGGGCCATTGGCCTGATCCTGCATGCTCTTCTTATGCTGCAATGATGACTAAGTCTATGAAGTGCAATCCTAAGTACTGACCCGGTTAACGGGCTGCAAAAATTACACGCCCTCCAACATTTCTCAGGCCTTCTCGGTAGTGGCACCCACCCTGTGGAACACCCTCGCATTCGTCGCCAAGGAGAGGAGTAACTAGGTAACCTTTAGAATACGCCTGTATAGGGAAGCTTTTTAGTTTTTCATGTTTTATTATGTTTTTATAGCTGCTGGAATCCACCTAGAGTGGCTGGGGCAACCCAGTCACATGGACAGAGTACAAATAAATTGTTGTTATCATTATTGCCACCATACCCTCCAACATTTCTCTGATGAAAATAGGGATGTCCTAAGGAAAAGCGGGACCAAATCAGAAACCGGGGTGGCTTTTATAAATTCGGGACTGTCCCTGGATAATAGGGACACTCATGAGGGTCTGAAATTATTTGAGTTAACCCCCCCCCCCAGGAAAACAACCCCCCCAGCCCCATGTAGAGTAGCAAGGAAGTCATTTATGGTTGTGGGAAGGAGAGGAAAGCGCTGCAGAGAAATGTTGAAGGTGAAAAAATGAACTCTTTATTCAGTGATTGCATAGTTCAGTTCCACGAGTGAAAATACCCGACTCTGAGGACACAGAATCTGCCGCGAGGGTCAGCTAGAAAGGGTCAAGCGAAGCCGGCAAACCACATTCTCCTCCTCCGCACATTTGAGATTACGCATAGCATCACAGTACGCAAATATATCTATAGGTATGTACAGGTTACATTGCTCACATTATTAAGCCCTTTGTTTCTTGGGTCAGCCTTATAAAAAAAAACAACAACATATGAATCTTGCTCCAACGTGTGCAACAGCCTCACCTGGGAGCTTCTTAGCAAGGGATGGCTCCCCCGCTTGTCTTTCTGTTCCCCAGAAACCGCACTGGAAGGGGTAAGAAAGCTGCTTTCTCCGCCTGCCTTCTCCTCCACAGTCCTGGCTCTTGATTTCATATTTTTTTCCCCTGCCGTGCCTTTTAACGAACACAGAGAGTTCGTTTCTCCGGCTAAATCCTTAAAGATGGCCCGGGGAAAGGATTTGAGGCTGGCGCTCCTGAGCCCAAGAGGAGCTGGTGCCTCTGGCCAGCGTCTGCCTTGGCAGCGATGAGTGCCTTGGACGGTCGCTGGCAGACTCCTTCTCCTGAGTCCTCCTCCTGTCCCACCCAGCCAGATTTCCCCCGGCCTGGTTTCAAACATGAAATAAAACTCCGCTCGTCGCAGTTTTTAGAGGAAGTGAGCAAGCGCTCGTGCCACTGATGCGAAACCCTGGAACTTGGCGAACAGTTGAACTGCGGAACTCCCGCCCACAGGAGGCAGGGGTGGCCACCAAATTTAAAAGAGGATGGGGCAAATTCATGGAGGGGGAAGAGGCTATTGATGGCTATGCTCTACCTGCATGCTCAGAGGCAGAAAATGCTTCTAAATACCAGTTTCTGGAAACCTCAGGGTTGGAGACGGCTCCTGTGTTCGAATCCTGATGGCGGGTTTCCCAATAGAGGCATTTAATGACCTCTGTGAGAACAGGATGCCGGACTAGGTGGGTCTTTCAGGACTGGCGCAGCAGAAGTCTGTACTTGCTGCCGTACATTTAAAATATTTGCGTCCCTCTCCCCTGCATAAACGACTTTGGGGGAGGGCATGTCACATTTTGTTGGTGCCACAGACAGCTGGACATTAAGGGCCACCCATTTCTGTGCAGGAGATATTCCTGCCATACAGACGCAGCAGACGGAGGGGGAATAAGGGGTTAAAGTCCTCCTGAGGTGGAAGGACGAACCTTTATTTATTGCTCCAATTCCCTTGAAGACAGAAAACCATCAGGCCAGGGAGTCTGCAAACTTGCCAGGCGCTGCGGGGGGAGTTTTGTGTTTGAAATTGTTTTTCACGGGGAGCTCTCAAAAATTACCTGCCCTGTCTGTGGCCCAAAGCAACACATTCTGCTGTGTGTGCAAATAACATCAGGAGGAACTTTCTCAACTCCACTGGAGGTTTTCCAACTGGGATTCTTCAGCTGTGATTCCTGCATTGCAGGTGGGGTTGGACTAGATGACCCTTGGAGGTCAATTCCAAGTACGATTCTATGAAAAAGCCACAAAAATTTATCTTTTTTTTGCAGGGGAGGGTCTAGCTAGCACCAATTTGGTGAAGGAGCAGTTGGGGGTGGTTCCTTGCAATATTGTCACATTTGAGTGTACACCGGGGGGGGGGCGGTTCAGGGCCACTGCTTCCAAGGCCCCTTGGGTCCCCGTTGCTGCCAGAATCACCCGTCTTTCTAAAGAGGCGGCTCAGGCGATGGATTTCCGACAGGGCCAGCAAAGCAACCCTCTTCCCTTCCGGGCAGGGTGGGGTGGGGGGGGCACATCATTTGGGCAGGGGGGCGATGATGACGTTCCGGTAGCCCTTCACCCCCTTCAGCTTGTCGCTCTCGAAATCCACCACCAGCTTCCGCAGGCCCGACTGGCGGGGCATGAACTCCACCCTCACTTTGGCGTCCTCACCCGGCTCGACGGGGCAGTCCCTGCGGAGAGAGGGGAAGGGGGTCACACGAGGTCAACCTGCGGTCATCACAAGAGTCTGCTGGATCAGGCCCAGCGCCCATCTAGTCCAGCAGAACGCCAGCACAAGAGCCTTCTCCCCCCCCCCCCCCGAGTTTCCATCAACCCATATTCACAAGAATTGCAGAATACAGTACAGCCATCATGGCTAGGAGCCCTCATTAGCCCTTTCCTCCTCCTCCTCAAAGTTATCTAACCCTCTTTTAGAGCTATCCAATCTGGTGACCATCATTTAATCCAGTGGCAGTGAGTTCCATAGTTTAACTATGCACTGCAAGAAGTACTTTTATCTGTCCTGATAAAAGTTTCCTTGAAAGTCCACAAGTTCAACAGTTCTGAGAGAGGGAGGAAAAATTCTGGAAGTTCCTGCAGCCAATCGGAAGCTGTGGAAGTCGCGTCAGACGTTTGGGTTCCAAAGAACGCTCGCAAACTGGAACACTCACTTCCGGGTTTGCGGTGTTCGCAAGGCTTTTGGGATCCAATGTACGACTGTACTGCAAATGTGGTCGCAACATAGATTTGTAGAATGACATCTACAAATTTTATATTCACTTCCTTTTGTAACGATCCGATGGTCCAAGGGATTGGAACCGCTTCCCTACAAAGGAAGGCTGCCGTGTTTCAGGCTTCTTAGCTTAGCAAAAAGGCCAGCGAAAGGCAACATGATAGAAGTTTGTGAAATTATGCATGATTGGCTTGAGAAAGGTTCTTGTCCCTCTCTCACAGCACTGCAACTCCTGGAACATCCAAAGGCTGCTCTGCTTGCAGAGTTAAGCCTTTCCCTCTTCCACAAATGAGGCCCAACAGCCCTTGTCCGTGTCTTGGAAGTGCTGCTCTAACTACAGCTGGGACTGAGAACCAGAAGGTGGGGTGCGGGAAAACTCACAGCTCCTGGATCTTCTGCCCTTCTGTCAGGCCGGCACCCTCTACGGCGAAGAGGCAGCCGTTCAGGGGGGTCGGGAGGGGATTCTTCAGCGTCAGCTCGGCCACCAGCCTGCGCTTCTGAACCGGCTCCCCCAAGATCTGCATTCGGAAAAGAGGAGAAAGCTCAGCCTGGTGGGGAAATATTGGGGTTCGGCGCCCAATACCCTTTGGGTTCAGCCTGGAGGCCCATAAAATCCAGATTCCAGGGGTCAGCAAAACAGGACATTTACTTAGGCGTTGCAAGGCAACACGAGCTCAGCCAACAAGGAGTCGGTGGGGGGCAGCGGAACAACTATGAACACAGCACAAACATTTATGCACCTATACGCAGGCCCAAACAGAGGGGGGGGGGTCATATGGGCCACTTGGGTGGGGCCTCCGATTCCAAAGGGGGCCTCGGTCAGCATATTCACAATCGCTCACCATTATTTAAATGTAAATACTTAAAACAATGCTTTTCCCTATGTATTTTTAAAAAGCACTATTGTATATGAAAATGTGAAAAATATCTTTATACTTACAGGTGAAACTCGAAAAAAAGTCCATTTCTGTAAGCAATTGTTTTCATTAGCTACTGGGGTTTAATAGATGAGATAGACTCATGACATGCAAAGCGAGATACGTCAAGCCTTTGCTTGTTATAATTGTGATGATTATGGCGTCCAGCTGATGAAAACCCCAAAGTTGAGATTGTTAATTTGGGGTTCTCATCGGCTGTACGCCATAATCATCACAATTATAACAAATAAAGGCTTGACATATCTCGCTTTGCATGTCATGAGTCTATTTCATTTATTAGTTTCACCTTTTAAGTTGAATTACTGAAAGAAATGAACCTTTCCACGATATTCTAATTTTTCGAGTTTCACCTGTATTTATTTATAAGACTTCGGGTCTTATAAAGGGTAAAAAAGGGGGTGCACATTATCTACCTGGCCATGCAAGGGCCTGCCTATACGTGTTGGGGAAGCCATGTCCATATAAGACAACACATCCTTCTTTCTTCTAACTTCCTTATCTCTTCCCCTACAACAGCTTCTAACCACAACATCCTGCTGCTTATGTGATCCTTTGTCATTCTCTCTGGCAGAAGATCCACACATGTCACTAGTAGAATTTTATTAAGCTGCACAGTCTGGACCAGGGGTCAGCAAACTTTTTCAGCAGGGGGCCAGTCCACTGTCCCTCAGAACTTGTGGCGGGCCAGACTATATTTTGAAAAAAAAAATATGAACGAATTCCTATGCCCCACAAATAACCCAGAGATGCATTTTAAATAAAAGCACACATTCTACTCATGTAAAAACATGCTGATTCCCAGACTGTCCACAGGCCAGATTTAGAAGGCGATTGCCCCCGGGCCTTAGTTTGGGGACCCCTGGTCTGGACTCAACATATGTCTCTCTCTCTCTCTCCCTCCCCCCCGAACCTGCAGGGGATTTTTTTTAGCTGTGGTTCCTGCATTGCAGAGGCTTGGACGAGATGACCCTTCCAACCTCTTCCAACTCTACAATGTGATTCTGCACAGGGCACCCACTTATCAGAAGCAGCCCATGCAAATTTGCCTTACCCGGACTTTGATATCTGGGTTTTTGACATAGATGTTCCTGGACTCGATGACAGTCTCGTTGGTCTCGTGCTCCTGCAGGAGAGCCATCACCTTGATCATATTGTCCTGCGTCAGGCAGTCGCCGTACTTCTCGTAGAGGATCCGCAAGGGGACAACCCTCTCTGGAGAGGAAGCCAGAAGAAGAAGAAGAAGAAGAAGAAGACAAGAACATGAGCTTTGCCAAAGACGGAATCCAGACTCCTTAGATCTCCTCCAGTTTTAAGAAGATTTCCACAACATCATGTAAAAACAGAGTGAGGGACCATCTCTTGCACATATCCAGTTGACCACTGGGTGGAACCACAG
This sequence comes from Lacerta agilis, assembly GCF_009819535.1. Lineage (NCBI taxonomy): Eukaryota > Metazoa > Chordata > Lepidosauria > Squamata > Lacertidae > Lacerta > Lacerta agilis. Next base: position 93,680,501 of record NC_046317.1, on the reverse strand, counting down.
CTGGGAGAAACTAGCCACGTAACTGCAGGAGGGAGAAAGCATTCTGGATGCAGCATCACACACAAAAACCAACCCACATGCACAAGGGTTGAGAGCACCAGCCTTGTATCTCCTTCAGATCATAGGGAGAGCCCTGCTGGACCAGACCAAAGGCCTCTCTCAGGTGTGGGGAACCTCTGGCCTACCACATGTTGCTGAACTACAGCTCCCTTCATCCCTGACCATTGGCCATGCTTGCTGGGGCTTCTGGGAGCTGAAATCCAGTGACATCAGGCAGTCCAAAGGTTCCCCATGCCAGTGGTCTATCTCAACCAGCATCCTTTGTCTCATTGTGGGCCACCAGATGTCTCTGGGAGACCCACAAGCGGGAGATAAGGGCCATCACCCTCTTGGGCTGATGTTCTCCAAAGCATGTTGAACCCTGACCCTGGAGGTCATATGCAGTCGCAGGGGCAGTTTTAGGGTAGCGGGGATGCTGAATTTTAGCACCACACAGGGTGCCGTTGAAATCTGAGAGCCCAATTTCTTGCTCATGAGTTCTCCCGTTCCCCCTCCAAACATAGTGAGTTGCCCTCTACTGAGCCAGTCCAATGGCTCACCGAGTTTAGTATTGTCTACACTGACTGGCAGCAGCTCTCCTGGCTTTCATGGCGTAGTCGTTTCCCCCAGCCCTATCTGGAGATGTTGGGGATTGAACCCGGCACCTTCTGCATGCAAAACAGGTGCTCTCCCACTGAGCTGTGGCCCTTCCTACTCTGCCCAGCTGGTAGGAAGACGGTGAGTTTTAACCATTTCCTGTTGCATGTCTCCTATTTTGCCCAGTAATTTGGGGAGGGGCATGGATGTGGGTCTTCCGCTGCTGTGTTGAGTGAGAGCCATGCACCTGTCCTGATCTTTCTTCGGCCCTCAATGCAATTGACATCTGGGTGCACTTCAAAGCTATGATGGCTCCCCAACCCCAGCTGTGTCCAGCAGGGGGCCAGACGCAAATTAGCTATCCTGGGCTTACGCTGTGGCCTCTGCTAAGTCTTACATCGTTTTTTCCCCTTTAGGGAACTTGTGGGTTTTTGTTTTTTAAATCTCTTTCAAAGTCTGCCTAATGGCAAGGGTTTTCAAGATAAGGCCCAGTTAATGCAGGCAGGTCAAGTGGAAGTTGCACTCGTAAAAGGTTTCTGGTGCACGTAAAATGCTAGAGTGTCATCAGAAAGTGCTGGATCAAAGCATATCGGATTCCTCCCCAGCTCTAGAAGAAAACACGTCACTTCTAAATGAGAGGATCCAGAGAGAGAGAGAGAGAGAAAGTTTGCTTCTTCTTCTGCAGCAGTTCCCATGTCTTGATTCTTCAGCTTTCCGATTCTTTAATTCAGAATTGCAGCTGAAATGGAAAACTTGGAGAGGAATAAAAACCCTGGGGGATTAATAGGATGCAAATAGGACACAGCACTTAATGCTTTCAGACATGGAGATGTTGTTGTTGTTGTTCAGTCGTTCAGTTGTGTTCGACTCTTTGTGACCCCATGGACCAGAGCACGCCAGGCACGCCTATCCTTCACTGCCTCTCGCAGTTTGGCCAAACTCATGTTAGTAGCTTCGAGAACACTGCCCAACCATCTCGTCCTCTGTCGTCCCCTTCTCCTTGTGCCCTCCATCTTTCCCAACATCAGGGTCTTTTCTAGGGAGTCTTCTCTTCTCATGAGGTGGCCAAAGTACTGGAGCCTCAACTTCAGGATCTGTCCTTCCAGTGAGCACTCAGGGCTGATTTCCTTCAGAATGGAGATGTTTGATCTTCTTGCTGTCCATGGGACTCTCAAGAGTCTCCTCCAGCACCATAATTCAAAAGCATCCATTCTTCGGCGATCAGCCTTCTTGATGGTCCAGCTCTCACTTCCGTACATTACTACTGGTAATGGAGATGGCATTTGGACAATTCCCCCGGCAGTTATGAATATAAGAAGTGCTTGCTGGATCTAGCCCTGCCTCCTGCTCTCACAGGGACTGGCCAGATGCTCATTATGGGAAACTCACAAGCAGGAGGAAAAGCATGGCCAATATCCATTGATAGCTTTCTCCTCCATGAACTTGTCCAGTCCCCTTTTAAAGCCACCTAGGTTAGCAGCCATCACTGTCTCCTGTGGCAAGGAGTTCCATAGTTGAACTCTGCCCTGCATGAAGAAGGACTTTTTTCTTTTAATCTGTCCTGAATCTTCCAACATTCAGCTTCATGGGATGTTCACGAGTTCCAGTGTTAGCAGAGAGGGAGGAAAACATTTCTCTGTCCAGTTTCCCCATGCCGAGAATAATTTTATAAGTTTCTATCATGTCTTTCCAAAGAGGATCCGTGAGCTAGCCAAGGTCACTCCCAGATAACCGGTTTACTCAGCTGAAGGGAGGTTAAGCTGTGCTGTACCAAGCCATTGTTTTCCCACGCTGCGTTTCCCCATTAATTTCCTCACCGCAAAGGGTCATTTTTTAAAGGAAAATGGGCTTCTTGTGCCAAAGCACCAAATCCACTGGAATAGCAAACCTGAGTTATTTGGCACAAGATCAAGCCCTGCTTGCAAAATAGCAGCAGCCTGGGAGCAATCCCGGGTTTTAACCTCCGCAAGCATAGAGGCTTTGGGGGTCCCCAAAGGGTGGAAATACCCCCCCCCCCCAAAAAAAAAATCCCCCGGCGTGGAGATATCCAGCAAGACGGAGCCTCAGTACGACCCAGAAGCTCAAGCGACCCAGATTGTCGCAGCTTCTCAGGGGTCTGTGTGGCTCTCACCACTATTCCTTAAACCGATGCTCCCATCAATGACCCTCAGGTGGATTTCTGCCAAACAGCTGCATTCCTTCCTGCCTGAGCCGTCTTGGGCGCTGAACGACAGACTGCGGTTCGCCTCAACGTGTCTCTGCTGCGTTCCCTTCCAAACGGCTGCCAAGCTGTGGGTGCTCAGGCTGTGGGTGTTTTCACCCAGGAAGCTAGGCCTGCCTTGGAGCCTCCCTTGCTGCTCACCTCTAAATTCTTGCTCTTTGTCTGGAAGTGAGGGAAGGCATTTGTAATGCAAATGAGCATCCTGGCCAAGGCCAGTCTTACATGCCTGCCAGCTGCAGCAAGAGTAAGTCCCCAGGATGGAAATGCTTTCTTAATGCAAGAGAAGGAGAGGGGGAAGGTTCCGGCTTACATGGTTTGTTTAGGGGCTTCCTGGGCCGATCTGGCTGACCATGGGTGGGGGGTGGGTGTGGGGGAGAGAGGGAGCTGAACTAGACAGGGCCTGCCTCTTTCATTTGTAGCATTTTCATCTTGCTCTTCAGCCAAAAAAAGGCTCTCTGCACGGTCTGCAAATGTTCACAGAACATCCTTGCTTATGATCTAAAAGGCACATGGCACAAAAGGAAAAGGTATCTGGAGGGAGGAGGAAAAACGCAGCTGGTTCTTCTTTAGTAAAGGGCCCCTCTGCCTCTCCTAGGCACTGTTGAACCTGCCTCTTGGAGGTGGGCATTTTAGCCTGGAGAAGGAAAGGCTTAGAGGGGATATGATAGCCATTTTCAAATATCTCAAGGGCTGTCCCATGGAAGATGGAACCAACTTGTTTTCTCCCAGGATCCAGAGCAATGTCTTCAAATTACAAAAAGGGAGATTCCAACTAAACACGAGGAAGAACTTTCTGACAGTAAGAGCTGCTCAACAGTGGAACAGTCTCCCTCAGGAGGTGGGGGGGGGGGACTCTCCCTCCTTGGAGATTTCAAAGCAGAGGTTGGATTGCCGATGGCATTTTGTGATTCCCACTAGACATTTCTATGGTTCTACAAAAGAGATAGTGAAGTCATACTCCTGCCAGAGTGTCACTCAGTGCACAGCCAGATCCACCAATCTGAAGAACCAGTCCAGCTGTTTCATGGAGTTGGGGGTACCCCCAAAGGTAATCCAAACCAACCCCCTGCGATGCAAAAATCCCAGCTAAAGAATCCCTGACGGACGGCCACCTCGGCTTTAAAAGCTCCAATGAAAGAACACGCACCGCCTTCCACCTCCGTGATTCTTATCCCCACGGTCCCAGGTCAGCAAACTCCTGTGCTGACACACCCTCTGCATGAATGCACAGTGACAATCTTGGTCCTGGTTCAAAGCAAACAAGCCCTTCTCTCTCTCTTGGGGCAGCGAGCCAAGCCTCAGGCAAGTCTCCATCTCCGGAAGGGCTGCTTATCTCTGCGGCTTTGCCTGGGGGCTCGATAGCCACCTATGCGAAGGTATGCAATTTGGAAGGAACCTGACTCCACCAGGCCCAGCACTGCAAGGCCCATTGTTTGCTGGAAACCCCCACCCCCACCCCCACCCCGCCTTTCATATAAATGGGCTGAAAGGAATAGCAGCTGCTCACTTGGAGGAGCCACAAAGGACAGGAAATTGCCTGCTCAGAGTGCAATGATCCCCTTCCACTTACTCTTGGTCCCTTGCGATGTGAATCCAGGCCCTCGTGCCAAAATCCACAGGACGGGAGCCAAGAGGAGCGAGCCAAGTGACAAGCAGCTCACAAGAATGCACAAGCATTTGTGTGTCTCCTCGAAACCAGGTCGCGACGGCACCCTCTCCAATTCCTTCTTGCCTAGGATGGCCTGGTGGGGTTGCCAAGAGATGTCTCAGGTGGCCAGCTGAGAAAGAGAGGCTCCCTGCAGCCTTGCTCAGGGGTGGCACCCCTGTGGACCCCCCAGACGTGGTAGGACTCCAAATCCCAGCAGGCCCAGCACTTAGCACGGCCAATGGCTAGGAAAGAGGGTGGAAGCTGTGGTCCGAGAAGATTTATGTGCTGCCCTGTGCAAAGAAAGCCTCTACAACAGGGGTCCCCAAACTAAGGCCCGGGGGCCGGATCCGGCCCAATCACCTTCTAAATGCGGCCCACAGATGGTCCGGGAATCAGCGTGTTTTTACATGAGTAGAATGTCTCCTTTTATTTAAAATGCATCTCTGGCTGGGTTATTTGTGGGGCATAGGAATTCGTTCATATTTTTTTTCAAAATATAGTCCGGCCCCCCCACATGGTCTGAGGGACAGTGGACTGGCCCCCTGCTGAAAAAGTTTGCTGACCCCTGCTCTACAACATCTGGAGATCTCCACTGCGGTGAAGGTGATGTTGTGGCCAGGAGATAGGAATGCCCAGGCAGCCACTCCCAGGGGCGGAGCAAGGGGGCGGGGCGGTCCGCCCCGGGTACCGCCCTGGGGGGTGACACTGGGGGCGGGCCCCACCCCCGCAATCAACACCGGCGGCACAGCAACTTTTAAAAGGCTGCAACGCGCGAACAGCAGCACAGCAGCACCCCTTCTGACCGGTGCAGCGCCGCGCCGCATTTTAAGGCTGCAGCGGGCGAACAGCAGCGCTGTTGTTCGCCCGCTGCAGCCTTAAAACGTGGCACAGTGTGGCGTGGCGCAGCGCGGCGCTGGTCAGAAGGGGTGCTGGCTGATCGTGCCCACCATCTTGGGTGTACTGCACATGTCCACACATGTGCAGTCCACCCAGAAGGCTGCACACACACTGTGCCGTCACGATGCATGCACTAGGCAGCGGTGCACCGCCCCCTGGGGGGATGCCTTCAAGTTTGCCACCCCGGGCGGCAAAGTGGCTCGCTACGCCGCTCACCACTCCCCATCTGTGCTTCCTCCTGCGAGGAGGAGGAGAAGGAGGAGAAGGAGAAGGAGAAGGAGAAGGAGAAGGAGAAGGAGAAGGAGAAGGAGAAGGAGAAGGAGAAGGAGAAGGAGAAGGTCTGGACGCTTGATGCAAATCATTTCCATTCCGTCACTCCTGAAGCGCAGCAGGAATGCTAAACAAGGAGAAGTGGAGCCGGGGGGGCGCAGGGAGGTCACAGACTGATGGGGAACAGCTGGGCTGAAGGGAAGCCATCTCAAGTGGAGGAGATGTGGAGCAACAGAGGGGCAGAGGAGGAAAGGGAAAGGTTGCAGCCCAGAAAGAGACTGGAGAGGGGAGCAAAGGCCGCTGGGTCCTGCTCAGCAGGAGGCTTGCAAATCCTCTGCCTGCTGCCTCCAGAGACAAAGGATGGAGCAACAGCACAACTCCCAGTCGTTGCTGTTCTACTCAAAGCTGAAAGTGCAGCAGCTGCTCTGCTTCCAGACTCCTGGGATCCATGCCATGTTCTCGGGTCCAGGGGTTGTTCCCTCTTCCCCCAGCCCCATCACACGGAGGGGGAGGTTCATGGGGACCCCCATATAGGGAGGGAAATGGTTCAGGCTCTCCCCCACCAGATTCCTGAACTCCTGGGTGTGATTGTGCAGGCGGACACACACACACACACAAACACACACACACACACACCCCTGGCTGCAGTTTCGTGGAGGGGGAGGACGTAGAAAGGCAGTAATGTTTGGGAAATGTTTGATATACTAAATTGCTGAAGGTCATTAAAAACAGAAAGAGCTCCAAGAGGACCTCTCCAATCGATGTGAACGGGTGGCAAAACAGTGAATGCAATTCAATCAAAATAAGTGTACAGTGATGCATGCCATGGCAATATATATGTATTAATTTCACATCTACACTCCTGGAGTCTGCATTGAAGGTGATGGACCAGGAGTGAGACCTTGGGGTCACAATGGAGAGCTCGGGGAAGAGGGTAATCATGGAAAAGGTAAATTCCGTGCTAGGGATCATTAGGGCGAAAGGGGAAAACAAGAATGCCAGTATCAAGAATGCCATTATCTAAATCTATAGCGCGACCTCATTGGGACTACAGTTCCATATAAAGGGACCCCTGACGGTGAGGTCCAGCACCACCTCAAAAAGGATGTTGTAGAAAAGATTCAGAAGAGGGAAACCAAAATGATCAAGCGGCTGGAGAGGCTCCTCCCCTATGAGGAAAGACTTAGGACTTTTCAGTTTAGAGAAAAGGGAAGCTAGAGGCAACATGATGGAAGTTTGTAAAATTATGTGTGGTGAGGGGAAAGTGGATGGAGAGAACTAACGGAACACTAAAAGAGAACAGGACCCATAAGAGAAGGTGCTTCTTTACACAGTGCATTGTTAAACCGTGGAACTCCCTGCCCCAGGAGGCCGTGATGGCCACCAATACGGATGGATTCAAAAGAGGATATGGCAAATCCATGGAGGAGGAGGAGAAGTCTGTCAGTGGTTAGCTCCACTCTTGGGGGCAGCAATACTTCTGAATCCCAATGGCTGGGAATGGCAGGTGGGATTCAGATCCTACTTGCGGGCTTCCCGGGGACTCCTGATTGGCCACTGCAGGAACAGGATCTGGCCTTATTGAGTAGGGCTCTCCTTTTGAAAGCACCAGGCTGCAGGAAGCTGAGTCGGATCATTCTAAGCTTGATCTGACTCTTCCTAAGGGAGCTTCACGGGTCCATACGATTAGGGGATGGAGAAGGTAGGTAGATCACCTGCTCTCATCTGTCTTTACCTGCGTAGGGCTCCAGGTTGACGTTGAGCAGGTCTTTGCTCCCGCATTCTGGCCCCAGCGTCCCGTTGTAGGTGATGGTCCGGGCGCCAAACATCAGCCGGCAGCGCCGCTCGGTTCCCGTGTTGTTGGTGATGACGGCAAAGACGTCAAAGTCACAGCCGTTGTTCATCCCCTCGGAGGCCTTGATCTTGACTTTCATGCCCTCTTCTGCTGGCGGGTAGACCTTCTGGTGCTTCGCCTTCTCAAAGACGGACCTCTCCTCCTCCGAGTCTGCAAAAATGGAAGAAGGAACAACTAAGACCCCAACTTGCTCAGCGCCAGCAATGTGCCAGGAGCTGCATGGGAGAGAGCCTGCAATACTTTGGGGGCACCGCCATCCACCAGCCCCATCCCTAGTGCCCCCTCACCGTGTAAAAACATAGGATTGCAGAGTTGGAGGGAACCGCGAGGCTCATCTAGTCCAACCCCCTGCAATGCAGGAATCTTTGGCGCAACGTGGGGCTTGAACCCACAACCCTGACACTAAGAGTCTCATGCTCTACCAGCTCTGCCACCCCTCAGTCCATTCAGAATAGCGATCTGCAGGACCTGCTAAGGAAGAGAATGCCAAAATAAAATTCAAAATGGTAACAACTAATTTCCACATGTACTCAAAATCCAGCGACAACTACTTAGTTTAGTTGATCCAATGAGACCAGCTTTTCAAAGTCTGGCGGCCATTTGCACTTCCTGCCTCTCAGTGCCCCCCTGGGAGTGGTGTCACCCACTTTGAGAACCACTGCTTTAATAAGACCTGCCTCTGAGCTTGCTAGAATCTTCATCAACCACGGCATGCCTGCTCTCTGTGCTTAGTTTCCAAAAGGTCTCTGCACATGCCTAGGATACCTCTTTCCTTCATGTATCACACGGAGATGCAAAGATCCTATTATTAATTTGCACAGCCCTGAACAACTCAGATCCAGGGTAGCTCAGAGATCCTCTGAACCCTGATATCCCTGCTTGATCACTGAGATCACCTGCAGGAGCATTGCTGGTGAGGCTCATTTCACAACAAGGAGCCGAGCCTTTCATGTCGCTGGCTCAGCTGTGGAACTCTCTGCCACTAGAGATCCAGCAAGTGCCTTCTGCACCAACTTTTTAAATGCCTGCCAAAGGTTTCATCTTCCTCCAGGTCTATGCAAACAATTAAGAATACTTTTCTTTTCTTTTTTCGGTAAACCACGTTGAAGCTTCTTTTCCTACAATCAAGCAACGTATAAATTTCATGAAGTAAATAAGAAAGCATCTTATTTGATGTCCATTAAAAAAAAAAATTGGTATGGTTTGCACTGTGTGTGGCTTTGTGTGTTTTTGTTGTAAACCGCTTTGACTTTTTTTTAATGAAACAGCGGTCTATAAATGTTTTTTATAAATAAATACAGAAGTTCGGGGAATTGATGTAAATCCTCGTCCTTAAATTCAGAGACATGAATCTTTGTCATTATTGGAAGTTTAGAAAATGACTTCCGTGGGCATAGATTTCCCTGAATCTAGTATTCCCTCCCTCCCTCCCTCCCACATCTCTACAACCTGGAGATGCTCTGGGTACCTTCTGGGTACTTGTAGTTGTGGGTGATGTCCTCCTTGGCATCCCTGCCCACGCTCTTGGTGCTGATGTGCTTCCCCACCAGAGTGGAGTAGGTGGTCCTCTTCCGAGACATGTCGCTCTGCAGCATCAAGTAGGCCACGTCTGCGTTGACCTCGGCGAAGACAAACTTCACGTCGTACTTCAGCTTCAGGTCTCCTTCCTTGACAGCTCGGACCGGAGTGGGCCCACAGCAATAGACTCCTGCGAGGAGAAAGAAGCCATCGACCAGAGGAATATTAAAATGCGCACTGGCTGCGCGAGGATGAGAAACGAGGCAGCCCAGGAGGAGACGTCCCATTCCAGAACCAAGACGACCTCACACGACCCTACCAGAGAAGAATGGCAGATCAAGTTGATGGACTGTGCCGAAATGGTAAAATTGACCGGAAAGATCAAGAACCAGGAAGACCAAATAAAGAATGGGGGGGATTAATAATTTACCTTAGAGACCACAGTTAAAATCGTTAGCGGGATTGTAATAACACTTGTAATGTAACAAGAACTATGGAAACATCGGAGATACAAAAATCTGGACTATTATAAAAAGATGCAGGACAAAAGGCTTAATAATGAGACCCAAGGAGGGAGAGGAGGGAAGTCCAGAGATTCGTGGGAATCTTGTACTTTTGGAAAGTGTTGTGGTATGATTTGAATTTTTAATACCGTATATAAAATCAAATGGGGAAAAAGAAGAGGAGGAGTTTGGATCTGATATCCCACTTTATCCCTACCCGAAGGAGTCTCCAAGCGGCTCACATTCTCCTTTCCCTTCCTCCCCCACAACAAACACTCTGTGAGGTGTGTGGGGCTGAGAGACTTCAGAGAAGTATGACTAGCCCAAGGTCACCCAGCAGCTGCATGTGGAGGAGCGGAGACGCGAACCTGGCAGAGGAGAGGGGCCACTGGAAAGGGGGGGCTATTTTCGGTGCTGCCGGGGCAGAGCTGCAGGGGCGGCCAGCAAGGGGGGGGGGGGGAGAGTGCAGCCCAATCGCCTTCTAAATGCAGCATGCGGACGGTCCGAGAATCAGCGTGTTTTTACATAAGTAGAATGTGTGTTTTTATTCAAAATGCATCTCTGGGTTATTGGTGGGGCATAGGAATTCGTTCTTTTTTTTTCTTCCAAAATATAGTCCGCCCCCCCCCATGGTCCGAGGGACAGTGGACCGGCCCCCTGCTGAAAAAGTTTGCTGGCCCCTGCTCTACACCGACTGGCTGGCTTTCAGGGTTAGCTGTGGGTCCTGCATTGCAGGGGGGGTTGGACTAAATGAACCTTGAGGGTCCCTTCCAACTCAACGATTCTTTGAAATGGGGAACTCCCTGGCTCTACCTGGACCTGCTGCCATTCAGAGATGAGACCTGGGACCTCCTGGATGAAAAGCCAGCTGCTCTGCTAGCACAGAGCTGCAGCTCTTCTCCCACTTCGTGAGCCATCAGCATGCAGCGGTACCTTGGTTCTCAAACTTAATCCGTTCCGGACATCCGTTCCAAAACTAAAGCGTTCCAAAACCAAGGCACGCTTTCCCATAGAAAGTAATGCAAAAGGGATTAATCTTTTCCAGACTTATAAAAACAACCCCTAAAACAGCCATTTAACATGAATTTTACTCTCTAATGACACAATTGAGCCATAAAATGAAAGCAATAAACCATGTACTGCAGCCACACACAATCAATCCATCAGTAGCTGAACTGGGTTAGGAACAAACTCAGTTGGTCTCTAAGGTGCTACTAGAAAGAATTTTCGATTTTGTTTTGGGTTACACACAGTCACAGTCACAAAATGAAAAAGAGCCACAAAAACGCAAAATAAATAGCAAAAACAGACAGACCCCAGCGTACACACACAAAACGGAAGTGTGGCACTCAAAATGGAGCACGTTTGGCTTCCGAAAAATGTTTGCGAACCGAAACACTTACTTCCGGGTTTGCAGTGTTTGGGTTCCAAGTTGTTTGAGAACCAAGGTCCCACTGTATATTGAGCGTTAGGGGAATAATCAAGCCAGCGGACGCCTCTTTTCTTTGTCCCTTAATTGCGTCCATTCCCAGCTCTGCAAAACCTCCCAGCCAAAGCGATGAAAGGAAATTGGCGTACATTAGAGATACGTGGCTACCTGTAATAAGTGTTCGTCATCGTTGCCTGCCTTTGAGGCATCATTCCTTTATTCTATTAAAGCTCTACCCTGTCCTTCAGTTCAACAACACAGACAACCTCCTCCCACCCCAAATCCTTTGGGGCCTGCCTATGGGGCTGGGAGTTTTTAGCCCTAAACCTCTGCAGGGCGCTGGGATGCAGGAGGATGCTGTTGGCTGGCGCTCTGGGAAGAGTTACCTTCACTTTTTTCCTGGGGAGTTGGGTCCACAGCCTGCCAGCCATCATACCCGCTTGGGAGATCTTGGCGGGTCATCCAGGATTCATTCCAGCAGTGATAATTCCTGTGGGAGGCAGAGAAAAGGGGGGGGGAGGGAGGGAGGGAGGTCCGATAAGAGAGGCACCCTCTGCATTTCTCCAAAGGATTCTCACATTCCAGAGGCGTTTGACAAGCGCCCAGCTGGAAAATTCTCAGCTCCCACCCATGGAATTTCTCTCCTAGGTGTTCCTGATGAGTGCCAGGCACCCTCGCTGTGCAAGATGTTCAAAAACCGCTATGGGATGCAGGGCCGGCATGTCTATTTAGGCGAACTATGCAATTGCCTAGGGCACCAAAATGGAGGGGGCGCTGGCCAGGCTTGGGCGGGGGGGCTACCAGCAGCTTCTCCACTGTAGCGGAGAGATGCTGCTTGCCCCCTACACCACCCCCAGCTCCCGCTAAAGCAGGCTTTGGTGGGGGGCGGGGGGCGCCAGAAGGTGGTTCGCCTAGGGCGGAAGAAGCCCTAGCACCGGTCCTGATGGGGTGCTCTTATTCCCCGAGTACCAGGCACCTCGTAAGCAGAGAAATCCTATCAAGGTCTGAAATGCAAATCTTGCTGGTGTCTTGCAGCTTAAATTTTTTATTCTTTATACCCCGCCCACCTGGCTGGGTTCCCCCAGCCACTCTGGGCAGCTTAAAGCATATACAAAAACGCAGGGGCGTAGCAAGGGGGGAGGGGGGCGGGCCACCCCTAGTTGCAGGGGAGGGGGGGTGACACTTTGGCCGGCCCCTTCCATCCTGCCCCGCCGGGCAGCCCGAACGGGGGCATGTCGCCTTTCCCGCCTTCCAGCGGCTATTTTTCGGTGGGGGGTGGGCCAGTGTGACACCCCCTCCTCGCTGGCCCACCCCCACAGAAAAAAAACGCTGGGAGGGGTGGAAGGAAGCAGAGCAGGCACATTCAAGTGCCTGCTCTGCTTCCCTTTTTCCCCTTTCTGCCGCTTTTTTTCGGCGGGGGGTGGGGTGGGCCAGCGCGGTGGGTGTCATGCTTGTCACCCCCTCCTCGCTGCCGAAAAAAACCACAGAAAGGGGGAAATTCCCCCTTTCTGCATCCACGTGTGCCGTGACGTCACGATGCATGCGTCATGCCCCTCCCCCAGGGGGGTGCCTCTGCGCTGCCCCCGCCCCCAGCAGCGCAGAGGCTTGCTACGCCACTGCAAAAACGTAGTAAGGCATCAAACATTAAAAACTAAATAAAGATTAAACTGTTTACAATCTGCTATTTAAGGCCCACATCGTAAATCTTCCACCACAATTGTTTCTAATTCAGAGTTAGAGAGGTTGACCAGCTATCTCTTGAACAGGCATGGCACGAACACAGGTATATCACCCCTCACTTTGTTGCTTTGCTAGTACAGAACAAAGAGGAGAAACCTCCGAAGAGGAAACTCTGGACTTCTAAGTCACAGGGTAGGCTTAGTGAAAAAGAGTTGCACGCTGAGAAAATTTATCAGTTGATGGTCTCATGCTGTGCATCATGAGATTGTGCAAAGTTGTTATCACTGCAGCAGCGCCATTTCTGTGTGAGGTCTATCTCTAGGGCACATAAGAACTCCGGACAGGCTTCTATTGACTGCTTCCTAGGGGTGCCTGCTTCACCCAGTATTCTTGGAATAAATGACACCGCTTTGACTTGAGCCTACAATAGGAGAATCGTAGAATTATAGAATTGGGTGGAATCCCCAAGGGTCATCCAGTCCAACCCCCTGCAATGCAGGAATCTCCCTGACAGATGGCCATCCAACCTCTGCTTAAAACCCCCCAAGGAAGCTCTTGTTATTGACTCCGTTCCCTCCTAGCTGCACCACCAGGAACCCTAAAGTTCCTTCATGGACAGAGCCCTGGGGTCTGAGCCCAGCACCTCGTAGTTAGGCAAAGCTATCAGACTGACAGGTCCAAGATGCTGCATGCATTTTTGGGGAGCCCCAAACACCCACCGGACGTCCACTCACCAGATGAGCTCCCGGTTCCCCTGCTGCAGCTTCCCGTTCTCGTCCAAATACTGCTCAATGACCAAGTTGCCGTTGGTGTCGTGGGCGGAGTTGTAGTTTGTGACCACGCGGGTGGGGACCCCCAGGGACCTCAGCACTGGGGAGGGAGCGAGGGAGGCAGAAGAGGAAGAGGTGAACAATTCGTGGAACGTGCCCAACAGACCTGCCAAGCTCCCAAATGAGGGAGACACTCGCTCCATGCATGGCTGGCTCTACAGATATACTTGCATCTGCAATCATTCCCGTCCTACAATGAAATATTAACAAGCAAAAATAATGAAGGCAGAACTAGCTGCCTTCTTCCCAAAGGGAGGGTGCACAAGCCCAAGTTTGTTATGTGGGAATGTTTAGGAGTGTGGATGAGTATATATTATTTTATATTTATCATCCCAGCTTGTGTGAGCAAGCTCCAAACTTAGCAGAGTCACATTCCCTTTTAAAACACAGTAGAAAACGGTTGCATAGGCTTGCTAAAGCCTCTATAAGAAATATATATTCCTGGTCTATTCCCCTTCTTCCCTCTTAAAAGCAAAGACACAACAAAGTACTGATTATTAGATATAATAAGAGTTTACTTACAGTCATCGTCTATGAGATACAGTACAGGCTCAAAGAGGCAGATAAGTGTAGATAAATCTATTTACATGTGGTGAAGCTGATTCCATAGGGGAACAAGCTTCACCTCTGCTTCTCTCAGCTGCAAGCTGAGAGAGAGCATCCTGCTAGTTCAAAAGATGAGGCAAAAAGTTAGTCTTCTTTGGGTTCTTGTTCCCAGGTAAGACCACACCTACTTCTGGTTCCTGTAACTCAGTCCAGGTAAACAGGAAGTTAAGCCTGGAGGACTGAGTTACCTTCATGTCCACTCTAGCAGTGTTGTGTTTGGCTGCTCTGTGTTTACATCCCACATGCTATTTTATTATTATTTTTAATTAGATTTACATACAGCCCTTCATCAGAAAATCTTAGGGCGTTCACAGGATAAAAATGCAAAATAAAAAAACAAATAAATACCAGCAGCTAAAACAAAAGCAACAAAACAATAGCCCCCCCACACACATTTTATTATTATTAGTTTGCCCCTGGTGTGCCATGGGGAGGGGGCATTGGGCATGTTCCCCCATGGAAAGAGTGAGGAAATGACTCCCTGCTACAGAGAACGGTAGAACAAGGGGTTGCAGAATATAATAGCACCGTCTCCCCTAATGCACTTTTTTAAAAAAAGAGCTTGTGTGTGTTTTGATTTTGGGGGGGGGGGAGCCACGGTATTCCCCAAATGCTGCTTGCGATGGGGGTGAGCCAAGGAGCCAGCCCCTTTCTGCTTCCTCCCTGAGGACCCCTCACCTGTGCAGGCCACAGCGGCAAAGACCCAGCACTGCCCGTACCGGACCGGCTGGCACCCATATCTCTGCCACCTCTGGAGGATGTCCACGCTCCCGTTCCAGGCCATGGGGCTCACGCCGTCGTCATACTGGTTGTCCCAGCGCCCCAGCAGTATGCCTTGGTCATCGTTGCAGTTCACCTGCACCCCGAGACACAACAAGAGGAGGAGGAGGAGGGTGTGGACAGGTGGCTCAGCAGCGGAAGGAACCATTGGCACAAATTGGGTGGGGTTTCCAGAGTCCAGGTGCAAGACAGCCTGGAGCCAGGGGCGTACCCAGGATCAAAACTAGGGGGGGGGGCAAGCCGTGGTCACTCAGGTTGTTACATTTCAGCACGGAAAGGCGAATGAAACCAAAATTTTAGGAAAATTATATATAATTATAGTAGTGCTTTATTACAGTAATTACAATTATTATTATTATTATTAAAAAAAAATTATTCTAGTTACATGTCTTATACCAGGGGTGGCCAACTCCCAAGAGACTGTGATCTACTTTCAGCAGTGATCTACCCCCGTTTTTTGGGGTTCAGCTCAAAGTTGTTGACCTTTTGGGGGGATGAGGAATGCCCCGTTTTTTAGGGGTTCGGTTCGTTTTTAGATTACTGACCACATTTTGTAAACAGCAAACAAAAACAGCTTCAAAAAACAGAAAAACTTTGCCCCCCCCCAAACAGAAAGCCCCAAATGGCTGAAAAACTCAGTTTCCCAGGATCCTCAGCCCTCGCAAAGGAACTACTCACCATGCAAGGGAACTCAGTTTCCAAAGCTCCCTTGCAGCAACACACACACACACACACACACACACACAGAGTGTTGGCCAAGAGCTCAATTGTTATTGAGATTTTGGGAGGGGGAGAAAGACCAGTAGTTTTTAGGAGAGCTTTTCTTTCCTTTTAGGCTGCCGATAACCATTTAATTTTTAATTTTTTTGCTTCGGGAGGGGCAGCTGCCCCCCCTGGCCCACCCTGGGTACGCCCATACCTGGAGCCAAGGGATCCTATTTATCTGCCCAAAGCCTGAAGCCCTCTTTGGAGGTCCCAGTCCAGGTGCCCCTACTGAATGAAATGCAGTGGGCACCCCAGTTATGGAATATCCTTCCCAGGGAGACCATTTTGTGGCCTTACATAGCCATTTTTTTAAAACCTGCATTTATTTGATGGTGTTGTGAGCTTTCATTGTCTTTACAGTTGGATCCTGGATCCCGAAGGCCCTGGAACTCAGACGTTTTGGCTCCCGGACACCGCCAACCCGGAAGTGATTGTTCCGGTTTGTGAATGTTCTTTTGGAACCCAAACGTCCGACAGGCTTCCGCGGCTTCCGATTGGCTGCAGGAGCCAATCGGAAGCCACACTTTGGTTTCCGAACGTTTTGGAAGTCGAACGGACTTCCAGGACAGATTCCGTTCGACTCCCGAGGTACGACTGTATTTCCTTTCGATGTTACACTTTCATAATTGCATAATTTTTCTTATCCTTTGTATGCTGCCCAGAGGAGCTTGTCTTATGGGGAATCGTGCAAAAGCCATAAAGAAATAATTAGCATTTCGGCATTGCAGGGGGCTGGACTAGATGGCCCTCGTGGTCCCTTCCAACTCTAGGATTCTGAGATTTAAAAGGGCATGATGTTCCACCCCAATTTTAAGGTTCAAAATCTGGGAGCTGAAGGACTCCTAAGCCCTGCTGACATATTTGCAGAACGATTTACCTGAAAAAGGTGGCACAAGCTCTGATACACGCTCCAGAATTCAATTGTCCCCTAACGCATAATTTTGTGTTATTTTTTCATGCAGCCAGCCCGTGGGCACGAGTTCGGGCCATCTCAGCTTCGCAGGAAAGCCACCGAGTGCGTGAGGAGGAGTCTGCTCTCTGTGGGGCTGGCAGGAGACAACGCGAGCATCTCCTTAGGACTGGGCAGAAGCTGCCTGGGGAGGCTGCCGCTGGCACGGTCGCCCACGTGGAGGGCCTGCCCTCTTGCTCCAAACTCACCATGGCGCTCACCACCCTGCTGATATAGACAGGGCTGTTGCGTCGGGAGCAGTCCTTGTCCTGGTTCTGGAGGAACTTGGGGTTGGTGTCCAACAGCTGGAGGCAGATGTCCAGAATTTCATCTTCAAACTAATCCAGAAGGAGAAGGAAGGCATAAGAGGAAGAGATGGGGGAGGGGGACATCATCATCATCATCATCATCATCATCATCATTTCAGGTTTTTTATACCAGGCCAACTCAAGGCAACTTACAAAAAGTGAAAGAGCAGCAACAAACCCCACATACATGCATTAAACCAAGGGGGGTGGGTTACATTGAAACATCCCACCAACTCTAAAAAATGCGTAGTTTAAAGCCAAAGGCCTGGGTAAAGAGGAATGATTTCCCTGGTGATTGAAGATATATGACGATGGCACCAGGCGAGCCTCCCTGGGGAGAGCATTCCACAAGCGGGGAGCCAGCACTGAAAAGGCCCCGTTCTCATGTTGCCGCCCTCCGGGCCTCTTGTGGAAGAGGCAAACGAAGGAGGGCTTCAGATTATGGTTGCAGGGTCCACAGTGGGAGAGGCGATCGTGAGCTGCTTAAGGCTTTTAAAGGTCAAAAGCAGCACTTTGAACTGGGCCCAAAAACTAATGGGTAGCCAGTGCTGTCAGACAGTACCAGGAAATGAAAAAGAAAACACCCAGGTTTTTCTTATTTCTCTGAGCTGCAATAAACCAGGAATAAAGCAAACTAGACAAGATGCTGGATGATGGAAATAAAACAAATAGGCACAATCGGTATTGCAGCTGTGCCATGTGGAGAGGAGGGGGTTAAATCTTCCTGGTCACTACCAAAATCACCACCACCACCCCACATCTATTTGCTGGGGGGGGGCCATCTTAGCCAAAGGATGCCTGCCATATGCCTTCCTGCCTGGTGCGGATGACGAAGACCACAAACAAATACCATGGACAATTTGTAGAGATAAAAAACATGAATTAGGAAAGAATATGCAGTTGAAAAGGTTGACTGTAGGATCCATGGAGGGGAGGATGGGATGTCTGGAGAGTCAGAGAAATCTCTAAATAGGGATATGTATTTTGTGTTGTCATAATTCTACACTTGTAAAAGGGACAAGGGTGGCGCTGTGGTCTAAACCACAGAGCCCAGGGCTTGGCATTCAGAAGGTCGGTGGTTCGAATCCCCGCGATGGGGTGAGCTCCCGTTGCTCGGTCCCAGCTCCTGCCCACCTAGCTGTTCGAAAGTGCAAGTAGATAAATAGGTACCGCTCCGGCGGGAAGGTCAATGGCATTTCCGTGCACGGCTTAGACATGCTGGCCACATGACCCGGAAGCTGTATGCCGGCTTCCTTGGCCAATAAAACGAGATGAGTGCCGCAACCCCAGAGTCGTCCGTGACTGGACCTAATGGTCCAGTTACACTTGTAAAATCCAATAAAAATTATTTCCAAAAAAAGGACACCACAAACTGCTCCCTGAATCCAGCACAAGTTCTATCAAGTTAGCCATCTAAATCAGGGAAGGGGTGTGGTTTTCAGGCCCGAAGTGGACAGGGACAAACCCACACTCCGTTTTGCAGCACCTGTCCACACGCAGGTGCACACGTCAAAGACATATATTAGCCGTACGGATTGATTAAAATCCAAAGCTGCATGTTGCTGCACAGATCTCAGCAGCTCCACATGCCCATTGGGTTGGTAATCTGCATTTTAAAAGCTCTCTTAACGCCTGTGATAATCAGGCTAATTGTCCCACTGAGTTCATAGCATTTTTCTCTCTCTCTCTCTCTCTCTCTCTCTCTCTCTCTCACTCTCTCTCTCTCTCTCTCTCTCTCTCACACACACACACACCCCTAGCTCCTTTTTCTTTGCCAAGACACTCTCCCTCAAGGAAGATGGGACCAGGGCAACAGGCCAGAGTCCAAGGGGATTTATCCCTGGTCGCTTCCTGTCCCTAACAACTGAGAATTCGGGGATTCTGGATAGCTGGCAACGTATCATTTAAACCCACAGCAAGGACTCTTGATATTGGGGGGCTCCTGTGACAACTTATCCCCTGTACTAGGTATAAATCAGAGCTGAGGCACAATGGAAACAAAAACTGTGTTTTTATTAAACTCTCAGAGCGGGATAAAAGCGTGACCGGTTCAGTATTAAAGCCAAGAGTCCTGATTTTCTGTCTGATATGCCAGTTCAGGTTTAAACACGAACTGTGCTTGCGATCCTCCACTACAGAACTGTTTCTTTGAAAACAATTTCTTCCTCAAATCATAGAATTGTAGAGTTGGAAGGTGTCCAAAGCGTCATCGCCCTGCAATAACACAGGAGTAGCAGCTCAGGACAACCCACTTTTCCTTTTCCTGCAAAAGCACCTCTAGACCTTGGTGGGATTCTCTTCCTCCCACCAGCGGGAATGGGACAGCTTTATCCTACCTGGCAAACCCCTAAGAACGGCTAGCTACTTCCATCGCCAGGCCCTAACTCCAGGTTAAATTCTCCCTTACCATCCTTATTCTGTCCTGATTGGTCAGAATCAGCTCCCCACCATGACTGGCTAAGCGTCTGCCAGATGATGACCTAATGGTCATGTGTCAAGCACCCCCCACCATCAATTGATCAGGCCGGGGGCCCTTTGAAGGCAGCAGCATCCTATTCTGACAGTGGCCAACCAGATGCTCATTGGAAACCCCACAAGCAGAACCTGGGTGCAAGACCACGCTCCCCACATGTGATCCACAGCAACTGGTACACTGACAATTAGCTATTCATTTTTATCACATTTATACGGCAACTTTCCAACAAGGAGCACGAATTGGTGTGCATACTTCTCACAACAACAACCCTGTGAGGTAGGCTATGCTGAGAGGCACTAACTGACGCAAGGTCAGCTTCATGACCCGGGGGGGGGGCACTTGAACTCACATCTCCCAGATCCTAGTCTAACCACTGCAATAGCTATCACGGCTAGGAAACACTGATAGACTTCTTCTATGTGTTTGTTGTTGTTGTTGTTGTTCAGTCGTTCAGTCGTGTCCGACTCTTCATGACCCCATGGACCAGAGCATGCCAGGCACGCCTATCCTTCACTGCCTCTCGCAGTTTGGCCAAACTCATGCCAGTCGCTTCGAGAACACTGTCCAACCATCTCATCCTCTGTCGTCCCCTTCTCCTTGTGCCCTCCATCTTTCCCAACATCAAGGTCTTTTCCAGGGAGTCTTCTCTTCTCATGAGGTGGCCAAAGTACTGGAGCCTCAGCTTCAGGATCTGTCCTTCTAGTGAGCACTCAGGGCTGATTTCTTTGAGAATGGATAGGTTTGATCTTCTTGCAGTCCATGGGACTCTCAAGAGTCTCCTCCAGCACCAGAATTCAAAAGCATCAATTCTTCGGCGATCAGCCTTCTTTATGGTCCAGCTCTCACTTCCGTACATTACTACTGGGAAAACCATAGCTTTAACTATACAGACCTTTGTCGGCAAGGTGATGTCTTTGCTTTTTAAGATGCTGTCTAGGTTTGTCATTGCTTTTCTCCCAAGAAGCAGGCGTCTTCTAATTTCGTGACTGCTGTCACCATCTGCAGTGATCATGGAACGCAAGAAAGTGAAATCTCTCACTGCCTCCATTTCTTCCCCTTCTATTTGCCAGGAGGTGATGGGACCAGTGGCCATGATCTTAGTTTTTTTTATGTTGAGCTTCAGACCATATTTTGCGCTCTCCTCTATGTGTTTACTGGAGGCAAACCTTCCATTCAGCTCTCTATCCATGCGCACATGCACACAAACACACTCTTCTTATTTCCTGCCTTCTGCCAAAATGCTCAAGAAAATGCAGACGGCCTGCGGCAAGTCTTGACAGCAGGGACTCCGTCCAGCCCCCTAAACCATTAGCAATCTACACCTATCTTGCTTCTTATGTTCCCCTCATTTCTGCAGCACCACACAGGACTTCCACATTGACCTGCAAACCCAGGGAATTTTTCCGTGATCCCTCGGGCAGGATGGAACCTGCAGGGCATCGGGGATGGTGCTGACAAGAAGCTGATTCATGCAGAAGGTGCTCAACCCGGCAGAATTCGCTCCAAGCCACCTGGAATGTGCTGGAGGTTGAACCCACTTGTGAGAAAGAGGTTGAAAAGACTGGCCTGGTCTGACTAAGAGCTGCAAGGGAGTTTTTGTCTCTCAGTTTAGGATTTCCACCTGCTGAGAGCTCAGTAGGGTTGGCTAGATGGGGTAAGCGGTAAAGGTGAAGGACCCCTGGATGGTTAAGTCCAGTCAACGGCGACTCTGGGGTTGCAGCGCTCAACTCGCTTTCAAGCCGAGGGAGCCGGCGTTTGTCCACAGACAGATTTCCAGGTCATGTGGCCAGCAGGACTAAACTGCTACTGGCACAACAGGACACCGTGACGAGTGCCAGAGCACATGGAAATGCCATTCACCTTCCCGCCACAGTGGTGCCTATTTATCTACTTGCACTGGCATGCTTTCAAACTGCTAGGTTGGCAGGAGCAACAGGAGCTCACCCCATCATGGGGATTCGAACTGCTGACCTTCCGATCAGCAAGCCCAAGATGGGGAAGCGGGACAGGCAAGGTCCATCATTGCTGTGACACAGGAACAAAAACGAAGCTACTGCTATTCTAGGCTCCTTCGACAGAAGTCAAGCATCCAGCTAAAGGGTGTTTTAACTGTGATTCCACGCCCGATGGCCATCCAACCTCTGCTTAAAAACCTCCAGGGAAGGAGAGTCCACAACGTCCCGAGGGTGTAGAGTTATGCGAGCCAAGGTGATAAGTGACTATACAACCTTATCTGAAGAAGTGTGCATGCACACGAAAGCTCATACCAAGAACAAACTTAGCTGGTCTCTAAGGTGCTACTGGAAGGAATTTTTTTGTTTTTTATTTTGTTTCGACTACAGCAGACCGACACGGCTACCTACCTGTAACTATACAACCTTTGGAAGACATCTGAAGGCATAGGGAAGTTTTTAAATGTTTTGTTATGTTTATATATACAGTGGTACCTTGGTTCTCGAACTTAATCTGTTCCAGGAGTCCGTTCGATTCCCAAAACCGTTCGAAAGCCAAGGCATGGCTTTTGATTGGCTGCAGGAAGACATTCGGCTTTTGGAAAACATTCGCAAACCGAACACTTACTTCTGGGTTTGCGGTGTTCGTGAGCCGATTTGCTTGGCAACTAAACCGTTCAGGAACCAAGGTTCGACTGTATATTGAAAGCTGGCCAGAATGGCTGGGGCAACTTGCCAGATGGACAGGGTATTATTATTATTATTATTATTATTATTATTATTATTATTATTGAATAGGATGCCCCTATTGGAGAAATGTTGGAAGGTATTCAACAGCTCTTTTCACCCAGCATCCTGTTCTCACCGTGGCCAACCAGATCAAATGCCTCTATTAGGAACCCACAAGCAGGATTCGAACACAGGAGCCTTCTCCTCTCCTGCGGTTTCCAGCAACTGGGATTCAGAGCCATGTCTGCTTCTGACTTTGGAGGCAGAGCAGAGCCATCCTGGCTAGGAGCCATCAATAGCCCTCTCTTCCATGAAGCCTCCTGGAGAAAATCCTTCAGTGGGGTCCCATTTCTCAAAGCCGCAACAACCAGGACTTTGGGAGAGCCTGATGCACATTTTACTCACGGCTGCAGAGCCTACAGAGGGAAAGAGAGTCTGGCACCGAGAGCCGCAGCGGATGCCACTTTGAAGGACTTTCTCGGGCATCAGAGAGAGCAACAACTGGCTGCCTCGCTGGAGGCGTCAGAAAGCGGTTTTTATCTCGCTGTCCAGGAAGAGGAGTTGGGGAGGCTGACAGCCAGCCAGGATGCCTCTGGCCTGTTTGTGCAGCAGAGATTAGATGCTCGCTGAAGCCTCAGATAAGAACAGAGAACTCCAGGGAGAAGCTTCCCCCTTGTTCTGGCCCCATAGAAAGGCTAAAAGAGGGGAGGGGGCAGCTGTGAGCCAAAGCACAGTTTGGCCTGGTGAACAGTCCCAACCTGCTGCGCTCCAGAATTAGGCAAATGCATGCAGGAAGAAGCAGAAGAGTTTGGATTTGATATCCCGCACTATCACAGAGCCTAGGGCTTGCAGATCAGAAGGTCGCCGGTCGGTCCCAGCTCCTGCCCACCTAGCAGTTCGAAAGCACGTCAAAGTACAAGTAGATAAATAGGTACCGCTCCGGCGGGAAGGTAAATGGCGTTTCCATGCACTGCTCTGGTTCGCCAGAAGCGGCTTAGTCATGCTGGCCACATGACCCGGAAGCTGTACGCCGGCTCCCTCGGTCAGTAAAGCGAGATGAGCGCCGCAACCCCAGGGTTGGAAACGACTGGACCTAATGTTCATTGCTCCTTTTACCTTTATCACTACTCGAAGGAGTCGCAAAGCGGCTCACATTCTCCTTTCCCTTCCTCCCCCACAACAAGCACTCTGTGAGGTGAGTGGGGCTGAGAGACTTCAGAGAAGTGTGACTAGCCCAAGGTCACCCAGCAGCTGCATGTGGAGGAGTGGGGAATCGAACCCAGTTCACCAGATTACGAATCTACTGCTCTTAACCACTACACCATAACCAGGAGGGTTATGCTCTGCCTTCGCAGTCGGAGTCAGCAATGCCCATGAACACCAGGTGCTGGAAGCCACAAGAGTTGTTCTGGTGCTCGGTTCCTGCTTGTGGGTTTCCCATTGGGGCATCTGGGGCAGAGGGAGCCATGCTCAGCACCTGCCCTTGCCTTGCTCTGTGAAACTGTTTGTGTGGCTATGGGGCCACCATACCCCAAAGGAGACTTTTTGATCAAGCCTGACAGCCAATGAATCTGCACAGGCAGATCTTGCCCCAATGCTGTGGTGTTTTCCTCACTTCCATGTCCTTGGCTGTCATCTGGATGAGTTTTAGACTATTATCTGATTTCTCCACATGTGCAGGCTTGCTGTAAATGGATTTGATCTGTTTTTATTCTCTTCAAATATCTGCATTTGCTTCCTGTTTTTACTGGAGAGCTCCAGGAATGGTGGTCTGGGTGATGTGATGATGAACGTTTTGTACAGTCAGATGTTTGCACTTGTTCCTGTTGGCTTCTGGCGCATGCCCGAAAAAAATACAACAAACTGAAACCCAAAAAACTAGTGCAAAGTGTGTTATCTTTGGCTCCAGTTCACAAACGGAGGAGCTGAGACTGTGGGGTACAGCTTGCCCAAGGCCAGGTGACATACTCCATCAGGAATCTTAGATCTTGGTTTAACTTGCCATCCCATCCTCTAAAATAGCCTTTGCCCTACCTTGAAGAAGTATTTGTTTTTTTGAAGACAGTGGAGGGAACGGGGGAAGTCCCCAAACAGAGAAGTTAGAAACAAGAAATATACAAAGATAGATATTGGTTAAGGTTTGTATATGTTATCGTTATGTTTTTATTGCTGTTATTGTTTCGAATGTTGATTATGTTTATTGTTGATTATGTTCAATGTTGATTTTGTTTTCTATTGTTGCTTATGTTTTGTATTGATGTTGTACCTTGTTTTCTCTTTGTTTTATTGGAAAATAATAAAATCTTATTAAAAAAAAAAAATAGCCTTTGCCAACATGGTGCTCTCTAGCCAGCACTGACGGGAGTTGTAGTGTAAAACATCTGGAAGGCATTAGACTGGCTCCAGAAAGTGCCCTCAACATGGTTGTTTCTGGCCAGGGACCTTCTGTTCTCTCCTTATCATGTGCTCAAATCTGGAGATGGATGGTGTCCTGGCATGATTGCCTCAGGGCTGGAGAACAGGACTTGCCCAAGACATTTTGCTGTCTGAGGCAAAGGACAAGGTATTCCCTCTCTCCCTATCCCATGGGCAAAGCCCACCAGACGGCCAGCTGCATCTTAGTTCAACGCTGTCAAGTGGGCAGCATCCTCTGCTACGTCCAAGAGATGCTGGCTAGGTTAAAGCTGCCCGTGGGAAAGATGCTCAAATACCTCCCTGTTCCTGCGCACCCTGCA
Organism: Lacerta agilis; assembly: GCF_009819535.1. Classification (NCBI taxonomy): domain Eukaryota; kingdom Metazoa; phylum Chordata; class Lepidosauria; order Squamata; family Lacertidae; genus Lacerta; species Lacerta agilis. The sequence goes on along the minus strand of NC_046317.1, from coordinate 93,655,714 downwards.
GCACCTGCTGCCTGAGGTAGAGCCAGACTATCTAGATCAGGCCCGCTGGTCGGTTTAATCTGGCCCCTGTGGCAGTTTACTTCCTGGGGTAAAATCCTAAAAAAAAAAAAACCTGAACAACTTCAATCCTCAAAAAAGCTTAACAACTTTGGTTGGCCCTCACAGCCCGTCACTTCATCAAATCTGGCCCTCTTTGGAAAAAAAGTTTGGACACCACTGATCTAGATAATGGGTAGGCAAACTAAGGCCCAGGGGCCGGATCCGGCCCAATTGCCTTCTCAATCTGGCCTGCTAGACGGCGCTGCCTCCCACAGTCCAAACCAAACATCTGGGGGCACCATCTCCAGACTCGCACATACCCAAGGGATGCCCATCTTTTGTGACTCTGCATGCACAGAATTTCATGTGGGTCATGTTGCTCCTGCGAACAGATACAAAATCTGGACTCCATTGTGCAATGCTATGCAAGCTGTGCAGAATTTCTCCTGACCCTGTCTGGGTTCAGTGATCTATGGCGCGCCCCTCTCTCTCTCTCGTTTCCTGCAAGTTCTGGAGTCAGCATTTTTACATCCAGAAATGTGTGGGAGTGTTTCATTGGCCCTGAAAGGTCCTCAGTGTGTATGTTTCAGCTTGTTGGGTTTCACTCATTTGAGATGAATTTCTGGGATATTTAAAACACCATTGGCATCAGATAAAACGAAGTCCTTCTTCATGCAGCCTAGTGTTAAACTATGGAACTCACTGCTGCAGGAGGCAGTCATGGCCACCAACCTAGATGGCTTTAAAAGAGGGTGAGACAAGTTCATGGAGGAGGAGAGGGCTATCGATGGCTACTAGACAGGATGGCTTGCTCTGCCTCCACGGTCGGAGGAAGCAATGTTTCTGAATACCAGTTGCTGGAAGCTGCAGGAGAGGAGAGGAATCTCGTGCTCGGGTCCAGTTGGCAGGTTTCCCGCAGGCATCAAAATGATCAAATAACAGCATATAACTAGGAGTGTTCCATTTAAACTGCCTGCACATAGGTAAAGGTAAAGGGACCTCTGACCATTAGGTCCAGTCGCGGACGACTCTGGGGTTGCGGCGCTCATCTCGCATTACTGGCCGAGGGAGCCGGCGTTTGTCCACAGACAGCTTCCGGGTCATGTGGCCAGAATGACTAAACTGCTTCTGGTGAACCAGAGCAGTGCACGGAAATGCCGTTTACCTTCCCGCTGGAGCGGTACCTATTTATCTACTTGCACTTTGACGTGCTTTCAACTGCTAGGTTGGCAGGGACCGAGCAACAGGAGCTCACCCCGTCGTGGAGATTTGAACCGCCGACCTTCTGATCGACAAGCCCTAGGCTCTGTGGTTTAACCCACAGCACCACTCGCGTCCCTGCACATAAGGAGAGCTTTAATGCTGGATCAGACCATTTGTCCAAGCACTCTGTTCTCACAACAGACAAGGAAATGCCCACAGGACATCCGCTATCAAGACCGGGGTGCAAGAACTCTGTCCATCTGCAATTCCCACACTGCCTCTGACTGTGGAGGTAGAACATTGTGACTTATAGCCAAAGACAGCTACATCCACCATGAATTTATCTAATCCCCACTTAAACCCTTCAGAGTTGGCAGCAATCACTGGGATTTGCGGCAGTTTGACTGGGTGCTTTGTGAAGGAGCACGTTCTGTTGTCTGTGCTGACTCTCCAAAAGGAAACAAAACCATTCTGACAGATCCATTTCCACGCTCTTCTCTCTAAACCTTCGCCAGGGTTACATTTTTAAAAAACCCACCCCATATGCTTTTAAATATCTACTGTCATCCACCCAAAGCCTTTGGAAACTTCGGATTCTGGGAGCAATTGGATTATTTCTGTGCTTGTGGACATCATGATATCAGGAGCCGAAGTAATCTATGAGTGGGTGCAAAGATAGATGGACGGATAATGGAAGCACTTCTTGGGTAGGGCATCAGAGGACAGAGCCCTTTGGGGCTTCGGCCGTTTTGAAACCCATTGCCTGAAGAGCCTTTTGCACTCTCTCTTTATCTCCATCCCAGGAGGCATCTGCCAGAAACAACTCATATTGCCCCTCCTCTATTTTGTGGAACATTCTCTACAGAGCCGTCTTAGAGGGATCGGCCGCTGTGGGGCGGCAATCCCTCGGCGCCCCCGGCGTCCCGCCTCTCCGCCCGCCTCCATCCTGTGCTGGCCGCCCCTCTGGAGGGGGGGTGGGTGAGCGGGGGATGAGGGGCATGGCGCTGGAGTGGCGCAGGGCTTTGCGCACCCTTCCAGCGCTCCAGCTGGGGCTCCTGGAGGTGAGGGCAGCCGGCTTGCAACCCGCCCACCTGCCGGCGCACGAGCGCCCGTCCGCCCATGGGGGCGCAGGCGGGTTGGGGAGGGGGCGGCCAGTATGCCGGCAGGCTCGTGGGGGCGCCCCTGGGAGGCCCTGCGCCCTGGCGTGGCGCGCCACCAGCCCCTATGGACGAGACGGCCCTGATTCTCTAAGAGGATGACAGACAGGCAAGTTCTGTGCACAGGGATCTGATTGTGCAGCAGTGCCATTGACATTCCTGGGTGCCTGTTTTCAACCAAGTGCAGAGGGGCTTGGACTAATGGGCTCTTTGGGGCCCTTCCTGCTCCCCAATTCCACGTGCTTCGCAAAAGGGCAGTGGAGGGCAAGGAAGCAACTCACCTGGCCAAAGTTCCACGGGATCGAGTAGATGTAATCCTTGGATCCCTGGTAGATCTGGCCGTGCTGGGTCAACACATATTCCACACGCTCCTCTTCGCTCTCCAGGAAGACAGAATCCGCTGCGGGGAGAAGAAGCAGATAATGCTGTCAGAAGAGGAAGGCGGAAAAGGCCTCGGGGGAGAGGCAGTGTGGTGTAGTGGTTAGAGCATTAGCCTAGGACCGTGGCAACCTGGGTTCGAATCTTCACTCGGCCATGGACGTTCATGGTGTGCGACCTTGGAGGCCAGTCACTGCCTCGCAGCTTAAACCTACCTCACAGGGCTGTTGTGGGGATTAAATGAGGACTAGAATGTTTATAGCTCAAATTTTCCTCCCAGGAGCTCAAGGTGGCATACGTGATTCTAGCCTTCATTTAACCTCCACAACAACCCTGTGAGGTAGGTTAGGGTGAGAAGCAAGCACTGGCCCAAGGTCACCCAGTCAGCTTCATGGCTGGGTGGGAGATTTGGTTCTAGGCGGACACTCTAACCACTGCATTGCGCTTTCTCTGAGAAAGCCCAGAAACTGAGAAAACAGATCCCTTCTGATGTCACCAAGTACAGTGGGATGACCCGGTCACTGCAAACCGGTCTTTGCCAACCTCGTGTCCTTCTCCAGATGTTTGGGGCGGCAGCATCAGCGCAACGGTGCTGGCCAAGGTCAATGGGAGCTGTAGTCCAAAACATCTGGAGGGCGCCAGGCTGGTGAGCGCTGAGCCCGATGCGCCTGTGCTGAAGCAGGTTCCTGCATCACTTGCCAAGGCTTGCAATAACCTACCTGGACACCAAGGGTTGAAGAGCAGGACAAATTCCCCCAGGCTGAAGCTGGAGCCCTGATGGTCGGTGGCAGCATCCATGGTCAGGCGGTAGCGGCCGATCCGGGCGTCAGGAGGGGAGGAGATGGACAGAGTCAGAGAGGTCCCCTCCTGGCATTCCACGGCTGAGCTCCAGACAGCCTCTTCCAGGGAGCAGGAAAGGGGAAAGAGAGATCTGGTCCCTGATGTCTCGATGGGGCAAGGCCCTGCAGGAGGAGGAAGCGAAACAGGCCGGTGGTCAGAGCTCTCTGCGCATGAACTAGGGATACGGTGCAGAATGCAGCAGCCAGACAGCAAAAGCTGCTTGACAGTGGAACGGACTCTCCTTTCTTGGGCGCTTTTAACCAGAGGTTGGGTGGCCATCTGTCAGGGATGCCCTAGCGGTAGTTGCTGCATTGCAGGGGTTGGACTAGATGACTCTTGGGGGTCCCTTCCAAGTCGACCATTCTACAGTTCTATGATTTTGTGAAAGGAGATTCCAACTAAACACCAGAAACTACTTTCTGATCGTAATAGCTGCTCAGCTGTGAAACGGACGACCTTGGCCACTCCCAATTTAAAAGCCATCAGCCACCAGACCCAAAGCGAAGCAGAACCTCTCCCACATGGTACATTTATAGCAATTTTATGCCACTTTTAACAGATAGAGTTCCCCACAAAGAATCATGGAAACTGTAGTTTGCCAAGGGATTGGAATAGATGACTCTTGGGAGTCCCTTCCAAGTCGACCATTCTACAGTTCTATGATTTTGTGAAAGGAGAACTACTTTCTGATGGTAAAAGGTGGTAGTTTGCCAAGGGTGGTGGGAGTTATTTGGAGACTTCGATCCACCTCACAGAACTACAGTTCCCACATTTCCATGGAAAGAGGGGTCGATTGTTAGACCAGTTTAAAAGCCTGTGGGGTCGAAGTGCCCTGAGAGAAAAGTGCCCTGCCGGCTTCACAGGTGGGAGGAAAAAGCCCAATTCAGGGGCCAATGGAGTAAAAGGCAAAACCTTGACAGACAGCCTGTGTCTCAGAGCAGGAGAAGTGCCGATGGGCTGCAAGGTTTGTTCCTTTGAACAGCCTTTATTGGGGAGCGTTTATTTCCAGCATTTTCCCCAGGGTGTGGCTGCTTGGGAAGGAGGAGGTTTTCCTGATGACTGATGAGGCTACCTGAGCTGCGTCTCCTGAGGGTGGGAGGATCACGCCCCCCCCAGCCACCAAGGTTGCAAGCTGTTCCACCGCTAAGGGACAACAGGATCATGGGCTGGTGCAAAACTGGGCCAAGCAAGCAAAGGAGAGGCTTCCTTGGTGGAGAAGATTTGTCAAAGCTGTGCTTTGTGCACCAGCCCTGTCACTGGTCATTCCGTGTCAATAAATAGATTCGTGAACCGATGCACACATTTCGGGTGGCCTCACCCCGCCGGCGGTTTTGCCCTGGCAGCAACCCCACAAGCCCATAAATCCGAGAACGAGGAAGGGAACATCTTGCCATTTAAGGCGATTCCCTCGCCATCGCTTCCTCCCCAGCACAAGTTAACAAGGTGAAATTCAGACAAGGATTAAAACCTCCAGACAGACTCCTTCTATGCGGCGTGGGAGCCCTGTGTCTCTTAACCAGCAGTGCCCACGTTTTCAAGGCAGCGAGGCGTTCGTTATCCCACGCGATTTATAAAAGGTATAAGTTGATGGGATTGCAAAAAAAAACAACCCACGCACCTCACATCGGCTTGCGAAAAGTTAAAAGACCGCTAAGAAAAATGAACAGTAATTCGAGGCATGCAAAAAGTTAAAAGAACAATTGACTAAGAGCAGATTAAAACTCACACCAACTTCCTAAACATCTGGATAGGCTCGTCTAAGCAAGCATGTTTTCAGCAGATGCTGGAAAGGGGACAGGGAAGGTATGATCGGATAGCCATGTTCAAATATATAAAAGGATGTCATCTAGAGGAGGGTGAAAGGTTGTTTTCTGCTGCTCCAGAGAAGCGGACACGGGGCAATGGATTCAAACTACAAGAAAGAAGATTCCACCGAAACATTAGGAAGAACTTCCTGACAGTGAGAGCTGTTCGGCAGTGGGATTTGCTGCCAAGGAGTGTGGTGGAGTCTCCTTCTTTGGAGGTCTTGAAGCGGAGGCTTGACAGCCATCTGTCAGGAATGCTTTGATGGGGTTTCCTGCTTGGCAGGGGGGTGGACTGGATGGCCCTTGGGGACTCTTCCAACTCTAGGATCCTAAGGTACCTGCCAGATGTCAAGAGGCAGGGAGTTCCAAAGTGTAGGGGCTGCCACACTAAAATATCAGTTCCATGCAAATATTGGGTGGCATCTGCAACAGTTTGAAGCGGTCAGGTGGGCACATTCGGGGAAGGGTGACGTCATACGTAAACTGGTCCCAAGTTGCTAAGGGATTTATAAGGGACAGGAGCTTCCAAAGTCAAAGATTGATACTCACAAGGGCTGCAACATTTTAAGAAAGAATCTTGTGACAATCCTATACCTTGTGCCCAAGGTGGTAGTTTAAGTTGGCACAGTTATGGCAGTTAATTATAGCCTTTTTGTGTTGTTAGAGTCTGTTGGAGTTTTAGCCTTGGTGATAAATCTCTGCAGTGAACAAAGTAAGACTTGCATGCCTTGTACATATGCATTTAATCTAACAAGTGCAAGGAAACCGTGAGGAAAGGTTATTATTTAATCTTTAAAAGAGTGTCTTTTGTATTTTTTTATGAGGGGAAAGGGAAGAAACAAAAGGGTTAAACCACCCGGTCTCTAGCTTTCACATAAGCTCTGTTAACAGAAATTAAATATAATTGCTAAATAAACTAACCTTTATTAACTTTCAGAAATTAGCACAGGAAATGTGACATTCGGCTAATTCCTTTTTCAGAACTGAAATCCTAGTTCCCACAATTTATATGTGAACAGTAACTCCTTGAACTTTACTTGGGAGCAAATCAGCAACTGGTGCAGATCTCTGAGCCCAGGTGTTATATGCTGACAGGGGCGAAGAAGAAGAAGAAGAAGAAGAAGAAGAAGAAGAAGAAGAAGAAGGGGAAGAAGAAGAAGAAGAAGAAGAAGAAGAAGAAGAAGAAGAAGAAGAAGAAGAAGAAGAAGAAGAAGAAGAAGAAGAAGAAGAAGAAGAATTGTACTCCGCCCATCTATACCACTGCCCTGTCAGCAACCGTGCTGCAGCATTCTGTGTGCCACGACTGTGCTGTGGTTGAGACAAGCCTTTGGGGGTGACCCAGACCTTCTGCACTGGCTCCCCTTAAACAGCCAGGTTGTTTTGAGTGATGGCTGTAAACTTCCACTGGCCAGTGGTCAGAAGGCAAGGTGCCCCGCTGCCTGCACCCTGTGGGCATGGAGACAGGGCTCCCCTTTCACTCCTCCCCAGAGCTGCTTCCGCCCAGGCGCAGCCCACAAGCAACAGGGAGCCTTGCAGAAAGAGGCCCTGCCCCCATCAGAGGCTCCACCCAAGAGAATTCAAGAAGGGGTGAACTGCAGACTCATGCTTCACGCCCGCCCTCCCCGCCCGTCTGCCCACGATGATTCACAGCTTTCACAGAGTGCCAGGGCTGGTCGCAGACTTCCGCTCCTGACTGTCTGCTAAACTCAGAATCTTAGAACTGCAGGGTTGAAGGGAGGGACCCCCGAGGGACATCTAGTCCAACCCCCTGCAATGCAGGAATTTTGAGCGCTTTGTGTCGCAGGAGGGCCTCAGAGCAGAGACACTCTTAGGGGTGGCCTCAGGTCTTCTGTCCCTACCTCCTGACACCCCTTCACTCAGGTGCCACTCAGGTACTACAGCTCCCATGAGCTCTAGTCCAAAGCATCTCGAGGGCACCAGGTTGGCGAAGGTTGGCATAGCATAAGAGCTAAGAGACAGGTGCCCCCTGGTTCAAATGTTCCCTCTAGCTCTGGGTGTCCTGGGAGCCGAGGGAAGTTGTAGCTTCATATGAAAGATCATAGAATGGTAGAACTGGAAGGGGCACCCAAAGGTCCTCTATTCACACCCACCGCAAAGCAGGAATGGCAGCCAGGGAATCCCTGACAGCTGGCCAACCAACCTCTGCTTAAACGCCTCCCAGGAAGGAGAGCCCACCACCTTATGAGGTCAGTGTATCGTAGAATGTCAGGGGCGTTGGGAGGGACCCTGAGGGTCATCTAGTCCAACCCCCTTGCATTGCAGGACTCCCAGCTCAAGAATCCCCAACAGGTGGCCACCCAGCCTCTGCTGAAAAGCCTCCTGTGAAGTCCTAGACTCCTGCGCTGCTCCTCAGCCCCCACCCTAGTGGCGGATGGAGTTGGAGTCTCTGTGCGAAAAGACGCATGAGCTCGCAATGGTGTGCGCAGCCTGCTTGCCCTCCCTCCTTGGAGCAGGGCGGTGGGGGGGGGGAGTGTTGTGATCCTGCTGGGACACTCGAGCGTGAGAACAAGGCTAGGCTACGGCTTCCTTGAGTCGCCGGAGCCATTACTCAGCCCCCCGGGGAACAGGAGTAGCTGTTTCTCCTCCGCCTTCTTCCCAAACAAGCTCACTGTGTTCTTCCTCCCTCGGACAAACGCAAAGAATTACAGGGTGGGGGGAACACAAGGCCCTTCTCCATCGGAAACATCCACAGGATCTTGTTTATGCGCAACCCTGCGGCCTCACAACAGACCAGACCATCCCGCCCTCCGTGGCTCATCAACAAGGCCTCCTCTTTGCACAGCGAGGTGGAGGCATGCACAGAAAGAGGGGCCCTGGTGTCAGCCTCTCGCTGCCCAGACTTCCTGGAACCTGAGGTCTGCCATGGGGGAGAGACAAGGGGCCTTTCACCACCTGGGTGGATAAATCCAGACTGGTACACTTTGGTTTGGGAAGGGTGGGTCAAAACATCAGGGCGTGGGTGGGAGCCTCGCGGGTGAGGTCTTTCTCACAAAGGTCCCTTATCCTGGGGTCAGATCTTCTCTGGTGCCCTCATCCTTCAGGGCAGAAGGCTGTCAGGTGAGAGGAGAGTCATCTTCAAGTATGTGAAGGACTGTCCCATGGAAGATGGAGCAAGCTGGTTTTCTCCTGCTCCGGAGAGCAGGACCCAATCCAAGGGATTCCAATTGCAAGAAATGAGATTCAGTAATAGGACCGTCCTATTCTGCCTGGGTCAGACCACAACTGGAATACAGTGTCCAGTTCTGGGCACCACAATTTAAGAAGGAGGTGGACAAGCTGGAAGGTGTGCAGAGGAGGGCGACCAAGATGATCAGGGGTCTGCAAACCAAGACCTATGAGAAACGGTTGAGGGAACTGGGGATGTTTAGCCTGGGAATATGAGAGCCATCTTCAAATATCTTAAGGCAGGGGTCAGCAAACTTTTTCAGCCGTGGGCCGGTCCACCGTCCCTCAGACCTTGTGGGGGGCCAGACTATTTTTTTTTTTGGGGGGGGGGGGTGATGAACGAATTCCTATGCCCCACAAATAAGCCAGAGATGCATTTTAAATAAAAGCACACATTCTACTCATGTAAAAAGACGCTGATTCCCAAACCGTCCGTGGGCCGGATTGAGAAGGTGATTGGGCCACATCTGGCCCACGGGCCTTAGGTTGCCTACCCCTGTCTTAAGGGCCCTCATATGGAAGATGGAGCAGGGTTGTTTTACGTTTGCTGCTCTGGAGGGTAGGACTCAAACCAATGGCTTCAAGTTACAAGAAAGGAGATTCTGACTCAACATTAGGAAAAACTATCTGACAGCAAGAGCTGTTCCTGCAGGGGAACGGTATCCCTCGGGAGGTGGTGGACTCTCCTTCCTTGGAGGTTTTTAAGCAGAGGTTGGGTGGCCATCTGGCAGGGATGCTTTAGCCGAGATTCCTGCCTTGCAGGAGTTGGAGTAGCGGTACCGTATCTTTTGCTCCATAAGACGCACTTTTTCCCTCCTAAAAAGTAAGGGGAAATATCTGTGCGTCTTATGGAGCGAATGGTGGTCCCTGGAGCTGAATTTCCCAGGGGACAAAAGAGGATCAAGCTTTTTATTTTACAAAGAGAAAAGGGGGTGTTGAAAGTACCCCGCTCAGCAGCTGATCAGCAAGAGATCAGGAGAGAAATAAGAGTCCCGGCTCCCTTTCAGCCCCGCCCTCCTTAGTTGAATGTGCTGCAGAGGGAGGTTGTTTGTTTCCCCAGCGACATATGACTGGCTGATTAGATTATCTGTCTGGAAACTGTAGAACTGTAGAAATGGCTCCCTTTCCTTTAGAAGCTGCAGAAATGTGAGTTGAACCCCATAAAAATGGGGCTTTCCCTCTTTGCTTTCCTCCCTTTGCAAAAGGAGCTTTGCTTTTCCCCCTTTGCAAAAAAGCTGCAAAACTTTTAGCTGATCCTCAAAAAAACAGGGCTTTTCCCTTTGCAAAAAAGCTGCAAAACTTTTAGCTGATCCTCAAAAAAACCAAAACAAAAAAACAGGGCTTTTATAGGAGTAGAACTAGGAAAAAATATTTTTTATCTTGTTTCCTCCTCTAAAAGCGAGGTGTGCCCTATGGTCCGGTGCACCCTATGGAGCGAAAAATACGGTATCTTCCAACTCTGATTGTATGATCCACCAGGATGTTCTCCTACACGAGCCCAACTGAAATGGAGGAAATCTCAAACTCTGGTAGCCGCGTTCTTAGGGCATATGCCTTGCCTCAGCTTTGCTTGTCCCAGGAAGGATTGTCCTGAGAAACTTGGGTGGATGAGTTGAACCCACACCTGTTGCTGTGATAAAATCTGGGAGGCTTGTTGCAAATAAGTCACAAGTATATCCCCTCTTCATTAAAAAAAAGCCTTTCTGTTATCACAGGTCAAAAGGAGCACATTTTGTGCATGCCCACAGGTGCCTTTGTTCTAGGGCTCTGGCTGCACAAGCAAAGCCCAGGAGGAAAAGCTATTTTGTACTTAATTCATATAAACATAAGGATCAGGCCAGCATCCCATCTAGCCAGCAAGCAGGATCCGAGCACAAGAGCAACACTCTCCCCTCTTCAAATTCCCAGTAACTGGGATTCAGAAGCATTGCTGCCTCTGACGGTGGTGACTGGTTGGCCCAGTGAGAAAAGGATAGTGGGCTAGATGGTCCTTTGGCCGGATCCTGCAGGGCTCGTCTGATGTTCTTAACCTCTTAAGCAAAACCAAGCAGTGACCTCTTGGCGCTGTGTGCGAATTAAGCCCTGGACCTGGGGCTGAAGAAGCTGAGACCCGAGCTCTGCTCTGGATGCTTTTCTTTCTTTGTCTTATCTGGAAGAAGGACGGACAAAGTGGGAGTCCTCCTTCCTCGCAAGCCACACAGAGAACTGTGGGAAAGGCCAAGCCAGGGGACAGCTTCCTCCGTTTGTTTCCTGCCCTTGCCCTCTTCAACTCACCACTGGCTGCCTGAGGCTGCGAGATAAAATGGGAGCCTCTATCCCATCCCATCCCATCTCAAAAGGCCATGTGGAGGCTTTGCCCTGGGAGAACAAATGGAGGCAAAGGCATTTATCAGAAGCATTTATAGAATCATAGAATTGTAGCGTTTGGAGGGACACCCAAGAGCCATCCAAACCAACCCTGCAATGCAAGAATCACAGCTGGGAGCTAAATTTGCAAGCAGGTAGTCCATGAGGCTATTGGGCTCCATGATCCCTGCAGATGGTGACAGCAGTCACGAAATTAGAAGACGCCTGCTTCTTGGGAGGAAAGCAATGACAAACCTAGACAGCATCTTAAAAAGCAAAGACATCACCTTGCCGACAAAGGTCCGTATAGTTAAAGCTATGGTTTTCCCAGTAGTGATGTATGGAAGTGAGAGCTGGACCATAAAGAAGGCTGATCGCCGAAGAATTGATGCTTTTGAATTCTGGTGCTGGAGGAGACTCTTGAGAGTCCCATGGACTGCAAGAAGATCAAACCTATCCATTCTCAAAGAAATCAGCCCTGAGTGCTCACTAGAAGGACAGATCCTGAAGTTGAGGCTCCAGTACTTTGGCCACCTCATGAGATGAGAAGAGAAGACTCCCTGGAAAAGACCCTGATGTTGGGAAAGATGGAGGGCACAAGGAGAAGGGGACGACAGAGGATGAGATGGTTGGACAGTGTTCTTGAAGCTACCAACATGAGTCTGACCAAACTGCGGGAGGCAGTGGAAGACAGGAGTGCCTGGCGTGCTCTGGTCCATGGGGTCACAAAGAGTTGGACACGGCTGAACGGCTAAACAACAACAATCCATGAGGGGTGGGAAGTATACTGGTTGCGATATGATGCTCATGATGTCATGGGGATGCTGCAAAGAAGCTTGTGTTTATGAGGAGCATCAGTTGCACATTCAACATCTGTCTGGAATTAATCCCTGCAAGGAATCAACTTTAAACTGTTAATCCCCGAAGCAAATTCTCTTTGGGGCTCTTGCTGCAGAGTTGCTGCAAGGGTGAGGACGACACGCGCCCAGCTTTTATATTTGTTTTGTTCTTGGACGTTACTGCAGGGTATTTCATGAACCATATCAGGATCTGGTATGGTTTGGTGCAAGAGGAGGAGGTGCTCCCCTCTCTCCTAACACTAAAGCTCAAGGATATACAATGAAGCTGAACATTGGACAGATAAAACGAAAGTCATTATTCACACAGCACATAGTTAAGCTTTGGAACTCCCTCCCACAGGAGGCAGGGATGGCCACCAGTTTGGATGGCCTTAAAAGAGAATTGGCCAAATTCCTGAAGGAGAGGGCTATTGGTGGCTCCTAGCCGGGATGGTTCTGCTCTGCCTCCAGCTCTGCTGGAAACCTCAGGAGGGGAGAGTCATAGAATCCTAGAATCCTAGAGTTGGAAGAGACCCCAAGGGCCATCCAGTCCAACCCCCGGCCAAGCAGGAAACACCATCAAAGCATTCCTGACAGATGGCTGTCAAGCCTCTGCTTAAAGACCTCCAAAGAAGGAGACTCCACCACACTCCTTGGCAGCAAATTCCACTGCCGAACAGCTCTCACTGTCAGGAAGTTCTTCCTAATGTTTAGGTGGAATCTTCTTTCTTATAGTTTGAATCCATTGCTCCGTGTCTGCTTCTCTGGAGCAGCAGAAAACAACCTTTCTCCCTCCTCTATATGACATCCTTTTATATATTTGAACATGGCTATCATATCCCCCCTTAACCTTCTCTTCTCCAGGCTAAACAAGAGTGTTGCTCTTGTGCTCAGATCTTGCTTGCAAATTTCCCACCGAGTCATCTGGTCAGCCACTGTGAGAAGAGGATGCTGGACTAGATGTGTTATTGGCAATGCCAATTTTATGTATAAGGGGGGGAAAGCTATAGCTTAGGGCCCCACTCGCTTGCCCCCCCAAAAAAACCACTATTAATATACTTCTTAATTGTATTTCAGTTCAACAACTACTTTGATAAAATACATATTTTGTAATGTGCAAATAGCTTTAGATACCTATTAGGTCCATAAATGACCATATAGCATATATCCAACACAAAAAACAGCGACAATTTGTTGTTGACAAAGGACAGCTGGACATATAAAGGGCCCCATTCCCTTCAGGAGCTGAGGGCCGCATCAAACCTAAATGCGGCCCTGGTTATTGGTCTGATCCAGCAGGATCCTGCGGCAAGATGTCTTTGCACCGTCCAATTGCCCTCTCCCCGCCTGAAAGAATTAAGTTCAGAGAGGAATGCGGAGGGCTGGATTTCATGTGCTAATTATTTGGCAGGGCTCTTCTGCTTCGACAAACTCCAGGAAACAGTAATGGAGCCCTCACACAGGAAAAGAACAGGCACAGCTGGAAGGTATGTCGTTAAGAGAAATACTGGCTCTTAGAAGCACAGAACTGTGGAGCTGGAAGGGTCCCCCGGGGTCATCTAGCCCAACCCCCATGCAGTGCGGGAATCACAGCTAATGAATCCCTGGCAGATGGCCACCCAGCCTCTGCTTAAAAACCTCCAAGGCAAGGAAGGAGAATCCGCCACCTTCCGAGTGAGTCCGTTCCACTGTCAAACATCACTAGAAAGTTCTTCCTAATATTTGGTCAGATAATTGGTTCCAGGTAACTTGGATAATTGATCCGGAGCAGGAGAAAATGGCAGCCCATCAGATCTTTGAAGATGGCTCTCAGTCTTCTCTTTTCCAGGCTAAACTTACTCAGCTCCTTCAACTGCCAAATCCCAACTTCCCAACCTGCGCAAGTCCACTCCATCATCTTATAGCCGCCTCCTCCAGCTGCTCCCCGCACAGATTCCCCCCATTCTCGCTGCACAAACCGGATCATTTGCTCTTTCTTTCCATTTCTGCTTCCTCCGCAAAAGCCCCCCCCCCCCCCGTTTGCTTTTGCAACACCTCCGTAGCCCCCGGCCAAAATGAAATGGATTTCCAGGGCCGTGCCGCTGCTGCAAAATTCCAGGAGGATGACTCTCATTTTTCCACCAGCGTCTCCTGAACCCAACAACAAAGCGAGAGAGAGAGGACCCTGGCAAGGGATGGAGCCTGAGGTCACCCCTGTCCTCTGCCATGTTTTCCTTTCCCTGCTGCATTGTCCACAGAAGAACAATAAGGAAAATTTGGCACAAATAATCAGGAAGAAAGGAAAAAAGAAGGAACCAAGTTGTTGGCTGGTTTTTAATTAAAGTAAGGAAAATGGTTGGCAGGATTGGAATGGAGCAAAAGTGGGCTTGCACAATTACTTAGTGATAATAAATAATAGAGATTTTATTTGTACCCCACCCATCTGACTGGGTTCCCCCAGCCACTCTGGGCAGAGGCAGATGCTAAGTCAACTCCCTTGGAAAGTAGTGAAGTCTTCTTCACGGGAGGTTTTCAAACTGAGGTTTTTAAACCTGTCAGGGATCCTTGCATGCAGGGGGTTGGACTAGATGACCTTTGGAGTCCCTTCCAACTCAACAGTTCTGTGATCTACGATGCCAGTGCTGGCCACTGAGGTTTTCTATCGTCTTAGTCCTGGGAACAGGGCTAAAAACCCTTTAAGCTGTATTATTATGAGTTTTTGGCTGTTATCTCAGTTTACATCGAGCCCTTCCACGCATCTGGGCCCCACCATTCAAAGCTACTTCACCCCAGAGTCACATTAAAAAGCAGTCTTGAGACTGGGGGAGAACATTCAGACCCGGTTCCCAGGCACGAACCAGCAGTACAGTGCTTCCTTGCACCAGAGAGCGCTGAGGACCAGGGTGCGTGTGGTGAGGTCAAGATCCAGAACTGGGGCCCGCATGTCGAGAATGGATTCTCACATCCCCATAAAATGTCCAGCTCAGTCCCATGCACAGTTTGGTGGGCTGAACCTCCGCCTTAAGAGAAGCGCTGCCTTAATCCATATTTATTTATTTATTGCATTTCTACCCCATCATTTCCCCCACGGGGCTCAAAGAGGAAAACATGGCTCCCCCACCCTCATTTAATCCCCACAACAACCCTGTGAGGTAGGTAGGTCAGGCTGAGAGAGAAGGGATTCAAGCTCAGGTCTCCCAGGTCCCAGACCAACCCTTTAACTACAGTACCACCACCGGGTCTCTAAAGTCCAACCCTAACCACTATGCAACACTACCTGTCTACTTGCTTGCCGCTGATTTTGAGCAACCTGGTGCCCTCCAGACACTGCAGGACTCCGACACGCATCAGCCCAGACTCCCTAGGAGTTGTGGTCCAGCCATGTCCAGAAGGCAGCATGATGGAGGAGGATGTGTTAGGAGCATCAAGGAGGACTCACCTGTCTCAACGTGGAACGTGAGCTGGTCCACGCCTTCCTGGTACTCCCTCCCGGAAAAGTGCAGGGTGATGGTGAACGGCTGCCCCCTGCGCACGATGAGCTGCCGGTTGCCGTTTTCGGAGGTCCGGTGTTCCCGATTGTTCCGCTCGCATTCCAGGTCCCACGTTTCTAGCTGCAGATCTGCAAGGAGAAAGGAGAAGGAAAGTGCGTCTTCAGGCAGCGCATAGTGAAGCTGCGGAACTCACTGCCACAGGAGGCTGGGGTGGCTGCCGATTTAGATGGCTTTGGAAGAGGATCGGACAAATTCAGGGAGGAGAAGGAGAGGTCTATCGAGGGCTATAAGCCACAATGGCTCTGCCCAGTCTCCATGGTTGTAGGAAGTGATGCTTCTGAATCTCAGGAGGGGAGAGTTGCTCTGGTGCTCGGATCCTGCTTGCAGGTTTCCCAGAAGACGCATCTGGTTGGTCACTGTGAGAAAAGGAAGCTGGATGAGATGGGCCACTGGCCTCATCCAGTAGCCTGTTCTTAACAGTTCTGATAAATACAGAAGGGGGCTCTAAATTACAGGGATGTACATTAGATCAAACTTATCCATCCTTAAAGAAACCAGCCCTGAGTGCTCACTGGAAGGGCAGATCCTGAAGTTGAGGCTCCAGTACTTTGGCCACCTCATGAGAAGAGAAGACTCCCTGGAAAAGTCCCTGATGTTGGGAAAGATGGAGGGCACAAAGAGAAGGGGACGACAGAGGATGAGATGGTTGGACAGTGTTCTCAAAGCTACCAACATGAGTCTGACCAAACTGCGGGAGGCAGTGAAGGATAGGCGTGCCTGGCGTGCTCTGGTCCATGGGGTCACGAAGTGTCGGACAGGACTGAACGACTGAACAACAACATTAGAATCATTAGGTCCTGCCAACCTAGCAGTTCAAAAGCACATCAAAGTGCAAATAGATAAATAGGTACCGCTCAGGCAGGAAGGTAAACGGCGTTTCCATGTGCTGCTCTGGTTCGCCAGAAGCGGCTTAGTCATGACCCGGAAGTTGTACGCCGGCTCCCTCGGCCAGTAAAGCGAGATGAGCGCTGCAACCCCAGAGTCGTCCACGACTGGACCTAATGGTCAGGGGTCCCTTTACCTTTCTTTACCTTTACATTAGAATCAAACCGGCTTAGGGAATAGGGCTAGGCTGCTGAAGTAGGTGGTGGAATCAGCATCTCTGGAACTCCCCAAGGCAAGATTGAACTATCATAGAATTGTAGCGTTGGAAGGGACCCTGAGGTTCATCTCTAGCCCAACCCCCTGCAATGTGAATCTGATCCCACAGGCTCTTCCCATTCAGGTCAGGTAGAGGTGTGGGTGAGGTTTATACCAAACCACTTGAACATGTCTGTATCTCTCCCACCTTTCCTTTTTCTTTTTTAAACAAAAGCAGCCTTTGGAGGAACTTTCAGTGGAGAAACAGCAGGGAGGGGTGTGTGTGTTTGTCTGACCTAATCCTTAGGCACTTTCCACGCAGCGGTGGAAATAACTTATATTTCTAGCCAGACATGTTCCTCTGATTCTAAGTTCAAGCCTGTGAAGATCTACTTCTTGGCTGCAGGAGCAGCAACAGTCGGGAGGATGGGGGCCTCTTTGGAAAGAGCCCTCCCCCCCCCTCTTGCTGGCAGCTGGTCCTTGTGTTAATCACCGTTGCTATTGTTGCTTCCTTTCTAACATGAAACAGACCCGTCCCCTCTTCACCTTCCTTCGGGGAAATGAACAAAGCGAAGTTTAACGCTCTCGGTTGCTGGATCGTCCCCCCACCCCGGACTTTCAACCTCCTAGATGCTTTTGAATTATGGTGCTGGAGGCGACTCTTGAGAGTCCCATGGACTGCAAGAAGATCAAACCTATCCATTCTGAAGGAAATCAGCCCTGAGTGCTCACTAGAAGGACAGATCCTGAAGTTGAGGCTCCAAGACTTTGGCCACCTCATGAGAAGAGAAGACTCCCTAGAAAAGACCCTGATGTTGGGAAAGATGGAGGGCACAAGGAGAAGGGGGCGACCGAGGATGAGATGGTGGGACAGTGTTCTTGAAGCTACCAACATGAATCTGACCAAACTGCGGGAGGCAGTGGAAGACAGGAGTGCCTGGCGTGCTCTGGTCCATGGGGTCACGAAGAGTCGGAAACGACTGAACAACAACAAGATGTGCAGTTGTCTGGCAGCTGGGGTGTTTTGCAATGTTGTATTCCCAATCCTGCATCATCATTAGTATTAAAATAATAAGAGCTTACCGTATTTTCCGGCGTATAAGACGACCCCCAACTTTTCCAGTTAAAATATAGAGTTTGAGATATACTTGACCGCAGATTCTCCACCCGGCCTATAAAATGACCCCCAACTTTTGAGAAGACTTTCCTGGATTAAAAAGTAGCCTTATACGCCAGAATATACAGTAAGTAAAAAGAGCATCTTTGGATGAGACCAAAGGTCCACATAGACTAATGTGCTGTTTCACACACTGGCCAATCAGATGTCCCTGGACACAGAGGAAATAGTCATTCTTGCCCTCGTTCCCCAGGATGTGGCTTCCAACTTGTGGCCTCATCCAGACCTCCTTGTGTGCCCTGTTTCTAGGTACAGGTCTGGGGGTTTAAAACTTTGTTTCTGAGTGGATTTTTTTTTGGGGGGGGGTCCCAGCAGTTTCCCGGGGAAAACCCACATTTTACTGCTGAACTGGAGCAAACTGCAATGGAGTTTCCTCTGGAGATTGATGTTTGCTCTGATTCAGTGGTAAATCATGACCCCAAAAAATCCCCGTTTGGACATGGAGATTTAAAGCACTGGCCTGTGCTTGGAAAGAAGGTTGCAAAAGGGGGTTTGGATGAGTCCTTAGTTTGTCCCGGAAAGCCACCTTGACTGACAGACAGCTCTTGACAGATCCGTCCCTCGCGCCCACCATCCTCCATGAATTTGCCACAACTTCATTTAAAGCCAGAAGCTTTCACCAAACCTCGGGGAAGTGAATGTTATTATTTATTTAGTTATTTCATTAAAAATATACACTGCTTAACTGTATTTTTTAAAAAGCCACCCAAGTCCGATTTGTAAAAATTTTATATGGAAAAATATGAGAGAGACATTGCATTACCATTGTAAATCAAGAAAATCTATAATAAAAAAGAAGAAAAAAGCCATCCAAGTGGTTTATGAAAAGGTAAAACAATAAAATAAAATAAAATAAATACAACCATAGTTTAAAACATAAAAATCTAAAAAACTAAAAGAGGTAAAAATTCACATCAACTTTCTATGCAGGCTTGTCTAAACAAGAATGTTCTTAGCAGGCACCAAAAGGAATACAGTGAAGGTGCCTGCTTGATATCAAGAGGCAAGGAGTTCCAAAGTCTTGGTGCTGCTGCACTGAAATACTGTATCAGATTCTTATAAATGTGGAACCACCAATTGAAGTGGTCTCATGGATGCATGTGGGGGAAAGGGATCACACAGGTAAGCCAAGTTGTCAGGGCTTTATGGACTAATAGTAACACCTTGAACTTGGCCCAGTAGCAATTTTTCTTTTTCTTTTTTTTTTTTTTTGAAAAAGTTTATTTAATTCTTTAAAAATATTCATACATATATTACATATACACATGAATATATACCTATACAACAACGAATTAACAACTTACATTTCGGATAAAAAAGAAAAACAAAAAAGAAGAAAAAGAAAAAAGTAAAGCAAAAGATAAAAGAAAGAAAAAGAAAGTAAAGAGCAAAGAACGAGTGATAAGAAGAAAAAAGAAGAAAAAGGAATAAGAAAACCAAAACCCTCAGAGGTCAGAGGATTTCCGCTTAAAATATTTGATTAAATTCCAACAAGTACTTCCGCTGCTTTAACAACGTTTCTTAGCCAATAATAAATCTCTGCCGTATCTGTCTTTTTTATATTATGTCTCAAATTATACATATGTTACGCTCTATACTTTACTAATCTTAATTCATCTTCTCATTCTAGACACAACCAATATCTTCCATTCCTTTCCTGTTTGTTCAAATAATCATTGAAGTATTTCCACTGGTTTTTAACTAAATCTTTTAATGTACCTCTTATGATATTCGTCAGCTTCGCAAGCTCCAGATATTCTGTAATTTTACTAATCCACTCTCCTTTTGTTGGTAATTGATCTCCTTTCCAATATTTCGCCACTAGTGTTCTTGCAGCAGTTGTCACATAGAGAAAAATACTTATTCTGTCTCTTGGGATTTCATTATTTACTAAACCCAGTAAATACAATTCTGCCTTTTTACTGTATGACATTTTGATTAGCTTTTGAGTTTCTTCATGTATCATATTCCAGAAATTTTTAATTACAGGACAAGTCCACCACATGTGGAACATAGTCCCGGTCTGATCTTTGCACCTCCAGCATTTACTATTCCTCGATTTATTTATTTTTGCTACTCTTTCAGGCGACAGATACCATCTATGGTGTACCTTTATAAAATTTTCCTTTATTTGATACGAGGCTGTAAATCTGATATTTTTTATCCAAAACTGCTTCCAGATATCATAACTTATTTCATGGCCTAGATCTTGTTCCCATTTTATCATATTGCTGTTTTTTGTTTCCAAATTCAGTTGTCCTCCTTTTAATAGCCTGTACATTTTGGCTAGCATTTTTTGTTTACAGCTTATCACTTCCTCTATTTTTGCTTCTTTAGTTTCAAATCCTCTATTTTTTAGATCTTTTTCAAATACCGCTCTCAACTGCATATATTCTAACCAACTTATTCCCAAAGATCTTAAATCTTCGTAGTTCTTTAATTTTGGGTTTTCTTTCAGATCTTCTACTAATTCTTTGTATGTCGGCCATTTCCTTTTGGACATGTTCTTAAAAGTTGAATTAGCCTCTACAGGAGAAGTCAGCCATAAGGTTTTTTGCATCAGTTTTATTCTGGTTCTTTCCCAGATTTCCATCAGGGATTTCCTTACCAGATGATTATTAAATCTTTTATGTAATTTCAATTTTTCATAGAAAAGGTACCCGTGCCACCCGTACAGCTTATCCCAGCCTTCCAGTTCTAGTATTTCTTTGTTCTCTAATGTTAGCCAATCTTTAAGCCAGCCCCACCCTGCTGCATCATAATAAACTACTAAATCCGGAACCCCGAGGCCGCCTACTTCCTTCAAACTAAGCATAATTCCTTGCTTGATTCTTGCTTTTTTCCCTTGCCATATGAAGTTCGCCAGATCTTTTTGGCAGTTTTTTAAATATTTTGTCCCGATAATCACAGGTGCCGTTTGGAAGAGATACAGGATCTTTGGAAGTATCATCATTTTTATCATAGATACCCGTCCTAACAATGATAAATTCAATTTCTGCCATTTTTTCATTGATTCTTTAACTTCCTTCCAAAGTCTAACATAATTATCCTTAAATAAATTTGTGTTATTGTTTGAAATCCACAATCCCAGGTATTTGGCTTTAGTCTCAATTTTTAATCCTGTTAAATCCTCTAATCTTTTTTTCTCCTTCTCTCCCATATTTTTTGTTAATAATTTTGATTTTTCTTTATTTAGTTTGAAACCTGAGTTCTTCCCAAAGTCATTAATTTTACCCAGTACTTCCTGTAGGCTTTCAGTCGGCGATTCGACTGTAATGATTACGTCATCTGCATATGCCTTGACTTTATGGCTTTGATTTCCAACTGTTATTCCCTCAATTTTCCTCTCGTCTCTTAGGGTATTTAGGAGAATTTCCAATGATATAATAAATAATAGTGGAGACAAGGGGCAGCCTTGCCTAACTCCTCTTTCAATTTCAAAAGCCTCTGAAAGTTCATTGTTTATAATTAATCTTGCTTTTTGCTTGTTGTATATGCTCTTAATTCCTTTCATAAATTTACCTCCAATTTTCCATTTCTCCAGGTTTTTTATCATAAATTTCCAGGAGATGCTATCAAAAGCTTTCTCCGCGTCAACTAATAACATTGCTATTTTTTTACTCGGATTTAATTCGGCATATTCCCATAAGTCAATAATTACTCTAGTATTATCTTTAATTTGTCTCTCGGGGAGAAAACCGACTTGATCTTTACCTATAACTCTTTTTAGTAATCTTTTTAACCTATTTGCCAGCACACCTGTATAGATTTTATAATCAATATTTAACAACGAAATCGGTCTGTAATTTTTGGTTAACTTCAAATCAGCTCCTTGTTTGGGAATAAGAGTTATCAAGGCTTCTTGCCACGATTGTGGGATTGTTCCTTTTTCCAAAATTTCATTCATAATAATCTTTAATTTGGGTGCCACTATCTCTTTACATCTTTTGTAATATATTACCGGTATCCCGTCCGGGCCAGGAGATTTCCCTATTTTTAACTTGTTTATTGCCTCTTCTATCTCATCTATTTTAATTTCTGCGTTTAGCATACTGTATTCCTCATCTTTAATTTCCGGCAGATCTTTCCCGCTTAGGTAGTTTTGTATTTCAGTTTCCTCCTCGCCTTTATCCTGATATAGGTTTTTATAATATTCCCAAAATCTTGTCTTAATTTGTTCCTGATCCGTAAATTCCAGCTCTCCTTCCGTTATTTTATTTATTACTCTATTTACTTGTCTTTCTTTAGCAAGCCATGCTAGCATTCTCCCTGGTCTGTTTGCCTGTTCGAAATATTTTTGTTTAGTCCAGAGAATCTTCTTTTCTACCTCTTTGTTTATCATATTCGAGAGGTGTGATTGTAAGTTTCTTATACTCAGTCTTAGTTCTTCACTTTTTGGGTTTTGGACTAATTCTTTTTCCTTGTCTCTTATTTGTTTGTTCATTTCCATAAAATTATTATTCTTCTCCTTCCTTATTTCTCTCATCTGTTGAATCCCATATCCTCTCATATAAGCTTTGCTTGTGTCCCAAATTACCATATTGTCCGTATTTTGCCTTCCATTTAACACAAAGAATTCCTTTAATACTTCTTTTACTTTACCTGCTCTTTCCTCATTCTTCCATAATTCTTCGTTCATCCTCCATCTGCCATTTGTATTTTTCCTAAATTTCATCTCTACTGACACCGGATTATGGTCGGAGATGGATTTGTTTAAGATTTCTGTTTTATCTACACTTAACATTAATTTTTTTGAGGCCCAGATGGCGTCAATCCTTCCTCCCGATTTGTGTACTTCAGAATAGTGGGTGATATCTTTAACATTTGGATTTTTTACTCTCCACGTATCATATAAGTTTAAATTAGTGATCAAATTAAAGAATGATAAAGGGAGTTTACCCGAGCTCGATGTTTTCTCTCTATCCGTTCTATCCATATCATTGGAGATCACTCCATTTTGATCTCCCATAAATATCATTTCCTCCCCTGTATAATCCCAAAGTTTGCCTTCTAAGTTTCTGTAGAATTCATCTTTCCTATTATTGGGGGCATAAAAACCCACCAATAAAATTTTCCCCACTTCTGTTTGTATTTCTACAATTAATACTCTCCCTTCCTCATCCTCATATAACAGTTGTGGCTGTAGGCCCGGGTTGATGTACATCACTACACCTCTTTTTTTCTCTTTCCCTGCTGCTGTATACTCCTTCCCCAATCTTACATTTTTAAGACCCTTGTATGTAATTTGGAAATATGAGTTTCTTGTAAGCAGATAATATCCCACTTTCTTTTTTTCAATATACATTCTACCCTATTCCTCTTTAGCTTATTATTCAGTCCATTTACATTCCACGAGATGCATTTCAACTTCATAACTGTATTTCTATCTTTATTCTCCCTTTAAATAATTGCAATGTCCAAAACCAAAATAAAAGAAAAAAGAAAAAAAGAAGAAAAAAAAATGAGACAAAAAACCATTCAAGTTTTAAAAAGGAAGCGAAAATACTCTTCCTAATCGGATCTTATATGGATTTAGTTCTTTGTTCTTCCTCCCGCCACTCTTTTTGTTGTTTCAGTCACTTTGGATGTTCTTGTCTGGTCGTTTCTCACCGCCCAGCTCCTCCCAGTATTTCCTCCAGAAAATTTCAGTATCGTCTACTGATTTGAAGAGTCTTCTTCTTTCCTTGAATGTAAACGAAAGCCCTTCGGGGAACTCCCACTTAAACATAATTCTATTTTTCCTCAGTGCCGATGTCAAAAACTTGTAATTCTCCCTCTTTTTCAACAGACGAGTCGGGATTTCTTTCATAATTTCTATCATATTACCATTTATTTGGAGTGGTTCTGCTCTCCCCTTTAATAAAAGTTTGTCTCTCAGCAGCCTTGAGTTCAGAAAAATGAGGCAGTCCCCTGGACCTTTTCTAACTTTAGTTTTATTGATTCTTATTCTGAATATTTTATCTATATCTAGTGCCAGCTCCTCTACTGACACCTTCAGCCAGTCCGCTAAGGATTTTGTAATTATTTCTGTAATGTCCTCATCTCGAGTTTCTTTAATACCCCTCAGACGGAGAATCATTTCTTTCTGCCTCATCTCTAAGACGGCTAGAGCATCTAGAGTTTCTTCCTGTATTCTCTTCAGTTCTTCTATCTCCATTCTGTCTTTTTCCTGATATCTTTTAATTTCCTTTTGTTCTGACTGTGTCTTTTTGATATTCTCCTCTTGTTTTTGCATTTTTTCTTTAACCTCTTGCACTGTTGCATCTAGTTCTGTCTGTTTCACTGCCATTTGATTTACTTGGCTTGATAGTTCCAGTATTAGATTTGAATTTTTCTCAATTTTTCCATCTAAACTTTTGATATTTCCGTCTAGCGATGTTATTTTGTCTCCTATATTTTTCTCCATCCTCTCCATTGCCGCTATCAGTTCTTTCAAATCCATATTGGCGTCACTTTCAATTGCTGAGGACCTTCGTTGATGATTCAAGGCTGGTATTGTTGTTTTTTTGGTTCCCATTAGGGTTTCCCCTTCAGTTTATAATATTGCACTTTGTTTTCCAATCTTCCCTGTCCCTCGTCGTTCTTTTTATTGGGAGTTTCCCTTTAGGGGGTGCTACTTAGCTGCTGTCCATTCCCCCTCCTAATTCTTATAATCCTCCTGCAGTTCTCTGGGCCTCCTCTAGATGGTGCGATTCAGGTTGTCTCTTTCCTCCTATTGCAATTCTATTTGTAGCCACTGGAGGTCGCGCTTCCCTCTTCCTCGTCTCTCCTTCTCCTTCTCCTCTTTACAGTCTGATTCCAGCACCTCTCAGCACCTCTTTGTCTGCTCCTTCCGCTTTCTCTTATCTCCCCTCCTCCTTCAATGGCGGCGCCTCCGCTGACTCAGCTCTTCTGGTATGTTTCATACAGCTGATTAAATTATTTTGTTTCTCTTCTTTGAAATAATGGGAAAAAAGCACTGCTGTATCTGCTTGCACGCTCTCTATCCACCCGCTCCCCTTTAGCGGTTTTCCTCTTTCCTTTGTCTTACGCGTGCTTTTAATGGCGTTTGTTTGTACCGTTACGGTCTTTTTTTGAAAAAAAGTCTCAAAGGGGATGGTTCACTAAACTCTCACACCGTCCTAATAGTGTTCTGACAGGTATCTTACGTTGTACCGCAGCCCCCCAGCGCTAATCCTTCTGTTTCTGTCTGATATATGCTTAGCGTCTTTTCGCCCTCCTCCTTTACCTCCTCCGCGCTCCGGAGGTGGTGTTTCGTGTTTAATTCTTCCTTTTACGGAGGAGTTCGTACTTTTACAGTTACTTTTAATGGGGGATAGTTCGACGCTGCTTCGCCGGGAGTCGGGGCGTGTGAGCTGGAGAGGGGTTTACGCCCGTTTGCACGGAGGTCCCCCCGCGTTTCTTTCCTTGTTATTTCAAGTTTCAAAGTTTGTTTTCTATGCGGGAGACCCCATATCGTGCTGCCGTGGGCTTCTGCCCCCAGGAATCCCCCCCTGGGGTCGGTTGACTTACGCTTCGTCGCCCGTTTTCGCCTCTTCCAGCACCGATCCGTCTCGAGATAGCAGGAGCACGGATCCCCACCCGACACCAAGCGCGCCGTCCCAGTAGCAATTTTTCAAGCAGTGCAGATCTCTTATTTTGATACTGCTGCTCTTGTCCAGAATTGATTCCAGCTTCCCAGGTCAGATGCCAAGGTGAACAAAAATGCAAGTACACAGAACCACCGTGAAAAGACAAGCCAACAGATCTAAAACAGCCGCAGCCTGAACAAGTAAGAAGGTTTTGTCTGGTACCTAAAGGGAAATAGGATTTGTCTGAAAAGGTTTCATTCATCAGTTCTGTGAACAAATGTGAGGCCCAGTTTCTGCCCTCCTTGCCATCTCAAATGCCAGGGGTCCTGAGCTGATCAAGAGCCCCTTCCTAATTGCCACCTACAGTATGTCACTTCAGGCTGAGAACACAAAAGGATAAAGGGCATTTGCGACAGATGCTCCTAGAACAGAGGGACCCACGTCCCGAAACTCTTTGAAGCTTTAGAGGCAACACCAGTACTTAGGATAGCTAAAACTCCTATCTCCTACAATATCTAAGTGGGTTGAGAAAATCTAGGTAAAGGTAAAGGGACCCCTGACCATTAGGTCCAGTCGTGTCCGACTCTGGGGTTGCGGCGCTCATCTCACGTTACTGGCCGAGGGAGCTGGCATACAGCTTCCGGGTCATGACTAAGCTGCTTCTGGCAAACCAGAGCAGAGCACGGAAACATCATTTACCTTCCCGCTAGAGCGGTACCTATTTATCTACTTGCACTTTGACGTGGTTTCGAACTGCTAGGTTGGCAGGAGGAAGGACCGAGCAACAGGAGCTAACCCCATCGTAGGGATTCGAACCACCAACCTCTGTGGTTTAACCCACTAGACCCTGTTGTTGTTGTTGTTGTTCAGTCATGTCCGACTCTTCGTGACCCCATGGACCAGAGCACGCCAGGCACGCCTATCCTTCACTGCCTCTCACAGTTTGGCCAAACTCATGTTAGTAGCTTCGAGAACACTGTCCAACCATCTCATCCTCTGTCGTCCCCTTCTCCTTGTGCCCTCCATCTTTCCCAACATCAGGGTCTTTTCCAGGGAGTCTTCTCTTCTCATGAGGTGGCCAAAGTACTGGAGCCTCAACTTCAGGATCTGTCCTTCTAGTGAGCACTCACTAGACCCTAGTAATTAGCATCAAGCTAACTTACTACAAAAGAATACATACAAACCAGCCTAGCAGGTTTATGGACCAACGGGTACTTTTTGTAACGTTTTGGAACAAGTTCAATTATAATGTCCAACATTAGGCTGCATCCAGGCAGCTGTAACGGGATTTCTCAAAGCTCTTTATGTTTGGTTTAATTTGTTTATCATTAGAATATGCTTTTAAAATACTTTTGAAAAAGGAACACTAGTGCTGTGAATGCACTGCATTGAGTCAAAGGTGTGTTGCAAGAAAAATTATTTTCTTATCCATGTCCTGAAATCGCCTGCCGGTCTAAATGCATACTTTGTAGCTGAGGACAGTGTTTTCCTTTTGGTCAAAACAAGAGTTGCTCAGATTGTGGGATCATGGCGAAACCACGGGAAAGTTTCCGAGGAAATGTCCTCAAAACTTTCTGAATTTTACAGTCACCTGCCAAGTACCTTTAGAGTAGCTATTCCAGGGGTCAGTAAACTTTTTCAGCAGGGAGCCGGTCCACTGTCCCTCAGACCTTGTGGGGGCCGGACTATATTTTGGGGAAAATATAACGAATTCCTATGCCCCACAAATAACCCAGAAATGTGTTTTAAATAAAAGCACACATTCTACTCATGTAAAAACATGCTGATTCCCGGACCCCGGGCCTTAGTTTGCCTAGGTAAAGGTAAAGGGACCCCTGACCATTAGGTCCAGTCGTGTCCGACTCTGGGGTTGCGGCGCTCATCTCACTTTACTGGCTGAGGGAGCCGGCGTACAGCTTCCAGGTCATGACTAAGCCGCTTCTGGCGAACCAGAGCACCGCACGGAAATGCCATTTACCTTCCCGCCGGAGTGGCACCTATTTATCTCCTTGCACTTTGACATGCTTTCGAACTGCTAGGTTGGCAGGAGCAGGGACCGAGCAACAGGAGCTCACCCTGTCGTGGGGATTCGAACCGCCAACCTTCTGATCAGCAAGCCCTAGGCTCTGTGGTTTAACCCACAGCGTCCCCTACCCATGAGCTATTCTATAGTGCATTCATTTTTCCACCTTACAGGCATAATCCTTGCAGGTCTTCCCACTGGAATGAATGGGAAATCAGCAAAAGCTCATCCGTGTTCAGTGTGAAAGCCCCGTCTCTGGTGCTTAACCTGTGATGGCACCGTCGCACTTTCCATCTGGCGATGGTGGGCATGGAAGAAGGAATCAGCCCTGGCTGGAAGGGAGAAGTATTTTCCTAAATTACTTGTTTTGGGAACAGTGTCTGCCGCTCCATTTCCACCTTTGCTCTTCCTTGACCTTGAAGATAAGTGTGACGGAACACAACGCTTTCCATTTGTCAGGGCAGAACAGCCCATTCTGGGAAGAAGAGGCAAAACCATCCCTTGTCACTACCAGCAAGGCGAACAAGGAAGGGATGCCAAGATACCGTGTTTCTCCTAAAATAAGACACCGCCTTATATATTTTTTTGCTCAACAAAACACAGTATGGCTTATTTTCGGGGGATGTCTTATTTTAACCGTGTCGCATCGGTACGCTGCATAGCCACGCCTCTCCAGGCTGTTTTAATGGGAGGTACCACGTCACTATGGCTTATTTTCGGGGTATGGCTTATTTTTGGGGAACGGCTTATATTTTGCAAATGCATAGAAATCCTGCTATGTCTTATTTTATGGCTATGTCTTATTTTAGGAGAAACAGGGTAGGATGGGTTCAAGTCACACTTGGCAGGTTGCAAAAAAATGAAAAAACAATATTAAAAACAGCTTGAAACAACTTAAAATTACAGCAATAAGGTGGGTCCTTTCGGAGAGGGTAGCCTAATCCCCAACTCAATGGGGAAGAAAGAAAGCCAACTGTTTATGGGCCACAATACAGGGTGAAGATACACACACGTGGCCCCCCTCAACTGACCCCTTCCTGTCTGTCTCTTGAGCAACTTGTCATCTAAAACATTATTATTTATTATTTATACAATTTATTAGTTGCTCACTACTTCAAAAGTCTCTAATTGACCTACAAAGCTCAGGTATTATCTAAAAATATCTCAAAGTACATAAAGGTCTCTTATATGAAAAATGGAACAAGTTTGCTGCTCTACGCAGTAGTGGAGGAATGGGGGGATGGGGGGCCTCAGTGGGGGGCGACAGGTAAGCTACAGGGCGGTGGAGCCACTGACAGTCTCTCAAGAAAGCTCAACAACTTCGGCTGGTCTCCTAAAAAAGTCTGCACCGGTGTGTGTGTGTGTGTGTGTGTGTGTGTGTGTGTGTGTGTGCATGCATGTGTGTGTGCTATGCCACTGGCTGCACAGGGGAGAATCCGAACCAAAGCATTCAAATGACAAGAAGGAGATTCAGACTAAAGATTGGAAAGAACCTTCTGATTGTAAGAGCCATTCAGCAGGAAGAAAGACTAACTTGGAAGGGGGCGGAGGTTTCCAAACAGAGGTTGGGTGGCTACCTGAGAGCCAGTGTGGTGTCGTGGTTAAGAGCGGTGGACTCATAATCTGGTGAACGGGGTTCACGTATCCGCTCCTCCACATGCAGCTGCTGGGTGACCTTGGTCTAGTCACACTTCTCTGAAGTCTCTCAGCCCCACTCACCTCACAGAGTGTTTGTTGTGGGGGAGGAAGGGAAAGGAGAATGTGAGCCGATTTGAGACTCCTTCGGGTAGTGAAAAGCGGGATATCAAATCCAAACTCTTCTTCTTCTTCTTCTGTCTGCCTAGATGTTAGATAATAGTCAAATCTTTCTTTCTCCCTCTCTCTCAAAGCTAGAATTTCTGGGTATCCATTGAAGCAGGACAGATAAATAAAAGGAAGGGGAGCCAGTGTGGTGTAGGGGTTAAGAGTGGTAGACTTGTAATCTGGGGAACCGGGTTCGCGTCTCCTCTCCTCCACATGAAGCTGCTTGGTGGCCTTGGGCTAGTCACACTTCTTTGTAGTCTCTCAGCCCCACTCACCTCACAGAGTGTGTGTTGTGGGGGAGGAAGGGGAAGGAGAATGTGAGCCGCTTTGAGACTCCTTTGGGTAGGGATAAAGCGGGATATCAAATCCAAACTCCTCCTCTTCTTCTACCTATCAGCGATTCTTTAGTTGCGATTCCTGTGTTGCCCAGGGTTGGACTGGATGACCTTTGGGGTGCCATCCATCTCTACAGCTCCGTGATTCTATCAGCTCCCCACCCTTTGTGGCTTCCAGAAACGGGTACTCAGTAACATCACGGCCTCCAACCCTGAAGGCGGATCATAGCCATTGTGGCTTATAGCCTTCAATAGCCCTCTCCTCCTCCATGAATCTGTCTCATCCTCTTTTAAGCTACCCCAGTTGGTAGCCTCCTGCAGGAGGGAGTTCCAAAGATTAACCACGGAAGTACAGGGCAGCACATTGGCGGAAGCAGGTTGGCCTCTGGGAGAACAGGATGCTGGACTAGACGGGCCATTGGCTTCATCCAGAAGGGCTCATGTGATGTTTATTTTGATTATTATTATTATTACTGGTATGTTTATTATTATTAAAGCTGCTGTTGAGAATCGTCCTCCTGGTTGTGGGCCTCTTTAGTCCCTCCCTTTCAAGTCAGCCACGCTCTCTTGAACTTCTAACACAGAATCTCACGTGAGCATCCAGCAAAGTGAGTATAGCGTCTAGATCAAGGGAAGTAATAGTACCACTGTATTCCGCTCTGGTCAGACCTCACCTGGAATACTGTGTCCAGTTCTGGGCACCACAGTTCAAGAAGGATACTGACAAGCTGGAACGTGTCCAGAGGAGGGCAACCAAAATGGTCAAAGGCCTGGAAACGATGCCTTAGGAGGAACGGCTTAGGGAGCTGGCTATGTTTAGCCTGGAGAAGAGAAGGTTAAGGGGTGGTATGATAGCCACGTTCAAATATATAAAAGGATGTCATCTAGAGGAGGGAGAAAGGTTGTTTTCTGCTGCTCCAAAGAAGCGGACACAGGGCAATGGATTCAAAGTACTGTACAAGAAAGAAGATTCTACCTAAACATTAGGAAGAACTTCCTGACAGTAAGAGCTGTTCGGCAGTGGAATTTGCTACCAAGGCTTGACAGCCATCTGTCAGAAATGCTTGGATGGTGTTTCCTGCTTGGCAGGGGGTTGGACTGGATGGCCCTTGTGGTACCTTCCAACTCTACGATTCTATGATTCTAACTTCTAACACAGACTCTCACGTGAGCATCCAGCAAAGTGAGGAAACTGGTGGTATTTCCCCCCCCCCCCACTATTTCCTCTGTGCTGACAGCTCGGAAAGGTGCCAAGCTGGATCCGCCAGCAGCAGAGAAGTTGACATCCGCCGTTGTCCTTGTGCAACTGGGCAGCCCACGCTCAGTCAGCGCTCTTTGGGGTCTAGTGAATGCGCAGCGGCTGGCAATTGTAAATCTACATGCAGCTATTACACACAGGGAAAGGGGAAAGAAACAGGCCATGGAAACAGCCCTTCTGAGAGCACGGATGCTTCTGAAACAGTCCTCATTTAGGGAAGGGCGCAGCTCACGGGCTTTGCATGCGAAAGGTCCCAGGGTCAATCCCTGACGGCGTCTCCAAATAGGGCTGCAAGAAACTCCTGCTGGAAACTCCTTACCAGCCGGGGTAGATAATATTGAGCTTTAATTTTTTTCATTCCCCACCCTTCACTCCCACTACAGCATTAAAAACAATTTAAAACAACTTGCAGCTATAAAATGGCCTCAGCCCAGTATACCTGAAGGAGCCTCTCCACCCCCATCATTCAGCCCGGACACTGAGGTCTAGCGCCAAGGGTCTTCTGGTGGTTCCCTCGCTGCAAAAAGTAAGGTTACAGGGAACCAGGCAAAGGGCCTTCTCAGTGGTGGCACCTTCCCTGTAGAACACCCTCCCAACCAGATGTCAAGCAAATAAACAACTATCTGACATTCAGAAAATACCTGAAGGCAGCCCTGTTCAGGGAAGTTTTTAATGTTTGATGTTTCATTCTGTTTTAATATTCCATTGGAAGCCACCCGGAGTGGCTAGGGAGACCTGGCTAGATGGGCGGGGTATAAATTTATTATTATTATTATTATTATTGAAATGAGGTGGGTGCTAAAACCACACACCTCAGGTGTAAAAAGCCAGAGTAAGAAGATGCGTTATCAGCAACCTCTGCAGCATGCACCGTGAAGGTGCCAGGCACACCTCCATGAGGAAGGGGCTCTGCAGCTTGGGGGCCACCACAGAGAAGGCCCTCTCCTCCTGGTCCACCACCCCCGACAAACCTCTGAAGGTGGACGGACTACCAAGAGGGCCCCCTCTGCCGATCGCAGCAGGGTCTGTAGGGAAGGAGGTGTTCCTTCAGGTATCTGGGACCTGAGTAATTCAGGGCTGTGATCATCTTGAATTGTGCCCGGAAACGAAATGGCAACTGGCACAGCTCTTTTAAAACAGGGGTTGTGTGAGATCTAAATGGAACCCTGGCTGGAAGTCGGACTGCTGCATTTTGGGCCAACGGAAGTTCCCGAATTTCTCCAAGGGCAGCCCCACGTGGAGAACATTGCAGCAATCCAACTTGGAAGTCACCAGAGTTGTACAGTAGCCAGTGGACCAAAGGTCTGACTCAGAAGAAGGAATCTCCCTATGGTCTATGTTTCTATCTGAATCCACCCCCCCCCCCAGGCCCAGAGTTTGGAGCTCTTTCCAAAGTGGAACAAAAGGCCTTAATGATCTGCTATGGTTTGTTGTTGTTGTTGTTGTTGTTGTTGTTGTTGTTGTCCTTTCCCAAACTTGCTTTCCCCTTGCTTTTTCCTTTACGACCAATTGCAGTCGTTAACAGTCATCAACAGGTTTTCTACACCCATCAGCCAGTCACCCATTCCCAGCACCCTTCTGAGTAATACCCCTCCCCACTCCCTCACTATATATAAGGGTCTGGTGACTTCTGTTTCAGTGCATGTGAAGAAGTGTGCATGCACACGAAAGCTCATACCAAGAACAAACTTAGTTGGTCTCTAAGGTGCTACTGGAAGGAATTTTTTTTATTTTTTATTTTGTTTTGACCATGGCAGACCAACATGGCTACCTACTCGTAACTTTCCCAAACTGGCAGTTTACATAAATTAAAACGACAGAGGTAAATTTTAAAAAGCTAAAAACATACCAAAGATAATCATTAGAAAGCAATAAAACCCTAGCAGAACTAAAACAATTATCTATCTATCTATCTATCTATCTATCTATCTATCTATCTATCTATCTATCATCTCAGAGCCTGGGCAGGTTCTTTTTCCAACTTCTGAGTTTGTATCGGTTACGATTGCACATGTGCCATAACCCTAGGGCTCTCCATTGCCAGTGCCCACCCATGCACACTGAAGGCACACCGCAAGATAGCAAACTTAGCGTTATGCTACATGAACAACATCCGTGTCAATATTCCTGAGGAAAGAAGTTGCACCAGTTTGCAAGGGCCAATGGACTCCTTGGTAAAGCATCACTGGAAAATAAGAGGTCTAAAAGCATGCAGACAATCACCCCATAGAATTGCTGGAAGGTACCCCCAAGGGTCATCTAGTCCAACCCCCTTGCAATGCTGGAATCGCAGAAGAAGAATCCCTGACGGGTGTCCCTCCAGCCTCTGTTTATAAACCTCTGGTGAAAGAGAGTCTGCCCCCTTCCCAGGTTGATGGCTTCTTCTTTGTTCTTGTAATAAAGTAGAAGGATGGGAAAGGGAGAAAACAGAACATCCAGCTCAAGAATTGTCACTTTTCACAAGGACTTAACCCTGTGAGTTAAGTGAAGCCAAGTGATGGTTCTGGTGACTGTGAATTTCACAGCTGAGCTGAGATTTGAACCTGGGGCTTCAGAAATAGCCCTCGCGCCCATTCCAGTGGGAGAGGAGAGGTGGCCTTGCAAATCTCCCCTGCAAGGGTTTAGAACAGCTCATGCTTGGTAAGTTTGCAAAGCAGCTGGGGTCTTGCACGAGGCTGCGTAGTTTAAGCTAGCAGCTCAGGTTTTGCAAGGCCCGTTTCCCTTTGCCTGAAGAGAAGAAGAAGAAGAGGAGTTTGGATTTGATATCCCGCTTTATCACTACCCAAAGGAGTCTCAAAGCGGCTAACATTCTCCTTTCCCTTCCTCCCCCACAACAAACACTCTGTGAGGTGAGTGGGACTGAGAGACTTCAGAGAAGTGTGACTAGCCCAAGGTCACCCAGCAGAGCCGAGCTAAGTGCTAGGAAAGTGTACTTTTGCAAAGCTGATCTGAAATGAGCATTGCTTAGGATACCTCGGATGAAGATGAAACCGGTCTGTGCAAAAAGCAAAGCCAAGAGCCCCTGTTCTTAAGCTGTGGATCTCATGACCCATTCTCTCCTGAGAGACCCAGCAATGTTTTCCCTATTAATAACAAGGACATGGAGGAATCAAGAATTAAACTTCAGAGAAGAGCGATGAGGAAGATGAAAGGAAGCCAAGACCTGCAGAAGGAATTCTCTGTAATTTTTCGCGCTAAAGCAATTATTTGCGTAGACCTGCAGGAGGTCGGTTCTGAATCTGAAGATGAGTCTCCTAAAGCGAAACGCATGGGCAGAAATCATGAAAGTGGATTTGTCTCCTTGGCCAATGCAGGGAGGGAATAGCTGCAGAAAATATTCAGCTTAAAGACAGGAATTTAATTACAGTGGGGTTTGTGCAGAAAAAAAATATTCCATTGGGCTGTAACTGTTATAAATCCTGGACGTGCAAGAAGCAATCTGAAATAAGTATATATATTTCATTTTCTAGCAACTGCTTGCAAAACCTATTCAAACATTCCAACTTCTTCATCAAAATTTTCCCTTTTTTGGTATATTTTTCTGACTTAAAAGCAAAAGTTATTAAAAACCATTTCAGTATTATACGGATAAATTAACTGCTGCCCCCAAACTCACACACGCCACAAGCAACTGCTTTTGCTTGTTTACCCCAACTTTTCCCAATTGAGAATTTCTTCTTTAAAATAAAAATTAAAAAAAATTAACAAGCAGAACATCTTTCAACGACTGAGTGGACAGCTTAGTTTCAAGGAGTAAAAAGAGTGCAGTTTGTTTTGACAAGGGTTGCCATTAATAGAGACGGTGAGTCGACTTGGAACACGCTCGTTCTGGAGTTAGCATGCATACACACACAAATATTCCTGGGTATCCTTTTGCAATGATCGTGTTACAATTAGGCAAAAGCATTTGCAGAAAGACAGTGGGAAGAAGTTAGGATCTCTGCCCTAAGCCAGAGAGAAGCGTCCCTACAGAGCTGCCTATCTCCTTTCCCTTTTCTCTTTTTACCTTCTGCCATGCTGCCCGTCACAGGAGTCCTGCAATGCCCTTCCTTGGTCTCTCCTGCTGCCTCCGCCTGCTCCTGCTAATGCAATAGGAGCTCCTAGCTCAGCTCCCCTGGCTGTCCACTTATATAGTCATCCAGAGAGCACACAAACACACACACACACCCCTCAGGCTGGGTGTATGTCTGGCCGTCGCCAAACAAAAGTTGTGGAAGAGGGAGGAGGAGGGGGGCGAAATGCAAGCGCTATTTCCAGGGAAAATTAAGGCTGCACTTGTTGAACTTGAAAAATGACTGAGAGGGCTTTTCGGTGACCAAGTCAATTGTGGCACAGCTGGAGAAAGAGCCCCCTCTAGCTGGCTGATGAGCCACACGTTCCCCCTAGGGGACAAGATGCCACCATTGCTGCCCCCACCTGAAAACTGGGGCTCCTTTGTGGCATTCACAGGGAGGGGTGGGTCTCAATCCTCTTGAGAAACGGTGAGTAAGAGGCAACGTGACTGAAGCTTATGAAATTATATCTGGAATTGAGAAAGTGGACAGAGAGAAAGAATTCCCCCACTCTCCTAACTCTAGAACTCACAGACATCCAGTGAAGCTGAACCTTGGAAGTTTCAGAAGAGAGAGATGAAAGTTGTTTCTTCACACGGTGCAGAATTAAACAATGGAACTCACTGCTGCAGGAGGCAGAGATGGCCACCAACGCGGGTGGTTTTAAAAGTGGATTAGGCAGACTCATGGAGGAGAAGCAGGGCCGGTGCTAAGGTTTTTTGCGCCCTAGGCAAGACCACCTTCTGGTGCCCCCCCCCCGCCAAAGCCTGCTTTAGCGGGAGGTGGGGGGTGGTGGAGAGGCAAGCAGCACCTCTCTGCTACAGTGGAGAAGCTGCTGCTAGCCCGTCCTGTCCCCCCCCCCAAGCCTGGCCAGCGCCCCCTCCATTTTGGCACCCTAGGCAACTGCCTAGTTCGCCTTAATGGACGCGCTGGCCCTGAGGAGGAGTGGGCTATTGGCAGTCAGGCTTGCAAGTAGCACATGTGAATAGGATCCAGGGGGTCTTAATAAACCACAAGCTGAACATGAGTCAACAATGTGATGATGGTGATGATGATGATGACGACAACGACAACAACAACAACAACGTAACAACAACAACAACAATTTATTATTTATACCCCGCCCACCTGGCTGGGCTTCCCCAGCCACTCTGGGCAGCTTCCAACAAAAGATTAAAAGTACATTAAAACTTCAGTCATTAAAAACTTCCCTAAACAGGGCTGCCTTCAGATGTATTCTTAATGTCAGATAGTTGTTTATTTCTTTGACATCTGATGGGAGGGCATTCCACAGGGCAGCAGAAAAAAAGCTAATGCTATTCTAGGCTGCATCAACAGAAGTCCAGTGTCCAGATCAAGGGAAGTCATAGTCCTGCTCTATTCTGCTTTGGTCTGACCACACCTGGAATACTGTGTCCAGTTCTGGGCACCACAATTTAAGAAGGAGGTTGACAAACTGGAAGGTGTGCAGAGGAGGGCGACCAAGATGATTCAGGGTCTGGAAACTAAGCCTTGTGAGGAACAGTTGAGGGAGCTGGGTATGTTTAGCCTGGAAAAGAGGAGACAGAGAGCCATCTTCAAATATCTCAAGGGCTGTCACATCAAAGATGGAGCAAGCTCGTTCTCTCCTGCTGCAGAGGGTAGGACTTGAACCAATGGCTTCATGTTACAAGAAAGGAGATTCCGACTAAACATCAGGAAGAACTTTTTGACAGTAAGGACTGTTTGGCACTGGAGTGGTCTCCCTTGGGAGGGTGAGGTCTCTCCTTCCTTGGAGGTTTTTAAGTGGAGGTTGGAAGGTCATTTGCCATGGACGCATTGCAGGGGATGGACTAGATGACTCTCGGGAACCCTTCCAACTCTAAAATTCTACGATTCTACAATTCTATGACTGAACAATCATAAGGACACAAGAGGCGGCTGCTGGATGAGACCAATGTCTCACCTAGCCAAGCATTCTGTTCTCACTAGATGCCCCAAAGGGAGACCTGCAGGCAGGATTCGACCACAAGAGATCTCTCCCCTACTGCTATTTCCAGCAATCCAGAAGCATTGCTAGCTCTGACTGTGGCAGCAGAGCAGAGCCATCGTGGCAAATAGCTGCATGGATTTATAAAGCCACCATCACTACTTCATGTGGAAGGGAGTTCCAAAGTTTAACTATGCAGTGGATGAAGGAGGACTTTTTCTCTGCTATGCTTAACTCCATGGCTCGGATCTCTCCAATGACCTTCCGCCTGCTTGCCTCGCCACATGTGTGCAGCAGCTGCCGCCTTCTTGACTGTCTCTCTTTTTTAAAAAATTGTTCTTATTAAATGTAAGTTTTATATTCATCACAATGACATTATTTCAGAGAAAAAGAAAAACACAATTCCCATATACACACACCCCCAACTTCCTCTTCTGGTTCTTTACATATTGACTTCTCCTGCTTGTTTTCTTACACCTTAATATTGCATTCTTTAAATTGAATATTGTTCTGTTCTTGTTATTTTCCAATTTTTGCACCTTAATCTCTATGCTTGTTTTGTTAATTTTAAATGTTTACTCAAACCCTGCTAGTGAGTCCACTTCTTTACAATGTTTCTGTAAGTACAACATAAATGGTTCCCAGTCTTTTTCAAAGTCTCTGCTGTCTTTATCTCTAAGTTTCTTCTTGACTGTCTCAAGTTATTTCTAAGTCAACACGCTTGACTTAACGGTTTGCTTAGACAACCAAGGAGTAAACTGGAGGGTGATGTGACTTGAAGAATCAGCAGCCGCTTCTGAGAAAAGCTGAGTCAAGAATTCTTCATCATCTCAGCAGATGCCGTTTGCCTTCCTGTCAACCCTGCAATTCACCCCTTAGACATTAAAGCAGAAACAGAGACTCATGCAGAGTCCCCCCACCCCCCAGGAACCACCAGACTCTTTGGTGAATTTCTAGGGCTGATTCTGAAGTCTGGAGTGGGAGGAATCTTATTGTGTCTCCGCCCTTGCAGTGGGGTCTTGACCCATGCCTTATGAGGAACAGTTGAGGGAGTTGGGTATGTTTACCCTGGAAAAGAGGAGACTGAGAAAGGTGATATGAGTGCCATCTTCCAGTTTCTGAAGGGCTGCCCCATGGAAGAGGGAGCAACCTTGTTTTCTCCTGCTCCGGAGACCTGAACCAGTGGCTTCAAATTACAAGATAAGAGATTCCAACATCAGGAAGAAATTCCTTATAGTGAAAGAGCTGTTTTGACAGTGGAACGGTCTCCTTCAGGAGGTTTTGGACTCTCCTTCTTTGGAGGTTTGTAAACAGAGGTCAGATGGCCATCTGCCAGGGATACTTTAGCTGTTATTCCTGCATTGTAGGGGGTTGGACTAGATGACCCTTGGGGTCCCTCCCAACTCAATGATTCCTCCAATCCAAGGCTATCAATGGCTACTAATGACTACCACCACCATTGGAGGAATAATCCAAGTTTCTGGAAACCAGAGGAAGTGAGAATTGCTTTTGTGCCCAAATCCTGTTTGCAGGTTCCCCACAAGCGCCTGGTCAGCCCCTGTGTAGACAGGAGACAGGACAGGACTGGATGTGACATTGGCCTGATCCAGAAACCTCTTCTCAGTCCTGTTGGAGGTGGAACCTGGGGGCTCTTGCAGGCGAGGCAGGTTTTCAATCCTTGAGCCACAGCAACAAACCCCACCATCCCCAGACAGGGGCTGTATGATGCTGGGGCTGATGGATGTGAATCTGTGCTGGGAGGGGGAAATGGAAGCTGTACTCCAAAACATCTGGAGGGCCCTGGGTTTAGGAAAGCTGCCTTTGTATCTTCCAGCTGGACTTTTGATTTCACACTGCAGATTAAGCTAAATGCGGAGCTTCGGGCTCAGACTTCCTGGTTTCCCGGGGGAGCAGATAGTCTCCTGAATCCTCCATATTTGCTTTTATTTCCCTAGGAAACTGGAGCTGCCCTTTGCTAAAGCTTGCCCTGCAGCGCTGCGGCCCCCACCCTCGCTCTGACTTGTCCCACAGAGAGCTTTCAGTCCCTGTGTGTCACATTCAAAGGAGGCTTCCGCTCCCACCCTCCCACCAGACTGGCACCACCTGAGCAGAGTATTGACATTTGCACAGATATGCCTCTCAGTCTGGCTGAATAGTGTTTGCATTGCTGGGAGCAGATCTTGGCTGTGGCACTGACAGAGGGTGTGGAGACCTCACCATCACCCCACTGAATCACTCTGTGCCCTGTCCAGTTTCTTACCCTAACAGCTCAGGCATCATGTGCCTCTTGCTTAATCCATGCGTATGTTACAAAAATCTTATTTTTCTAGTCTGACTTTAGATTGAACCTCCTTTTTTCGTTCCAATCAGGTAGTATGGATTTATAGCAGCAAGTTACTCCTTGACTCTTTGTTTCGTTGTGAAACATTCTGACCACTTAATAAAGTCCTTTAAAAAAAATGAATCAGAGCATCTGCATGTACGAAACCCTCATCCACAAAAACAAAAGCATCCATGCGCACACTACAAAAATCTATAGGGAAAAGGTTTCAGCCCAGGCTGACGCTGGCAGCTAAGCTTGTTTTGGTCCCTGCCTTGTAGAACAACCAGGCGAATGTGCCGCTGGCTTGCCGACGTGTTTTCCTCTCCAGGAGCAGCATGGACCGGCCCCTCGGCCATGAGATCAGCCAGCAGGCAGCGCCGGCCAAATGTGAAGTGAGCAAAACAGAACGCCTCCATGCTCCATCCCTGCAAAGGATGCAAAAGCCAGCCTGAGTTCTGGCTCCGAAAGGCTCTCTCGTTGCCCCACGCCGAATGCTGAATTAAGGAACGGCCAGATGCATTTTGACACCCACAGGGAGACCCCTCAGGCTCCGAAGAGTAGCTGCCTCCCTTCCCTGGCTTGCTGGCTTGCTTGTCTTCTCCACAGTGGGCCTTGACTGAACATGACCTGTTGCGGCTGCAGGGAGGGCAGCAGGTCTTGGCTGTCCCCGACAGCCGTCTTGTGCTGGTTTGGGAGTGACACAGCCTTTCCACTGCTTGGCAGGGATAATATTGACGGCCACCTCCCTCCTTCTGCCTGGAATAGCAGAATAACCTTGCCCAGAATCAGAGAAAAGGTTTATTTGAAGGGGCTTCCAGATTCCAGAACGGCAGTATCATTTGTCAGGGCAAAAACACACACAACACCTTGATTTTCACATATGCGCTCACAGGGTCTGAACGGGCAGTGATGGACCAGGAACGAGACTTTGGGGTCATGAAGATGTTGACCCAGTGTGCGGCAGTTGTGAGGCAGGCAAATTCTGTGCTGGGGATCATTAGGAAAGGAGTCGGAAGCAAGACTGCCTGAATCATGATGCTGTTATACAAATCTATGATGCAACCGCATTTGGAATACTGTGTAACCGTTCTAGTCGCCTCGCCTCAAAAAAGGATATTGTAGAGTTGGGAAAGGTTCAGAAAGGAACAACCAAAATGATCAAGGGAACGAAGAGACTCCTCCCCTATGAAGAACAGTTGCAGCATTTGGGACTTTTTGTTTAGAGAAAAAGCAAGTAAGAGGCAACAGCATAAACGTTTTTAAAATTGTGCGTGGCACAGAGAAAGTGGATAATGACATGTTTTTTCTCCCTCTCTCCTAACACTAGAGCTCGTGCACATCCAATGAAGCTGAACAGATAAATGAAAGCCCTTCTTCATGCAGCCCTGAGTTAAACTGTGGAACTCCCTCTCGCAGACTGTCTTGCCAGAGTGGTGCATGCTCTGGTTATATCCCGCTTGGACTACTGCAATGCACTCTAAGTGGGGCTACCTTTGAAGGTGATCCGGAAACTGCAATTAATCCAGAATGCGGCAGCTAGACTGGTGACTGGGAGTGGCTGCTGAGACCACATAACACCGGTCCTGAGAGATCTACATTGGCTCCCAGTATGTTTCCAAGCACAATTGGTTGTGGTGTTGGTGGTGACCTTTAAAGCCCTAAACGGCCTCGGCCCAGTAGACCTGAAGGAGCATCTCCATCCCCATCATTCAGCCCGGACACTGAGATCCAGCTCCGAGGGCCTTCTGGCGGTTCCCTCACTGCAAGAAACAAAACTACAGGGAACCAGGCAGAGGGCCTTCTCGGTGGTGGCGCCCGCCCTGTGGAACGCCCTCCCATCAGAGGTCAAGGAAATAAACAACTACCTGACATTCAGAAAATACCTGAAGGCAGCCCTGTTTAGGGAAGTTTTTAATCTGTGATATTTTAAATGTATTTTAATATTTGATGGAAGCCGCCCAGAGTGGCTGGGGAGACCCTGCCAGATGGGCGGAGTACAAATAAATTATTATTATTATTATTATTATTATTATTATTATTATTATTATTATTCCTGCAGGAAGGAAGCAGAGATAGCCACCAAGCCAGATGCCTTTAAAAGAGGCTCCTAGCATAGCTGTTAACTTTCGGATTTGAAAATAAGGGATCAGCAGCCTCACCTATGACAGTCACATGACGGTGGTGGGCGGAGCCAGACGCAAAAGTGGGCAGAGCAGCTAGAACGCGGCAAAATATTATATATTTTAATGCTGATGGGAAAAGATGCCGAGGCTCCACTCCTGATTAACCGCGCCCTGGGCTTACCTGTGCCATCTCCTCGCTGGGGATCCTGGCTCCTGCGCCCGGTTGCTGCTGCTTGATCTCCTCGGGACCCTCCCTGCCCCGGGAACTGCGTGGCTTCCCGGCCGCCCAGCATGGGCTTGAGCTGCGTGAAGACGGGTTCCTTGGGCCCCAGGCGGGTGCTCATGCTCAGCACCTGCGTAGCCATGTGGAAGGCGCGCCTCGGCGTGAAAGCGGCAGGAATGGAGCCTCGCCTCTCTCACTCCCGCCCGACAGCAGCGCGCATGAGGCTCCCAAGCTCGCTCTACCTGGCTGAGGTCGCTCCGCCGGGCCAGCCCCGTCCGTGGGCCCACCCTCCTGTCTCTATTTCACCACCTCCGCCCAGACGAGGAGCCGGCTCTGCCGGGAGGCCTGCAAGGCTCACGGCCCAAGGGGAGCGAAACAAGCTGTTGAGCGGGGGGCACGTTTCTCGGGGCGCTGCCCCAAAGCACCCCATCCACTTTCTCACACAACCCGGGAATATACGGGTTTTTGAGTCATCCGGGATAGGAGTGGGAAACGGGGGAATCCCGGCCAATACGGGATACTTGACAGCTATGGCTCCTAGCCAGGATGGCTCAGCTCTGCCTGCACAGCTGGAGGCAGCAATGCTTCTGGATCCCAGTTGCTGGAAACCGCAGGAGGGGAGAGGGTTCTTGTGTTCGACTTTGGGGCATCTGGTTGGGCCCTGTGAGAGCAGGATGCTGGACTAGATGGGCCATTGCTCTGATGCAGCAGGATCTGCTTATGAACAGCAACAGAAATACATTTGCCTACAGATACATTTTCCTCTGTGGGGCTACTAGCTTTACCCCAGGAGGGAAGTAAAGCTTCCTGATTTAGGGAAGGGCCCTAACTCAGCACCTGCCTTGCATGCAGAAGGCTGCGGGTTCAATCCCCTCTGGCATATTCCTGTAGGGCTGGGAGACTCCTGCCTGACACCCCAGAGAGCTGAAGCAAATTAGCATAGGCAATACTTAGCGAGACACACCAAAGATCTGACTCAGTCTAAGACATCTTCCTCTCTTCTTATGTCCACACAGTCATGGGCGTGTTTGGCTGCCCTCCCTCGCAGGGACGTTGTTCATTGTAAAAATCAGATGCCCACCCCCACCCTTGTTTTACGCACGAAGAGAGCAGATACATGGAAAACAGATGTGGCCGACGGTGACCCCGTCAGGTCTCGGCTCAGAACCAGGAAAGTAAACGCTTCTTGCTTGCCAGGATGTGCCTTGGGGAAATGGGTGTTAAGGGGAGATTTGCAGAGGGATTTATTTTGGCAGCAGTCATATTTTCTCCTGGAGGCCAAGACCGAGGCGTTGTCTGCAAGGGACCCCAGGTCCTCCTTTCAAGCCTCTCATAACTTCCGTAGGATGTCACACAACAGTGAGCGAGGAGGAGGAGGAGGAGGAGGAGGAAGAGGAAGAGAGCTTTGCTTCAAACTCCTCTTTGTTCTGCTGCCGTTGACTTTGGACAGAGCTCAGCCTCAGCATCACTTCCGTCTTCTGCAGAGGCAACCACCTGCTTGGGCTTCCGTTCCAAGAGACTGGCACTAGA
This sequence comes from Lacerta agilis, assembly GCF_009819535.1. Classification (NCBI taxonomy): domain Eukaryota; kingdom Metazoa; phylum Chordata; class Lepidosauria; order Squamata; family Lacertidae; genus Lacerta; species Lacerta agilis. The sequence continues at coordinate 93,612,924 of NC_046317.1, read as the reverse complement.
CTGGCTTGCCAGGATCAGCTCAAGATCTGCAGGTGTGGTCAGGATGATGCCCTGAGCCCCTTCCAGTTCTTGGGGTCCTGTACTTACAATCTAATTAAGTGGCTGCTGATTTGGTCAGACAAGTTTCTTTCTAAGAAAATGAGCTTACCTGGCCACTCGAGTAGCCTCATCAGCATCCCCAAAGAGGGGGCCAGTTTGCCAGAGCTACAGCTAAGGCGTGAAGCCCTCCGGGCTAATGGGTGGGATTTTCCTGCACCCCCCTCACCTAGCTGCTAGGTAGAAGAGCCAATGTTTGGAGATGGGAGCTGAGTTGGAAGCAGGTTGGAAGCTGGAGACACAGAGACCTTTTTGTTCTGTGCTGGATCCAAAGCTGTGACGAATGGAGAAGTACGATCTGTTGGTGTGTTAATGTTGTGAGCCGCGCCCCCCCCCCCAAGCTTATGCTCAGGTTGTTTATAAGTGTAAATAAACCCATATAATCCTAAAGACACCATAGTCTATGCTGACCTTCATTCTAAGTAAACCGAACCTGTGTGCCTGGAACCCCCAATCTCTCACCGCTTGGAGATCGGGATGGTGTCGTGTTACAACGCAATATGAAACAGCATTCACCAGAAAGTTGAATGCCAAGAATTGTGGGCTAAACAGAGACAAAGGTTTTTTGTTTTTGTTTTTTAAAAAACCAAACTAGATGTCTTAATTAGCTTCCAAATGCCAAGATGTATTTTGTGTCGTCCAAGACTATTTCCTGCAAGTGTTTCCCAGCTCCACTACGGGTGTTAATAAGAGAATCTCAGCAATGATAATCAATCCGATACTTAAAAATGGTGAAACACGTGCCTATTTAACTTAATTTAAGCCCTAACGATCACTGACTGTACTTTTTGCATCTCATTGCTATTCAACTCCCACCTTACAATTCTTTTATATACCTGCCAATGAAGATTTCACTTCGTGCATGTGACTAAGTGGGATTGAGTTCCTGAAACCTCATGCTATAATAAACTTGTTAGCCTTTAAGCTGGGATAAGTCTCTTTGACTGTTTCGGCACGCACCAGATGCACTTCCAAATACACGCCCAGAGGCATCTGCTCCCAATCTTCACCGCATTGCTTTCCATACATGTCTGCAATGGACTCCCATCCAAGCAGTGGCAAACCTCGTCACGCCCTAGAATGGCAGAGTTGGAAGGGACCCCCAAGGCTCATCTAGTCCAACCCCCTGCAATACAGGAATCACAGCTAAAGCACCCGACAGATGGCCATCCAACCTCTGCTTAAGTCTCCAGTGAAGTCCGTCACACTGCTGAATAGTTCCTGCCCTCAAAAAGCTCTTCCTAATGTTCAGAAGACTGATCGCCGAAGAATTGATGCTTTTGAATTCTGGTGCTGGAGGAGACTCTTGAGAGTCCCATGGACTGCAAGAAGATCAAACCTATCCATTCTCAAAGAAATCAGCCCTGAGTGCTCACTGGAAGGGCAGATCCTGAAGCTGAGGCTCCAGTACTTTGGCCACTTCATGAGTAGAGAAGACTCCCTGGAAAAGACCCTGATGCTGGGAAAGATGGAGGGCACAAGGAGAAGGGGACGACAGAGGATGAGATGGTTGGACAGTGTTCTCGAAGCGACTGGCATGAGTTTGGCCAAACTGCGGGAGGCAGTGGAGGATAGGAGTGCCTGGCGTGTTTTGGTCCCATGGGGTCACGAAGAGTCAGACACGACTAAACAACAACAAATGTTCAGCCGGAATCTCCTTTCTTGCCATTTGAATCTATTGGTTTGAGTCCTTGCTGGAGCAGAAGAAAACTCTTGCTCCAATTTCTCTTCAGATCGTTGAAGACGGCTCTCAGGTGACACCTCAGTCTGCTCTTCTCCCGGCTGAACATGCCCAACTTCCTCAACAATAGCTACATTCCACTCACACAAGACTCACGAGGTTTGTTCTGCACACCCACTTCATCCTCCCTGGCCGCAAGAAAGAAGCACAATCACATTATTCACCGGAGGGTGTAACCTGAGGAGAGCTGATGTGGTCTTGGGAAAGTCCCAAGGGCAGATCCTGAGGCCACGTGGCTCCAAATCCCCGGGGAATGCTGCTTTGCAACCTCACCAGAAAGCCCTCGAGGCGCCTTCGAGATCCAAGCAACAGCATGCACAACACACATCGTAACATAAATTATCAAAATGATCCAAACTCCCAAATTTATGATGCAAGCATTAACTTGTGCAGAAATTTGACGGGTAATTTGTTTCTGAAGACTTCACCATGGCGATTTTGATAGTAACATAACAAACATGACATGGATTAACACGGATTAACAAATGAATGCAACCTGAATTGCTGTAATGACGTTCTTAAGGAGCCATTGAGCGCTGCTCTGGTTTCAGACTTTAGGTTTGGGGATATGAACTAAAGCAACATGCATGTAAAACGATGTGCGTAAATAGGGAAAAGAAACTTGACTGATGCCAAGATCTTCAGTATCACAAGCCAGTCTCTTCTCTCCTTTTCCTCTGGAGAAGTCAGGTCTTAGCGAGTATTTATTGCCTTGTATACTGCTGTTTTCCTGCGTATCACACCCAGAACTTTCTGGGAAAGAGTCTTGTGGGTAAATTCCCCTTGGGGTTCAAGTACAGAGGCTCACACCATATTCCCAACTGGTAAGGGCATCATTCAATGATGCTTCACCAGAGCCCAAAGAGCAGGGGTCCCCAAACTAAGGCCCGGGGGCCGGATCTGGCCCAATCGCCTTCTAAATGCGGCCCGCAGACGGTCCGGGAATCAGCGTGTTTTGACATGAGTAGAATGTGTGCTTTTATTTAAAATGCATCTCTGGGTTATTTGTGGGGCATAGGAATTTGTTCATATTTTTTTTTCAAAATATAGTCCGGCCCCCACAAGGTCTGAGGGACAGTGGACCGGCCCCCTGCTGAAAAAGTTTGCTGACCCCTGCCAAATTGTCTGCATTTCCATTAGGACACACACTATATGGCAAAAGATACACATCATCATAGCTGTTCATCCCCTACCCAAATACCTTCTGACGCCCCAGCACTCAATCATCTCTCATCCAACCAGTCCATAAAAACGCTTAAGAAAGCAGTATTTCTCTTATATTATGCTTTTTTGTATTCTTTTGTCACTAATTTATAATTGTTTGTGTGTGCACTGTTTGGAGAACTCCACTGCAAAGTTAAGAGAAGTGCAAATTTCAAAGCATAGCTTTGCAAATTGGTTCAAGCAATGCAAACTAGACATGAATCTGGATTTGTCCCCCACCCCTAGCCATGCGTCTGGTCGGGCTGCTGTGGAATCGGGCAGCGAGGAAAGCGGTGGGTTAACAACACAACTGGGTGCGTAAGTATGCCTGGCTCCAAGTCAAACTTCAAGGCCAGCCAGGATGCCTTTTTGACCCCCGAGAAGCAACACTCGGCAACAGCAGTGATGTCTCTGGTACTCAAGCAAGCCAGCCGTGGCACCGCAAGCCGCTTGTCAATGAGCAGGAGCCTTGGGGATGTGAACGGCTTGGATGCGTGTCCAGGCTGCATGCGAGGGGGCTGGCAGAAAACCCAAATTTCTGACGGCAGATGGAGGAGAGAGGCAGAAATCACAGAGCACAACGGACACACGCCTGCTTTGTCCCGGTGTCTCCTGTAGATTAAATAGATCAAACCGATTTCATTTCAGCTGTTTGGTTGCTGCTGCCAACGCAGCTCAGGATAAAGAAAGAACAAAACATTGGCAACTGGAAAAAGCGGTTTGCTCTGCATTTGAACTCCTCCAGTCTTAAAAATGTGGCACCTGGCTGAGATGGGGATGTGTAGCTGAAAGGTGGGGAGGGAGGGAGGGAGGGAGGGAACCAGACTTGGCTTTCCACCTTTTCTCCTCTTCTCCCAATCTTCAGTTCTCGCACATCTCTGGATCTTTTTGCAACTTTTCATCAGCATATTAAGTGTGCGTTCCTCCCATAATACAAATTCTTGCATGCAGTTTTGCAAGCGCTAGCCCCTATTATAATTCAGTCTGCATACTATTTTGATGTACCTATTCCCCTAATATGCTCATTTCTGAATATGTTCTTTGGCTTGAAAACTGCAAATATGGAGACAATAATCTACCACTCTCTGTTTACCTGTTTTCTTTGTCACACAAAAAAAAACCTTAATAAAAACTAATTTTAAAAAAGAAAGAAAACTGCACTGCAACATTCAGAGAAGTGCAGATTTGGAAAGACGGCTGTGTTCGCATATTGTTTTGGGAACGGCAGATTAGGTGATTTTACATAAAAATGAATTTCACACCGAATTTGGAAGCCAGGAGTCATTTTGAATCCAGATGGCAGACTGAAATGTGACTTTGGCATGACTTCACCCGATTTTTGGTGTGATGGGTCCAAATTCACAAACTACACTAATATATATATATATATATATATACACGTATGTGCCCATTATTAAACAATAATAAACGAAAACATCTCAGTAAGCATACGGTAAGTTTAAACAGGCCACAGGTAATTCATAATAATGTATAACAATAGAGACAAATGGTAATTCCAATAAGAGCACAAAAAACCCTCCAGATTACCGGTAAGTCTTGTCCACCATCAAAAGCTCCTACCCCACCCCATCAGCCTCTAGCCAGGACAGCTGTGCTCTGTAGCACTAAGATACATTTGCAGTGTGCAGACATGAATCTGCACATTATCTGCCTTTGAGACGTACTTTTTCTTAGGTGGGAGAGACCCCATTTCCCCATTCTGTGGGAGCAAAGAAGAATGGCAGATGTGCAACCACTCAGGCTCATCTATGCTTTAAACACCTTAAAATAGATAGAATGGTGGATAGGACCTGAAGGGGTACAGTGCCCCTGAACACAGAGGTTCCATTTAGTCAGTAGTGTGTGTTGCTGCCAGCTCCCCGTGACACTGCTCAGCAGACTTGCCTCCCGCTGCTTCATTCTTCCGAGCCTCTTTAAGACACCGTACAGTCGTACCTCGGAAGTCAAACTGAATCCGTTCCAGAAGTCTGTTCACTTCCAAAACATTTGGAAACCAAGGCGCAGCTTCTGATTGGCTGCAGGAAGCTCCTGCAGCCAATCGTAAGCCATGCCAGATGTCCAGCTTCTGAAAATCGTCTGACAACCGGAACATTCACTTACAGGTTCGGAGCGTTCGGGAGCCAAAATGTTCCGACTCCCATGGCGTTCAGCTTCCAAGGTACAACTGTATATGCTAGCTGTCATCACCTCATCTTGTGGCAATGAATTCTGTAAGCTAATTGTGTATCGCTCACGTGTGTGTGTGTGCACTTTATCCTGTTGAGCACCTACTGCCAAACTGGCCTCACTGGGTGACCCCACGTTGTAACATAACAGAAGATAGGTAGAGGTTGGTTCTTTGTTTTTATTACGCATTTTGTGTTTTCATCTCCTATTTTTATCCTGTGAATTGCCCTGAGATCTTCAGGTGAAGGGTGGCATACAGATTTAATAAGTAGACAGAGAATATATTCTCTCAAATGAAGAAGCTCAGAACGGTTTAGCCTTGTGGAAGTCCTGCTGAAGAATGGAAATACTCACAGGGAAAGGCTTATATCACCCCCCCTCCCTTGTTGATTGGGGGCAGCCTTTTCTTTCAGGGGTTTTTCAGGTCCATGGATGTCCTTTTCAGAGACGGGGCAACGGGAGGGAACTCTGAGCAGCCTGCTGCATTGGGAGCGCAAGGGGCACAACCAGCACTTCTGAACAGGAGGTGGGGCGTCCGGTTAACGTGACACGGGGGGGGGGGCTCCTTCCTTCCCAATCTGGATCTCTGGTCTCACGTCTCCCTCTTCTGGACCTGCTCAACATGCATCACTTTCTTCCCAAGGCGGTCCTTGGGCCACAGTAAATAAATCCTGTTCCTGAAGAAAAGAGAGCCTCTGTTTTCTCACCACCTGGAAGAGTTTATCAGAACCGTTTTCCTTCTTTGCTTTTCTCCTTCCTTTAGATACAACAGAGAGATTCTCTTGGGAAGAGACCCTGCTGGCTGAACCAGACCGAGGTGGCTCTGTCCCGACTGCTGCCAGACACACCCAGGAAGCCCAAGAGCGGGTTGGGAAGCGCCAGATTTCATTGGGGGGGGGGCAGAAACGAGAGACAAAGTGGGGACAGGGAATTGCTGCACTTTACATGGGGGAGGGGGACAATGACCCAAACTGAAATCAATGGAAAACGCAAGGAGCTGTATTATGGATTGGTTACAATACCACCAGTTACATGAAATGTCTAAATGAGATATGTGGAGAAATCCAGTCACAGGACCCACCTTCCTTCTTTCACTCTTGGAAACCCGCAGCCAACAGCCCTCTCGTGAGACCGTGGAATAGCCTTCTGGATCAGGCCACTGGCCCTTCCAGTCCAGCATCTTGATTACTGACGATGGATCAATGCAATTTGTCAAACAGCGTTATTGGAAAAACTGGCACAAAAAGTGGCAAGAGGCCAAAAGGAACGAACATTTTTATGCATCTTGGTGTGATTTTATTAATTATATGAATAACGAGGCATATGGCAGAACAGAATCCAAAGTTTACAGCAGTTTGGTGGGCATGAGGTATATATCCTAATTTCCCTCTTTCTCCCAATACATTAAAATTGTTATTGATACAAAATACATTTTACTAATGCTCAACAATTTAAGCATATGTGATAATATACATCATTTCACATCTGTAATGATTATGATATATATACTCTTTAACAGAACTTTGTTAACATATTCAGAAACATTTCTCTGAGCACATTCTGTTGCTTTAATTCTCATTTTGCCCAAGTGTTGCATGTCCTATGTCTAAATGTGAGACCCAAACACACACATGAGCCCTCTCCCCAGCAATGGGTGTTCGGAAGCACTGCTGCTTCTGGCTAGCAGCTGATAAGGGAAAAGATCCTGGGGTGCGGACTTACTCTGCTGCCCAGCTCATGGGGTGCCACTCCCCGCGAGTCCCTCTGGTCAGCAAAAGGAGTCTCCAGCCAAGTTAAAGAAACAAAACAGCAGCCAGTAGACCTGATCTGTATTTGTTGCAACAAGGTTCAAACACACAAAGAATAGAAACCCTGAGCATGGGGTTGCGAGAACTTTTAAGACCTCTCTCCATTTCCCACAATACACCTTTCAACAGCATCACCGACACATCACAAGTATGTCACAAAGGAGGAGTGTTTGGCAGGTAGAACAATGAGCCCACCCCCCCCCCACCCATTCATCATCCTTGTTCCTGACTCCTTTCAAGTACTTGCTCCCAAGAAGCATTTACAAATAGCCCTAGCTGCAAGGCTTTCCTGTGCTTCTCCTTTGAAAGTAGCAGGATTCAATCCACCATCCCCAAGGACTTCTGTCTGGGGCAAGTGCTGCCCTGGACTGCCTCCTGCCCCTTATTGTGTGGCTAAGTTCACACCTTGTGGCGGGGGGGGGAGCAAGGAGTATGGGACCACCTCCTTAAGGGATTATGGAGTCAGGGGGAGCCCCGGATCCCCCTCTTCCAGAGGAGTCATTAGCCTTTGGAACCAAGGAAATCTGTTGAATTTTGGTGATGATTTGATGTTTCTACAGTTTTCTGTATTGGATAGGCAGAGGAAATAGTACAATATATGGCATTTGCTTATTGCTATAATTTCATAGACTGCTTTTCTGAGCCTCTTTGCTGTTGTCTATGTATTGTGCTTTTGTAAACGGTCATTTCCTGGCCTTAGTTGGAGGCTGTGGTGAGGACTTGGGGTTTTGGGGAGTCGTTTAACAGCCCATCCCTGGTCTTAACATAGCCACCCACAGCCCTCTCCTCTCCCATGGATCTGCCCAGTCCTCTGTTAAAGCTGTGCAACTTGGGGGCCACCACTGCCTGCTGCGGAAGGGAGTTCCACAGTTTACCTATGAAGGCCTTTCCTTCTCTCCACCCTGAATCTTCCAACAATCTCATCAGAAGAGATGAAAATTCCCTTTATATCCATTTCTACAATAACATGAACCTGCCTTGACAAGGGCCTTGCAAATCAAAACGAATGAGACTGGAAACATACAGTGGTGCCCCGTTCTGCGAAAATTTTCGTCTAGCGGTTTTTTCGTCTAGCGAAGCGGTAATGACAGCCGCGCTCCGCAAAACGAAAAAAAAAAGACGAAAATTTTTCATCTTGCGAGGCAGCCCCATAGACTTTTTCATCTAGCGGGGCAGCCTTCCGCTAGACGAATGCCTTCGTCTAGCGAGTTTTTCATCTAGCGAGGCATTCGTCTAGCGGGGCACCACTGTATTACGTATACACATGTTGTTATACACTTGAAATAATTTAATTTTTAAGAAGTTATATAAAAGAAGAGAGAGTGAATTTCGGGTGGCTGGGCGACTCCTGCGGCACCAGTGGCTGCATCTTTCTGCTTGCTTCTGTTGTTTGAAGCGCGGCAGTAATGAGTTATCCAATGTAGCCTCAAGTATACTTGGGTAAATTATTAAATTGGAGGTTATATAAAAAGTAAAGAATGAGAGTGGATATGGTTAATGGAGATTCAGGGTGCCCAGATCAGGGAGTCCCTTCTCCCCAGAAGCAGATTTAGGCTTCCACTTTCTGTCAAACTGCCTTGCAGATTTGCCAGAGCAGAGCATCCTTGGCACCAGCAGGGGGGGGGGGTCCCATTACCCAAATGACTTTCCTCAACCGCTGCAGAGCCCCTTTCAAAGCCTTCGCAATAGAGACCTATTACCTGTGACTGGTAAATGGATTTGATCCTTGCTGGGATAATAGGGACCAACATCCTTCAAGAAGGAACAACCTTGGGGCAAGTGGGTTGCACAGCCAGAGCCAATTTAAGGTGGGCGCGGGTTGCGATGGGCTCCCAGGATGGACCTCAAAGCTCTTCTTCCTCCTCTTCATTTACCTGCCCTTCCTTGCAAGGTCTGAAGGCAGGCTGCAAAGTGGGGGGCTAAGAGCAGTGGGGAGACTATTAGATTTTGAAAAGCTGGTTTCATTGGATCCAGTTTATCAGCTTTCTTAAACAAAAGAGCTTTCACTTGATTTTGAATAGATGCGCAATTAATTTTTACTGTTTTTATTGAATTTTATTGAGTTACTATCGTCCTTACTTGGCTGTGCAAACCACTATTGTGAACAATGCATTTTATAGGGTGACCTAGTGGCCCCGGGGGGTGGGGGGGTTTGGAACCAAGGAGGCGGAGGCCCAAAAGTTTGGGAACCACTGTTTTTGAACCGTTTTATATGACCAGGGAATCTTCCAAAAAGCAGGAGCAAAACCTGCACATGCATGGGGGCAGCTTCTTAGGGTGCTACCATGGAAGCTTGCTGGATTTACAGTATCTTCAGTGCCCCCCCCAAAGATATACTACTTACTTTTATTTATTTATTACAAGGAGCTCAAGGTGGCATATATTGTTCTCCCCTATGCTCACAACAACCCTGCGAGGTAGGTTCAGCCGAGCATTGGAGAATGGCCCAAAGGTCACACCCAGTTAGCTTCATGGCCAGGTGGGGGAACCTGAAAACTGCTCTCCCCCAGAGGTGCTAGGCCGGTGCTGTGACCCCTACACCGCACTGTCTCTTCACCATGACTTCCACAAACAGAGCAATACGAGAGATGAAAGCCCAAAGCCTCATTACACAGATTTCTCAACAGAGTTGGGTTTTCCACTGGCGCTGAAGTTCACACTTTCCCCTTCTGCTTCCAGCTTTGACCTGCAAGCAAGAGAGAGAGAGAGAGACCCAGTCATTAAGATCCAGGACAAGGTCTCCTGGTTTACTGTGCTCTCTGCTCTCTCTGGCAACATCCCCAATACCCTTCTCTCTGTCCTGTCCATGGGATTTGTACCATGTTCTCATGCAGTGCAACACATCCCAGTTGCCCCATCTCTGGCTGGCATCTTCTGTATAGGATGGGGGGCACCTGCTTGCCAGCAGTGCATGTGGAAAGGATCTAGGGGTCTTGGTGGACCACAAGCTGAACATGAGTCAACAGCGTGATGCAGCGGCAAAAAGAGCTAACACTATTCTAGGCTGCATCCACAGAAGTCTCGTGTCCAGATCAAGGGAAGCTGTACAGCCCCCCTCTGTTCTGCCTTGGTCAGACTAACCCTGGAATGCTGCCCTGTGGGGTCTTGTGGGGACAAGGTCTTCCTCCACCTGTGGGCAGAAGGGGTCCCAGCAAGGGGCAAGCCAGTATATTCTTCTCTAGGGAGGGAGATCCAAAATGGTCTGAAAGGCTTGTGAGGGTGGCAGGACCAAGAGAAGGGTCTCCCCTGAAGATCTCAAAGCCCAGACAGGTTTGTAGGGGGGGGGAATATGTTCTTCCAGAGAAAATAATATGGGATCACTGACCTCTTCGCACACCAGGATATGCTGTCTGTGATTTTGTGCTGGCAAACGCTTCAACACTGGGGAATCTGCTTGGTCGGGGTCCCGGCCCTTGCTGCTGGGTGAAGAACTCCTCCAGTTTCTGCCAAACTCTTTAATGCACAGAGACAGAGGAAAGACAAGGGTTAAACAGGAGCCGAGAGGCTGACTGGGCAAGCTACATGCCCCCTGCCCCACACTTTTGAAGAATGCTGCCAATTTGCAGAAGAAAACCCCTTTGCTTAAGGGCCAAATATGCACTGTCTCATTTGGCCCCAAGGCGGCCCTGAGCTTCATTCTCCCCTGCAAACTGTGCTCACTGAATGCGTGTTTGTGGGGAGTGAGGTTGCTCCTTCTGACCCCATCCCTGACCTCCACGCATGCAGCAGAAAAGTGTGCTGGGGGCACCTGCTAGTGTAGGAGGTCCCAGTTGCATAGAAAGCCCCCCCCTCCAAGAGCCCCTTCGCATCTCACGTGGGTGGGAGTCAGGGGTGGGACCAGGGGGGGCTCTGCGCTTCACCTGCCTTGAAGCTTTTTGGTGAACCTGTTTCAAAGCTGAAAACTGGGTAACCATCTCCTGATGGGAGGGCCGTAGACAAAGTCTCCCACTAAAGCCAGAGCATCCAGCCAGGCCCAAATTCTGCATGCAAGGTTGTCATAGAAATGTAGAGTGGGAACAGTCCTACCTTTCCCCCCACGGCGTGTCTGATGAATGGCTCAACGATAGCTAGGAGGCTGCTGTACAGGGATCTGTGGAGAGAAGGAAAAAATCCTGGGCTCCCATCAGATGTCAAGGAAATAAACAACTATCTGACTTTCAGAAGACATCTGAAGGCAGCCCTGTTTAGGGAAGTTTTTAATGTTTGATGTTTTATTCTGTTTTTAATCTGTTGGGAGCTGCGCAGAGTGGCTGGGGTAGCCCAGTCTGATTGGCGGCACATAAGTAATAAAGGGTTATTTCTATTACCATTATTATTTAGGCACCAGGCAAAAACATTCCTCTTTACTCAGCCCTGCAGCTAATAAATAATCCAGGGCCTGTGAAAGTGTGCGGGGAGAGGACTGCTATTGTGTTACTTTATTATCAGGCTGTCAGTATGCTTTTTATCATGCTTTTTGATCACTGATGTTCTGATGTAATATGTCTTCTAATGTTGTACACTGTCCTGGGATCTTTTGATTGATAAAAGGTGGTATATAAACTGAATAAACAAGCAAACAAACAACAACATGAAGAACAGAACAGAGCTCCTGCCCTGATAATGGTGAGCTTAGATGTTCAGAAAGTTGGTGTGAGATTTAATTTCTCCCAGCCTATTGTTTACCCTTTGGGACATTTCAAATACTTGCTGTAAAGATTTTCAGTGACAATATCACTCTCAGCTCCCCCCCCCCCCCCGCAATCAGGCGGCTTATATATATTTTTATGAAAATATTTTTTATGCTGGGTCTTTATTTGTGGTAGGAGATCTTGCAAGAAGGACCCAAGGCTAATGGCATCCTTGCAAGGCAAAACAATGCACAGTGTTCCCAAGACACATCGCAAAAGAAATGGGACCCCCTTACATCCCGAAGCCCCCCTTTAACGTCCAGGTTGGGATGAGAAGTATGGATCTTGCAATTGAAGATACTGACCATCTTCCCCCAGAAGCATCCAGATCTGAAGAGGTGGAGAGACAGGTGTCCTCTACCTTGGCGTTGGTGGAGGCATCCTTGTTCCTGATGGGAAGCAGAACACAGCACAGGATTTGCAACATGACCAAGATATCAGGGCTTAGATCTGGAAAAGCAGGGACTCCAACTCTTGCTTATGAGAGGATTTGCTGAATACATTACATGCAACGTAAACTTAATATTGTGATCAGTTTCCCTTGACCTGGTTTTATTATTCTGTTCTTGATTTTAATTACAGTGGTACCTCGGGATACAAACTTTATTTGTTCTGGAGGTCCGCTCTTAAAACCCAAAACCGTTCTTAACCTGAGGCGCGCTTTCACTAATGGGGCCTCCCACTGCCGCTGTTTTGTAGTGGTTAGCATGATGGAGTGGGAAAATCTCACTAAGAAATGTTACCATTCAATCTTCTTTCCTTTTCTTTGAGAGGGTTTCAACTTCATACTAGAAGTATCCAGTCTCAGGCTTCACTTCTGTTAAGCTGAACAAACTATAGCAAAATAAAGACAAAGATTAGAGACAAGACTCACAGGTCTGTGATGTTGCAATGTTTCAGCACACCTGTCTGCACACAAATTTAGCGAATTTTCTTTTTTAGGAGAATGCAGAGACCACCTTGCACAGGATGGGTAAGTGTTTGCCAGAAACCAACCTGACTATTGCCTAGTAATTCAAATTAACTTTCTGTTAACACTGTGTAGGCCTGGTTCTGGTACTTCATGCTGGCATCTTGAAGATGGGAGTATCCTGACCCTGACCTTGGGGAGGACCAACAGGAAAACCCTAGGCCACCATTAGGTAACACTCCTACACCCAAACAGCTCCAATGCTACGTATCAGCTAAGCTTGTGCCAAAGAGCAACCCCTTCCTTTTAGAGAGTCTTGCGGTCATCCAATCATGCTTGCTAAATGTATATATATACTGAGAGCTTCTTACGCATTACAGATGTAGATTTTGCACAGGCAAGTATATTTGGAACACGTTTATGCAAAACATAGCAGGTTGAAAATAAACATACATGCATTTGGATAAGAATATGTATGCATTAGATAGGTATATACGGAATTGTCATTGTTAACTCTTTCTTTTACGCTGTCCAATTAAACTGGGTTTAAAAAGGGGGGGGAATGCTCAGAGCGGAAGACCCAGGAAAGATGAAAGGAATTACAGAATGGTAGAGTGGGAAGGGGTCCTGAGGCTCATCTAGTCCAACCCCTGCAAGACAGGAATCACAGGTCAGGAAGAAACACTGAAGTGTGGAATTGGAAGGGCTCCCAAAGGGTCATCTAGCCCATCTCGCTGCATGGGGATCTGGCTGACCACGCTGGATTTAAGAGGGGCCCCCTTTGGCCTGACCTATATACCCCCCAATACAAAAATGGAAATTTGAAAGAGCTTTTAAAAATAAGTGAAAAGGAAACTAACTTTCCTTACACAGCTCCATGCTGTCACTCAGGCTGCCTACAGAATTACAGTCACATTGTGACGGCCACTTACCCAGTGCTGTCGTGGGTGGCAGCTCTGGCCCATCGCAACGGGGCTGGATCCCTGGGGGCAACGCTGCAGAGGCGGCCGGCAGTTGGGTGGGAATTCTCCATGGCGACCGAGCAGAATGTTGGGTCTCCTTGGCAGCCTTGGTTTGAATTCCGGCCATTCCGGCCAGACCAGGCGGACGCGGCTTGGGAGCAGACCTGAGTGGCGCGGTCTTCACTCTGGTCCACCCCATGGCCGTAAAAGGCCGGCTGCCCCCATCCCTGGGACTACAAGGCAGCTGAAGAGCAGAAAGAGGAGACGGAGCTGTGCGGCAGTCGGAGGCAGAGAGCGCAGGTGACCCATTTTGTCCATGATTTTGCCTTCAGGTAACACAATGGAGGGGGGGGGATCACCCCCTGGAATTAGGCAGGGCATGTGTGGGTGGGTGGGGGAGAGAGAGAGACTCATCTGGAGAATGCTTCCTGGAAAAGGGCTTCAGAAAAGACTCTTGCAGTCACCGTTTACTTGCCCTAGAAACCACGTGGCTGCGTTTCTGGGACTGGCAGTTGTCCCCCCGGTTGCCATTTTGCGCTTCTTCAGGTGTGTGTTTGTAGGGGTGGGTGTGTCTCACTGTTACAGTGGCGCACCCCCTTCCCCTCGTCTCCACAATTGTGGGCAGGTGGTCCTTCGCCTTATATGCACTTGTCCCGTCTGCCCTTAAAAACCAAAGCCTTGGAAGCCATGCACAAAAGCAAAGATCGCCAGTGTGCCTCCAGCAATTATAAGTTCATTTCCTTCTGGCAATATGTCCAGGGGGGGGAGCGTTATTTTCAATTTCACAAAGGACCTAACGCACAGAGATTTTTTTAAGGGGAAGCATTTTGCGTGAAAGGGCTCTCAATTCGTTTCACGTCTGACAATATGTCTACAGGGGAATTCTCTGCTGAACGGCACATGTGTGTCACCTAAGGCACAATAAATTTGTTAGAAAAACTTTTGCCTGGACTTGGAATAAATCTGCAGGACAAGCTGCGGTTTTGATGCAAAACTGATGAAAAGCTTCACTTTATCAATACACGCATAATAAAATATGTGTGTGTTTTTTTAAAAAAATGCTTTACAGTCAAGACAGACACACACAGACTCTGCCTCATTCCTCTGTCCTGCCTGATTATGCCTCCAAGAAAGGTCGCTAATCAGCAGCACCAAACAGAACCAAAAAGTGTTTTCTATAAAAAATCAAGTTGAAACGCAATTAAAACTAGCATATTCATTGCGATATGTCTTTAAGCGGGGAGAAGGGGGAATATTCAATGTTTAATGAGGCAGTCGAGTGGCCTTGAGAGGGCTGAGCTGAATGGCTGTATATGGACTAGCACCTTGCAGTGCAGCAGAGACATTGCTGTCCGGCATCCTTCGATGGAGCTCAGGAAGGGCCTGTCGAAGCCACGAAGGGATGCTAGCAGATAGGGCCCAACAGAGCCGCAACATACGCGGCCTGGCCAGCTTTTTCGGAAAGGGGCCAAAGCACCGTTGAGGCAAGCCCGTCCACTACATCGCTGGATGTGAGCAGGCCTGGGGTCAGAATCCAGTGGCAAATGGACCTCCCAGTCCAGCATCCCGTTCTCCCGGTGGCCAACAAGAAACCCACAAGCAAGACCCCATTGCAAGATCCATCTCCCATCCTGAGGTTTCTAGCAACTGGTACCCAGAAACATCACTGCTGCTGCTGCTGAGTCTGGAGACACAGCACAGCCATCGCAGCCAACAATGGCCCCCTCCTCTGAAAGCCGCACGAGCTGGTGGGCATCACTGCCTCCTGCGGGAATGAGTTCCATAGGTTAACTGCACTGCTTGAAGGAGGACTTTCTAGAACCTTTCCCGAATCTTCCAACATTCAGCTTTTGAGGCATGTCCACCAAGTTTCAGTCTCACTCCGGCCTGCCCCACGGCCATCAAAGGGCGGCTGCCCCAACCCCTGAGACTGCAGACATTGTGCGCTTCTTCAGGTGTGGGTTGGGAGGGGGGGTATTTCACTGTTACAGTGGCTCCCCCCCTTCCTCTCGCTTCCACAATTGCATCATCACAAGAAGGGCCCCTCCCATGGGGACTTCCAAACTTAAACAGCTATTATAATGAATGTCAGCTTAGCAATATGATATACCGAATGTCTCGATACAGGTGAATTGAATGCAGTAAGTTGGAAAATGTGGAAATAAACTGTATCCCTATAAAAGTAACACTTCTTTTAAAAAGTACAGTCATGCCTCTAGTTGCGTTAGGTTCGTGTTGCAGATTTTCGAGTTGCGAACCCGGAAGTGTATACTTCCAGGTTTCGCCATGCGCTTTGCGCAGAAGCGTTCTGCATGCTTTGTGCATGTGCAGGAGCCCTCTATTGCGTCACACACAGAAGCGGTGCTCTACTTACAGACATTTTGGGGTGCGAACGGCCGGCACCCCGGAACGGATCACGCCTCTAAGTAGAGGTACCGCTGTAAACTAAATATCCTACACAGATTCAAAAACCCATTTACTTATGACTTTTAAAAATTTGGATAAAATAGGCAAAGTTCTTTGTCCCAGGCCCATAATGCCAATACTGTTTCCACCCGAGCTATAAATAAATTTAAAACCTGTAACATAGATGGGTGGAACAAATTTTTTTTTTTTTTTTGCAATGAGCTACAACCCTAATTGGGAAATCCTCAAATACAGTGCCTATTAGGACATCAACTAAGGTATACCATATATACTTGAGTACAAGCCAACCCGAATATAAGCTGAGGCACCTAATTCAACCACAAAAAAACTGGGAAAACTTATTGACTTGAGTATAAGCCAAGGGTGGGAAATGCCAACAGCGGCAAAGGTGGAGGAGGATTCTTTGTTGGGAAGAATATCCGCAATAAAAATGAGTGTGCTACCGAGAATGTTATTTTTATTTCAAACAATACCGATAATCAAGGGAACGGCTGTCTTCAGAGAGTGGCAAAAAAAGAATTTCAAGATTTATCTGGCAAGGGGAAAAAACCCTGGATAAGATTTAAGTTACTGTCAGACAGTAAGGAAAGAGGAGGTTTTTCCTTGCCGGATTTGAAGCTATACTATGAAGCAGCTTGTCTTTGTTGGTTAAAGGAATGGATAGTTCTGAAGAAGCCAGATCTATTGGATTTGGAAGGACATGATAATAGATTCGGTTGGCACGCATATCTTTGGCAAGAAAAGATAAAGGTACATAGAAGTTTTGGAAACCACATCTTCCGGAAGTCTCTCTATGAAGTTTGGGACAGATACAAAAATCTATTGGAAAGGAAAACACCATGGTGGTTATCACCAATTGAAACAATTAGTCTGAAAAAGATAAACGTGAGCCAAAATGGGCAACATATGAGACATTGCTCAAAAAAGATGGCAATAAATGGAAACTAAAACTAAAACCGTATGAAGAAGTGAAAGAATATGTAAATAATTGGTTGCAGTACCACCAAATTAATGAAATGTTCAAAAGCAACATGAAAAAGACAGGTTTTAGCGAGACTAAATCAAAATTTGAAGTTGACATATTAAATAGTGACTTCAAAGTACTTGCTAAGATGTATAAAATGCTGTTGGAATGGAACTTGAAAGACGAAGTAAAGTCGGTGATGATTCATTGGACAAAAGACATTGGACATAACATCATGCTAGAGGACTGGGAAAAACTTTGGAAGGAAGGAATGAAATTTACGGCATGCACGTCAATAAAAGAAAATATGTTAAAAATGATGTATAGATGGCATATTACCCCAGTTAAACTAGCAAAGATGTATAAGTCTAAGAATAAGTGTTGGAAATGTAAGGAAAGTGTCGGTACCTTTTATCATATGTGGTGGGAGTGTAAGAAGGTGAGAATGTACTGGGATATGATATATCATGAGTTAAGAAAAATGCTGAAATATAATTTTGTTAAGAAACCTGAAGCTTTCTTATTAGGTATTGAAGGTACAGACATTGAAAAGAAGGACATTAGACTTTTCCAATACGCGGTGACTGCAGCTAGGATTTTGCTAGCACAAAGGTGGAAACAAGAAGAATTACCGACGAAAGAATGGACAGTGAAACTGATGGAATATGCAGAACTGGATAAAATGACGGGAAGAATCCGGGAGCAGCGGGACCAGAAATTCATCAAAGACTGGTTTAAAGTTTTCGAACTATTTGAAAGACAATTTGCAATTGAATATGCTAATAGGACTTCAAGAAGTTTTGTAGTTAATGTGTAGAAATATTATTGTAAGTATGGTAGTTAGAGTATGCATGTGATTTATGATAATGTAAGCAATGGTAGATTAAAGAAGTATAACACTAAGAAAGTCATGTGGAAGGTCTGAGGGAAGTCATGGCTATGTTAGCCAAAATCGGAAAATGTATACGAATGTTTGTTTGATTTTTTTTGTGTAGTAGTTTAAAATAATAAAAATTATTTTTTTTAAAAAAAAGGTGGAGGAGGAGGAGGGAGGAGCAGCCCGAAATGAGATTAGACAAATTACCGGTGTTGCAGTATTTCCCCCCTCATGAGTAGCACAAGCAGCACACAGACCCTAAATATGAACCCGTTTGTATGTGAGGCCGTCCCTGTACATAAAGGGAAAATAGGCCCGGTGGAAACACAAACCATAACTCCAACCCATTTGGCCAACCACCGGCTCGCGGCCCTAACGTACAACGCGAAATGGTAATGGAGGAATATCCGGAATATTGACAATCAGCCGCAGATCCCTACCCCGGTGCACTATTATGTCCGGTTTTGCCGTTGTTGGCTATGGACCCAATCTGCACCATAGAGATAGACGGGCACTTGTACGACTGCCTTCTGGACACTGGGGTGACTTACTCCATGTTAACGAATAGCCATCTAACTGCAGGAGATGAGTCCAAAACTGTCATGGGACTAGATGGTATCCCGAGAGTGTGCCCCCTTTCTAAACTAGCAGCGGTAACAGTCGGACATTTAACAGTTCAACATGCCTCTCTATTAACATCTAGCCCGGTGAATCTATTGGGACGGGATCTGCTTTGCAAACTAAATACCACCATTCAATGCGGCCAAGATAAGATCTATCTACACATGCCTGAGGAATCCGTACTTAACTTTCAAGGAGTACTCTTGCATGATGACGGAACAAACATCCTAAACATCGACCTCCCCAAAGAACTACTTGATGCGGTTCCCCCTTGGCTATGGGGCACGGAGTCTACTTCAGTAGGATTATTGAAATCTGCTACCCCGGTGCAGATTAACTACCAGAAAGATCGCCCTTTCCCCTGCACCAAGGAGTATACATTACCCAAAGAGGCCATAGAAGGACTAACCCCTATGATCGACGAATTTCTGAGGATGGGAGTTCTAGTGCCCTGCGCTTCACCGTGTAACACCCCTTTGCTCCCCATCTGCAAGCCAAATACCAACCCAGTGAAGTGGCGCTTAGTCCAAGATCTCCGATTAATCAACTCCTTTGTGATACCAAGGCATGCGGTGGTGGCAAACCCTCATCACCTGCTCAGCTCCATACCTGGGGGAACTATAGTTTACACGGTCGTGGATCTGTGCTCTGCCTTCTTCAGCATCCCTATAGATGTCAATAGCCAGTTCCTCTTTGCTTTTACCTGGCAAACCGGTCAACTCACGTGGACTAGGCTACCTCAGGGATACGTAGAATCTCCCGCTATCTTCTCCACTATCCTTTATCAGGACTTACTGGACATCACCTTGCCTGGGGGGTCAACGCTCCTGTTATATGTAGATGATCTCTTGCTGTGCGCTAAGGACCCTGAATCATGCAAATTAGACACTAAAACGCTTCTCACGAATCTGGCTTATAAAGGGCACAAGGTCTCCCCTAAGAAGATCCAATATTGCCAAAGGGAAGTAAAATACCTTGGCCATATCCTGGGAGAGGGGACCCGAGCCCTAACCACGGATAGAATCGACGCCATCATTAAATTGCCATTGCCCAAAACAAAGAAGCAATTGCGATCTTTTATAGGCATGAGTGGATTCTGTCGCGCGTGGGTCCCACGATATGGCGAACTTACCCGCCCACTTACTGCTATGACCCATGAAAAGGCCCCAGACCACCTTGACTGGTCAGCGGAGGCTTTGGAATCTTTTGAATGCATCAAGAGGGAACTGAGATCCTCACCAGCCCTGGGTCTCCCAGACTACTGTCTACCGTTCTCACTGTTTGTCCACGAGCACAAAGGAGTCGCTTCTGGTGTCCTCACCCAACCATTCCAGGGGAGGAACCGGCCAGTTGCATATTATAGTCTCCAGTTGGACACCACCGCTTTGGGAAATGTAGGATGTCTTAGGGCAGTAGCGGCAGTGGCATTACTCCTCGAAAAGGCTCAGGAGACAGTATTAGGACATGACCTGACCATAAATGTCCCGCACACTGTGGCTACCCTGCTTAATCTGAAAGGGTGCCAACGCTTCACCATTCAAAGACTTAATAGATATGAAGCGATACTTCTCAGCCCCTCAAACGTTACCATTAAGAGGGTGAACACTTTGAACCCCGCCACTACTGCCTCTTCCTGAGGATGGGACCCCGCACCACGACTGTTCCAAAGTGGTCCGCCACACCGATAAACCGCGGGAAGACCTCGACTACCTCCCGCTACCTGAGTCGGACCTAGTCCTTTATACAGATGGTAGCTCCAAAGTTGTTGGGGGGGAACGGAAAAGTGGGTACGCGGTGGTGACACAGGATGACATCTTGGAGGCTAACCCAATTAGCCCTAAATACAGTGCTCAAGCCGCTGAACTAATAGCATTAATAAGAGCTTGCGAGCTGGCGGCTGGGAAAAAAGTCACCATTCATACGGACTCGAAATACTGTTTTGGCTTAGTGCATGCTACGGGACAAATATGGCTGCAAAGGGGCTTCCTAACTTCATCAGGCACCCAAATCGCCCATGCCCCACTGGTGGAACGCCTTATGACTGCCATCCACCTCCCTGAGGCCATTGCCGTGGTCCACTGCAAAGCCCACACGAGAGGGAGGGACCCCATATCCGTGGGAAATCGGCGTGCCGATCAGACGGCACAGGACGCTGCCTTACTCAGCCTGCTGCCCACCCATGACTTCCTAGGACCCCACATCCCAGCAATGTTGATTTTGGACAAATGTACTGGACCGCCACACCGGAAGAAATAGAGGGATGGAAAGAACATGGGGCTGTCCACAAAAATGGGGTTTGGCATCTCCCTGACAACAGGCTCATTATGCCGAGGCTTTGGGTGCCTAAGCACCTCCGGATCCTCCACCAGTGCACGCACTGGGGACGAGATAAGTTGGTCGAATGCATGCAACATCACTGGTATGCACCAGGACTGGCACTGGCAGCAAAAGCAGCGGTAAAGAACTGCCACACCTGCCAAAGCTTTAATCCGAAGCATACAGCTAGATGCCCACCGGGAGCGCGACCTTGGGCATTTGTTCCGTTCGAAAGCTTGCAAATAGACTTTATCGATCTACCCCCTTGCCAGGGCTATAAGCACGCTGTTGTGATAATTGACAAACTGGCTGGGTTGAATGCTTCCCATCTCGACGTGCAACGGCCCAAGTGGTAGCTAAGATCCTCCTACATGAAATCATCCCTCGCTTTGGGGTACCGCGCCAAATAGACTCGGACAGGGGCACACATTTTACCTCTGACGTTGTACAACAGACAGCAAAAGCTTTGGGTATAAAATGGAAATTACATACCCCTTACCATCCACCTTCCTCTGGCCAGGTCGAAAGGGCAAACCAACAATTGAAACTACAACTGGGTAAACTCTGTAAAACCGCTGGCATCAAATGGATCAACGCATTACCCCTGGTACTACATAACATTCGAGGTTGCCCTGCCGGGAGACTGAACCTTTCCCCTTACGAACTACTCTTCGGGAGACCTTCCCCCGTCTACACCACCCAATTTCCCCCTTCTGAACTTGAAGTTGGGGAGTCAGAATTAACGCAGTATGTTATTCACCTTCAACAGCAACTAACCTCTCTCCATAAATATGCAGCTGCCAGCCAGAACCTACCCCTGGATGAGACCGTCCATTCCTTCCGCCCGGGAGACTGGATCCTCACCAAGACCTACTTCAAGACACCTCTGGAACCGACTTGGGAAGGTCCGTATCAGGTACTTCTAACGACTCTCACCTCTCTTAAGGTTGCAGAGAAATCTTCGTGGCTACACCATACGCGCTGCAAGGCCGTGCCCCCCCCTGCAGAACCTGCAGAACCCGCGGACCCGACCAACACGACCTTCTCTCAGCCACCTGCACCTTGCGCCGACAGCGACGACGAAGAGCCAGCACAGTCCGGACCTGAATCGGGGCCAAGGAATCGGGCCCAACAGACAGGACCAGCCTCCAATCTGCCACCGGCCGACACAGCACAGTCCGGACCTGAATCGGGGCCAAGGAATCGGGCCCAACAGACAGGACCAGCTCCCGCTTCGCCACCTGACGCCGCGTCGCCCCGCTGGACTTCTGAGCTGCTGCCGCATCCAGACACCGCTACGAGACCACCCATCCGCCTGCGCATCCGTAAGAACTGACAGCTTCCATCTGACAGCTCGCCTGACAGCTTCCAACTGACAGCTCGCCTGACAGCTTCCATCTGACAGCGCAACTGACAGCTCGCCTGACAGCTTCCATCTGACAGCGCAACTGACAGCTCATCTAGCCTATAGAGGATGTGGAAGTGCCCGTTCCTCTTATCACTTCTTGCCTCTTTAACCTCCGCTGCCCCCATCCCCACCCCACCGGCCGGTAAATGGTGCCCTGGACTTAATGTTACTCACCAATACCTGGACTACGGGACTGTTGATATGGTCCGGAAAGGCACACTGGATCGCTTGGGAGATTTTGATTTTTGCCTCCCCGAAACCCGGGTCCTCCTCCGCCACTCTGTTTTCCCCAACCTGACACCGCTGCAAAGCTGGGAACTCTTTATACGCTCCTCTTCCTTTTCTCCCCTGGGTAAATTTACACTTACCCTGGATGACTCCTGGTTCCGAGCACGTTGCCAAAATGGATCTTACACCCGTTTCCAGGATGGGGAAACCCTGCAACCCCTGAACTGGACTTTGTTGGACATTGGGGGCGGTGAGGTCACATACACCGACAAGCATCATCCTTCATCCCGGTTGCTATATGGCTTCTACTGTCAGAGAGTCGATACCGCGCCCCGAAAGACTACTTTGCAAGGGGTATGCCTCTGCCGCTTTTGCTGCATCTGGGACATTGGTGTCGCCCAATATTGGGACGGGAAGGCCTACCTGGAGGGGTGGCAACATCCCACTTCCCCTACCTTACAGGACTGGGACAACACGATGTGGCGGACTAGCTTCCTCTTTGTCTCTACTGCACCGACAGGACCCCCTTCACCCCATGGGGACCGCCCCTCGCCAAAGGGGGGAACTGTTATCATCAAATACCTTTTCCAATAGAGACCTCCTGTCAACTTGGCATTCAAACTCTTATGTCAAACTGGTTGCCAAGGTAGCCGAACAAGCTAAAATGGATAATTGTTGGGTTTGCGCCAACACACCCGCCCACATCCAAAGCGGAATTCCTTTCCTCGGAGTTCCCTTGACATTACAGCAATACCTCACCGTCAACGTGACAGCATGGAACCTGACAGCAGTAAACTTAACCAACCAATACATATACCTGACCGGACCTACCTATGGGGATTTATGCCGTAAATTCACTGGCGACGATCGTATGATAGGTGATAGCTCCTGTAAGTATGCCATTGACATCTCTCTATCGGGGCGGGTAACCCTTTGGCGAAATAATGCTCCCACGCCCCAGACAGACCTCACCTCCGCCTGGAGAACTGTAATGAACCTTCCTGACTCCTGGGTCCCTAACCCCACGGCCAGATGTTTCCTTCGCACATTCGCTACTGGCCATATCGGTGCATGCCTACAGGGACTGTTCTGGCTATGTGGCCACAGGGGTTACGTTTGGGCCAGCCCCCACTCTCACGGCACCTGCTACTTAGGACTTATCCTACCTGGCATACGTGTCACCCCTGAACTACCCACCGGGAGGAGGCGAAACAAAAGGGAGAAGTCCCTATCTGACCACTCTCAGGTGGAGGCTAACGGGGAAACCTACGGTAGGGCCCTCTTCCCTCCATATGGGGCAGGTGCCAACCATGTAGACATCCTTAAACTGACAGATATCCTGCTGACTTTTATGGAAGAATCAAATGCAGCCACCCAATCTATACTCACCGAACTGTCGGAAGTCTGCCAGGTGGCGCTACAGAATAAACTTGCTCTGGACTATGTTCTGGCCTCGACGGGCGGGGTGTGTGCCCTTGTGGGGGCAGAATGTTGCACATTTGTTTCCGACCAAACTCTAAACATCACTGGCCACTTGAATAATATACATGAATTGACCAAGGACTTGAAGGGTATCCAACACGAAGGCCTATCTGATGTCTCTCTGTGGGACTGGTTGCCAGGGACGGGGTGGTTGAAGCAACTGGTGGGTAATATCCTCATTATTCTATGTGCCGTTGTCCTATGTATCGCTCTATTTTGCTGTGCCATGCATTGTTTCCCTATGTGCTGTCATGCTTGTAGAACATGCTTCCCCTCACCTCCGTCCTCTATCAATAATCACAGGGAATACGAACTACGATATGACCAATCCGAATATGTTGAGATGAGACCCATAACCGCCCTGCGCAATAAGGAGTTCGCCCTTTAAACCCTGAACTTGTGCGGAGAAAAGGATCGCAAAGACCCCCCCTTTGCGATCTTATCTCCGAAGGGGGGAACTGTTGCAGTATTTTCCCCCTCATGAGTAGCACAAGCAGCACACAGACCCTAAATATGAACCCGTTTGTATATGAGGCCGTCCCTGTACATAAAGGGAAAATAGGCCCGGCGTTCCCGTTGCGCTGGTATCGTTCATTCATAAAAATAAGGTCTCCAGACAGCGCCTCTAGTGGCCAGCTCGCTGGTACCGCGGGCTTTCTACATTGACAGGACTAACAAGGTGCTAAATACAATGTTTACACAGGCACTCAAGCGTAACTGATTTAATCAAAATGTAGCAGCTCCTTGATACAATGTTTCTGCTCCGTTCCTGCTTGCTTTTCTGTGATTTCTACACTCGTTTGTGAAAACCCTGCTGTTGCCTACAGACAAGGCTGACCTGAGGCTTCGTCCTCCATGACTTCTCCTCGCCTCCCATAATCCGGTTAGCGTGACAGCACGTCCGCAGGAAGGATTCCCCTTCCTCACCCAAGGACTGCCAGACAGAGACATCTGCCTCTCAATAGGACTGCCATACACAAGTGGATTCCACTCAATGGACTGTGTTCTGCCCTAACCCCAGGCAATGCCACGTTTTGTTTCCCTGTGCTGCTCATCTGGGAGGGGCATGTCGAGGAGCAACCCAGGTGGGGGTCAGCTCAAGTTTCTGCTCTCAACCCCTCCCGTCTTGTGAATATTAAAATTATCTTTCTAGGGGCGTACCTTGGTGGTAGGATAGGTAATAAAAGGAAAGTGCCCTTCCTGCTCGGGGCCTTCCATCTTGCTTCTCTTGGGTGGGTGGAGGACCGGTCGCGACCGTATTTCTTTCAATAAAGGCCAAGCCTACTGGCTGCTGTTTTGCTCCATTTCCTAGCCTGTGCCTCGTTGTTTGTCCAAGCGGACCCCAAAATCGAACTATCCTTTATCACCGGTAATATAAATATAATGTAAATATGAATATGAATAATATTACCGTTGTCTGGGATTGCTCCCCCCTTTATATGTTGCTCATGAGAAACGACAGGCTCTCCGGTAAGCTAAAATTATTCCCCCCCCCCATAATGTAGTTACAGAGTCTCTGAAATACGTCTGGTCAGTTACTTTCAGTTTCTCGGAGTGGCGGGCTCTGTCTTGCCCGCCAACACAACCAATGGCTGGGGCACTTTGAAATGATGTCTGCGTCGCCTCCCCCCCCCATCGTCTCTTACTCTTTTCTGAGACTGACTGCTCTTGGTCTTTGCCCTGCCCTCCTATAGCCTCGCACCTCTCCCTCTACCGGTGACAATTCCTGACGGGGCTTGAGCTGTACAGGCTTGAGCTCTGTAACCCAGCGACCCCCCTTCTCTGGAGGAAACACTATCTTGCTCCTCTCTCCCTGTTCCTCCCGAGTAGCCCCTCTTTCCCTGACAACCGTACTTATGAGTAATGCTTAAAACATCTCTTAATTTTGTTGTTGTCATAGTAAATTAACTTAAGAGTCCTTGCTGAAATGCTACAGACATCTACCAGTATGTCCCAAACTCCTTCCTTCCCACCTTTTATCTAAAGCAAAAAAAATAAAAAATAAGGTTTTCTTTTCCAGTATTTCTGTATATTGAAATGCTGAACCTTAAAGTAACACAATGCTTCTGCCTTAACTTAAAGATAATGCTGTCACAACCTTCAGACACCAGGACCATTTCTAAATTGGAAATGGAGTCCAAATTCTAACTGAAACGCACTCTGGGCTCCACCCAATTCACGGCAAACTAACTACTGAAGATGGTTTCAGAGCCAAAATCATAAGAGTGCTATTATTTCACTGAATGGAGCTATTAGGAAATTTGACATATGGGTTTGCAATTTTTAAAAGTTAAAATAAGTTTTAAAAGACAGAAGCAGTGTTTGACATCAGTGGTTTTCAACTGATGGCTGCCACTCATCAGCCAAACATGTGTGCCTTAAACTTGGTTGCCAGAATGATGACAATGGCTGCTAGGACAGTGTGACGCAAGTAAACGGTTTTTTGTTTTTTACAGTATTTCTTTTTTATACACAAGTAAATGTTAAGTATGAATGAAACTTGTTGACTCAAGTGTAAGCCGAGGGTGGAAAATGCAGCAGCTACTGGTAAATTTCAAAAATAAAAATAGAATGCACTTACCGATTGCAGCCTACAACACTGGACTCCAGCTACCATTTCCTTTTTGTATTACCTTTTTAAGGGTACAATCCTATCCCTACTTACCTGGGAGTAAGCCTCTCTGGACTCAGTAAGACATGTATGAGATTGCAGTGTAAAAGTACATGCAGAAATAAAAGTGAAGTCTATATTATTTCCAGGTTCCTGATGCTAATTTATCAAACCTAAAAGGTTTTAAAGGGAAGTCAGACTTGGAAATAAAACATAGCTTGTTGAACAGAAATTCAAAAATGGCAATGAACCTGGAATATAGGTAAAGCAAATTACCATGGGATATAAGCAAGTCCATCAATAAATGGAAATGACAGAAACATGATTCTTCAAACAGTTCAGAGTTTCCAAATATTCTAGTAAATTTTCCTACGTGTTTGCTAATTAATTTGCTATTCGGTGGTCACATAATCCTTTTCATGCCACTTCTTTGCAACCCATGAGCTCAGAGACTCCCTCTTCAGGGTTCACACATGCTTGCAAATCCCATGGGCATGGAGTTCCAAGGGTAGGATGGGGAATTGCACCCCCACCTCACAGATGAACCATAATCTGCAGATCCCAGGTACCATTATAAATAAATAAATGCAAGTGTCCAGCCTTTGTGGAACCTGAGGCACAGAAAAAAAGTAAAGGCATGATTCCTCTCACTTTTTCTGTGTGTGATTCTCGCAGTCTCCTTCCTCTTTCAGTGTTTCTTTTTGCCCCCACCCTGAGAAATTCCTGAGAACACCCATGCCCATGAGCAAGGAAGAGGTAAGGGAAGAAAAGATTACTAAACCTTTTAGAAACGCCATTAGTGGCTACAATGACTATATGTAACCTGCCCTTTGGGCTCACATTCTAACACCTTTCCAAGAGGCGAAGAAATGAAAGGCAACTTGCTTGCTCAATAATTTAAAGAGGCAGGAATATCTAAATGGAACGAAAAATTAACTATCGTGCTCACTTCATGCCAGAAACACAGGGAGCAAGTGGGATCTAGTGGTGACATTCAGAAGGGACAAGCCATGTAACTGCAGGTGTTCCCTGGAATTTGCAATGGTCAAAAAACCTCCAGATACAATCTTTGCATTTAAATGCTTATTCCAAACCAACTAGTTAAGGATTTGGGAAAACGGCACCCGAATATGCTAGTATCTGTGGACATGGCATTCTATACAGAGAGGAAGCACTCTGCATTCCATTCCGTCCTTCATTTCCCTGTTCGCTTCATGCTTTCTCCCCTCTAAAGAAAAAAATTAAAATCCAAGGTTCCCCCAGAAGCACTGCCCCTACCTTAAATATACGTTCCCCGTTTTAAGAACGCCAGTTGAGATCTCCCTAACCTCCTGAACCCTGCAAACCACAATTAAAGCCTTCAAACTGTGATCCTCAGCAACCACACACACACACACACACACACTCTGAGACCACCTAGGCACTGAACTGATCAGCTGGGGGAGGGATTCAGCTTCATCTCAGACTCTCCCCACCCCCTGTCCGGGATGCTGCTGGAAGAGGGGAGGTGGGCTTAGCATGACTTTTGGATGGGGATCAGGAACAGGTGTGCAGCCCCCTATGAGGGTGGAAGGAGGGACGGCAGGCACTATCGGGATCCACATCAGCTGTGAGGCTCCCTTTGAGGGGGGAAGGGGAGAGAAAGAGAGAGACTCGGAAGGGAAAGAGTTAACAGAGAGGGAGAGGGAGAGAAGCTGGCTCAGATCTATCTGGCAGTGGCAGGGGAGGAACGAAGAAGCCTCTGCTCGCAAGAGAGCTGCAAAAGGTACAAGACCCGGGGATCAGAGAGAGAGTCGCAGCGCAGCGCTCCTGGGATCCCCGGTCCTGCGCCTTTCCCCTTTGTTGTGGGGGGGGGGAGAAGCAGCGAGGAGCCCTTTCTCGCCACTTTTCCCTCCCCCCTGCAAAAGTGTTGCAGTGCAGCGCTTCACTTGAGTATAAACCGAGGGCGGCTTTTTCAGCCCAAAAAATGGGGTGAAAAAGTCGGTTTATACTCAAGTATATACGGTACCACCTGATTTAAATGTCAGATGGGTAGCATACAAATAATCAAATTGTTGTTGTAGCAGAAGTATCTAAGCAGTTAAAATTATCAATTAAAACTGCTAAGAACAAGCAATTAAAAGCATTTTGGGGGGGGGGAATTAATACCACCAGCACCACTAGTAGAAAATAACCTTGTGCTGGGATCTCAATGCTGAAATTCAACAGGTGCAGCCCTTCAAACCAAAACATCTTTGTGCCAGGGAAAGCTGCATGCCTGTTGAATATCTTCTTCACAGGTGGCTGTGGAGGCTACAGATTCTGGCCATTTCTAGGCGGCCATCCTAACCCAACCTGGGACTTTCAGCCTTTGAGCTAAAAAGCCAGGCATTTGCCATATATTAAAAAAAAAACAAAGATAAATAATTGTATTTATATATTGTATAAGCTAATTGTAATTTCACTGGGATTCTCTGTGGGCAAAAGGTTGCAGTCTGCCCTGCGCATAAGTGCGTGTCAGGATTAGATGTGCAGTTGGAAATGAAAATGTGGAGCGGGGGGGGGGAGGAGGGGGGGAATGTGTTGAAATGTGTGGCTTTGAGTTGGGGAAGCCACGCTTGCAGTATGGGGAGCTAAGTGCTGGCTCCGGGAAGGCGGGAGGAGGAGGAAGAGGAGGGGGCAGCCAGGGAAAAAGCCCAAGAGGAGAAAGTTGCGGAGAGGGGGGGGGGAGAGATAAAGCACAGCTTCCCTCCCCATTCCTGGGAAAAGGTGTCTGATCTGCAGGAGAAGGAAGAGGGGAGAGCCAGTGGCACCCGGGGCGGCAAAGGAAACGCCCCGGGGGCGTTTCCGGGAGTGCCACGGCCGCTTCTGCAGCCCCTTTTTAAGCCGAAGAGCCCGCTTTTAAGTGTTTCAGATACTAGGTGTTTCAGATACTTTTATTACTCGCAGGGGATGTCTAACTCAAGAGGATGCTGAAAAAGACTTCAGAGTGAATGCATTCTTCAGAATAAGTGACTTAGTTATTGTTGGACTGACATGGCGATTTTCTGCTGTTAGGGAAATATGTGAACTTTTCAATTTTTTGTGGAAGTTCCAACACTTCAATGAGGACGAACTGATACAAAAATGCACTCAGTTTTACTTGCGATACTCAAAACATATTTCCCGTGATGAAATTCAGAGTGAAGTGCTCCTCCTTAAGCGGATTTTCAATACAAATTTCAAACTTATTTCTCCGTCACCGAAAGAAATTGCCGATCAAATACTAAACTTGAATTTGGAAAACGTTTTTCCAAACCTTCTAATTGCATTACGCATTTTCCTATCATTACCAGCTACAGTGGCCTCCAATGAGAGAAGTTTCAATATATTAAACCAGATTAAATCTTTCTTTTGATCAACAATGGCTCAAGAACGCCTAAATGGTTTAGCAATGATAAACATAAACCATGATAAGGCGAAGTTGCTAGATTTTTCCTGCGTAATTCAAGAATTCGCAGAAAAGAAAGCTAGGAAAGCATTTTTAAATGTAAATACTTAAAACAATCCTTTTCCCTATGTATTTTTAAAAAGCACTGTTGTTTTTTTTATTCCATCATCCAATGTTTATGGGGGGGAATCTTTAGTCCATAAAAAACAAGACCCTTTCACAGTGGCGTTGCTAGCCTCTGCGCTGCTGGGGGCGGTGGCAGCGCAGAGGAACCCCCCTGGGGGAGGGGCACGATGCGTGCGTCGTGACGTCATCATGACGTCACGACGCACGTGGGTGCAGAAAGGGGAATTTCCCCCTTTCCGAGGCTTTTTTTCGGCGGTGGGTGGTGGCCAGCGAGGAGGGGGTGACAAGCGTGACACCCCCCTTGCTAGTCGACACCCCCCCCCCGCCGAAAAAAAGCGGCAGAAAGGGGAAAAAAGCAGAGCTGCCGTTTGAATGCGCCGGCTCTGCTTCCTTTCCCCGCCCCCCCCCGCGGGTTTTTTCGGCGGGGGGGTTCGACTAGCGAGGAGGGGGTGACAAGCGCGACACCCTCCCTCGCTGGTCGACCCCCCCCCGCCGAAAAAAAGCGGCGGAAAGCACCCCTTCCATGTGCTGCTGGGTGACGGAGGGAGCGGCGGCGCGCAGGAGTGGCCGCCGCTTGTCACCCCCACCCGCTGCTTGTCACCCTGTCACTGGGGGCGTACCGCCCCCACCGCCCCTCCCCAGCGACGCCCCTGCCCTTTCCTTTTCAACCCCACCCCCTCCCCACCGCTTGATTGTGATGCTGCAGCATTCTACAATAACTGCATCTTCCAGTTCAAAAGGCACCCTCCCCATGTCAGACTCGGTCCTGAAGATGGGGTTGGAACCACTGCCCCCAAATCACATTTGCTGGTGCCTGTCCAGGAGGATACCATGGTTAACGGCATCAAATGCCAATGAGGTAACAAGAAGCAGGAGCAAGGTCACACTCCCTGTCCCACACTCTGCAAAGGCCATCCATCAGGACAACCAAAGCAGACTAAGTTCTGTGGCCAGGACTCAACAGCAGATTGCAACTCAAGACCATGCTTCCTCCATAGTCACATCCTTCTGGGCATTGTACTCTTCCACGCTTGCCTCAAATTTGCTGAGTATGTGCTGGCAGACACCCATGAGATCCTCCAGCCCCTTCTGGAACATATCAACAGCCGGTAGGCCTCCTTTGGTCTGGATGCGGAGGTTTATTTTTCTTTCAGAAGGATGGGTGATGCTATATCCACAGAACTCCACATCAGGGTTTTTCCACGATCATGTATTGAGGAGAGTTGCCAAGGGTGTGGTCCTCATTGTGGAACACAAACGTAAAACAGTTCTTATCTGTCCCATCTGCAGCACTTGCGGCTTCTTCCTGTCCTCCTTGTCCCCCATCCTCTTCCTTGTGAGGCCGCCAAGCGCAGAGGACATAAAAAGCACTGTTGTATATCTATATTTTTCCGTTTTGTCTTTATATGCAGATACGGTTCAAGCCTTGAAATAAAATTATTTGTCAGCATAACTTTTGTAAAAATTATTTATATACAGTGGTACCCCGCTAGACGAATGCCTCGCAAGACGAAAAACTCGCTAGACGAAGGCATTCGTCTAGCGGAAGGCTGCCCCACAAGACGAAAAAGTCTATGGGGCTGCCTCGCAAGACGAAAAATTTTCGTCTTTTTTTTTTCGTTTTGCGGAGCGCGGCTGTCATTGCCGCTCCGCAAGACGAAAAACCCGCTAGACGAAAATTTTCGCAGAACGAATTATTTTCGTCTAGCGGGGCACCACTGTACTTACTTATTTATAAGACTTCAGTGATCTCCAGAGAGAAAAAGGGGGGCCACATTATCTACCTGGCCCAGGCCTCTGTCTGGCTCTGCAAGGCCCTGGCCACACCCAGGTGCCTGACCAGTCAGGAATGGCATCTGATAGCCAGGTGGAATCAATCAAACCTATTAAGTTAACTATATAAACGAAGGAATGGAGGGGACAAATTGGGCTTCACCACAGACCAGGTACCGGGTGCTGTGGGTTTCCTGGTGTGGGGGTCTCTCTTGCCGCTCCTTTGGGGCCCCGGGCGGCAGAAGGGGAGATTGTGCTTTGACTTTTATCAGGTATGCTACATTTGTCTGCTGCTGATTGTATCTAGAAATAAAAGCATATTTGTTCTTCCATTGGTGTGTTCACTGGATCCAGATCCCAAAGAACCCTGCCCCTTGGCAGAACACCATCCCTTGGGGGCGATTGGCGTGTCCCATTCGCAGGGTGGTCAGCGTGCGCCCATCAGGCGCTTGGAATCAATTTGTTGCCACCTAGTCATTGCTTTGACTAGGGCCGTGCAGGGGCAATAGGGCCTTGGGAAGGTCCACACTATGGGATGCGCATGGACGTGAGCTAACCTGTTGTTTCCTTTTCTCACAGTTTAGTGTGTGCGTGCGCAGTTAGGTTAGCTGGTCCTGTCATCACCCCCCCCCAATCTGCATAAATAAATAGTATTTAGTTGAGCTTACGTATACGCATTAAATAAAAATTAAATAAATAAATAAAATAATTATAAGAGCGAGTGCGAGGGAGTAGTAGAGAGGTTGGGAAAGTTATCTAGTCTTGCTTGTTTCTGCTTGCTCGCTGTAAGGTGTGAGGTGTCTCAGGCGGTGGTTGCTGAGCGCGCAGCTGTAGCCGAGGACACCCCTAAAGCGAAAGGCACCCCGAGCAATGCTGTGAAAGCAGCTAACAGGATTAAAAAAGGGCTTTGTCTTCAGGCAGTAAGGTCCCACCTATGAAGCTAGTAATGCCAAAAAGAGAGAGCGAAGGATGACCCGTGTGACGGCCCCTCTACTTCTGGTGCCAAGCCCTACAGGGCTTGCTCTTCGAAGGTAAAGCTTGCTTCCCCAGAGGAGCTTGCTACGGAGAGCAACGATTCCGTCCAGCGAGGACGAGGTGCAGGATTTAGCACGTCAGGAAGACCGCTCCCTCCTCCAGCCAACTCCATCGGGCCTAGGAGGCGGGCCAACACTCAACCGCCACAGCTTAAGAGGCTCCAGAGAAGCCTCCGGAACACTGCTGCTGTGAGTGTCTGGGAAGACCGCTCCCTCCTCCGGCCAACTCCATCGGGCCTAGGAGGCGGGCCTACACTCACCAACACAGCTTAAGAGGCGCCGAGAAGGGCAGCCTCGGCTCTTGCTCTGTAAATTACTATTGCTTGTATAATGTATTTTACATTGTAATGTAGCCAAAGCAAACTCCGAGTATATTGAAAAATGTACTTGGCCAATAAATTATTATTCTATTCTATTCTACTCTATCCTGCAGCGCCGCCTGGCTCGTGCTAAGCAGCGTTTAGATAGGTCTAAGTCCCCTCAACGACGCTCTCGTGAGGGTAGGTGCAGCCATAGGTCCCGTTTCAAGTTCTTCTGACAGCTCCTCCAGCCCTGATTCGCGCAGAACACGACGCAGGAAGAAGAGATCGCGCAGATCAAGGAGGCATGGGCGTAAGTGCCAGAGGGACGCCTCAGATTTTTCAGGTGCGTCCGATTCCTCCAGCAGTGAGTCAGAAGAACGTTGTAAGGGGTATTGGGTTACCACTCACAAGGCTCCGGGCCTTCCTAGTTGGATTTGGGAATGACGCACTCTGCGCCATCGCCGCACCTTTGGGGCCAGTGAACCATGGGGAGAGGGTGGGCAGGACGCAAAAGGCATGGTTCGAGCATCTAATTTCAAGCGGACGGATCAGCCACCTGGCATGAAGTTAAAAAAGAATATTCGCAACCGCATCCTAAATGGGGAATTTGTGGGTATCTTTTCATTGCTCTCCCTGGCTGTCAATTGTAGTGCCAAGTTTAAACCAGAATCGCGTCGTAAGAAAGACAAAGCGGTAGACATTTGATAATTGGTTAATCGCCTACACAGCGTACATGGGGTTGGTGTCCACCGCGTATCCTGACAGGGCCTGGCATCTGGCTAACTACCAAGCCATTCATTATCTTAAAAGCCAGAAAAAATGGCAGGGGACGAGGCGGCATTATGACGAAGAGTTTCCCGAGAGGGCTGCCGCATGCAAGTACACTCTACAGGTTAAAGAATTCACAAATGTGAAAGGGTACAAGTTTGCAATACATTCCTTTGCGACGTGTGCTACGTCCCGAGTTGTTTATGTTGTCAGGTGCCCGTGTGACTTGTTGTATGTTGGATATACACTTAGACCTATAAAAATTAGAATTTCTGAACATAGATCTAGAATAAGAAACTGTGTGACTGATGCTCCTCTTGCTGCACACTTTTTAGAAGCATCACACACAGATGAAGATCTCTCCTTTTTGTTATTTGGACTTATTCTGGCCCACTGGAACTAGCAAAGACAAGATTATTGCAAAAAGAAGCCAGATTTATTTTCTTGCTTAATACGTTACATCCTGCTGGTCTTAATACAGATATAGACTATAACTGTTTTTTATAATCCAGATCTCGTCTCTTCTCCCTCATTGCTTTTTTGAGTCTGATACTTGTTCCATGTACATTCCTGGTCTTTAAGTTTGAAACATTTTAAATTTTCAACTTAATTAACAGTATTTTTGTTTGTCCCTTTAAGGGCTTTCCAGAAGAATCCCAATTAGTAACACCTGTAACTCTTGGTTGTATACCTATATATGGTTAGCCTTCCTTGGTATGTTTGTTCCACCCTCTATACTCCTGTTGTTCTGTGTTTGCACATTCACTTCGAGTGGTATGTATAACAGCATTTATTTGGCGGGTTGATAACATATATTTAGGTTTAAGATACTGATTATGTATTTCTTTGACATCATACAGCGTATTTGTTGCTGATGAAGCCTAATTTTTATTCCTGTTGTTCTGTGTGTACGCATTCACTTCAAGTGCGTATTTGTGCTGATGAAGCCTAATTTAGGCGAAACAAGGACTGTAACCCGGGTAACCTTGTCCTGCTTTGTTTGACGTTTTCTTCGTGGCCTTTTTCATCTAATTCTGGAGTGGCATTACTGCAGAATTACTTCTTTGCTTGACTTTTTCTTTGTGGCAACTTCACCTGTATCTTTTGGAGTGACATAACCACAGAGCCAAGCTAGAGAGTTCCAGAAAAACATCTATTTCTGCTCACTAGAAGGACAGATCCTGAAGTTGAGGCTCCAGTACTTTGGCCACCTCATGAGAAGAGAAGACTCCCTGGAAAAGACCCTGATGTTGGGAAAGATGGAGGGCACAAGGAGAAGGGGACGGCAGAGGATGAGATGGTTGGACAGTGTTCTCGAAGCGACTGGCATGAGTTTGGCCAAACTGCGGGAGGCAGTAGAGGATAGGGGTACCTGGCGTGCTCTGGTCCATGGGGTCACGAAGAGTCGGACACGACTGAACGACTGAACAACAACAACAACAAAAAACCACAGAGCCATCACCAACCAGTACGACCTGCATCACACCCCTCTGTGGCAACGTTCATGTTGCAGACTGGCAGGACTATAATAATTATTACATCCATGCTTTATTTGTGTCTGCCTTGGGACCTTGATCTGTAAATTGCGGATCCCATGATAATTATGGATACATGTTGATGGCATATATTTACAGTTGAATGGTTGTGCCTATCTATTATTATGTTTGAGATTTATATTACATTTGTTTATATGTGCAGTTGATGAGAATTGTGATTATTTATCAGCCGGTTACGACCTTTGTGTGTTTGGCATTACCCAGTTGTATGCAACAAACATTAACAAATACATTAACTGGAAGAAACAGGCTGGGGGGGAAAGGCATATATAGCAAATTTTCTTTACAAAAGTTTTCTTAGTTCAGAAAAGTGATAAACTCCCGGGCCGAGGCTAGTGGGTGGGCATGCTGTGCAAGTGTGTGCTTTGCAGTCCCCTCCCACTGCGCCTCTACATCCTGCATATCCTCAGCCAACGGGCTGAGAGGGTTGCCTGCCAAGGCCTATGCCAAGTTTTCCCACTTCTGAAGTTCAATAAAGTTGTTGCCAATTTGAACCCATATTCTGGTATCGTCTCACATTCTTGGCGAAGGGGTGGGCACCTCGGGCAGGGGTTTCGCACGTGTGACCGCAATAGAATTAAAGAAACGGCGCAAAGAGTTGACTGGTTACCCAGAAAACGATGTGAAATAGTACTATTAAGTGAACAAGGCTACAGCTATTAGGAAATTGGAAGAAAAATTGGTGGAAACTTAACCAAAGGCGGCATTTCTGAATTTCTGAAAAAGTGTAAGGAGACTCAGTCACTACAAAATCAGACTGGTAAAGGCAGGAATTGGTGCACAACAATAAGCAACGATACAAGAATGGAGAGACTGCCTGCGTGACATGGATTTGAGAGGCAGGGAGACACTTGGTCGCAAAGCACTTCGCCTCTCACCAACCCTCCAATGCCGCCATTAAGAACAGCAGTACTTCTGTTCATTAAAAGATTAATTAGGATTAATGCACAGAGGCGTGTTGGTAATGATGGGACAAGATGAAGAAGGACTGCCAAACTAAAACAGTTACCAGGTTGTAAGGAACATTCCTTTCAGGTGCATAACAAAGGAGCCTTATACACATTGAAACACCATCAAAGTAAACGTATTTAGGGAAAGGGCAGCCAAGGACTCTCAGGAGATGCTCTAAGGCAGGGGTCAGCAAACTTTCAGCAATTTGTCAATTTTGGCCTTGATGGACTACACAAAAACCTTAAAAGCTCAGCCCAGAATTGAGATACGTCAGCGAGGATCATGTTTCATTTACCAGGTTGTCAGAGACATCTTCTAGTCCCCAGCCCCCCAAAAGCACAACAGGATCAAGCTTGGGCAATGGATGCCTCAGCTTTTCATCCTGCTACATCACAGGCGGCCTCAGCTAAACAAATCCTAGATGTTCCCAAACAGGAAATAAGCATTTATTTAACAAGAGGGCCATTCCGTGAAAAATGAGCCTGATAAGAATGCTAGATGAGCACTGGACTTTGGTGAGGAAGATTCCAAACGTGCAGTCTAACTATTTTTTTTAAAGCTAAAGACAAAAGAAGTTTATTTTATGGACCTTCTTTTCAAAAGTCCACCCACGTAGTCTTCACAGAAGTGTTCAAATTAAAAGTTTTCTGATGATTGTCCCACCCGTGACAGCATTTTTTCCTTAATTTTGTATCATTAAATTTCTTAAACTTAATTCCTGATTGCATAGTTGTAACCAATAAACATTGATTTAAACAGATATGCTGAGTTTATCATTGAGTCACCTCCCAACTCACAGAGTTTTTCCATAAATCAAACTTATCTCAAGCTCCATGTCCTTTTTTTGTCCCACCCGTGACAACACTTTTAACATTTAATAAAATTGTCAAAAATATCCATAAAAATAATAAAACATTAGTAAAATGTTCAGTATCTTATTAAGAACATAGTTTAAATTTTGGTTGTTAATTTTTATGTATATTTACATTGTTACACATGTGTGAATACCAAAAAACATGGTCAAAGTGTCCCACCCGTGACAATGGAATGGCCCAAGAGGACCGATACCTATTGCCAGAATCACTGGTATGTACAATCTGAGATATTTGAACAGATAGTGAAGGAAGATACATGGGAAAACAAATGCCAAAAGATTTTATATAAATGGACAAGTTGTAGGAATTGGATAGCATGGGGGGAGCCAACCCAAGCATTCAAATTACAATGAATAATCTGTGCACATGGCTAAAGATCTGAAGAGAATAATTTTGCAGGGGAGGGAGAAGGGGGACTGAGGATAAATGAGTAGGGACAGAAGTATATACTGTTGTATACAGACCCTTCTCTGCCCTGTGGCGCAAGTGGCACGTTGCGCCAGGGCGCCAAGATGCAGAGGGCGCCTGGTTGGGAGTCCGGGCTGAGTTGGAGTAGACCGGGACTCCAGGGAAGAGCTGAGCTGAACAGAGCTCAGAAACAGCCCTGCAGTGCCCGAAGCTGCCACTGGGGGGCGCGGGGAGTCCTTGGCCCCCACCAGAGTCAGCGGAGAGTGGTGGACCTGCTGTGCTGGGGGCAGAGAAAGGGCTGGCTGGGGGGGAGAGCTGGGCACCCAGGCACCCACCCACCCGGGCACCCACCCCTACCTTGCCCCTTAAGGGGAAGCAGCCAGCGCTTGTCCGCCCACCCTGCCTCTGTAGGGCTTTTGGCATAGTGCCTCCTCCGAGGAGACCCAAGTTGCAGCAGAACTTAAGCTGCCGGGAGGAGGGTGGTGGTAGACCTGTGGCTCAGTCATCGTCTGACAGCCCAGAAAGAAACATTGCAAGGATCAGCTGCTCATTTACTTGGGAGTATGGGGCATTTACCGGTAACTCTTCCGCAGGCCTTACTTTCAAGTAAAATATGCCCAGGCTAGGTCAGTAAGGATGGCATCGCTTATGCGTGAGATTGTATTATAGTAAAAAGAGCCCCTGTCCATGCCAAGACGGAATAATAGCGGCAGTGGTGGTTTATTGTAAAACCTACGGATCTGTGTGATTATGATTATTATTAGGGCGAGCAAGGTGCATCATATTGGCGGAAATATTTAAAGCGCTTGCAACCTGTTGATACCCGTACCTGCAGTTTTTCACGTGTTGGTTAGGATGATTAGCAGCTGGACATGCCATGATGCCAATTTTGAAAAATAAAACCCTTAAACGTTTGCTACAGTGTATCAAATGACAGATTGACAAGTAGCAGTTTCAGTGTTGGAGAAAAATCACTGTGTTTGACTTCTCAGCAAAATGTTCATTAATTTGTATTCTACTCTAAATATAATCTCCAGTGTTTTAAAGCAACTTTCTTGTACTGAGTCAGACAACTGGTCCATCTAACTGCGTATTGTCTGTGCTGATTGACAGCAGCTCACCAGCGTTTCAGGCAGGAAGTGCTGCACCCCTTCCCAATTTTAGTTCCTGATGTAATAAACTTTCCAGCTATGGGGAACATGGGCTTTCTACAACTTTTCTGAATTAAACATGTTTTTCTTTTTTTTGAGAGGGCAAGCAGAGCATCCTCACCCCCCCCGCCCTGTTTTCCCCAATCCATGCCCCCCCACCCCGCCTGGAACCTGCTCCGATCCGCAGGCGCAGATGCCAGCAGTATGAAAGCAGCATGGGAGATCATAATGGGTAGGGGAGAGGGGGGCACCTTTCAACAATTTTTACTTTAAAATTATTTGTGAAGTAATACTGCTTTAAAAACTAAAGTTCTTCCGCTTTTGAGATGGAGGCATAGGCAGACACGCTGAGAAGCTCCGCAGCAAGAATGCAAGGAGAAACATAAATTAAAGGTGATTAAAACTTATTTAATGATTTATGGACTGTAGAAAGGCTTTGGGGGAGACTTAAGAATAACTACCGTATTTTTTGCTCCATAAGACGCACTTTTTCTCTCCTAAAAAGTAAGGGGGAAAGTTGGAGCGTCTTATGGAGCGAAGGCTCCCTGTCAAGCAAGCTGCGAGAGGCAGCGGGCGGCGGTGGGCAGCGGAGGAGATGCTGCTGGATCCTCCCCACCACGTCCGTTCACAAAAACAGGCTTGTTTTGGGGAACAGGGGTTGTGGGGTGGATCCAGCAGCTGCTGCTGCTCTCCTCACTGCTGCCTCCCCTCCACCACGTTCGGCGGGGGGTGGGGGTGGCAGTGGAGAAGCTGCTGGATCCTCCCCACCACCTCCGTTCACAAAAACAGGCTTGAAAAACAGGTGTTCACAGGCAGCAAACCGGCTTCCCCCCTTGCGTTCAGCTAGCCCGGGTGTCGGCAACCTACGGCTCCGGAGCCGCAAGCGGCTCTCTGACAGCTCTGCTGCGGCTCCCTGCGGTTGCGAATTGGAAGGAGAGGGGAGGGCGCAAAATGGTGAGTGCGCCCCGGCGAGGCTGAGAAAGGAGGGGATGGAGCCAGGAGGTGGCGACGCGGGAGGGCTCAAAATCATAAATGGAGTGATATTGAAAACCTTCCCAAACAGGACAAACTTGTATTCGAAACATGGAATGCCATCCCCGACACTTATATAAACATGAAAAAGTATGCATTTGGAGTCCTGTCGATCTTCGGTTCCACATATGTATGTGAGGAGATCTTCTCCAACATGAACTATATTAAAAACAAACATTGATCACGCCTCACAGATGACAGCTTGCAAGCCTGTGTGAAAATGAAGGTGACGTCTTACAGCCCTGATGTGCAGACACTGAGCACTGAGGTTCAGGAGCAAAAGTCCCATTAACCAGGTAAATTAAATATTTTAATTAGCTATTAATTTGCAAAAATATATTTTACATTGTTAACTGAAAGTCCTTTTTTTCTTCAGATTGACAGCTGACTGCACGATCCTGTATATATAGCATTAAGGTAAGAAACAATATATGCAGTGTTGTATTTGTTTTAAATGTCACAATGGTTTTGCGGCTCCCAGTTGTTTTTTCCTTCGGAAATGGGTCCAAGTGGCTCTTTTTGTCTTAAAGGTTGCAGACCCCTAATCTAGCCAGAGCCGTCCCTGCTCTCTGTAACGCAAGTGGGGGGGGGGAAGGAGCTGGTTTGACGGAGCATCAATCTGGCTCTCCACCACTTTGCCTAAACTCCTTTTAAACTTCAAAGTTTCCTGATCGTGGCAATCAGAGAAAAGGCTGGGACCCTGGGGGCAAAACAAAGCTGAGGAAATCTCGCTTTAAAAAAATTACGGGTACCCGGCAAAAGGACAATGGAGCAGATATCGTTATCCGGGTGAGGTGAAGGGAATAAAGTGGATGAATAGGGTGTCGGAAGGGAGAGGTATTCCCAATTGTCCTGTTTACAAACAAAAGATGTGGTTGTCGCCTGACAGGATTTTGTGTGGATGGGGGAACTGAACATTTGCATTTTTTGACTTCTGCCATTCTCTTGACTTCTCTAGTTTTATTTCTTCACTAATAAAATCCCTTTTCCTGTATCAGATGGATCTGTGTGTTTTTACCTACTCTGGGATACAGAAGTTTAAAAAGTGGAATGAAGGGATACATTTCAGAGATACAGTATCCAAGAATAAAGATAAAAATGCTACCCAAGCGTAACAAGTTTTCCTTAAGGTTCAGTTTTATTTTCAGATCGATACATTTGTATCCCCTTTCAGGGAAGATTTGACAGCTAACAGCTTTACGCTATTGTTCTTAAGCGGGAGTGTTATCAGTTCTTAATGAGGTGTTTTATTGGCGGTATAATGAGCCTTGCAGAGGGTTCCATTTGGCTGAAGTGGTTCTGGAAGGCTAAAAGGAAGTGAATAAGGAAAAAAGTGGGGGCTGTAGCTTTAATAGGCATAGTGATTTTCTCCCCTCCTGCTGCCTCTCTGTAAAGCAAGCAGAGCGCGCTACTGGGCTCCTGTACCAGTACTTCTTGCTCCGGAGTTCCAACATCACAGCGTCACCCACAAGCACCCACAAAAGTGTGTTCTCCCTCTCTCTTCCTTCCTTCCCTCCCTCCCTCTTCCAACTTTAATAAAATATTGGGGGGTAGGCAGGTAAGCCCCACCTCACATGCCCATTAACATTAAATACGGTCGTTTAGTACAACATTTTATTCAGAATATTTTTTTCTTGTTTTCCTCCTCTAAAAACTAAGTGCATCTTGTGGTCCGGAGCGTCCTTTGGAGCGAAAAATACGGTATATTCAAGCTTATCGGCATTTTACCACTGGGGACTATCAAATTTCAAAAAGACGCTGAGGGCTTGCGGAGGGCTAGAAGACTAAGTCAAATAATAATACAGTCTCAAAACAAATGAAGCGAGATGCATCAGCTTTAACTCCCCCAAAAGCCACAGAAAGAAAAAGCTTTGATAATAGAGTATTAGAACTGCAGGAAAACCAAATAAAAATGTCAGAGACACAGGAGATGATTAAATTATTAAGGTCTCTTAAAGAAGGTATGGGGGCGCTTAAGACAGAAACTTCAGCGATTAAACAGGACACTTCACAAATCAGAAATGATTTACAAGTCTTAACATCGCGTATGGATACAATTGAACAGCGCGTTAATGTCTTGGAAAAAGTTTCATTTGCTGCTCAAAACCAGACTGACAAACGCCTACTCCAATTGGAATCTGAACTTAGAAGGAACAATCTTAAACTTAAAGGTTTTAAAAAACGTCCACCTGAAGGAATTCAGGCAACTGAATATATTGCGAACTGTTTAAAGGAAATTTTGGAGCTACAACAACTTGATTTAAGGATGGAGAACAATGCTGTTAAGAGTTTCCCACTGAGAACCAAGAAAGCAAGAGGGGAAACATTTATAACAATAATTCAATTTGCACGCACAAGGGTGCGAGATGATATTCTTAAATATTTTTGTGAGAAAACAAAGAAATTAAAAAATCTCAAGAAACAACAAAGGAAGAGATAAATGAATTAAAAGAACTTCATGAGGCCACACTAGACCAGATAGCCATTTTGGAAATGCATCAAAGAGAACTACTCTTGCGTTTTAGAGGGGTACCGGAGGTACACAATGAAAATATAGAACAGAAATTGACAAAGAAATTAGCACAATGGCTGGGGGTCCAGCAGGATGAGCTATGGCTAGATATTGATAAGATATTCCGGGTGAAATATAATAACACCAAAACATTTCAAGGTCCGGGAGATTGTCTAGTCTTCTTTAACTTGAGATAAAAGATAAAATTTTAACAAAAATAAGGCAAGTTAAACTGATAATTGATGACAAAAGTATAAAGGCCAACAAAGAAATTCCGAAAAGATTACTGAAAAAGAGGCAAAATTATAAAGAATT
The DNA here is from genome assembly GCF_009819535.1 of Lacerta agilis. Lineage (NCBI taxonomy): Eukaryota > Metazoa > Chordata > Lepidosauria > Squamata > Lacertidae > Lacerta > Lacerta agilis. The sequence continues at coordinate 93,570,201 of NC_046317.1, read as the reverse complement.
AACAGAAGCATTGAATAAAAATTCAATAAGATTCAAATAGGAGTTTCCGGAGGGAATCACTTTTACATATAAAGAAAGAAGAACCACAATAAGATCAGCAGAGGAAGCTTCGAGATTCCAGTGAAATCAGGATTTGAGTACGGTAAAGCTTAAGAGAGAATTACAATAAAATTAAAACTGAAAGCGAATTGGAAGAAATTTTAAGTTGACTAAAGTCTTAAACGCTGTAGTATAAGACCAAAAATCCTTGGTTCTGAAGCAAGGGATTGTGGGTGCTGGGGATCATGGGTTGCTTTGCTATGGGAAACTGACCAAGAATTGCCCTCGGCCAAGAATGTAGAGGGTTATCTTTAAGACTTTTACAACCGGCAAATCTGCTGGAGAGTGTGAGATTCACAACTGCAGTGAGTCACTCCGATACCCTGATAAGAACTTAGGGGCCAGCTGGTAATTGCCAAGTCTGTGAGAAAATTAAGGAGGGAACATCAAAAGAGGCTCAGCTGCCCTTCTTCCTGACAGGTGAAGAGTAATGATCAAAAGGTGTGGATTGGTCAATGGGGTTAAGAGATTGTCTCTCATGGGAGGACACGTGGGGAAAGTCCTATAATTGTCTGGCCTTTTGTGATGGAGCTAACAACTTAGAGACAGCTTAGAAACTTGGAAACATCTCAGAATGGGAACCTAAGGAAGCCTAGGAGGAGCATGCCTTTGTCATCATGCCGGAGCCTCAAGGGCGGGATGCCTGAGAGAGAACTACCTTTCTTTGAGATGTAGATTTCAGCTAAGTATCAGATCCTTGCCGCTCTTGGGAGAAGGCTTAAGTGAGTCTTTAATGCTAGCATACTAGAATGTTTTTTCTTGTTTTCTTTGCATGTAACCTGTTATTGGGAACTATATGTATCTTTTTAGTAACTTTTAAATAAATGTTTAAAGGAACTGTTGTTCTGGGTTTTTGTTCATCTCTGAGTTATGCTTGGCTAAATCCAGGTCTGCCGTAAGCCCATGCTACTGTAAGGGGAACGTAATTATCTGTGGCTCTGGTTTGAGCCGGGAGGCTGCGTGACCAGTACAGGTGAGACTGCCCTATTGTCCATCTCCTGGGTTCGTAGCTAAGGTGAAAATCTATAGAAGGTGGTGGCAGCGAAAAGAGCGTTTTGGCTCAGCTTGGAGTGGCTGGGTCAAAACAGATAGAGTAACGCGTGCATCCGGGGGACCAGCAGTGGGAAACTGTTGGGCAAGTGGGTGCACGGTTACTACAAACGCAAAAAAACCCCAACTAATAAAGTTGTGTTTTGATTTATGACAAACGGATTTGAAAATCATTTCATGGAACGTTAATGGTTTAAATGACAAAAATAAAAGAAACAGAGTAGAATGCTTATTAAAGAAAAAGAAGTGGGATATAATATGTCTCCAAGAAACACACATAGCAAAGAAACATGAAAGAATATTAAACAATAAACGGTTAGGACAGGAATTTGTAACATCGGATAAGAAAAAGAAAAGAGGTGTGGTGATATATGTTAAGGAGGGGTTACAGGCCGAACAACTATTTAGAGATGAAGAGGGGAGAATTATAGGAGTTAAAATAACAAAAGGGAAGGAACAACTAGTTCTGGTAGGCCTGTACGCACCGAATGGAAATAAAACAAATTATTTTAAACTAGTAGAAGAAAAACTAAGACTACATCGAGAATAAAATCATTGTAATGGGAGATTTAAATGGTGTTCCCTCTTTGAGAGGTGTTCTTCCGGAATTACCTTTGTAAAACAAGTACAGAACAAAAAGATCACAGTACCATTGGTGAAACTACCACTGAGGAAACTCCTAATACAAGTGGTATTACTTCTGAGGACAAAGTCTCACAGTCTGGAGATATTCCAGTGGAACACACAGAGGAAACCGAGGATTTTGATTAAAAAGTACTGCAATTACTACAAAACACATTGGTATTGTGCCTAGCTTGGATTACAGTGACCCTGCTAACTGGCCTAACTATTGCAGTGAAAATTTGCAACAGCTTACTGTTCAGCATGGCCCATGGCAGATTGTATCATATACATTTCCAAAAGACTCCTAAAAAAGAAAATTCTCTCCTGTCTATTACAAGAGGAAATTGGCAAATGGTGAAGAAATGTGCCGTCATTGGCTGATACATTCTACCTCAAAAGATGTGGTTTTTTGTTTTTGCTGTAGGCTGTTCAGCAAAAGAGATGGTGGAGCAACAGCTTTAAAAGACCCAGGTTCAAAAGACTGGAAGAACACTGGCGCGATTCTGTCAGCACTTGAGAGGAGTACTCTCCATCTACATAAAGGAATACGCTGGATACAAGAGACAAAAGAGCATGTAGATAGAGTAAAGATTGATACTAATGCAGTAATGGGAAGGTTGAGAAGTAACAGGGGGAGGGGGAGGGAAATTAGGGAGGGTGGGGTAAGGGCAGGGAATGTAATTGTGATATAGGATTTATGTTTTGTTTATCTAAGTTATGTTCTTTTATGTAATTTTTATGTATTCATTTGAAAATGTAAATCTGGAATTTAAATAAAGTTTATTTAAAAAAAAGATTAATTATAACTTCGGAGTTCGCTTTGAACGAGGTTACGTATTTTCAGGGGGGGGAGCAACTTAAAGCTAGTCCTGAGATGGTGCTAACAAGGAAAACCTATAAAGATCTGGGAATCCCCCTTATACAAGCGGCTGAACCCCCCACAAGAGAAAAGCAGTCTAAAATCTCATACTACTTTAAACCTAAAGCTGACAATATAAATAACTTGAGGAGCCTGCACTCCCACGAATTGACTATAGACCGTACCCGGTATGGGATGGTGATGGAAACAGATGAAGGAGGGGTGGGAGTTGATTTGGCAACCGAGTTAAAACAAGATAAACAAGTTACCTCAGAAAATGAAGCTTCTGAGGCCCAATTGGGGCAGGAGCAGGAGCTACAAGCAGGAAAGTTAGTAACCAAGACAAACGAGACAAAGGAGCCCACCCAATCATCTATGACCAACGAGAAGGCGGGGGCCCATACTGTGATGGAGGAGTGCCTGAGTAACACAAGAGTACAATATCTGGACCTGGATGGCTATTCCTATATTTTAACAGGATTGTATAAAGACTTGTTAAGAGAACACCAGTCGCAGATAAGCAAAGAACTGGGCCCCTTTAAAAATTTCCTATCCGAATGTTTGGGCCTGCTCATCTCCCTGACTGAGCTAATTAGGAGAAATGATGACTCCCAATCCACTAATGTAGTCGACAACTGTGGGAATACGTTTTCAGGTGCTCCTGCACCTTGCCGCAGTTCAGGTAACCTTCCGTGCTACCACGGAAGGCAAGGAGATCCAGCAGAGGTTTGCTGCCTGGATCCCTCCGCACTAGCAGCCAAGCGCGCCAAAAACAGCCTCAGTAACGGTCAGTAGAAAGTTTCCCGCCCGGAAACTCACCCAGATACAGCGTTGTGATTGGTTGTTGATAATGTTATGACGTTCAGTTTACTAATAAAAGGCCCCTGCTCTCTGTAGCGGTGTGTAGAGTGCGCAAGATAAGCCAAGAGAGAACAGCCGTGCGAGACAAGCCAAGAGAGAGAGAAAGCGAAAGGAAAACTAAGACGCACAGAGCAGTAGCTGGAAACTTGCAACTCCACCATTGACTGCAGTCTCTTATTTCATTTAATTTTTTATTTGGTCGCTTAGTTTTGGCCACCTCTTTCATCCTTTTACTTTTTGGAACCTCAAGCCTTCGTGACTCCAGAAGAAACCTTCGGAACGCCAACAACAATCTCACAACCTTCAGATTCATAACCAACGGACCCATTCACGGCCAGTGGGAGCAGGCACTCCGGGAATTACTGGCTGTCCCAGATGTTGGTTTTCCCCACAACTGGTGCCCCGATGTGAGGCATAAAGGCCCGGTCACCTGGACACTGTGCAGGTAAGCAGGTCCACCACTCACCCAGACCAGGGAAAGGTCTGAAGCGCACCAATTCATCCTACGGGATCCCCGGGTAGAGTGGCAAGGGTTAAGTGTTGGAAGAATTTTTTAAATTGTCGTTTCCTAGGATAGGAAATGGGCTCATCACTATCATCAGCACAACGTAAATTCTGTAGTGATTTAACTTATCTCCTAAGTAAGAATGGGCACTCTGTTGTTGATACAGACGTAGAAGAATTAGTGAAAACCATAGAAGAAGCATGTCCATGGGTCCCCAAAGGCGGCACAAAAGACCAGCGGCATGGGATAGAATCGGCTCGGAATTTGAGGCCCACCCAAAGGTTACAATTCCGGTACAATTTTTATGGAGTAAAGTCTGATTTTGCCTCCAGAAAATCGCCCCAAGAAACCTTCTATTAAGCGGAATGTTGGACTTTGAAAATGTTGCTTTTAACGGCCCTCGCTTGTTGCCGCCCTTAGCGGTAGTTCCGTTTTCGGCTTCGTCACCACAGTCAGCCCAGTCGCCATTGCCGTGCATTCCACAGTCTCTACCGGTCCCGTTGCAGGCTGCAACAGCGCTACAGCCTGCATTGCCATCGGTTCCACAGGCCCCTTCGCAAGTGTTAGCTCCGCAAGCCCCTTTTCAAGCGTCGGCTTCACAAGCCTCTTCGTAAGCATCAGCTTCGCAAGTCCCATTGAGAGCAACGGCTCCACTAGCAGAAGTACAGTCTGCACAGCTAGAACCACTGCCACAGTATTTAAAGGCGCCATTGCAACCTATCAAGGTTCCCTTTTCTAGCCCTTCAGCTCCGCCAGCGCCTGCATAAGTTCTAAGGCAAGATCCAAAGCCTCCGGACATCGCCATTCAGATGCCAGAGTATGCAACTCCAAGTCAGCCATTTTGTGCTCCTGAAACTACGTCAGCCATTTTGTGAGCCTCAAGAAATCTCCAGCTCACCGGCGCCACCTGATGTTCAACCATTTTGCAGAGCGCAAGCCTTAGAAGCTGCATTAGGTCAAATTGATCTCAACATCGAGCCTACACAGGTTTTTCCTGTCATTCGTCCACAAGGTGGTCAGCCTGCAAGATATGCTTCCATTCCATTTGAGACTTTAAGAGAACTACACAAGGCTATTTGTGAGAATGGGCTTCAAGCACCATACACCAGAAGTCTACTGGAAGGCCTGTCATCTAATCACTTGCTTCCAGCTGACTGGAAATTAATTTTGCATACGTTCCTGACTCCAACAGATGTACTCTTATGCCACAAGAGTGGAGAGAATCTGCAACTCGACGTGCCACACCTGCAGTCACAGAAGACATGCTTACAGGTTCAGGCAACTTCTCAAACATCAGACCTCACCTGGAATACTGTGTCCAGTTCTGGGCACCACAGTTCAAGAAGGATACTGACAAGCTGGAACGTGTCCAGAAGAGGGCAACCAAAATGGTCAAAGGCCTGGAAACGATGCCTTATGAGGAACGGCTTAGGGAGCTGGGTATGTTTAGCCTGGAGAAGAGAAGGTTAAGGGGTGATATGATAGCCATGTTCAAATATATAAAAGGATGTCATATAGAGGAGGGAGAAAGGTTGTTTTCTGCTGCTCCAGAGAAGCAGACACAGAGCAATGGATTCAAACTACAAGAAAGAAGATTCCACCTAAACATTAGGAAGAACTTCCTGACAGTAAGAGCTGTTCGACAGTGGAATTTGCTGCCAAGGAGTGTGGTGGAGTCTCCTTCTTTGGAGGTCCTTAAGCGGAGGCTTGACAGCCATCTGTCAGGAATGCTTTGATGGTGTTTCCTGCTTGGCAGGGGGTGGACTGGATGGCCCTTGGGGTCTCTTCCAACTCTATGATTCTATGATTCTAACCAGCAACTAGCTATTCCAGATGCAGGACTCATTACACTTGCAGACATCGTCGTCAAAGCCTGGCGTCCTGCGGCCAGCCAAGCAAGCGATCCTTGCACTGCACAGCACGGCCAGCCTCGCTTCAGCGTGGTGGCCGGCTGGGCTGGCTTGCCCGCTGCCCTGCTGGCTGGCGGCGGCGGGGCAGGCTGGCCAGCGCCCCCTCCATTTTGGCACCCTAGGCAATTGCCTAGTTTGCCTTAATGGACTCGCTGGCCCTGGTGGCAAGAATCATTGTGTGCAAACCATACAGCAAGGGATGTAAGGCACCAGCTCTGTTTCAACAGGTGAGAAATGCCCAACTGACTTCAGGGTCATCCATTCTGAAGGAGAGACATTTACTGAGCCGAGTCAAGAAACCAAACCAGCCTTTCAAATTAGGCAGTGGAGAGTATCCCAGTCACTGGACCTGCCCGACTGACTTCCAAAGATTCTGACACCCCTCTGTATGGAAATTGTGCGCTCAAGCCTGTACAGCTGCAGGCAGCTGGAGGACAGAGCACCCCGTGGAGCCAAGGGCTTTGGTTCACTCTAGGAAATTGCAGCAGCAGCAGCTCACTGGCAAGGGAAGGCAAGCCTCTCTGTGTGAGGTTGCAGAACCCCCTCTACCGTGGGGTGGCAAAGAGGCAAGGACTTTGGTCTACTCATTGCGCTTTCTGTGATGGAAAAGTTGGTTCGACAACTGTTTCTTTTTACTTTTTTCTCCTCCCAGCAAATGGTTAAGAAGGAAATAATAAATAGTAAGAAGAAAGGAAAACTTCAATTAACAAATAAAAGTGCTCAACCCACCAAAGGATTAAAGGAGTAATTTAGTGTGAAACTTATGTAAATTAAAACTACCATTTCTAAGGGGAATTCCCAAGGGGAAAACAGTATTAAACCACGACAACAAATAATTAAGAAATGGACTCCGAAGACAAACCTAGATTTGTAAATTATTCCTTGAAAATAACAATAACTTAAAAATATAATCCGAATTAAGAGCTCAAACCTAAGGACAGATAGACAAACAAATGGCCTCTAGGAGAATACAAACAACGATCGGCCTAACCTCAACAACAAATTAAGCAAGAAGGGCATCAGCGGTAGATAAATCGTTAATTATCTCAATGCAGAAGGACTTAAGTGTGGGAATACGTTTTGTGGACTCTTGCATTTTGCCACAATACAGGTAACCTTCCTCGCTATGCACGGAAGGCAAGGAGATCCGGCAGAGGTTTGCTGCCTGGATCCCTCCGCGCTAGCAGCAATGTGCGCCAAAAACAGCCTCAGTAACGGTCAGTAGAAAGTTTCCCGCCCGGAAACTCACCCAGATACAGCATTGTGATTGGTTGTTGATAATGTTATGACGTTGTTCAGTTTACTAATAAAAGGCCCCTGCTCTCTGTAGCGGTGTGTAGAGTGCGCAAGACAAGCCAAGAGAGAACAGCCGTGCGAGACAAGCCAAGAGAGAGAGAGAGAGAAAGAGAAAGGAAAACTAAGACGCACAGAGCAGTAGCTGGGAACTTGCAACTCCACCATTGACTGCAGTCTCTTAGTCTTTATTTATTTAGTTCTTAAATTTTATTTGGCCTTCTTAGTTTTGGCCACATCTTTTGCTCTGCCTATCTTTCCTATCCAGAACCTTCAGAAACCTTCAGAACGCCAAACAACAATCTCACGACCTTCAGCTTCATAACCAATGGACCCATTCATGGCCAGTGGGAGCAGGCACTCCGGGAATTACTGGCTGTCCCAGATGTTGGTTATCCCCACACTTAAGGAGACAAAGTAAGCAACCTAGACGGAACATAAGAGCAGTGGATGAGAAAGTGTAGAGTATGGGTAATAAAACTGAAAAAAAACTCCACTCTTACTATTGACTCGATACATCAAGTAAATCAACTATCAATAAAGAATGAGATAAAGACAAAAACATCAAAACAGGAAGAAACAATGGGGGCCGAACAGGAAGAAATGAAGAAAACTCAAGAGAAAAAAAATGAAGACATAAAATTATTTTTCTGTTAAGAATATTTCTTTACATTTCCTCTTTTAAAGATATTATACCAGGAAATAAAGAGCTATAAAGTTTAATGGAATTAAAGATATCTTGGAACGTTAACGGTTTAAACGATAAGAAATAAGGAACAAGATAGAGCACATCCTGAAAACAATGGGATGTTATATGCTTGCAAGAGACCCATGTGGCTAAGAAGCATAGGGGAGAGAGGGGTACATTTCAACATGGGGCACCTCTCAATAACTGGAATATCTGACTTCTAATACTGCACAATGATTGGTCAATATGCCAGCCAATAAGCTTTTAGTATGAGTACCTGCTGACTTTTAGTTTTCAGCCATTTCTTTTTACAACTGTTGTGTTACTCAGTGGATCAAGTTCTAACACCTTTGAAGCAGTTAATCAACCAGTAATCTTTTAATCAGGTAAGTTATATTTATTCACCTAATGTTTTATTTATGCTTCTAAATACAATATCAACAAGTCACAAGTATTTTTCTAAAATGGTTGACAATACTTTAACCAAAATGGCTGCACCAGGGGCAGATTTCAACAGAGCTTAGGGGGGTACATTTCAACAGTTTTGGAAGAGGATGCCCAAAAGAACCTTCATCACTCAGGAGGAGGCCAAACTGCCTGGCCACAAGCCCATGAAGGGCCGTCTGACCCTCCTCTTCTGTGCCAATGCACAGATCAAGCCCCTGCTGGTGTACCACTCGGAGAACCCACGGGCCTTCAAAAAGCACAAGGTCGACAAAGAGCAGCTGAGTGTGATGTGGCGATCCAACAGTAAGGCTTGGGTCACACGCGTGCCGTTTGTGGACTGGGTCAATCTGGCTTTTGGCCCTACTGTCAAACAGTACCTGCTGGACAACGACCTGTCGCTGAAGGCTTTGCTTCTCATGGACAATGCTCCTGCTCACCCTAAAGGCCTTGAGGAAGACTTGTTGGAGGACTTCCGCTTCATTACCATCATGTTCCTGCCACCTAACACCACCCCACTACTCTAGCCAATGGATCAGCAGCTCATCGCCAATTTCAAAAAACTCTACACCAAGGAGCTTTTCAGCCGCTGCTTCAAGGTGACTGATTGCACCAACATCACCCTGCAGGAATTCTGGAAGGACCACTTCGACATCGTCACCTGCTTGAAGATGATCACCATGGCCTGGGACGGGATCAGCCAGAGAAATTTGAATTGCGCTTGGCACAGCCTGTGTGGCAACAAGTGACTCTGAGGCACCAGTCAACCGTGGTGCAGGACATTGTTTCCTTGGGGAGGACCATGGGCCTCGAGGTCACAGAGGACGTCTGCGAGCTGGTAGAGGAGCACGACCACCCAGGAGCTGGTCGAACTGAAGGCAGAGGCTACGCAGGAGCAGGCCTCGTTGGAAGAGGAGGAAGCAACTGAGGAACGGCTGTCCTCCAAAGAACTGAGGGACATCTGCCAGAAGTGGAAAGATGTGCAGGCTTTTGCACAGCGGCACCACCAACAAGGATCTGGCACGTGACCTTGCAAACACTTTTGACACAAGGGTCATGTCCTCTTTCAGAGAGGTGCTGAAAAGGCAGATGAAGCAGCAGACCATGGAAAGGTTCTTCAGCAAGAAGCAGAGAGTGGAAGAGGAACCTTCTCCAAGTTGTCCCCCAGAGTCTTAGAGAGTCCTTTGGTGATTTTTAAATGTTTTTCTGTCATGTTTAAAAAGTTAAAGTTTTGTGCTTACAATTTTTGAAATGCTCTGAACAGTATGTATGCCTTTAAAGAGCACTTAATAAACACTTTGTAAACCAAATTTGACATTGTTTGGACTTTTTTTGACCATAGGAACGCATTAATTAAATTTCAATGCATTCCTATGGGAAACCGTGCTTCGCAAGACGAAATTTTTGCAAGACGAAAAGACTCGCGGAACAAATTAATTTCTTCTTGTGAGGCACCACTGTATTTTAACACATATTTCCTGTAGACATCCCATTTCCTGATGAATTTTTGCTTTAAGTTTCCTCTTAAATTATTTGTAAGAAAAGCCATTTCGGAAAATTCTTGTATTTTATTTTGCCAATCTATAATATTGGGCACATCCTGGTCTTTCCATCCTTTTGCCACTACTATTCGGGCATTTAAAAAGCAAAGGAAGCAGTCCAAAATGGCATGTCTCTATGAGCAGCAGTAGACTTATTTGGAATGAACTTTTCGGCTTTAATTTATAGATTAAAAAAAAGCAAGGCAATTAATTCTCTTGATGATGAAACCAGTAGATATACAACTAACATAAAATGCTACAGCTCCAAATACACAAGCCAAGAAGTTTTTAATGTCGAGAAAGGAACCCTGCTTTGTGAATATGTAATTAAATGTTCAGTTCTTAATTATGGTCTAACCTACAGACAAGTTCGACAACTTGCCTATGATTATGCAAAGCATCTCAACTCAAAAATTCCAAGTACCTGGGATGAAAATAAAACTTCTGGAATCGACTGGGTCAAGGGTTTCATGAAGCGTCATCCAAAGCTTACATTAAGAAAACCAGAAAACACCAGCTTAGCAAGAGCTACAGCTTTTAATAAAGCCAATATTGCTGAGTTTTTCAACAATTACGAGGGGCATTCCATGAAAAGTGGTCCTGTGGTCTAAAATATTAAAATTAAAGATGAAATTCCCAAAAAATATTTTATGTAGTTGAAAGTGTTTATTTTGTTAAAATGACAATATAATTTGATATAAAGAAAATTGGGGGAGTGAAAACTGGAAATAACTGTACAAGTTCAGAAAGTCACTTTTTTAAACGAAATCTTGATGAGTTCATGTTTTTTTTAAAAAAATGCAATAAACATAATAAAATATTAACATATCGTAACAAGTATATCTGTTCTGACAAAAAATATTTGGCAGAAGAATATTTTTGATTTTGATTAAATTTTGTCCATGTTAAAGTGACTGGTTCTGGCTTCCAGTGTCACACACGTCACAGTAAGTTAATTGTGAGGATCTGAAAGGGTTACACACAGATCTAGCTACGCCGTCACACAGGAACTGACGTTATGTTATGCTTTGTAATATGAGACTTCTATAATTCTCAGACCGAGTCTGAAGTCTGTGTGAGAAGGTTGGTTTCGTTTTTGCTTGTACCGGAGAGGAGCCATGAACGCCTCATCTCCGGGCATTTGATTTATGCTACGCTGTAATAAATCTGCTTTGCTGACAGTGGAGGAGTCAGTGTACGTTTGTTAAAGACTGCTGATTAACAAAGATGATATTGCAGGGGGTTTCGCTTCAAGAACGCTGTGCATATAAACTCTGCTATGAAAGTGAAAGTATTTTGGAACTGCGTGATCGGGAAGCCTGCCAGACCCATTTTGGTGATTTATGGCTTCTGAACGCGGGGGTTTTATTGCTCCTAACCCCTCGCAACACAAAATTAATATTTTTTATCTAATAACTTAGCCATGAATTTCACCATGCTGATTTTTTTTATAAGCTTATTAAACTTAAAAACACTAAAAAACAAAGATTTTTTTGGAACAAAAATATTGGGCTTTTTAAATTTAGTCACACACATCACCATTTGTGACGTGTGTGACAGGAGCATATATTTTTATTAAAAATGCAAATACATACATGTAAATAATAAAATATTAACATAGATCATAACAAGTACATCTGTTATGGCAAACAAATATTTGACAGAAAAATTTATTAGATTATGATTAAGCTTTGCAGTATTTTGCTCCATAATTTGGCATCAAAGGACTAACCGTGACTGTGCCATCTTCAAAACATCACAAAAATTTTATACTCCATCAATATTCATCTGCTGACCAAATATTTTTTCCTGTTGAGTAACAATTCACAAATTTGAAGTTGCATTTGCAAGTCAAGGTAAGAGTAGTATGCTTAAAAATAAATAAATAATGTTAAATATGGAAGGCCTCCTTCCACCTACCTTGCCCCACCCCCTGGCCCTGGGACTCTTCATAAGGGAGCTGTTCCTGAAGGAAGAAGACAACTCCCCAATGTTAAAGAGAAAACTCCCGAAAGTAGAAAAGAAACACATAAAAAATGGCTGCGCAAGTGAACTACTGCTTCAGTGCATTCCCCTTGTTCACGAACACACACGAGTGAAACATATTCAGGCTGCAGAATTCCAGTCAGATCAAACTGATCCATCGAAACGACCGTTACAGATCGATTTTTCTATGTCATACTCTAGCGAATATCAAAATGAAGTTCAGTCTGCACTCTGGAGCCGTCAGAGCATTACACTTCAAGGAAGCCGTCCTTCAAGAAAATAGTTGCTCAACATATCTCATTTGCTCGGACACCAATAAAGATAAGGATACTGTCGCTGTATTTTTAAATATCTTACATGAAACAATTCTTGACGAAGAAAATTCAACATTAACAAATGTTATTTGGAGCGATGGTCCATCATCCGAGTCTAAAAACCAGTTTATGGTGAAATTGATGCAACAGTTATCCCATAAATTCAAGAGACCATTTCAGTGGAAATACTTCGCAACATCACACAGGAAAGGTATTGTGGATGGTGTTGGAGGAATTGCCAAATCCCTCGTTCGTGCAGAAGTCGAGTAAGAAAACTAGCGGGACAGTTGTTCAATCGTCACAGGAATTTGATAATGTGGTTAGCACCTTAATGCCAAACAAATGTTTGCGTTTGCAAATACCACACTAATTTCAATTTCCTAATTGAAGCCATAATTAGGAAAGACATTTTTTCCCTTCCACACATTCTGATCTTTTGAGCCTTACTTGTTGTGATTTGGAAAATGAAAAATGTATGAATGGGGAATGCAAAAGTGTGTACTTAACTTGCACACCCTAATTGATGAAGACTTTAAAATGTCGTCTGAGATTTTCTGGAAGCAATGGAAAAATGACTGTTCTAGCCGGCCTAAGGTTTTTGAAGCAAAAGGAACCATAGAAGAAGCTGTCAATGAGCTACAAAATCCTAGAATCCTAGAGTTGGAAGAGACCACAAGGGCCATCCAGTCCAACCCCCTGCCAAGCAGGAAACACCATCAAAATCAATTTAGTAAATTTAAGAAGCACTTCTTTGTAAAGCGATTACAAGCTAAAGCTTTCAAAAATACGAAGGACACAGTAGCTGATGATGAGGTGATTCTTCAAGTGGATTTACCCGAGAACTATTTGGCAGCATCGCAAGACGAAATCCAAAGTGCACACTGGACCCACAACCAAATCACTGTATTTACTGGTTGCGCTTCGACTCAAGGCAAAGCACGTTCTTTTGTCGTGGTTTTGGATCACTTAACCCACGACAAATACTCAGTATATGCATGCCTAAAAGCCATAATTGAAGATCTTAAGAATTTAACGGATTGACAATGGTCAAAATCTTTTCTGAAGGGTGTGCTGGTCACTTCAAAAATAAGTACAGTGGTGCCCCGCTAGACGAATGCCTCACTAGACAAATGCCTTGCTAGACGAAAAAGTCTATGGGGCTGCTTCGCAAGACCAAAAAAATTCGTCTTTTTTCCCGTTTAGCGGAGCGCGGCTGTCATTGCCGCTTCGCTAGACGAAAAACCCACTAGACGAAAATTTTCGCAGGACGAATTATTTTCGTCTAGCGGGGCACCACTGTACACACTGTCCAATCTGTGTTTTATGCCTGGAGACTTTGGTGTTGATGGGGAACGGGCTGGTTTTTTTTGTTTGTTTTTGCTACATCCCATAGCAAGGGTGTCGTGGATGGGATTGGTGTATTAACTAAGCGAGCAGTTTGGAATACAGTGAAACAAAGGAGAGTAGTAATCAATTCAGCCTCAGATTTTGTTAAATGTGCTGAAAAAGCAGCACTGAGAGTGCAGAGCGCTGGACTTTGGCGAGGAAGATTCCAAACCTGAAGTCTAACCATTTTTTTAAAGCTAAAGACAAAAGAAGTTTAGTTTGGGACTTCCGGCGAGGAAAGATGGCGATCGGCACGGAACCGCGGAGCTCCCGAGAGTGACCAGCACAATCGGAGCTGCCCGACCGGTTCCCGTGCCGCCGAGACCGCCGCCGCGCAGACACAGAAGACGTCGATGGGGAGGCTGCCAGACCCCACCCCACCCCCAGCAAGGACACGACACGAGAGGGGGCAAGCCCGGCCGACGGCCAAGCGAAGCTCCGGGCCCCGAGGCCTAGCGGCCTCAGAGGGCCTGCCTAGCAGAGCGCCGGTGCTCCGGAGAGCGGGAGGAGACACCCCAACCCCGCCATTGCTCCTACCGCCGCTGCAGCTGTCGCCCCCAGCTGCCCGAGGAGAGGGGAGATATATAGAGGGGAGAGAGAAGAGAATGACTTTTCCCCCCTCTTCATGCGCCTGTTTGTGTCTCTGCTTGTTTTTTAGACCACTACTTTTTGTCTCTGTGCTGTTTTTTTATCATCATTTTTTATTATTACTATTATTATTTCTCCCCCTCCTCCTCCCAGACTCATTTTTGCTCTCACTGTTTATCCATCTGCTCTTTCAGCCCCCCCATGCACCCCTTTCTTCTACAGTCCCCTCTCACCCGCTCTTCTTAAACCAGTTCCCTCCCTCTATTGTCTTTCTCTTTCCCCCTTCCCCCCTCTGTTCCCCTGCCCCCCTTTTCCCCCTCCCCCCTCTTTAACTTTTGGGGGGGAAAGGAAGAAAGAAAGGGGAAAACAACAACAACAACAACAACAACAACAAACAAGCAGGGAAGAAAAAAAACCCACAGCCACTGCAGACATATCTATCCACCCCACCCCCAATTTATATTTTTCCACCCCACTTTCTCATTCCCACCCCCATCTGTTTTCTACCCCCGCCTCTTCCTTTCTCCCTTTCCCTTTGTGTCCCTCCCTCTCCCTTTCTAAACCAAATCCCCCTTTTTCCTTCTTTTTTTTCTTTCTTAAGTTCACTTGCCAATCAATCTTAGAGGGGGAAGTCCTCTCCCCCACCCACCTCACCCCCCTAAAAACAAAAAACCTTCCCCTATAATAGTCACAATCCCTCCCGCATCTCTGCCCACTGAACCCCCCCCCCAAAGTGAACTATCTATCTGCTAACCCATCTGTCTGTCCACCTACCTATCTACCCCCCCCACTCTGACAACACTGCTGAGGTGACCACGGAAACCCCAGAGAAGCTCTTAAAACATAACTAAGAAGTGATGCAAATGGCCGCCTAAACCAAACGCTCTGAAAAAGCCACCAATCAACAACGCCTGATCAACTCAACAACCCAAGAACACCCAAGAATCACCAGTGCTACAACCCCTAACCGCAACACGCCATATTCAAAGAAGACGCTGAGCAGACACCAAACCAAAACCATCAGGGAGAACAAAATGGCACCAACCAGGGAGATGGCTAACAACATTCAAACCACAACACCCCTCCAAGATGACAACCACCCAATAACGAGACGGGATCTGAGAGAAATGGAGGCTAGATTAGCAAGAGAACTGAAGAAAGAATTGAAAGATGCAATGGCTCCCATGCAGATATTAATTGAAGCTCTTACCTCCAAAGTAGAAGCTCTAGAGAACAAGACCCAAATGCAAGAGAGAACAATAGAACAATACCAAGAAGAGAACACACGGATGATGGAGAAACTGAGCAAACTGGAAGAGGATGCCCAAAAGGACTTTCATCACTCAGGAGGCGGCCAAGCTGCCTGGCCACAAGCCCATGAAGGACCGTCTGACCCTGCTCTTCTGTGCCAACGCAAGCGGGGACCTGAAGATCAAGCCCCTGCTGGTGTACCACTCGGATAACCCACAGGCCTTCAAGAAACACAAGGTCGACAAGGAGCAGCTGAGTGTCATGTGGCGATCCAACAGTAAGGCTGGGGTCACACGTGTGCTGTTTGTGGACTGGGTCAATCTTGCTTTTGGCCCTGCTGTCAAACAGTACCTGCTGGACAACGACCTGCCGCTGAAGGCTTTACTTCTCATGGACAATGCTCCTGCTCATCCTAAAGGCCTTGAGGAGGACTTGTTGGAGGAGTTCCGCTTCATCAACATCATGTTCCTGCCGCCTAACACCACGCCACTACTCCAGCCGATGGATCAACAGCTCATCGCCAATTTCAAAAAACTACACCAAGGAGCTTTTCAGGCGATGCTTCAAGGTGACTGATTGCACCAACATCACCCTGCGGGAATTCTGGAAGGACCACTTCAACATCGTCATCTGCTTGAAGATGATCACCACGGCCTGGGACGGGATCAGCCAGAGAAATTTGAATTGCGCTTGGCTCAGCCTGTGGCCGGACTGTGTGGCAACAAGTGACTCTGATGCACCAGAGTCAACAGTGGTGCAGGACAGTGTTTCCTTGGGGAGGACCATGGGCCTCGAGGTCACAGAGGAGGACATCTGCGAGCTGGTGGAGGAGCCCGACCACGAGCTGACCACCCAGGAGCTGGTCGAACTGCAGGCAGAGGCTGCGCAGGAGCAGGCCTCATTGGAAGAGGAGGAAGAACTGAGGGACATCTGCCAGAAGTGGAAAGATGTGCAGGCTTTTGCACAACGGCACCACCCTGACAAGGACCTGACACGTGACCTTGCGAACACTTTTGACACAAGGGTCATGTCGTCTTTCAGGGAGGTGCTAAAAAGGCGGATGAAGCAGCAGACCATGGACAGGTTCTTCAGCAAGAAGCAAAGAGTGGAAGAGGAACCTTCTCCAAGTTGTCCCCCAGAGTCTTAGAAAATGTATGTACTTTGGTGATTTTTAAATGTTTTTCTGTCATGTTTAGAAACTTAAATTATTGTTCTTTAAATTTTTGAAATGCTCTTAACAGTATGTGTGCCTTTAAAGAGCACTTAATAAACTCTTTTTGTACCAAATTTGACTTTGTTTGGACTTTTTTTTGCCCATAGGAACGCATTAATTGATTTTCAATGCATTCCTATGGGAAACCGTGCTTCGCAAGACGAAAAAACTCGCAGAATGAATTAATTTCGTCTTGCGAGGCACCACTGTATAATTGAAACTAGTGCCCCATATCTAGGGGGTGCTGATAGGCAAGGGGGGCCCTGGAGATGTAATTAACAATCAGACTTTGAAATGTTGGCATCACTGGACCAAGTCCATCCATTTTGTTGAATTAAACTGAATAGTTTTAATTAGATATTGAATGAATATGCAATTAACTGTTACTGTTTTGAATTTCATTGTGTTATTATCTTCCTTAGTGGGTTATTCAAACCACAGGATTTGTTATCGGTTTCCTATTCCCATCACTGATGTGCCCTATCCTTGACAGGTGTGATGTCCGAGAACCATAGATGGCATGAAATATTTCACCTGGAATACAATTAGTTTAACTATCGCTATCTCTTAAGATTTAGAAACCCAGGGAACCATGTCCTGGTCAGATTATTTGCAAAGTTTGTCCTTGGGGCCACTTTCAATGCTTAGAGGGAAATGGCTTGCCTTTCCCTCTGAACACATCAACACAAGTAGTAATGGAAAAATAACTGGGTACTGAACCAAGGTGCAAAAGAAAAACTTACACCCTAGCCCATTAAAGTACGCTTCCTGCAGAGTCAAAAGAAGAAAAAACGCAACAGAAACTGACTTGGCTGTACTCTTTTAATCTTTTTGCTATACGGGTCAAGATATGGATTGTGAGATGGTTTGTTGTATAATTTGGTGAAATATGTTCAATAATTATATATTATAAAATGCTTGTATAACCAAATTCTTGCATAAAGTAATTCTTGACTGTGCATTCGAGTGTGACTAGAGTTCTTGTCTGCCACAAGGGAACTTCTAATATCCATTCAAGGTATTTTAATGACACTTTTTCTCCTTTTGAAACAGACAATAACGACTTAAAAGCTATGAAGTAAATCGCAAGTGCAAACTGCTCCCTATCAAATTCAGTTGCCCAGTGCCCCAAATTGGCTGTTCTAGACAATTAATTGCTTCTCCTAATCCTAGGTGAGGACTAATATCCACTCAGACCCCTCCATGTGCATCCGTGTCCTAAGGTTTAATAGAAATTTGAGTATTTTTAAACGTTTGTTCTCAAGGCCACTTTAGATGCTTCCAGAAAAATGGCTTGCACAAGAAGGGCACGTCTTCCTTTGCCTTCATAACAACATTGAGCACACAGGAACTTCAGAATCAGACTGCACCACAAAAATCTCAGATCCACGGCTGCCTGGCGATGCCACGGGCCCAAAAAGTGGTATCAGAGCACGGATCCTGGTGGATCCTGAAACTTTTTGCATTGGGCCCCCCCCCAACTCACCGTCAAATCACACACATATATATATGAGCTTGAAAGTTTTAACAATAGGTATGGATGGCATGTGTATGTCAATTATGAGAAAGTAAAAGTTAATAAAGAATTTACCAATCATATACTTAGAAGTGCATTATGATCTGAGATTTTTGTGGTGCAGTTTGTGCCCCTGGGTATGATGTGTGATTTGACAGCGAGTTTGGGGTGGCCAGATGTCACCCATCCTGTATTTGTGCCTTTCAATTTTTTTTGCCCAAGTGCAGTACTTTACATTTATCCCTGTTAAAATTCATGTTGTTTGCTTTGGCCCAGGACATTCAATCTCCCAGGACATTCTATACAAGATCACAAAGTAGTTGTCTTAATACAAAGAAATTTCAGAAATAGACTGGAAAGAGAAGTGGCTGAACTGCAACAAATTACCAAACTTAAAACCATGGAGAGACCTGGTCTGAACAAAGACATTGGATTCTTATATCAATATACATGACAAAGCTATTTTTAGCCATCACACTCCTTGCTTTTTCCTGTAAGACCAATTGCAGTCGTTAACAGTCGTCAACAGGTTTTCCACACCCATCAGCCAATCACCCATTCCCACCACCCTTCGGAGTAATACCCCTCCCCACCCTCTCACTATATTTAAGGGTCTGGTGACTTCTGTTTCAGTGTATCTGAAGAAGTGTGCATGCACACGAAAGCTCATGCCAAGAACAAACTTAGTTGGTCTCCAAGGTGCAGGATTTTTTTTTTTTTTGACACATACCCACACTCACCCAACACACAAGTATGCACACCCCAAAATGATAAGCTTTACTACAGGCTTCACAGAAGCTGGATAGAACAGCATCTCACTCCTTTCACAACTTTGCTCATTGTTCAGACTCAGGGGCGTCGCTGGGGAGGGGCGGTACGCCCCCAGTGACAGGGCGACAAGCGGCGGGTGGGGTGACAAGTGGCGGCCCCTCCTGCCACTCCCACGCGCCGCCGCTCCCTCCGTCACCCCGGGAGCAGCAGCGCTGCACGGACGGGGTGACCTGTGGTGCGTGGGGAGTGGTGAGAGGGGCCGCCGCTTGTCACCCCCACGCACCGCCGCTCGCTCCATCGCCGTGGGAGCAGCAGCGCACAGTGTGTGCGGTGCTGCTGCTCCTGGGGCGACGGAACGAACGGCGGCAAAAGGGAAAGGGGGGAGCAAACGGGCGCTTCCCCCCCTTTCGGCCACTTAAACGCGCCAGCTTTGCTTCTCCCCCCCTTTCGGCGCTGGCTGGGCTGCGGAGCCGAAAGGGGCGGCCGAAAGGGGGGGGGAAGCAAAGCTGGCGCGTTTAAGAGACCGAAAGGGGGGGGGAGCGCCCGTTTGCTCCCCCCTTTCCCTTTTGCCGCCGTTCGTTCCGTCGCCCCAAACGGGCGCTTCCCCCTCCCTTTCGGCCGCTTAAACGCGCCTGTTTGCTTCTCCCCCCCCCCTTTCGGCCGCCCCTTTCGGTGCCAAAAGGGAGAGAAAAGGAAGCAAAGTGGGTGCGTTCAAGCGCCCGCTTTGCTTTCCTTTTTCCCCCCTGCGGGGGCATCCCCAGGGGCATGGCATCGCGCTGTGCACGTGCGTCATGACGCATGCACATGCCACAATGCCCCGTCCCCAGGGGTGCCTCTTGGCTTGCCACCCCTGGCAGCCTAGGGGCTAGAAACGCCCCTGTTCAGACTATATACATACTCCAAGAAGTGCCTATAACACATACCTGACCCTAAATTCTCCAGGGAGGCAGCTTAAAAGAGAATGGAAAGAAGGAACCGTTTTTTCCTAAACATATCCTGGAAGACAAATACCTCAAAGGCTGAGTCACCAAATTCATGGCAATAGCAACTTAAGGGTTAAAAACGGAGAAGGGAAAAGAGCACCTGATCCTATAAGGACTTTGGAGTCACAACTACTTTACACTTGGTCCCCAACTAAATGAAGCCTTGCAAAAGTGCAACTAATCACTTCACATGGAACCTACTGAAATGATTGATTGGTCAAATGAAAGGAAAAATAACCCCTTTAAAGAAAGTTTACTCTTGAGTAAATTTACCCATTGAGAAGGCAGGGTGGACAGATGCCTCAAAAGCTAAAACCTTTTGGAGGAAAACAAAGCCTCAAAACGGACACTGGAGTGGCCCAGACCTTGAGAGGACTAGACTGAACTTATTTAAAATCAAACCTACTGAAGTCATTTAAACCTTATTTCCCCTGCTCCAAAGCAGGTCACCAGATCAGTCTGCCCTGATCTGATGGGAACCGATATTAGTAGCCTTTTAACGATCATTTAATTGAAATAAATCAATGTCAGAACTCAACCTCAGATAGTCAATGCCTGCACATGCAAGTTCCACCTTTTAACAACCAATTTACTCTTTTTCTTTCATCATACAGAGCCCAGAATTTCCTTCATGCCCTTCAAGAAGATATACTTAAAGGAAAGCCAGTTATTTTACTCAGCCGTCTCAAGCCCACTCCACGATTTCCTAACATTATATATATCCCCCCCCCCCACTCAACGACATATCAATTCTATTCCGATTGCTTGCTCGGTAAGTTTATTAAGAGGAGCAGCCGCCCGTAGGTACATTCATAAATGACTCTGTGCCAATTAATTTTCATTATGCATTGGAATGGTATTTTTTGCTGTTGTTCATTTGTTGCCCCATAGAATGCATCTTGGAAATAAAATGCAGCTTTTCAGCAGTTTGGCCTGAAAACAGAAGGAAATGAACTCTCTCTCTCTGCCCCCCACACACAGAGACTGAAGGCAAACATCACCTTGGGATCGGGTCCAGGACGCCGTGGGGAGAAGCACCCACACGACCCTCCTCCTCCGCCGCCCTTCTCTGCCGCTCTGCAGCCTCGAGGAGAGAGAGGGGGGGGGGCACGTGGCCTTTTCTAGCAAAGGGTCGGACCAGAGTGGAGACCGCTCCACCCAGGTCCGCTCCCAAGCCCCGCCCCCTTGGCCTGCCCGGATTGGCCACGATTCAAAGGAGGTTTGCAAAGGCGGGAAGGAAAGGCGGGGCAGGTGATCCAAGGGCGCTTCTCGCGATCATCATCTTCCCTCCCTTCTCTTCAAGGTCCGGGATGGGCTGCAAAACGGCGGCTCGAAACAGGAATGCTTGCAGCCGGGGCGGCAGGCAGAGCGACTCTTCCAAAATTATTCCTTCTCTCTCTGCTCGATTGCAGAGTCCGGGGCACCTCGCAGTACTTTCCTACTTAAGTTCCGTACATGCACGTGCAATATGCAGGCTTGAAGCCCCACACAAACCCGCCGCGCGCGCTTTTTTAGTAGGGAGTCGCTTCCTGGAGTGCTGCGTCTTTGCACGTTTTGCAATCCCCTGTGGCTTCCACCAGCAAAAGTTCATTTTGCAAGCCTTTCTTTTCCAACCCGCGCCACCCATTTGTGCCCAATCCCAAGCATGTCTGCTTGGACGTAAGCCCCATTAAGGTCAGTTGTATTTACTCCCAGGTAAAGGTGCATGCAGCTTCTGCTAGGCTTTGCACATGTATATAGTAAATATTCTGCTTTACAATTTAAAATAATCATTTTGCATCCTCTCTCCATGGTTCATTTTACACATCATAAATCCCTGCATATTTTACAAAAACTATAGCAATCAGTATTCCATTATAGCATCCATCAAAACTAATTTACACTGTTGAATTTATCTTAATGAAGCCAGTGTTTTCAGCTGTGCACAATTATTTCCCATATATTCAATAAACGTCTTCCAATCTTCTTTAAACGTATGTTCTTCTTGTTCTCTTATTCTATATGTTAAGTCTGCGAGTTGTGCATATTCCACCAGCTTAAGTGGCCATTCTTCTTGTTTTCCATTTGGGGGCTAACGAAAAAACAGCAATGGTTTCTGACACCTGGGAATTTCAGTCTGAATTATCCACAAAAGAAAGGACTGGTTTTTTGAGGAAAGTACTTATAAACATTTTTTTCAATACATTGTAGATCATTTCCCAATACTCTTGCTCATTTATGTGTCCACCACATATGAAAGAACATTCCCTCCACCTCTTTGTATCTCCATCACTTATCTGATTCTTTCTTGTACATCTTAGCAAGCCTACTCAGAGTTAAATACCACCTGTGAATCATTTTCAGTTGGTTCTCCTTCAAAGAATAACATGCTCTAAATTTCAAGTCACTTTTCCAGAGTTTTTCTAGGCTTTGCAAAGTTAGCTACGGGTCTCCCTCCCCAGCAAAATCCCAAGCATGTCTACTTGGAAGTAAAGGTGCGTAATACTGCCTCTGCTAGGCTCAGGTACTGGGGCAAAGCAAGCAAATTTGCCATTTGTGGGGGGGGGGGCTGAAGGCCTGAGTTGGGGGGGGCTTTGAAAGTTACATGAACTCCATTGGAATGGTGTTGTGAGTAAGTGTGTTAAGCTTTTTCATTAACCTTTTGATGTTGCAAATAAATCTTTCTGTTAGACTTTTAAACCACTGTAGGGCTTTGAGCACGAGGGCACGGCATGTGCTTACATGTGTCATCATCAGGTGTGTTGTGTATATGATAGAAAGTTTACCTCTGCATATATATATATATATATATATATATATATATATATATATATGCAAAGGTAAACTTTATATCATATATAGACTGACACCTCCTCCCCCCCCCCCCCCCGCTTGCAGAGTTAGTGCCCCTTTAACAGATGCATGGCAGGCGGAAATTCGGCAGGTCAGAACCGGCCTTTAGATTCCCCCTTTTAACCACTTAAAAGGGTGGCAGATCCCTCACTAACTTGTGTGGGACGGCGTGTGTATAAGATTTCAGACCTGAACACCCTTGCATTTGAGGTTGGTGGAGCTCACAGTTTGAGACATGTTTGCTTCCTTTAAAGTAAGTCCCACCAGAGCAGCTCAGCCAGCCTGGCTCTTTCCCCTTTATTCCATCAGCAGTGAGCATATATAGGGGGTGCGGGGGGGTGGGGGTGGCAGTGATGTAGACTATAAGGTCCATATTTTCATCTGACAAATGTTGGAGGGTACGCGTCCTCCATTCATTTCCCTCCCTGCCCCCCCCCCCAGTTAAACAATGCCATAGCGAAGGTGAAAGATGCAGGTAACAGGTAAAGGGGGGAGGGAGGACAGACAAACAGTGTCCCTCAGGGCAGCCATGAGGCCTATTAAGCAGAGCAGCCCTGCCTCTGGTGGTGTCCCCCTGGCCTCGCCCTTCAATGACTTCTTGGGCTTTTTCTTCCGTCAAAGGGCTCTTTGTGCCTTTAAAAGCTTTCCAACAGGCAGGCATGCAACAGGTAGAGTCCTTGTGTATGTGTCTCCCCCCTCCCCCCCCGTAAGAACAGGATGCAGGACTAGATGGGCCTGATCCAACACCAGTCTTTTCTTAAAATACACGTGCCTGAGGCATAAAGGGGTTCGATACTGGGCTGCAATGCTTGCCTCGCCCTGGGCCTTGGCAACTCGCCCGATGCCACTGCTCTCTTAAATCCCCCGCAGAGTTTTTCTCCAAGGTGCCCAGTTGCTGTGCGATGGCACCGATCCCCTGGAGAGTCAGCAACAGGAGTGAGCGGGGGCTGCCTGCAGCTCAGCATCTCGGGCAAGGCCGTTTGAACCCGGGAGGGCCTTCTCTGGGGGCTTCTGGGCAGAGCCAGCGGGGGGAGGAGGAGGAGGAGGAGAGCAGGGCTCCCTGGACTGTCTCCTGGCAGGCAGGATTTGCAGAAGCCTTTCCAGCTTCAGAGGTGAGTGAGAGCACCTTTCTTCAGTACATCAGGCACTGCAGCACAGGGTGCCCAGAAGGTGCCACCCAGACATTGGCAGCAGCAGGAAGGGGAAGGCTGGCCGGTTTCGTTTGCTAGGTTGCTCCTTCCGTCGCCGAATGACTCTACAAATGCTGCTTTTTGGAGGAACGTTGATGGCTTGCTGTTCCTTTAAAAGCCCCCCATCAGTTAGTAATATGGCCCAGTATCTCCCAGCCACCTTGGCTCTGGGCCCTTCCACCCGCTGGCTGTGGGGAGACCAAAATGGGGGGGGGGATCTCTCAGGAACTCCCTACAGATCCCAGTGGAAGGGGCTGCCCATGAAACGGGGGAGGGGCTCTGCCTGTGCCAGAGGGACCCCCTCGGCCAAGGGCTCCTTCTCACCTGCAGGTATCTTGGGACCCCCAAGAGTCATCTAGTCAACAGGTGTGGAGAAAGTCCTCTTTTCAAGGAAGGGGGGACTAGAATTAAGGGGGGCTGAATATGCAGATATTAATACACAGCCGTCCTTTGAAATTTACACTCCCCCCCCCCCCGTTTTTGCAGTGAAGTCCTCTGGCCAAGAAGTTTCTACAAATAGATATATAGATCAGATAAAGGGAAAATAACACATGAAAGCATATTATGGGAGGAGAAATTGCTTTGCCGAACTGTGCATGTTAGGAAATATATGCATGCAACGATGTGGGTATCTGGAGAAATGTACACTGAACTGTGGATGAATTTTCCTGGGGACTTGCCCCCACCCCAGATCCTGAATGCAGGGAAATGAGAAACAGAGAAATGGGCATCATGTTTTCTGATTCCTCCTTCCGGCTCTGAAGTCCTGTGTTTCTCCTTTAATGGGTTTACGTCTCCCATTCCTCCTGTATTCCAAGCATCATCCTGTGGATCGTGTCCAGCCAAATATACTGCTTGTCTGACTATCTTGTCTCCCCCTCCCTTTCTTCCTTTGTGATGCATCAAGGACTTCCTACCCAAAATGTCAGCATTGCTATTTCCCCCTCATGAAGGTTTGCTGCAATAAAGTCCTCTTTTGGCGTTAATAAGCCTTTTGCTTCCTCTGCATACTGATTTATTTATATTCAATGGATTTATAAGCCACTTCACAGCAAAGAGTTATTGAATCAAGGTACAATAAAGGAGAAAATGAAGCAGAAACAAAACAGTAGAAAATGGGGACTCTGAAAGCCAATTAGATCATACCTACAATTGTGCAATTAAGATTGTACAAAAGGATTGGGGAAGCCTCCTTAAACAAAAAAGTATTTAGTAAGTGCTCAAACATCAAGATGGTAGAAGCCTGTCCAGTCTCTCCTTATAATGGTTCCAGAGGGCAAGTTTCTGTTAGGAAACGTCCCCCGGGGGCAAGTTGTGAGACTGACCCCCAGGTAGGGACGAAGCCTGCGTGCCCTCCTGGCTACTCGAGTCCAGGGGCACATTGATAATATGCGATTGTTCCCCAGAGTGAAGAACAACACACACAAGCCATTAAGGCTAAAAACTACTTTATTGCAGATAAAATGCAGAGTATGTCTCTGCTTGCAAGCTCAGTAAGTCAGAGCTGTGCATTAAGGGTGTCCAGCATCTCTGAGCCAGAAACGAAAGTAAAGTACAACAGTAAAGTACAAAAACATCACGTGTGTGGGAAAGCTGTTAGGACTAGTGGCTTTCCCACAGAATAAAAACAGACACAGTCATGCTGGCCTCGCTGCTGAGGCTTTGGCAGCTCGGCTTGTAATAATATCATAACAGTTTCAAGTGCAAGCAAAGCGTGCCTCTGGGGCACGTGGGACTCTCAGTGGTGCCCTATCTGAGGAGGGCAGTTTCTGGACACGGATTTCTGGGGTGAGGCAATGTTACTTCTCAGGCTACCAGTTTATCAGAATTTATCTCTGCCTATGCTATCATTCTGATGCTCCTACTGGCTCTAGGATCTATACTGGTGTAAAACAACCTCCATTGTCCACCATGACAATTTCTGAATCCATTGCTGAACCCAGATTTAATCTCAATCGCATCCATAGTCCCATCTCAGTGGAAATCAACATAAATACCTGTTGAACTGCTGTTTATCTGAACAGTCATTAGGGTTTGCCAGTGTGAAAATTATTCCAAAAACAGGGAGGGACCCGTTTCTGGGGAAGAACCCCCACCCCACCCTGCTGCCTGGAAGACCCAGCAGCAGAAGCAGAAGAGAGTGTGACATTCTGCATCGCGTCTGGGCTCTCCTCTCTTCTCTTTCTGCATCGCCATTATCCATAGCGAACGTCTGCTCCAAAGAGCAAGAAATCCTGGGGAGAGATCAGAAGGCAGAATTAGGAACAGAGGAAGCTGCCTTATACAGAGTCAGGCCATTGGTCCCTCTAGCCAGTGCTGCCGGATTGCCCCCAAGATCGGGGGCTGCAGCATGTGTGTGTGATGTCATGTGCGCATCGTGTGATGTCACACACGTTTTCCTGACGCCAAGCAGGCCGGTGAAGCCTCCTGTGATGTTGCTCTGGGCCCCCTCAATTTTGGGAGGGCTGGAACCCTTTCAAACAAATATTGAGGGGTTGGAAGACAGCTCTGCCCCCTAGAATTGGCATGCTTGCCTCTAGCCTAGCAGTGTCTGCACTGACTGGCAGCAATGGCTCTCCAGCCCTGCCTGGAGATGCCAGCGAGGATTGAACCTGCAACCTTCCGCTTGCAAGACAGACACCCTACCCCTGAGCTATGGCCCTTGCAGCTGAGTCTTCCTCTGTCCAACAACAGGACAACAAAATCCTGACATCCAAACTCACAAACGGTGCATGATGCCTACCTCCTGCGACATGTGCTCTGCAAACAGGGCTGTTTATTTAATGTTTCCTAAAATTTATACACTGCTTGAGTGTAAAACAACAACCACCTTCAAAGCAGTTTGCAAAATAGGACAAAGCAATAAAATTATCACTGAGAAAGAAATCACAACCACAATTCAAGAGTTTTGAAAAGTTAAAAGAACAATAGACTAAAAACAGTTATGAACTCACCTCAGATTTCTAAACATCTGGGTAGCCTTGTCTAAGCAAGAATGTTTTTTAGCAAGCGCAAGAAAGAGTTAAGTAACAGAGCCTGCCTGGTGTCAAGAGGCAGGGAATTCCAAAGTAAAATAAGTGAGTTCTTGCAAATGTGGAAGGGGTATTATGGGATGCCTGCTGGGCCAAGTGAGGGCCACCTCAATGTGGGCTTCACCTGCTCCGAGCTTTCCCCACAATTCATTTTTAGCCTCGAAATGCAGGAAGCTTCCCTGAGTCCCCAGAGCTGCTTCTGCAACAGGGCTAATGCGCCACCCACCTGGCGAAGCTGCAGCATGGCGCTGGAGAGCTCCACGTGATCCGGGAGAGGGAGGGGGAACCCCTCGGCCAGTCGTGCTGGAAGATAAAACTTATGTTGTACTTAGAAGCAAACTCACTGGCAGGGTTTGATTAAACATTTACAATTTAAGAAAACAAGCATAAAAGTTAAGATGTAATAATAGGGAATGAATAAAGGGAAATATGTAATTTGAAAAAAAAATTGGTACAAAAAGAACAAGAGTACAATATTTAATTAAAAGATGACAAAATTAAGGTAGAATAAGATGGGCAGGAGAAGCAAATATTTAAAGAACCAGAAGAGGAAGTTGAGGGAAGTCATGGGAGGGGGGTGGGGTGGGGATTGGGATTTATAGATTTTCCTTGTGATAATAATGATTGTGTTGAATATAAAAATGTAAAATTCAGTAAAAACTGTTTTTATAAAAAAGGAAGGATTGTAGAGTTTGAAGGGACACCCAAAGGTCCTCTAGTCCAGCCCCCTGCAATGCACCCAAAGCATCCATGACTGATGGCCACCCAACCTCTGCTTAAACACCTCCAGTGAATGGCAGTCCAGCACCTCCTTCCAAGGGAGACTGTTTGACCGCCAAACAGATGGCAGCAGAGTGGGGCATTGGGTGAACACAGTCTCCATTTCGAATCGGTATTATGTGCTTTCCCACACCAGAGCTATGTGAATCCCTCCCAGTTATGAAAAGTGTCTAAAAATGTTCTGCAAATTGCAAAACTATATATAAGAGATTTCCCCCCCTCTGTCAAACCTGAGGAGCCACCGGCAGCTACTCAGCTCTTTGAGAGTCCTGCTCTGCCGTCTGAACTTACTCAGGTGTGCAGCCATAAAAACTAGAAACTTGCTTTAAACTATGAAAAAGAAACCTGGTCTTCACCCAGTAGTGTGGAGGTTCACCATTTGCGCAGCCTCTTATATATTCATTTATTGCATTTCTGTGCATCTTTTTCTCCAAGTATCTCAAGGTTATTCTGCTCTTAATTTCATCTCCTCAACAACCCTGCAGGGTAGGTTATTTTTTTATTTATTTATTTATTTTAAGTAGTCTTTATTGGTTTTATTTACACACATTAAAAAATATTTACAGTCTCATCAATACAAATAAAAAGGGTAGGTTAAGCCAAAAGGGACTGACTGGCCCAAGGTCACCAACCAGTGAGTTTCAGGGCCCAGTGAGGATCTGAACCCTGGTCTCTCCCTGGTGCTCTAACCACTACACCACCACTGCCCCTCATACTGGCCTCTTGCCTGCAACAGGGGAAGTGTGAATTTGCCCTGCAGTTTTCCCCGCTGCTCCTGGTTGTCCCCTTACTCTGAAGTGCTCTGTGAGCTCCCCAATGTTGTACTCGGGATGCTGGTCATTCCTCCCCTAGTAACCGAAAGTAGCTCTTTCCATGGGGTTGCGTTGCAGGCCTAGCGTTTTCTCAAAACGGCACAGCCAGATGCCCTCGCGGGAACCACCTGCAAGTCTGTTCTCCTTCTTGGAGACGCAACCGGAGGGGTCTTTGCTCTATCCTGAGAGTCCATATCAGAGGCCTGGTTCTGTTGGGATGGTGAATGAGAAACAATGCCATAACGAAGCATGCGGTGCAACAATTAGACTAATATTTACCGTTCACTGCAGGCACGATGGTGCTTGAAGCAAGGAGGCTCATGAGGGTTTGCATTAATCGTACCTGTAAAAAGAGAGACAGAGACCATAAATGGGAAATCAAGATAAAGAAATCAAGGGCTCATAGAATCACAGAATTGTAAAGTTGGAAGGGACCCCCAAGGGTCATCTAGTCCAACCCCCCCCCCCCCCCCCCCGCAATGCAAGAATCTCAACTCACAGTCATTCATCCAATTTGAAACCATACTGGACCATGCTTAGCTTCACAAATGCACTAGCAGTTTTATTGCTGCATGGGGCACTGGGGAGAGGGTCAAAGAGTCCTCTAAATCCCCTCCCTGACTTCTGGCTTCATCCTGGATGTCCTACATCTGCCTAGGCCTGTCCATAAATAGGTGTGTGAATCAAACAACTCCCAGTCAATTGGAAAGAACATTAAGCCCGTGGTCCATCCAGTCCAGCTCTCTCCGTGGCCAACCTCGAGCAAGACCTGAGCACAAGAGCTCTCTCCCTTTCTTTGGTTTCCAGCAACTTGTATTCGGACGCATTAAGACCTCCAACTGTGGAAGCAGAGCAGAGCCATCATCCCTAGTGGCCATTAATAGCCTTCTCCTCCTCGGCCCAGTAGACCTGAAGGAGCGTCTCCACCTCCAGCCCGGACACTGAGGTCCAGCTCTGAGGGCCTTCTGGCGGTTCCCTCCCTGCGAGAAGTGAGGTTCCAAGGAACCAGGCAGAGGGCCTTCTCGGTGGTGGCGCCCGCCATGTGGAACACCCTCCCTTCAGAGGTCAAGGAACAAAACAACTATCTGACTTTTAGAAGACATCTGAAGGCAGCCCTGTTTGGGGAAGTTTTTAACGTTTGATGTTTTATCGTGTTTTTAATATTCTGTTGGGAGCCGCCCAGAGTGGCTGGTGAAACCCAGCCAGATAGGCAGGTGGTTGTTGTTGTTGTTTCCATGAATCTCAGGGTTGTGGGTTTGAGTCTCATGTTGGGCAAAAGATTCTTGCATTTCAGGGGGTTGGGCTAGATGAACCTCAGGGTCTCTTCCAACTCTACAATTCTATGATCTGCTTGAATCTTCAAACATCCAGCTTCATTGATTATCCACAAGTTCTAGTGTCGCGAGAAAGAGGTAGAACCTTTTCTCTGTTCACTTTCTCCATGCAAGGCATAATTTTATAAACGTCTATCATGTCCACTCTTTCTTGTCTTTTCTCTAAACTAGAAAGACCTTGGTCGCTTGCATGCTTCCCTCACAGGGAATTCCCCTCGATCATTCTGATGACCCTTTTCTGAATCTTTCCCATTTATTCGGTTTGCTAGTAGTATTATCTTGCCCAGGGCAACCCAAAGCAACTTTGTGAGGTGAGGCGACCAGAAGTGTATGCAGGACTCCAAATATGGTTGCACCATAGATTTGCAAAACGGCGTTATGCTATTGCCAGTCTAATCTTCAGTCTCTTTCTTAATGATCTCTAGCATGGAATCTGCCTTTTTCACAGCTGCTGCACACTTGGCACAACAACCGAGAGGAATGACAAAGCAGGTGTGTGTCTGTGACACCTCGGGATGGGGGTGGAATTTGGGTCAGTTCACATTTTAGTGCAAACCTTATTCACCCCTCCTGAAATAATAAACAAACCGAAGCTCAGCTGGCCTTCAACATTCAGACTATTCCAAATTTTTGCAGCGGTGTTCTCCAGGCAAGTAATGTCTACAGAGAAACCACATGCTTAGAGGTTTGCATGTACTTGAGTAAAAAATAAAATAGAAAAAATGCATTACGTTTGAGAGAATTGAATGCCAATAATATGTATATTAGGAGTTACGTGCAATGAGAAGTTGGTAAATCTTCATGAGGACAAATAAACGCCCAAAACTGATGTGTAAAAGGGGGGAACTAAACTCAAGACTGCAAGGGTGAGAAGCTGAGATTGATAGGTTTGCCCACTGAGAGTGGCACCAAGTCTTTCAGCGAGGGTGTTGGCAAGAATGGGCTCTGAGAAGAAGTCAAGGGAGCCTCTGGCCCACGGAGCGTGCAGGATGAGAGCTTGAACCTCTAGCTGTGACCATGGAATCCTCGGGGGTCACTGAAGGTCATGGGATCAAGCAAATTAGGGAATGAAAAAGTTCTTACCGAGAAAGGCCCGACGTCCGAGTGCTTCAAAGACAGCTTCAACCTATATGAGGATACAGGGGGGAAAGAGAGCAATGGGGGTTTTATGCCTTATGACGACAATATACCTTATTGACTTGCTGAGCTAGGTAAGTCACTGGAACCAAGCCACAGGGTCATGGCTGGACACTCTT
This sequence comes from Lacerta agilis, assembly GCF_009819535.1. NCBI lineage: Eukaryota > Metazoa > Chordata > Lepidosauria > Squamata > Lacertidae > Lacerta > Lacerta agilis. Next base: position 93,539,083 of record NC_046317.1, on the reverse strand, counting down.
TCCTGCACTCATCTTTCTGCATGCCCTTTGGGGCTGCCTTGGTGCCGGGGAACCCCTTTTTGGCCGAAAGGTCTGCTAGAAATAAATTGGAAGGTGTAGTACAACCCGGATCTCGTCTCCCACAGTTCGCAGGGCAAGGTAAGCAAGCATTCGGTGTGGCAGCACTGACCCTTTGGAACTCCCTGCCTCTTGAAATGCCTGCTAAAAACATTCTTGTGTAGACAAGCCTTCCAAGGGGCTTAGAAAGTTTGTGTGGGTGGGTTTAAATCTATACTGTGGTTTTAACTTTCCGTATGTTTTAAGTGTTGGGTTTAAAAAAAAAATTTTTTTTGTTTTAGCTTCTCTGTAAACTGCTTTGAGGGGTTTTTCCTACAATCAAGTGATATACGTATAAATTTTATGAAATAAATAAATATGCATTGCAGGGGGTTGGGCTACATGACCCTTAGGGTCCCTTGCAACTCTGTAATTCTATGATTCTATGATAGTTGAGGTTTTTCCTGGATAATAGCCAAACAATGATATTTGAATTATAGAATCGTAGAGTTGGAAGGGATCCCGGGGTCATCTAGTCCAACCCCCTTACTGAAACAAAGATATGCCATGTCCACAGCATTCCCCTCATCCGTCAAGCTTGTAACTCTATCAAAAAGGGAAATGAGATTCATCTGGCATGACTTGTGTTTGAGAATACCATGTTGGGTCTTAGTAATCACAGCATCCCTTTCCAAGTGCTCACAGACTGACTGCTGAATTATCTGTTCTAGGACCTTTTGTGGTAGCTTCTAATCAAGCAAAAAACTTTTTTTGGGGGGGGGGTGAGGGAACTGTCCCCGGTTCAGCGTGAGGTGGTGGAAGGGCTCTCGGGAGGCTACAGGGAGCCCCGGCCCCACTTGACTAGCAGCACCTCCGAAGGGCAGGAGACCAGGGGCCATGAGCGTAGGGGCTCTGGGGATGCTGTAGAGACCCTGTGCTAGGCACGCCATTTCCGTCCCCCGAGCCGCGAGGGGTGAAACGCAAGGAGGGGAGGCGGAGACCGGGGGTGCCGAAATTCTTATGTTGGGGTCGCATCCGGAAGGGGCCACTCCCGGATTCTGCGAGCGACTGATACAGACATGGAATTGTAGCTCTGCACTGTATGTAGTATGCACAAGGAACCTGTTAAAAGACAGGCTGGACTTTTGCCTCGTTACTCGCGAGCAACCACCACACGGACCTTACAGGGGGGTAAAGCACAAATGTAGAGAATTGCTTTGTCATTTCTTACTTGCCAAGCTTCAGGGACCCAAAGATCTTGGTGGAGTTCACAGTAACTTTGGCTGAAATGGTGGTTGACTGAAATCAAAGAGAAGCAGGTTGAGTGTGCTTTGCAAACAGATCAAAAAAAGTTTACGTCATGTGAAATCTATACATAGGAAGATTTGGAATTCTTTTAATCATTGGGAAATTTACAAAAAGAGAGAGAGAGAAAGGAAGGAAGGAAGGAAGGGAAAGAAAGCAAGGAAGAAGAAGGAGGAGGAGGATCTCTTTGAGAAAACGCATCTGTTTGCAAAACTGAGGGAAATGTATGACATTCAGAAAGAAAAATATCTGGGAATAAGGAAGGCAAGATGCAGAAATGAGCACCCACAATTGACCCAAACTCTGATGAAGGTGGAAGAGGAGGCTTAAGGCCAGGGACGTAGCAAGGTAAATTGGTACCCCAGGCAAAAAAATTCCCCCCCCCCAGGCATGGGAAGGTCAGGTGGTACCCGGAAAATTTCTTGTCAACCCCCCCCATTGATCCCCCCCCCACAAAAATGGTTTTACATTATTTCATATTTTCTTACAAAGGAATAATAACAAGTAATAATAATAATAAACTTTTATTTATATCCCGCCCTCCCCGGCCGAAGTCGGGCTCAGGGTGGCTAACATCAGATACATAACATTGGTATAAAATCAAACAATAATTAAATTACCTCCTAAAAACATCTCAAAATCAAATTAAAGTCTAATTAGATGGCTTTCCACAGGGTTAGGGTTGGGAACAGTAAAGTGTTCTCTGAACTGAAATTTCAGCCTTCATGACATAGGAAAAACAGCCAAGTGAACAGCTCTTTTGGTGGCGGAGGGTCAAGATATTAACCGATATGCATGAAATTTCATATATAGCTATATAATCCCTAGTATAGTAAGATAAGACCTTCGGAGCAGCCATTTTCAAACAAAAAATTTCAAAATAAATTGTTCCTTGATAATTTGTCACCCCCTCCATTATGGAACTCGGAGCAACCTGCCCCTGCCCCCCCTTGCTATGCCCCTGCTTAAGGCAATGGGCAGACTGGAAGGGGCACGAAATCCCTACCCTCCTGATCATGGGCAGCACCAAGACTCAAGGTGTGTCCTGAACTTACCGCACCAATCACAAAGAGCGAGGCCAAGGAAGCGTTGGGGAGGATGGCAAATGCTCTGATGTCGGCCACCGGGGACAGCGAAATGGCGTCAGGTGTGATGGTCAGAGATGGGGCAGAAGAAGGTGAGACTTGGAGCTTCATGAGCATGTTGGGGTACAGCTTTTCCAACTGGGTGTGGAGAGCAAAAGCAGCATGAGGATCGCACTAGAGCATGGCTGCTGGATCAGGCCCAAGCGAGCCCATCTTCTCCCGTAACCAAACAGATGCCCCAGCTGCTCACCTGTGGAACAAAGGCCTTAAAGGATGTGGTGTTGAGGCGGATTTTAAACTCCTTCGGAACCTGCAGCAGGGGAGAAGAGGGAAGTTGGGGATGGAGAGACAGGACGATATACTATGACTTGGAAAAGCAGAGGTTAGAAAGAACAGCCCCTCTAAACCTTCCTCTTGCTCTCCTGCTGGGTTTTAGCTGAAAACTCGGCCCAGAACCTCCCATCAAAGCCAGGCTTCCATTGTGGACCATCAACAGGATCCTATTGTCTTATTGGTAGAAAAACATGTCGGCAGCATTAAGGAGACGAGAAAAGCCTTCTGCATCAAGCCAATGGCCCATCTACTTCCGCATCCTGGTCTCACTATCAAAGGGAGCTACTCAAGAGGCGCTGTAGAGGATTGCATCGTGATCCACCCCTTGGCAATGCCAGCTCTGCAGACTTGGGCTCCCCAGCCCTCCTTACCATGTCGTCCGTGATGAAGAAGTTCATCTCCCCTGCTCCGTAGTATACAAGGCCTGCGGTGTTGAAGAAGTAACTGGAGATCCCAAAATAAAGCATGCGGTCGTGATCCACCGGGAAAGCGAGGGCTGGTGGTGTGAAGGGAGGAGCAGAGCGATGGGCGAGGGAGAAGAATTCGCCCTGATGGGAGAGGAAATGCAAAAAAATGGGAAGTCATTCATAGGACAGACAGAATGCTAATGAAGTGGAACCAGCGGCCATTTCTTTTGTGCTTCCTAGAATCACAGAGCTGTAGGGTTGGAAGGGAGCCCCATGCTCCACCTGGTCCAACCCCCTGCAATGCAGGAATCACAGGTAAGTGTTTTAGGAAGAGAGGAAGGGAAGCAACAGGCAAGCGTCTTCCCACCAGGAAGATGCCCACAGCACATGAGGCCTCCGGAAGGGAAAATTGGCCATGATCCATAAACCTTCCCCTCCTGGATCCCTCCCTCCCTCCCTCCCTCCTTTTCCCTACCTTCAGGTCCAAGTCTAGGGAATTCTGTGAAGCCACAGGAGGAGCAACCAGAGAGTAATCGATCCCAGACACCTTGTCAATTCTAGCCGTGACTAGGAAAAAAAACCAGGACAAATCGAGGAGCTGGGGCGAGGTGACGACAAAGCAGAGTCGGACAAAGGTCTCCATTTCAGGCTCTCATTTTCCCAATCTTGAATCCAGTTCTCTGCATTTGCACATCAGATTATGGTTTTGTTTTTGTTTGTTGTACCCCCCAGAAAGAAAGAAAAATCCACCAGCATTTTAGTGCCAATTTCTATAATACTCATAAGCAGAACCCTGCTGGATTGCTGTGTTGAAGCAAAGTGCGAGCTCCATATTGGTAGTCAAGGTCACCCAAAAAAGAATTGGTAGTTGTTGCCAGGATGAGCTCAGATATGTTTCCTTGCTTTGATATATGCTAATGGGTTTGCTTTGATGCTGGGCTTATCTGTGGACCTTGGGATACTGCTGGGCTCTGGGCCCAGAGAGGGGAGAAGCTTTGGGCAGCTGCTACTTAGGGCTTTACCAGCCAGGTGTGATGGGAGGTTCTGGGCAAACTGGGGTCTGCTGCTTTGTGCATAAAGGTAAAGGGGACCCCTGACTGTTAGGTCCAGTCGTGTCCGACTCTGGGGTTGCGGCACTCATCTCACTTTATTGGCCTAGGGAGCCGGCATACAGCTTCCGGGTCACGTGGCCAGCATGACTAAGCCGCTTGTGGCGAACCAGAGCAGCGCATGGAAATGCTGTTTACCTTCCCACAAGAGCGGTACCTATTTATCTACTTGCACTTTGACGTGCTTTTGAACTGCTAGGTGGGCAGGAGAAGGGACCGAGCAACGGGAGCTCACCCCATTGTGGGGATTCAAACTGCCGACCTTCTGATCAGCAAGCTCTAGGCTCTGTGGTTTAACCCACAGCGCCACCCGCGTCCCGCTTTGTGCATAAAGGATGCCTAAATGTTTGCTTGGGTGCGGACAAGTCATGGCGACCTCTCACTGCTGTGGGGTCTGTCCCATGTCCGTAATGGCAGCGAGGCCCAGAAGGCTGACTTACTGCAAACTTATTCTTTTTTCATATGTAATAAATCACTAGAACGGATCACTCAGGTGTTTTTGAAATCCTTCCTGGGTATACCTTCATCAAACCACTCCCACGAGCCCACCTTTGGGCCGGTGGATCGGAACAATCAGGCCAATGGCCCATCTAGTCCAGCATCTTGTTCTCAGAGGGACCCACTAGATTCCTCCACAGGAAACCAGCAAGCAGAAAGTGAGCATAACAGCACTCATACCTCCACCCGCCCCCTGCAACTGCTTTTCAGAAGCATAGCTACCGTCTCCTCCTGCATGGATTTGTCTAAAGTATGTGGAACTCCCTGCCTCTTGACATCAGTCAGGTGCCTCTACTCTTTTTGGCACCTGCTAAAAACACATTTGTTTAGAGAAGCCCACCCGGGTGTTTAGAAAGTTGATGTGAGTTTTAAACTGGTTTGAGTCTATTGCTATTTTTAACTTTTAAATTATTGCTGCTATTTTTTTTGCAAACTGCTTTGAGGTTTGTTTGCCTTTGGACAATCAAACAGTGTATAAATGAATAAGCCCGCACTATGCAGACTGAGCAGACCTACTGATCAGCTGGTCGCAGACTTCCCTACTAGACTGAGCTGGATTGTATTTCTATTTACAGTAATTATCTCTAAAAAAATTATCTGCATCTGTACATATAAAAGAGCACATGTGAGGTTTATGTAGGTCTTCATCCTCCTCTACGTTTGGCTTAGAAAGAAATCTCCCATCGCCCTGCCGACAACTTGTGTTACAGAATGAATATTAGCCAAATATTAGCTGAGAGCATTTTGGTCTGCCAAATCCTCCAGATTGTGGGTTCTGTTAATGGCCAGAGACGCTGGCTGGGCCAGAGTCGCAGAAAGTCAGGGTCTCACTTCATAGAATCATAAAATAGTAGAGTTGGAAGGGGCCACGAGGGGAATTTAGTCCCCCCCCCCCTGCAATGCAGGAATAAAGCAGGCATTGCTTAGAAGGAGCTCTTCCCCTCCCCCAGCTTCACCAGCTTCCACCATCATTACTCTTACCTGGCAGAGTCTGCAGGAAAGGCTGCAGTTTGGAGCCAATGGAGCTGCTCACTTCGTCACAGACCTTGGGGGGGGGGGAGAGAGAAGAAAGGCTATAAGGAGGACTTATGTGTCCATGGGCTCATTGCTTGGCTCTGAAACTACCAGAACCTCCATTTCCAGGTGTGGTCTATCTTGGAGTACTGGTGCTAGATGCGGGGCACAAACAACTGTGAATGGTGATCTCCATTGAGCCTCACCTGTGGGCAAGTGGCCGCCCCTGGTTTCCTCCTTCCATTGTTTACCCACATCTGGCCCAGCAGTTTATCAATGCAGTTTTGGACAACGCACACCAGAGGCATATTATGGGTATGATTGTCTTCTGCACTGCAGAGGGTTGGGCATGAGGACCTTTGGGGATCCCTTCCAACTCGACAGTTCCATGGTGCTATGAATTGCTGGGCTTTTGGGGATGGATGCAGAAGGCTCTGCTTATGTTCCCATGAGAAGAAGATCAAAACACTTCTCTATTCGCTACCAGCTCTACCATTCGATGATTCCACAAAGGCTCTGCTCCATAGGCCTTAGACACAGAATCATAGAATTGTAGAGCTGGAAGGGACCCCAAGAGTCATCTGGTCCAGCCCTCTGCAATGCAGGACTCTAAACTAAAATCAGGTGTCTGTGATGGGGCTGGACTTTCCAGGGTTCTCCCTGCAGGGAGACTCGGTTGTTCCTTTCTCCAGCCTCGGACACAGCAGTTGGTGCCAGACGGCCATGTAGCAATTACCGAAAGCGGCTTGCCTACAAGGCTTGGCACAGGGCTCCCCTCCTGCCGACTTTTGCGGAGAACAGGACAGCCCATTGTTTCCAAGGCCACGCTCTGCTAAATTAAGCTCGCAAAGGCCTGTGAAATCGAAGGAAGCTAATTCCTAACACCCAAGGCATAAAAAAACCCCACGTCTTTTCAGCTCAAAGCGCATTTGAATGCTGAAGTCCTGAGTCTGTTTGTGGGGCTACTGAATTCAGAAACAAACAAAAGCTTCCTTAAGAGGGAAGCGGTTCCTTCAAGTCCAAGTGAGTGCCACAGGAGGTTTGCAATGCGATGTGTGAATTTTGCAGCCAACACGGGGCATGCTTGGGAGCTGCAGCAGTGGCTTCTGCATGTTCAGCCTTTCCTTCCAAGTACTTGGCCCCCCCACTCCACCATCCCCAGTGCACATGCAAGCCGTTGAATCAGAAACAAGAGGAGGGCTAGAGAACCAGGCTAGGAACAAGCCAGAACTTGGACTGAGGGCCCAATAGCAGGAGAGGCACCATGTGTATCCAAGCAGCAGCAATGCACTTCCAAAAGCTTGCTTTTGCAATTGCTGCTTGTCTCCTAGGACGCCAATCTGAGCACTGCTGGGTGAACTCCTGCTCCTGAGCGCGTGCAGAGTGCCATTCCCTCTTGCAGAGCAGCAGCAGCAGCAGCAGCCAGCTCATGCAAAACCAGGCTTTTTAGAGGGAGCAACTTCTGGGCCGGAAGGCAGGGCTTAAAGCTGCACCCATGCAGGGGTCCCACTCATTCAAGAAACTGCGGAAAGTGAGAAAGGAACTGGGAAGGAGCCCTTGGAAATCCCCTGAAGGTGTTACCTTGCCTTCCATGGTATGTCTGAACGACGACTCGATGTTTTTGTGGAAGAGGTTGTACAGCCAGCTGCGATGGGGAGAGAAGAATGTCAGGATCAATGCCAATAAGGTGAAATGCTTTTATTTCCTAAAGTGCTTTCATTACTTGCCCCCTTGAAGATCCCAGAAACTAAGAGCAGCTTTAGGTGTTCTGGAGAAGCAAGAGGGGAGGAAGTGCTTCATGCACTGCAGGGGGCTGGACTAGATGACTTCTGGGGGTCCCTTCCAGATCTACAATTCTATCCTTGACTGGAGGTTGCAAAGGTTGTGGCTGCTGAATGCTCAGCAATCTTGCCAGGGGTGCTAAACAGATACGAAAGGCCTTAAGGCAGAGGGAAGGTAGGAAGGGGTAGGCTTGTGTCGAGAGCAAGCAGGGCAGCCTTCCAGGTCAAGCTGCAGGGCAACGGACGACCACCTACCTCAACCTGCCTGAAAAGTGCACTTTGACGTTGGAGATGTGAGCGGCGCAACCTGCTGTGCTCACCGTCGGCCTCCCAGCAGCATCTGCCCCCAGCTTCAAACCTACAGAGATGGAGAGGCCCTCAACCTCCAGGTCAAATGAGCCGTGGTCCTTGCTATTTGGGAAGACAACAGAACAAAGGATTTGCAGCAGCAGCAGCAGGAGGAGCAACAACAAACCCTGCCCTTTCGATTTAAAAAAAAGGTGCTTGGCTGTCCATGGGTGGGGGGAAGGTATAACCAGTGTCATGGAGAAGCAGGTTGGTGCAGTGGTTAGAGTATTTGAAGTCTATTTGACCAGGGTTCAAATCCTCACTCGGTGACCTTGAGCTGCCCAGTCACTGTTTCTCTCAGTCTAGCCTACCTTACGGGGTTCTTGTGGGGATTAAATGAGGAGCAGGAGAACCAATTCAGGAAAGTGAGAATTTTGAGGGGCGGCTCTGTTTCGCTCTGCGTATTGTTTCAGAAAGCGAGATTTGGTGAATTTGCCTTCCAGTGTGAACTGAATCAAATCCCTCCCCGCTGCCTCTAAGCAACCCATGTGATTCACAAAGGTAAGAGACAAGGATGGACTCACAACCAGCGCTTCTTCACCGACCACTGGCCCGTCACTTCAGCAAAGGCATTGGTGATGGAGACCTTGAGGCCCATGCCTGGGACTGGCGCTATAGCGGAGCTTGGCAACTGGAAACTGCGAATGTTCAAGCTGCAGGAGGAAAAGGAAGGAGAAGGTCATTGGTTTGGGGAAATCATCGATGCGATGGAGAGGGTGGATTCGCCTGATTCAAATAAGGGGCTTGCTCGTGACAGCAGTACGTGTGAAAAGGATCTAGGGGTCTTAGTAGACCACAGGTTTCACATGGGTCAACAGTGTGATGCAGCAGAAAAAACGTGAATGCAATTCTTTGTTGTTGTTGTTGTTGTTGTTCAGTCGTTCAGTCGTGTCATGTTGTTCAGTCATGCTGGACCAGAGCACGCCAGGCACCCCTATCCTCCACAGCCTCCCGCAGTTTGGCCAAACTCATGTTAGTCGCTTCGAGAACATTGTCCAACCATCTCATCCTCTGTCGTCCCCTTCTCCTTGTGCCCTCCATCTTTCCCAGCATCAGGGTCTTTTCCAGGGAGTCTTCTCTTCTCATGAGGTGGCCAAAGTACTGGAGCCTCAACTTCAGGATCTGTCCTTCCAGTGAGCACTCAGGGCTGATTTCTTTAAGGATGGATAAGTTTGATTTTTTGCAGTCCATTGGACTCTCAAGAGTCTCCTGCAGCACCATAATTCAAATGCATCAATTCTTCGGCGATCAGTCTTCTTTATGGTCCAGCTCTCACTTCAATTCTAGGTTGCATCAACTGAAGCCTAGTGTCCAGAACAAGGGAAGTCATAGTCCCTCTCTATTCTGCCCTGCTCAGACCACACCTGGAATACTGTGTCCAATTCTGAGCCCCAAAATGTTGACAAGCTGGGCAACCAAGATTGGGGGGGGGGGCGGATGGGGGAGAGTGGGGTTATTAGTTTGCTTTTGTTCTTGTTTTTATTATATATTTTGTGGGGGTTTTCTTGCATTTTTGTGAACTGCCCTGAGAGCTATGGATGAAGGGTGGTGTACACATTTAATAAATAATCATCATAAAATCAAGGGTCTGGAAAGCAAGCCTTATGAGGAATGGTTGAGGGAGTTGGGTATCTTTAGCCTGAAAAAGAGGAGACTGAGAGGAGATATCATAGCCTTTTTAAATATCTGAAGGGCTGTCCCATGGAAGATGGAGCAAGCTGGTTTTCTCCTGCTCTGGAGGGAAGGACCAGAACCAAGGTCTTCATAGAATCATAGAGTGGAAGAGACCACAAGGGCCATCCAGTCCAACCCCCTGCCAAGCAGGAAACACCAGCAAAGCATTCCTGACAAGTTACTGGAAAGGAGATTCCAACTAAACATTCGGAAAAGCTTTCTGGCAGTAAGAGCAGTTGGACAGTGGAACAATCTCCCTCAGGAGGTTGGATGACCACCTGCCATGGATGCTTTAGTTGAGATTCCTGCCTTGCAGGCAGGGGCGTAGCAAGAGGGGGGCGGGCCTGTTATGAGACTTCCCGGGGGGGGGGGCAAGTTGTTAGACTGACCCCCAGGCAGGAACAAAGCCTCTGTGCCTTCCTGGCTACTTGAGTCCAGGGGCACATTAGTAATATGTGATTGTTCCCAGCGTCAAGAACAACACACACAAGCCTTTAAGGCTAAAACCTACTTTATTGTAGATAAAGTGCAGAGTATGACTCTGCGTACTAGAAGTGCTCACTAGAAGGACAGATCCTGAAGTTGAGGCTCCAGTACTTTGGCCACGTCATGAGAAGAGAAGACTCCCTAGAAAAGACCCTGATGTTGGGAAAGATGGAGGGCACAAGGAGAAGGGGACGACAGAGGATGAGATGGTTGGACAGTGTTCTCGAAGCGACTGGCATGAATTTGGCAAAACTGCATTGCAGGGGGCAGTGGAGGATAGGGGTGCCTGGCATGCTCTGGTCCATGGGGTCACGAAGAGGCGGACACGACGGAACGACTGAACAACAACAACAACATGACTCTGCGTAGCCAGCTCATATATTCAGAGCTGTCTATACTTGCGTCCAGCATCTGTGAGCCGGAACAGAAAGTAAGAATACAACAGTACATTACAATAACATCACATGTGTGGGAAGGCTGGTATCACCAGTGGTTTTCCCACAGGATGAAACATGACTCATAGTCAGGTGACCTCGCTGCTGAGGCTCTTCGCAGCTCGGCTTGTAATAATATCACAACAGGGCCACCCCGGGTTCCATAATGGAGGGGGTGACAAATTACCAAGGAACAATTTTTTTTAAAATGCCTGCTCCGAAGGTCTTGTCTTACTATACTAGGGATTATATAGCTATATATGAAATTTCATGCATATCGGTTAATATCTTGACCCTCCTCCACCAAAATAGCTGTTCACTTGGCTGTTTTCCTATGTCATGAAGGCTGAAATTTCAGTTCAGTGGAGCACTTACTGTTCCCAACCCTAACCCTGTGGAAAGCCATCTAATTAGACTTTAATTTGATTTTGAGATGTTTTTAGGAGGTAATTTAATTATTGTTTGATTTTATACCAATGTTATGTATCTGATGTTAGCCACCATGAGCCCGACTTCGGCCGGGGAGGGCGGGTTATAAATAAAAGTTTTCTATTATTATTCCTTTGTAAGAAAATATGAAATAACGTAAAACCATTTTTGTGGGGGGGGGTCAATGGGGGGTGACAAGAAATTTCCCGCACCGGGTACCACCTGACCTTCCCATACCTCAAACGGGGGGGGGGGGGCACAATTTTTTTTTTTGCCCCCGGGTACCAATTTACCTTCCTATGCCCCTGCTTGCAGGGGGTTGGCCTAGATGACCCCTGGGGTTCCCTCCAACTCTACAATACTGTGATTCGGTGGCCTTTGCTTTGGAACTCTAGATCTTAATGTGAGCACCAAAACAACCCTTTACCCAAAGCAAAGAGGCCCCCAGAACGTTCAGGTCTGTGAGTCACACAAGATGAGCTTGGGCCTGGCTGAGCAGCTTGGCCCCGCAACTGTGGGTGCATAGGCCAATGGGTGCCATGCAACATGCGTGACCCTGGCATCAAAATTTGTCGGTGCCCCGTCCCTTCATGGGCACCCAGGGCCCCAGGGAGTTTGGCACTTACATAGCTGGGTGATGTGTTGTTGAATGAGGCTGTGCAGGAGAAGCTATGGTGGACCCTGAGCTTTTTGGAGTGGAAAGGACTAAGCCATCTTAGAAATGAGCCCCCCCCCCCCCCGCTCATTCTCAAATTATTAATCTACTTATTCAAGTCTCTGCCTGCCCCCCCCAAAAAGAAATTTTATCCCTTCCAACTTCATTTGAGTTGTCTCCACAAGACACCCCAACTGCACCAGGCCCAGGGTAGAAACCATGTTCTCCAGAACCTATTATTGTAGTCTCTTCCAACCTGTGGTGGCCTCACCTGTAGAGTCTGTAGTCCACTTTTCCAATAACTTTCACTCTGAAGGATCCTGAGAAGTCGGGCAGAGTCAGCTGTGCCAGTTTCTGCTGCAAGGCTGCCACCCCTTCCTGGCGAGCTGGAGCAAAGGGGAGAGAAGGTTGGCATCAGACCGTTTGCATCCCTCTCGAAGGAACCAATTTGCCTTTTTTGTGCCCTCTCTCCCTACTTGGAAAAAAAAAATATTTCGAAGTCAAAAGCAATGGCTTTATTTAGTGTAAAAAAGCCAAACACCTCAGAGCGAGTGACAATAAAACAATACCGTTATCACTGAAAACAGCTCTTTCAAACATTTGAAAAGGAAAATCAGCAGTACACGAAAAACGGATTAAAACATACATCAGAAATTCTACATCCCTGGACAGGCTTATCTAAACCAAAACATTTTTATCACACACCAAAGAGAGTGATAAAAGAGTACAGTAAAAGAGTACCCAGTAGTGGTGTATGGAAGTGAGAGCTGGACCATAAAGAAGACTGATCGCCGAAGAATTGATGCTTTTGAATTCTGGTGCTGGAGGAGACTCTTGAGAGTCCCATGGACTGCAAGAAGATCAAACCTATCCATCCTGAAGGAAATCAGCCCTGGAAGGACAGATCCTGAAGCTGAGGCTCCAATACTTTGGCCACCTCATGAGAAGAGAAGACTCCCTGGAAAAGACCCTGATGTTGGGAAAGATGGAGGGCACAAGGAGAAGGGGACGGCAGAGGATGAGATGGTTGGACAGTGCTCTTGAAGCTACTGGCATGAGTTTGGCCAAACTGCGGGAGGCAGTGGAAGAAAGGAGAGCCTGGCGTGCTCTGGTCCATGGGGTCACGAAGAGTCGGACACAACTAAACAACTGAACAAAACAAAAGATTACCAAAAAGATTACAGTGAAAGTGCCTGCCTGGCGTCAAGAAGCTGGGAGTTCCAAAGGTTAGGTGCTGCCACACAGAAAGATTGCCTGCTTACAAATGTGGAATGGGGGAGATGAGGCACATTTAACTGCATGAGTTCCACGGATCGAAGCAGTCAGGTGGGCAGTGACCCAAGAAAGAAAGTGTGGCAGGCCTAAGGTGGACCCTGGACCACCCCCAGATGTATCCACTCAGCCAGCAGTCAAACAGAGCCCCACCCTGTAAGCGGAAAACTCTCATTCCTGCAGGCAAATATCTTGCAGGACAAGCAGTGACCCAGGCGGACAGCCCACCCCCTCTTGCTGGCTGGGAGAGCAGAACAGGCAGGGACCAGGATGGTGCAAAGCAGCCCCTCCCTACCTCTGTAGGTCTGCCCCCCAAAATAGAGAAAACAAACAGATTTATTATTTCAAACCCACCTAACGTGCCACCTTTCACCAACCTGGTGAAAGTGTTTTAGATCGCAGCTCACAGCACGGAGTTAAACTATGGAACTCCCTCCCACAGGAGCATTAGTCCCTCTGACTAACAACAACAACCACAACAACAGGTTGGTGCCCATCACTGCATCCTGTGGGAGGGAGTTCCGTGGATTAACTATGGAAGTGCTTTCATTTGACTGTCCTGAATCTTTCAACATTTCAACTCCATGGGATGTCCACGGGTTCTAGAGTTACGAGAGAGACACACAGAGAGAGAATCTTTTCTCTATCCGCTTTCTCTGTTTCAGGCATCATTGTATAAACTCCTATCAAGTCAACTCTTGCTTGCCTTCAGTTTAGAGAAAAGTCCCAAATGCTGCAGCCTTTCCTCCCTTCCCTTGGTCATTTCGGTGGCCCTTTCCTGAAGCTTTTACAAATCTGCAATATAGGATAGGAATAGGAATGGGAATAGGAATAGGAACACACTTGGAATTTTGCTTCGGCTACATTGCAATATAAACGTACCTTATACAACACTATTCCACTCACAATACAGTAACACAGCAAAGGAACCCCACCCATAACTGGCCTCCCCTTCCGCTACATAACTACGAATTTAACAACTTAATGGCGCAAGGGAAGAAACTGTTCCTGTGCCTGGCCGTTTTTGTATATAAAGCCCTGTAGCGACGTCCAGATGGAAGTAAATCACACAGATGATGACCGGGATGCAAAGGATCTGCGACAATATCCATTTTGACACGAGGCGACCAGAACTGTACACACTGTTTATTTTATTGATTACGTTTCGACCCCGATTTTCCTTCCAGGCACTCAGAGTGGGGCAGAAGGGCCTCAACCCCCCCATTTTATCCTCAACAACAACCCTGCGAGGCAGGTTAGGCTGAGAGACTCCAGACCTCCAGGTCACAGCCTGGCTCTTCAACCATGAGATGACACTGCGGGCTGGGGGGGGGGGGTTCAGAATGGGGGGGGGGAGGCACCCACCATAGTCCAGGCCTTTGTCCGTGATTCTTCCCACGAAGCCAGGTCCTGTGGCCCCGGAGAGAGCGCAGTAGTGAAGACAGAGTAGCAGAGAAGCCAGGAGGAGGTTGCTCGCCTTGGACATCCTTGCTGCAGCCCCGAACCCCCTCAGATCCTTCTGCCCAGGGACTCTGCAGCGACGAACCCCTTTGCATTTAGCTGAGAGAAAAACGGAAGTGAGAGTGAGCAGACAGAAGCAGACGGAGCAGGAAGCTTACAAAAAAATATTTGCATTTCCTCAAGAAGGTTTTTCCCCTGTTGCACAATCTGCAGCCAAGGCCCCGGGTGAGGTTTGTTGATTTTGTGGGCTGGGCGTAACTCCCGCCTGGAAATCAATGTCCCCACCGTGGAAGGATATGTAGGTCTAGAATTGGCCTCCACAGTCACTCACGGACTCATTGTTAAAACCGTGTTCATGGAAGGCAATCTTACTTGGCTACGAGGGATCGCCAAAGAGGAAGATGATGATAGCCATTGTGGCTAATAGGCATCAATAGCTGTCTGCTATTAGTAATGTATGGAAGTGAGAGCTGGACCATAAAGAAGACTGATCGCCGAAGAATGGATGCTTTTGAATTCTGGTGCTGGAGGAGACTCTTGAGAGTCCCATGGACTGCAAAACGATCAAACATATCCATCCTTAAAGAAATCAGCCCTGAGTGCTCACTGGAAGGACAGATCCTGAAGTTGAGGCTCCAGTACTTTGGCCACCTCATGAGAAGGGAAGACTCCCTGGAAAAGACCCTGATGTTGGGAAAGATGGAGGGCACAAGGAGAAGGGGACGACAGAGGATGAGATGGTTGGACAGTGTTCTCGAAGTGACTGGCATGAGTTTGGCCAAACTGTGGGAGGCAGTGGAGGATAGGGGTGCCTGGTGTGCTCTGGTCCATGGGGTCACGAAGAGTCGGAAACAACTGAACAACTGAACAACAACAAGAGCTGTCTGCTCCTCCATAGAACTTTTAAATCAGGGGTCAGCAACTTTTTTCAGCTGTGGGCTGCTCTACCATCCCTCAGACCATGTGGTGGGCCAGACTATAGGCTATTTTGGGGGGGGGGGGATGAACAAATTCCTATGCCCCACAAATAACCCAGAGATGCATTTTAAATAAAAGGACACATTCTACTCATGTAAAAAGATGCTTATTCCCAGACCGTCTGTGGGCCGGATTGAGAAGGCGATTGGGCCGGATCTGGCCCACGGGCCTTAGGTTGCCTACCCCTGTTTTAAATCCATCCAAGTTGGAGGTGATTGCTGCCTCCCGGTAGGGGAGATGCCCCCCCTCCAAACCCTTACAAGGGCTCCTCATTCAGATGATCCATTGACATAGCATGTTTACAATTATCATTCATATCCTACCTTTCCTCCAGAAAAGGACACAAGGCAGCTTACACAAATTAAAACAGTCTCAAACAAACTACTAAAAATGTGTAAAAGATCATCGTTGAAGGGTAATCTAATAGAAATAAAACAATACATTATAAAAAAACAAATATATTAAAATACAGATAATAAAAACAGCACAGAGTTATTTAAAAGCCCCTTCTGTTAAAACAACAACACCCCAGTCAAAACAAAATAAAAAATAAAAAAATTCCTTCCAGTAGCAACTTAGAGACCAACTAAGTTTGGATATCTGAAGATATCTGAAGAAGTGTGCATGCACACGAAAGCTCATACCAAGAACAAACTTAGTTGGTCTCTAAGGTGCTACTGGAAGGAATTTTTTTATTTTTTATTTTGTTTTGACTATGGCAGACCAACACGGCTACCTACCTGTAACAGCACCTGCTGGGCAGAAGGACAACAAAGAAGGAGCCGGTCTGGCTTCTCTGGGGAGGGCACCCCAAGGTTGTGAGCAGCTGCCACCAGCCTCTCTGAGCCCTTAGGGTCACTTAAGAAACTTAGAGCCTATTATACAATGTTCTGAAGACCTGAAAGGCACACTTTTTATAAACACCAGCTTCATCCAGATACATATTTGGATGGCATCTATTGACCTTCGACGGAAGCTCAGGTGGATGCACTGATGTGGTTTTTCTTGTGTAGTTAAATGTGCTGTCAAATGTGGCTTTTTCCTGCTCTTTTTTTCCTTAATACATTTGCATTGGAAATTAAAAATGTCCTCACAAAGAAAGCCAAGCCACAAGCAGAAAATACTTCCCCAAAACAAATGGTCCACACCCTCACAAAGACCCCAAAGCCGGTTCAAAAAGGCGGGTCTTTTAGCAAACCTTCAACACTGAAGTTGATGCATTTCTAGAGGCAAGGCATCCCATAGAGAGGGGGCCACAACTGAGAACTGGAGGAAGCCCCACCCTCAGATGTCAGCTGCTGTTTTGAAGACACTGATTTCTGAACCTTTCACCTCGATCACCGCTGCTGAGCATCACACATCCGCAGCTTCTACTTTCCATCATGTGGGAAGGGATTGCAAAACCTCCTTCCCTCTAAATAAAATAAATAAATAAACGAGAAGAACTTTCACCTTTTACAGTACTTTCAATTCTGTGATATTATTACAAGCCGAGCTGCGAACGCTGCAGCAGCAAGGTCAGCATGACTGTGTCTGTTTTCATCCTGTGGGAAAGCCACTAGTTCTACCAGCTTTCCCACACATGTGATGTTTGTACTGTACTGTTGTATTCTACTTTCGTTTCTGGCTCAGAGATGCTGGACGCTATTATGGACAGCTCTGAAATCATGAGCTGGCAAGCAGAGACATACTCTGCATTTAATCTGCAATAAAGTAGTTTTAGCCTTCACGGCTTGTGTGTGTTGTTCTTCAAGCTGGGGAACAATCACATATTACCAATGTGCCCCTGGACTCGAGTAGCCAGGAGGGCATGCAGGCTTCGTCCCTACCTGGGGGTCAGTCTAACAACTTGTCCCCCCAGGACGTATCATAACAGGCATCCCATAGAGAGGGGGCCACAACTGAGAAGGCCCTGGCATGAGTCGATTTCCCCCTGAGAACTGGAGGAAGCCCCACCCTCAGATTTCAGCTGCTGTTTCGAAGACACCGATTTCTGAACCCCTTTCACCTCGATCACTGCTGCTGAGCATCACACACCCGCAGCTTCTGCTTTCCGTCATGTGGGAAGGGTTTGCAAAACCTCCTTCCCTCTAAATAAAATAAATAAATAAATAAATGAGAAGAACTTTCACCTTTTACAGTACTTTCAATTCTTCTTTGCAGGGGAAAGGCCAGAACTTGGTGGGGAAGCGAAGCCTCTGTTGCATTCCATGCACAGGAAAGGAACAGTCTAGCTGACACACCTTCCTGACATGCATCCCCCCCCCCGCTGCCCAGCGCAAGAATGCGCTGGTTGCCCCACACCAGAGCAACACGGGGGCTGCAGATCTTACAATGTGTTTCTCTTTGTGAACGGGGGTCTCTTTGCACACACTGATGTAGTACAAACAGCAGCAACATTGTGGAAAGGGATGGGGGGTGTTCAATTCCGTTTGTAGTTTAATGAGAAACCACCCAATTCACATAAAAAAATCAATATGTGAAATATCCTCAGAGTCGCGTAGTGATTTTTATGCTCTTTATTGCAGCTCATAAAACAGTGAGAGAGTCCAGTTCCCACCCCCATAACTCAGGCTTTATATACATTATTTACACAATGGGTTCCGTCTGATTGGCTGATTCTGCTTCCCTCCCGGGGTCTGATTGGCCTGCTCCTGCAGGCCAATCAGGTTGTTGCATTCTAGGATCCTCCCTGCCTATTGTTCTAGGATCCAAGCTCAGTACTTATATAACAACATGCAAAACAAGACAGCTATCCTTTGCAATGCAAACTTCACTGCCACCAGCCCAGAACTGCTCCCCCCACCCCCCGCAACTTCCCCCTCCACGGGAGGAGGAGGAGGCACCAACCACTGAAGCTGTGCCACGTTCGGCCTCCTCCACAACTGATTGTTCTCAACATCCAGGGGGCAGCCCCCCAAATATTTCATTGTGGGGCTGAAGGGACCTGGGCCTCTTAGAGTTGGCTCCTATGCGGGGGGGGGGGGGGGTTGGCCTCAATGACCCCCGTGGGCCGTCCCAAATCTACAATTCTATTGCTCTAAGGTGGAATCTCGATACATATAAAAAAAACCTGTGAAAATGCTTTTTTTAAAAGTTTTGAAAAATATATTGAATTTCCCATGGGCTCACCATCGCCATCTAGTGTCATATTTGTATAATGCACTTAAAACTCACTTAAAACATTATACTGGCAGCTGTATAGTCCTAAGAGAGAGCATGAGTTTTCAAGACAGCCTCCCGACTTTTGTCCTTCCCACTCTTTCCCCCACACTCTGCAGTTTGCCTTTTTGCACAGCTACAAGTGTGCAGAGGGCAGAGGTCCTGCGCCCAGTCTGGATCCTGCAAGGTGTCGCAGAGCAACAGAGCTGTAGCCTGCCTGCCTGCCTGCCTGGGCTCCTGCTTCTCAGCTTGAAGGATGAATCAAGTCTCCTCCGCCTTCCCCTGCCTGGGAGGGGGATCTCCTTTCTCACGAAGAGCCCTGCTTGTCTCCAGAAGTGGGAAGAAAATTTTGGCACCGAGAAAGAGCGGCTGAGGGATCATTAGCAGGGATCATTAGCAGCTGTTTGGAAAGCGAATGTGTGGGAAGGCCCCATGCTTAGAAAAACTGCCCAGCTCTGCCTCGTTGCAGACAGAAGGGATCAGATCCCAAAAAACAGATGATCTAATAGATCTCCTCCCCGTCCTTTTCTGAAAAATCCACCCACCTCCCGTCCCTCTTTGCCCTGGCAGCCCAGCTGGAGGTTGCTGTCTAAAGGTTTTGGCTATTTGCAGCTGGGATTTCTCAGACATCCTTGCTCTGGGTCCTTCTGGGCTGTTCCTCTTTGGGACGGGGGTGGGGCGGGGTGGGGGTGGGGAGAGATTCAGTCACATTCCGGCAAATCCAGGTTGCACAATCAAAGTCAATCTGGAGGTTTTGCACAAGCCTGTTTCTCCAAAAGGTTGCATTCCCCCCCACCCCCTCCGATAAGGGAAGTGATGAGGAAACCCCTGGGTGGTGTCCGATAGCGTTTGCTTGGCCCCGTGTCATCTAGACTCACCCTTCAAAAAACAACAACCCAGGAATGAATGCTGAATAAGTAGGCTCTCTGAAAGCTCAGGGAAGGGAGATAAATTCCCCAGAAGCAAGAATGTTTATTCAGGGACAGTGGTTCCCAAACCTTTCTGAGCCACTGTCCCTTCGGTTCTATAAGCCTCTCACCAGCCCCCCACCCAGCACTACGGAAAGCATTGTTCAGAACACGAAGGATGATAAGGACACAATAAAATTCAAAACAGTAGCAGTTAATTGCACATTTATTCAAAATCCAATTATAAGTATTGAGTTTAATCAATTCAACAAAACAGATGAACTTGAGCCAGGGATTCCAACGTTGGGAGCCGCTCCGTTCTAGGAGTCCTTGGTGATCATGGGCACCCAGGTGTGCCAGGCCCACAGCAACCAGCCTGCAGCTATGATGGGGGGAGCAGGGCTGTGGGTGCAGGGAGGTTTCCCCCCCCCTTTGCTCTGGTTGTGATGGATGTTCCCCCCCTCCCCATCTCAAGCTCACCGTTTCTTGTTTCTTTACCTGCATGGAAGAAGATGTGGGAACAGAAAAGGAGCTTTGTGGGGGTGCATTTTGTGGGGGTGCTAATAGGCCACAGAGCAAAAGGTATGGTCCTTCTCTCTCCACCCCCACACCCCCCCCGCTACTTTTCTATTCCTGGCTGCAGGTTTTGAAGCTACTTTCCACTAGGAGATGGATGATGGAGGAGGAGGAGGAGGAGGAGGAGGAGGAGGAGGAGAGGAAGAGGAAGGAGGAGGAGGAGGAGAGGAAGAAGAAGAAGAAGAGGAGGAGGAGGAGGAGGAGGAGGAGGAAGAAGAAGAAGAAGAAGAAGAAGAAGAAGAAGAAGAAGAAGAAGAAGAAGAAGAAGAAGAAGAAGAAGAAGAAGAAGAAGAAGAAGAAGAAGAAGTTTCTTGTCAGGTCTTCTTCAGCCTCTGGACTTCTGTGAGGCACAGAAACCAGCCCAAGCGCTGTCTCATTTTCACTCTGAACGGGCATCTGGGGAAGCATTGCAGAATGGGTGTTTGGGTCCCTTGAACAGCAATGGCAAAAATAAACATTTGGGGAGAGCTGCTGGGTCCCAGGTGCAGAGTCATTTGCACAACTGTCTGCTCTTGAATCAGCTGGAGGGGGGGAATATTTTTAGGGTAGATGTTTCCTGGTATGAACTTCCATTCTGCTCTGTGTTTCTGCAGAGGACCTAGGTATTAAACATCAACCCTGAATGCCACTGTGAAACTCTTAAGCCATAGTCATTGCAGGGACTTGACCCCTCATCCTTTGGATGCAAGGACAGAGTCCTCAGATACTTAAGGGTTCAAATGCATGACCAGCATCAGTAGGATTGTATTGCCATGCAGAAGTTGTGGCATCCTGCCCGGGGCAGGGGGAGGGTTTGCTAGCCAGTTACTAACCAGGTTCCTAATGGGACTAGTGTGGACTGAGATGGGAACAGGACAGGCTCTCTCTGCCCTGAAAGCGACCGTCTTCCATCACATCTGCTCAATGCAAACCACAATAGGAAATGATGGCTGGCTTTGGGGGTCAGTAGCCTCCTGCCCAAACAGAGCTACACACCAGCAACAGGAAGCACTCTTAGCAATGTCCAACAAACGGCAACAATAAAGGAATTCCCTTTGAGACATGGGGCAGTGGAGCACCCAGGAATGTATCCAACATCCAAAAAAAAAAAAAAAATGGGTGCAGAGGGCCCATCGTGTCAGTACCCAGGGTGGTCCCCCAGTCTCACTGGGTGGCCGCCGCGTCCGTCAGGCTGCCTGTGCTGTGATTCTCCAAATAGAGAATCCCCGGTGCCTTCTCCTGAGTCCAGGCTCCTTTGGACGATTCCAGGGGCAAGGTGGCACTCGAGCTCAGAGCCTCCTCAGTGGAGCTTTGGGAATCTGCGTCTTCGGAGGAAAAACTCCCGTGCCTGGAGAGCTGGAAGTACTGGGCTGCCTCTCTCTTCCTGCTGCGTTGGCCTCTCGTGGGCATGGAGAGGCCAGGCTGCTTGGTGGAAGGGAGGCTCTCGTAGGGGGCTGGCACCTTCTTGGTGTTGGGAGAAGAGGCACAGGCAGGGGCCAATGAAGGGCAGCCCTGTCTTGTCACGTGGGCGCTTCCGGGGGCTTCTTCACCTGGGTCTGCCTGAGCCTCGGGGCCCCCACATTCCAGGATAACATCCAACGAAGCAAGGTAGGCCTCTTCGCTGGCCTTCACACCCTTCAGCATCCCACCGCCACATGAGGGGACCTCTTGGGAAGCCTTGTCATGGACGCCAGTTCCACCCACATCTTGCGTCCTTCTATCGTGCTCTGACCCAACCTCTGTTCTCTCGGCTTCTGTCGATGCTCCGTCTAAGCAGACATCTTCCCCTGAGAGTTTAGTAGGTGGGACGGGATCCAGATCTTTTGCACCTCCTTCCCGAGCCTCCTTGGACCTGGCAAGGGCATCTCCGAGGAGCTGCCTGGCTTCCTGGCACCTCTGCAAGGCTTCGTTCCACACGGCGAGACCCCTCTCGCTGCGCACGCTAGAGGCCTGCACCTTCATCTGCTGGAAGGTCTCGGTGGAGAACTCCCTGGAGAGCTTCTGGAGGGCATCCTCCATATCTCGCTGGGCTTGGATGCTCTTTGGTTCCTCCTCTCTGTGGCTCCAAGTGGCCTGGTGGCGCTGGCACTCAAGGTTAAACTGTGTGACCTTGGGGGCAAAAACACAGGACAACCATCCTTACTTGCTCCTTCCATGGCCCATTTTCTCATCCTTGCTATAATTTCTCACCAGGGATGTGGTGGTAGCAGATATGCCCCATGTCCCCAGGAGAACATAAAGGCCCCCATCTGCCTTACAGATTCCCACTTCCTTGTTCCAGTCCCCTTCACCCCCCTTCCCCCCCAGCCTCTCTCCATCATTTCCTTCAGCTTTTGGGACATTCACCTTGTCGCAGAACTTGTAGAGGTCCAGGAGTGTCTCCAGCTCTGCCCCTTTCATCTCCATCTCCATGTAGAACATGGTCAGCTTGGCCTGGAAAACCCTTTTCGCTGCCTCAAAGGCCCCCGTCTCTGGGAACCTGGACCCCTGCACCTTGCTGGCTTCCTTCGACAGAGACAGACCCCGGTTGTAGTGGACCTAACAGGGAAAGGAAGGACAGACTTGAAGAAGATAAGGAGAGTCTGCTGGATGAGGCCAGTGGCTCATCTGGTCCCACCTCCTGTGGCTGACGAGGTGCCCATTAGGGGCAACCTGAAAGCAGGATCTCGTCCCACCTGCAGTTTCCAGCAACTGGGATTCAGAAGCATCGCACCTCCAACTGCAGAGGCATTCTAAGGGGGGGGGGGAAATGGTCTGCAAAAATGTGCGTGTAAGGAGAAATTGCATATAAACCGGTGCATATTTGGATAAATTTGCACCAAATTGCACAGCCCCTTTTACGTTCTTATGTTCACATTTTTGCATCTTATTTTCATTATTATATGCCTGTTTATGCATCATCTCCTCTAATATCTGCATTTTCTGCACATTACTTGGGTGAAGAACTGCATTGCATAATTCAAAGAAGTGCAGCTCTCAAAGGGTGGCTGTGTTCTGGTTTACGTATCGTTTTGGAAAGTGTGAATTAGGAATGTTTACCTTTAAATGCAAACTGATTCACATTCTTCCCATATCTCTAAGGTGGGCAAGTGAATAGTTGACAGAATTGTCTTAAATCTTTTGTGATTCTTCTTTTTAAAATAAATATAGTTGTATTATTTATACCCTGCCCATCTGGCTGTGTTGCCCCAACTACTCTGGGCAGCTTCCAACACATACAGAACATAGTAAAACATCAAATGTTAAAAACTTAAAATGAAATGCGCCTAAAATGAAATTTTAGAGGCAGTGTGGTATAGTGGCAAGAGGCTGGGCTAGCACCTCGGAGAGACCAGGGTTCAAATCCCCACTTGGCCGAGAAGCTCACTTGGGCCAGCCGCTGCCTGTCAGCCTACCCTACCTCGCAGGGTTCTTGTGGGGATTAAGTGAGGAGGAAGACACCCACCTTGAGCACCTTGAAGAAAATGGTGGAATATAACTTCAGCAAAATAGATAAATACCGTATTTTTCACCCCACAGGGCGCACCGGACCATAGGGCGCACCTCATTTTTAGAGGAGGAAACAAGAAAAAAATTTTTTTTCTGGTTTTCCTCCTCTAAAAGCCGTTTTTTTTTTGAGGATCAGCTAAAGGTTTTGCTGCTTTTTTGCAAATGGGGAAAAGCAAAGAGGAAAAGCTCTGTTTTTATGGGGTTCAACTCACATTTCTGCAGCTTCTAAAGGAAAGGGAGCCTTTTCTGCAGTTTCCAGACAGATAATCTAATCAACCAGTCACATGTCGCTGGGGAAACAAACAACCTCCCTCTGCAGCACATTCAACAATGGAGGCCGGGGCTGAAAGGGAGCAGGGACTCTTATCTCTCTCCCGATCTCTTGCTGATCAGCTCTGCTGAGCGGGGTCCTTTCAACACCCCCTTTTCTCTTTGTAAAATAAAAGGCATGATCCTCTTTTGTCCCCTGGGCAATTCGGCTCCAGGGACCATGCATTCGCTCCATAAGACACACAGATATTTCCCCTTACTTTTTAGGAGGAAAAAAGTGTGTCTTATGGAGTGAAAAATACGGTAAATGCTTTTCTAAAGTACTGGAAGTCTGATACTTCTGACGCAGATCTTGTCCAGCTTTCCCAGTGTGCGTTTCCGGTGCAAAGCAGGCAGCAGGAAGATTCGGCCAACGTACCGAGGCTTCTTTGAAGAATTCCTTGAACCGCTGGTGGGACTCTTGGGCGGCCTGCCAGCTGCCCTCTGCCGCAGACCCCACCTCGCGGAGCGCCGACTCGCCTTCTTCATCAAACCACAAACTGAGCTGTGTGAAGAAGCCAAGGTTTTAGCAGCGGGACGCAAGGGGGCGGCTTCTTGGCAGGAACCTCCTCCAGGGAAAATTTCTGACTCCCCAGTCAAGGAGCCCGGATTTTAGGAACACAGGAAAACTCGCTTGAGACAACCCAGCTGTGTGCTGTCGGCTCTGACCGGCAGCAGCTTTCCGTGGGTTCAGACAGGTGAGATGCCAGTAAGAGCCGTTCAACGGTGGAACGGTCTCACAATCCTGAGCTTCACAATTCCCTCCCACTCTCAGCCATCCCAGCAGAGACAACAGAAGGCAGAATCGAATCCTGCCAAATATTCTCTGGAATTGGATTGCAGGGGGTTGGGTGAATGATTCTTTGGGCCCCTTCCAACTCTGAAATTCTGTGACTACTGACCATTCTCAGCCATTTGGGTTGGGCAGGCACAGCCGTGGTTGGCCAACCTTGGGTACCACTTGGCTGGCAGGGGGGTGGGGTCTCGCTGACCTTGCCAAACTCCGCCTCCAGCTGTCGGATCTTCAGCAGAAATTCCAGGTGCTCCAGGCGGCCGTTGGATTTGGTGACCAGCGTGTGGACTTTCTCCTCCACCAGGTTGTAGAGGGTCAGAGCCCGGCCGATGCTGCTCCTAGCGAAGAGAAGGTGCTTTAAAAGGGGGGGGGAGCAATTTGCACAAAAGCGCTGAAGAATTTCAACAAGAACTTACAAATAAAGGAAATGTGGAGAAATTGAATTTCAGATTGGAAAAATGTGGAAGCGGAAGGAACCGTAATAACCCGAATCGAGTTGCAAGGAGGTGACTTTTCTCCCCAGACCCAGAGATGGCCTTGAAGAAGCCAGAGCTCCCCCTTGCTTTCATACCGGACGTTGGGGGAGAAGCTGAGCCGGGCCGCCTCCTTCCTCAGTTTCGCCAGCGTGGCCCCACCTTCCCTCTGCAAGTTCACCAGCTGCCCGTTGTGCAAGACCTCCTGCATCAGCAGCTGATGCTTCTCCATTTGACGCTCAACTTCCTGCGGAACAATGACCCACATTAGCCACATTCGGGTCTGTCAATGGCCGTTAGCCCTGAAAGCTCAAGAAAACCTCCATAGGCAGAGGCAGTCTACCTTGGAATACTAGCTGTTGGAGAAAAACTGAGAATGGGGGGTGCGGAGAAGCTTTTGGTTTATTGCTGTTGAGAACAAAATGGAAATGAGCTGGGGGCCCCCTTCGCCAACCTGGTGCCCCCTGGATTGCAACTCCCATCAGCCCCTGCTAGCCTGCACCAGGTTGGCGATTCCTGAACTAGGCATGACTCCGGCAGAGCACTTCTTAGATTAAAACAGGATTGATGGAATTATTTTACACCGTTGCGAGCTCTGTGTGACAGGCAGCTCACCTTCCGGGACAGACCACAAATTGTGCCATCACAGCTCTCACCTCACACTTTCTCCTGGCAAAGGACTGCATCACACCATTGGCTCTCCTTGTTGTGCTAGTACAGTGTTTTTCAACCTTTTTTGGGCAAGGGCACACTTGTTTTATGAAAAAAATCACGAGGCACACCACCATTAGAAAATGTTAAAAAAATTAACTCTGTGCCTATATTGACTATATATAAAGTAATTCTCTTGAATAGGAATCAAATAAACACAATTTTTCCCACGGCACACCAGGCAACATCTCGCGGCACACTAGTGTGCCGCGGAACAGTGGTTGAAAAACACTGTGCTAGTAAAAGGGTTAGTGCTAATGCTATGGGGAATTTCTCCCTTTTCTCTCTCCCCCCCCCCCATGTGCTCCCTGCACTGTCCCCCAAACTCTACTCCGGAGCAGATTTCGGAAGCACTCAGCAGAGAGGGGGAAACGATCTGTTGTGCAAGGAAAAATCATTGAGACGCATTTCTTGAGGTCCTAACATGTGTAAAAAATTAAGCCCAATGCTTCCTTGAGTTCCGGGGGGGGGGGGGGCGCACAGGGGGAGGAGGTGTTACCTGCAGGGTCTCCAGTCTGCCTCCCTTTCCCAGTTCTTGGGTGGTGTTCTGCAGCAATTCGGAGGCCTTTCTGACGTCACTCACAAACTGGTGCAACTTCTAGCGGGAGGAAGCACAGGCAGGCAGCCGGTCGGATAAAAAAAACCCCAAATGAAAAGTTACAGGTGGGTAGCCGTGTTGGTCTGCCATAGTCAAAACAAAATCGAAAATTCTTTCTAGTAGCACCTTAGAGACCAACTGAGTTTGTTCCTGGTATGAGCTTTCGTGTGCATGCACACTTCTTCAGATACGATATCTGAAGAAGTGTGCATGCACACGAAAGCTCATACCAGGAACAAACTCAGTTGGTCTCTAAGGTGCTACTAGAAAGAATTTTCGATTTTGTCCCAAATGAAAAGTTGTGACACGTGGTTAGGAGAGGAGGGCAAGAAGCAGGAAACTGAGGCAGGGAGACAGAGGAGGGTGGGATCACAGAGGTGTCATTTTTTATTTCTCTTAACAATATAATATTTTTCTGACTATATTTTTATTTTTCTGAATATTATTTTGGACTCTTGTTGATGCTGAGCATTATCCTTTATATGATCCTTTATATGATTGATTAGATGTTCTGTATATATTCTGTTTTGTTATTCTTTATAGTTATGAACTGAAGAAGATTACACCGAAACAGTGTACTTATCCAGAATGCTGTCTTCGCTGCATATTATGTGACATTATAAAGAAACATTTTGCCCTACATTATTTGGTCCACGTGTTGCCTTTTTCCATATCCTGCTTGTAGTTTGCAACACAGGGGTATCTTTTTTGTATTTGACTCTGATGATGCAGCAGAGGCCTGCGGGCTGGAGTATCGGTATTCTCCCCCCCCCATTCATTTTTAAATTAAATTTTAGTGATACAGAAAAAGAAGAGGAAATGCACCCGACTAGTGCAAAAAAGGATACACATAAACATAAATACTTCCCACCCCCATATCTTCCCAGCACCACACCCTTTGACCCCCCCCCCACATCTTGACTTCCTTATCTTATAGATTCGATACTATCGTTGCAATTTTTAAATTTTAAATTTTGATCTCATTATGACATCCCTAATTAATGTTTTCTACTTTACTCCTTTAATCTAAGCATATCAACATATTCTTTCTTGAACAGTGTTTCTCCATGTATTCTTTGAAACACTGCCATTCTGATTTGAGTTTTTGGTTTATCTGTCTGTCTTATGTATGCAGTTAGCTTTGCCGTTTCTATAAATTGACTTAGTTTGTATAGCCAGTCTTCTTTTGTGGGTATTAGTTCGCTCTTCCTTTTGCTGGCATATACTATCCTGGCGGCTGCTGTTGTTGTTGTTGTTCAGTCGTTCAGTCGTGTCCGACTCTTCGTGACCCCATGGACCAGAGCACGCCAGGCACACCTATCCTTCACTGCCTCTCGCAGTTTGGCCAAACTCATGTTAGTAGCTTCGAGAACACTGTCCAACCATCTCATCCTCTGTCGTCCCCTTCTCCTTGTGCCCTCCATCTTTCCCAACATCAGGGTCTTTTCTAGGGATTCTTCTCTTCTCATGAGGTGACCAAAGTACTGGAGCCTCAACTTCAGGATCTGTCCTTCTAGTGAGTACTCAGGGCTGATTTCTTTGAGAATGGATAGGTTTGATCTTCTTGCAGTCCATGGGACTCTCAAGAGTCTCCTCCAGCACCATAATGCAAAAGCATCAATTCTACGGCGATCAGCCTTCTTGATGGTCCAGCTCTCACTTCCATACATTACTACTGGGAAAACCATAGCTTTAACTATACGGACCTTTGTTGGCAAGGTGATGTCTTTGCTTTTTAAGATGCTGTCTAGGTTTGTCATTGCTTTTCTCCCAAGAAGCAGGCGTCTTCTAATTTCGTGACTGCTGTCACCATCTGCAGTGATCATGGAACCCAAGAAAGTGAAATCTCTCACTGCCTCCATTTCTTCCCCTTCTATTTGCCAGGAGGTGATGGGACCAGTGGCCATGATCTTAGTTTTTTTGATGTTGAGCTTCAGACCATATTTTGCGCTCTCTTCTTTCACCCTCATTAAAAGGTTCTTTAATTCTTCCTCACTTTCTGCCATCAAGGTAGTATCATCAGCATATCTGAGGTTGTTGATATTTTTTCCGGCAATCTTAATTCCGGTTGGGGATTCATCCAGTCCAGCCTTTCGCATGATGAATTCTGCATATAAGTTAAATAAGCAGGGAGACAATATACAGCCTTGTCGTACTCCTTTCCCAATTTTGAACCAATCAGTTGTTCCATATCCAGTTCTAACTGTAGCTTCTTGTCCCACATAGAGATTTCTCAGGAGACAAATGAGGTGATCCGGCACTCCCATTTCTTTAAGAACTTGCCATAGTTTGCTGTGGTCGACACAGTCAAATGCTTTTGCATAGTCAATGAAGCAGAAGTAGATGTTTTTCTGGAACTCTCTGGCTTTCTCCATAATCCAGCGCATGTTTGCAATTTGGTCTCTGGTTCCTCTGCCCCTTCGAAATCCAGCTTGCACTTCTGGGAGTTCTCGGTCCACATACTGGTTAAGCCTGCCTTGTAGAATTTTAAGCATAACCTTGCTAGCGTGTGAAATGAGTGCAATTGTGCGGTAGTTGGAGCATTCTTTGGCACTGCCCTTCTTTGGGATTGGGATGTAGACTGATCTTCTCCAATCCTCTGGCCACTGCTGAGTTTTCCAAACTTGCTGGCATATTGAGTGTAGCACCTTAACAGCATCCTCTTTTAAAATTTTAAATAGTTCAGCTGGAATATCATCACTTCCACTGGCCTTGTTGTTAGCAAGGCTTTCTAAGGCCCATTTGACTTCACTCTCCAGGATGTCTGGCTCAAGGTCAGCAACCACATTACCTGGGGTGTATGAGACCTCCATATCTTTCTGGTATAATTCCTCTGTGTATTCTTGCCACCTCTTCTTGATGTCTTCTGCTTCTGTTAGGTCCTTTCCACTTTTGTCCTTAATTGTGGTAATCTTTGTACGAAATGTTCCTTTCATATCTCCAATTTTCTTGAATAAATCTCTGGTTTTTCCCATTCTGTTATTTTCTTCTATTTCTTTGCATTGCTCGTTTAGAAAGGCCCTCTTGTCTCTCCTTCCTATTCTTTGGAAATCTGCATTCAATTTCCTGTATCTTTCACGATCTCCTTCGCATTTTGCTTCTCTTCTCTCCCCCGCTATCTGTAAGGCCTCATTGGACAGCCACTTTGCTTTCTTGCATTTCTTTTTCATTGGGATGGTTTTCGTTGCTGTCTCCTGTATAATGTTACGAGCCTCCATCCACAGTTCTTCAGGTACTCTATCCACCAAATCTAAATCCTTGAACCTGTTCTTCACTTCAACTGTGTATTCATAAGGAATTTGATTTAGATTGAATCTTACTGGCCCAGTGGTTTTTCCTACTTTCTTCAGTTTAAGCTGGAATTTTGCTATAAGAAGCTGATGATCTGAGCCACAGTCAGCTCCAGGTCTTGTTTTTGCTGAGTGTATAGAGCTTCTCCATCTTTGGCTGCAGAGAATATAATCAATCTGATTTCGATGTTGCCCATCTGGTGATGTCCATGTGTAGAGTCGTCTCTTGTGTTGTTGGAAAAGAGTGTTTGTGATGACCAGCTTGTTCTCTTGACAGAACTCTATTAGCCTTTGCCCTGCTTCGTTTTGATCTCCAAGGCCAAACTTGCCAGTTGTTCCTTTTATCTCTTGACTCCCTACTTTAGCATTCCAATCCCCTATAATGAGAAGAACATCCTTCTTTGGTGTCATTTCTATAAGGTGTTGTAAGTCTTCATAGAATTGGTCAATTTCGGTTTCTTCAGCACTGGTAGTTGGTGCATAAACTTGGATTACTGTGATGTTAAAAGGACTGCCTTGGATTCGTATCGAGATCATTCTATCATTTTTGAAATTGCATCCCAGTACAGCTTTCGCCACTCTTTTGTTGACTATGAGGGCCACTCCATTTCTTTTACGGGATTCCTGCCCACAGTAGTAGATATGATAGTCATCCGAACTGAATTCGCCCATTCCTGTCCATTTTAGTTCACTGATGCCTAGGATGTCAATGTTTATTCTTGCCATCTCATTTTTTACCACATCCAGCTTACCAAGGTTCATGGTTCTTACATTCCAGGTTCCTATGCAATACTTTTCTTTACAGCATTGGACTTTCCTTTCACTTCCAGGCGGCTGCTGTAGCATATGAGAAAATTCCTTTCTTTTTCTGTGACATGTCTTTTCCCAATAAGCCTAATAAACAGGCGACTGTTTTCTTTGGTAAAGATGTTTTTAACATTTTTTTGAGTTCTTCATGAATCATACCCCAGTATATCTTGGGGTTTTTTTCACAGCTCCACCAGATATGAAACAATGTTCCTTCCATTTTTTCCTACATTTCCAGCATAAATTAGACTTTGGTTTATAAATTTTGGCAAGCTTTGATGGTGTTAGGTACCGCCTGAAAAACATTCTCTTGAAATTCTCTTTTATGGTGTAGCAAGCGGTGAACTTAATATCTATACACCAGAGCCTTTCCCACTGTTCCAAATATTTAAAGGGGGGGGGGGGCGTTTCCCTGCTAGCTGCAGAAGCAGCCCTGAAATCTTGGACGATGCAAAAGGAGCAGATGGAGAAAGGGGGAAGAGGAAGGCAACAACGTCCACAGCAAGAATAGGCACCTGGAAGTATTGGACCCACTCGCTGTGGCAGTAGGGGAAGTGGCCCTCCAGGGCTGGGGTCAGCTGGCTGCTGTCCACGTGCCGCCCCAGAGCCTTCAGGGAGCTCAGCACCTCCATCTGCAGGGGGGACACAACAGCGTCAATATTCTGCAGCATCTCTTTATAAAATGAGTCCAGTTTAGCAGACCAAATCAGCTGACATAAATTTCAAAAGAGCAAAATATATAAAATATACATTTTTTAAAAGACTGAGCAGAATTATCAGCAACAGAATTAAACAACAACATATATTTTCAGGCACAATAGTAAAAGGCCCAGCAGTATAAAAAATTGAGGAGGAGAAGGCTGGTGTAGAATCAAGATTCCCCCTCATCCCCCCCCCCCGAAGTGTGTCCGGCCCTTTCAGTGTTTACACTCGGCTCATTTCCCCACCAGCCCATTTTAGGTCCAGCTCAGCCTTCACCAACCTGGCGCCCTCCAGATGTTTTTACTACAACTCCCGCCAGCCACAGTGAGCATGGGCTGATGGGAGTTGTAGTTCGAAAACATCTGGAGGGTCCCAAAGCACACGAGGAGAGCCCTGCATCTGCACGTGCAGAGCATAGCCCTTCTGGCTAGTAGCCACTGGTAGCCCTCTCCACCACAAATCTGTCCAATCCTCCTTCAAAGCCCTCCTGGTTGTTGGCCATCGCTGCCTCCAGTGGCAGGGAGTTCCACAGTTTAAGGATGTGCTGTGTTAAAAAGGGATTTCCATTATTCCCAGCAGGTTGGCAAAGCCTGTGCAGTCTAGTTAGTGTGAAACAGGCGAGAGTCTGGGAGGTGGGGAGGGGGCTGAGAGGGACCCCCGCCATCCACCGCCATGCCAGGCTGGAAACAAGAGTCTGCCTGGGGTCCTTTCTAGATGCACACGGGGAGCCGAGGGTATTTTAATCACTGGCAGCAGAGGCCGTTTATCAAGCTCATTGAGATTTCCTATTCCATTAATTAAACCGAGCAGCATTCATAAAAGAGCAGCGAAACCTTCCCAGGGCTGAATTATTATCTTAATGCCCAAGTCTGGCCTGCGGAGCTATAATTGGGAGAGAGAGAGATGGATTTGCCGCGGGAACTCATTAGGGCAAACCAGAATCGGAGTCATTATCTGGGCTGGGAGAGGGAAGAGGGCAGGAGCGGAACGGAGGGCGAAGACTGGGTGGATTCGAGGTGGCGGGGGGGGGAATGTGGTGCCAGGGGGGAGTCCCATTGCACAAGCAGTGACAGGATGCTCACATAGCTCAGCACGGGAAGGAAGTCAATATTTAAGGCATAGGCTGCATCTGGTTCCTTAGGGGCCTGACAGAGCGCCAGGCTACAGGACCTCGGAGTGCACTCAGCAACGTCTTGGATGGACAGAGGTTCAACAGGTGAAGCGTTTCGCAGCTTGGAAGTGCAGCAGATGGGGAAGCTGCACCTGTTGGTTTCTTTCGCTTGCCAAAGAACAGGCGGTACATGAGGCAGACTGCATGAAAGTGTGAGGGGATTGCTCAGAAAGCAGAATGAGGAGATCAGGTCTGTCGCTCTGGTGGGTACAGGTGGGTAGCCGTGTTGGTCTGCCATAGTCAAAACAAAATCGAAAATTCTTTCTAGTAGCACCTTAGAGACCAACTGAGTTTGTTCCTGGTATGAGCTTTCGTGTGCATGCACACTTCTTCAGATACGCTCTGGTGGGGGAAATGATGTCAGCAGTGCGGGATGGAGGAGAGACGAGAGCGCATCGAAATAACACGATGCTCTGGGACTCACCTGCACGCCAGGTAGCTTCTCCAAATGTGAGGCTGCCTCCTTCTCTGCCAGCAGGAAAACAGCGTGGATGGAGCCAGGCAGGCTCTTCTGCAAGGAAGACGGGAACCCAGGATGAAATTTCACCAAACACCAGCCTCCCATTCGCTGTCTTTCCAAACTGGGTTTCCCAACCACCTTAATTCAGCCCTTTATCGGTCCCCACAGAATACGGTCCCTGGTTCCTTTAGAGCCAGGGTGGCACAGTGGTTAGAGAGCTGGGCTAGGACCTGGGAGAGACCAGAGTTCAAATCCCAGCTCAGTCGCGGAGCTCAGCCTCTCAGCCCAGCCTACCTCACAGGGTTGTTGTGGGTGTTAAATGAGGAGGAAGAGAACCCTGTATGCCACACTCGGCTCTTTGGAGGAAAAGCTGGGGTATAGATGTGATAAATAAAACTAAAATAAAATTAGGTTTGCGTTGTCTTCCTCAGTCTCCTGCAATTTGCCTACAGCTTGTGTGTGGGAGAAGGAAGACAAGCATTTACATTCTGGTTTTATACAAATTCCTCAACGTGAAAGAGGCTTTAAAAGGATTATCCTTCACAGAGGGAAGAAGAAACTCAGTCCCAGGTCTCATCCCATGAAAGTTATGCTTGTATTATCTGTACTTAACAGATCTGTTTTTATATTATTTTAATTCTACCCATTTAATTACTTTTTAATTTGTGTAAGCCGCCTTGAGTCCCAGTCTGGGAGGAAAGGCAGGATATAAATACATTATTATTATTATTATTATTATTATTATTATTATTATTATTAACATTATAGTATTTTTTAAAATATCTGCTGTACCTCTGTTTCACCACAGGAGGGCCATGAGGAGCCGTTCCTTGCAGTTTTGACTTAGGGTGACAAAGCCTCTCTGGAAAAAAGCCAGCCGCTCCCTGCAAACTCCCCTCCCCTCGCCGTGATTTTTCCCACCCACCTGAGATTACCTGGACGGATCCGAGGGCGGCAGAGAGGGCGGGAGGCGGCACCTCCTTTCTGGCATCGATGACAAGCGCCAGCCCCGTGTCCTTCGACTGCTTCCTGCAGGATGGAAAGAGATGCAGACAAACTGAGTCTGGAGTAAAGGATGGTTTTTACTCCATGGTGGGAGAAGCAAACTCAAAGGCAAGTTTGAGTCCTTACACAAGATGCTGCGAGAGGATAGAAACCCAGCTAGATGGCAGGGGTATAAATAAATTATTATTATTATTATTATTGACATAGTTGCACATGCTGGCGCCATCAAGGGGGAGCCAAGGGGGCCAGCCCCCCCAAAAAAATTCAAGGAGTGGGCCAGACCCCCTCTCTATTCTGCGGCCTGCGATGGGCAACTCTACAATCCTATGATTCACCTCTGGAGGGCCTGGGGCTCTCTCCGAGGCGTCAGTTGCGACCCCTGCATTGCCAGGGAGTTGCGGGACTAGGCGTCAGGCTCCCCTAACCCAACCCAGGGTGGATAGAAATCAATGATTTTTTTATTTAAATTGGATTTTTAAAATAAAATGCTTTTGGAGGAAAAATCTTTCTAAAGATTGTTTTCTATTTAAGTTGCATTATAGTCCAAAGGCTAGGTAAAGGTAAAGGGACCCCTGACCATTAGGTCCAGTCGCGGACGACTCTGCGGTTGCGGCGCTCATCTCGCTTTACTGGCCGAGGGAGCCGGCGTACAGCTTCTGGGTCATGTGGCCAGCATGACTAAGCCGCTTCTGGCGAACCAGAGCAGCGCACGGAAACGCCGTTTACCTTCCCGCCGGAGCGGTACCTATTTATCTACTTGCACTTTGACGTGCTTCTGAACTGTTAAGTTTGCAGGAGCTGGGACAGACAGGGGCGTAGCAAGCCTCTGCGCTGCCGGGGGCGGGGGCGGCGCAGAGGCACACCCCCCTCCTGGGTGAGGGGCACGATGTGTGTGTCGTGACGTCGTCGTGACGTCACGGCGCACGTGGATGCCACTGAAAGGGGGAAATTCCCCCTTTCCACGGCTTTTTTCTGGCCGGAGGGGTGGACCAACGAGGAGGGGGCGTCATGCCAATGATAAGCGTGACGCTCCCTCCTCGCTGGCCCGCCCCTCGGGCCGAAAAAAAGCCGTGGAAAGGGGGAAAGGGGGAGGCAAAGGAGGCGGCATGCCCCCGTTCGGGGCCCGCCTGGCGGGGTGGGGTAGAGGGGGGCCGGCCAAAGTGTCACCTGAGCATCGTTCTCATTGACCAACACAGGAACTGAAGGAGGGGGACTGACCTAGATGTGTTGCAAAGGAAGAGGAGAAGCCGTGCCACTTCTCTGGCTGAACACCAAGGGGCTTGCCACACTGGGCCACCGCTGCAGATCTGGACGATGGGTCTGCCAAGCTTATCCACGTTTCCTGGAGCCAAAGGAAAGTCGATGCAACCATAGATGTGATAAGACGCCAACGGAGCAAGAGAAAGAGAGAGAGAGAGGGACATGGTTCATTGATATCCCACCTTTACCCCAAGGAGTTCAAGGTGCTGTACTTGGTTCTCCCCCATTTTATCCTCACAAGATCCCTGCGAGGTAGGTTAGGACGAGAGGCGGTGGCTGCTCCCAAGGTCAAACCCAGTGAGCTTCGTGGCTGAGTGGGAGGATTTGAACCCAGGTCTCTCCCAGTTCAACACTGCAACCACCACTGGCTCTCGCATTCCCACACCTGCTTTTCGAAACCCTCTTGGTCTAACAGCACCCATAATTTTATTCAACAGAATAAAAATATAAATGTGAATTTATTTATTATTGTCCGCTTTCTTTTGGGATAGCTAGAAAGGTTGCAACCTCGGAGCAGGAGCCACCAGAAAGCTCTCAGGTATGAGCCTTTCCAGACAAATGCAACAGTTTCCAGAGGGTTGGCTGCATTTTCTGCTGCAGCACACAGTGAACTGGGGTCCCCGCAAAGCCCAGGTCACCATGAGATGTGTTAGTTTTTAAAGTGGCACTTTGTGGACTTTGGTACAAACGGGAGCTGTGCAAGAGGTCAACTGCGTGCGAAGACAGTGACAGCACTAATGCGGTACCTGGCAGACATACAATCCCAGAAGACAAAAGCTCAGGACTGAGCGTCTCCCACTGGGCCAGATCCTGTGGGTCAGATCCCGGAGGAGGTGATTCTCTGAGCAGGACATCTGCGGGGGACGTAGGAATGGCGACACTCTCTGCGTTCTTGGGAGCTGGAAGTTCTGAAAGCACAACGTCACCTGGCCAGAAGAAAGACGTGAAAGTCAGAGAGTGGCCAAGATGGGCTGTCCCCCCCCCCCATCACAAATCAGGACTGCCCAAGAAGACCCCACAAATCAGGTCACAGTGTGCCCTGAAATCATAGAATCTTAGACTGGGAAGGGATCTAAGGGTCATGTAGTCCAACCCCCTGCAACGCAGGAATCTCAGTTAAAGCATCCATAGACAGATGACCATCCAACCTCTGCTTAAAAACCTCCAAGGAAGGAGAGTCCACCACCTCTTGTGGGAGGCTGTTCCACTGTTGAACAGCTCTTACGGTCAGAAAGTTTTTTCCGAATGTTTAGTCGGAATCTCCTTTCTTGTAACTTGAAGCCATGGGTTCGAGTCCTACCCTCCAGAGCAGGAAAAATGCAGAGAGCAGGTGTCCCGTAGGCAGATCAGGGGAGAGACTAGTCCGCAGTCGGAGGCAGCAATGCTCCTGAATCCCAGCTGCTGGAAGAGAGAGGGCTGAGGAGGGGACTCTTGTGCATCCAAAAGCATCGCTGTCTCCAACTGCGGAAGCAGAGCAGAGCCATCCTGGCTAGGAGCCACCAATAGCCCTCTCCCCCCCTATGAATTTGTCTCATCCTCTTTTAAGGGGATCATCAGGGGGTTTGGGCTGGGTGTCCATCAGTATGCGGATGATACCCAGCTCTACCTCTCTTCTAAATCAGAAGCAGTGAAGGCGGTAAAGGTCCTGTCTGAGTTGGAGGCGGTTGGAGGATGGATGGCGGCTAACAAATTGAGGTTGAATCCTGACAAGACAGAAGTGCTGTTCTTGGGGGTCAGGGGGTGGGCGGGAGTGGGGGACTCCCTGGTCCTGAATGGCGTAACTGTGCCCCTGAAGGACCAGGTGTGCAGCCTGGGAGTAATTCTGGACTCACAGCTGTCCATGGAGACACAGGTTAATTCTGTGTCCAGGGCAGCTGTCTACCAGCTCCATCTGGTACTCAGGCTGAGACCCTCCCTGCCCGCGGACTGTCTCGCCAGAGTGGTGCATGGGCTAGTTGTCTCCCGCTTGGACTACTGCAATGTGCTCTACGTGGGGCTATCTTTGAAGGTGACCCAGAAACTACAACTAATCCAGAATGCGGCAGCTAGACTGGTGACTGGGAGCAGCCACCAGGACCATATAGCACTGGTCCTGAAAGACCTACATTGGCTCTCAGTACGTTTCCGGGCACAATTCAAAGTGTTGGTGCTGACCTTTAAAGCCCTAAACTGCCTCAGCTCAGTATACCTGAAGGAGCGTCTCCACCCCCATCGTTCTGCCCGGACACTGAGGTCCAGCTCTGAAGGCCTTCTGGAGTTTCCCTCCCTGTGAGAAGCGAGGTTACAGGGAACCAGGCAGAGGGCCTTCTCAGTGGTGGCACCCACCCTGTGCAACACCCTCCCTTCAGATGTCAAGGATATGTGACTTTCAGTAGACATCTGAAGGCAGCCCTGTTTAAGAAAATTTTAAGGGATTGATTTAAAAAAAAAAGTTTTCAGACATGTTGTAAGTGGCTGGGGAAACCCAACCAGGTGGGTAGGGTATAAATCAGGGGTCCCCAAACTAAGGCCCAGGGGCCAGATGCAGCCCAATTGCCTTCTAAATCTGGCCCGCGGACGGTCCGGGAATCAGCATGTTTTTACATGAGTAGAATGTGTCCTTTTATTTAAAATGCATCTCTGGGTTATTTGTGGGGCCTGCCTGGTGTTTTTACATGAGTAGAATGTGTGCTTTGATTTAAAATGCATCTCTGGGTTATTTGTGGGGCATAGGAATTCGTTCATTTTTTTGCAAAATATAGTCCAGCCCCCCACAAGGTCTGAGGGACAGTGGACTGGCCCCCTGATGAAAAGGTTTGCTGACCCCTGGTATAAATAATGAAATAATAATAATAATAATAATAATAATAATAATAATAATAACCATTTGAACAGGAAGGCAGTCTGTTCATATTGTGTTTCCTCCCAGAGGCTTTCAATTTTATACATACATACATACATACATACATACATACATGTATGTATATATTGGTGGCTATCACTGCCTCCTGTGGAATGGAGTTCCACAGTTTTACTACTATGTGCTGCGTCCTGAATCTTCCAGCCCTCCAGTAGATGCCCACGAGTATCAGTCTTATGAAAGAAGGAGAAAAGCTTTCCCTGCCCCCTTGCTCCCTCTTTCTCTCCTTTTCTCCCGGCAGAAAAGCCCCCAATGCTGCAACCTTTTGCACATAACCCTGAGCCAGCGATGCCAGCGCATCATGCAGCCTTCAGTGTGACCGCCCCCCCTCTGAGAATGCTTTTGCGTGGCTTCCTCCCAACCCTCCCCTTTATTCCACTCTCACCTTTCCCAACTGCTGCCTTTGCTCTGGCCGTGCGGGGAGAGCAAACGACCGAGGTCCTTTTCCGGTGCCCCTCCTGGCCCTTCCCGGCCTTCTCCGTCCCAGGCAGGCCACCCGCCGAGGAGCCCAGCTGACGGTGGCCTTTCAGGAATGAGAATTTATTGCTGGCAGCGGGACAGTCTGCCGGAGGCTTCGGGAGTCTCGGGTGGCCTGGCTTGGAAAAGCTGTCCTCCGCTTTCTCGTTCTTGTTCGGCTGCTCAGAGGGGATTTGGGGAGCCCCCTGGCCTGACCCCTCCAGAGGCCGCACGCCTGCGCTTTCCAAGGGGGAAGAGGAGGTCTGCTTCGACGTATCCATCTCTTCCAAAATAGCTGCCATCAACCCGGAGCTGAAGCTGACCGGGTTCTTGAGGGCCGCCACGTACGATTCGCGGTACCTGCACCTCGGCTCATGGACCTTGGCGTCTTGGCCCAGCCGCCGCCTCAGGCAAGGCGTGCAGGGACCCTCCTCTGAGTTTTGCCCCTTCCCGCAGCTCCAGCCCCCCGCCATCTCCCCGTTGTCCCCGTTCACCAAAAGGAGGTCCTTCTCCACCTTGGGTGATGCAGCCTCTCTGTGCAGCTGCTCCCCAAGGGCCGGCCCTGTTGCCTTGGCAGGAGGAGAGTTGTCCTGCTTCCCTTCTTCGGAAAACCCCAGGAGATTCACGTATTCACCTTCCAGGTTCTCGCCGATGATGTCGCACAAACTCGGCAAAGCAAACAGAGTGGATTTCTTCCAGGTTCCTTCTTCGACTTTGATGAGGCCAGGATACTTACCCGGAGAAGACTGCAAACTGCCCGAGTCAGAAATGCAGTCCAGACGCAGGAGATTTGCTGGGTGGGTTGAGGACTCTTGCTCCACCGAACCTTCCGTTTTGGGCACCCCGACAAATTCCGGGGTGGCTATTTTATTCCACGGGAGGGGGACGATCCCATTCCCAGTGGCTACCAGGCAGGTGTGGAGCGTTGGCCGGTCCAGGTCTCGGTTGACCTCCTCCAGCCACTCTTTGGTGAACAGCAAGGAGCAGGATGCTTCGGGGATGGAGATCTTCTCCACGGTGGTGAGGTCCCTGGAGAGACACTTCACCGCCAGGCAGGCCGACTGCTCCCCACAGGGCTCCGCTTGCAGGTAGAAGTCCCCCGGGCGAAGAAGGAGGGGGTTGAGCGGTCCGAGGTGGACAACCACTTTCTCGCGAAGGCACAGGGGCCACCCTTCGTGGAGGAAGACGCAGCCGGAGTAAGGAGCCTGAAGACGGGCACGAAAATGGGTGAGAAAAGGAGAATATAATTATGGGATGCAACTTCTCCTTGCTTCCATGGGCCTGCATAAGACAAGATCATGGTGGGAGGATCTGGTCCTCTCTGCGCTGTCTCTAACGCAACCAACCTCAATAATAATAATAATAATAATAATAATAATAATAATTTATTTATACCCTGCCCATCTGGCTGGGTTTCTCCAGCCACTCTGGGCGGCTTCCAACAAAATATTAAAATACAATAGTCTATTAAACATTAAAAGCTTCCCTAAACAGGGCTGCCTTCAGATGCCTTCTAAAAGTCTGGTAGTTGTTTTTCTCTTTGACATCTGGTAGGAGGGTGTTCCACAGGGCAGGTGCCACTACCGAGAAGGCCCTCTGCCTGGTTCTGTCATGCATGCTTTAATGGAGATTCCTGTATTTGCAGGGGGTTGGACTAGATGGACTCTAGGGGTCCCTTCCCATTCTAACCTGGTGCCCTACAGATGTTTTGGACTTTCATGGAAAGGAGGGAGCTGAGAGGTGACATGATTGCCACCTTCAAATACCAGAAGGGCTGTCTGTGTCCCATGGAAGATGGAGCAAGCTTGTTTTCTGGTGCTTCAGAACCAGCGGATTCAAATGACGAGAGAGGAGATTCGGACTCGACATTAGGAAGAACTTTCTGAGAGCAAGAGCTCTTTGACAGAGGAATGGACTCCGTCTTGTGGTGGTGGACTCTCCTTCCTGGGATGTTTTTAAGCAGAGGCTGGATGGCCATCTGTCAGGGATGCTCCACCTCAGATTCCTGCATTGCAGGGGGTTGGACTAGATGACCCACGGGGTCCCTTCCAACTCTGTAATTCTAGGACTATAGCCCCCACGGCAGGGGCTGATGGCAGTTGCAGTCCAAGACCTCTGGAGGGCACCGGGTTGGGGAAGGGTGCTCTAAGGGGCAGCTACCCAGAGCCCACCACCCAAAGCCCAGGCAATTCCTCTTGCACTTACACAGGCCGCCTGCCGCACGTGCTCCAGAAGGCGCTTGGAAGGGATGAGGAAGTCCAGAAGGCAGCAGAGCCCATCGCTGTGGTATTTGGCCTCCAGGACACGGAAAAGCTGGCTGAGGACAGTCGGGGCCGTGATGTCAAACGGGGGGTAGAGGCCCGAGAGCGTGTTCTGCACGGCAACATCCAGAGATTGGGGGTCCTTTAAGGGAAGGGGGGCAATAAGCGGTCAGAGCATTTCACAATCAATTACATACAGGTGAAACTTGAAAAATTAGAATATCGTGGAAAGGTTCATTTCTTTCAGTAATTCAACTTAAAAGGTGAAACTAATATATGAGATAGACTCATGACATGCAAAGCGAGATATGTGTCAAGCCTTTATTTGTTATAATTGTGATGATTTTGATGTTCAGCTGATGAAAACCCCAAAGTTGAGATGGTTAATTTGGGGTTCTCATCAGCTGTATGCCATAATCATCACAATTATAACAAACAAAGGCTTGACATATCTCGCTTTGCATGTCACGAGTCTATCTCATATATTAAACTCCAGTAGCTAATGAAATCAATTGCTTACATAAATGGACTTTTCCACGATATTCTAATTTTTCTAGTTTCACCTGTACATATACACAGACACACACAAACATATGAATTCACCTTGTTTTGAGTCAGACCCTGGGGTCATCTAGCTCAGAACCAGATCCCGTCCATTGTGCTTTCCCTCCGTTTTGATTTTCCCCCCCCCAGTCTCAAGTTCAGATCTCCCCATTTGCATGCTGGTTCCTTCATTGCAGGGGGGTTGGACTAGATGACTCCTGGGGGTCCCTTCCTGCCCCCCAGTTCTATGGTTCTCTGAGTTTCTCACTCCTCTCTAGGCTTTCAGGGCACAAACATGCCAGAGAGCTCCATCTCTGCCCTTGCCAGCTTCGACCTACAGCAGACGCAATTTGCCTCATAGGTCACGGTCTGAATTTAGCTCTTCTTCTCACGGATGGGCAGGGATGGGGTTCCAGAGGCCTCAGCAAAGACGAAGGCTGGCTTACGAGCCAGTGTCACTGGTGGCTGTCTCAAGAGGCTTCTCTTGCGGTCACCAACGT
This sequence comes from Lacerta agilis, assembly GCF_009819535.1. Classification (NCBI taxonomy): domain Eukaryota; kingdom Metazoa; phylum Chordata; class Lepidosauria; order Squamata; family Lacertidae; genus Lacerta; species Lacerta agilis. The sequence goes on along the minus strand of NC_046317.1, from coordinate 93,497,426 downwards.
CCCACAACAATGGAGGACAATGGTGCTGGTCAACAAATATTTCGGCCCGGAGACTTTGAGTCTTGGAACTCTCTGGGCAGCATTTAAAACTTTTTTAAAAATCCAGTTAATACACACATAACCAACTATCATCACTGGTCAAACAGGTTAGCAGGGTTTTGCTGCCTCCCAAAAACCTGCAGCAACTATTTATTTCCTTATTTACCACCTTTATATCCCACTTTTCCTCCAAGGAGCACAAGGGGGTGTACATAATTCTCCTCATTGTTTTATCATCACAACAACAGCCCTGTGAGGTAGGTGAGGCTGAGAGGCAGTGGCCGACCCCCAAGTTCACCCAGTGAGCTTCATGGCTGAGTGGCAGGATTTGAACCCTGGTCTCTCCCAGATCTTCGTCCAACCCTCTAACTAGCAACCACAACTCTGCCACTGGCTCGTTACTCTTGTTTAACCTCCTGCATTTCACGGGGTTGGACTAGATGACCCTAGGGTATCCCTTCCAACTCTATGATTCTATGATAGCAAGGGAGACGAAATGAGTAGACCTATATACAGCCTGGGTAACAACGGCTCCAATCACAAGACTCTGAAAAGCTCTCATCTGGCTCCAACACGAGATAAACCCTTCTGGATCTTAACCTCTGGCAAGCCTCTGTTTGTGGTGAGATGGAAACCTCTGACCAGGAAATCTCTCCCTGGCCTCTGTGTTTGCACAGAGGGCTCTTGGTGGTGCCTCGATCACCCGTCCAATGTAAGCAAGTCGAGCGCTGGGCCGCCCTGACGCCCCTGGCCTGGGAGACCTGAGTCGGCTCTCCCAAAGATCACCCTCCCTGTTCCCTCTTGCGCCCAGAGTGGCCTCTGGGGAGCTGCTCTCGCCCAGCCTGACATGAAAGATGTTTGTGGAGCTCTGTTCCTGCAGCCCACGCTTTGGAGGGACCACCCCAAGTATCCTGCAGGCCAGACCTCTTCCCAGACTCGGCGTTCCTGGCAGATGGCCGAGGAGAAGGAGGAGGAGGAGAAGCTTCTCCTGGGTGATGAGAGGAGGATCTTGCGAGAGGGCCTGTTGCTCTCCCCAAAAACATCTCTTGCCTCTCACAAAAGCTGCAGCGCTGCCAGCCAGCCCTGGAAATTTTATCACCCTCCTCGTGATGCTCTCTTGCGCTCCCTTGCCAAAAGCCCTGGCTTCGGGAATCAGGCGGCCAAATGGAAATCCCAGCTGCGCCGAGGAGCTGGATTTAAATTGGAAGGAACTTGCAACTCCTCTCCGTCCCGTTCTGTTTATGGAAAAGTTCTGGGAAGCGTTTGCGCAGCTGAAGGAATGCTTCGTGCCGGTGGATAGTATTGCCGGTGCTGGATATTGTTAGCTGACCTGCTGGAATGCTTTGCACTCATCTAAACATCAGAGGTTTCGGTGGAGTTGGTCATGTTCATGGACTGAGAGATCTGTAGAGCTGGAAGGGACCCGAAGGGTCATCCAGTCCAACCCCCTGTGGTTGTGTTACGTTGTGAAGTGTTATAATTATGGTCATTGTGTTTAAATTGTTAAACCTGTAAACAGAATGTGATTCAGAAGGTGATGGGGTGAGGGGCAGGGAGTGGAAGAAATCTTTCTCTGCTGTGAGAACTGTTTCCGATTTTAGACACTTGACAAGTAGTTTGGGGCTACAAATAAGCCTAGATTCATTATTTTGGCTTGTTAAAAACCACAGCTGAAAAATCAGAGAGTGCAACTGAGTCCCACTGAATTCAACGGCTAAATCTCACTAATTTTAGCAAATCGGGTTTGCGTTTGAAGCAAAATGTGAATCATGCACTTCATGGAACGAAAATTCTCCTCTCTCCTCACAAGGCATTCTAAAAGGTCTTTGGATCTGAGAGGAGGGCTTTGCTTCCTCACTCTTGACCTTGGGGTGGGGGTAGGGGGGCTTCACTGAAAGCTCTTCCCTTAACCATTAAAACACCAGAACCTTCTGATGCAGTGGGACATGGGTGGCAGAGAAGAAACTCTGCTCCACATCCCTCCCAGTCACTTCAAACACACGGTTTGAGGCATTTTGTGGCTTGGTGAGGATTCCCGTTGTTATTATTTCATAGAGATTTGAGGCGTTGCCTCTTCATTGGCTTCCCACTGCCTCAAAAAGATCTGTGGGGCCCACAAGCCTCCTATAACCTTCCTGCTTCTCCCCCAAATTTCTTCTGCATAAAAGAGTCTGCTGGATGAGGCCAAGGGCCTATCTAGTCCAGCCTCCTGTTCCCACCGGGGCCCACCAGGTGCCCCTTAGGGGAGCCTGCAAGCAGGAACTGAGCACAAGATCCCTCTATCCTCCTGTGGATTCCAGAAACTAGGATTCAGAAGCATTACTGTCTCCAATGTGGAGTCAGGGCAGAGCCATCCTGGCTAGGAGCCCTCTATATCCCCCTTCTGCATGAATTTGTCTCAAACTTCTTTCAAAGCCATCTAGGTTGGTGGTCATCACAGATAATCTCTCTTTGCGCTCTGCCTCTGAAGCCACTTATCAAAACCAATTTCTCTCCTTCTCTTCTTCAAGGGGTGGGGAGAGAATCCTCTAAATCTGAGAGAGGGAGAGCCAAGCCGCCTGAGGGGTCCCAGCTGCAAAGATTGAGCCAAGCGTTCAGACTGTCACTCAGAGGCAGCCTTGGCGGCAGCCCTTGTGCCAATGGAGCTGAAAGGGGAAAGGGGAAAGGTGGTGGGTGGGTGGGTGAAATGAGGGGGAACAGATCTATTAGTTCATCTGTTTTCTGGACCTGATCCCTTCTGTCTGCAATGAGGCAGAGCCAGGCGGTTTTCCTAACCGCATCGGCTTCCCAGCCCCACAAACTCCCTTTCCAAACAGCTGCTAATGATCTCTGCATCCCTCAGCCGCTCTCTCTGTGCCAAACTTTTGTTCCGAGCTAGGCAAGCTGTGCGTGAGAAAGGGGATCCTCTTCCCAAGCAGGGAGAGGAGGAGGAGGAGGAGGAGGAGGAGGAGGAGGAGGAGGAGGAGAAGGAGGAGGAGGAAACCTGCTTCATCTTGCAAACTGAGAAGTGGGAGCCCTGGCTGGCAGGCCTAAGAACATAAGGAGAGCGTGGATGCTGGATCAAGCCCATGGCCCATCTAGTCCATCATCCTGTTCTCCCGGTGGCCAACCAGGTGTCCATTACAGGAAGCCCACAAGCAAGACCTGAGCACAAGAGCAGCTTCCCCTCCAGCAGATTCCAGCAACTGATGCCTCCAATAGCTACAGCTTTGTCAATCGTGACTGAGCTGAGCAAATGTTAAAGAAGAAACAGCCCACGGTGACATATCCTCCAACAGTTCTCCGATGAAAATAGGGAGCTTCCAACACGTAGAAGAACATCAAACATTTTAAAACTTCCCTAAGCAGGACTGCCTTCAGATATCTTCTAAAGCTTGTATAGTTACTTATCTCCTTGGCTCGGGGAGGTCGCATAACCCCCTACCCTCCAGCATTTCTCTGATGAAAATAGGGACGTCCTAAGGAAGAGAAAAGCAAAGACATCACCTTGCCGACAAAGGTCCGTATAGTTAAAGCTATGGTTTTCCCAGTAGTAATGTACGGAAGTGAGAGCTGGACCATAAAGAAGGCTGATCGCCGAAGAATTGATGCTTTTGAATTATGGTGCTGAAGGAGACTCTTGAGAGTCCCATGGACTGCAAGAAGATCAAACATATCCATTCTCAAGGAAATCGGCCCTGAGTGCTCACTAGAAGGACAGATCCTGAAGTTGAGGCTCCAGTACTTTGGCCACCTCATGAGAAGAGAAGACTCCCTAGAAAAGACCCTGATGTTGGGAAAGATGGAGGGCACAAGGAGAAGGGGACGACAGAGGATGAGATGGTTGGACAGTGTTCTCGAAGCTACTAACATGAGTTTGGCCAAACTGAGAGGCAGTGAAGGATAGGCGTGCCTGGCGTGCTCTGGTCCATGGGGTCACGAAGAGTCGGACACGACTGAACGACTGAACAACAACAAGGAAGAGAGACCCTGATGTTGGGAAAGATGGAGGGCACAAGGAGAAGGGGACGACAGAGGATGAGATGGTTGGACAGTGTTCTCGAAGCGACTGGCATGAGTTTGGCCAAACTGCAGGAGGCAGTGGAGGATAGGGGTGCCTGGTGTGCTCTGGTCCATGGGGTCATGAAGAGTCGGACACGACTGAACGACTGAACAACAACAAGGAAGAGAGAAATCAACCCTGGGTGCTCACTGGAAGGACAGATCCTGAAGCTGAGGCTCCAATACATTGGCCACCTCATGAGAAGAGAAGACTCCCTGGAAAAGACCCTGGTGTTGGGAAAGATGGAGGGCAGAAGGAGAAGGGGACGACAGAGGAGGAGATGGTTGGAAAGTGTTCTCGAAGCGACTGGCATGAGTTTGGCCAAACTGCAGGAGGCAGTGGAGGATAGGGGTGCCTGGCGTGCTCTGGTCCATGGGGTCATGAAGAGTCGGACACGACTGAACGACTGAACAACAACAAGGAAGAGAGAAATCAACCCTGGGTGCTCACTGGAAGGACAGATCCTGAAGCTGAGGCTCCAATACATTGGGCACCTCATGAGAAGAGAAGACTCCCTGGAAAAGACCCTGGTGTTGGGAAAGATGGAGGGCAGAAGGAGAAGGGGACGACAGAGGATGAGATGGTTGGACAGTGTTCTCGAAGTGACTGGCATGAGTTTGGCCAAACTGCGGGAGGCAGTGGAAGACAGGAGGGTCTGGCATGCTCTGGTCCATCAGGTCACGAAGAGTCGGACACGACTGAACAACTGAATAACAACAAAGGAAGAGAGGGACATTCCAGGATCAAATCAGGAACCGGGACGGCTTCTGTAAATCCAGGGCTGACCCTGGAAAATAGGGACACTTGGAGGGTCTGCAAGGCTGCAGTCCCACAGAGCTGGGTTGGAGCACTCATAAAATCAATATTCACACTTATATTTTGCCCCGTGCTTTCTAGGCAAAGGTCCTGTGCTTTAAAGCTCTGTGTCTGAGCGCTCTTCACCCCCCCTGCAAAAACCCGCTCTTTAAAGCTGAAGCACAACTCAAGACAATTCCGCTTCTCCACGGACTGCCGTTTGCTCCGATTCCGTGGTAAAGAGTGGGTTTCGCAGTGAAAGCTCCGGGGCGAAAAACGAGAGCTAGGATGGAGAACTTTGAAGAAGAAGAAGAGAAGAAGAGTTTGGATTTGATATCCCGCTTTTCACTACCCAAAGGAGTCTCAAAGCGGCTCATATTCTCCTTTCCCTTCCTCCCCCACAACAAACACTCTGTGAGGTGAGTGGGGCTGAGAGACTTCAGAGAAGTGTGACTAGCCCAAGGTCACCCAGCAGCTGCATGTGGAGGAGTGGAGACGCGAACCCGGTTCCCCAGATTACAAGTCTGCCGCTCTTAACCACTGCACCACACTGGCTCTCAGTGAAGCACTGACCTGCCTGGAAAGCACAGAGGAAAGGTAGGTAGTTAGAAGAAACCTCATGTAGTCCAACCCCTTTCAAAGCAGGAACCCTGGACAGATGGCCACCACCAAACCTCTGTTTAAAAACCTCCAGCAAAGGAATGCGACATCGGAACCTCTGCTGGTACAAACCGAGGCAGGACGATATGTGTGGAGGGGCATGGCAGGATACTCATAGAATTGTAGAGCTGGAAGGGGACCCCCCAAGGGTCATCTAGTCCAACCCCCAGCAATGCAAGGATTACAGCCACAGAATCCCTGACCTAGTGGCCCTGCCATCTCTCTTTAAGAGCCTTCAATGAAGGAAACTCCACCCCTTTCCAAGGTGGTCCTTTTCACTGTCAAACTGTTCCTACCCTCAGAAAGTTCTTCCAAATCTTGAGTCAGAATCTCCTTTCTTGTCATTTGAATCCATTAGTTGGAGCCCTCCCCTCTTGGAGCAGCGGAACAGAAAGCTTGCTCCTTCTTCCCTCTGACCTTCAGATGTTTGAAGGTGGGTGTCATATTACCTCTCGTGTCTTGTCCAGGCTAAACATACCCAACGCCCTCAGTCTGCAAGATCCTGGTCCAAATCAACATTTTTGAACCAATATATAAATATGCGCAACAGGCAAAGGTGTCTCTTGAACTGGCCGAGTGAGGTCAAGTGAGGTCAGGCAATCCTCTGCCAGGGGGAAAGCACCCAAAAGTTTGCATATCGTGAGAAGCACAAGCACCTACATCTCCAACCCTTTGCCCAGGGCGACATTCCTAGCAACTAGAGGTTCTCCAAGGAATCACACACTTTCTTCTGCATTGATTGAATTCCCAATGCTTCACCCATGACAGGTACAAAGGAACACAGGAGGTTGCCTTATCCTGAGTCAGGCCATTGCTCCATCCAGTTCAGTACTGTCTACACTGACTGGCAGCAGTAGCTCTCCAGGGTTTCAGGCAGCGAAATCTCCCAACCCTTTCCAGAGATGGTGGTGAGGAGCAAGCCTGGGACCTCCTGCCACTGAGCCAGGGCCCTTCCCCAAGTCCAAAGATGTCAAACAGCTTCAGGGATGATGCTTTGACTCAGCCCAGCAACCACGGGGAATCTTGTTGCAGCCAAAGGCCTGCTGATGGCCTCTCTCTTTGAACGGCCACTTTGCTGAAGTAGAGCAAAGGTGGCCTTGCTGGTCCCACCTCTTGTCCCAAACCACCAGGGGCATCCTTGGCATGAACACAACTACTTAAAAACTCTCTCACCATCAGCTTCCCATCTCCGTCAATTCCCACAGAAGGTCCACAGGCTTTGCAAAGACAGCGGCTGGGAAACCAATGAAATGCGCCCTCTGACTAAGGTGACAGAAGATCCTGCAACCCCTCCAGAGCAGCTGCCTTTTGAAGGAGCATGTGGTTGCGGGAACCTTATTTAGAGCAGCCTCGTTCAACAGGACAGGCACCTGTAGCTCTGGAAAGCTCTCAGAACAGGAAGAGAATCATAGAATCGGAGAACTGTAAAGTTGGAAGGGACCCAGAGGGTCATCTACTCAAAGGTCATAGCGGACCTCTCGATAATTCCAAATGCCGAGTCATAGATTCAAAGAAGGGGTCCCCCAAGGGTCATCTAGCCCAACCCCCAGGAATGTAGGAATCACAGCTAAAGCGTCTCTGACAGGTGGCCCTCCAACCTCAGTTTAAACACCTCCAATGAAGAAGAGACCACCACCTTCCCAGGAAGCCCATTCCACGGCCACAAGGACCATCTGTATCCTGCACTGATCCCAAATCCTCCCCCCCCCCCTTATTTAAAGAAGCAAACCGGGAGCCTGGAGCAGAAGCCCCCCCTCCTCCCTCCCTGCTGCCCCATCCTAGCTGCCCCTCCGTGCAACACCCACAAGGTCGACAGAGAGCCGAAAGAGGATGGTCTCACGGTGTGGCCGAGCCAGGGAGAAACTAAACAGCCACAAACGAAGCCCTTCAGATTACCATGGTTCCCTCGGAAGCGACGCTGGAGGGGGCAGAGAAGCAAGGGGGGGCACCAAGTCCCAGAGCCGCCGCCCCCTCCAAAAGAAACCTTGTTGATCACTTGTTGGCAAACTCCTTGCTGTCGCGTCTGGGTCTCCCGTCAAGCTCCTTCCCAGCCATCTGGGCTGCTGGACTTGTCTTCTGCGGTGGGGGCACCAAGACACATCCCAGATGTGCTCCACACACCCCAAGGAGACAGCGGGGAGGCCTCAGGCCAGCTTGCGAACCCTCCAGCTTCAGCCCTGCCAGAGTCCAGCAGCGCCACTGCTTGCTCCTCTCCAAACTTATCCCATCCTTCGCGTCTTGCTAAAGAAAAAGGAGCCTGCTCTCTCTAGCTGCGAAGGGGAGGGATTGAGGAGTGGAAAGGAGGAGAAAAGAGCGGGGGGGGGGGAAGGCTGTCTGAGCTTTAAAAAGCTGCCTCTCTCTCTTTCTCTGGCTGGCGTTGCTGCAGAGGCTCTCGCAGAGCAATGCCAGAGCCAGCGAACAGCGGTCCTCTTTGTGCCCAGCGGCAGAGGCCCTGCCCCGTGGCTAGACGGGCCTGGAACCAGCTGCAGGGTGCCCAGGAAGGGTTGGGGGTGCAGGATCCAGCCATGATGTCACACGGGCCCTTTGCACCTGGGATCAAAGCCGCCAGGTCAACGGGCCAGGCAGCAAAACCATCGCCCTCCCTCCAGGCTTGTTTTGTCCAGCAGCCGTCCTTTTGCGCACAAACACGCACTCACCAAATCCTTGCAGCAGTTTCTTTCTCTCTTTGTGCTTTGAAAGGGGCCCGCCAGCCGCAGAGGCCTGTCAATGGGGCAGCTAAGCTTAAAGGGGGGGGGGGCGTTTCCTTTCTAAGGAGGTGACTGCATCCCCTTCCCCAGCTCTTGGACGGCTGTGATGTAGAAGAACTCAGGGGCGCAAAAGAAGCTGGGTGGGAAATCAAGGAGGATGCAGATGGTCCATACGCAACACCCCAATTTTTGTTTTATTTTTGGGCTTCCAAATGCACAACTTCCAAGACGGAGGCCTCTTTCGTGCCACACTCAGTCAGAGGTGTTTCTGAGCCTCTAAGACGGGGTTTGTGTAGAATTCATGGAGGAGGAGAGGGCTGTCCATGACTCCTGGCCAGGGTGGCTTTGCTCTGACTCCACTGCAAGGCTTCTGAATCCCAGTTGCTGGAAACTCTTGCGCTCGGATCCTGTTTACAGGTTTCCAACAGGCATCTCGCTGGCCTCTGTGCGAACAGGATGCTGGACAAGACTGGCCATGGGCCTGATCCAGCAAGTCCTTATGTTCATTCCTAACTTCAGCAGACCCCCCCCCCAGTGTCCATATTTTCCAGGGACGTCCCTGATTGGGAGAAGCTGCCCCGGTTTCTGATCTGATCCCAGAATGTCCCACTTTCCCTTAGGATATCCCTGTTTTCACTGGAGAAATGCTGGAGAGTATGGAGTTATCCGACCCCCCCCCCCCCCAAGCTGTCTCAAGGCAATCCTGCATAAGGAAGGGTTTTTTTTAATGTTTAATTATGTTTTTATATATGTTGGAGTCTGCCCAGAGTGGCTGGGGCAACCCAGTCAGGTGTGTGGGGTTTAAACAGTAAAAGTATCATTATGGAATGGGACGTCCCTATTTCATCAGAGAAATGTTGGAGGGTATGCTTCAGTTTTCATTTTGTTGTTTTGGGGTTAATCCCATATGTGTGTGTGTGTGTGTGTGTGTGTGTGTGTGTAGACACATATATGGTCAAAGGCCTGGAAACGATGCCTTATGAGGAACGGCTTACGGAGCTGGGTATGTTTAGCCTGGAGAAGAGAAGGTTAAGGGGTGATATGACAGCCATGTTCAAATATATAAAAGGATGTCATATAGAGGAGGGAGAAAGGTTGTTTTCTGCTGCTCCAGAGAAGCGGACACGGGGCAATGGATTCAAACTACAAAAAAGAAGATTCCACCTAAACATTAGGAAGAACTTCCTGACAGTGAGAGCTGTTTGACAGTGGAATTTGCTGCCAAGGAGTGTGGTGGAGTCTCCTTCTTTGGAGGTCTTTAAGCGGAGGCTTGACAGCCATCTGTCAGGAATGCTTTGATGGTGTTTCCTGCTTGGCAGGGGGTTGGACTGGATGGCCCTTGGGGTCTCTTCCAACTCTAGGATTCTAGGATTCTATATATACATAGTGAGCTCCCATTGTTTGGTCCCTGCTCCTGCCAACCTAGCAGTTCCAAAGCACATCGAAGTGCAAGTAGATAAATAGGTAGCGCTCCGGTGGGAAGGTAAACGGCGTTTCCGTGCGCTGCTCTGGTTCGCCAGAAGTGGCTTTGTCATGCTGGCCATGACCCAGAAGCTGTCTGCGGACAAACACCGGCTCCCTCAGCCTATAGAGTGAGATGAGCGCCTCAACCCCAGAGTTGTCCGCAACTGGACCTAACGGTCAGAGGTACCTTTACCTTTACCTTTATATCTCTCTCACACACATCCATATTTGTTGTTCAGTCATTCAGTCGTGTCCGACTCTTCGTGACCTCATGGACCAGAGCACGCCAGGCACGCCTATCTTTCACTGCCTCCCACAGTTTGGCCATATAGATTATTTTTTTCTACTTTTGGAAGCCATGGGTTCCCCTAACTAGCCGATCTCTCTCTCTCTCTCTCTCTCTCTCTCTCTCTCTCCCTCTCTCTTGTGCACAGTGTTGTTTTGGCCACATAAGGATGCATATGTCATTAGTAGCAGAGATGGATGGATCAATCTATATTTGGTTCATTTCAGTTTCTTTTGTCTCCATTCATAGATACATTCCATCGTTTTCTGCATCTGTCAGCATTTTTTAAAATAAAAAGCTGGATGAAAATTTGCATTAGGTTCACACACACGTTTTGTTTTTACAAAACAAATATTCTGTGCACATTAAAGCATTTGAACACATGTTAGCCATAAGTGTGTGTGTGTGTTCGTGTATATTTCAGTACTTTTTTGAGTATTGCAAAACTCCACTTCTTACTTCAGAAGGTGCAGATTATGCTTGTTACCAAGAATGTGTGGCCAGAATAAGACCCCTAAGCATAATTGTTTGTTTGTTGATTACATTTACATACCACCTTTTCTGCCAAGGAACTCAAAGTGCTTTACAATATTCTCCGTTCCTTGTTTTGTCGCCACAATCCTAGGAGGCAGGTCAGACTGGCCCAAGGTCATTCAGCGAGCTTCATGGCCGAGTGGGGAATCGAACCCTACCAGGCCACAGTCCTACGCTCTCTCCACTATTCCACACTGCTTATTATTCTAACTATTAGTGCATGGGATACATTCCCGCTCTGTGCATGTGCAGGAACCCCACTGTCTCCAGAACTGGTGCCCGGCTTGCAAGCCGAATCTTGAGCCGCCTTCCTTTGCCCATCTTTTCTGACTCAAGTGAAGAGTTGAGATGAGGGTCTCTCCTGCCCACCCCTCCCTCATCTCCCACCCACTCTGCTCAGCCCCCCACCCCTGCTGCTCTGCACAGCTGCCTGGGGCAACCCTCTGTATGGCTTTTCAGCTTCTTTGGAGAGGCACAGAGTCCCCATTCACAGATGCAGAGAGGCTTGTGAGGCCCCGTCCCGAGAGCCTCCTCAGAAGTCACCAACCCCGTTTCTTATATCTTATTCTACTGTTTTTGCCAGTCGCCCCTGCCCCAGTGCTCTGGGCATCCATTGTATCTCAGGTTGCCTCTCCAGACATCATGTCACTGAGCGGAAGCGCTGGATGGGGTCAAGGGGGAGAAGAGGGTCTTGGGATGAGTTGGTGGGCAAGGAGGGAACAGGGAGGTTTTTGTGGGAGAGGCTTGACATCAGGGCGTGTGACGCGGAGCAAGGGGAGAGCCTCTGAATATGCCTTTCAGTGGGGAAGATATTTCAGAAACACAGGTGGGGGGTTCCTAAGCTGTGCCATCTGTTCCGAAATGGTTTGGACCTTGCATTCTGTTAAAAACAGTGATTTACCCCATACTACTGAGCACATAAGGGATGCGGGTGGTGCTGTGGACTAAACCACAGAGCCTAGGGCTTGCCAATCAGAAGGTTGGTGGTTTGAATCCCCGCGACGGGGTGAGCTGCCGTTGCTCGGTCCCAGCTCCTGCCCACCTAGCAGTTCAAAAGCACGTCAAAAGTGCAAGTAGATAAATAGGTACCGCTCCGGTGGGAAGGTAAACAGCGTTTCCGTGCGCTGCTCTGGTTCGCCAGAAGCGGCTTAGTCATGCTAGCCACATGACCCGGAAGCTGTACGCCGGCTCCCTTGGTCAATAAAGCGAGATGAGTGTTGCAACCCCAGAGTCTTCCGTGACTGGACCTAATGGTCAGGGGTCCCTTTACCTTTACCTTTACTAGGCACATAAGCTGAGCCCTGCTGGATCCCACTGCAGGCATGCCTTGGCCGCTGAACTCCATGCTCTGGTAGCTTCCAGACTGGATTACCACAATATGGTCTACATGGAACTGCCCTTGAAGATGACCTGGAAACTTTAGTTGCTGCAAAATGCATCAGCCAGGTTACCAGACGGGGTTCCATTTAGATCGCGCATAACCATACCCTCCAACACCTGGGTGGTCCAAATCGGGACACAGACCAAAAGAACAGGACGTTCCAAGATCCAATGAGAAGCCAGGAATGACTTCTGTAATTCTGGGATGTCCCACTTAAATCAGGACGGCTGAACACTATGATATATCTCTTTTTTTAAAGGAGCTGCATTGGTTGCCAGTTTCTTTCTGGGACGAGTTCAAGGTGCTCACATCGGTGTTTGTGTTGGTTCAAGGAAAAAGATCCACGAAAGGAGAATTTCTGCAGATGCCAAGATCCAAGTCTCGGGCAAGTACTTTTTGGTGAGAGAACCCCAGCAGAGATTTAAAATCAGCAAAATGGAGCGTGAAAATCTAGGCTGTAAAACCTTTAAGATGTGCCCTTCCAAATGAGTTCCAAAATTGCCCCTTTTAAAGGTTCCCTCCAAAGTTTCCCTCTTCCCACAGCATAGGAAAAATTGGCACATTCGGTTTACTTACAAACTCTCCAAAGGTCAGATTTGTGTGCTTTTCCATACATCAGTCAGAAAAGTTGCACGGGCAGTAACACATAGCTTAGTTATGAAATGGCAAACATTCCTAGAACACAAAAGAGGCTGGTGAGAGCCATGTGGCTGGAAGGAGGAGCTCAGAGCTCCTCACACGCTGAGCTTCTCTGGTAGACCAGGGATACAACAATAGGCTGGATTACCTATTTCCCTGCAATGTGGACATAGCTAACCTGGCAAGTCAGCTTACTCTATGGTCTTAATCCCTTCATGCATTAATTAACCCTACCATTTAAAGCCATAAATGCCCCAGGTCTCAAATACCTGGAATACCACCTCTTTCCTGATAGACCAGGGATGTCCAACTTCCAAGAAACTGTGATCTACTCCCACAAAAAAAAAAAATTGGCGGTGATCTACCCATTGTATTGACCAAAGTTGTTGATCAGAGTTGTTGAGCTTTTTTTTTTTTTTAAGGACGATCGCTCAGGGTTACACGATTCACCAGGATCGACCAGTAGGACATCCCTGCTATAGACCCTCTTGGGTGCTGAGATGGTGAGAAGCGACCCTCTTGGTTCCTCCTCCACCTCCAGAAACTTGTGCCTTCATTCATACAGTTCAAGAAGGATACTGACAAGCTGGAACGTGTCCAGAAGAGGGCAACCAAAATGGTCCAAAGCCTGGAAACGATGCCTTATGAGGAACGGCTTAGGGAGCTGGGTCTGTTTAGCTTGGAGAAGAGATGGTTAAGGGGTGATATGATAGCCATGTTCAAATATATCAAAGGATGTCATATAGAGGAGGGAGAAAGGTTGTTTTCTGCTGCTCCAGAGAAGCAGACACAGGGCAATGGATTCAAACTACAAGAAAGAAGATTCCACCGAAACATTAGGAAGAACTTCCTGACAGGAAGAGCTGTTTGACAGTGGAATTTGCTGCCAAGGAGTGTGGTGGAGTCTCCTTCTTTGGAGGTCTTGAAGCGGAGGCTTGACAGCCATCTGTCAGGATTCAGGAATGCTTTGATGGTGTTTCCTGCTTGGCAGGGAGTTGGACTGGATGGCCCTTGGGGTCTCTTCCAACTCTAGGATTCTATGATTGTACAACTTCCAGAGGACGCTGAAGACATGCCATAATTAATCTATGGGACTCCCTCCTATAAGAGGCAGCAATGGACACCAACCCAAATGGCTTTTAAAGAGGATTAGGGAAATTATTGGAAGAGAGGGCTATTGATGGCTCCTAGCCAGGATGGCTCTGCTCTGCCTCTGCAGCAATGCTTCTGAATCCCAGTTGTTGGAAACCACAGGAGGGGAGAGGGGCCTTGTGTTCGAATCCTGCTTGTGGGCTTGCCATTACTGTGAGAACAGGATGCTGGACCAGATGGACCATTGGCCTGATCCAGCAAGCTCTTCTTATGTTCTTAACCATTCCCATGCCTCAAGTGCAGGGGGTTGGACCAGATGACCCCTGGGTCCCTTCCAACTCCCTGATTCTGTCTCTGTGGTCCAGCACCAAGTCTGGATGAGGGCTGACCTGCAAAGGATGGTCTTCTGCTTGCCCTTCCTCCTCCTCTGCACTCTCTGCCTTCATTCAGGCATATTCCCCCATCCGTCCAGCTTGGGCTTCCTGTTCTCTGTGTCCCAGCTGCCTGCTGACGCTTGCTCCGCCCCAGCCTTCAGACACATGGACGCCATCCGAGGCATCCCTCCCTCGGAGATCTGGGGTCAGGCTGGCCTTGGGCGGGAGGGGAGCCCAAAGCTGCAGCTGGGAAAACAGAAGCAAGGCAGGTGCTGCTGACCTCCTCCCCGACTACCCTTGGCCTCCACTTGGCCTGCTGTGTTTGCATACAGACAGCAGAAAGACAGCTGGCAGCAGCTGGGCACGGCTGGGGGAGAGATCCATTGGACCGCGGCATAAATGGGGGAAGGGGGCCATTCTCCCCTCCCCCCAGTGTCTTAGAATCATAGAATCCTAGAATCCTAGAGTTGGAAGAGACCCCAAGGGCCATCCAGTCCAACCCCCTGCCAAGCAGGAAACACCATCAAAGCATTCCTGACAGATGGCTGTCAAGCCTCCGCTTAAAGACCTCCAAAGAAGGAGACTCCACCACACTCCTCAGCAGCAAATTCCACTGTCCAACAGCTCTTACTGTCAGGAAGTTCTTCCTAATGTTTAGGTGGAATCTTCTTTCTTGTAGTTTGAATCCATTGCCCCGTGTCCGCTTCTCTGGAGCAGCAGAAAACAACCTTTCTCCCTCCTCTATATGACATCCCTTTATATATTTGAACATGGCTATCATATCACCCCTTAACCTTCTCTTCTCCAGGCTAAACATACCCAGCTCCCTAAGCCGTTCCTCATAAGGCATCATTTCTAGGCCTTTGACCATTTTGGTTGCCCTCCTCTGGACACCTTCCAGCTTGTCAGTATCCTTCTTGAACTGTGGTGCCCAGAACTGGACACAGTATTCCAGTCTTGCTCTCCTTGGGGCTCTGTGTGGCAGCCATGCACAGGGGCTTCTTCCAAGAGACCGTATTTTGTCCTAGAGCGGCCCAACGTGCCACCCTTTCCCCCAAGGTAATTGGCATGGGAAATATAGGGTTCCAAGGTACAGGATCCCAAGAGCTGGAAGGGATTCACACAGATTCCCATCCACCGAACGCCTAGCCTCCAACCGTCCGTCATATTTTTGCAGAGCAAACCGAAGGGAAGTTTTGCTAGAGAAAATCAATGTTGCATAGGGGGGGGGGGAAACCCTGTCTCTTTAGCTATGTGGCTGGGACAAACCAGTCAGATGGGTGGGGTGCTAATAAAATGATGATGATGATGTTCAGTTCAGTTTTATTACAGCAAGCGCCAGCAATACAAAACAACACAACTCCAATCAAAAGACGAGCAACATCATCACCACGGGAGGACAAAATCCAAAAGACCAGAGAGAAAATAGCACTAAAAGAATTTATAGTATATTATTCAATAGAAGAGATTTACGTTTTCTAATAGCTAGGGTGCAGAATTTGGCCACAACATAGGATACTGAGCTCGAAGAGTCTTCTAAAAGGAATTCACGTAAAATTTCGGGAGGAAATTCCAAATAATATTGCAAGGGTATAAATTTTGATAAAAGGGGTAGTGTAAGATGAGATCGCTCTTCTCTATGAAATTCACAAAATAGAAGAAGGTAACAGATTCCACCTTATTGGACATGCATGGACAAAGGCGCTCATAAATTGGTACCCGCAAGAATTTGCCGTGCAATACAGCTGTAGGCATCGCCTCAAATCGGGCTCTAGAGAAAGCCCATCTGTATGATTCATAAGTGATATTGGATAAATAAGGGGCAGCTGCAAAATTAGGCCAAGATTTTAGGTACCTGTAATTCTCAGGGAGAGAGAGGCATCTTCTTTTTGCAATTCGATGTCAAGATGATGATGATGATGATGTGCGGGGAGTGATTGTTCCATAATTATTGTTATTATTACTATTATTGTTGTTATTTACACCCCGCCCATCTGGCTGGGTTTCCCCACCCACTCTGGGCGGCTTACAATGTTAAAAACGTAATAAAATATCAAACATTAAAGAAAAGAATATCTCACACAGACTATAAATAAAGCAACAAATCAATAGAAAACAACAACAACCAGTTTACAGTTACATGTACCCAAATTAAAATAACTGCCAACTCCAGCTAAACATTTAACCAACCCCAACCCAATAAAAAACCCACAGAGGAACCCAAATTTTAAACCCCACAAATTAAAAACCTTCCGGAGTGATGACAAGAAGGTCCCCCCCCCCCATAATACAAAGAACTTGGGTGGTGTGCAAAATGTACATTTTGCAAGAGCTTTCAGTGGATTATTTGTTTTAAATCACACAGAGAATTATTCCCACCCACCCAGATCACATTTGCAATTTATGGCTCAGAGGAGACGTCTCCTGTGTCATGGGTGACCCTTCTGCTATAAACAACGGCGGCTCGGCTCTTGAGCAACGGATCCGTTTGTTCTCTTCCCACGCAGCCCAGGCCAGGGCTTTGGGGTGGACAGGGGCTCTCTGGAGGCTTGCTGGATGGAGCAGCAGGAGCAAGGAAGCCTTCTCTCCCCCCCCTCCCACTTCCTGCCTCTTCCCCCAAAGAAGAAACAAACGCTTCTTGAAAAGATGGTTCGTCTTCTCATTCCTTCCATTTTCCAGGCAGTTTTTGGAAGCAGAAGAAAAGCTGCTCCTGAACGCTTTTGGCAAAGCCCTGCTTCTGTCAATAGAGATGGGCTCTTCCCCAAGAAGCGAGCTCAACGTGAGGCAGAGATAGGTCCCTTCGCAACATCTGCAAGGGGGGGGGGATGCTATTCCACCCAGGAAGATGGAATGAGGAGGTGAAATGGTCCTTAGTGCTGCGATGGTGATAAGTTCCAGTCTGGTCCTGTTCACCTTGGCAGATGCCACTGAAGAGGGGTGTGCTTGTCTGTGCGCGCATATTTTTCCAAGTGTGGGGGTTCAATCTAGATGAAATAATAATAATAATAATAATAATAATAATAATAATAATAATAATAATAATTTGTTACTGTATATTCTGACGTATAAGACTACTTTTTAATCCAGGAAAATCTTCTCAAAAGTCGGGGGTCATCTTATACGCCGGGTGGAGAATCTGCGGTCGAGTATATCTCAAACTCTTTATTTTAACTGGAAAAGTTGGGGGGTCATCTTATACGCTGGAAAATACAGTATTTATACCTTGCCCATCTGGCTGGGCCTCCCTAGCCACTCTGGGCGGCTTGCAACAAAATGTTAAAATACAATAATCTATTAAACATTAAAAGCTTCCCTGAACAGGGCTGCCTTCAGGTGTCTTCTAAAAATCTGGTAGTTATTTTTCTCTTTGACATCTGGTGGGAGGGCATTCCACAGGGCGGGTGCCACTACCAAGAAGACCCTCTGCCTGGTTCCCTGTAACTTGGCTTCTTGCAGTGAGGGAACCACAAGAAGGCCCTCGGCATTCGACCTTCCAATTCTTGGGGTCCTGTACCCAGGGAGGGTGGGAATCCAGCAGGAATTTGCTGAACTGGGCAGATAAGGGTGTGAGGTTGTTGTTGTTTTTTTTTTTTTTTGTAAGATAAGACCTTAGCAGAAGATCAAACCTATCCATTCTCAAAGAAATCAGCCCTGAGTGCTCACTGGAAGGACAGATCCTGAAGTTGAGGCTCCAGTACTTTGGCCACCTCATGAGAAGAGAAGACTCCCTAGAAAAGAGCCTGATGTTGGGAAAGATGGAGGGCACAAGGAGAAGGGGACGACAGAGGATGAGATGGTTGGACAGTGTTCTTGAAGTGACTAGCGTGAGTTTGGCCAAACTGCGGGAGGCAGTGAAAGATAGGCGTGCCTGGTGTGCTCTGGTCCATGGTGTCATGAAGAGTCGGACACGACTGAACCACAACAACAACAAAGACCTTAGCTGCCCACTTAAGTGTCCTTATCCGCATCCCAAAAGAATGAGCCAGGTTGCAAGAGCTACAACTAAGGGATTGGGCCCTGCAGGCTAATGGGTGGGCCTTCCTCCACCCACCCACCCTCTCCTGGCTGCTGGGTAGGAAAACGAGAGCCAGAGACACTTTGTTGGGGCTGAGCTGGAAGCTGGAGGCACAGAGGCCAGCCTGCTCTGTGCTGGATCCAAAGCCGCGATTAACGGAGAAGCAAGATTTGCCAGGGTGTTGGTGCCGTGAGCCCCTCCATCCTGTTCTCAGAATGGTTGGGATCTGAAATGGAAAAAAGTATCTAATAAGAATATATGTGTATATATACACTAATATATACACTACAGTCTGCACTGATCTTCATCCCAAGGAAACAGAACCTGGGTAACTGCCTGGGACCCCCGGAGTCTCTCAGGGCTTGAAGATGGAGCTGGTGTGTAAAAATACATTTTCAATGGCTATTCCATGTCTAGCCACCCTTCTGCCAATTCACTCAAGGCAGTTCACCATTTCAAAATGTTTTATTTCATTAGAATGCTGAAGATTGCCTGGGGTGTAGGGGCTGCGGTGAACTGCAGAAAGGGCCTCCTCTCCATGGAAGGGAAGATCTGTTGTCCACTTGGCTCTGCTACCCCAGCTGAGAAGCAGAAAGAAAAATGCCTCCAGCAAGTAAAAGCCTGTTTCTGAGAGGTGGAGTGCGGGGTGGGCACAACCCAAGCTGTGCAAATCCCTCTTCCAAGGCAAATGAAATCTCTCTGAAATCAAAGCCATTGTCTGTCTGCAGACCTCACTGCACAGTGTTACGGAAATTACCGGGTCGAGAAGGCTCAGCTCCCGGTCCTACGGAGGAAGCCCGTGGTTCACTGCGGAGGCAATGGAGACCAGCCGGAGATTGGAGCAAAAGCAAAGGAGTTTATTGCGCAACAAGGTTCAGGAGGGTCCGAACCCCGAACAAAGGGTGTCACGGACTTTTAAAACTTCCCGCCATTGCCCAGAATACATAGCGAAATACATCACAAAAACGTCAGAAATGGGAGGAGGGAGAGGAGGTTCTAGTGGAATTTACATATAGGAAAAACAAGTTTTGCATAACAGGAAGGATGGCAGGAACCGGTGAATGGATCTAGGTGGGGTGTAATACACATTGAAGGTTTCCTCTGCGTCGGGACAATAGAACGCTCCTAGGAGGATGTCTGCTGCTATGGTAACTGATGGATGGGTGCTTGAATGGATTACCGGGAGGGGTGTATCTCCTCCTGCGGACGTGACTCGCTGCTTAGGGGATTATGAAAGCTACTGAGTGGAGAGTCCAAAAATTATGCAGTATCGAAATAATATACTTCTGATGATCGGAGGATGGCGGGGACCGAGGGGTCAGAAAGGTTATTTTATAAGGAGCAGATAGACACTCGAATCAAGCAGATCGGACTTTGCGTTGCTGAGATATTGAATTTTATGCTATTTTACTGTCTGAGCTGTCAGACAGGCCACCCACAGTCTAAATAAGTCCACTTGCAACATTGTTGCACTTCATAATTAATAGTTTCCCAAACTAGATACATTTTGGTTTCGGTTCCATTATTCTCGCAGCAGGGAGCCTGTCAATACCCACTTAGCGTTCAGTCAAGCGTGAAGGTGATGATTGAATCATAGTAGCTGAGCTGAACGTTCCATTTTGCAGGCTGAGCTGAATGCATGCTCCTGATTGGTGGGTTTCCCGTTCATTGAGAAAATGGAGACCAGCGGAGCGCTGTTTGACAGAAGCGCTTTTCCAGGGGCTTTTTCGGAACGCAGATTGGGGTTTTGGGGGAACCCTTCATCACGAGGGTTTTATGTGGTGCTTGTGTGACATGTAAAGTGTAGGGAGATGGACATAAAAGGGGGGGAAAGAATGCCCGCTCATCGTCGGGCTTTTAGCGAGTTCACGAGTCCCGCACTCGCTACCGGGGAGGTATAGCAGTGGGGGAAGGTGGTGGCGGGTAAATTTCCCTATCAGTCCCGCACTTGGAGATAAGATTTGTAATCTGGTTCGCAGAACCACAAATCCTTTTCTCCACACCTACACCTCCGTAACTTGGTACTCACCTTCCCCCAGGTGTCTTAACTGGACGTATTCAGGGAAGGTGCGCTGGCCATGATAGTAAGCCCGGAGGGGAAACATGGAGGAGGAAGGTGGGTTTAAGGGACAGCGGATCAAAGAACAGCATGGGGTCCAGCAACGAGAGATACAACAAAGCACTAACATGCACAACACTATTACTATGATGACCAGAAAAATACCCTTTAAAAGTTGTTTTGCCCACCCCAGGTTGGGCAACCAGCTCCAAAGATCAAAGTCTGACATTCCTTCATGTTGAATGTCGTGCAAAGTGGAGGTCAGACGGTGGATGTTGTTCAAATGTCCTGTGATGTTCAGGGTTTGATCTGTCACATATGTGCAACACTCGGAGCCAATCAGAGCACAAGTCCCGCCCTCCGCTGATAATAAAAATTCCGTAGCAATTCGGTTTTGAATTCCAAGTTGTCTCACCTGTGAGAGTTCGGTGGTCAGCGAATCCGTGATTTGCTCAGCCTCCCGCATGAATTTGAGGAGGACATCGGTGAGCCTCAGGATATCAACGTGGTTTGAACCGGCACCGTATGCTGGGAATAGGGCTCTTCCCCAGGTCTCTCCATTTGCAGCCACATCTGACAGGTCGGAGAGGGCTTGCTCCTCCCGTTTATTCCGCAGTCTCCCAGTAGGTAGGTCTTGGGTGACGCGTACCCCTGGGACGATGTACCCCAGGTAGCAGGAGCCAGACATGTGGGGGCTTACCCATCGGTAGGCACGGTGGGCACAGATCCACCAGAGTCCGGCTAGGTCAGTCCCGAGCCTGCCAGAGGCGAAGCTGTGGAGGAAGGCGATGT
This sequence comes from Lacerta agilis, assembly GCF_009819535.1. Classification (NCBI taxonomy): domain Eukaryota; kingdom Metazoa; phylum Chordata; class Lepidosauria; order Squamata; family Lacertidae; genus Lacerta; species Lacerta agilis. The sequence continues at coordinate 93,476,546 of NC_046317.1, read as the reverse complement.
TGGGGCGCGAGGTCTGGTCCACTGGATTGGCACCTACTGCCAGTGCCCAGGCTGAGGAAAGGTCAGTAACCAAATGTGATTTTGATTGGGTACTAACAGTCACTTGTCCATTCTCGTGGATTTCCAGAGAGGTGTCGCAGGAACTAGTCCCCACTGAGGCACCATCTCCAGAGAAAACACGGCAGAGGGGTCCGTGGGTAGGACCAGTGAGATACAGATACTGGTGGGTAAGGTTTAAGGCAGTGAGGTTCCACGAAGCCACGTTTCCTAGGCGGAGCTGTTCCAGGGTGACTGCAAAAGGAACCAGGGGAAGTCCTTGCCGGAGGTGGCTTGGGGCATGGGCACAAATCCAACAGTTCGGGTATTCTGTCTCCTTGGCCACCTTGCCAAGGAGTTGGATGAAGGAGTTTTGATCCCATGATGAGAGGAAGTCTGGCTCAGGGATGGAAGAGTCTGCAGCCAGGCGACGTGGAGCAGTTCCAACCGGGTGAAGGGGATCAGTGGTGTTTAAAAGGGAGGCTGTCTTGGCAATTCCTCCACATCGCAGGGGTCCGGTGTGATCCCAAACTGGTGGGTCTGAGGGCAGGATGGGGTGATACCAGCCCTCCAGGTAGTCAGAGCCCCTCCAGTCCTCAGTAGGACCCAGGTCCCATAAGCAACAGAAACGTCTCAGGCAGATACCTTGGATCAGGGGTCTGGAAGGCGGTGGTACCAGGCGGGTACATTGAAACCCAAAAATGAGGTTTTGCGTGGGGGGAGAAGAAGTGTCAGTAAAAGTGTGGGAGCCCCCACCTTGCTGCACTTCAGTCCAATTAGGGCTCTTGGATACCTCTCCATGGCTAAAGAGGAGGTATGAGCCATTGACACAGGTAAGGCGATACCTCCCTTGATCTAGGATGACGGAGGCTGAGCCCAGCCTCCTATAGTCCTTGGAGCGTACAAACAGTTCCCACTGCTGTGTCCCATTCATCTTGGGGACCAGTGAGTGGCGTAACAGAGTCCTGCTTTCGGGGAGGCAAAAGTCAAAATCCCCAATCCGGTCCGGATTTTGCTTTCCACCCTGTTCCAAAAGGTGGAAGTCCAGGTATTGGTAGTCAGTCATTATTCCAGGGCAGTGTTCAGAGGTCCAAGCGAGGGGCCTGCCCAGGAAAGGGAAAAGGAAGAGTATCGTGATGGGGTTCATTTTTAGGGAAAAGCTGTCAAAGTAAGCTGTCCAAGTCAAATGACAGCCAGTTCGAAAACACGGGGAGCTGTCAAATAGCTGTCAGAAGCTTTCAGTAGCGGCAATTCTGAAAAGGCAGAAAACTGTCAAACAGCTGTCAAAAGCTGTCAATAGCGGCAAGTCCGAAAACACGGAGAGCTGTCAAACAGCTGTCAAAAGCTGTCAATAGTGGCAAGTCCGAAAACACGGAGAGCTGTCAAACAGCTGTCAAAAGCTGTCAATAGCGGCAAGTCCGAAAACACGGAGAGCTGTCAAACAGCTGTCAAAAGCTGTCAATAGCGGCAAGTCCGAAAACACAGGCGGGAACGATGTCTGGAGACTTGGGAACGGTGGCACAGGGACTGGGGCGCGATGGACAGGAACTGGGGTACGACGAACAGGAACTGGGGTGCGATGCTGGGGTGCGGTAAACAGGAACTGGGGAGCGATGCTGGGGTGCGGTGAACAGGAACTGGGGAGCGATGCTGGGGTGCGGTGAACAGGAACTGGGGAGCGATGCTGGGGTGCGGTGAACTATCAATTGCGTTTCAAGCGCAGTCGGATGCCGTCTGGTACGAGCTCCGATGTCCACTCGGTGGCACCGGGGTCCGGTCCAGACTGTAGAGCCTGATCCTGTGGCTCTGAATCAGGTCCGGTCTGTAGAGCCCGATCCAGTGGCTCCGAATCAGGTCCGGTCTGTAGAGCCCGATCCTGTGGCTCCGAATCAGGTCCGGTCTGTAGAGCCCGATCCTGTGGCTCCGAATCAGGTCCGGTCTGTAGAGCCCGATCCTGTGGCTCCGAATCAGGTCCGGTCTGTAGAGCCCGATCCTGTGGCTCCGAATCAGGTCCGGTCTGTAGTTCTTCGGGATCTTGGTCGTCGATGTAGGAGTCTGGAGCAGAAGGGGGTTTATCAAACGTATAGTCCTCCCCCCCACTCTCAAAATTGTCCGGAGGGGGTTGGGTTAGCTTGCATCGAGTATGATGTAGCCAGGAGTTCTTCTCCCCAATTTTAACAGCCGTGGGTGAGATGAGGAGCACTTGAAAGGGGCCCTCCCAGGTGGGCTTCAGGGGCACTTTTGGGTATACCTTGGTGAGGATCCAATCCCCAGGTTGGAAAGAGTGTACTGCCATATCAGCTGGTAAGTTTTGGCCCTCTATAGCCGCATACTGGTGGAGGCGGCGTAATTGTTGTTGGAATTGAATCACATAAGTGGTAAGTTCAGCTTCTCCTAGGTCAGGTTCGGAGAGGGGAAACTGAGTGTTGTACACAGGAGGGGGCCTACCAAACAATAGTTCGAAAGGAGAGAGCTTTAAGGGTCCTGTAGGGGCACTCCTTATGTTGTGGAGCACCAAGGGCAGCGCATTCACCCATTTGAGTCCAGTACTGTTGCATAACTTTCCAAGCTGTACCTTTACCTCCTGGTTCATGCGCTCCACCTGTCCTGATGACGCTGGATGGTAAGGAGTATGTAGCTCCCACTTGATTCCCAAAGCCTTGGCAATCTGTTGGACTACTTCTGCAGTGAAGTGGGTCCCCCTGTCGCTGTCCAGCCTGCGTGGGACCCCAAACCTCGGGATGATCTCCTGCAAAAGGGCCCTTGCCACGACTGTAGCTGTGGCCCTTCTAGCCGGATACCCTTCTACCCAAGAGGAGAATTGATCTACTATGATGAGGGCATACTTGTACCCCTGGCAAGGGGGCAGTTCGATAAAATCAAGCTGCAGACTCTCAAAAGGGACAAAAGCCCATGGTCTAGCTCCAGGTGGACGTTTTGGTTCCCTCTTGGGGTTGAAGGACTGACATGTGAGGCAATTTTTAGTTGCTGCAGTAGCGGCCATGGCAGTTCCCGGGGCATACCAGCACCTTTGGACGTAGTCTATGAGCCTGGTCTTTCCCCAATGGGTTTGTTGATGTAGGATCCTGACAAATTTAGGGGTCCAAGCCTTAGGAATAACGATTCTTCCATCAGGCAGGGACCATACCCCGTTGGTTAGCTTTGCCCCGATGGATGCCCACATGTCCCGTTCCTGTTCCCCTGCACCATCGTACATTAGGCTGAAATCAATTTCGGCAGGCAGTTGAATACATTGGAACTGGGTGCTTTCGCTTATGGGCTGAAGGGCAGCTGTCTGGGCGGCCTGATCAGCCCGTCTGTTTCCTTTTGAGACGGGATCCCTTCCTTTAGTGTGTGCCTTGCAATGGACCACGGCTATAGCTTTTGGTAAGTGGATAGCATTTAGGAGTCTCTCCACTAAGGCAGCATGGGAGATTTGGGAGCCTGAGGCGGTGAGAAAGCCTCGCTGAAGCCAAATTTGTCCGGTGGTATGGACTAGACCAAAGCAGTACTTGCTGTCGGTGTAGATTGTCACTCGCTGTCCCTCTGCTAGCTCGCAAGCCCTGATGAGTGCAATTAACTCGGCAGCTTGAGCACTATACTGGGGGTTTACTGGCTCTGCCTCCACCACTTCGAAATCAGACACCACAGAGTACCCCGTCTTCCGTTCCCCTTCTACGATCTTTGAGCTCCCATCGGTATATAGGATGAGGTCTGGGTTTTGCAGGGGTAGATGGTCCAAGTCCTCACGGGGTTTCTCTGCCTGCCGGACTATTTGGGTACAATCGTGATGCGGGGTGCCGTCCTCGGGTAGTGGGAGAAGGGTAGCTGGGTTTAAAGAGTTAACCCTTTTTATGGTTACATTCGACGGGGCTAAAGGAGAGCTTCGTACCGGTTTTGGCGGGGATTTGAGAAATGATGTGTTCCTTTGAGGGTCAGCAGGGTGGCTACTGCATGTGGGACGTGTACAATGATTTCGTGTCCTAGTACAGTATCTTGCGCCTTCTGGAGGAGAATGGCAGCAGCAGCAATTGCCCTTAGACAGCTAATGGATCCCTTTGCAGTGGTGTCCAATTGGAGACTGTAATACGCTACAGGTCTCTGTCGGTCCCGGAATGATTGGGTTAGGACCCCAGAAGCTACTCCCTCTTGCTCATGGACGAATAGATTAAAGGGTAACCGATAGTCTGGTAACCCTAGAGCAGGGGCGGAGCGGAGCTCTCTTTTCAGCCGTTCAAATTGGGCAAAGGCTTCCTCTGACCACTGCAGCTTATCTGGGTGGTCTTGGCGTGTCATTGCAGAAAGGGGCTTGGTAATTTGGCTGTATCCTACGATGAAATCTCTGCAGAACCCACACATTCCTAGAAACCCCCTCAATTGTCTCTTAGTCTGGGGTAAGGGTATCTTGGCGACAGCTTCCACGCGATCGGTAGCCAGGCTTCTGGTTCCAATCCCAAGGATGTGCCCAAGGTACTTGACTTCCTGTTTGCAGAATTGAAGTTTCTTGGGGGACACCTTATGCCCTTTAAAGGCTAGCTGTATAAGGAGGTATTTAGTGTCTCTCTTGCACGCCTCCTCACTATTAGAACAAATGAGTATATCATCTACATATAACAAGTAGGAGGAGCCTGCAGGGAGATTGACATCCTGGAGGTCACGGTGCAAGGTAGCCGAAAAGATGGCCGGGGATTCTACATATCCTTGAGGTAATCTGGTCCAGGTTAATTGGCCAGGTCCCCAAGTAAACGCGAAAAGGAATTGGCTTTCTGGGGCAACAGGTATACTGAAGAAGGCAGAACATAGGTCAGCTACACTGTACCATGTGGTGCCTGGTGGAACTGCATTCAGGAGGGAGTTTGGATTTCCCACTACCGGATGCCGGGGTATTACAAATTGGTTTATTAATCGAAGGTCCTGTACAAAGCGGTAGCGCACAGGGGCCCCTTCACCTCCCGGTTTTTTAATGGGGAGTATCGGAGAATTGCAAGGGGAGGCACAGGGAACCAATATTCCTTGTTCCAAAAAGTCCTGTATCATAGGTGTCAGTCCTTCAATGGCTTCTGGGGGTATGGGGTATTGTTTTGCGCACGGGTATGGCTGGTCAGCCTTGAAGGAGATTCGCACTGGGGTTGCTGATTTTAAAAGCCCCACAGAGGTAGACTCGGTCCCCCACAACCAGGGTGGCATTTCCTGTTCCAATTCCAAAGGAAGGTCGGGGAATTGGCGCTCATCTCTAGCCTCTTGCAAGATCCCCTGGAAGGATGCCACTGACTCATCCGGCATATGTAAGTAGATGCCATCAGGGGAGCAGGTAATGGTGGCATTCAGTTTGCACAGGAGGTCTCGCCCCAACAGGTTAACTGGGCTGGAGGTAAGGAGGAAGGTATGTTCGGCCAATAAGGGTCCCAAAGTAACCTTTGCTGGTTGTGACAGAGGGCAGGTGCGGGGTATCCCATCCAAACCCATTACTTTCCTAGTCTCTTCTCCGGGTCTTAGGTGGCTACTGGTTAAAGTTGAATAAGTAGCCCCGGTGTCCAAGAGACAGGTGTAGGGGTGTCCGTCTATCTCAATAGTACAGACGGGATCTTCTGGAGATAGAGCTAATACGGGACAGATGGCTTGGGCTTGGGTGAGATCCCCTGCTGATTGTCAATATGGGTTAGCTGGATTCCTTCTGGCTTCAGAAGCGAGGGCTTGAGCGGATTGGGGTGTCGATTGGGCTGGTAGAGGGGCACTGAAGGGTGTTGACGGTTGTGATCCAGCAGTTGGCTGGACCGTTGGGCCTTGGGCGCTTTGCGGAGGCCAGCTTCCTGGTGGAGGGGGTTGCACCATCTGTTGGTTGGGGTACCCTTGAATCCTAGGTGGGTGCTGAGGAAAGGCTGCGTAGGGCGGATTTCCTTCAGGGGCTGGGCGAGTGGTGGCTTCAACCCAAGGGCTCCCCGGGTACAAATATGGGCAATTTCGTTTTATGTGCCCTGGCTGGGAGCATAGATAGCAAAGGCCAGTAGAAGGGCCCCAAGGTCGTGGCATTGCTGGATTCGCGGTTGGCCCCCCTCCTCTTCCTCTTCCTCTTACTCGCCCTCTTGTCGGAAATCCTGGGGTTGGGAAGTAAGGGGGTTCCATGCTCAGAGCAAGCACTGCCTCATCCTCAGCCTTGGTGTCTTTCTTTTCCTTTTCGTCCCGGTTGTTAAAGACGGACTTGGCGATGGACAGTATTTCGCTAAAAGTTTTCCCGTCGTAGCCAACCAGGAGATTTAAGGCTTTCCTTATATCTGGCGTTGCCTGGTCTTTAAAAAAACCTTTTACTATTATATCATGGTGCGGATTCTCGGGGTCTATTCCGCCCCAGGTTTTAATAGCCGCCACCAACCTGGAATAATAGTCCGACGGGTGTTCATTGGGACCCTGGATCACAGTCTGAACTTTAGTCCAGTTTATGGAGCGCTGCCCTGAAGCTTTAATGCCGTCTAAGATGGCCTTTTTAAACAGGTTCAGACACCAGACACCATTAGGGGTATTGAAGTCCCAAGCAGGGTTGGGTTCAATACGGAGATCTCTAGGTGTCAGTGCCTCCACCCCTTGGGGTCTTCCTTCTTGGTAGTTTTCCTGATTTAGGGCTTCTTCAGCCTTACTGAGGATGTCAGCCTTCTCGGCCTCATTAAATAGCGCATTTAAGAGAACGTGGACATCCGTCCAAGAAGGGTGATGGGAAGAGAAGATTGTAGCGATTTGCCGGTGGCACTTGTCAGGGTCATCCCTCAAAGAGGGCATCACGTTTGCCCAGTTTACTAAATCTGCAGTCCGGAAGGGCTGGTGAGTGTAAATCATCCGTGGGGCCCCATCCGGAGTTGCAGGAGGGATGGGGAAGGCACGTAGGGGCATCTGGTAGGAGGCCGCCTGGTGATTGATTCCCCCACTCCCTTTAGCCTTTCCCTTCGCAGGCTGCCGGGAAGCAGATGGCGAGAAAGCACCCTGGATGCGGATGGCAAAGTCCTTAGCAGTCTGCACCATAGAGCGGGTGGTCATGCCCTCCACGTTCTCAAGAAGATTGGAGTGGGGCGACAGAGTATAGGCTGCGTGGTCACTGACTGGCGTTAAGACCGGGTCAGGTTCCATTTGGTCGTTGGATACTGTGGCTATTTCTTCCTGGTCCATGGGTTGGACTATTAGCTGCCCGCCTTGAGCTCCTGCCTGATTGTTCGGGTCTGCATCATTTTCGGGTCCCGGGAGATTATTTTGCCCAGGGACATCATTCTGTGCAGGGGGAGCTGTAGGGGCTTGTCTGGGTCTATTATAGTATAGCGCCATGGCCTGATCCATAGAATCATCGTCTGATGGATCCTCATAAGGGGGTGGTGCAGGACCTCCCTTGGGTTTCCTAGAGGCTTTCTTAGGAGGTTTTATCATAGGCATCTGGAGAACCGGGGAATCCTTCAGAGTAGTGAGGATCTGATATACGACCTCGAAAGTTTTTAGGTAGTCCAACTGGCGGGGTCTTTCTTCTAGTAAGTGCTTCTTTAGAGCATTTAAGCGATCCTGGTTGAAGGATCCCTCCGGTGGCCAGCGGAGTTCAGATGACGTTTTATTAGTAAAAGATGGCCAGGTGTTTTCGCAGAGGTCTTGCAACTTCTGCCTGGATAATAGTTCCGAACCCGGAATTTCTTTCCAGTGATCCAGTACAAACTCGAGGGGGGAGTCGGGTTCCGGCTGGGTAAAAGAAGGCTTGCGAGAAGCCTTCTTCCCAGCGGAAGTACGACTGGGCTTCGAAGCCTTGGCGCCCATTGTTCCTTGGTTTTTTTTTTTTTAAGAGGAACCTGGGGTTTTGGAAAGAGGGATGGGAGAGATATCTCAGTAAAACGGGAATTTCACAAGGGGAGTGGGGCAGAAGGGTTTTCTAACAGCAAATAATACACAACGTTGCAATAAGCTAGCCTGGTCCCTTGCGTTCACTAGATCGGCTAGCGGGGCGGCTGACCAGGGGGATCTACACTAAACTACCTCTTTCCTTTCCTCTTTTTTTCTGGAGCTCCCTTCCTCTTCCTTTCTCTTCCGTGTTCCTCTTTTCACTATTCCTTCTCACTATTCCTATTTCTCATTTCCCATTTCCACCCGTGCAAAAGTAACCCCACGCCTGGCAACCTCCTACCTATCATCAACAGCTAAGGAAGGGAGCCCTACTGGACGCCTGCCACTGCAGTGCCAGATCGGGCAGCCCTTTAAATAGAGTTAAACGGTCCGGAAAAACCTCCCTTGCGTTCGGAAGCGGGCTCACGCACGACCAGCGTGTTTTACATGGCCCGACCGGGGCGGCTGAGGTCTGCGATAGTGCAGAAAAGTCCTTTGCCCCTTGGCAGCTGGCAAAGTAGAAGAAGAGCCCAGTCCCTTGCGTTCGTTAGACCAGCTAACGGGGCGGCTGACTGGGTATTGGAGAAAAAGAGATAGAGCTCAGGACTCCCCTTTCGAGTTGAGCAGCAGTCTACGGGACAGACTGAGAGACAGGCAAGAAATGATAGGCAAGAGAGCAGTAGATTGCGGTTGCCAGGCTTACCTCCCCCCTTCCCACAAACACCAGTGCACTGGATTTATACTTACGCGTCTTCCACTGCGATCCGCTGGATCGTTGAAGACGAAGCCGGCTGAGCTTTGCCTTTGCTCCCCGGTTGGCTCCCCTTGAGACCTGCAATTACCGCCCGGAGGATGGCCGGAGGTCCGATGGGTCTCCACGGGAGAAGAGGGTCCCGATGCCGGCTGAAGACTCGATGGGGTCCCCGGCCACCACGGGAGAACGCAGGTCCCGGGTTTCGGCACCAAGACTGTTACGGAAATTACCGGGTCGAGAAGGCTCAGCTCCCGGTCCTACGGAGGAAGCCCGTGGTTCACTGCGGAGGCAATGGAGACCAGCCGGAGATTGGAGCAAAAGCAAAGGAGTTTATTGCGCAACAAGGTTCAGGAGGGTCCGAACCCCGAACAAAGGGTGTCACGGACTTTTAAAACTTCCCGCCATTGCCCAGAATACATAGCGAAATACATCACAAAAACGTCAGAAATGGGAGGAGGGAGAGGAGGTTCTAGTGGAATTTACATATAGGAAAAACAAGTTTTGCATAACAGGAAGGATGGCAGGAACCGGTGAATGGATCTAGGTGGGGTGTAATACACATTGAAGGTTTCCTCTGCGTCGGGACAATAGAACGCTCCTAGGAGGATGTCTGCTGCTATGGTAACTGATGGATGGGTGCTTGAATGGATTACCGGGAGGGGTGTATCTCTTCCTGCGGACGTGACTCGCTGCTTAGGGGATTATGAAAGCTACTGAGTGGAGAGTCCAAAAATTATGCAGTATCGAAATAATATACTTCTGATGATCGGAGGATGGCGGGGACCGAGGGGTCAGAAAGGTTATTTTATAAGGAGCAGATAGACACTCGAATCAAGCAGATCGGACTTTGCGTTGCTGAGATATTGAATTTTATGCTATTTTACTGTCTGAGCTGTCAGACAGGCCACCCACAGTCTAAATAAGTCCACTTGCAACATTGTTGCACTTCATAATTAATAGTTTCCCAAACTAGATACATTTTGGTTTCGGTTCCATTATTCTCGCAGCAGGGAGCCTGTCAATACCCACTTAGCGTTCAGTCAAGCGTGAAGGTGATGATTGAATCATAGTAGCTGAGCTGAACGTTCCATTTTGCAGGCTGAGCTGAATGCATGCTCCTGATTGGTGGGTTTCCCGTTCATTGAGAAAATGGAGACCAGCGGAGCGCTGTTTGACAGAAGCGCTTTTCCAGGGGCTTTTTCGGAACGCAGATTGGGGTTTTGGGGGAACCCTTCATCACGAGGGTTTTATGTGGTGCTTGTGTGACATGTAAAGTGTAGGGAGATGGACATAAAAGGGGGGGAAAGAATGCCCGCTCATCGTCGGGCTTTTAGCGAGTTCACGAGTCCCGCACTCGCTACCGGGGAGGCATAGCAGTGGGGGAAGGTGGTGGCGGGTAAATTTCCCTATCAACAGGCACACTGCTTTATACACCTGTGGGTCATGTATTTCAGGGGGCTGGACTAGAAATCCCCTTGAAGCCCCCTCCAGCTCTAGGATTCCACGATTCTTTTCGGGAGAGATTTGAGCCACATCCTTTGGCCTACAATCCACAGTCCCTAATCCCAGAAGGAGGGGGTCAATTGTGGTTACTTAATGCTAAGGAATGACTAAACAACAACAATGCTAAGGAAAAGCTACTCTGCAAACTCTCTCTGTCCTGAGTCTGGCCATTCGAAGAGGTTCCAGGGCTGACCCTGGTGTGTCCTCTGTTCGTTGTTCAGTCGTTCAGTCGTGTCCGACTCTTCGTGACCCCATGGACCAGAGCACGCCAGGCCCTCCTGTCTTCCACTGCCTCTCGCAGTTTGGCCAAACTCATGCCAGTCGCTTCGAGAATACTGTCCAACCATCTCATCCTCTGTCGTCCCCTTCTCCTTGTGCCCTCCATCTTTCCCAACATCAGGGTCTTTTCCAGGGAGTCTTCTCTTCTCATGAGGTGGCCAAAGTACTGGAGCCTCAGCTTCAGGATCTGCCCTTCCAGTGAGCACTCAGGGCTGATTTCTTTAAGGATGGATAGGTTTGATCTTCTTGCAGTCCATGGGACTCTCAAGAGTCTCCTCCAGCACCAGAATTCAAAAGCATGTGTCCTTTACTTGGATCCATTTCTGCCTTCTTGAATTATGTTCCTTCATATTATCCCAGCAAGGAACAAATCCATTTACAAGACACAGGTAACTGGTCACTAATGTGAAGGCTTTGAAAGAGGGCTCAGCAGCCGTTTAGGAAAGTCATTTGGGTAATGGGGACCCCTCCCCAAGCTACAATTGTTATGCTCTGCCTTTGACATCCTGACAGTGAGAGCTGTTTGACAGTGGAATTTGCTGCCAAGGAGTGTGGTGGAGTCTCCTTCTTTGGAGGTCTTTAAGCGGAGGCTTGACAGCCATCTGTCAGGAATGCTTTGATGATGTTTCCTGCTTGTCAGGGGGTTGGACTGGGTGGCCCTTGGGGTCCCTTCCAACTCTAGGATTCTATGATTCTATGACATCCCATCTCCTTGTGAGGAAGCAAATCTATGCCTGGCAGTTTCACATAAGGAGGAAACCTGAATCAAGTACAGGACAATCCATCACTTCTGGGGAGAAAGGAGGTCATCCTATATGCGCCCCCCCCCCATCCTTCCTAATCTGGGCAGCTGCAACAGCTGTCCTGACTTTCCAGAAACTGTCTCCTTCCTCATTCATTTCAATTTGCACTACTCTCGTTAGGCAGCCAAATGCAGCTTTATGTCATTGTGGAAATGGGGTTGAAGAAAACATTTTTGTCTCTTCTGACAAGTCACTTCTGAAAGCTATTAACACAACATGGAAAGTCAAAATGAGGATCCTCCAGGGATTCCCTTTTTGAGAACTCAGATACGAAATAATCTGAATCCAGAACTTTTGGAAGAATGTCCCAATTGCACTTCTATAAAGGCTGTGACAATGTTTTTGGCAGCTTTGAAGTGTATTGAAATATGCATTTGAAACATTTTTTTCTGGGGATATGAGGATTTGAATGGGAACACGGGAAGCTGCCTTGTGTGGAGTGCAATTAGCATCGCCTACACTTACTGGCGGGATGCAGGTGGCGCTGTGGTCTAAACCACTGAGTCTCTTGGGCTTGCTGATCAGAAGGCCGCTGGTTCGAATCCCCGCGACCGGGTGAGCTCCCGTTGCTCAGTCCCTGCTCCTGCCAACCTAGCAGTTCAAAAGTATGTCAAGTGCAAGTAGATAAATAGGTACCACTCTGGCGGGAAGGTAAACAGCATTTCCGTGCGCTGCTCTGGTTTGCCAGAAGCGGCTTAGTCACGTAGCTGTCAACCTTTCCCTTTTTTGGTGGGAAATTCCCTTATTATAGCATTGGGAAACAGCAGGGAGGGTTGACAGCTATGCTTAGTCGTGCTGGCCACATGACCCGGAAGCTGTACGCTGGCTCCCTCGGCCAGTAAAGTGAGATGAGCGCCGCAACCCCAGAGTTGTCCGCGAATGGACCTAACGGTCAGGGGTACCTTAAGCTTACTGGCAGATGCTCTCTCCAAGATATTAGGGTCTCCTCCAGTCCTACCTGAGAAGGGATGCAGATGGAAGGTAGTGGGTGCAAACATAGGAAAGGCACATGGAATGTCAGTTGCCAAGACATGCAGCAGATAAGCTCTTAGCAGTCATGGTTACCTTCTAGCAGTGGCTTCTCTCTCTGAGGGCGCAGCAAGGCAGGGACTCCTGTACAAGGTGTGTTTAACAGACACCTGTTTGAGCATTATGTGTGGCACCATCTAGTGGATATTTAAAACCCTGCAGAGAGAAGGAGCAGAACATAAGCAGTCTCCTGGATGAGGCCAATGGCCCATCCAGTCCAGCATCCTTTTCTCAAGGGGGGGGGGCTGCAAGCAGGATCTGAGCACTAGAGCCCTCCCCTCCTGCAGTTTTCTGGTATTCAGAAGCGTCCCTGCCTTGACCATGGGGGCAGGGCAGAACCGTCATGGCTAGGAGCCACTGGGAGCCCCCTCTTCCCTGAATTTGTCTAATTTATGCAACGCTTGATTGCAAAATAAACTTCAGAGTGGTTTACAAAGAGAATGAAAAATGTCCTTAAATTGTCCGTAGAGACAGCACTTTAAAATAATAATAATATTATAACAATTTATTCGACCGTCAGTCAGAACACAATCATCCATACAAATTTTAAAACCTGAGACAACTCAGAGGGGTTTACACAAAACATACACTAAAAGTAAATTATACATAAAAACCCATATCGATGCAAAGGATAAACGGAGCAATAATCTAAAATCAGATTCAGGGACACATTACACATAAAACAGGCAGTGTCCTCCTCTGCTTGCAGGCTGCATGGCCAAGAGGCGGAAGGAGAAAATCCATCCTGGACTGGGAGAAGTTGGTGGACGTTGTGGCAGGCGCTGGTGCTTACTGGGAAGGAGGTGGGAAGGCAGATGCGGAACGAGCAGGCAGCGAGAGAGAAAGAGCCCCCGGGGCGCTGTTTGGAGCAGGAGAGCATCTTCCGCATTCATCGCGGAGAGCAGTTGGCAACTGACGGTCCAGAATGTAGGACAAAGTTGCTGTACGTGTCCTGGTGGGAGTCAGCGCTTCTGGGAACTCTGGGTTGTCTGGAAGGGAAATGATCTGTGGAGAAAAGGAGCAGGGAACATTCCTGACAAGCATGTCCCACCCCCACCCCCAACGGCCTTCTGCTTCTCATTAGCTCACCAAAGACTAACAAGGTGGGGGCAGGGTGGGTTCTGAAGATGAGCATTAGGGAGACGAGAGTCGCAGGAGAATCAGCTCTCTCTGGGTGTGCAGACTCTGCAGTTAATCAGAGAATTGCAGAGTTGGAAGAGACCCGCAGGGGTCATCTAGTCCAACCCCCTGCAATGCAGGGATTGCGGCTAATTGGAGCCTTGTCAAACTCACAGGGAGGGTTTCCACGTAGCGCCAACCAGATTGCTCCATCCTCACAAGCATTTATGCTTGCCTGATGAAACGATCTGGCTGCATCTGCATTCATGCACTCCTAGGTGCCAGCTCCCTGGGGCCCTGGCAAGGAGGGGAGATTATCCATGATCCCAGTGGGCTAATACTGAGATGTCAGAACAAAAAACAACAGAGCGTCCTTCACACAGGTCAGCTTGCACCAGGCTGAGAGAAGCAGGGCTTCTGTTTAAGGAGAGTCCAAAAATAGAAAGGAACTCTGTAGCTGTTTGGTGTCCAGTGCATCTAAAAGCAGTCTTTCGAAACTTGCTGCAATTTATTTATTATATGTTTCTTGCACCGGTATCCCATTTTTCACCCCCCCCCCCAAAAGCAAAAGGTGGCATAAATGGTTCTCCCTCCCCTCTCGTTTCATCCCTACAACAACCCTGTGATGTAGGTTATGCTGTGAGGCAAGGTCACCCGGGGAGCTTCAGCGGGTTGGACTAAATGACCCTTGGGGTCCCTTCCAACTCTATAATTCTATGAGCCTATGATTCCTCAATGGCTGCACTCCCAGAGTCCTGTCTGCATTGGTTGTTGACTATCCCCGCAGTAGCCATTGCCTTCATGGAAGCCAAGCCTTTTCAGAGCTGTCAACGAACTGTTAAATAATCATTTATGATTGAAACCCATGGTGCAAACCCAGGGAGATTTTGGAAGCTCTCCCAGAGCTGAGAGCCGCTTTGAGCTAGCGTGGGAATCCCTGGGTGGGGGACTTTTTGCAGAGACACGAACACCCACCCACACACTCTGTACGTAAACACAGGGACATCTGGGCTTGCACAGATAATTCTGTGCGCACAATCGCTGCTGGCTGATGTGTGCCACCCTCTGATGTGCAGCTAATATTGATGCAAATGCTTGGGACTGGGGAGCTTGTGGCATGTGTGAGAAGCAGAGAGCTCACACAGCAGGCTTCTTCCAAAACCTCAATTATAACTCACTGTAAAAACCCAAGGCATCAAAACCACAGACCGCGAGTGAGGGACGGGTGCTGGAGAAATTCAGACCGCATTTGCACTTTATGAAACAATACATGGACTGAGACACAGCTCTCCTTCAGAATCAATGCCAGATTACCAAATAGACAGGGTGGGCAACGGCCTACGGGCCCCAAACCTTTTAGGGGCTAGGCCTGGGCGATATATCGATATATCAAGGGGCTGGCCATGATGCTGCTTTCACTCAGCGATATATCTGCCGGGGCAGAGTGCAATGGCGGTTTCGCTCAGCGGTAAATCACTAGTGAAACCGCTGCCTCTCCTGGGTCCCTCCCTCCAGCACCTGGCGCAGTGAGGAACAAAGAAGCAGGAGGCAGAGGGACTCAGAGCCGGGGGCTCCGTTAAACTGCTCCCACTCCCCAGCTGAGGAAGACCCAATCCTTCTCCTGCTTGCAAGAGAGCAGGAAGAGGATCTGGGCTTCCTCAGCTTTGCGCTCTCCAGCTGAACAGCCCTGTTATGTATTGTTGTTTTAATATGGGAGTGAGCTGTTGAATAAACGAAGTTATATTGGGCTTCTGACTGTTCCTGAATATTTAATACTGGCGACGAGGATGGGATGCTGGCCCTCCCGGTTTTGAGGTCTGCCACTCACAGTGAGCTTGAGTTGGAGGCCTGGATTTGAGGCCTGAGTTGGCACTGCAGCACCGCCCTGCCACTCATAGTGAGTGCGACATCAAGTCACGCTGGACTCTGCGGAGAACTCCGGTAGTGAGGAAGGGCCAGCAGCGCCTTCGCAATCAACCAGCACAACACAAGTGACAGCTCAAGGTACGAAAATGGCCGCTGGGCAGACTAGGCCACCACCAGACTTCGACTTGAGCCACCCCGAGCAATGGCCACAATGGCTCCACCGAATAAAGAGCTATGTTCGGCTTCAAGGGTTTACTAGGGAAATTGATAAAGTAGATGTACTTCTCACTGTGCTGGGAAGTTCCGCCATCACTCTACTGGAAGGTCTGATGGCACTCAGGGACATAGAGGCCTGCACTTTCGATGAGCTGACACAGGCTAGGACAAGACACCTCGCGCCTCAGCCAACTAAGAACCACTGCCGCTACGACTTGGCGCACAGAGTGCAACAAGCGCAAGAGTCAGCGAGTGAATACATCACCGCGCTCCGGGCAATTGCGATGTATTGCCAATTCACGGACATCGAGGAACGACTTCTCGAAAGATTCATCACTGGCGTGCGAGACAGCCGTCTCCGCCGCAAGCTGCTGGCAAAAGATGACATCACAATGATGGAAGCAATTAATATGGCCACAGCCTTTGAGAAGGATAACGCCCATGAGGCGGCCTACAGCCTACATGCCGAAGTGAGAACTCACCGCATACAGCGAGACCGGTCACCTTCAGTAGATTCCCACAATGGGGATGTCCACCGAGCTTCGGACAGATCCGACCGACACCACAGCTCTCAAGCTACGAGCACATTGTCGAACCAGCGATCATCTGACGCACCTCAAGGGACCTGCGCCAGCTGCGGAGAAAACCACGAGCGGCGGACATGCAGGTTTCGGAATGCCACATGTCGCCGCTGTGGGAAAACTGGGCACATTGGTCGAGTCTGCCGCTCCAAGACCTTCGGAGCACGACCCAAGCAACGTGTCCATGAGGCCTACATAGAGGAGGAGTTACAGTCCACCTCTTCAGCCAGGGTACTGCAACTTCCGTCCCCGGGGCCCAATAAGCTTAGGGTGCGACTCAAGATAGAGGGATCCCCGTGTACTATGGAGTTGGATACCGGCTCATCCTACTCCATAATATCTGCTAAGACTCTGAAAGAGCTTTGTCCTGACGGCGGTCCTCCTCTCCGCCCGGCCCCCATAGTTCTGCGGGACTTCCAGAGGAAAAGAATACAGCTAAAGGGTATGGGCACCTTCAAGGTCCAGTTTAAGAAGTACACCAAGAATTTGAACCTCATCATAACTAAAGGCCCATTCACTAGCCTTCTAGGCCTAGCATGGTTCGGGCCATTAGGCTTAAGCATTTCAGGGCTTAATCAGATTTCCCCAGGGGCAGAATTCGAATCAATCTGCCAGGAGTTTCCATCAGTCTTTGATGGAACCCTGGGCCTGTACAACGGACCCCCGATTTCCCTACGGCTGAACCCCACAGTGCAACCCATCCGGGTCAAGGCCCGTAGAGTCCCGTTTGCGCTGAAACCCAGGATCGATGAGGAGCTTGATCGCTTAGTCGCACAAGGGGTCTTAGAGCCGGTAGATTCGGGAACCTGGGAAACCCCAATTGTCACACCGGTTAAGCCAGATGGCTCAGTCCGTATTTGTGGTGATTACAAATGCACCCTGAACCGGGCCTTACAGGACCACGCATACCCGGTTCCAGTAGTGAACCACGTGTTAGCGACCCTGGCTGGGGCCAAGATTTTCGGGAAGTTAGATTTAGCGCAAGCTTATCAGCAGCTGCCCGTTGATGAGGCTACCGCAGACGCCCAGACAATCGTGACTCACAGGGGTGCTTTCAGGGTCAAACGCCTATAGTTTGGAGTTTGCGTGGCCCCAGGGTTATTTCAGAGCCTAATGGATCGTCTCCTTAAAGGCATTCCCGGAGTCACACCGTTTTTCGATGATGTGCTGATTGCCGCATCATCAAAAGAGGACTTTACCGCCAGATTACGGACAGTGCTCCAACGCTTCCAGGCAGCAGGACTTAAAGTAAAGCAGAAAAAGTGCCTGTTGGGAGTTAGCAGTGTGGATTTCCTGGGGTTCCGGGTTGATGCGGATGGCCTGCATCCAGCAGAGGACAAAGTGCGCGCCATTTGCGATGCCCCAGACCCAAAGAACAAGGCAGAGTTACAAGCCTTCTTGGGACTTCTTAATTTTTATCATGCATTCCTGCCACACAAGGCAGCCGTAGCTGAGCCTTTGCACAGGCTCCTGGACAAAAAAGCACCATGGATCTGGGGCCCTCGACAGGCCAAGGCTTTCCGAGGGGTCAAAGACTTGCTTGTGTCCAACTCAGTGTTGGCACACTTCGACGAAAAGCTTCCGGTGGTGTTGGCTTGTGATGCTTCCCCTTATGGAGTGGGCGCAGTACTGGGCCACCAGCTCCCAGATGGGAGGGAAGTTCCAGTGGCTTACTTCTCCCAAACTCTCACGTCAGCAGAGCGCAACTACTCCCAGATCGACAAGGAGGGTTTGGCAATAGTTAAAGGAGTCAAAAAGTTTCATGACTTCCTTTATGGTCGGCCTTTCACAATCATTACAGACCACAAGCCACTCCTGGGACTCTTTGCGCCCGACCGCCAGACACCCCAGATGCTTTCGCCACGAGTATTGCGCTGGTCCATTTTCCTGGCCGGGTACCAATACTCACTACAGCACCGACCTGGGAAAGCCATGGGTCACGCAGACGCGCTCAGCCGCTTGCCACTGCCGGAGAGCGGCCCTGACCCTGCTCCTGCCCACCAGATCCTGCGGCTGGAAGACTTACCTGACCAGCCCCTGCATGTGAAGGACATTGCTGCCGCAACCGCGAAGGACAGACTATTGTCCCGTGTCTCGGACTGGGTGGGGAGGGGGTGGCCCGGGAAGCCGGGTCCAGAATTTTCATGTTACACAGCCCGCAAAGACGAGCTGTCTACTCACCGAGGATGCGTGTTATGGGGTAGCCGTGTTATAGTCCCCACCCCGTTAAGAAAAAAAGTCTTAGAAGGGCTGCATGTGTCTCACCCAGGAATTGTCCGGATGAAGGCATTGGCCCGTAGCTATGTGTGGTGGCCAGGCATAGATGCGGAGATAGAGGGTTGGGTGAAACGTTGCGAGCCCTGCCAGGTCTCCTGGCCGGATCCACCCAAGGCTCCAGTACAGTCCTGGGAGTCCACACAGTCCCCATGGTCCCGGGTGCACGTGGACTTCGCGGGGCCTTTTCAGGGCCAACTCTTCCTAATAGTGGTCGACTCTCAGTCCAAGTGGCTAGAGGTGGTGCCTACCTCAACCGTGTCCACGAGAGCAACTATAAACGCGCTTAGGAAGCTATTTGCAACACATGGCTTGCCAGACACAATGGTGAGTGATAATGGGACTGCTTTTACTTCGGCGGAATTCAAAGAATTTGTAACAAAGAATGGAATCCGCCACATTCGTTCCGCTCCTTTTCACCCAGCCACTAATGGCCAAGCTGAACGCATGGTCCATACTACCAAAGACGCACTGAGGCGCATAGTGCATGGTGACTGGACTCTCCGGTTAGCGGAGTTCTTATTGGCCCAACACACCACTCCAAGCGCAGTGACCGGCCGGAGCCCAGCGGAGTTGCTTATGGGAAGGAGGCTCACTACCCTCCTTGATCGTATGCACCCCGACCGGGCTCTTGAGCAACGGCCATCGACTGTGGTGCGGGGGGCTCCTAGAGGGTTCTTCCCTGGGGACACTGTGTACGTCCGGAACTATGGGCCCGGACAGGGTTGGGTCCCAGGTACCATTGCCCGCTGTACAGGTCCGGTCTCCTACGAGGTAGGGCTGGAGGGGGGTCTGGTTTGGAAGAGACACCTGGACCAGATCAGAACCAGGACACCTCCGAACAGGGAACTTCAAGCGGAACCAGAGTACAGAGAAATGGGTACTTTGGGAGAATCTGTGCCCAGGCCAGGGTGGGAACCAGATGGGTTGCCGGTGACCGAGTTACCCCAGCAAGGTGACTTCAGGCCGGAGTCCTCAATGGTGCCATTGGCCATTACCCCTTCAGAGCTGGCCTCTCCACTTAGACCGCAGGTACCGGAGGAACCTCCTGGGTCACCCATTCGGGCACAGGAACCACGACGGTCCCAGCGGGAGCGGAAAAGGCCAGCACACTTTGATGACTATGTTTGTTCCTTTTGTTAGGAAGTTGGGGGGAGGAGTGTTATGTATTGGGTTTAACACGTTATGATTCTAACCAATCGCAGAGCGTAGGTGGATGAAAGTTCTAATGGCAAGCTCTGTCAACTGTCACCTGCCAACTGGCAGTTCTTGTTGTTGGGCTTTCAGAGTGTGTTCTTGTTTTAATATGGGAGTGAGCTGTTGAATAAACGAAGTTATATTGGGCTTCTGACTGTTCCTGAATATTTAATAAGCCCCATCTTTCTCTTGCTGGCATGCAAGCAGGAGAAGGATTGGGGCAGGGGATTCCTCAGCTGGGGAGTGGGAAGCTTGCCTGCCCCCCAGCTGAGATACACAAATAAGACCCTGTCTCTCCGGCATTTGGGTGCCGCAAATGGACGGGGATCTTGCTTGGTGGGGCGGGGTGGGGTGGGAGCCTTTGTGCTCCCCAGCTGAGAGGGCCGTGCCAGCGAAGGCGAAGGGAGCCCTGACAGCAGAGCCTGGCAAGGGGGGGGGGGCGTGAGCAAGCGGCCTCTTTCTCCCAAGAAAAGGAGGCCGCTTGCCGCACCTTGCCGGAGAAGGCGAACGGAGCCTTGCAAACTGAACCTGGCAGACTCCGTCGCAGGGCTGGCTCGCTCCGTCTTGGGGAGTGGAGGGCTAGTTCAGCTGGGGGGCGGGAGTCTTCGTGCCCCCCAGCTGAACAGTGGGCTGGGGCCAGCTGCATTGGCCCCAACCTGCAAGGCGCTGGGGTGAGAGCTGAAGCAGTTGCACCCAGGCCCTCGCAGGCTGGGGCCGATGGAGCTCTTTCAACATCGCAATATATCGCCAAACCACAATGTTTGACTGGTGATATAGAAAAAAAACATATTATTGCCCAGCCCCATTAGGGGCCCTGCGACAATGGATCAAAGTAACATTGTTTTGATCTTGAAATAAAATTACAATCAGGCTTTCTTAGTTCAAGGCACTGTTCAGAATTTACACTTTCCTGAATTTTGCAATGCCTGCACACGAAAGCTCATACCAAGAACAAACTTAGTTGGTCTCTAAGGTGCTACTGGAAGGATTTTTAAATTTTTTTATTTTGTTTTGACTATGGCAGACCAACACGGTGACCTACCTGTAACAAGAATGCATATATGAGCTGAAAGGGTGCATTAAAATGAATATGTTGGTGAAAATAATATATGAAATGCACTTTTGGATGTTTGTTTTAGAAGGCTTTTAAAAATGCCAATGTTTTTACCACCCTGCACTCCTTCAGGAAGGGTGGGATAAATATTCAGTAAATATTATTATTATTATTATTATTATTATTATTATTATTATTATTATTATTTATTACATGGGGTAATTCTTGCATGTGTACATTAGTCAAAGCTGCATACAAAAAAAAAATGTGTTTATCAGGAGAAATTAACTTAAAATGCTGGTGAATTTTCCAGAGGGCTTTTGGCAAAAAATAGCAATTGCAAATTATTCCTGAATTTATGGTTGGAAAAATGAGAAGAGGAGGAAGAACCAAAACGGGCAAACTCTTCCACCTCTGACTGAAGTTACAAGAAATGAGATTCCGACTAAACCTTAGGAGGAACTTTCTTAGGATAAGTGCCATTCAGCTGTGAACAGACTCCCTCGGAAGGTTGTGGACTCTCCTTCCTCGGAGATGTTTAAACAGAGGTTGGCTGGCCATCTGTCAGGGCCATCTGCCCGGTTCCTGAATTGCAGGGGGTTGGACTAGATGACCCTCGGGGATCCCTTCCAGCTCTAAAATTCTATGATCTCCCTGACCGTCCAACAAGCCCCACAGGGAGCGTGAGGCATGCTTATCCTTTTATTCCCTTGGCTGCCTCAGCCAACGATTGCAGGTGACAATCTTATCACCATTATGAAGCATGGCAAAATAGACGTTGCCCAACGCCTCTCAGATAGATGTTTCACGCACAATAAGGGGTTGTTTCAAATCAATGGCAAGCGCCCGCCCTTTGCTGAAGCCCCCACGCATCAGGACGGGGCTATTATCTATATTTATTCTGCTTCAGAAATATCCTTCCCAGAGATGTAGCCATAAACAGCTGACACTTCTTGCGGAATAATGGGGCCATCTGCAATGATGGAGAGCAATCTCTTTCCAGCGGGTCTGATGCGATCGGCCCCCCCTCAAAAACAGACCGCCTGCAGACGAGGCAGACAGCTCAGCGCAAACGAGGAATGCTCTTTGTGCAAATGTCCGAACTGCAAAATGCTTGGCAATGCATCACTGCGATGCGATGGGTGACCTTGAGAGCACAGTCACCCAGTGCTGGTGTGTGGCTGGTTTATGGCCCCCCCCCCCTACCAGGGGCGGAGGAAGGCTCCGCGCTACCCGGGGCGGTGAAAGGAGACGCCCCTGGGGGCAGGGTGTTGTGACGTCACATTGTGACGTCACGACGGAGTGCGCTTACGCAAAATGTCACACAGGCGCACTCCATCGGCAGGCCGCCGCCGCTTCCACAGCCCCCTTTTAAGCTGCAGAGCGAAAAGGCGGCTCAAAAGGGGGCTGCGGAAGCCCCTCTTTCCAGCGGGGCTGGAGTGCGCGACTTTTCGCGCAGGCGCACTCCGTCGTCGGACCATGCGCTGCTGCTCCCAGGGTGACGGAGGGAGCGGCGGCACATGGGGGTTAGGCTCTCCCGTGGGTCTTGGCGGGCCCTCTCGCCTCAGGCAGGGCAGTGGGATGTAGAGACGGCTTTCCCCATCCTCGTGGCTCTCGAGGTGCAAGGAGGAGGAGGAGTAGTAGGGGGAGAGTCGTGGTGACGTAGGAAGAGGAGGAGGAGGGGGCGGAGACGGGTGTGGTGTGGTGTTTAACGTCCACTGGAGGGCGCTATATTTTTTGCACAAAATCACATTTTTACCTGTCAAAGGTGTGGTATTTGTACAATCTAATTGCATATGATCACTCCCATATGGCCATGGAACGTTGTGTCCAAATTTGAACGGAATCGGTCAAGCGGTTATGGAGAAAGCCGATCGTTAACAAACACCCAACTTGAACGATTTTATATATATATAAAAACAAAATAAATTAAAAAGTTCCTTCCAGTAGCACCTTAGAGACCAACTAAGTTTGTTCTTGGTATGAGCTTCCGTGTGCATGCACATTTCTACTGGAAGGATTTCTTTATTTTGTTTTGACTATGGCAGACCAACACGGCTACCTACCTGTAACTGGATTTATATATATAGATAACGCAACAGGTTTGGGGGAAATGAGCTGCTGTTAATGAAAGGGCTGGTGCCCTGCTACTTTTATTGTAATTATTTGTATGGTTTTAATAGCATATTTTACTTTAATAGACTATTCTATTAAATAGAATATTAAAACTTAAAAGAATTTTCTGTTAAAACCATGCAAATAATATAAGCACATACAAATATCTATATCTCTGTCTATACCCATCAACGCCTGATTGCATTTCAATGGCTTTTTCTCTGTTTTTATTTTTATCTGTAAACTACCTCCAGCCCCTGGCGGGGGGGGGGAGGAGAGGTGGGTTACAAATAAAACACCTTTGGCTGATTTGGGCGCTTCACCCGACGAACTTCTGCCTGCCTGCCTGCCTGCCCGCCCGGCAGCCCAAGGCGCGGCAGCCCCTTGCAGCCAGAAAGCGGTCTCCGGCTCCGCAAGGAAGCCGCCCCTTGGCGTCCGACGACGGGGCCGAAGCGCCGCCCGAGCAGAGCCGCGCAGGGTCGCCTTGGCTGGGCCGGCCGGAGAAGAGGCGCGGCGGGGGAACGTTTCCGGGGCGGAACGGAGCAGCGCCGGGAAGCCGTTTCCACGCCGAGGGGAAGGATTTCGCGGCGCGCCGGCGTCCCCTGGAGGCGCCCACGTGGGAGAGCAGGGAGGGCGGAGGCAGCGCTGGACGTGGGTGGCTGATTGGTTGATTGATTGATTGATTGGCAGTCCGGCGGGTGGGTGGAATACCTGGTGGCTGGAGTCAGCTGGAGCCTCTTTCCTTCCTTCCTCTGCCAGGTAAGCCCAGGTGCCCACCTTGGCAGAGGGCGTTGGGGGGGCGGGTACTTCGCCCTGGGGGGCGGAGAGGGGGCTCGGGGCAAGGAGGTGAGGCTGCTTATGCACAGAGTTTGGGGAGCTTTTCCCGGGGGGGGGGGTGTGGGAGGCGGATCAGACCCTTTGCAAGCACAGCGTCACCCCCCCGAGCAACCAATGCTCATTTAAGGCTCACCAGGTTCTGGGAGAGGGAGGGTCTGGAATGCTTTCTAATGGCAACGTGTCAGCAGGGTGTTGTTGCTCTGGCTTCCCCCTGATTTCCCGGCTTCCCCCCCCCCCATCTGCCTCTGAGCTGCGACTGTCTTCCTCTTCCTCCTCCCTGGAAGGCTCAGGATCGGGAGGCGGTCTCCACCGTTCCTCCTCTGCCCAGTCCCTGACAATACCAGTATTTAAAATATTTTAAAAATATTTTTTTTAAATTAAATTTTCAGTTTTACAATTCCAAATACAGGTAGGTAGCCGTGTTGGTCTGCCGTAGTCGAAACAAAATTAAAAATTAAAAAAAAAAAATCCTTCCAGTAGCGCCTTAAAGACCAACTAAGTTTTTTCTTGGTATGAGCTGGTATCTGAAGGAAGTGTGCATGCACACGAAAGCTGATACCAAGAACAAACTTAGTTGGTCTCTAAGGTGCTACTGGAAGGAATTCCAAAGAAACATTTTACAAACTTTAAAGTATCCAGTGACTCCCTGTCTTTCCTCTTTCCACTGTTCATTTTACATATCGTACATCCCTGCATATTTTACTTTAACCATTCAAATCAGTTTTCCACTTTTACATCCATCAAAAATTATTTTCTCTGTTGAATTTATCTTAATGCTGTCAGCGTTTTCAGCTGTATACAGTTATCTTCCACATATTCAATAAATGTTTTCCACTCTTCTTTAAATGTATGCTCCAGTCTGCTACTGTTGTTTTTTTGTCCCACTTCTGTTGCACTCTATTGTTTTTCCAGTCAGTCTGGAGGGGCACTCAGAAGAGACTGTGTCAGGAACACCTGTTGTGAAACTTTGGAGAACCACAACTTCTCCATTCATGTGTACCTGAAGAAGTGTGCATGCACACGAAAGCTCATACCAATAACAAACTTAGTTGGTCTCAAAGGTGCTACTGGGAGGATTTTTTTTTATTTTGTTTCCATTCATGTAGAAATGCACTGTTGTTGCAGGTGATGTTTTCCATTTACGTCTGTGCTCTTTCTAGTATTTAAGTGCTTTTAAGGTTGGAATGTGTTTCATTTGATGTTGCCTTTGGAAAAGGTTGCTGCAATCACTAATCTGTCAGTTGTCTTAGGTCGCAGGAGTGTTTTGCGGTGAAGATGCAGTCCATACGCAGCTGCATCGTGGGAGGTCTGAGGGTGTGCCGCCGGCGGCCTCCGGGCTGGACCCTGCAACCGGCTGGACCCTGTGCTTGGGCTTCCACCAGGGGCTTGGATCCTGGGGTGCACAGCAGAGAAGCAAAGTGCAAGGGAGGCCTGGAAGATTTTCACGCTAAGTTGGCGGCAGGACCATCATTGCAGCATTTCCTACAAGGCGCTGGGCCTGTGCAGGAAACTCACCGTTTGCCAGCTGAAGCAGCGGAGGACTCAGCACCCTATCTTGGCTCCGGAACCCTGGCAGATGCCCCAAGAAAAGGTCTGTGTTGCTGCCTTGCTTTGTCCTGCCACACAGCGCCACACACCTTCTGGAGCTGAGGATTCCTCTGGAGATTGGAATTGCGGGTCCTCAGTTCTGGTTTTGCAACCTGTGTGGAAAGGAGGGAGATTGGAGTCGGCTGCAGGTGGGGATGGCGGGTTGAGTCCTGATGCCGTGCCAATGTCATGCTCCCTTTGGTTCCCAAACTCAGCCGGGATGCGTCAAGGGAATTGCTTTCACACAGCAGACATCACAAACATGCTTACAAGATTATAATTTAGGCCTAAACACTTTGGAAAGAAATGCCTGAACCACAGTTCTCTCTCTATAGACACAGCCTCTTGTGTGTGCTTTGCAACTTTAAATATCTTTATTGCATAAACAAACACCCTCCTCACGAAAACACATTAATTTTGCTAGGCTAATCAGATAACTGCTTGGAGAAGACATCTAATCAATTATATTCCTTCATCAGACACCAGCGTACAGCACAATAAGCATGGTTTTCTATTCTCTGGTTAGAAATTACCGTAGTTGGGGACGGAGACTGTGGCTAAGTCTTATTTCAGTTCCCAGCTGCAAAACAGGAAGAACCATCCACCCATATCATGGGGTTATCATAAAGCTGACATTTAAGTATCTTTGCCGGGCTTCATAAATTGATGGTTCAGTTTATGATTGTTTTCATAGAACTGTAGAGTTGGAAGGGACCAAAGGGTTATCCAGTCCACCCCCCCCCTGCAGTGCAAGAATCGGTGATGGGAATGGGAGACAGAGCTGTTTGATCCCCTCCCCAAGAAACCCACCCTTTCCTCCTCCTCCTCTTCTTCTCCATACCCCCTGCAGTCTACCTGGAGACTTATGGCTGTCAGATGAATGTCAACGATACAGAGATCGCCTGGTCCATCCTCCAGAAAAGTGGCTACGTGAGGACCAGCAGTCTGGAGGAGGTATGCTTGGCCTCTGTGGGGATTTATGGCAGTAGGAGAAACACACTTGTGATTTTCCGGTTTCGAAGCCCATGGCACATTTTGCCCTGACCAATGGATCTCTTGCACCTTGAGGGCTAGAAAGTTTGCTTTTTCTTTTTGAAACAGAATGATCTGAGTCTGAGAGTTCTAGTCTGGCACTAGAGTTCTGTCCCACTTAGATGGAGCATTTGGCCTCAGATGCTTCCCATCCGGTTTTAATGTATTTTAATATTTGTTGTAAGCTGCCCAGAGTGGCTTGGGGGACCTAGCCAGATGGGCAGGGCAGGGTACTAATAAAATAATAATAATAATAATAATAATAATAATAATAATAATAATAATAATAATTTCAGAAATATTTCTTTCTCCCTTTCATTTATCCCCTTCTCCTTCTCTCTTCCATTAGGCAGATGTGGTTCTCCTTGTCACGTGTTCAATCAGGTACGAAAGTATTCTCTGGTTTCCAAAAGGGGTGCAACAGAGGTCACCCTGGCTTATTGTGACGTGTGTTGGCGTCCTTCAGAGAAATAGTTTCCTAGCCCTGGCAGAAAAGCTGATCCTTTGCTGCTCCTCAGGGAGAAGGCTGAGCAGACAATCTGGAACCGCTTACGATACCTCACAGCTCTCAAGTCCAAGCGGCCCCGATTGCAAGCGCCCTTACGGATCGGGATATTAGGTAAAACGAAACTCCACAGCTAATACTGCTGGTCCCAGGGTGGGGGCTGGGAGGGGATTGGCATTGGGTAGGGCATTTGAAGGGGGAGAGGATTTACAGTGGAACCCCGGGTTACGCACGCGATCCGTTCCTGGTCGTCGTGCGTAACGTGGGCGTGCATATCCCAAACGCACGAAAACAACCCGAGAAACTGGAAGTAGCATGATTTGAGCGCTTCTGTGCATGCACAAAGTGCGCAGAAATGTTCTGCACATCTGGGTGTTGCACGCACTCCGGAAACGCTTCTGGGTTGCGGGCGTTCTTAACTCGAACGTCCGCAACCCAGGGTGTGTGTAACCCGGGGTTCCACTGTATTGTTTTGTTCTTGTTCCTGTTTTTATTACACACTTTGTGTTTTTATCTTGCATTTTTATGCTGTGAACCTCCCTGAAATCTACAGATGAAGGGCGGTATACAAATTGAACAAATAAATCAGAAGGCAGTGAAATGAACGGTAAAAATAACTCCTTAACGTGCAAAGTGTATATTCAGCAGTAAACCGTTCTCCCCCGCCTGCAGGTTGCATGGCCGAGAGGCTGAAGGAGAAGATCCTGGAGCGGGAGAGGTTAGTGGACGTCGTGGCGGGCCCTGATGCTTACCGTGACCTTCCCAGGCTCCTGGCAGTGGCCGAAACGGGCCAGCAAGCCGCCAACGTCCTGCTCTCCCTGGATGAAACTTACGCAGACATCCTGCCTGTCCACACCAGCACCAGCCCCACGTCGGCCTTCGTGTAAGTGCCGGGTGGGCTGCTTGCTCCTTCGATCAGGCTCTGCGGGGTTGCGAGTTCGAGTGAGCTTGCACACAAGCTGTGAATCTGTTCAAAGTGACCAGAGCTCTTTGAGGTCCCAAGTCTCTCATCTTCATGCATGCACCTGCCTCCCTCTGAGTTGCAGAGCCAGGTTCTTTCTGTGAGCCAAGCTCCATGGGCTGCAGGCAGTTGGATCTGGAATAGCCTCATTTTAAAAATCAAGGTGCTAGCCCTCATGTTTCAATATACAATTTGAAGAAATTGCAGTTGGCATTTCCTGAAGGCTTTAAAAAAAACAAAACGATTTCATAGAATCCTAGAATCCTAGAGTTGGAAGAGACCCCAAGGGCCACCCAGTCCAACCCCCTGCCAAGCAGGAAACACCATCAAAGCATTCCCGACAGATGGCTGTCAAGCCTCTGCTTAAAGACCTCCAAAGAAGGAGACTCCACCACACTCCTTGGCAGCAAATTCCACTGTCCAACAGCTCTGTTAGCTTTTAATTTTTTTAAGTGATGATATTTTCCATATTTTTAGCTTATTATGTTTTATTTGTGTCATTCTAATAAACCACCTTGAATCCTGGGATATAAATGGTGATTAAAGGTAAAGGGACCCCTGACCATTAGGTCCAGTCGTGTCCGACTCTGGGGTTGCAGAGCTCATCTCGCTTTACTGGCCGAGGGAGCCGGTGTACAGCTTCCGGGTCATGTGGCCAGCATGACAAAGCCGCTTCTGGTGAACCAGAGCAGCGCACGGAAACGCCGTTTACCTTTCCGCCAGAGCGGTACCTATTTATCTACTTGCACTTTGATGTGCTTTTGAACTGCTAGGTGGCCAGGAGCAGGGACCAAGCAACGGGAGCTCACCCCATCACTGATTGGCAAGCCCAAGAGGCTCAGTGGTTTAACCCACAGTGCCACCCGCATCCCGCAAATGGTGATTACACACACATGTAATCTACACTACTTGTTAGTGAAAAAACTGCTCAAAGTAGTTTACAAAAGGATAAAACAGAGCAAAATTCACCACTGTGTTAAGTTAAAATACTAAAGCAGGCTAAAATTTGCACCAACTTTCTAAGCATGTGGGTTGTTGTTGTTGTTCAGTCGTTCAGTCGTGTCCGACTCTTCGTGACCCCATGGACCAGAGCACGCCAGGCACGCCTATCCTCCACTGCCTCCCGCAGTCTGGCCAAACTCATGCCAGTAGCTCCGAGAATAGAATGTGGGTAGACTTGGCTAAACAGGAATGTTTTTAGTAGGTGCTGAAAACCTGCGCCATAATTAATATTAGTAATGGGAAACACGGGCTTTTGGGAGGCTCCCCAAAGTCAACTCTTGGCTCTCATACCCTTCGCTTCACGGCTCCTTTTAAACACCCTGATTTTCCTCCCTGTCCCTTGGAGGCAAATCATATATTGCAATTGGAACAGAACATAGAATCTGTTTTAAGGTTGATCCCATCCCTTTTGTGCTGATGGTGGGATTTTGACGAGGCGGGGGTAGTGGTGGGCCTTGGTCTGTCCAGCTGGGGAGGGGTGTCAGAAGAAGAGCCTGCAAGATTGGGGCAGTGGCCCATCTAGCCCAGCATCCGGGTCTCACAGGGGCCAACCAGGTGCCTCTTTGGGGAACCCAGCACAAGAGAACTGCTCTCTCCTCCTGTAACTGGGACTCAGAAGCATTGCTGCCTCCACCTTTTGAGGCAAAGCATAGCTATCTTGGCTAATAGCCGTTGATACCCTCTCCTCCATAAATTTGTCTAATCCTCTCTTAAAAGCATTCAAGTTGCTGGTCATCACTGCCTCTTGTGGGAGGGGGTTCCACAGCTTAACTTTGTGCTGTGTGAACAAGGGCTTCCTTTTGCCTTTCCTGAATCTTCCAACAAATTGGTCTGGCAGACTTGGCGTATATCTCAGTCCTGGGAGGGGAAACAAAAGGCCGTGACAAACTCCCCTGCCTTGGAAGCAAACCGAAGCCAGTCTGGCCACCAACCACCCACCCCATGGGGACTTCTCTCTCTCTCTCTCTCTCTCTCTCTCTCTCACAGGTCCATCATGCGCGGCTGCGACAACATGTGCACCTACTGCATCGTCCCCTTCACCCGCGGGCGCGAGAGGAGCCGGCCAGTGGCCTCCATCCTGCAGGAGGTGCAAGCGCTCTCGGACCAGGTGACCAGCCCCACTGCGAAACTCGGCTGCTGCAATGCGGCCAGGGAGGTGGGAGGAGACCTGGAAGCCACAAATGGGGATCTCCAGGCCCAGGGGGTGGGTGTGCTCCCCCCCAGGCCTCTCTGCCTGGCTTCAGCCTCATTCCTCGCCATGCTTGCCTTGCACCCTGGGACCCTCCACTCCTGAGTGTGTATTTTTGCCTCGGCTGGAATGCAGCTGTGACCTCCGGTGATACTTATTGCTTGCCTGGATGGAATGGAAAATGTCCCCGGTTCCTGGCTTCTCCCTCCACCCTCTCCCTCTGTGCCTCCTTGCCCACGTTGCCAATAATGACCTGGCTGCCTCCCTCTGCAGGGGGTGAAGGAGGTGACCCTGTTGGGCCAGAACGTCAACAGCTACCGGGACACCTCCGAGGCCATGTTCCTCTCGCCGACCCCAACTCAGCTGAGTCGTGGCTTCAGCTCCGTCTACAAGCCCAAGCAGGGCGGGTTGCGCTTTGCGGACCTCCTGGACCGGGTGTCGGCCATCGATCCAGAAATGAGGATCCGTTTCACTTCCCCGCACCCCAAGGACTTCCCGGACGAGGTGGGTTGGGCTCCCCTTCCTCTGCTGGCCTACTGGCCCAAGGGCAAGTGGTTGGCCACAGCCTGGGTTCCATTGATGGCCGCTCTGTTCTTGGCAGGTCTTCCAGCTCATGAAGGAGAGGCACAACATCTGCAAACATCTGCACCTCCCGGTCCAGAGCGGAAGCACCAGTGTCCTGGAGGCGATGAGGAGAGGGTGAGTCGGAGCTCTTGCACATTTTAGACATCCCTACACGCGGGTGGCGCTGTGGTCTAAACCACAGAGCCTAGGGCTTGCCGATCAGAAGGTCGGCGGTTCGAATCCCTGCTGCAGGGTGAGCTCCCGTTGTTCAGTCCCTGCTCCTGCCAACCTAGAAGTTCGAAAGCACATCAAAGTGCAAGTAGATAAATAGGGACCAGCGGGAAGGTAAACGGGGTTTCCGTGCGCTGCTCTGGTTTGCTAGAAGGGGCTTTGTCATGCTGGCCACATGACCCGGAAGCTGTCTGTGGACAAACGCCAGCTCCCTCGGCCTATAGAGCGAGATGAGCACGCAACCCCAGAGTCGTCTGCGGCTGGACTTAATGGTCAGGGGTCCCTTTACCATTATTATTAGACTGTCATTAAAAATACGTCAAAACAAAATAAAATAAAAAATTCCTTCCAGTAGCACCTTAGAGACCAACTAAGTTTGTTCTTGGTATGATCTTTCGTGTGCATGCACACTTCTTCAGACACGTATTAAAAATACGTATATATCATGGAATTATACAGTTATACGGAACTATAAGAGTCATCTAGTCAACTGACTGCAACGCAGGAAACCCTTTCCCCAACGTGGGGCTCAAACCCACGACCCTGAGATTAAGAGTCTCATGCTCTACCGACCGAGCTATAAAGTGTTGCCTCCAGTTTCAGTAAAGGCGAATAAGAGCTGATGTGATAAAAGTTTATAACATTTCGCACGGCACAGACAAAGTGAGTAGAGAAAAGCTTTTCCCATCTCTCATAAAAGCATCACTATCCTCTTGTGTACACGGCATTCATTTAATAAGCCAAGAATCTTAGTTAACAATTCAGTTGGTCTCGAGTTGGTGTCCATCTTGTGCCTTCCATACATGAAAACTTTTTTGTTCCAACAGGGAACAAAACTGACTGCTGTTAAGAAGACAGCCTTGCTGTTTTCTTTTTATATATATAATAATCTTTATTGATTTTAATTACACATTTAAAAAGGAGATTTACAGTCTCGACAATGAATACAGCCTTGCTGTTTTCATTGCAATTACCTGTATGCTTTTTAATAGATTTTAGATGTATATAGTTTTACTTCTATCAATGTTTACCGGTGATTGCTTTTTAATTATTGCTTTTTCCATGTTTTTAGGGGTTCTTAGTTTTTATGTAAGCCGTGTTGAGCCCCGTCCAGGAAAAGGGCAGGGTATAAATAAATAAATATACTACTTTTCCGATTTCCCATTGAGGCATCTGGTCAGCCACTGTGAGAACAGGATGCTGGACTAGGTGGGCCATTGGCCTCATCCAGCAGCCAGGCTCTTTTGATGTTCTGGTGTTTTTAAATAAGAAGCTTCAGAGTCGTAAGAAACAGACATTCCATATCCTAATGTTGCTTCATGTTTCCCCCCCCCAAAAAAGCAATGGATATGGGATATATAATTTCATTTGTATGCTGCCTTTTCCACAGTTAAAACAATACTCAAGGCGGCTTACACTTTGAGAAGGTTTACATAGTTACAAACATAGCAAAGCAGTCGTAAAAGTAGATAGAACACATCCAAAACTACATAACCAAACTAAACAATTTCCGCATAAAAATAAAGATACAGAAAATTAATAACAGCAAAAACTCCCGACAAAACTCCCCCCCCCCCAATATCCCAGTCCTTGCTGGGCAGCAACGGCAGCAGCAGTTCTTATGAATAATAATAATATAATGTAATATAATAATAAATTTTTATTTATACCCCGCCCTTCCCAGCCAAAAACCGGGCTCAGGGCGGCTAACACTAATTAAAATCACAGCAAAAACATAAACACAATCAATTTAAAATAACAGATTAAAATACAAATTTAAAAATTCAATATTAAAACTGCAGTCTCATTTTCAAATAGCCCACCAGTAAAAGAATGAAGCATAAGTATCAAACAGAAGCCAACCCAAAGGCCAGGTGGAACAGCTCCGTCTTGCAGGCCCTGCGGAAAGATGCCAAATCCCACAGGGCCCTGGTCTCTTGTGATAGACTGTTCCACCAAGTCGGGGCCAATACTGAGAAGGCCCTGGCCCTAGTTGAGGCCAACCTAGCATCCTTGTTGCTCGGGACCTCCAAAAGATTATTATTTGAGGACCTTAAGGTCCTACACGGGACATACCAGGTAGGTATGTACTGCATCTGCATGCCCCAGGGTGCTTGGGGCTGCACCAGTGCCCCCTAACTTTGCCCTCTCTGCTTCACCCACCCAGATACACCCGGGAAGCTTACTTGGCACTCGTGCACCTCATCCGTGACTCTTTGCCAGGTTGGTTCCTCCTGTAGCCGTCGTTGCTGATGCTTAATCTCCCCACTTCCCTGCTGTCTTGAGTTACATCTTTACGGACTCCCAGCTTAACCTGTGAGCACGTGGGGAAGGGAAGTGCCGGGCGGGGCTGCGTTGCATAAGGCGTATTTCTCTGTGTTGGTGCGATGGGGAAATAGTTCTGTTTCCAGGGACCGAAGATTTGTGGGCGAGGGAGCGCCAGGAGAGGGTGCGGGGATTGGGGAGCTGAAGAAGCGGGCCGGGTTCAAGGCCAGGTGGCCAGAATGATATTAGATGCTAAGGAGAACAACAGTAAGAGCTGTTTGACAGTGGAATTTGCTGCCAAGGAGTGTGGTGGAGTCTCCTTCTTTGGAGGTCTTTAAGCAGAGGCTTGACATCCATCTGTCAGGAATGCTTTGATGGTGTTTCCTGCTTGGCAGGGGGTTGGACTGGATGGCCCTTGGGGTCTCTTCCAACTCTAGGATTCTATGATTCTATGAACTATCAGAATTTTAGAAGACATTTGAAGGCAGCCCTGTTTAGGGAAGCTTTTAATGTTTAATAAATTATTGTATTTTATTATTCTGTTGGAAGCCGCCCAGAGTGGCTGGGGAAACCCAGCGAGATGGGCGGGGTATAAATTATTATTATTATTATTATTATTATTATTATTATTATTAATTAAAGACAAGGTTGCTCAAAATGTATGGTGCTGGTGGTGTCACAGATTTCATAGAATTGTAGAACTGGAAGGGAAGCCAAGAAGAATGTGACAGCATAGAGCCGGCTGGGAACTGATCCACTGCTCTCAAGACACACTTACAGTTTTCCTTGGAGCAAGGGGCTGGGTGAGAGGCTGCCCTCTTCTTGCTGAGGTTTTCCCAAAATGAGAGTTTTGATGGCACCTC
Organism: Lacerta agilis; assembly: GCF_009819535.1. Classification (NCBI taxonomy): domain Eukaryota; kingdom Metazoa; phylum Chordata; class Lepidosauria; order Squamata; family Lacertidae; genus Lacerta; species Lacerta agilis. Next base: position 93,442,839 of record NC_046317.1, on the reverse strand, counting down.
ATTCCAGAGCAGAGCGAAGTTAGGAATTCCTTCCTGAGGTTTAATGGTCATAAGTGGGTTGTTGTTTTTATTTTGAATATATATTTTTGGGTTTTATATTTTGATTTTGTTCTGTGGACCACCCTGAGACCTGCAGGTATAGGGCGGTACAGTGGTACATCGGTTTAAAGACAGTCCTGTTTATGAACGATTCGGTTTACGAACTCTGCAAAACCGGAAATAGTGTCCCGGTTTGCGAACTTTACCTCGGTCTTAGAATGGAATCTGAATGGTGGAAGGGCACCGGCGGCGGGAGGCCTCATTAGGGAAAGTGCGCCTCGGTTTAAGAACGGTTTTGGTTTAAGAACGGACTTCCGGAACAGATTAAGTTCGTAAACAGAGGTACCACTGTATATAAATTCAATGAATAATAAGTGTGTGCTGAGACAGAAAGAACCTCCTTGTTCTTTGCTGGTTTCCACCTGCTGCACCACCCCGTTCTCTCTTATTCCTGCGGAGTGTCTCACTTTGTCCCCTTCATGTAGCAGGTGTGACTCTCAGCAGTGACTTCATTGCTGGCTTCTGCGGGGAGACAGAAGACGACCACAGGCAGACGCTGTCCCTCCTTCGTGAGGTCCGCTACAACACGGCCTTCATCTTTGCTTACAGCATGAGGGAGGTGAGAACGGTAGCCCCTTACTGAACGGACAAAGCAAGCACATTCTGCCACCCAAGTCCCAGGGAGGGACCCCCAAGGGTCATTTAGTCCAACCCCCTGCAGTGCAGGAATCACAGTTATATATATATATGTATTAAGTTTTATAAAACAACAATCCATACAAACACATAAATACAAAACAATATCAACATAAAACAAACAAATACAAAACAATACAACCATAAAGAAAAAACAAACAAACCTACAATAAAAACAATAAAAACTTACTACTATCAATCATTTCTATCCTTTACATTGTATCTTGACTTCCTCTCATCTCCGCTTCCTGGATTCCTTGTCATCAATCATCTTTAGTAATTTCTTACCATCTTAAAAAAATCTTATTTTACTATAAAAAATCATTACTCTTAACTAATATCTTAACTCATTCTCTCATACCTCATATACACTTAATCAAACCCTATATCTACAGTTTTAACTTTTCTTCCAAATTATATCTGATTGTCATGGAATCACAGTTAAAGAAGCTCTGGAAGTTGGCCAGCCAACCTCTGCTTAAGAACTTCCAAGGAAGGAGAGGCCACCGCCTCCCGAGGGAATCCATTCCACTGTCGAATGGCTCTTGCCGTCGTCAGAAAGTTCTTCCTGATGTTGAGTTGGAATCTCCTTTCATGTCAATTGAAGCCATTGGTTCAAATGAGATGAAAGGGTTCCGCCCTCCAGAGCAGGAGAAAACAAGCTTGTTCCCATGTGACAGCCCTTCAGATATTGGAAGGTGGCTGTCATATCACCTCTAGTCTTTTTTCCTCCAGGCTAAACATACCCAGTTCCCTCAACCGTTCCTCATAAGGCGTGGTTCCCAGACCCTTGATCATTTCGTTCACCCTCCTTTGCACACCTTCCAGCTTGTCAGTATCCTCCTTGAATTGTGGTGCCCAGAACTGGACATGGGACTCCAGGTGTGGTCTGACCAAGGCTGAAGCCTATGACTTCTAACTTCTACTGGCCCCTTCCAACTGTACAATTCTATGATTCCCATTGCGGAATTTGAAGAGCCACAGAATTTTGAACGCATGGCGTGTGCACGGCTGCAGAATGCAGGTGGCCCCTTTTTAACAAGGTACAGGGCTTCTGCCTCCGAGTCATTGGCACCTTGTTTCCCCAGAAAACCCGGGCATTTCACCGTCTGCAGGACGACGTGCCCCCTGAAGTGAAGCAGAGGCGGCTGAAGGAGCTCATGGCCGTCTTTCGTGAGGAGGCGTCCTGGGCAAATGCAGCCGCCGTGGGACGAGTGCAAGTGGTCTTGGTAGAGAGTGTGAGTGCCACTTTGAGAAATGCCGCAGGAGTCAAGAGGGTGGAGGCAGAGAGCGGTCTTAGTCCTCCCATGTCCGCCTCTTCTGCACATACGGGGGGTGGTGTCAGGGGGTCTGGTTTTAGCATCCAAAGAGGGGAGCAGAGAGGAGAGGAGCTGACCCTGCTGTGCATTCTGTACTAGCTACGGGACTGTCTTCAAGGGCAGCCCTTTGCAGAATGCATTACAGCAATCAAGCTGGGAACATGAGAACCTAGGAAGACCTCTCTGCTTCAGGCCAATGGCCCATCTAGTCCAGCATGCTGTTCCCACAGCGGCTGACCAGATGCCTCCATGGGAAACGCGCAAGCAGGATTCAAGCACTCTCCCCTCCTGCGGTTTCCAGCAGCTCGTGTTCAGTAACATTTACTGCAGGGGTCAGCAATCTCACCCGGCCTTGGGCTGGTTTCTCCAGCGCTGATCGCGCGGAGGGTGGGGGAGTGCGTGCCCATACGCGTGCGCACACACTATTTTCGGCGCATTTCCGGGTCGGTGGAGCACTGGAAATAGCTTATGCGCATGGGCCTCCTCTGACCCAACCCAGAAGTGGACAGCCGCGCCGGTAAGAGCAGGCAGCAGGGGTCGCCGCGGACCAGACAATTGGCTCGCTCCGGCCGTATCCGGCCCGTGGACCTTAGTTTGGGGACCCCTGATTTACTGCCTCCAGTTGCAGAGGCAGAGCCAAGCCATCTTGGCTAGTAGGCTTTGATAGCTTTTCCCATGAATTTCTCCTATCTTCTTTTAAGGTGGCCATTGCTGCCTCCTGTGACAGGGAGTTCCATGGTTTAACTCTGTGCTGTGTGAAGGACTTTATTTTATCTGTCCCGAATCTCCCAAGGTTCAGCTTAATTGGATGTCGCAAGAGTTCCAGTGTTAGGAGAGAGGAAGAAAAACTTTCCCCACTTTCTCCAATCCGTGCATGATTTTATAAGCTTCTGCACGTCACTTCTTCCTTGAGTCTTCTAAACGAAAAAGCCCCCCAAGCTGCAACATTCCTTCATGGGGCGCCGTTCATCTCCCTGATCATTTTGGTGGCCCTGTCCCAAACCTGGAAATTTGCAGGGGAGTTGCTCAAACTTCTTTTTCCTCCAGGCTTAGGAGTGCCTGTCAAATCCTGAAATACCCTCAATCCTAATAATTTGGATTGATCATATTCAGCAGTTTGGCAAACTGCCCTTCTTGGAAAGATATCCCATAAACTAAACGTATCTGAAGGGCAGAACTGAAATGCTCTTTTTAATTGATATATGACACAATTTTATTCCGTATACAAACATTGAGGCAAAAGGTCACTCATTGATGGCTCGTTTAAGACTATAGAAGCTTTATTCTCAATCATGATGGAATTCACAGATGGAGAACACTTATTTTTACAAAGCTTTATTATTTGTAAAGGGAATCTGTATAAACAATATTTGATTTATCCCATTGGAGCTGTGCTGTATCTTTGTGCTTTTTTCCCTTCTAGGCTGTGATGCTTCATGCTTTACATTTTCAATCTTTTGCCCCTCTTTGCTATGTTTGCATTATGTTGTTGTTGCTGTTGTTGTTAATTAACCAATAAAATAAATAAATTTTAACACACACCCTCCTTGCTTCCCCAGACGAGCAAACGCTCAGCCTTGGACCTGTGTGGCAGGAATGATGGCAACATCAAAGTGATCTTCCCAGACGTGGAGGTGGATGATGGCACCGGCTTGGGATCCCAAGTCCGAGTCCAGCCGGGCGATTATGTGCTGGTGAAGGTGATTGACCAGTCCCTTGCTTTTTCCTAGGTGGAAGCAAATGGTCTATGGAGAGGTAAAGGTAAAGGGACCCCTGACCATTAGGTCCAGTCGCGGACGACTCTGGGGTTGTGGTGCTCATCTCACTTTATTGGCCAAGGGAGCCGGCGTACAGCTTCCGGGTCATGTGGACAGCATGACTAAGCCACTTCTGGCGAACCAGAGCAGCGCACGGAAATGCCGTTTCCCTTCCCGCCGGAGCGGTACCTATTTATCTACTTGCACTTTGACGTGCTTTCGAACTGCTAGGTTGGCAGGAGCAGGGACCGAGCAACGGGAGCTCACCCCATGGCAGGGATTCGAACCGCCAACCTTCTGATCAGCAAGCCTTAGGCTCTGTGGTTTAACCCACAGCGCCAAACGCATCCCTTGCTTTTTCCTAGGTGGAAGCAAATGGCCTAAGGAGAGAGTAGCAGCTAAATGCTCTCGAAGGCCAAATGAGCCCAGCATCCTGTCCTCTGCAAGTGACCAACCAGATGCCCTAATGGGGGAAGCCCCAAAAGGGGTATCGGGGGGAGGGCAGCAGCCCCTCTTCTCACTTGGGGTCCCAGAAACTGGCATTTCAGGGCAAGCTGCCTCCGACAGTACTAGGAGAACATAGCCATCAGGGCTAGTGGCCACCTATGTCCATCTCCCCCTCCATCAATTGTCTAATCCTCATTAAAAGCTACAGTGGTACCTCTGGTTAAGTACTTAATTCGTTCCGGAGGTCCGTCTACACTGCATGATTAGATTATTATTATTATTATTTTAAAGTCCTTCAAGCGGTTTACAAAAAAAGATAATTCTTCTTAGTGATAATTTTATTGTTTTAACAGCAATCATTTAAGACTTTTGGCAAAGTGAAAATAATGATATGCTAAAAACGAATGAAATCTCGCGCCAACTTTCCAATTGTCTGCATCGGCTTGTCTAAACAAAGATGACTTATAGTGGTTGCCAAAGAGAGTGCAATGAAAGCGCCTTGCCTGATATCAATAGGCAGGGAGTTCCAAATTGTAGGTCGAAGCGGCTGAGTGGTTGCATCTGGAGGTCAGGCGATCTTGCAGGTGAGCTCACCTGTTCCTTGTCACGGGGGCATCTCCTAACCTGCACACACCCCCTTCTTCTTTCCAGATCTCCTCTTCCAACTCCCAGACGCTGAGGGGCATCCCACTCCGCCGAACCACACTGAAAGGATCCGCAGCGTTTGGAGGAGCGGACTGAAGGGGTGGGAGGGAGGGAGGGAGGGAGCGTTTTTTGGACTGGTGCTGAGGAGTCTTCCTGGGCGCTAGAGACAGATCCTGGCATGTCCCAACTCTGCTGAGAGGGTTGCTCAGTTAAATGACCTGGTCGGTCAGCCTTCCTCACCCTCTGCCTTGCCAGGCAGGGGGCAGCATCAGTTTCCTAGTACACCTGCCATTATGTGGGGCCCAGCCCTGGTGCCGCTCTTGGTTGGCGTTTGTGCTGATGAGGACACTTAAGTGGCCAGATAAGGCCGTTGTCTTCCAAAGAGACTTGTCTGACTGGGGGGTGGGGGGCAGCATCTTTGGGTGGACAGTAGGAACATTGGCAGAAACTTACGTCACTGATGACTTAGACATGTCTGGATTGCTCCAGCCATACAATTTGGCCTGTAATTTTTTTAAAAAACCTATGTAAATGTATGTCTGCTTAAAATAAAAGCTGTTGACCCGAGTATTGAATGTTGGTTGCTTATTGCAGAACGAGGAACGTTTTATAATGTTTGCTCACATTTTGATGTATTATCTATTGGGCTAATACAGGTGACACACACACAGCCCGTCAGGTCATAACTTGGGATGTGGGTCCTGTGCCACATTTTGACATTTGTGGTTGCAGCACCTAAGGGCATGTCCTACCCTCTTAAACGAGCTCCACTGTTTTTGGATTGGAATCGAAATTTCTTTTATACATGCAATTATTTTATACACATTTTAATTGCATTGGGAAAGTAGATGTGGCATCTCCTTCCCCCGCCCATTTTGGACCACATGTTTAATTAGGTTTATGAAGGGTGGTTAGATAGATAGTAGATAGGACTTAAAGTGTTTTCTAGAGTTTACAGTTTATTTTCTTTGTTTACTTCATTCTCTCTTTTATTGTACATTGATTCAATAACTCTGTGTTGTGAAGTGGCTTATAAATCCATTGAATATAAATAAATAAGTATACAGAGGAAGCAAAAGGCTTATTAACGCCAAAAGAGGACTTTATTGCAGCAAACCTTCGTGAGGGGGAAATAGCAATGCTGACATTTTGGGTAGGAAGTCCTTGGTGCATCACAAAGGAAGAAAGTGAGGGGGAGACAAGATAGTCAGACAAGCAGTATATTTGGCTGGACACGATCCACAGGATGATGCTTGGAATACAGGAGGAATGGGAGACGCAAACCCATCAAAGGAGAAACACAGGACTTCAGAGATGGAAGGAGGAATGAGAAAATGCCCATTTCTCTGTTGCTCATTTCCCTGCATTCAGGATCTGGGGTGGAGGCAAGTCCCCAGGAAAATTCATCCACAGTTCAGTGTACATTTCTCCAGATACCCACATCGTTGCATGCATTTTTTCCTAGCATGCACAGTTCAGCAAAGCAATTTCTCCTCCCATAATATGCTTTCATGTGTTATTTTCCCTTTATCTGATCTATATATCTATTTGTAGAAACTTCTTGGCCAGAGGACTTCACTGCAAAAACGGGGGGGGGGGGGGAGTGTAAATTTCAAAGGACGGCTGTGTATTAATATCTGCATATTCAGCCCCCCTTAATTCTAGTCCCCCCTTCCTTGAAAAGAGGACTTTCTCCACACCTGTTGACTAGATGACTCTTGGGGGTCCCAAGATACCTCCAGGTGAGAAGGAGCCCTTGGCCGAGGGGGTCCCTCTGGCACAGGCAGAGCCCCCCCCCGTTTCATGGGCAGCCCCTTCCACTGGGATCTGTAGGGAGTTCCTGAGAGATGCCCCCCCCCATTTTGGTCTCCCCACAGCCAGCGGGTGGAAGGGCCCAGAGCCAAGGTGGCTGGGAGATACTGGGCCATATTACTAACTGATGGGTGGCTTTTAAAGGAACAGCAAGCCATCAACGTTCCTCAAAAGAGCAGCATTTGTAGAGTCATTCGGCAACGGAAGGAGCAACCTAGCAAACGAAACCGGCCAGCCTTCCCCTTCCTGCTGCTGCCAAAGTCTGGGTGGCACCTTCTGGGCACCCTGTGCTGCAGTGCCTGATGTACTGAAGAAAGGTGCTCTCTCACTCACCTCTGAAGCTGGAAAGGCTTCTGCAAATCCTGCCTGCCAGGAGACAGTCCAGGGAGCCCTGCTCCTCCTCCTCCTCCTCCTCCTCCTCCTCCTCCCGCTGGCTCTGCCCAGAAGCCCCCAGAGAAGGCCCTCCCGGGTTCAAACGGCCTTGCCCGAGATGCTGAGCTGCAGGCAAAGGGAGGCCAGGCAGCCCCCGCTCACTCCTCTTGCTGACTCTCCAGGGGATCGGTGCCATCGCACAGCAACTGGGCACCTTGGAGAAAAACTCTGCGGGGGATTTAAGAGAGCAGTGGCATCAGGCGAGTTGCCAAGGCCCAGGGCGAGGCAAGCATTGCAGCCCAGTATTGAACCCCTTATGCCTCAGGCACATGTATTTTAAGAAAAGACTGGTGTTGGATGAGGCCCATCTAGTCCTGCATCCTGTTCTTACACAGTTGGGGGGGGGGGGAGAGAGACACATACACAAGGACTCTACCTGTTGCATGCCTGCCTGTTGGAAAGCTTTTAAAGGCACAGAGAGCCCTTTGATGGAAGAAAAAGCCCAAGAAGTCATTGAAGGGCGAAGCCAGAGGGACACCACCAGAGGCAGGGCTGCTCTGCTTAATAGGCCTCATGGCTGCCCTGAGGGACACTGTTTCTCTGTCCCCCCTCCCTCAAGGCCTCCCTCCCCCCTTTACCTGTTACCTGCATCTTTCACCTTCGCTATGGCATTGTTTAACTGGGGGGGGGCAGGGAGGGAAATGAACGGAGTACGCATACCCTCCAACATTTGTCAGATGAAAATATGGACCTTATAGTCTACATCAGTGTTAACCCCCCCCCCCGCACCCCCTATATATGCTCACTGCTGATGGAATAAAGGGGAAAGAGCCAGGCTGGCTGAGCTGCTCTTTACTTTAAAGGAAGCAAACATGTCTCAAACTGTGAGCTCCACCAACCTCAAATGAAAGAGTGTTCAAGTCTGAAATCTTACACATGCTGCTGTCCCACTCAAGTCAGTGAGGGATCCGCCACCCTTTTAAGTGGTTAAAAGGGGGAATTTAAAGGCTGGTTCTGACCTGCTGAATTTCCGCCTGCCATGCATCTGTTAAAGGGACAGAATATTTAATACATACATGTGCAAAGCCTAGCAGAAGCTGCATGCTCCTTTACCTGGGAGTAAATCCAACTGACCTTAATGGGGCTTACGTCCAAGCAGACATGCTTGGGATTGGGCACAAATGGATGGCGCGCGGGGTGGAAAAGAAAGGCTTGCAAAATGAACTTTTGCTGGTGGAAGCCACAGGGGATTGCAAAACGTGCAAAGCAGCAGCACTCCAGGAAGCGACTCCCTCCTAAAAAAGCGCGCGCGGCGGGTTTGTGTGGGGCTTCAAGCCTGCATATTGCACGTGCATGTACGGAACTTAAAGTAAGAAAGTACTGCGAGGTGCCCCGGACTCTGCAATCGTGCAGAGAGAGAACATATAATTTTGGAAGAGTCGCTCTGACTGCCGCCCCGGCTGCAAGCATTCCTGTTTCGAGCCGCCGTTTTGCAGCCCATCCCGGACCTTGAAGAGAAGGGAGGGCAGAGGATCGCGAGACGCGCCCTGGGATCACCTGCCCCGCTTTTGCAAACCTCCTTTGAATCGTGGCCAATCCGGGCAGGCCGAGGGGGCGGGGCTTGGGAGCGGACCTGGGTGGAGCGGTCTCCACTCTGGTCCGACCCTTTGCTAGAAAAGGCCACGTGCCCCGCTCTCTCTCCTCGAGGCTGCAGAGAAGGGCGGCGGCGGTGGAGGAGGAGGAGGAGGAGGAGGAGGGTCTTCTGGGTGCTTCTCCCCACGGCGTCCTGGACCCGATCCCAAGGTGATGTTTGCCTTCAGTCTTGGATTATGCGGGGAGAGAGAGAGAGTTCATTTCCTTCTGTTTTCAGGCCAAACTGCTGAAAAGCTGCATTTTATTTCCAAGATGCATTCTGTGGGGCAACAAATGAACAACAGCAAAAAATACCATTCCAATGCATAATGAAAATTAATTAGCATAAATTCATTTATGAATATGCCTACGGGCGGCTGCTCCTCTTAATAAACTTACCGAGCAAGCAATCGGAATAGAATTGATATGTCGTTGAGTAGGGTGGCGGTGGTGGTGGTGGGGTATTTAATGTTAAGAAGTGGAGTGGGCTTGAGACGGCTGAGTAAAATAACTGGCTTTCCTTTAAGTATATCATCTTGAAGGGCATGAAGGAAATTCTGGACTGTATGATGAAAGAAAATGAGTAAATTGGTTGTTAAAAGGTGGAACTTGCATGTGCAGGCATTGACTGTCTGAGGTTGAGTTCTGACATTGATTTATTTCAATTAAATGATCGTTAAAAGGCTACTAATATCGGTTCCCATCAGATCAGGCCAGACTAATCTGGTGACGTGCTTTGAAGCAGGGGAAATAAGGTTTAAATGTCTTTGGTAACTTTGATTTTAAATAAGTTCAGTCTAGTCCTCTCAAGGTCTGGGCCACTCAAGTGTCCGTTTTGAGGCTTTGTTTTCCTCTAAAAGGTTTTAGCTTTTGAGGCATCTGTCCACCCTGCCTTCTCAATGGGTAAATTTACTCAAGAGTAAGCTTTCTTTTAAAAGGTTGAATGAATGAATGAATTTATTTTTACGGTCACAGACCAACTCACTTAAAAGGTTATTTTTCCTTTAATTTGACCAATCAATCATTTCAGTTTGTGACTTTAGGTTCCATGTGAAGTGATGAGTTGCACTTTTTTGCAAGGCTTCATTTAGTTGTGGACCAAGTATAAAGTAGTTGTGACTCCAAAGTCCTTTTAGGATCAGGTCTCTTTTCCCTTCATTTTTAACCCTTAAGTTGCTCTTGCCATGAATTTGGTGACTCAGCCTTTGACGGATTTGTCTTCCAGGATATGTTTAGGAAAAAAGGGTCCCTTCTTTCCATTCTCTTTTAAGTTGCCTCCCTAGAGAATTTAGGGTCAGGTATGTGTTATGGGCACTCCTTGGAGGAAAGGGGTAAAACTACATGGATCCTCCACTTTTTAAAAAAGAACTCCCAACAAATCCAGTGTCAAATCACATCTGGAAGCCAGGCGTACAGACTGGACAATAAAAAACGTGGATCCAACTGAACAGCTTGCTCCAGAATTTTAAGAGATATGTTTCTGTGGTGTAGTGGTTAAGAGTGGTGGACTCTAATTTGGTGAACAGGGTTCGCTTCCCCGCTCTTCCACATGCTGCTGCTGGGTGACCGTGGGCCAGTCACACTTCCCTCTGAACTCTCTCAGCCCCATTTACCTCACAAGGTGTCTGTTGTGGGGGGTGGAAGGGAAAGGAGATATTGAGCCGCTTTGAGACTCCTTAAAGGTAGAGAAAAGCAGGATATTAAAACCAACTCCGTGAATAAGAGTTCTATGGAAAACAACCATTCCTGCCATGATGATGAAAACTGTGTGTTTGGATTTTGCTGTATTATTCCAACCTGTGGAATATGACAGTTCAGTTTCAAAATCTATTTGCCCACAGTGGATTGACAATCTGGACGCACGAAAACCTGTGGAAGTTCTTTTGAATCAATGGCTATGCAAAAGCAGTGCTACTACTCCTTGCAGTTTCCTTCACAGCAAGCCATTGATAGGTCGCCACTGGGCCTCCTGCACTGTCTGTTGACTTAAGTGCAGCTTGACGTGCAGATAAACCCCCCTGTTCTCCATTAAGCAGACTATTTAGAAAATTTAGAAATGAAATGATCTTATTGAATAAAGATGAGGTAAAACTAGAAGGCAATGGAAATACATAGAGTGAGCATATCTATAACAGAGAACAATCCCAAACATCACTACATTACTACATGTTAACTGCAGGCAAGACGATGCAATCACAACAAGCAGAAACTCCGAACGTGCAGTAGAGAAATCCTGACTCATGGGGATCTTCCACTTTCTTCAAGCTCTCTAAAATGGAGACCTCCCTACCCACCATGCACTTCTCTTTCCTGTTAACAAGACAACCACGTGTTGCTGTATTCTTCCTTGGCCAGAATCAATTAACATAGCAATAACAACATGCAATCTTCATGCATCTTTATATGTGCTGAAGGCACTGACATGCACCCTTCCTTCAAAAAACATAGTGACCGGCGGCAGAGGCGTAGCAAGGTAACTTGGTACCTGGGTGCAAAAAATTTTGTCAACCTCCCCCCCATTGAAATTATTAAAAGAAGGAAAAATAAGATACTTGCAGTTAAGTGTTATTTTCTGGTTTATTTACATTGTGAGCATAAGCTCTTAAAATGCTTTTTTCCCTAACTTTGAACTCTGCAAATTTTGAAATCACATCAAAATCAATCGCCTTTGCTACTTTATTTTCAACTAGTTGTACCCGGCCACGCGTTGCTGTGGCTCAGTTGATTAAATGGAAAAGGAAGACGGAAAAGAGAAAGTGCACGTTTGTAATATGTTTAATTTCACAATGCTTGTGGGTATACAATTTTTGTTGTTGCTCCATTTTCTGTGGAGATACAGAGATTGTCTGGTTTGCCGATTCTAGAACACGCAACATATTATTGTCCATGTGAGAAGCATTCTGTGTGTAGATCTGAACCACACAATTCTAAAGATTGGCCCTGAGCTTTGTTGATGGTGATTGCAAACGGCAATCGAATTGGGAATTGTCGTCTCTTAAATTGAAATGGTATATCTGTTGGAATCATAGGAATGTGAGGGATTAGTACATCTTCACCTTTGAAAGGTCTTCTCAAGATTGTTGCTTCTATGATGTTGGGCATTAAATTTTTCACTGCAAGTCGTGTGCCGTTGCAAAGCTTTGGCTGGTTGATATTTCGCAACAGGATAATTGGTACGCCAATTTTCATTTTTTTCAGGTTAAAAACAATTTTATTGAAATATCCTTAAAAATAAAATCCAATACAGTATTACATTCAAACTCAAAAAACTAATAGGTAGATTAGAGATAAAAGTTAAAGATATAAATTAAAAGACTTCCTAAAGTTCTACTTCGTGTTCCTTACGGATACTCCTGTCAATGCTGTTTATTTTATTTTTACCAATCAAGCTTATATCCAAATACTATTGTTTATATCTACATTTTCTTAACTCCTGTGAGTGAATCATTCCAAACAGATCAACAATCTTATTTCAACTCCTTCTTTTTTCATATATTCTTCTACATATTTCCATTCTCCTGTCCCTTTTTGGTTTGAAATATTTCTAATAGCTGCTGTCATTCTTGCCAAATTCATAAACTCTACCAACCTTAAGTGCCATTCCTGTAATTTTGGAACCTCTTCCCCTTTCCAAAGTTGTCCAATTAACATTCTAGCGGCCGCACACGAGTAAAGGAAAACATGCCTTCTATCCTCTGGTATCTCTCGCGGCAGCATGCTCAATAGCAGCGCCTCTGGTGTCTTCTTAAAAGTAATCTGTAACATCCTTTTCATTTTTTCATACATTATATTCCAGTAGTCTCTAATTTTAATGCAAGTCCACCAGCAATGGAAGTACTTACCCACTTTTTCCTGGCACTTCCAACATTTATCGGAATTTAGTTTATATATTCTAGCCAATTTTTCAGGAGTTAGGTTCCATCTGTATACTAATTTTAACATGTTTTCCTTTATCCATGTGCAGGCCGTGAATTTCATACTGACGTTCCATAAATTATCCCATTGGGTTCGGTAAATTGTTCTCCCTATGTCCTGGGCCCACTTAACCATCACACTCTTTACCTCTTCTTCCTTTAATTCATATTCCAGCAGGTATTTATATAACTTTGCCAATGGTTTTTTTTTTTTTAATTTTATACTAACAACTCTTGAAACTTTGAGACTGGGTGTTAAATGGCCAGCGGTTGAAAATTTCACCTGACACACGGTATTAGTGTGCAACTTTTTAATCAAAAAGAGTAGGCAAGGTTCTATCCCAGTGGCTTTTAATTTGTCCTATAACAGCCCTCTGGGAAGTGAGTCAAAGGCACATTTTAGATCGATAAAGGCCACATGTAACTTTCCCCTATCACAGTGATGGCGAACCTTTTTGAGCCCGAGTGCCCAGACTGCAGCGGAAAACCAACTTTTTTATTTCAAAGTGCCAACACTGCAATTAAACCTGACAATCGAGGTTTTTAGTTAGAAAAAACTCCTACAGATGTCCAAACATCTGGAGTCGTAAAAGTAAAACACAATAACAAAGTTTTCAATGTTAGTTTTTTATTGAAAAAAAAACATAAACTCTACATGTGCATGTATTTTAGACAAAGGGATACTCAACTTGTATTAATGATTATATGCCAGACTGACATTGTATGGAACAAGCCTTATTCTGGATCATTTTCCCTGCATGTACAGGTGTAGAACTAAACTTGCTTAACGCTGAAACAACACCTAAACTAGTGTCTTGGACTGCAAACACTGCATTAGGTAAAAGTTTGCATTTGGCATGCTTCTGCACAATTAATGTGATTTTTGCTGTTGTATGCATGCTGATAATTTGTCAAACCTTGGCTCACAGTCTGTTAGTTTGAGAGCAACGCATACAGCACTCAGGTCATCTGCAAGTCTGTTTCTGGCATCAGATTTGATAGAATTCAAAGCTGAAAATAGCTGCTCACAGGCATAAGATGACCCAAACAAAGTAAGAAAAGCAATCCCAAGTGCTTTCATTGAGCTGAAATTATTTGGCAGATAATTCCACACTTTAAGGATTTCATTTTCTGAACTACCAACTGTGCTGTCCTTTGTCAGCTCTTCACACTCCATCTTCTCAAGTGTTGCACACAGGTCACAAAATTTATTTTTCCAGATAGAGCTTTCCTGAAACTCCAATAGCTCCATTTCCAGATTTCCTAAATCTAACCAGTGTAAGCAGGAAAGATCAAGTTCTTCAAATTTGGCTTTATCTGGAGAAGCAAGAAAACACAGTGTTGTCTCCATCTTGCGGAACTGTAAAAACCTGTTACTAAAATTTTCCTTTCCAACTGCTACAATGCTAGAAAATTCTTTGTAGATTTCCTGATGGTTTGTACTGTCTGTAAATGTTGTAGAATTTTCCAAATACATTTTTAGATTTGGAAAATATTTCAGCTGCCCACTTTCAAGGTCTCTCTCAAAAACCTGCAGTTTTCTCTCAAATGTTCTGATATCACAAAACATCCTTTCTGCTGTTTTACCTAAACCTTGCAGTTTTTTGTTCAGAACATTAAAGTGTACTGTAAAATCTGTAAAAAAAAACATGAGGTTGTTAAGCCAGGTCATATTAGTGAGCTGTGGATATTCCTGTCCCTTTTCATTCATAAACAGCCTAATTTCATCCAAGCAGGCTACAAATCTCTCCAGGACTCGTCCTCTGCTCAGCCACCGGACATTATTGTACATAAGTAAAGTATTATACTGTGCCTGAACCTCTTCAAGAAGTGCTTGAAACTGTCGAAAATTAAGAGCACGAGCCATGATGTAATTCACCATTTTTGTGACATCTTTGAGGATATCGTCTAATTTTTGGCTGCTTCCCCTGGCACAAAGAGCTTCTTGATGTATAATACAATGAAACTGAATGACGGGATGTTTTGCTTCTTTAACAAAGAACTGTATGAAACCAGATGTTACCCCCACCATGCTAGGTGCCCCGTCACTAGTAACTGAAACCACTTTTTTCTGGTCTTATGTCTTGTGACAAAAAAGCCTCCATCACAGCATTGTAGATATTGGCACCTTCCAAATTGAGGCAGAGGACTCACATAGTCTATCTACCACACTTTCCTGGGTCCTGTTCCTGTGTACAGTTGCCCATGGGAGTCTTAGATAGGGGCAAATGCTTGGGCTGCAAGCACAATTCACAATTGATAGCAACTGTTGATAACTCCTGCCCCATATGTACACAGTGTCTGATTTCTGTTCCACAGCCTGTTGAATAACCATTAATGCTGCTGCTAGCTTTGCATACTGGCTAGACCAGGCATAGGCAACCTTCGGCTCTCCAGATGTTTTGGACTACAATTCCCATCATCCCTGACCACTGGTCCTGTTAGCTAGGGATCATGGGAGTTGTGGTCCAAAAAATCTGGAGAGCCAAAGGTTGCCTATGCCTGGGCTAGACTTATCCTTTCCAGCTCGAGTCAGAGTAATTCCGCTTTTAGATTGGTGGCTGTTGCCTGCCACACCCTTTCATTCCTTTGGTATCGGGCAGACCCATCAGTGAATAAAAATTGCAGTGGCACTCTTTTCCCTGTTGCCCCACGAATGAAAATTAGAAGTTGTGCAGAATCGCGAACATCTGTGCTTTGTCCAGTGCCAGTGAAAAGTAACGTGGTTTTTTCGAGTTTTTCCAAATGTTGATGCAAATTTCCCCTCATTTCTTCAATCCTACGTGTAACTGTACTTCCTGAAAGACTCCATGTAGAAAACGCCTTCCATTGCATTACTAATGCCATATTTCTTGAAGGCGTGTTTACCATGTCCTCTGGAATCTCTTCCCATGCATCACAAACCCACTTTGCTATCAATTGTATGTCGGGCTTCATCAGATTTGCAACTTTGTCAGTCGGGCTTGACCAGATGACATCCATTCATGCTACATCTTTCGCACACAGTCTTTGAAAGGTTTATTTAAACACACATCTAGGGCGTGCACTACAGATGTAAGCCCACCTGGAATAATGGCCAAAGTAACCTGAGAAGATTTTGTCATTTTTTTTATGTCATCAGTAGTGGGCTCTGAACATATCCCAAACTAGCAGTGATGGTTTTTTTCTTTAAGGCTGCTCCTGGTTGTCCGTTCCAAATTTCTTCCAGCCATCTTTTTGTTCCGTCATCATCCATCCAGCCTTTTAACATGTGTGCACATTTTTTTTCGAAATCTTTTGAAGCCATTTTAAGCATGTATGAAGGATGAAGATGGGATAAGGCAAAAGCAGGTGTATTTTCGTGTGAGAATCTAACATTCAAAGATAAAATTAGGGAGTCAAGATAAGGGATGATCAACGACCGTCTCCAGTATTCAATCGCAGTCTCAGATGGTGGATTACTTCTGTGTATTTGCTTTTGAGTGATTCGTGGTACTGATAACTCAACCCCGACTTTCTCCACATTATCATGTGATTTAAGTAATTCATCAGAAACATGCTCAATTTCTTGTCAATCCTTCTTGATGACATCAAGGATTTGACCAATATGTTTCCTCACCATAATCAAATCCATATTTTTACCTTGTAGAACGTTCACAACGGGTTCCAAAATTGCAGAGTATTTTGCAATCATGACTAAACCTACAATGAAAATTGGTTTAGTAACTGCACAGTGCAATTGACAGGCAGATTTTCTTGTAGCATAGTTTCCTTCGACCGAGAGATGTTCTAGTGCATTGACGATTTCATGGAAGCTTTCTGAAAATTTTCTTATGGTCTTGTGTTTCTCCGACCATCTGGTCTCTGAGTCTTGATAGATTGGGAACCGAATTCCTGCAGGCTGGCTACTCTCTAAAGAAGGATATTGTATCCTTAACCGTTGCAATTGTGTTTCTTATTTCTGGTAGTTTGCTAGCATCATTGACCACAAGATTTAGTTTCTGGCTTGAGCAATGGAAAAATAAAGATTTACTGTACTTCTTCTTCAGAATGGCCTGCACACCACCTTCTTTTCCAGCCATCGTAGAACATCCGTCAAATCCAAATTCAACAATTCTTTGCT
Organism: Lacerta agilis; assembly: GCF_009819535.1. Taxonomy (NCBI): domain Eukaryota; kingdom Metazoa; phylum Chordata; class Lepidosauria; order Squamata; family Lacertidae; genus Lacerta; species Lacerta agilis. Next base: position 93,426,104 of record NC_046317.1, on the reverse strand, counting down.
GAAAGATTCTGATCAACTAAAAAACTCTGAATTGTGCTAGCGATTGTAGGGGCTCTTTGAGATTTCAGCTCAACATAGCCTACAAATTCCTCTGATTTTTTTTCTTGACTCTCATCATAAAGCTGCAATCCGATAGAAAGCTGTTCTTTTCCAGTGATATCTGCTGTTTCACCAGCCATTACAGCACAAGCTTTTGCTTGTTTACAATCTTCGATAATTCTTTGACAACTTCACCACGTAATCTTATAATCTCATTTTGAATTTTTGGTGAAGTGTAAATTGCATTTTTTTGATATCTATCCAAGTGACTCTTTAGCTTCTCATCACTGCAGTCAATTCTCAAATTTAAAAGGTCAAAGAAAACCCCCTCATCTCCTTCCTTTCCTCTAAGCGGCAAATCATGAGTTCCACAAAATATGATACAAGATATAATTGATGACAATATTTGTTTGTTTTCTCCAATCATCTTCTGGTGACCACTTTGCAACTGGACATCAACTGGAACATTTTCAAGGAACGCTTTTGCAGCAGCTGTTGAAGTTTTGTGGTAGTGACTGCCGACGTGCTTTCTACAGTCTTCATGTATATCTTTAAATTTCACGTACGGCCTTACCATGAATGACCCCAAAACTCCTTTAACTGTAGCAATACCAGGAGGAAACAGAACACAGTGCATACAAAGAGCACCTTTCTAACCACTTGAGTACACCAACCAAGGAGTACGTTTATCTAACCAGCTGTAAGCAGGAGCCGACATGATCACTCTATGATAAATTGCAGTTTAATAACAAATAGAAAACATACAACCAGCCTCAGAGCCGAAGCGCTTGCTCCCACGACTGCTGGTTACAACTAATGATGACTCGTCTACTCAGCAGCATCCTTTCCCCATCCATTTAACACCTGATGAAGGGCCCACCCTCTGACGTCGTTTACATAACTTTAACTTCCCCCTCTGTTGTAATCCACCTTTCTGGTGTTCCTGCAGACTGGGGGGTGGAGCATCACTCTCTGAATAACTACATTCTTATATCTCTCGGAGTTGCACTTCCCTTCCTTCTCTTTCCTCCGCAAATCCTCCATCATTCCCGCCCCGCAGGTCTGGACTGACACCCAAATCAGACAGCTGGGAATCTCCACTGATGTGCTCCATCCTGACACCAGCGGCGGTTAAATTTTCTTTTCAGATGGCTGGCATCAGAACCAAAATCGTATTTTGATGGTGGAACCCAGGGATTTGTAAGCAATTCCTTCTTTTTTCTGGTGGCAGCTTAAGGGCGTGACCAACATAATGACCAATGTCATTTTCATGGTAGCCATTGTATTCTTCAATTGTTTTATTTATTTATTTTTTTTATAAGATTTTATTGTTTTCCAATAAAAGAAAAAGAGAACAAAGTACAACATCAACACATAACATAAACATCAATAAAAACACAATAAACATTAAACATAATCAACTATAAACATAATCAACATTCAAAACAATAACAACAATAAAAACATAAAAATAACATATACAAACCTTAACCAGTATCTTTCTTTAAATATTTCTTGTTTCTAACTTCTCTGTTTGGGGACTTCCCCCGTTCCCTCCACTGTCTTCAAAAAACATATACTTCTTCAAGGTAGCTTTATATATTGTTCAATTCACTTTTACCCAAATTTTAATATACTTAGCTTTTACTTAGTCAAATATCTCAATAACTATGTATCTTATCTTAACAACCTATCTTAACATATTTTGACCCATACATCTTTCACCTAACAACAATTCCTCTTACCATTCATATCTAACACATATCTATCAAAGCCAATGTTCTATTTATTTCTGCTCAAATATTCAATTTTACTGATTTAACTAAATAGTCTTTAAATTTTTTCCACTCTCGTGACACCGTCTCCTCCCTCTGGTCTCGGATTCTGCCGGTCAGTTCTGCGAGTTCCATGTATTCCATCATCTTCATCTGCCATTCTTCCACCGTTGGTATCTCTTCCCCTTTCCATGTTCTTGCCAATAATATTCTAGCTGCTGTTGTGGCATACATAAAAAACACTCTGTCCTGACTGGGTATCTCTTCGTTGGTCATGCTCAGAAGAAATGCCTCTGGTTTCTTACAAAAGGTAACTTTCATTACCTTCTTAAGCTCATTGTAAATCTTATCCCAGAAAGCACTTACCGCTGGGCACAACCACCACATATGAAAAAAGGTACCTTTCGCATGTTTACATTTCCAACATACGTCTGACATTTTGGTATTCATCTTAGCAATCTTAACTGGTGTCAAGTACCATCTATAAACCATTTTCATTATATTTTCTCTTAAACCATGACAAGCAGTAAATTTGATACCTTTTTGCCACAATCTCTCCCAGTCATCCATCATAATATTATGTCCTACATCTTTTGCCCAATCTATCATTGAGGATTTAACCAGTTCATCTTTTGTATGCCACTCTAGCAGAAGGTTATACATTTTGGAAAGGTTTTTGAAGTTCGATTCTATCAGTTCTGTTTCCAGTTTTGATTTTTCTACTTGAAAACCAACTTTTTTGTCCATTTTAAATGTTTCATAAACCTGATAATAGTGCAGCCAGTCGGGGACCTGACTTTTTACTTGATCATAGCTTTTTAGCTTAAAGGAGTCCCCTTCCTGCTGCAATATGTCCATATATCTTAACCAGTTTGCAGACATATTCGGTCTCTTATATGCCTTGGCCTCCACTGGAGAGATCCATCTAGGAGTCTTTCTCTCTAACAAGTCTTTGTATCTAGTCCAAACCTGATATAGGGATTTTCTCACAATATGAGACTTAAAAGTTCTGTGGATTTTAACCTTGTCATACCAAAGGTATGCATGCCAACCAAACATATTATCATGTCCCTCCAAGTCCAACACATCAACGTTCTCTAGTTTAAACCAATCCTTTAACCAGCAAAAGGCCGCAGCTTCAAAATAAAGCCTTAAGTCCGGCAGGGCAAAGCCTCCTCTGTCTTTAGAGTCTGTTAAAATCTTGAATTTTATTCTTGGCTTTTTGCCCTGCCATATAAATTTCGATAGGTCCTTTTGCCATTTTTTAAAACAGTCTAGTTTGTCCAAAATTGGTATGGCTTGGAATAAGAACAGCATCCTTGGTAGGACATTCATTTTAACCACTGCTATTCTTCCCATTAACGACAGTTTAAGTCTTGTCCAGATCTCCATATCTTTTTTTATCTCCATCCACAATTTTTCATAATTATCCTTATACAGGTTCAAGTTCTTGTTTGTGAGATTGATACCTAGGTATTTTACAGATTTGACAAAATTGAGGCCTGTGGCTTCTTGAATTCTTTGGATCTGTTCTGCACTCAGATTTTTACCTAAAACTTTGGTTTTCTGCTTATTTAATTTAAAGCCAGCTACAAGTCCGAATTGTTCGATTAATTCCAAGGCTCTGGGGACACTGCCTTCTGGTTCTTGCAGGGATAGCATCAAATCATCCGCGAAGGCACGTAATTTGTATTCCTTCTCTCCCACTTTAATTCCTTTTGTCAGTTTATCTTTCCGAATCATATTCAGAAGGACTTCTAGGACCGTAATAAAAAGTAAAGGGGAGATAGGGCACCCTTGTCTTGTTCCTTTCTCTACTTCAATCTCCTCCGATATCACACTGTTTACAATAACTTTTGCTCTTTGTTCTGTGTAAATGGCCTTAATGCCATTTAAGAATTTTTCTCCAACTCCCATCTTTTCCAAATTCTTTTTCATAAATGTCCAGGATACTTTGTCAAAGGCTTTCTCTGCGTCCACAAACAATAGTGCTGCATCTGTGTTTATGTCTCTCTCCAGTTTTTCTAAAATGTCCACAATAATTCTCGTGTTATTGCTTATTTGTCTTCCTGGTAGGAAACCTGCTTGGTCTCTATGTATATGATCTTTCAACACTCTTTTCAACCTTGTAGCCAAAACATTTGCAAAGATTTTATAATCCACATTCAAAAGGGATATTGGACGGTAGTTTTTCATTAGAGTCTTATCAGTATCTGGTTTTAAAATCAGTGTGATAAAGGCTTCTTTCCACGTCTCTGGTGCCCTATCTCCTTCTAGTATTCTATTGCAAATTTCTCTTAACGGCTGTGATAGCCAATCTTTCAATATCTTGTAATATTTTGCTGTTAATCCATCCGGTCCTGGAGCCTTCCCCAGTTGCATGTTGTTTATTGCATCTTCTATTTCTTGTGTCGTTATTGGGTGGTTGAGAATTGTTAGTTTTTCCTCTGGGACCTTTTGCAATCCATTCTTCTCCAGAAATCGGTCTATCTCTACTTCCTCTATCTTCTCCTCCTTGTACAGTTGTTTATAGAATCTCTGAAAACACCATCTGATTTCCTCCGGTTTCTCTACATTTTTTCCATTTACTACCAATTTACTGATGACATTTGCCTTTTGTCTTTTCTTTAATTGCCAAGCTAGTAGTTTTCCACATTTATTTGCAGATTCAAATGTTCTTTGTTTCATCATTTTCACTTTCCATTCGATGTCTTGGTTCATGATATTCGCGTATTGGGATTGCAAGTATTTGATTTCTTTTTGGATTTTAACACATCTGGGATGTCCTCTTAGTTCTTTTTCCTTTTCTTTGATTAATTTCAACAGTCTCTCCATCTCTGCACTTTGTTGTTTCTTCTTTTTTGCCTTTTCACTAATGAGGAATCCTCTCATTACCGCCTTACTTGCATCCCAGGCAGTCCTTTTCTCCACATCTGAATTCCAATTAATTTGAAAATATTCTTTCATCTTTTTCACCGCTCTTTCTACTAGCTTGGTATCTCTCATCAATGCATCATCCATTCTCCACCTGAAAGAATCCTTGGAAATCATTTTTAGGTTTACCTGTACAGGATTATGGTCTGAAAGCGTTTTAGGACCGATTTCTGCTTTTTGTAATTTTGGAGCCAATTCATTCGAGATCCAGATATAATCTATCCTCGACCATGACTGCTGAGATTCGCTGAAGTACGTTGCCTCTGTTTCTGTGGGATTTTTTAATCTCCAAGAATCTACCAAATTCAAATTGTCCACCATTTCAAAAAAAAGTCTTTGGGAGTTTCCCATCATTTGTTAATTTTGTTCTTTGAGATCTGTCCATTAATGTGGAAACTGCCCCATTAAAGTCTCCGAGGCAAACTACCTTATAGTCCAAATAATCCAACAGCAAATCATGGATTTTTTTGTAAAAAATCGACTTTCCATCATTTGGTGCATAAAGTCCCAGAATCAAAAATTTTTCGCCTTGTACGTTAATTTCAATTGCGATGTATCTCCCTTCTTCATCTTTGAATAGCTGTCTTGGGCTATATTTCTCCTTTGCATAAATCACTACTCCTCTCTTCTTGACCTTATCCGATGATATGAACTCTTGGCCTAATTTTTTGTTCTGTAGCAATCTTCTGTGACGCCGAACTATGTGGGTTTCCTGTAGACATATTATATCCAAATTCTTCTTTTCTATGCTGTAAAACACTCTGCGTCTCTTTGGTCTCTGATTTAATCCCCGAACGTTCCAAGTCATTAACTTGAGCGCCATTTCTTTGTTTATTCCTCTCCTCCAGTTGCCTGTCCTTTCTTATCTTGTTCTGGATCTTGGCTTGGTCCTGGTGGTCCCGGCGGTGGTGGAAATACTTCTGGAAACTTGTAAAGCTGTGCTGGATCCAATGGAGTTCCTTTGAAATGTTCCAGATGCTTGTCCAAAAACTTTTGTTTATCCGCCAAGGACCTTATTCTTATCTTTTTCCCTTCAAACGTGAATGCCAGGCCTTCTGGAAATTCCCAACTGAAGGAGATTTTTCTTCTTCTTAGCTCCGTCACCAGGTCGTTATAGGGAGCTCTTTTATCTAAAAAGAATCTGGGGATATCCTTGTAAAAAATTACTTTATTCTGCTGTACCACCAGGTTGTTTCTGTAGTGTAAATCCAGAAAATAGTCTCTGTCGTGTCTATCGTGTAGCACAATCAAACAGTCACTGACTGTTTTAGTGCTTTTCTTTCCTCTGGAACCTCTTGGTCCAAATCTGAAGGCCTTCACTATGCGTGCTGAGACGTTTACCTCTTCTAACTCCCAAAAAGTCGAGAATAATTCCACAATATAGGCTTTCAGGTCTTCCCCCTCCAATTCTGGAAGACCCCTTATTCTTAGGTTTCCTTCTCTCTGATGTAGTTGCAGAAAAGCAAGAGACTCTTCCACAGTCCTCTGTCGTGTTCCAATATTTTCAATCTGCTCCAAATCCAAATTGTCCAATTTTTCCTCCACCTTTTTTATTTTTTCTCTGCCCACTTTAATTTCCTCCGAGTCCTTTTTTAACGTGGTCACCTCCTGCCCAATTTTATTAATTTCGTCTCTATTCTTTCTGACGTTTTCCTCAATTTGGCCAATCGATTTTTCTAACGTTTGGGTGGAGGCTTTAATATCGGCCTTAATATCCACTTGGAGCTTTTCTATTGCAGAGTTAACTGTTGTATTCACTGATGCACCAATAGCATTCACCGATTCTTGTGTTTGCTTCAACCCTTCGGTGACACTTTTCAAGCCTTCTGCAATTTCTGCCACACTTGCAGCCAATTTCTCCATTTGTTCCTGAAGAGTTAAGGAAACAGAGCCTTTCCTTTTTTCAGAGCCAGTTCCTTTAGATCTAAGTTCCATTCCTTGTGGGCTCTGTAACTGTAATCTCAAGGTCACTCCAGTTGCTATAGTAACAATCTCAGACATTCACAGCAGAAGACCAACAGTCCCAAAAGTAAACACCAGGTGGCCTGCAGCTAACTTTCTGAGAATAAAGAGGCTGCTGAGCCAGGAGTCCACAATAGTCCATTAATCCAACTTTTAGGCAAAGAGTTCAGATTTTTCAGAATTGTAAATTCCTTAGAGCCAAGAAGAGTCTATTTTAAATAGCCCAAGCCAGTAACTGTTTTCTCACTTGCAGTGTAACCACCAAGTCTTTAAAATAGCTTGTATCTGGCTGTAAAAGAGTCAAAGTATCTCCACTGGTAAACAGTCACTGTAACACTGGAACACCAACAAAGAAAAAATGGCAACAATATATCCCAGCCCGCTACTGACCCGGAATCCTAATCCAGAGGGTGAGGGGCTTCTTCTTTTGCCATATCAACTGTTTTTGGATCTTTAAACAAACTTTAAACAACTTTTAAATCACTTTTAAAAAGTTTGGCAGAGTTCGCAAAACTTTCCCGTTAGCCGCGGCTTTGATCCTTTAGCGCTACCAAGCTCGCACAAACAGTTCAAAGGGAACAGGCTTCCTTTTGAAGTTTCCTCTGCAAGCAGTGCTCTTTAAACTTGTACAATAATCCAAATTTTTGACTTACAGAGTTTCTTTGGGAGTTTCTATGTAGGAAGTGCCGGGTGCTCAGGTCTGGCGGGATCGCTGCTTTGATCCTCCGCAGGCAGCCGCTTCTTCAGTCCCGTGCTGGGGCTCCGCTCGCCCGATTCTCCCCCTTACGAGGGTAAATCAGGAGCGGAGACAGCACGTCTGGGACCCACGAAGCCGTCGGTCCACGGGACGCTCTTCCCGTGGCTTTAAGGGACCCGTGGCGCAGGCACGGAGCTCCCTATCGCCTAACGGAGGACGGAGCCGTCGGACTCCCGTCCGCCATTGACTCGGCACCTAACCGGAAGTGTAGAGGTGAAGAATTACTAGACCCTTGTTCCATAACCGACTCCGAAGCCGATGGTTCTGTCAGTTTAGTTCCATCTTCATCACCACCATTGCTTCCACTTCCACTTCTGTCATCTTTATCCTTTTTCGGTTTGAGAGGTTTTATGCCTGAAAATCATAGAAATTAACATAGTACAAACCGTTAACATTCATCCAAAATAAATAAATAAAATGATGTCATAACTTTAGCATTAGATTTGCCTGCAGACAAGTCAGACGACAAGTTACTCAGCTCCTTTGAATAATACAATAATAAACAGCATAAAATTGATGATAATAAACCTCTCTTATAACACACACTATTGTCCAACCAGAGGATGTGATTCATCAAATTATCAAGAATTGACCTGGCTCAGTTATCAGTGGTGTTCTAAAATGTATAAGTTAGAAAAATAATAACCTTAGAGAGGGGAGAAAGAAAGTTATAAAATATGGTATGCAGTAGAACCACCCACGGTAGCCAAAAGAAAATTCTCTGATCAAATCAAAACCTAATCATCCTTGTCCCTGGTCCCTAGATATTAATAAATTTTTACAAATAAAAGTAACATTTTAGTATAAAATTAAGTAAAGTTTTAATTTAAAATATAATTTTCTACAGAAATTACTTAACTTACCTTTTTGGAACCAGTTTCTTATATCCATTTAGGCAGCCTCAATGTCTTCTAAATGTAAATAAGGTAAACTAAAACTATAACTAGAATAAATTCAAAATTGGTTGTTTCAAAGAAACACTTAGTAAACATCAACAGTGAATGCTAACTAACGCCTCACATTCAAGTAAAATACTGATCAACTAGCGGCGGGCGGCTCAGTTTATATAGTGACGCAGAACTCACTAGACCCCTCTAGAAGTTTCCCTCTTCTCTCTGCTAGAGCCCGCTAGAGACCTCTCCCTCCCTTGAATCCCACTGGCTGGCTGACATAGATTCCTCTACCAGTTGCTAGGTGGCTCTCGATCAGGGGTAGGCAACCTTTTTGAACCGTGGGCCTGCAGTTTGGGGGGGGGATTAACAAATTCCTATGCACACTGCAAATATTGTTGTAGGGGGATGGTGTAAGATTTCCCCACCCCTCGCCTCTCAGCTACTTCAGCCACCGGCGTCCGGGGTGAGGAAAAATCCTCTTTCCTCCCCTCTTACGTATCTCTTCCCAGCCTTCCGGCCGGGTCAAGGTAGATCTTTCGCTGCCACCACCCCCTGAGATTTGGAACCTGGCTGACGCCACAGGACAAAGCGCGGGGGCCGCTTCTCCTGCGTTCCAGCAGACAGCCTTCCCAGCTCAAACAGAGCCACAGATATTTAACTTTTAACGGTAGAATGACCAAGCGGGTGGACTGGAATTAGCCAAGCAAACGCCAGAGCAAACAGGAGACAAGAACAAGAGTTCTTTAAAACATCTTTTAATTAAAGGTTAACAAAACACAAAGGCACAATTTCCAAAAGGCAAGGTACATGCTTAAAACAAAAACATTCTGACTAGACTAGACTAGACACTTAGTTACTTAATCCCTCTCCCCAGGGCAGGGGCTAATACTTAGCTGCATTTGCGTTTGAATGAGCTGGCAAAGTCCTCAGATGTTCTTCCAAGCCATAATAGGCTAGTCAGGTGTTAGAGAACCCTCCGACACCTCAGCTCTCGCAGCAGTCTTCCGGCAGTAGGTCAAGCAAAGCTCGACTCCTCCGCTCCACCGACCCCGGCCATTTGCATCACACAGCCCAGAATAGATAAGGCTTTAGCCCACGTGGAATCCTCTATTCAATAGCCAATAGAGGACCTGGCCTCTAATCCCGTTAGCCAATCACTGCCCTTAGGTCATTATTCTCATCTGTCACAGATGAAAGGCAGCTGTGAGTCTCTGGGCCGTTACCTCCCTTATTTCTCATCCACTTAATAAACACCAGCTGGCCCTAGCCTAGTTCTCATCAGGGCCAGGGTGTCTCTCTGGAGCCAAGACTTACATACCTCCAGCAACCTACTGATTGTAAAATCCCTTAAAGGCAACCCCTTTTTACATTCCCAAAAGGGCATTTTCTGGTCACTTTCCCATGGCACAGCGATACCCACAATTCTGCTTTTCCCAGAAATCTTTGCTTCAAAACCAAAGATTTGGTCTTTCACTACAATTGTACTTGTGGTGCACAAGTCTCACAGCAAAAACACAGGCCCCACCCAAGAAATCCAGTACAAAGCACATGGAAATAAATTTGCAAAGTATGCCATGCAGTCTCACAGCCAAAACACAGGCCCCACCCAAGAAATCCAATACAAAGCACATGGAATTGGAAATAAATTTGCAAAGTATGCCATGCAGTCTCACAGCCAAAACAGACCCCATCCATTTCCATTATTAAAAAAAAAGGAAAAACGCACAGATTACTGTATATGTCGGCGTATAAGACCCCCAACTTTTCCAGTTAAAATGTAGGGTTGGTGATATACTCGCCGTATAAGACTACCCCTCTTCCAACGCACACCAAATAAAAATTTAAAAAACAGATTTGATTTCAATGGTAATTTTAGTTCAAATGCTTATGACTGTCCCTTATAAACATAAGGCATCAAGACTGCATGAGGCATCAAATGCTTATGACTGTCACCTATAAATATAAGGCATCAAACATGTAAAACATAAAATACAGTAGTGCAACGCCCATCATATCTGCAGTTTCCCTTAAAAGCCTTCAAAATCCTCCTCTGCATCTGATATCATAAGTACATCAATGATACCTTGAGGTGCATTTGTAAGGCAGTCATCGTATGGATCAAATTCCGTATCAGATGGTGTGGTCTCAGCTTCAGCTTCCCCTTCGTCCTGCCACAAGATGTCATCCTCCGTACCATCTAATGAATTTGATATGCCACACTTCTTGAAAGACCTGATTACTGTTTCTGCATCAATATCATTCCAGGCCTTTATGACAAACTTGCACAAAACATCCAACTGTGGAGCACGCATGTTTCCTCCTTTTGTGAATGACTTCTCGCCGCTAACCATCCATTCATTCCATTGTTCTCGAATGTGATCTTTAAATGGCTTGTTTAGGCACACATCCAGTGGCTGTACCAACGACGTCAATCCTGCAGGAATAACTGCCGCATCTGTGTTTAGTCTTGCAAGCCTTTGCTTGGTGGTGGGAGTTAAATGAGCCCTGAACATATCCCACACCAGTAGACTACGTTTTTTTAAGAAGTCCACCTGGTTGCCTGCTCCATACATTATCAAGCCATAGCTTTACCCCTTCCTCATCCATCCAGCCTTTTTCATTCACATGTACAAAACAACCAGCAGGGAACTTGAGTTTCGGCATTGTTTTTCTTTTAAAAATAATCATTGGTTTCAGTTTGGCGCCATCCGCTGTGCATCCTAGTACCACTGTAAAACTGGACTTCTCATGTCCCTGCTCCAACGATTGTAGGGAAGGCCGTGAGGTTGAAAAAGGAAGCAGCAAAGGAAACAAAAGAGACTGGAGACTCAGGAGACAAAGGAGACTGCAGTCGGGTATCTGGTGCACTCAGAGAGCAACGGACGAATCCTTCCCCGCTTGCACCGAGGCGGGAGCTTTTATTTTCAACCTTTTTACCTACGTAGTCCATAGCTCATACACAAATAAACCAATAACAACAGGACACACAAGCATTTCCTGGCGGGAAACAGCTTGTACATGCGCAGCGCTGTAGTTTGACAGGTCGCTGCTGCGTCTTCTTCTGCGGCTCGCCTGCCGCTAATGGTGGCCGCGCGTGGGAGCGCTAAAGCATATTCCCACATTCTTTCCTTCAACTGCAAAGTAGAGATTGCAATCTGTGCGGCTTCCTGCTGTCTTTCCAAATCTTGGACCCTCTCTGACTCCAAATTAGTGACTCTTGCCTCTACTTCTGTTACTTGGGTTTTTGTCTCTTTAATTTCGTCTTTCAAAGCACTAAGGTCTTTACCCATTTGATTGAAACTTTCTGTATTAGCTTTGACACTTTCAGTATTTGAGGTTAAACTAGCATTCAGAGTTGCCAGAGATGCCAAAACTTGCTCTTCAAATGACTTAAGAGAGGCTTTCCTTTGTGTTTGTAATTTTGTCCTGGAAGCAATTGGTGCAATTGGTGTTCCTTGCTCTTCCATAGCCAGAGCAACTCTTGCAGCTGCCAATGATCAAGGTCACCAAGTCACACGTCTATTGTATGGGAAGTCAGTGCAGTCCAAGGTCACCGTGCCAGTAGGCAGTAAACAACTCCGCATCCAGTACAATATGCTAGAAAGCAGTAAGCAATGAGCAGTCTATTTGTAATCCAAAGGTGAGTGGAAAACAAGCCTTTTACAAAAAGGTACAATGTTGTCAGCCAAAATGCCCTTACTGTTACAATTCTAGGCTTGCAGAGCTTCAAAGAGAACAAGTGGGAAACGAAAGTAACCAGTATTCAGGCTATTATGACATCACAATGGCTACCCGCTGTCTGTCATAAAAATTGTCGGGTGTCCTTCCCGGTTATAAATTGGGTCCGTCTCCAGAAGGGAGTCCGGTAAGCCCCGGAGAGAGCGCTTTGGAGGAAGCCCTCTCCACCAATATATATGATAAAAGAGACAATTACCAAGTTTCCCAAAGCAAGGCAGAAGCCATGTTTATTTCTGTTGTAACAGAGGTTCCTCGCCTGCGTGCGGAGCAGAGCAAAAGACCCCGAACAATAGCGAGAGTTTACATATATAGCTTTTGTTTTCCATACAGTTCAATGGTGAGAACCTTATCATATGATGATCGGTTGATGGTTACTTTTAATTGTTCCTGCTAGTCAAAGAATGGGTGTGAAGTTGTAGTTCTTTATTTTTGAATTTTGATAATAATTCTGACATTCTCCTATCCAGAGGAGGGGGGGGTTGGAGTTCTTGTCAATCATGGATTGACGTTGGTCTATCTGATTAAATAAATCCCTTTGAATGACTGACTTTTGATTGGGAGGAGTTCTGGAGACAGGCGAATTGAAGACAGGGATGCGGAAACCGTCGCGGAACCCGGCTTCCAAGAAGTTGGCAGCGGCCCTGTTGGGGTAAGCTTGTAAAGGAGGTAACATTGCTGAAAGGCAGACCGGGGTTGGAGCAAGGGAGGAAAAAACCTCATTTCTTGGCAGTGGCCTTGTCCTGCTGGGAGCCCGATGCTCTTGCACTACCCTTGTTGTCACTGGATCCATTCCCTGTACCCGACTTCCGAAAGCCACGAAAAGGCGGCTTCACCTTAAAACACCTGGTGCGAGTGTGAACCACCACAGCGTTCGCATACATGGTCGAAGCGGCACCTGTCCCTGTTACACGACCCATTATTAAACTCCCAGCAAGTTGTGTTGGTCACCCGCCGGTCTTTGGATGGTTGTTTACCTGACCTGGCTCCAGGGGCCTTCTTTTCAAAGTGAGGAGCCACAGTTTCCGACCAGATATCACTATCTTTGATATCCCAACGTGAATTGGGGTCCGCGGCTGCCCTCTCACGAAACTCTTCGTCATAAGCTAAGGCTGCCTCATCACCCGCCATTTTCCTGGCTTTTAGAATGATGGCTTGGTATTTGATCAGATGCCAAGCCCTGTCCGGATATGCGGCTGAAACCAACCCTATGTAGGCTGTGTAGCCAATAAGCCAGTTATCAAAAGTCCTGTCAATCTCCACAGCTTTTTCTTTTTTACGGCGCGATTCTGGCTTAAACTTTGTGCTGCGATTGACAGCTGGGGAAAGCAATGCAAATATATCGACGAACTCCCCATTTAGGATGCGGTTGCGAATGTTCTTTTTAAACTTAATGCCAGGTGGCTGATCCGTACGCTTAAAATTAGAAGTACGGACCCTACCTTTTGCATCCTGCCCATCCTCTCCCCATGGTTCGCTGGCACCAAAGGCACGGCGCTGACGCCGGGTGCGACGTTCCCAAATCCAACTGGGGAGGCCCGGAGCCTTGCGTGTAGTGACCCAGTACCCTTTACAACGCTCCTCTGACTCACTGCTGGAGGAATCAGACGTCCCTGAAAGACCTGAGGAGTCTGAAGTGTCCGATGTGTCCCTCTGGCGCTTACGCCCGTGCCTCCTTGATTTGCGTGATCTCTTCTTCCTGCGACGTGTTCTGCGCGAATCTGGGCTGGAGGAGCTGTCAGATGAACTAGACACGGGGGACCTATGCCTGCGCCTGCCCTCCTTGGAGTGACGGCGAGGGGACCTAGACCTATCTAAGCGCCGCTTAGCGCGGGCCAGGCGGCGCTGCAAGATGCCACACTGACGCTCCCAATCCGGCGCCTCTACGCCAGTGGACAAGGAGTCGCTGCTCTCCGTAACTATATCCTGCGTGGGGCGGGCCCTGCGAGGCTTGGCACCCGAGGTAGAAGGGCCATCAGATGGGTCGCCTTTCGCTTTCGTCTTTTTTAATACCAACTTCATGGGGGGGACCTTCCTGCCAGAGGACAAGGCCCTTTTCTTAATCCTGTTCGCCGCTTTCATTGCATTACTCGGGGTGCCCTTCGCCTTGAGGGTGCCCTGCGCGACCTCAGCCTGAGACATGTTGCGCCTAAGACAATGGGGATGCTAAACTAACTACGCTTTATTTATTTATTTGGGGGTGGTTTTTTTTGGAATCAAATATTACCGTATATACCTGTGTATAAGCCGACTTTTTCAGCCCATTTTTTGGGCTGAAAAAGCCGCCCTCGGCTTATACTCAGGTGAAGCGGGCGGCTGCAGAGGGACAAGCGGCAAGAAAGGGATCCTTTCTTGCTGCTTGTCTCCCCTGCCCTGCCGATCCCGCATCTGTGACTGCTCTCTGATCCCTCGTCCTGCGGGGAGGGAAAAGTGGGGAGAAAGCGTTCCTGGCCGCTTTTCTCTCCCCATGCCTTGCGCAGAGCACGCACAGCACCGAGGGATTGGAGAACCGCTGCGCTGAGACTCTCTGATCCTGTGCCTGCTCTGCGCAAGGCATTGGGGAGGGAAAAACAGGGAGAAAGTGCTCCTGAATGCTTTTTCCTTTCCGATGCCTTGCACAGAGCAGTCACAGTTGGCTGCCGAGCGGCCGGATCCCCGGAGCAACGGCGGCGGCAGCAGGGCCCAGCGGCACCGCGCCCTGCCGCTCTCCTCTCGGCCGACACGCAGCCCGATCCTAGGGCCCCCTGCAGGCCACCAGGCCCTACGGAGGCCCCTGCAGCAAGCGGCGGCGGCAGGGCCGATCGCCCCCCCCGCGCCGCCCGCAAACAGCTGGCCGCCAAGCGGCCGAAACCCCGGGGGCTCCCGCTGCGCTCTGGCCCAGCGGAGAGGCCCCATAGCAACGGCGGCAGCAGCGGGGCCCAGCAGCACCGTGCCCCGCTGCCCCTTCTTTTCGGCCGACATGCGGCCCGATCCCGGGACTCCCGCAGCCCGCCAGGCTCTTTGGGAGGCCCCTGCAGCAAGCGGTGGCGGCGGCAGGGCCGATCGCCCTCCCGCGCCGCCCCGAATCAAACCAAAACCGATCAGCGGGAGGCCCCCCCAAGGCAAGCGGCGGGAGAGAGGAGCAATGCTCTGAGCCCTCCCGTGCCGCCAGCAAGGCCTCGGCCGCCATGCGGCCTAATCCTGGGGCTCTCACCGCCATCGGGCCCGATCCAGTAATACATACCTGAGCTGTGGAGCTCCTGGATCCTGGACGTTCCTGAACCTGCGGGAGAGAAACGAAAAGGGGGGAAATCTGGTGGCTCTGCCGCTTTTACCTGGCCCGTGACCCCGCCCCCGGCCTCTGTCCTTTGTCCCATCCTGGCCGGAGGCAGGTCAAGGGCTGACCTGACCCAAGGGGAGTGGAACCTGCCCAGGTGATCCTGCCCGGTGCCGCAAACACCGCCCACCTTGGAAGGGAGGGCGGGAATTCTTGCTCTTTTGATTAGACACAGTAGATGGCAGTGTGGTTACAGGAATAGACAGACATAGCTGTAAGGCAGAAGAAGGTATTCTGAAGAGTTCTGTAGGATAATATGGTTTTTTCTACAATTATCTGGCTACATATAACAAAGTATTTACATTTCTTTATCACAAGTTCATAAAAAGCTGAGCTTGGGCACTCTAGATACAAGTTACAGATTCTGTCACGTAGGAGAGTAAGAAGGTAGATACAAAATATATCAGTACAATCAGAATGTTACATATAAACAGGAGAAACTAAGAGGAAAGACACGTAAGGCAAAAATGCAGTCTTAAATTACAGGAATTATATTCTAAAGGATAGTTACATTAATAATCTTTAAAACATTTCTGCTACATTTTAATACAAGAGATATGCAGGTTTAATTTCCAAGAGAACTGACGGGGTTTTCTGTAACCATGGAGACATCACGTCTGACGGGGTAGATGAGACAAGGCTGGGAATGCAGATTTTTCTTAAGTACGGAAGGAATTTCGGCCAAAGGCAGATCCGCAGTGATTAACACCTGAAGAGGAAGGCGCTTGAGCAGGAAGGGCTGTTAGCTAAGGGGGGGCTGTTAGCGCTAAAAAAAATGTGGTGTTTTGCATTATCCTTCGTCTGCCGGTCACTCCTGAAGGGAGGGGGGATTTCTTGTGTGCTGTTTCTGGAACATGGCTGCCGTTATGTTAAGTGAGATATATCAGAAATACTTGGGCAAAGTCCCCTCTCTGTTACTGCTTTGTTTGGTGGTGTAAATTCTTATAACATTTCCCCTCTCTGCAGATAAATTTTTATTTATAAAAATTATTTCCGCATATTCATGGAAGCATATTCGCCCTCGCCCAAATGGTATAAGGGAACGACTTCAGGAAATGTATCAACTGACAATTGAGGAGCTTGGATGTGGGTTGGGGATAGTGAAGGGCGAAAGGAGGCTAAAATAGCGGGGAAACACTGGGCGCAACAGCAGAGGAAAAGGAGAAGGAAAACTAAGGAAAAATAACGAGTAGAGTGCCCTTTACCGTTTCACATACCCATGATGAGTTAGGGAGCCATGACCAGGGATCCCAGTCTGAGAACCCTTCATGTTGGAAGTTGTGGAGGTCATGAGTTAGGGATTTGATAGCTTGGAGGTGGGCTGTGATATTGAGAGTTTGATCGGTGACATATGAGCAGCACTCTGCCCCGATGAGCTTACAAACTCCGCCTTGTGCTGACAGTAAAAAGTCTAGGCAGAGATGATTTTGAGTAGACATTTTTCGGACCTCACTTAGTTCAGAGAGGACCGCCATTGTGGCAGCTTCAGATTCATTGATAAACCGCAATAAAACATCAGTGAGACGGAGAATATCTAAGTGATTGGAGAAGGTGCCATAAGCGGGTAGAAGTGCATGAAGCCAGGTTTCACCTTTCGCCTTAGGCTTTGGTGGGGTAGTAAGGGATCGTCTATTTCTCAAGCGGCCATCCGGAAGCGCCGGAATCACCCAAAAACCTGGGTGTATGTGGCCGAGGAAACGGCTCCCTTGCATATGCACACTGACCCATGTATAGGCACGTAAGGAACAGATCCAGAATAACCCTGACAAGGGTTCTTCTATACGTCCTGTGCGGAAGGTGTCTATAAGGTCCTTGCTAGGAATTTCATTGGTAAAAGGGTAGAGGACAGCTGTCAATGCAGACTGCAAGGTAGGGTAAGAGCGGGAGTGCGTATGGTTCTTAACAAGTGTGGAGAGTCCCTCGGGGTCGGTTAAGATAGTAACTGCACATGTGCTGGAGCCTGCATGGTCCCCAGTCACCGAGAACTCTTTGCACACCGGACCTATCGCTTCACCACTCAAAAAGATGTATTGGGGGTTTGGTTTTAGGAAGGTGAAATTGCGGTTCAAGAGGTAATTGCTTTTGTATTGTAATAAGGTAAGGGGGTAGCGATAAAGGGTACTCCTTGTTCTAGATGCACTGGAGTGTGAGAGCACACCCAACAGTTTAAGTTGGTGGTGCGTACCACTCTCTGTAAAAGTTGGACATAAGTATTACTTTGCCATGTAAACATCTGGGCTGAATGTTGGGGGAGGGGTAATGCAGAAAGGTTGACATTTCTAGGGGCGGTACCCACAGGGTAAAGGGGGTCCTGATTGTGTAGGAGATTCAAGTCAGTGGCAATACCACCACATCTCTCAGGCCCTTGTGAATCCCATTCTGCCTCTGTCCCTCCACCCACTGGGTGCAGCCATCCCTCTATGTAGGAATTCCCTGCCCAGGCTGAAGAGGTGCCCAGTTCCCATAGACAACAAAATTTCCGGACACAAATACCTTGAATTGTTGAAGCGGTCGTGGAGCTACTGCAATAAAATCCGTAAGTCCAATATTTATAATATAAAGAGTCAGTGTATGCTTCCCAAAGTCCTGTGCCTTGTTCAGAAGGTTGGTAGTGTCGTGTGATCTTTCCCCATTTCGCCTGGATGTGAGTCCCGTTGTGACAGGTCAGTCTGTTCCAAGGTTGTTCCAGGGTGAAGAAAGCACGTCCTAGAATAGCGAAGGAATCCGATCTGATAAGAAGTTCCCATGCCTGAGTGTTCTGAAGTTTAGGACGGAAGGCATGTCACAACCATATCTTGGTTCCTGGCAGGCAAAATTGGAAATCTCCGAAAGCGTTTAGAACGTTGGGGTCAGAAGTGTCGACCAAACGATCCAAGAAGAAATGCTCGGCCTGGTTGGTTCCACAATTGAACGACCGGACTGGGAGGATGCATCCGAGCAGGAGCCCAAGGAGCGGCATATGGAATCGACCATTCGCCTGGTTAGCATTATCGGTACCTGTAAGAGGGGAAAAAAAGAAAAAATAAATAAAAGTAGACGGACAAAGGAGAGTGATAACAGAAGGGAATGGGATTAGGAGAAGGGATGGAAAGGGAGGGGATGGGAGGAAGAAAAGGGTATTGGAGAGGAGGGAGAAAGGGGGGGTTGAGAAGTTCCCTTCCAGAACTGCATTTGGATAGCGGGTTGGTCTGGATCTTCTGGGCTAGGATCGACCAGTATCCTCGATAGCCACTTTGCTTCAGAGCTCTTCCTGTTGCTCTCTCCAGCTGCTAGGGGACTACGATTACCCCCACTGTCGTCTGGGTGGCGGCTGTCATCCGCAGGTTCAGCTTTGGCTGCTGCTGCAATGTCGGGACCCTCAGGAATGATGGCGCGGTCACTTGGAAGCCCGGCATCCACTGAGGTGACATCAGGGCCTGGTGTGTCATCTGGAGGTTCGGCGTCAGCTGGGGTGTCATCTGGGGCTGGCGTTGTTTTGCAGAAGGTATGATAAACCCACGCTGAACGTTCGGACACTCGGATCGCCGTTGGGGTGGTGAGAAGGACCTGATAAGGCCCCTCCCACTGAGGTTCCAGGGTTTGTTTCCGATAGGTTTTAATCCTTACCCAGTCCCTGGGTTTAAAACTGTGAACATTACATCAAGGGGAGCATTCTGGCAATTAGCAGCATAGTGGTATAGTTTTTTTAGGTGCTGCTGTAATTGCGATACATAGGTGGTGAGTTCATTCTCCCCAGCTTCTAGTTCAGACATTGGAAGTTGTGTAGTGTGGGTCGGGGAGGGTCTGCCAAATAGCAGTTCGTAGGGGGAGAGTTTCAGAGTCCCTCTTGGCTGGCTACGAATGTTATGCAGTACTAAAGGTAACGCATTAAGCCATTTCAGACCTGTCGCCTTACATAATTTGCCCAATTGAGTCTATAAGTCCGTTCATGCGTTCGGTCTGGCCAGAGGAAGAGGGTGGTAGGGGGTATGGAGTTCCCACTTAATCCCAAAGGCTTTAGTGACAGCCTGGACTATATCAGCAGAAAAGTGGCTTCCGCGGTCACTATCTAGTCGCCTTGGAACTCCATATCGGGGAATAATTTCCTGCATGAGAATTTTAGCTACAGTTTGGGCATTGGCGCGTTTAGTTGGAAATGCTTCTGGCCAACCCGAGAGACGGTCCGTGATGACAAGTAGATACTTATATCCCATGCATTTAGGCAGTTCAGCAAAGTCCAATTGGAGGCTCTCAAACGGGATATACGCCCAAGGTCTGGATGCGGGTGGGGTTTTGGGCTGACGTTTTGGGTTGAACCCAGCACAGATAGCACAGTTTTTGGATACTGACTTTGCAAATTGGTGTACCCCGGTTGCATACCAGTGCCGTGAGATACTGTCGGCAAGCTGGTTTGCTCCCCAATGTGTGCAGTTGTGAAGAATTCATAGGTGTCGGGGTACCCAAGCTTTTGGCATTACTAGTACCCAAGCATTGTCTAGTTGGCGTGCCCCTAACTCTTGCCACAACTTTATTTCTTCGGGTTTCGCATTTTTGTACATACGGACAAAATCAACATCGGCGGGAGCTAATATGGCTTGGAATTCATTTAATTCTCCCTTTTCACTTGCCACTTGTTGAGCAGCTGTATCTGCAAGGCGATTGCCAACAGAGACAAAGTAGGTTCCGCTGGTATGCGCTTTACAGTGAATCACCGAAATGGCTTCAGGGAGGTGAATGGAATCCATCAACCTTCTGACTAAAGGGGCATGAGATATTTGTGTTCCTGCTGCCGTTAGAAACCCCCTTTGCTTCCACAGTGTCCCAGTAGCATGTACTAGACCAAAACAATACTTTGAGTCCGTATATATGTTAATTTTCTTCCCTTCCCCCAATTCACAAGCTCTGATGAGGGCAATAAGTTTGGCAGCTTGAGCACTATATCAAGGATTTATGGATGCCGATTCTAGAATGCCTTCGTGAGTGACAACAGCATATCCAGTCTGTCTAGTCCCATTTACAACCTTTGAACTTCCATCAGTAAATAGGCAGAGGTCTGGGTCAGTTAACGGGAGATAGTCTAAGTCGTCTCGCGGTTTCTCTGCTTGAGTACAATCATGATGGGGAGTGCCGTCATCAGGTAAAGGCAAGAGGGTGGCGGGGTTTAAGGTGTTTACTCTTTTAATGCGGACATTTGAAGGGGCCAGCAAGGCGGCCTCATATTGATTTAATCTCTCTATACTGAAATGTTGACATCCTCGCAGGTTAAGCAAAGTAGCTACAGCATGGGGAACGTTTAGAATTAGCTTTTGATTTTGCACTATTTCAAGCGCTCTCTCCATAAGCTCAGCAGCGGCAGCAATTGCTCTTAGACACCCTACCATCCCCCTTGCCACAGAGTCCAATTGGATGCTATAATAAGCGACTGGTCTCTCTTGTCCCCTGAAAGTTTGGGTTAGCACACCGGAGGCTACTCCTTTTTGTTCATGAACAAAAAGGCTGAAAGGAAGGCGGTAGTCCGGGAGACCCAGGGCAGGGGCAGAGCGTAATTCCCGCTTAATGATCTCAAAGTTCTGAAGGCACTCTTTAGTCCAATTTAGTGGGTCTGGTTCATCTTTGTTTGTCATTTGGACAAGGGGCTTGGTTAATTCGCCATATCCGATTATCCACTGGCGACAGAACCCAGACATTCCTAAAAATCCTCTCAGTTTCTTTGTTTTGGGAAGGGGGACCCTCTCAATTGCCTCTATCCTTTCAGAGGTTAGAGCTCGGGTTCTTTGTCCTATGATATGACCTAGGTATTTCACTTCGGTTTGACAGTATTGTAGCTTCTTTGGTGACACCTTGTGGCCTTTGTATGCTAAGGCAGTTAATAGGTAGACAGTGTCTATGTGACAATTTTCTTTGGACGTACTATTTAGGTTCAGATCATCAACGTACATTAAAAGGGTGGAGCCTGCAGGGAAGGACAGGTCTTGCAAATCCTTCTGTAGGGCAGATGCAAAAATTGTGGGGCTTTCGACATAGCCTTGAGGGAATCTAGTCCATGTGAGTTGACTGTTTCCCCATGTGAAAGCAAACAGGAATTGGCTCTCTTCATGTATTCTTATTGAGAAGAAAGCAGAGCATAAATCCACAACACTAAAGTGGCTACTGTCGGGAGGAATTCCTGTCAATATGGTGTTCGGGTTGGCAGTTATGGCATGTCGAGGGATGACGAAGTTGTTAAAAATTCTCAAGTCTTGAACTAGTCTATATTTGACAGGGGTTCCTGGAGGGGTTCGTTTTTTTACCGGCAGAAGGGAGTTGCATGGACTGGAGCAAGGGACTAGAATTCCCTGATCCAGGAAATCTTGGATCATTGGTTTTAATCCTTCAATGGCTTCCCCTGGTAAGGGATATTGTCTGACGCTAGGGTATGGAACGTCAGTCCGGTGTTTAATTATGACGGGATCTGCTGATTTTAAGAGTCCTACCGCCGTGGATGTGGTTCCCCAGAGCCAGGGAGGTACTTCATTAATAAGGGAATCTGGTACAGCATTACCGGGGGAGTTTTCCTCCATTAATACCCCTTGGAAGGAGATGGCGGCTTCTTCTGGCATGTGAAGGTAAAAGCCATCTGTGCTGCAAGTGATAGTAGCCTTTAATTTACACAGTAGGTCCCTTCCGAGCAAATTGACTGGGCTTGAGGTTAGAAGAAAAGAATGTTCGGCTGCTAGCGGTCCAATAGTCACTTTAGCTGGCTCTGACACAGGACAGGTCCTGGGAATTCCGTCTATCCCCATAATGCGTTGCCTATCACGACCGGTTTTCAGGTGGCTGTCACTTAAGGTGGAGAAAGTGGCACCCGTGTCTAATAAACATTTATATTCGTGCCCATCTATTTCCAAGGTGCAAATAGGTTCCTTTGACGATAAAAGGATGGTTGGGCACATTAAGGCTGGGGGGACGGAGCTCCCGGCAAATTGTCAATAGTTGAAATATTGCGGGGGAGACTGGCTGTTGAAAGAGTTCTGTTCCCCAGCGTTTTGATTCTGGGGTTGGTTTTGGCCATTTACAGTTTGTGGTGGCGCGTTTGGTTGGAGGTTGCCCTGGGCCACGTCGTTACGGAAAATTGGGCATTGCCGTTTGTAATGGTCTTCTTGGTGGCAGTAAAAGCAAAGAACTGGGGTGTTATTACGATTGTCAGGTAATTTGGTGAAAGAAGGATGTGGGTTCAATTTGTGGCTAGGTCCCCTTTGCTGGTTCTGTCCCCTCGGCGCTCGGTTCGGGTAAGGTTGGAAAGCTTGTCGCTGGGGCAAATGCCTGTAGGCATTTTCAGCAACGGGTTTGGTTTGGGGCGCGTATTGTCCTGGGGGTGCATTTAGTGCCAAGGCAAGCATTTTAGCATTCTCTTCTCTTTCCTTCCTTGCCTCTTTCTTCTTCCTCTCATCCCTCCCATCGAATACGGTTTTTGCAATTGCTAGAATTTCACTTATTTCCTTTTCTTCATATCCTAGCTGGAGGGAGAGTACTTTCCTGATATCTGGTGTGCATTGGTCTTTAAAGAAACTTTTTACGATGATTTGATTATCAGGGTTATCGGGATTTATCCCACCCCATGTCCTGAAGGCAGTGATCAAACGGGTATAGAAAGAGGAGGGGGACTCATCAGGACCTTGAGTGACAGCCTGTATTTTAGTCCAATTGATGCCTTTTCCCCCCGGCCAATTTAATTCCTTCTAAGATGGCCTTTTGGAAGGTTTTGAGATACCAAAATCCCGCGGCTGTGTTATAATCCCATTCGGGTTCATTCCTTAACTGGACTTCCGTCACTGAATCTGCACCGGCAGGCTTATTGATGGCTTGGGTCTGGGGTAGTTTCAGTGCCTCAGCTGCCTTGTTCAATATCTCTTCCCTTTCTGGCTCATTGAAAAGGGCGTTTAATAACATGCGGACATCAGCCCATGAAGGTTTGTGGGTAGAAAATATAGTAGAGATCTGATAATAACACAGGTCAGGATCTTCCTTTAGGGTGGTCATCTGGTGGGACCAGTTTATGAGGTCAGAAGTCAAAAACAGAACATGGGAATAAATGAAAGTCGTGTTCCCCTGGCCATCGGCTGGTTGGAGAGGCACGGACCTAAGTGGGTACTGCCCATTAGGCGCATTGGACATGGCGGTAATGTCCTTTGAGCCAGAGGCACCTTCTGTTGTTAATTCTGTGAGGGCATTCATCAGCTACTTTATTATAACTGGGTCTATGTTTTTGCTTCGGGTTCGGCCAGCAACGGGACTATCGTCTGCAGGGCTATTACATTCATTATGGCCATGACCCGGTTCCCGAAAAAGTGGGCTGAGAGTTGGTGGTGACTCTTGGTTACTGTTAGGACTGTGGTTAGTTGGGGTTGTGACTAGATCGATGTTTGGTGGAGTGTCTCGAGTGTCACTAGGGGTGTCGGCCGCTCTTCTGTCATTTGGTTGACCTGTCAAATTACGGCTTTGCGGCTGACAAAGGTCGATTGGTTCCTCAATCACTTCCTGATATGGAGGCGGCTTGGTCTCCTTTCCTTTCACGACTGGCATTTGGTTGGAGACGATGTTACTATGGGCTTTTAAGAAGTCTCTCGCTCTGCCAAAAAGGTCTAGATATTGAATTTGTAAAGGGTACTGATCTTCTAAGGTAGTTCGCAGTGCGGAGAGGCGCTGTATATTAAATGAGCCTCCTGGGAGCCAAGTTTTGTCTGCCGGATGATGCGCAGTGCCTTGAACCCAGTGTTTTCTGCACAGTTTCTTGAAGCGCGGTTTTGCTAGCTTCTCAGTCCCTGGTATCTCATCCCAGTTTTGGAGGATGAATTGAAGGGGGCTATCGGAGTCAGAGTCCTGGCTTGCACCAAGTCGCTTCTGCGCTTTGTACTTGCCAGGAGTCTGGGGTAGGAATTCCTTTGATTGGGGTGCACCCATTTCCTAACGCTGGGGTTTTTTTTAATACTGCAGTTATGGCTTTGAGATCTCTCCTGTCTGGACACGCTATCCTTTGGATCCTAGATCCCACAGTCGCCGCTGTGTTCTGCCTGCCGTTCGCGAGCTCTAACTACTAGGCGGGCCAGCCGTTGGCCTTCCCTGGCTACTAGGCTGTGTGGTGCTGCTAAGAACCTACAGAACCCTCCCACTGGACAACAATTGCCTCAGGGTCCCGCAGCAACTTCCCTGCCTACTACAATCTAAGGAAAAGACTACCTGCCCTCAGACGCTTGCGTGTGCAATGCTGAGGTGGTAAGTCCTGGATAGAGATTTGGAAGGGAACAGGTGCACTTGTGTTCTCTGGTCATGGGTCATCTCCAACAAGGATTGCCATGGCAGAGTTGCAAAAGGAGGAAAGGAAACAGAGCTGGGTTTTAGAGGACCCAGTTTAAGGAAGAGGGACAGCCCGCTCAGACTCCCTAGACAGGTTGCTAGGAGCGAGCAGGGTTAGATTCTTTAATTTTGCATTCTAAACACAAGGAATCTTAACCCAGGGTTTTGATTCTACGTTATCACTTGGCCTTGGCAGCTCTGCTGCAACCAAAACCCAAGAAGAGAGCAAGATGAGGATAGAATAGTTGGAGAGGGATTTTTAGTTGCTGCTGTTCTTAGCCCACCCGTGTCCCCAATTTCCTTATACTCACTTCACGATCGTTTTCAAAGGCTGTTCCGGGTTTCCACTGGACCTGTCTCCAAGAAAAAAAATCCCTTTCTCCCGGTTGCGTTGCTTTGCCCTCAGTAAGTCCCTCAAGGACTCCCAATTACAGCCAAAAATTCTGGAATTCCCGGGTTTAGATGCCCTCCCTGCAATTGACGGGGAGCGCGCCGGGCTTCTTTTACCAGGAACCCCAAAACTCTCGGTAGAACTGGAGTCCCTTCGTGCGTTGCCAGATTGTCATAAAAATTGTCGGGTGTCCTTCCCGGTTATAAATTGGGTCCGTCTCCAGAAGGGCGAGGGACCTCTGTTGCAACAGAAATAAACGTGGCTTCTGCCTTGCTTTGGGAAACTTGGTAATTGTCTCTTTTATCATATATATTGGTGGAGCGGGCTTCCTCCAAAGCGCTCTCTCCGGGGCTCACCGGACTCCCTTCTGGAGATGGACCCAATTTATAACCGGGAAGGACACCCGACAATTTCTATGACATCTGACCCGGCAAACTTGCCACAGTTCTGTTGCTTGGAAGATCAAAGGTCATAGGTGTTTCATCCATTTTCCCAACTAGCTGACCCAGCCATGCTGTGGCTCATTTTGTGAAATGGAAAAGGAAGATGTAAAAGAGAGAGTGCATGCCTCTCCGCAGCTTATCCCGTTGAACTCTCGCCTGGCACCTCTCCGTCTCCCCCCGGCTTTCGCCTGCCTCACCACAGCTTCTCCTGTTGAACTCCTGTGGTGTGATTTGTTTGCCACTCCCGCACTCTCCCTGGTCACCCCGAAACTGTTGCTTATTGTTGTATAATTGCAAATGGCGCAGAATGAGGCAAGGAGTTGTCTTTGCGGCGGCAGTTGAAGCGTGTTCCGGCCCCTCCCCCACCAGCAGCCTATTGGCTGAGCTGACCGCAAGTTCCGCTCCCCCTCCCTGTTCTATAGTGTGCTGCATTTTACGTCCGCTGGAGGGCGCTATGTTTTTTGTACAAAATCACATTTTTAGGTTTGATAGGTGTGGTTTTTCTTCAATGTAAGTACGTAAGATCCTTCCCATATGCCCAAGGATGGCAGTGGTCTTACGGATCATTGACCTGGCATTGCACAGCAGCCCCTTCAGGTCGTGTGGGTATCCCTTGTTGATTCCAGCATTCGTCTGGTCAAGAACAGGCCCAGAGGCAGGGATAGCCCTCAAACGACTAAGCCTCCCTCCTCGGTAATGACATGGCCTGGTCTTAGTGTAACCTGTGACCACTGAGATCACTTGTCCCAGTGCACCCCCCCCCGGTGGAACCTGCCCCAGCCATTTTATTAGCTGGGACCTACTCCCAGGCAGCCCTGACCCCTCCCCTTAAAATCAAATTAGAACCTATACAAAACAAAAACAATAATAAAAAACAATAAAACAATAAAAACCAATAAAAGTTAGATATAAAAATGAAACAAATCCCCCCCGACTAAAAATCCACCCTACCCACACACCCGAGGCCTCCTTATAAGCTGCGGTAGAGTGTGGGGCTGGCCCCCCAGGCCCAAGGTGGAAAATGGCTTTCAGGGGGAGCGGTCCTCCCCCAACACTCACAGGCAGAGCAGCAGCAGCAGTGTCCCGAGGCCTCCCTGGAGCCTTATAAGTTGTGGTGTAGTGTGGGGCCCGTCCCCAGGCCCAAGGTGGAAAATGGCCTTCAAGGGGAGCGGTCCTCCCCATTGGAAGGGGGGGGGGAATCCCACAAGGGATCAGCAAAAAAAACAGTAGAAGCTGCCACCACCCTTTTCGATCCACCGGCAGCCCTGGGCAAGAGGGAAAAGGGGTAACCCACTGCTGTTACCGGGTTGCATGGTCGATTCCACTTTACCACAGACACGGCCAGAAATCCCACTGGTAGGGTCAAGCAGTTAGGCACTGGTTCAGCTTTGCAGTTGGAAACACAAAACACAGACAAAAGAGTCCTTTCAAGATTTCTTAAGGGAAAGAACAATCAACATATAACAGTTACGCAGTTCTCAAGAAAAGGGTTACAAGTAATTTAAAAAAGAACATTGTAGAATATAGCTAACTAACTCATACTCACATAATGAAACTTAGAAAATAAAACGACGTTTCAACCCCTCTCCCTAGGGCAAGAATCCACGAAAGTCCATGGCTGACAAGGGGATCCAAGACAATGGCTTAGAGCAATTAGCATTACAAATCTTTGGGTTCTTATCCCCAAATCCCCACGTGGAGTCCTATCAAATTAAAGGTTTAATTGTGAATTGACCAATGGCAAGTTGATAACTATTAATCTCCCAGATGTCAGAGAACAAGGCAGCTGCTAGTTGATTACACTTCAAAGCAAATAGCAAGAGGAGACTCCCTTGCAATTCCCATACCCTCTCTAACACATCTGGGGTTTATAATCAGCCTAGAGTTAAATAACCTTTTGACTTTCAGTACACATCCTTTTCACACAGCTAAACCAGATCTTACACCAACATATAAATCAGATAACCTCCTTCCCAGCTTTTATTGGCAGGGGCAACTTACAGAGAGACATTCCACTTAAAGGGCCCCAAAGCATATTTCCAGAATGCTACAAGTTGGGCAATCCCATCATGCATCACAGTCTGGAGCCAAAGCCTCCATACACACAAAGATTTCTCTATTTCACTCACCGGCAGAGCAGCAGCAGCAGCAGTCAAGGCCACCTCACATGCTGTTACACATAAATGTATAGGCTTAGGTACTTTAAGTGTATAAAGCAGGTGTCCCCAGCATATTAATTTTTTCTTGTGAAAATTTCGGTAATTTGTGTTTAGTCAAGAATTCCTCGATATCCCTATCCTGTAATGCTTCCTTTTGATATAATACCTTACAATATTCTTCAAAAACTTTCATAATCTCATTTGTTTTATTTATAGTTATCCCCTCTGATTTAATCTTATTTATTAACCTTTCATTCCTTCTCTTATTTATTTGCCAGCTCAATAATTTGCTGGGCTTGTTAGCCCATTCAAAATTTCTGTATTTCCAGAGCTGAATTTGTTGCTCCATTTCCTGCTCTATAATCTTTTGGTATTGTGCTCTTAGAATTTTTAATTCGTGCTCTACTTCTTTTTTCCCAGTTTTATATAAAAAAAAATTCTTTAGTTTTTATTTCTTCTAATAGAGTCGCTTTATTTTTTTCTTTATTTCTTTTGTTTATGGCATTTTGTTGAATAAAGTACCCCCTCGCCACTGCTTTGTTTCTATTTGAGTGAATAAACATGAAATTAAAGATTATCTGTTGGAATGTAAACGGTTTCAACAATAAAAAGAAAAGAAATAGGATAACCCACACATTAAGAAAGCAAGGTTGGGACATCATTTGTCTCCAGGAAACGCATGCATCTCCCGGCCCCCCCTCCCCTTGGGCTTTGAAGGCATGGGGGATCCTCCTCCCCCTTCCCTTCCTCCTGAGCAACAGAAATCGCAAAAGACGGGGCGGTCTCAGCCCCCCCCCCCGTAGGAAAGACAGTTCACGTAACATTTCTCCCCCCACAGTTTCTCCCGGGGTCACTTGACTAGGAGGTTTCCCCCCTCCCTCTCCCAGAGTCTCGGCACTTAAAGACTCTTTTGCTGGACAGTCACCCTTCAGGTTCTGCAGGACTTCTTTGCAACCCCCATCTTCACTGGTTGTCGCTGCTTTGGGCCGCACCTGTCCCAATAAACCCAGTTCTTGCGAAACACCCCAAACACTTGCTCCTGTGTCCCGATAGGCTGACACACGGATATTATGAATTCTGATTGGGGCAATCCAGTGCACCTGCTCCCAATCCGCCTGAGGGGTAGTTCCCGCACTGGTCACTGCTAGACGCATATTCGGGATAGCTGTAGAAACTGCTGACATCACTGGCGCTGGCTGACTCGCGACTGGTGAAGAAATCCTCTCACTAGGCGCCACAGCCTGGCTCTTGGCTTGCTGCGCAGCTGCAATTTCCGCATCCCAATCTTCTTTCTGTTGAAAGGCCCTCACATCAGGCGTTGATGTAGCGACCGGGGCCCTTTTTGCCACCAACTGTGGACAATTATTTTTATGTGTCCAGATTTCAGGCAGAAAAAACAAAGTCCAGAAGCTGGGGTTACTTTCCCCTTATTGTCTTCGCCTGTCGCCGGCCCTTTTCCAGGTGTTCCCGCCTTAGTTCCTCCATCTTTAGCAGGCGCCCCTGTCTTCGCACCAGCCACAGGGATTGTTGCACGACCCCCTCCCGGCTGATATTTTGGCATCACAAAGGCACGGTTCTGACGAAAGGTCTCCGCTAGCCTTGCTGCCTTCTCTAGAGTTTGGGGGGCCTGATCCGCGACTAGGTTGGCGAACTCAGCTGGCAGGGCTTTGTAGAATTGCTCCCTCAACATCAGCTGTCTCAGCTCCTCCAAGGTTTGCACCCTTTCCGAGGACAACCAGAGATCAAAATTCTGCAGCATTTTATCAGCCATCAGCACCAAGCTCTAATTAGGGGCAGGTTTCTCAACCTTTCACTTAATGCATACCACGCTGAACGCTTAACAGTCGGCAAAAAAAGCATTTACTGCAGCCTTGTTTTGCAGTCTAAGCTGTTGCAATTAAAACAACAAATGACGTGGGCCTTCTGTCCACAAATGTTTTACTTTGATATTGAACCAACATGGATAGTACACACTAACAATGTATTCCACAATCAGCCTTTAAATTCTTGAGGTTTTTGCCTTTTAGGCCATGTTTGGAAACCCACAAGCGACAAAATCTGTTGTAAGCCACCTTGAATGGCTCACTGGTCCAATTTCAAGAAGTGCCAGATTATTGGGAAGTTTACCTGCTCTTACGGCCTGTGTATATTCTATATTCATACACTTGATCGGTTGACAGATCCTTCACAATACTGTCACTGAGTTCAATAACAGGTACTCCAATTGAAATTTTTGGAAATTTAGGATTAATATCAAGCTCTGAAGCTGCATCTAACATTTTACCAATGTCACCTGTCCACTTGTTGTTTGACAAAGTCTTCCCATCAAGGGCTGTGATTAAATGGCAAAGAGCACAAACTAGCTAGTTAAGTTTGCGGCCTAGTTTGACTTCTACCCAGTGCCCAGTAATGTAACTTTGCTAAAAAAAAATCATTATTACTTACACTGGCAATATCACAGCTTGACTTATTATTTACTAGATTTTTAAAATGTGGGTAGTAAAACTGGTTCTTACAGTTTGTGCATGTCAGGGGGCTGCCCCCACCTCGAGGCGAGGAGTTGCCAGGGCTTTTTCGGTATCGCAAGCCCCCTCAACTGCTTAGCAACTCATCTTCCTCCAGTCAGGAAGACAGTGATCCCTCTAGTGGGGAGGGAGAGATGGGGCCGGGAGGTAGAAGTCAGGGCTCTGACAGGGAAGGAGAGCCCACGCACCAAGCAGAGGCTGGAGGGGAGGCACCTCTTCCGTCTCCCCACTTGCGCAGGGGGGAAAGGCGCAGAGGGGGTAGGCGGGGGTTCCGCATCCCGCAGCTTTTATGCTGGGCAAAGAACCAGAAGGGGTCATTCCCAGACTCTGCAGAAGGATGAGCTGGACATTCTTTCTTTAGCTGCACTGTACCGTATATATCTGCACAATACAGTAACTTAGTTTAGGAAATTCAGTCTGGCTGGTTACTCATGAGCAATCACTGAACAACCTTACAGTGGAGAATATTATCCAGGGAATTTTCTAGCAGAGAATGTTCTCACGTTACATCACTACCCTGAAGTCAGTTGGGCATTTCTCACCTGTTGAAACAGAGCTGGTGCCTTACATCCCTTGCTGTATGGTTTGCACACAACGATTCTTGCCTCCACCTCTTCCATGCAGACTAGGGGGTGGATTTTAGGTGTGCGGCAGCAACAAGAGGCATGTGCAATGACTGGGTTAAAGGTTCAGATCATGCTAGCAGGAAGGACATTCCCAGTCCCATTATGAAGGGGCAAGAGAACCATGAATGTAATATGATGGAGAATAATATTTCCTGTTATGTGTATCTGTTTTTATATTCACTTATACCCCAATAGAGGATTTTCATGCATAGTATGTTTCCTAACCGTAGTGCCTAGTCCGATAGTTAATCATTAATGGATAGCTATACTCTGGCAATCAATAGGAAATAACTATGCTCTCTTTGATCTATAATTGAGAAAGAGTTTCTGTGTCTGTTAATTAATAGCATATAACTATTTCCTTTGTTCAGTAATTGAGTTCTATGCAGTGAGTTTGTAGCAGCCAGGGTGAATAGTTCAGCAGTTAAGGAGCAGTTTATCTGTACCGGACTCCAGTAATAAATTTGGAATTCCTGGAGTTTGAGGTGATAACGGATGGTAACTTTAGTTTCTCCAGAAGTCACGTGCTTTCGGGGAAATCACGTGGGGCTCGATTGCCATAAGTTTCGGTTTCCTAAAAATCATGTGTTTTAGGAGGTGGCTGTGTATAAAAAGGGAGAGCTCACCTCTTAGGGGTGTGCAGTCCGCGAGCTCATTTGTGCTGCACCATTGTCTTGCATATGCAATTCAAATAAATCCTGTTGCATCCTGCTTGGTGAGTTGCCTCTTTGTGCTGGGTTCAATGCTCCTAAAAACCCGGGTTGGACGAAGGTCCTACATTTCTGCGACTGTTAAAATTGGATATTGCAATTAGGGTTTCAAACCTGCTTACAGCCCTTAAATGCATCCTAGGGAGTGGTTCCCCTCCATCTTTGGGAATCTTTGTTTCATTATGCAATCTATGGGTTCTTTGGACTATGAGCCTCCTCCTAGTTTGGAAGGCTGGTTTGGTTTCGTAACTTGGCTCAAAGAATGAAACCATGGGGAAGAACAAGGGGGGGGGGAATGTCTCTTCAGAGTGGACACCCCTGAAGTCAATAGGGCATTTCTCACCTGTTGAAGCAGAGCTGGTGCCCTACATCCCTTGCTGTACAGGTATGCACACAATTCTTGCCTCCTATGAGAGACAATCTCTTAACCCGGTTGACCAATCCACACCTTTTGATCATTCCTCTTCACCTGTCAGGAAGAAGGGCAGCTGTAGCCTCTTTTGATGTTCACTCCTTAATTTCTCACAGCCTTGACAATTACCAGCTGGCCACTAAGTTCTTATCAGGGTATCAGAGTGACTCACTGCAGTTGTGAATCTCACACTCCCCAGCGGATCTGCCGGTTGTAAAAGTCTTAAAGATATAACCCTCTACATTCTTGGCCGAGGGCAATTCTTGGTCAGTTTCCCATAGCAAAGCAACCCATGATCCCCAGCACCCACAATCCCTTGCTTCAGAACCAAGGATTTTTGGTCTTACACTACAGGCGGTTCCTTGTCCCCAGGTTGCCGTAGTATTTTTTGCCGCCAATGTTTTCCTTTTGCCACTGAAGGTGACCCTGTGCATTTTCTTCATCACTTGGTATGCTGTCTGTTGTCTCACTTTCTGCATAGGAGGAGACTGGAGAGATCTGTAGTGGATACAACTGGCTCATAACTGCTAGGTTGGTCGTCATCATGTTGTAGAATCAGGTCAACACAGGGTTAATTCTGCACAGGAAGTGCCGAGAGGTCTCGTTATCACAAACAGTATTAATAAATAGTTCTTAACTTCAAATATCACTCCACAGAGTTATTCAGTTCAGATACCTTCTGAGCTCTGCTTCTACCCTGACCAGCAACTCTCAAAAGGCTTTCCCCGCTCTGAGGACTGGCTTGTACCTCCCCTCCCCCGAGTTGGAGCCATCACTTAACCCTTGCCTCTGGGAACATTCTAGCTCTCTTTCTAACTCTACCCTGACATCACCCCCTCCCCTAAGCCCCCCTCCCTCCCTCCTCACTCTCCTATGTTTCTGAAGGGCTGAATCCTATGAACTCATCTTCATCACTATCTGTCTCTTCGAAAATTTCTTGAAGATACCAGTTATGGGGCTTAGGTTTGTGGGGATATTTACAATGAAACTCTCTGCAGTTCCGGAACATTTATTTTTTCTGCTGGTTCCCATGAATTCTCAGATGCATCTAACCCTTTCCATGCAACCAAATACTGTAATTTCTTCCTGCTTATCCGTGAATCTAATATCTCTTCCACTTTGTTCTCCTCTTCCTCCACCACTGTGGGGAAAGGAGGTGGTTCCCTTGCCACTTGGTATTTATGAGCTGGTACAAACACTGACAATAAAGACCTATGAAATACAGGGTGTATTCTCATATGCGGGGATTCTTCGCTGGAGCTTCCCGCGTGCAGGACAAGGTCAACTGCACACGGGATACCAGTTGCTGGAGGATCTGTGGCCAGCGTCTCACGTGCGTCCTTGCACGGGCGCCGGCCAAGCCTGCGGACGGGACGGACGGTAATTCCGGAGCTTAACTCACACCGTGCCGTGAAGAAGGTTGTCCGCCAGGCTGAATCTGAAGGGTGCGTGAGCCGTTCGGATGAATAAGTGCCTCGTAGATGTATCTGCAAGCACTTGCGACCTCCTAAGTTGTTCCCTAAAGCAAAGTGCTAAAACAAAGGGCGGCCAAAACTGCGGCCAAATAAAAGCGCTAATAAACTGCAAAAAATTAAACTAAGATGAAATGAAGACAGACAACCATGGTTTCTTTTGATGGCTTTGGCTGACCCGCGTGGGCTTTTTCTTCTCTCTGTACCTTGTCACGCAACTTTCTCTCTGAGCTTGTCCGCTCTAAGACTGTCTAAGCTAGCTGACCCTTTACCGCCATATCTTCCGCGATCTATCCCTTTCTACCTTCTGCGTGTTCTTCTAACCCAACCAACCCACGTTCTAACCTACCCGTTTCTTACTCCATCTAACCACCCAATATGCCCAATATGGGGAGCCGCAGCCTTTTATTGACAACAAACAGACAACGTCATGATCAATACTTTTACCAATCAGAACACTGTTGCTGCCCTTGAAAAGGGCGGGAAGCAGATTAACTGACCATTAACAAGTTTAAACCTTGGAGCCAAAAAGTCTAAGCGGAGGGATCTCAGCGGCAAGTCGCCCACTGGATCCTACTTTCACTTTCACTTGGAAGTATACATCAAATAGTGCACATAATTGACATTTCAACAGGTACAAACGATCGTAGGTACAAGTGCACCCACGAAGTGTATTCCCACATATCCACTTTCTTTTTTATATTTTAAAATTTGTTTTAAATTGTTACAAAACAATTGCACCGGGAACATGTAGCAATAGCAGTGGCGGAGTAAGGCTCCGCCGTACCCGGGGCGGCAAAGGAAACGCCCCGGGGGTGGGCTGCCGTGACGTCACGACGCCCTGCCCCCCGGGGCGTTTCCGGGTGTGCTGCCGCTGCTTCTGCAACCCCCTTTTAAGCCGAAGAGCCCCCCCTTTTTTTTGAATATATATCTATTGTTTTAAAAAACACACACATAACATAACAAAAAGAAAATATCGTCCAACAATATCAAACATCATTACATACATACATCGCATATATACTTTCAAACGTATTACATACACTCTTTTATTCACGCATACCTTTCAATCTTACATCACATTAAAGTCATTCATTCTCTAAACTTCCAATTATCCTCCTTGTATTACTTGTTCTATCATCATTAACATAACGTACAGTTATAATTCTCATTTATTACTCATATTTTCTACTCATGATCTCCATTCATTCATTAAGATTCAATCTAGATCTGCTACTAGGATTCCATTTAAACCACTTTCCAATAGATAATCTTTAAATATCCTCCATTCTCTCCAGACCTCCTGAGTCATCTGTCCTCTTAATTTGCCCGTTGTTTTGGCTAACCATAGGTATTCTAACATTAAATTTTGCCAGTCGGCTACAGTTGGTACAACCTTACTTTTCCAATTTCTGGCCACTAGCATTCTTGCTGCTGTGGTGCCATACATACATAATACTCTTTTTTCTTTTTTGATTTCTTCTGGCAGAATACTTAAGAGGAACAGTTCTGGTCTTTTTTTAAATGTAATCTTTGTTAATTTTTTAATTTCTTCATAGATCTGGTTCCAATAATTATTTATTGCTGAACAAGTCCACCACATATGCTTATATGACCCAATTTCTTTTTCACACCTCCAGCACAAGGGGGATCCATTTCTGTACATTTTGACTATTTTTTCTGGGGTCTGGTGCCATCTATACATCATTTTTAGTATATGTTCTCTTAGATTGTAGCAGGCGGTAAATTTTATGTCCGCCCGCCACAGTCTTTCCCATTGTTCCATTAGTATATTGTATCCGAAATCCTGGGCCCATCTCACCATCACCGATTTTACCTCCTCCTCTTTCAATTCCCATTCTAACAATATATTATAAATGCGAGAAATGTGCTTCCCCTTGCTTTGGAGTACTTCTTTTTCAAATCTGGATTTTTCTTTTGCTATACATTTTTTTTTATCAATTATGAATCTTTGATAAATTTGGAAATATTGCAGCCAATCGTTAAGGTGTTCTTTAATTTCTTCATACTTTTTCAGATGTAATTCATTGTCTTTCTCTTCCAATAACTCTCGGTATGTGGCTCTTCCTCCTTCCATGTTTGTTTTTTTAATAGTTATTACATCTAAAGGTGAGGTCCACAATGGGATTTTGGGTTCTAGTATCCCTTTAAATTTCGTCCAAATTATGTACAGTGATTTCCGTATTAGATGATTAAGGAAACCTTTGTGGACCTTCACCTTTTCATACAAAAGATAGGAGTGCCAGCCATACCTGTTCTCTACACCCTCCAGATCTAGTAGTTCAGAGTCTTTTAAGGTTATCCATTCCCTTAGCCAGTTTAGTCCTGCAGCCGCATGATATAATTCTAAGTTTGGCATGGCGAATCCTCCCCTTTCTTTCCTATCGGTTAGCAATTCAAACTTAATCCTTGGTCTTTTCCCATTCCATATGAATTTAGCCAAATCCTTCTTCCACTCCTTAAAACATTTCATGCCCCCCAAAATTGGTATTGCCTGAAATAGAAACACCATCTTTGGGAGGACATTCATCTTGACCACCGATATTCTTCCCCATAGTGATAGATGTAATTTATTCCATACTTCCATGTTTGTTTTTATTTCTTTCCATGCCTTTTTATAATTGTCGTCGTACAGGTTAATACATTTACGTGTTATATGTATTTCTAAATATTTGGCCTTATTTTTAATTTCTAACCCTGTTAGTTGGTGTAGTTCTTCTTTTTCTTTTTTATCTAAATTTTTAGTCATTAAAGTGGTTTTTTGATAATTTATTTTTAGTCCCGCCACTTTGCCATATTCTTTTATTATATCTAAAGCTATTGGTATATTCTCTTTAGGATCTTGGGTTGTAATTATTAAGTCGTCAGCGAATGCCCTTACTTTATAGATGTTCTTTCCAATCACTATCCCTTTTAACTTTTTTTCCTTTCTGATGTTGTTCAATAGGATTTCTAGTACCAGTACAAATAGCAAGGGTGAAAGAGGACATCCTTGCCTGGTTCCTTTGGTTATCAAGAAGCTGTCCGTCACACTCCCATTTATTATTAACCTCGCTCTCTGTTGTGTATAAATTGCATCTATGGCTCTCCTTATATTTTCTTTAAATCCAATTTTTTCCATTTGCTTTTTCATGAATTCCCAGGAGACATTATCGAATGCCTTTTCGGCATCCAACAGCAATAATGCTGCTTTCTTATCTATTTTGAATTCTAAATACTCCAGTATATCGATTATATTTCTCGTATTACTTGAGAGTTGTCTTCCTGGTATAAAACCTGTTTGGTTGGGATGTATTATATCTTTGATCACTTCTCTTAATCTATTTGCAATTACTCCTGCAAAAAGTTTGTAATCGCTGTTTAGGAGAGAAATTGGCCTGTAATTTGTCATTGAATCGAGGTCTGTGTCTTGCTTTGGTAGGAGCGTGACGTACGCTTCTTTCCAAGAGTCTGGTATACTTCCTTTTGTTAATATTTGATTCATTAAATCCTTTAAGGGACAGATCAATATTTCCTCCATTTTTTTGTAGTACTCTGTTGGGAGTCCGTCGGGACCTGGTGATTTCCTGGGTTTGCATTTTTTCATTACATTTCTAATCTCCTGTATTGTTATTGGTGTGTCTATTCCTTTCGCTTTTTCCTCTATATTAACCTCTAATTTGTGTTTTTCTAGATAGTTATTTATTTCATTTTTGTCTTCTTCTTTTTTCTTATATAACTCTTCATAGTATTTTAAGAAATTGTCTATTATCATCTGTGGTTTATTTATATATTTATCCCCAATCCTAATTCTGTTTATCATTTTCTCATTTTTCATTTTTTTTAATTGCCAGGCAAGAAACTTGCTTGGTTTATTCGCAAACTCAAAATTGTTTTGTTTCCAAATTTTTAGATTCCAATCCATCTCTTGTTCTATTCTGGTTTTGTATTCTGTTCTTAGCATATTAATCTCTCTTATTAATTTTTCATTTTTAGGGCTTTTATATAGTTCCTTTTCTTTTCTGTTCAAATCCTCAATTATCCTTCTTTTCTCTTTTTCCTTTTCTTTTTTCCTCCTTATATTCTGTTTTATAAAGTAGCCTCTAATAAATGCTTTCCCTGTGTCCCATAATATTCCTTGTTCAATTTCTTTATCATTATTCAGCCTAAAGAATTCCGCTAGTTCTTTTTTTGCCCCCTCCAAATTTTTTTCATCATATAATAATGCATCGTTTAGTTTCCATCTCCTGATTCCTGTTATCCATTCTGGTTTTAATTGAAGTGAGATTGGGTTGTGATCTGAGATCGTTCTTGGATCTATTTTAATTTCCTTAATTCTATTTAAGAGTTCTATCGATAGCCAGATTGAGTCAATTCTACTTTCCATTTTCTTTGCGTGGGAGAAGAATGTATATTCCCTTTCCATTTCATTTTGGAACCTCTAGCTATCTTTCATGTCCAGTTTTTCCACCATTCTGAAAAAAGTATGTGGTAGTTTCCCTTGCTTTTTCTCCTCTCCTTTCCCTGTTCTGTCTAGTAGCGGGTTAACTACCCCATTTAGATCCCCCATCATCACCATTTTCCCATCTGCAAACTCCATCAATTTAGATTCGATCTTTTTAAAGTACTCCACTTTTCTTTCATTTGGCGCATATATTCCTGTAATATATATTGTCTCGCTTCTATAATTTATTTTGAGAATAACTGCTGCTGCTCCCGGGGGGATGGAGCGAGTGGCGGCGCGTGGGGGTGACAAGTGGCAGCCCCTCCCGCCACTCCCCACGCATGGCCGGTCACCCCGGGAGCAGCAGCACTGCACGGACGGGGTGCTCCCTCAGCCGCGCACTGCTGCTCCCGGGGTGACTGAGCAAGCGGCGGCGCATGGGGGTGACATGCGGCGGCCCCTCCTGCCACTCCCCACGCTGCTGGTCACCCCGGGAGCAGCAGCGCTGCATGGACAGGGTACTCCCTCGGCCGTGCGCTGTTGCTCCCGGGGCAACGGAGCAAGCAGCAGCGCTTGGGAATGGCGGGAGGGGCTGCCGCTTGTCGCCGCCGCTCGCTCCGTCGCCCCGGGAGAAACAGCGCACGGCCGAGGGAGCACCCCGTCCGTGCAGCGCTGCTGCTCCCAGGGTGACCGGCATTGCGTGGGGAGTGGCGGGAGGGGCCGCCGCTTGTCGCCCGGGGCGTGCCGCGCCCCCTTAGCTACGCCCCTGAGCAATAGGAGACGCATGCAGTAGCATTCTGGATCTGATGATAAATTGACAGAATACATTCATCCAATGATTTTTCTGCACCCCACTGTCGTGATTTTCATGTACAGGTTTCAGAGTCAAATACATAGTGTATAGGAATGTTTGAATATAAAATATTCCTTGCTTGCTCTTGCTCTTGATTTAATTTAAACCAAGCCGTCAATTGAGTATGTCTTGCTGAAGCTCTCTGGGCCGCTGTATTGATGTCATTTGGATTGAAAAATACAGATTGTTCATCAGGCAGATGCACTGCTAACCTATGTACAGTATGTGATTGGTAATGCATTTCAAACCCATTTAAACGCCATGCTGCTTCTGGAGCGCTGACATATCTGGAATCCATGAAGGTCTTAATTTCATCATGATTTAAAGTGCCTTGTTCTTGAATCACAACATTTGCACAATCATGACCTTTGTACACATATTAAAAAAGGTATTTGACACTTTTTATGGAAGCGCAGACTTCAACATTAATGTGGCAATTGTACTTGGGGGCAAGATGTGGATTATATGGTACAACCCAATGGTTATCTATTGTCCTGCCATTCGCAATTGAAGTTTGGTTTGTGTTTCTTCTATATTTTGGATAACCATTTGAATTTGCTGTTTTTTCCTGGAACGGTTTTGGAAATTCCTTAGTGCATTTGTCATTTGACATACATGGTGAATTAGGATTGAGTGTTCCGCATGGTCCATGAATCATATGTTTTGTAACAATTGCATGTAAGCAAGGAGTGTTGGTTATATTTGGAATTTCAGCAGATACAATTTTGTCTATCAGTTCTTCAGTTTTGGGTTTGCAGTCATCTTTTACAATAAGTCGTATGTGAGCATGTGGTAAACCCCTCTTCTGAAATTCTATTATGTAGACAATTGCTTTTGGTACTCCAAAAATACGTTATTTTACAGAGATCAGCAATCGGGGCTTCTCTTTTCCCCCTCCTTGTTCGCTCCTGGGTCCCTCTGTTCCCAGAGGACCGGATGGACTGGTTCTCCTCCTCCCCGGTGTGGCAGCACAGTGGCGGGGGCAGCGAGATCAGAGTTCTTCCTCGCAAAAGGTCCTTCTCCCCTTCTCCTGTCCCTTGGGGGCAGCAGTGATGTCGGGGCTCCCTTCTTCCTCCTCCAGAGCACCAACGCGCTGTGAGGTGGGTTGTCCTAGGCCTCCAGGCCTCAGAGCTCCGGTTGGCCAGATGGCCTTGGCTTCAGCCTGGTGGGGTCGCTGGGGGTGGGGGATGGGGCTGGCAGCTCCCCAGTTGATACACTGGGCACGCCCAGCACCCACGCAGCGGCGGCCCCGGCGGCTCGGAAGCCGGTCAGGCAGCACAAGCAATGCTGGCCACCCTCAGGAGCTCCGCGGCGCCATACTGTGCGCCATGTTGCTTTGGCGGCTAGTCCTGGCAATTTCTGC
Organism: Lacerta agilis; assembly: GCF_009819535.1. NCBI lineage: Eukaryota > Metazoa > Chordata > Lepidosauria > Squamata > Lacertidae > Lacerta > Lacerta agilis. The sequence continues at coordinate 93,385,983 of NC_046317.1, read as the reverse complement.
TCCAGTCGTTGGTTCCCCTTTTCCAGCTTTCCACCAGCCTGTTTCTCCTTGGCGTGTTCTTTCTGCAAGCCTCTTCCAGCCTAGGCCTACCAACCGTATCTCCCCCACCGCCCACTAGAAGAAGGAAGGCCAGCCTCACAAAAACGTTACCATCCATCCCAATGCAAGTTGCTTCTGTTGTTGTTTTTTCCTGTTGAAGACAGACACACCCATGTAGACTTAATGCCTAAATCCTTTGCTTTCATTCACAAGAAACTTGTTAGACTTTTTTATCTGAAAGAAAGAAAGATTTATTTATTTTTAATAAGGTGGTCATATTGCACACAGTGACCAAAACAGCATCATCAGTCGCGGAGAAAGGGGCTTTAGGACCTGGGGCGGCATGGCATGTGTGAGCATCCCAAGGGGGAGGCCCCCTGTCTGTTTAACAGTCGGATGTTTAAATCTCCAAATGTCTATTAATCCAAGATTCTCTGCCGGTGGAAAAAAGTCTTGGGCAGTTTCCCTTCGAATGTGTCCTTTTTCCTTGCCGATCTATCCATTTCAGGTACCGCTATCTCCCATCAATATTATCTTTTGGCCCATATACTCAATCAACCTCTCATCCAAATTTTTTGTTGTTGTAAAAGTCCGCTTTTTTCTCATTTGGTGCGTACACGCCTACTATCAGCAATTTTTGGCCTTGCATAGTCATTTGAACCATTATCACCCTTCCCTCTTCATCTTTTAATTTCGGGTCATATTTCGCTTTTACATATACCACGACACCTCTTTTTTTTTATTTACACCTGTGGTCACAAAGTCCATTCCCAATCTTTTGTATATTAAAACCCTTTTATGTCTTTTCACAACATGGGTTTCTTGTAGACATAGTACGTCCAGATTTTGTTTAATTAGAACATGTTCAACTTTATTTCTTTAGGAAAAATGGGTTGCAAACAAGTTTTATTATAGCGGAAGTAAACAAGGAGTTTTGGTTCTTCCACAGACATGTAGCAAACAGTGCTGTTGCTTTTTATTAAAACATATGCTATCTCAAGTTATAGGGCAGGGGTCGGCAAGGTTTTCCGGCCATGGGCCAGATCATTCCCACGGACAATTGTCCGTGGGCCGGACATGCGCAGCGCGACGCCGGAAATGGTGTCTGCGCATGTCTGCGCCACTGAAAATCGCGTCTGCGCAGAAGCAATTTTTGGAGTTGTGGGCCTGCGCAGATGCCATTTCCGGCACCACTCGGTGAGTCCCTGCACCATGCTGCGCCGGTTTAGGGCAGCGCGCGGGGGACTTGCCGAGTGGGCGGCTCGCGGGGTGGTTAAATGGCCTCCGTGGGCCGGAGGTTGCCGACCCGTTTATAGGCTGTATGCTGTTCAGGCTTAAGGCTACTTTCTTTTGTAGATCAGACTTCTCCACACCCACTTAGGAAAGTAGGATTTTAATTGGACCGTTTCCCTTACAGACCCCCAAATCCCCCTTGGCCTTGGAATCACCGGTGTGTTAAGATTTTAAGCTTTTGAACTAGAGAAGAGATATTTGAATTTTTGTTTTATTAGCAGCAGTCTAAGTGAAAGAAGATGTTTGATATGATTTGATATAAGAAATAATATGTGATGTTATGAAGTTATATTATTAAGTATTACGAAGTAATATTTGGAATAGATTTGATGTAAAATAAGAAGTGATAGATTATTTTGGAGTAAAAATAGGATTTTAAGAAGTATGTTCAGTTTAGATTCTTGAATGATTTAATTTTAGAGATGAGAAGTTACTAAAGTAAATTAGATTTGGAACCAAAGGGGAGAAAACGGGGGAAGTCACAAAGTAGTGATTGAACAAGAAAAGTTTTTTGTGTGTGTGTGTGTAAACAAGAATAAGAATTTGTGGTGTGTTTTGTTTTTGTTGTGGTTTGATTGTGGGGTTTGTGTTTGGGTTTGTGTTGTGTAGGTGATGTATTGTTCTTTGTTTTGTAGAAACCAATAAATTCTAAAAAAAAAAAAAAAAAGGAATCACCATTGCCCTTTCCTGTATTCCCTCTGAGGACCCTTTTCCTCTGTAAGCACCGTGTGGGACTGTGTCTATTTTCACAGGGTTCTGCAATTCAGAACCTAAAGTCTCCTTGGATGTTTCTGGCAGTGGCGGAGGATGCGGGGGGGGGGGGCTGACCATGGGGCGGGGGCCCCTTGAGTCTGCCTGCCTCTTCCCACTCAGCTGCCCTACAGCTGGGGGGGGGAGGTAGGGGGCACCCGGCCAGGGGCGGAGCAAGGGTGGGGCATCCCAGACTCCAGGGAAGAGCTAAGAGCTGAACAGAGCACAGCTCTTCAGTTCAGGAGCAAAATGAACACAGCCCCAGGTGCCTGTGTGCTCAAGGCTTTCCTTATTGGGCTTGCTGGCACATTGCACCAGGGCGCCATCTTGAAGGGTGTGGCATTTGGCACCTCCACCTGGAGCCCCAAGCAAAACCACCATGCCAGTGGCTGTAGGCTTGGGTCTCAACTCAGCCCTGCTAAAGCACTAGCCTTGCTTGCCTTGCTCAGTCTGCCTCGACCTGGGCTATCATCCGCCCACACCCCTTCAAGTCACAGCGAACACAGACAGCACTGCTCAAGGGCCCTATCCCTGCTTCCCTTCACTCGCCTGCAGTTGGGCATCCACCACCAGCCCAGCCTAAGGGAGCCCCGATCTTTGTGTGCCCCATGTCATCCGTTTTGCGCTCCCCCACAATGCTCTGTGGCACCTCATTTGCATGCAGGAGTTGCTCTGCCTCTGCTTCTTGATGGGGGCAAGTTCTTTTGGAAGAGCAAGTCTGGGCTGGTGGAAGGAATCCTGCAAATATCAGGTGGTGCCACTTTGCGAGGTGTGGGGTTTTTGTGTGTGTGTGTTTGTGTTATCTCTCCCCTCACGGTGTTTTTTTTTTTTTTTTTTTTTTTTTTGCAGCCGTAGTACAAGCCTCTCTGTTGTTATTTATTTAAACATATTTTTATTAAAGACTAGCTGCCCGGCCACACGTTGCTGTGGGGTTTTTTGCTTTTTAAAATTCTGACCCCAAAAGTATTCTGGAAGCTCCTGTTTTCATTCTTCCCTGTCCCTGTAGAGTAGGGGTCAGCAAGGGGCCAGTCCGGTGGTATTGATCACTTGGGACTGTCTGTGTTTGCGAAGTTGCGGCAGCCATTTTAGGTAAGGGCACTTGGGAAATTTTAAAATGCCTGTGAGTGTGCAGCGGCCATCTTAATTGAGGGCACTGGGCACTTTATGGAGGCCTACTGCGGGCCTTGCTCTGGTTTTTTTTTTACTGTAAAAGCTCACCCCCCCACAAACACCCCCCTCCTCACAATTAACTGGCCCCATGCTCTACGCCATTAAAAAGAGCATTGTCCCCCATCCCAGTCCCAAAATTACACACCCCAGCGACAAAATCCCCTCAGAGCCAGTCTTACTCACTGCGACCTCTCAAGACAGCCTTGGGCTTATTTTGCTCCTGCTTTTTTTCCTCCCCCCTTCTCTTCCGCAACTGCCCTCCCTCCTGCTCCGTCTTTTTTCCACATTTCCACTAAGCAGTTTGTGTCAGAAAGTCCTTGGGTGCTTACAGATGGCAGTTATGAAATGGTGGACGGGGTTTTCTTTTTGGCGCAGGTCTGATGACATCAACAGGCAATCCGCCTTTCTATTAGATGCTGTTGGAGTCTTCATTCCTTTTGCTGGTGAGGTATAATAGGCGTGCCATTTTTTTGGCCTTTATTCTATATTTTAGGCATGACAGGTGTGGTTTTTTTTTTAAATTTTTATTATGCTATATCCTTCCTCGATGGTCATGTTATTGTTGTTGTTCAGTCGTTCAGTCGTGTCCGACTCTTCGTGACCCCATGGACCAGAGCACGCCAGGCACGCCTATCCTTCACTGCCTCCCGCAGTTTGGCCAAACTCATGTTAGTAGCTTCGAGAACACTGTCCAACCATCTCATCCTCTGTCGTCCCCTTCTCCTTGTGCCCTCCATCTTTCCCAACATCAGGGTCTTTTCTAGGGAGTCTTCTCTTCTCATGAGGTGGCCAAAGTACTGGAGCCTCAACTTCAGGATCTGTCCTTCTAGTGAGCACTCAGGGCTGATTTCTTTGAGAATGGATAGGTTTGATCTTCTTGCAGTCCATGGGACTCTCAAGAGTCTCCTCCAGCACCATAATTCAAAAGCATCAATTCTTCGGCGATCAGCCTTCTTTATGGTCCAGCTCTCACTTCCATACATTACTACTGGGAAAACCATAGCTTTAACTATACGGACCTTTGTCGGCAAGGTGATGTCTTTGCTTTTTAAGATGTTGTCTAGGTTTGTCATTGCTTTTCTCCCAAGAAGCAGGCGTCTTCTAATTTCGTGACTGCTGTCACCATCTGCAGTGATCATGGAACCCAAGAAAGTGAAATCTCTCACTGCCTCCATTTCTTCCCCTTCTATTTGCCAGGAGGTGATGGGACCAGTGGCCATGATCTTAGTTTTTTTGATGTTGAGCTTCAGACCATATTTAGCGCTCTCCTCTTTCACCCTCATTAAAAGGTTCTTTAATTCCTCCTCACTTTCTGCCATCAGGGTAGTATCATCAGCATATCTGAGGTTGTTGATATTTTTTCCGGCAATCTTAATTCCGGTTTGGGATTCATCCAGTCCAGCCTTTCGCATGATGAATTCTGCATATAAGTTATATAAGCAGGGAGACAATATACAGCCTTGTCGTACTCCTTTCCCAATTTTGAACCAATCAGTTGTTCCATATCCAGTTCTAACTGATCATGTTATGCTTTGGTCATGTTATGCTTTGTCCTAAATTTGATGCGCTTTGGCCCAGCGGTTACGGAGCAAGGTGCTGTCGCGCACGCACGCACGCAATGGGAACATTTATATATATATAGATTGCTGGGTGCTCAAGTTCCTAGTCCCTGGGGTTTGCTTGTCTCTTGAGTCTCATGGTGGGAAAGGAAGTATGCAGGACAGCCCCAAAATGTTTGCAGGTAATATTGATGCATGTCCAATGAAAAGGATGTTCAGAAGCACCTTGCTTTGCAAGGGAAAGAGAGCCTCTTCCTCCACCTCGTCTTGGGGCGTCTTCCCTGCCCTCCCTCCTCACTGTGGGACAGTTGTTTGGCTCGGGTTTTCTCTCCCGAGTTACTTCTTCTTTAGCAGGGACACAGGTGAGATCTCCTCACCTGCACCCTGTGCCTCTCCCTTAGCAATTCTTTCCCCCCACCCCAGTCCCTCAATGCAGTGGCGTTCCAAGCCGCTTGGCTGCCGGGAGCGGCAAGCAAAGTGGCACCCCCTGGGGTGATGTTACGGCATGTGCATTGTGACATCACGGCATGTGTGGCATCTGGTTGGACTGCGCATGCGCAGTCCACCCATGATAGCGGCAGGCACCCCTTCCGCAGCGGCTGCTCGCGCGGCAACTTGTAAAGCTGCAGCAGCACAGACAGGGGTCTGTGCTGTAGCTTTACAAGTTGCCGCGCGGCGGCTTGGGAGTCGGGTGGCGCTGAGTGTCACCCTCCCCCCTGGCTCAGTGCAGTGGCGGCCGGGCTGACTTGCACGCGTGGCAGAGGGCTCAGCCTGTCACTCCACCTCCTGAATGGAAGGGGGTGGTAATGGCGGCACTCCGCTCCCATCGCCCCCCCCCCCGAAGCGACGCCACTGCCTCAATGGGGCAAGGGGAGCGGTGTCAAGGCTGGCCACCATCGGGAACAGGATGCTGGGTTAGAAGGAGAGGCTTTCCTGATTTGCTCCAGCGGGGCTCTTCTTCTGTTCTTGGGTAGAAGGGGGTGGAGAGCAGGCCTGAATGCAATGGCCCAGGACCACCAGAAAATCACTTGCATCATGCAAATCAGAAGGGGTGAATCAGGAATTTATTGACCCCCTTAAGATAAATTGGGAGCAGGGAGGTTCTCCAATGCAGGACGCAGTTCAGTATTGGGGCCACCAAGCCCCAAACAGATCAGTGCTTATTATTATTATTATTATTATTATTATTATTATTATTATTATTATTTTCAATAATTTTTATTGATTTTAATATACACATATAATTACATATAATTACATCTGGTAATTACATAAAGTAACTTATATTCTGTATCTAATATCTAATATCAACTTCCAATCTTCCATATTCTGTCTTCTTTAAATCAATCTTTAAATTTCACATTCTTGTCCAATTTCCATAATATATTAACTAATCTCTCAAGCTTATACATCTAATATTCACAAAAAATACATAGATTGTTTCCTTTCTCCAAACATCTACTAATTACCTTTCCGTTCTATTTCCATTTACTGAATTTCTCTTCCCGTTATGAGGTTTAATTCCATATTAGTCTACTATACACATCTTGTCTATATACCGTGTTTCTCATAAAATAAGACGTGCCTATAAAATAAGCCATGGCAGGATTTTTAAACGTTTAGAAATATAAGCCATACCCCAAAAATAAGCCGTAGAGATACCTGTAGGCACAGTTCCGGTTGGCGCCCGGAAGTGGATGCTGCCGCTGCTGCAAACCCCTCCAAAACGCTCAGCAACGCGTGCTGCGTGAAGCCCTGAGCCATCGGGACCCGGTAGCAGGAGGAGGAGTGTGCCGCTTTGAGCCCCAAGCCAGCGGGGCCCAGGAGCAGCAGGAGGAGCGCTCCACGTCGAGCCCTGAGCCATCGGAGCCCGGCAGCAGCAGGAACAACGTGCCGCTTTGATCCCCAAGCCAGCGGGACCCGGCAGCAGCAGGAGCGACTTGCAACGTGGAGTCCCAAGCCGGTAGCAGCAGGAAGAACGCTCTGCTTTCAGCCCTTAGCCAGCGGGACCCAGGAGCAGCAGCAGCAACACCCGGGAGCCAGGGATTTGCATAGGTATTGTGTTTTGTTTGTTTGCTTTTGTTTCAAAGGCTTTCCCTGAAAGGCTAAATGGAAGAGCTGGCAGAGCCATTTAGAAAATCCTTTGCTGCCTCACACTGCATAATGGTACAGCTGGCCCTGGGATTCCTTGAATGAAAAGGGATATTGTGTTGGAAGTTTAGCTTTTAACCTTCAGGCTGACTTGTGAAGCCCAGTTGCAATTGCATGCAATTGCTTTAACCTCCAGGGTACCGATATTTTTGCTTGGTGCAAAAATAATATTTATGCATGGTTGATGCAAGCTGTAACTGCATGCAATTGCTTTAATCATGAAAGATTGGGGCCAATGGTTCTAAAGGAAATGGAGTCGCAAGAAATTAAGGATGGAATTCTGGGTTTGGAGAGTTATGAAGATGTTCCAGAAGAAGACGACTTAGTTCTAATTGAATAAATGTAGTTTGCTGTACCATGCCAATACTTACCAGTAAAAAATAAATAAGACATCCCCTGAAAATAAGCCATGGTGTTTTTTTTTTGAGGAAAAATAAATATAAGACGGTGTCTTATTTTATGAGAAACACGGTATGTCATATAATTTCCCCATTCTTTTCGAAAGGTTTTGTCGCCCTGTTGCCTGATTTTTGATGTCAATTTAGCAATTTCCATGTATTCCATAATCTTTTGTTGCCATTGCTCATTGTTGGGATCTGTTGAGATTTCCAAACCTGTGCCAACAACAGTCTTGCCCCAGTCGTTGCATACATAAAGAATTTTCTGTCATTTTTTGTTATATCATCACTCAGCATTCCTAAAAGAAAAGCCTCTGGTGTTTTCCTAAAAGTATATCTCAAAATTTTCTTTAGTTCGTTATCATTTTTTTCCCAATAGGCTTTGACCATATCGCATGCCCACCACTGATGAAAAAAGCTGCCTTCTTTCTTCCCACACTTCCAGCAATTTTTGTTTCCAACTCTATACATTTTAGCTAGTTTGGTGGGAGTCAGGTGCCACCTATACATCATTTTGTATAGGTTCTCCTTCAGTGCTGTGCATGCGGTAAATTTCATACCTTTATTCCATAAATTCCACCATTTTTCATACTCAATATTATGGCCGATGTCAACTGCCCATTTAATCATAACACTCTTGATCTCCTCGTCTTTAGTGTTCCATTCGAGCAAAAAATCGTATATTCTTGACAATGTTTTGGTATTACTTTGTAACAGTGTTTCTTCTATTATTGATTTTTTTGTGCAAAGCCTGTTAGTTTTTTATCTTTTGTAAATATGCTATTCAGTTGGTGGTATTGTAGCCAACTTGTTACTTTGTCTTTTACTTCTTCATATGGCTTGATTCTCATAATGTTATTTTCTTCCGACAATAATTCCCTATATGTTATCCACCGACCTTCCATATTTGGTTTCTTGACACTGAATGCTTCCTGGGGTGACAGCCAACCTGGGGTTTTCTTTTCCAACCAATCTTTGTATCTATTCCATACCTGGTATAGTGGTTTTCTAACAGCATGGTTTAAAAAACCTTTATGCACTTCCACTTTACCATACCATAGGTATGCATGCCACCCAAACCTGTTTTCTACTCCTTCAATGTCAAGAATATCTGTATTGCTGAGTTTGAACCATTCTCCTAACCATTCCATGCAGGCCGCTTCGTAATATAGTTTGAAATCCGGCAGTGAGAAGCCTCCCCTTTCCTTCTTGTCTGTCAAAAGTTTAAATGCTATTCTAGGCTTCTTTCCCTGCCAAACGAATTTTGATATGGTCTTCTGCCATTCCCTAAAAGGTTTCTGACTTGTGATGATAGGAATATTCTGAAATAAAAAAAGTAATTTTGGCAAAACTGACATTTTTATTACTGCGATCCTCCCCAAAAAAGATAATTTTAGTCTATTCCATATATCGAGATTTCTTTTAATTTCTTTCCAGTGTTTCGTAATTGTCTTTAAATAGATTTGCATTTTTGGGGGTCAGCCAGATTCCCAAATATTTTATTTTCTTTGCCACGGCTACCCCTGTTTCTCTTTGAATTTGGTCGATTTGTTCTCCGCTTAAGTTTTTCCACTAACATCTTGGTCTTATTTTTATTAATTTTCAATCCTGCCAGTGCACCAAAGTCTTCCATAACCTTGAATGTTTCTCCTATTGATAGATGTGGATCTTGAATTGTTACAGCTCTATCGTCAGCGAATGCCTTTACCTTGTATTCTTTTGTTCCATATTTTATCCCTGTAATTTTGTCTGATGTTCTTATCCTCTGTAATAAAACTTCCAGTGTTACTATAAACAGAAGAGGGGATAATGGGCATCCCTGTCTTGTCCCTTTCGTGATTTGAAATGTTTCGGTTAAGTCATTATTTACTATCAGTTTTGCATTTTGTTCTTTGTAGATCGCATCTATACTCCTCCTGAATTTAATACCTAATCCCATTAATTCCAGATTTAATTTCATGAAGGTCCATGACAGGTTATCGAATGCTTTTTCAGCATCGATAAACATTAGTGCAGCTTGCTTATTAATTTTCACCTCTAGATATTCAATTATGTTTAACATATTTCGTATGTTATTCCTAACAGTGCTTATTATTATTATTAATATTATTATTAATTTATATACCGCCCTACACCCTGGGGTCTCAGGGCGGTTCACAGAATAAAATCAAGATATAAAACCAAAAATTACATAATATAAACAAAAACCCAATAGCCCCCCCCCAAAAAAAACCCACTTAAAAAGGGCATAGGATACAAATCAGATCAACCAAAGGCTTGATTAAAAAGAAATGTGATGAGGAGTATGCAAGATTCTAGTCCTTATTTGATACCCCAAGATTCCAGAGCACCGATTCTAGTCAACAACCCAAGATTCTAGTCCAAACTTTGTCATAAATTCATCCCCAGCGGCAGCTTAAGAAGACAGCTTAAGAACATAAAATGGCCTGGATGAGGCCCATCTAGTCCAGCATCCTGTTTTCACAGGGGGAAGCCCCCAAGCAGATCACAAGAGGGCCATTCCATGAAAAATGAGCCTGATAACAATGCTAGATGAGCGCTGGACTTTGGTGAGGAAGATTCCAAACGTGCAGTCTAACCATTTTTTTAAAGCTAAAGACAAAAAAAGTTTAGTTTATGGACATTCTTTTCAAAAGTCCACCCACATAGTCTTCACAGAAGTGTTCAAGTTAAAAGTTTTCTGATGATTGTCCCACCCGTGAAAGCATTTCCCCCTTAATTTTGTGTCGTTAAATTTCTTAAACTTAATTTCTGATTGCATAGTTTCACTTCCATAAATCAAACTTATCTCAAGCTCCATGTCCTTTTTTTGTCCCACCCGTGACAATACTTTAACATTTAATAAAATTGTCAAAAATATCCATAAAAAATAATAAAAAATTAGTGAAATGTTCAGTATCTTATTAAGAACATAGTTTAAATTTTGGTTGTTAATTTTTATGTATATTTACATTGTTACACATGTGTGAATACCAAAAAACATGGTCCAAGTGTCCCACCCGTGACAATGGAGTGGCCCAAGAGCTCTCTGGACAATAACCTCCAGCAACAGGTACTATAATTGCTTCTCCCAAAGAATCCTGGGAACTGTAGTTTGCTAAGGGTGTGCTGGGGATTGCAGATTGTATGCTATAGTTCCCAGGATTCCTTTTGGTTGGTGCTTTAAACGTATGGCCACTCAGTAGCACATACTGACTTTCAGAGCCATTCCCTGCCTTAGAAGCATAGCTGGAAGGGACCCAGTGCGGTCATATAGTCCAACCCCACTGCGATGCAGGAATAGCAGCAAGCTCTCATTCGTAGTGTTTTCGTTTCTCTCTTCTCTGGCTTGGTTTGGTAGGAATCGGATCTTATTTTTCCTTCATTTAATAATTTCAATGTGTGTGGGGGGGTGACAAAAAAAAATCGCACCCGGGTACCAGTTTACCTTGCTACGCCACTGCGCCCGGCATTTAGTCACCCCCATCATTGGTGACACCCGGGGCAGACAGCATCCACCGCACCTGCTTTCCTCCGCCCCTGGGTTTCAAATCCTCCGAAGCAGATTCTTCATCCATTTTTGATTCTGCAGCACGCCTTTCAATACCAGTGATTCTGACAATAGGTATCGGTCCTCTTGTTAAACGAATGCTTATTTCATGTTTGGGAACATCTAGGATTTGTATAGCTGAGGCCGCCTGTGATGTAGCAGGATGAAAAGCTGAGGCATCCATTGCACCAAGGTGTGCCAGCAGCCCTTATGTAGACATTTTAAATTGCCCACCTTGGAGTCCAAGACCACCCCTAGAAACCCGTGTGTTGTATAGATAAATATGTTACAGGATTAATCCAGGTCACAGGCTCACACCCTGTTTAAGTTTGGAAGTCCCCATGGGAGGGGCCCTTCTTGTGATGATGCAGTTGTGGAGGCGAGAGGAAGGGGGGAGCCACTGTAACAGTGAAATACCCCCCCTCCCAACCCACACCTGAAGAAGCGCACAATGTCTGCAGTCTCAGGGGTTGGGGCAGCCGCCCTTTGATGGCCATGGGGCAGGCCGGAGTGAGACTGAAACTTGGTGGACATGCCTCAAAAGCTGAATGTTGGAAGATTCGGGAAAGGTTTTACAAAGTCCTCCTTCAAGCAGTGCAGTTAACCTGTGGAACTCATTCCCGCAGGAGGCAGTGATGCCCACCAGCTCGGACGGCTTTGAGAGGAGGGGGCCATTGTTGGCTGCGATGGCTGTGCTCTTGTCTCCAGAGTCAGCAGCAGCAGCAGCAGCGATGTTTCTGGGTACCAGTTGCTAGAAACCTCAGGAGGGGAGATGGATCTTGCAATGGGGTCCTGCTTGTGGGTTTCTCACAGGCGTCTGGTTGGCCACCGGGAGAACGGGATGCTGGACTGGGTGGTCCATTTGCCACCGGATTCTGACCCCAGGCCTGCTCACATCCAGGGATGAGGTGGGTGGGCTTGCCTCAACGGTGCTTTGGCCGCTTTCTGGAAAAGCTGTCCAGGCCGTGTATGTTGTGGCTCTGTTGGGCCCTATCTGCTAGCATTCCTTCGTGGCTTCGACAGGCCCTTCCTGAGCTCCATCGAAGGATGCCGGACAGCAATGTCTCCGCTGCACTGCAAGGTGCTAGTCCGCTGCACTGCAAGGTGCTAGTCCATTCAGCTCAGCCCTCTCAAGGCCACTTGACTGCTACATTGAATATTCCCCCTTCTCCCTGCTTAATGACATATTGCAATGAATATGCTAGTTTTAATTGCATTTCAACTTGATTTTTTAAAGAAAACACTTTTTGGTTCTGTTTGGTGCTGCTGATTAACGACCTTTCTTGGAGGCATAATCAGGCAGGACAGAGGAATGAGGCAGAGTCTGTGTGTGTCTGTCTTGACTGTAAAGCAATTTCTTATTTTTTTTTGCATATTTTATTATGCGTGTATCTATAAAGTGAAGCTTTTCATCAGTTTTGCATCAAAATTGCAGCTTGTCAGGCAAAAGTTTTTCTATCAAATTTATTGTGCCTTAGGTGACACACGTGTGTCGTTCAGCAGAGAATTCCCCTGTAGAGATATTGCCAGACATGAAACGAATTGAGAGCCCTTTCACGCAAAATGCTTCCCCTTAAAAAAATCTCTGTGCGTTAGGTCCTTTGTGAAATTGAAAATAACGCTTCCCCCCCCCCCCCCCCGGACATATTGCCAGAAGGAAATGAACTTATAATCATTGCTGGAGGCACACTGGCGAGCTTTGCTTTTTGTGCATGGCTTCCAAGGCTTTGGTTTTTAAGGGCAGACGGGACAAGTGCAGATAAGGCGAAGGACCACCTGCCCACAATTGGGGAGACGAGGGGAAGGGGGTGCGCCACTGTAACAGTGAGACACACCCACCCCTACAAACACACACCTGAAGAAGCGCAAAATGGCAACCGGAGGGACAACTGCCAGTCCCAGAAACGCAGCCACGTGGTTTCTAGGGCAAGTAAACGGTGACTGCAAGAGTCTTTTCTGAAGCCCTTTTCCAGGAAGCATTCTCCAGATGAGTCTCTCTCTCTCTCCCCCACCCACCCACACATGCCCTGCCTAATTCCAGGGGGTGATCCCCCCCCCTCCGTTGTGTTACCTGAAGGCAAAATCATGGACAAAATGGGTCACCTGCGCTCTCTGCCTCCGACTGCCGCACAGCTCCGTCTCCTCTTTCTGCTCTTCTGCTGCCTTGTAGTCCCAGGGATGGGGGCAGCCGGCCTTTCACGGCCATGGGGTGGACCAGAGTGAAGACCGCGCCACTCAGGTCTGCTCCCAAGCCGCGTCCGCCTGGTCTGGCCGGAATGGCCGGAATTCAAACCAAGGCTGCCAGGGAAACCCAACATTCTGCTTGGTCGCCATGGAGAATTCCCACCCAACTGCCGGCCGCCTCTGCAGCGTTGCCCCCAGGGATCCAGCCCCGTTGCGATGGGCCAGAGCTGCCACCCACAACAAGACTGGGTAAGTGGCCGTCACAATGTGACTGTAATTCTGTAGACAGCCTGAGTGACAGCATGGAGCTGTGTAAGGAAAGTTAGTTTCCTTTTCAGTTATTTTTAAAAGCTCTTTCAAATTTCCATTTTTGTATTGGGGGGTATATAGGTCAGGCCAAAGGGGCCCCTCTTAAATCCAGCGTGGTCAGCCAGATCCCCACACAGCGGGTTGGGCTAGATGACCCTTTGGGAGCCCTTCCAATTCCACACTTCAGTGATTCTTCCTGACCTGTGATTCCTGCCTTGCAGGGGTTGGACTAGATGAGCCTCAGGACCCCTTCCCCCTCTACCATTCTGTAATTCTTTGCATCTTTCCTGGGTCTTCCAGTCTTGAGGATTTCCCCCCCCCCTTTTTAAACCCAGTTTAATTGGACAGCATAAAAGAAAGAGTTAACAATGACAATTCCACATATACCTATCTAATGCCCTCTTTGTCTCAAGCTTGGCTGATACGTAGCATTGGAGCTGTTTGGGTGTAGGAGTGTTACCTAATGGTGCCCTAGGATTTCCCTGTTGGTCCTCCCCAAGGTCAGGGTCAGAATACTCCCATCTTCAAGATGCCAGCGTGAAGTACCAGCACCAGGCCTACGCAGTGTTGACAGAAAGTTAATTTGAATTACTAGGCAATAGTCAGGTTGGTTTCTGGCAAACACTTACCCATCCTGTGCAAGGTGGTTTCTGCATTCTCCTAAAAAAGAAGGAAGAAAATTCGCTAAATTTGTGTGCAGACAGGTGTGCTGAAAAATTGCAACATCACAGACCTGTGAGTCTTGTCTCTAATCTTTGTCTTTATTTTGCTATAGTTTGTTCAGCTTAACAGAAGTGAAGCCTGTGACCGGATACTTCTAGTATGAAGTTGAAACCCTCTCAAAGAAAAGGAAAGAAGATTGAATGGTAACATTTCTTAGTGAGATTTTCCCACTCCATCATGCTAACCACTACAAAACAGCGACAGTGGGAAGCCCCATTAGTGAAAGCACGCCTCAGGTTAAGAACGGTTTTGGGTTTTAAGAACAGACCTCCAGGACAAATAAAGTTCGTAACCCAAGGTACCACTGTAATTAAAATCGAGAACAGAATAATAAAACCAGGTCAAGGGAAACTGATCACAATATTAAGTTCACATTGCATGTAATGTATTCAGCAAATCCTCTCATAAGCAAGAGTTGGAGTCCCTGCTTTTCCAAATCTAAGCCCTGATATCTTGGTCATGTTGCAAATCCTGTGCTGTGTTCTGCTTCCCATCAGGAACAAGGATGCATCCTCCAGTGCAAAGGTAGAGGACACCTGTCTCTCCACCTCTTCAGATCTGGGGGAAGATGGTCAGTATCTTCAGTTGCAAGATCCAGACTTCTCACCCCAACCTAGACGTTGGAGGGGGGCTTCGGGATCTAAGGGGGTCCCATTTCTTTTGCGATGTGTCTTGGGTCCTTCTTGCAAGACTTCCTACCACAAATAAAGACCCAGCATAAAAAATAATTTCATAAAAATATATATAAGCCGCCTGATTGTGTGTGGGGGTGGGCAGCTGAGAGTGATATTGCCACTGAAAATCTTTACAGCAAGTATTTGAAATGTCCCAAAGGGTAAACAATAGGCTGGGAGACATTAAATTTCACACCAACTTTCTGAACATCTAAGCTCACCATTATCAGGGCAGGCTCCCTGTTCTATTCTTCATGTTGTTGTTTGTTTGTTTGTTTGCTTGCTTGTGTATTCAATTTACCACCCTTTATCAAAAGATCCCAGGACAGTGTACAACATTAGAAAACATACTACATCAGAACATCAATGATAGAAACATGATAAAAAGCATACTGACAGCCTAACAATAAAGTAACACGATAGCAGTCCTCTTCCCGCACACTTTCACAGGCCATGGATTATTTAATAGCTGCAGGGCTGAGTAAAGAGGAATGTTTTTGCCTGGTGCCTAAATAAAAATGGTACGAGAAATAGAAATAATACTTTATTATTTATGTGCTGCCAATCACACTGGGCTGCCCCAGCCACTCTGTGCAGCTTCCAACAGATTAAAAACAGAATAAAACATCAAACATTAAAAACTTCCCTAAACAGGGCTGCCTTCAGATGTCTTCTGAAAGTCAGATAGTTGTTTATTTCCTTGACATCTGATGGGAGCCCAGGATGCTGTCCTTCTCTCCACAGATCCCTGTACAGCAGCCTCCTAGCTATCGTTGAGCCATTCATCAGATACGCCGTGGGGGAAAGGTAGGACCCTTCCGACTCTACATTTCTATGACAACCTTGTATGCAGAACTGGGGCCTGGCTGGATGCTCTGGCTTTAGTGGGAGACTTTGTCCAAGGCCCTCCCATCAGGAGATGGTTACCCAGTTTTCAGCTTTAAAAGGGGTTCACCAAAAAGCTTCAAGGCAGGTGAAGCGCAGAGCGCCCTCTGGTCCCACCCCTGACTCCCACCCACGTGAGATGTGAAGGGGCTCTTGGAGGGGGGAGGGGCTTTCTATGCAGCTGGGACCTCCTCCACTAGCAGGTGCCCCCAGCACACTTTCTGCTGCATGCGTGGAGGTCAGGGATGGGGTCAGAAGGAGCAGCCTCACTCCCCACAAGCACGCATTCAGTGAGCACGGTTTGCAGGGGAGAACGAAGCTCAGGGCCGCCTTGGGGCCAAATGAGACAGTGCATGTTTGGCCCTTAAGGCAAAGGGATTTTCTTCTGCAAATGGGCAGCATTCTTCAAAAGTGTGGGGCAGGGGGCATGTAGCTTGCCCAGTCAGACTCTCGGCTCCTGTTTAACCCTTGTCTTTCCTCTGTCTCTGTGCATTAAAGAGTTTGGCAGAAACTGGAGGAGTTCTTCACCCAGCAGCAAGGGCCGGGACCCCGACCAAGCAGATTCCCCAGTGTTGAAGCGTTTGCCAGCACAAAATCACAGACAGCATATCCTGGTGTGCGAAGAGGTCAGTGATCCCATATTATTGTCTCTGGAAGAACATATTCCCCCCCTACAAACCTGTCTGGGCTCTGAGATCTTCAGGGGAGACCCTTCTCTTGGTCCTGCCACCCTCACAAGCCTTTGAGGCCATTTTGGATCTCCCTCCGTAGAGAAGAATTTGCTGGCTTGCACCTTGCTGGGACCCCTTCTGCCCACAGGTGGAGGAAGACCTTGTCCCCACAAGACCCCACAGGGCAGCATTCCAGGGTTCGTCTGACCAAGGCAGAACAGAGGGGGGCTGTACAGCTTCCCTTGATCTGGACACGAGACTTGTGTGGATGCAGCCTCGAATAGCGTTGGCTCTCTTTGCCGCTGCATCACACTGTTGACTCATGTTCAGCTTGTGGTCCACCAAGACCCCCTAGATCCTTTCCACATGCACTGCTGGCAAGCCAGGGGCCCCCCATCCTATACAGAAGATGCCTGCCAGAGATGGGGCAACTGGGACGTGTTGCGCTGCATGAGAACATGATCCACATCCCATGGACAGGACAGAGAGAAGGGTATTGGGGATGTTGCCAGAGAGAGCAGAGAGCACAGTAAACCAGGAGACCTTGTCCTGGATCTTAATGACTGGGTCTCTCTCTCTCTCTCTTGCTTGCAGATCAAAGCTGGAAGCAGAAGGGGAAAGTGTGAACTTCAGCACCAGTGGAAAACCCAACTCTGTTGAGAAATCTGTGTAATGAGGCAGTGTACACTTGCTTTGGGCTTTCATCTCTCGTATTGCTCTGTTTGTGGAAGTCATGGTGAAGAGACAGTGCGGTGTAGGGGTCACAGCACCGGCCTAGCACCTCTGGGGGAGAGCAGTTTTCAGGTTCCCCCACCTGGCCATGAAGCTAACTGGGTGTGACCTTTGGGCCATTGTCCAATGCTCGGCTGAACCTACTTCGCAGGGTTGTTGTGAGCACAGGGGAGAACAATATATGCCACCTTGAGCTCCTTGTAATAAATAAATAACAGCAAGTAGTATATCTTTTGGGGGAGCACTGAAGGTATTGTAAATCCAGTAAGCTTCCATGGTAGCACCCTAAGAAGCTGCCCCCATGCATGTGCAGGTTTTGCTCCTGCTTTTTGGAAGATTCCCTGGTCATTTAAAGTTGTTCAAAAACAGTGGTTCCCAAACTTTTTTGGGCCCCCGCCTCCTTGGTTCCAAAACCCTCCACCCCCCGGGGCCACTAGGTTACCCTATAAAACGCATTGTTCACAATGGTGGTTTGCACAGCTGAGTAAGGACGATAGCAACTCAGTAAAATTCAATAAAAACAGTAAAAATTAATTGCGCATCTATTCAAAATCAAGTGAAAACTCTTTCATTTAAGAAAGCTGATGAACTGGATCCAATGAAACCAGCTTTTCAAAGTCTAATAGTCTCCCCCCTGCTCTTAGCCCCCCACCAGATAATCCCACCAAGGCCCCCACTTTGGGAACCACTGTTAATGCTGTGCTTCAGTGTTGCAGCCTGCCTTCACACCTTGCAAGGAAGGGCAGGTAAATGAAGAGGAGTAAGAAGAACTTTGAGGTCCATCCTGGGAGCCCATCGCAACCCACGCCCACCTTAAATTGGCTCTGGCTGTGCAACCCACTTGCCCCAAGGTTGTTCCTTCTTGAAGGATGTTGGTCCCTATTATCCCAGCAAGGAACAAATCCATTTACCAGTCACAGGTAATTGGTCTCTATTGCGAAGGCTTTGGAAGGGGCTCTGCAGCGGTTGAGGAAAGTCATTTGGGTAATGGGACCCCCCTGCTGGTGCCAAGGATGCTCTGCTCTGGCAAATCTGCATGGCAGTTTGACAGAAAGTGGAAGCCTAAATCCTGCACAGGACAATCCCTTCGCTTCTGGGGAGAAGGGACTCCCTGATCTGGGCACCCTGAATCTCCATTAACCACCCCCACTCTCATTCTTTACTTTTTATATAACCTCCAATTTAATAATTTACCCAAGTATACTTGAGACTACATTGGATAACTCATTACTGCCGCGCTTCAAACAACAGAAGCAAGCAGAAAGATGCAGCCGCAGGTGTCGCCCAGCCATCCCAAATTCACTCTTTCTTCTTTTATATAAGTTCTTAAAAATTAAAATTATTTAAAGTGTATAACAACATGCGTATACGTAATGTTTCCAGTCTCATTCGTTTTGATTTGCAAGGCCCTTGTTAAGGCAGGTTCATGTTATTGTAGAAATGGACAGTGGCGTAGCTAGCCTCTGCGGCAGCACAGAGGCACCCCCCCCTGGGGGAGGGGCACGGCGCGTGCGTCGTGACGTCATCATGACGTCACGGTGCGCGTGTATGCAGAAAGGGGGAATTTCCCCCTTTCCGAGGCTTTTTTTCGGCGGGGTGGTGGTCAGCTAGGAGGGGGTGACAAGTGTGACACCCCCTCCTCGCTGGTCGGCCCCCCCCCGCCGAAAAAAGCGGTGGAAAGGGCAAAAAGAAGCAGAGCAAGCGCTTGAATGCGCGCCTGTTCTGCTTCCTTTCCTCGCCCCCCCCAGCGGGTTTTTTCGGTGGGGGGTGGTGGCCAGCGAGGAGGGGGTGACAAGTTTGACAACCCCCCTCGCTGGTCGGCCCCCCCCCCCGAAAAATAGCCGCTGGAAGGGGGAAAAGGCGACATGCCCCCTATTCGGGTCCGCGGGGCGGGGCGGCAGTGGCCGGCCAAAGTGTCACCCCCCCTCCCCTTGACCTAGAGGTGGCCCGCCCCCCCTTGCGACGCCCCTGGAAATGGATATAAAGGGAATTTTCATCTCTTCCGATGAGATTGTTGGAAGATTCAGGGTGGAGAGAAGGAAAGGCCTTCATAGGTAAACTCTGGAACTCCCTTCCGCAGCAGGCAGTGGTGGCCAGCAAGTTGCACAGCTTTAACAGAGGACTGGGCAGATCCATGGGAGAGGAGAGGGCTGTGGGTGGCTATGTTAAGACCAGGGATGGGCTGTTAAATGACTCCCCAAAAACCCCAAGTCCTCACCACAGCCTCCAACTAAGGCCAGGAAATGACCGTTTACAAAAGCACAATACATAGACAACAGCAAAGAGGCTCAGAAAAGCAGTCTATGAAATTATAGCAATAAGCAAATGCCATATATTGTACTATTTCCTCTGCCTATCCAATACAGAAAACTGTAGAAACCTCAAATCATCGCCAAAATTCAACAGATTTCCTTGGTTCCAAAGGCTAATGACTCCTCTGGAAGAGGGCGATCCAGGGCTCCCCCTGACTCCATAATCCCTTAAGGAGAAGGTCCCATACTCCTTGCTCCCCCCGCCACAAGGTGTGAACTTAGCCACACAATAAGAGGCAGGAGGCAGTCCAGGGCAGCACTTACCCCAGACAGAAGTCCTTGGGGATGGTGGATTGAATCCTGATACTTTCAAAGGAGAAGCACAGGAAAGCCTTGCAGCTAGGGGTATTTGTAAATGCTTCTTGGGAAGCAAGTACTTGAAAGGAGTCAGGAACAAGGATGATGGGTGGGTGGGGGGGGGTGGGCTCATTGTTCTACCTGCCAAACACTCCTCCTTTGTGACATACTTGTGATGTGTCGGTGATGCTGTTGAAAGGTGTATTGTGGGAAATGGGGAGAGGTCTTAAAAGTTTGCGCAACCCCATGCTCAGGGTTTCTATTCATTGTGTGTTTGAACCTTGTTGCAACAAATACAGATCAGGTCTGCTGGCTGCTGTTTTGTTTCTTTAACTTGGCTGGAGACTCCTTTTGCTGACCAGAGGGACTCGCGGGGAGTGGCACCCCATGAGCTGGGCAGCAGAGTAAGTCCGCACCCCAGGATCTTTTCCCTTATCAGCTGCTAGCCAGAAGCAGCAATGCCTCTCTGAACACCCATTGCTGGGGAGGGGGCTCCTGTGTGTGTTTGGGTCTCACATTTAGACATAGGACATGCAACACTTGGGCAAAATGAGAATTAAAGCAACAGAATGTGCTCAGATAAATGTTTCTGAATATATTAACAAAGTTCTGTTAAAGTATGTATATCATAATCATTACAGATGTGAAATGATGTATATTATCACATATGCTTAAATTGTTGAGCATTAGTAAAATGTATTTTGTATCAATTTTAATGTATTGGGAGAAAGAGGGAAATTAGGATATTTACTTCATGCCCACCAAACTGCTGTAAACTTTGGATTCTGTTCTGCCATATGCCTCGTTATTCATATAATTAATAAAATCACACCAAGCTGGATAAAAATGGTCGTTCCTTTTGGCCTCTTGCCACTTTTACTTTTTGCGCCAGTTTTTCCAATAACGCTGTTTGACAAATTGCATCGATCCATAATCAATAATCAGGATGCTGGACTGGAAGGGCCAGTGGCCTGATCCAGCAGGCTCTTCCTGGGTCTCACGAGAGGGCTGTTGGCTGCGGGTTTCCAAGAGCATAGGAAGGAAGGTGGGTCCTGTGACTGGATTTCTCCACATATCTAATTTAGACATTTCATGTAACTGGTGGTATTGTAACCAATCCATAATATGGCTCCTTGCGTTTTCCATTGATTTCAGTTTGGTGGTCGTCTGCTTGGAGTTCCCTCCCGTTGCCCCGTCTCAAAAAAGGACATCCTTGGACCTGAAAAACCCCTGAAAGAAAAGGCTGCCCCCAATCATCAGGGGGGGGGGGGTGATATAAGCCTTTCCCTGAGTATTTCCACTCTCAGCAGGATTCCCACAAGGCTAAACCATTCTGAGCTTTTTCATTTGAGAGAATATATTTTGTTTATTTACTTACTAAATTTGTATGCCCACCCTTCACCTGAAGATCTCGGGGCAATTTACAGGATAAAAATAGGAGATGAAAACACAAAATGCGTAATAAAAACAAGAACCAATCTCTACCTACCTTCTATTATGTTACAATGTTGGGTCACCCAGTGAGGCCAATTTGGCAGTAGGTGCTCAACAGATAAAGTACACACACACGTGAGCAATACACAATTAGACTACGGAATTCATTACCACAAGATGAGGTGATGACACCTAGCATATACAGTTGTACCTTGGAAGCTGAACGCCATGGGAGTTGAACGTTTTGGCTCCCATATACTGCAAACCTGGAAGTGAGTGTTCCGGTTGTCGAACAATTTTTGGAAGCTGGACGTCCGGCATGGCTTACAATTGGCTGCAGGAGCTTCCTGCCAGCCAATCAGAAGCTGCGCCTTGGTTTCCGAATGTTTTGGAAGTCAACGGACCTCTGGAACGGATTCGGTTTGACTTCTGAGGTACGACTGTACGGTGTCTTAAAGAGGCTCGGAAGAATGAAGCAGCGGGAGGCAAGTCTTAGCAGTTTCACAGGGAGCTAGCAGCAACGCACACTACTGACTAAATGGAACCTCTGTGTTCAGGGGCACTGTACCCCTGAGTAGGGACAGAGCACAGAAGAATATTCTCTTAAGCAGGACACAGCCTGGTTCTAATCTTTTTTGTTTGTTAAGGTCTACTCAGAAATGAGGGATGAGGAAACCACCAATTATTGACTCTAAAGAATGAGGGAGAGTTCGATTTGGGCTCACGGCTGAGCAGAGCAGGAAAACATTTTGGAGAAATTAAAAGGAAACCTTGGGAAACTTATGCCCAGTTACGTTATGGCCTAAAGACCCTGGCTGAGGTAAGGAAGGGTCAGACATTGGAGGAACTGAAGCAACTGATAGTTCTTTAAACATGTTCCCTCACATTTGGGCTGGACACTGGACGAGATGGAAGGGGATTGGGGAGGTTTGTGGTTCCCACCTGCCTTCTGGAAAAGCAAAGTTTGAGGCTGCTCGGAGAAGTTTGAGACACCCAAAACCAACCCTGCGAGGCAGGACCTTCCCTTACAGAACAGAATGGGGGGTGATATGTTTCCCCTCTCAGACGAAGCTCAGAGGATTCCTTCTCTGGCTAGAGGAGAGTTAGAAGGGATCCCCAGGCAGGAATCCTGAGTCACGAGAGAGGAGGAGAGATGCCAGGATCAGTTGCTGCTGGAAAAAGGAGTCCCATGGCAGCCCAGCTTGAGACATGTCCTCGGAGTAGAAGGATGTGTGATTGCCATGGCCCTCCTCTTGCACTTGAGCCCCAACCCCGGCTATGGCTGCTTAGAATCGCAGGACTTCAGAGCTGGAAGAGAAAGCTGGTGTCCCTTGCAGTACCCAGAAGATCCCTTTTGCCTCATCACTGTTCTGAGTAATTTCTACTCCCCATCCCAGCATCCCAGTGTGGTGTAGTGGTTAGGAGCGGTAGACTCGTAATCTGGGGAACCGGGTTCGTGTCTACACTCCTCCACATGCAGCTGCTGGGTGACCTTGGGCTAGTCACACTTCTCTGAAGTCTCTCAGCCCCACTCACCTCACAGAGTGTTTGTTGTGGGGGAGGAAGGGAAAGGAGAATGGTAGCCGCTTTGAGACTCCTTCGGGTAGTGAAAAGCGGGATATCAAATCCAAACTCTTCTTCTTCTTCTTCTTCCCAGTAGCTTAACCATGAAGAATTCATTCCCCTCAAATTTCAGGGCTCAATACTTGCCTCTCTTCCTTCCCAGCGACCCTCTCCTTCCTGTTTCTGTTGTTTCCCATTCAGTTCAGAGTGAGGAACCCCAGGGAAGGAGCAACTTTGCAGGTCCTGAGTTCCCCTAAGCCTACACCAGTGTAACTTGTCCCGTGGTGTGCACACTGACTTGATGTCAAGATCTGAAATGCCAGGGCACCAGTTATGTGTGCATGCATGAACGAGTGCAGAGAAAGGCATGAAGCAGCAGGTTTAGGTGCTTGCGAGTTTAGTACTTATCTGGCAGCCAAGAAAAGGCTCCAACGAGCTGTAAGAATTGCAGAAAGGGTAATTGGTGTTAGCTTGCCTTCAATAGAGACAATTTATGCTACCCGAGTTAGGAAGAGAGCAGAGAGAATTGTAGCAGATCCTTTACATCCCGGTCATCATCTGCTTGATTTACTTCCATCTGGACATCGCTACAGGACTTCATATACAAAATCGGCCAGGCACAAGAATAGTTTTTTTCCCTTGTGCCATTAAATTGTTAAATTCGTAGTTGTATAGCTTAAGGGGAGGTAAAATATGGGTGGGGTTTCTTTGCTTCTTTGTATTGTGAGAGGAACAGTGTCTGTATGTTTACATTGCAATGTAGCCGAAACAAATTCCAAGTATGTTGGAAAATGTACTTGGCCAATAATAAATTATTCCTATTATTCCTATTCCTATTTGGGTCTCCCTCTCTACCAGAATACTAATTTGGGAAGTAATGGGAAGATATAACCATAAAAATGCGGAAGAAGCAAAGTGTTTATTAATGCAGAGGGCTTCGTTGATGTAAAACCTTCATGTAGTAGCAAAGCTGATGTTTGGTATAATGGATTATTGTTAATTGTTGCTGTGCCCTTCATAATCGCAGAAGGAGGAGAGGTGAGATAATGGCAGTAGGTGTAGACAATATATTTTGCTGGTGTTATAAACAAAACCTGCTCCTTTTCCCTTACTGGGGTATCCAAGAGCCCATATAGAGTCCTTAAATAGGTTCCCCATTGGTAGGAGAAAATAACAGGCCAGCCAGAGAATATTGAGAAGCAAAGCAGCTAGTAAGCCTGATCTTTATTAAATTGTTGCAACAGGGTCCCCGTTCCCCACACGCAGGAGGGAGAAGGAACCCAGAACAATGGTGTACAAGCCCTTATATAGACTTTTGAAATTGCCCACCCTGTAGCTCAAGACCACCCCTCAAAACATCATACATACATCACAGAAGGATATCCTGTCTTGCCAGGATACTTGACAATGGTCACTCATTGCTTTACCTGGGCAGTCTGGCTATTCTTTTGTGACCCTATTCATACACAAAGACGCCCTAAAGACAGGTAAGCAAAAGACAATGGAGAGCCCCTCCCATTTCCTTCCTCCTTGCAGAGAAACATTTGAGGTCAATTTGGGAGAGTCAAATGGTTTCAGGATTGCTCTCCTGTACTATTTCAGACGTGGTTTATATACTTATGGATGTGTTTGCATTGTAAATTTATGAACATTTAATTTATATATTTGAGACCTTAAATTCTTACAACACTGGGCAAGCACCTGCTAATTGGTGGTTGGAGTATCAAAGGAATAGTAGATCTGGAGACCTCCATGCTCATTTCATCCATTAAGAGGGATTGATAAAATGGGAAATCGGACTTCCTCCCCTTTGGGCACTGACCACTTGAAAGCACTTTCAAAGGAGCTCCAGTCAAATCAGTGGGTGCTGCTTCACCAAGAGGAGCATTCAGGGCCCCGTGTGTGGCCCCCACCTTGCAAAGGAGTCCCAAGCATGGGCACTGCCCATTGGCACAACACAAGAGCTTTTAAGCAATTTAAATCCTAAGAGAGGCCTTTGCTATAGAAATCCTAGGCTTTCCAAATTTGGAGGCCGCACCTTTTCCTGCTGCTGCTGGTTGGTGCTACTGAAGGGAATGGCCCCAAAGGGAACGGAAGTGCAGAGAGACGATTCTGGCTTCTTTGTTTTCTAGCAGGATCCAGAGGACTTCTTACTTTGCGATTATAGAAACCAAGAGGTATTCCTATAGGGAAGAAAAAGGAAGAGATCAAAATGTGCCCATCCGACTGCTTTCTGACCCCTTCCCAGCGGGCTCCCACCCTCTGCCCCCTGACTCCTGGAGCCACAGGCCCCTGCTAAGATCCCCTCCTCTTCCCTGCTGCCTCCACAGCCTTCCCTTGCCCTGCTTCATGCCTTCCCTGAGGCCTTTTTTCTGGGCTAGAGGGTGCTCTTGAATCCTGGCCACGCCTCACACTGATCTGGGTAGAGGGGGGAGGCGTGTCCAAACCTCTGGACTTCTGCATGGCTGCAAACTAGCTGACCGTATAAAGTTAAGCGTCACAACCATGCCTAGACCTTCTCCTGGTTCTGGCCCCACCCATCACCACTGATACGTGCAACCGCCCTCCCCACAAAGGCTTGTGGCTTGCTGGCTGAGAAGAGTCCCCTGCCCCTGTCCTAGGGGAACCACAGTCTCCGTGACTCCACTGGAGTCGATGCCTGTTAAAGCAGAGACTGGACTCCTTTAAATGAAGAGACTCAGCTCAGTGAAGCTCAGGGCCGGGCTGCCCATGAGGCAGATGGAAGCAGCTGCCTCAGGCAGCAGAGTCCCACGGGGCAGGGTTGCTGCCAGCAGGGTTGCGTGGAGACGACTTCCAGCAAGATCTCGCAACATTTAACAAGATCTCACTGAAAGCTGCCACCACAGCCATACAACTCCGTTAGCGAGGCTTTGGGGGAGAGCCAGTTTGGTGTAGTGGTCAAGAGCGGTAGACTCGTAATCTGAGGAACCGGGTTCGCGTCTCCACTCCTCCACATGCAGCTGCTGGGTGACCTTGGGCTAGTCACTCTTCTCTGAAGTCTCTCAGCCCCACTCACCTCACAGAGTGTTTGTTGTGGGGGAGGAAGGGAAAGGAGAATGTGAGCCGCTCTGAGACTCCTTCGGGTAGGGATAAAGCGGGATATCAAATCCAAACTCCTCTTCTTCTTCATCGGGGGTAGTGGTGACTCTCCTGTTTCACCTTAGATGGCGAAGCAGGACGGGCAGTCCCTGGGGAAAGTTTAGCTAGCAAGCATGATAGAACTCCTGGCTGCTGCTGAAACAGGACGTGGCCCCTTCTCCTATGGAGGTCTCCAGCCTCAGCTGTCCGAGGTGCCTTTGCCTTGCCCCTGCAGAGGCCATTGCTTCAGGAGAATACCACCCCTGCACCCCAAATCTCCCCCTCTCCCTCTTTTCAGCAGCCCCTTTCCTGCTGCCTGTTTGCCTGGCTGTGGGTTCCCCCTGCACACACACGCAACAACTCATCTCTTGCCGCCTGTTTGCCTTGCCACCAGGGCTTCCTACATAGAGCGCCTGCTCTGCTGAACTGCGACAGGGCGCTGCACTCTTGAGACTTTGCGGAAAGTCCCCTGCGGCACTCCAGGGCTATTGCTGCCCCTTAAGACACTCCAGGGCTGCATCAGTCAAAGCCTGCATCCTGAACCATGCACTAAATGCCAAAGGCTCACGTCATAGGACGTATCTTCCATCTTCATCACTTCGCCAATGTCTGGAACCAGTGGCAAGGGAAGCTCCTGCTGCAGGTAATCTAGAGAGAAGAAACACAACATGCACCAATTTTGGTCAACAGAAGGCATCCGGTTCTGCCTGGTTCATGTCACTAGGCCAGTTTGAGGAGAGGGAAGGGGTAGTACTACGTTCCTCTCCTTGACATTAGGGCTTCTACACAGCCACAAAGGGGTGCTCCTCCAGAGAGCCTGGTTGAACTAAGGGGGGATCAGCAGAAGGGTTCAGTTCAGCCATCAGTGCTACCCAACAAGCAAGCTTTGTGGTTTGAGGCTGAAGGGATGGCTTGGAAGGAAACCTTCCAATCTTGGAAGGTGATCAAGGCTGTGACTACCTGAGTCAACGTCACCTCGGTACCCCAGAATTCTTACCCAACATTGGAAAAGGACTCTCTTGGTTCAGCACCTTCTCCAGCATTTCCACAGCCTCGTATGCGCCTCCATGGAGCCGTGCCCTCTAGAAGAAGAGAGGCAATCAGCAATGTAAGTGAAATATACTTGGGAGTCAAGTGTGGATTTCATGCTCTTTATTCAGCTCATAGTTGTGAGGAATGCAGTTCCCCCAAAACGTCTGCTTTATATACACTATTTACACAATGGGCCCCACGTGATTGGCTAATTCCGGGCTACTCCTGTATGCCAATCGGGTTGCGGATTCACTTCCACCAGGAGCTGGATTGTGTGGTTCCTGCGGACCAACCAGACTGCTGCATTCTGGATCCTATTGTTCTAGGACCAATCAGACTGCTGCATTTTGGATCCTATTCAACTCTGTACATAACAGCAAGGAAGCAACATGGAAAGGGAGACATCTCATGCCCAGGTCCAACAGCACCATAATCCATGTGGATTCGACGCAGAGTCAGCATGAAGAGCCATCTCAAGGCACTTTGCTCCAGAGATGGACAATCCTTTTGACACCTCCCTCCTTCCCATTAATCAGTTGTGGTGCCTTGGGCTTCACCTCCCCCTCCTGCAAAAGCAGCCATACCTGTTTCCATCCCAGATGCGTTTGCCGCCCTGAGCTCCTTGGGAGGAGTGGAGGGATACAAATTTAACAAATAAATAAACACACAATTTAACAAATAAGTAAATATAGTTAGGGAGAGCATTCCTTTGAGCTAGGCCAGGAGCAGCCATGGCACTGGGCCCAGAACATAACTGGTGGCCACTGTATATCCTGATATCATCCATGAACAAAACCTTAGACTGAATGGAAGTCAGCCTCTGAGGTCCTGAGTTCAAGTCCCTGCTTGACCATGAATTTGCTAGGTGTCTTGGGCAAGACACTTAGAAGCTTTTAAGCACAATCATGGCCATTGCCACGATTCTCTGACGAGGGACTATGAGTGAGGAAGGTCAAGTAAAAAAGGGCTAAAGAAATGAATCTTGCTATACGACAGAATGTATTAGAATAGGTAGAGGAGCTTACATTATCACCTTCCATGTCCAGAAATCCACTGCGAGGAACAAAAGGAAATGCTTGTTAGAAGTGGCTTGGCGCAAGATTCCCGTCAACTGCATTGTGTGTGATTTCCACCACCACCACCCCAATCTGAAGCTTCCCATCAAGGGTCATAAATCCATACCTATGAATTAATTGTTTAATTAATTACATTTGTATACCACCCTTCATCCGAAGATCCCCAGGGTGGTTCGCAACAGGAAAAAAATATGAGCTTGGACTCTTAGCAACAACTATCTTCCACTGCCCATCTGACCCCACCAGTCTGCACTGTCCCCTGCAAAACATGATCTGTATCCTGGTTGCCCCTGATACAGGGATGGCCTCCCTGGAGAGCAGGACCTGGGACAGAGCTGCTCCTACCCCTAGGGAGAGTGAGGCAAGTGCCTTGGGTGGCCTATCCTGGGAGGTGGTGGGGGCCCTCGGCTCTTCCTCCTGAGGTCCCCAACGGGCCTGACCAGAGTCTTCTGTTGCAGAAGAGAGCTGTGTGCTGTGCCCATTGCTCTCCACTTTTCTAACAACCCTTCAAGACCTTGAATTGTTGTTGTTGTTCAGTCGTGTCCGACTCTTCGTGACCCCATGGACCAGAG
The DNA here is from genome assembly GCF_009819535.1 of Lacerta agilis. NCBI lineage: Eukaryota > Metazoa > Chordata > Lepidosauria > Squamata > Lacertidae > Lacerta > Lacerta agilis. Next base: position 93,357,510 of record NC_046317.1, on the reverse strand, counting down.
CACGCCAGGCACCCCTATCCTCCACTGCCTCTCGCAGTTTGGCCAAACTCATGTTAGTAGCTTCGAGAACACTGTCCAACCATCTCATCCTCTGTCGTCCCCTTCTCCTTGTGCCCTCCATCTTTCCCAACATCAGGGTCTTTTCCAGGGAGTCTTCTCTTCTCACGAGGTGGCCAAAGTACTGGAGCCTCAACTTCAGGATCTGTCCTTCCAGTGAGCACTCAGGGCTGATTTCCTTCAGAATGGAGAGGTTTGATCTTTTTGCAGTCCATGGGACTCTCAAGAGTCTCCTCCAGCACCAGAATTCAAAAGCATCAATTATTCAGCAATCAGTCTTCTTTATTGAATTATTATTCCCATCTATGGATGGAAAGCATCATCTCCAACTACTCATAACCTTTTGCTTCTGCCACTCGACTCACGTGAGCAAAACGTGCCAATTTAATCGGGGCTTCTGTCTTTATGTTCCATCTTAACTGATTTTATCTGAGATTTTGGAAGAGGTAATATCACGGCACACTGCTTAGAAATGACGGTGATAAGCAGTATATTGTACTGTTTTGACTAACTTGCTTTACTGTTTTGATGGAATTGTTGTAGTGTGTACTTCAGTTATGAGTGCTTTCTGATTGCTTTTATACTTGTAAATCACTTGGAGGCCATCCTGGTAATTAATTGGTATATAAATTTAAAATAATAATAATAATAATAATAATAATAATAATAATAATAATAATAATAATAATAATAATAATATCTACCAGCATGCAACCTCTTGCTTCTATCATCCTGCACTGGCAAGCAAGAAGTTCTACCAAGTACGTCAAGAGACTTCCGGCGGCTGGCGCCATGATGGATGGTCGTGGGCTGCTTCGGCTGCGAAGCACCCAGTTCATCCCGGGGGTCAGGAGCCCTGCAGCCGCATAGCGGGGCTTCAGTTGGGGCACGGGAAGAGCGTCCCGTGCCCTGGGCTCCCCGGCAGTGCCCGTTGTGCTCCGAACCCTTCCCCCGCACCCCCTGTAAAGGGGGAGTGGGGGTGAAGGGACCACGGAGCCGGGCTACAGGGGAAATGCCCCAACCGGGATGTTTACATGCGGCGGCAAAGTCCGTGATGAGCGTCTCTGTTCTACCTGTCATTAAGGAGTTGCTAAGAAACCAGAAGCTGTGAGTAATTGATTGACTCTTTGTATTCCGGGAAAGCTCTGGGATTAAGAAGAAAGGCAGCCCGCTTCTCTCCCTTCGGGCGGTGAAAGAAATTAACTCTTTAAGTGACTGCTGCTACAATAATCAATTGAAAGTATTTGGAATTTGAAAGCTGAGTCTGTTGAGATCTCCTTTTGGGGGTTAACTGAGGAAAAAATATCTCCATTTGAAGTTTGGGTCTTTATACCCCGGCATCGGAAGAAATGGCGGCGATTTGGACTTGCGTAGGAAAAAATTGAGACAAAGGAAGGAAAAGACAGGAAACGTAACTTGATACCCACCTCCCCCCGAAGATGTTGGACTTTGCGCTTATGTTGGCACTGAAGGACTGGGAGGATGAGGAAAAGCTTACTGTCTTTCAACTGGAACTGCTTGATCGAAAATTAAGAGCCTTGAGTGCGATTATAAATGGAAAGAATTTGTTTTCCACAGAGGAGGCTTTTCGAAAGTTTTATTCAATGGAAACAGACTTTTGCAAAGAGCTGGAAGATGTGCTGGAAGGATGGTTTGAGATGGCTGAGCAAATCCGAATGGAACAGGGGCCGATTTCAGGGGGTGGCAGTAGCCCTGGAATGGAAAGATTTTTAATATCCAGACTCCGAGGTGGCAGCCCGGGGTCGAGGGACACAGAATTAAGATTTCTACAAGAAGAAGAAGTATGGTACAAAGGCACGGAGAAACTCAGAATGGAGAGGATGAACATCTTGGAGCTCGATGCAGGGTTTGTTGTGGTTGCAACCTGGATCTGTGGACATTCAGAAGAATATAATAGGAGATCCGGTTCTGGTGAAAGACAGGAGAAGATAATGGACAGAAGGGGAGTGGGTTGAACTAATTAATGTATAATATAGATGGTCTGCCATGGCATCCGAAATCGGAGTGTGAAGTCTGTTAATTACAAGTTTATTTTAATAAGTAAGGAGATATTGAATTTAAGTTAAAAGCAGCATGATAAATGATAGAAGAAATAAGTTTAGCTGTAAGAATATATGGTTAAGTTTTAGGTTACAATGCAAAGATTAAGACAAAGGTGTTTTTTCTTTTTTAAGTAAAGTTAAATTTTTATAGAGAAAAGTTGTTAAGGAAATAGTGTATTGTTTTAAAACCGAAGGTGTACAGGCGGGGGAAGTCAAACGTCAAGATTTGGAACTAGAAATTTTTTTTTTCAGTAAGGTATACAGATAAGAAGAAGAATCCTGACATTATGTGTATTTGTATTTGTTTTGATATTTGTAGGTGTGGGGGTTGGGTTTGTGTTATTTTGTGAAAATGTCAATAAATTCTGTTTAAAAAAAAAAAAAAAAAGAAGTTCTACCAAGTACGTCAAGAGGCAATGATTCTGGATAGGGCGTCAGGGTGTTCGTTACCTGTCTAGAGTTAATGAGAGTTTCAGCTTGTTGTCTGTAATGAAAATATCAGCTGGTAAACAGTAAGCCTGCCATGAAAGAGAGAGAGAAAACAAGAGAAGGTCCATTCAGTGGAGGGAGACGGAGCTGATGGACCAAGAAGGTTCTCCTCCAGAAGACTCCCCGGACTGGAACTCACATCGGTCAGAGTCCAAACGGCGACCTCCATTTCCTTGGTATTGAACACCTCCATCTTTAATGGGTGGATCACATACAAACTACCATAGGCCCCGTGGAATTTAGGTGGCCCACGAGCCGTTACGTTCACCAGGTAGTCGTTCAGCTCCTGTAGAGATGCAGTTTAAATGGAAAAACAAACCACTCTTTATTTATTTTTTAGAAATTTATTTATTTGGTTTTTCATTTTTAAAAATAAATTTTTATTAATTTTAAGAATTTTAAGCACATTACATAGCTGTTAAATTTTTTCATCCTCCCCCCCTCTCTCTGGGGGGGAGCAAATTTCCACTCCCCTCTCTCACAGGGTTTTTCAGATTGAAATTTCACAGTCACATATCCAACATACAACATTAAAAACTAGATTCCAATGAATCTCTTGGACTTCCCTCCTCCCTTTTGTGGATCCTACTGTTAATCATTTCCTCCTGCATCTTTTATAACAATCCAGATCTTTTATCTCTCCATTGTATCCAAAATTCACCATTAAACTACAAGTGATATTCCAATCCTACTAACGATTTTAGCCGTTTACAGCGGTCTTTAAGATAAGTTATAAATTGATGGATTGTGCTGAAATGGCTAAAATGACTGGAAGAATCAGAAATCAGGAAGACCAAAAGTTTAATAAGGAATGGGGGAAATATAAATCACTCATTCCTTGAAGAGCAGCTCTCTGGCTGGCTGTTTGTAATGTTCTCGCATATCCTAATGCATCAAAAGGTAGTACTGGGACTAAGTTCACAAGAATTTTTATGCCTGTTTTTGTTCGTTATTATGCAATTAAAAATAAATGAAAAAGACAAAAGAAATTTCAGAAGGGGAAACCATGTTTAAAAGCTGAGCCATACTAATGAAAAGTACTCACATCATAAGAAACGTCCCCTGGAAGCACAGGCAAAACACTTTCCAACAGGCAATAGCCCTGGGAGATGTAAATGGAATGAGAAATCAATGGAGAAGGTGAGAGAAGAGACATGGACTATCATTCTTCCGCATTCTGCAGACTGTCCTTCCCCTCAACAAAACTAACCTCCATTTGGCTGAGCCACACTTTGGCCTTATTATCCCGTGAACTAACTTGCTATTTAAAACCCTCTCTGAAAACAGGAACATCCGTGTGTATCTGAAGAAGTGTGCATGCACACGAAAGCTCATACCAAGAACAAACTTAGTTGGTCTCTAAGGTGCTACTGGAAAGAATTTTTTATTTTATTTTGTAAGAACATTCGTGTTAGATTAGTGTTAGAATTAGAAGTAATTCAAAGCCATTTCAAACAGTTCTTAGTGAGGAGGAGATGCAAAATGTATTTAAGTTTTGCACGGGCCCAGAGTTTGCCCTACAGCAGGGATGCCTGCAGTCAACTATTTTTGCTCAACCTCCCCCCAAAAAGCTCAACAACATTTGCTCATCCACTCCCCCCAAAAAGCTCAGCATCTCTGGTCAATCCATTGGGTAGATCCCTGCCAGTTTATTTATAGTGGGAGTAGATTGCTTTTGAATTATGGTGCTGGAGGAGACTCTTGAGAGTCCCATGGACTGCAAGAAGATCTGGTCCATGGGGTCACGAAGAGTCGGACACGACTGAACGACTGAACAACAACAACAACAGATCGCTGTCTTTTGGAAGTTGAAACAAAATGAAAAATAAATAAAAATTCCTTCCAGTAGCACCTCAGAGACCAACTAAGTTTGTTCTGGGTATGAGCTTCCGTGTGCATGCACACTTTGGAAGTTGGGCATGCCTGCTCTACAGCGCCAAGGGCAGTGGAAGGAACCAGATGCAGCTACAACAGACAACACTACTCACCATTCTGTGATCTTTGTCCACAATGAAGGGCTCAAAAGGGTATAAGAGCTGGTTAAAGTTCTGCTCCAGCTGGTTTTTTGTCATGGCAACGTCAGCAACAGCTCCATCTTGCATTGCAGGAAGAGACTTCAAGAGGTCAGCAATCCTGTCTTCTGCTCTGCCGTCTGCTGCTCCTCCTCCTGCAGAGAGCTGGAAGCAGCAGCAGCAGGAGGAGGAGTTGTGTGTTTCTCACGCATCTCTTGAATACCAGTAATGTCTTCAAACGGCCCTTTCCCTGTTACTTATAGCACTGTTGATGTCCCAGCTAGAGCCACCATGCTTACATAAGAACACCAGAAGAGCTTGCTGGGTCAGGCCAACGGCCCACCTAGCCCCCTAACCTCCTCTTCTCACATTGGCCAACGAGACGCCTGTTTTAAGCCCCAAATCAAGAGATGAGCCAACCACACTTTGCCCACTTGTGATCCCCAGAAACTGGTATTCAGAGGCAGTTGTTTGTGACACTAGTCATGACCTTGAATGTTGGCATTATGACAGACCTTCACAAAGCTATGAAGAGGAGATGTCTATGAGAGATGGTGGCCTCCAGGGCAGGAATACCATAAGGGCATGCTCTAGGATTTGCACCAAAAAGTGTCTATAATTCCCCCCCCCCTTTCCACAGAAGTGGATGAAATCCACCAGCATAGGAGGCAGTCCAGAGTTGAATCATAGAATCTTAGACTTGGAAGAGACCACCAGGGCCACCCAGTCCAACCCCCTGCCAAGCAGGAAACACCATCAAAGCGTTCCTGACAGATGGCTGTCAAGCCTCCGCTTCAAGACCTCCAAAGAAGGAGACTCCACCACACTCCTTGGCAGCAAATTCCACTGTCCAACAGCTCTTACTGTCAGGAAGTTCTTCCTAATGTTTAGGTGGAATCTTCTTTCTTGTAGTTTGAATCCATTGCCCCATGTCCGCTTCTCTGGAGCAGCAGAAAACAACCTTTCACCCTCCTCTATATGACATCCTTTTATATATTTGAACATGGCTATCATATCACCCCTTAACCTTCTCTTCTCCAGGCTAAACATACCCAGCTCCCTAAGCCGTTCCTCATAAGGCATTGTTTCCAGGCCTTTGACCATTTTGGTTGCTCTCCTCCTGCCAAATTGTAGACAGGTTCCTCCAGGGGGGGTTAGAACAGGGCTTTTTAAAATTTTGATTTCCTTTAAGAGAAACTTTCCTTTCCTGCCAGAATTGGATGTACAGTGGTTCCTCAGGTTACAGGCGCTTCAGGTTACAGACTCCGCTAACCCAGAAATAGTACCTCGGGTTAAGAACTTTGCTTCTGGATGAGAACAGAAATCACGCGGCGGCGACAGTGGGAGGCCCCATTAGCTAAAGTTAAGAACAGTTTCAGGTTAAGAACGGACCTTCAGAACGAATGTAAGTTCTTAACCCGAGGTACCACTGTAATTTGTAGGTTAGGCCACCCCACCAGAAGGGGACAAAGCCTGATGATTTTGAGGTTCCACATACCTACATTGCAAAGGTCCACTTGGGTCCCTTCCAAGTCTACAATTCTACGATTCTATGAACTCCCTTGAGCAACTTGTTCTGATACCAAATGACTTGGCACATTGCCCCAAATCTTTACATCTATGGCCTCGTTTAGAAGATTGCTGTATGGCGCTGAACTGATACAGTGCTCCCCTTCTAATAGCTAACACAAATATAACAGATCCCATGAATTTGGGAAATCCAGTGCTTTGAGCCACTTGGTCCCCCTCGTTGCTCTCTTTCTGGACAAGCAGGAGGCCCTGCAGGCAAATGCTTGGTACTTACGCTCAGCTGGAGGATGAGAACATCGTCTTGTATCTGGAAGCTCTGGAGAGAATACTGGATCCCGGCAGGTGACAAGTCAACTGGAGAAAAAGCAAAAACGAGATAAAGGAGAAGGGTTTTATTGTTGTGGTGTCAGGGCTCCCGAAGGATGTCTCCCTTGAGCAAACATCTCTCCTGGCCTTGAGGAAACCTGGGAGGCCAGGGTTCAAATTCCCACTTGGCCATAAATTAATTAATGGGGGGGAAATAGCTGGGTACTGAACTAAAAGGTGCAAAAGAAGAACTTACACCCCAGTTAACAGCGGCCCATTAAAGTATGCTTCCCGCAGAGTTAAAGAATAAACGCAACAGAAAAATTAACTTGACTAAAGCAGGCACCAGACGGAAAAAATAGGAAGGCTTTCTGTCGGGGTTTGGGTGCTGGAGCTCCTCGTGCACGGCCTTGGATTGGTTATGCACGAGGTACCAGTTGCGGGGAAAGTGGCCAGCGTTCCGCGTGCTTTTGAGCACGGTCGCCGGCCAAGCCTCACAGTCTGAAGGATGATGAGTAAGCCAATTGACGACTCCGATGAAGTGTGAGTTTCTAATTGCCTTCTTTAATGAACAGTTGCCTCGTGAAATAAAACATATACCCTGACTCTGAATAGACGGACCAGTTTAAAGAAATAAAAATTTTACTTTACTCCCCCCTTTAACCCCAAAGGAAGACAGACACCGGTTGTATCTTTAGTGGCTTCGGCAGAACCCGCGTAGGCTCGTCCCCTAAGCTAAGTTCTCCTAAGCTTAAAGACCCTGCGCGCCCAATCTTCCGCGAGGCTAACTAAATAAACTAAAACCGAAATATCTTCCGCAATTCTAGCCCTAGGCTAAACCTAAAGAAAACCTAACTAAGGCTAAACCGAATGATCTTCCGCGATCTAACTCTAACTAAAGAAAAACCCATCCAACCCGTCCAGCCCGCTCCTAGCCCCTTAAACTAAACTTGACTTCAACTAAAACCCAACTAAAAGAACATAAGAAGAACGTGCGGTCTCGTGCTACTCCTCCTGCCTAAGCGGGGTGCCTCTGCCTTTTATTAGGGAACAAACGTGACATCATCATTAATGCCTTAACCAATAAAATCACTGTTGCTGCCCTCCAAAAGGGCGGGAAGCAAGTTTAACGCTCATTAACAACTTTGAACATGACCGGATCTACAAAATAAAGGCGGATTAATCTTGTAAGTGAATCACACTATTCATTCATGCTTTCACTTTCACTTTTGCGCGCAATTATACCAAAAGTAAACCTTGAAAAACCCATAAAATAACCAATTAATTATGAATCCATGGCGGATCCGTGAAACGTATTCCGACATATCATCTTTCTTTTTTTGTTTTAAATTAAATTAATTTTGATTTAGTTATATAAAAAAAAAATAGAGATATCATAAGCATTTATCTGACATAAACATTACCATTTGTTTTGATATAGAACTCGACATGAAAGGGCAAAGCGTCAACAGTGCTGACAGTGTCCACATCAAGACTGTGATATAAACACCAGCAAAACTATCAACATCCACCCCCTTCATAGGAGGAAATACTTGTACAATAATGTAGCAATAAAGTCATGAAAATAACAAACCACTAGCCGAACATAAAAAATGATCGATCCGATACACTGTAAACCTTCTAGGCATATATAAATACTTCAATATGTAGTATAACACAACAAATCACCTCATAAGCATGTATACTTTCGCGTGCAGCGTAAAACAACAAATTACTCCCCAAACACAAGAGAGGACCTGATACAGGTCCAAAATTAAAAATAACGGATAACGACTGCCCAAACATAAGAGAGGTCCCGATCCGGGACCCAAAATTAAAGTATAACTAGAGCTGGGGCTACATGGCCTACCCAGACCCCTCCCCCATTTTTTTTAAATTTTTTATTTGGAAACTAAGGAAAATGGATAAGGAAACATAAAAGGGTTGTGGCTCTGAGGCTACAGAATCGAGGGAACTTTAGATTCTGGACTTACCACAGCGACCACAGGTAACGGGGAACTAGGGTCCGATTCCAGAGAGGGGATTTAAGCCACCTATGTACAAGTGGTTTTCGCCACAAGAGGGGATTTAAGCTACCTACATAAAGGTGTCCCAGCCAGGATGAGGATTTAAACCATCTACGCAAGGGTTTCCAGCGAAACGAGATGGGATTTAAACCAACTACATAAGGGTCTCCCATCAACAGCAGGAAACAGAGTGAAGGGAAAAGCTGGGAACCTGGTTTACTGCCAAAGGTAGCATATAGAGGGGTATTCTTCAAAGAAAATAGGGGTACCAAAAGGGTAGGACGCCACCAGACTTGACACATATATCTTGAACAAATCCGAGAATGACCAATTCTTTGACCAAAGGAAATATTTCAAATAAGGCATATAAGTGTTACCACATTTTGAACTACAACTTTTGCAAGCACAACGTGGAGATTTAGGATTATTGAAATAAAACATATATGTATAAATATGTCTATGACTAGAACTGCACAAAGATGATGTTTTTAACCTTACATAAACATTTCCATATCATCAAAGTTGTGACGCTCTAAATGGAAACCATTTCAGAAAAGTTTTCATGTAAATAAACATCCATATCATTAATTACCAAGCTATATGGAAAACACATGTAATATGCGAGGCGGATATTTCAAGAAGCATACAAAGGTAAATATGCAATTTTTACAAGTACAAGACAGGTTTAGAACTGCAAAATGGTGTTGGAGAGGAGGATGAAGACGATGAATGAGTTGCCGGTCGTCTTCTTCTCCGACTACACATGACCATGTAGAAGAAATAGTCCTGGAACTCAGGAAAAGTTCATGGAGCTCAGGAAAGTACTGAAACATCGAGTTCTGAAGAAACAATGATACCTGTAGAAGAAAGGAGGTTAAGCAAGCAAATCAGGGTGATCTGCTAGTGAATGCAGGTATGGGAGTAACTGGAACAAATCCAGGCAGCTAAGAATCAGAGGGCTGCCCAGAGACAAACAAAAGGCCTAGGCAGTAGAAAGGCAAGGCAAACTGCCCAGAACTCAACTGGTGCTATTAGTGGAGCACTTTTGAAGAGTTACTGCACTTGACACTGGAAACTGGTGCAGTCAGACAACGAGGTGGATATTCTCAACTTGGTTCCTTAGCTCTCCAAGGGCGCACACACCTGGCAGGCACCCAAACAGCCTTTTCTTCAAGGGCAACTGCAGCGTAACCACGACCCCAGGTGATGAGTGGAACTGGTCCTCGCCATTCAATGTCAGGCAAGAGGCGATAAGAGACCAAAGGTCGAGGAAGCTGTTCTTCTTTCTTGAAGTGGAGATCCACTGGGGAATGAGGCTTGTTATGTGGAAAGAGAAGAAAATTTAAGGTGAACAGCACCTTTGCAACTGCCAAAGGGATCTCCGAGGCTGGAAGGTGACGTCCTGCGGTCTGTTTGTGGAGCAGAGTTTTGAAAGTGAGGTGTGTCCTTTCAATGAGAGCTTGGCCTGTCGAATTAAACGGAATCCCGTGGGATAGGGAAATATTCCATTGCACACAAAAGTCATTAAAGGCCTGAGAAGCATAGGCCGGGCCATTATCTGTTTTAATGGCTTGAGGTTTTCCCATAACCGAAAAGGTTCTCATGCAGTGCTGTATGACGTGCCTCGTAGTTTCTCCCTTCAGTGCTGTAGCCCAAATGAAACCTGAAAAGGTGTCCACTGTGACATGCAACTTAGACATTGGAGCAAGGGCTGGGACATGTGTCACATCCATCTGCCACAGCTGATTCGCCTCCGTGCCTCGAGGATTTACAGCGTCAAATGGCAAACAGATAGGAGACTTGGAGCACGAAGGGCAGCATGAAATAATGTCCCTTGCTTGTGACATTGGAATGTTGAAGGTCTTGTGTAGAACCTTTGCTGATTGGTGGAAAGTTTCATGGCTTGTCACAGGATTGTCGAACAAGGAGAAAGCTAGAGTCCTGAGGGCAGCGTCTGCTACTGCATTTCCTTCCACCAGGAATCCTGGAAGGTTAGAATGAGAGCGCAAGTGTGCAGCAAAAAAGGGAAATGAACGTCTCTGTAGTAGTTCTTGAAGCTGCGCGAACAGATTAAAGAGATTTTCGTCCATGGACGGAGACAGATAAGCAACTGGAAGCGATGATAACAGTCTATATACATACTGAGAATCTACAACGAGGTTGAATGCTTCTGTAGTGAAAGTTTTAAAAGCGAGAATCACTGCTGCCAATTCCGATCTTTGTGCTGAAAGTTGTTTCTCTGTAAACACAGTTTTCCATTGTCCATCCTCCTTCCATGCAAGGACACCATAGGAAGAGGAGCCATCTGTGAACAGAGTTTTTGCAGTGGGAATAGGCTGAAGCACCAACATGGATGAAAGGTGATAGTTTACTTGTTGCAACAAAGTGAATCTTTTGTCCTTAGGAGGATTATACAAGAATGAACCGACAAAATCTGCAATAGCAATTTGGAAACTATCTGAAAACTGAATCAAAGTTAGTACTTGTTCTTGAGAGAAAGGAAGGTAGATGGAAAGCAGATCATTTCCACTCAGGCGAATTGCACGGCCTCTGCACTTAACAAGGAGATCAGCAACAGCGTCCATACTGGGGTACACATTCCTTTGAGGCGTGTGCGAAAGATGAATCCACTCCACGATCGCCACCTTTGAGGAAGTATCCGGAACGTATAAGGCTGCTGTCGGCAATCTTGGTGTAGTGAAGATAGCACATGAAAGAGCGCAGTTGGCTGTTAGCACACGATCTACAGCTATTTGGTGCAGTTTTGTGTTTACCCCTTGTAAAGCAAGACGCATCTCAGAAGTGCATGGAATAACATCTGAAGGAGATGTATGTCCCTTAAGAGCAGAAAACAATGGCGAGAGTTCAGATGTTGGAACTGCTAGAGACTTTCGAGCCCAGTTTATCTGTCCCAAGAGATGCTGCAATTGTGTTAAAGTAAAGGATTCTGGAATGACTATGCTCGGCATCTCTGGCAGGGCTGTATCTTGAAGCAGTCTGTGACCCAAGTAATGAAATGGAGCAGTGCGCTGTACCTTTTCTGGGGCAATACAAAGCCCAAAAGAGTTCAGGATGCGCGTAAGATGCTCAATATGATGCTCTGAGACCTTTTCTCCATGGATCAAGATGTCATCCATGTAATGACAAACTTCTAAGGCTGGATATTGTGCTCTGAAAGGCTGTAATGCTTTATCTACAAAGTTCTGGCAGAGAGTCGGCGAATTCACCATTCCTTGAGGGAGTACCTTCCAAGAGTATCTGGAAGCTGGTCTGGTGTTATTGAACACAGGTAGAGTGAAAGCGAACTTTTCTTGATCTGCAGGTGCCAGTGGAATGGTAAAGAAACAATCTTTAAGATCGATGATTGCAAGCTGATGGTTTCTAGGAATGAGGTTAGGGTTAGGAAGTCCACATTGAAGGGGACCCATTGGAACAATTCTTTCGTTGATTTTTCTCAGGTCTTGAAGCAAACGCCATTTTCCACTTTTCTTCTTGATGACGAAGATTGGAGTGTTCCAAGGGCTATTAGAGGGTTGCACACGATCCTGGTGTAGCAGCTCTTTGATTAGGGCCTCTGCTGCAGCGAGCTTTTCTGACGTCAGCGCCCATTGGTCGACCCATACAGGGGGTCCTTCCTTCCATGTGAGTGGAAGAGCATGTACTGGCGCTGATGCAAAGGCCCACATCAAAAATGCGTATGGACAACAGTTCTTGCTTTAGACAATAAGTCTCTACCCCAAAGGGTGATAGGCACATCCATAACAAGTGGACGGAGCTGCACCATGGAGCCTGAGTCTGACTGGAAGGTAATCGGATGCACGCTCTGGTGGGCGGGTTCGAAACCTCCGACTCCGAAGACTTCCTGGGTGACAGTCGTTGCCCACTGGTCAGGCCAATCCTTTCTGGCGATCACTGTGACATCTGCGCCTGTATCAAGAAGACCCTTGATCTTTCGTCCACCCATTTCTAAGACGAGATGAGGGCGTTCTTCTGTAATCTTGATTAGCGCCATTGCTGTCTGAGGAGGCAAAGAGTCTACAGGAGCTGTAGGCGTAGAAGTAAGCAAATAGAGTCTGGCAATTTCCAAACCTTTTGTTAGGACACAAGGAACAGTTGAAAATCCTGGAATCAGCAACTGCGATGAATCTGTGATTCGAACTAGGCCTGCAGTCAGTGTGACTGTGGCAGGGAGGCGATCCATCCTAGGCAGGATAAGGCAAATTGAGGTGTCTGGGAATGGACCACGAATGGATGTTGGCAATTGCTGAGCAAACCATGGATTTGAAAAGTAACAGTCCTCTGTTAAGAAGAGTGGTATACCTGGGACAGAAGATTCTTCTTGTTCTTCGTTGGCAGTGTTTGAAGATATCTTTTTGGCTTCGGGTTTTTTGCACTGCTGAAGTTGGCAACTCTGAAGCTGCTTGGCGTTGAGTTGGCAAACTTGAGGTTCCTCTGTTGGTAAAAGTTGCTGATGCTGTTGAACCTGCTGGCATTCAGTCAGTTGTGCATCAAACTGGCAGGATGGAACTTCTTCTTTGACACGAGGCAGTAGAAGTTGTTGTTCCTGATAGTTGTTTGGTTGTGGCGGGCTGAGCTTAAAAGCTGGAGGTGACACAAAGGTGTGGACATTGTTAACTGGAGTGATGCTTAAGCTTCCACAAGAGGGAGCTGGCTCACTCACTTGCATTCTTTGGCCACATGGAAAGTGATCATCAGCTGGGTTGCAACTTGAACACTGCTGTTTCATCAAGGGCAAATGTCCTTCAATGACAGATTGACCTTGATTTGAAGATGAATAAAGCTCAGGAGTTGCGAGATTGATCTCAGTAGGATGTCTTCTCAACGTTGAAGGCAATTCTGCGATCAGAGGCTTGACTGTGATTGCTTGCTGTGAAGCAGGATCAACATCAGCAGGAACTGAAGGGCGGTCAGCAGAAGGTGAACTGAATGCTGTGTTCTCTACTGGAACCCTTTGAATAGGTAAGGCAGATGATGAAACCTCTGGAACCTGAATGCTTGATGAGGTCACATCTTTTCTCTGGACATCTGAAGAGTAGATATCTCTCTGGATCACTCTTTTTTCCTGATGACCTGGATAAGGAGTAGCGTTGTTCACCTTTCTGGGATGGTTGACCTTCATGATGTTCTTGAACTTGCACCCTATTGTTTTACCGGGGCCGGGGCGCGGCCCGCAGAACCGTTTCCCTGAACTGGAGATGAGGTAGGTGATGTGTTTTGTGGATTCAAGCGACAATCATTCGCCCAATGAAATCCTTTCTGACAGATGGGACATCTCTCTGGCGGCTTGGCAGAAGGCCTTGGCGTTGTTGTGCACTGCGACCGGAAATGCCCATCGCCTCCACACCCATAGCACTTCTTGACTGGCGTAGAGCTGTCTTGACGTGGCATCTGTACCGCAGCTGCCAAGAGCTGTGCTTTGTAGGAGTGGGTACCGACATTCTGGCAGACGCGTAGCATCTCAGTCAATGTGGCATCTGGACGAGCTGCAACTGCTGTTAGGGCATTCTTGCAGTCATCATTGGCATTTTCAAAGGCAAGTTGTTTTGTCAGCATGTTTCTGGCATGACGATCTTCTATCTGGCGTTCCACTGCAACAATCAGGCGATCCACGAAGTCCCCATAAGGTTCTTTTGGACCTTGCCTAACTGCAGCGAATCCTGATACTGAGCTAGCATCTGTGCGATTGGGTAGTCTGCGCCAAGCTTTGACTACAATGTCTGCTATGGTGACAAGTGCAGCATCAGGTATGGCTAGCTGTTGATTGAGATTGGAGTAATGTCCTGATCCTGTGAGCATATCTTCTGTGGCAAGTGGCGTTGCACGTCTGGCTGCTACTTCTTTCCACTCTTGCAGGCACAGAAGAGCATCTGTAGGCGACAGGAAGGTGCGAAGAATCAACTTCCAATCAGATGGCAGAAGTCTACTAGTGGACAGTCCTTCAAGTAAACTTCTAGTATAAGGAGCTTGAAGTCCATTTTCGCGTATGGCTTTTCGCAGTTCACGTAGTGTTTCAAAAGGAATGGCTTGATATCTTGCAGGTTGTCCTCCATTAGCACGAATCACTGGAAAGATGTGCATTGGATCAGCACTAAAGTCTATTTGTCCCAAAGCTGCTTCCAAAGCTTGGGTTCTGCAGATGGGCTGCATTGCTGTAGGGTCTGTAGGTGGCATCAGTGAGTTTAAATCTTCTTGATGCTTTCCAAATGATGAGCCACTAGATGGTGCTAAAGAGTCTTTGACATCTGGATGCCTTGAAGATGGCTGACTATGAAGACAAGATGGCTGACTTGAAGTTGGATGAAGACAAGATGGCTGACTTGAAGTTGGATGAAGACAAGATGGCTGACTTGAAGTTGGAGCATAAGGTTGTTGGCTCTGTACTGCAAGTCCTGGCATCTGGATCATCATTGTTTGGCTTTGCTCTTGTCTTGGAATCTGCATTGGCATTGGAGGTGCTGAAGGGTTGGTAAATTGCTGTTGTGCTGCTTGCATTGAAGCTTGGATTGCTGTTGATTGGAAATCAGCTTGCTGCAAAACTGGAGCTGCTGGCTTGAGCGCGGCCTGCAGGGCAGCAGGGTTTGCTGGCAAAAAGGCTGCTTGCTGCTGCTGCTGCTGGATCGCTGGCAAAAGCGCGGCTTGCGATGGAGGAAGCGGGACCGTTGCTTGGAGCGAGGTCCGCGGCTGCTGCTGACTTGAAATCGCTGGCTGGTAAAAGGCCTGCGATGACTGCTGAGCGACTGGCGGTGGGGCAGTCCGCGGCGGGGCTTGAAAGGCCGACGGCGTCTGCTGCACCGGCACAGGCGGCAATGAATCTGGCAATGACAAATTGGACAAGGGCGAGTGCGTGTACGACAACGGGGCCTGAACTGGCTGCTGCGAGGGGGCCGAAAATGGCACAACCGCAAGCGGCAGCACAGGGGCACTATTAAAAGCAGTATTTCCTAAATTCACTGTTCCATTAAGCAAAACATTTCTTGGAGCGATTTGTTGAAAGCAGTTTCTTACTTTGCTCCATACTAATTGTACAGGAATTCCGATTTTCGGGTTGGCCATAAATTCTAACCCGATCCTTTGCCATGAGGCTAAATCTTTCGTTCCCTCCTTAGGGACCCAGGGACAAATTTCCCCAATGGTTTTAACTAAAAGCTCTACTTCTGATTCAGAGACAGGGTGACCATTTCTTTTCAAAAGGTACAATAAATCTTCACAAAATTTTACTTGAGCAGTTGAGAGTGAGGAGCCCATTTTTTTAAACACTTTTCAAAAACTTTTCCTCCCCCACCCGTAGGCTTCTACTAGGGGACACCGGTTCTACCCGTAGGCTTTAACCGAAAAACCTGGCACCCGTAGGCTTTAGCCAGAAAACCTCCGCCCCCACCCGTGGGCTTCTACTAGGGGCTACCGGCCCTACCCGTAGGCTTTGACCGAAAAACCTGGCACCCGTAGGCTTTAGCCAGAAAACCTTTCCCTCCCACCCGTAGGCTTTTTCGGGAGACACCGGCCCTACCCGTAGGCTTTGACCGAAAACCCTGGCACCCGTAGGCTTTTGCCAGACCCTGGCACCCGTAGGCTTTTGCCAGAACCCTTCCCACCCGTAGGCTTTAGGGAAGACCTTACTCTGCCCGTAGGCTTACACTAAACTCCTTGCCGCTCTACCCGGGGACCCCTTGGGGCAAAATATACGCGCGCAATTTCTATTTACACTACTTTGGGCAAGCGGTGGATTCGCGCTACTGCAGCGAAATCCTGGATAAACCGGGCCGTTATACCTCACCTCTCAATGTCTGTTTCCGAGCCACTTCCGATATGTTGCCTTTAACCGGAGTCTTCGTGGAAGCGATTTTTGACTACGCTTTGCCTCAGAGAGGGCACCACTTGTCGGGGTTTGGGTGCTGGAGCTCCTCGTGCACGGCCTTGGATTGGTTATGCACGAGGTACCAGTTGCGGGGAAAGTGGCCAGCGTTCCGCGTGCTTTTGAGCACGGTCGCCGGCCAAGCCTCACAGTCTGAAGGATGATGAGTAAGCCAATTGACGACTCCGATGAAGTGTGAGTTTCTAATTGCCTTCTTTAATGAACAGTTGCCTCGTGAAATAAAACATATACCCTGACTCTGAATAGACGGACCAGTTTAAAGAAATAAAAATTTTACTTTACTCCCCCCTTTAACCCCAAAGGAAGACAGACACCGGTTGTATCTTTAGTGGCTTCGGCAGAACCCGCGTAGGCTCGTCCCCTAAGCTAAGTTCTCCTAAGCTTAAAGACCCTGCGCGCCCAATCTTCCGCGAGGCTAACTAAATAAACTAAAACCGAAATATCTTCCGCAATTCTAGCCCTAGGCTAAACCTAAAGAAAACCTAACTAAGGCTAAACCGAATGATCTTCCGCGATCTAACTCTAACTAAAGAAAAACCCATCCAACCCGTCCAGCCCGCTCCTAGCCCCTTAAACTAAACTTGACTTCAACTAAAACCCAACTAAAAGAACATAAGAAGAACGTGCGGTCTCGTGCTACTCCTCCTGCCTAAGCGGGGTGCCTCTGCCTTTTATTAGGGAACAAACGTGACATCATCATTAATGCCTTAACCAATAAAATCACTGTTGCTGCCCTCCAAAAGGGCGGGAAGCAAGTTTAACGCTCATTAACAACTTTGAACATGACCGGATCTACAAAATAAAGGCGGATTAATCTTGTAAGTGAA
Organism: Lacerta agilis; assembly: GCF_009819535.1. Classification (NCBI taxonomy): domain Eukaryota; kingdom Metazoa; phylum Chordata; class Lepidosauria; order Squamata; family Lacertidae; genus Lacerta; species Lacerta agilis. Next base: position 93,340,305 of record NC_046317.1, on the reverse strand, counting down.
TCACACTATTCATTCATGCTTTCACTTTCACTTTTGCGCACAATTATACCAAAAGTAAACCTTGAAAAACCCATAAAATAACCAATTAATTATGAATCCATGGCGGATCCGTGAAACGTATTCCGACAGCTTTCTCAAACTAGAGTTTAATTTACATAAAGTAAAAAAACTCTCCATCAGTTTCTAGCCTTTTTCAGAGACTCTGTTACACTAAATCAACTGTACTTTATCTAAGAACTTTCACTCCCAAGGCTAGGAGCACCAAACACTTTGCAACAGAGCCTTATATACACAGAGTAATGGCCACGCTCCAGCCAATTAAGAACGAAACACCGGCGCCTGTTTCTTCGATTTCTTAAACAAACAGTACTGACACCAGACCGGCTTAGGTATAATTTCAAACCCAACATAAAGCTCACCGGGTGACCTTGGGCCCATCTCTAAGCCTATCCCACCTTGCGGGGATTAAATGAGGAGGGGGAGAACCATGCCTGCCACCTCGTGGAGGAATATCAATGCAATGAATAAGAAATTAAAAAATAAAAATAATAGCACACACCCTTTGGATACATTTTCCAGTGCTGGCTTTTCCAAAATCTACAATAATGGAATGGAATGTGGATAAATTAGGGTAAAAATAATGTTTCATTTGTTTTTCTTCAACCAAACAACCACGAGGCAGATTTCCCTGAATTTCCCTGAATATTTTTTTTTGCAGATGCTGCACCCTAATACGCCCATTGTGAAAAACACTCCAGCATGAATCCCCATGTTGGTTTTGTTTCAAATTATTTATCACTTTCAATTTTACAGATTGGACATTTAACCAAATGCATTTGCCACCAACTTCCCTTCCTTTGTTCATGGTTCGTTCTGTTAGCCTTCTAACGCTTCTAGTTCTAGCATGTGCCCCGTGAAGTGGAGGCGAGGAACAACCACTCGCTTCTCCACCTGGGACGCTTCTCTGTTTTGGAAGAAAAAGTGTTGAGGGAGAAAGGAAGAGACTCACCCAGGTCCTGGAGGCTCAGCAGGAAACCATCGGAGTCAGAAAGGGACGACAGCAGGAGGTCACAGGCCTGCGAGAGAAAAGCCGCAGAGCAAGGGGAGGCTGCTGTCATAGGAGCTGCAGGCCATTGGGGTGGCTTGGGTGGTCTTTGCATTTAGCAGGGCAATTAGGGCCTGCTAACGAGTCATGAGACTCCTTCACCCCAGAGCTGCCACAACCATCTCTGTTTGTGCCCCATGTGTGCCAGTCCTTGTGCCACAAGGAGATGCGCCAACGGAGGATCTTCTGAGCCAATACTTCAAATACAGGTAAAAGGTAAAGGATCCCTGGACAGTTAAGTCCAGTCAAAGGCAACTATGGGGTTGCAGCGCTCATCTCGCTTTCAGGCCAAGGCAGCCAGCATTTGTCCACAGACAGCTTTCTGGGTCATGTGGCCAGCAGGACTAAGCCGCTTCTGGCACAACGGGACACCGTGACGGAAACCAGAGCATGCAGAAATGCCGTTTACCTTCCCGCCAGAGCGGTACCTATTTATCAACTTGTACTGGCGTGCTTTCGAACTGCTAGGTTGGCAGAAACTGGGACAGAGCAACAGGAGCTCACCCCGTTCTGTGGATTCGAACCACCGACCTTCTGACTGGCAAGCCCAAGAGGCTCAGTGGTTTAGACCACAGCGCCACCCACATCCAATACTTCAAATACAACCCCACCCGAGAATATTCCAGGTAACACCTACGTTTGCATCCAAAACAGGAACCAGGTTTTTATCCAGGGACTTTTGCACCATCGGTGTGACGCCCCCCTTCAATGCTTTGACAGTTCTGAAGGGGAATAAAGACAGTGGCAAAAATGAGAAAAGTTGGGAGAAGATAGAGTTCCTCTTTAACCAGGTCTTAGACTGATTAACATCCAATGCCTTTTCAAAATGTGTTTTTTTTGGGGGGGGCGGGTTATTGGGTTTGTTTTTATTTTGATTGTGTATTTCGTGCTTTTATATTGTGATTTTATCTTCTTAACCGCCCTGAGAGTCAATCCAAGCAGAAGGGCCAAGTGTCACAACAGATGAAGGAGGGCGGAGATTCGAGAGAAGCAACTGTAGTCTGAGGGTGAAATGCAATGAGCGAAAGGGCAGGGACCAATGGCCTTTTGTGAGTTCTTAGGATGGGCCTGGGGCTACAGCTTAAAAGCATAAGGTGGACTCTGCAATTATATATTTCTGTTATTCTAGATATTATTCTCGGTGGCACCAAGCATTAGCAAGGGGTTTCAGCTGTTGGAGTCATTTTGCATCCAGTCATTACGGTTGAACTCGGGGCCGGATTTAGGTTTGATGAGGCCCTAAGCCACTGAAGGTAACGGGCCCCTTTAAATGTCCAGCTGTCCTTTGTCAACAAAAAATTGTCACTGTTTTTAGGGAGCAGGCTAGCAGGCGGGGCCCGTTACTTACATTATAGGAGCCGACACAACACAAAACACTGTTGCTGTATGTAGGTTTTATTTTATTTGTTTTTGATCTTATATTTCGGAAATGTACATCCAGAGTTTTTTTTCCCTTTAATTTTTTTTGGGGCCCCCGAGATTGTGGAGCCCTAAGCTATAACTTGTTTAGCTTATACGTAAATCTGGCACTGGTTGAAACAAACAAACAAAATCCTTCCAGTAGTACCTTAGAGATCAACTACGGTAAGTTTGTTATCGGTATAAGCTTTTGTGTGCATGCACGAAGAAGTGTACCTGAAGAAGTGTGCATGCACACGGAAGCTCATACCAATAACAAACTTAGTTGGTCTCTAAGGTGCTGTTGGAAGGATTAATTTTTTATTTTTTATTTTGTTTCGACTACGGCAGACCAACACGGCTACCTACCTGTAACTGGCACTGGTTGAACTGGTTGCAATAGCCCTCCATTTCACATGGGAGAACCAGTGAATTGGGCAGGATTTACTATCAGGGCTATGCCATACCCAGGAAAACCTCAGCAAAGTGCAGATTCAAGGCACCTTGAGACATAATGTTTGCAGACTAACCCTTCAGCGAAATGCCCGGAGAGGACTCCCGTTTTGTGCCTTTACCTGCCATGCTGTGTCCCAAGTGACCGGTTTGTCTGTCTGTCTGTCTCCCTCCCTCCTTTCCCTTCCCCAGAAGCTGGACCATGCTCTCAGATGGATATTTACTTGTACCAGGTTTTGATGTGCGATATCCCAGCACAGGAGTGGCAGCCCTGGAGGCGGAATCCATCACTGCTTCCGTTTGCAACAGCGGAGAAGTTCTTTGTCACTTGAATCTCAACGTCTTTGCTGAAGGCATCCGGGGGAAAGGAGAGAAATAATTTATCGCAACTTGGAGACTCAGAGCGATAATAGTTTTAGCCTTGCAGAAGCCTGGTGAGCAAAGCCCGAGAGACAAAATGTAGGAATCATAGAACTGAGAAGGAAACCCAAGGGGCCTATGATCCAACGCGGCAATGCAGGAAGGACAGCTAAGGAATCCCTGACGGATGGCTGTCCATCATCTTGAACTTCAGGGCCAATCAGGGATTTGAACTTGGCTTTCCCAACCCAAGACCATAATAATAATAATTTATTTATACCCCGCCCATCTGGCTGGGTTTCCCCAGCCACTCTGGGCAGCTCCCAACAGAATTAAAAGCACAATGAAACATCTTGTTTGTCTTGGTTTTCCATCGATTTTAGTCTGCAGCTTTGGCACAGAATCTCACTTGCTTTTTATATATTAGATTTCTCATTTATTGAACTTCGTTCATTCGGAGAAATAATATAAGATGGAGAAGCCACTGTCTCTAAGGTCTGGCAACCCAGTAAAGCATAGGGGTCTGTGTGTGTGTTTGTGTGTGTGTATTCAAGACAAAAATCTTACAAAAGGGGAGAATGCTTGATTATTATTTTTTCTTAATTAGTGATTTTTTTGAATGTTCAAATCAAATTCCAATAGAACATTACTATAAACCAAAATACAACCTTGCATTAATAATTTTGCAGAAGACACCAGTTGGGACTTATCACTGGTGAAGTAGCACAATGTACTGGTAACATCAGCCTAAATTACAAGCATACTAGGTGTGGGGGGATAATAATAATAATAATAATAATAATAATAATAATAATAATAATAATAATAATAATAAATTTTCATTTACACCCCGCCCTCCCCAGCTAAGACCGGGCTCAGGGTGGCTAACACTGAATATAAATACAGTAAAAACATTTAAAAAAAAACCAGTTGTTTAAAATAAGTTAGAATACAGTTTAAAATGCAGCTTAAAATGTAGCCTTGTTTTAGTGGTAGCCTATAGATCAAAGCCGTAAAGGGGGGGGTGAGTCAAATATTCACCGGGGCCACATATCCATGCTGGTCCTACAAGGGCCAGCAAAAAGAGCCGAGGGAAAATTTATACAAATCCCACATAAGGGGTTCCATTAAAGGGGGGGGGTTTAGACTGAGTCCAGCCCAAAGGCCAGGCGGAACAGCTCCGTCTTGCAGGCCCTGCAAAAAGATGTCAAATCCCGCAGGGCCCTGATCTCCTGCAGTAGGGCGTTCCACCAGGCTGGGGCCAGAGCTGAAAAGGCCCTGGCCCTGGTTGAGGCTAATCTAACCTCCTTGGGGCTCAGGAGTTCCACAGTGTTGTTATTTATGGGCCTTAAGGTCCTCCGCAGGGCATACCAGGAGAGGGGGTCCCGTAGGTACGAGGGTCCTAGCCTGCATTGGGCTTTAAAGGTGAAAACCAGCACCTTAAACCTGACCCTATACTTCACCGGGAGCCAGTGCAGCTGGTAGAGCACCGGGTGAATGTGATCCCACAGTGAGGACCCCGTAAGGAGTCTCGCCGCAGCATTCTGCACCCGCTGGAGTTTCTGGGTCATCTTCAAGGGCAGCCCCGCCTAGAGCGAATTACAGTAATCACGCCTGGAGGTGATGGATCACTGTGGCCAGATCGGGGCGAGAAAGGTAAGGGACCAACTGCTTAATGCAGCGGAGTTGGAAAAATGCCGCCTTTGCTGTAGCTGCAACCTGCGCCTCCATGGAGAGGGAGGCGTCGAAGGTTACACCCAAACTCCTGACAGAGGGCACTGGCACTAATTGCACCCCTGCAAGAGATGGGAGTTGGCCCCCCCCAACCCCATGTCGTCCCGAAATGAATGTCCCTACACTTACATATTAATTTGGAATATTTCTATCTCAGTCTTCAGCAAACAAAGGTTCCTAGATTAGTTTACAGAGATCAATGGCAAGGCATTTAAAGTTGCTCAGACTGTTAGGAGCCCTTTTGAGCTGAGCAGAGGAATAATCCTGCATCCTTAAGGAACAGAATTGTTGGGATCCCCCTCCTCCTCCCAAATTCCACAGACTTACAGAGAGTTTCTACACTCGTGTTCCTCGAGGCTGTTTCCCAAAATGAAGATGCTAACAAGGAACTCACTATTCAAAGTAGATCCCGAATTGCACACTGAGACGGACGTTGAAGGAATCATTTGATCGCATGGCTATTTCGACAGCTGGGAGATATGGGGTCTCCACCTTTAGCCTGAAAAGAGAACCAACTCAGATAGGGGCCCAGTCTATGGGAGAAGCACCAAGTGGGAAGGTACCTGAAACTGTGGGTTTTACCTGCCTTATGCCCCGAGGATAAAAACACAATCCACTGGGACATTTTCTTGGAGAAGGCCTTTTAAAATGACATTAGGTCCAGTCGCGGACAACTCTGGGGTTGCAGCACTCATCTCGCTTTACTGGCCAAGGGAGCCGGCGTCCAGCTTCCGGGTCATGTGGCCAGCATGACTAAGCCGCTTCTGGCGAACCAGAGCAGCGCACCAAAACGCCGTTTACCTTCCCGCCAGAGCGGTACCTATTTATCTACTTGCACTTTGACATGCTTTCGAACTGCTAGGTGGGCAGGAGCTGGGACCGAGCAACGGGAGCTCACCCCGTTGCGGGGATTCAAACCGCCGAACTTCTGATTGGCAAGCCCTAGGCTCTGTGGTTTAACCCACAGCACCACCCGCGTCCCTAATACAGTGGTACCTTGGGTTACAGACTCCGCTAACCCAGAAGTAGTACCTTGGGTTAAGAATTTTGCTTCAGGATGAGAACAGAAATCGCACAGCGGCAGCGGGAGGCCCCATTAGCTAAAGTGGTACCTCAGGTTAAGAACAGTTTCAGGTTAAGTTTGGACCCCCAGGACGAATTAAGTTCTTAACCCGAGGTACCACTGTATTGTTGTAGGTTTGGGGCTCTGTCTGGATGGTGCCCTGAGTTCTTCCAATTCTTGAGGTCCTGGACCCAGTGAGACTTAGAATCCAATAGAGGACTCTGTTGCTGAACTGGTCAGGCAATTTTCTGTGTAAGACAATGGCTTTACCTGGGCCTCACGAGCATCCCAAAAGAATGAGCCAAGCTGCAAGAATCATAGAATCATCGAGTTGGAAGAGACCACAAGGGCCATCCAGTCCAACCCCCTGCCAAGCAGGAAACACCATCAAAGCATTCCTGACAGATGGCTGTCAAGCCTCCGCTTAAAGACCTCCAAAGAAGGAGACTCCACCACACTCCTTGGCAGCAGTTAGCTGTAAGAGCTGCTGCTAAGTGATGGGACTCTCCTGGCTAATGGGTGGGCCTTCCTCACACCTCACCTGGCTGCTAGGTAGGAGAAGGATAGCCAAAGTTTTGGGCTGTGAGCTGAGCAGGAAGCAGGCTGGAAGCTGGAGACACAGAGACCAGCTTGCTCTGTGCTGGATCCAAAGCTATGACTATTGGAAAAGTAAGGTTTATTGGGGTGTCAGTGCTGTGAACCCCTCCTTCCTATGCTCAGGTTGTATATATGTGTAAATAAGACCAAATAATCCTAAAGACACCACAGTCTGCTGACTTTCATCCCAAGGAAACGGGACCCAGGGTCTCTCACTGCTCGGAGTTTGGAGTGGCAGGTAGCAATATTGTTGTTCTCTTACAGAGTTCCCATTCCAAAGCGGGGACTCAGCTACACAGGTCAATTATAACATTAAAAATGCATTGTAAAAATGTGGCACCTGGGCACTTTACAGCAGTCCATGGAAATTTACATCGGAAGCTATGTAACATTTTTTTCTTAGCGTTTTTTTTTAGATCCCTGTAAATCCAACCAGGGTTTAGCTGCCCCATATCTGGTGCTCTGATGAAAGGCTCTGCCCTCAGCTATGCCAACAATTCTCCACACCAGTACGGACCCTACCTGGGTGATAGATTTTCTAAGTATCCAAAGAAGAACCTTCCAGCTCCGTGCCGTGGCTCCGGGTTGCGGGCCGAAATCAAATGGGTTAGTTCTTCTCCCAGGTTGGACTCGACCAGGCACTTTGCAAGCTCTGAAAGAAATGCAAGCCCATTATAATTGTGAGTTTGATTGTGGGTGTGGCGGTTCGCTCAACCTGCACAGGTCCCCCAGACGTTTAACGGTCCATTGATACCTGCGCTCACCACTTTGTTAATTAACCGCTGCCACCAACCAGTCTGTCTGGTATTTACTTCACTCAGTTCAGTCAAGGAGAATATTGGAACAAACCTATTTTATTTGAAGTTTAGTACATAAGCATGTGGTTTCTGAATAAACAGTTCTTTCTTCGTTGTGTTCTTGTTAACAACAGTGCCCAACGATTTCTCCCGCCCTTGTTCCTACTCCTTCCCTTGCCACCCTCCTTCCAACCTCTCAATACCCACAACAAGCTCCCTAGACAAGCACCAAGACCCTGACAAAAGACAAGCCCCAAAGACTAAAGACCATCTGCCTTCCCCGGGAGGGGTTTATATAGCCCACTTAACTTCGCCCCCTAAAGGTTCTTACTGGTTGTTCCTTTTAACTCCTTCTATGCCATTCCTAAGTTTGGGTGAACGCCACAGTGGGCATAGCCATGAGCTCTGCCAGAGCGCATGGTCTGAGGAGGATTAACTCCTGCAGGGAGAAAGCCAGGATGAAGCAGGAAGGGAGTTAGGGGAGGAGTTAGCAGCCAGCAGCAGCTCTGCTTATGTGATGGCCTGGGAGTCAGACTCTGATGCTGAACCTGAGGGATCCCAGCCTGCACAGGATTCCCCGCCTCCAGAACCAGCTGAGCCGGGGCCAGGGCTTGAGCCTGAAGGATCCCCACCTGTGCTGGATCCCCAGGTGCAGGCATCAGCAGAGTCTGCTCTGGCTCCTGATGGGAGGGAGGACCCATTGCCTGCAGGTGCTCCACTCCCAGCCTCTTCAGAGGAAGCTGAGGCGTCCCCTGGGTCCAGTAACCCACCAGCCTCTCCTGAGCTACAGAGGCTCAGGGCAGAGAGGCGAAGGGAGTTAAGTGTCTGCAGGAGGAGTGCTCGCCTCCAGGCCCGGAGGAGAGGCGAGTCTCCAGAGGATCGGGGCGGCCCTAAGCATAGGGCCAGATAAAAGCCAGCCAGACCCAGCCCAAGTTGCGTGAGCAACTTAGTTGCAAGCGTGTGCTCAACCTGCAACCTTGTGCCCGAACCTGCCTTGGACCTTGACCTGCTCCCTGCCTCACTCCCCGCCGGACTGACCTCCTTTGGACCCCTAGACCCAGGACTGGACTTGGACCTCGCTTCATGGACAAACCCTTGGGGCCAGCACAGTTTGCTCACGCCACACCCGCACTCCCCCTTCGCTGGGGTGCGTTCGGGAGGAACTAGTAGCCATGGCTGACCAGGCGGCTGCGCTGGTGGCATTGGCCCAGGAGAACCAGGCCTTGACCCACACCGTGCAGCAGCTAAGCAATGCGGTTATGGCGCTTCAGCAGCGTTTGGATGCCTTACCGGCTCCTGGGGCCGCCGCCCCAGCTCCTGGCAAGTACCCAGTGGCCCTGCCAGAGAAATTTGATGGGTCCCCAGCCAACTTTCCCATGTTTCTCGCCCAGGCCAAGCTGTATATTCAGGGGCGAGCTCGGGATTTCCCCGACGACCGCACCAAGGTGCACTTCCTGATCAGCTTGCTGAAGGACCAGGCGGCCAAGTGGGCGTTGCCGCTGCTCCGGCAAGACTCCCCCTTGCTGACAGACTATATGGGGTTTTGCAATCATCTGGAAACCACGTTCGCCAACCCTCAGAAGGGGAGTCAAGCCAATCGGGCAATTCGGCGGTTGAAACAGGGCAAGTCCACAGTGGCCACCTACGCCACAGAATTTCGGCTGCTGGCGCAGGACTTGACCTGGAACGACTCTGCACTGCGGGACCAGTATCTCGAGGGACTTTCAGACGAGATACTGGATCAGCTGGCCACGTTGGATCGCCCTGCCACACTGGATGCCCTCATCCAACGGAATCTGCAGATAGATGATCGGTTGGAGGACCGTCGCCAGGCCCGGGGCCGCCGGCACTCCGGGCTCCCAGCGCCGGTGCTTCCCTGCAGTTCCGTGGCCAGAGCTGAGTCATTGGAGGAGCCGATGCAGCTCGGGGCAGCGCGGCCTCGCCTCTCCCCCTCAGAAAAGACTCGGCGTCGGGAGGGGAACCTGTGTCTCTACTGCGGTGGGAGTGGACACTACGCCCGAACCTGCCCTGAGAAACGCCAGCCGCAGGTGAAACAGCCAACCCCAGTAGCCGATGGCCCAGGCTACCTGGGGCCCCAAGCATCGCATGATGGGCCCTCACCAGTGGAATTGCAACACCTCATGATACCGGTGCGTCTATACCCCCCCGGTGGGCCCTGGATTCTCACCCACGCTCTGGTGGATTCGGGGGCAACCCGCTCCTATATGGACTCTGCCTTCGCCACTCAGCATCAGGTGCCGCTTCAGAACAAGCCGGAACCAGTACAGGTGGAGGCAATTGACGGACGGCTCCTACGCTCAGGCGCGGTTACTCGGGAGACCCAGCCCTTGGTCCTGTGCTACCAGCAGCACCGGGAGGTGCGAACCCTGGACATTGCCACCATGCCCCGGTTTCCCCTGGTGCTAGGGATGGACTGGCTGGAGTCGCACAATGTTCAGATCGACTGGGTCAATCGGACTGTACGCTTCCCAGACCCGGGTTCCCATGCTCAGTCCGAGTTAGTAGCAGCTGCCCCCATGGGGCAGGCTGTGTCAACGCTCCCTGCCGTGTACCAGGACTATTTAGACGTGTTCGAGGAACAGGGAGCAGACCAGCTGCCGCCTCATCGGTCCTTCGACTGCGGCATAGACCTCCAGCCTGGGGCGCCCCTGCCTGTGAGCCGCCTATATTCTCTTTCGGAGCCAGAGCGTGAAGCCTTGCAGGACTTCCTTCGCAAGAACCTGGAACGCGGGTTCATTAGGCCCTCTACCTCACCCACTGCCGCTCCTGTACTCTTCGTTAAGAAGAAGTGTGGGGAGCTTCGCCTCTGCCATGACTACCGGGCCCTGAATAAGATCACCATCCCAGACCGGTACCCCTTGCCCCTTATTGCAGAATTGCTGGAGCGGGTGCAGGGGGCGCAGATGTTCACCAAACTGGACCTCCGAGGGGCCTACAACTTGATTCGGATCCGTGCCGGGGACGAGTGGAAGACGGCATTCGGGACCCGGTATGGGCAGTTTGAATACCTGGTTATGCCGTTCGGATTATGCAACGCGCCCGCCGTGTTTCAACGGTACATCAACCACGTGTTCCAGGACTTGCTAGACAAATACGTGGTGGTGTACCTAGATGATATTCTGATTTATTCCCGTGACCCAGCCCGTCACGAGAGTCATGTTCGGTCCGTGTTGCAGCGCTTGCGGGAGCACCGCCTGTATGCCAAGCTCAGCAAGTGCGAGTTCCACCAGCGGTCAGTGGACTTCCTTGGACACCGACTCTCCCCTGACGGGGTGCAGATGGACCCTGGGAAGGTGGCTGCGGTTCGAGAGTGGGCAGCGCCCCGGAACCGCAAGGACTTACAGCGGTTCCTAGGGTTCGCCAACTATTACCGGACCTTCATTGCAGATTATGCTCATCGCACCACCCCATTAACCCGACTGCTGCGCCCCAAGACGCCCTTCTCCTGGGATGAGGAGGCTGAAGTGGCATTTCAGGGGTTGAAAGCCTGTTTCCAGAGGGCGCCGATTTTACAACATCCTGATCCCTCTCGTCCCTTTGTGGTGGAGACTGATGCCTCCAGTACGGCTCTCGGTGCCATCCTGTCTCAGCAACACGGACCCGATGCGCCGCTGTTACCCTGCGCCTACTACTCCCGGCAGCTCCTTCCGGCGGAGCGTAACTATACCGTGTGGGAGCGGGAACTACTGGCCATCAAGGTGGCCTTTGAGGTCTGGCGCCATCATCTTGAGGGGGCACGACACCCGGTGGAAGTAAGAACGGACCACCGGAATCTGGAGTACCTCCAGACCACCCGCAAGTTGAACCAAAGGCAGATCCGGTGGCCGCTGTTTTTCTCCCGGTTCCAGTTCCGGATCCGCTACATCCCTAGCTCCCAAAACCGGAAAGCAGATGCCCTGTCCCGGAAACCCGAGGACGTCGCAGACACTGTACAGCAGGCAGTACCGACGACTATCTTACCACCAGCCACATTCCTGGCCACTCAGGAGGCCAAGCCACTGCAGGTTCGGGTGCGAGAACAGCAACGGGTCGACGCTTGGGCTCAGGAACGGATCCGGGAACTGTCTGACGGGTCATGCCCTCGATATCCGGGGCTGGCCCTGCACCAGGGCCTACTGCTGCACCAGGGTCGTCTATACATCCCACCAGGACCATTGCGGGCTGAGGTTCTCCAGATGTCCCACGATGCCCCAGCAGCAGGGCACTTTGGGCGGTACCGGACCACTCATCTGGTAAGCCGGGAGTTCTGGTGGCCCCGCCTGAAGGCTGATGTGGCACGCTATGTTGCTGGTTGCGATGTCTGCCGGCGGGCCAAGGGTCCTACTGGGCGACCCCCCGGTCTGCTCCAGCCATTACCAGTCCCACCACGTCCCTGGCACACGGTCTCGCTGGACTTTGTGGTAGACTTGCCCCCATCTCGTCACTGTACCTGCCTCCTGGTTTTCACGGACCATTTCACTAAGATGGTGCACTGTGCCCCCTGCCCGTCCATACCCACAGCTAAGGAGACGGCTCAACTGTACTTGCAGCACATCTTCCGCCTGCATGGCCTTCCCGAGCGTGTGGTTTCTGACCGCGGTGTCCAGTTCACATCCCACTTCTGGCGAGCCCTGCACCAGACCCTTGGGACGGAGGTCTGTCTATCTTCGGCCCACCACCCGCAGACCGATGGCCAGACGGAACGGGCAAATGCGGTGCTGGAGCAGTACCTCCGGTGTTACTGCAGCTTCCAGCAGGATGACTGGGTCGATCACTTGCCATTGGCGGAGTTCGCCTACAACAATGCAGTGAACGCCTCCACCCAGCAGACCCCGTTCCAGGCCTCCTACGGCTACCATCCACGTTTGTTCCCGGACGTGCTGCCAGCTTCCGCAGTCCCCGCAGTGACAGACTGGCTTCAGGAGCTTCAGTCCCAGCAACAATTATTGATGGAGCAACTGCGCCAGGCCAAGGACGCATACAAGGCCCAGGCTGACCGACATCGTCAGGAGGGGCCAGAACTCCATGTTGGCGATCGGGTGTGGCTCTGTACCCGTCACCTGCATCCTTCTCGGCCCTCAAGAAAGCTGGATGCACGGTTTGCCGGCCCATTCACCATCACTGCGCAGGTGTCACCGGTGGCGTTTCGCCTCCAGTTACCTCCATCACTCAAGGTTCACCCAGTATTCCACCGGTCCCTACTTAGTCCAGTCGCCCCGCCCGACGAGTTCCACCCAGACAATCCACGACCGCAGCCAGTTTTGGTTGAGGGGGAGCCTGAGTACGAGGTGGAGCGCATTCTCGACTCACGATACCGCAGGGGGAAGCTCCAATACCTCATCGACTGGAAGGGGTATGGGCCTGAGGATCGTTCATGGGAACCAGCGGAAAACGTCCACGCACCTGCCTGCCTCCGTGATTTCCATGCAGCTTACCCCAACAAGCCTGGTCCGGCCCCTCGGTTGAGGGGGAGGCCTGGGAGGGGGGATGGTGTGATGGCCTGGGAGTCAGACTCTGATGCTGAACCTGAGGGATCCCAGCCTGCACAGGATTCCCCGCCTCCAGAACCAGCTGAGCCGGGGCCAGGGCTTGAGCCTGAAGGATCCCCACCTGTGCTGGATCCCCAGGTGCAGGCATCAGCAGAGTCTGCTCTGGCTCCTGATGGGAGGGAGGACCCATTGCCTGCAGGTGCTCCACTCCCAGCCTCTTCAGAGGAAGCTGAGGCGTCCCCTGGGTCCAGTAACCCACCAGCCTCTCCTGAGCTACAGAGGCTCAGGGCAGAGAGGCGAAGGGAGTTAAGTGTCTGCAGGAGGAGTGCTCGCCTCCAGGCCCGGAGGAGAGGCGAGTCTCCAGAGGATCGGGGCGGCCCTAAGCATAGGGCCAGATAAAAGCCAGCCAGACCCAGCCCAAGTTGCGTGAGCAACTTAGTTGCAAGCGTGTGCTCAACCTGCAACCTTGTGCCCGAACCTGCCTTGGACCTTGACCTGCTCCCTGCCTCGCTCCCCGCCGGACTGACCTCCTTTGGACCCCTAGACCCAGGACTGGACTTGGACCTCGCTTCATGGACAAACCCTTGGGGCCAGCACAGCTTAGCTGACTGCAGCTTCTGGGAGCTTGTGACTTGAAAATAGCAGTGGGGTGTGTGTGTGTTTGCAAGGGCGTTTAGAGGGGTGGCCCAGAATGCTTTCTCACAGTGCATGTAGGACCAAGAGAGATGGATGCCGATAGAGCTGCTGCAGTGACTTGCAACACCTGCGCCATGTTTCTCTTCCTGCCTGAGGATGTGCAAAACTGCACCTGCAGCAAGTGCAAGCTGGTTGCTTTGCTGGAAGAGAAGGAACAGCAACTTGGGGCACTTGGAGCTACTGGGCCAGAGGAGGAATTTCTCAATAGAGCAGAGTGGACTGTTTTGGAGCCATGACACAGATGGGGTGAACTTAGGAAGGAGGAATATCGTCCACACCGGGAGGAATGTGACGCCAAGGAGCAGGACTGTCAGGAACCATGCTGTGTCACTGCAATTGCAAAATTGACACCTGTCAGGAGGCTGTCAGTGACTCCCTGCTGGTTGCCCAGGAAATTATAAAGACAAGGGAAAGTTACCTATCATCCTTTTTCATTCCAATCTCTACAGAAAGAGGCTATAGAACCCAGCCTCTTGGATAATGGCGTTGTCCCAAGTGAATCTCCACACACCCCCGTCTCTCCCAATTCCTCATTTGTCATTCTCTTCATCTCCTCTATGGGTGCTGCTCCGTGCCCTCTGTCTTTGAGATCTTTGCTCCCCTACTTTTAAGGGTCACCAGGTTCTGGGAGAGGGAGGGTCTGGAATGCTTTCTAATGGCAACGTGTCAGCCGGGTGTTGTTGCTCTGGCTTCCCCCTGATTTCCCAGCTCCCCCCCCATCTGCCTCTGAGCTGTGACTGTCTTCCTCTTCCTCCTCCCTGGAAGGCTCAGGATGGGGAGGCGGTCTCCACCATTCCTCCTCTGCCCAGTTCCTGACAACACCACGCCCTTGCCTCAGATTCCGATTCTGGGCCAGAGGAGGAAGGACAACAGTTGCAGGCTTCAGAATACGCCAAGGTAGCTGTGAAAGGAGTAGTGGATAGATCAATTCCTGCCCCTCCCCAGAGGAGGAAGAGACATGGGGTGGTGGTTGAGCCCATGTTTTGCCTGCAGAAGACTCTGGGCTCATTTCCTAGCATCTCCCAGAGGCAGCTGTGATTGTGTGGCTTCCCCAAGTCAGGGAGGTGTCAGTGTGGCACTTACTTTCTTCCAGGTATTTCTTTTTGATCCTCAGGAAGACCCCCCGGCCCTCATGACCCAGAGTCAGGCTCAGGAACCCGCAGAAGAAGAGAAGTCTCCATGCTCGGATCATCTTCTCCTCTTATTGCAGAAATTTCTAGCCTGAAGTTCGCAAGAAGGATGCCAGAAACCTAGAGGTGCCGGTTAGAGATGATAGGGAAATATTCAGGAAGAAGAAGAAGAAGAAGAAGAGGAGGAGGAGTTTGGATTTGATATCCCGCTTTATCCCGAAGGAGTCTCAAAGCGACTCACATTCTCCTTTCCCTTCTTCCTTCCCCACAACAAACACTCTGTGAGGGGAGTGGGGCTGAGAGACTTCAGAGAAGTGTGACTCGCCCAAGGTCACCCAGCAGCTGCATGTGGAGGAGCGGAGACGCGAACCCGGTTCCCCAGATTATGAGTCCACCGCTCTTAACCACTACACCACACTGGCCCTCTGGAGGGTTCAGTCCAGCGTCAAGTATAGGGACTTGCTAATCCAATTTGGAGAGAGAGAGAGGACTAGTAGAGGAATACTTTCCAGGAAAATTTTTGCAACTCTGTGGACAATTATCAGTGTTGGATAAGGAGGGGGAGGGGGATAAATTTGGTTCTGTTTGCATTTAATTCACATGTTCCAAAACAAAACACAAAGTGAAGCTCTGCTATCCTTTGAAATTCACAATTCTCTGAATTTTCCAATGCACTTCTCCAGTCAATTAATGTGCACCAAAATGCACTGGGATAAAGTCTCCATACAAATGTACCTTTTTGGAGAAATAACCCATAAACCTGCATCTTATCAAGGAAAATTGCTTTGCAAAAATGCGTGCATTAGGCAAAATCACATTTTTAAAAGTGTCCCTGTAAGGACATGTGCATGTCGACTTAAAAAAAAATCCCAAAAGGATATGGAAATGTGGGGAACTGACCATAGCACTGAAAAGTGAGAAACTGACATTGCGTATTAATCTATCCCCAGCCATGGACTACAAGGTATACCTTCAACCACAGGTTTCGGGTTGCTTCTTGACCCCTGATTCTGGGTACTCCAGGCACCCCTCCCCATGCGCAAGCCCTCCCCCCCCCGCTTCCCCTCACCCCACAGGACTTTGCAAGAGACCAGAGCTGGCATGCAGCTAAGTTAGTCATTTGCTGCTCACCTCTTGGAATCAGCTGCGATTCTGCAATGATGAAGCCCTTTTGCTTTGGGGAGTCTCCACCAGACCAGGCTGAGAGAGAGGACTGATCCTGCTCTTGCTGCTGCTGCTGCTGGCACCAGAAGTCCCTGGACACAAATGTTCAGGTAACCTCCCTCCCCAGGGATGCAGCTGTGTACTTGCAAGCGATCTGCTCTCACACCTGAGCCCCGACCTCAGCTATTGCTGGGTTTTGCTGCTGGAAGGGAACCGGGAGATAAAGCTTCCAACATATATAAAAAACATAGCAAAGCATTACATATTAAAAGACTTTCCTATACAGGACTGCCTTCAGACATCTTCTAAAAGTTGTGTAGTTCTTTATCCCCTTGACATCTGAAGGGAGGATGCCACTACCGAGAAGGCCCTCTGCCTGGTTCCCTGCAACTTCTCACAGGGAGGGAACCACCCTCGGTGCTGGACCTCCGTGTCTGGGCTGAATGATGGGGGTGGAGGCACTCCTTCAGGTATAATAATAATAATAATAATAATAATAATAATAATAATAATAATTTATTTGTACCCTGCCCATCTGGCTGGGTTTCCTCAGCCACTCTGGGCGGCTTCCAACAAAGATTAAAATACATTAAAAAACCACAGGTTAAAAACTTCCCTAAACAGGACTGCCTTCAGATGTCTTCTGAATGTCAGGTAGTTGTTTATCTCTTTGACATCTGATGGAAGGGCGTTCCACAGGGCGGGAGCCACTACCGAGAAGGCCCTCTGCCTGGTTCCCTGTAGCTTTGCTTCTCACAGGGAGGGAACCGCCAGAAGGCCCTCGGCGATGGACCTCAGTGTCCGGGCTGAATGATGGGGGTGGAGACTCTCCTTCAGGTATACAGGACTGAGGCCGTTTAGGGCTTTAAAGGTCAGCACCAACACTTTGAATTGTGCTCGGAAACGTACTGGGAGCCAATGTAGATCTCTCAGGACCAGTGTCTCGGCGGCCGCCCCCAGTCACCAGTCTAGCTGCCACATTCTGGATTAATTGCAGTTTCTGGGTCACCTTCTAAGGTAGCCCCATATAGAGCGCATTGCAGTAGTCCAAGTGAGAGATAACCAGAGCATGCATCACTCTGGCAAGACAGTCTAAGGGCAGGTAGGGTCCAGGTAGACAGCTGCCCTGGATACAGAATTAACCTGCGCCTCCATGGACAGTTGTGAGTCCAAAATGACTCCCAGGCTGCGCACCTGGTCCTTCAGGGGCACAGTTATCCCATTCAGCACCAGGGTGTCCTCCACACCTGCCCGCCTCCTGTCCCCTAAGAACAGTACTTCTGTCTTGTCAGGATTCAACCTCAATCGATTAGCCACCATCCATCCTCCAACTGCCTCCAACTCAGACAGGACCTTTACCGCCTTCACTTACTGATTGCTTTTGATTTAGAAGAGAGGTAGAGCTGGGTATCATCCGCATACTGATGGACACCCAGCCCAAACCCCCTGATGATCTCTCCCAGCGGCTTCATGTAGATGTTGAAAAGCATGGGGGAGAGGACGGAACCCTGAGGCACCCCACAAGTGAGAGCCCAGGGGTCTGAACACTCATCCCCCACCACCACTTTCTGCACATGGCCCAGGAGGAAGGAGCGGAACCACTGTATAACTGCCCATTTACTGTATAAATGGGCCAAGGCCATTTAGGGCTTTAAAGGTCAGCACCAACACTTTAAATTGTTCTCAGAAACAATGTTCTTAAATTCAGCAGAAAGGGGGCACTCTTTGATTTCTTTTGGGAAGGACTATGGTGTTTTGGTGGATAGAGTACCTGAAGAACTGTGGATGGAGGCTCGTAACATTATACAGGAGACAGCAACGAAAACCATCCCAATGAAAAAGAAATGCAAGAAAGCAAAGTGGCTGACCAATGAGGCCTTACAAATAGCGGGGGAGAGAAGACAAGCAAAATGCGAAGGAGATCGTGAAAGATACAGGAAATTGAATGCAGATTTCCAAAGAATAGCAAGGAGAGACAAGAGGGCCTTTCTAAACGAGCAATGCAAAGAAATAGAGGAAAATAACAGAATGGGAAAAACCAGAGATTTATTCAAGAAAATTGGAGATATGAAAGGAACATTTCGTACAAAGATTACCACAATTAAGGACAAAAGTGGAAAGGACCTAACAGAAGCAGAAGACATCAAGAAGAGGTGGCAAGAATACACAGAGGAATTATACCAGAAAGATATGGAGGTCTCATACACCCCAGGAAATGTGGTTGCTGACCTTGAGCCAGACATCCTGGAGAGTGAAGTCAAATGGGCCTTAGAAAGCCTTGCTAACAACAAGGCCAGTGGAAGTGATGATATTCCAGCTGAACTATTTAAAATTTTAAAAGAGGATGCTGTTAAGGTGCTGCACTCAATATGCCAGCAAGTTTGGAAAACTCAGCAGTGGCCAGAGGATTGGAGAAGATCAGTCTACATCCCAATCCCAAAGAAGGGCAGTGCCAAAGAATGCTCCAATTACCGCACAATTGCACTCATTTCACACGCTAGCAAGGTTATGCTTAAAATTCTACAAGGCAGGCTTAAGCAGTATGTGGACCGAGAACTCCCAGAAGTGCAAGCTGGATTTCGAAGGGGCAGAGGAACCAGAGACCAAATTGCAAACATGCGCTGGATTATGGAGAAAGCCAGAGAGTTCCAGAAAAACATCTACTTCTGCTTCATTGATTATGCAAAAGCATTTGACTGTGTCGACCACAGCAAACTATGGCAAGTTCTTAAAGAAATGGGAGTGCCGGATCACCTCATTTGTCTCCTGAGAAATCTCTATGTGGGACAAGAAGCTACAGTTAGAACTGGATATGGAACAACTGATTGGTTCAAAATTGGGAAAGGAGTACGACAAGGCTGTATATTGTCTCCCTGCTTATTTAACTTATATGCAGAATACATCATGCGAAAGGCTGGACTGGATGAATCCCCAACCGGAATTAAGATTGCCGGAAAAAATATCAACAACCTCAGATATGCTGATGATACTACCTTGATGGCAGAAAGTGAGGAAGAATTGAAGAACCTTTTAATGAGGGTGAAAGAAGAGAGCGCAAAATATGGTCTGAAGCTCAACATCAAAAAAACTAAGATCATGGCCACTGGTCCCATCACCTCCTGGCAAATAGAAGGGGAAGAAATGGAGGCAGTGAGAGATTTCACTTTCTTGGGTTCCATGATCACTGCAGATGGTGACAGCAGTCACGAAATCAGAAGACGCCTGCTTCTTGGGAGAAAAGCAATGACAAACCTAGACAGCATCTTAAAAAGCAAAGACATCACCTTGCCGACAAAAGTCCGTATAGTTAAAGCTATGGTTTTCCCAGTAGTAATGTACAGAAGTGAGAGCTGGACCATCAAGAAGGCTGATCGCCGTAGAATTGATGCTTTTGAATTATGGTGCTGGAGGAGACTCTTGAAAGTCCCGTGGACTGCAAGAAGATCAAACCTATCCATTCTCAAAGAAATCAGCCCTGAGTACTCACTAGAAGGACAGATCCTGAAGTTGAGGCTCCAGTACTTTGGCCACCTCATGAGAAGAGAAGAATCCCTAGAAAAGACCCTGATGTTGGGAAAGATGGAGGGCACAAGGAGAAGGGGACGACAGAGGATGAGATGGTTGGACAGTGTTCTTGAAGCTACTAACATGAGTTTGGCCAAACTGCGAGAGGCAGTGAAGGATAGGCGTGCCTGGCGTACTCTGGTCCATGGGGTCACGAAGAGTCGGACACGACTGAACGACTGAACAACAACAAAATGGTGTTTGTGTTAGGAACTGGAAGCATTTAAGTAGCAGCTACACTGTGATTCCGTGCTTTATTATCAAAGCACATCTCTCTGTGCTTCTTAAATTTTCCTGCGCTGTTTATGTTGAATGATGTGGGGGAGGGGAATACATGAACAGCGCACGTACATGCGCAAAGTTGCATGTTGTACGCATGATATTCCACAATGTAGTCTTAGAGGGATCGGCCGCCGTGGCACGGCGATCCCTCGGTGCCCCCAGCGTGCCGCCTCTCCGCCCGCCTCCCTCCCGCGCTGGCTGCCCCTTGGGAGGGGGGGGTGGGCGAGCGGGGGATGAGGGGCGTGGCGCTGGAGCATCGCGGGGCTTTGCACGCCCTTCCAGCGCTCCAGCTGGGGCTCCGTGAGGTGAGGACGGCTGGCTTTCAGCCCGCCCGTCTGCTCGTGGGGGCGGGGGCGCCCGGTATGCCGGCGGGCTCACGGGGGTGCCCCTGGGTGGCCTGGTGCCCTGGCGCAGCGTGCCACCAGCCCCTATGGACGAGATGGCCTTGCACTCACACATTTCCATGGAGAAGAAGCAAGTTTACCAGCCCTGGTTTTCAAAACCCAACAAATGATTATGATTTCCATTTAAGTATACCCCCCCGCCTTCCTCCCAAAGGTGAAACTCAAAAAATTAGAATATTGTGGAAAGGTTCATTTCTTTCAGTAATTCAACTTAAAAGGTGAAACTAATATATGAGATAGACTCGTGACATGCAAAGCGAGATATGTCAAGCCTCTATTTGTTATAATTGTGATGATTATGGTGTACAGCTGATGAGAACCCCAAATTAACAATTTCAACTTTGGGGTTTTCATCAGCTGGACGCCTTAATCATCACAATTATGGCTTGACATATCTCGCTTTGCATGTCATGAGTCTATCTCATATATTAAACTCCAGTAGCTAATGAAAACAATTGCTCACATAAATGGACTTTTCCATGATATTCTAATTTTTTTGAGTTTCACCTGTATTTGAAGTTTTGCATTTTAAACTCACTTAACTCACAGGATAGTCTCAATACCCTGAATAAAATGTGGTTTTCTCCTGGTGCAAAACACACTTATTTGGAACGAAACCCTTGTGGAAGGCTGATCTCAGCCAACACCATCCCCTGTGTGTGGCAGCGACTCTCCAAGACCTCGGTCAGAGAGGTCTCCCCAAGCCCTTTCGCCTGAGAGCCGTTCAGCTGGAAGTGCTGGAGACAGGGCAGTGGATTAAACTACAAGAAAGAAGATTCCACCTAAACATTAGGAAGAACTTCCTGACAGTGAGAGCTGTTCGGCAGTGGAATTTGCTACCAAGGAATGTGGTGGAGTCTCCTTCTTTGGAGGTCTTTAAGCAGAGGCTTGACAGCCACCTGTCAGGAATGCTTTGATGGTGTTAGCTGCTTGGCAGGGGGTTGGACTGGATGGCCCTTGGGGTCTCTTCCAACTCTAGGATTCTAGGATTCTATGAACCTGTTGGGACCTTCTACATACATAGCACCTGTCCTCCCACCCTGCTAAGCCCACTCACGGTTGAAGCAAAGGCACCGTATCCAAATCGCCTCTTCTGCATCGCCCCACATGTTTTGTGAGTGCCTGACATGGAAATCAGGTTCTGGGGCTAAGCCATTATTAGAGAAGACCCCGCCGCTTCAAAATCTGAGCCAGGGAGTCTTGCCTTTGGCGCAAGAGGGGAGAAGATTTTCCCCCTAGATGTGTGAAAAGAGCAGACTCTGAAACCTTCATGGCATTGTGAAGAGAAATGTTTTATTATCAATGCAAGATAAAGCAAGCAGAACATCTTAGCAATTCGCAGAGGGAACCCGGCAGCCAACACTCCACTGCTTTCAACCAACAGACATTCAAGGCAAGGTTTTCCAAGAGCAGGATTTGAATCCAGCCTTATGGGATTTTCCGTGGTCTCAAGACTCAGGTGCCCTCACTTTTTAGCTTCGACATGTTCCCAAATGGCAGGAGGCAAATCCAGCTCTGGAAATCGCGTTGCAAAGGACCTATTGCTGTTTTCGAGCCCCTGAAGCAGAGAGAGAGAGTGAAAACCAAGGGATGTCGCAGGCTCAAAAGTTCCCAAGCTCTGCCTGCTGTCAGGGGTGCTTCAGTTGTGATCCGTGCATTGCAGGGGGTGGACCAGATGACCCTCGGGGTCTCTTCCAATTCTACAATCCTATGAAAGCAGAGGCGTTGAATAAAAAATAAAATTGAAAAAAGGAAAAAAAGGAAAAAAAGAAAGCAGAGGTGTTGAAACCATAAAGGGAGAAGGGAAGGGAAGGGAAGGGAAGGGAAGCAGCAACATTATCCATCGTGTTCCAGGATCTTTCCCTCTGATCCAGGTGAGGATCTTGACCCCCACATTCAGGAAGCCAGGGGGGGAGCGAAGAGCAGGAGAGCATTCTGTGAAAAGGAAGAGAGTCATGTTAACGCTGGCCATAATTTCAAGCCTGTTTTCTTCATGGCTATGGCATGTGGGCTCCCAAGAGCAGCTCACAGCTGTTTTGCTCCTCAAGGCACTGGAGATTTAAATGACCAGCAGACTTTGAAAAGCTGGGTTCGTCATTCTTGTTGAATTAGTAAAACCATTGGTTTTTTGAATGTAGTGTGTGTCAATTGATAATCATTACTGTTTAGAATAAGGGACGCAGGTGGAGCTGTGGGTTAAACCACAGAACCTAGGGCTTGCTGATCAGAAGGTCGGTGGTTCGAATCTCTGTGACGGGGTGAGCTCCTGTTGCTCGGTCCCTGCTCCTGCCAACCTAGCAGTTGGAAAGCACGTCAAAGTGCAAGCAGATAAATAGGTACCGCTCCGGCGGGAAGGTAAACGGCATTTCCGTGTGCTGCTCGGGTTCACCAGAAGCGGCTTAGTCATGACCCAGAAGCTGTACGCCGGCTCCCTCAGCCAATAAAGCAAGATGAGTGCCACAACCCCAGAGTCGTCCGCGACTGGACCTAATGGCCAAGGGTCCCTTTTCCTTTAACCTTTACTGTTTTGAATATTCTTGTGTTATTATCTTCCTTAGTGGGTTGTGCAAACCGCTGTTCTGAATAATGCTTTTTACAGGGCAGGGGCTACAGGGGAGGCATTCATGGAACCAAGGGGGTGGAGAAGTTTGGGGACCACTGGACTAGACCATCCTTACCTGGCCAGGGGCAGCGTTGAGATGGTTGATGCCAAGCTGCTGCACCAGAGGCAACGGGAAGCCTTCTGCCAGCAAATCTGAAAGAGAAAGATCTCATGAGTGCTGGGGACATGAAAGAGAACAGATGCAATCTCCCTTTTCACACATTACATTGGACTGTCTGTTTATTTTGTACTATCAAGCAGTGTGCAAATTTCATGAAATAAATAAACCTTTTCTAGCAGGGCCACGTTTGACACAGATCAGCCAAATGAGGTGACTGAACAGCCAGGGGCACTGTGATAATTATTATTTTTAATCAGAATGATTAACAGGCAACCTGATCAAAAAGTCAACACCCCAAGGA
Organism: Lacerta agilis; assembly: GCF_009819535.1. Taxonomy (NCBI): domain Eukaryota; kingdom Metazoa; phylum Chordata; class Lepidosauria; order Squamata; family Lacertidae; genus Lacerta; species Lacerta agilis. The sequence goes on along the minus strand of NC_046317.1, from coordinate 93,317,045 downwards.
AAGAGAGGAGGAGGAGAATGGGGGGGGGCAAATCAATCTATTACTCCTCTGTGCCATTTTATATTAATTAATTAATTATATTCATATTCGTGTGTGTTCCTTCATAAGACTATTCTGTCTGTGCATTAATCTGCAAAATAATAATAATAATAATAATAATAATAATAATAATAGTCTGCAAAAATATTTTCTGGCAATGTATGTAATTCTGGATGCATTTCCAGCACATTTTGAGCCAGGAATCGCAGCACAACATTCAGCAAGTGCAGAATCTATAGACTAACTGTGGGTTTCTCCACACTTCTGCTAGTCCCTTGCCTAGAAAGCATGGGGCCAAGCATTTTTCTGGGCAGTGTTGCCTTTCCCCGTCCACTTTCCTGGCAAAACCCACTCTTCAGCACTGAATCGGAACGAACATCCATTCACAGAAAAACTGACTGATGTTTGCTCCAATTCAGCAGTAAAGAGCGGGTTTTCCTGGGAGAAAGTGGTAGGACATTCCTCTTATTCCAACCTGCACTTGAGTCCAGAAGTGCTGGATCAGGCAAGTTCATACAATGCAATTCCGAAAGCCCTTCTAGAAAACAGCTGCATTTCCCTGCCCTGTTCCGGAGACTTTTCACCCGACAGCGTTGGACTGATGTGCACGGCTGTCTTTGCGCATAGGAATCAAAGTGACTTCATGTTTTCCATGGCTTTGGCCACCATGCAGCAGTCCAGTGAATGACCGCCCCCCCCGGGTGGCTGGCCCCCAGCAGCAAGACAGGGAAGCTGATCGCTGGACCCTGCGCAGGATATGTTGCCTTCCAACCCCCCCCCCCCAACCTGCCACCCCTCGTCCTTACGGTTCTGATGTGGTAAAAGGAAGGCAGACACCAGGTGTGAAATTGCGCCCTTCAGGTGCTGCACCTGAAACACAAATGAAGGGAGGAATGCAAACGGGAGGTCAGATGATGACAACAACAGGTAAAAACAAAAGGCCCCTCAGTTAATTGGAAAGCAGGTTTTCGTCTCCATCACACCTTAGCAGCTCCATTGCTGAATCGTCCTGGTGACCCACAATTTAAATGTCGAAAAGCATTTCCAAATATTTGCATGGATGGATAGAATTATTTTAATGGTTGTTTATTATTACTATTCACTGCTGGGAAGCAGTTCTTAAGTTGTGCAAAGCAAACAAACCACGTTATTTTGTTTGGAGGTTCTAGCAGGGGAGCGCAGCTATAGTATACCCTTGACCGAAGAACGGTACACTCCTATCTGGGATGGTCGTCCTCTTCCACCGAGCGCGCAGCTTGGGGAAGGATGCACACGGAGCGGTGAGGGAGGAAGGGGACACCCGCCCAGCCAGCCAGATCAGCCGAATCAACCCTGGCGATCAATGGGGTGACAGATGTCGCAGCCAGATCGCCCTCACATCCTTAACCATGTTATTTTGAACACAACTCCAGCCTGCAAAGAGCATGCACGCCCTCTGCAAAGGGGTGTCCCGTGAGGTAGAATTTTTGCAGAAAAGAATTTTCAGTGAGGCCAGCTTCATGCACACAAGGGAGCAACCGGACCACAGCAAGAACCAGTTTAGGAGGAGCCCAAAGTTGAGAGTGAAAAACTGCTCCAGTTAAGGAGCAAGGAGGGCTCTGCATGTACAGTAAAAATAACAAGGACTGCGGTTGGATGAGAGATGGTTGGGGGAAAGATGAAACAAGCTATATGACACTCGCTCCTCATATAATGTGTCATAATGGAAAGCTCTTGCAGACTGTTTGGACTCTGTCATGGGACTCAGCTATACAGCTGCAAATGAAATGTTTGAAGTGTTGTAATGCGCATTATATAAATGTGACACTAGATGGCGATAGTGAGCTACGGCAAATTCAATATATTTTTCAAAACGGTTTTTTTTTTTTAAGCATTTTCACAGCATTTTTTATATGTGTCTATTCCACCCTGTAATGCGTTACTGAATAAAGTCTGGCTAACCAGGAATCAGGTTTGAGCCTCTGGCCTCGGACCCCCAAAGGGAATTTTCTTTTCCCTTGCACAGAACAGGACGACTCTCCTCTAGAGCTGAGCAAAGGTGACCCCCCAACATCCCCCAGACTATTTGCAGGAGGCACAATTGGAATGGGAAGCTGAAGGTTTATCAAGCTTGCGGCTGAGGTAAGATTTGAACGGGGGGCTTTCCTGGTTTACAGGCTTAGGCACTGCTTTCTTGGGATATGCTACTTACATCAAAGTTTCCAACTGAAGAGTTGATCAATGAGAGATTGTCAATCCTGAAAAGAAACAATAAAATAGGAGATTTTTTTATTTTATTTTTTAAGTGTTTTGGCTAAACGTTTCTCTTTGCTAAGGAACGGCTCTGTAGCATCTGAGCAACAACCTGAAATGTTGTATTTAAACCAACTAGTCCAACTCTACAATTCTAAGATCTGATGATGTTCCTTCCGGCTGCAGAGGGAGCTGGCATCCAGTGAGAGGCTCCTGCTGGAGTCAGAGTGGATTGGGCCCCCACCCCCATGCCCCATTCCCCTTCTAGCCTCTCACGTTGCTTTGGAGCAGTGGTTCCCAATTAGGGGTCCACAGGGGGTCCACGGCCCCATCCTTTTCCTCCCCCCAACTAATCCCCCCCTCCATTTTTGCATGGTAATATCACAAATTGTATGGTCTGTTTTAGCGCTGTGTGGTTTTTCAATATATTGGCCAAAATCACTTTTGAAATCATAATGTGATAACGATTTTGACCCGGCAATACGCAGCAATATATTGCTCCTTGCGTGAGGGAGAGGAGGGGGGCTGATTTCAAGGCACCACCAACATCGCACGATAATGCGACGGATCTGAGCTGCCTTCCCCTCACGCGGAGAACAGCGCAGCCTTGTTTTATGTCCCTGTGTTGCAAAATAAATTGGGGTTTTTCTTTACCCTTCAAGGTGAAGAGTGAGTCTCAGGTTCCCTCCTGCCACAGAAACGCCACCAACCGAAGTCACTGTCTGTGATTGAAAAGAAGAAGATGAAAAAGAGGAGGAGGAGGAGGAGTTTGGATTTGATACCCCGCTTTATCACTACCCAAAGGAGTCTCCAAGCGGCTCACATTCTCCTTTCCCTTCCTTCCCCACAACAAACACTCTGTGGGGTGAGTGGGGCTGAGAGACTTCAGAGAAGTGTGACTAGCCCAAGGTCACCCAGCAGCTGCATGTGGAGGAGGGGAGATGTGAACCCGGTTCCCCAGATTACGAGTCTACAGCTCTTAACCACTACACCACACTGGCTCTCAAGAAGATTGCTGTTAACTTGAAATGCTGCTTTCTTCTGAACTGAACCTTGGGGAAAAGGGGAATTCCTGGGATGCTCTGCTTCGGGGCTTCATGGGAGCATCTCCATGGCCTCTGGGAGAAACAGGATGCTGAGCTACACGGGTCCCTTTGGTCTGATCCAGGTGGGCTTTTCAGTGACCATAGCTGTCAACCCTCCCTGCTGTTCCCCACTGCTATATACATAGCTGTCAACCCTCCTTGCTGTTTCCCAGTGCTATAATAAGGGAATTTCCCGCAAAAAAGGGAAAAGGTTGACAGCTATTGCCTTTTCACAAATTCTGGTTTCCTTAAAGTAAAACGCTCAGGATATGATGGCAGAAGAGAAAAGCCGGCCTTGACCCAATCCACCCTCCGGAGTGGCCTGAGTGCACAAGCAAACCTAAAGGCAGCACAATATCTGAGGTGATGGGGCCATCTTGGATTATTTATTTGCTTAGCACCTGCCTTTACCCCAAGGTCCCAGGCTGCGATACAGGCCGAAAACAATTTGAAACAATGTGCAACCATAAAAATAAGTTACAGGTAGGTAGCCGTGTTGGTCTGCCATAGTCAAAACAAAATAAAACAAAAAATTCCTTCCAGTAGCACCTTAGAGACCAACTAAGTTTGTTCTTGGTATGAGCTTTCGTGTGCATGCACACTTCTTCAGATACACGAAAGCTCACACCAAGAACAAACTTAGTTGGTCTCTAAGGTGCTAATGGAAGGAATTTTTTTGTTTTATTTTGCATAAAAATAAGGTGGGTGCTAAGGACACACAGCTCAAACGCCAGGGAGAAGGAGCATGGCTTCAGCATCCTTTGGAAGCTGTGCAACGAAGTCCTGTTGTTCTGTGCGAGTTTATCCCTCGATGGCACAGTTAACCAAAGACATTGCCCATCATAGAAATATCAGGAGGGGGGGGGAGTGTCCAGTGATAGGCTCAGCGCATCTAAATCTAGAAGCTAAACCCTGGAAGGAAGAGACAGCCCCGACTAGAGAAGAATGGCAAATCAAGTTGATGGACTACGCCGAAATGGCAAAATTAACTGGGAAGCTCAGGAATCAAGAAGACAAGAATTTTTTTTTTTTAAAAAAAAGAATGGGAAATGTTTATAATGTATATACAAAATCATTGTAAACAGGACAAAACATCAGCAGGATTTTAAATACACTTGTAATGTAACGGAATGTATAGATAACTTAGGAAAGTGAAAAATTGGAGAAGTACTGATATGCAGTTGAAAATAGAATGCAAAGAACCCATGGAAGGGTTTGGGGGGGGGGGAATCAGGAGATTCAGAGTAATCTTGTTATTTGGATTTTTTTTAATACTGTTTTATGTTAGAATCATAGCGATGGAAGAGACCACAAGGGCCATCCACTCCAACCCCCTGCCAAGCAGGAATATAAACATGTTGTATGTTTATATCTTTGAAAATCAATTAAAAAAAGATTCTACAAAATGAAATAAAATAAAAGCTATGCCCAACCCTTCTCTGCAATGTTGTGGGTGATATTAGGATCATGGAAGTCACCCTGAGGATCGTCTAGTCCTACCCCCTGGAACACAGGTATGCAGCTGCCCCTTATGGGAATCGAACCTGCAACCTTGGTATATTATCAGCACCACGCTCTAACCGGCTGAGCTATCCAGCAGGCTCTAGGACATTTCTCAGACTGGCCGACTCAGGCCAACCCGCCTGGCCAAACAGCATCACGTCCGCAATGCCTTTAGACATGATTCCTGCTTTGCAGAGGGTTGGACTAAATGACTCTTTAGGTCTCTTCCAATTCCACGATGCCATGGTTCTACTTCTAAGCACGCAAACCATAGCCCAGGCTGGTTTCGGTGACCCAACTACTTACAGCACGAACAGTGAAGAGATGCCGGTTGCTGTACACCTTGACGTCAACATTCTGCTTCACCTCGATCCTTCCTACGGTCAGGGCGAGGACGGGAGCCCCATAGGAGACCTGCAAGGTTCGTATTGCGCCCTGCAAGGATCCAGGACATGAAGATGAAAGCCCTGAGCACAGTTAGGCTTCAAAGAGACTCTCACTTGGCACTTCGCTCCATAAATATTATGAATATGCACCAAGCCTTGCAGAGTATTTTATTGTTCGATTGATTTCATAACATTTTCATACCACTTGGTTGCAAAGAATATCCTCAAAGCAGTTTGCGGAAAACAACAAAGCAGTAAAAGGACCTGCGAAACGGTTAAAAGCAGCTATTTAAAAACATGCAAATAATAATTAAGATCAGCAAATCAACTACATACAGATTGAAAGCCTTGCCGCTTTGCATCTGGATAGGAATTGCCAAAAAAAAGCACCTGATTGGTGTCAATTGGCGGGGAGTTCCAAAGGTAGAACTAATAATATGCATATACATGCATACCTACATACTTGGCAGAGGGAGGCTAGAAGTGATGAGTCTTTAAAAATACTGACCTTAAAACTAGACAGAGCTGCCATCTGTTGACTGAATGCAGTAATCTTTGAAGAAACCAAAAGAAGAAGAAAGAGTTTATATTCCCAGTTTTCCTCCCTCAAAGCAAAGGTTAACCCAGACTCCTTCTGCACCTGAATGGATGAAGGGTGTGTGGGAAGAGGCTGCCTGACCCTTTCCAGCCCGCTCCTTTTCCAACTCCAGATCGCTCCCCCTCTGCTATGTGGGGAAGACATGGAGTGGGGGGCATACTGCCCCCCTTATCTTTCCACATAGGGGTGCATAAGAGACAGCTTCACCGCTGCAAAGGGCTCAAAGCAGCAAAAGAGGAAGTCTTTTGTCATCATTATTTAATTAATGTAATCATTAATTAGAACGAGGGAACTCGCTTTTATTTTGGGGGATGGGAAGAATATTTTAAGATAACACATAACAAGAATTTATGTGGGATCCTGAAATATACTCGGAGTCTAGTGTGAATTTCATGCTCTTTATTCAGCTCATAGTAGTGAGGGATGCAGTTGCCCCAAAACGTTTGCTTTATATTCACTATTTACACAATGGGCCCCACGTGATTGGCTAATTCCGGGATACTCCTGTATGCCAATCAGAGTGCAGATTCACTTCCACCTGGAGTTGGATTGGGTGGCTCCTGCAGACCAATCAGACTGCTGCAATCTCAATCCTATTGTTCTGGGACCAATCAGACTGCTGCAATCTCAATCCTATTGTTCTAGGACCAATCAGACTGCTGCAGTTTGGATCCTATTCAACTCAGTACATAACAGATCCATAATAGTGCCTGTTCTCCCCGGACTGAAGTGATCAAATGGGAACATATGGGGCCAAGCGATCTCGTGGGTAAACTGGTCCTTTATACGGATCACCTTGAACTTGGCCCCATAGCAATAGTTTTAATGTATGTTATATATTTATTGATGTAAGTCCCTTTGGGTTGCATTGACAAAGAAAAGGGCGACTAATAAGCTAAATTTGTAGTTTTGAAGGCATTCTCTCTTGAAATACACAGTTTTCAGCATGTATAAGCTTGAGATATGTGGGGGAGCTGCATTTCGGGGCTTCATCCATGCTTCCATTTGCCCCGCTGCTTTCCCCTGGGAAAACCTGATCTTTAGCGCTGAACTGGAGCAAACATCACTTGGGTTTTCTCCAGATTGTTGTTTGCTCCAATTTACTGCTAAAGTTTGGGTTGTTTGGGGGGAAGAAGTGGGGGGAAGCAAAACCACTCGGATCCATGCCTAGAAAGCTGCTCAGACTTGCGCTTCCTCACCATGGGACAAGCAGAAGTAGGGATGAGCCCCAAGTCACACCTTTTCTTGGGAAATACAGATCAATTTCAACTTGCCATGTGACCCGCAAAGACTGGATTACGCTGAGATTCAGAAGTGAATTTTGCAAAGTTCCACCCAAATCTCTGCCTTGAAAGGACTTAAGATTCGAGGTGGCTTCAGGCTATCTGTCAACACCCGTTTCCCAATACTTGGATCCCGAATGCCATGGAACTCGGATGTTTTGGCTCCCGAACGCCACAAACCTGGAAGTGATTGTTCTGGTTTGCAAATGTTCTTTTGGAACCCGAACATCTGTCGGGGCTTCTACGGCTTCTGATTGACTGCAGGAGCTTCCTGAAGCCAATCAGAAGCCGTGATTTGATTTTCAAATAATTTGGAAGTCGAACGGACTCCTTTTGACTTCCAAGGTACGACTGTAATGCATTTAAAATGTTGAAATGCTAAAATGAACTCAGCATAATACCTCCTGTGGACTGTGGATGTTTATAGCCTTTGGAGTCAAGAAAGCCCGGAGCATCGCGCTCAGCAGGTGGTCGCTGAGGAGCATGTTCATGGGAGCATCGCCCAGGGGCGCATGGGGAAGGGGGGCAGTGCCAGAGGGGACGATGTAGTTCTGCCCTCCCGGCAGACGGACAGTGCCCTGGAATGGAAAGACAAGCAAGAAGAGCAAACACAGTCTACCTGAGCCCAATCTAAGTGGGCCTAACCCTGACACATGAACTGCAAGTTCATTCTCCAAATTTGGGCATTCTATACATGGTTATAAGTTGCCAGCAGGTGCGGAGGAGACCCCAACTTTTGCAGCGATGCAAGCTTTCCAGGATTGCTTCTGAATAGCAGGTGTTGGAAACCTCAGGGCAGCTACTCTTACGCCCAGATCCTGCTTGCGGGTTACCCTTTGAGGCATCTGGTTGGCCACTGTGAGAACAGGATCCTGGGCTAGATGGGCCAGACTCTCCCCACTTCTGATTCCCACAATGGGCATTCAGAGGCACGCTGCCTCCAACAGAGGAAAGGGGGGCATAGACATTTATTTTATGCATTCATTTCATTAAAAAAAATTATGCACTGTTTGATTGTAGAAAAAGTAAAACAATAAGAAAATGAACAACGGTAATTTAAGGTTTTTGAAAAGTTAAAACAACAGTAGGCTTGCCTATCTGGGCAGGCTTGTCTAAACAAGAATGTTTTTTAAGGTAAAGGGACCCCTGACCATCAGGTCCAGTCGTGTCCAACTCTGGGGTTGCGGCCCTCATCTCGTGTTAACGGCCGAGGGAGCCGGCGTACAGCTTCCGGGTCATGTGGCCAGCATGACAAAGCCGCTTCTGGCAAACCAGAGCAGTGCACAGAAACGCCATTTACCTTCCCAAAGGAGTGGTACCTATTTATCTACTTGCGTGCTTTCGAACTGCTGGGTTGGCAGGAGCAGGGACCGAGCAACAGGAGCTCACCCCGTCATTGCGGGGATTCGAACCGCCGACCTTCTGATAGTCAAGCCCTAGGCTCTGTGGTTTAACCCACAGTGCCACCCGCTGTTTTTAGCAGGCGCCAAAAAAAGTACAGTGAAAGTGCTTGTCTGGTGTCAATAGGCAGGGAGTTCCAAAGTGTAGGTGCGGCTACACTAAAAGATCGAGTTCTTACCCATGTGGAAAGGGTCTTACGCAGCACCTGTGACAGTGCCAGTTCTGCCAATCAAAGTGGTTGAGTGACAGCTACAACTTGTGTTATCCTGCGTTGAACCTGGGCCAAGGAGACCAGGGCTCAAACCCCCACATTTTTTAATGATTCAAAAGATAGAGATTAACAAAGCAACATGGAGGAAAAAAGCAAAGGTCCCAGGGGGACAACTGCATTGAGGCGCCACGTCCTGGTGAGGCGCTCCTGGTGAGGTGCTCCTGCCCTCCACCCCCTGCAGCGCCAGCCCCGATTTACTTCATAGCCAATTTGCATGACTCCGTTGTGGAGAGAGGTGGACGAGGGTCGCAGCTGGATCATGTCTCCGTGCACATAGGATGACAAGGAGCCTGGGGAGAACGGCAGAGGGAGAAATCGTCAACCCAGGGGAGAGGCTGGGGGAAGCAAACCAATTTCGCAGTGTGTGGATGGAGTTCGGAGTTTCACACCCCGGCCATCACCTCTTCAATCTTCTACCCTCGGGCAGGAGATATAGAAGTAAAATCAGCCGTACCAACAGGCTAAAAAATAGCTTCTATCCATGGGCTGTTAGGCTGTTGAACGGAAAATAACATAGTGAAATTGACCTGCGAGGTGGTGTGTTGTTTGATAAGACATTGAGTGTTGGGGGGGGGGTCGTTTAATTTCATTGTACACAGGTTGTACAATGGCAATAAAGGTATTATTATTATTAGTTACAGGTAGATAACTAATAAAATCAACAACAATTTCCCGCAGAAGTGCTTGGGAAGAAGAAGAAGAGTTTGGATTTGATATCCCGCTTTTCACTACCCGAAGGAGTCTCAAAGCGGCTCACATTCTCCTTTCCCTTCCTCCCCCACAACAAACACTCTGTGAGGTGAGTGGGGCTGAGAGACTTCAGAGAAGTGTGACTAGCCCAAGGTCACCCAGCAGCTGCATGTGGAGGAGAGGAGACACGAACCCGGTTCCCCAGATTACGAGACTACCGCTCCTAACCACTACACCACACTGGCATAGTGTGGGGGATAAGGAAAAGGGAGACAGAGGAGATGAATACAGAGGAAGATTCTCACCTTGGAGCAAATTCAGCACATCTTCTAGCAGCATGTTGACAAGTGGGCAGAGCTGGAAATAAAGGGGGGGAAAGAGAACCACTCAGGTGATTGACAAGGGAGAGCAGCCATTATCGGAGTGTGTCTGCATGTGTGTTAATCTCATGCGCAGTCTAGGAGCATCTCAGCAAGCCAGACCCCAGGAGGACCACTGGCTCAGAAGAATGACCTTCTTCCCCCGCAAGTGGACCAGAAGAAACCTGCACAGGACTCACCTCTTTCTGCAGCAGATGTGGCACTGTCTTCTCCAGAATGTCCGTCACCGCTCGCAGAAGGTTATTGACGGTGTGGAGAAGAGGTCCTTTGCTGGAACAAAGGGAGAACGTGTCAGTCTCTGTGCCTGTCGCATCAGGGGGTCAGTCCCCACAGCCCTCTGCAAACATCTGCAGCAGGGGGCCTGTGTGGTCGGGATTCTGCACTGCCCAAGGAACCTATGTGGGAGTTCAGCACGGACACACACACCCCCACGGTCATATTTGCCCTGCAATAGGTGGGGGGGGGCAGTGGGGACAGAACAGTGCCGGCTCTACTGTTAGGCAGAGAGGAGTGGCTATCTAAGGCAACTGATGCAGAAAGGAACAGAGGAGTCCATGATTCCTGCGTTGCAGGGGGCTGAACAAGAGGGCCCTCCCAGCTCTACATTTCTATGATTTTGAAGGTCACCTCTTTTCCTCCCAGTATCCTCCTTTATCCCAAAGGACTGGCATCTACCCAGTTCTATGACTCCATACTCACTTGTTGAGGAGGGTGATTCTAAGATGGCCAGGGTTATTGTGGCAATTTCCAACAACCAGTTTCACATGGCCGCTCGCTGGGTCTCTCAGGATTCGAACTCCAACCTGGATGTCCAGGTACAGCTTAATGTGAAGGAGCCTGCCTAGACTGAGTGGCCTAAAAACGGGGAAGGAAAGGGGCATTAATACATACTTTAGGTAAGAGACACCACCTCGGATGGGCATCTGTCAGGAATGCTCTTGTTGCAATTCCTGCTTTGTGTGCATGCACACGAAAACTCATACCAAGAACAAACTTAGTTGGTCTCTAAGGTGCTACTGGAAGGATTTTTTTAAATCTTAAATTTTAAATTTTGTTTTGACTATGGCAGACCAACACGGCTACCTACCTGTAACTGCTTTGTGCGGTTTGGACTGGATGACCCTTGGGGGTCCCTTCCACTTTGCAATTCTATAATTCACAAGAGATTTTTAAGCAGAAGTTGGATGGTCATCTGTCAGGGATTGCAGGGAGTTGGGCTAGATGACCCTTGCGATCCCTGCCAACTCTACTAAGATTCTCTAAAATCTAGACATTTGACAAAGCACACTGTTTCCCTTCTTGCAGCATAACTGGGAGACCTTCTCCTGGTACAACTGTGTCCTCCAGAGCATATTTGACTTGCTTCTTTTGACTTTTGACTCAAACGGCAGCTCAGTGGTGGAACACCTGCTCCGCATGCAGAAGGCTCAGTCCAGGTAGGCCTGGGAGATAGCTGCTGTCTGCAACCTGGAGAGCCATTGCTGCTGCCCGTCAGTGTAGGCAATACTGAGCTAGATGGTACATGGCAGCTCCTTAGGAGATGGGGGCTTTGCAAGGTCTTAGGGATGGAATCCACAAACCTTTCTGTGTTGGAATGCATGGATCTTATAGCGTTCTTCTTAAGATTTAGTGTCAGGAGTATAACGTATTCCTGGACACCACAGAGTTAGACACAGACTTTTCTGGAAGCTTCTGGCTGTTGTGTAATTGACTGGACAGCACAACGCAGGAACTCAGCAACTCACTGAATAACTATATACAGTATTTATTGATTGAAGCAACTAGCATCCATAAGTTACTATTTACAGACTTTACAAAATAAAAGAAAAAAAAAACATAAAATCTTTTCCTCTCTCTCTCTCTCTCTCTCTCTCATCAACCTAACACCACACACTAACACCTAACCACACAGCTCTCACACAGAGCTGAGTCTTTAGGAACTACACTGACCAATCACAGGTCGTTGTTAAGGGTCTGAGAGAGAGCAGATCTGGGCTTTCTGCCAACTAGTTAATTGCTTGGAGATAGAGAGTTGCATTTCTGCACGTAGGCAACTCTGAAATCTCTAACAGTTCTTTGAAACCCAGGCTCCCCTATCAGCCCGCCTGTGTCCTGTTCCACCCAGCCACCTTCAAAAGAACCGTGGGGAAGCACTCACAGATTTATTTCAATCTCCACATCTGCTGGGATGGTCACAATGATGTGCTTTGCTATCTCATCAAAACGGATGTCGAGTCGGAGAAGTTCCACGTTCCTGATCTTCACCCTGCTCAGAATGGGGGCAGGGTACAACATTGAGAACACATTTTACGGAGCATAGAAATAAGGCGTGATAAACAGTGTAATAACAGGGGGCATAATAATGAAATTATAAGAATGGTCCCCCCTGTCCCCACCTTTAACAGACCATAGATTATTTAATGGTTGAAGTTCTAGGTAAAGAGTTATGCTTTTGCCTGGTGCCTCAATGACAGTGCCAGGCAAGCTTCTCTGGGCAGAGCATTCCACAGATGGGGAGCCACCACAGAAAAGGCCTGTTCTCATGTTGCCGAACTCTGGACCTTGCAGAGAAGGCGCAACATTTTAAGTTGTCTTTTTTTGGTAGCGCACTCCAGATTCCGGCTGTCACATCCCACAGCTCACCCTAAGATGTTGCCCAGAAGCCCGTCCACCAGGCCTCCAAGGACGGGGAGGTTTCCCAGGCCCAGCAATCCGCCGGAACCGCCTTGCAAGATGCTCTGGAGGGGCAAATTCTGGAGACGGCCTACCAGAGCCTGGCTGTCCAACCGATGGGAAATCACTGAAAGCCAATGAGAAAAGGGCAGGTTAGAGATTGCTAAGAGGGGCGTTGATGGGGTCAGAGGGACTATTTTGCTCGTGGGCTTGAGAACCTAGAGTAGCGGTTCCCAAACTTTTTAGGGAGGGGAACACCACCCTCCTGTGTAGACCAAACAGTTTAAAAAGGAGAGGGAAGGGACATTTTAACCATCAATGCTCATATGACTATTCTGTCTACAGCCATGTATACCAGGGGTGGCCAACTCCCAAGAGACTGTCATCTACTTACAGAATTAAAAACTTTTTTGGGGGAGGAGTAAAGCCCTGTTTTTGGGGGGTGCAGGGCAACAAAATGAGCTTTTTTAAGAGGAGCCAAAGTTGTTGGGCTTCTTTGGGGGAGCCTGTGATCTACTAGTGATCTACCACAGATGGACGTGCCTGATGTATACAAACCAAAAGAAGGAAGTCCTTTTCCTAATGAATACAGGCAGTTCCTGAGTATGAAGGAACCCTTTTTCTTGGAAGCTGAGGGTTAAGGGGCGCAGGCTTGTATCGGCTGAGGCTTGTATGTAAGGAGAGAAAGCGAGCATTGGATTGCAATGTGCAAAGCATATCAATGCAGCCAAGGGAAGGAGCGCCAGGCAGGGTCAGGGAAGAGCCTCCAGAGCCCCTTGAGCAAACCCTTGACTTAACTTACGGTGCTGAAGCATTTCTGGGCCAAGATTGACAACGGCCTGAGGGCTGGCATATCCTTGGGTGTTCTGGGCCAGGAGGCCGCAGAAGATGGTGAGGGCCAAAACCAGAAGCATCTTCTGCCCTTGGACCTGTTGAGAAGGATGGCATCCGTGTTATAAGAAACAGAAGAGAGAGGAAGGAGGAGAATGAGAGGCAGGCTTGCTTTCTGCTGTTCCAGAGCGGGTCAGACTAGATGAACCCTGGGGTCACGTATCTTTGTATTATGCGAATTTGGAATGCCCCCCCCTTCCAATGCCATACCAAAGTAACACAATTAAGCAAGTGGAATTCTTCCACTTAGCACACCTGAGGAATATATTTTCCAGCCTGAAGTGACAATCTGCCACTTTTTTTTTTTGCACGCGGACCTTTCTTACCTAGATTGCGTAGAAAGTCTCGTCTCCGTCAATTTCTCCTCCGTCTGTCTCACGAAAACCGGGTGGCATTTATATAACCCACCAAGGAGGAAAAGCGAGGACCCATGCAATGGCTTCCGCCGTTACCAATAACCAAATATTTGTCTATAGGTTGAGTCCTCCCAAATAAACAAATATTGATCATCCCAGCGAGCAGGTGTCAAGTTCAAAAGCAAGTCCCGAACCAGGACGTTGCTCGGGGATTTCTGGCAAGATGAAGCTTCTGGTTATGGCTTAGCTGAAATCTCATAGAATCATAGATCGTAGAGTTGGAAGAGACCCCCAAGGGTCCTCTAGTCCCATCTGCTGCAGTGCAGGAATCTCAGCTAAAGTATCCCTAACAGATGGCCATTCAATCTCTGCTTAAAAACATCATGAATCAGAAACTGGGTACCCACTGGCCCAAATTTGTGTACCTTTGGGAACTGTGCATCCCAGCTGGCCTAGTTTGCCCAGAACGGCTCAAATGAGTTGTGAGTCTGGCTAGCTTCTTCATTTCTTCTGCCCCTGCGCCTCCTTCGCTTTCTGGGACTCACAGGCTGTGTTGGGGCTGTCGATGTTCTGCCAACGGTTTCCTCATGAAGAGAAGGGGATTTGGGGTGTTAATATATCCTCAACTTAAAATGGAACTGAATTCAGAAAGGAGAAGAGAAGGTTAAGGGGTGATATGATAGCCATGTTCAAATATATCAAAGGATGTCATATAGAGGAGGGAGAAAGGTTGTTTTCTGCTGCTCCAGAGAAGCGGACACGGAGCAATGGATTCAAACTACAAGAAAGAAGATTCCACTGAAACATTAGGAAGAACTTCCTGACAGTGAGAGCTGTTCGGCAGTGGAATTTGCTACCAAGGAGTGTGGTGGAGTCTCCTTCTTTGGAGGTCTTTAAGCAGAGGCTTGACAGCCACCTGTCAGGAATGCTTTGATGGTGTTTCCTGCTTGGCAGGGGGTTGGACTGGATGGCCCTTGGGGTCTCTTCCAACTCTAGGATTCTATGATTCTATGACCCCTGGGTCCATTATGCTTCATGCATTCGCCCAGAGGTAAGCAGCCATTCAAATCTCTTTCTGCATTTGCCAACGATGTATTTGGAATGTAGAAAAAGGTGCCGGTTCGTTATCTTATTCAGACTCCCCTGGATGCTTAGGGAGAAGGGTCTGAGTTATTTAAAATGTGGGTGGACTTCTTTTGTTTAGATCCATGGTTCCCAGACTTTTTCTTTTGGACTTTCCTCCTGCCCTTTGTGGGCCCTACTGTTAACCATTTTCTCCTGCATCTTTTATGACAACCCAAATCTTTTACCTCTCCATTGTGTCCAGAACTCACCATTAAACTACAGGTGATATTCCAATCCTGCTAACGATTTTAACTGTTTACAATGGTCTTTAAGAGAAGTTACATATTTCCCCCATTCCTTATTAAAATTTTGGTCATTTTAGCCATTTCAGCATAATCCATCAACTTGATCTGCCATTCTTCTTTGGTAGCGAGTTTATCTTCTTTCCATCTCTGGGCCAACAAATTTAGGGGGCAATCTCCTAAAAAAAAAAAAAGCTCAATGACTTTGGTTTGCTTCCTACTCAGTGGTCCTGCCTCATGTGTGGGTTCCACCATATGGTCTTCCACAAGGATTTAAGAGTCATGGAGTTGGGAGCTACCTGAAAAGTCAGCTAGTCCCACCCCCACGCCCCCGGCCCATGCAGGAACTCTCTTGCAAAAGCATCCAGAAAACACCAGATGGCCACCCAGCCTTTGTTGAAAATCTTCCACCGAAGGGAGACCCCACCATTTGCATGGCCAGGAAGAGTCCCCCAAACCCTGGGCAGCCCCTGAGGGAAATAATGACACGTGACAACGTTCTATGGGATTAAATTGGCCACAACTTTATTAATATTCAGATGTAGGGAGACCTTGGCTCGGGCATTGGGCGTTTATCCTTCCCAGCCCCCCAGCCGGGGTTCTGGGTAACTTCAGGGTTATCCAGCTTGAGTGGGGAGTGGGCTAACTTTGGAGAACATATGTTCAAGCAGATAGCTCGCCCCCCTGTTTGCCGCCGCTGGAGGGGGAGGGCAGTGACGATCTCTGGGCGTATGGCCAATGCCTCCCCCTGAAACCCCTTTAACGGGAACCCTGTCATCGACGTCGCAATGCGGGTGGGGGTCACCCCCCCAACTCTGTAGATGACTAAAGGATTCCGCCCAAGGCCTGCAACCGCCAAAGTTGTGACGAATTGCTACGGGAAAGGCGAAACCTGCCAATGCAGGGAAAGTCCTTTCCGGCCCTTCAACAGCGACCTTGACATAGCAGTGCCTGCCTGCTTGTTGTATTTTGTAGTTTGTACTTTGTATGTATTTTTCTTTTTCTTTTTCTGTATATTCTTGAAATGCCAATAAGTTCATTTAAAAAAAAAAGGAAAAAAGGTGATTAACCTGCAAAGTTAACATTAATTGAGGGAGTGGAGGGTGGGGAAGCTCTGAATCCAATGGTATGACTCAAGTTCTATTGTGTGTACTGTATAATCCCTCCTTCTACCTGGCCACACCCCCCCCCCCGCAACACCTCCCCAGCCGGGATTGGGCGGCTGCCGGAGTAGGTGGAGTCCACAGGTATCCAACCTGGGAAGGTGGTGCCAGGCCCAACTGCCAGGAGCTGCTCCGTGATCCAAGGGGGCTACTCGCGACCACGCAAAACGCGCACCTCATTTGATGTGGGGAACGTTCACTACAGTGGAGCATTCAAGTCTGCCATGTTATTTGGCTATGATGCAGTGACCTGCCTACCAGATTTTAACAACATGGTCAAAGTAACTTAAGTACCACAAGGTCCTTCCATGGCCAGAAGCTTAGCTGGTTGATGTGGTGCTGAACAAATGAATGGGACTGCTATGTATTCATTGGTCTGTGTTTGCCTGAGCTTGAGTCTGGACTAAGGATTCTGCGCTCTTGTGTTCTGATTCGAGACATGATGTGCAGTCACAGAACATTTCAGGATTGGGGCCTCTGCCATTGGCCCTTGAACTCTGAGTCGTGATTTGCAGCTTGGAAGTTTAGACAGCCAATCACGTTGGGAGTGGGAGTGGCCCTGGCTTTCAGGGATATATACAAGCAGTTGCTTTCCCCCTGTTTCCGAGTTATGTAGTTCAATGAAGATTCTTGCTGTTATCGCTGTGTCTTGCCTCGTGGGAACCCACCCACACTTCAGGGACTTCCATGTTCAGGGACAGAAAATCTGAATTTACCCCCTGCAGACCCTGGGACCTGCTTGCAGTCTCCCTAGAGGCATCTGGGGCGAGGGTCTTGGGCTAGACTAAGCTTGGTGTGTGGCCCAAATAGAACCATTCTTGTATTAACCGAGGAGCCCTTATTTACGTAATGGACTGTTTCGTTAACTGATCCTGATATAAATGTTAGCGTTAAAAAGACCTTTTTGGCACCCCAGCACAGATAATCTCCTGCTGTCAGACCCATCAATGGCACTTCCTTCCAAGGACGCAATTGGCTCAGTATCTCTTGCTTCATCAAATAACCTTCTTTGGTTTGTGGTTTTCTTTCCCCCTTTCCCCTTTTGTTAATATCTGGCAAGCAGAAGAACATTTTCCAAGTGGCGTGATGGTTGCACACCCTGGCCGTGACCTCCCTCGAACGCTCTTCCCATTACATAGCCTTTTGTCCTCAATCGTTGACTGAAACTAATTGCAGAGACCAGGAAGAATCTGATATGCCAGCAGGGCAAAGGCTGCCCAGGGCCGTTTTGCTAAACCAAGGCTGATGCAAACTCTAAGAGTCTCTCTCGGCATGTGGCCCAAAAGGGCCCCATCACTGTCAGAGAGAGTTGTGGGGCGTGATCTTGGATCATGTGTCCAAGACGTGATGCTTGGATCATGCTAAGAACATCAGAAGTGCCGGCTGCATCAGGCCCACTGTATCCTCTTCCCCCAGTGGCCACCCAGATGCTCGTGGAAAACTCTCCTGCAGGACCCAAGCAGGACAGCACTCTCCGATCCCACAGTTTTCTGCAACGGTTATTTAGAAGCATTGCTGCCTTTGACCCTGGAGACAGACAGGGGCAGTCGTGGTCTTTCACATTTCAGCAGCGAGGCCAAAATCTGACACCTCTCGCCTTCCATTCTGCTCAATTTACTATGTCATCATTAGGACGTCCTACGGAGCCCCCCCCCTAAAGCCCAGTGGCACTCTACAATTCTGAGATTCAACTACAGAAGTTGGGGGCTGATTGAACTTCCGGCCTCAAAAACACCGCTCCATCACTGAGCCACAGCACCCTCCCTACTCAGTGGCGGAGGAAGGCTCCGCGTTACCCGGGGCAGCAAAAGGAAATGCCCTGGGGGGCGGGACGTCGTGACGCCACATTGTGACATCACGACAGAGTGCCGCCGCCGCTTCCGCAGCCCCCTTTTAAGCCGCAGAGCGAAAAGGCGGCTCGTGGGGCTGCCAAGCTAGATTGGCGGCTCCCCACTGATCACACACGGCAGCCCCACGAGCCACCTTTTCACTCTGCGGCTCAAAAGGAGGCCGTGGAAGCGGCGGTCCGACGACAGAGTGCGCCTGCACGAAATGTTGCGCAGATGCACTCCTTCGTCGGGCCGTGTGCTGCTGCTCTCGGGGTGACGGAGGGAGCGGCGGCGCGTGGGAGTGGCGGGAGGGGCCACTGCTTGTCACCCCCACCCTCCCGTCACCTGGGGCATACCGCCCCCCCCCAGCAACACCCCTGTCCCCACTAAATGTTTCCGTGTCCCTTCCAGCTCTACAGTGTTATGATTCTATGTAGTGATACCGGTATATATCAGGGTCAAGAGCACCGGGGTCTCCATCATGAACATCTGAAGCTGGCCTCTCTCTCCAACTCAGAACCTTTCTTCCTTTCTTCTCCTCTGAAATGAAATCTGCTTGCTTTTGGATTTTCTTTACCCTGCGGTTGCCCTAGAGATACTCATCTTTCCCCATAACAGAAGGCTGCGGAGGGTTTTCTCAGAACAACAAATATTTAAAGGCACTAAACCATGACCTTGGCTTTTCTCCTTCAATCTACGCAAACACGGCATGGCCCCCAAAGACAATGGTCTCCTTCTGGGAGCACCGTTTCTCTGCGTTGCGGTCATTAGATAGTGGTCAGGCTGGTCCCAAGACAGTAATGTTTTTGCCCTTTGGAGGTGCCAGGTCCTTCTCACGCCCTTTGCAGATTATCGCCAGCAGTTATTGTCTAGCCACAAAAACCGGTAACTCAATCGGCCCCTTGGCTTGTGTCTCGGTCGTGGCACGTCAAGCTGCTGAGAGAGAAGACTCACAAAGGAATGGTTCTGGTGGGACACATGCAATTGCATAACTTCATTCAAATTGTAGAAGGAACAAGAAACTGCCTTCTTGAATTGGGGAGACAATTAAGAACATAGGAAACTGCTTATACCAACTAAGGTCTAGCTTATTTATTTATTATATACATTTAAGACAGTATAAAAGACGCCTGCTTCTTGGGAGGAAAGCAATGACAAACCTAGACAGCATCTTAAAAAGCAGAGACATCACCTTGCTGACAAAGGTCCATATAGTTAAAGCTATATCCAGTAGTGATGTATGGAAGTGAGAGCTGGACCATAAAGAAGGCTGATCGCCGAAGAATTGATGCTTTTGAATTCTGGTGCTGGAGGAGACTCTTGAGAGTCCCATGGACTGCAAAAAGATCAAACTTATCCATCCTTAAAGAAATCAGCCCTGAGTGCTCACTAGAAGGACAGATCCTGAAGTTCAGGCTCCAAGACTTTGGCCAACTCATGCGAAGAGAAGACTCCCTGGAAAAGACCCTGATGTTGGGGAAGATGGAGGGCACAAGGAGAAGGGGACGACAGAGGGCGAGATGGCTGGACAGTGTTCTTGAAGCTACTAACATGAGTTTGGCCAAACTGCGGGAGGCAGTGGAGGATAGGGGTGCCTGGCGTGCTCTGGTCCATGGGTTCACCAAGAGTCGGACACGACTGAACAACAACAAGACAGTATTTCCCACACATTTTTGATGACTCTGACCCCTTGGTTCCATGAACTCATCCTCTGTGCCCTCTACCCTATGAAAGGCATTATTCAGAACAGTGGTTTGCATGACCCACTAAGGGGGATAATCGCACGATGACATCTGAAACAGTAGGAATTAATTGTGCATTTATTCAAAATTCCACTTCAAACTGTTTAATTAATGCAACAAAAATGATGGACTTGATCTAGTGAAAAATGTTTTTTTTTTTACACATTCTTACTCACGAACACAAAGTAGGAAATTAATAGCATAAAGTATTTATATATTGCTCCTTACAAAACAAACCCTACACCTGTTACAGATGTACTGCAACTAATTTAAAGGAAAATCAAGACCTATTACAAATAATTGGCTATCTTGTGACTCATGACAACACAGAATCGTAAGGAGAAACATGACCAAAGGAAATGGCTTTGGAAGTGAAAAGAGCACTAAAACTTTAGTAAATATGAAGCGAGGAAATTGTTTTGCTCTAGGTTCTAGCCTGATCAATTGTAAATAAGTGATCAATGCACCTGGAGAGGCCTCCCTTCAGCAACCCCTGACACCCCCTTGCCTCTTAGTGCCCCCTAGGTAACTTCCACCCGGGAAGGGGGGTTACCACCCACTTTGCAACCTCTGATTTAAGACCCCCCTTCAGCCATATCCTCGTGGCAGTTCGTAGAAGATGAAAATAATAAAGAATATAAGGACAAAATGAAACATTTGCATAAGCAAATAGCCACAAAATGACGAAAGGCAGCATAACACAAGCAGCGAGCCCCAATTGCAAATCAAAAAGCTTGGGAACATAAAAAAGAAAAGAAAATGCCTTAACTTGGCAAGGAAAGGACAGTGAAGGCATGTTCTCAGGGGCTGACAGGAGTTGTGATGCAAAATATCTGGGGGGCACCAGCTTGGCAAAAGCAGGCAGTAGCTCTCCAGGGCACCAGAAAGGGGCCGTTGGTCTCTATAACTGGTTATGCCAAAGATCAGATCTGGGAAGTTCTTCGTCCAAAGCAAGTCTTCCGCTGTTCATTCCTTAATGTTGGTTAAGGCTTCAATCCTCTACACATTTCCCTGAAAGCAAGGGCTCATCCAGACTCCTTTGGGGCCACACTTTCCAGACACAGGTCTATGCTTTCCAGGTTTGTATCCAAGCATTCCCCCCCCTTGTCCTCCAGCTCCCCCCCCCCCGAAAACCTGCTGAATCAGAACAAACGGCAGCTCACAGAAAACCTGGTTGGTGTTTGTTCCGTTTCAGAAATAAGCAGCCAATTTGCCTGGGAAGTACGGCACAAAAGGAAGTCCGGATCAGGCCCAAGTCTATTGCATGTTTAGGTTGTTCAAACTTCCAAGTAGGCATGTATGTGGGTGTAAGCCACAGTCAGGCAGGCCCATGGAAATCAATGGGTGCGACTGATTTCAGTGGTTCTACTCTGTGCATGAGGAACAGCACCCATAGTCCAAAGGCAAATGATGTGGTGACCACGTTGAAGCTAAGCAGATGAGTGTCTGGGCTCCAGGGAACCCCATGGAATTGAGCCCCCCCCCCCCGAGAGAAAGAGATATGCAGGCAATGCAGTAACTACAGAAGGGGGTATGCCTATGGGATTCTGCCTTCTTAGTATTCATCCAAAAAACCCAATATTCAGCTAACTGGAGGACTTCTTAAATTGGATTTTTAAAGTTAGATATTCAGTGCTTTAAATTTTACGAATTTAATAGATTTTTATGCACTGCTGAATTTTAATGATTGCACATTTTTAATCCTTAAATTAGAAAATGTCTAAATACTTGCACGATCAAACGGACAACTGAGCAAGCATTTCTACAGGTCTAGGTTTTTCTGTTCCTCATTCAGGCTACAAATTGATTACCTATCAACCCTTCCAATCAATTAATTGCAGCTCTGGGTCCCTAAAGCAACGGTTTTCTTTCTCTCTAGGGAGTTCTGGTTTTCGTCTAAGTAGGAGATGTTGTCTCTTCACACCAGCAATTCTTATGCGAGTAATTTGTGTCCCTTGCAGAACTGAATTAATATTATAATTGTAAGATACGTTATTCACATGTACTTGGTCTTATCTGATCTGTTTGTGCTGATAGACCTCAAGGAAATGAAAACAAGCATATGTTTTTATATTGTATACTGCCGCGGGATCCTCAGATGAAGGGCAGTATAGAAATTCTATCAATAACAATAGTTAGCATCAGTAGATATTCTTTAAAAGTCTGTTTGACCCCAGCAACTAAGACACCCACCTGATAACTGGGGCAAAAGTAAAGCTTCCCTGGTCCTCATCTAGGGAGCTGCCCCATGAGAAAGTTGAAACCTACTTATGAAGAGAGAGTGGCCCTGGGCTCCTGGCCGGCTTGTTCCCCCCCCCCCCAGGGAAGGCAACCTGGAAGCCCACTGAGATACACGAGGGATGGACCAGAACTCCCCACAGCGGGAATTCTAGTACATGCTTTGACAGAGCCTACATGTGAAGAGATGTAGAACAAAGAGTTTGTGAAAGGATGCTGTTAGGAGAATCTGCTTGCTGAGACCATATTACGAAAGTTTGTGCAGGGAAAACTTGGCCTTGAGCTAGCCTGGTGGAGAGCATGCCACCTTCCTCATGTTGCTGAACTGGGCACCAGGCTCTGAGAAGGTAGGCATGCTTTGTCTCAGAGAACGTGACTTAATTTTGATGCATGTGTGGAGCTAACGCAAGGCTGTGTAATTGATAGGGTGACGGACTCCACTTTTGTGGGTTCCCCAGCAGCCACTGTTGTTCTGACCAAGTAAAGATCACCATGGTACTGTATGTTTATTGAAGAAACCCACTGGACCCCCTTGGTTCTGATTCAGCAGCCGGGGTTTTCTGCAACTCTCCGGATCAAGCAATGGTACCTTGCTGGATGTTTGTGACCCCATATCTAAGGGCACAAGCTACTGGTTCACATTTCTTTTGCCTTTGTGTCCGGTCACCGTTCTCGTCAGGGAGCAGCCAACCACACCAGCTGGTCTCCTTCATCCTCACACCAGCCCTGTAGATTTCACTTCTCCCTATGCTGAAGACTGGAGGGTGAAAGCAAGGACTTCCTGAAGACCACACAGTGGGTTCATGGACAAATTGGGACCTGTAGCCAAATCTTAGGGGTTTGGATTGGACCTGTACCACTCATTCTGGGTGTTTGACCAAATTGCTCTGGTCTAGCCAAGTCTTTCTCCACCTGGGGCCCCCAATATGGTTTGGACTACAGGTGAAACTCGAAAAATTAGAATATCGTGGAAAAGTCCATTTATGTAAGCAATTGTTTTCATTAGCTACTGGAGTTTAATATATGAGATAGACTCATGACATGAAAAGCGAGATATGTCAAGCCTTTATTTGTTATAATTGTGATGATTATGGCATGCAGCTGATGAAAACCCTAAAGTTGAGATTGTTAGTTTGGGGTTCTCATCAGCTGTACGCCATAATCATCACAATTATACCCAATATAAAGTGAGAGATTTTACTTTCTTGGGCTCCAGGATCACTGCAGATGGTGACAGCAGTCACGAAATTAGAAGACGCCTGCTTCTTGGGAGGAAAGCAATGACAAACCTAGACAGCATCTTAAAAAGCAAAGACATCACCTTGCCGACAAAGGTCCGTATAGTTAAAGCTATGGTTTTCCCAGTAGTAATGTATGGAAGTGAGAGCTGGACCATAAAGAAGACTGATCGCCGAAGAATTGATGCTTTTGAATTCTGGTGCTGGAGGAGACTCTTGAGAGTCCCATGGACTGCAAGAAGATCAAACTTATCCATCCTTAAAGAAATCAGCCCTGAGTGCTCACTGAAAGGACAGATCCTGAAGTTGGGGCTCCAGTACTTTGTCCACCTCATGAGAAGAGAAGACTCCCTGGAAAAGACCCTGATGTTGGGAAAGATGGAGGGCACAAGGAGTAGGGGACGACAGAGGATGAGATGGTCGGACAGTGTTCTCGAAGTGACTGGCATGAGTTTGGCCAAACTGCGGGAGGCAGTGAAAGATAGGGGTGCCTGGCATGCTCTGGTCCATGGGGTCACCAAGAGTCGGACACGACTAAACGACTGAACAACAACAAAAGGCTTGACATATCTTGCTTTGCATGTCATGAGTCTATCTCATATATTAGTTTCACCTTTTAAGTTGAATTACTGATATTCTAATTTTTCGAGTTTCACCTGTACATAGGAACATACGAAACTGCCTTATGCAGCCCCAGACCACTGGCCATCTAGCTCAGTATTGTCTATTCTGACTGGCAGCAGCTCTCCAGGATTTTAGGAAGAAGTCGCTTCCAAGCCTGCCTAGAGATGCTGTCTGGGGTAGAACCTGGAACCTTCTGCTTGCAACGCAGGTGCTGAGCTAAGGACCTCCCTGACTGAGATTCCCAGCGCACCTGCACTGGCTGGGACTGAAAGTTGTAAATATCCTAAGTATCTTGAGAGCACCAGGTTGGGGAAGGCTGGCCAAGGTATATGCAAGTTTAAGGGAGAATATGGTCTCCTGGCATTTTGGGGGCTGCTATAGAGAAGTTGAGGAACATCATCCTTCAGCACCATGGAGAAGATGAGGAGGGATGAATTAAGGCAGCCACAAAAAGGATTCACCCCTCAATTCAGCTCCATCTGTCAAGGAGGGTGCTGGTCACAAACTGGATTTTGTCCTGAGGCCCCTTGCGAAGACAATGAAAGGTCTGTGAGGCAGCAGGTCATGAGCCGAGAAGCCAAAGGAGCTGCTGGCAAGCTTCATCCTAAAGAAAACACGTCTGCATGTTTTAAAAGGTAATTAGAAGAGGGAACATTGGCACACCTTTCAGTGAAGTGGCACGCCAGGTGAAGTGGCGGGTTCGAATTACAGGGAGGGAAATGAAACCTGAGGAACGTTAATTCATCAGGAATGCGTCCAGCTTTGGGAACTAGCAAGAGGCTCCTCCACGAAGACGGGGTTTGTTTATTGCTTAATTATGGCACTTAGATCCCACCTTTTTTTCTCCAAGGGGGCCTTAGTGGTTCTCCTCCCCCTCCACATTTAATCCCCACAACAACCCTGTGAGGTAGTTTAGGCTGAGAGGCAGCGACTGATTCCCAAGGTCAGCCAATGCAATTTCAGGCACATCCAACAGGTAGGTCGTGATCTACCTGTAGATCACTGGATGTCTGTGGTAGATCACTGGCTCCCCCCCAAAGAAGCTCAACAACTTTGGCTTCCCTAAAAAAATGCTCAACATTTTAGCCCTTCAGCCCCCCTCTAAACAGGGCTTTCCTCCTGCCTCAGAAAAGCTCAACAACTCTGACCCGAACCCCTAAAAAACAGGGCTTTCCTCCTGCCTAAAAAAAAAAAGCTTAACAACTTTGACCTGAAACCCCACCCCCCAAAAAAGGGGGTAGATCACCGCTAGTTTTTAACTCTGTGAGTAGATCGCAGTCTCTTCAGAGTTGGCCACCCCTGCTGATGAGTGGGAATTTGAACCCTGGTCTCTGTCAGGTCCTAGTCCGACCCTCTCACCACCAGCAGCCAGCACTGAATGAACCTCAGAAAAAATACAAAACCGTGTATATCGCTGGAAGAATTGCATAAATATGAAACTAAACTGACAATATCATAATGCAAAGGGCATTTATAAATATTTCATCAGAGGCAAACCTATATATGCTTTAAATCATCAGAGTGCTAGTACAAAGTGCAATTTACAAAGTGCAAAATACAAAGTGCCATATAATGTTCAATATAATGATGAAGATGGTATAGCAAATGTCTATCAGACGCGTAGGTCCATCCTCACAATGATGAAATATTTATAAATGCCCTTTGCATTATGATATTGTCAGTTTAGTTTCATATTTATGCAATTCTTCCAGTGATATACACGGTTTTGTATTTTTTCTGAGGTACAGATACTGTGACTGTCTGTTGTTGTTTCTACTGTGTAAATTAGCACTGAATGAACAGCTTTTTCCGCAGAATGGAGATCCATGTTAGGGGCGGGGCCTCCTGTCGCAGGTTCAGCGAGAGCAGTGCCAATCGCATCGTGGGACAGGCCGGCGGGACCCTGTTCTGTTACACTAGCTGATGACCCACACTGCCACCTTTCGTGGGGGGCTTAAAGGTTGGGAGCGGTTTGCTGGCAGCCGCTGCAGCAAAGGGAAATCCTGCACTGAGGTTGCGCAGAAAATCCATGCACGGGTGCGTGGATGGAAGTGACCATCTATGGTTCCTTGTGAAAGCCACAGAGGGGAACGGAGGCCGTGAGAGTTTCAGGAGAGCAGAAGGTCTTGGGGGAATCTTTACTCACCGGGTGCGTGCAGAAGCCCGTCAGTGAGTCTTGTGTCCACCAAAAGAACGGGCAACTGCAGAGAAGCAAGCTGGATATTGATTCCCAACTGGGCAGTCCATCCATGGCCTTCCACCCCCACCCATCTGATCTCGCATGGCTGGGGTTGGCCTAATTCCTGGGACATAGGTCCATAGGTGATCACCCTTGCAGCCTCAACTGCACCCTTAACATTGTGCGCTCCCTTTATAAAATTAAGGGCAGCACCTGCACTTTGGAACTCCCTGCCTGTAGTCATCAGGCACCTTCACTTTTGGGGCATGCTAAAAACATTTTTTGTTTAGACCAGGGGTCCCCAAACTTACCTGGCCTCGGGCCGGTTCCTCCGGCGCTGCTTGTGTGGTGGGCCGGAGGGCAGGGGAGCGCGCGTCCATATGCGCGCACACTCGCTTTTTCCAGTGCACTTCTGGGTCGGCACAGCACTGGAAATAGCTTGTGCATGTGCACATGGGCCTCCGCAGACCCGAAAGTGCGCTGAAAATGACGTTTTGCGCATGCGCAAAAGCTATTTCCGTCGCCACGCCGACCTGAAGATGGGCAACCGCACCACACCGCGCCAGTAAGAGCGGGCGGCTGGGGTTGTCGGGGGCCACACAATTGGCTCGCACAGGCTGCATCCGGCCCACGGGCCTTAGTTTGGAGATGTCTGGTTTAGACAAACTACCCACATCTTTAGAAAGCCAATGCAAGTTTTCATCTGTTTGCAGTCCATTGCTATTTTAACTTAAGTTATTCTGGTTTATTCACCCCACTGATGATTTTGTGGTTTTATCTCTTTTGTAAAATGCTTTGAGGTTTTATTTTATAATCAAATGGTGTTTAAAGGTAAAGGTAAAGGGACCCCTGACCATTAGGTCCAGTTGTGTCCGACTCTGGGGTTTTGGTGCTCATCTCACGTTATTGGCTGAGGGAGCCGGCGTACAGCTTCCGGGTCATGTGGCCAGCATGAGTAAGCCGCTTCTGGCAAACCAGAGCAGCGCACGGAAACGCCGTTTACCTTCCCGCCAGAGCAGTACCTATTTATCTACTTGCACTTTTGACGTGCTTTCAAACTGCTAGGTGGGCAGGAGCTGGGACCGAGCAATGGGCGCTCACCCCGTCGCGGGGATTCGAACTGTGGACCTTCTG
The DNA here is from genome assembly GCF_009819535.1 of Lacerta agilis. Taxonomy (NCBI): domain Eukaryota; kingdom Metazoa; phylum Chordata; class Lepidosauria; order Squamata; family Lacertidae; genus Lacerta; species Lacerta agilis. The sequence continues at coordinate 93,289,743 of NC_046317.1, read as the reverse complement.
ATCGGCAAGCCCTAGGCTCTGTGGTTTAACCCACAGCGCCACCTGCATCCCTTCAATTGGTGTATAAATTTTATGAAATAACTAAACAAATGCAGGCAAACTGCTTTAAATGTGGAGCAGCCATGTTTTCTCTCCCTGTTGACACCCAGAGCAGGGAGGCCATCCTTTTTTCCTTTTTTAACCCTCAAAGAGGTGCAAAAGTCTTAATGGGTGAGTCAGGGGCGTCGTAGGGTGGGGGCGGTGGGGGCGGGCCGCCCCTCGTGCCGCCCCTAGGCGGGTGTGTGCGGTGCTGCTGTTCCCGGGGTGACGGAGGGAGCGGCGGCGCGTCCCACCACTCCCATGCGCCGCCGCTCCCTCCGTCACCCCGGGAGCAGCAGCGCTGCATGGACGAGGCTCCCGAAGTGGCGGCCCGGCATACCCCAGGGGCGGGGGCGTCGCTGCGCGCGCGTGCGTCATGACGCACACGCAGCGATGCCCCGCCCCCTGGGATGCCGGGCCGCCGCTTCCAGAGCCTCGGTGGGCTGCAAAGAGCTCCGAAGCCGCAGCCTGGCAGCCCTTTGCGCTATGGCAGTGGCTTCGGGGCTCTTTGTAGCCCGCCGATGCCCCCAAGCCCCCGCCCGGCATACCCCAGGGGCGGGGCCGTCGCTGCGCGCGCGTGCGTCATGACGCACACGCAGCGATGCCCCGCCCCCTGGGATGCCGGGCCGTCGCCGCGCGCGTGTGCGTCATGACGTCATGACGCACGCACGCGCCGCGATGCCCCGCCCCCCAGGGGTGCCCCTTGGCTTCCCGCCCCGGGCAGCCAAGGGGCTAGGAACGCCCCTGGGGTGAGTGGAGAAGAAGCCTCCCCACTTCCCTAATGCAGACCCTTTTCTAACAGCTCAGATCTGAAACTGGAAGTGCCAGAAGCAGATATTGGGCACAGCCAGGTAAGATGTCCCAAGTAGTGGGTTCAGCTGGCCACACCTGTGTATACACCTTTTGCTGCAAAAACAAGCCTCCACTTCTCACCTCGCATGTGAATAAGGCAGACATGTCCATGAATAAATGGGGTTGCCCCCATCCCGTCTGGGCTGGCCCTTGGCCCAGACAGGCACCAGAATCCAAAAAAAGAGAGGAAACATTGTGATTCTTAAGAATCACAGCCCGTAGGGATGGTGGGGAGGAGGGGAAACTTACATTCGAGTAGCCACTTGAGGAAGGCTCCCGGAAAAGGCTTGTCCTACAATAGGGGAAGAAAGAGAGCCAGATAAAACATCTGGGGACTGGGAGAGATTGCTCCAAGATGCAGCATGAAATTCTGCTTTCTTCATAAGGATGCAAAAATAGCCTGCTGGATCAGGGAAGGACCATGTTTGCATGTGCGCCCCATGCTGCGTGTTTCTCACTTTCCTTCCCCGCAATAACAAAATATTTCTGCTTCTGGTCTTAATCTTGTTTTGCCCTCTCCAGCCCCCATGTGCACACTAATTTTGGGAAAGGGAGTTGCATCAGTTCGGCCCTGCAAAGCGGTGGCATTGCTTGGGTTCCCGCCAAGACATGTGCTCCCACTTACACGCATGCAAAAAATGGCGCCGAAAGGGGCTGGGCAGAATGGGGGAATCCCCACCTACTGTGAGGGATCAAGGCAGCTGCGGACTCAAAAAGGTTGAAAATCACTGGTGTCGACAATATAACTGAGCTAGCTGGGCCAATTGTGTGACTCGGAATAAGTCAGCTCCCTCTGTTCTTGGGCTGAATCTCATGCATCTCCACACCCTGCATGAGGTCACTTTTATAAAAGAGGAGGCAGAGATGGGGAGACAGGCAAAGACCCCGAGATTGTGGGAAATGCATCCTTGGGTGTCTATGGAAGTTGAAGCTGTGATCCATATTTCTCTCCATTTAAGGTTAATCATAAAAGCTTGAGGTCCCTGGGGAGGGGAGCTTTGTCCAAGAGAAGCTTGGGCTGAAGAAGTCCTTAGAAGATAGAAGCACCCCAGGTGGAGAAGGAAGTGCAAGAAAGCCAATGTATGTTGAGAACACACCTTCAAGTCCATTTCAGAAAACTGTCCTGTTGAAATTGGCACGCTGGCGAGAGCTGTCTGGAGTTTCCCAAGGAGTCCGAAGGAGGCGTATTCTGAACAGGGAGGGGAGAGAGAGGCAGGAGTGAGGGCAGGGGGGCCACGAGAGAGTCCATTGGAAGCTGGGATGGGCTAGGATAACGCCATCAGCAGCTCCCCACAAGTTTGCAAACAAGAGGAAGGTTTAGAAAGGAAGCTTACTGTTGAGAGCTTGGAGTTGCATGCTGACAACATTGAACCAGAGTTGGAACACTGGGCACATCTGCAAGGAAGAACAATGCCAACTGCTGAGATATCACAAGGCGTTAGATCAGAGTTCTTCAGCCTTGGGTTCCCAGTCATCTTTGCCAATAATAATAATAATAATAATATTTATTATTTGTACCCCGCCCATCTGGCTGGATTTCCCCAGCCACTCTGGGCGGCTTCCAACAGAAACCAAATACAACAATATCAAACATTAAAAACTTCCCTAAAAAGGGCTGCCTTCAGGTTTTTTCTGAATGTCAGGTAGTTGTTTATTTCCCTGACCTGTGATGGGAGGGCGTTCCACAGGGCGGGCGCCACTACCGAGAAGGCCCTCTGCCTGGTTCCCTGTAGTTTTGCTTCTCGCAGTGAGGGAACAGACAGAAGGCCCTCGGCGCTGGATCTCAGTGTCCGGGCTGAATGATGGGGGTGGAGACGCTCCTTCAGGTATACAGGACCGAGGCCGTTTAGGGCTTTAAAGGTCAGCACCAACACTTTGAATTGTGCTCGGAAACGTACTGGGAGCCAATGCAGATCTCTCAGGACCGGTGTTATGTGGTCTCGGCGGCCACTCCCAGTCACCAGTCTAGCTGCCGCATTTTGGATTAATTGCAGTTTCCGGGTCACCTTCAAAGGCAGCCCCACATAGAGCGCATTGCAGTAGTCCAAGCGGGAGATAACCAGAGCATGCACCACTTTGGTGAGACAGTCCGCGGGCAGGTAGGGTCTCAGCCTGCGTACCAGGTGGAGCTGGTAGACAGCTGCCCTGGATACAGAATTAACCTGCGCTTCCATGGACAGCTGTGAGTCCAAAATGACTCCCAGGCTGCGCACCTGGTCCTTCAGGGGCACAGTTACCCCATTCAGGACCAGGGAATCCTCCACACCTGCCCTCCTCCTGTCCCCCAAGAACAGTACTTCTGTCTTGTCAGGATTCAACCTCAATCTGTTAGCCGCCATCCATCCTCCAACCGCCTCCAGGCACTCACACAGGACCTTCACGGCCTTCACTGGTTCTGATTTGAAAGAGAGGTAGAGCTGGGTATCATCCGCATACTGATGAACACCCAGCCCAAACCCCCTGATGATCTCTCCCAGCGGCTTCATATAGATATTAAAAAGCATGGGGGAGAGGACAGAACCCTGAGGCACCCCACAAGTGAGAGCCCAGGGGTCTGAACACTCATCCCCCACCACCACTTTCTGAACACGGCCCAGGAGGAAGGAGCGGAACCACTGTATAACAGTGCCTCCAGCTCCCAACCCCTCTAGCCGGTCTAGAAGGATGTTATGGTCGATGGTGTCAAAGGCCGCTGAGAGATCCAGCAGAACTAGGAAACAGCTCTCACCTTTGTCCCTAGCCCGCCGGAGATCATCGACCAGCGCGACCAAGGCGGTTTCAGTCCCATGGTGAGGCCTGAATCCCGATTGGAAGGGATCCAAATGGTCCGCTTCTTCCAGGCGTGCCTGGAGTTGTTCAGCAACCACCCTCTCAATCACCTTGCCCAAGAATGGTAGATTTGAGACTGGGCGATAGTTGGCCATATTGGCCGGGTCTAAAGATGTTTTTTTAAGAAGCGGTTTAATGACCGCCTCTTTCAGCGGGGCTGGGAAGGCTCCCTCACAGAGGGAAGCATTCACCACCCCGCGCAGCCCATCGCCCAGCCCCTCCCGGCTAGCTTTTATAAGCCAGGATGGGCAAGGATCAAGGAGACAGGTGGTTGGTTTCACTCGTCCAAGCAGCCTGTCCACATCCTCGGAGGTAACAGACTGAAATTGATCCCACGCAACTGGACTAGACAGGACTCTGGCACTCTCCCGCCCTGGCCCTGCTCCCACGGTGGAGTCTATCTCTTTCCGAATCTGAGCGATTTTATCTGCAAAAAACTTTGCAAACGCATTGCAGGAGATCTTGGGGTCCCTACCAGGCCCCGATGATGAAGGTGGCTCCGATAGATTCCGAACCACCTGAAAGAGTCTCCTGCTGCTATTTTCCGCAGATGCAATAGAGGCGGTGAAGAAAGTCTTCTTCGCCGTCGCTATCGCCACTTGGTAGGCTCGACGTTGAGCTCTAACCTGTGTTCGGTCGGATTCAGAATGGGTTTTCTGCCACCGGCGCTCTAGCCGTCTCAACGATTGTTTCATCGCCCTCAGCTCCGGGGAAAACCACGGGGCTGTCCGGGCTCCATGCAACCGGAGAGGGCGCTTCGGAGCCAAACAGTCAATAGCCCTGGTTAGCTCCACATTCCAGCGGGCCACCAGGGAATCGGCTGAAAGGCCATCAACATGGGATAAAGTATCCCCTACCACTCTCTGGAAACCATTTGGATCCATTAAGTGGCGGGGGCGGACCATCCGAATTGGTCCCACCTCCCTGCAGATGGGAAGGGTTGCGGAGAAGTCCAGTTGTACCAGGAAGTGATCTGACCATGGCACTTCTTTAGTTTCACTTTTTTTTAATGTCAGATCACCAACATCCATAGAGGTGAATACCAGGTCTAAGGCATGTCCTCGGCTATGAGTTGGACCAGACTTATTCAGGGACAGCCCCATGGAGGCCATGCTTTCCACGAAGTCCCGAGCGGCCCCTTGTAAGGTCGTGTCGGCATGGATGTTAAAATCCCCTAGGACGACCAAACTAGGTGACTCCAGGAGAACATCCGCCACGACCTGAAGCAGCTCGGGCAGGGAATCCTTGGTGCAGCGGGGAGGTCGGTACACCAAAAGGAATCCTGTACTGCCCCTATTGCCCAACTTCCAGAACATGCACTCAGAGAACTGGGTCTTCCCAATAGGACGCCTGGTGCAAACTAATGACTTCCTAAAAATCACTGCAACCCCCCCTCCCCGCCCAGATGGCCTGGGTTGCTGTGCGTAAGAGAAACCTGGTGGACAAGCAGCGGCAAGGACAGGCCCATCCGCTTCATCCAACCAAGTCTCTGTTACACATGCCAGGTCAAGTCCACCATCCACAATCAAGTCGTGGATGGCAGTGGTTTTATTCAACATTGACCTGGCATTGCACAGCAGCATCTTCAGGTCATGTGGGTATCCCTTGCTGAATCCAGTATCCGTCCGGTCAGGACCAGACCCGGAGGCAGGAATAGTCCTCAGACAACGACTAAACCTGCCTCCTCGGCAATGACATGGTCTGGTCTTAGCGTAACTCCTCCTCCTGCCCGTGATCACTGAGATCGGTTGTCCCAGTGCATCCCACCCTGTGGAACCTGCCCCAGCCATTTTGTTGGCCGGGACCCCCTCCCAGGCAGCCCTGACCCCACCCCTTAAGAACAAAATTAAACCTATATAAAAACAGAAAACAAAACACAACAATACAAACCAAAAACTATAAAAATTACAAGTAACCAAAATTATACAAAACTCAAAACCCCACTAAACATCTATCCCACCCCCACAACAAGAAAACTTAAAAAGATGAAAAGAAATAATAATAATAATAATAATAGAAACATTTTAAAACATTTAAGAAAAAAAAGAAAAAAGAAAAAAAACATTTAAAAAAGGGATGATGGGACGTAGTCCAAGAGCATCTGGGGAGCCAAGTTGAAGAACACTGGACTAGATGACCCTTGGGGTCCCTTCCAACTCCACAATTGATTCTGTGCTGCGATTCCTATATTGCAAGGAATTGGACTAGATGACCCTTGGTGTCCATTTCATCATCATCATTATTATTAACATGGAAATACCGTATTTAGAGGAAATACCTCGTTTTTAGAGGAGGAAACAAGATAAAAAATGTTTTTTTCTGGTTTTCCTCCTCTAAAAGCCCTGTTTTTTTGAGGATCAGCTAAAAGTTTTGCAGCTTTTTTTGCAAAGGGGGAAAAGCAAAGCTCCTTTTGCAAATGGGGAAAAGCAAAGAGGAAAAGCCCTGTTTTTATGGGCTTCAACTCACATTTCTGCAGCTTCTAAAGGAAAGGGAGCCTTTTCTACAGTTTCCAGACAGATAATCTAATCAGCCAGTCACATGTCGCTGGGGAAACAAACAACCTCCCTCTGCAGCACATTCAACAAAGGAGGGCGGGGCTGAAAGGGAGCCTGGACTCTTATCTCTCTCCCGATCTCTTGCTGATCAGCTGCTGAGCGGGGTCCTTTCAACACCCCTTTTCTCTTTGTAAAATAAAAAGCACGATCCTCTTTTGGCCCCTGGGAAATTCAGCTCCAGGGACCACCATTCGCTCCATAAGACGCACAGATATTTCCCCTTACTTTTTAGGAGGGAAAAAGTGTGTCTTATGGAGCGAAAAATACGGTAATAAGTCAGATGCTCTGCCACTGAGCCATGGCCCTTGCCCAACTACTTGCTCTCCAGTTTCCATTCTTTCAAGCCATTTGCCAGCCTTTGGCCCCAATACATGTAGACAATTGGCTACTCACCACTGAAGGCAGGAGGGTACGGAGGCCGGAATTGATGACGCCACTCAACAGGTTTGCAAGCAAGCTAAGGAGGAAAGAGACAAACCAATCCCAGTCAGATTTCAGGGCTGGATTCCCCAGTGCCACAACGTGTCTCCTGCTCTTATCACCAAGGAAGGTGACCTTATAGGGATTTGACTCTTGATTATGATGGTTGCTTAGAGCTACTTGATCCAGGAGTAGGTTGTGCAGTGGACATTATAAAGATGCAGGTGTCTGGTAGCCAATAAGAATCATAGAATTTTAGAGTTGGAAGGGACCCTGAGGGACAATGCAGGAATCTCAACACGTTGTCCCCCATCAAATTTGAACCCATACTGGACCCTGCCTAGCTCCGCAAATGTACTAGCAGTTTTATTGCTGCACCACTAGGAGGGTGGTGCACCATTAAATTGCAATTTCCCCTTTTCCTAATAGTGAGAGGATTTCTCTGCCCCCTTGCATACAGTTAGAATATTGGAACAAGCCCTATAATTCTGAACATGACAAGGAATGAAGGGGGGGAAATGGCAAGGATTCAAAATGGAAACAGAATGAAGCTAGTTCCACTGAACTCTGGGGGCTTATCCACGCTTTGTTTTGTTTTGTTTTGTTTTGTGTTTTGTTTCTGCCCTGAGCTTTCCCCCACAAAAAGCTGAAACGCAATGAACGTCAGTTTGGGTTTTCCATGTATTGACGTTTGTTCCAATTGAGCTTTAAAGAGTAGTTTTTTGTGGCGAAAACTTCATAGCAAAAGAAAAAGAAAAGGTCCTCGGGGACAGGGTGTTAAGTTAAAAACTTTGCCTTGTAAGAGTGGAGGAAAGCAAAGGGTGGACAAGCCCTGAGTGCAAACAAGAAGAGCTGGTTGTGGCCAATCTGGTTCATATCCAGTCACTAATTCCATTAGCCCAAGGAATTCTGCTTCCACAAATGAACATTCCTCCTTGCTCCTCTATCCCCACACCTCCCCTAAATCTGACCTGGGGGTTCTTCCAACCCTTTGGAGAAGATCTGGGGAGGACACCGGGTGCACACAATGGGGAGTTCCATTGTGGAAGCAGAAATGTTTGCGCTAATGGAATGAGAGATGCCACCTTCTGTTTCAAACACTGCAGTGATTCTCAGAGAGGCAGAGGGGACGAGGTGAAGCCAGAACAGGTAAGGATAGAGGAGAAATTGGGAGAAGATTAAATTTTAGTAATAGTCTATCTTTTGTTGTTGTTTAGTGGTTTAGTCATGTCCGACTCTTCGTGACCCCATGGACCAGAGCACGCCAGGCACTCCTGTCTTCCACTGCCTCCTGCAGTTTGGTCAAACTCAAGTTAGTAGCTTCGAGAACACTGTCCAACCATCTCGTCCTCTGTCATCCCCTTCTCCTTGTGCTCTCCATCTTTCCCAACATCAGGGTCTTTTCCAGGAAGTCTTCTCTTCTTATGAGGTGGCCAAAGTATTGGAGCCTCAGCTTCAGGATCTGTCCTTCCTATGTTGTTGTTGTTGTTCAGTTGTTCAGTCGTGTCTGACTCTTCGTGACCCCATGGACCAGAGCACGCCAGGCACGCCTATCCTTCACTGCCTCCCGCAGTTTGGCCAAACTCATGTTAGTAGCTTCGAGAATACTGTCCAACCATGTACACTACCCAAAATAATAAGGAAACCACCCAGATAAGCCCCCAAAACCTTTAACGCCCACCTGCTTGGCAGCTTGATGCTGAAGCCAGCGACCATATCCTGGCAGTTCTTAAGGACCAGCTTGAGATCTCCCGGTTTGTCTTGGGTGACCGCCAGGTGAGGGCTGATGTCCATCACCACGGACGTTCCGCTGAGAAAACTGAGCATCCTGGGAGAGAAAGTCAGACAGGGGTGCTGGGCTTTGAGTGTTGGGAAGGGAAAGCACAGGTGGGACCTGCAGGGGCCAGAGAGTGCTCTGGGATGTGCCATCAGCTCGTGGGGGAATGGCCAGATGCTGTAGGGCCTTGCAGAGGCGCTCAGCATGAACTAAACTGGAAGTGTGACCCAGAACATGCTCAATGCTCTGTGGCAGCTGTGCGTTGCAAAAGAAAAACTGCAGTGGCAGGCAAGCTGCCTCTCTTGTCAACCAGCTTTTGAGAAAGACCTGGGTCATTGTTCGAAAACCTCTATTCCATAGCACTAAAACTTGTGGGCAGTGGTGGAGCTTCATGCTTTGGCACCGGGGGCGGGAAGCAGGCGGAGGCAGGACTGGCGCTCGTTCTGGGGGCAGGGAGTGCTGATATGGAACCCTATTGGGATCCCACTGCCCGGGGCGCCCCGCCCCCTATTCCCTGCCCTTCCTACGCCAGTGCTCGTGGGCATTCAATGAAGCTGGATGTTGGAAGATTCAGGACAGATAAACGAAAGTCCTTCTTCATGTAGCGCATGGTCAAGCTGTTGAACTTGTTCCCACAGGAGGCCATAAACCTGGGTGGCTTTGAAAGAGGATTGGACAAATTCATGGAGGAGGAGAGGGCTATTGGTGGCTACTAGCTAGGATGGCTATGTTCTCCCTCCACAGTTGGAGGCAGTGATGCTTCTGAATGCCAGTTGCTGGAAACCACAGCTGGAGGGGAGAGGGATCTCGTGCTCGGGTCCTGCTTGCAGGATGCTGGACTAGATGGGCCAATGGTCTGATCCAGCAGCCGGCACTTCCTATGTTCTTAGGTTAAGACATTGTGGAGCACGCCCTGCTCTGGGAATGGCTGGATAAGAATATAGTGCGTTGCAACTCAGCGCAGGCCACCCACAGCAGATACAGGCAGGAGCAGACCACGCTTGCTTAAACTTCCCTCTGCATCTCCCTCCTGAAGGTTGTCCAGGAGCAAGGGGGAAGTCCCACAAGGGCATCTCAGCCCTTCTGGCTGACATCGGTTGAACTGCAGAGCTTTGGGGCTGCCTAGAGCTGGTTGGGGCAGCTGTGTGGGACAGTGGAGGAGAACCTGGAGGAACTCAGAAGCATTTGGACAAGGAGAGGCATTGACCACAGTCAACAAATCCTCATTAAGGTTTTTGTGGTGGGAAGGAGCTACCTTGGAAGAAACCAGGCAACCGGCCCATCCTTTTTGGCCACCTCGACTTGGTATGGAAGCATCTCTGCAAAATCTCAGGCAGAGATCCTTCCTAGTCCTCCTGCTTATTGGAATTCCTTCAGCTGGAGATGTTAGAGACTAGCCTTCGCTGACCTGGTGCTCTCCCTGTCTTTTGCACTGTAACTCCCATCAGCACAGATATATGATGCCAGGACTGATGGAAGATGTAGTCTGGCAACATTTAGGAAAAGAGAAGGTTGGGGAAGGATGCACAGAGGTGCAAAATACGTCTTCTGCTAATGGAGTTTTGCCCTTTCCTGCTCATGTTAATTTCAGAACGTGCTGAATGTGAAGGAAGCAGCTCTCGCTCTCATGACTCACCCTGGCAAATTAGCAGTAATGGTTGCATGTAGGTTGAGCTGTAGTTCATTCCCATGGAGGACCTTCCAGGATCCTCCAACAACCTCAAGGTTCACAGCATTAAACCTGTGAATTGAGCAACATAACAGAAGGTGGAAGATGCATGTAGGCCCCAGAATGGTCGGCACACATTGCAAAGTTCCTATTTGCTGTTCAGGTTGATTCATGTATCTATCCCACTCTCTCCTCTCAATGGCGCTGATGTGGTCCAACCCCAACAAGATGATAGATTTTGCCTAATAAGACGTTCTTAGAATCATAGAATTGTAGAGTTGGAAGAGACCCCTAGGATCCTCTATTCCAACCCCCCACAATGCAGGAATCTTCTCAACTAAAGCATCCATGACAGATGGCCATCCAATCTCTGCTTGAAAACTTCAAATGAAGGAGAGCCCACCACCTTCTGAGGGAGTCCATCCCACTGACAAATGACTGTTACCCTCAGGGTGGTCTTCCTAATGTTTAGTCGGAATCTCCTTTCTTGTAACTTTAATCTACTGGTTCATGTCCTATCCTCCAGAGCAGGAGAAAACAAGCTTGTTCCATCTTCCATATGACAGCCCTTTAGGTATTTGAAGTTGGCTGTCATATCTCTTCTCAGTCTCCTCTTTTCCAGGCTAAACATGCCCAACTTCTTCAACCGTTCCTTACAAGGCTTGGTTTCCAGACCCTTGGTCACCTTGGTCACCCTCCTTTGCACTCCTTCCAGCTTATCAATACCCTTCTTAGTGGTAGAAGGGAAGCGAAGGAGAGCAGAATTGGCCTGTAGTGTCCAGAATTAGGGATGGTGATAGACCTACTGCCTCTCATTCTGGTTGGGGACGTGGCCTGTCAACTGCAACGGCTGCTCCCTTGCCCACACCAACTCACCATTGGAATGGCTCCTTGGATCCTCCACCGCCAAGGAGACCTCCCAGACCAAGTAGGTTTCCACCAAGAAGGCCGTTCTCTCCTCCAAGAAGATCACCACCCAGGAGGCCGTCTTTGCCAAGGAGATTGCCACCCAGAGCACCACCAAGCAGGCCGCCACCTCCAGATTCACCACCACCACCAAGTAGACCACCAGTGGTGTTGCCAAGAAGGCCTCCAGCACCACCAAGCAGGCCATCTCCTCCAGCAACAGTGCCGAGCAGGCCACCTCCATCGCCGCCACCAACAGCACCAAGGAGACCACCTCCATCGCCACCTCCAATAGCACCAAGGAGACCACCTCCACCTTCTCCTCCTCCACCACCAACAGCTCCAAGCAAGCCACCGCCGCCTTTGCTGTCGCCTCCACCACCAACAGCTCCAAGTACTCCATCTACTGCTCCACCACCAACAGCGCCGAGCAGGCCACCTCCATCGCCACCTCCAACAGCACCAAGTACTCCATCTACTGCTCCTCCTCCGACAGCATCAAGCAGGCCGCCTCCAAGACCACCGAGTAGACCACCTTTGCCAGAACCACCACCTGCACCAAGAAGATCCCCATTATTTATATATTACATTTATAGCCCACCTTTTCTCCCCAAGGAGCTCAAGGTGGCCCACATGGTTCTCCTGCTTATCCTTTAATCCCCAGAACAGCCCTGTGGGGTAGGTTGGGCTGAGAGGCAGTGAGTGGAGCCAGGCCACCCAGCAAGCTTCATGGCCGCGTGGGGATTTGAACCCTGGTCTCCCAGGTCCTAAACCCCACACTACCACCGGCTCTTTCTGAGACGGTGAGAACCAACCAAGGAAACATGTCCCCAGGAGCCCCTTTTCACCAGCAACGTCTGTGTAAAACAGACCTCCTGTGCCAATAATATTGTCAATACGGATGCTATTTAAGTATTCAGACATAAAAATATTTATAGACTACAATTTCATTAAAAATATATATCAAGTGGCTTACAAGAAGAACCTGCTAGATCAGGCCAATGGTTCAAGGTCCTGTTCTCACAGTGACCGGCCAGATGCCCCAATAGGAATCCCACAAGCAGGATCCAAGCACAAGAGCCCTCTCTCCTACTTTGGCTTCTAGCAAGTGGGATTCGGAAACATCATGGCCTCCAACTTTGGTGGCAGAGTAGAGCCATTGTGGCTAGCAGCCATTAATAGCCCTTTCGTCCTCCGTGAATTTGTCTAATCCATCCAGGTTGGCAGCCGTTGCCAACAGGAGGGAGTTCCATAGTTTTAACTACATAAAACTGGGCTTCTATTTCTTGTTGCTATCAAGTGAGCCTTGGCAACTCGGGGGACAACCAGAGATGCTCCTGCAGATGCTCCTCATGATCAAGCTGGGATAGATAATAATAATAATTTATTATTTATACCCCGCCCATCTGGCTGGGCTTCCCAAGCAACTGTGGGCGGCTTCCAACAAAATATTAAAATACAATAATCCACCAAACATTAAAAGCTTCCCTAAACAGGGCTGCCTTCAGATGTCTTCTAAAAGTCTGGTAGTTGTTGTTCTCTTTGACATCTAGTGAGAGGGCATTCCACAGGGTGGGTGCCACCACCGAGAAGGCCCTCTGCCTGGTTCCCTGTAGCTTGGCTTCTCACAGTGAGGGAACCGCCAGAAGGCCCTCGGTGCTGGACCTCAGTGTCCAGGTAGATCGATGGGGGTGGAGGGGCTCCTTCAGAGGGGTTCAGTTGAGCCCTAAGGTCCCCTGGGCCTGAATTGTTCAGGGATTTGTACGTTAACCCAAGGACCTTGATCCTGGCTCGATAGGAGATGGGCAGCCAGGCCAGCAATTTTAACCAGTGTGTCACATGTTCTCAGCCAGATGCCCCCACCAGCAATCGGGCCGCAGCATTCTGCACCAGCTGGGCCCCCTTAATGTTGAGAGACCCCAGAGTACGTTGTGTGCATGTGTCATCACATGTGCAGTGCGCATAGTGCACCGCACATCACAGGCTCAGTGGCCGGGTCCCTCAGAAGGCTTGGCGTCCTCCAGATAATGTGCCAATGCCCACACATTGTGTGCGTGATGTCACGCGTGTGCAACAATCACGGCACATGACGGGCATGTGACACCACGCACGCATGGCTCACAACGTGCCCCCTCAATCTTGGTGGCAACCTGGCACCTCTGCCTCTGAACCAGACCCAAGGGGTCATTACAGTAACCCAGGCTTGAGGTTACGAGAGCATGGACTACGCTGGTATTTTCCTTTAGGAGGAAAAGCCCTCTTTCTGTCTTCCAACTCTGGCCCAATCCCCATGATTATGTTCTTTCAAGGTGTAGAAAGTGGTTCCCAGTTATTTTGCTGCTGGAATTTCAACTGGCCAGTGTAAGTTGTGTGGACGTCTCTGCTCCCAGTGAAACTGCGCTGAAACTGGGGTTAGAGGAAGGATGGAGAGGCTGGTTTTCAAAATAAGGAGACCCTTTCTTGGTTATTGTTCAGGACTCATAATCTATGAAAGTTTTAGCAGAGGGAGGGAATCCACTGGCCTATTCCTGGGGCAACTGGGCTGATACCCCCAGTGATGCTGTGGGTCTCAGATGGACCCCAAATCCCTGGCATTTTCTTAGAAATGTCTTTCCCGAGGAATTTCAGCTTTGCTCTTCTACAACCCATGGAAAGTGTGGGAAGCTTGGCTGGTGCTTCCTCTTCAACTGCCCCTCGTTTCACCTGTTTGAGGTCCAACTCACCTTTTTCAGTCTTTGCTGAGCTTGAACCAAGAAGACCGCCCAGCCCAAGACTTTGCGATGGAACCAACAAGCCGCAGAAGATGGCGACCAGGCACCACGTCTTCGCAACTTTCAAGGTCTTCATCCTCCTTGCATCTGCCGAAAGAGAGAAGGGCAAGGCAGCTGGAGCAGGTTGCGGGGTGCTCAGGTGGGAAGGGAACGAGCCAGATGAGATATGAACAGCCACATTTTCTGCTCAAGGTGTGTGGCTTCTGGGTTTTCTTTTCAATGACAATTTTAAGCCTGCGGTACAGAGTGCGGTACAGGGTGAAAGAGGAGAGCGCTAAATATGGTCTGAAGCTCAGCACCAAAAAAACTAAGATCATGGCCACTGGTCCCATCACCTCCTGGCAAATAGAAGGGCAAGAAATGGAGGCAGTGAGAGATTTCACTTTCTTGGGTTCCATGATCACTGCAGATGGTGACAGCAGTCACGAAATTAGAAGACGCCTGCTTCTTGGGAGAAAAGCAATGACAAACCTAGACAGCATCTTAAAAAGCAAAGACATCACCTTGCCGACAAAGGTCCGTATAGTTAAAGCTATGGTTTTCCCAGTAGTAATGTATGGAAGTGAGAGCTGGACCATAAAGAAGGCTGATCGCCGAAGAATTGATGCTTTTCAATTATGGTGCTGGAGGAGACTCTTGAGAGTCCCATGGACTGCAAGAAGATCAAACCTATCCATTCTCAAAGAAATCAGCCCTGAGTGCTCACTAGAAGGACAGATCCTGAAGTTGAGGCTCCAGTACTTTGGCCACCTCATGAGAAGAGAAGACTCCCTAGAAAAGACCCTGATGTTGGGAAAGATGGAGGGCACAAGGAGAAGGGGATGACAGAGGATGAGATGGTTGGACAGTGTTCTCAAAGCTAGTAACATGAGTTTGGCCAAACTGCAGGAGGCAGTGAAGGATAGGCGTGCCTGGCGTGCTCTGGTCCATGGGGTCATGAAGCGTCGGACACGACTGAACGACTGAACAACAACACAGAGTGTCGTGTTTTGATTGTATGGATGTTGGTGGTTCGAGCCCCCCCCCTTCCCGGGACACCTATGATTCCTGCATTGGAGGGGGTTGGACTAGATGGCCCTCAGGGGTCCCTTCCAACTTTATAATTCTATGATTCTAAGATTTCTTTGGATGTGAAAGCTCATACCAAGAACAAACTTAGTTGGTCTCTCAGGTGCTACTGGAAGGAATTTTTTATTTTATTTTGTTTCGGATGAGATCTTGAAGTGGTGGCATATTTACTAGACTCTCTGCAGCGTTACACTTTCATTCTCTGAATTACGAGCCAAAGAAACAAGACGAGGCAAGCCTGATAATTTCTGCCCTGCCGAACAGCGGAGTTTGGTCTGTACCACATAACTTCATTATTGTTGAAGATGACCCTCCTTCGTAACAGTTCCTGGCATCATTAAATGAGATTCTGACTTGCTAGAATGTCTCTGCCTTTGATCAACGCACGCGTGTGGACTCATTGCCAGGACTATTGAAGGAGAGAAGAAGGCCAGGACTCAGGCAGCAGCCTTCAGCGCAGGATACAATCAAAGGGGTTTGCTGGCATCTCTTTCGCAGACATGCCATGGACCAAAATTGGCTCCTTTGAAATCTTTTAAGCTTGCCTTTGGGGAGAAAATGTGAAGTTATTCGATATAAAAATAAGCACTGCTCTTTCCTGCTCAATTAAACGTGTCGCTTATAACATGCAGGGCTTAAAAGGGGAAAGGGGAAAACCCAAATTCTGCCTCCATAATAGCTATGGACAAGTGACTGCATGGTCTCCTTGCAGAGCAAAGGCTTCTGAGATGTTGCAGAAAGGTTACTGCGCTCATTGGGACTGACTGATCATCATCTTTCTGCTCAGTTTCCGCCAGTGGGATGGGTCTTTGGGGCAAACAGGTGTAACTCTATCATTCTCACTAATAGCGAAGTCAAGGGATGGAGCCAAGCCTGAGCCACTGAGAAAGAAGGAAGAAGAATGAAGGGCTGCCACAAAAGAGTGAACCCCAAGGTATGCAGCGAGGGGGGGGGGGCATATTCCTTTCTTCTAAAGGAGCAAAAGGGGGAGGGGGAGATCTCCTTATGATCAGCGGCCCCCGGGAGGGATGCAATATCAGAAGGAAATGGGAAATGGGAAAAGGACTCGTGAATTCACAGGTTCACAGAACTGCAGAGTGGGAAGGGACCCTAAGGGTCATCCAGTCCAACCCCCTGCAATGCGGGAATCGGCTGCTTCAGCCCCTTAGTTTCCTGGAGAAGGGAATGGATAGCGATCGCAGCGGAGAGGCTTTAATACAGACACGGATGGAGAAAATCTAGTGTTATTCCATTTGGAGTCATGGTGGTGGGAATTAACAGAAGTAAAATGAAAAGAAAGAACGCGGTTAAGGTTTATTAATAATATTAACAATTAGGGGGCCTATCTTGGACTTTCCATGAGAAAAGGATATGAATCTGAGACACCTTAACTTGGAGGAAATATGGTTTAACAGAAAGTGGAGTCTCTGGACGCTCACATTGACCAAAAGTTCTGAATTATCTTATCTTCTTCTGGCAGATGGAAAATTGGAGGTCCCTCTTTTAAATTTTTTGCTCGTGTTTCTCTTTTTTAGCTTTCTATATTTTTCTCTTTTTATCCCAATTATCCCTTTTTTTTCTTTCCCCCTTTCTTTTCTTTGTTTTGTATCTTTTGTAGTTGCGATTTTATTGTATCGTGAGCAAATTTCAATTAAAAAACCTTACCAGCAAAAAGAAAAAGAAGAGAGAGAGCCCTTTGGGCAGGGGCCAGCAAACTTTTTCAACAGGGGGCCGGTCCACTGTCCCTCAGACCTTGTGGGGGGCCGGACTATATTTTTTTGGGAGGGGGAAATGAACGAATTCCTATGCCCCACAAATAACCCAGAGATGCATTTTAAATAAAAGGACACATTCTACTTGTGTAAAAACACACTGATTCCCAGGCTGTCTGCGGGCCGGATTGAGAAGGCGATTGGGCCGGATCTGGCCCCCGGGCCTTAGTTTGCCTACCCAAGCCTTTGGGTGTGGGGTGTTCATTCACATGCAAACTGGGCTTTCCAAATTATTAGAAACCCCAAAGGGCACTTCCTTGTTATGTGGGGTGAAAGGAACCTTTGTTGGTTTCCGTAGAGACACCGCATTGCAGAATCCCCCCCCCCCAGGAGATGGAGGTGACACCCCTGGTTTCCCCCCTTCCTTACTAACCCCCCACAACAACAACCCTGTGAGGTACGTTAGGCTGAGAGAGGCGGGGACTCGCCCCCCAAAATCACCTGGTGAGCTTCATGGCCGAGCGGAGGATTTGAATCCAGGTCTCCCAGGTCTAAGTGCTGAAAACTGACCTTCCTTTTTGAGAAACCCACCATCATGTCAAGAATCACCTTTTCATCTCCCCTCTGCTTGGAATAATCCCCCCCCTCTCTTTTTACTACTGTTGATTTTATTTAATATCCGCCATTTCTCCAATAGCTCGGGACAATTGCTGTTTTTGCCAATTCGATCTCCAGGAGTGGATTGAAAGTACATTTCCAAACCTCTGTGCACCACTTGACTGTAAAAACAACAACCTCAAAGCAGCTTAAAAGAATATAAAACGATAAAACAAAAAAAAATACAGCAATACTTTAATTTTTTTTTAAAAAAAATATTATTTTTATGATTAAAACCTACAAAAAATAAAAATGCTAAAACCTGGGCAGGCTTGTCTAAATGCTAAAACTTTTAGCATTTCTAATGCTAAAACTTTTAGCAGGCACCACGAAGAGTACCGTGAAGGCTCCTGCTTGACCTCATGAGGCAGGGAGTTCCAAAGTGTAGACACTCAACAACTGAGATCTTACCAATGCAGAATGGGGATTATGCAGCAGTGCCAATTCTGTCGATCGAAGTGGTTGAGTGGGCACATTTGGGGTAAGGCGATTTCATAGGCAAACTGATCCCCTTTAGGCATCCCTACGCAAACTGCCCCCCCCTGCAGCTGCTCTTTGGAAGCAGAACAAGCCAAGCCAAGCCCCCATGGGGGAGAAGCAGAAAATGCTTCTCCCCCATGGGGGGAGCAGCGAAAGTGTTAGAGGAGTTTTGTGTCTCTTACCTGGGACGCCTTGACATTTGCAAACAGGTCTCCGGGGCTGCCTTATCTCCTGCCGCTGCTGCTGTGGCGCAAGAGCCTTTATATAGCCAAGCCCACGGCAGGTATAAGGGGGGAAAGAGGGTTCTGAATTGGCGGCATTCGGAGATGGTATCAAGGCCCTGCACAAAGGATGGATTTCGACACTCAGAAGCAAACAGAAGGCACTTGGGGCTGCGGGTGCTTGAAACTGCCCTGGGATGCCTCGCTCAGCACCTGGACTTCTGCTTCCTGGAGATCTTACATAGCTACCAATAGAATCCTAGAATCCTCGAGTTGGAAGAGACCCCAAGGGCCATCCAGTCCAACCCCCTGCCAAGCAGGAAACACCATCAAAGCATTCCTGACAGATGGCTGTCAAGCCTCCGCTTCAAGACCTCCAAAGAAGGAGACTCCACCACACTCCTTGGCAGCAAATCCCACTGCCGAACAGCTCTCACTGTCAGGAAGTTCTTCCTAATGTTTAGGTGGAATCTTCTTTCTTATAGTTTGAATCCATTGCCTCGTGTCCGCTTCTCTGGAGCAGCAGAAAACAACCTTTCACCCTCCTCTGTATGACATCCTTTTATACATTTGAACATGGCTATCATGTCACCCCTTAACCTTCTCTTCTCCAGGCTAAACATACCCAGCTCCCTAAGCCGTTCCTCCTAAGGCATCGTTTCCAGGCCTTGGACCATTTTGGTTGCCCTCTTCTGGACACGTTCCAGCTTGTCAGTATCCTTCTTGAACTGGGGTGCCCAATACCTTTCCCCAGCTCCGTGGAACACCTTGAACCTGCGGATCTGGAAGCAGGCACTGTGACCCTTGGCACCGTGGTGGTAGCTCACACGTGGAGGGAGATGCCACCCTTTTCTCTAATGCCCTGCGGCACCACCAGGATGGATGGCCGGAGGATGGTGTTTCAGCCGCAAGAAGCTAGCAGGGTCCCATCTCAGTCTGGCTTCTCGGTCCGATCGGCTTGTCTCTCTCAGGCCCAGGGCCGGATTTACGCATAAGCTAAACAAGCTATAGCTTAGGGCCCCACTCTCCTGCCCCCCCCCCAAAAAAATGTAAAGGGGAAAAACCCTGGATGTACATTTCCAAAATATAAGATAAAAAACAAATAAAATAAAACCTACACACAGCAACAGTGTTTTGTGTTGTGTAGGTTCCTATGATGTAAGTCATGGGCCCCTCCTGCTAGCCTGCTCCCTAAAATTTCACTGGTTTGCTCCTTTCTATATATAGGGTGCCTACATTCTGCGATTTATAATTATTAGTAGTTTGCATCATATATTTACACCTATTATTATTTCATGTTATAGCAAGTTTCTAGAGACTAGATGATGAGTCTTTGTAAATTGTGTTTCTAATGGAACTTTTGCTATTGCCAAATGCCAATCAATGTGTTTGCATTATTAAGTTTGTTATGAATAAAATCATTTTAAGTTAGAGCTTAATAATTATTTCACTATTAATATACTTCTTCTTAATTGTATTTCACTGTTAATATACTTCTTCTTAGTTGTATTTCAGTTCAACAATTACTTGGATAAAATACATATTTTGTTATGTGCAAATGGCTTTTGATACCTATTAGGTCCATAAATTACCATATAGCATATATTCAACACAAAAAACAGCGACAGTTTGTTGTTGACAAAGGACAGCTGGACATATAAAAGGGCCCCATTACCTTCAGGAGCTTAGGGCCTCATCAAACCTAAATCCGGCCCTGAGCTTGAGCAAGCCTGAGGGCCAAACTTATCATGGAATTGTAGAGTCAAGGGCCATCTGGTCCAGCCCTCTGCAGCGTAGGAATTGCAGCTCAATGCAGCAACCACTTCTTTGCATTCAATGTGTCCTTTTATTTTTTAATGCAAGTAGCATCAAACATATCCATCCTTAAAGAAATCAGCCCTGAGTGCTCACTGGAAGGGCAGATCCTGAAGCTGAGGCTCCAGTACTTTGGCCACCTCATGAGAAGAGAAGACTCCCTGGAAAAGACCCTGATGTTGGGAAAGATGGAGGGCACAAGGAGAAGGGGACGACAGAGGATGAGATGGTTGGACAGTGTTCTCGAAGCAACTGGCATGAGTTTGGCCAAACTGCAGGAGGCAGTGGAGGATAGGCATGCCTGGCATGCTCTGGTCCATGGGGTCACGAAGAGTCGGACATGACTGAACGACTGAACAACAGCAAAGCATCTACTTATGGGGTGGGGTGGCGAGTTATCTTTTCTGGGATCTAGAGCAGCGGCAAAACTGCTCCCAGTGTGTTTTTGCCAATGCAAAGCACCCTCTCCCTGTTTCCAGTGATCCCAGGGGGTCTTCCTCCCTCTGCTTCTGGACCACGCCAGAGCACAACAGGACGATGGGAATCGACTGCAACCTCTAGAGGAAGATTGTGGAGTCAGAAACAAAAGCCCGAAGCAGGAATTTCCTGAATCCTGGGAAGACACTTGAATAGCAGAGAAAGGGAACATGATGTACAGCCAAATAAAACAGACACGATCCTGTGCTCACCTAAAAGCACAACACCTTCCTCAAGTGGTCTCTCAAGCACCAGAAGGACTAGAAAGTCTTTATCTTTCTTTCTGTAGGGACAAAACTGAAGAGAGTCTGGATTTAGGGCAATTTCCTGATCATTTGCCCTTTCTGCTTTCTTGGAACGTCACGAAACATATTTGCTCGGCATTTGCAGTCTTACTTCCTCCCATTAATCTCAGCGAAGCAACTTGAAGGAGAAGAGAGACTCTGAGATTGCCAAAAAGGCTTTCATGCTGAATCTGAAGTGTAATTCCTGGGAACCTGAAATAAGTAATAATGGTGATATTGGCTGCCAACTCATTAAAGATGGCACCAGACCACTTTCTGGATTTTATATGTGGCATTCTTGGGCTCTCGCACTGCCCCAGGTTTGAGAATCTGCGCCAAGAGTTTTAGAATGCAATCCTATGCATGTCATTAGCAATATACTGTTATTTTTATTTCAAAGATCTTAATGCGTGTGGCACAAGCCACCCACCAAGGAATATACTTTGCCCCTTTTGTGCCCCCCCTTAATTTCTGGTGTCACCCAACTCGTCCCACACCAGAGTCCCTCTGCTTATGCCCAATTTGCCTTGGGAATGAGGTTGAAATTCTGCAAAACCCATTATCAGTGAGGACAGCGGCACACAAACAAAAGTCTGGCCTGACTCCCGAACTGGTAAGAGCCAGTTTAGAACCTAACTGAACTTCAGAGCGAAAAACAACTCCAGGGGGGCTCTGCTCGTATGGGGGGGGGGGTTGAATAAGTTTTTCCAAAGACTGTGGTTAGATGAGAAATAATGGTGGGGTTCTGGGATGGCAGAACGGGCCAGGTAGTGGCTGGCTGGTCAATAAACAGCTAAGATTGTGTGTATTTCCTATGTAGTTGGTGCACTAACAGATTTGCTCCCACAGCCCTAACACTTACAGAGTGTAACATCCATTGTGAATCATCCACACATATTTAAACGGTTGGGTTTCCCTCTCCTGAGTGACACATCTCTCTCTCTCTCTCTCTCTCTCTCTCTCTCTCTCTCTCTCTCTCCCTCCCTCCCTTCCTTCCTTCCTTCCTTCCTTTTTTGCTATATCATTTTCTTTGCTAGAATCGTTAGCCAGGGAATGTGGACTTGCTTTTGCTATATCATTTTCTTTGCAAAAATCGTTAGCCAGGGAATGTGGACTTGCTTCTTTTAACACTTTACCCCTCGCAGGGAGCTGAGGAGGAGGAAGTAATTTTACAAATAGTATCAGGTTTAACCTCACAATCATACAATCCTAGAATTGTAAAGGGACCCCCGAGGGTCATCTAGTCCAACCCCTGCAATGCAGAAATTGCAACTAAAGCATCCCTGACAGATGTGCAGCAGAACCCTCTGGACTTCATGTCTCCTGTTGCTTCCTTAGGTCCCACGATGGAAGAAAGGCAGGCGGCAGAGCGTGCCGCCCTACTTTTCCTTCCCTGAAACTGGACTGGGGCACGCATCGATCTCAGGCGAATCATGTGACTTGCGCCACGCTCTCAGCCCGGGAGATCACAGCACCGGCACTCTGGGCTCATCGCTCCCAGAGTGAGAGTCTTTTGGTCCGGCGCTCTGACATGAGGATTTGCGCCAGAGCACCAGACCAAAAAAGGGGGCATCTGGAATTCAAAACAGAAGTCGGGATTGGCTTCTCTGATCCATGGTGTGGCCAGCCAGATGCCTCAATGGGAAACCTGCAAACAGGATCCGAGCACAAGAGCAGCCCTCTCCCTTCCTGTGGATTCCAGCAACTGGGATTCAGAAGCATCGCTGCCTCCAGCTGTGGAGACAGAGTAGAACCATCCTGGCTAGGAGCCATCAATAGCCCTCTCCTCCTCCTCCTCCTCCATGACTCTGTCTCACCCCCGTTTAAAGGTTTCTAAAGTTTGGTAAAAACAAAATAAAATAAAAAATTCCTTCCGGTAGCACCTTAGAAACCAACTAAGTTTGTTCTTGGTATGAGCTTTCGTGTGCATGCACACTTCTTCAGATCTTTTAAATATCCAATCATTCAGATCTTTTAAATATCCAATATTCAGGTCTCGAAGGTGCTACCGGAAGGAATTTTTTATTTTGTTTTGTTTTGACTATGGCAGACCAACATGGCTACCTACCTGTAACTAAAGTTTGGTGGCCACCAATCCTGTGGGAGTGAGTTCCCTAGTTCAAAAGCACTTTCTTTCATCAGTCCCAAATTTTCCATCTTTTTTTGGTAATAACATGCAACAATATCCAGTAAGCAGCTCTTTGGGGAAAGGAAATACCTTTAACTAGCAAACTATGCGAATAGTGGGATGATGTGGCTTGCTAAGGAGAGCCAATACTCTCCAGTCATAAGGAAAGCCTGCAGGATCAGGCCAATGGGTTATCTAGTCCAGCACCCTCTTCTCCCATGGCCAACCAGATGCCCATTCTAGGAAACCCGCAAGCAGGATCCAAGCACAAGAGCAACACTCTCCCCTCCTGTGGCTTCCAGCAGCTGTGATTTGGTGACCACCGGCAGCAAGAATGTTATTGGCACAGAAATGGAGGCAAGAAGAATTACCGGCGATTGAAGAATGGCGGGTGAAGTTAATGGACTATGCAGAATTAGATAAGACGACAGGGAGAATTCGAAACCGACGGGACCAGGAATTCCTGAAGGATTGGACTAAATCTGAGAAATATTTGAAAGACAATTGTAAACAGCAAATTACGCTCGTAGGTTTACAAGAAGTTTTGTAAGGTTAATTTTAGGAAATATTACGGAGATAACTTTGGAAGGTAATAATTAATTATTGTGATAAAAAGTAATAGCGAAGTTGGAAATACAAGAAGAAATTAGGAAATTTGTAAATCGTGAGAAGGGTTTGATGGAAGTCAAAAATATGTATAACACATGAAAATTATTGGATATTTAAAAGAATGTATGTAAAATTTAATAAAAAATATTTTTAAAAAATAAAATAAAGGTTGGTGGCCACCAATCCCTCCTGTGGGAGCGAGTTCCGTCATTCAACTATGCACTGCATGAAAAAGCACTTCCATCCACGTGATGTATTGTATTTGTGTGATGTATTGTGTATTTGTTGTTTAATGTGGAAATTAATAAAATATTATTTAAAAAAGCACTTCCATCATTTCTGCCTCCTGCAGCAGTGAGTTCCATAGTTTAAAGGCATTTCCTTTTTCTGTCTTAACTTTCTTACATTCGGCTTCTCTGGGTGTCCACAAATTTTAGTGTTATGAGAGAGAGAGGAAAACTTTTATCTCTCCACTTTCTCCATGAAATGTACAATTTTATAAATTGAGAGCCAGTGTGGAGTAGTGGTTAAGAGCGGTAGACTCGTAATCTGGGGAACCGGGTTCGCGTCTCCGCTCCTCCACATGCAGCTGCTGGGTGACCTTGGGCTAGTCACACTTCTCTGAAGTCTCTCAGCCCCACTCACCTCACAGAGTGTTGGTTGTAGGGGAGGAAGGGAAAGGAGAATGTGAGCCGCTTTGAGACTCCTTCGGGTAGTGATAAAGCGGGATATCAAATCCAAACTCTTCTTCTTCTTCTTCTTTTCTCCAAACTAAAAGAATTCCCACCTTTCTCCATGTGGGAGGGGGCTCACTCCACCCCCTTGACCATTTCAGTGGCCCTTACCCAAACCTTTTCCAACTCTGCAATATCCTTTTGGAAGTGAGGCTACCAGAATTGAACACAGTTCTCAAAATGCGGTTGCACCATAAATTTGCATAACCGTATTATGCTATTGGCAGTTTTATTTTCAGTCCATTTCCTGACGATCCCTAGCATGGAATTTGGCTTTTTCACGTCCACCGCTTCCTGTAATAAGATCCTTCAGGTTGTCCGCTGGACTTTCCCTCTGTTTGCTCCCCCCTCCACACACCAGCCCTTTAAACAGAGCCAAAGCTTTTGCCTGAATTAATTGTAACCTTAAGCAAACTACCCAGCTTAATAGAGTCATAACCCAACTTTGCACCAGCAGACAATTAAATTAATTTAACCTATTAAATATGGCACTCTTATCACAGTTCCCAGAAGGCACAAGCATCATTTCAAATATTTGCCATTAAAAACCTCAAATTTAACTCACAGGTTTTGTGTGTTTTTTAACTAGCCAGCTCAGCATGGCAGAGGGAATTATTAGAGGGTGGGGCTGCCCTCTTGTGGCTGGCAGTGGGAATGCCAGTTTTGTATGATGATGTTCAGTCGTTCAGTCGTGTCCGACTCTTCGTGACCCCATGGACCACAGCACGCCAGGCACGCCTATCCTCCACTGCCTCCCGCAGTTTGGCCAAACTCAGGCTAGTCGCTTCGAGAACACTGTCCAAACATCTCATCCTCTGTCGTCCCCTTCTCCTTGTGCCCTCCATCTTTCCCAACATCAGGGTTTTGTATGATAAGCCTCTTCAACCTTAAGCTCTGGGAGGAAGACCCTTCATCGCCTACAGACAGCCACCCAATCTTAAACAGCTCCTCACCCACAATAATACAACAACAGGACTCAACATGGACACTGGTACCAGAGCCTGCAATAAACCCAGATGCCAACTTTGCTGCCACATAAACCCGGAGAACGCCATTACTGGTCCCAACAACATCAAACATACCATCTCAGGGCTATTTAATTGCTCGTCTTCCAACATTGTGTATGCAATCAAATGCCAACAGTGCCCTTCAGCTCTCTATATTGGACAAACAGGCCAAACCCTACGCCAAAGGATAAATGGACATAAATCTGATATCAGGAATCACAAGACAGAGAAACCAGTAGGAGAACACTTCAATCTCCCAGGACATTCTATACAAGATCTCAAAGTAGCTGTCTTATTAAAAAAAGAATTTCAGAAATAGACTGGAAAGAGAAGTTGCTGAATTGCAACTCATTACCATACTTAAAACCATGGAAAGACCTGGTCTGAATATTGGATTCTTATCTCATTATACATGACAAAGCTATCTTTAGCCATCTCACCCCTTGCTTTTTCCTGTAAGACCAATTGCAGTCATTAAGAGTCATCAACAGGTTTTCCACACCCATCAGCCAATCCCCCATTCCCACCACCCTTCTGAGTAACACTCCTGTTCACTCCCTCACTATATATAAGGGTCTGGTGACTTCTGTTTCAGTGTATCTGAAGAAGTGTGCATGCACATGAAAGCTTATACCAAGAACAAACTTAGTTGGTCTCTAAGGTGCTACTGGTAGGAATTTTTTTATGTTTTATTTTGTTTTTACTCTTCAACCTTTTTTTCTCCTATTGGTCAAGGAGTGAGATGTTCAAGGAGATGGTCCTTATGGTTGACCATCATACAAGTAAACCCAAGGCTACAGAGAAAAGCTGAAAAGTTATCTATGGGTCAGGGTGCCCATTTTTGAAATATATCCATCTCTTCAAAATAAAAGAAAAAGTCCAGGCTCAATCTTAGCCAGTCTTCGTAACCTGGTGCTCTCTAGGTGTCCCTGAGCCTGTAAAATTACTTGCCTGAATAAAGATCCTTCTTACTTACAAGTGAGAGCCTCTGCATTTTTGATTTTGGGCAGGAGCTAGGACTCAAGTTCCCACCATTCCTGCCCCCATGTGTCCCCCCCCCCATGTACCAGAGCCTGCCAATCCAAACTTGATCCTGATGTGCTTGTGTTGGGGCAGGTGGGAGTTGCAGCCCATCGCAAGGTAGACGAAGGCTGACCTAAGCTATCCAGGCAGTGACTTGTAAGGAGGGACCTAAAACAGTAAGAGCTGTTTGACAGTGGAATTTGCTTCCAAGGAGTGTGTGGTGGAGTCTCCTTTTTTTGGAGGTCTTTAAGCGGAGGCTTGACAGCCATCTGTCAGGAATGCTTTGATGGGGTTTCCTGCTTGGCAGGGGGTTGGACTGGATGGCCCTTGGGGTCTCTTCTAACCAAAATGGTCCAAGGCCTGGAAATGATGCCTTATGAGGAACGGCTTAGGGAGCTGGGTATGTTTAGCCTGGAGAAGAGAAGGTTAAAGGGTGACATGATAGCCATGTTCAAATATATCAAAGGATGTCATATAGAGGAGGGAGAAAGGTTGTTTTCTGCTGCTCCAGAGAAGCGGACACGGAGCAATGGATTCAAACTACAAGAAAGAAGATTCCACCTAAACATTAGGAAGAACTTCCTGACAGTGAGAGCTGTTTGGCAGTGGAATTTGCTGCCAAGGAGTGTGGTGGAGTCTCCTTCTTTGGAGGTCTTTAAGCGGAGGCTTGACAGCCATCTGTCAGGAAAGCTTTGATGGGGTTTCCTGCTTGGCAGGGGGTTGGACTGGATGGCCCTTGGGGTCTCTTCTAACCAAAATGGTCCAAGGCCTGGAAATGATGCCTTATGAGGAACGGCTTAGGGAGCTGGGTATGTTTAGCCTGGAGAAGAGAAGGTTAAAGGGTGACATGATAGCCATGTTCAAATATATCAAAGGATGTCATATAGAGGAGGGAGAAAGGTTGTTTTCTGCTGCTCCAGAGAAGCGGACACGGAGCAATGGATTCAAACTACAAGAAAGAAGATTCCACCTAAACATTAGGAAGAACTTCCTGACAGTGAGAGCTGTTTGGCAGTGGAATTTGCTGCCAAGGAGTGTGGTGGAGTCTCCTTCTTTGGAGGTCTTGAAGCGGAGTCTTGACAGCCATCTGTCAGGAATGCTTTGATGGTGTTTCCTGCTTGGCAGGGGGTTGGACTGGATGGCCCTTGGGGTCTCTTCCAACTCTAGGATTCTATGATTCTATGAAAACATCCTTGTATGCTTCTGAACACCGAGGGACTCACCTGAGCCCGCTGGTGCCCCTTCCACCTTTCTCACCTGAGCCAGATGCTAGAGGGAGGCGGTGACAAAGGAAGCTGGGAAGATGCTTTGTGCCTGACCATTTGGCCCTCTAGCTCATTACTCTGACTTGTAATGGATGGCTCTCCAGGGTTGTAGACAGAGGGAAAGAGGCTCCCCACCATCACACACTGTCTGATCTTTCTAACTGGAGATGCGGGGGACTGAATGTGGGACCTTCTGTATGCAAAGGAGGGGCTCTGCCACTGTGCTACATTCTCTAAGAAGGTAAAAAGAGCCTGCGGGATCAGGCCAGTGGCCCATCTAGTCACTGCATGGCATGGCATGGCATGGCAGGGGGTTGGACTAGATTACCCTTGGGTCCCTTCCAACTCTATGATTCTATCACTAAAAGAAGCAAGTTTTAGAAAAACTAAAGAGCTGCATCATTGGCACAGATCCTTGTGTTTGCTATCAAGTCAACAGGCACTCCAAGTGACCATCCATCTGTCCTCATTTCATCACTGCCAGATGTTTGCTTGTTTTTTCGCAATGACTCTAAAGAGACTCAAGGTCACTCCAAATGCAGTGGAAAGCAGAAACAGTTTATTAAAACAATGCAAGAAATGCAGTGCGTGTGTGCGTGTGCGTGTGTGCACACTCTCGGAAATGGCAGAGCGGAAGGGAACAAAGGAAATGCCACGATCTCATGAGTGACAGGATCCTGGTGGAATCTTCCTGCGCTTGAAACCCAGTCTGTGTTTCAAATGTATTGTACAGTTTGGAAGACGATGCTTTGGGGGAACTTGGTCTGCAACTAGCTGGCCTCTTCTCCGACTGCCCTTGTGCTCCACTGAGTATCTTCTTGTCTCCTTTTCGACTCACGCAGACAACACAAGCAGGTCCTGTGAAAAGGGTGAAAGCAAGAGTTTCAGTTCTCAAATCTGGGACCCCCCCCCCACCCACAGCTCTGGTCCAACGTCCTTGTTAGTGGATTGATAAGAACACAAAAGGAGCCCGGACTCTGGAGGAACAGGCCAAAGGCCGACGTAATCCAGGATATAGCAGTATTACAAGATATTGTGACCAAATTCTGCATGGCAGTTCCTGGCATCAAGGAACAAATTTTTGTCTCTGTTTGGATATAATTGGATGCCATTTTGAATCAAGATGGTGGGCTGAAACTTTCAAAACCCCAAATTTAACCAAATTTAAGAAACTGTAACTGAAATTTGCATTTACAGGTAGGTAGCCGTGTTGGTCTGCCATAGTAAAAAAATAAATAAAAAAAAAATCCTTCCAGTAGCACCTTAGAGACCAACTAAGTTTGTTCTTGGTATGAGCTTTCGTGTGCATGCACACTTCTTCAGATACACTGAAACAGAAGTCACCAGACCCTTATATATATTGAGAGAGTGGGGAGGGGTATTACTCAGAGGGGTGGTGGGAATGGGTGATCAGCTGATAGGTGTGGAAAACCTGTTGGCGATTGTTAACGACTGCAATTGGTCTTACAGGAAAAAGCAAGGGGTGAGATGGCTAAAGATAGCTTTGTCATGTATAATGAGATAAGAATCCAATGTCTTTGTTCAGACCAGGTCTCTCCGTGGTTTTGAGTTTGGTAATGAGTTGCAATTCAGCAACTTGTCTTTCCAGTCTATTTCTGAAATTCCTTTGTAGTAAGACAGCTACTTTGAGATCTTGTATAGAATGTCCTGGGAGACTGAAGTGTTCTCCTACTGGTTTCTCTGTCTTGTGATTCCTGATATCAGATTTATGTCCATTTATCCTTTGGCGTAGGGTTTGGCCTGCTTGTCCAAAAAGAGAGCTGAAGGGCACTGTTGGCATTTGATTGCATACACAATGTTGGAAGATGAGCAAAATCAGGACTATTTAATTGCTCATCTTTAGCCATCTCACCCCTTGCCTTTCCCTGTAAGACCAATTGCAGTCGTCAAGAGTCGTCAACAGGTTTTCCACACCTATCAGCTGATCACCCATTCCCACCACCCTTCTGAGTAATACTCCTCCCCACTCCCTCACTATATATATAAAGGTCTGGTGACTTCTGTTTCAGTGTATCTGAAGAAGTGTGCATGCACACGAAAGCTCATACCAAGAACAAACTTAGTTGGTCTCTAAGGTGCTACTGGAAAGAATTTTTTATTTTATTTTGTTTTTAAATTTGCATGATGGTTCCTGAGATCAAGGTGCAGGATTTTCTCTATGTCTTAATACAATTGGGTACCAGTTTGAAGCAACATAGCGGACTAAACCCTTCAGAACCACACTGAGTTTAACCACTGATTTCCAAACTGTACTTTTTGGTTTCTTAGAATTCTCAAACGAACTCCAGGCACTTTCTGCTAGGAAGTCAATTTAAAAGTCTTCAGGCGGCAAATGCTTCTTTGGGAATGAGCTTAAGCCTGTCGTGACAATTAAGCCGTGTGACAGAATGCCACCAGGAATGATCAGAGTTGGTGCACTTACTTCAATGACATCAATGTCAGCGTTGTCAAAGTCTATATTCAGCAGTTTGGGGAGAGGAACTCCGTTACCTAACACACCTGCAGCCAGAAAGGAGAAAAATATTAGTTTTCTAGTATGAAGGGGAAACTGTAGGCGATGAGGTTGTCTCATCTTATTTATTTTGTATTTGCTTCACAAATGCAATTTTACTGTTGATTTTCTGCTGTTCGCATCCATGGTATTTCCCCACAATGTTGGCAGTGTAGATATTTTTTGATAAATATTGTATTGTTCTAATATCTGCCACAGAATATCACCTGCAGAAAGAGGCAGGTTTGATTATTCCCTCGGGGGAAAGAAGAAACGAGGGATCCCAAAGGGAAGCGTAACAAGATTTGGGAAGACCTTTTTGGGTCAGCACCTTTCGGGATGGGACAGCCTTCTTTAGAGTGATCTAAAGCTTTCAAATTCTGCAGGTTGTAGGAATGGAGCTGCCTGCCCCTGGTGTCAGATGAGCAGCAAGATTTGTGCAAGCGGCTTCTACAGAATTTGAGAGTTTCAGATTTCTCCTGAAGAGGAAACCAGAGTCTCCAAAATGCACTGGGCTGTAGCAAATATGAGCTGGGCCTTCCAAGAACAAATTTCTCTATTTTCCATTCTTTCTGGTTCAAACCTGCCCCTATTTATAAAAAATAATAAGACTGTCAACATTTATTGGACCAGAATAGGGAGTGGAAGACCTTTGCACAATAATAATAATTTATTATTTATACCCCGCCCATCCGGCTGGGTTTCCCCAGCCACTCTGGGCGGCTTCCAACAGAACATTAAAATACAATAATCTATTAAACATTAAAAGCTT
Organism: Lacerta agilis; assembly: GCF_009819535.1. Taxonomy (NCBI): domain Eukaryota; kingdom Metazoa; phylum Chordata; class Lepidosauria; order Squamata; family Lacertidae; genus Lacerta; species Lacerta agilis. The sequence continues at coordinate 93,259,122 of NC_046317.1, read as the reverse complement.
CCCTAAACAGGGCTGCCTTCAGATGTCTCCTAAAAGTCTGGTAGTTGTTTTCCTCTTTGACATCTGGTGGGAGGGCGTTCCACAGGGTGGGTGCCACTACCGAGAAGGCCCTCTGCCTGGTTCCCTGTAACTTGGCTTCTCGCAGCGAGGGAACCACCAGAAGGCCCTCAGCACTGGACCTCAGTGTCTGGGCAAATAATAATAATATATTTATTTATAATTTATAATTTATTATTTACGGATGAACATTGCTGTTTTCTATCAAAATACCATCCTGATTACTATTGCACTTGTGGCTAAGCTGGACCCTTTCACGTCCGACCTTCTTCTATGAAACTACCTACGTTTTTCCAACAAATCACCTCTCTGTTTATTTCATTTCACTGAGCTGTGTGTGGTGGCCTGGGACTCGGGCTCGGACTTGGAGCTGGAGGAGTCGCAGCCTGCGCCGGACCCTCTGCCTGGGACATCGGCTGAGCCGAGTCTAGGGCCTGAGTCTGCCTTGGTTCCAGGTGCAGGGGATACCTCGTTGCCATCAGCTGGCCCACTGCCGGCTGGGGCTGAGTCGACTCCTGGGTCCTGTAACCCACAGGCATCTCCCAAGCTGCAGAGACTCAGGGCTGATAGAAGGAGAGACCTGAGTACTCGCAGGAGGAGTGCTCGCCTCCAGGCGAGGCGAGGGAATGAGTCGCCAGGGGATCGGGACCATCCATTACCCAGTTCTAGATAAAAGGCAGCCAGACCCCGCCCCTTTGGCCACCTCATGAGAAGAGAAGACTCCCTGGAAAAGATGTTGGGAAAGATGGAGGGCACAAGGAGAAGGGGACGACAGAGGACGACATGGTTGGACAGTGTTCTCGAAGCTACTAACATGAGTTTGGCCAAACTGCGGGAGGCAGTGAAGGATAGGCGTGCCTGGCGTGCTCTGGTCCATGGGGTCACAAAGAGTCGGACACGACTGAACGACTGAACAACAACAACAACAACCCCGCCCCGGGTTGCGGGAGCAACATTGTTGGTTGCTAGTTTCTGCTTGAGACCTTTCTTGCTTTCCTGCCTGAGCTCCTGATCCGCCCTGGTTCCCTGCCTGCATACCTGTCCCTGACTTCGCCTGACTCCCTGCCCTGCACCCAGCTTCAGCTACTACGGACTGTCTCTATGCTGAACCTTTGACCACGGACCGGACTTGGACCTCGCCTCTCGGGTAACCCACGGGACCAGCACACCGTGGCTCTTCTCCATCCCTGCAGCAAAGCAATTTTTATCCAGGGATCCAATTTCATGGCTACCTGCGACATCCCTGCACTCCACTCCCATCTCATATCAGCTCTCTGAGCAAAAGATGTCTCCAAGGCTGCAGTCTGAACTGCACATGGGTTGGCACCCAATGAGTTCCGCTCTGAATTTTCATGCAGCGCGAAAGAAAGTTGTTGGGGTGTCAAATCAGGGTTTTTGTAGAACGTCCTTACCATTCATAGCGGGAAGGAAGGCAACATCAAAAATCTTGTTGACCAGCCCCTCCATGAGAGACACCTGCGTCAACAAAAGAAGCGATTTCAGTTCAGTTGATAAGTTTACTGTTCTCGTCAAAGATCATGACATACCTGTAGCAATAGTATCGATAAAATCAACCAATAGAAACAAATAAACAAAAAACAAAAAACCCCAAAAGCATATAATCTAGACATAGTAATCCACAAAAAATAATATATGAAAAAACAAAACACACGGAAAAAAGCAAAGAATTATGAATAACAATTAAAAATTGGCTTCCAATTGTCTGTATATCGCTTCCCTTAATAATAAAACAAAACTTGCTATACCTTAGACAATAATTGAAAAATATATAACTAAATAAATAGCTCACATTTTAATATAAGTCTCCCCACATATATCTCAATCTAAGCAAATCACCAAATCCGTTCTTATGCCTTTTTTTTCAGATAGTCTTCCACATATTTCCACTCAGCCTTAGATCTTTTTTTGGATATATTTCGAATTGCTGCCGTCATCTTAGCCAAATTCATGAATTCCACCAATTCAATCAACCATTCTTGAATTGTTGGAATTTTCTCCCCTTTCCAATTTTGGGCTATGAGTAACCTGGCTGCTGCGCACACATACAAAAGAATATTTTTCCTATCCTCCGGAATATTTTCAGGAGTTATACTTAATAAGAAGACCTCTGGTTTTCCCCCCCCAAACGTACACTTAAGCATCTTCTTTAATCTTTCATATATTTCACTCCAAAAACCAAAAATCTTTGAACATTTCCACCAGCAGTGAAAATAGCTGCCATTTCTCTCCCCCCCCCCTTTTTAAAAAAGAATTTAAGCCTCTGAGTAGGGACCATCTTGTTTTGATTGTACGTAAGCCACTCAGGGAGCCTTTTTTGGCTGAAGAGCTGGTACAAATGCTCTGAATAAAGAAATAGATATAATATATTCTTACATCAAATTTCCCAAGGGATGAGGAAGCCACCGAGAGATGGGACCTACAGAAGAAGAAGAAGAAGAAGAAGTAAGAGTAGTCATTGGGGATCCAGACAACCTTCGTTGGCTCCAGGGAGGGGTCATGTCACTGGAGATCTTCAAGTATTATTTTCATTAATAAAAACCATTTAGAAACAAAATTGGCTTCTAAGCAGTTTACAAGTCTATAAACCAATTCCACAAATGTTGAAATATAAACATTCCTAATTAAGACGTGTAACAAAACAATCACATTATAACACTTAAAATATAAGTGCCCATAAGTTAAGAAACGCCGCACTTACTTCTCAAGAGCAACGCTGATTTTCAGTTTGTTGTCCTCAACGGAAAACGAGGCCAGCAAAGTTGTGTCCTGTGGTGAAAAATTGGGAAATGGTTCGTTTCTTAACCAAGCCCTTCCTGATTCCACGCGAGAAGAACTTTTAAGAAGGAATGGGGGAAACTGACAATGCGCTTAAGAGAACATTGTAAACAACTAAAAACTTTGGCAGAATTTGAGTGTAATGTACCGAAAACTAAGGTAAAATTGGATTATTCAAGAAAAACAGAGAAAATAAGGGAAGCACTGGATAAGGATTGAAACCATGGAAGGGTGGAGGGGAGTCAAAGGATTCAGGGAATCCTAAATGATGATGGTGATGATGTTTATTGTTTGAATTTAAATTTGCAATGTAAAACGCAATAAAAAAGATAGCCTATTCCAGAGGGAGGGAAAGTGGGAAGGAGTGAGCCCGTCATTTCTCGATACTCACAATGTCCAGGGTGCAGAGAGATTGATGAGCGTCATTTGGTTTCGACGCCAGTATTTCAGCGCTGGCCGTGAGGTGGATCAGGCCCTTGTCTTTCTGCAGCTTCACTACTGGAACATCAGGGACCGACACCTTCAGAAGGAGGGAGCGCGGCTCTGGGAACATCTGGAACACCTGCAAGCCATGTTTGCTTTATTACTTGCTTGTTGCGTTTATAGCCTACCTATGTCTGGAGGGCACCGGGTTGGGGAAGCCTGCTGTAGATATCCCTTAAAATCTCTTGGGACTGAAGTGAAAGAATTTATGTAGGGCTAATGGGTGTGTTTGCTTTGTGGTTGTCTTTGAATTTATGATACCTGTACAGGTATTTTTGCAATGACATCTTAGTGGCAAACAGTCCTTTTGTTTCAGTTGCCCTTTCTGTCCTTGCAGTTATTAGTTCGGTTTTATGCAGGAACCAGGCAATGGAGAATCTTCTTCTTGTTGTTTTTAACTGGGTGCCAATGGAATTATTGCAGCGCGCTTTTCACAGCTTCCCCCCCCCCACCTGAGGCTTCTTGGATTCAAAAGTTCACCTGTGAAGGTAAAACTAAACTGAAGCACACCCAGATGCCCCGGGCAGAGCTCAGATCCAGGCAGCACAGCAACAACTGAGTGGACTCACCGAAGGAATCAAGGCCCCGAGAGTCGATGTCGTCAGAGGAGGAAGCTCAGGGAACTGGGGAGAAGGAAGGAAGGGGGAAAGAAAATGGGCTAAAGATAATGCAGATTCCCCGGCTCTTTGCTAGTTATCTTACTTCTTCATGCAGCGCATCGTTAAACTATGGAACTCCCTCCTGCAAGAGGCAGTGGTGGTGACTAAGGTAAAGGTAAAGGGGACCCCTGAACGTTAGGTCCAGTCACGGATGACTCTGGGGTTGCGGCGCTCATCTCGTTTTATTGGCCAAGGGAGACGGCGTACAGCTTCCGGGTCATGTGGCCAGCATGATTAAGCCACTTCTGGCAAACCAGAGCAGCGCACAGAAACGCTGTTTACCTTCCCGCCAGAGCATAGAATCATAGAATCAAAGAGTTGGAAGAGACCACCAGGGCCATCCAGTCCATCCCCCTGCCAAGCAGGAAACACCATCAAAGCATTCCTGACAGATGGCTGTCAAGCCTCCGCTTAAAGACCTCCAAAGAAGGAGACTCCGCCACACTCCTTGGCAGCAAATTCCACTGCTGAACAGCTCTTACTGTCAGGAAGTTCTTCCTAATGTTTCGGTGGAATCTTCTTTCTTGTAGTTTGAATCCATTGCTCCCTATCCGCTTCTCTGGAGCAGCAGAAAACAACCTTTCACCCTCCTCTATATGACATCCTTTTATATATTTGAACATGGCTATCATATCACCCCTTAACCTTCTCTTCTCCAGGCTAAACATACCCAGCTCCTTAAGCCATTCCTCATAAGGCATTGTTTCCAGGCCTTGGACCATTTTGGTTGCCCTCCTCTGGACACGTTCCAGCTTGTCAGTATCCTTCTTGAACTGTGGTGCCCAGAACAGGAGACAGTATTCCAGGTGAGGTCTGACCAGAGCGGAATACAGTGGTACTATTACCTCCCTTGATCTAGATGCTATATTGATGCAGCCCAGAATTGCATTGGCTTTTTTAGCTGCTGCATCACACTGTTGACTCATGTCAAGTTTATGGTCTACCAAGACTCCTAGATCCTGTTCACATGTACTGCTCTCAAGCCAGGTGTCACCCATCCTGTATTTGTGCCTTTCATTTTTTTTGCCCAAGTGTAGTACTTTACATTTCTCCCTGTTAAAATTCATCTTGTTTGCTCTGGCCCAGTTCTCTAATCTGTTAAGGTCATTTTGAAGTGTGACCCTGTCCTCTGTACCTATTTATCTACTTGCACTTTGACATGCTTTCGAACTACTAGGTGGGCAGGAGCAGGGACCGAGCAACGGGAGCTCACCCCGTCGCGGGGATTCGAACCGCCGACCTTCTGATGGGCAAGCCCTAGGCTCTGTGGTTTAACCCACAGTGCTACCCGCTGTTTTTAGCAGGCGCCAAAAAAGTACCGTGGTGACTAAGGTAGATGGTTTTAAAAGAGGATTGGACAAATTCACGAAGAAGGAGAGAGCTGGCTCTGCCTCCACAGTTGGAGGCAGCAATGCTTCTGAATCCCAGTTGCTGGAAAACCACAGGAGAGGAAAGGGATCTTGGGTTCGAGTCCTGCTTGTGGGCTCCCCATGGAGGCACCTACTTGGCCACTGTGAGAACAGGATGCTGGACTAGGTGGGCCACTGGCCTGATCCAGCAGCCAGCTCTTCTAATGTTTATTTATTCCTCAGCCACATGGGGCTCAATCTGAATACAGGCTTGCCAAGATTTACCCCCAGGCTCTGTAGCTATTTGCCAGGGAGATACCTCAATATCCTGCAAAGAGGAGAGTGCTTTTGAACTTACAAAGAGTGCAAGGGATGGACCAATCTGTCATTTTTTCTTTCTTTCCATTTCCCCCAGCTCAAGTTTAGTTCCCCACAGTTCTGCAGGAGTTTGCATTTAAAGGAATGGTTGCACAAAAATTCACCAGCGTTTAGTGTATATTTCCATTAATATATGTACATAGCTCTGCATGCAGTTTTGCTTCAGATACACATTTTTTTTTGCAAGCAATTTCATTTAATACGACAGATTTGAGTGTGATATGTTCACAAGCCTATACTTTTTCATGCACAGCTTGCCCTAATAGAATGCATCTATATTATAATTAGTAGTAGTAGTAGTGCACCCCACTTTTTTCTCAGAGGAGCTCAAGACATAATACATGGTTCTCCTCCACCTCCTGTAATCCCCACAACTACCCAGTGAGGGACATTAGGCTGAGAGGCAGTGACTGGCTCAAAGTTACACCGATTGGGCTTCACGGCCAAACGGGGATTCGAACTCTGGTCTCCCAGGTACTAGCGTGACACTCTAGCCAGTACACAAGACCGACTCTTGCTGCACTTTTTGGGTGCAGGAGTGCTTCCCAAAATTAGAGCAAAGGTGAATTTCAAAGGAATGGTGTGCTCCAGTTCCTATACTGTTTTGGGGAGTACTAAGAAGCTTCACATTAAAACGAGAAGCGGTTGATTTCTGCATTGCAGAGTGCCCTGCCTTTCAACTACATAACCAAAAGCAAAGATTTGGCACTTGGGGTGAGGCGGGCGAATTTGGAAAACAAGGGTCTAGTTTTCTGAATGCCACACCCCCCCCATGCCTTCTGCTTCCCACCCTGCCTGGGAGGTGCCAAGAGATGCCCCCGCAGAATCTGCCTCCCAACTCACCATCCCATCCGAGATGTCGATGTTCAGGGCATCTTGCTTCTGCAGGACAGCCACAACGGAGCTGAGGAAGTTGACCGAGAGTCCCAGCTGGGAGTTGGTTGTGTCGGCCATGGGGGGCATGGCGGGCATGGGCACCCTTGGCGGCAAGGGGGGAGCTTCGGGCTTGCCCAGCGGGTAGTTGAGGAGGGGTCCGGCCACCTGCCCAACCGCAGTCTAGAGGGAAGGAACAAGGATGTGAGGCAGCCAGTCCCATTTTGGGTGGAATCTTAGCTTTGAGGAGGTTTTCAAGGTCATCTAAGGAAGGTGGCAGGAAACACTAGTCCAGGGGTCAGCAAACTTTTTCAGCAAGGGGCCGGTCCACCGTCCCTCAGACCTTGTGGGGGGCCGGACTATATTTTGAAAAAAAAAATATATGAACAAATTCCTATGCCCCACAAATAACCCAGAGATGCATTTTAAATAAAAGCACACATTCTACTCATGTAAAAACACGCTGATTCCCGGAATGTCCGCGGGCCAGATTTAGAAGGCGACTGGGCCGCATCCGGCCCCCGGGCCTTAGTTTGGGGACCCCTGCACTAGCTGAATAATCCTGGCTGCTGAAATTTCCCAGCCTGGCCCAACTCTCCAGTCAACCCAGGCTTTTTGGCCAGAGCTGCTAAATTTCTGGGGGTGCCAGTGAAGTCTTACACTGTCATTGGCTACTAACCACAATGGCTCTGCTCTGCCCTCCAAAGCTGAAGGCACCAATGCTTCTGAACACCAGTTTCTGGAGACCACAGGAGAGGAGAAATTTGCTCTTGCCCTTGGGTCCTCCTTGTGGGTTTCCCATAACGGGCATCTGGTTGGCCGCTGTGAGAACAGGATGCTGGACTAGATGGGCCATTGGCCTGATCCACCAGGCTATTCTCATGTTCTTACTTAAGAGGGACACTATCCCGTTATCCTTTGCAAAAGGGCAAAAGATGCCATGCAGAGCCCTGGAATAAAGAGCTGCCCTCTTCTGCATCCCAGGCTGGGACATTCTCTGTCCTCAGGCGATGCAACCGGCTGAGGTGTCACAAATTTGTCCAGAGCCATCCTGGAAGGAGATCTGTGACTGGAAGTGCTAAGACTTCAGGCTCACCCAGTCAAGGCAAAGAACTGCTTGTTACACCCCTTTCCTAGGGCTCATCCTCACCGCACCTGAACATCCACGTTTTCTGCTTTCGTTTTGTCCTCTGCTGACCTCCACAGGTCCATACCTGACCGCTTTGTGCACAGATAACAAAAGTTTTGAAACCTGGAGTTAGGGCTTCCATGACTTCATCCTGGTTTTAAATTCCCTCCACCCTTCTGTCTGCTTGTGGAGCACCTGCCCCTCCTTTCTTCACCGGTGCCTGTACACACACACACACACACACACACCACATGCACCGTTTTGTTATTGCTCCTTCTCCCCCAAAAAGCATGTTGCAAAACAGGAATAGAGAAGATTTCCACCAGGAAATAAACAGACGGGTTTAAGGCATCGGGTTCCCAAACCTTGAGGAACTTCACACAGTGTGAACCCCATTGACCTCCTTCCTTCCCTCCCTTCCACCTTTGTGCTTAGATTTCCCTCTGTCCGTCCCCAGGGGAGAGACACAAAGCTCCCTCCCCCTCTCACACACAAACACATGGAAGCAAAAGAAGGAATGGCCTTCCCAACACTCCCCGCCTCCTTGTTTATTTGCCCATCTGGAAAACTTGTGCAAGATTGAAAGTTTGAAGTCTGCCTCATGGCACCCAATGCATCTACGTTCCCTGGTGTTCCCATCCATTGCTTGATGTTTTGCAAACAGTGATAAAGGAAAATAATAGGACAAAGGACTCATCCCTCTCCCATTATCACCCCCTCCAGTGAGTTCAACAGGAGCAGAGCAAGGAGAGCCAGATTCAAGGCCCACTCCCATGGCGGAAGTTGGCCAAAACCCACAGTCAAGCAAATCAGGTGACTTTGCGGAGCCAGGGAAGAGTCGGAGCCAATCCACGCAGGGGCCGCCGCACCATCAAGATCCACCTCAGCAAATTTGGACTTACATTCAAATCAATTTCCAGGAAATGTCCTGTCACGAGTGGAAGGCTGGAGACAGTGTACTGGACACTTCCCAATATACCCAGAGGGACCAGAGCTGGGAGGAAAGAGAAACGGAAGGAGAAAGAATTTAGGATTTCTCATGCTTTGGATTGTCAATAGCTCCACAGGCTCCCATAATCAGGGGGTTCTGACTTAGCATTAGGAAGAACCTTCTGATGGCAAGAGCTGTTTGACAGTGGAATAGACACCTCTGGAAGGTGGTGGGCTGTCAGGCAGCAGAGGAAACAGCCCCCATGCCAGGTTGCCAGGAACGGATAAGACAAGGAAAAGAGAGAGGCTTGGAACGCAACCTCTTGGAATAATGGCATTGTCCTGAGTGATTCTCCACCCCATTTTTCTCCCACTTCCTTATTCATCATCATGTCCTCTACGGGTGGTACTGAGGGCCCTTTGCTTCTGAGCATTTCCTCTCCTACTTTCAAGGCTCGCCGGGTTCTGGGAGCCGCGGTGGTGGTGGTCTGGAATGCTTTCTAAAGACGCTGTGTCCATCAGCTGTTGCCCTCCTGGTAGTTCCTCTTGTTCCTCCACCTCTCCCATTTCCCAGCTTTCCCCCTCATCTGCCTCTGAGCTGTGACCTCCCCCAAGCCCCTGCTGTAATTCTGAACTGTCTTCTTCTTCTCTGGAAGGGTCAGGCTGGGGGAGGCGGTCTCCACCGTTCCTCCTCTGCCCAGTCCCTGACATAGACTCTTGTTGGGCTTTTGGTTTTAACTGGAAAAGCCTCAAAACCAGTTTAGCACTTGGAGTGGTGTCCAGCTACGCTTCCGTCTGCGTTTCCCTGCTTCTCCAGTGCTTTTGCAGAGTTGTTCAAACTTCAAACTTCTTCTTGCGCAACGGTATGTGTGCCTTTCGTGCCGGCAATTAAACTCCCACAACGTCTGGCTTGTTTCAAGTCAAGCAGCTTTAATTACAGGCATGTAAATCACGGACATTCTTTCCGGGGCTCACGGAGGACACCTCTGCTCTGCTCCGCTCAAAAGCAAAAGTAGGACTGACAATAAACAGTGTGTCACAAATCACATAGACATCGTATACAGCAGATAGCCCAGATGTTGTGACACATCTTCCCTGTGGGAGGGGTGTACTGTTGAGCTTATTTAACCCTGAAAGCTCCAAACCTCACAACTCTCCTTCACTGGAGCTTTTTAAATAGAGGTTGGGTGGCCACCTGCCATGGATGCTTTAGCTGAGATTTCTGCATTGCAAGGTGTTAGAATGACCTTTGGGGGTCACTTGTTTAATTCTATGATGCTGTGATTCTATGGCCACAGGTTGTGGGAGCCATCAAAAGCAGCAGAGAGTTGGACACAGGCCAACCCAGCTCTTAGAAGAGACATCTGCTGGGAAGTTCTGCTGTGTCAGCCCCAGACCTGGGAACTGGGAACTCACCAGGATACCAACTCTTGCTTTCAAAATCACCTTACAAACATCCGTAAGAGAAGAACTGAGTGCTGCTGTGCACAGTTCCCCCAACTACCTAATCTGGGGTCCTTATTCATTTTTAATGCCCTAATTTATGGAGACACTGTTCCGCCGCCTCCCCACTCCCAACTACACTACAGCCAGGATGGTTCAATCCTGCACGGAGCTGCTTCTCCACCTGACTGGGCCAAAGCCCGAATCTCCACAAAAAAGGGGCTGCTTCAGTGCAGGATCTGGCTCAATCATTTGCGTAGCTCTAGAATCCAGAACGAGGAAATTCTCTCCCTCCCCCAAAAAACTCAAGGAATTCTGGGAACACCTCACTCAAAATAGATAACTCGGTTGCAATTTAGCCCTCAAATGTTATCATCAGCATCCTGTGAGCAGGGAAGGAAAATGTTGGAGAGCAGCATTGAATCTCTTTTGGGGATGGAAGGCAGACTCTCTAAGTGTCCCTACTTTACAGGGACATCCCTGATTTAGAGAAGCTGTCCCGGTTTCTGATCTGATCCCGGAATGTCCTGCTTTTCCTTAGGATGTCCCTGTTTTTATTGGAGAAATGTTAGAGGGTATGGAGTTATTCGACTTCTGAGCCATCTGAAGGCAAGCCTGCATAGGGAAGAGTTTGTTTTTAATGTTTAATTGTGTCTTTATATATGTTGGAAGCTGCCCAGAAGGGCTGAGGCAACCCAGTCAGATGTGTGGGGTATAAATAGTAAAAATATCATTATGGAATGGGACGTCCCTATTTTCATTGGAGAAATGTTGGAGGGTATGGGAAGGTGCAGTCAGATCATCCATATGAAAGAATGGGACGGCAGAAGGAACAACAAGAGACACTTACAGTTCACAAGTCCCAGCTGATCGTTGACTAGGCCCAGGGTGATGTCTAGGACTGGACACAGCTGAAAAATTCAATGCTCTAATGAGACGCTTGTGGCAAAATGTCAGGAATCAAATTGTAATATATGCAAAGCAATTGTGCTCGCAGTTATTTTTCTTCTTCTTCCTTTTAAGTTTTGTCAAAGACCATCTCTTTTTTATTATTTTTATTTATGCCTTTTCCAAAATTTAATATGTGCATCTTACGGTTCTCTTTATTCATCTCATTTCTCCAGACATCAAAGACTTATCTCACAAAATAAATAAAAAAATACTTCCAGTAGGACCTTAGAGACCAACTAAGTTTGTTATTGGTATGAGCTTTCGTGTGCATGCACACTTCTTCAGATACCTGCACACGAAAGCTCATGCCAAGAACAAACTTAGTTGGTCTCTAAGGTGCTACTGGAAAGAATTATTTTATTTTGTTTTGACTATGGCAGACCAACACGGCTACCTTCCTGTAACTTATCTCACAAGGGCAGAGTTTGGTCTCCAAGCTAGGAACTACATTGAATTCCTACAAGTATATTTCTTTCCTAATTCATTTCCTGAGCCAGATCCCATTGCACATTGGATTATAGGTGCCCTGGCTGATCACTTACCAGTTCTGGAAGCAGCTTGTTAAGGACACGTGCCAATAAATTATCCACGATAGGGAGTAGGCTGGGGGGGGGGGGAGAAAAAAAGAAAAAATTACCCCCCAAAAAACCACCCAAGAAGAAGTAATTAATTAAGTATTGTCTGTAGTCTTAAAAACAAGCAAGATGTGAATGAAAACCAATGAATTTGCTTGACTGATTCTCAATCCTGAACACAGATGGACATGAAAACTGCAAGAGTGTTACCGAAATTCTCAAATACCCTAAGCATGGGTGAGGGAACTTTCTCCTCTGCAAACCAGCCTGAGTTTGAAGCCAGTCTGCAAAGGGGGGGGGGCACTTCATCTGCCGCTGTGTCAAAGTGACCCACCCAGGGTACACCAGGGGACAGCAGGATCTGGCCCACCAACCTCATCCCTGGAATAAATAAGGGAGTCGCTCCACCCCCAACCCCATAAGACGTCAGGTTGGCCAGATGGATGCAACTCACCCTCTAAGGAGTCTGATTTTAATGCCTCCAAGAAGGGTGTCACAGTGGTCGATCACCAGCTTGGGGTAGCCCGTGCCATCCATGGTCAGGCGGACAATGGCCGTGAGGTTCACCTCCACTGCGATGTCAAGGAATCCAAGGAGACTGCATTGGAACGAAAAGAGAGACTCTGCTGAAGCTTCTTTGTATGATGCTTTTAATAGCCTTCCCCATCCTGGGGTCTTCCAAAGGGTTTGGATGACAGCTCCCATCATCCCCATCATCATACAGCCATGCTGACTGATGCAGCTGTGGTCCAAAACATCTGGAGGGCACTAGGTTGGGGAAGGCTGTTTTTAAGTTGTTGGGAGGAGGTTGTACTTCCCACATCTGTAAGATGGATGAGCCAGTTGAAGCATTTTCATTGGAGGCGGGTATGCTTGGGATGCCACCACTAAGTGAAGGCAAGGAACAGCGAGCCGGTCAAAGGCCTTTTCTGTTGCATTCCCCTCGTAGTGAAACTCTCTGCCTCTGGAGATCCATCAGTCACCACTAATACTGTGGACATATTGTGGCTATTGAGGACATTTTTCACTCAGCCTTTGAGGTTATTGCCAATTAGGCTGAGGAAAACTGGGTTTGCAGAACCGTCTATATGGAATTGTTCCAACTTGCTGTTTCAAGGTTGAAGATGATTTTTATGTTACATTCTGTTATGTGTTTGACAATTTGATTTGTGAATTGCTCCGGGGTTTTCTAAATTAACCTACTATATACCGCGGAAAGCTGTTTGTTGTGCATTCGGACACTTCGTAAGATATCATAACCGAATTTATCATGGTGGTTCCTGAGATCAAGGGGCAGGTTTTCTTCTATGCTGGGATACAAATGAGTGCCAGCTTGAATCAAGATGGCAGATCAAACCTTTTCAAAATTGCACTGATTTTAACCACTGAGGTTTGTTTGTTTGTTTTTTCCTTATAATTCCCAAGCAACACTAGGTACAAGTCTCCTAGTAAATACCTAAAGTTCACTGTTTTCTGCATTGCAGCTAACAGAAGAACATAAGAGCCCAACTGCTGGATCAGGCCATAAGTATAACTAGAGCAGAATCCTGTCTCCCTCACTGGCCAACAGCAGATGCATTCAGGAAGCCCTGAAAGTACCCACGGTTGCTCCCCCAAAACTGCTCTATTCAGGGTAATTCTTCCTCCTACCTCCTGAAAGCGAGTCCAGAATGAAGACCAGCACCACTCAAGAGCTGGAGGCTGCAGGAGTGCAAGCAGCCCAGTGTAAACCTCTGGCCAGCCTAAAGAGCGGCTGGTGTGGTGCATCTCCTCCTTCCTGCGCCATATGGTTAAGAAACTAGGGAGCCTTTGGGCAAACAAAATCCTCTGCAGTAATGTTTAGAAGAACACCCTCAGCCAGGAAGCTGCCAGCAAACATGTGTATTGAGTTGCAGGGGTCAAGTTGCTCTGCTTACCTCTTACCGTTGAGCGCGACCCTGGTATATAAATCCAAGTGGACCCCAATTCCAGGCAAGAGTCTCAGGTTGATCCTGGGAAGGGTCAGCTCCACAATTCGTAGCCTGCAAGGAAGAAGCAGGCAGGTCATCCATTAGCATCCTGTTTCCCCAGGTGCCTCCGGGAAGCTCACAGGTTGGGCTTGGAGGCAGCAGCCAACTCCTGCTAGTGGTACCCAGAAACTGGCATTGAGGGTCATGCTGCTCTCCTCTCATGCTGGAGGCAGTATGCCGTCACCATGGCTAGGAGTCGTTGATAGCCAGACAGCTTAGACTAGGTGCTCCTCCAAGACTCTCAGTAATTTGAAAGTGGTCCGTGGGAAGAAAGGTTTGGGAGCTACTGGTGTAGACAATATTTTACTAGACGATAAGAACGGAGGAAGAGCTGCCTGCCGGATCAGGCCCAAGGGGTCCCACCTAGGCCAGCATCCTGCTCTCACAGTGGCCAATCAGATGCTTCTTATGGGAAACCCACAAGCAGGATCCAGGCACAGGAGCCCTCCCTCATCCTGCAATTTCCAGCAACTGGTATTCAGAAGCATTGCTGCTTCCAACTGTGGCTACTAGCCTTTGAGTGCTCTCTCCACCATGAATTTCACCAGTCCTTGAGTAGCGCCATCCAAGTTGGTGGCACATATCCTTTTTGAGCTGAGGTGACCAGAACTGTACCCAATATTCCAAATGTGGCCACACCACATTTGTTGCCACTACCTTGGTTGATATAGTGTGACTTTCCTGTGACTTTAGCAGGCACCTTTTGAAGCCTAGGCGACTCACATACTGTATTATTATTATTATTATTATTATTATTATTATTATTATTATTATTCGTTAGTTGCTTTACCTTGCCCAAGGCAATGCAAAGCTACTTACAAACAAACCCGCCACATAGGCTGGATCTACACTCACCTTTTAAACGTTATGAGAACGGTATTAGGAATATCGTTCTAAAACGTTAAAACAAGAAACATTCTCTTTTGCTTTCTCCCCGCTGTCTCCCTGGTTTCTGGTTGCTCTGCAGGGCCCTCTGGTGTCACATTTTAATAACGTTGAAGAGCAGAACGTCATGTGGCTATATGGTTATCGGAACAATTCCTTAACTCTTTCTTAGCGTTAAAAACAATGAGTGTAGATCGGGCCATAGATACACTAAAACCGTACCTACCTACCCACTTCTAAAAGGCCACAGATAGTTAAGGGGCAAAGGCCTGGTTACAGAGGAAAGGTTTCATCTGGCAACATGTGGCTCTGCCTGGGAAGAGCACTCCACAAACAGGGAGCCATTGCAGAAAAGGCCCTGTTCCCGTGTGGCCACCCCTTACAAGCCGCCGATTAATTGTTGCGAGGATTACGACTCTCCTGCTTACCCTGTGAGTCCCTGGACGGTGCTGAGTAATCCTCCTTCTCCCAGGATGCCAAGCACGCCTCCTCCTCCAAGAAGCCCTCCGTTGCCCAGGAGGCCCCCGTTGCCCAGCAGCCCGCCACCGCCACCCAGAATCCCTGCAGTGCCAAGCAGACCTCCGCCACCCAGCAGGCCTCCTGGAGCGAGCAGCCCACTAGCACCCGGACCACTGCCAGCGCCGCCATTGCCCCCAGGACCCAGAGGAGCAGCATAGGCAGCTTCCATCCCCACAGAAGGGTCACCGCCACCACCGCCGCCAAGCAAGCCCCCGGTGACCCCACCCAGGAGACCGCCACCTCCTCCGCCACCAAGCAAGCCCCCGGTGACGCCTCCCAGGAGACCGCCGCCACCTCCTCCTCCCCCGAGTAAGCCCCCGGTGACACCTCCCAGGAGACCCCCTCCGCCACCGCCACCAAGGACGCCTCCCAGCAAGCCACCGTCCCCGCCTCCTCCTCCTCCTCCTCCGACCGGCAAATCTCTCATGGCTCCTTGCAGGGCGTTGCTTTGCGCCATTGAGCTGGAGACGGCTGTGGAAGCAAAGCAGGGGAAAAAAAATCAGGGCAGGCAGGACGGTGGAACCGGAGGGTCTCCCCTTGCTGTGTCTCGGGGGAAACTCTTCCACGAACGGCACAGGATGGCTGGCTGGGTTGCAAAGGGCAGAGCTCGGTGGGCTAGATTAGGGCAGGCATCCCCAAACACGGCCCTCCAGCTGTTTTGGGACTACAATTCCCATCATCCCTGACTACTGGTCCTGTTAGCTAAGGATGATGGGAGTTGTAGTCCCAAAACAGCTGGAGGGCCCAGTTTGGGGATGCCTAGATTAGAGGCTTTCATAAACTCAGCTGCAGGGCCCCCTGCCTTACAAAAAGCATTATTCAAAATAGTGGTTTGCATGACCCGCTAAGGAAGAGAGAAGCACATTATAATTCAGCAGAGATGGGGTGGGCTTTGCTTCCCTTGACTCGGGGTGGGGGGTGGGGTGGGAGAGCTTCTGTATATGCAGTATTGGAGCCCATGCTTGAAAACTAGCAACTTCTTTTTTTTTTAATAAGAATTTATTGTCATTTTCATAACAAAACATAACCCACACCCACACCCACATATATAAATCAAATACAAACACAAATACAATTCTTCTTATTTCCTCACTTAAGAAAATCTTCTAGTTCCAAATCTTAACAATTGACTTCCCCCACCCTCTCTCCTTCAGTTTTATATCCATTATTCTACTTTAATAACATCCTTTCTCGAAAAATTTTATTCACTTAATACAATTCGAACCTTAAACCACAATCTTAATAACAATTCTTTGGGTCTTAACAAATTGCTCTTATATTAAATCTAAATTATTCTTCTTCCCTTAAACTGTTGCTAATATCAAAAAGTTTCAGCATATCCCTTTTCTTATTAAAAATTAAAATAAAGCTTACAGTCTTAACCTTCCAATTTCAGATTACCATAACAAAGCATTTATATTTTATACTTAGTAAAGTTCACCCTATCCCCCCTCTGTCTAGTGTCCTTCTCCGTCTTTCACCGGAACCGCTCCTCGGATTGTCCTTTTTTCTTATACGTCCACAGGGCCAGACCAGCCAGACACCGTCCCCAACCATCTTTGCATCGAGCATCAGGATACACTGTTCATCTCTCGGCTTCTCCCATTCAATGCTGCATTCTTCTATTTGTAAATATCTTAATTTCTTGACCATCGCTCCCGAGCTCACACCTCGGGGGCTGGATATAACATTCCTTGCCGTTCTCGAGCTGCCACCACCGAGAAACGCTCCTTTTTCCAGGGATCGCCATGCCAACTCACTCAATTTCTCAAACAACTCCTTCAACTCTTTGCCCAGACATTCTTCCATAGTGTCGAGTATCTGGAAGGTCTCCTCTGTGGGAAATATATTTTCCTTCAAACCCCCACTCAAAACCTTCAATTTCCGATTAATCAATTCCAGTTCCAGTAAAATAATCCTTTCTTCATCAGTTAGTTCAGAGTCCAAAACAATTTCAAAAACATAGCCCAGCATGGTGAGGATGGGCATAGGTATCAAATTTCAGTTTCTATTTCAATATAACAGTACTCAGTACTTTTCCACTTCGGTTCAGAGTTTTCGCGGCCATTTTCTCTGAAACCGGGACGCAAAGACTAAAACTTTCAAAAGGAATATTTTCCATCCTCTTCCTCCCCCAAGGGAGATCTATAAAGTCTCACTCCTCAAAAAGTCTTAACAATGTATCCATTCAATAGCAACAGCATCACTATCTGTTATTTTTCTCAGTTCCGAAGGGAGACAGGCGGTCTGCCTTTGTCTGCAGCCTCCAGGGTCGTTAAGTCGTTAAGTCTTTGAACTCAGCAGTTAATCCAATTAAGTACTTACGACCCTCAGCTTCTTTTCCTTTCATCTCTCTCAGGTAGAACGTCTCGCTCACCACGGCCGGTTCTCGCCGCTTTTCCGCCCGGTTGGGGCATTTCCCCTAATGGCCCAGCTCCGCATTCCCTTCACCCCCACTCCCCCTTTACAGGGGGAGCGAGGGAAGGGCGCGTAGCTTAGCGGGCCCGCTGGGGAGCCCGAGGCACGGGACGCTCTTCCCGTGCCTCACCGGAGCCCCGCGTAGCGGTGGCAGGGCTCCAACCCCCGGGCTGGATGGGTCGCCTCACTGCCGAGGCAACCCACGACCGCCGTGATGGCGACCTCGCCGGAAGTCGAAAACTAGCAACTTCTATCCCAACTCGACCACTGAGATCATGGGCAGGAGCATCCCATAGTGAGGCTTGTTTGACAACAATGAGAAACCGAGCCTTTAGCATCATCGGCCCAGTTCTGCGGAACTCTCTGCCACTAGAGATCCGGCAGGTGCCTTCTGTGCCACCTTTTAAATGGCTGGTGACAACTTTTCTGTTCCTCCAGGCCCAGGCAGGCAATTAAGAGTGGATTGCTGGTTTTTGTTTTATTAACTCTGCTGTTTTTAACTTTTTGTGCTTTTATTGTCCTCTTTTTACTGTTAAAAACCTATTCTATACGTTTATGCAATATAGCAGCATATAAATATTTTTACAAACAAACAAAAACACATAACACCTCTGTCTTGTCTGCATTCAGTTTTTGGCCCGCATTCAGCCAACGCTGCCCCTAGGCCTTTGCTCCTTCGGCTCACTCTTGTCTGAACCCTTCGAGGTTCGTTGTTTTGTGGGCTCCTGAATGCCCTGAATCTGCCACGTGTCTCACAGTCTGAGCTTCATGTCCACCTGGATGTCGGCCCAGGTGGCGCTCCTTAGAGTGACCACAAAACTCACCCAAAGTGAAATCTTACGCCAAATACTGGAAATTCTGGCTCAGGTAATGCAACCGAGGAATTTTGGAAATGTTAGCAAGATCAACACTTTTCTTAGGGTATTTGCACATCAAGAATTTCTTAGGGTAGGAGGTAAACTGGTGGACCTTGGTCTGTGAGGTCCATTCCAACCCTAGCATCCCATCCTAGACTTACCGTTATGCAATACGCCCTTATTGACTCGGATGACAGCATCGGTTGGAAGGAGCTGGCTCTCTGATCTCATCAGCAGGCAACTGAAGATGGCAGCACACCAGACGGGTAACATCTTGGCTGAAGCCGCCACACCTGCTGAGATAATTTTATTCTTATCGATAACTTTATTGTTTCACCTTTCTTGCAACCGACTTTGAGGGTTGTTGTTGTTTACAAGCAAGCGGTGTATAATTTATTATTATTATTATTTTTACAAAAACTAATTAAAAGGTAAATTGGTTAAACTCTGCAGACCAGATCTGAGTTACCTGAGTGCCCCCTTCTGAAACTAACGGTTAAAGGAGAGAAATCAGCCCTGCTTCCGCGAATTCTCGATCACGGTGTGTTTTTGGTGCTGCCCATCGCCTCTGTGCTCTCGCCTTCTCCTGGCTCTGGAAATGCAGAGGTGGCAAAGGCCATTTATATTAGTGGCGAGTGGCGGGGCGGGCATGGAACCAGTGCCAGGGACATGGAGATAATGGGCTCAGTATGCCATATTCCAGTAAAAATAATTATTTGCCAATCTGGAACGGGAGTTAAGCAAGAGGGATAAAGTGCCTGGATCACTCCAGGTTCCAGAAAGTCTTTTTTTGTGTTTGGCAGGAGGGATGAAGGAGGAACGTTTCTCAGCCCACAGGGATTTTCGTTTCTGAAATCTCTTTCTGCTTCGAACAGGGCAGGCAAATAGTTATCGCCTTTCAGGGCTTATCTAGATAGATCTCATTGTGGACAGTGACACATTTGGGTAATTTAAGACTTTGGACTTAATGGTCTTGTTCCTCCCTTTTTAAGGTCAGGAGTTTTATTTCACTTACTTTGGAATATGGTAAGTCAACTATTCTGCTGTCTTTGGAGGCCTCCTACTCATTCCCCAGGTGGGGACCTGGACTTCTGTGCCCAATTTATGCCCTGATGGCACTGCTGATCATGGAGATTAGGAAGACAGTTCCGGTGCTCCAAGTGTCATAGAATCATTGAATGGTAGAGTTGGAATGGTAGAGTTTTCCCAGTAGTAATGTACGGAAATGAGAGCTGGACCATAAAGAAGGCTGATCGCTGAAGAATTGATGCTTTTGAATTATGGTGCTGGAGGAGACTCTTGAGAGTCCCATGGACTGCAAGAAGATCAAACCTATCCACTCTCAAAGAAATCAGCCCTGAGTGCTCACTAGAAGGACAGATCCTGAAGTTGAGGCTCCAGTACTTTGGCCACCTCATTAGAAGAGAAGACTCCCTAGAAAAGACCCTGATGTTGGGAAAGATGGAGGGCACAAGGAGAAGGGAACGACAGAGGATGAGATGGCTGGACAGTGTTCTCGAAGCTACTAACATGAGTTTGGCCAAACTGCGGGAGGTGGTGGAGGATAGGTGTGCCTGGCGTGCTCTGGTCCATGGGGTCACGAAGAGTCGGACACGACTGAACGACTGAACAACAACAACAACAACAGAGTTGGAAGGGACCCAGGGGTCATCTAGTCCAACCCCCCTGCTTTATATTCAGAGTACAGTCGTACCTTGGATGTCGAACGGAATCAGTTCCGGAAGTCTGTTTGACTTCCAAAATGTTCAGAAATCAAAGCACGGCTTCCTGCATCCAATCGGAAGCTGCGGAAGCCCTGTCGGACATTTGGCTTCCAAAAATACTTCGCCAGCTGGAACAGTCACTTCCAGGTTTGCGACGTTCGGGAGCCAAAACATTCGAGAACTAAGCTGTTCGAAAACCAAGGTAAAACTGTATTGACTCTCCTTAACAAACCACATCAGTGATGGAAGGACCCGCTATTCACATAGTTTGCTAGTTGAAGGTTTTTGCTTTCCCCAGAGAGCTGCTTACTGGATATCGTTGCACGTTATTACCAAAAAAAGATGGAAAATTCAGGACTGATCAAAGAAAGTGTTTTTGAACCACGGAACTCACTCCCACAGGATTGGTGGCCACCAATCTTTAGAAACCTTTAAACAGGGATGAGATCCTTCAGGAATTCCTGGTCCCGTCGGTTTCGAATTCTCCCTGTCATCTTATCTAATTCTGCATAGTCCATTAACTTCACCTGCCATTCTTCAATCGCCGGTAATTCTTCTTGCTTCCATTTCTGTGCCAATAACATTCTTGCTGCCGGTGGTCACCAACCTTTAAAACCTTTAAACGGGGGTGAGACAGACCCATGGAGGAGGAGAGGGCTATGGAGGGCTGCTAGCTGGAATGGCTCTGACCTTCGCAGTTGGAGGCAGCCATGCTTCTGAATCCCAGCTGCTGGAAGCCACAGGAGGGGAGAGTGTTGCTCTTGTGCTTGGATCCTGCTTGCGGGTTTCCTAGAATGGGCATCTGGTTGGCCACTGGGAGAAGAGGGTGCTGGACTAGATAACCCATTGGCCTGATCCTGCAGGCTTTCCTTATGACTGGAGAGTATTGGCTCTCCTTAACAAACCACATCATCCCACTATTCACATAGTTTGCTAGTTAAAGGTATTTCCTTTCCCCAAAGAGCTGCTTACTGGATATTGTTGCATGTTATTACCAAAAAAAGATGAAAAATTCGGGACTGATGAAAGAAAGTGCTTTTGAACTAGGGAACTCACTCCCACAGGATTGGTGGCCACCAATCTTTAGTTACAGGTAGGTAGCCGTGTTGGTCTGCCATAGTCAAAACAAAATAAAATAAAAAATTCCTTCCGGTAGCCCCTTCGAGACCTGAATATTGGATATTTAAAAGATCTGAATGATTGGATATTTAAAAGATCTGAAGAAGTGTGCATGCACACGAAAGCTCATACCAAGAACAAACTTTGTTGGTCTCTAAGGTGCTACCGGAAGGATTTTTTTTTTTTTTGACCAAACTTTAGAAACCTTTAAACGGGGGTGAGACAGACTCATTAGCTATTGATGGCTCCTAGCCAGGATGGTTCTACTCTGTCTCCACAGCTGGAGGCAGCGATGCTTCTGAATCCCAGTTGCTGGAAGAGGGGAGAGGGCTGCTCTTGTGCTTGGATCCTGCTTGCAGGTTTTCCACAGTCGTCTGGTTGGCCACTGTGAGAGCAGGATATGCTGGACTAGATGGGCCATTGGCCTGATCCAGCAGTCTCTTCTTACAACTGCTAAGCCTCAGATGTGCTTTCCCCAAGAGGCAACTGACTCTTTGAATGGCTGCCTCTTCTGCTCAGAAATAAGGGGAGCGAGAAACGATATATAGAATCAGCACAGAGCAATTGTTGGAAAACATTAAATAATATGGATGAATCCCAATATAAAGAACTAGACTCAGAGCCGAAAAAGCTCCCCCCCCCCAACTGTGATGTCCACCCTGGGCACCTGTGAAGTGTTCTATTTCAGGGATTTCCTGTCCTTGAACTTGAGTGGCCTTTTCCTGAAGATTAGGCTGGGAGGGAGGATCTCAAGTCTGTACCCCAGCGCTGATAAAGCTGACGCCCTGTTTTGACAGCTTTGGGTTCCAGTCCCTGCAAAGACCTTTCTCAGAGAGATGCTGAGATTAGCTCCAAACTGCCACCAGACCATAATGATATCCTTGTCCTGGCGAAATGAACAGTTAATACCCTGGCGAGATAAAGACCCAGCAATTAGCTCCCTGTTCAAATGAGTGTTACACAACAGGGGTTGCGGCGGGTGGGTGGGTTTGTGGGTGGGGTGGAATTACCTTCCCAAACAAAAAGCAATTTCAAAGCTCATCAGCTCGTTTTCTCCACGTAAGAGGAGGGAAATTACAGAACCTTTCCTCTGCAAAACCTCCTTGCCCCAGCTCTGTGGGAGAGGCTGGTGAATACCGACTTTAATTCCGAGAGAAAACACATCAAAACGGGCCAGTGGCCCACAGCACACCAAGACGACACAGGCTACATCACATCACCGTTAACACTGCGTTATCATATTTTTATCCTCCTGACCAAAATGCCTAAGGGGGATCTGAGGTGGACAATGAACATAAGAAGAACCTACTGGATGAGACCAGCGGCCCATCTAGTCCAGCATCCTATTCTCTCAGTGGCTGAGCAGATGCCCGTTATGGGAAACCCACAAGGAGGACCCAAGGGCAAGAGCAAATTTCTCCTCTCCTGTGGTCTCCAGCAACTGGTGTTCAGAAGCATCACTGCCTCCGACTGTGGGGGGCAGAGCAGAGCCATATTGCCTAGCAGCCATCAGTAGCCCTCTCCTCCTCCATGAATTTGTCCAATCCAATTTCAAAGGCATCTGCGTTGGTGGCCATCACTGTCTCCTGCGGCAGTGAGTTCCATAGTTTAACTATCTGCTGCATGAAGACATAAAAGGTAAAGGTAAAGGGACCCCTGACCATTAGGTCCAGTCGTGTCCAACTGTGGGGTTGCAGCGCTCATCTCGCGTTACTGGCCGAGGGAGCCAGCATACAGCTTCCGGGTCATGTTGCCAGCATGACAAAGCCGCTTCTGGCTAACCAGAGCAGCGCACGGAAACGCCGTTTACCTTCCCGCTGGAGCGGTCCCTATTTATCTACTTGCACTTTGGCGTGCTTTCGAACTGCTAGGTGGGCAGGAGCTGGGACCGAGCAACGGGAGCTCACCCCGTGGCATGGATTCGAACCGCCGACCTTTTGATCAGCAAGCCCTAGGCTCTGTGGTTTAACCCACAGCGCCACCTGGGTCCCTATTGCCTAGCAGCCATCAATAGCCCTCTCCTCCTCCATGAATTTGTCCAATCCAATTTCAAAGGCATCTGCATTGGTGGCCATCACTGTCTCCTGGGGCAGTGAGTTCCATAGTTTAACTATCTGCTGCATGAAGACATACTGCCTTTCATTTGTCCTGAAATCCAGGAGGCATCCAAAGGAAGAAGGGATCTAGTAATAGGTGACTTCAGTTATCTGCACATAGACTGGAGTCAGGACAAAGAAATGCTAATTCTTGGGTGGCTGTACTCTGGGGGAGACCATGGAGCAAATCACAGGGGAGTTTCTTCCAGGGACCAGGTATTGCAACCCAAAGAAATTCCATGCAGAAACTGGTCCCTTTGGAGATCCCTAACTTTGTTTGACTCAGCGTTGCACTACACTAGGACAAGTTGGGTGTGTGCAAGCAGAACTGAACATTAAAGAACCTGGCATCACATTCACAAAATTGCCCTTTCACTGAACGAAGCAAATGTTGGAAGTTTGAGGTTGAAGAAAATGGAGAAGGCCACTAATTTGGATGGATCTAAAATGGAAGCCATCAATGGCTTGCTACCACTCATAATGGCTGTGTGCTGCGATGGTTTCCCAGGTCCTAATAGTCCAATACTCTAACCACTACACCACACCACATCACCGGTGATGCCAGCTGACGGTCAGGAGGACAGCGTTTGATCCTGAATTAGCTATGCCCTCTGTGCCCAGCAAGATTCAGTCCTTGCTCTTCTGCTGATGAGTGGGGGGGTTGAAAGCCCTTTGCAAAAGTGCTCTTTGAAGCAGCTCTGCTTTGCAAACCACTTTGAGTGTTGTTAGGGCGTTGTTGTTTTTCCTATAATCAAGTGGTATGTAAGTTTTATGGGATAAAATTAATATGGAGAAGTAGCAGCGGTCCCGTGTCTCCCTTTACTAATATTTTAGGGGGCTACAGGTGAGGAGGGATGGATTGGCTAAAACTGTAGCAGGGAGGAGAGCGGCAAACGTTACCCAGAGGCACTCTTGGGAAGGTCTTCAAAGCGTATTGAAAGTGGAAGAAAAACACAGACAT
This sequence comes from Lacerta agilis, assembly GCF_009819535.1. Lineage (NCBI taxonomy): Eukaryota > Metazoa > Chordata > Lepidosauria > Squamata > Lacertidae > Lacerta > Lacerta agilis. The sequence goes on along the minus strand of NC_046317.1, from coordinate 93,234,911 downwards.
GCTGTAAGTGCTGAGAAAGTGACGTATTTTTACTGAGCGAGGAAGTCAAGAAACACCCCAGACAGTACACTAGCAGCCCAGAGTTCTTGCCAAGGCATTTCTAGAGGAAACATTGCTGAGCTCATTCCAAAGGCAGCTCTGCAGCTCAGTGAGACGCTGAAGGAGGATGAGAGAGGACTCTTCTGTAGCCAGAGTCCTGGGCCAAGACGTCACCGGGAACAGCAAGAAGCGAGGAGGAGACTTCTGCCTCGGAGCTCATTTCTGCAGCTGGGCGATCACGTCTACTCTAGAGGAGTTTAGGAGTCACGCTTGCCAGCAATGCGTTCTGCCGAGAAGAAAAGCATCACAGTTATGGGCGGGGGAAGAATCCCGACTGCATTTCAATGAGAAACTGGAACATCTCTAATCCATACGTGAGGGAGCCCACACACCGGCTGTCCTGTTAAATTTGCACATGCCCCAGTTCCGTGGTGCAGTTCTCCAACAAAATAATAGAAATTGCATAAGGGGTGATATGATAGCCATGTTCAAATATATCAAAGGATGTCATATAGAGGAGGGAGAAAGGTTGTTTTCTGCTGCTCCAGAGAAGCGGACACGGAGCAATGGATTCAAACTACAAGAAAGAAGATTCCACCTAAACATTAGGAAGAACTTCCTGACAGTTCTGAGCTGTTGGACAGTGGGATTTGCTGCCAAGGAGTGTGGTGGAGTCTCCTTCTTTGGAGGTCTTTAAGCGGAGGCTTGACAGCCATCTGTCAGGAATGCTTTGATGGTGTTTCCTGCTTGGCAGGGGGTTGGGCTGGATGGCCCTTGGGGTCTCTTCCAACTCTAGGATTCTAGGATTCTATGATTCTAAAGTGTGCGGAAAAGGCATATATTCTCGGACACAGCATACAAATATGTGTGTATTAGTCAAAGCTCCGTTACAAATGGCAGTATTAAGAGAAAGCAGCAGTGAAAGGCATACAATTAATTAACCAATTTTAAGAAAACCTACTGTGGAGGTATGGAGAACAGGATTTAAGACCGGACAAATGAGAAACAGAAACACCGGAAGGGGTAGATCAGTCCTGATTGAATTAAAAGCATGCTTTGCTCCTGCATCTGAAATCCCTTTGATTTTCTTTCCCTCCTGTCTGTTACATTTCTCCTCCTACTATCACATCAGTCCAGTGCTGTCAAGTATCCCGTTTCCCCCGGGATTCTCCCTTATTTCAAGCAGTTTCCTGCTGCTCTCCCTTATTTTTTATTTCCCTTAAATTTCCCATTTTTAATGGAAGCAGCTCCTCCCCTGCTGGCCAGGGACTGGGTGGGAAGACCTCGCCTACTTGGAGAGAAAAGCCTCAGCCCTCAAAGCAAGTGGGAGCCGTTTCCCGTGCTTACAGGGGGTGTATTCCTCCCCCTGCATCAGCCCCTATCCGTTGCCGCCGAGCCCCTCAGCCGGCCAATAGGGTTAGCTGGCGTGCGGAGCCTGGCTGCCTTTGAGCAGCTGCTGCTTCCTGTCCTGTTTTGGTGGGATCAGACAAGAAGACGATGGGGCTCCATCGCACGGAGCACATGGCTGCCCTCCTCTTTGCTCCGCTCCGAGCCCGAGCCTGCTTGGAGTTTACATTGCTGCTCCGCCCACTTTTGCTTCTGGCTCCGCCCACCACTGACATGTGACTGTCCCCGGGATAGGTGAGACTGCTGATCCCTTATTTTCAAAACCGAAACTTGACAGCTATCCATCAGTCAACCTCATCAATTAAAGACCAACGAAGCTCCTTACATCATGAGCCACCCTCCCTCCTCTCTCCAGCAGTAGAAAAGAAGCTTTCCTCTGCCCCTCTTCCTCCCCTGACATGTAGGTCATGTGTCAATCACTGGACTGTTTTAAACTGAGCCCTAGTTAGAGTAAACCCCATTGGAATTAAGGAACTTCACATCCATTAGCCCCAATGGAGTTTACTTTGAGTCAGAAGTAGCACTCAATACAACCCACTAAGTTGCGGGTTCCCTGGCGCATTGTGGAACATGTTACAGATTTGTTCAGGATGGTGCTCAGCCCCCGATAAGCCCAGTTTTTAAGAAATGAGCAGCTGAGATCTTACATCAACTATGTTGACATCCCCAGCGGCGAAGTTCAGGTTGAAGAGGTTAGGGAGTGGGATTCCTATCTCCAGGGCACCTGGAAGAAAACCAAGAAACAACGCTAGGCATGCAGAATAGTTGCTGAAACGGCACACTTATTGGTACAAATACGGCTCTCTTACCGTTGATCACAGGCAGGTATCCAATTCGGAGAAGGTTTGTGATCCAGGTTTTGAGGACGGCAACCTGCGACAGAAAGAGAAACTTCTGCATCATCAGTTGGTGAGAGAAAGAGATGTGATCCGTTGGGTCGCTCACTTCAAATATTTCCCGACTAAACATTAGGAAGAACTTTCTGACAGTAATTGCTGTTGGACAGTGGAATGGACTTCCTCAGGAGGTGGTGAGCTCCCCTTCGTTGGAGGTTCCTAAGCAGAGGTTGGGTGGCCATCTGCCAGGGATTCTCATTCCTGCATTGCAGGGGGCTGGACTGGATGACCTTGGGGGGGACCCTTCCAACTTGACAATTCTATGATGGGACTTCACCCTTTGTAGCTCAAGCACCCAAGGGTTTGTGTGGCTGCCCCAGATGCCATCTCCACCTCTGCTGCAGCACTCAGAAACCCCCAATCCTGGACGAGTTCAGCTATCTCTCTCTCTTTCAAGTTCCAGGTGAGCTGCAGAGACCTTGGGAGTTCTGCTCATGCGACAGGACTTCCTCTCCCCGACCCACCCCGCCCTGCTCCCCCAAAATCTTCTCCAAGGGGTCCACTGCAGTACTCGGTGGAAGGGAGTCTTACATCAAAGGAGCCAATCTGGGAAGACGAGACGTTCAGGCTGACGCTGCGAAAGGAAAGGAAAGTGTTGAGTGCTAGGCTGCACATCTGGCACAGAGAAGCCCTCCGCCATCCGATGGCCTCTAGGCATCTTGGACTACAACTGGTTGGGACTGATGGGAACTGTAGTCCAAGACATGTAGAGGACATCGTGTTGGGGGAGGCTGGTCTGCAGAGCTTCCAGAGCACGGCCGAGAAAAGACCAGGAAGAAAGGGGGCTATAAACACAGTACAGAATTGGGAATCCTGGGCTACACCGCTGGTCCCACCCCCGACCCCCTTACCACTTATCAACCCCTAGGTAATCCCACTGCCCTCCAGGGGGCAGCATCGCCCACTTTGGGAACCATTGATTTAAAGGGAGACTTTCTCCGAAATCGGGGATGGATTTTAGCAAGGACAACATTTGATGAGCCACCTAAACATTTCTTATTTTCACAACAATTCCATTTGGCACAGTTGCTTTTTAATGGATCTTCTCAGTAGGTTGTTGTGGTTGTTGCTGCTGTTCAGTCGTTCAGTCGTGTCCGACTCTTCGTGACCCCATGGACCAGAGCACGCCAGGCACGCCTGTCCTTCACTGCCTCTCGCAGTTTGGCCAAACTCATGTTAGTAGCTTCGAGAAAACTGTCCAACCATCTCATCCTCTGTCGTCCCCTTCTCCTCCTTGTGCCCTCCATCTTTCCCAACATCAGGGTCTTTTCTAGGGAGTCTTCTCTTCTCATGAGGTGGCCAAAGTACTTGAGCCTCAACTTCAGGATTTGTCCTTCCAGTGAGCACTCAGGGCTGATTTCTTTAAGGATGGATAAGTTTGATCATCTTGCAGTCCTGGGGACTCTCAAGAGTCTCCTCCAGCACCATAATTCAAAAGCATCCATTCAGCCTTCTTGATGGTCCAGCTCTCTCAGTAGGTACCCATATAAAATATAGGTTTTATTACTTCTACTACTACTACTACTACTACTACTATTTTCGTGCCCCCACCCCCACCCCACCCTCGGCTCAGTGTCCCCGTGTGGAAGAACCACTGGCATCACCTTAAACCCAGTCCTGTCCAAATGCCACTTGTTATTCTGCACCATAACCTAGGGATCTAGAGCATGGGTAGGCAAACTAAGGCCCAGGGGCTGGATCCGGCCCAATTGCCTTCTAAATCTGGCCCAGGTCCAGGAATGAGCGTGTTTTAACATGAGTAGAATGTGTGCTTTTATTTAAAATGCATCTCTGGGATATTTATGGGACATAGGAATTCATTATTTTTTCCCAAAATATAGTCCGGCCCCCACAAGGTCTGAGGGACAGTGGACCGGCCCCCTGCTGAAAAGGTTTGCTGACCCCTGATCTAGAGCATCAAGATCCACTTACTTGTCAAGAGATAAGGAGACGGCCAATTTTGCTCCTGAAATGCGGACAGATCCACTCAAGCCGATTTGCTGTAAACGCAAGATGAAGAAGAAGAAGAGTTTGGATGTGATATCCCGCTTTATCACTACCTGAAGGAGTCTCAAAGCGGCTCACATTCTCCTTTCCCTTCCTCCCCCACAACAAACACTCTGTGAGGTGAGTGGGGCTGAGAGACTTCAGAGAAGTGTGACTAGCCCAAGGTCACCCAGCAGCTGCATGTGGAGGAGCGGGGAAGCGAACCCGGTTCACCAGATTACGAGTCCACTGCTCTTAACCACTACACCACACTGGCTCTCTGGGTGATCACTGGGTAAGAGACTGGCCCCTTCCCTTTCGCTTTTGCAAAACCAGCTTTGGGTTGAGATTCCTGCATTGCAGGGGGTTGGACTAGATGTCTGGAGTCGGGTCCCTTCCAACTCTATGACCCTATGATTCTGCGCTGTTCTGCTCCCAATTTCTCTGCCCCACTGAGATCAGGGGGGGGGGCTCTTTGTCAGAGGAATATGGCATTGCGTGCCCTCCTTCCTTTAGGCTAAAAGGAACTGCCACACCTGGAAAGAGGAATCTGCGTGGTTTTCAAGGACACCTGAGTGTCATTTAAAAAAATAAATAAATCCCAACACACTGACGATTGGTGGGATTACTGACACCCAAGCAAAGGTTCTTTGAAAAGAAATATGAAGCCTAGAGTGCTATCAATGGCTACCACTTTTGCCTCTGCAGTCAGAGGCAGCAATGCTTCTGAATATCAGTTGCTGGAAACCACAGGAAGGGAGAGGGCTCCTGCGTTCGAATCCTGCTTGCGGGTTCCCCGCAGCCACAGTGAGAGCAGGATGCTGGACTAGATGGGTCACTGGCCTGATCCAGCAGAGCTGTTCTGATGTTCTTACGAATTCTTATCCGCATCGGCTAGATACCCAGGGCGGGGCGGGGCTTGGAGTTTCAAGCCATGCGCCATCCACCCCCATCCCGTTACTTACAGCATTCAACCCAAAGAGAAGCTCAGGGCCGGAGTCTGCGAGGGCGAAAACATCAACGGCAGCGGCAAGGGTCACTGTCAGCTTCCCGTTTTGCAAAGACACTCCCGGAACGTCGCTGATCCGGATCTTGACCACCAGGGGCAGGCTTGTTGGCAGCAGCCGGGACAGCTGTACAAAGCGGGGCAATGAGAATGATTCGCACTCAGGGCGCAGGGGCAAATCACTTCACACACACACACACACCCCAAAAGGAAGATGCCCAGCAGGGCTTCCTTACCTGAGGTAGCACAGATTGAAGTGCGGACGTTGTCAGTGGGACGGCTCCATGGAGCTGGGGGAAAGCAAGATGGGTGCAAAGAACTTTAAAAGGGGGGTGTCTTCTAAATGCCACCCTAATCTTTTGCCCAAGACCTTCAGCCTGACGTGGTAATTTCCTTCATGTTCATCCTCTCAAAATAAAGAAAGACGGAGGGGAGGGGTTGTTCCCAATTTACAGGTGCAAAACTGAGGCTGAGAATTAATGGTTGTGTATGTTTGTGTGTCTAAGAACATAATAGTGTTGAGCTTATTTTCAATTGCTATTTATTTAGTACTATTTTATAGATTGCAAATGCTTTATTGATTATATATTAATCATATGCCTTACACATAGTGGCTTGAGTGGGACCAAGGCCCCGCAGCTTGGCCCACAGTTGGTCCATTATACAAATCAATGGCAATGGTGCCCACCTGAGATGTGCCGGCCCTGAGTTCAGGTGAGTTCAGGCTGAAAAAAGCTCTGGGCTTGACCACATGTAGAATACTGTCTACAGCAGGAGTCAGCAACCTTTTTCAGCAGGGGGCTGGTCCACTGTCCCTCAGACCTTGTGGGGGCCAGACTATTTTTTGGGAGGGGGGGAATGAATGAATTCCTATGCCCCACAAATAACCCAGAGATGCATTTTAAATAAAAGGGCACGTTCTACTCATGTAAAAACACACTGATTCCCGGACCATCTGCAGGCCGGATTGAGAAGGTGATTGGGCCGCATCTGGCCCACGGGCCTTGGGTTGCCTACCCCTGGTCTACAGTTCTGGTCACCCCACCTCAAAAAGGATATTGTAGAGCTGGAAAAGGTTCAAGCCCAAAGGTTGCAGCATTCGGGGATTTTTTAGTTCAGAGAAAAGACAATTAAGAGGCAACACGATAGAAGCTTATACCATGATGGATGGAACGGGGGAAAGTGGATAGAGAAAAGATACACGCCCCCCCTTTCTCTTAGCACTACTCATTGGAATCCAGTGCAGCTGAATGGCTCTCTTGTGTTCGAATCCTGATTCCTGGTTTCTCTCCTTTTTATTATAATATTTATTAATTTTACAATTTTACCATAATCACATTCCATCAATTATTCAAATCACCAAAAATATTGTTCATACTGAGCTTTGACTTCCCTCCTTCCCACTCTCTGACTTGCCTAGGAATTCACCTACAGTTGGTCTTCGCATTCCCCAAACAACTTATTTACCTTCTTTCTATCTTAATAAACTTTACCTTATTAATTGTAAATTAGTTCCCAATATCAACATTGCAAAATATTTTAACTCAAACCTACAACCGTTTTCATACGGTTGCTGGTTTCTCACAGACAACTGCTTAGACACTGTGAGAACAGGATGCTGGCCCAAATGGGCTGCTGGCCTGATCCAGCAGGAATCATGTGCATATTATTTAGTGGGGAAAGCTCTGGAGGAGAAGAGGGTCAAGAAACCATGTGTCCCCCCTCCCCACCCCATGCTGTTTGAGTGTTTGGCCATTTAGCTTCCAGGCTCTTGGTTTCCATCTGCCTCGACTGCATCCTGTGCGGACCCTTCAAGGACTAACTATCATTTCCGGGGCAGGCGACTCACCGCTTGGTCAGTGATGTCTGTGTTGAGCTGCCCGTTCTTTACCACCAGCTGCAGCAAGGAGGAGATGAGGTCACCAGAGAGAAGCAACTGGGAAGTGTGGTCCCCAGCTGGAGGAAGAGAGGGCAGCTGGGTTGGGGGAAGCTTGATGGAGTTGCCTTCATTATCAAGCACTAAGACCTGGAAGAAACATTAAAAAAATATCAGAGGTTCAGAGACATTACCTGAAGGAGCATCTCCACCCCCATTGTTCAGCCCGGACACTGAGATCCAGCGCCGAGGGCCTTCTGGCAGTTCCCTCATTGCAAGAGGTGAGGTTACAGGGAACCAGGCAGAGGGCCTTTTCGGTAGTGGCGCCCACCCTGTGGAACATGCTTCCATCAGATGTCAAAGAAATAAGCAGCTATCCTATTTTTAAGAGACATCTGAAGGCAGCCCTGTTTAGGGATGTTTTTTAATATCTAACGCTGTATTGTTTTAACATTCGTTTGGGAGCCGCCCAGAGTGGCTGGGGAAGCCCAGCCAGATGGGCGGGGTACAAATAATAAATTATTATTATTATTATTATTATTATTATTATTATTAGGTTAAGTATAATTCAGGCATAGTCAAACTCGGCCCTCCAGATGTTTTGGGACTACAACTCCCATCATCCCTAGCTAATGGGACCAGTAGTCAGGGATGATGGGAGTTGTAGTCCCCAAAACATCTGAAGGGCAGAGTTTGCCTATGCCTGGAATTGTTTAATTGACACTGAAATGGGGAATGACTTAATCGGGATTTCCCCTGGGGCTATATTAAGCTCTCTGAGCTGCTAGGTCGGTTGATAACTAACTGTTGTTATTCTCTGCTTCTCTCTCAGCCAGGCCTACCTCACAGGGTTGTTGTTCTGAGACTCAAATGGGGAGGAGGAGAAGCATGTAGGCCACCTTGAGCTGCTTGGAGGAAGAGGTGGGATATAAATGCAATCAATCGATCTACCCGGACACTGAGGTCCAGCGCCGAGGGCCTTCTGGCGGTTCCCTCACTGCGAGAAGCCAAGTTACAGGGGACCAGGCAGAGGGCCTTCTCGGTAGTGGCACCCACCCTGTGGAACACCCTCCCACCAGATGTCAAAGAGAAAAACAACTACCAGACTTTTAGAAGACATCTGAAAGCAGCCCTGTTTAGGGAAGCTTTTAATGTTTGATTGATTATTGTATTTTAATATTTTGTTGGAAGCCGCCCAGAGTGGCAAGAGAAGCCCAGCCAGATGGGCGGGGTATAAATAAATAAATAAACAAATAATCAATCAATCAATCAATCAATCAATCAATCAATAAAGGTGCCTTACATTCACATTCAGCACAATTTGTTGTTCATCGCTGAACCACGGCAGGCCAGCCAGGGTGTAATGTAGTTTCCCCAGCGTACCGAATGGGCAGACGCCTGTTTGGGAGATAAAAAGGAAGGAGAGAGAAAGGGGGAAGATGTAAGCTGTCGTTGGGGCACCTCCTTCCAATGTCCCATGCTTTTCCTCCAGCAATAAAATCCAGGGTTCGTGAGACATACTCTGTGTACTCAACGTCACAAACTAGACAAAAAAGCAGTTTTGAATGGGTGGTGAGCTGGTGGTGTCCAGGGGGAGAGGGAGAGGAAGGAGCTTGCAGCCTGCTCAGTTTAGAGGAAAGATGGGTAAGAGGCAACAGGATGAAAGAAACGAGAGAAAGTGGACCGAGAAATGTTTTCCCTTCTCTCTCATAACACTGCAACTTGAATGTCGGAAAATTCAGGGCATGTAAAACTATGGTCTGGAAATTCAGGGCATGGTCTGAAAATTCAGGGCATGTAAAAATATGGTCTGAAGCTCAACATCAAAAAAACTAAGATCATGGCCACTGGTCCCATCACCTCCTGGCAAATAGAAGGGGAAGAAATGGAGGCAGTGAGAGATTTCACTTTCTTGGGTTCCATGATCACTGCAGATGGTGGGAGCAGTCACGAAATTAGAAGACGCCTGCTTCTTGGGAGAAAAGCAATGACAAACCTAGACAGCATCTTAAAAAGCAAAGACATCACCTTGCCGACAAAGGTCCGTATAGTTAAAGCTATGGTTTTCCCAGTAGTAATGTACGGAAGTGAGAGCTGGACCATCAAGAAGGCTGATCGCCGAAGAATTGATGCTTTTGAATTATGGTGCTGGAGGAGACTCTTGAGAGTCCCATGGACTGCAAGAAGATCAAACCTATCCATTCTGAAGGAAATCAGCCCTGAGTGCTCACTAGAAGGACAGATCCTGAAGTTGAGGCTCCAGTACTTTGGCCACCTCATGAGAAGAGAAGACTCCCTGGAAAAGACCCTGATGTTGGGAAAGATGGAGGGCACAAGGAGAAGGGGATGACAGAGGGCGAGATGGTTGGACAGTGTTCTCGAAGCGACTGGCATGAGTTTGGCCAAACTGCGGGAGGCAGTGAATGATAGGCGTGCCTGGCGTGCTCTGGTCCATGGGGTCACGAAGAGTCGGACACGACTGAACGACTGAACAACAACAACAACAACAACAAAACGAATTGGGACTTTACACAGGAGGACATAGCTAAGCTTTGAAATGCCCTCCTTCAGGAGGCAGTGAGCTAGACAGCTAGGCTCCTTAGTCCATTTCACTTGTGCTTTTAGGCGGTTCAAACCCTTTTGCACGCAAGGTCTCAGCCAACAATGCAACAAACCTGTCCATTAAGGGATCGTCATCCCGTCTTGATTTTGTGCCTCATTTCCAGGCACAGGCCCTCGCTTGAAAGCTCTGTGTCCAAGCATTTGTTTTTTGTTTTTGCCCTGCGAAAACCTGCGTTTCACCCCTGAATCAGAGCAAACCCAAATTGCAGGAAACCCCAATTGCCGTTTGTTCCTGGGGAAAGCAGTGGGGGTGGGGTGGGGGCGCTCTGACACTTCAAAGTGGGGAGACCGCAAGTTGTGCAATATGATATACCCTCTAGTTGACGATCCAAAGGAGATGGGAAAACTTACTGTTGACTGTGCCAAGAAGGGTGTTCACAATATTCAGCACAAGATCTACAACTGGACACAGCTGCAACAAAATGAAAGGAGCAGGAGTGAAGCCACAGAACTGAGTGCTCCCCACATCCTTTGTTATGTTACCTGAAAAATAAATCTCCTTGTGCTGCCTGCCTGCCACCAGAGCTGCCCTCGGGGAAACCATCGCAAGAAAGAAATCTTTCTTTAATTTAATACCTTTATTGTCATTGTACAGCCTGTGTACAATGAAATTAAACGAGCCTCCTTCCCCAACCCCTAACACTCAATCTCTTATCGAACAACACACCACCTTGCAAGTCAATTTCACTATAAAATAAAAAATAAAAAATTCCTTCCAGTAGCATCTTAGAGACTTAGTTGGTTTCTAAGGCGGTACTAGATGGAATTTTTTATTTTTTATTTTGTTTTGACTATGGCAGACCAACACGGCTAGCTCCCTATAACTGCAATTTCACTATGTTATTTTCCATTCAACAGCCTAACAGCCCATGGATAGAAACTATTTTTAGCCTGTTGGTACGGCTGATTATACTTCTATATCTCCTGCCCGAGGGTAGAAGATTAAAGAGGTGATGGCTGGGGTGTGAGTCATCCCTAAGAATTTCCTAAGGCAACGATCCATTGCGATGTCATCTAGCGGACTCAAGTGACAGCCCATGATATCATGTGCTGTGTTCGCCACCCTCTGTAGAGACTGTCAGTCCGTGGCTGTCAGGCCAGCATACCACACTGTGATACAATATGAAAGGACACTTTCTATTGTGGACCAGTAAAAGGAGTTCATCAATTCATCAATCCTCATCTGCTTATTCTGGTGGCATCTCAGAGATGCAATGGCAGACGACAACAAGGAGTGAAGAGTCACCATTTACTTGCAGGAGCTATTAGTCATCCTGATTCCCAGAAGGGTAAAACTCTAACTCAGGGGTAGGAAACCTTTGGGCCTCCAGCTTCTACTGAACTACACCTCCCATCAGTCCTAGAAGTATGGGCAATGGTCAAGGATGATGGGAGTTGTGGTTCAGGAACAGCTGGAGAGCCAAAGGTTCCCCATATTGGCATTCTTCACTTCAAGTGTGGAGCCAATGAGAGCCAGTGGGGTGTAGTGGTTAGAGTGTCAGACTGGGACCTGAGAGACCAGGGTTCGAATTCCTGCTCAACCATGAAGCTCACTGGGTCAGTCACTGCCTCTCAGCCTAGCCTACCTCACAGGGTTGTTGGGATTAAATGAAGAAGAGCAGAACCCTGTGTGCCACCTTGAGCTTCTTGCAGAAGAAGGTGAGGAATAAATGCAATAAATAATAAACACATAAAATTCCCAGTTACAGGTGGGTAGCCGTGTTGGTCTGCCATAGTCAAAACAAAATCAAAAATTCTTTCCAGTAGCACCTTAGAGACCAACTGAGTTTGTTCTTGGTATGAGCTTTCGTGTGCATGCACACTTCTTCAGATAAAATTCCCAGGGTATCCTTTTGCCTTGTATCAGTATTTGCAGCTGTTTTAACTATGTCTGTTGCTCCATCTCATCCAGTCGACTCTGAATAGCAATGCCTCTCCTAAATTCAGCAAAACTATGATGCAAAGAAAGTGACCGACAATCGTGTTGAGCTGTGAAATTATCAGAAGACTCACCACTCCAGGGATGACATTGCTCAGGAGATTCGTCAAGACCCTGTCCAAGTTGAGTGGAAGGAACCTAAGGGAGAAAATGTTTGGGGACCATGAGTCTTTAAGGTGTTTCAGTGGCTAGTAGCCACAGTGACTATGTTCCTTAGGACCTCTGGTCACTCACCCAGACAGGATCTGAATGCCACCCAAGTTGGTCTTGCAGTTTTCCACAACTAGGATGGGAGTGCCTGACTTGTCCTGGACCAGACGTGCGTTTGCTGTGACGTTCACTTCCACCAGAAGATTCAGAAGCCCACCCAAAAGCCTGGAAGACAGAGAAGAGGTGAAGGTGAGAACAATCACTGAACCAACTCCAGTTTCAAAATGTATTCTGCAGGTACTCAGATTGCAATGGCAAATTCTTTGTCAGGCATTGCTTGGGGCACAAATATCAAAAATGCCTTGCAGGTCATACGACTCCTATCCTGGGTGTGGTTTTGTTTTCCCCACCAAGTTTTGAAATCTATTATTTTGACGAAGATGGGTAATGAGAGTCAGTGTGGTGCAGTGGTTAAGAGCGGTAGTCTCGTAATCTGGTGAACCGGGTTCGCGTCTCCGCTCCTCCACATGCAGCTGCTGGGTGACCTTGGGCTAGTCTCACTTCTTTGAAGTCTCTCAGCCCCACTCACCTCACAGAGTGTTTGTTGTGGGGGAGGAAGGGAAAGGAGAATGTGAGCCGCTTTGAGACGCCTTCGGGTAGCGTTAAAGCGGGGTATCAAATCCAAACTCTTCTTCTTCTAATGGAAGTTATCTCCCATTACACTGCGTAACTGCGGTCTCAGTTCTCCCAAGTGTTGGTCTTAAGTACCCGAAATAGCACCAGCCACGACTGCTTGGTGAACCCAAGTACACAAATGGTTTAGAGGGAGAAATACAAATTGAAGCTGGGGGAGACCCCCCCCCCACAGCCCAATGAGGAGAAATGACTGTGCTCAGTGGCCATAGAATGATGACTGACAGCTGGGGGAGGGTTGGGGAACTGAGGGAAGGGGGGTAGAATATCCTGGAAAGGGCATAGCTGGCTAGAATTGCAATATTGTGTTGCAGATCCCTCTTGTACACTATCTGTGAGTCCTGCACAGATACTACTCTATGCAGATTTTACTTTTCACGTGGAAAAGGTTGGGCGCCCTCTTCCCCCCCCCCCCATGGAAACCAAGAAGCAACCTCTTGTGATTCCTGCATTGCAGGAGGCAGGACTAGATGACCCTGTGACTCCCTCCTGATGCCACACGTCTATGAGTCGATGACCCTGTGCACACGGGCACTTAAGTAGAATTGAAGTTGGATCCAGAGATATGTGTGTGCATAGATGTGCTCATGGAATCGCTCGTAGATATGGTGGTCCACATTCAGTGGTGGGGACCCAATCCGTGAATGAGCAGGTACATTGATTGGCTTGTTCCATAGAAGTGAATGAGGGAGCTGCTTTGAGTGAAGGATCACCTCCTGTTCATGGAAGCCTATCCCCCACCCCAGAATCTGCCACCCAAGCAACCCAACCATGTATTTGAAACAGGAGATTGTGTCCCAAATAAATCTTCAGGATACTTCAGTGCTGTTTAAGTTTTTTTTTAATCATCACCATCATCAAAGACTCTTTCTTGAACTGGCTAGGACAGGAGAACACCTGGGAAATTCCTGCTGAAATAAAAATCCTCATACACTTTTGGAGGATGAATAGGAGGAGAAAATTCTCGGGACTTCTCAATAGGAACATGGAAGGCTGCCTTATGCAGACTCATGGCCATCTAGCTCAGCTTTGTCTACACTGACTGGCAGTGGCTCTCCAGGGTTTCTCAGCCCAACCTGGAGATGCCGCTAGAGACTGAACTTGGATTCTTCTGCCTACAAAGCAGGTGCTCTGCCACTGAGCTATTGCTCCCCCCGCTTGCTACGTCCCATGGATGTCAACTCACGTATCTCCCTTGAGAGCAACTTTGGTATAGATGTTCAGTCCGACCCCAACGCCTTTCAAGAATTTCAGTGAGACCTTAGGAAGGACGATGTCCACCAACTTCAAGCTGGAGGGTGAAGGAGAGACAGTCAGGAGCAGAAGCTAAATCCACAAAGCAACATCTACATCTTGCCATAGGGAAACGTTGAGTTCCACCCCCTGTGTTTTTCTCAGTAAAAGAGATAACTCACCCAAGGAGACCTTCACGTCCAAGGACACCACCGAGGAGACCTCCTTTGCCTCCCAGGGCACCGCCGACAATTCCAAGAGGACCTCCTCCTTGGCCTCCAAGTGCACCTCCAGCCAGGCCTCCTACCAAGCCCAGAGGACCTCCTCCTTGGCCTCCAAGTGCACCTCCAGCCAGGCCTCCTACCAAGCCCAGAGGACCTCCTCCTTGGCCTCCAAGTGCACCTCCAGCCAGGCCTCCTACCAAGCCCAGAGGACCTCCTCCTTGGCCTCCAAGTGCACCTCCAGCCAGGCCTCCTACCAAGCCCAGAGGACCTCCTCCTTGGCCTCCAAGTGCACCTCCAGCCAGGCCTCCTACCAAGCCCAGAGGACCTCCTCCTTGGCCTCCAAGTGCACCTCCAGCCAATCCTCCTACCAAGCCCAGAGGACCTCCTCCTTGGCCTCCAAGTGCACCACCAGCCAGGCCTCCTACCAAGCCAAGAGGACCTCCTCCTTGGCCTCCAAGGACGCCGCCAGTCAAGCCTCCTAGAAGGTCTCCACCAAGCACTTGCCCCAAGAGACCCTGGAGCAGGTTGCCTTTGGCCAGCGTATCTGAGATGCCTGGAAGGAAGAGACAGCATTTAGCGCAGGGGACAGAAGTCAAGGGAATAAAAGTCAGTGTTGACACTGTCCTCATCAACGGTATACAAGGACACAAAACAAGCAACTATCTCATTAGCATGCTTTTCCACCAGAGGTTGGGTGGACTGAACCTGGTTTATTAAGCATGCCTCTTTCCACGTCCCAGACAATAATCTGCCTGGATCCTTCGACTATATGAGTCCAGGCAAGCAACCCTCAAGCGGTCATCTAGTTCAGCCCCCTGCAATGCAGTAGTCGTTGCGAACAAATCCCTGACCCATGGCTACCCAGCCTCTGCTTAAAACCTCCAACAAAACAGAGTCCACCACCTCCCAAGGGAGACTGCTCCACTGGCCAACAGCTCTTACCATTAGAAAGTTCTTCCAGATGTTAAGTCAGAATCTCCTTTCATGTCACAATTACCATTCACATATCAGGAACTGACAATAGGGAGCCGATTTCTGATTTTAATATTTGTATGGTTTTATGCACTGGTGTTAAACCACCCTGATTTTTTAATGAATAGTGATATAAAAGGTAAAGGGACCCCTGACCATTAGGTCCAGTCGCAGATGACTCTGGGGTTGCAGCGCTCATCTTGCTTTACTGGCCGAGGGAGCTGGCGTACAGCTTCATGTGGCCAGCATGACTAAGCCACTTCTGGTCTGAGGGACAGTGCCACCTGCGTTTACCTTCCTGCTGGAGCGGTACCTATTTATCTACTTGCACTTTGACGTGCTTTCGAACTGCTAGGTTGACAGCAGCTGGGACCGAGCAACAGGAGCTCACCCCGTCGCGGGGATTTGAACCGCCAACCTTCTGATCGGCAAGCCCTAGGCTCTGTGGTTTAACCCACAGCGCCACCCGCATCCCAAATAGTGGTATATAAATATGTTAATTGATAAATAAACTGCTGGGATGGGTTGATGCAATTGTCTGGCTTGAGACAGTACCCCTAATTTTAGAAATGAAGGAGGCGGTATAAACCTGAATGGCAGCCTGTGGAGAGGGACTTCACATCTGCTGTGCATGCGTTATCCTGTTCGCTTTTGATTTCTGCACGGCAGGGGGGTTGGACTAGATGGCCCTTGGTGTCCCTTCCAGCTCTACAATCCTATGAAACACCTGTGCAGACCTGAGGGTCTCAGTGGCTGTGCTGGCACATCAGGGGATGAAGTCCATAGCAGAGGCACACCTGGGCACACAAACGCCAAGACCACTGTACCCACTCTTGTTTTGAAGAGGAGGCTGCCAATTCCTGCTTCTCTGTAAATGCTCATTCAAGAGTTGGATGGTTCCCTTTGCCATTTCTCTGAATTTTCATATTTTAGAAAAATCAGAAAGATCCAGAGCTCACCATTCTCCAGGACATCCTTAGGCAGCCGGGCCATCAAAAGGACATTGTCAGCGAGAGCTTGGGTGGAGGGCAGGAGGCCGCAAAGGAGGAGGACAGTCCAAGCCTTTAGCATCTTGATCTGGTACCTGAGAAAATATTACTGATTGTCAGAAGGAAGGAAGGAAGGAAGGAAGGAAGGAAGGAAGGAAGGAAGATTTGTCCATGCATTTTTAAGAAAATCATTTTATGCATTGACTTGCTAAGTGCAGTTGATTATATCTTGTAATTTTTTTTTTAAGCCCTGAAACCAGTTATTTCTATAATTGAAAATATTTGAATTTAAAACCTTGGCTTGGGGACTGTCCCCATACAAATTCATCATAGTTTCTAGCTGTTGTTATTGTGTACAAACCTGCCTTATGCTGAGCCGGACCTTTGGGCCATCTTAACTGGGAATGCCTAATTCTGACTCACACAGCACATCTCCATCCTCGCCTGCCCCAGTCCTGATGGCTGGAGACCCCAAGGGTTGCATCCTGCATGCAAAGCAGCCACAGGTATTCTGCTGCTCAGTTACAGCCTCTTGACTGGAGAAGGACTAATGGATCCGGTGACTGAGTTTCCCCCACAAACTGAACTGTTTGGTTAACAGTTCAACAACGTATTGAGCACAACCTTCATGAAATGAATTTGACAGGCCATCTTACATAAATGTATCACAGAAAGTGAGTCCCATTGAGTTAAACAAGACCTATTCCATGTAAGAGTAAGGATCAACAAATCTGTCAGTTTAGGGGTCTCTTGGTTTCTGTCTTCTTTTTCAGTCTTAACTTGGCACATTCATGCATCATTTTGCCATTTTTTGAAGTACTCACGAAAAATCTTCCGCATTCTACTGCACATTTTGGTATGCCATTTTGCCAAATGGACACATTTTTGCAAGCAATTTCCCTTACCTTAATGCATTTTGTGTGTTTTTCTTCACTAATATCCTTCTGCATCCTGTCCCCTAATTTTTGCACAAAGCTTTCACTGGGGAACTGTATCACAAAAGGTGGGGAAGTGGCCATCTCCAAGACAGCTGTGTTTCAGTTCACATACAGGTATCATTCTGAGATGTGTGAATGGGTTAGGTTCGCATCCAAATGTGAACTGAACTGAACTGATCACAGCCTTAGAGCACCAGCGCTTGCAAAATCCTTTCCAAGCTGTGAAATCAAACTCGGCGGTTACTTTGGGAGAAGCAAACCTTGGAGTCTCATCACTTACCTTACTCAGCTTGAGGCGTCCCAAGATGCTCCTCACCTGTTGCCGTCCTTCACTGAGGAAGATGCTTCAGACCCACGGCAAGTGGCCCTTATATATCTAATATCTGTGTCAGGAATGAGGAAAACTGGATTGTTTGTGGACAACTCATGATATTTGCTCGGGTGTAAAATAGCAAGTGGTTTGCGATTTATGTCCAATGCAAATATTTCCTTAGAAATCTGAAAAGCTGAGTAAATCGTTGAGCAATGTGTGTTGAACATCTAAGGAGGTGTATTTGGTTCAACATTAATCTGGGATGCCAATTCCCGAGGGGCCAAGTCAATCATTCCTGCCTACCTAGGGAAAAGCCAGGTCTGTGTGTTCCATGCTAGGGGTTGGTGAAGCAAGAGTTAGCATCAGACGCTGACCACAGTACTTAAGGGATTATGACCTTGTTTGCACCGGAGCTTATGCAGGATGGGGTCAAGCATTGATTTCATGCTTTCTGCGCAACAGCCCTCGGAGATCCATAATGCACTGTGGCCTTAAGCAAGGGGAATTATCAATAGCTGCTAGCCAGGATGGCTATGCACTGCCTACTGGAGGCAGTAGTCCTACTGGAGGCAGTGTTGTTGTTGTTGTTGTTGTCGTTCAGTCGTGTCCGACTCTTCGTGACCCCATGGACCAGAGGACACCAGGCAACCCTATCCTCCACTGCCTCCCACAGTTTGGCCAAACTCATGCCAGTCGCTTTGAGAACACTGTCCAACCATGTCATCCTCTGTCGTCCCCCATCTTTCCCAACATCAGGGTCTTTTCCAGGGAGTCTTCTCTTCTCATGAGGTGGCCAAAGTACTGGAGCCTCAACTTCAGGACCTGTCCTTCCAGTGAGCACTCAGGGCTGATTTCCTTCAGAATGGATAGGTTTGATCTTTTTGCAGTCCATGGGACTCTCAAGAGTCTCCTCCAGCATCATAATTCAAAAGCATCAATTCTTCGGCGATCAGGCTTCTTGATGGTCCAGCTCTCACTTCCATACATTACTACTGGGAAAACCATAGCTTTAACTATACAGACCTTTGTCGGCAAGGTGATGTCTTTGCTTTTTAAGATGCTGTCTAGGTTTGTCACTGCTTTCCTCCCAAAAAGCAGGCGTCTTCTAATTTCGTGACTGCTGTCACCATCTGCAGTGATCATGGAACCCAAGAAAGTGAAATCTCTCACTGCCTCCATTTCTTCCCCTTCTATTTGCCAGGAGGTGATGGGACCAGTGGCCATGATCTTAGTTTTTTTTGATGTTGAGCTTCAGACCATATTTTGCGCTCTCCTCTTTCACCCTCATTAAAAGGTTCTTTAATTCCTCCTCACTTTCTGCCATCAAGGTTGTGTCATCAGCATATCTGAGGTTGTTGATATTTCAGTAGTCCTTCCAAATAAGAGTTGCTGGAAACCACAGGAAAGGAGAGCTATCTTGTGCTTGGATCCAGGCATCTGGTTGACCACTGGGAGAACAGGAGGCTGCGCTCTATGGGCTATTGCCCTGATCCAAATATATCTCAAACAACCTTGCTTGTCCAGGAAAAAAGAAACTGAGCGAAGTGAAAAATGACATGTGAAGGAAGAAAGGGGCAACAGTGGGGGTGAGGTGGGGACCCTCTATAGCAGTATTTTTCAACCACTGTTCCGCAGCACACTAGTGTGCCGCGAGATGTTGCCTGGTGTGCCGTGGGAAAAATTGTGTTTATTTGATTCCTATTCAAGAGAATTACTTTATATATAGTCAATATAGGCACAGAGTTAATTTTTTTAACATTTTCTAATGGTGGTGTGCCTCGTGATTTTTTTCATGAAACAAGTGTGCCTTTTCCCAAAAAAGGTTGAAAAACACTGCTCTATAGTACAGTGGACAGACTGAAATAAAAAAAATCACCATTTGCACTGTCATTCAAAAATGTGAAAACAAAACATGCCTCTCAATAAATCTGCTTTATTGATTACACCTCTTAACCTTTTAAACGGAGCTCTGCTTTGAGAGCAGAAACTAAACAGAAGCTTTTCCTGGCAGGGAGATGAACCTGCAAGGCAGGGAGCAGCTTTGCCTCCTTTTTTCTGCATTCCGGGAAAATCGGGGCCAGTAAAAGGAGCGGGTGACAACTCCAGAGACGGGTCTGCTGCCATCTGTTAGTGGAAGTAGCTCTGCTTGGCCCAGGACTTCTGGGCTCATTGAGCTACAGCAGTTCTGTCTCCTTGCTTAGCCAGAAAAGGCTCTCAGAGCAACTGACAAAAACACGTGATAAGGTGATCCCTGCCCTTGGGAAGGCAACCTAAATATGTGAATTTGGAAAACCAAGAAATGGAGAGAAACCAAAATTGTCAGGAACTCCGCCTCCTTCTCCTCCTGCCTTCCTTCCCCTTGGAGCTCTCACTTTGCTTCCTCCCCTTTTGCCAGGCAGCCTCATGCAGAAAGGCTGGCATTGCCATCTCTTGGGCAGTGCAGAGCCCTCAGGAACCTGGCTGGGTACATCACTGACACATCCTCAGATAGAAATTTTGGGGCAGGTGGGTTAGTGCCCTGCTGGAAGTTTTGCATCTGCCAAGCAAATGACACAAACGAGGGAGCTGTTCTTTTCTTGCCCTGGGACAGTTTGAAGGCCTGTGGAATGACAGAATTGTAGGGTTGGAAGGGGGTCCCCTGATGCTCATCTAGCCCAACCCCCCGCAATGCAGGAATCATTTGCGCAACATGGGGTTCAAACCCATGACCCTGAGATTAAGAGTCTCATGATCTTCCGACTGAACTGTCCTGAGTTCTAACGGGGGGGGGGGGGCTTTTTAAAAGAAGTTATAGATACACACATACTGAGATAGCTCAATCAGTAGAGCATGGGACTCTTAATCTCAAGGTTGTGGGTTCGAGTCCCATGTTGCGCAAAAGATTCTTGCACAGCAAGGGGTTAGATGATCTTCCTGGTCCCTTCCAGCTCTGCAACTCTATGAACATAAAATACATGCATAGACGCATGAACATAAATACATGCATAGATGTTTCATGTGTTTACTGGAATTTCATTAGCTGGCATTGCTTTGCATTTTTCATTTTAGAAATGTAATTTTTAGATTGCATTTCTCTGTGGTTCATTGCTCTGCACACTGATGGGAGGAAGGGCAGTATAGAAATGGGATCAATCATTTATTCATTCAATCCTTTCTCTGGCTCCCTCCCCTTTACAATTACTCTTTCCCAATCCCTATACCCCGGAGACGGCAAGGCCTTGTTCTGCTTCTGATGGGCAGCAGGGCTGATACGCAAAGCGTTGGCTTGTCCCCAACCACTTTCAGGCTCAGAGGAACAGCTGATCTTCCGGGCAAACAAGCCTTGCCGCTGCTGCCACAAGGTTCTGCTCAGGTGACAAGGAGCTTATTAAGGTGACCATTGTCCCAGCTGAGACTTTGCAAGCTCCTTGAGTTTTGGTGCCAGAGCAGGAGAGAGAGAGCGTGCAAGGCGAACAATGGTTTGCTGACAAGGGCCGTATCATGTTATCGAAGCCTTTGATCCCCATCAGGATTGGAGCCAGATCCACATAACAAGGAGGAGGCCACTGTAAGCAGCCCTGCGATAAAGGTCACCAGGTTGCTCACAAGCTCTGGCATGGCGTGCGTGATGATGGAGGTGACGATGCTTCGTTGCAAAAGCAGAATGTCCTGTCCCTCCCCGGTGGTGACCTTTCCAGGGTCTTCCAGGAAGGAAGCAGCTCCTGTTTGGAAAAAGCCATTTTGAAGAGCCAGAGGCTTGACAAAGGGGAAACTCTGTGCAAAGGACCAGGGCTGAAACAGATCCACAGCGCCGGGACCATAGCCTATAACACTGGTCCTGAAAGACCTACATTGGCTCCCAGTACGTTTCCCAGCACCATTCAAAGGGTTGGTGTTAGAATCATAGAATCCTAGAGTTGGAAGAGACCACAAGGGCCATCCAGTCCAACCCCCTGCCAAGCAGGAAACACCATCAAAGCATTCCTGACAGATGGCTGTCAAGCCTCCGCTTAAAGACCTCCAAGGAAGGAGACTCCACCTCACTCCTTGGCAGCAAATTCCACTGTCCAACAGCTCTCACTGTCAGGAAGTTCTTCCTAATGTTTAGGTGGAATCTTCTTTCTTGTAGTTTGAATCCATTGCCCTGTGTCCGCTTCTCTGGAGCAGCAGAAAACAACCTTTCACCCTCCTCTATATGACATCCTTTGATATATTTGAACATGGCTATCATATCACCCCTTAACCTTCTCTTCTCCAGGCTAAACATACCCAGCTCCCTAAGCCGTTCCTCATAAGGCATTGTTTCCAGGCCTTTGACCATTTTGGTTGTCCTCTTCTGGACACGTTCCAGCTTGTCAGTATCCTTCTTGAACTGTGGTGCCCAGAACTGGACACAGTATTCCAGGTGAGGTCTGACCAGAGCAGAATATAGTGTTGATTTTTAAAACCCTAAATGGCCTTGGCCCTGTATACCTGAAGGAGCATCTCCGCCGCCATCGTTCAGCCTGGACCCTCCCAGGGTCTTCTGCTGGTTCCCTCCCTGCGAGAAGTCATGTTACAGGGAACCGGGCAGAGGGCCTTCTCGGTGGTGGCGCCCTCCCTGTGGAGTGCCCTCCCGCCAGATGTCAAGGAAATAAAGAACTACGCAACTTTCAGAAGACATCTGAAGGCAGCCCTGTATTGGGAAGTTTTTAATGCTTCGTGTTTTCTTATGTTTTTATACATGTTGGAAGCTGCCCAGAGAGGCTGGGGCAACCCAGCTAGATGGGCGAGGTAGAAATAATTTAAAAAAATTATTGTTATTATTATGAACACTACGCTTAACTGCAAAGGATTCGTTCATTTTCTCCTTGCAGCCGCTGGACTCATAATCGCAGAGCCGAGGAAATCCAACTCCGAAAGATCCTTTGACACCCAAATAAACATATATATGGGACACCGTCCTGTCTGGGAGCCTCACAGAATGTAGGCCAGTTGTCAGCAAACTTTTTCAGCAGGGGGCCGGTCCACTGTCCCTCAGACCTTGTGGGGGGGCCGCACTATATTTTGAAAAAAAATTAATGAACGAGTTCCTATGCCCCACCAATGACCCAGAGATGCATTTTAAATAATAGGACACATTCTACTCTTGTAAAAACACGCTGATTCCTGGACTGTCCGTGGGTCGGATTTAGAAGGCGATTGGGCTGGATCCGGCCCCCGGGCCTTAGTTTGCCTTCCCATGGTGTAGGTGGCTTGTGGGGGTGCAGGCAGGAATCATGACTTTGGTGACATCTGGTTTCCTTTTGTCACTTACGTTATTTCTGGTGGTGAAGCCACCTTACTCTTCCCTCCAACCAAGCGAGGGATTGTGGAGGGGCCCTGTTGCTCCTTGATGGCCATAAATAAGCGATAATACTACCAGGTGGAGCAATTTCTATTCCTCTGTAGCTTACGCACAAGACCAGCCAAAGGATGAGTTATTCAATGGCTCTACATGCATCTCCCCTAGAACAATAAAAAATATGGGGAGGGTCCATGGTAATTAGAAGACGCCTGCTTCTTGAGAGAAAAGCAATGACAAACCTAGACAGCATCTTAAAAAGCAAAGACATCACCTTGCCGACAAAGGATCCATATAGTTAAAGCTATGGTTTTCCCAGTAGTGATGTATGGAAGTGAGAGCTGGACCATAAAGAAGGCTGATCGCCAAATAATTGATGCTTTTGAATTATGGTGCTGGAGGAGACTCTTGAGAGTTCCATGGACTGCAAGAAGATTAAACCTATCCATTCAAAAAGAAATCAGCCCTGAGTGCTCACTGGAAGGACAGATCCTGAAGCTGAGGCTCCAGTACTTTGGCCACCTCATGAGAAGAGAAGACTCCCTGGAAAAGACCCTGATGTTGGGAAAGATGGAGGGCACAAGGAGAAGGGGACGACAGAGGATGAGATGGTTGGACAGTGTTCTCGAAGCTACTAACATGAGTTTGGCCAAACTGCAAGAGGCAGTGGAGGATAGGTGTGCCTGGTGTGCTCTGATCCATGGGGTCACAAAGAGTCGGACACGACTGAACGACTGAACAACAACATGGTAATGGTGTGAAAGGGGAGAAGGCAGGCAGCAACTGAAAACCAAATAAATGAGAAAGGGAATCAGCAATAACTGGAGAAATAGCCAAGAGTCCTCTCTGCTCCCTTGAGCCTGGCCTTGCGCCCTAGAGGAGTTATTGGTTGGTCTTTGCTTCATTATGTATTTTGTGTTCTCGTTTTGTATTTTTGTGTTGTGAACAGCCCTGTGATCTTCGAACGAAGGGTGGTATACAATTTTTAAAAAATAAAATAAATAATAAATATACAGGTGGGAAGGTTTAAGGGTGGTTCCTCCGCATTTTTCAGGCACAGATTCCCTATATTCCCAAGGGCAAAAAACTTTTCAACGTCATCCTTTTGAGTCCTTCATTTTATATGTCTACACACACACACACACACACACACACACATAGTGGTACCCCGTGTTATGCACGCAATCCGTTCCGCATCACGCTACGTAACACGGACGTGCTTAACATGAAAGCCCCCCACAAAAAACCAAAAAAAACATGGAAGTTCATGCGTTTTTGTGCTTCTGCGCATGCACGAAGTGCGCAGAACACTTCTGTGCACCTGTGCGCACCCACACGTTGCGCACTCTCCGGGGAGGACTTCCGGGTTGCGGAGGTCCGTAAGTCGAACGGACGCAACATGGAGCATACCCAACTCGAGGTATGACTGTGTGTGTGTGTGTGTGTGTGTGTGTGTGTGTGTGTGTATGTCTTTATTAATTTTCAAGAATACAGCTGTGCAGTGTGGTGTAGTGGTTAAGAGCGGTAGACTCGTAATCTGGTGAACTGGGTTCGCGTCTCCGCTCCTCCACATGCAGCTGCTGGGTGACCTTGGGCTAGTCACACTTCTCTGAAGTCTCTCAGCCCCACTCACCTCACAGAGTGTTTGTTGTGGGGCAGGAAGGGAAAGGAGAACGTTAGCCGCTTTGAGACTCCTTCGGGTAGTGAAAAGCGGGATATCAAATCCAAATTATTATTATTATTATTATTCAAATCAGTCAAAGGAAAGAAAGAACTGTCACTGTAACTGTGTCTGTATGAGTTGCAGAAGTTGTCTCTCGTACGTTCCTCCTCTGAAAATGTAGTTGCATAATTTTCGAAGAATGCTTCTCCGTGGCACAGAAGCAATGAGCTCGTTCTCTGTGTTATGCCATGAGAGCTTTCTGGCGAAACATATGCAAAGACCATTTCAAAGAGAGGAAGCCTTCAAGGGCACCAGCTAAGGGCCGGCTCTGTAATGAGCAAGGTGATGCAGGCGTCTCAATGGCAGGATGGGAAGAACAGGGGCAGATTTGGATTGCGGTCCTAGCTCACCGTCCGCAAAAAAAAAAACTCCTCTGGACAGCAGAAAGCCACCCAGAATGTGGGTGTATGTTTTAATCTGTCTTTAGTTTGTTGTTGATTTGCTGTGGTGTTGATTTCATTCATCATTAAGCTTTGGAATTCCCTCCCCCAGGATGCAGTGATGGCCACCAACCTGGATCGCTTTAAAAGAGGGATGGAACAAGCCAAGGGCTGGTTCTCCCATATCTACTGGGAATGCCCAGATGTAAGGGGATTCTGGAATAAAATTCTTAAGGTTATTAATGAAGTTTTTAAAGTGAAGTTATCTATAGACCTTACGGCAATGGGTTTACTTGGAAATACGGCCATAGAGAAAGGTGACCAGCTCACCTTCAAAGCTATGATACCAGCAGGAAAGGCAACAGTAGCTCTAGGTTGGAAACAGGGCCGGCGCGTCCATTTAGGCGAACTAGGCAACTGCCTAGAGCGCCAAAATGGAAGGGGGCGCTGCTGGCCTGCCTGCACCCACCCACTTCTCTGCCTGGCCGGCGGCCCGCCCTCCGGGGGCCGAGGCAGGCAGTTGCCGGGCGCGCAGGAGGTAGGGGGCAGTTGCCGGGTGCACAGGAGATGCCCGGAGAAGCCGCTGCCGTCGTAGCTGCTGCTTCCCCCTCCTCCTCTTCGTCTCCGCGGTGTTTCCTGGGCCGGCAGCTGCCCTGCGCTTCGACAGCAGCGCCTGCTCCTTGTGGGCCGGAGCCTGCGATGTCCCGCTCAAGGCCGTCCGGTGGCTGGGCTCCATCCAGCATGGGCGCCAAGCAGACCAAGGGCTGCCCAGTGCCCACTGCCCGGCTGCCCGCAGGCTGCCGCCTCGGCCGCCCGCCAGAGGATGCTGCTGTCGCCCCGGCTCCTGCTAAAGCAGACTTTGGCGTGGGGCGGGGGCGGGGTGGGCGAGCAGCGGCTTCTCCGCTACAGCGAAGAAACCGCTGCTTGCCTCTCCACCCTGCACCTCCCGCTAAAGCAGGCTTTGGCAGGGGGCGGGGGGGGGGGGCCTCCAGAAGATTGGTCTCGCCTAGGGTGCCAGAAGCCCTAGCACCGGTCCTGGTTGGAAAGATAGAGAAAAATGGACAGTAGAGGTCTGGACTAATTATCTGTTTGATTTTATCCAATCGGATATCGTCGCAGTCACGACACAGGAAACACCATGGAAGGTCAAGTCCACTATGATGAAGACCAGATGGAACCTCTATCTTCAATGGATAATAACTACTGGAACAAAAGACATTTGGTGGAAATCAAAGACTTTGTGCCCGTGGCTGAGGACTATTGTTTGAATCCTCTCAATGGACCTTGGGTGGGGTGGGGTGGTGGGAAGGGCAAAGGGGGGGGGGGAAATTGTACGGGAAATTTAATACTTGACGGAGACTATACAGTGTATGTTAAAATTCTCGTACACTAATAAACATACTAAAAATAAAATTAAAAAAGAGGATGAGACAAATTTATGGAGGAGGAGAGGACAATTGATGGCTACTAGCCAGGATGGCTCTGCTCTGCCCTCACGGTCGGATGGAGAAATGCTTCTGAATCCCAGTTGCTGGAAACCACAGCAGGGTAGAGTTGTTTTTGTGTGTGAATCCCACTTACGGGTTCCACACCCGCATCTGGTTCGCCACTGTGAGAAGAGAATGCTGGACTAGATGGGCCATTGACCTGATCCAGCAAATGCTCCTCTCCTGAACCCTTATATCCCATCCCAATAACTGAGACCTTTGGGGCAGAATTGAGATCCGAGGTGGGTTTCCAAAAGGTGGCACTTTATCCTGGATCTTAGGCAAGTCAATCAATTGTGTGTGTTTTTGGTGTATCCTAAAAAATAAAATAAAATAAAGTTCAACAATTTTGGGGCTTCCTGGTCCTTTACTTTTTGAAATATGGCAGCCCTGATGTCTCGTAAGTGCTAGAGGCCATCTGTTCAGTGTTGTGGGCCCAAGCCTGTGGATCTGTCTCCCAGCTGCGGTTAGACACCCTCCTTGCTGAAGTTCAAGCGCATGACTTAAATTTTCTTGTTCCATCAGGCATTTTAAAAATAAATAATGGAGCAAAATCTCACAGTGGACTGCTGGAAAAGATTGCCTGCCTCTGTTTGCAGAATTGCTTGGACACTGAGCCCAACTCACTGACATGACATTCATGTTTCTGAACATCCACAGATTTCTAGCAGGCTTTTGGCCAAAGGACAACAAAAGAAATGCAGAAGAGGAAACATGGGTGTTTTTTATTGAAGGAACCTGCAAAATATCTAGACAGAGAGTTGCAGTCTAGAGAACCGGGAATGGGGGTGAGCGTTTATCAGGCAGGCAAGGAAGAAGAGTTCTCCAATCACTCCAGATCGAATTGTAGAGTTGGAAGGGACCCATTGTAGATGGATGTGCTGTTTTCATTTTGGACCAAGTGGCTGGGGGAGCACCTCTGGGATGCAGGTGCAGGTCTCTGGCCTGTTTTTAAGCACCCAAGTTTTTAAACCTGTTCAAGTCCAACATGGAATTGTCATCGGCATTGCTGTGGTCCACTTCAATGATCACGAGATTCTGGAAAGGTGGAGGGGGAAAGCCATTAATATTGCCACATTTAAAAAAAACAACAACAAGGACTCTGTGTGCCCTTTCAACCACAACTCTCCACCCAAACTGCCCCATGGCCTCAATCTGACCCTCACCCAAAAAACTAGGCCAACCCACCCTGGACCAACTCAGATCCTCTCTGGATCTTGTTCTGAATCCATTTGGGGGCGCAGCTCCAACATTCCTCAGATGGAAATAGAGACATTTCTCACTCTCTCTCCAACTGACCCTCCTTGACCCCCTGTTTTTTGTGCCCCTCACCCCTGCAGAATATTTTTTTTATCAGAAAGGGGGCAAGTGCCACCACCACAACACCAACAACGGGACACGGCTCACAAAGTTCAGGCTGTTTCTATGCGGTTGGAGTACAGGGGTCATGGAATCATAGGACTGTAGAGTTGGAGGGGGCCCCGAGGGTCATCTACTCCAACCCCCTGCAATGCAGGGATCTGCAGCTAAAGGTAAAGCTAAAACCAGCCTGCTTGTTCATCCGACAACCACGCATGAACGAAAAGCCAACACAAGCGCATTGCCCCACACTGACCTCCACCATCTTGAATTCAGGTTGACCATAGTCAACTCCCATCAGGTTGGGCATTTTCATCTGGTTCTTTGTCAGGGCACCTGGAAAGTGCAAAGAATAAAGTCCCGTTGGCTTTAGAGAGAGTGGCAGGAAGTGTGCTGGAGGCTTCTCCCTTACTTCCGAAGGGGGAAGTCATTGCACTGCCAAGACTCTTCTTCTCCTGCCTATGCACCATCTTCAGGAGGAAAACCCAATTTGCCATCTGTTCTGAATCAGAGTTAAAGAGCAGGTTTTTCTAGGGAAAGTGGAGGGGCAAGGAGCACTCAGACACAGACGGGGGGAAACGTGGACCTGAGCCTAGAAAGCATGGAGCAAAACGTACATATGAATGAGCCGGACATATCCAGAATACTGAAGTCAGAAGCAGTGTCCGGGTGGAAATGGCAAAAATGTCTGGGGGAACCCGTACGTATGGCAACCCATGTCAGCAATGTAGTTTTGGGTGATTTTCCTTAAAAATAGAAGATAGGTCAACAACTTTTCTGTCCAGATGTTCACTGTTTGAAATATGGCAATCCTAAGCAAACATCTCAAAGGCTCTTACCATTCATCCTTGGGATGCAACTGCTGATTATGGCATTCTGCATACATTCCTTTAGTTGATCTTCCTAAAACAAGAGGAAGAGGAAGCCTTCATTATGGCTGATGCACAAACTGCATATGAAATCAGTGTTACACTCAAGTAATGGGATAACAACAACAACAACAACAACGTTTCTATCTACCCTACCCTTTTCTCAAACCAGGAATCAAGATGGCTCACAGAAATTAAAACTGGAGCCTTATTTGCCCCTACGGGTTCCCATTGTTGCGCCCGGTGAGAGAACATGGAAGTAAAAAAACCTGAGGCTTCTGGCTTCAGAGAGAGAAAGATTTAATTTCTGCATGCAGAGGTACTTCGGTGTTTAGATAGCCAAGCAAGTACAAAACTAGTCAAATTTCAGACAGTTCTTATAGACAGTTCTCTGGCTCTCTTCCCACCCCAGAAAACTTCCTCTTGTCCATATAAGGAACATTTCCTGTTGTACATATAAGGCAAATGACATTTAGCCAGAGTTGGTTCATGCGCACTCCAGCAAGGCCATCCTATCTCTTGACCTAGACAACAGTTCCTCTCAATGAAGGACAGCTACAGTACTCTCTGCGTAAGGTCTACTGTTCTTATCTCCAGACACTTAGTAAGGCAAAGCTTGCCAGAGAGAAGTACAATGCAGATCAAAGTTCACAGCTTTACAGAGCAGTTTCATACAGAAAAGCTCAACAGGGGCACTTTTATACTTAATACATTCACTGGACTAACAATACATTCAGGTAAATATATAGGTTAGCTAATTAACTCCTTCCAAAACAACATGGATAAAATATGAAAACACATAAAGGCTCATTGTTGAAAAGCAATTAAACTCTAATAGAATTAAAACAATATTTAAGAAACCTACTCTATTGAAATACTGTCCTGAGTTTGGGGTGTTTCCATTGCTGAAGGAGCCAGGCAGGTTTCTTGGTGAGTTGATGGCCCCTAAGTATGGATCATTAGTATAAGAGAGGAAGTTGCTTTGTGCTGGAAGACAAATGGGTGGGCTACCCCCCCTCCCATGGCTGAGATCCACAACCTGAGATCCTTTCAACAGCAGGGATCAAACCTGAGACCTTACGCACAGGCAAGGCAGGTGTTTGGATCACTGATCAGGACGGAGCAAACGTTAGAAGGGGGAAAGTCCCCAGAGCAAAATGTGGGAATTCTCTAGAAAGCCTCCTGAGGCACAACCTCCTGGGACCTGCCATCTTGAAGAATTCCTGTTCAGGCTGCATGCGATTGTATACCTGGGAATCTCTCACAGGGCTAAACCCACTATTTCTGTGTGTGCTCTTGAGTAACCCAAGACAACCTCACACTTACATTAATGTTGTCGACTGAGGGAGAAGTCACAGATATTGCTGTTGTCCTGCAAAACGAAAGAAAGGTAGCATGTGAGGACATGCCAGTGTCTCCATCGCTTCCTCCTCGGCTGCTTTCTTGTGCTTAGTGATATTTCATTATTTGTCATATTGAAGATTTCCACTACTGCTTTTCTCCTCTCACCTCCCTTCAAATCCTTCCTCAATGCCCCGGACTTCTTCCACAAAAGGGCTGAAGATTCAAGACAGACAAAAGAAAGCCCCTCTCTCTTCACACAACACAGAGGAAGGTGCGGGGAGCTTGAGGGAGGAAGAAATTCATTTCATTCCCTATTTGGAGAGGACCAACCTGACCCAACGTTCCCAAACTAGCTTTTGTATTGGACTAGAACCCCCAGTCGGACAGCACACATTTTGCTATGGGTTTTTGGTGTACAAGAAGTACATGTGAAAATACACATACTTCATAAAAGATTCACCCATAAATTGTGTCATCCTAGTGAACGCATCAAACAGAATTGAAAAGTGTCTATTTGGTGTAAAGCAGGCATGGCCAAACTTGGCCCTCCAGATGTTTTGGGGCTACAACTCCCATCATCCCTAGCTAACAGGACCAGTGGGCAGGGATGCTGGGAATTGTAGTACCCAAACAGCTGGAGGGCCAAGTTTGGCCATGCCTGGTGTAAAGGGTATGTATCTTGTACTGTATACAGAAAATGCAAACGACAGGGTGCAATGGAACAGATCACTGATTGGATGCCAGCAAAACTGAAATGGGGTGGAAATACCTGCTCAGCTCATTCTGAGCCTAAATATGGATTGGGAAAGGACGCCTTGTGGGAAAATGTCCAGCCTCATATATGCCACCAAAATGGGGTGGTGGTCTTCATGGGTGTGGGAGGAAAATGCCATGAACTGTGCCCTCTCTGCTACTGAAGGGAAGCAGCAACTGTGATGCTAATGAGCAGATTAACTAATCAAGGTTTTATGTCCACATGATCAGAACTGTCACTGAAATTTCACATAACATGGAGTGTGATAAAAGAAATGGAAAAAAAGAAACGAGAATGTTTAAGGTGTTTGATTGGAGTGTCATCAAGGGCCAAGGACCCAGGGATGCTTCTTACACCCCTAGAAAAAACAAAGTTTTAAACCTCATGTATAAGAACAGCCATAGACTTGGAAAAGGCCCCCAGACCATCTTCTTCAACTGAGAACTTGTTGAAGGAAGGGAAGAGTCCTCAGCTCAGTACCTGCCCGTTTCCGGTTGCAAGAACACTTTCATTGTTTCGTTGACCTGCTGATAGCCAACATCCCATTCGTGCGCCTGCAATGGAACAACAGAAGGAAGACCAAGTGAGGACATTGACCTCCAAAGTGATTCGAGTCTGCAGCAGAGGGAGAAAATGGCAAAGGCTCCACCCTTTGCAAATGTACTTAGAGAAATGTGGAACTTTTAATTTTGATTTGTAAATTTGAGTTTAAAAGGGGCGTGGGTGGGTGCGACGGAGAGAGGGAGGGGGGGAAGTGTTCAGCTGTTGATGTGCAGACTAGCAATGAGGCCAGAAATCCTAGGGACTTGTTTTTAACTTTATCGGCAAGTTTCTAAAACGTAGCACCAGGCATCTGGAAAACCTGGGGTGGAATTACCTGCTCAGTTCATTCAAATCCTGAATATGTTTTGGGGAGGGGGCAGGGGGGCCTTGTGGGGGGAAAGCCCAGCAGGGGAGACAGCACAAGTAAAACATGTCAGAACTGCTGGCCCCTGGGAGTGAGACATAAATTCTGCCTACCATGTCTATGGTGCAGACGGGTCCGTTGTCTGGATCTGTTTTGACCTCTATTGTCGAATGGACTGCCATGATACTTTTGCCGTCTTCAATGCGAACCTTGGCCGGTTCTACAGACCTGATTTCCAACTTCACTTTCTTTGAGGGGTCCATATCTGGAAGCTGCAGGGAGTCAGAATGCAATTAAAACCAGCGGTGTGAGGAAGCAGAGAACCAAAAGCTCTTGCAGGTACAGGGCGGCAAACCCGGGGGCGGAGTCACTCCGTAGCGTACACGCGCAACGCCGCTACGTTCGACGCATGCATAGCGATGCTGTGCATGCACGCTACCGAGTGGAGGCGAGCCAGGGAGGGGCGTCAGCGGCCCAAGAGAAGCCTGCCCCTCCCCTCCCCCGAGTGGCACTTTGCTTCGTTCCTTCCCGCTCGGGTTGCGGGCGGAGGGGAAGGGAGGGGCTTGGCCTGCAACTCGCCTCCTCCCGCAGCCCAAGCAGCAAAGCACACGCCCAGCAGGTTTGTGAGCCCCGCTGCCAAGTGTGGCTTTTTCCCAGCGTCTGCGGGGCTCGGCTTGGGTGTTGTGCTGGGGGGGGGCGCCCAGAGTGTCTCCCCCTCCAGCCTGGAACCCGGGGCACCCTGCCCCCTTAGCCACCTTCCTACGCCACTGTGCATGCCTTATTATTCCAAGTCCAGTGCTCCACCTCCTCCTCTGTCAACTTGCACCGATTCAATACAGTGGTGCCCCGCTAGACCAAAATAATTCGTTCTACTAGTTTTTTCGTAGAGCGAATTTTTCGTCTAGCGAAGCGGCAATGGAGCGCGGAGGTTTTCGCGCTAAAAAAAAGATCGTCTTGCAAAGCAGCCCCATCGACTTTTTTGTCTTGCGGGGCAGCTTCCGCTAGACCAGGCACGTCCAACAGGTAGATCAGGATCTACTGGTAGATCACTGGATGTCTGTGGTAGATCACTGGTAGATCACTGGCTCCCCCCAAAGAAGCTGAACAACTTTGGCTCCCCTAAAAAAAAAGCCCTGCACCCCCCAAAAATGGGCTTTCCTCCTCCCTAAAAAAAGCTCAACAACTTTGACCTGAACCCCTACAAAAGGGGGTAGATCACTGCCAGTTTTTAACCCCCTTGAGTAGATTACAGTCTCTTGGGAGTTGGCCACCCCTACGCTAGACGAATGCTGTTCGTCTAGCGAGGCATTCGTCTAGCGGGGCACCACTGTATTTGGGGATATGGGATGTTATGAAAGACCAAAGAAAAGCACTTTGGAGAAAATACTGTCAGGCCTGAACAACTTCCAACTGCCCCATAACATTTATATTTAAGATGCTGATCATACTTCTTAAGCCAAGAAGGACCAATGCAGGAACTCAGCAACTCACTTGGATAACTATATACAGTGTTTCTTGAAGCAACTGGTATCCATAAGTTACTATGTACAGACTTTGGAAATAAAAGAAACAAAAGTAAAAGCTTTCCTCTCTGTCTGTCTCTCTCTCTCAACCTTCATTAACCAAACTACACACCCCACACACCACCTCTCACACAGAGCTCATCTCTTTAGGAACTTCTTAACCAATCATAGGTTGTTGCTAAGGCTCTGGAGAGAGAGCAGATCTTGGCTTTCAGCCAACAGTTAATTGACATAGGTGGCTAGCTATGAAATCTCTAACAGTTCTGGTGCTTTCTGAGGTTTTTTTTGGGGGGGGGGTTGACTGCATTCTGAGAACCTGTTCCACGTTTGTTTTTGGAAACCTATCCTTAAGCTTGCATTGTCTGAAGACGATGCTTCTCTAAGGCTCTGTGGGAGTTTGCTTGGATGCCGTCCCTGCAGAAAAGCCGATCGACATTATGTTCTGATTCTGGGGGGAAGTGGTGGGGCAAGTGGAAGCATTTTCAGGTTTTCCATAATGGGCATCTGGCTGGCCCCTGTGAGAGCAGGATGCTGGACTAGATGGGCCATTGGCCCGACCCAGCAGATGCTCTTCTTCTACAGAGCTCTTCGGATCATTTGTCAATTGGTGGAGAAGCTGCGAGATCTTTCACAATGAATCTGCAGCAGAACCTCAAGGGCAGGGGTCAGAAAACTTTTTCAGCAGGGGGCCGGCCCGCTGTCCCTCAGACCTTGTGGGGGGGGGCGGACGGACTATATTTTGGAAAAAAAATTAAATGAACAAATTCCTATGCCCCACAAATAACCCAGAGATGCATTTTAAATAAAAGCACACATTCTACTCATGTAAAAAAACGCTGATTCCCGGACTGCCTGCAGGCCAGATTTAGAAGGCCAGATCCAGCCCCCGGGCCTTAGTTTGCCTACCCGTGGTCAAGGGAATAATTTTTTCACCAAATCACACTGTGGCTCATAGGAGCCAGTTCCTCTGGGCCAGGGGCATCTTAGGCATAGAGGGTAGTGGCACGGGGAACCACGGCGCTATGTTCTGGAGGGTGCCAGGGAAGAGGTCCGGGGGCCACGTAGGTGGCTCGGTAGGTGCAGTAGCCTGCCTGCTGCCAGGGGGAAGGCAGGAGGAGGCGATCAGCAGCAGTGAGCTGAGCGCGCAGCAATCAGCCCTCCCTCCCTCCCTCTCTGGCTGGTGTGCGCACCCATCCCGGAAGGCGGACGCGATCCCCAGTGGCCGCCCCTACTCTCGGCGCAGCAATTGGTCGCCGGAGCGCTTCTCCAGCCTGCCACTGCGCAGGACTGGAGGAGGGCGTGGGGCAGCCGGGAAGGAGCCCGAGGGGTCCCCGTGGAAGGGATCCACGCGGAACACGAGCCAAGATCAGTCTCAGCACCTATTCTCTGTTCCCGGTGCGCACCCAGCCTTACACCTGGAACGGGAACCTGTGTGGAGAGAGGGAGGGTGGAGACCTCCCTGCCGGAGGAGCCGCCCTCCAGCTGCTGCCCGCCCGGAGGGAAAGGTGGGTGTGGGGGGCGCTGGAGGGATCCTTGCACCACGGCGCCAGATAGGCTTAAGACGGCCCTGCTCTGGGCCATGGGATCTTCAGCCCCCCTAAAATATTTGAGGGGGCTGAGTCCCCTCAAAGTTGATGGGCATGGCCACTCAAATGGTGTGTGCGCACTACATCATGTGATTGATTATGCGAGGTGGGGCTTACCTGCCCCCCCAAAAATTTTTTATTCAGGTTGGCACACCTGTTGTGGCTACAAATCAATGGGCTTCTGCCCCTCAGAATTCAACCTTCCTGAAGAATGACCAGACGCAGCCTTTCTTCCCCCAGATCTCTCAATGGCAGTGTTGCGATAAGCAGTGAGGACTCACCCCTGGTATCATTTCTTTCATCTTGCCCACTGTTATGTCAGAAACCTGCCGAAAGAGTGAGGGGAAACCGCATTAATGGACGGAAGGAGATGAGTGCTTCAAATGCAGCAGTGGCTCCATCCAAAAGCAGGAACAGCTTGTTTCAAAGGCAGAGTCACGGGGAGCAACGTGAAGAGATGCAACGAAAGCAGGAAATTCTGCTTTCAGTGGTGGTGGAGCCTAGGCTTGGTCAATGGAAATGATTATCAGCAAATCTAAGTGGAAATGTTTCTTTTTCAAAGGCACACACTCACCATCAAATGGCAAATTCAGGAAAGCTTGCAAGCAGCTACATAGCTCTCCAGTAACAAAAAAAAAGAGCCCAAAACCAGCAGTTCTAGTTGTGAACGCTTTCAAATTATCCACTCTTGCTTGCCTCCAAGTGCCACTCAGCAAATCTCCATCCACTTCCTACCTCTGATATCCCTGATCTCTGGCTGTGTCTGAAGACTGAAGGCCAGAAATAGGAGTACCTACAAGAAACTGAAACCGACTCCCATCCCTAGGCAGGGCAGCAGCAAAGTCGGAACCAACAGAGCCAATCCCACTGGAATGGATCTCACCGCTGGTCTTCTTTGCCCCATCCAGGTGAGCTGCAGAAATGCCACTTTCAGGAGGACCTCTGCTCTGACCCACCACAGAAGCCACCGCTGACTTTCTCCAGTCAGCATCACCTTTGAAGGAAATTCTGTCGCAGACACAGAAGCCGACATGCCAACAGATTCAAGGAATCCAATATCTGCTCACTCACTGAGTCATCAGTAGCATCGCAGTCCATGTCGTTCTTGAATAGTTTCAACACAGTGTTCAGGACACTCGTCGGTATGATGACTTGAGTAATGCCATCAGCTCTTGGGGAAGAACCTTCAGCGCCTGGTGCTTCACAGACTTTTTCAATTTCATTTCCATCGCTGTCGCGGACTACCGGCTAAAGGAGAAGGTAATGAAGGGGTTAATTAGCTAACCTGTATATATTTACCTGAATGTACTGTTAGTCCAGAAGTATAAAAGAACTCTTTCTTATGGAGGCTCTTTGAGTGGAGGCTTTTCCGTATGAAATCTTTCCTTTTGCTGTGAATTTTGGCATCGCATGGGGCACCACTGAAATTTTGAAGCCCAAAGTCCACCACTGAGTTATGGTTCTGTTTATCTGTTTTGTTTTGGTTTTGGGTGCTCTTTTTTAATTGCATTTATATTTTAATCAAGATAGAAAAGTGTTTGTTTCTTCATTAAGGGAAGCCATAGTCCCACTCTATTCCGCCTTGGTCAGACAACCACCTGTGTCCTGTTCTGAATGCCACCATTTAAGAAGGATATTGATAAGCTAGAAGGGGAGAGCAGAGAAGGGCAGCCAAGATGGTAGGGGTCTGGAAAGTAAGCATCATAAGGAATGGTGGAGGGAGCCTGGAAAAGAGGAGACTGAGAGGTTATATGAGAGCCCTCTTCAAATATATCTAGGGCTGTCCCATGGAAGATGGAGCAAGCTTGTTTTCTCCTGCTCCGGAGGGGAGGACTCAAACCAATGGTTACAAGTTACAAGAAAGGAGATTCTGACTGAAGTCAGGAAGAACTTTCTGACAGTAAGAGCTGTTTAACAGTGGGACAGTTTCCCTCGGGAGGTGGTGGACTCTCCTTCCTTGGAGGTTTTTAAGTAGTGGTTGGATGGCCATCTGTCATGGATGCATTATAGAATCATAGAATCCTAGAGTTGGAAGAGACCACAAGGGCCATCCAGTCCAACCCCCTGCCAAGCAGGAAACACCATCAAAGCATTCCTGACAGGTGGCTGTCAAGCCTCTGCTTAAAGACCTCCAAAGAAGGAGACTCCACCACACTCCTCGGCAGCAAATTCCACTGTCCAACAGCTCTCACTGTCAGGAAGTTCTTCCTAATGTTTAGGTGGAATCTTCTTTCTTGTAGTTTGAATCCATTGCCCCGTGTCCGCTTCTCTGGAGCAGCAGAAAACAACCTTTCTCCCTCCTCTATATGACATCCTTTTATATATTTGAACATGGCTATCAGATCACCCCTTAACCTTCTCTTCTCCAGGCTAAACATACCCAGCTCCCTAAGCCGTTCCTCATAAGGCATTGTTTCCAGGCCTTGGACCATTTTGGTTGCCCTCCTCTGGACACGTTCCAGCTTGTCAGTTTAGTTCCAGCTTGTCAGTTTAGTTGTTATTCCTGCATTGCAGGCGGTTGGGCTGGATGACCCTTGGGGTCCCTTCCAAAAATACAATTCTCTGACTCCATGATTCTAAATAAAACTGGCTAACAAGATGTTGGTCACGCCTTTGGTATGATCCAGCATGTTCCTATAACCTTCTGCCTTTGCTTCACCGCTGAGTAGACCCCTTGCTTTTGTCAAAGTCAAGGGGTACAGGCTGCAGAATGGGAACACCTATTGGTTGGCTCCTTTAAGAGCCTTCACTGGGCAATTTCATTTCATAGACAGGTTGGAGGCTCTGAAAGATCATGAAAAGTTATACTAAGTGCAAGAAGATATAATTGGCACACAGCAGAGCTATCCACACTTACCTTGAACTTCATGTCCAAGGCGTCTTCACGTATTACTGGCAGCCCATTCATTGTATACTGCATTGTTCCCCGCTCACCAATAGGGCATTGCTCTGGGGAAATGACATGGAAAATGATTTGCAGCATCTGACAAGGCAAATAACCATGGGTGATGTAACTATTGCCTTCGCACCTTGCCTGAGGCTTCCTGGAAGCCTGTCCACTCCAGCAAGGCAATTCCTAAGTCCTTAAGATACTGCCCTGGCAGAATAACGTCTTCCTCCATGAATAAATCTGACTCAGGGCTTATCTGCATTCACCTTTTGCCCTGCCCTTCCCAGGAACAGGTCCGTGCTTGAAAGCCCCAGGTCCAAACATTATTATTATTATTATTATTACCCTGAGCTTTCCCTGCAAAAATCCGCTCTTTAGCGCTCAATTGAAGCAAACGTCTTTGGGTTTCCCTCAGATTGCTGTTTGCTCCGATTGAGTTTTAAAGAGCAGGTTTTCGTGGGGAAAGCCCAGAGCAAAAACAAGGGTACGTGGACACCAAGTTTTAAACCACAAGTCGTGCCTGGAAAGAATGGAGGAAAGGTGAGTGTGGGGGAGGTGGGCTCTCCTTCCTTGGAGGTTTTTAAGCAGACCACCTGGCATGGATGCTTTGTTGAGATTCCTTCATTGCAGGAGGTTGACTGGATGACTCTTGAGGTCCCTTCCAACTATGATTTCAACTCTAACATAGATTCCATGATAAGCCAGAACAGGTTGCTAAGAAAGAAGGATGTCAGAGGCTGGGCTTTGGTGCCCGAGCTCTACTCCAAAGCTACGGCTCAGTCAGTCAGAGTTTAGTCTGAGAAAAATGAGTGTGTACATTCTCTGCTGAATGCTCAGTTGCAAGATTTCCATTGCAACGCGCAGGATTTCCTTGGCAAGTAAGTCAAAGTGGAAAGAACTGTGGACAGGTTGTGGAGGACTGGAGAAGCTGTATGTTTAAATACATACAGTATTCAGATAAAGGCTGCGAAAGGCTGGACTGGATGAATCCCAAACCGGAATTAAGATTGCCGGAAAAAATATCAACAACCTCAGATATGCTGATGATACTACCTTGATGGCAGAAAGTGAGGAGGAATTAAAGAACCTTTTAATGAGGTTGAAACAGGAGAGCACAAAATATGGTCTGAAGCTCAACATCAAAAAAACTAAGATCATGGCCACTGGTCCCATCACCTCCTGGCAAATAGAAGGGGAAGAAATGGAGGCAGTGAGAGATTTCACTTTCTTGGGTTCCATGATCACTGCAGATGGTGACAGCAGTCACAAAATTAGAAGACGCCTGCTTCTTGGGAGAAAAGCAATGACAAACCTAGACAGCATCTTAAAAAGCAAAGACATCACCTTGCCGACAAAGGTCCGTATAGTTAAAGATATGGTTTTCCCAGTAGTAATGTACGGAAGTGAGAGCTGGTCCATCAAGAAGGCTGATCGCCGAAGAATTGATGCTTTTGAATTCTGGTACTGGAGGAGACTCTTGAGAGTCCCATGGACTGCAAGAAGATCAAACCTATCCATTCTCAAAGTAATCAGCCCTGAGTGCTCACTAGAAGGACAGATCCTGAAGTTGAGGCTCCAGTACTTTGGCCACCTCATGAGAAGAGAAGACTCCCTAGAAAAGACCCTGATGTTGGGAAAGATGGAGGGCACAAGGAGAAGGGGACGACAGAGGATGAGATGGTTGGACAGTGTTCTCGAAGCTACTAACATGAGTTTGGCCAAACTACGAGAGCAGTGAAGGATAGGTGTGCCTGGCATGCTCTGGTCCATGGGGTCATGAAGAGTCGGACACGACTGAACAACAACAACATTCAGATAAAGACCTGGGTTATATAGCAGAATGAACAGGGTCCGTCATTCATAAAGCTTGTGATCACTGTGGGTCATAGTTTGCCACATACATGGGACAATGACCTGAACTGAGCCACCAGTTTTTAAGAGTTAAAAGGAACAGTATAGAACAGCCTTGGTCAACCTGCCTGGGAGCTGAAGACCAGAGGCCACAGGTTGACCAAGGCTGGTGCAGAAGATGCCAGCTAAGCTTACCAAATGCTTTCTTCATTTTCTCCTCCATGTGTAAGACCACTTTCTCTGCTGCCGGGCACATCTAGAAGAGAGAGAAAGCCGAAGGGCATTGTAGGAGACTCAGCTGCTATTAACATGTTTTCATGTGAGCTGCGCACCAAGAATATTTCTGCACAACGTCAACAGACACCCCCCCACACACACACACATAAGTTCTCTTTCAGGTCCATCAGACTCACCATGCCGGGGAGGACTTTCTGGAGGGTAGAATTAAGAAATTTGTTCACAATCTTCGGAAGCATGCTGCGGGGAGGGAAAGGGACTTTGTGAACACGAGGTGTTGGGGGATCTAAGCTGAGAACAAGAGTCATCACTTCTTCCCTGGTATCAAAACCTATGAATGTGGCTGGTTTTTTTAAAAAAAATAAGGGTTGCCATTTATAAACAGCAGTCTTCATAGGTTTTGATACCAGCAATGCCCAGGGATCTTCTGATCACCAATGAATTGAAGGTTTTTTTTTGGGGGGGGGGTTAATGTCTTTTTCCTTCAGAGGGTATCTAAAAGCTTGTCCACACTTCCATTTGTCCTGTGCCAATACCAGGGCCGTCTCGTCATAGGGGCTGGGTGGCACGGTGCACCAGGGCGCCAGGCCCCCCAGGGGCGCCCCCGCGAGCCCGCCGGCATACCAGGCGCCCCCTCCCCAACCCGTGCCCGCCCCGCTCGCCCACCTCCCTCCCGCGCTGGCCACCCCTCGGGGGATGAGGGGCGTGGCGCTGGAGCGGCGCGGGGCTTTGCGCGCCCTTCCCAGCACTCCAGCTGGGGCTCCGGAGGGCGGCCGGCTTGCAACGCCACGCTCCTCATCTCCCGCTCGCCCACCCCCCCTCCCGAGGGGTGGCCAGCGCGGCAGGGAGGTGGGCGGAGAGGCGGCCCACTGGGGGCACCAAGGGATCATCGCGCCGGGCAGCCGATCCCTTTAAGACGGCCCTGGCCAATACCCCAACCCCAGTCTCCAGGGAAGCTGCTTTTATCCCTGCTGGGGAGCAAAACAAATACCTTCTGCAAATCAGGACTACCCTCTGATTGAAGGCATACTAAGGAGGTTCACATGGCGTCTTCATTGTATGTCTTTAAACACCAGGGGAAAACATTCCTCTTCTCCCAGGCCTTTGGCTAATGAAACAATCTATGGCAGGAGCCAGCCTCCTAAGGCCCATGGGCCACTTATGGCCCATGGGGGTCATTTAACTGGCCCATGGATCCCTGCCGCCCGCTTGTTCGGCTCCCGTGTGCCGCACTAAACCAGTGTGGACCAGAGCGGGGACCGCCTTCTGCGTTGCTGGCCGGCTTTCCATTGGCTGCAGGAAGCTCCTGAAGCCAATGGGAAGCTGCGCATGCCTCCTCCACAGCGGAAGGAGCACTGGAAATAGCATTTGCACACACATACACGTCTGTGGGACCGTGAACCGGCCCAAGCCACAAAAACTTGGCCAACCCCTTTTACACTGGGGGCGGGTCATATTGGTTGTTGTTGTCACTACTACATTTTGTGTTCTTTTATTGCAAACTGCCCTGGGATCCTTGGATGAAGGGCGCCATGGAAATTTAATTCATGGTGGTGATGACAAACACAATTTTCTTCTCTGCTGTTCCTGTCTTCCCTCTGCCCCTTCTGATAGCAGTTGGCAGGGGCAACTGGCAACACAGAGCAGCTTTGCCTTCTCGGGGAATACCTTGCAGATCAATAGCGAAGGGAAACCTTTCCACTGGATGCTGCCAACGAAATACACAGGAAGAAAACACCCCTATTCTGCACACTCAGAGAACATGGACTGTTGGCCAGAGCAGAATTCAAAGCTCTTCATTTGAATCAGTTCTTTCTTGCTGGCACTCACCTGCTGGGAAGGTTGGTTTTGCAGCTGATCAGCGTCACAATGCATTGTTTTACTTTCAACTTGAGTTCATTATTGGCATCGTATTCTATGCAACTGACTGTTGTCATGTTTGATCTCACCGTGATCTCCATGGTACCACCTATGAAGCTGCACAAAATGAAATCTGGTTTCTTAGGGGCAGCGGTTTCTGACATGCCTGGCCCTTCCTCACACTTCACAGTGACCAAGCCGTTGTCTAAATTCAGAATCTACTGGCAGAGGAAAAAGAGACAGAAGGCATCTCCGGGCCTGAATTCGCATGGAAACAAATTGCGCATATCTGATGTTAATCTCGCTGATCTTATCTGTATATAGATAATCAGTGTTTTTTTCTGGGGGGACGTAGGGATATGCATACCCCTAAACGTTTTGTGAATCTAAGTTTGGTCTCATTGAGGGGCAGTATTTCAATATGAGTAGGAAAATGAGAGCACCCCTAAAAAAATAAAATAAAAAATAGAAAGAAAGTACTGCTGATAATTGTTATCAAATTGTACTCTGTATTAATTGTACTCTGTATTAATTAATTGATAATTTTTTTCAAATTGTACTCTGTATTGTTTCAAATTGTACTATTGTATTAAGACAGCTACTTTGAGATCTTTTATAGAAACCAAACCCTATGCCAAAGGATAAATGGACATAAATCTGATATCAGGAATCACAAGACAGAGAAACCAGTAGGAGAACACTTCAGTCTCCCAGGACATTCTATACAAGATCTCAAAGTAGCTGTCTAACTACAAAGGAATTTCAGAAATAGACTGGAAAGAGGAAGTGGCTGAATTGCAACTAATCACCAAACTTAAAACCATGGAGAAACCTGGTCTGAACAAAGACATTGGATTCTTATCTCATTATACATGACAAAGCTATCTTTAGCCATCTCACCCCTTGCCTTTCCCTGCAAGACCAATTGCAGCCGTTAAGAGTCGTCAACAGGTTTTCCACACTTATCAGCTGATCACCCATTCCCACCACCCTTCTGAGTAATACCCCTCCCCACTCCCTCTCTGTATTTAAGGGTTTGGTGACTTCCGTCTCAGTGTATCTGAAGAAGTGTGCATGCACACGAAAGCTCATACCAAGAACAAACTTAGTTGGTCTCTAAGGTGCTACTGGAAGGAATTTTTTATTTTATTTTGTTTTGAATATTCTTAGATACCTCCTGGCAATCAGGAATGCTTCCCAGTTGCACAGAGGCATCTAAACATTTTCAGTGGAAGATTGAAGAACAGCCTCTGCACAGAGAAAGCTACTTGCGTTTTAGGAAGCAAACTCTGAGCTTATCTGCTGTTGTTTGGAGAAGAAGAGAAAACAAGACCACCATTCCACTGCAGTCATGCTAGAGAGGGGGTCCCTTAATTAGGGACGTCCTATTCCATTATCATTATCATTATCATCCTACTTATAGCCCACCCATCTGAGTGGGTTGCTCCAGCCACTCTGGGCGGCTTCCAAAATATATATAAACATCATGAAACATGACAAAACATCCCTATACAGGGCTGCCTTCAGATGGCTCAGGGGCTGGACAACTCCATACCCTCTGAAATATACTCAGAGTCAAGTGTGGATTTCATGCTCTTTATTCAGATCATTGTAGCGAGGAATGCAGTTTCCCCAAAACGTCTGCTTTATATACATTATTTACACAATGGGCCCCACGTGATTGGCTAATTCAGGGATACTCCTGTATGCCAATCAGGTTGCAGATTCACTTCCACCTGGAGCTGGATTGGGTGGCTCCTGCGGACCAATCAGACTGCTGCATTCTGGATCCTATTGTTCTTGGACCAATCAGACTGCTGCATTCTGGATCCTATTGTTCTAGGACCAATCAGACTGCTGCATCCTGGATCCTATTGTTCTAGGACCAATCAGACTGCTGCATTCTGGATACTATTGTTCTTGTACCAATCAGGCTGCTGCATTCTGGATCCTATTGTTCTAGGACCAATCAGACTGCTGCATTCTGGATCCTATTGTTCTAGGACCAATCAGACTGCTGCATTCTGAATCCTATTGTTCTAGGACTAATCAGACTACTGCATTCTGGATCCTATTGCTCTAGGACCAATCAGACTGCTGCATTCTAGATCCTATTGTTCTAGGACCAATCAGACTGCTGCATTTTGGATCCTATTCAACTCAGTACATAACACCCTCCAACATTTCTCCAGTGAAAATAGGGATGTCCTAAGGAACATTATGGGATCAAATCAGATACTGGGGTGGCTTCTGTAAATCTGGGACTGTCCTTGGAAAATAGGGACACTTGGAGGGTCTGAGTGTGGTCGCCTCCAGATCTCCTGTCATCTTGCCAGCTGGAGCTGATGAGAAGTGAGCCCCTCAAGATCTGGGGGGCACCATGTTGGCCACCCCTGACTTAGTGCACCCTTGGGATCACCTAAAGAGTTCTCTGGAATGTTGCCGTGTCTTTCTCCGAACCACCCTCCG
Source organism: Lacerta agilis (assembly GCF_009819535.1). Taxonomy (NCBI): domain Eukaryota; kingdom Metazoa; phylum Chordata; class Lepidosauria; order Squamata; family Lacertidae; genus Lacerta; species Lacerta agilis. The sequence goes on along the minus strand of NC_046317.1, from coordinate 93,191,087 downwards.
AGATCTTGCCCTGCATTTGGAAGCAAAATCTTGCTCACCTTTTCCCAGCAATTGTTATCTGAGTTATCGCCACCATTATCATGTCCCCAGGTGGGCGCAAGACCATTACAATCTCAGGGGGCTGGATGTCTGCAACTTTCAGCCTATGGGACAAAAGACACGGTGCATTGAAGAAGAGAGAAGTGCACTGAACAGCCACCAGCATAAAGCTCTGATTCAATGGTAAAATGTAGGTTTTCTGGAGGAAAGCACTGGGACCCAAAAACAAAAACTGGGTGGAGGTGGGGGGGGGAGGTAATCGTTTTGTTTGTTACTATATTATGCTTTTTTGTGTTATTATATTGTTAACCACCCTGGGATCCTCGGGTGGACAGTGTTATAGAAATTTAATAAATAATATAAAATAAAAATGCAACTCATTTGGGAATAAATTAGGGGAAATATATCAGCTTCTCTTTATTTCTAGTCTTTACTTTCCACATCACTTATTTATTCTTTAAAAAGTCCTCACAAAAAAATCATCGGCACCGTGGGGGAAATTTATCCTAATCTGCACAGGCTTCTATGCACTTTTGCCGAATTTACATATTTTTGCCAAAGCAGTTTTTCCTAATATGATGCGTTGTTGTATTTACCCATCCCCATTAAAGTATGCATTTTTATAGACGCTGTTTACCCCAGTCAGTACATTTTAAAATCAAATTCCTTCCCCATACCTACCCAAATGTTTTTGTGACAGGACAGCGGTTTCCAAATGAGCCTCCCCTGCCCCTTCGGGGCATTGGAGAAGGCTGTCGCTTATAGTTTTTGCATACAGGAACAGCATTCCCTGGGCCAAGTTAAAATATGTGTTGGTCTTCTCAAATTCTTCCGGTACACTGGCATTAGTTCGCCTGTCTTCCCAAGTGATAGGTATAATTTTTCGGGGACACCGTTGATAGAATATTTTGAAGAATTGGAGACGGCGTTTATAAGTTGTCCATGTTCCACAAGCATACAGTAAGGTTGGTAGTACAATAGCTTTGTAAACGAGTATTTTGGTTTCCCTGTCCTCAAACACTCTGCACTTCAATCGGCAGAAGGCTGCACTTCTACATATTTTTACATATTTTACATCTTTTTTAATATCACTTGGGAAGACAGGCAAACTAATGCCAGAGTACTGGAAGAAGCAAATATCACCAGGGTTGAAGCAATGAGTCTTCAACGTCAACTTCGTTGGACTGGCCATGTTGCTCGGATGCCTGATTATCGTCTTCCAAAGCAACTCCTCTATTCCGAACTTAAAAATGGAAAGCGTAATGTCGGTGGTCAACAAAAGAGGTTTGAAGACTCACTCAAGGCAAATTTTAAAAAATGCAGTATAAACACCGATAATTTGGAAACCCTGGCCAGCGAGCGCTCCAGTTGGAGAACAGCCTTTACCAAAGGTGTCATGGGCTTTGAAGACCCTCGAACTCAGGACGAAAGGAAGAAATGTGCTAAGAGGAAGACACGCTTGGCAAACCCACACCATGATCGACTCCCACCCAGAAACCTATGTCCCCACTGTGGAGGGACGTGTGGATCCAGAACTGGCCTCCACAGTCACCTACGGACACACTGTTAAGACCATATTCATGGAAGACAATCTTACTCGGCTGCGAGGGATCGCCAGAGAAGAAGGTCTTCTCGACGGATTTGTACTGGAGCTCTGGCATGCCAGGTCCACTTCCTGTTGGTACAGGCTGACATAGCCCCCCCCCTCCTCCAAATGCCTCACCCTTTGATGCCTTTGACACTTTTCATAGAGCCCTGGTTTTTGGTCGCAGACTCCGCCATTTCCTCCATAATGTGGCTATCAGTCATGGATTTCTTGGCCGCTGAAAGAGATATGCCAGCTCATGAATTAGACCAGCAGAGCCAGGTTGCCATAGCCCACCATGAAGCAGCCCACAGGTAAGGCCATTCCTTCATTACTATTAGAACTGTGCAGTTGGAAGGGACACCAAGGGTCATCTAGTCCAACCCCCTGCAATGCAGGAATCTCAGCTAAAGAATCCTTGACAGATCACCATCCAGCCTCTGTTTAGCTTATTAGCAGGACACCCCCCCTCTAAATTTTTCCCCTTTAAACAATTAAGTCTAGTCAGGGTTCTTGTTTAACCAAGATTTTAAACCAGGCTTTGTAAAGCTTGCTTATAAGTAAAGGTAAAGGGACCCCTGACCGTTAGGTCCAGTCGAGGATGACTCTGGGGTTGCGGCGCTCATCTCGCTTTACTGGCCGAGGGAGCCAGCGTACAGCTTCCGGGTCATGTTTTATTCCCAGTTTAATCATTTTACTTGAGTTGCATTGGAGCTGGGTTTTTTTTGGGGGGGGGGGGTATGTTTCCTGTTCTCTTGAAGTGTGGGGCTTGCAGGGGGAGCAGAAGCCGGAATCTGCTCAAGCCAGTCTAGTCTAGCCAGGCAAGAAGGCTGAGGCAAGTCCAGGCAAAGGTGGAGTCAGATCTCCCTCTGCAGCTCCCAAAGGCTGAGCATCAGAAGATGTTGTCTCAGCAAAGAGCCGGGTCCGTCTATTCAGTGCTTGGTCCTGCCTCCCTAGGGAGCTAGGTTTGTGCTGAGTTTATGGTGTGTAAGGGAAGAAACTGGTTCTCTGAGTCTGAGCAAGACACAAGGAGGAGCCTGGGGAAGGGAATAAGGGTCTTTCTCCCCCACCGAAAGTGAAAAAGCCTATATCCCTTCCTCATCCACTTCTTTCTCGGGGTAGGGAAATGGGAGTCGTGGCAGATCAGCTGCTTCCCAGGAGAGACATATTTGTACGTCCAACAAGTTTATGTTTAGGTTTATGTCACTTACCGATTAATATTGTTTTTTTATCAATTTTCACCATGGGCTCAACGCACTGGGAGGTTTCTTCAGAACGGGCTGCCCAGCTGCAGAACAGCAGAAGCAGGCAGACCTGTGTTGCCTTCAGACAGAGCCCCATGGTGTGTCACCACAACGCACGGAAGGAAACAGAGAAGATGTGACCCGAGGACCTGAGGAGGAAGGAGCAAAAGCGCGACAACAAAAAACACGTTATTATTTTGGGTTATGAATGAATTACAGTGGTTGAGATTTGAGGGTGCACAAAAAAGCGAGTTCCACGGAAGGAATCGTCATTTCTTAAAAGGTGTTGCCAGAATTTCTTCATTAAATGCCTGAGTCACAAAAACATTACCGTAAGTCGCCATTGCTGTATTGGTCTGTCACCCCTCCCCCTCCAAACTCTATTGCCTGGGTTATGAAGGTGCCCTAAAGACTCTGGGATTTTACACACAGTGACTTGCGATATCGATCACACGCAGTCTGCAGTCCGCTGGCAGCAGGAGTACAATATGGACATGTCTTTAAGTTAACATTTTACAGGTGAAACTCGAAAAATGAGAATATCGTGGAAAAGTCCATTTATGTAAGCAATTGTTTTCATTAGCTACTGGAGTTTAATATATGAGATAGACTCATGACATGCAAAGCGAGATATGTCAAGCCTTTATTTGTTAAGTTTGTGATGATTATGGCGTACAGCTGATGAAAACCCCAAAGTTGAGATTGTTAATTTGGGGTTCTCACCAGCTGTACGCCATAATCATCGCAATTATAACAAATAAAGGCTTGACATAACTCGCTTTGCATGTCATGAGTCTATCTCATATATTAGTTTCACCTTTTAAGTTGAATTACTGAAAGAAATGAACCTTTCCACGATATTCTAATTTTTCGAGTTTCACCTGTATATTAAAAATCTGACAGTTCCAAATTACCGAAGGCTATTTACAAAAGCCAGACTTAATGTCTTTCCTTCTGCAGTGTTGGATGGCAAATTGAGAGGAGTTCCTTACCAGGACAGACTATGCTCGTGTGCCCAAGACATTGACTCTATAAAACATATTTTGCTGCCCTGTGTGAAATTCGAGCAAGCCAGGACTGGACTGATATTACCCTTGTTAGTACCTTTCCCGGGAAAATCAGAGGCTTACTATGTCAGGTTCCTACTGGAAGACCGGACAAATGATAGAACATTAGCAGTGGCAAAGTTTCTGTCGGCTGTGGCAAGGACCAATGATCCCTATTCCTAAGTCTGAACAAAATGCTTGTGTAACCTGAAGGCAGGTCTCTGGACCGTAATAAAGATTGTTGTTGTGTTTTGTCCTTGTCTGCGGGGAGAAGCAAAGGAGCTCTTATGCAGCTGCAATTATTTTTAAGAAGATCTATGAATCAATTGACTCCACTTCCCCCCCCCCAATGGAAATTATTTATTTATTTATTTATTTATTTATTTATTTATTTATTTATTTATTTATAGAATATTTCTTAACTGCTTTATATTCACAACAATCTCAAATTGTTTTGCAAAAATAAAAATAAAAATCAGATGCAATGGGGCAGAATTCTCAAAACGCTACAAAGAGTAGAGGTCCAGTCCCTGAATAAGATCAGAGTGAAATGCTTCATTGCAGTCCTAGATTCACTCTGTACAAGCCACATAAAGAGCAACCCTCTCCGTTCAGACAGAAAGACCTATCTACTACTGTTTTCTGTTTCCTGCCATATTTCATTTATTTATTTAGCAAGGTCTATAAATCACTTGATTGTTGTTGTTTTTTTTAAAAAAAAACACATCCGAGTGGTTTACAAAAATGTAAAATCGAACACTTAAATCGGCCGACTGGAAAGTTAGAGCTAAGTATTTAGCTTAAATTTAAAGAATGATTCTTGCAACGTGTTTTTTTTAATTCATTTCCATCTTTAAACTGTTCGACATATTTGCATTGAAATACAGCTTTGTTTGCATTAGAGCATTTGACATGTGACAATTTCATAACAAATAAAATAATGAACAGTAAAAAAAAGAAATTCAAATCTACCATAAGATAAAAGCACATTGAAGCATCTCCATGCCTCCATGCCTAGATAGGCTTGCCTAAACAAAAATATTTTAAGCAGGGGAAGAAAAGGGTGCTGAAGGCACTTGCCGGGTGTCAAAAGGCACAAAGTCCTGGAGTGCAGGTGCTGCCGCACTAAACGAAATCATCAAACTAAATTCTAATTTATGCAACTTTTTAGTGTTTGTCCAAATGACCTGTTTTATCATGCATTTGCCATGTTTTGTTTGCCTAAGGCTTACTTGGAGGTTAGACACAGCCCTGTCTTTGCTGAGTATTTGGGGGCTAGTTATATGAGAATGAGCATTCATGATTCGCTTGCACAAAGCTTCTGCGGAGGTCAGACCACGTCTATTCTTTATTGAGCACCTGTTCCGATTTGCTTGTGGGGCGTTTCTATGCCTTCCTGTAAATGGCTCACTATTTTCACACTTTTGTGCACATTTCCCACGTCACTTTCCTAGCCACGAAAGTGGATTTGTTGCACCAGGGTGGGTGCTTCCGGGCTGTCGCTATCTTAAAGCAGGATTCAGCCACATCCTGGCAAACTCAGGGCAATTCAAGCTGATCCGGAGTTCTTGCAAAACAAACCTGCTTCCCCCAAAATATTGGACTCTTTTGCAAGAAGGAAAGTTACAGGGAAATGCCCTGGCCTGCAGCATCATCTAATCTCCCTACAAGCAAATCAGAATGGATGTTCATTTTTTAAAAAAGTTGTCTGAAAGTGACTGGTAGCAGAGTGCTTTATACCACGTTAATCTTGCAAACCTGAATTTCTGATATATGCTTGTTTTCCTCCTGCTAATTAATGACAGTTTGGAGGCTAACTGAATTAGCTGCAAGCAAATGGTGACATACGAGTAGTAATTACAGGCATGTTTCATAATCACATTTGATGAAAGGGACTTTTTGTGCAGAGAATGCAAAATAAGCCAAGTCTCCAGTCTCAAAGGTCGTCTCCAGAACCTCTCTCTTTCTTGTAGATCTCCTACCATCAGAGGTGTCTTTGGGAAACTGCATCGCTCACTTACCTGTCCAGCTGGACTGGAGATTCCTCAGGAGCAGACAGACCTTCACCTGCTAATCTCCTTGATGATAGGGAAGAGCCAGATATTATATACTCACACCAGGAATGAAAGAACCAATTCAGAGCTTCGATAAGCACTGGGATGTGCGAAGTGAGTGCATCTTCCAAGGTAAATATTTTTACTGACATATTGGAAAATTTTGGAGGAGTCGTCAAGTGCCAGGGATCATATGACTCTCTGGGAGGGGCACAGAGGCATGGCACAGGATCAGACCACGGCTGAGGCGGCTTCCACAGGAGCCCAGCAGGTGATGCTAAAAAGAGCAGGGGGAAATGGATGTAAAACAGGGCTGCCCAGGGAGGAGGAAGACACACACGTGCACCGTGCGACACGTGGCTCGCACTTTCACAAAAGTGGTTCACCAGCCCTGGCTCCTCTCCCCTGCTATGGTTTTATTGGTTTTACTTATTATGGTTCTCCTTCCCATCCCTGTCCTGCCTTGTAAGGGGAATTTCATTTGACGGAGAAAGCAGCCAACACTTCCCCCCTCTCCAGCCTGGTCCTATAAACTGTTTCACATTAAATAGATGCCACCTACTTAACGTTTAACATTGCTCTTTCTCCAAGATCAGAGGCAGTAATACTTCGGAACCCCGGTTGCTGAAAATTGGAGAAAGGGAGAGCGATCTTGTGCTCGGCTTCTACTTGTTAGGTTTCCCTTTGGGGTATCTAGTTGGTCACCATGAGAGAACACAAAGCTGGACTGTTGCAAGCTTTTGGCCTGATCCAGCAGACTCTCCTTATGTTCTCGAGGAGTACTGTTTCAATGTTTCAACCCTACCTGCCCTTTCTCCAAAGAACCTGGAGAAACTGATGTTGTGTTTCCAGTCCCAGGGGTCTCCTACCCAGTTCAGGGCTGGACAGTTTCACATTCGCAACAGAACTGCATTATGTACCTCTAGAAACTGTATTCTCAACATGGATGGTTCTGCAGCCCAGATAAAGGGTTCACATTTGTATATATGCCAGCAATTAGGGTGGATTCTACATGCATGTTAAAAACATTGTGAACATGCTTTTTTTATTAAAAAAAAATTGTTTTGAAAAATGTGTTGAATTTGCTGTAGCTCAGAGCTGCCACCTAGTGTCAAAATTGTATATTGCACTTGACAACACAGACAAAACGTTTTATTTGCAGCTGTGTAGATGCATTCCTGTTCATAGAATCATCAAAGAGACCCAGAGGGTCATCTGGTCCAACTCCCTGCAATGCAGGAATCTCAACAAGCACCCCCTCATCCAATCTGGAACCATGCCAGATCCTGTTTATCTTTGCAAATGTGCTTGCAGTTTTATTGCTGCACAACTTTATCCTTTGCTCTCCTTTCACTAGCTTGGCTTATTCTCCACTGCACTCCCAACTCATCTCTCTCTCTCTCTCTCTCTCTCTCTCTCTCTCTCTCTCTCTCTCTCTCTCTTTCCTCCTTCTGCCTGTCCATCTGATAAAACATGCATTTTGCTACCAACTCCCAACACATAATGTACCTGCTAGCCCCAAAGTCACCGCAACAACTTTTTGCATTCTGCCTCCTCTAAGCACGACATGTGGCATAAATTCCACCTTAGAAGATTTCCACCTTTATCTGATAGGGCTTTAAGATTTCACAATTTGCAGGGGTTTAAGAGAACTCTGTAGAACACTAAAGATGATTTTGTGGCATGTAACATAATCACTCCATATCCGTCTGTGAAGACAGGAAGTCCCTGGGCACCTGCACTCTGTGCAGCAAGGACGTCAAAAACATTTCAGCCAGCATGATCTGGTGCCATCGTGAGATCCCCTTTCACCTCTCAGCAGATTTTAAAACAACAATGTCACAACAACCCCATTTGAGCTGTAAGTGTAAAAAGCTCTCTTTTTGCCTAATGCGAAGATTACGGAAAAACTCCCTTCCCCACCTTCTTTTTTAAAAATGTATTTATTAACTTTTTTCAAAACATCAACAAAACACATAAAATAAACCAATACAACAACTACAAACCCACCACAGATACAAAAACAGAAACTATACAAAATACAAAAATACAAAAATGAAAAACAAAAAATTATTTGTTAAAGACTGCTTCATTCCTTAACATTGTTGCTTGACTTCCTCACGTCTGCCCTTCCTGCGTTCATTGTCCTTCATCTTTAGTAATTCCTTTACATTGTACCAACCATATTTTCCAAAAAATCTTATCCATTTCTTAAATTGTTTTCTTAATTCATTATTTCACCTTTCATTAACACTTAACATAATTCTAAATCTGCAGTCTAACATTTCTTCCAAGTTCTTTCTAAATTTCAATCTTACTATATTTTAAATTTATTCCATTCTTCTCCCACTGCGTCGTCCCTCTGGTCACGGAGTTTCCCGGTCATCTCAGCAAGTTCCATATAGTCCATCATTTTCATCTGCCATTCTTCAATCGTTGGTAGTTCCTCCGTCTTCCAGTTTTTAGCTATCAAAATTCTAGCTGCTGTTGTGGCATATCCCTTCCCCACCTTCTTTTCTGAAGGGGGAGGAAGTGTTGCTGCTTATTTTCGATTATCCACCACCAGCACTGTTCCCCTGGATTTATTCTATGGATGCATTAGATAGGACAGAAAGTGACCGCTTAAACCTGTCAGTTAATTCACAGCTTAAAATTAACACTCATGAAAGGGATGGGGAGCCGGTGTGATCAACCTCCAGATGTTGTTGGAGCCCTGTTCTTACCAGAACAGCATGGGGGGGGGGAGTTCTGCCCACTGAAAATAGGGCCTTAAATTTTGTTCTGTTGCGCTGTCTCCAGTGGGCCAGTGGTGCTAGCCAGAAAAGGATAATAGGGACCATGAGGGTCATCTAGTCCAACCCCCTGCAATGCAGGAATCTTTCATCCAGTGCGGGGCTGCAATTCCTGACCCTGAGATTAAGAGTCAATTCAGTCCAATTTTCACTTTAAAGGGCAGGTTTTTGCTCAGACATTGAATTTTAAATCACAGGCCATGCCTGGAAGGAGCAGAGGAAAAGAAAATTGTGGGGAAGACCTAATTTGTGGAAGACAAGGCTAGCAATGCCATTAGCTCTTTGCCACACCTTGAGTACAATGTGTCAAGGTGGCCATCAGGGGTTCAGGTAAAAAAGTCGGCTGTCTTAAATCAACTACTGAGACCTGCAGGTATAGGGCAATGTAGAAATTTAAATAATAACAATAATATTCTGCTTTAAATCATTCTGTTCACTGCTTACAATATTTTACAGGTCTCCTGCAGAACCCCTTCCCAGCCCTTCCGGGAGATCCCACTGGGGACGGAACCTGAGACTTTCCCCATGCAAACTAGATGTTCTACCAATAAGCTACCGAGCTTTGCTCAAATGCAGCAGCTAAAAAAGCCAATGCAATTCTGGGCTGCATCAATAGGAGTATAGCGTCTAGATCAAGGGAAGTAATAGTACCACTATATTCTGCTCTGGTCAGACCTCACCTGGAATACTGTGTCCAGTTCTGGGCACCACAGTTCAAGAAGGACACGGACAAGCTGGAACGTGTCCAGAGGAGGGCAACCAAAATGGTCAAAGGCCTGGAAATGATGCCTTATGAGGAACGGCTTAGGGAGCTGGGTATGTTTAGCCTGGAGAAGAGAAGGTTAAGGGGTGATATGATAGCCATGTTCAAATACCCTGTTTATCCTAAAATAAGACATAGCCATAAAAATAAGCCATAGCAGGATTTCTATGCATTTGTGAAATATAAGCCATTCCCCAAAAATAAGCCATACCCCGAAAATAAGCCATAGTGACGTGGTACTTCCCATTAAAACAGCCTGGGGAGGCGTGGCTATGCAGCGTACTGATGCGACGCGGTTAAAATAAGACATCCCCTGAAAATAAGCCATACTGTGTTTTGTTGGGCGAAAAAAATATATAAGACGGTGTCTTATTTTAGGAGAAACACGGTATAAAAAAGGATGTCATCTAGAGGAGGGAGAAAGGTTGTTTTCTGCTGCTCCAGAGAAGCGGACACGGGGCAATGGATTCAAACTACAAGAAAGAAGATTCCACCTAAACATTCGGAAGAACTTCCTGACAGTAAGAGCTGTTCGGCAGTGGAATTTGCTGCCAAGGAGTGTGGTGGAGTCTCCTTCTTTGGAGGTCTTTAAGCGGAGGCTTGACAGCCATCATCTGTCAGGAATGCTTTGATGGTGTTTCCTGCTTGGCAGGGGGTTGGACTGGATGGCCCTTGGGGTCCCTTCCAACTCTATGAGTCTATGATTCTATCATGCTATGATGCTAAGCTTGTGTGTGTGTCCCAGCATGAAGCCGAAACATCTGGCCTGTGGGTACCACAAATGCCACCCCTTGCTATGGCCCAGTGGTGGAGCTTCATGCTCTGGCACCGGGGGTGGGAAGCAGGCAGGGGCAGGGCTGGCGTGCATTCTGGGGGCAGGGCATGCTGCGATGGAACCCTATCGGGATCCTACTGCCCGGGGCATCCCACCCCCTATGCCCTGCCCTTCCTACACCAGTGCTGTGGCCAGAACCACTCAGATGCACATTCCTGCCTTCTTCCCTCACCCCCGCAATGCTTCGCTTTACTCCATGGCAGAGGCAGCCCATTGTCCCGCCAGCATCAAGCAACAGACACAAAGCACAACAGGCAATGGCCACAGCCAATCCGCAAACGGAGCCACACAGCCCAAGGGCATAGGTTCTGCAGCATCCACCATTTGCACCCATCAATTGCGCACGAAGCTTCCGCATCTGTGCATGGAAGTGTGTTGCAGTTCCTGTGGCTCATCATCTCCGCGGCCCACGAGTGCAGAGCCCATTGTTTCCGAGGTGCTTTTGAACTTGTGCACTATTGACGATAACATCACAAGGCAGCGCATGGCGCAACAGAGGCGATAGTGATCTCTGGTTCTTGGCGTGCTTTGCTTGTGTCATGGACACCTGGCTGCAGCTGTTGGCTTTGTCTATGTACTCAGAGAGTAAGAACAGGGAGTATGATGAGGAAAGGGGATTTGCTCTGTGTAATCTGCAAGAAGCAGGAATCTGTAGGCCAGTGTTGATGGGAGCTTATGGAAGTTGTTGGGTTTCTTTTTTTTATAATAGCAAATCTTTATTACTAATTTAAAATACTTACATATATACATATACATACACAAATACCAATTTAAAACATCACCAGCATCCACAAGAAAAGGACAAAAAAAATACATAAAAAGAATCACTTCCTATCATTGATATTACTAATAGGGGCTCCAGTTGTACCCCAAGTAGGATGATTATCGAAAGTGGAAAAAAAGAAAGAAAAAAAGAATTAATAAGAAAAGGTAAGCCAAAAGAAAAAGAAAAGGAGAGGGAAGAAAAGGAGAAAGAAAAAAAAAGGGAGAGAGGGAAACAGAAAAGAAAAGAATTAGGATAAAAGAAAATCAACAGTAAGCATCCACAGTTAATCTTCTAGATGTACTTCCACTGCTTTTACAACGGTTCATAATTCTAGTTTGTACTTTCTTCAATCTGTCATTTTTTTATACTTTCACCCTTATATACAAATCTTCAATTCTCTTCTCTACTTAACCATACTTTCATCTTTTTTATTCTAAACACAACCAGTATCTCTCATTCACTCCTTGCCTACTCAAATAATCATTAAGATATTTCCATTGATTTTTTACTATATCTTTTGATTTACCTCTGATAATATCTGTCAACTTTGCGAGTTCCAGATACTCTGACACTTTGCTTTGCTTTTTGGGGAGGAGGGGGACAAATTGGAGAAGATTAGCGTAGGTCTAGCACACCTCCAGTCTTGAGAAAACCAGGAGAGGGAGGCCGTGCTCTGGTGCAATTCCCCTACATTTTGTCGTTCTGGGAAAAATGAGAATCTGATCGCTCACCGAGTCACATCTCCCCCCCCCCTCTTTTTTTTTGCATTGGTGCAGCGACAATGATCCAGTTTTGAGAGTGGTTTAAATTTCCTGACATATTCTGTGAGCGGGTCTTTGCCTCTGCTTTGACAACATCTCATGCGAGAAGAAAGGGGAGACGAGAGAAAGGACAGCAGAAGAAAACGGGAAGGAAGTGGAAGAGTTAGGGTAGGGTGGCAAAGTCCAGTTCGCAAAGAGCAAATCGGTTAAGGCCTTGATTGTCTGAGACAGGCATGTCCAACCAGTAGATTGCGATCTACCGGTAGATCCCCAGCTGATCCTGGTAGATCGTGGGACCCTTATTGATTGATTGTGGGATTAAATAAAGTTTACCGAAAGTTAACAAATAAAAGCTGAAGAACTCTGGTCAATCCTACCCCACAAAAGCTCAACGACTCTGGGCTCAACAACTCTGGGCAATCCACCCATCCCACGCATGCTCCTCCTCCCTCCAATGGCTATGGGTAGATCACTGCCAGTTTTTTTTATACTGGGAATAGATCGCAGTCTCTTGGGAGTTGGGTGTGCCTGGTCTAAGACATTCAGAAAATCTTGCCTAATGGAGGTCTCAGGAGCAGGGCCATCTTAAGGGGATCGGCCGCCGTGGCGCAACAATCCCTCGGCGCCCCCGGCGTGCCGCCTCTCAGCCCGCCTCCCTCCCGCACTGGCCGCCCGCCCGTGGGGGCGGGTGCAGGTTGGGGAGGGGGCACCCGGTATGCCGGCGGGCTCACGGGGGTGCCCCTGGGGGGCCCAGCGCCCTGACATGCCGTGCCACCCAGGCCCTATGACGAGACGGCCCTGCTCAGGAGCGTCCCTCCTGGTTTGCACTGCAGTGGTACCTTGGTTTTCGAATGTAATCCGTTCCGGAAGCCCGTTCGACTTCTGAAATGTTCGAAAACCGAAGCATTTACTTACAGAAAAAGCATCTACTTACAGAAGCCGCATGGCATGTTCCACTTCTGAAAAGCGTTCAAAAACCGAAACAGATGCTTCTGGGTTTTCGGTGTTCAAAAGCCAAAACGTTTGACTTCCGAGATGTTTGAAAACCGAGGTACCACCGTATATTAATAAGCTGCCTCAAATGATTGGAGGACCAGAGTAGAAACATCTTAATAGACAAGGTTGTTGGATGTTGTCCTTGTCAAACCTGAAAATCATCCTCATAATTCCAAAACAGTATTGCTGGAAGTCCACCAGCCAAAGGAATACGAATGAAGCAAATGCTCTGATTAGGTAGTGAAGCTCAATCCAGATAAGACTAAGAGACTGTTAGTAGGAGGTTTCCTCGACCGAATGGATGGGAGGCTGCCTGCTCTTGAGGGGGTTACCTGCCCTTGAAAGGAGCAGGTATCAGCTTGGATCCATTGCTATGGATTGAGGTTCGGGGGGCCTCGGTGGCCCAGCTATGCCCCTATCCAGATAGCATACCATCCAAGTGTCCCAATTTTCCAGGGAAGCCGTACCTGTTACTGATTTGATCCTGGCATGTACCCCTTTTCCATTTTCCTCCCCTCCATGTCTCGGAGAACAATGAAAACTCAGGGGTGCAAGAACAGAGTCCTCTTTACACAGAAAATAATAAAACCCCTGCACCAAATGAAGGAAATGGTGAAACTAGCGTACAAAGCCCTTCCTCTAATTTTGAAGGAAAAGTTCACCAATCCACATTAAATTCTTTAATTGCAATGCTTCAGCAGCCGGCCTTTTCTGAGGAAACACAGGGAACGTCGATTCCTTTATTGTAAAGGGAGCCTCACCCTGTCTACTCAGAAGTAAGTCCCACTGCATTCCATGGAGTTTACACCCAGGTAACTGAGTAAAGATTGGGCAGTCTTACACTGCCATCCTAAGCATGTTTATTCAGAAGTCCCACTGAGTTCAATAGGATTCACTCTCTGGTATGTTCCTGATCATTCTCACAGATTCTGTTGTTGTCGATAAGGATAAGGATAAAAGTGCTGAAATCTCATTTCATTCCAGAAGGTGTTGCCAACCTCCCATTGCTCTCACATCTTTTCTTTACAGCAATCTGAGGTGGCGACTGATGCAGATGTGTCCAGAGGAGGGCAACCAAAATGGTCAAAGGCCTGGAAATGATGCCTTATGAGGAACGGCTTAGGGAGCTGGGTATGTTTAGCCTGGAGAAGAGAAGGTTAAGGGGTGATATGCTAGCCATGTTCAAATATATAAAAGGATGTCATATAGAGGAGGGTGAAAGGTTGTTTTCTGCTGCTCCAGAGAAGCGGACACGGGGCAATGGATTCAAACTACAAGAAAGAAGATTCCACCTAAACATTAGGAAGAACTTCCTGACAGTAAGAGCTGTTGGACAGTGGAATTTGCTGCCAAGGAGTGTGGTGGAGTCTCCTTCTTTGGAGGTCTTTAAGCGGAGGCTTGACAGCCATCTGTCAGGAATGCTTTGATGGTGTTTCCTGCTTGGCAGGGGGTTGGACTGGATGGCCCTTGTGGTCTCTTCCAGCTCTGTGATTCTGTGGATATTAGGTCTATGTGCACAGCAAGATTGAATGTCCCCTTTTTCATCAGAGAAATGTTGGCGGGAATGGGATGGAGATAGCCTTACTTCTGTTGCCTGTGCTGTTATACCTCTGAAGGTATAAGATTGCCTCTGAAGACAACCTGGAAGCTCCAGCTAGTGCAGAATTCAGCAGCCAGATTGCTCAGCAGGACAAGACGGGGGTTTGAGCATCTTACACTGATCCTGGCCTGATCGCATAGAATTTTGAGCTATTTTTTGCTAAATCGCACAGAATTTTGAGCTATTTTCATGGAAAGTCAGCGAACAATAACTGGATTGCTGTGCATCCGGATTTCCCCAGAAATTTTACCAAAAATTGATCTATCAATGGCCTTTTAAACTGGGGAGGCGGGGGGGGGGAGAGAGATTGCTTTCTTTTTTACATTGTTAGGCATTTTTGTGTTGTATATTGCAAACCGCCCTGTGACCCTCCAATGAAGGGCAGTACAGAAATTTAATACATAATAATAAATATAGGTACACATTTAGTAGACCTGGTTTCAAAGATTATTGCTGGCATTTGAAGTCCATTCAAAATGAAGTGCATTTTCCATGGCACCAGCTTAATATTTTACTTAAATCTTCAGCCCACTGAGCGACACAATTGAAGGCATTGGAAAACAATGTAAATCACATTGTGTTACATATGGCCTGCATCAAGGGACATTTAGATCTCCAGCAAAGTCTTTACAATGGAGCCAGGAGGAGCTCCCCGGCTGATGTTTATCACTGTATCAGTCCAGTTGCGGGTGCTATATAAAGCTCTCAGAGGAAATTGCTTTCTCCAGCCTGCGAAGTTCAGGAGTGACCAGTAAGGACGAAGGTAAGGAAAGTAGCAAGTGGTAGAGGGTTGAATTGTCCGATGAGTAGAGGGAATGGGGCAAAGAGTTGGTTGGAAAGCAACCTGGGTGGCTAAGCCACTACTTTTTTTGTTGATTAGTTGTTTAGTCGTGTCCTACTCTTTGTGACCCCATGGACCAGAGCACGCCAGGCACACCTATCCTTCACTGCCTCTCACAGTTTGGTCAGACTCATGTTGGTAGCTTCGAGAACACTGTCCAACCATCTCATCCTCTGTCGTCCCCTTCTCCTTGTGCCCTCCATCTTTCCCAACATCAGGGTCTTTTCCAGGGAGTCTTCTCTTATGAGGTGGCCAAAGTACTGGAGCCTCAGCTTCAGGATCTGTCCTTCCATTGAGCACTCAGGGCTGATTTCCTCCAGAATGGATAGGTTTGATCTTCTTGCAGTCCATGGGACTCTCAAGAGTCTCCTCCAGCACCATAATTCAAAAGCATCAATTCTTCGGCGACCAGCCTTCTTTATGGTCCAGCTCTCACTTCCATACATCACTACTGGGAAAACCATAGCTTTAACTATATGGATCCTTTGTCGGCAAGGTGATGTCTCTGCTTTTTAAGATGCTCTCTAGGTTTGTCATTGCTTTTCTCCCAAGAAGCAGGCGTCTTTTAATTTTGTGACTGCTGTCACCATCTGCATGGAACCCACTACTCTAAACATCAGCATTAATTGCAAGATGCTGTGATTTCTGTGCAAAGGCTTTGAAGGGGAGTGGGGTGGGAATGTCACAGAATAGAACAAGTAGATTCATTTGAGTCCTGTGCATTCATTAAACTGCATTTTGTTGGCACACTTCCCCCAGCTATTCAATGGGACCACAAACCTGATAATTCAGCAGAGACCCAGAGAGATTTGAGAAGTCTTTTCACTTAAGGTTTTGTTTGCAATGAAGGTTGTCAGTTTTTGGACGGATCAAACGAATGACATGGATACGTGCAGAGAACTTTGCATGCTAATACTGTAACCAGCGTGATAACAGTAGATGTAGAGCAGGCAGCAGGCAGAGATGTAGAGATGTTTCACAGCGGATTGTGGCCCTCTCGTATTTCACCAGAAATGTGCAATTCAGGGTGAATGTGGAAATGGGAGCCTAAACAAAGGATTTGAGGGATGTTGGGGGAAGCTATTCGATCAAGCAGCTGTCAGAAACAACTTTGTGGGGCTTTTCTTGCAAATCCACACAAAGGAAAGAAATAGAGTGTGCAAAAAATGGAGCTTGTGCAGGAGCTCTTCCTGATGAATGATGCTCCTGGACTCCATAAGACATTATGACTTTTACCATGCACATGTAAAAGGGTAAAAGAGTATTGGAAAATAATCTATAATGAATTTGGAGGGGGGGTGTTTAAAAGTACTTTCCCCCCCAAAACCAGAGTCCTTTCTCTTGGGGATAATTCAGATGGAAATTCCCAGGTGTCAAAAAAAGGTTATTTATGTATGCTACAACTGCGGCCCGTGTTTCGTTAGCCCCAAAATGGAAAACGAGCGAGGTCCCAACTAAAGAAGAACAGCAACTTAAACTGACGGAATATGCGCAGCTTGCAGACCTAACATATTGAATAAGAGAACAAGAAAAACATACCATATATACTTGAGTATAAGCCTAGTTTTTCAGCACATTTTTTGTGCTGAAAAAGCTGCCCTCGGCTTATACTCGAGTGAGGCGGGTGGTGGGGGTGGCGAGAAAGAAGCCCTTTCTCTCCGCTCGTGCTGCCACCCGCTCTCCCCAGTCAACCATTCCTTAAGAAGTGTACAAGAACGGCGGTTCTTTACTCTCCCCAGGCAGCTTGTTCCATTCCTGAACTGCTCGCATAAATGCAAACTTGGCAAAGGAAGAAGAGGAAGGAGCAGCCCAAAGGGTTGCTTTCGGGCTGCTCATTCCTCCTCCTCCTCCACAGCGGCAAAGGTGAACCGGCTTATACTCGAGTCAATAAGCTTTCCCAGGTTTTTGAAGGAAAATTAGGTGCCTCGGTTTATATTCGGGTCGGCTTATACTCGGGTATATACGGTATGTTTAAAGTAGGTTGGAAGACGTTAATTGAATATATGAGAAATAATTGTGTACAGCTGAAAATGCTGTCAGCATTAAGATAAATCCAACAGTGTAAATTAGTTTGATGGATACAATAATGGAATACTGATCAGTATAGTTTTTGTAAAATATGCAGGGATTTATGATATGTAAAATGAACCATGGAAAGAGAAGAAGGGAAGTCACTTATATCTTAAGGATGTAAAATGAGATTTTTAAATTGTAAAACAGAAAATTTAATAAAAATTGTGTGTGTATATATACATAATGACCTTTACCAACATTTGCTCTCTTTCCCTGCTTGAGTAAGTGACAGGAGGCAGCCTTTTCAGATATTTAAAAGGGCTAAGAAGGATGTAAATGAGAAACACTCCTGCTTTAACCTACTCATTAGAATATGTATAGATAGAGAATCCCATATTCACACAAACGCGCACGTGTGGAGGGATCTCTCCATTGTATCAGGAATCCTGCAAAATCCTGTAGATCTCCCCGCTTACAAATCTGTGTGTGGCCGATGAGCCTGGTCTTTGCACATATCAAGTCTCCAGTGGCTAGGAGAACGGGATTTGGCCCATTTATCAGCCCCATTGGTCTCTCTCTCAGGGGCTTTTTTCCGGATTACTGCTTCCTTGCATAGTTGTGATGATGACCTGGCCCAACTTTCCCAGCAGGTCTCCAGGCTCGAAGATGTGGAGCTTCTTGGGGCTGCTTGTCCTCTGCAGCCTGGTCAGCCCCCTGCAAGGAGGCACAAAAGGACCTTCACATGGGATCGTGTCCATCGTCGGTCCAGCCACTGCTCTCCAATGTAAGAATGCTTCGTGGCTCTTGTTTGCACTGGTTAGTAAGGAGATAGGCGAGGGCAGCTCCCCTCTCTGCTTGCTCCGAATCACATCCGTTGAAAACTGGTACTACCTAAACTTGTGAAAGAAACTTTTTATTGATTTCCAAGGCATTTGGCAGAGCGGCAGTCGGAAAGACTTAGGGGTTAAAGCCAAGAGCTTTGTGGGAGCTATGAAAAGGGGCTTGGGAGAAGAAAAAGAGGCGGGCATCTTCTGGGAAGCGTCTTTCAGGGATAAGCATCAACCATAAGGGTGAAGCAGCGGAAACATTCAAGGCAGAAGAAGGATGCTTCAGGGAGCTGAGTTTGGTTGAGCTGGAGAAATAGGGGTCCTGGGGAGAGATAGTTTGAGTTATGAGAACAGAGGGGTTGGCATGGTAACCTTTTGAAGGTCAAGGTGGATAAATTTGTGCTGGGTGTGGTAGTGCAGTGTTCCTCAACTTTGGGTCCCCAGATGTTTTTGGCCTACAACTCCCATCATCCATAGCTAGCAGGACCAGTGGTCAACAGTGTGATGCAGCAGCTAAAAAAGCCAATGCAATTCTGGGCTGCATCAATAGGAGTATAGTGTCTAGATCAAGGGAGGTAATAGTACCACTATATTCTGCTCTGGTCAGACCTCACCTGGAATACTGTGTCCAGTTCTGGGCACCACAGTTCAAGAAGGATACTGACAAGCTGGAACGTGTCCAGAGGAGGGCAACCAAAATGGTGCAAGGCCTGGAAATGATGCCTTATGAGGAACGGCTTAGGGAGCTGGGTATGTTTAGCCTGGAGAAGAGAAGGTTAAGGGGTGATATGATAGCCATGTTGAAATATATAAAAAGATGTCCTATAGAGGAGGGAGAAAGGTTGTTTTCTGCTGCTCTAGAGAAGCGGACACGGAGCAATGGATTCAAACTACAAGAAAGAAGATTCCACTGAAACATTAGGAAGAACTTCCTGACAGTGAGAGCTGTTCGGCAGTGGGATTTGCTGCCAAGGAGTGTGGTGGAGTCTCCTTCTTTGGAGGTCTTTAAGCGGAGGCTTGACAGCCATCTGTCAGGAATGCTTTGATGGTGTTTCCTTCTTGGCAGGGGGTTGGACTGGATGGCCCTGGTGGTCTCTTCCAACTGTATTATTCTATGATGATGGGAGTTGTAGGCCGAAAACATCTGGAGGGCCGAGGTTGAGGAACACCGTGGTAGTGGACAGGAAAGCAATCTGGGTATTTAAGGGAGACAATCGCAGTTGTTTTGAAGAGCAGGTTTGTGAACAGAGGAGACTGAGCTGAGCTGCGGTGTCCAGGTGGGGGAGCCGTGAGTTGACCTTGGCTTTCGGCACATCTTGCATCTTGCTATCACTATTATTCTTGACTGCTGCCAAAAGAGGTGTCTGCATGCTTTACAAGTGCAAAAGCCAATTTCACAAACGTTGCAATATAAAGCTCCCTAATTCAAGTAGTATGCAATAAACAAACCCACTAAAAATATGCAACAACAAAAATCTTTTAGAAAATAACAGCAAGTAAAAAAAAAGGTCGAGAAAGGTGTGTCATCACCTGCCTTTGGGAACCCCAGAGTCTTTTGGGTAAAATTTAGCCATGTTAAAATTTCTAGAAATTTTTCGCAGCTGCCTTAGCATGTCATCTGCATAACCAGCTAAGGTTGCAATCCTAGATACATTTACTGTTGAGTAGACATGGATAGCAATGGGCTGCGAGACCGTGCCCTTCGTGTATCTTCTCCTCTGCTCCAAAGTTCACCACCCCTTCCAATGCTTCCATCACGTCATCTGCAGGGCCCTGAGCCCTGGCAAAAAGAAACAAGATTTCTTGGACCAGTTTCTAGCATGACATTTCCTGAAAGTCATTGCAATAAGGCTGAATGGCTCATTGAACATTTACTTTGAGTTACCTGACAGCACTGCTTTGGTGGGACACGGGTGGCGCTGTGGGTTAAACCACTGAGCCCAGGGCTTGCCGATCAGAAGGTCAGCGGTTCTAATCCCTGCGATGGTGTGAGCTCCCGTTGCTCGGTCCCTGCTCCTGCCAACCTAGCAGTTCGAAAGCACAAAGTGAAAGTAGATAAATAGGTACCGCTCTGGCAGGAAGGTAAACAGTAAACGGCATTTCCGTGCACTGTTCTGGTTCACCAGAAGTGGCTTAGTCATGCTGGACACATGACCCTGAAGCTGTACGCCGGCTCCCTCAGCCAGTGAAGCGAGATGAGCGCCGCAAACCCAGAGTCATCCACGACTGGACCTAACGGTCAGGGGTCCCTTTATCTTCACCTTTACTGCTTTGGTGAGAGAAAACTAGTAGAGAAATACAATATAATGTATCTCAGTGTTCAGTAAACACTTAAAATGAACAAACTTAGTTGGTCTCTAAGGTGCTACTGGAAGGATTTTTTTATTTTTTATTTTGTTTTGACCGAAAATTTTGTGTGTGTGTGTGTGTGTGTGTTTAATAGTTGCGGGGGAAGGGGGGAAGCAGCACAGTATGTAATAACGGACAACCCACACCAAGCGAATTATTTTCCACCCCCAAGATCCTGTGCCATGAGTCATTTCCTGTGTGTTTCAGATGTCTCCTCCGTCTTCCTTCGGAACGAGCTTCTCCAGAGCCACTTCTTGGCCATTCAGTTCCCAGATGTCCCTCACACAGATAAGCACCCGGAAAACTGGATAAAGGAGTAAGTAAATGTCGAGGCATTTGCAGTGCCATATTTCAGAGTGGATACTGACAAGCTGGAACGTGTCCAGAAGAGGGCAACCAAAATGGTCCAAGGCCTGGAAACAATGCCTTATGAGGAACGGCTTAGGGAGCTGGGTATGTTTAGCCTGGAGAAGAGAAGGTTAAGGGGTGATATGATAGCCATGTTCAAATATATAAAAGGATGTCCTATAGAGGAGGGAGAAAGGTTGTTTTCTGCTGCTCCAGAGAAGCGGACACGGGGCAATGGATTCAAACTACAAGAAAGAAGATTCCACCTAAACATTAGGAAGAACTTCCTGACAGTGAGAGCTGTTCGGCAGTGCAATTTGCTGCCAAGGAGTGTGGTGGAGTCTCCTTCTTTGGAGGTCTTGAAGCGGAGGCTTGACAGCCACCTGTCAGGAATGCTTTGATGGTGTTTTCTGCTTGGCAGGGGGTTGGACTGGATGGCCCTTGGGGTCTCTTCCAACTCTAGGATTCTATGATTCTAAGGGGAATCAAGGAAAAGAGCTGGACCCAAAGGAGGCCTTGTGCTGGTTCCAAGGGGGCCTTTATCTCATTTTCTGGCGCAGCTGTGATTTTTAATACAATTCAATGTAGTTCTTGAGTGGGTTTGTTCTGGGCTGGCCAGGAATGCACCTGGGTTTCTTTCTTTCTTTTAGCACCTGACTGCTTAATCTTCTTTGGCTTTTGTTGGCCCAAACTCAAAGCCAGATGAGGTGCAAAGAAAACATGGCTGGCATATAAAAACAAACTTTGATGCCCGAAGGGCGCAAGTCCCACCCTGCCCCCCCCAAACAGAGAACACAATCTCCAAGATCAAGGTGGCCAGAGGTCAATGGCTGCAAGTGGTCCCTTGGCACAATGCAATTGATAGTACAGAATTCCTCCCCAAGAGACCTCTGTGCACACGTCCCTCTTTAAGTTGCATGAATCTTTCGAGAAATGTGAATTGCAGGTGCAGGGAGAACCTGTCCACACCTGGGACCATGCAAGGCATGGAGAGGGACTTAACCCCCCACCCACCCACCCCACTCACTGCCGCCTTGGTTCTTCATTTTCTTCTCTACAGGGTACCAGCGTAATTTTTTTGGTATTATTTTTACATTATAGTAAATCCTGTAAGAAGGGTTTAAACGACAGGCATGGAAATTGCAGGCTGATGCGGAAATGTGGTGAAATTAAAAAGAGTGGGGAGAGAGAGAGAGAGAGAGAGAGAGAGAGAGAGAGAGAGAGAGAGAGAGAGAGAGAGAATTTGGGTGAATATAAAGTTGACCAATTCATGCATCCCTAACCCCTTGTTTTGATGCTCTAGGAGATGGGGGGGGGGTGGAATCTGTCTCTAGATACATTCTCCAGTTCATGCATGATTTTATAAATCTCTGTCATGTATCCTCCCTGGCAATCCTTCCCCCTTTCCTTTAGTCGCATGAGTTCAGTACAGTTGCGCCCAAGTGCAGCAAAGCTTCCATGCTCAATGTCAAACTCCAGCCCATGCCACTCAAGGAGAAGACCTCAAGCGTTTTCATCTGTTATGTTCACCATGGACCACTCAGAAGGTCATCTGCTGCATCAGGCCAAAGGGGGCCATCCAACCAGATGCCCATTGTGGGGGGACCTGCAAGCAGGACCCGAGCACAAAAACAACTCTCCCTTTCTGTGGTTCCCAGCAAGTGGTACTCAGAAGCAGTGCTGCCTCCGACTGTGGAAGCAGAGCAGAGTCATCCTGGTTAGAAGCCACCTCCATGACTTTGTCTAACCCTCTTTTATAGCCATCCAAGTTGGCGACAACCACTGCCTCCTGTGGGAGGGAGTTCCATAGTTTTAGTTAAACAAAGACCAGCGAAGGACCACCTTCAGTGGATTGTGGGTTGCCATTAAAAGGCCACTCGGAGAAGACAATTGTTGTTGCCCCATTACAAGACAACGGACAGGCTGCCATGATCTCTGACCTGAGAGGTTGGCACTGAGCCTACCCGAAATAAAGGATCTCTTTTACATCTTGTGTACACAAACGCTTCTCCCGAGTCCAGGCTCTTGTTGATCTCAGATATCTTAAAGGGCAAGTGAGAGGTTGAAGTGAGCGTAAAAAGAATAATCTGGAGCTCTTTCCCCTGTTTCCGCCCTTGGGTGTAATTGAGCAATATTGCAATCCATGCCACGGAGAGGGTGTTTGCTCAGATTTGGTTTGCTCTTATGCTTGCTGGTTTCTCAAAGGCACGATGCTGGTCTGGATGAGCCATGGCCCTGATCCAGCCGATGTTCTTCCTATGAGAGCCAGTGTGGTGTAGTGGTTAAGAGCGGTAGACTTGTAATCTGGTGAACCGGGTTCGTGTCTCCGCTCCTCCACATGCAGCTGCTGGGTGACCTTGGGCTACTCACACTTCTCTGAAGTCTCTCAGCCCCACTCATTTCACAGAGTGTTTGTGGTGGGGGGAGGAAGGGAAAGGAGAATGTGAGCCGCTTTGAGACTCCTTCGGGTAGTGATAAAGTGGGATATCAAATCCAAACTCTTCTTCTCTTCTTCTTAAGTTCTTACCAGTTTGTGGGAGGGGGTGAATGGCAAAGCTACCGCCATCACTGAATAATAATAATAATAATAATAATAATAATAATAATAATAATAATGGGCTACATTGCCTGAGCCTTCTATGGGAGCTGGATCCTAACATCTGAAGGGCTGCAGGTTCCTCACCACTGCTTGACCACCAGTTCCCAGTGGATTATCTCATGCTCTTGAATTTGAGTGAGCCCCCACCACCACCACCCCCAGCGTTAGTCCGTCCCCCCCCCCCCGATATACAGCCAGCCATGGCCAACTGAACGCCCACTTCATTTCTCTCTGCTGCCTGGTTTTCAATCTTCAGGTTGCATGTTGTGAGGGTCTTCACCCCGTCTGTCATTCTGGAGCTGCACGAAAAGGGAAGTTCCTTACTGTGCATCAAGGCCAGATTTCATCTCAGCGGTAAATTGTGAGTTGCACCCTTGTTCCCCCTGCCCCCCCCCCCGTACGCTTTTCGCCTATTTCATCACTACTGGGTGCCTTTGTTTTGGATGGGGGGGGGTTGCTTCCCAAGTTAAGCCAATCCTCTGTGGATATTGTAGGGGAGGGTCTGGAAGGAAACACTAGCACAATTTATCACTTGCAGGGTTGAACATTTTGTTCCCCTGCTGTTGTTTTAAAGTGTTCTGTCCAAGTGGCACTGCCAGTTCAGGGGGGGGGCACAAGACTGTGACCTGGCAGAAAGCGGGCACCTTATCAGCCATTGAGAAATGTGCCATCCACCGGGTACAGAAAGCCCCACTGGTCAGACCAAAGGCCCATCGACCTTGACATCCTGGTTCCAACAGAGGCCTTTCAGGATGCTCACCAACAGGGCAGGAACGTGCCAGCTCCTTCCTGGTGTTTGTTCGCAGCCACTGGCCTTCAGAGATCTGCTACTGCTACTGAACCCATAAGTCTGAGCAGGACCGGTGCTAGGGTTTCTTGCGCCCTAGGCGAGACCACCTTCTGGTGCCCCCCGCCCCCCACCAAAGCCTGCTTTAGTGGGAGGTGGGGGTGGTGGAGAGGCAAGCAGCAGTTTCTCCGCTGTAGCGGAGAAGCTGCTGGTCGCACATCCTGCCACCCGCCCCCCACCAAAGCCTACTTTAGCGGGAGCCGGGGGGTGGTGTAGGGGGCAAGCAGCACCTCTCCACTACAGCGGAGAAGCTGCTGCTAGCCCGTCCCGCCCAAGCCTGGCCAGCACCCCCTCCATTTTGGCACCCTAGGCAATTGCCTAGTTCGCCTTAATGGATGCGCCAGCCCTGAGTCTGAGCAAAACTGGTTAACACCACTGGGTGGCAATGACTTGCCGGAGCTCAGCCCTTGGACTTCATAAGGAAGCTGCCATCTGATCATTTAAAGTAGAAGCATAGGAAACTGCCTTGTACCGAGTCAGGCCACAGGTCTATATAGGGCAGCATTGTCCACAGTGACTGGCAGAGGTGACGCTGGAGATGCTGGTGGAGATGGATGCAGGGGACATCTGTATGCGATGCAGATGCTCTACCCATGAGCCTTGACCCTTCCCTCCCTCAAGCTATGGACACAAGCCATAGAACCCCAAATACTGATGCTCTCTGGTGGATTAAAAACATAATGCTTTGCCCAGAAACACAGTGGTTTGGGTGGTGGTTAAGGAATGCAGTAGGGGAGGAATCTCACTGGGGTTCTGTTCAATGTCTTTTCGTCTCCTAGCTTTTTCGGCAAACACTTTGAGCGGATCGACATCATCGTAGACGTGGACTTAAAAGCGGAAGTCAGGTTTGAGGACTATTTTGCGGCCGGCGTCCACATCAGAATGCAAGTGTGCAAGAGTGAATTCATAATCGCAAGGATCACCTGCCCTTCGCAGTAAGTGCTGGCGCAAGTTGCTCAGCGGGCTCATTCCTACTGTTTCGTGTGCATGCCTTGGGCTGAGAGAGCTGCCAAAGTTCGCCCCAGAATCCTTTCAGGAAACCAGATCCCTTCCCAGCCGCAGCACACACTCAGCTTCCCTGCCAAAAGGTGGTGTTGTGGGACCATCAAAGGATAACCATCCGAAGAAGATAAGAAATAAAAAAATTCCTTCCAGTAGCACCTTAGAGACCAACTAAGTTTGTTCTTGGTATGAGCTTTCGTGTGCATGCACACTTCTTCAGATACATTTTTTATCTCCAGATCCTCAAGGAGGGTGGGGAGAAGAGCAGAGGTGGGGTGGCCTAGGCGATGTTTCTGAAAGGTCATATTTGGTTCCAGGACCTGAAGTTCCCCACCCTGCCTTAAATCCTTCAAGAGATAAGACAGCAATTCTGTGTGTGCTCTTGAGTAGCCCAAGACAACCTCACACTTACATTAATGTTGTCGACTGAGGGAGAAGTCACAGATATTGCTGTTGTCCTGCAAAACGAAAGAAAGGTAGCATGTGAGGACATGCCGGTGTCTCCATCGCTTCCTCCTAGGCTGGTTTCTTGTGAAAACAAAATCAAAAATCAAAAATTCCTTCCAGTAGCACCTTAGAGACCAACTAAGTTTGTTCTTGGTATGAGCTTCCATGTGCATGCACACTTCTTCAGATACATTCCTTATTTTGAGACATTCCTTATTTTGTTTAATTGCTTGCTGCTTGTCATCTTGGGCTTCTTTAGGAGGAAGAGTAAGATAGAAATGTAAAATATAACAATACAGTACAGTACAGTACAATACAATACAATACCACAATATTGAAAGCATGTTTCCATTCCAAGCAATGCAAAAATCTCATTAGTGGCAGAAGAAGGAAATTTGCTTCTCCTGGCAGCATGACTAGAGATTAGGACTGGGCAATATATTGATATATCATCCCAAATCAGTTTGAAATCCATATTGTGATATCGGTTTCATAATTTTTGACCTGGCAATATATCATGAATCATGGTGGGTGGGTGGGTGGGCGCTATGC
This sequence comes from Lacerta agilis, assembly GCF_009819535.1. Taxonomy (NCBI): domain Eukaryota; kingdom Metazoa; phylum Chordata; class Lepidosauria; order Squamata; family Lacertidae; genus Lacerta; species Lacerta agilis. The sequence continues at coordinate 93,164,781 of NC_046317.1, read as the reverse complement.
AAAAATCATAGTGGGGGGGGGGACCATGAACCAGCCAACGCTTCTCTGGTAACTCTGCTGGTTCAGGGTCAATTCTGCCTCATGCAGGGAGGCAATAAATCACAAGAGTAGGTGCCAGCAAAAATCACGATGCGGGGAAAACTGAGATGACAGCAGTATATCACGGCATTTAGCTGGTGATGTGTCACAATGTTGAAAACCAGATATTGCCCAGCCATACTAGAGATGCTATGGAGTGATTTGCCCTGGGAATTCTTAGAAAAAGGAACAGAAACAGCTCATCTGTTGCGGTGGAGCTGCTATCCTAGCTTCTTGCTTACCAGTTGAGGAAAGGTGCCCACAGGCATCTGGTTGGCCACTGAGAGAGCCACTAACAGGAGCCTGCACTGGGACTTTGGCTAGTGCAATGGGGCTTTCTCTCCCTCTCTTCGCCCCTGTCCCTACCCCCCTGCTGGCAATTGACAGGCCAGGGGGTTGTTGGGAGAACCCCCAGAATACACATGGGAGCAGGAGAGCGGAGTTGGTTCCATCAGGCGAGCAGAAATGTTTGCGCTGAGCAGAGCCCTCTCCTTAGCTCTCCCATATGCCGCCGCCAGCATGGTCCGTGCTTAGGCATGGCTGGGAGATGCAGCCCAACTTCTCCAGTTCTTGGGAGTGTCTTACGCATCTGTAAGATAAGCTTTGCACTCACCAAGATTGTGGGCTTCAGAATGAGCCGATAACAAGCTGCTGCCACCCCAGACGCTTTCCTTCCCTCTTTTCTTACTTGCTTCTTCCTGCAGCTTGTTGGTGAAAAAAGTGAGGCCCGTTGTAACGACCATCCTTGCAGCATCATTCCAGAAGACGGTGAGTCGCAGCTCCATGGACTTGGCATGTGTCAGCCATGAAAGAGGGTCAAAGACGTCTTGGGGGTATCATAATACATATATCCGCAGATTACCAAGGTAGACATGATGCCCTTATAATGATGTCTTCGGATGCTTTTTAAATAAATAAATAAAGGGGCGCTCAATCAATTTTCCAGCTGGCATCCTGTGTCAGCCACTGTTTGCTCTCTTGGAGAAACCACAACTTGTGTATAACTGGATACGATAATCAAAAGGGGTTGAGGATCACTCCATGTGAACTGTGGCACATGTCCAAACTCACCATAAGGCATAAGTGCAAAGCCTAAATTCCAAGTTAAAACGGGCAGAGAGGAAGAACAGAACCATGGACAGAGCAATAGTGGGGTCCAGTGATCAATGCAAAGAGCATAAATTCTTACTCCTGGAGACATTTTGGAGATAACCCAGAAGCAAACAAGCTCAAAGATGAGAGACCAAAGCTTCTCCTTTGTATTAAATCCCTTGCCTTGCATTTCAGCTGTGCAGAGTGGTGGAAATGGTCATCAACGTGGCGAGGGTCGATTTTCTATACACTGCCAACGGTGAGTTTCTTTGACCAGCTGCCAAAACGTCTCTCTCCTTCATCCTCCTTGCCTCCTTCTTGAACGTTTGTTTCTCTTTCTTCTAGAAAAGGCTCCTGGGCCCTCAGTGCTTATGGGCAGCATAAACTTTCATTGTCAGCAGCAGCAGCAGCACTTTATAAATGCATCGGTTAAATGCATACATTCAGCTACAAGGCCCTGGTAGATAAACAGGCATAAAGGGAAAACATATAATTTCACAAACTGCTCCCGGTGGGTGCCGAGAGGCAACACCAGTTCTGACCTGCCCACGTATACTGTATTCTTTGCATGAGAACAGAGAGGTCGTTCTTTCGCCTTGGTTTATTAATAGGGTGAAAAAGTTTCCCAACAGCATAAAAACACAGGTTCCTATTGTTAGTCTTAACATTCGGTTTATTGGACCAATATTCAGTGGTTAAGTAGAGTAATATGCAGATCTTGCAGTATCCTGGTTCTTATACTTTGTAAACCACTTAGAAGCCTATTTTGGAATTTAGCAATAAATCATTATTGTTATTCCTGTTAGTTTAGTTTGTTAAATTTCTCCATCGATTCCCACTAAAAAAAATCCCCAAAGCAATGTCTTATTGTTAATAATAATCTGTTACATCCAAAAGTGAACCTTCCTGGCTAAACATGGGCACACAAGGACCTAACAGAGTTTCTCTGTTTTCACTGTTTGTTACGTTCACTGATTATTCTTCATTCAACCCTACTCAGCAACAGCTCTAACTGGGGGTCAACAAAAAGTGATGTTTTGCCACTCCCTTGGAGTGGTCCGGGTGTCCCCATATAGAATGCACTGATCCTTTCCTTATCTTCACTCCCTGTGCCGTGCACTAAATACATCCCTTGTGCCAGGCAAATGAAGCGTGGTCTGTACATGATGCCTGCGCTTAGCAGGAAATGGCTCCTTGTGAACAAGATGTACAGCCATATCCTCGTTCTTCTGCATCCCGGCTATCAGCAGCAGCTAGGATACTGTAGACAGCATATGGTGTTGCTGGCAAGGCCGTGTGCGTCTGCAATGTGCGTTTGGGAGACTGTAACGCCATCGCTGTGTTTTATTCCTTGCAGTGTTCTTCTCAGTGGGCACAGTGGCTACCATGCAATATCAGCTTGCCTGCCTGCCATTGATAACTTCAAGCCATGTCACGCTGGAATTCGACGTAAGGAGCATGTGGGACTGCAAAGTCCTCCACCCGGGGTCTCTCTCCTCCTGCAGGGAAGCTGATCTCCACACAAAACATACACGGAGCAGATCTGCCTTCCACTCAGAATTAACCTAGGGAATATTCACAGCCACGGTGCTGGCTGCTTGCAAAAAAAGGGGGCTCTTTTTAAAGGATTCAAGGAACCAGTTTGGTCGGCGGCCGTCAGCCATGGCAGCCCAAAATGGCCAGTTTCAACCCAGCTATCCCACTAGCCTGCGCTACGACTTCTGCTAGCCCAACAGGGCTTCCTCTCCTCACCTGCACCTTTCCCCCACCCCCAATTGATGTGGGGTGTTGGGAGAACCCCCAGAACAGCACGTGGGGGGGAGGAGAAGCATTTTTGCACTATTAGATTCTTAGGCGGGTGTAGTCAGCATGTCGAGATATTGCTGGGATCCAACTCCCAGATATGGGACGCAGGTAGCGCTGTGGGTTAAACCACAGAGCCTAGGGCTTGCTGATCAGAAGGTTGACGGTTCGAATCCCTGCGACGGAGTGAGCTCCTGTTGCTCGGTCCCAGCTCCTGCCAACCTAGTAGTTCGAAAGCACGTCAAAGTGCAAGTAGATAAATAGGTACCGCTCCGGCGGGAAGGTAAACGGCGTTTCCGTGCGCTGCTCTGGTTTCACCAGAAGCAGCTTAGTCATGCTGGCCACATGACCCGGAAGCTGTACGCCGGCTCCCTCGGCCAGTAACACGAGATGAATGCCGCAAACCCAGAGTCGGACTCAACTGGATCTAATGGTCAGGGGTCCCTTTACCTTTAACTCACAGATACCAAGATTGTGAGCTGGAGAGTGATCAAGGCTACCACCTTTTTGAGTAACAGCGCTGTGTTTTTCGCTCTTTCTCCAACTTCTTTCCAGATGATCATCCGAACCGGGGGGCGAGTCATTACCCTCCCTGTCGGCACAGGGCCTGTCACCCTCCCTGTCTTGCATCACCATGGTTTCTGCCTAGGGATGTCTCAGAGCAGCCTGGACGCCATCCTCATGGTTCTGATCCAGATCCGGGTGCAAGAGTTCATTTCCACCCCGGAAGTGGTGAGTGGTGGCACATCAGATAGAAGGGAACAACTGCATGTTGCAAATTTCTCCGCTTGGCTCATCAAAATTTGCAGGTGGAGGCAGAACGGGGCAGCTGCCTCTGGTGGCAGCTGCTGAGTGGCAGGGACTGGACAGAGCTGTGTGGGTCATGTGACCCCAGTGTCAGGATGTCCTACACACGAGTAGGACCTTGGAAGAGACACATGCCCAACTGGCATGTTCCCTTCCTCCTGGGCGATCATTCGGGAGCTTCAAAAGCATTCCTCAGCCCGAACATCACAGCGACTGATGCCAGAAGACATCAGCACACTTAAGGATCTGCAGGGGTTTGCGCAGTTGTGTAACAGAACTCAGCAACTCAGCATTTAGGCTAATCTACTTTATTTACATATAATTACACACGGAGCACTTCAACATGGCTTCCTTTCTCTCTGGCATCAGGCAGCAAAGAGAGAGAACAAAGGACAATAGTCCCACTTCGGGGAACACAGTAACACAAACATCCTGTCTTTGTCACATCCCATTCCTGTGGAATCAAAACGCACACCATCATGTGATAGACAACAATCCCATGACTGCACACGGGAATGAATCTCCAACACCCAACACACAGCTAGCCTTTCGCCCTTGGGTGCAGAAGAGGATGCTTACCTTTTCTTTATTTTTGAAATCATTTTTATTTGATTTTACAAATACAAAATTATAACAGTCCAAATGTATTTCCATATACAGAGATTACTCTGAATCTCGCGACTTCCCCCATCTCCTCCATGGGCCTTATTATCAACATTTACAACTTCATATTATTCCATAATCTATATTCTATGTCAACCCATATTACCCATGGTGTTTGTTACATTACAAGTGAGATTAAAATTCTGCTAATGTTTCCATCCGCTTGCGGTGGTCTCTTAAATAACTTACAAATTTTCCCCATTCTTTTTTTTAAGTTTTTGTCCTCTTGGTTCCTGAGTTTTCCAGTCAGTTTTGCCATTTCGGAGTAGTCCATCAGCTTAACTTGCCTTTCCTCTCTGGTAGGGACTTTGCCTTCTTTCCATCTCTGGGCTAGTGGCATCTGAGCCTGGGCTGTTGTCCCATACACAAAAAGTATTTTTCTGATCTTTTGGGATGTTGGTACCTAAAATTCCTAACAAATTTTTTTAAAACATTTTTAGTAGAGGACGCTTATCTATCTTGTTGCCAATGAATATGCACGTTTCAGATGACAGTGCCGTAGCTTTTTTAAAGATTTCATTTACTGTATATACTCGAGTATAAGCCGAGTTTTTCAGCACATTTTCTGAGCTGAAAAAGCTGCCCTCGGCTTATACTCGAGTGAGGCGGGTGGTGGGGGGTGGCGAGAAAGAAGCCCTTTCTCTCCGCTCGTGCCACCACCCGCTCACCCCAGTCAACCATTCCTTAAGAAGCGTACAAGAACAGCGGTTCTTTACTCTCCCCAGGCAGCTTGTTCCATTCCTGAACTGCTCACATAAATGCAAACTTTAGACCCCAGAAGGCAGAAAGCCTATCAGTTAAGGAAGTATTAAAACCCCACAGGTGCTCACTTTCCCTGGCTCCTGCTTAAACTGGACAGGATCCCAGCCTTCTCTGTATAACACAAGGGAACATTGCGCTGTGGGTTACACCACAGAGCCCTAGGGCTTGCCGATCAGAAGAATGGCGGTTCGAATCCCCGCGATGGGGTGAGCTCCACAGCGGCAAAGGAGGAAGAGGAAGGAGCAGCCCGAAGGGCTGCTTTTGGGCTGCTCGTTCCTCCTCCTCCTCCTCCACAGCCGCAAAGGTGAACCGGCTTATACTCAAGTCAATAAGCTTCCCCAGGTTTTTGTAGGAAAATTAGCTGCCTCGGCTTATATTCGGGTCGGCTTATACTCGAGTATGTAAGGTATTTATTCACTAAATTCATATCCTTCCCTTCCACCAAAGGAGCCCAGGGGGGCAGACATGCCAATGCTACAACATTATAGTTAAACATCTCAAGACAGTTAAACACTTTCCGCCATCGGATGGCTGGGAATAAAAGAATAAGGAGAGGCCTGGTGTCACCCTTCATCGCAGAAAGCAAAATGGATTCAGCGCTGCCTTCTGCTGTGTCCTTGGGGAACGGCGTTCTGACACACCAAAGCACCCCATGAACCACCTTGCATGCTGGAGGGTCAAACTGAGAGGGTCTTTGCGGTGCAACGGCGACCCACTTAATTTAAATGAAGCTTTAGAAAAGATCTGCCATTTTCAACGCAATGCCGTTTTGTGCCAACAGTTCTCCGCTGCCAGCGAGCTGACGACCGCCGTTGCGTCTCTTCTGTCACATCAAAAGGTGAGCGGATGTTTGCTTTTAAGAAGTGCGTGTCTTGTTTTATCTCCAAAAGCCACACTGCGGATAAAGATAAGGGTGAAAACCACCAAAGGGGGGGGGGAACTGTGTCGGAGCGCAGCAAAGCAAGGCAGCGGCAAATCACCCTTAGCAGGCAAAATCCAACAAAAACATTTATTTAGAAAACTGCAGAGGAGTTCATAAAGGGCACGGCCCTGTCGCAAGCAGCAGGGCCGGGGGTAGAAAATGTGCAAAAAGCCCCCAGCGAAAAAGTATCAAAGGCTTGTTGAAGCAGACAAGTCTTTGGCCGGGCATCTAAAGACAAAAGAGAAAGCATTGCTGCAGGCAGCTGAGATTGGTGCAACTTGCGACTGGCGGGCAGAAGGCAAGGAGGCCAACAGTACGGGGAGCCAGGGCCAAAGACAAGCAGAGCCAATGCCCCCAGGGCCGTCTTAAGGACATCCAGCGCCGTGGCGCAACGATCCCTCCGGCGCCCCCTGTGCCCGGGGTGGTGGGTGGGGCAGCAGGCACTGGAGGCACAGAGGAGGCCCCTTGGGAGCCGCTCCCAACACCGCCTCAGCGTCTTGGCGGGCAGTGGCTGAGGGGAATTCCAGAGGCAGAGGCAGAGGAGGTGGCGGCCTGTCTTCGTCCTCAGCCGCCGCACGGGCCGCCGCACGGGCTGCCGCCTCAGAGTCGAGGAGCGGCCACTGCTGCAGTTGCTGACATGGGCGTTGGAGAGAGACGCTCGAGGGCTGGGGACACAAAGAGGCAACACAGCGAGCGCGGCAGGGGCCATCCACACACACCGCTCTGCGCCTGCCGACGGCACGGGCGCCTCCCCCTCCCCTCCTCTGCCGCCTCGCCTTGCCAGTCCCAGCTGTGCACCCACTGGCAGGGGCGTAGCAAGGGGGCGGGAGCGGGCCGACCCGGGTTCCACAATGGAGGGGGTAACAAATTATCAAGGGACAAAATTTTTTGAAATATTTTTTTAAAATGCCTGCTCCAAAGGTCTTATCTTACTATACTAGGGATTATATAGCTATTTATGAAATTTCATGCATATTGGTTAATATCTTGACCCTCCTCCACCAAAATAGCTGTTCACTTGGCTGTTTTCCTATGTCATGAAGGCTGAAATTTCAGTTCAGAGAACACTTACTGTTCCCAACCCTAACCCTGTGGAAAGCCATCTAATTAGACTTTCATTTGATTTTGAGATGTTTTTAGGAGGTAATTTAATTATTGTTTGATTTTATACCAATGTTATGTATCTGATGTTAGCCACCCTGAGCCCGACTTCGGCCGGGGAGGGCGGGATATAAATAAACTTATAAATAAACTTATTTTTATATAAATATAAATAAACTTATAAATAAACTTTATAAATAAGTTTATATAAATAAACTTAGTTGGTCTCTAAGGTGCTACTGGAAAGAATTTTTTATTTTCTTTTGTTTTGAATATAAATAAAAGTTATTTTTAATTATTACTTGTTATTATTCCTTTGTAAGAGAATATGAAATAACGTAAAACCATTTTTGCGGGGGGGGGATCAATGGGGGAGTTGACAAGAAATTTTCCGCACCGGGTACCACCTGACCTTCCCATGCCTGGGGGCGGGGGAGTGACAAATTTTTTTGCCCCCGGGTACCAATTTACCTTGCTACGCCCCTGCCCACTGGGCACCTGGCTGCCCCCCGCTTCTCCAGCGAGCGCAAGAGTGCTCACCTCCCTGGGGTCTTGAGGGCGGCTCCAGTCGAGCGAGCCTTTCGAAGCCCAAACGAGCCAGGCGAAATGGGCACTTACTGGAGAGTGGCCGGCTCGCAGCCCGCCCAGAAGGAGGAGGAGGAGGAGGAGGAGGAGGAGCCAATGCACAAGGGAGAGGAGGTGGCGCAACGGAGCCATAGGGCTTAGTGGTTGGCGGGGCGCCCCTGAGAGGCCGGCACCGTGGTACAACGCACCACTAAGCCCTATGGGAAGGACGCCTCTGAATGCCCCCATCTTCCTTTCCCCAGCTGAGTTCTGCTGAGGCTAAGGAAGAGCAGGAAGCTGACCGACAGTTGCATCCCCTAGACCAGGGTTTCCCAAACGTGGGTCTCCAGCTGTTGTCGGACTACAACTCCCATCATCCCTAGCTAGCAGGGCCAGCGGTCAGGGATGATGGGAACTGTAGTCCAGAGCAGCTGGAAACCCGCGTTTGGGAAACCCTGCCTTGGACTGCTTTTCAGTTAAGGAGGCAGGCAAGTGGGGGCAGGCTGAGGTTTGTGGGGCAGTGCCCTGTTTGCGATGGGGTGCCCCAGTGACTCACCACAAGCACATGCCCACGTACAGGAATATTTCATTTTTGTTCAATTGTCCAATTTGTCCATCGGTTTTTCTTGCCCACGGCAACACAAAGTAACTTACAACCAAACAAACAGATAATAATAATACATTAAAACCTGGAGAGAGAAATACACCAAAAATACCCTTTGTGCCCCCCGCCCTTCACAGTGCCCCAAGTGTCCTCTGAAGGCGCCATTGAAAATCACCATCTCTTTGGTCGGAATCCGGAGGATTATCCTGGAGCCCAAGAGAGCCGTCCTTGAGCTTTCCGTCGAGATCGCCTTGTTGGCGAAAGGTCCGTCCGGGTCCCTGGTTGGCCTCTTCGTCCTGAAGGCCGTAAGTGCTGGAATAAAGAGCTTTCTGCGTGGCTTGGCTTTCAAGTCCCGTGAATGGCAGGGAGGGAGGACTTTTTCGGTCTCCCCACCCCCCACCATCTGAGACTCTCCCCCCCCCTTGTCTGATTGCAGAACTTAAAACTGAGTGTCCATGCCTCTGTTCACGGCGGCAGGCTGTTCTTCACCACGAAACTGGCCAGGTATCTTGCCTCACTGTCGCATGATCGCTTAGTCTCGGGGAGTCTAAGCAGAGCAGGGGTCCACTTCCCTGCAACTTGTGGGATGTTATTGAGCAGCCTTCCCCAACCTGGTGCCCTCCAGATCTTTTGTACTATAGCTCCCGTTGGCTGCACTCAGACCCTGCTGCTGCGCAGTTGAGCTTGGAGTGAAAGAAGCCCAACAGTTTTGTCCAGACCAGAAAATAAGCCTGACCTGGAACCAGAAGCAACCTGCTCTGGTACGCGGAGCAGCGCTCGTCCCAGGGGGCATGGCATGCGTCCCAGGGGGTATGACGCCCCGGACGTGCCGCCAATGGGGCGGTTGGCATTTTGTGTCCCCCCCTTTGGAATGGAACCCGGGGCAGGTCGTCCCCCGCCCCTCTCGGAATGCCCCTGCTCAAGGGATGTCACCTGATTCACTCTGGCCTATTGGGATAAAGACCCTTCCTTGCCTGTGTGGCTGGGTGTCCCGCAGTTCCCTATTTTGGCCAGTCCTGGCAGGCAGCCTTACGTGAATTGGCTCACTTGGGTCTTAGGTGATCTCTCTCTTAACCCTTATGTACAATTGCTTCTTTCCACAGTCTTGAGCTGCTCCTGGTTTCTTCCCAAGTTGGACCTGTTGACGTAAGCTCTTTTTCATTTAGCGGTCGGCTGAATTTCTTTGACGCCTTGATTGCACCTTCCACAGGGACAATAATAGTCTACAGTATTAAAGTAGCAGAAATAGAGACACAGCTAGCTAGCTAGACAGAGAGACAGAACGATCTGACACACAAACATAGGCTTAAATAGGGGACCCCCTAGAACAGGGGTCAGCAAACATTTTCAGCAGGGGGCCGGTCCACTGTCCCTCAGACCTTGCGGGGGGCCGGACTATATTTTTTGGGGGTGAACAAATTCCTATGCCCCACAAATAACCCAGAGATGCATTTCAAATAAAAGGACACATTCTACTCATGTAAAAACACTCTGATTCCCGAACCGTCCGCAGGCCAAGTTTAGAAGGCGAGTGGGCCTGTTTGATTCCTGGATCACTGCCTCCTCTGTTCTGTCTTACAGGTCTCTGTCCTCGTGAAGTTGATCAAGTTGCTTTTAGAAGAAACGTTTGTGCCACAAGTCAACGGTAAGGCAGCTCAAGTTCCATCTCTGACACACCCTCTATATAGGAAAAGCCCTCTCACACTCCCACATGCGCTGTGCCTAGAAAGGTCCAAGTGGCTTTCCCTCTCCTGCTCCTTTTCCAGGGAAAACCCACTCTTTAGCTCTAAATCAGAGCATACAGCAATCTGGAGAAAATTCAAATAGCTGTTTGCTCTGATGGAGCACTAAAGAGCAGTTTTCCTTGGAGAAAGCAGCAGGACGAGATGAAGTACGGATAAGCTCTAATTCCCATCTTCATGGAGCCACAACTGCAACACCGATGCATAAGAGCGTTTAGATTCTCCATTTTTACTGGTGTGTTTCTTTGTACTTGGAGTTGGACGGCGCCTTGCACGCCTCTTTCCGGCAACTCCTGCAGCCCAGCTGGTGCCAAACGTCTTGCTCTGCTTCCCTTTAGACCACGTCCGTGAGGCTGAGAGGGGGGTCTTTGTTGTGTGAGCAGCCCAGGACCTCCGGAGACACTGCCCAGGAGGTCACTTCAGTGTTGCTTATGCATCAGTTTTACTAGTCGTCTAGGCCAATGAAAAGTTTGGGGAATGCTGGTCTAGACTCAGACATAACCAGAAGAAAATGCTCCACTCTGCTCTTCTTTGCTATTGTGCTTATTCTGGTTGCTTTTTTCAGAGTGCCTGGATGTCGGGATCCCATTGCCTCCTGTGCTGCACATTCACTGGAATTATCCGGCGATTCACTTCATGCAGGTAAGTCCACCAGTGGCACCTTCCTTCCAGCCACGCATCCAAACTTGTCTGGGCTCTCTGCTCCATGTTCTCCCCATTAGCAAATCCCACACATAAGATGCTTTTCCATGAATTTCCACATGCCAGAACCACTGGACCAGCCAGATAATCTGTTTTCCAGGAGCAATATTCCTTATATATAACTTCCCTAGTCAACCCTGTTCTCTACAGTGTAGCCCTGATTCAGCTCTAGCTGTGGTAAACTATGAGTAAGAACTAGTGGCTCTGGATGGAGATGCATATCCCATGATGACATAAGATTGAGGTTAACAGATTGAGGTTGAATCCTGACAAGACAGAAGTACTGTTTAGGGGGGTCAGGGGGTGGGTGGGAGTGGGGGACTCCCTGTTCCTGAATGGGGTAACTGTGTCCCTGAAGGACCAGGGCGCAGCCTGGGAGTCATTTTGGACTCACAGGTGTCCATGGAGGCCCACGTCAATTCTGTATCCAGGGCGGCTGTCTACCAGCTCCATCTGGTACGCAGGATGAGACCCTCCCTGCCCGCAGACTGTCTCGCCAGAGTGGTGCATGCTCTGGTTATCTCTCGCTTGGACTACTGCAATGCACTCTATGTGGGGCTACCTTTGAAGGTGACCCAGAAACTACAACTAATCCAGAATGCGGCAGCTAGACTGGTGACTGGGAGCGGCTGCTGAGACCATATAACACCAGTCCTGAGAGACCTACATTGGCTCCCAGTACGTTTCCGAGCACAATTCAAAGTGTTGGTGGTGACCTTTAAAGCCCTAAACGGCCTCGGCCCAGTATCCCAGGAGGACTGTCTCCACCCCCATAGTTCAGCCCAGACACTGAGGGCCTTCTTGGTAGTGGCACCTGCCCTGTGGAACACCTTCCCTTCAGATGTCAGGGAAATAAACAACCGCATGACTTTTAGAAAACATGTTAAGGCAACCCTGTTTAGGGAAGTTTTTAATGTCTAGGGTTTTTTTAGGTTTTTTTAATTATTATTATCACTAATTCTGTTGGGAGCCACCCAGAGTGGCTGGGAAAACCCAGCCAGATGGGCAGGATAGTAGTTCAGTAGTAGTAGTAGTAGTAGTAGTAGTAGTAGTAGTTCAATCGTTCAGTCGTGTCTGACTCTTCGTGACCCCATGAACCAGAGCACACCAGGCACTCCTGTCTTCCACTGCCTCTCGCAGTTTGGCCAAACTCATGTTAGTAGCTTCGAGAACACTGTCCCACCATCTCGTCCTCTATCGTCCCCTTCTCCTTGTGCCCTCCATCCTTCCCAACATCAGGGTCTTTTCCAGGGAGTCTTCTCTTCTCATGAGGTGACCAAAGTACTGGAGCCTCAACTTCAGGATCTTTCCTTCCAGTGACCACTCAGGGCTGATTTCTTTAAGAATGGAGAGGTTTGATCTTCTTGCAGTCCGTGGGACTCTCAAGAGTCTCCTCCAGTATTAGTAGTAGTAATGCCTGCTGGATCAGGTCAGTGGCCTATCTAGTCCAGCAGCCAACCCACCAGCCAGCAAGATCCAAGCACAAGAGCACTTTCCCCTGCTGTGATTCCTAGAAATTCCCAGCAGGAGGACTGGTGTGGATAGCTGATTGGAAAAAAATGGAGAGAAATTGAAATTGACAGATTCTTCCATCCCTAGTTTCCATGGGCTGGAATGCAGATTGAAGGCATGGAGATTCCTAGATCTTCTACTCTTCGCTCCTTAGAGCTTCCCCCAGCAGTCAGCTTCTTCCTAAATTATGTAGGCCTGTCCTAATACGACCCCCACCATTTATTTATGGGAAACAATGAGCTAAACTTTTCGCTTTTCCAACATCTGCAGAAGATGCTGGCCTTGTGTGTGTGAGGTGGCCAAGGGGACCTCGCCTCCGAAGACACTCCACCTTGTTTCAGCTGCAGCAGGAAGGCAAGAAGGATGTCTTAGTGAGAAAGAAGAAACTATACCTATCTTATCCTTTATTTTCCTAACACTGAACCGCCCTGAGACCCCTGGGTATAGGGCAGTATATAAATTCTAATTAATAATAATAGTAATAGTAATAGTAATTACATTTTGCACTTTGTTTCAAGCCTGGGGTCAAGTTGAGGGCGATTTGCACAAATGCTAGATGCTAGTAGCAGGACACTCTCATATAGGAGACAGGAGCCTTTGCATAGTCCATAGGTGGTTAGGCCTCGGGTGTTTTCCATTAATGGAAAAAGATGGATACAAAAAATAATATTAGAAAGGTAAGAGTGAACTCTTAAGTTTGGCATTGCAAACCCATGCTGAATTTTAGCACGATTCCGGGTCTGAATGTGCTTCTCTGTGTTAGACTGCGGGTCCAATGCATGCAAAGGAGCAGAAGCGTAAAACACAGAAGACCAGGTAGCTCAATTACTCCATGCTGCAGGTGAAGGATCTCACATCTTAGGGCTCTCCTATGGAAACAGAGCATCTCCCTAGACATAGAAAGCTAGCAGATTGAAATGAAGAGTTTGGTATAGGCAGGGGCGTCACTGGGGAGGGGCGGTAGGGGCGGTACGCCCCCAGTGACAGGGTGACAAGCGGCGGGTGGGGGTGACAAGCGGCGGCCCCTCCCGCCACTCCCACGCGCCGCCGCTCCCTCCGTCACCCCGGGAGCAGCAGCGCTGCACGGACGGGGTGACCGGTGGTGCGTGGGGAGTGGTGGGAGGGGCCGCCGCATGTCACCCCCACGCACCGTCGCTCGCTCCGTCGCCGTGGGAGCAGCAGCGCACAGTGTGTGCAGTGCTGCTGCTCCCGGGGCGACGGAACGGCGGCACGTGGGGTGACAAGCGGCGGCCCCTCCCACGCGCCGCCGCTCCGCTCCCTGCCCACTGGGCTCAGGGAGCGGAGCCCGGGGGGGAAGGACAGGGGCAGGCCAGCAAGGGGAATGACACCCCCCTCGCTGGCCCAACCCCTCTCCTTTCCCCGGGACGGCTCCGCTCACGGAGCGCAGCGGGAGAGGGGCGGGCCAACTGGCCCGCGCGGAGGCGTTGTTCCGTGCGCATGCGTCATGACGTCATGCACATGGAGCGACGCCCCGCCCCCATGGGTGCCACTGGGCTTGCCGCCCCCGGCAGCCCAGCGGCTAGCTACGCCTCTGGGTATAGGCTTCTTCATGGCATGCTGCATTTCTGTGTGCAGGGAGGGAGGCAAAATTTTGTCGGGGGGGTGGGGCATTCAAACATACACGCCTCTACCTGCAGCCTGAGGTATGACCTTCACCACTCAACTCTGTGAATCAGGGAAATTGCCCCAGAGGGAGAAAACAATAGTTTGATACGCGCAGTTTTCAAATGACCTTATTCAAAAGCACCTGTTAGGCTTCATGCCCAAAGGCACGCTTCTCCATCATCTCCCGAGATAGATGCCAACTAAGGTTTCCTGTCCCACAATGGCTGGTACAATTTAGGTGCTTTTTAAGCTTTGAGCGCTGGATTGTGTGTGATATTCTAGGCTCATGGTGTCTCTCTTCACAATAAAACTTCTTCTCTTTTCTCAACGGCCACAGAGTGTTTCTGTTTTGTGATGCTGCCCGCCGTCCCTTGTGATTGCTTCGGCTCCTTTGGCCGCAAGCAGAAACCAGCAGCTGCATTCAGTATTTCAGGGCTGGCGTCCATAAAATGTCAGTGCAAGACTGCTCTGGGCCCCTGCAGAGAGTTACTCTCCCGGCTACGGGCTCCAGGGGGGTATTAAACCATAAACGCCTTTCACTGTGATGTGACTAATATTGCCATTTATACAGCAACTCGTTGCATCACTGTCTGGCACAAGGGCCGCTGTAAGGAAAGACTAAGGAGAAGGATGCTGGGATTAGAGTGGAAGGGGACCCAGGGGAGGAGGCGGTTGGGACCTGGAAAATAAAAATGCCACCGTGTACTTTTTAAAAGTAAGGAGGGATGAGCGTGTGGAGGGAGCTAGCTGCACATGGAACGCAGGGTGCTATAATCCAACTTGTGGATCAGGCATGGCCAAGATCCACTCAAGGGTTCCTCCTGAGCACCCCCTGCAAAATTGCAAAGGAGCCAGATGTGGCCCTCTCATATTTTAACTCTGGGCCGTAGAATGCCTTTTACATCTCCCCCTGTAGGCCTATGGGGTAAACTAGGGACTGGGGGGACCCCTAAAACAGATATGGGGGTGCATGGGGAGAGGAGGAGGTAGTCCAACCGTGAAGGCGAAAGCTCTTGTGCTGTAACTGGAGAACTTCATTGGCTAAAACCCGACAGAGTGTGATGGTGGACTGTTTCATTCTGAAAACGGCTAGAACACCCCAAGCAATTGAGTTCAGAAAGAGTATTTTAATGAGGCAAAATGACACATGATGGACATGATCCAGCTGCATTTCAGCACTTGCAAATCTCATTTATTTCCCCAGGGAAAGTTAAGCATCCATTGTAATCAACACACTTTGCTGTGGTTCGATTGCTGTCCATAGATTCAACAGCATTTACAGAAAAAGAATTGAGAAAGCAGAACACCTAATTAATGCACGAACCCGTGGCATTGCTGGGAAGTAAGTTTCCTTTAAATTGGCAGGCCTTATTTCTGAGCGAATGAGTTCCAGATCACAGGTGTGTTTCCTCTGTTTCATGCAGCAAAGAAAGGCAGACTCGCCTTCATTCTGAAGCGAAAGGATTTGCAGGTGCAAAGAGCAGAGATAAATGTGCCTTGCAGAGGAGGACTGGGCTGCCTCTGTGCTCTTCTTTTCAGCTCAGGGCTGATAGTCAAGGTCACAATTGACCTGAGCATAACCCTGCAAGTTGAAAGGCAAGGGAAGAGTCAGTATATGCTGCCAGAGAGGTCTTGGGTAGAGGCAGGGGCGTCGCGGGGGGGTGAAGGGGGCGGGGGGGCCCGGGCAGCGCCCCTGCTGGGGGTAACACATACGGTGGTGACCCTGCCCATTGGGCTTTTTAAAACTTTTTTTTAAAAAAATTCTTTTTAGGCTATTTTCGGCACTGCCGGGGTGGAGCCGCAGGGGCCGCCAGCGAGTCGGGGTGTCACCCCCCTCGCTGGACGCCCCTGCGGCTCTGCCCTGGCAGCACCGAAAATAGCCCCTGCCCTCCAGTGGCTTTTCGCGCCGCTGGCTGGCTTGCGGAGCCGGGGCAAGGAGAGGGGCGGGCCAGCGAAGAGGGGTGACACCCCTCTTCGCTGACCCGCCCCTCTCCCTGCCCCACTTGTGCTCCCCCGGGGTAGCACAGAGGGGTGCCAGGCTGCGGCTTTGGGACTCTCTGCAGCTTGCAGAGACTCCCAAAGCCCCCGCCCGGCATCCTCCGGGGGCGGGGCGTCGCCGCGTGTGCGTGCGTCATGATGCCCCCGCCCCCAGGGGTGCCTCTTGGCTTCCCGCCCCGGGCAGCCAAGGGGCTAGGAATGCCCCTGGGTAGAGGAATTTCAAATTATCCTACACAGAAGCAGTTTATTTCTGGGGCTCAGGAGACTGGGTGCAAGGTGGCACTCATTAGCCAACGCAGTGCCCCTTCAGATGGTGTTGCACTCCAAATCCCATCGGCCCAACCAGCATGGCACAAGGGTCAGCAATGATGGGAGTCGTATGTGGTCCAACAACATTTGGAGGGGCACCAGTTTGGCTGCCCATACACCTGAGCTTTATTGCTCCCACAGATAAAGATACCTGTGAATAAGGATGAAAGAAGCGCTCTTTGCTGGGTCAGGTGAAAGGGGACCCTCCTAGTCCAGCATCTTCTTCTCACAGTGCCCTCCCCCCCATGCCCCAATGGGAAGCCCACAAGGAGGGACTGAGAGCAAGACCAGCCCTCTTCCATGGGTGGTGGGTTGCCACCAAAAGACCACTCAGAGACGATGTTGTTGCCCCATGACAAGACTATGGACAGGCTGCCATGTTTTCCATAGGAGGGTCAATCTGGCCTCAGTTATCGGGTCCTCCCTCACAGAGGGCACGTGTTGCAGTGTGATCTGGCAACCAGACCCTGTGTTGTGGGTGGGGTCGTTTGGATAGCCACAACACCCTATTGGTGGGTCCCTCGATGCTGGGAGCAATTTGACCAATGGGACACAGGTAAAGGACATTGAGGGACCTATTTAAGCCCATGCACGTGTACCTGAGCTTCCTCTTCGGGCTAGTGCATCAGAACACCTGCCCACCTCTCCCTATATTAAGGGCTTGCATTTGATCTTGCTATGCCACCGTGTGTTGCCTGTCGTTGGGACAGGGGCATGACAGGAATTTTCCCCACTTGGCTGATTGGCTGTTGCCACTTGGGTTTCGCCTGCCGCATAGCAAACTGTCACAACTTGTAAGGTTGCGGATAGGCTCTTGTTCATGTGACAGGGATGCGAGGACGGTCTCGCCATCCCTATGTGAAGGGTATTCCGGTAAAGGAATCCAGGGACTCAATGGTTTGGTCAACCCTGTGAGGAGTTGTGCCCGTGCTGGAGTCCAGGGGGACATCCGGGTGGCGGACTGGTGGGGTTCCCGCCTTCCGTTGTCCCTGGTGTTCACCCTAGGCTGACCTACGACAGAGCTCTGGGTCAGCGCTGCCTGCAAGGGTGCAGGGAGCTAGTTGAACCAGAGCCTATGCAACCACTCACTTGATTGTAATCAATAAAGTTGTGGCCTAAATTCTGCCAAAAACCCAACCAAAATTTGAGTCCTGACTGAATTTATTCCTAGGGCTGGTTAAAAGGTCTAAACATGCAAATGCTCAGAGTTTAAGGAGAAGGCCTTCAGCATTTTGAGCTGTAGCGTTCATTATGGACCACTCAGAAGAACATCAGTTGCCCCAGGCCAAAGGGCCCGGCATCTAGTCCAGACATCCTGTTCTCACAGTGGCCAGCCAGACGCCCATTGTGGGGAAACCCTCAGGCAGGTGTTTTGGGGGTGTCTTAGCTAAATAAGTGGGCATTTTGGGGGCTGAAGGAAAGGACGGAGGCAGCAGAGCCAAATGAGTCTCACCTCATGAATCTCGATCTCGGGCTCAATGTACTGGACGTTGCTCAGCTTGGGAAGAGAGATCCCCACTCTCAGAGCAGCTGCAAAGGGAAAATGACAACACGGTCAACACCCCCAACTTGATGGGGCAGCTGTGGGGCATGGGCCCATGTTCTTCATACAGCCCCCCCTCCCTCTTGTCACCCCGAGAGCCTCCCCGCTCTAGGTGCTGAGATCCTAGGACCCCAGTGGAGCTGCCCCCATTACCATTCACTTGAGCCAAGAAAGCATCCTGGAATTCGGAGAGAACCACACTTCTCAAATGGGAGATCTGCCAGGGGAGAAAAGGCAATGGGTTGGTCCTAGATCTTGGCATGAGCGAGCACAGAGGAGCAAAGGAATCTCCCTTAGACAGAGTCAGGCCACCGGTCTTCCTAGCACAATTTCACCTGGACAGCAACTAGGGATGGGGGAGAAATCTGATGGACGAAGCACTGAAAGCCGATTCTATCCAATTCACACTTTCCGGAACAATAGGCAGACCGAAACGCGGGACCAGCCTCTGAAATTCACACTCATCTGAATTTTGCGATGCATTTCTGCAAGCAACCAGTGTTTACAAGAATGCATGTAGTGGAGGGGAAGTGTGCGTGGAAATGAAGATATCAGTGAAAATAAGAGGCAAAAATGCATTGGATATGGGGAAATTGCTTGCCAAAAATGTCTGCTAGTCAAAACTGCATATAAAAATGTATCTATTGGGCAAAATTTGCACCAAGATGCTAGAGAAGTTTCGCTTTATTAAATATCTCAAGTCGCTGCAAAATGTGGAGAACTGAATTTAAGAATGGAAGAAAGAGAAACTGTAGCTGCCAAAATGGACAGAGTCTTCCATGTCTTACAGCGACTCCCCAGCATAGCTGTCAACTTTCCCTTTTTTTGCAGGAAATTCCCGTATTCCAACACCGTTTCCCATTGCAAAAAAAAGGAAGGTTGACACCTCTGCTCCCCAGGGTTGTAGACTCAGGGCTCCTTCACAGCCCTACCAGCAGATGCTGTCATTCAGCCCAGACACTAAGGTCCAGCTCCGAGGGCCTTCTGGCAGTTCCCTCCCTGCGAGAAGTGAGGTTGCAGGGAACCAGGCGGAGGGCCTTCTCGGTAGTGGCCCCCGCCCTGTGGAACGCCCTCCCTTCAGATGTCAAGGAAATGAACAACTATCTTACTTTTAAAAGACATCTGAAGGCAGCCCTGTTTAGGGAAGTTTTTAATGTTTAATGTTGTGTTGTGTTTTTAATATTCGGTTGGGAGCCACCCAGCGTGGCTGGGGAAATCCAGCCAGGTGGGCAGGGTATAAATATATTATTATTATTATTATTATTATTATTATTATTATTATTATTATTATTATTATTGCAGGAAGTGAACCTGTGACTTTCTGCAATAATAATAATAATAATAATAATAATAATAATAATAATAATAATAATAATAATAATATATTATTATTATTATTATTATTATTATTATTATTATTATTATTATTTATACCTGTGGTCCTTCCCCCATAAGCAAGGGAGGTTTGGGCTGCCTGGCCCCCGGATACACATGCGCACAGAGTAAGAATGAAACAACCCTCTGCAGAGAGGCTATAATTCATTGCTGCTGAAACAACCCAGAGGATCAATGTACAGTAGGAGAGACCAAAAGTTGGAGATGACTCTTAGGGTCAGACCTGGGGCTTTTACACAACTTGGAATTTCAACACTGCAGGGGGCTGGACTAGATGACTCTTGGGGTCCCTTCCAACTCTACAATTCTACGACACCTATTAGACTCAAATCCCTTCGGTGGTCTCAACAGCAGGTCTGGAACAAGGATCTCCCTCAAAAATCTCCTGTACTTCAGACTATTCTGAACTTTTCCTTTGCAGACAAAGATGTACTTCGAAGGCACATGAGAAATGATATTTGTATCTGACGCGCTCTAGTTCTTATGACTGTTCAGTTCTGTATCTGCTATCGTCCCTTTTCTTCCAGTTTTGGAATTTTGAGTCATATGGAGGTAGGAAATAGAGACCAGGACAAAAACAGATTTCTTTTAAAAGGGCATGGCTTGGGTGTGAGAAACATGGATGGTTTTCCATTCCTGATGCCAAAACCTGCAGGTTTAAGGCTGTTACCATGAGCACCAGCAAAGAAGAAAAGAGGGACAATTAGAAGTGCAATATGACGCAGAATTCAGCCACCTGCAAAGGAGAAATCCACTTTTGCAGATCAGGATCACAAACACGCGAGACCAGTGGAAGGTGGAATAACCACGGGAAGGAAGAGGTGGGGTTTCCCCCATCCTTGACATGGGATCAGGGGAGCTAACATGGGCCCATAGGCTACCCTGTGTGTGTGACGTCGTGGTGGCACCAGAAGTCAGGTTCTGTAAGGGGCTGCTCCGGATCAGAAGATTGGGGCATGCAATCGCAGACAGAGCAGCCACAAACAGAAGAGGAGGGGGGATTCGTGCCCCCCCTTGTTTTCAGCGTTCCCTGAGACAAGAGACAAACAGACACAGAAGCTGCGCAGTCAGGGGAAGAGCTAGCCAATTTTGAGATAGTAGCTAAGCAACCAAGAGGGAGGGAGTTCTTGGGCAATACTTCAATTGAGAGTGGAGGGGAGGGGAACCCCTTTACCCCCCCCCCCGAACTTGAGGGTATGAGCATGTTGCAGAACAAAGGAAACGTTGGGGGGAGAATTTCCATTGGTGCACTTCTTGCTGCGGAAGTGGAAGGAGTCAGAATGAGCAACTGTTATCCTTGCGGAAGGTTGCCTGTTTGTGCTCTCAGTAAAGGTAAAGGGACCCCTGACCATTAGGTCCAGTGACGGACGACTCTGGGGTTGCAGCGCTCATCTCGCTTTATTGGCCGAGGGAGCCGGCATTTATCCACAGACAGCTTCCGGGTCATGCGGCCAGCATGACTAAGCCGCTTCTGGTGAACCAGAGCAGCGCATGGGAACGCTGTTTACCTTCCCACCAGAGCGGTACCTATTTATCTACTTGCACTTTGACATGCTTTCAAACTGCTAGGTGGGCAGGAGCTGGAACAGAGCAACGGGAGCGCACCCCATTGCAGGGATTCGAACCGCCGACCTTCTGATCGGCAAGCCCTAAGCTGTGTGGTTTAGACCACAGCGCCACCAACGTCGCTTTGTGCTCTCAGTATGATGTTGTAAATAAATGGACTATAAATCTTTCTTATGTTCGTTATTGGTGAACTATCAGACGGGAGAGCAGAACCTCCGTGTCTGACAGGTTCCGAGGACTTGTGAGGCCGTCAGACATGCTGGGTGAGGTCTTGTAGGACCTCAGAAGTAGAGTCAGGGACCCTGCGGTGTGGGTACTCAGGCACCGAGAGCCCCCTATAGCCAGCGCCCCTGCAGAAGACATTGCCTAAACAGGCTCAGAACAGCTATTGCGCCCACTTGGGAGCACAGCATGGGTGTAAAATACACAGCTAACTGAAGTTCTGCCCCCCCCCAACAAAAATCCTGGCTACGCCCATGGAGCTCAGCAAGGAGGGCAAACAGCGGACGGCGTACCTCTGTTATCTCCACACTGGAAGACTCCACCTCCAGACCAACATCTCTGCAAGACAAAGTAGAACGACATGAGCCACGATGGCATCAGCTGCACCAGTGAACTGGACACTCAAGTCCAACAGGTCCCTGAGGAAAGGACAGGGACTGGAGTGTCGCTTTCCTCCTTTGCCACAATGAAAGCAGAAAAGAGTTGGCCCTCGTCAGGGGAGGTGGGGTGGGGGTGGGGAGGCAGGAAGTAATATGGTAAGGAAAGTAAAATGTCTGACTGAACTCACCCATGGACGGCAACAGTCAGATGGAGACTTGTAACTGTGACATCCAGCTTGACAGCTAAGCTCAGGTCCTGCAAACAGAAGACCGGGAGGGGGTCATTTTCATGGGAGAAAGCTACAAAGGCTCTATCATTTGTTTGTTTGTTTGTTTGTTTGTTTGTTTGTTTGTTTGTTTGTTTGTGTTATGTACTGAGCTGAATCCTAGAACAATAGGATCCATTATGCAGCAGTCTGATTGGTCCTAGAACAATAGGATCCAGAATGCAGCAGTCTGATTGGTCCACAGGAGCCACCCAATCCAGCTCCAGGTGGAAGTGAATCCACATCCTGATTGGCCTACAGGAGTAGCCCGGAATTAGCCAATCACATGGGGCCCATTGTGTAAATAATGTATATATAGCAGACGTTATGGGGAAAGATCCATTCATTGCTACTATGAGCTGAATAAAGA
The DNA here is from genome assembly GCF_009819535.1 of Lacerta agilis. Classification (NCBI taxonomy): domain Eukaryota; kingdom Metazoa; phylum Chordata; class Lepidosauria; order Squamata; family Lacertidae; genus Lacerta; species Lacerta agilis. Next base: position 93,142,754 of record NC_046317.1, on the reverse strand, counting down.
GCATGAAATTCACACGACTCCGAGTATATTTCAGTTTCCTTGTTTGTTTATAATACTTTTATGTTGTGAACCATGCTATGATCTTCAAATGAAGGGTGGCATTCAAATTTTAATAGTAATAGTAATATACAGTCCTACCTTGGTTTTTGAACGGAATGCGTTCTGGGAGACCGTTTGACTTCCAAAATCAAGGTGCGGCTTCCGTTTGGTTTCCGATTGCGCAGGCGCACCGGAAACAATAGCGGAAGCCGCATCAGACATTCAGCTTCCCAAAAAAAGTTCAAAAACTGGTGTTCAAAAACACTCACTTCTGGGTTTTGAAAGTTCGGGAGCCAAAATGTACGAGTACCAAGGCGTTCAGCAACCAAGGCACAACTTTAGTAATAATAGGAGCTGCCACCTGTGATTGTGTTGCTTGCCAACCCCCCCTCCACCCTGGTGAATCCACCCCACCCATTGCCAACTCTCTTCCTTTTACACCTCACCCAACCTGCCCTCCATCGCCACCTGTGCAGCTTGCTTCAGCTCTCTGACCCACCCACAGCTCGCCCGAACCATTGCCCACTGAGAGCAGAAACCCTATATTTTAAAATCCTACATGGGCAGGCACACTCAGTCTCCTGAGTGTCAATGGACAAGTGCAAATATTTATAAACCACTTTACAATTGAAAGCTGCCAAAGAGGCTGATAGTAAGTTAAAATACAGATTGCAGACTTGGTAAACTAAAAGAAATAGCCCCATTTCTACAATAGTACAATTAATTTCCCCTAAAATGACCAGGTCAAACTTCAAGAGAAGACTTCTTCTTAGACGCATTGCTTGCTTGATTTTTAAGAGGGCAACGCATAAAATATCCATGTGCTACACACTTGTCATATTTGAGCTGGAGCTGCAACATTAAAAACCCAGGTTCTAGTACATGGGTAGGCAAATTAAGGCCCGGGGGCCGGATCTGGCCCAATCGCCTTCTAAATGCGGCCCGCCGACGGTCCAGGAATCAGCGTGTTTTTACATGAGTAGAATGTGTCCTTTTATTTAAAATTCATCTCTGGGTTATTTGTGGGGCCTGCCTGGTGTTTTTACATGAGTAGAATATGTGTTTTTATTTAAAATGTATCTCTGGGTTATTTGTGGGGCATAGGAATTCGTTCTTTTCCCCCCTCCAAAATATAGTCCGGCCCACCACAAGGTCTAAGGGACAGTGGACTGGCCCCCTGCTGAAAAAGTTTGCTGACCCCTGAGTACATACTAAGCACATCTCTAGGTCACGTGGTGATCTCAGGAGTGCCCTCATGTGAGGTGAGATGGTCCCTTAGGAGATCCATATGGGTGTACAACCATTATAGATGACGGTTCACACACAGGTGTGCATTTGCACCGCGAGGCTTGTCCCAGCTGCATTCAGATGGAGCCCAGCACAACAGCTGGTGTCCAGCAAGAGCTTTGACATCCAGCCTTCGTGCTGAGCGAACCGTCATCTCCCTGAGAGCTGAAAGTCGCCACGGCAGGAGAACAAGGAAACAAATGTGAGGTGCTTTTACTCACCACGCCCAGGGTGAAGAGTATCTGCGACTGTTGGAAAGATCCTGATTCAGCCACGCCCACCTGGATGGCGGGGCTGAGGCGCAGGATTGCTGCGCCCTCACGGAAGCTGATGATGGGGAGCTTGCTGACTACCACGTTGAGCATCAAGGCAACAGCCTGGGGATAACGCTGCGAGATCTATAGTGGGAATGGAAGGCGGGTTGTTATATGTATTTGTTAGGACGCCAACAAGTTGGCGTGCTGAAGTGCAGCAGTCAGTCAGATAAGCCAAGGTCGAACAGTCCGGGTCAGAAGCCAGCTGACGTCAGGTATCAGTATGGGATCAGGAGAAGCCGAAGTCAGAACAGTCCAAGTCAGGAACCAACCAAGTCAGTCAGGGAAAAGCCAGGAGCCAGGAACAAGCCAAGGGTCAGGAACAAGCCAAGGGTCAGGAACAAGCCAAGGGTCAGGAACAAGCCAGGAGTCAGGAACAAGCCAGGAGTCAGGTACAAGCCAGGAGTCAGGAACAGAATGAGCAAGAGCAACCACGCACTCAGCATAGCAGTTGCAGGTGCTAGTGAAGGGAGCATTCAGCCTTTCTTAAGTAGCTGGCCTGCAACCACGTCTCTTACGAGTTGCAGCTGCCTCTAATTGTTCCCTGCGTCTCTCAGCTCTACACTCTACAGCTGAGAAGGGAGGAGGGGAAGGGCTGTTTCTCTCCTCACAAGGGCCTGATTCTGGCTCGACTTCCTCCTCCTCCTGTTCTGGTCTTTCCCCCTCTCCATCTGACTCTTCCTCTTCCGAGGAGTGCCACCACCAGTCTTCTCCAGGTATGAACTCCTCCATTTCCCCAGGTTCTTCCGTGGGTGCAGCCTCACCAGGGGGGGCTTGCCACCACTCCTCCTCATCTGGCTCAACCCTGACATCATTGTTGTGGCCCATCGCACACCTGAAGCTGCCTTATGCAGAATTAGGCCCCTTTAGCCCTGGCAGAGACATCACCTTGCCGACAAAGGTCTGTATAGTTAAAGCTATGGTTTTCCCAGTAGTAATGTATGGAAGTGAGAGCTGGACCATAAAGAAGGCTGATCGCCGAAGAATTGATGCTTCTGAATTATGGTGCTGGAGGAGACTCTTGAGAGTCCCATGGACTGCAAGAAGATCAAACTTATCCATTTTTAAGGAAATCAGCCCTGAGTGCTCACTAGAAGGACAGATCCTGAAGTTGAGGCTCCAGTACTTTGGCCACCTCATGAGAAGAGAAGACTCCCTGGAAAAGACCCTGATGTTGGGAAAGATGGAGGGCACAAGGAGAAGGGGACGACAGAGGACGAGATGGTTGGACAGTGTTCTCGAAGCTACCAACATGAGTTTGGCCAAACTGCGGGAGGCAGTGGAAGACAGGAGGGCCTGGCGTGCTCTGGTCTATGGGGTCACGAAGAGTCGGACATGACTGAACGACTGAATAACAACAACAGCCCTGGCAGAGATGCTCTACCCAATGATGTAGTTGGGGGGGGGACCACAAGGGGCGGTTGCTGCAGGCGCAAAATTGTTAGGGGCGCAAAATGTCAACACCCGGCACTGCCTCAATACAGCTGCACGCTTCCGTTGCTGGGATCCATTGAGAATGGCTTCTCCATGCGAACCAGGAAGTGACCTCTCCAGACAATGGAACAACTCTTCTTTTCTTATCTGTGCAGCTGCAATCTCCTGAGTGACGCAGATGCAATTAGGCAGTTGCATGCACATGCGCACCCCGTCCCTGGGCACTGGCAACCCATGCTACACCACTGCCTCAACCTTCTCTCTCAGATTCCCTTAAGGACTTATTCCCACTTACCTTTTGGCCTGCTCTTAAAAACTTTAAAACTCCACATCTGAGCACTCTTTTCCCTCCCTCTTTTTTCTTTTTTTTTTTCTTTTGCAGAGCTTTTTCCTGCAAAAACCTGATCTTTAAAGCTGAAGCACAAAAAAACCAGCAATTCAGGCTCTCCACAGAAAAGGAGAAAAGGCAAGTGCGGATAAGCCCCAACTGGAAGTGCCTAGGGCACATGTGGTGGGGCTGACCTAGGACTTACGCATGAAAGCAGGGAGAAGGCCAGCCAGGGGTGTGATGGAGAGAGAGAAAGAGAGAGGTGTGTTGTTGTGTGGGGGTCTGGCCCCACCCACTGCTGGAATGTGGGCCCTGACATCTTTCCACCCAGCTAAAATACCTCTCAGATCAAATAAAGGCTTTGTCCTGGGCATTACTTACCGAGGGGATGGCCGGCTCCAGCATGGAGGTGGTGAGGTGGCTCTGAAAAGAAGCAAAGAATTCTCAGTCCCAGGCCTTGGGAACAGATTGGGACTCTCTTCTGTCCCCCTGGCTCTGAGAGCCATTTCGGGGGGAACAAATCAATGGCTGTTTCCAGAAGTCTGTCCCATTTCTGCATTACTGTATCTGCAAACACTTTTTTTTTCCTTTTAGATTCTACATGTAAACTTGCATGTCTGTATGTATAGGTGAAACTCGAAAAATTAGAATATCGCGGAAAGGTTCATTTCTTTCAGTAATTCAACTTAAAAGGTGAAACTAATATATGAGATAGACTCATGACATGCAAAGCAAGATATGTCAAGCCTTTATTTGTTATAATTGTGACGATTATGGCGTACAGCTGATGTGAACCCCAAATTAACAATCTCAGCTTGGGGGTTTCCATCCGCTGTACGCCATAATCATCACAATTATAACAAATAAAGGCTTGACATACCTCGCTTTGCATGTCATGAGTCTATCTCATATATTAAACTCCAGTAGCTAATGAAAACAATTGCTTATATAAGTGAACTTTTCCACGATATTCTAATTTTTCGAGTTTCGTGTGTGTGTGTGTGTGTGTGTGTGTGTGTTTAATTCCTTCTTAAATATTGTTTTCCTATGTGTTTAGCAGTTTCTGTTTTATCTGTAAGCCACTTTGAGCCCTTCACAGGGGAAAAGGAGGGATATGAATAAACATAATCAACAACAAAAACAACCGCTTTGATAGGGTTTTTTTTCTAATCACGCAGCAGTAGGCAAATATTGTTTTATGAATAAAGGGTATTTAAATAATTAAATTATTGTTGTGCCTTCTTCTCATTGGAAATTCTATTGTTTTATATTTTCCATAAACCACTTTGAGTGTGTGAGAGTGTTGAAACCAAGCAGGGTATAAATGCTGGGAAATGAATAGACAGGTTTGGGCTCGGCTCAGCTTAGGATGGCATTCACTCTATGCACAAATAACATGTTCGGAAAGAGGAGTGGTTAGAAGAGCTCCCTCCCTCCCTCCCTCTACTGACCGACTGGCCTCCAATCTTGAGGTTCAGGGCTCCCGATTGCTCCAGGCTGGCGAAAAGGTTGGCGAAGAGATGCTCGGAGAGGCCCATGTTCACCATGGAGTCGTCGGAAACCGTCTCCGGGGGTGGCAGAGAGAAAGGGGGCAGAGGGCCGGCGGGTTCGAAGTCAACGGGCTTACCCATCAGCGCAATGACAGCCTGTGGAGATTTGGAAAGAGACAGAGAATTAAGTGCCGCCTCCCTTCCTGCGTTTCCCAGCAACTTTTCCTGCCTCCTGTTGTGGCTGTACGGCATCGCCATCCCGGCTAATAGTCCTCAGCAGCCTTATTCTCCTCCATGAATTTGTCCGACCATCTTTTGAAGGCATCTAGGTTGGTGTTCACTCCTGTGGCAGTGAGTTCCACAGTTCCACGCTGGAAGGACTTCCATTTATCTGTCCTGAATCTCATTCCGCTTCGTTGGATGTTCTTGTGTTATGAGAGAAGGAGGGAGCTTTTAATGAGCTTTCATCATGTCCCTTCTTAGCAGTGCCGGATTTACGTATAAGCTAAAGAAGCTATAGCTTAGGGCCCCACCCTCTTGGGGGCCCCAAAAATATTTAAAGGGGGGAAAACTGGATGTCCAAAATATAAAATAAAAAACAAATGAAATAAAACCTACATACAGCAAAAGTGTTTTGTGTTGTGTAGGCTCCTATGATGTAAGTAATGGGCCCCGCCTGCTAGCCTGCTCCCTAAAATATCACTGCTTTGCTCCTTTCTATATATAGGGTGCCTACGTTCTGCATGGACTGGTTGCATGGCAACATGCGGAAATGGCTTTAGATACCTATTAGGTCCATAAATTACCATATAGCATATATTCAACACAAAAGACAGCAACCATTTGCTGTTGACAAAGGACAGCTGGACATATAAAGGGCCCCATTACCTTCAGTGGCTGAGGGCCGCATCAACCCTAAATCCGGCCCTGCTTCTTAGTCACCTTTTCTCTAAACTAAACTTAAAAATAATAAATAATCTCAAGTGCTGCAACCTTTCCTCATGGGAGAGTTTCTCCATCCCCTGCGTGATTTTGGTGGCCATTCTCTGAACATAGTAAGAGTTCTGCTAGATCAGGCCAATGGAGCACCGAGCCCAGCATCCTGTTTTCACAGAAGAGGGTCGGGCCAAAGGGTCAGGGCCCTGTTCTCACAGTGGCCAGACAGATGCCCCAATGGGAATCCCGCAAGCAGGATCCGAGCCCAAGAGCCCTCTCCCCTTCTGTGGTTTCCAGGAACTGGGATTCAGAAGCCTCCGTGAAGGGCAGTATCCTGAAGGCAGCCCTGTTTAGGGAAGTTTTTAATGTGTGACATTTTAATGTATTTTTAATCTTTGTTGGAAGCGGCCCAGAGTGGCTGGGGAAACCCAGCCAGATGGGTGGGGTACAAATAAATTATTATTATTATTATTATTATTATTATTATTATTATTATTATTACCTGGAGATGCTGATTCAGGTTGAACCTGGGACCTTCTGCATGCGGAGCAGCTGTCCTGCCCCTGAGCTATATGGCACATCAGTGTTCATTCCCAGGCTAAGGGGGAGCCCCGCAGGCTTAGGGTGGGGTGGGGGTGTAGGGAACCTACGTTTAAATCCAAATCGATGTAATCTTCGGTGATCTCAGGATCTTCCATCATGGCGTACTGGAGGCTTGACATGGGGTTGATGGAATTCAGGCCTGCGGGGGGGCGAAATGATGGCCCAAAGAGGACACTGGGTTACACCGAGGGCTCGACACTCAGTTTTAACTCTGCAGTTTCATCGTCATTCGTAAACCAATCATCGTTATGAAGTACCTTCCAATTCAAGTACTGTACAAGATGCCCTGCCCTCCTGGTCTGGACCCTGTCCACTACCTGTGCTGCTGGGTCTGATCTGGAGGGTGCTTCAGGAGAAGGGTTAAGGATCCAGCATTGCGGCAGGCTGGACTAGATGACCCTCAGGGTCCCCCCAACTCCACAGTCCTATGATTCTGTGAAGACACTAAGAAGTGCCCCGGGCATCAGCTGCAACTTTTAAGAACTTCTGCATGAATTTGCTTTTTCCTCCTCTCTCACCTTCCTCTTTCCTTGTGTGTTGTGCCTTTTTTAAAACAAACAAACAAACAAACTGCAGAGCAGGGTATAAATGTTGCAAGTAAGTATAGTAAGGTTTAAAAGTACACCCCTATGGAGGAGAAATGACCTAAACACTTTAGACTAAAATCTTTCCTGTGGATGTGAGCTTAATATGAGAAGATTTCCCAAGTTTGTTCTGATGCCATATGGATGGCTTCATACAAAACGTAGCATCTGTAACTGAATTTGTCTTGGGAGACAACACTTTGTGTTTGGCAATTGTTTTTACAGTTTTCAATAAAGTTTTTGGTTTTGTTTTTTTAATGGTGTGGGGAATCACTGCCTACAGGCTTGCAATCTCTAATTAGGGAAATGAGAAAAGATGCAAAATAATTTGTTATTGAACTATAATCATACAGCCACTAGATGGATAAATGGGCCGACTCTGCACGCTGAAACGTCATATTTTTGTGTTGATAACAAATTGGGTTCTACTCTGCCTTACAGTGGCTCATTGGGGTCTTTGCTATCTCAGCAGCCTCAGAATAGGGGACTGAAGTTGAATCTTCTATAGGGGATGCATGAGATCTACCCAATGGGGCTGTGTGGGTATCCTGAACATGGAGAAGGTCTGCCCTTTACCCAGATCTGTTGGCTTGCTGTTGAAACTGCCTCTGAGAACCCACACAAAACTGCACAGCCCCAAGATCTCATAAGAGAACTAGTATGAACCTGGTCAAAGCCAGTAGGCCAACAGAGAGCCAGTCGGGGAACGAAACTTGCAACTGTTTTCTCAGCAAAATATATCTGATATACACTCAGGAACCGTAAAGGCTCCCTAACACTTGAAAACAGTCACAAGGAACACACATAAACCCACACACGACTGCAATTCTCCGAAATATATTCCCAGCTGGCTCAGCTCCAGGACCTTGTTGCAGGAAGGTGGCTGTTGTAATCTTCTGTTGACTGAACAGATGCTGGTCAATATTGACCTTCCTCCTTACACGGCCCTTAAAGCATATTTAATTTCCCCATTAAGAGGGATCAAGAAAGGACAGAGGGGCGCAGGAGAAACTGACCCTGGGCTCTGGAGTGGGGCAAAGAGGAAGTTCCTCCTCCAACAAGGAAACTGAGCTGCACCTTGCATCAACAAGGTCCCCACACCCATCGGGTGGGTTGGTTTTCTGCCCAATCCCTTTGCAAGCAAGTTATGTAAAAGACTCAAGCCATTCCCCCTTTCTTCACCTTTCCTCTCATCGTTGGCATTTTCCGATGCCATCACGAGAAATTCTAAGAATATATAAAGAGCTTACTGGATCAGGCCATCATTGGCCCATCTAGTCCGGCATCCTGTTCTCACAGCAACTGAACAGATGCCTGCGGGAAAACGGCAAGCAGGATTTGAGCACCCTCCCCTCCTCCTGTGGCTTCTAGCCCCTGGAATTAGGAACCATCGCTGCCTCCAACTGTGGAGGGAGTATGCAGCCATCCTGCCTAGTAGCCATCGATAGCCCTCCCCTCCAGTAAGGCTGGTGTCCCTTACTGCCTCCTGTGGAAGAGAGTTCCATCGTTTAACTATGTGCTGCATGAGGAAGTTCTTTCTCTGGTGCATTTTGTAATGGGCCCTGCATTCACACTTGTCAATTTAAATGCACTTGGAATGCTGTTTCATTCATTCATAAATGCATTGAAATGGCTGTTTCATCATCAGGAAGTGGTGCTCTTATTTATTATTATTATTATTATTATTATTATTATTATTATTATTATTACAGGTGGGTAGCCGTGTTGGTCTGCCATAGTCGAAACAAAATAGAAAATTCTTTCCAGTAGCACCTTAGAGACCAACTGAGTTTGTTCTTGGTATGAGCTTTCGTGTGCATGCACACTTCTTCAGACACACTGAGACGAAAGTCACCAGATCCTTAAATATAGTGAGGGAGTGGGGAGGGGTATTACTCAGAAGGGTGGTGGGAATGGGTGATAGGTGTGGAAAACCTGTTGACGACTCTTAACGGTTGCAATTGGTCTTGCAGGGAAAGGCAAGGGGTGAGATGGCTAAAGATAGCTTTGTTATGTATAATGAGATAAGAATCCAATGTCTTTGTTCAGACCAGGTTTCTCCATGGTTTTAAGTTTGGTGATTAATTGCAATTCAGCCACTTCTCTTTCCGGTCTATTTCTGAAATTTCTTTGTATTAAGACAGCTACTTTGAGATCTTTTATAGAATGTCCTGGGAGATATTATTATTATTATTATTATTATTATTATTATTATTATTATTGCTGCTGCTGCTGTTGTTGTTGTTATCAATAATAGAATATTTTTTACTCGGCGTTTCCACAATGTGTGGTGCACAGACAGCCCTCGATTCTGCTATGAGTTATGGGATGGGCGGGCAGAGGAACCCAGAGGCTCCTGCCTTCCCCGCCTTTCGTGTGGCAACTTACCAACCAAGGTCCCCAGCCTGGCATTCAATCCCAGGACCACGCTGGAGAGGCTCAGGCACATCTGTGTGAAAGGGAAAGCGAGGGGTGGAGAAGGAGGGTCAGCGAGTCAGCTGCAAGGGGTTGGCTCTTTGTCTTGTCATCAACAGATCGCTGCGCGGCTATCAGGTGGGCAGCCCTACCTTGTGGCAACGTGTTTGACGGTGGCTCTCATATCTCCTCTCAGTCTCCTCTTTTCCAGGCTAAACATGCCCAGCTCCCTCAACCATTCTTCATCAGGCTTGGTTTCCAGACCCTTGGTCACCCTCCTCCACACACCCTCCAGCTTGTCTGTATCCTTCTTAAATTGTGGGAGCTAGAGGGGGTCAAAGAGCCACTGACTCGCTTTCCCCCAACCCTTCTACATCTTTGATTGCTTTACCCTTCCATCCATGTCTTATTGTCCTGGGGGGGGGGGAGGAGGCAAGTCAAAGGTGTCCTGCTTCTCCCATCCCAACGCACTCTGTCGACAGCAGCCCCGCTGAACCCAAGACACTCGGCTGCCTGAGATGACTGCCTCACATCGCCTCATGATCAGGTCCAGAGCAAAGACCTTTCTCGTGTGTGTGTGCTAAAATGGACAGGGAATGAGCAAAGCAGTTTACCTTGTCAACCAGGACAGCACGGATGTGGTTCTGAAGGGGTTTCAAGAAGCCCAGCAAACTGGACAGCAGGACACAGAGAAGAAGCATCAGAAAGAGCAGGTGTTCAAACACTTTCGGTTTTTCTCTTGCACACAACTTCCATATGCATATTTATTCCATTAGAAGAGACCCGTGGGTTGATCATCCACAATCCGCAATAGAGGGGGACCAAAGGCCATCCCCACAAATGACCTTTAAGGAGACAGAATCCTTGGCAGGACGGTGACATTTTCCCCACCCCACTCTTTCCTAGTCTTCTTCTCCATCACCCTCATCCCCTCTGCAAATCTATGGGCAGAGATTTCTCTCCCAGGGAGAAGAGTTTGTATCCCAAAAAATTGTGAGGTGGGGTGGAGGGAGACTGCATAGGACCCATCTGCTTGCCACCTTGAGTTCCATGATGGAAGACAAGTAGGACATACCGGGGGGGGGGGAGAATAGATAAAAATGTTCTTCAGATGTTCGCATACATAGGTGATGAGAGTTCGCTAGCAGGAGATGAATCTAGCAATAGACCCAGGCTGCTCAACAAAACTCTCTTTTTCAGGGTAGGAAAATTAAATCTAAGTCTGGGACTTCAAATTGTACTATGAGGCTGCATGTCTGGTATGGATTAGGGACTGGATAAAATTGGAAAAGGAGGAAGCTTTAGATTTGGAGGGTCATGATAACAGATATGGATGGCACGCATATCTTTGGTATGGGAAAGGAAAGGTACATAAATAATTTTATAATCATATAATTAGGAGATCATTAATGCGAGTGTGGGAAAGTTACAGAGATTTAATAGAGCAAAAAACACCTTGGTGGTTTTCACCAATCGAGGCTTTCATTGCTCAAACCACTTGGCAAAAAGGAAAAGTGACCTACATATAGAGACTTACTGAGAGATCAAGAAGGAAAATGAAATCTAGCTAAGGTGAAACATCATCCACATTGCAAGAAAGCACAAGTCAAGCCCAACCTGCGCACAGGTATCCGCTACTCACTTGCTACCTCCCAGGATGATGTCCACGTCTCCCAGAAGGGACTTGCAGGCTGTGACACTCAGGATGGGGAATCCATGGGGGCTTCTCGTGACACGGACGTCGAGCAGGATGGAGGAGCCCACCCTCAGCTCCACCGGAGCAATCAAGCTGCACCAAGGGGCAAGAGGGAAGGTCAGTTGAGGGCGCTGGGTACCCAGGGAGCTCACGCCTCTCAGTTCACCCCAAGACTAAGGAGTGCATAGCTTGCTGCCCTCATTGGAGCTGACTTAACCTGTCCACAGTTCTGTAGCTGAAATGAATTTTCTCCTCCAAAACCTCCTACACAATTTAATTTCTCAACCTCTTATTAAATGTCAAGTTGGCAAATGTGGAGCTTTGATACATAGATTCTATCAGCAAAGTTTACTCAACATAAACTCTTGTTTTGTATCCCTTGCACCTAAAACTCTGTAAAAAAAGAAAGAAAGAACAACAACAACAACAAAAACCAAGAAAGTAATAGGAGAGAGAAGGGGAGAGAGAGAGAGAGAGAGAACCCCCATTGTTCAGCCCAGACACTGAGGTCCAGCTCCGAGGACCTTCTGGCGGTTCCCTTCCTGCGAGAAGTGAGGTTACAGGAAACCAGGCAGAGGGCCTTCTCGGTAGTAGCGCCCGCCCTGTGGAATGCCCTCCCATCAGATGTCAAGGAAATAAACAACTATCTGACTTTTAGAAGACATCTGAAAGCAGCCCTGTTCAGGGAAGTTTATAATGTTTGATCTTTTATCCTGTTTTTAAAATTCTGTTGGCAGCCGCCCAGAGTGGCTGGGGAAACCCAGCCAGATGGGCAGGGTATAAATAATACAGTATTAGTATTAGTATTAGTATTAGTATTAGTATTAGTATTAGTATTAGTATTAAATAGTGGAAGAGAGCAGATCTCCCAGAGAATGTCTATGCTATAATTTGCAGCCATATTCTGATGGGCTGAAGCTTGCAAACTACATGTGGTTTTCTTAATACTTTTTAAAAAAAAGTATTTAAAGGCCCTCTCACCCACCTGGATATTCAGTCCTTCCAAATTACCTTGCTCATGGCCCTGCGGCACCTACCCTGACCCCTGGGTCTGATAGCAACAGCTAGTACCCTAAGTTAACCACCCTGTCGAACTCCGAACCGGGAGCAGGTCCACTCACATGCTTCCCCTGATATGCAGCTGGGCACTGAGGGACAGTTGGACGCCAGTCCTTGGGATCAGCTTCACGGAGAGATGAGGGAGCTCAGCGTTCAAGACTCGGATTCTGCAAAAGCAGTGGGAGGGGAGGGGAGGGGGGGAAATAAACAATCAAAACTCGAATGCAGTGGTTCCCAAACGTTTTCGGGCCACCACCTCCTTGGGTTCCAGAAACTCCTCCCTAGTAAATGACCGCCCCTCCCAACCCTGCGAGAGACATCACTCACCCCACGACCTTCAGAAGGGATCCGATAATGGTTCGTGGGCTCATGAAATTCGGGATCTGTATGACCATGAGACCTCGCACCAAGGATGGCTTCCCTTGCTGGCAGACTGTGGAGATATTAAGAGAAGGGGACATTTTTCATATAATTCTTATTACATTTTCTGTTTTACAATTTTGAATACTCAATTAAAGATCCTTACAATATCAATAACTTCTTCTCTTTCCACGGTTCATTTTTCATATCCTAAATCCCTGCATATTTTACATAAACTAAACAATTCGGTATTCCATTTTTACATCCATCAAAACTTATTTATACTGTTGAGTTTATCTTAATGCTGCCTGCGTTTTCAAGTGTACACAATTCCCCCCCCCCCATATATTCAATAAACATTTTTGCAATCTTCTTTAAACTTGTGGCGGTTCACTCCAACCTGCACAGGACCCCCCAGATGTTTAACGGTCCGTTGATACCTGCGCTCAAGACTTTGTTAATTAACCGCTGCCACCAACCAGTTTGTCTGGTATTTTACAGTACTTCACTCAGTTCAGTCAAGGAGAATATTGGAACAACTGTTTTTATTGAAGTTTAGTACATAAGCATGTGGTTTCTGAATAAACAGTTCTTTCTTGGTTGTGTTCTTGTTAGCAACAGTGCCCAACGATTTCTCCCGCCCTTGTACCTACTCCATCCCTTGCCACCCTCCTTCCAGCCTCTCAATACCCACAACAAGCCCCAAGACAAAGACAAAGACCAAGACCCTTTTCCTTCCCCGGGAGGGGTTTATATAGCCCACTTAACTCCGCCCCCCCCTTAAGGTTCTTACTGGTTAATCCTTTTAACTCCTTCTATGCCATTCCTAAGTTTGGGTGATCATCACAGCATGTTCTTCTTGTTCTCTTATTCTATATGTTAGGTCCGCAAGCTGCGCATTTTCCACCAGCTTAAGTTGCCGTCCTTCTTTAGTTGGGACCTCACTCGTTTTCCGTTTTGGGGGCTAACAAAACACCGGCCAGAGTAGTGGCATACATAAATAACCCTTTTTGACACCGTCTGAATTTTATCCTCAACATAAAGGACTCTGGTTTTTTTTGGGGGGGGGGAGGTACTTTTAAACACCCCCCCCCCCAATTCATAATGGATCATTTCCCAATACTCTTTTACCCTTTTACATGTCCACCACATATGAAAGAACGTTCCCTCTACCTCTTTGCATCTCCAGCACTTATCTGAGTCTGTCTTGTACATCTTAGGTAGCCTACTTGGAGTTAAAAACCATCTGTGAATCATTTTCAGTTGGTTCTCCTTCAAAGAATAACAAGCTGTGAAGTTCAAATTGCTTTTCCAGAGCTTTTCCTAGAGGTTAAAGGGCCGTGTCATTCGTGCTAATTCTTGTATGAATACAAAAATTCACAAATGTTGAGTCCAGGTCTTCAAGAGATGCAAGGTCCTGTGGAGAGGGCACTCACCATACTCGAGGGCTTCTTGGTTGACCCTCACTACAGTCCCTGGGGTGGACCCTTGCGAGGGGACAAGGAGGCAAAGGAGGATGCTCAGCACGCAGACCTTGAACATCTTCTGTGTTGTGGTGCAGCCGATGTGCAACCTAGGGGAAAAGGAAGAGGCACAAGAGAAAGGGCAATGGTCAAGATCCACAGGATATTGCAGCTTCTGTACGCCAGCAGCAGAAGGCCCACAGGAACAAATAGCACCTTCAACCTGCTACAACCTGAAATGCCTACTCACTCACAAGGTAAAAAGGTAAAGGACCCCTGAATGGTTAACTCCAGTCAAAGGCGACTATGGGGTTGTGGCACTCATCTTACTTATTGGCCGAGGGAGCCGACGTTTGTCCACAGACAGCTTTCTGGGTCAAGTGGCCAGCATGACTAAACCGCTTCTGGTGCAACGGGATGCCATAACGGAAGCCAGAGCGCATGGAAATACCATTTACCTTCCTGCTGCAGCAGTACCTACTTATCTACTTGCACTGGTGTGCTTTCGAACTGCTAGGCTGGCAGGAGCTGGGACAGAGCAATGGGAGCTCACCCCGTCACGCGGATTCGAACCACTGACCTTCTAATCAGCAAGCCCAAGAGGCTCTGTGGTTTAGACCACAGTGGGACTAGTAACATTCTGTGCATGCCCACCTGTCATGGATGCTTTAGTTGAGATTCCTGCATTGCAGGGGGTTAGGCTAGAGGACCCTTGGGGGGCCCTTCCAGCTATGATTCTACCCAGTACCAACTCCCACCCTACACAGCCTGGGCATTATTACTGCATGACAGAAGAAGAAGAAAAAGAGGAGGAGGAGGAGGAGGAGGAGGAGGAGGAGGAGGAGGCTGGAGAGCCATTGGTCATGGATGCTGCAGTAGCAACCTGAGTTGAGCCACAAGATTCCCTTCCAGCTCTCTGATGCTGTGATTTTTTGGCTTTTAAGGTGCAATGGAAAATGTGGTTCAGCTTTGGCTGCAGGTGGTGGACTCTCCTTCCTTGCAGGTTTCTAAAGAGAGGTTGGATGGCCGTCTTCCACCCATAGACTCAGAAAGCACAAAGAGGCCCTGCTGATCTTACCTTACTGCTTTGGGGAGGTGGTAGGTCCCAGAGACGCTGGCTGGACACCTTCTGCTGCCACCCTTGCTTCTGTGGGCGAAGGAGACTTGGCTTTTATTTGGCTACCAGGTGTGGGCGAAAAGCTGAAGGCCAGGAGACACGTCGAGTTTAGGTTTGTCGAGGGCGTGAAATGTTTACTTGTGGCTCTGAATGGAGTGGGAAACTGGGGAGCCTGCTTTCTGCACACAACCCACAATGTATATTTGGGATGCAACTAATCCATCCATCCATCCATCCATCCATCACTCTCAAAGAAGCACCGTGCCTGGTCAAACGGGGAGAGGATTAGCAGGTCAGTTAAGCTAGCTAGAATGAATTCTAAAATGTCGGATGTGTGTTGGAAATGTAAATCGTTAAAAGGTACTTTTTATCATATGTGGTGGTCGTGTTCAGGGGTAAAGGCCTTCTGGGATAAGATTTATAATGAGCTTAAGAAGGTAATGAAAATTACCTTTTGTAAGAAACCAGAGGCTTTTCTCTTGAGCATGACCAATGAGGAGATACCCAGTCAGGACAGAGTATTTTTTATGTATGCCACAACAGCTGCTAGAATTCTATTGGCAAGAACTTGGAAGGGCGAAGAGATACCGACTATTGAAGAATGGCAGATGAAATTGATGGAGTACATGGAGCTTGCAGACCTTACCGCCAGAGTCCGAGACCAGAGGGAGGAGAAGGTGTCACAAGATTGGAAGAAATTTAAAGACTATTTAGTTAATCATGTTAAAATGAATGTCTGAATGTTTGTGCAGAAATACATAAAAGAATCGGCTTTTGAAGTCTAAATAGAGTTATAAATGGCAAAGAAGACAATATTCGATTGGATAGATCTATTTGTATAAGAAGTTGATAAAATGTAGAATATAAGTTAAGGAATATTATGTTTAGATAGTTTTAAGAAATATTACAATGTTGAGTTTAAGTTAATGATAAAAGAAATGAAGCTACCTTAAAAGTATATAGGTTTTTGAAGACAGAGGAGGGACCAGGGGAAGTCCCCCTAAGAAGTTAAAACAAGTTTAGAAACAGAGATAAGGATTTAGTAAGGTTTGTATAAGTTTGTCTTGTTATATGGTTTTATTGTATTTTTTTTGGTTATTGTTTGTTTATTATGTTTTTTATGGTGTTTATATATGTAGGCTTAATGTTGTTTTGTTTGTTTCATGGAAAAATAATAAAATCTTATTAAAAAAAAAAAAAGAAATGTTTACTTGTGGCTCTGAATGGAGTGGGAAACTGGGGAGCCTGCTTTCTGCACACAACCCACAATGTATATTTGGGATGCAACTAATCCATCCATCCATCCATCCATCCATCACTCTCAAAGAAGCACCGTGCCTGGTCAAACGGGGAGAGGATTAGCAGGTCTCAGAGCTTCTGAGATGACAAGGCACCTGGGATTCAGACCCCACCAAGTCAAACTTCAGCATCCAGCAGCACCTGCTAGCCCATGGCGAGGCAAACTAAGTTTGAAGTTTTGCAAGAAAATTCATTCCCCCATCTCCCACCCAATTCAACAAATAAGACAGGGGAGATCATGAGTTCTACCGCCTTTACAGTTCATGGTTATCAAAACCAGACCACTGACAAGTCACTAGTCAACACACCGCATCGCATTATGGACAGACACTTCCAAGCTGTGACAATAATTTTGTCTCTTCGCTTGCTTTTGCAAGAGGCCCCTTTACTCAACCCATGCTATGGCCACAATAAGACAACCACCCTTCGTTCAGGGATAGATATACCCTATTACATGGGTAGGCAAACTAAGGCCTGGGAGCCGGATCTGGCCCAATCACCTTCTAAATCTGGCCCGTGGACCACCTGGGAATCAGTGTGTTTTTACATGTGTGCTTGTATTTAAAATGCATCTCTGGGTTATTTGTGGGGCCTGCCTGGTGTGTTGACATGAGTAGAATGTGCCCTTTTATTTAGAATGCATCTCTGGGTTATTTGTGGGGCATAGGAATTTGTTCATTATTATTTTTCCCAAAATATAGTCCAGCCCCACACAAAGTCTGAGGGACAGTGGACCGGCTCCCTGCTGAAAGTTTGCTGACCCCTGTGCTAGCCATTAATGACACTTTTTTTCATTTGCAAAGGGCTAAACTAATTTCGTTTGTCTGAGGGGGTCTATCTAGACGAATGCTTGGGGTCCCGAAACCGGTGTGGGTTAAAATCTAATGGAGGGTTCTACTGCTGAACAACTTTACTTGTGAGGCAATGACCTCCGCTGTCCACTTAAGGGTCCTGATCTGAAGAAGCTCTGTTGCAGGAACTGAAATGAAGGGATGCTTTTGAATTCTGGTGCTGGAGGAGACTCTTGAGAGTCCCATGGACTGCAAGAAGATCAAACCTATCCATTCTCAAGGAAATCAGCCCTGAGTGCTCACTAGAAGGACAGATCCTGAAGCTGAGGCTCCAATACTTTGGCCACCTCATGAGAAGAGAAGACTCCCTGGAAAAGATGTTGGGAAAGATGGAGGGCACAAGGAGAAGGGGATGACAGAGGACGAGATGGTTGGACAGTGTTCTCGAAGCGACTGGCATGAGTTTGGCCAAACTGCAGGAGGCAGTGGAATCATGGAATCCTAGAGTTGGAAGAGACCACAAGGGCCAACCAGATCAACCCCCTGCCAAGCAGGAAACACCATCAAAGCATTCCTGACAGATGGCTGCCAAGCCTCCGCTTAAAGACCTCCAAAGGAGGAGACTCCACCACACTCCTTGGCAGCAAATTCCACTGTCGAACAGCTCTTACTGTCAGGAAGTTCTTCCTAATGTTTAGGTGGAATCTTCTTTCTTGTAGTTTGAATCCATTGCCCCGTGTCCGCTTCTCTGGAGCAGCAGAAAACAACCTTTCTCCCTCCTCTATATGACATCCTTTGATATATTTGAACATGGCTATCATATCACCCCTTAACCTTCTCTTCTCCAGGCTAAACATACCCAGCTCCCTAAGCCGTTCCTCATAAGGCATTGTTTCCAGGCCTTGGACCATTTTGGTTGTCCTCCTCTGGACACGTTCCAGCTTGTCACTATCCTTCTTGAACTGTGGTGCCCAGAACTGGACACAGTATTCCAGGTGAGGTCTGACCAGAGCGGAATACAGTGGTACTATTACTTCCCTTGATCTAGATGCTATACTCCTATTGATGCAGCCCAGAATTGCATTGGCTTTTTTAGCTGCTGCATCACACTATTGACTCATGTCAAGTTGATGGTCTACCAAGACTCCTAGATCCTTTTCACATGTACTGCTCCCAAGCCAGGTGTCACCCATCCTGTATTTGTGCCTTTCATTTTTTTTGCCCAAGTGTAGTACTTTACATTTCTCCCTGTTAAAATTCACCTTGTTTGCTTTGACCCAGTTCTCTAATCTGTTAAGGTCATTTTGAAGTGTGATCCTGTCCTCTGGGGTATCCTCAGTGGAAGACAGGAGTGCCTGGCGTGCTCTAGTCCATGGGGTCACAAAGAGTCGGACACGACTAAACTACTAAACAACAACAACAAGTCTGTGGATTTGAACCTGGGCCTCTCCAGTCCAGCACTCTAACCACAACGCAACACAGTCTCTCCCTCCCTTGTGAGGTATGCCAGTGTTCGCAAAGCCACCCTGCAAATGGAGGACTGAGGCAGAAAGATATGGGTTTGCGCTGAGTGAGTCCAAGGAAGGCACTTCCCGGTTCATAGCTCAGCTTCTCCACCATTCCACGGCAACCATAGGCTACAGGGTTGCCTTCTAGCTAATCTTCTAAGCTGTTAGGGCATCATCTTGGTTTGGCTGCTACAGACAAATGTGGCTTCCCCTCTGGGGGCTGTTTCCTAAAATTCAGTTTGTTGCCCAAAGAACTTTTGCAAAGGAGAGGAGGTCTTTGTGCATCGCTTACAACATGCCTGGATGAGTGATTTAATCTCCTGGCTCTTTTGTTTGTTGAGACAGCACCAGAAGTGGGCGGGGGGGGGGGAATGAATGGCCTTTTTTGAAACGCCCCAGTGAAAGTTGCAAGAGCAGGGCATCTCTGAGTAAACACTCTTTCTCCTGAGTTCCTAATCCATTTAGGCACCCCTTTGTTATGAACTAGCAGGTTTATTTGCTTTTAGAGTCCTTTCCCATCTTTCAGCATCCTGATCCTGGACTTGCCAAAGAGATCTTGAAGTCGCAAAAGGGCTGCCTTCTCTGCCCCTTATGAGCAAACCACAAAGAGACTTTTGGGTTCACCTGCACTTAAGGTTCAGCACTTAGGCAGGAATAACCAGCTGCACAAACGCAAGACGGGGGACACCTGGCTTGCCAGTAGCACGTGTGAATGGAAGTCCAGGCTGCATTGACAGAAGTCTACCGTTTCAATCAAATGCAGTAGTACACTTGGGCAAAAAAAAATGAAAGGCACAAATACAGGATGGGTGACACCTGGCTTGAGAGCAGTACATGTGAAAAGGATCTAGGAGTCTTGGTAGACCACAAACTTGACATGAGTCAACAGTGTGATGCAGCAGCTAAAAAAGCCAATGCAATTCTGGGCTGCATCAATAGGAGTATAGCATCTAGTTCAAGGGAGGTAATAGTACCACTGTATTCCGCTCTGGTCAGACCTCACCTGGAATACTGTGTCCAGTTCTGGGCACCACAGTTCAAGAAGGATACTGACAAGCTGGAACGTGTCCAGAGGAGGGCAACCAAAATGGTCAAAGGCCTGGAAACGATGGGGGTGGAGACACTCCTTCAGGTGTACAGGACCGAGGCCGTTTAGGTCATGTGGCCAGCATGACTAAGCCACTTCTGGTGAACCAGAGCAGCGGACAGAAATGCCATTTACCTTCCCACCAGAGGAGTACCTATTTATCTACTTGCACTTGACGTGCTTTCGAACTGCTAGGTGGGCAGGAGCAGGGACAGAACAACGGGAGCTCACCCCGTCACGGGGATTTGAACTGCCGACCTTATGATTGGCAAGTCCTAGGCTCAGTGTTTTAGACCACAGCGCCTTAGAGACCAACTAAGTTTGTTATTGGTATGAGTTTTCGTGTGCATGCACACTTCTTCAGATACCATCTATCTTCATGGTTGTCATGTGGAACCGGTGGAGCAAGCTTGTTCTCTCCTGCTCTGCAACCAATGGCTTCAAGTTCCCAGAAAGGAGATTCCCACTAAACATCAGGAAGAACTTTCTGAGGGCTGTTCAACAGCATCCTCCCTCAAAAGGTGGTGGACTTTGAATTTTTTAGGTAGAGCATGGATGGCCACCTGTCAGCGACGCTTTAGTTGAGATCCCTGCACTGCATGGGGTTGGACTAGGTGATCCTTGGTGTCACTTCCAGCTCTACAATTCTAAGAACAGTGTCTGCTGGATCAGACCAGCATCCTGTTGTCACAGTGGCCAGCCAGATGATGCCTGCAGGAACGCAGCAAGCAGACTCGTAATCTGGGGAACCGGGTTCGTGTCTCCACTCCTCCACATGCAGCTGCTGGGTGACCTTGGGCTAGTCACACTTCTCTGAAGTCTCTCAGCCCCACTCACCTCACAGAGTGTTTGTTGTGGGGGAGGAAGGGAAAGGAGAATGTTAGCCGCTTTGAGACTCCTTCGGGTAGTAAAAAGCGGGATATCAAATCCAAACTCTTCTACCACTGACTTGCAGGTAATGGAAGTGAGTGGGGCAAAGAGGCAAGATGTGAATAATGTCTTAAAGGTAAAGGGACCCCTGACCATTAGGTCCAGTCGCGGACGACTCTGGTGTTGCAGCACTCATCTAGCTCAATAGGTCGAGGGAGCCGGCGTTTGTCCGCAGACAGCTTCCAGGTCATGTGGCCAGCATGACTAAGCCACTTCTGGCAAACCAGAGCAGCACATGGAAATGCTGTTTACCTTCCTGCCGGAGTGGTGCCTATTTATCTACTTGCACTTTGACGTGCTTTCAAACTGCTAATTGGGCAGGAGCAGGGACCAAGCAACAGGAGCTCACCCCATCGCAGGGATTTGAACCGCTGACTTTCTGATCGGCAAACCGTAGGCTCTGTGGTTTAACCCACAGCGCCACCCGCATCCCAGATGTCTTACACATTGCTATCTTTCCGCCACGCCAATTTGGCTGTGTCAATGGAACCCTCAGAAGAACCTCCCCCCTGTGTTCTCCTTCTGCAATTCAAAACTAACGTCAGGGACCTGGTGAGATGGGATGGGCAGCCCTCCCATGCTTTATCAAGCATAAAGCTCTTAGAAAACCACAGCGACTTATGAAGAGGGCGTGAGCATGGCAGAAAGGGCACCGGCTCCTCAAAGTTCAACAAAAAGTGTTTACCCAAAAGCTAAGCCAGGGCTTTGCTCTCTTTCCTCTCCATTGGCAATCCTTGGCTGACGTGTCCTACTTGCTGACATCCCTGGAGGTCTGGGGCTATGAGCCACAATGGCAAAGTTCTAAGTCAGAAAAAATAAAAAATTCCTTCCAGTAGCACCTTAGAGACCAATAAGTTTGTTCTTGGTATGAGCTTTCGTGTGCATGCACACTTCTTCAGATACACTGAAACAGAAGTCACCAGACCCTTATATATAGTGAGAGAGTGGGGAGGGGTATTACTCAGAAGGGTGGTGGGAATGGGTGATCAGCTGATAGGTGTGGAAAACGTCTTGACGACTCTTAATGGCTGCAATTAGCCTTGCAGGGAAAGGCAAGGGGTGAGATGGCTAAAGATAGCTTTGTCATGTATAATGAGATAAGAATCCAACGTCTTTGTTCAGACCAGGTCTCTCCATGGTTTTAAGTCTGGTTATTAGTTGCAATTCAGTCACTTCTCTTTCCAGTCTATTTCTGAAATTTCTTTGTATTAAGACAGCTACTTTGAGATCTTTTATAGAATGTCCTGGGAGACTGAAGTGTTCTCCTACTGGTTTCTAAGTCAGAGGCAGCAATGCTTCTGAATGCCGGTTGCTGGAGCTGCTCTTGCACTCAAATCCTACTTGCAGGTTTCCCATCATGGACATCTGGCCGGCCCCTGTGAGAACAGGAGGCTGGACTAGATGGGCCATTGGCCTGATCCAGCAGGTGCTCTTCTTATGAAATGTTCTCAGCAGCAAATAAATAAATAAATAAATAAATAAATAAGTGGTGGGGTGTTGGGCTGCGGAATCTGTTGTTCTACAAAGTAGTGATTGTGTCCCACAGACTTGAAAGGGTAAGATCCTGGTCTGTTTCGACCAGACTGAGGTTCTCACACTGTGGTCTGTGAACTGCATGAGCTCAATTTTCCAGTGGGGGGGCTCCATGATAAGGTTGCAGAACAATCAAGGGTATCTGTAAAGGTAAAGGTAAAGGGACCCCTGACCATTAGGTCCAGTCGCGGACGACTCTGGGGTTGCGGCGCTCATCTCGCTTCACTGGCCGAGGGAGCGGGCGTACAGCTTCTGGGTCATGTGGCCAGCATGACTAAGCCGCTTCTGGCGAAACCAGAGCAGTGCACGAAAATGCCGTTTACCTTCCTGCTGGAGTGGTACCTATTTATCTACTTGCACTTTTGACGTGCTTTCGAACTGCTAGGTGGGCAGGAGCAGGGACTGAACCACCGACCTTCTGATTGGCAAGCCCTAGTCTCTGTGGTTTAACCCACAGCGCCACCTGCGTCTGTAATGTGTATGTTATTATTATTATTATTATTATTATTATTATTATTATTATTATTATATTTATTGAATTCATATACCACCCTATACCCAGAGGTCTCAGGGCAGTTCACCTGATCATGCACTGAATTCCTTTTTTTTCTCACAGAGATAAAGGCAACTTTTCTTAAACAATAAAGCAAGGCTGGACTATCAAGCAGGCTGATTGTGGGCCCTGCAGTGACATTCTCCTCTTGGAATCGGCAAACAACTTTTTGGCAGAGACCAAAGCCCTCCTAGATGTGAAAACTGCTATCCGGACCTTGAAATGCTTTCTCTGAAGAAGGTTTTCCCATTCTGCCGCAGTTTGCCTTCCACCCAAAAGCACATTATTTGTTTCGCTGCCCACTGCGGCAAAATTACATGAAATACGTTGGTGTTACGTTATTCCACATGATTTATTTTGATGCAAAGGAAACATACTGCAAATAGGGGAGGGACATTATTAATCATAGTTACAGGTGGGTAGCCGTGTTGGTCTGCCATAGTCGAAACAAAATAGAAAATTCTTTCCAGTAGCACCTTAGAGACCAACTGAGTTTGTTCTTGGTGTGAGCTTTCGTGCGCATGCACACTTTTTCAGATACCGTGCACACGAAAGCTCATACCAAGAACAAACTCAGTTGGTCTCTAAGGTGCTACTGGAAAGAATTTTCTATTATTAATCATGAAGGTGGTAGATTCTCCTTCCCTGGAGGTTTTTAAGCAGAGGTTGGATAGCCATCTCTCAGGGGTGTTTTAGCTGTGATTCCTGCATTGCATGAATCACAGGGGTCCAAGATTCAAAGATACAGGTTCCTCTGTGGGTCTGTATGAACAAATGAGCACAACCGGCAATTCACACACCCAACACACATATACACACACACACACACCATCCCTCTGTGGATGCTGTTTAAACATAAACCTTCAGAAGCGCTCTCTCTCTCTCTCTCTTAAAAAAAAAACACCATAATTTTTCAAAAATACATTTATTCACATGTTATTAATAACAATACATTAAATGTTGACTTCCCTTCCACGGTTTCCTCCAAACAACAATTACTGCTGCATTTTATAATCCAACTTTACATTATTTTTCTCATCTTATTCTGAATTGGCTCTAAACCTGCTAACGATTTAACCTGCTTACAGCAGTTCTTCATACGGTCTGCAGACATTTTCCATTTCTCCTTAAATGCTGTTGCATCTTGATCTCTTTTTCTCCCCTTGGCCCGGCTGACTGGCAGATTGATTTATGTCCGGTGGTTCTAAGTTGGCTATTTACACAGCGCTCCCTCTGATCACTTGGGAAAACCTGCCAGACCTGATCTCCACGTCTCTTTTTGCTCCTCTCGTCTTCTCCCAGCTTTTCAATTTGACAAAATGGCTTGGCTGGGGGGGGGAGGGGGGGAAATCACTAAAGGAAATGATCTGCAAGGGAATGAAATAGGAACTGGGGGGGCAGCTCTTGTGGAAGGGGGATTTCAGGCACACAAAGTCAAAATGCAGGCAGGGGGTCCTACAAGAGGTTGAACTTGCTTTTCTGCAAAAAAAATAAAAAAAAATAAAATAAATTCCCCCCAGATCCAAAGAAGTGTGCATGCACATGAAAGCTCATACCAAGAACAACTTAGTTGGTCTCTAAGGTGCTACTGGAAGGATTTATTTTATTTTATTTTATTTTGTTTTGTTTTGACTATGGCAGACCAACACGGCTACCTACCTGTAATTGTTGTTTTCTGCATAAGCTCCAGAATGACAGCTTGGTCAAACTGCAGACAAAGAAACAGACACTTAAAAATGGTGTCTGGAAGGAATTTTTTTTATTTTTTATTTTGTTTTGACTTAAAAATGGCTGCAGGTCCCGCTAACTGTGCCACTGATGGGATGTATTTTCTAACGCAATGGCATGATTAGCTGCTAACATCATTGCATTAGAAAATATGTTCCCTTAGTGCTGCAGTTAGAACATAAAATAAGAATGTTGTAATATAATAATAATAATCCGTGCTGATGTATGGAAGTGAGAGCTGGACCATAAAGAAGACTGATCGCTGAAGAACTGATGCTTTTGAATTATGGTGCTGGAGGAGACTCTTGAGAGTCCCACGGACTGCAAGAAGATCAAACCTATCCATTCTGAAGGAAATCAGCCCTGAGTGCTCACTGGAAGGACAGATCCTGAAGCTGAGGCTCCAGTACTTGGGCCACCTCATGAGAAGAGAAGACTCCCTGGAAAAGACCCTGATGTTGGGAAAGATGGAGGGCACAAGGAGAAGGGGGCGACCGAGGACGAGATGGTGGGACAGTGTTCTCGAAGCTACTAACATGAGTCTGACCAAACTGGGGGAGGCAGTGGAGGAGAGGGTGCCTGGCGTACTCTGGTCCATGGGGTCACGAAGAGTTGGACACGACTGAACGACTGAACAACAATACCCCTAAACATTTTGTGAATGAGTAGGAAAATGAGAGTATCCCTAAACATTTTTTTTAAGAAAAAAGTACTGATGATAATAATAATAATAATTTATCACTTATCCTGGACCCATCTGCCTCGGCCTCCCCAGCCATTCTGAGCGGTTTCCAACAGAATCATTAAAAACATCAAACATTAAAAACTTCCCGATACAGGGCTGCCTTCAGGAATGTCTTCTAAATGTTATGTAGTTATTTATATCCTTGACATCTGCTGGGAGGGCGTTCCACAGGGCGGGTGCCACCACCGAGAAGGCCCTCTGCCTGGTTCCCTCACTTCTCACAGTGAGAGAACCGCCAGAAGGCCCTCAGAGATGGACCTCAGTGTCCGGGCTGGACAATGGGAGTGGAGACACTCCTTCAGCATTTCTGCTTCCGACAATGGAGACAGAGAAGAGCCATTCTGGCTAGGAGCCTCCTCCTCCTCCATAATCTTCTTTAAAATCCATCTAGGTTGGTGTTGTGGGACGCAGGTGGCGCTGTGGGTTAAACCACAGAGCCTAGGGCTTGCCAATCAGAAGGTCGGTGGTTCGGTCCCAGCTCCTGCCAACCTAGCAGTTCGAAAGCACATCAAAGTGCAAGTAGATCGATAGGTCCCGCTTTGGCGGGAAGGTAAACAGCGTTTCCGTGCGCTGCTCTGGTTTGCCAGAAGCGGCTTAGTCATGCTGGCCACATGACCTGGAAGCTGGACACACACCGTCTCCTTCGGCCAGTAAAGCGAGATGAGCGCTGCAACCCCAGAGTCGGACACGACTGGACCTAATGGTCAGGGGTGCCTTTACCTTTTGGTGGGTGGTAGGGTTGCCACCTATTCCTTAAAAAATGGGTCTGTTCCTTTTTGGTGGTACAGAGTCCCCTGTCTCATTTCCCCCAAATTTGTCTATTTGACTTGGGAGCAGAAAATTTCCAAAATATGTAGCTGATCTTGGATGGTGGCGAGAGACTTTCAGAATAGAGACCTGCCATTTCCTCCCCTGGCAAAGAGTGTGCGTGGGTGGCACTTTCTTTGTCATTTGTCGAAAACAGAAAAGGAGCAGGCGGGCAAGAAGGAAAGAAATTGCACAGCCTCTGCTTGTTAAGAATACCCCCAAACGAAATCCCATTACTTTGAGGCAAAGGCTAACAAATCTGTTTGCAAAGGGAGACAGCTCCTGATGGAGGCGGCTGAGTCCATAAACCATGGCCAGCGCCACCTCCGTGAGTTCAGTCCCTTAGAACTGATTGCTTCTGACAGGGAGCCACAGGTGTTGCTGAAATTGCATCAGTGACGGGAGCATCAAAGCCCGAGGGGGAAGGCGGCAGGCTGGAGAACCACTCCAGGGTGGAAATGAGACACACGAGATTCTGTGAACTAACCTCAACTACTAAAACAGCCTGCTATGAGCAGGGAAGAAGAAGAAGAAGAAGAAGAAGAAGAAGAAGAAGAAGAAGAAGAAGAAGAAGAAGAAGAAGAAGAAGAAGAAGAAGAGGGAAGGTTTCTGTGCTTTTTCTTTAATTCCAAAAAGTTCTACTCATTTCAAAAAGAAAAGCAATGACAAACCTAGACAGCATCTTAAAAAGCAGAGACATCACCTTGCCGACAAAGGCCCGTCTAGTTCAAGCTATGGTTTTCCCAGTAGTGATGTATGGAAGTGAGAGCTGGACCATCAAGAAGACTGATCACCAAAGAATTGATGCTTTTGAATTCTGGTGCTGGAGGAGACTCTTGAGAGTCCTATGGACTGCAAGAAGATATAACTTATCCATCCTTAAAGAAATCAGCCCTGAGTGCTCACTGGAAGGACAGATCCTGAAGTTGAGGCTCCAGTACTTTGGCCACCTCATGAGAAGAGAAGACTCCCTGGAAAAGACCCTGATGTTGGGAAAGATGGAGAGCACAAGGAGAAGGGGACGACAGAGGATGAGATGGTTGGACAGTGTCCTCGAAGCGACTGGCATGAGTCTGACCAAACTGCGGGAGGCAGTGGAAGACAGGAGTGCCTGGCGTGCTCTGGTCCATGGGGTCACGAAGAGTCGGACACGACTCAACGACTAAACAACAACAACAAAAGTTGAAAAAACTGAGGACTAGCTCACTGCTGAGTATAGCATCTGCCTCGTATTGTAATTGTTCAAATGCCCATGGACCCAAAATCCATGCATGTGTGTGTATAATATATATGTGTGTATACCAGACCCTCCAAGTGTCCCTATTTTCTAGGGACACCCCTGATTTACAGAAGCCATCCCGGTTTCTGATTTGATCCCGCAATGCCCCACTTTTCCTTAGGATGTCCCAATTTTCATGGGAGAAATGTTGGAGGGTATGGAGTACGCAGACTCCTGAGCTTCAGAAGGCAATCATGCACAGGGAAGGTTTTTTTAAAAAATATTTAGTGTTTCATTTTGTGTGTGTGTGTTGGAAGCTGCCCAGAGTGGCTGGGGCAACTCAGTCAGATGTGTGGGGTATAAATAGTAAATGTATCGTTGTGGAATGGGGCGCCCCTATTTTCATCAGAGAAATGTTGGAGGGTATGGTATACCCATTTTTGTATACCAAACAATATAATGTGTCAGGAGAAATTTGCACTCAAATATTGATGAATGTTCATGAAGACTTTTTAAAAAAACTGATACAGAAACACGGAGAACTGAGTTTAAGATTGCGAAAACGAGAAGCTGAGAAAAAAACGAAATTGACAGATTCTTCCACTCCTGTTCAGGAGGACTCCAGGTCTCTCAAGAGAAGTGAGAAGATGCAGAAACTGCTTGGGAAATAGGGCGTTTGCTCCCAGATCCGCACTGCAATTAATTGCTGCAGAGAGAGAAAGGGCTGAGCTGACCCAGTTCATTGTATTCTAAAAATGTATTTTTAACCTTCTGTTGGAAGCCGCCCAGAGTGGCTGGGGATAGAAATAAATTATTATTATTATTATTATTATTATTATTATTATTATTAGTTGTTGTTGTTGTTGTTCCCATGGTGGGGGGAGCCCCAACACACCCAACACATTGCTTTCCTCACTTTTCAAATGCAGTAGCCACCTGCTCAGCCTAAACTGAGCTGACATGCAGGAATTTAAGTCAGTTTGGAACCAGGCCTGCTTTCATTGGGTTAAAAACTATGTTTTTTAGGGGGTGGGGGGGGACACTTTCTGAGCTAACTGGGTTGCAAGCTCAGCTAGAAACAATCTTTGCCTTGTCTTTTAGTGCCCCCCAGTGGTAGCAAGCATAGGTGCAGCTACTTTGGGACAAACTGAAGCAGCCGTTTTTCTCTGGGTTTCTCCTGCTCAATGAAGACACAGATTCACAAATGCTCTCACAGATTCTTTCAGCTCTGTCTGGTAATGCCTTACCGGATAAAGTCTCACCAACTGGGGATCTGGGTGTGAGCCTCCATACTTGAACCCTCAAGTATACCTGAAGGAGCGTCTCCACCCCCATCGTCCAGCCCAGACACTGAGGTCCAGCTCTGAGGGCCTTCTGGTGGTTCGCTCATTACAAGAAGTGAGGTGACAGGGAACCAGGCAGGGGGCCTTCTCGGTGGTGGCGCCCGCCCTGTGGAACACCCTCCCTTCAGATGTCAAGGAAATAAACAACTACCGTATATCGTGGCGTACAAGACGACTTTTTAATCCCAGAAAATCTTCTCTACAGTCGGGGGTCGTCTTGTACGGCGGCAACGTCATGCGACGCGACGCGGGGTTCTACCCCGCCGCTGGCTGCATGTGTGCGCCATCTCTGCGTGTGTGCGTGCGTGCGCCGTCTCAGCCACCATGGAGCCCGGGTTGGGTGAGTATACCCCAACTCTGTTTTTTAATATGAAAAGTTGGGGGTCGTCTTATACACCCAGTCACCTTGTATGCCGCGATATACGGTACCTGACTTTTAGAAGACATCTGAAGGCAGCCCTGTTTAGGGAAGTTTTTAATGTTTGATGTTTTAGTGTGTTTTTAATATTCTGTTGGGAGCTGCCGAAAGTGGCCTGGGAAACCAGTTGGATTGGATATAAATAATGTTGTTGTTGTTGTTGTTGTTGTTGTTGTTGTTTGTTAAGGGGTATTTCCTCCACACACCAAAGGATGAAAGAAGCTTTAAAGGTGCCCCCCTCTCTTACACACACACACACACACACACACACACACACACACAGTCTATTTTAACCCCCATCCTCCAAGGAGCCAGAGGAAGCTCTCAGGCTTTGCCACACACCCCCCAGAGGTGGAGCAAGGTGGGTGTGGTATGCCCCAGGTGTCATCCCTGAGGGGGGGTGACATCACCGCACACCCTGGGATGCTCACCAAGGGCGGCACACCCCTGGGACACTTGCCCTGCCCCCTGGGACACTAGCCCTGCCCCCACGGGTGGCATACCCCCGCCCCACAGGTGCACGGCACAGCTAGCCCTGCCACCCCCACCCCACCTGGGGCTAGGCTGCTTCTAAGTCAGAAGGCAGCAGGGTGGGGGCTGACTGAGAGAAAACTGGAAATGTGCAAGCCTGGAAAAAACAAAATCTGAAAAATGAGGTGACTCCCTCCTCACTTTTCTGTTATTTCCCCCAAATCTTCAGAAACAAATGGGGAGGAAAAGGGGATGGAATTGTGGTGGTTTCTCCAAAAAAAAAAAAACCCCAACTTTTTGATCCTTCTTCCGGGCCTTCACACCCCTAGGAAAAACTGGGGTCGGTCAGGCAGGGCTCCACCCTCACAGACCAGCCTCTAGCGTAAAGTGCTTTGGGTTTCGAGTCGCCGGGTGACAATCAAAGGGAGTGCCAGTCCCTGCATCTCTGTGGGTCTCCTCCACACATCAGTTCCTCACTCCCGATCTGAATATAACCAGAGTGTACTTAGCTACCTCTTTGTTTCCTCCTCACTTGCAGAGCCAGCTGCATTGTGGCACGGGGACGGAGGGAGCTTTGATCGTAATTCCTCCGACATCAAAGCGTCCTCCGCGCTTTTAGTCTCGGAGCAAAAGGAGTTCTTCTAACGTGCCGTCTGCTAAATTGGCATCAAAGGGAAGAGTAGCCCGCGGGGAACTGGCACTTAACGGAGTCAGTCGGAGTGCGGAAAGCGGCAGCAAGAGAACTGCAGTTGTCTAAACCAGCCTTCGCCAACATGGCGCCCTCCGGGAACTACAAGTCCCATCAACCCACAGCCATGCCCTGGGCCCCTCCTGACCTGTGAGGGTTTCGCGGGTGTGTTCTGCAATGGGCCAGCACAAAGAGGATGGGGCAAGCTTGCTTTCTCCTGCTCTGGGGGGTAGGGAGCGGTTTGAGCTGGCTGCTCAGACCGCATGGCTCTCACCAGCCACTCTTGAATTCTTATACCAACAATTTAGGAACTTTCCCCACTTTGCAACTAAGCGAAGTTTTACTGCCTGTGCAATGAATCTGACCTTTGAAGAGTTTGCAAGTAAACCATTTTTTTTACCAGTAGTCCTTTTCCCACGCTGAGGGAAGAGGGAAACTTTGGCAATAAACTATTAAAGGAAATTTTTGGGAACTCGCCATAGGAGCCAGCGCCTAGGGGGCAAGAAATACAAAGCCTCTGTTTCTTTCTCCTCACATTATACGCTGTTTTTGTTCAGGCTAGTCAGTAAAGTGCTATCTGGATTTACAGGTGAAACTCGAAAAATTAGAATATCGTGGAAAAGTCCGTTTATGTAAGCAATTGTTTTCATTAGCTACTGGAGTTTAATAGATGAGATAGACACATGACATGCAAAGTGAGATATGTCAAGCCTTTGTTTGTTATAATTGTGATGATTATGGCGTACAGTTGATGAAAACCCCAAAGTTGAGATTATTAATTTGGGGTTCTCATCAGCTGTATGCCATAATCATCACAATTATAACAAATAAAGGCTTGACGTATCTCGCTTTGCATGTCATGAGTCTATTGCATATATTAGTTTCACCTTTTAAGTTGAATTACTGAAAGAAATGAACCTTTCCACGATATTCTAATTTTTCGGGTTTCACCTATATTTCCTCTCTGGACTCCATCTGCATTATTTAAGTGACTTTGCTAACAGATGCAGGCACCTTTTCCCCGCACCATCTCGTGGTCCTGTTTCTTTTAGCCGTGGCTTCCGTTTTGCATTATGCCACACACACCATGGCATTGTGACCGATGCCCATTGCACCTCCTTCAAATTCCATATGGGACCGTTGCCCCAAAAGATTGGAGACCCCCGTACTAATATCTAAGCAATGCACCCATGTGCAAAGAACAGCCTTGGTTAGGTGCAAATGTCTGAAGCAATGAGGAACTAGCTGAGAATTTGATCGTTTAATGCGATAGCATCTAAACTTTGGAACTCTCTGCCTCTTGAGGCCAAGCAGATGTTTTTGCCGTATTCTTTTCAGTATCTGCAGCATTCTAGTTTACACAAGCCCATCCAGAGGCTTGGAAAATTGGTGTGAGTTTTAATCTGTTTTAGCATTTTAACTCTCTGAACGCTTTAAAGTACCGCAAATTATTCCTTATTTTGTCATTTCACCTTTTCGTAAACTGCTTTGAGAGGGGTGTGTGTGTGTGTGTGTGTGTGTGTGTGTGTTAACAATCAAAACGGTGCATAAATTTTACAAAGCAATTAAATAAAGAAATAAATAAATATCAGATGCCAGAACTCAGGAATGCAGCCCAAAGATTCTTTAATGAAACAACATTCTTCTCACCCTTCAGCACTTAAAATCACCCCCTGAAAACTGCCCTTAAGCAAAACACTAGAAGGACTATAAGCACTGCTATTTTTGTAGAAAAATAGGTGCCAGAACTCACCGCAAACACCTCCCTTGTTCTCTTAGAATGGCACCCACCTGAGAGGTGCCGGAACTGAGTTACGGCGAGTTCCAGCTGGAAAAAAGCCCCGATTGCAAGATATAAAGATATGCGCAATTGAAGATACATCCCTATGCATGATTGAACCCATTCCACTAAAGAGAACGTAAAGAAATGAACCTCCCCGGTTTTTCCTCCTTTTCCCCCTTCTGAGCGAAGCAAAGGGACCGCTCTGGCTTCTGTCGAAGGGTCTTCTCCAGCCACCCGAGCTTATCAGGCCAGATAGTTCAGATCGCAGCACCACATTGCAAATTTCTGTTTTTTTAAAAAAAGGCAAGAAGAGATTGGGTGAGGATGATGAGCCTCCCATTTCTCCATTGGATCCCACCCTCATCAACTCAGGCCCCTATAAATTCTGGCATCTGAGGCAAAAAAAAGCAAACCCACAAACAGTGGACACATGCACTCCAGGGAATGGGAATTGGGGCCACTGCATTACGTCACACCCGTATCGCCTTTGTAAGAACTCAATCATTTAGTGTGGCAGCATCCAAACTTTGGAACTCCCTGCCTATTGACATCAAACTGGCACCTTCGCAGTCATTGGCGTACCCAGCGAGGGGCAGGGGGGCGCAGCTGCCCCCCCAGAAGCAAAATAAAATAAAATGGTTATAAAGTGATGAAACGAAACAAAATTAGGTAGGGTGAAATGAACTCAATCCCTCCTCCATATGACATCCTTTTATATATAGGATAGCCATGTTCAAATATATAAAAGGATGTCATATAGAGGAGGGAGAAAGGCTGTTTTCTGCTGCTCCAGAGAAGCGGACACGGGGCAATGGATTCAAACTACAAGAAAGAAGATTCCACCTAAACATTAGGAAGAACTTCCTGACAGTAAGAGCTGTTCGGCAGTGGAATTTGCTGCCAAGGAGTGTGGTGGAGTCTCCTTCTTTGGAGGTCTTTAAGCGGAGGCTTGACAGCCATCTGTCAGGAATGCTTTGAGGGTGTTTCCTGCTTGGCAGGGGGTTGGACTGGATGGCCCTTGGGGTCTCTTCCAACTCTAGGATTCTAGGATTCTATGAAATGGTGTAAAAACCGAGAAGTATCTAGAGCCACCTAGCGACTGGTAGAGGAATCTATGTCAGCCAGCCAGTGGGATTCAAGGGAGGGAGAGGTCTCTAGCAGAGAGAAGAGGGAATCTTCTAGAGGGGTCTAGTGAGTTCCGCGTCACTATATAAACTGAGCCGCCCGCCGCTAGTTGATCACTATTTTAAGTGTTTTCCGTCCACCACGGCTACTGTTGAACGATCTTTCAGTACTCTTCGAAGGGTAAAGACCTGGCTCAGAAGTACAATGGGAGAGGACAGGCTGACTGGGTTGTGTTTGATGAGCGTCCGTCGGAAATTCTTCAAGGGAAATCAGGACTGGGTTGAAATGAAAGTTTTGAACAAGTTTTCTTCAAACCCAAGAAAAATGATATTAGTATAAGACATGTAACTAGAATAATTTTTTAAAAAAATCAAGCAAATAATTGTAATAACTACCGTAATAAAGCACTGCTATAATTATATATAATTTTCTTTAAAATTTTGGTTTCATTCGCCTTTTCCGTGCTGAAATGTCACAACCTGAACGACCATGGCTCCCCCCCCCCCCAGTTTTGATCCTGGGTTCGCCTCTGTCTGCAGTACTCTATTTGGCACCTGCTAAAAACATTCTTGTTTCGACAAGCTGGTGGGACTTTTAATCTGTTTCAGTAATTAAACTTTCTGTATACATTTTCCTTGTACAATTATATTGCTTGCATTGTTGCACATTCCTTGTATAGTTACAGGGAATTATTACACATTTTCTTTTTTTGCAAGGCACCTCGAGTTTTTTCTTTCCCAATCAAAGGGGGTGTATAACTTTTATGAAATCATAAACTCGGGGCACAATTCCTTTGGGAAGTTCTCCTGCGCAGGCCTTTTTGGAATGAATGGGGGCATCGGGTGAGGGGGGGGTAGGTGGCGATGCAAGAAATCCTGGAGAACAGGGACCCTTTCAGGACACAGTAGGAGGGAGATAAATGAAATGAAACTTTACTATGGGGAGTGAAAAGCAGGGTGGGTTGGAGAGGGAGCCTGCAAGGGGCAGCTGAAGAGATCCTTGGTGGTAGTCAAGCCATAGCCAAAAGGGAGACCTTCCTCACCCCAGACTCCCTTACTCTCCATAGCTTGAGCTAAAATACCAGAACAGAATAAAATTTACATAAGTGTTTCTAAGCTCAACATCAAGAGGCAGAGAGTTCCAAAGGGTAGCTGCTGCCACACTAAATGATTCTTACGAATACAGAAGAGGGATTGCGGGACACAGTGCCCTCCTCCACATTTCCCAATTCCCCCGTTTCTTATGCCCCCCATGCTCTCCCCAAACGGAGAATTAGGCACTCGCACACAACACTGGCATACAATTCAAAGTCTCTCTTCTCACCGGGACAATGATGACGTCGCGGCACGTGGAACAGGCGCAGTTCAAGGGGAATGGCCAGGGGATCCCAACTTTCATCCTCGCTGCAGGAGAAGGGAATAAAAAAAAATTACGCGGTTATGGCTGTGCCCACGTCACAAGAGCTAGAGCCTGGTACCCCGGGCATTTTCATCTCGGAGCACTTACCAGAGGGGCGAGGAAGGTGGGTGAAGTAAATTAAAGAAATCAAGGCATCAGAAATAATAGAAGGGCAAAAAAAGCAAC
Source organism: Lacerta agilis (assembly GCF_009819535.1). Classification (NCBI taxonomy): domain Eukaryota; kingdom Metazoa; phylum Chordata; class Lepidosauria; order Squamata; family Lacertidae; genus Lacerta; species Lacerta agilis. Next base: position 93,108,017 of record NC_046317.1, on the reverse strand, counting down.
ATGGTATATCTGGAAAAGACTTCTTGTTAGGTTGGGAGAGAGCTTAAGACCATTCAGAAAGCCAAACTCCACTATATACCGTATTTTTCGCTCCGTAAGACACACTTTTTCCCTCCTAAAAAGTAAGGGGAAATATCTGTGCGTCTTATGGAGCGAATGGTGGTCCCTGGAGCTGAACTGCCCAGGGGCCAAAAGAGAATCATGGTGTTTTTTTTTTACAAAGAGAAAAGGGGGTGTTGAAAGGACCCCACTCAGTAGCTGATCAGCAAGAGATCGGGAGAGAGATGAGAGTCCCGGCTCCCTTTCAGCCCTGCCCCCTTGCCCAGGCCTCCATTGTTGAATGCAGGCCTCCATTGTTCAATGTGCTGCAGAGGGAGGTTGTTTGTTTCCCCAGCGACATGTGACTGGCTGATTAGATTATCTGTCTGGAAACTGTAGAAAAGGCTCCTTTTCCTTTAGAAGCTGCAGAAATGTGAGTTGAACCCCATAAAAATGGGGCTTTTCCTCTTTGCTTTTCCCCCTTTGCAGAAAAAGCTGCAAAACTTTTAGCTGATCCTCAAAAAAACCAGGGCTTTTCCCTTTGCAAAACAAAAAGCTGCAAAACTTTTAGCTGATCCTCAAAAAACCAGGGCTTTTCCCTTTGCAAAAAAAAGCTGCAAAACTTTTAGCTGATCCTCAAAAAACCAGGGCTTTTCCCTTTGCAAAAAAGCTGCAAAACTCTTAGCTGATCCTCAAAAAAAAACAGGGCTTTTCCCTTTGCAAAAAAGCTACAAAACTTTTAGCTGATCCTCAAAAAAATAGGGCTTTTAGAGGAGGAAAACCAGAAAAAATATATTTTTTTTGTCTGGTTTCCTCCTCTAAAAACGAGGTGCGCCCTATGGAGCGAAAAATACAGTACTGCAGAGAGGGAGTCCAGCCTGCATTTGATGCAGATAAAGTCCCACCAAGCAGCACAGGTTTTTTAGAGTCCTCCAAGCCTTTGGCAACACATAATACCAGTATGTGAGTTTATTTTTTTCTGCCACACTTTTTATTTATTTATTACCAATGCAGAAGTTGCCAGTCTCTCAAGGTTTTCCATTTGGAGCCAACTGAGGATTTGGCAGCGGCCGACATTCATGTCAAGTGTCCCCAAATGCTGAAGCATTTAAACCGACCACCCCTTAGATTTCGCCAACAAAGCTGCGGCGAAGTCGGAAGGAGACGCTTGAGCCGGTGCAAATCTCGCCAGCCATCTCAGCAAAACGCGGCCCTGAGCAACACTCACCGTTGAATAAGTCCTGGCATTGTGTCCTTATCAGAAACAGGTCGTCTATCGCGGAGCCCTGCGAAAAGAAAATCCTCCACGCGTCAAGAGAGAGGCAGGTGGGAATCATGGAATTGGGGACTTCAAAGGGGTCCCCAAGGGTCATGTAGTCCAACCCACTGCAGTGCATGAATCAAGTCTAAAGAATCCACGACCCGTGGCCGTGCAGCCTCAGTTTAATGCCTCCATTTGCACTTGCTTTCCATATAGGGAAGAAAGGGAGTGGGGCAGGGGGGTGAGTCGGAGACCACCAGCCTTTGGGCCAGAGGGGTGGACTAGATGCCTTTTGGTGTCCCTTTCAAAGCAACTGGAAGGAGATTGGGGGGAAGGCAGGGGTAGGTAAGTGGCACTTCTCCCAGGGTGTGTTGGATCAAGAGCCCCGAATGGAACAGATCGAGAGTTGGGGGCTTCGGCAAATGCTAGTAATTTTAGAGGTGTTGAGACCCCGAGGAAGACCAGATAGCAGGAGGGGAACCATCCAGCCCAGAAACTGCAAGATGCAAGGCGGGCGAGAGAGCATATTCTCTGCATTGCAACTAGCATCACTTCAGCACCACCAGTTCCACCCTGTCATGGCTTCCCCTCGAGGGAACATGGGAACTGGAGTTGGGTGTCAAGGCTGGGAGGTCTCTGCTAGAGGCCGTCCTCAAAACCACAGGGCCCATGATTCCCTAGAGAGAGGGAAGAGATGTGTCAATCGGTTTAAAATCTGTGCGGCCGATGTGCCCTACAATGGCCTGGGCAAAAACTCATGAGATGTTGATTTTGCCCGACTAAAAGCTGGAGGGGGTGTGTGTGGAAGGGTTGAGTGAGGTCAGCTCCATCCACGAGCCCCCCCCCCGCCCCCCATTAAATCACCCGATACTTACAGGAACCGAGCAAGGGCTCCCACCGCAAGTAGCTGCAATCTCGAGGTCGCTGGGAAGAGAGGAATGAGCCGCTGTGATGAGGAAATTGCCCAGTAGCACAGATGATAACTATATCAGACAACTCCTAGCCATAGCTATCAAGTTTCGGATTTGAAAATAAGGGATCGGCAGTCTCACCTATCCCGGGGACAGTCACATGTCAGTGGTGGGCGGAGCCAGAAGCAAAAGTGGGCGGAGCAGCAATGTAAACTCCAAGCAGGCTCGGGCTCGGAGCGGAGCAAAGAGGAGGGCAGCAAGCAAAGAGGAGGGCAGCCATGTGCTCCGCACAATGGAGCCCCATCATCTTCTTGTCTGGTCCCATCAAAACAGGACAGGAAGCAGCAGCTGCTCAAAGGCAGCCAGGCTCCGCCCGCCAGCTAACCCTATTGGCCGGCTGAGGGGCTCGTCGGCAACGGATAGGGGCTGATGCAGGGGGAGGAATACACCCCCCCCCCTGTAAGCACGGGAAACGGCTCCCACTTGCTTTGAGGGCTGAGGCTTTTCTCTCCAAGTAGGCGAGGTCTTCCAACCCAGTCCAGCTGCTTCCATTAAAAACGGGAAATTTAAGGGAAATAAAAAATAAGGGAGAGCAGCGGGAAACTGCTTAAAATAAGGGAGAATCCCGGGGAAAACGGGATACTTGACAGCACTGCTCCTAGCTGATAAAGATCCTGAAATTATCAGGCCTGTGGCAAAGTACTGTCACATTGCGACAGGGATAAGACGTGCGGCGATGTCAGCAACGGAGATCGAATCTTAGCCCCTGATGGAATGATAATAGACAGTAGAGACTTGTGAATTTAAATTTTAAAACTTTAAAAGGCTGAAACTTGGTTTTAAATGTAAGCACCAATTCTGCGAATTTTCATTTCTACTTGTAGTACAATACAATATACAATATTACGGTATATCGTTCTCTTGCCTTCGACCGTATTAAAGATATTTGATTTCGAGCCGCTGTGATCCGAGGCAGAGCCACCCATCCCCTCCCCATCCCAATCCAGCCCCAGGTGTCTATAGGGCCTCTTTCCTTTCTTGCATTCACAGCCTGAGTCCTGTTGCATCCCTGCTTTCTGAGACAGGCTCTTCAACTCATCTGGGAACAACCTTTCCAGGGCCAGGAAAAGTCAGGTGTCAGGAAGTGTGAGTTGTGTGCAAGGAGGAAGAAGCGCCGGGGAGCCGTCACGGGTGGCCACAAACAACGCTCTCCGCACCAAGCCCACCCCAGCTGCCTACGAGGGTCTCCAACAATGGTCTCAAGGGACCTAATCTGAACGGGGGGGGGGGGGCAGGTCCTTGCATGCATTACCTTATTGCATTCACCGAGAACAGCAGCAGTCCATTTCGGCAGTCAACGGCTGGATAGAAAATTATTCTCATTTTCTGAAATTGGAATGCAAAGGGCATCAAAGTCGAACCGAGGGCCAGGGGAGATTTTGAGCAATCCGTTTTTTTTTAAGAGATTGAGACAGCTCCGACTCCGCCCAGCTTTGCCCACGCCGAAATAAGTATGTGCAAAATTAAACGCGGCGCTCAGGTTGCACAGAGGAGTGGCTCGTCTTTCACCAGTTTGCTGCATCTCATTTATAGCTGCATGCTGGTTGCTTTGATTTTCATCGCTATTTATTAAATTTGCATGCCGCTCTTTGTCTGAAGATCACGAAGGGGGGGGGGGTTCCACAACATAAAAAATACAGAAGGAGAACACAAATTGCACAATAAAACAAAAACAACCAGTAACTCCCTCCCCCAGCCCTTTATAGCAGGGGCGTCGCTAGAGGGGGTGGTGGGGGCGGTACGCCCCGGGTGCCAGGGGAGGGGGGGTGACAAGCGGTGGCCCCTCCCGCCACTCCCCAAGGGGAGCCCCGCCGCCCGGCACCCTGTCTGTGCAGTGCTGCTCCTCCCGGGGCGACGGAGCGAGCGGCGGTGCATGGGGAGTGGCGGGAGGGGGCGACAAGCGGCGGCCGACTTTCCGTCACCCCGGAAGCAGCAGCGCACGGCCTGACGACATTCTGCGCAGACGCACTCCATCGTCGGACTGCCGCTTCCACGGCCCCCTTTTGAGCCGCAGAGCGAAAAGGCGGCTCGCGGGGCTGCTGAGCGCCATCGGCGGGGATCCGCCGATGGCGCTCAGCAGCCCCACGAGCCGCCTTTTCGCTCTGCGGCTCAAAAGGGGGCCGTGGAAGCGGCGGCGGCCCGCTGAAGGAGTGCACCTGTGCGACATTTCGCGCAGGCGCACTCCGGCGCGACGTCACAATGTGACATCGCGACACCCCGCCCCCAGGGGCACCTCGTTTCGCCGCCCCGGGTAGCGCGGAGCCTTCCTCTACCCCTGCTTTATAGGAACCTAGAGAGAACATCTTTTGAGTACAGCAGGGTGGGGAGATTGGGGGAGACGCACTTCTTGTTGAGACCAAGGAGCAAAACAAGAATTGGGGTGGGGGGTGGGGAATATGTGTAGATAAATTCTTCATTGAGATTTTCAGAAAAATCCATCCCTGATTTGGGGCTCCTGAAGAGTCGCTTGCCCAGTGTTTTTACTTACCGCTGTGATTTGAATGAGGCTAAAATACGTTGACAGGAAATAACCGACATCGATACGCATGGTGACATCAAAAATGACAGTGTTAGAAAGAAACTGCATGGAGATGCCTGTGCACGATAGCTGCAGCACAGCAGGAAGATCCGCTGGGCAGGAAATCTGTGGGAGAAGAGGGGAGGTGTGATCTCTCAGGATCATCTATCCTGGCTCTGGCACACGTCACCAGAGGGGTGGAAGTTATCTTTTAGAGGGAAGACCAATTTGGTATTTAAGGAGCTGTCGAAGAAAGGAGATTCAGGAAGCGCTTTCGGACAGGAAGAGTTGTCGGACAGTGGAACAGACCCTCTTGGGAGGCGGTGGACTCTCCCTCTTTGCAGGTTGGATGGCCACCTGTCAGGGGTGCTTTAAGCTGAGATTCCTGCATTGCAGGGGGTTGGACTAGATGACTCTGGGTGTCCCTTCCAACTCTGCCGTTCTATGATTCTATGAAATCAACACTTACCTCACCTTTTTTGTTTAGAAATTGCTCGTTTAGAAATCGCTAAACATTGCTTTTCTGCAACAGGCCTGTCAATAGATTGGTGGCACGCTCAGGTGTGGCCCTGTTGCTCTGGTCAAGAAACTGACCTGCCAGGTCAGGGAGACCAGAGGCAATATCTAGCATCCATTCATCAGGGGGCCTTCTCGGTAGTGGCACCCACCCTGACCATCTGAATTCAAGGAAATAAGCAGCTATCCTATTTTTAAAAGACATCTGAAGGCAGCCCTGTTTAGGGAAGTTTTTAATATTTAATGCTGTATTTTTTTTTAACACTCGTTTGGGAGCCACCCAGAGTGGCTGGGGAAACTCAGCCAGATGGGCAGGGTATAAATTATTATTATTATTATTATTATTATTATTATTATTATTATTATTATCTCCCATATGAGATGTGACAATCAACCAAGACAACCTCCCCAGACCCACAGAAACATCTGGAGAGACTTATTGGAGAGATTTCAATACACATCATAAATTTGTTCTAAGCAGTGATTCCAGCTATAAGCAGCTGCTGCCGCTGCTTATTGTATTTTAAATTGTGTCTCTCTTATATGGAAAAACAATAAAATGCTTTTGAAAAAGCTGGGCCAGAGGATTCTTCACTTTGAGTTGGAGCTGGCTTCACAGTTTGTGTGACAGACCAGCAAATCCTGATTCAGCCGGCAGTCCTTCCTGCCCCCATAGAAGCCCCTGAAAACAGCTGCAAAACTGCTCCATAGACAGAGCGGAGAGATGTGCTGGCGACAACACAGGCACTAGCCAATTGGCTCCCACTGCGCAGCTTCAGCTGAACCAAGCTGCAAACTTGCAAGGCTGGTTTCCAGAGCTTCTCCCGGGGAGAGGAAAAGCGTATTGTTAAACTGAACTTGTTGAGGGGAGTATCCAAAGTGGTTGCTATCGCTCCCAAAATGTTGTGTCCGCCGCTTGCACCATAGCTGTCAAGTTTCGGATTTGAAAATAAGGGATCAGCAGTCTCACCTATCCCGGGGACAGTCACATGTCAGTGGTGGGCGGAGCCAGAAGCAAAAGTGGGCGGAGCAGCAATGTAAACTCCAAGCTCGGAGCGGAGCAAAGAGGAGGGCAGCCATGTGCTCCGTGCGATGGAGCCCCATCGTCTTCTTGTCTGATCCCACCAAAACAGGACAGGAAGCAGCAGCTGCTCAAAGGCAGCCAGGCTCTGCCCACCAGCTAACCCTATTGGCCGACTGAGGGGCTCGGCGGCAACGGATAGGGGCTGATGCAGGGGGAGGAATACACCCCCCTGTAAGCACGGGAAACGGCTCCCACTTGCTTTGAGGGCTGAGGCTTTTCTCTCCAAGTAGGCGAGGTCTTCCCACCCAGTCCCTGGCCAGCAGGGGAGGAGCTGCTTCCATTAAAAACTGGAAATTTAAGGGAAATAAAAAATAAGGGAGAGCAGCAGGAAACTGCTTGAAATAAGGGAGAATCCCGGGGAAAACGGGATACTTGACAGCACTGGCTCGCATGCAGGGGGGGCAAGAAGCCATTTCGCCACCCTGCCGGCCCATGAACAAATCTCTGGAAACCTCCCCATCCCCTGACACACCCTAGGAACATCTCACAGCCAAGGAGGATCACGTACCTCAGAGAAGTGGCTCATTATTAAAGTGGTGGTCACAGTCGTCTGTGGAAAGAAAATGCATCTTGATTACAATGTTCTGTCATGCCCCCCCCCCCATGCTGGGCTCTGTTCAAAGAGTCAACCAGGAGACACGCAGTCTGAAAAGATGGCTCCCTGGATACTTAAACTGAGGCTTGAGGTTGTGCAAAGCCACAGAGAGAAGAGGAAACGGATGTCCTGGTTGCAAATAGCACCGGATACTACCCTTATATTTATGACAGGGGCTGGATCTACATTGATCTTATAGAACGTTATATTTAATAACATTTAGAAGTCTTAATGGCAGTTTCCCATTGTCGGTGGCTCTCTGCTCTGCAGCACCCTCTGGTGTCACATTTTAATAACACATTTTTAACGTTATCAATGACAAGTGTAGAACTGCCCTAAGGGGATCTTGGCTAATTGTTCTGGGGTTTTTTTTTAATGTGGGATTTTAATTGTGGTTGTTCCTTTCTGTATATTCCCCCCATTTAAAAAAAATAAATAAATAACATCTGCTTTGAGATCCAGATGCGAAAAGCGGAGAGTGTTTGAGTGGGATATAATCCATTGGAGCAGTCAAATACAACATTCCTTGTTTCCCTAGAGTGGACACAGACAGGGGGATGTTACTCCAGCCAGTATAACTTCCTGTTCCACTGGTCTGGAGCATCTTCCATCTGCATGTGACCCGGGAGATGGGCACAGCCCTGGCTGACTCCATAAAAGAGCCGAGTCACGCAGCCATCTTAAGCTTTCTCTCTCACACACATTCACCTGCTCTCTTGCTTGCTGATCTCTTGCTGCAATGCTCCTCTCCTGCGGCCATTTTGTTCTCTTAATGTAATTTTGCTGTCTGCTGGCTCTCAGCCAGCAGCACGTGAGCTCCATCTCCATGTGAGATGAACTCACAGATTGTTAGGTAACTACTAGCTAAAGCCTGCCTATCAGGGATCAAATCGTGAACTGAAATGTGAGTAAACTTCTTCAAAATAAATTAAAAAATTGTCCAGTAGCACCTTAGAGACCAAGTAAGTTTGTTCTGGGAATAAGCTTTCATGTGTGCGCAGATACACTGAAATAGAAGTCACCAAACCCTTATATATATAGTGGGATGGTAGGGTCATCTGCATACTATCCCTTGCTTTTTCCTGTAGGACTAATTGGAGTCGTTAACAGTCGTCAACAGGTTGACCAGACCCATTGAGCCAATCACCCATCTCCCACCCCACTCTCCCACTGTATATAAGGGTCTGGTGACTTCTGTTTCAGTGTATCTGAAGAAGTGTGCATGCACACAAAAGCTCATACCAAGAACAAACTTAGTTGGTCTCTAAGGTGCTACTGGACTATTTTTAATTTTTATTTATTTATTTCGACTGCACCAGACCAACAAGGCTACCTACCTGACTCAAGTAAACTTCTTGTTACTTTTAAGGAAAGACTCTCGTGTCTTTATTCTTTTAAGAAGGATAAATGGTGACACCAGGAATAATCCCTCTGGGCAATCAATATAGCCTTTCCTACTACCCTTACTTTAAGCAGTATGAAGCAGAATATTGCCCAGATTAACAAACTGGCCCCTGAAGCTCTGAATCCCAGAGGTTCAGCTGAATCGGATCAAGCTGCCATCTTTGCACAGGCTTCATATTTCACTGAGTGGGGCAAAAATATTTCTGATGTTGACCCTCCGACTCAGTGCTTACTTACTAAAGGTGGTGGAAGCAACGGGGGGGCAGTAGGATTCCGGGGGGGGGGGAGGGACACTAAGAGGCAAAGGGGCAAAAGACTTCCAGACTTTGAAAAGCTGGTAGCCCTGAATCAAGTTGATCAACTCAGCTGCATTAATTTAGCTAAATGAACAAATAAACAAATTGGATTGTGGATAAATGGTGCAATTAATTGTTACTGGTTTGAATTTTATTGTGTTATTGTCTTCCTTGGCAGGTTGTGCAAACTGCTACTCTGAATGATGCTTTTTTTAATAGGGTAAGGTTAGAGGGCACTGGGGGTGAGCTTATGCAATCAAGGGGGCAGTGGGGGGCCCCCAAAAAATGGCGACACTGCCTCCAGCTTGTTGTCAATTGCCCGGGGAAAGGGCCCCCATTGTGCAGAACTCACCAGGGTCAACTGATGCTTGAAAAAATCTCTTGCCACCAAAGATAAAAGGATGTTGCCCATGTCATCTTGGTTCAAATAATAACAGATGTTTCCATCAGGGATGAGGGTGCTTGGCGGAAGGTAGATGGGATACTGGGGCCACGGAACCAAAGCTCCTCCGCAGTACATTTGAGGCTGCAAGGGGGGACAAGAGGAGGGAAATTCAGTGGGACCCAACTGCAGTCGCAGCAAGTCAGATCTGGAGGCAACAGGAAAGTCACTGGCTGGAAGAGGACCCAAGGCAGGTCCAGCGGCCTTTCAGAAGGCAGGTAGGAAGGTCAGAGCACCAACAGCTAAAGGAACTGCCGGCCCGGAGAGCAGCAAGCTGCGATTCCTGCACTGCAGCCGGTTGAACTAGATGACCCTTGGGGCAGGGGCATAGCATGGGTTGCTGGCACCCGGGATGGGGCAGGTGTTGCAGCCCCCTGGTGGACTGGTCAGTCCCTTCACCGGCCAGCGAGTCTCTCCTTGCAAACTAGCCCCAACCTGGGAGATGGGGGCTAGAGCAGAGATAAGGCAGAGAAACGCCAAGCCACACCCTCATGTCCTTGGAGCGAGGTGCTCTGGGCAGCTGGCTCCGACAGTGGTTTCCCACCTTCCTCTTCCTCCACCCCTCCTTCCTCGGTGTTGTGGCAGCGGCAGTGGTGGCACCCTCCCTCTCCCTCCCTCTCAGCGTGGCCAGCCACGAGAAGGAGGCCGAGGCGCAGCTCCATCCACGGAGGTCCGGCCTGGGCACAGCTTGCCGCCCCGCAACTCCGGCATCAATGAGGAATCCTGTCATTGTGCCCGGGGCCATGGTCCTCCTGGGCCCCCCCCCCCCCCAAGCTATGCCTTGGCGTCCCTTCCCACTACAATTCTATGAGCAAGACAGCTCCAGCCTCTGCAACAACAAGGGGTGACCCTATTATAGTGGTACGCACCACCCCAATCTGCTAGTGAGAAGAGACTCCAGGGGGTTCGAGGCGCTTCATAGAATCAGAGAATTGTGGCGTTGGAAGGGAACCCAAGGGTCATCCAGTCCAGCCCCCTGCAATGCATGCCCAGGTTCAGTTTCCTTGGAGCGAAGTTCGGTGGCTTTATGGCTTTAATTTCCCTTACATGCAATCCGAATCTAAGACGCAGCGGCTCACAGCATTAGTTATGGCTCATTCTTTCGGAATGCTTTGGGGAAGCTTGATTGGCAGTAAAGGTCCTTGTCCTACAAAGACTAGTTCAGGAATTGAATCCTCTGGTTCTAACTAGGGCTGGGCAATATATCAATATATAATCCAAAACCGGTTTGAAGTCCATATCATGATGCCGGTTCCATAATTTTTGGCCAGGCAATTTATCGTGAATCATGATGTGTCTTAGCGCTGAGTGATGTGTCATCCAAAACTGGTTTGAAGTCCATCTTGTGATATCGGTTTCGTAATTTTTGACCTGCCAATATATTGTGAATCACGATCTGTTTGCGTTATGCAAAAATCACGATGCAGGGGAAACCGTGAAGCCCGCCAATGCGTCTACATAGCTTCCAGGTCATGTGGCCAGCATGACTAAGCCACTTCTGGCGAACCAGAGCAGCACACGAAAACGCCGTTTACCTTCCCACCGGAGTGGTACCTATTTATCTACTTGCACCTTGTCATACTTTCGAACTGCTAGGTTGGCAGGAGCAGGAACCAAGCAACGGGAGCTCACCCCGTTGCGGGGATTCAAACCGCCAACCTTCTGATCGGCAAGCCCTAGGCTCAGTGGTTTAACCCACAGCGCCACCCGCGTCCCATTGCAATGTTTAGCTGGCGATATATCACAATCTTGAAATCCAGATACCGCCCAGCCCTAATTCTAGCCCTCCCTCCCTGCGTCCATCATCCAGGCTGACCCCCCCCCCCATAGCCTGTAACAAGCCTCCCAGAAGATGAAGCCACTCACCGCAAGAGGGAAATCCAGGAAGGAGTTGGTGAATTGAGGAAGGTAGGGCCTTGCCCAGGTGTACTGGCAGCCAGTAGGGAATGGCAGTGACTCTGGGGGAGAAAGATCAGGAGTTTTCCAAAGCTGGACCACAGCAGAACAGAAGCACAAACAGGGATGGCTGGAAGCCCTTGGGACTGATGGGGCAGGAGGCAGGGAGTCGGGCAGTAGGTGGCGCCAGAGAGCCAATGTCAGGCAAAGGCAACAGGGTCTGGTCTCCATCTTGCCCCCCACCCCCGCTGAGTTCTGCAAGGGACAGCCCTAAGACTAAGGAGGGGGGAGCCGAGAGGCTGTACTAACCTCTGGGCTGGGAGTACATGAGAAAAATGCTTTTGGAACCAAATGGCCACACCTTTAGCATTCGTCAAAGTATCTGTGAGGTATACCTGCCCCCCCAAACTTTCATTCATAAAGATTTATCCTGTTCCATTAAATGAAACTCCTGTAAATAGGCAATGTCTGCCCTAACCAGGGACATGGCAAGGGGGCAGGGGGGTGGGCTGCCCCGGGTTCCATAATGGAGGGGGTGACAAATTATCAAGGAACAATTTTTTTTGAATATTTTTTTTAATGCCTGCTCCGAAGGTCTTATCTTACCATACTAGGGATTATATAGCTATATATGAAATTTCATGCATATCGGTTAATATCTTGACCCTCCTCCACCAAAATAGCTGTTCACTTGGCTATTATGTCATGAAGGCTGAAATTTCAGTTCAGAGAACACTTACTGTTCCCAACCCTAACCCTGTGGAAAGCCATCTAATTAGACTTTAATTTGATTTTGAGATGTTTTTAGGAGGTAATTTAATTATTGTTTGCTTTTATACCAATGTTATGTATCTGATGTTAGCCACCCTGAGCCCGACTTTGGCCGGGGAGGGCGGGATATAAATAAAAGTTTTATTATTATTATTACTTGTTATTATTCCTTTGTAAGAAAATATGAAATAACGTAAAACCATTTTTGTGGGGGGGATCAATGGGGGGGTTGACAAGAAATTTTCCGCACCGGGTACCACCTGACCTTCCCATCCCTGGGGGGGGGGGGGGGTTTGACACACACAAAAAATTGCCCCCGGGTACCAATTCACCTTGCTACGCCCCTGGCCCTAACAATTTTAAATTACGTTAAATTACATTTTGCTTCTCAGATCCTCACAACCCTTTTACATTAAGACTAACTGCATCCATTTATTTGATCTCGCCCCCTTATCAATGTTTCCCCAATACCAATTCATGTTATGACTTGTACCATTAAACAAATATCTAATAATGAACTTCTCTATGTTTGAACATTTATCTTATTTTCTTATTTTCTAAGTGTACCCCATTAGCACTTACGTATGTTGAGGGCAACGATGAGGTTCAGTTGCGTGGCTATCCTCCGGCCATGGTCACAAACCTGCAGAAAAAGAGAAGGTCCGGTGGGTCAGAGACTTGGAACTCCCTGCCTCTTGATATCAAGTAGGTGCCTTCATTTACTCTTTTGGGGACCTCCTAGATGTGGGATGTAACCCACTGGAGCAGTCAAGTGCAACATCACCTGTATTGCTAGAGTGGACATGCAGGGGATGATCGTCCAGCCAGTCGAACTTCCTGTTACACCTGGCTGGAGCATCCTTCCTTTGCAAGTGACCAGGAAGGCGGGTGTGACCTTTGCAGACCTGGCCAAAGGCCAAGTCACATGGCCACCTCCTCCTCCTTCCTTCTTTTCTGTCCTGCCTGCTTCCAGCTTCACCTGGACTGGACTGCTGGCTCTCAGCCTGCAGTCCCATGGTCATCTCCCATATGGGGGTAAACCTGTTTGTATATGTTTGTAACTTTAAGTCTAAAGCCTGCTTCAGGGATCACACTGTGCTCTGAGTAAACTTATTTTTGTTACTTATGAAAAAGACTGTTGTGTCTTTATTCTTTTAGAGGGGATTCAAGGGGTCTTACCAGGAATAGTGGGACATATTTCAATCTGGGCAAGCCAGATTGAATTGCTTATTATCTTAAGAGATTCTTAACGAGTCTGCAACCAGCTTCCTGGCGTGTAAAAGGGGGAATGCACTCTGCTGTATGAATAAACTCACTAGCATGAGTTAAAGGTAAAGGTAAAGGGACCCCTGACCATTAGGTCCAGTCGTGTCCGACTCTGGGGTTGCGGTGCTCATCTTGCTTTATTGGCCGAGGGAGCCGGCGTATAGCTCCCGGGTCATGTGGCCAGCATGGCTAAGCCGCTTCTGGCAAACCAGAGCAGCGCATGGAAATGCCATTTACCTTCCCGACGGAGCTGTACCTATTTATCTACATGCACTTTGATGTGCTTTCAAACTGCTAGGTTGGCAGGAGCTGGGACCGAGCAACAGGAGCTCACCCCGTTGCGGGGATTCAAACCGCCAACCTTCTGATCGGCAAGCCCTAGGCTCTGTAGGTTTGACCACAGCGCCACCCACGTCCCAGCGTGAGTTAGGAAGGATAATATTAGTCAATTAATCAATATATCCTCTCCTGTTACCCACAACATTCCCACACTAGAAACATTCTTCTTTAGACAGGCCTATCCAGATGCTTAGAAAGTTGAGGTGAATTTGTACCCGCTTTAGTATTTTAACTTTCTGCGTGGTTTAAAGTTAGGTTGCGATTCGCCCCTCAAATTTATTGCTTCATCTTTCCGCAAACCACTTTGAGGTCTTTTACGGTGTGCAGATTTTACAAAGTAAAAATAATAATAACAAATCGAATCTGTGATCCTTTGTGCTCGTGGTGATCTTGGGGCATTCACGCAGAACTCTGCTTTCAATGCTCTTTCTGCTTGCTAAAGCTTTGAGCTGGGTGCCCTTCTGGATTTCCAGCTTCTGCAAGCCCCATGGCCTCCAGCTGAAATCCCATAAGTTTTCATAGCACACATGTTCAGGGGGTCAGGGGGGTGTCCCCCTTTTGTTGTGCCCTATAGTATAAAAGCCCCTGCCCAGCCAGAAAGCAACAATGCCTTGGGGAAGCATCACTGGTCAAATATTAAAACCTGTGAACAGTTAAGGTGCAAGTCCACATTTCCATGTACTTCCCTTGATCTTCCTTCTACTTCCCTTGATCTAGATGCTATACTCCTATTGATGCAGCCCAGAATTGCATTGGCTTTTTTAGCTGCTGCATCACACTGTTGACTCATGTCAAGTTTGTGGTCTACCAAGACTCCTAGATCCTTTTCACATGTACTGCTCTCAAGCCAGGTGTCGCCCATCCTGTATTTGTGTCTTTCATTTTTTTTGCCCAAGTGTAGTACTTTACAATGAATAGCAGGAGAAAAAGAACCCCAAGATCTCGCAGAAATAAGGACCAGAACAATATCAGAGAGCAATACTACTAACAGACAGAGGCCACCAAGGAAGCAGCTGGATATGAAAGGGGAAAGTTTTAACTCTCTGTAAGAAAGCATAGATGCACAGAGACACCAGATTCCCCTGAAGAGAGCATTGGAGAGGCCTCCGGTCAACTGACTTTGATTCCTGCTTTTTGGCACTACTCTGTTGATGTGGGGCTGCTAGCAGAGGAAAGATAAAATGCTCTGTGAGACCTACCACAGGATTCAGCACAGGGGCCAGAGCTTCCGCCAAGACTGGCAGCTGCAGACTACAAAAAAAGCAGGAATTAAATTAGCAGAGAGGTTCTTTGGAATTATAGAACGATATATCTAATATCGTTCTAATAACGTTTAAAGTATCAATGTAGATACTCCATAGTCTCCAACTTGTCCCCCAAATGCCGGGATTGTCAGAAACTCCTTAAGCCATCACGGCTTCAAACTTTGCTTTCGTTTTTCCCCCTTTTATTTCTTTGAAATGCAAATGCTGAAACTTTTTGCTAAAATATTATGTACACCAAGAGTTGCTTCAATTCCTGTTTGGTTGCCCCTTAGTCCGGTCTGCTCTTCTCAGGGTGCCTCTGCCCACCATGGGGGGGGGGGGCATGACCCCAGACCTAGGAAAAACTTGGGGAAAGCCATACAGCAACAAGTTCTCCCTTTGTCATGCAGAGTCCTGAATTACTAGAATCCTAGAGTTGGAAGAGACCACAAGGGCCATCCAGTCCAACCCCCTGCCAAGCAAGCCTTTTCTCCCCCCACCCCCCACCCCCCAAAAAAGTCTAGCGATAGCTGTTAAAACCAAACAAGTCTCAAGCATGGGCTCATCCACACTTATTTTTTGATACCAAGAACAAACTTAGTTGGTCTCTAAGGTGCTACTGGAAGGATTTGTTGTTGTTGTTGTTGTTTTATACCCTGCCCATCCGGCTGGGTTGCCCCAGCCATTCTGGGCAGTTTCAAAAAGAATAAGAAATTTTAAAAATATATATATATTAAAATTTCTGTATACAGGGCAGCCTTCAGGCGTCTGCAGAAAGTGAGATAGTTGTTTATTTCCTTGACATCTGACGGGAGGACGTTCCACAGGGCGGGGGCCACCACCGAGAAGGCCCTCTGCCTGGTTCCCTGTAACTTGGCTTCTCGTAGTGAGGGAACCGCCAGAAGGCCCTCGGAGCTGGACCTCAGTGTCCGGGCAGAACGATGGGGGTTGGAGACGCTCCTTCAGGTATACTCGGCTGAGGCCGTTCAGGGCTTTAAAGGTCAGCACCAACACTTTGAATTGTGCTCGGAAACGTAATGGGGGCCAATGAAGGTCTTTCAAGACCAGGCAAAGGTATTTAAAGGTCTTTTAAAGCACAGTGGGTTGTTGTTGTTTTTCCCTGCAAAAAACCACGCTTTAGCACTCAGTAGCACTCTTTTAACAGCGATTCAGGTTTTTTGCAGATGGATATATGCTAAAGGCTTTTTTATGGAGAAAGCGCCAGGGATAATCATCATCATCATCATCCGCCCTTCTGGAAGGGTATAAAAAGTGCTCCGACAGAGAGCTTCAAAGCGCAAACCTATGCCTGGATACAAAGCACCAAAGGAAGTCTGGATGAGCCCTAAGAGGGCTTTTGGCATCGCAGCCCCTGTTCCGCAGAACAGCGATCCTGCCAAATGATGAATAGCACCAGCCGCCTGCACTTTCCAGAAACAATGGGAGACATTTCTCCTCTGACAAGCTTTCCTAACCAGATGGATAGGTCAGTGCCAAGGGGTGTCTACTTTGTGGTGGTTGTTTTTTTTTTAAGTGTGTGCTGCGATTTTTAAAATTAGTGTTTTAATTAAGTTTTGCAAATCGCCTCGAGACACTCATTTGGAAGGCAATGATCACGATGTAAATGCTTGGGAGCAGAATCGGGGTGAACAGAGTCCTTACCCTGAGCTACCTCCGCAAGCAACTTCTGCCACCTCCCCCTTCCAGGGCTCCCCAACTCCAGTATCTTTTCCTGGGGGGAAAGGCAGCTTCAGAGCTTCCCTAACCTTCCCCTGGCAAGTACTGCACACATGCACCACACCCGTTCCCCACTGGGATGCTGTCTGGCAGAAGTTCCTGCTGGAAGATGCTCCCCCCCCCCCGCAGTGGTGTAGCAAGGTCAGGTGGCACCCGGTGCAGAACAATTCTTGTCACCCCCCAACACTGGAATTATTTAAAAAAAGAAAAAATAAGATACTCCCCCCTCCCAAAACAGATCCATGTAAATCAGACGTCCTGCAATGCTCAGTTGCTAACCAGTTTCCACTAAGAGCATGAAGGGGCCATGGGAGCCATTGCCCGAGACGCACAATGGGGGGGGCACAAACCAGCCCCTCCCTGGGAGAGATCCCCCTTGTGCTGGAGAGCATGGAGGGTGAGTGAAAGATACTCGGAGTCCAGTGTGACTTTCATGCTCTTTATTCAGCTCATAGTAGTGAGGAATGTAGTTCCCCCAAAACGTTTGCTTTATATACACTATTTACACAATGGGCCCCACGTGATTGGCTAATTCCGGGATACTCTTGTATGCCAATCAGAGTGTGGATTCACTTCCACCTGGAGCTGGATTGGGTGGCTCCTGCAGACCAATCAGACTGCTGCAATCTCAATCCTATTGTTCTGGGACCAATCAGACTGCTGCAATCTCAATCCTATTGTTCTGGGACCAGTCAGACTGCTGCAATCTCAATCCTATTGTTCTAGGACCAATCAGACTGCTGCAGTTTGGATCCTATTCAACTCAGTACATAACAGTGAGGATCAGTTCCTGCTTCCTCACGGCCGGCCCAGCAGCTCTGGCAGAAAGTGTGTTAGGGTTGGGGTTGCCACTCCCCAGGACTGGGGTGCGTGAGTGAGCCCCCCTTGTGCCGAGGCTGCAGCAGGCTCCCTCTGCACCACGCCCCTTGCCCACCCCACCTGGGCAGCATTTGCATACATCCCACCACTGCATGGAAGCTGTGGCCCTTTGCCTTCCCGGGTCCTCCGCCCCTGAACATGCTGCTTTCCTAGGTCTGGTGAGAGACTTTGCTGGAATCTCACAAACCTTTGACGGCTCAGGGCATTTGCCCTTGTTGTGGGGAAGAGAGGCGCTCGACCGACCGACCCCCGCCTCCCCCGCCCCCGCCAAGGAGAGGAAGGTGTGCATCACCTACCTGATCAGTGGATCCACAGTGGCTTCCACGTACTCCGCAGAGCAGCTGTCGACGTTCAGCCCCGAAGGTACCACCTTCAGCCCGATGGTAGCACAAAATCCGATGCGCACTGTGGCCGGTATCACCCTATGCAGAGAGGAGAAGAAGGGCGTCTGCTATCCATCCCTGATTCGAGGGGCGAGGCCTAAACGAGGGCTGGGGGGCCAAGGGCCTGGCAGCTGATGATGCAGCACAATGGCCGCCCCCACCCCAGACGAGGAACGGCTCAGTGGCCCAGCGTTCGCTCTGAACACAAATGGTTCCAGGTTCAAATCATAGCATCTTCAGGTAAGACTGGAGAGCCACTGCCAGCAATGTGGCAGAATCAGATTTAGGGCATTGCCGGCGGTTCCTCCGCGCAGGGTGCCTAGCCAAGGGGGCACCGAATTGTGCAGATCTGTAATGGGGAAGATCCATCTGGGGCAGCCAAATTTGGGACTTTTACAGGGCACCATATTACAAAAGATTACCTCCCCCCCTTAAAAATTTAAGGGTTTAATTTGAGTCAAGAGTGCAGAACTATCCAAGTCCGTTAAACACACAAGCCAATATTTGTAGCCTATTGAAGTGCTCAAGGAAATGGAATCTGTAAAATGTAGCCACTAATTTTACTCTTCGGTTTAATTTGCATGCAAAAGCCCGGAAAATGTCATTAGAAATACTCATCTAGACAAAGATGAGAAACGTCAAACATTTTATTATTCCCTTCTCTTGTGCTCAATATTTCTTAGAAAGATAGAAAGATAGATAGATAGATAGATAGATAGATAGATAGATAGATTAGATGATAGATGATAGATAGATACTTATTCAAAGACATACAAAAATACAAACCCACAGCAAATATCTTTTTATAACATATGGAATTAAAACAGCTCCTTAATTGTGGGGGGGGGGGGAGAGAGAGAACAAAGGCAGAAAGAACAAAAAGAAAAGAAAGACCTTAAGAGAAAGAGAAAGAAGAGAACTATGGCAATATTATCAAAGGAGTGTGGACAGCATGCAGTTAGATGACCAGGCAAAAAGCAGCTCCTGGTGTTTCTATGCGCCCTTAGCCATGCTGTCAGGGGATGGTGTGAAATGAAAAATCATCTGGAGAGCCACCCTCCCGTCCGATTTTTGTTTAGTGCTCTTAAATGCAAGACAGGGGGTGCAATGAGCCAGGCCATGTATTCCTTTCCTTTCATTGCCGTGCATATTTCTTGTTGGCATGTGGAGATGTTCCTTCCCTTGCCTACAGAGCAAACCTTTCTCTTTGCAACTTTCGGCAAACGAAGGGTCTCCCAAATCTGCCCAGCGACCCACGACGCATCTTACTCACAGCGCAAAGCACTTGATCTGGAGCGCGAAGCACACAGCAATGTCCACTCCGTAGGGCGGCCTCATAACCACCCCCACGCGCTCACAAGTCAGGATATCGAATCGGCAGCTGCACAAATGGAAAAGACGAAGCATGTGGATTACAGCATGTGAGGAGGCCTGGGCTGTTTGCTCCAGTCGCATGG
This sequence comes from Lacerta agilis, assembly GCF_009819535.1. Classification (NCBI taxonomy): domain Eukaryota; kingdom Metazoa; phylum Chordata; class Lepidosauria; order Squamata; family Lacertidae; genus Lacerta; species Lacerta agilis. Next base: position 93,088,919 of record NC_046317.1, on the reverse strand, counting down.
CTTTAACTTGCCCCTTTTGTTTCACAAAGAATGGAGTCTGGAACTAGCATCCCTGCCCTCCACTTTTACCTTTTGTAACTAAGCAACATTTTAAACTGCCTGTGCATCTTTTCTGATTGCTGTATGGAAAAGCACATGAACCTGACCTTTGGACAGTTTGTAAGTAAAGCACTTGATGACTTACCAGGCATGTGGCCTCTCTCTGTGCTAGGGAAGTGGTATAGCTTGGGGAAAGCTTTTAAAAGGGGACATTTTGCGACTCGCCAGAAGGGCACATTTGAAAGGTTTCATAGCCTGTGTTTCTGCACTTCTCTTTGCTGCATGTTTTGCCATGCTAAATCTCTGCTGGGGGTCTTCTCGCCAAAGAGCGCTTGCCCCAAACTTTCTTGGCTTCCAGAATTCCAACAGAAAAAAAGAACCCAGAGCAACTTGGAGAGGGGAGCTTGTCTCCCATAAAAGCATCTAAACTTAAGACTCCCCAGCAGGAAGATTGCTACTCACCTAACCAGGCCAGGAAGGGTGGGGACAGGGAGCTGTTGGATAGGACCTTGCAGGGCATCCGCCCACTTATTTTTTGTGGAAAGGCCATCTGTAAAGACAACACAAACAGGAGATTATTGGAGATGGCAGAGGCAAGGATCAGGTTCTTCAATGCCCTGGGACAAGCCAGGGTTGGAGCAAGCCAGCAGTCTCCCACCTCCAGCATTGAGAAAGTCGTGGCCGTCAGGCAGAACACGGATTAGTCATCTATTTATTATAAAACATATTTATATGCTGCTAATCTTCTTTTTTTAACGGAGCGGTTTACAACAGTTATATATAAAGCTGTATAAAAAAAATTAAAATCAGAGATCAGCTAACTCTTACAGAAAGGTGCAATTCTTAATTGCCTGCTCAAGCCTGATGGAATAATTGCAAGAGTTTTCAGCAGGAATCTGGGAGTTGGAACGTCTGGCTGAACCTTGCCAACCTGGGGAGGGAGCCCATCTAGGAGAAGGAAAACTCTCATCCTAAACCCCCACTGCCTTGCATTGTATCTTTGGGAGAAGACTCAAACACATTGCTCTGCTTTCCTTTGGACCACATCGGTGGGGCCATGAGGGAGGCCTTGTCCTCTGGGCCTCCCAGGACCTCCATCCCCACTGCCCGGCCTTGTGCCCCAGAGAGGTCGCTTTGTTGCAGCTAATGCAGCTGTTTGATTTCACCCCCGGAGACACACTCCATTGTCTCTGAAGGCAGACAGGTGCCATTAACAAGCCTACAGATGCCACACACCTTCAGAATGTCTTAAAGGTCGTAGCTGGTGGTGCACAAGGAAGGAGTCCTAGGAAAGAACTCTTTGCACCCTCACAAAAACTACAGTTCCCATGGTTCTCTGAGGGAGGGGAGGCATGGCAATGAACCATGTCTGGAACCTGTTCCTATGGGTTGTTGTTGCATCCGAGAAACACACCAAGCATTGAGCTACCCGGGGGTTTTCTGCAACATAAATGAATTGTTGGCTTGGGGATTTTAAGTGTCACATCAGATCAGCAGGGGCAGATTCCCTTACAGTTTTCCAGCCCTCTTTGACTGATTCTGCAGCCACTGGTGCCCAAGGCGCCATGGAAGGAGAGGACGGCACTCAGAAGGGCGACACTCAGAAGGGCGGTCTGGGCCATGGCGGCTTCTGCAGCAACCTGGAGAAAGAGAGACAGCCAAAATGCATCAGTGGGCTTTGTTTGGCCTCCTTCATTAAAGCAGCACGTCTCTATCTCACAATTTTCCCAAGCAGAAACGGGGTGCAGAAAAGACAAATCTTGATGGGCATGTAAGCTTTTATGGGGTGTGCCTTTGAGCTGGTCCAGACTGATGCTTCACAGCGTCAGTCTCACTTGCATTTTGATATTTAGAAAAGACACTGTGGCCTTCCACGACCTCCTGGAATTCTTACTGTACTTTATGCTGTTCCTCACGCAGGAAGGCCATGGACTTTCTGGATCAAATTGATGACTATTCATCTAGCAGGAAAAAACGACTTTATCAGTCGTTCCTCCACCGCTACCCTGAAGGAGGAGGTCTGGCTTCACACAAACAATAAAAAACGTAAAGGTAAAGGGACCCCTGGCCATTAGGTCCACTCGCGGACGACTCTGGGGTTGTGCGCTCATCTCGCTCTATAGGCCGAGGGAGCTGGCATTTGTCCGCAGACAGCTTCCGGGTCATGTGGCCAGCATGACTAAGCTGCTTCTGGCGAACCAGAGCAGCGCACGGAAACGCCGTTTACCTTCCCGCCGGAGCGGTACCCAGTGGCGGAGGAAACCTCTTTGCCGCCCGGGGTGGTGGAGCAGAGGCATCCCCCTGGGGGCGGGGCATCACGATGCATGCATTGTGACATCATGATGCACGTCGGCACTGCGCATGCGCAGAATTTCTGGGCATGCATAGTGCATCCGGGCCAGTGCTGCGGCGAGCCGGCAAGTGAGCGGTGGGTCGTGGGGCTGCCCTGTCCGTGCTGCTTTACGGACGGGGCACCACCATGACCCGCCGCTCACTCGCCAGCTCGCTTGGTCGCCATGGGAGCCGCAGAGCCAACTCGGATGCGCTACGCATTTCTGGGCATGCATAGTGCATCCGGTCCGGCGCTGCTGTTCCCTCAGCGAGCCGGTGAGCGAGCAGCGGATTGTGGGGCTGCTCTGGCCGTCCGTAAAGAAGCACGGATGAGGTGCCAGGCGGTGGGGGTGTGGCGGGAGGGGCCGGGGAGCGTCACCCCCCTCCCCTGGAACCCAGGGCAGCCCGCCCCCTATGCCCCGCCCTCCCTACACCACTGGCAGTACCTATTTATCTACTTGCACTTGACGTGCTTTCAAACTGCTAGGTGGGCAGGAGCTGGGACCGAACAACGGGAGCTCACCCCATCATGGGGATTTGAACCGCTGACCTTGTGATCGGCAAGCTCTAGGCTCTGTGGTTTGGACCACAGTGCCAGCAGCGTCCACACACAAACAATAAAACCTGCTTTATTCCTGACTTGCGAATCAGGATACGGCTTGCTTTCCCCAAAACGTAACGTTCGCCCTCGTCACCCAAAACTTATCTCATGTAGGCATAGTGGCAATTTGCAAGAAGCAGGCATTGAATGGTGCATTTCAAAGGGAACTTGCTATGTCCTTTGCACAAGTTAGCAAGGAAAGAATGGATGTCAAGGGTGGGTGCTGGAGCTAGCTGGGTTTGGGAGGTTTCTGTATCATGAAAAACTTTAATTTAAAAAATGTAACATGCAAAAAAGCAGGGCGGCAGTGATACTGATGCAGAATACAATGTCCCTATTTTCATCTGAGGACTGTTGCAGGGAATGGGCATGGTGATTAGAGTGTCAGACTGAAACCTGGGAGAGACCAGGTATGCCACCTTGAGCTCCTTAGAGGAAAAGGTGGGCTGTAAAAGGTAAAGGTAAAGGGACCCCTGACCATTAGGTCCAGTCGCAAACTACCCTTGGGTTGCGGCACTCATCTCGCTTTACTGGCCGAGGGAGCCGGCGTACAGCTTCCGGGTCATGTGGCCAGCATGACAAAGCCGCTTCTGGCAAACCAGAGCAGTGCATGGAAACGCCGTTTACCTTCCCGCCGAAGCGGTACCTATTTATCTACTTGCACTTTGACGTCGTTTTCGAACTGCTAGGTTGGCAGGAGCAGGGACCAAGCAACGGGAGCTCACTTCGTCATGGGGATTCGAACCGCCAACCTTCTGAACCGCAAGCCCTAGGCTCAGTGGTTTAGACCACAGCGCCACCCGCGTCCCTTCTAAATACAGGGTGTAAATACAGCAAAATAAAGGAAGAAAATAAGACAGACGAAAGAAGGAGAGGTTTTGTTTTCGTGGGGAAACAACCACCAGCCTCGGACACGGCGGAGCTTTTAAGCTCAGGCTTGTGCCCGGAAAGAGCAGAGCAAGAGGCAAGTGTGGGTGAGCCCTGAGTCTTGACAGTCTGCAAGATAAGGTTGATCCCAACAGCTTGGTCTGCAGCTTGATTTTGCCTGCCTGTCGGGGATATCCCAGCTCTAGATTTCCTCCACTGAGCAGGAGCTGAGACTAGATCTTGGGTAGGTTAAGCCTGGACAAGAGGGGACAAGAGAACCATCTTCAGATGCCTGAAGATCTGCCACACAGAAAACGGAGCAGAAATTGTTTTCTCCTGCTCCAGAGAGGAGGACCTGGAGCAGCAGATTCAAATGGCAAGACTCGACATCAGGAAGAACTTTCTGGTGGTAAGAGCTGTTCAACAGTGGAATGGGCTTGCTTGGAAAGGGCTGGACTCTCCCTTCACTGGAGGTTTCTAAGCAGAGGTTGGGTGGCCACCTGTCAGGGTGCGATTCCTGCATTGCAGGGGGTGGGACTACATGGCCCTTGGGGGATCCTTTCCAATGCTACAGTTCTATGATTGTGCGATCAAACACAAGACCCCCTGTCTGCCCCACCACTTCATATCGAATCACCCCTCCTCCCAGTCTCCTTACCTTCCGTTTCTGTTTGATCTGGGCTGGATGGTTGGTGGCTGCCTTGGACAGCCCTCCCCCAGGTGGCAAAAGGTGTGCATTATATAGGCCAGTAGGGCAAGGCCAGTGGAGCCTAAAATTAGGAAGGCGTGGCCAAAATAAAAGCTCGGATAGAGGGGCGGCCCCACAAAGAGCCAAGCCACTTCCGACGGTGAGAAAAGGTTGAAGGTGCTCCTTAGCTATGAACAGGCCATTCAAACCAGGAGCAGCCTTGCTGGTGCACAACATGGGCTCTGAATTCAATGCTTGTTGAGTGTGCTGTCTTTGGTGAGCTTAGGGTAGAAAGAAAGAAAGAAAGAAAGAAAGAAAGAAAGAAAGAAAGAAAGAAAGAAAGAAAGAAAGAAAGAAAGAAAGAAAAGTCAGGGTTTTTTAAAAACAAATTTCCTCCCCCAAGTTCTTCAGGTTGTTTGGCTGCTACCTGCAGATTATGTTTCTATCCATTAAGCCTGATGATGTTTTTCCGCTCCAGCTTCCAGTGATGCCATTTGTTCTAGATAAGAATCAGCAGCGTTTTAACTTTGAGGTGGCATCACCAAGCGCTGCAAGAATGACAAATGGAGGCATTCCTTAGTTGAAGGCAAACCTATAGAATCCACACTTTCCGAGACAGTGCGCAAACAGAAATGCTGGAGCCAGGCTTTGGAATTTGCACTTTCCTGACTGTTGCAGTGCTGTGTGACAACCCAGCGATGAGTGCGAAAGCGAATATGCCAGGGCTAATTGTGCATTAAAACTACATGCAAAAAATATATTAGTGGGAAATGTGCACGGTAGGAGAACCTGACACTAAAAGGTTGGTGTATTTTCATGAGGACTTAAAAGAAAAGATCACATGGAAATGTGCACAACTGAACTCAAGACTGAAAAGTCAGAAAGATTCACCCATCCCTAATTACGTATTGTATAGTTACAGACCTTTTGTGTTTATATATAGTTTTAATTCTATTGATGTTTAGCTGTTTTTTAGTGTTTGGGTTCCCCCCCCCCCCAGGGCGGAGGAAGGGGTGTGTGGTGGGGGCGATCCGCCTCGTGTGGCACCACTGAGGGGGGTGACAAAATGCCGGGCGGCACTCACCGCAGGGCCTGCAGCACGCCCGAGCCACGCGTCTCTCCTGGTCCGCCCGCTGCCTCCCACCCACCCCCCCCCCAGCTGTAGGGCGGCTGAGTGGGAGGAGGCAGGCAGACTCCTCGGAGGCCCCACAGAGCATCCTGCCCCGGCTCACCCCGCCCTGAGGGCGACTGGCCCCTGGCACCGCCCCTGGGCACAGGGCACACGAGCCGCCCCAGGTGCCCAATTGGCTTGCTCCGCCGCTGTCCCCCACCCCCATGCTTTTAGCTGGCTCTGTTTCATGTGCAAGCCGCCTTGAGTCCCTGTCGGGGGGGGGGGAGGCAAAGCATAAACCACTATATAACAAATAATGATGTTAATAATCAATACCACTGCTGTGACCAAGAGCAAGACCCCGTATGCTTCAGAATATTTTGGAAAAAAAGCAAGAAATGTTTGGGATCTGATTGCAGACCTTCTGCATCACACCTGCTTTGATGCTAACCGGCCAGGCATGCTTCATTGTGGGGGAATGAATAGGGTTGGACTGGATTCTGTTAGCAGCTCCGAGAGCTGACGTTGTTCCGTGCTCAAGGTTGCGCACGCCAGTTTTTCATTAGCCACAAGTGTCCCTCTCCAGACAGATGACAGATTGGACTTTGATCTGTGGAGTTTAGCAATGCGCCAGAAAAGGCCACGCGGCCGATAGCATCTCCAGCCGGGAGCACTGCACGCCACCTGCTCTGGGACTATCAGCATGGACCAGCTCAAATGCACACTCCATAAAAACTTGCATGCCAGAATATGCAGGCTTAACATACAGAATAAGAGAACAAGAAGAACATACGTTTAGAAAAGATTGGAAAACGTTTATTGAATATATTAACACAATAGCAGGTTTTTTTAAAAAAAAAATGCAACACTTGTAATATTAAGCAGAATGTTTAAATTTGGAAATAATTAAGGATAAGTAAATTACAGACATGTATAATAGAAGATGCTCCAAAAGAACCAGGGGCGGGAACGGAGGGAAGTCGATTGGATATGAGCAGTCCCAAAATGTGGATCTAATACGGTGAGAAAATGTTTTCTTTTCTAATTTTTTTATTATTATTTTTCCCCCGTGGTTTATATTTACTGTTTAATTGTGAAAATTCATAAAAAATATTATATAAAAAAGAGAAGATTGGGAAAAGTTTATTGAATATATGGGGGGGAATTGTGTACACACAAAAATGCGGGCAGCATTAAGATAAATTCAACAGTGTAAATAAGTTTTCTTATTGTTTAGTCATTTAGTCGTGTCCGACTCTTCGTGACCCCATGGACCAGAGCACGCCAGGCACCCCTGTCCTCCACTGCCTCCTGCAGTTTGGCCAAAGTCATGCCAGTCGCTTCGAGAACACTGTCCAACCATCTCATCCTCTGTCGTCCCCTTCTCCTTGTGCCCTCCATCTTTCCCAACATCAGGGTCTTTTCTAGGGAGTCTTCTCTTCTCATGAGGTGGCCAAAGTATTGGAGCCTCAGCTGCAGGATCTGCCCTTCCAGTGAGCACTCAGGGCTGATTTCCTCCAGAATGGATAGGTTTGATCTTCTTGCAGTCCATGGGACTCTCAAGAGTCTCCTCCAGCACCAGAATTCAAAAGCATCCATTCTTCGGCGATCAGTCTTCTTTATGGTCCAGCTCTCACTTCCGTACATTACTACTGGGAAAACCATAGCTTTAACTATACGGACCTTTGTCGGCAAGCTGATGTCTCTGCTTTTTAAGATGCTGTCTAGGTTTGTCATTGCTTTCCTCCCAAGAAGCAGACGTCTTTTAATTTTGGGACTGCTGTCACCATCTGCAGTGATCACGGAGCCCAAGAAAGTAAAAATCACTCACTGCCTCCATTTCTTCCCCTTCTATTTGCCAGGAGGTGGTGGGACCAGTGGCCATGATCTTAGTTTTTTTTTATGTTGAGCTTCAGACCATATTTTGCGCTCTCCTCTTTCACTCTCATTAAAAGGTTCTTTAATTCCTCCTCACTTTCTGCCATCAAGGTTGTGTCATCAGCATATCTGAGGTTGTTGATATTTCTTCCGGCAATCTTAATTCCGGTTTGGGATTCATCCAGGTCAACCTGTTCCTCACTTCAACTGTGTATTCATAAAGGATTTGATTTAGATTGTATCTGACTGGCCCAGTGGTTTTTCCTACTTTCTTCAGTTTAAGCTGGAATTTTGCTATAAGAAGCTGATGATCTGAGCCACAGTCAGCTCCAGGTCTTGTTTTTGCTGAGTGTATAGAGCTTCTCCATCTTTGGCTGCAGAGAATATAATCAATCTGATTTCGATGTTGCCCATCTGGTGATGTCCATGTGTAGAGTCGTCTCTTGTGTTGTTGGAAAAGAGTGTTTGTGATGACCAGCTTGTTCTCTTGACAGAACTCTATTAGCCTTTGCCCTGCTTCATTTTGATCTCCAAGGCCAAACTTGCCAGTTGTTCCTTTTATCTCTTGACTCCCTACTTTAGCATTCCAATCCCCTATAATGAGAAGAACATCCTTCTTTGGTGTCATTTCTAGAAGGTGTTGTAAGTCTTCATAGAATTGGTCAATTTCAGTTTCTTCACCACTGGTAGTTAGTGCATAAACTTGGATTACTGTGATGTTAAAAGGTCTGCCTTGGATTCGTATCGAGATCATTCTATCATTTTTGAGATTGCATCCCAGTACAGCTTTCGCCACTCTTTTGTTGACTATGAGGGCCACTCCATTTCTTTTATGGGATTCTTGCCCACAGTAGTAGATATGATGGTCATCCGAACTGAATTCGCCGATTCACGTCCATTTTAGTTCACTGATGCCCAGGATGTCAATATCTATCTATAAGGGAATAGAAAAATGTTTGACATTTCTCATCTTTGTCTAGGTGAGTGTTTCTAATGACATTTTCCTGTCTTTTGCATGCAAATTAAACCTAAGATTACAAAAAACATTGTGTGTGCATGTGTTTTATAGCTTGTTTGAGCAGACCATACCAGAGTTATGACCCTGCCCTCATTTTACAGTTTCTGACCTTCTTGTCCAGTGTTTCTCGTTTTTTATAAATAATAATAATTTTTATTGGTTTTTACACATATTTTCCAGCATATTTTCATTCTTTTAAACATCATTTCAAAATCTTTGGCTATCACAGCCTAAAACTTCCTTCAGCCTCAACTGATGGTTTTCTAAAATCCTTTCTAATTATGCGTTTTGTTACTACAGTTATTGCTATAAATTCAAATCTTATTACCTATTCTTAATTCTTTTCACAATAATTTCTATATTACTCCTTACAAAACTTCTTTTAACCCTACAAGCGATGTCAATTGGTTACATTTGCTTTCCAAATATATTGAAAACGTCTTCCATTCCTTTAGGAAAGTCTGGTCCTACTGGTTCCGAATTTTCCCAGTGAATCTCACCATCTCAGCATAGTTCATCAATTTCTCTTGCCACCCTTCTTTAGTTGGCATTTCTTCTTGCTTCCATCTTTGGGCTAACAATATCCTTGCTGCAGTTATCACATATAAAAACATTTTTTTTATCATTCATATGTATTTCTGTACCCACAATACCCAATGGAAGGGCTTCTGGTTTTTTACCAAATGTATATTTCAACATATTTTTCAATTCATTATAAATCATTTCCCAGAAGTCCTTCACTTTCTTACATTCCCACCACATATGGTAAAAAGTACCCTCCTTTTCTTTACATTTCCAACATTTGGAACAAAATAGAAAATTCTTTTCAGTAGCACCTTAGAGACCAACTGTGTTTGTTCTTGGTATGAGCTTTCGTGTACATGCACACTTCTTCAGATACACTGAAACAGAAGTCACCAGATCCTTAAATATAGTGAGGGAGTGGGGAGGGGTATTACTCAGAAGGTATTACTCTTTAATTATAATGTCTGGGTTGTTCCTGAGATTATCTATGGCTCTCCTTTCAGCATGGTTTAGATTTTGTTGTAAGCGGTGGTGTTTTCTGGTCACATCTGTTTGGATTCTGCGGCAGAAGCAATCGATTTACAGATCTAGTGTGGTATTGCGTCCATCAGGAGGGGTCCATGTGGAGTCCCTTTTAGTGTAACATTTTTTCGGTGGTGGTTGGTGGTCAATGTTCTGTTCATTAATGTGTTTGGAGGGTGGTGGATGTTCCCCAGTAGGTTGAGAGATGTTGTGCTGTGAAGATGTTTGTTCTTTGTCTTGTTCTTGTGTGTGTTGGAAGTACTCCTTCAGGCGTAAACGGTGGAAAAATGCTTCCAAGTCCCCATAGAACTGAATCATGTGTGGGGATTTGGCAGGGCAGAATGATAGTCCACGTGAAAGGATTGATTCCTCAGCTGGGCTGAGAGTTTGCTGTGAGAGATTGACGATATTGTTGATCTTGTTGTTTTGATTGGTAGTGTGCTGGCCCCAAGGGTTTGTCCATGAAGCGAGGTCCAAATCCAGTCCTGGGTCTAGGGGTCCAAAGGAGGTCAATCCGGCAGGGAGCGAGGCAGGGAGCAGATCAAGGTCCAAGGCAGGTTCAGGCACAAGGTTGCAGGTTGAGCACACGCTTGCAACTAAGTTGCTCACGCAACTTGGGCTGGGTCTGGCTGGCTTTTATCTGGCCCTATGCTTAGGGCGGTCCCGATCCTCCGGAGACTCGCCTCTCCTCCGGGCCTGGAGGCGAGCACTCCTCCTGCAGACACTTAACTCCCTTCGCCTCTCTGCCCTGAGCCTCTGTAGCTCAGGAGAGGATGGTGGGTTACTGGACCCAGGGGATGCCTCAGCTTCCTCTGCAGAGGCTGGGAGTGGAGCACCTGCAGGCAATGGGTCCTCCCTCCCATCAGGAGCCAGAGCAGACTCTGCTGATGCCTGCACCTGGGGATCCAGCACAGGTGGGGATCCTTCAGGCTCAAGCCCTGGCCCCGGCTCAGCTGGTTCTGGAGGCGGGGAATCCCGTGCAGGCTGGGATCCCTCAGGTTCAGCATCAGAGTCTGACTCCCAGGCCATCACACCATCCCCCCTCCCAGGCCCCCCCCCTCAACCGAGGGGCCGGACCAGGCTTGCTGGGGTAAGCTGCATGGAAATCACGGAGGCAGGCAGGTGCGTGGACGTTTTCCGCTGGTTCCCATGAACGATCCTCAGGCCCATACCCCTTCCAGTCGATGAGGTATTGGAGCTTCCCCCTGCGGTATCGTGAGTCGAGAATGCGCTCCACCTCGTACTCAGGCTCCCCCTCAACCAAAACTGGCTGCGGTCGTGGATTGTCTGGGTGGAACTCGTCGGGCGGGGTGACTGGACTAAGTAGGGACCGGTGGAACACTGGGTGAACCTTGAGCGATGGAGGTAACTGGAGGCGAAACGCCACCGGCGACACCTGCGCAGTGATGGTGAATGGGCCGGCAAACCGTGCATCCAGCTTTCGTGAGGGCCGAGAAGGATGCAGGTGACGGGTAGAGAGCCACACCCGATCGCCAACATGGAGTTCTGGCCCCTCCTGACGATGTCGGTCAGCCTGGGCCTTGTATGCGTCCTTGGCCTGGCGCAGTTGCTCCATCAATAATTGTTGCTGGGACTGAAGCTCCTGAAGCCAGCCTGTCACTGCGGGGACCGCGGAAGCTGGCAGCACGTCCGGGAACAAACGAGGATGGTAGCCGTAGGAGGCCTGGAACGGGGTCTGCTGGGTGGAGGCGTTCACTGCATTGTTGTAGGCGAACTCCGCCAATGGCAAGTGATCGACCCAGTCATCCTGCTGGAAACTGCAGTAACACCGGAGGTACTGCTCCAGCACCGCATTTGCCCGTTCCGTCTGGCCATCGGTCTGCGGGTGGTGGGCCGAAGATAGACAGACCTCCGTCCCAAGGGTCTGGTGCAGGGCTCGCCAGAAGTGGGATGTGAACTGGACGCCGCGGTCAGAAACCACACGCTCGGGCAGGCCATGCAGGCGGAAGATGTGCTGCAAGTACAGTTGAGCCGTTTCCTTAGCTGTGGGTATGGACGGGCAGGGGGCACAGTGCACCATCTTAGTGAAATGGTCCGTGAAAACCAGGAGGCAGGTACAGTGACGAGATGGGGGCAAGTCCACCACAAAGTCCAGCGAGACCGTGTGCCAGGGACGCGGTGGGACTGGTAATGGCTGGAGCAGACCGGGGGGTCGCCCGGTAGGACCCTTGGCCCTCCGGCAGACATCGCAACCAGCAACATAGCGTGCCACATCAGCCTTCAGGCGGGGCCACCAGAACTCCCGGCTTACCAGATGGGTGGTCCGGTATCGCCCAAAGTGCCCTGCTGCTGGGGCATCGTGGGACATCTGGAGAACCTCAGCCCGCAATGGTCCTGGTGGGATGTATAGACGACCCTGGTGCAGCAGTAGGCCCTGGTGCAGGGCCAGCCCCGGATATCGAGGGCATGACCCGTCAGACAGTTCCCGGAGCCGTTCCTGTGCCCAAGCGTCGACCCGTTGCTGTTCTCGCACCCGAGCCTGCAGCGGCTTGGCCTCCTGAGTGGCCAGGAATGCGGCTGGTGGTAAGATAGTCGTCGGTACTGCCTGCTGTACAGTGTCTGCGACGTCCTCAGGTTTCCGGGACAGGGCATCCGCTTTCCGGTTTTGGGAGCTAGGGATGTAGCGGATCCGGAACTGGAACCGGGAGAAAAACAGCGCCCACCGGATCTGCCTTTGGTTCAACTTGCGGGTGGTCTGGAGGTACTCCAGATTCCGGTGGTCCGTTCTCACTTCCACCGGGTGTCGTGCCCCCTCAAGATGATGGCGCCAGACCTCAAAGGCCACCTTGATGGCCAGTAGTTCCCGCTCCCACACGGTATAGTTACGCTCCGCCGGAAGGAGCTGCCGGGAGTAATAAGCGCAGGGTAACAGTGGCGCATCGGGTCCTTGTTGCTGAGACAGGATGGCACCGAGAGCCGTACTGGAGGCATCAGTCTCCACCACGAAGGGACGAGAGGGATCAGGATGCTGTAAAATCGGCGCCCTCTGGAAACAGGCTTTCAACCCCTGAAATGCCACTTCAGCCTCCTCATCCCAGGAGAAGGGCGTCTTGGGGCGCAGCAGTCGGGTTAATGGGGTGGTGCGATGAGCATAATCTGCAATGAAGGTCCGGTAATAGTTGGCGAACCCTAGGAACCGCTGTAAGTCCTTGCGGTTCCGGGGCGCTGCCCACTCTCGAACCGCAGCCACCTTCCCAGGGTCCATCTGCACCCCGTCAGGGGAGAGTCGGTGTCCAAGGAAGTCTACTGACCGCTGGTGGAACTCGCACTTGCTGAGCTTGGCGTACAGTCGGTGCTCCCGCAAGCGCTGCAACACGGACCGAACATGACTCTCGTGACGGGCTGGGTCACGGGAATAAACCAGAATATCATCTAGGTACACCACCACGTATTTGTCTAGCAAGTCCTGGAACACGTGGTTGATGTACCGTTGAAACACGGCGGGCGCGTTGCATAATCCGAACGGCATAACCAGGTATTCAAACTGCCCATACCGGGTCCCGAATGCAGTCTTCCACTCGTCCCCGGCACGGATCCGAATCAGGTTGTAGGCCCCTCGGAGGTCCAGTTTGGTGAACATCTGCGCCCCCTGCACCCGCTCCAGCAATTCTGCAATAAGGGGCAAGGGGTACCGGTCTGGGATGGTGATCTTATTCAGGGCCCGGTAGTCATGGCAGAGGCGAAGCTCCCCACACTTCTTCTTAACGAAGAGTACAGGAGCGGCAGTGGGTGAGGTAGAGGGCCTAATGAACCCGCGTTCCAGGTTCTTGCGAAGGAAGTCCTGCAAGGCTTCACGCTCTGGCTCCGAAAGAGAATATAAGCGGCTCACAGGCAGGGGCGCCCCAGGCTGTAGGTCTATGCCGCAGTCGAAGGACCGATGAGGCGGCAGCTTGTCTGCTCCCTGTTCCTCGAACACGTCTAAATAGTCCTGGTACACAGCAGGGAGCGTTGACAAAGCCTGACCCATGGGGGCAGCTGCTACTAACTCGGACTGAGCATGGGAACCCGGGTCTGGGAAGCGTACCGTCCGATTGACCCAGTCGATCTGAACATTGTGCGACTCCAGCCAGTCCATCCCAAGCACCAGGGGAAACCGGGGCATGGTGGCAATGTCCAGGGTTCGCACCTCCCGGTGCTGCTGGTAGCACAGGACCAAGGGCTGGGTCTCCCGAGTAACAGCGCCCGAGCGTAGGAGCCGTCCGTCAATTGCCTCCACCTGTACTGGTTCCGGCTTGTTCTGAAGCGGCACCTGATGCTGAGTGGCGAAGGCAGAGTCCATATAGGAGCGGGTTGCCCCCGAATCCACCAGAGCGTGGGTGAGAATCCAGGGCCCACCGGGGGGGTATAGACGCACCGGTATCATGAGGTGTTGCAATTCCACTGGTGAGGGCCCATCATGCGATGCTTGGGACCCCAGGTAGCCTGGGCCATCGGCTACTGGGGTTGGCCGTTTTCCCTGCGGCTGGCGTTTCTCAGGGCAGGTTCGGGCGTAGTGTCCACTCCCACCGCAGTAGAGACACAGGTTCCCCTCCCGACGCTGAGTCTTTTCCGAGGGGGAGAGGCGAGGCCGCGCTGCCCCGAGCTGCATCGGCTCCTCCAATGACTCAGCTCTGGCCACGGAACTGCAGGGAAGCACCGGCGCCGGGAGGCCGGAGTGTCGGCGGCCCCGGGCCTGGCGACGGTCCTCCAACCGATCGTCTATCTGCAGACTCCGTTGGATGAGGGCATCCAGTGTGGCAGGGCGATCCAACGTGGCCAGCTGATCCAGTATCTCGTCTGAAAGTCCCTCGAGATACTGGTCCCGCAGGGCAGAGTCGTTCCAGGTCAAGTCCTGCGCCAGCAGCCGAAATTCCGTGGCATAGGTGGCCACTGTGGACTTGCCCTGTTTCAACCGCCGAATTGCCCGATTGGCTTGACTCCCCTTCTGAGGGTTGGCGAACGTGGTTTCCAGATGATTGCAAAACCCCGTATAGTCTGTCAGCAAGGGGGAGTCTTGCCGGAGCAGCGGCAACGCCCACTTGGCCGCCTGGTCCTTCAGCAAGCTGATCAGGAAGTGCACCTTAGTGCGATCGTCAGGGAAATCCCGAGCTCGCCCCTGAATATACAGCTTGGCCTGGGCGAGAAACATGGGAAAGCTGGCTGGGGACCCATCAAATTTCTCTGGCAGGGCCACTGGGTACTTGCCAGGAGCTGGGGCGGCGGCCCCAGGAGCCAGTAAGGCATCCAAACGCTGCTGAAGCGCCGTAACCACATTGCTTAGCTGCTGCACGGTGTGGGTCAAGGCCTGGTTCTCCTGGGCCAATGCCACCAGCGCAGCCGCCTGGTCAGCCATGGCTACTAGTTCCTCCCGAACGCACCCCAGCGAAGGGGGAGTGCGGGTGTGGCGTGAGCAAACTGTGCTGGCCCCAAGGGTTTGTCCATGAAGCGAGGTCCAAATCCAGTCCTGGGTCTAGGGGTCCAAAGGAGGTCAATCCGGCAGGGAGCGAGGCAGGGAGCAGATCAAGGTCCAAGGCAGGTTCAGGCACAAGGTTGCAGGTTGAGCACACGCTTGCAACTAAGTTGCTCACGCAACTTGGGCTGGGTCTGGCTGGCTTTTATCTGGCCCTATGCTTAGGGCGGTCCCGATCCTCCGGAGACTCGCCTCTCCTCCGGGCCTGGAGGCGAGCACTCCTCCTGCAGACACTTAACTCCCTTCGCCTCTCTGCCCTGAGCCTCTGTAGCTCAGGAGAGGATGGTGGGTTACTGGACCCAGGGGATGCCTCAGCTTCCTCTGCAGAGGCTGGGAGTGGAGCACCTGCAGGCAATGGGTCCTCCCTCCCATCAGGAGCCAGAGCAGACTCTGCTGATGCCTGCACCTGGGGATCCAGCACAGGTGGGGATCCTTCAGGCTCAAGCCCTGGCCCCGGCTCAGCTGGTTCTGGAGGCGGGGAATCCCGTGCAGGCTGGGATCCCTCAGGTTCAGCATCAGAGTCTGACTCCCAGGCCATCACAGGTAGCCTGTAGGTTGGAAAGGTTAGAAAGTTTTTTGTTTTTCTGTTTTTTCAGTAACTCCAGTTGAGAGTGGTAAATGGTTTGCTTTTCCTTGTGGAACTCCTGCCAAGCTGGGTGAATCCTAATAGAGTTGTCCAGTACAGAGAGTTCCTCCTTTATTATCTTCTGTTTGGAGTACAAACATGCACACGAAAGCTCATACGAAGAACAAACACAGTGGGTCTCTAAGGTGCTACTGAAAAGAATTTTCTATTTTCTATTTTCTATTTTGTTTCGACTATGGCAGACCAACACGGCTACCCACCTGTAACATTTCCAACATTTGTTATCTGTTTTGTACATTTTAGCTAACTTCACTGGTGTTACCGTCTTTTTTGCTCCATAAGACACACTTTTTTCCTCCTGAAAAGTAAGGGGAAATATCTGTGCGTCTTATGGAGCGAATGGTGGTCCCTGGAGCTGAATTGCCCTGGGGCCAAAAGAGGATCATGCTTTTTATTTTACAAAGAGAAAAGGGGGTGTTGAAAGGACCCCGCTCAGCAGCTGATCAGCAAGAGATCAAGAGAGGGATAAGAGTCCCGGCTCCCTTTTGGCCAGCCAGGGAGGTTGTTTGTTTCCCCAGCGACATGTGACTTGCTGATTAGATTATGTCTGGAAACTGTAGAAAAGGCTCCCTTTCCTTTAGAAGCTACAGAAATGTGAGTTGAACCCCATAAAAGGGGGGCTTTTCCTCTTTGCTTTTTCCCCTTTGCAAAAGGAGCTTTGCTTTTCCCCCTTTGCAAAAAAAGCTGCAAAACCTTTAGCTGATCCTCAAAAAACCAGGGCTTTTCCCTTTGCCAAAAAAGTTGTGAAACTTTTAGCTGATCCTAAAAAAACCCAGGGCTTTTCCCTTTGCAAAAAAAGCTGCAAAACTTTTAGCTGATCCTCAAAAAAAACAGGGCTTTTAGAGGAGGAAAACCAGGAAAAAGAAAATTCCCTGGGTTTCCTCCTCTAAAAACAAGATGCGCCCTATGGTCCGGTGCGCCTTATGGAGCGAAAAATACGGTATATACCACCTGTACATCATTTTCATAATGTTTTCTTTCAATGCACTGCAAGCAGTAAATTTTATTCCCTCTTTCCATAATTTTCCCCAATCCTCTATTTGTATATTATGACCAATATCTTTGGTCCAATGAATCATAACCGATTTAACTTCCTCATCTTTCAAATGCCATTCCAATAGTATTTTATACATTTTAGATAATATTTTAACTCTGTTACAGTGGTACCTCGGGTTAAGAACTTAATTCGTTCTGGAGGTCCGTTCTTAACCCGAAACTGTTCTTAACCTGAGGTACTACTTTAGCTAATGGGGCCTCCTGCCGCCGCTACACAATTTCTGTTCTCATCCTGAAGTAAAGTTCTTAACCCGAGGTACTACTTCCGGGTTAGCGGAGTCTGTAACCTGAAGCGTCTGTAACCCGAGGAACCACTGTATTTAATAACTCCAATTCAAATCTTGATTTTGTATATCCAAATCCATTTTTATTTTTATCTTCTTTAAACATTTCATTGACTTGACAATAATGCAACCAATCATTCACCATACATTTTAAATCTTCATATGGTTTTAGCTTCCATTGGTTCTCCATCTCTATTACTAATTTTTCGGAGGTGGCCCAATTTTTACTCATATTTGTCTTTTTTACACTCATTGCCTCAAGCGGCGAGAGCCACCAGGGTGTCTTACATTCTAATAGATCTTCATATCTATCCCACACCTCATACAATGACTTTCAAAATATGTGGTTTCCAAATCCTTTATGAACTTTTACTATGCCATACCATAGATATGTGTGCCATCCGAATCTGTTGTCAAATCCTTCTAGATGTAAAAGATCTGTATTCTCCAACAATATCCAGTCCCTTAACCAACAAAGGCATGATGCTTCATAGTACAATTTCAAATCTGGTAGGGAGAAGCCTCCTCTTTCTTTTATATCTGTTAACAGTTTAAATTTAATTCTTGGCTTCGTCCCTTGCCAGATAAATCCTGAAATTGCTTTTTGCCACTCTCTAAAGATACCAACTCCGTTAATTATCGGGACTGATTGAAATAAAAACAACATTTTTGGTAGGACACTCATTTTAATAACTGAAATCCTACCCATTAAGGATAGCTTCATTCTTCCCCACACTTCTAAGTCCCTTTTAATACCATTCCATACCGGTGTGTAATTGTCTTTAAATAAATTTATATTTTTCAAAGTTAACCAGATTCCTAGATATTTAACTTTTTTAACAACCTCTATTCCACTCTGATTCTGTAATGTATCGATCGAATCTCGGTTCATATTTTTCACTAATATTTTTGTTTTTTTCTTATTTAATTTGAAACCTTTCTTCTATTCTTTCTAGTGGTTTTGTAGCACTAGCTAATGGTTATTTCACCGTTCCGAAGAGTAAAATTAGTGGCTATATTTTACAGATTCCATCTCCTTGAGCACTTTAATAGGCTGCAAATATTGGCTTGGATAGTTCTGCACTCTTGACTCAAATTAAACCCTTAAATTTTCAAGGGGGGGAGGTAATCTTTGTAATATTGTTGCATGGTATATGAGCATGTCCAGAGCAAGATTATAATTCTTTTGCGAGCAAGCAAGATCACAAGAATCCCACCGCACCGGTTCCTCCCCTGGGGAACATGATTTACAAGCAACTTTCAAGATGGGCCCCCCTCTCAAGATAACCTCGCTTCCTTATTCCTTTCTCGTAAACTCCTGTCTTTTGCAACAATTCGCCCATCACAGGAGTGGGGTCGGTATGGGTGAAGGGATGTTTTAAACAAACACTGACTGTCCCATTTGGGGCCAGGGACGCTGGGGCAAGTAAATCCCATTTGATTTATTTGATTCCTCCAATATGGCGCCCTGTGAAAGCCCCAAATTTGGCTGCCCCAAATGGATCTTCCCCATTACAGATCTGCACAATTTTGTGCCCGCTTGGCTAGGCACCCTGCATGGAGGAACCACCGGCAATGCCCTAAATGTTTGACGTTTCTCATCATTGTCTAGATGAGTATTTCTAATGACATTTTCCAGGCTTTTGCATGCAAATTAAACCAAAGAGTAAAATTAGTGGCGTGCTCTGGTCCATGGGGTCACGAAGAGTTGGACATGACTGAACGACTGAACAACAACAACAACAAAAATTAGTGGCTACATTTTACAGATTCCATTTCCTTGAGCACTTTAAAAGGCAGCAAATATTGGCTTGTGTGTTTAACGGACTTGGGTAGTTCTGCACTCTTGACTCAAATTAAACCCTTAAATTTTCAGGGGGGGTGGGTACGTAGGTAAACTTTTGTAATATGGCGCCCCTGTGCAAGCCCCAAATTTGGCTGCCCCAGATGGATCTTCCCCATTACAATCTGCACAATTCTGTGCCCCCTTGGCTAGGCACCCTGCGCGGAGGAACCGCCGGCAATGCCCTAAATCTGATTCTGCCACATTGCTGGCAGTGGCTCTCCAGTCTTATCTGAAGATGCTATGATTTGAACCTGGGACCATTTGTGTTCAGGGCTGGGCCACTGAGCCGTTCCTCGTCTGGGGTGGGGGCGGCCATTGTGCTGCATCATCAGCTGCCAGGCCCTTGGCCCCCCAGCCCTCGTTTAGGCCTCGCCCCTCGAATCAGGGATGGATAGCAGACGACATTCCTCTCCTCTCTGCATAGGGTTGTACCGGCCACAGTGCGCATCGGATTTTGTGCTACCATCGGGCTGAAGGTGGTACCTTCGGGGCTGACCGTCAACAGCTGCTCTGCGGAGTACGTGGAAGCCACTGTGGATCCACTGATCAGGTAGGTGATGCACACCTTCCTTTCCTTGGCGGGGGGGGGGGGGAGGCGGGGGTCGGTCGGTCGAGCGCCTCTCTTCCCCACAACAAGGGCAAATGCCCTGAGCCGTCAAAGGATTGTGAGATTCCAGCAAAGTCTCTCACCAGACCTAGGAAAGCAGCATGTTCAGGGGCGGTGTAACCGGGAAGGGAAAGGGCCACAGCTTCCATGCAGTGGTGGGATGTATGCAAATGCTGCCCAGGTGGGGTGTGCAAGGGGCGTGGTGCGGAGGGAGCCTGCTGCAGCCACGGCACGGGGGGGGGGGCTCACTCACGCACCCCAGTCCTGGGGAGTGGCAACCCCAACCCTAACACACTTTCTGCCAGAGCTGCTGGGCCGGCCATGAGGAAGCAGGAACTGATCCTCACCCTCCATGCTCTCCAGCACAAGGGGGAGCTCTCCCAGGGAGGGGCTGGTTTGTGCCCCCCCCCATTGTGCGCCTGGGCCATGGCTCCCATGGCCCCTTCATGCTCTTAGTGGAAACTAGTTAGCAACTGAGCATTGCAGGACGTCTGATTTACATGGATCTGTTTTGGGAGGTGGGAGTATCTTATTTTTTCTTTTTTAAATAATTTCAGTGTTGGGGGGTGACAAGAATTTTTCCGCACCGGGTGCCACCTGACCTTGCTACACCACTGGGGGGGGGAGCATCTTCCAGCAGGAACTTCTGCCAGACAGCATCCCAGTGGGGAACGGGTGTGGTGCATGTGTGCAATACTTGCCAGGGGAAGGTTAGGGAAGCTCTGAAGCTGCCTTTCCCCCCAGCAAAAGATACTGGAGTTGGGGAGCCCTGGAAGGGGGAGGTGGCAGAAGTTGCTTGTGGAGGCAGCTCAGCGTAAGGACTCTGTTCACCCCGATTCTGCCCTGTTTTATGATTATTGCCTTCCAAATGGATGTCTCGAGGCGATTTGCAAAACTTGCTGTAATTAAAACACTAATTTTAAAAATCGCAGCACACACTTAAAAAAAAAACGACACAAAGGAGACACCCTTTGGCGCAGGGAAAACCTGCTCCATCAATTGGGCTTCCTCTGGATTGACATTTGCCCCGATTCAGTAGTAAAGAGCAGGATTTCCAGGGGGGAGCAGAGTGGCAAATGCAAAACCACTCAGACCTCCTTTTTCTAAGCACAAGATTAGTGTTAGCGTGGAGGAGCCCTAGATTGGTGGCCACCTCTGCCTCCTGGGGGAAGCAAGTTCCCTAGTTTGACCATGTGCTACGTGCAAAATTGCTTCCTTTTGTCTTCCCCAGATCTTCAGCTTCTGCCGTTATGAGAGGAGAAAAACTTTGCTCCGTCCAGTATCTTCGTTCCATGCACGATCTTACAAACCCATCAGCTGGCAGAAGTGGCTGCTGCCCAAGGCGCCAGCTTCCGAGGTAGAATGTCTGGGGACGTGACGTCGCTGGCATGGCATCGGATGTTGGAGGAGCTGAACGCAGTGGCAGTGTAGCTTCCACGGTCGGTCAGCGCTCCTCCTCTGCCACCACCAGCCGAGCTGCTTCCATTTTCCTTCCCTGCCATGGCAGAAGGAGGGAGAGGAGGAGCCGGCTGCCGATGCCCAGCTTTGTTCAGCTTGGCCTCCTCCACCCCTTCTGAACATTGGGGGGGCAGCCCCCTTCCCCAAAGTATCGGGGGGGAGGGCAAAAGGACTCTGCCCCTAGGAGATGGTGCCCATCAGGTGGATCAGGCCTAGAACCAGCGGCGGAGCATATGCCCGCGCTGCCCAGGGCAGACACACTCCCGAGGGGGGCAGGGCACGGAGGGTGCCCTCCCAGGTGCAGGGTAGCCGCTCGGGTGCACAGAACAGCATGCGCGCCCTGCAGCTGGGGGCGGAGCGAGCCGCCCATGGTGGACATTTAGACAGCTTGGGGTCGTTTCGACAGCTTAGGGTAGGCTTGGAGTCGCGGGCGGGCAGCGTGCCAAATGTCACCCCCTTCAGCAAAGACACCCAGGGCAGTAAGCCCCCACCGCACCCCCCCCTTCCTCCGCCCCTGCCTAGAACATGCCCCACAGCCTTCTGTATCGAAGCGTATCACCCGTTTGTTACCAGAACTCTCCACTGCAGAAAGCTCCCCACCCCATACCTAACAGGGAAAAGAACAAGCCATCAATTTCCAACAATTTGTTTATTTCGAAGGGTCGGACGCACCAAATGCCAGCGTCTAGGATCTGGAAACGGGGGGGAGCCGAGGACGGGAGAGGGCTTCGAATCGCTCCCAGCCTCCCCAAGCCAGCAGCGGCCCTTGGGACGAGGAAGCCGCTGCCTCGCGCCTCGGAGGGATCGTCGCAATGGGCAGCTCATTCCTTGGGATCCACAACTCGCTTGCGCAACAGGAAGCTCTTGAGGGTGGGCTTGACGACGCCCTTGAGGGCTGCCCACCGCTTGGCCCTCCGGGTTGCCCGGTGGTCTATCGCGGCCTGGGTCTGCTGGGCATCCAACACCAGGTCCGGGACGTACGCCTGGAACATGGGCTTGAGGTCTGTGTACTGGACGCAGCGGTAAATCCGGGGCTGAAGGGAACAGAGAGAGGAGGACTCAGTCAGGGAGCCCAAGAGAGCCATGCGGATCTCCAACCCTGTTTTAGCCCTTCTTTTTATTTAATTCTTTGGTTTATTATTGCATGAGCCAAAGGCCATAACGATTTCATTGCAATTTTGCAGTACAGCAACCTACAGGCTTAGCATTAATATAATTACTGATATATCATGCAAAAGGCTGGACTGGATGAAACCCAAACTGGAATTAAGATTGCCAGAAGAAATATCAACAACCTCAGATATGCTGATGACACAACTTTGATGGCAGAAAGTGAGGAGGAATTAAAGAACCTTTTAACGAGGGTGAAAGAGGAGAGCGCAAAATATGGTCTGAAGCTCAACATCAAAAAAACTAAGATCATGGCCACTGGTCCCATCACCTCCTGGCAAATAGAAGGGGAAGAAATGGAGGCAGTGAAAGATTTTACTTTCTTGGGCTCCATCATCACTGCAGATGGTGACGGCAGTCACGAAATTAGAAGACGCCTGCTTCTTGGGAGGAAAGCAATGACAAACCTAGACAGCATCTTAAAAAGCAGAGACATCACCTTGCCGACAAAGGTCCATATAGTTGAAGCTATGGTTTTCCCAGTAGTAATGTATGGAAGTGAGAGCTGGACCATCAAGAAGGCTGATCACCGAAAAATTGATGCTTTTGAATTATGGTGCTGGAGGAGACTCTTGAGAGTCCCATGGACTGCAAGAAGATCAAACCTATCCATTCTTAAAGAAATCAGCCCTGAGTGCTCACTAGAAGGACAGATCCTGAAGCTGAGGCTCCAATACAGGGGTCCCCAAACATACCCGGCCTTGGGCTAGTTCCTGTGGCGCTGATCGTACGGTGGGCTGGAGGGCGGCGGAGCGTGCGCCCATACACCTGCACACTCACTTTTCCCAGTGCACTTCCGGGCCGGCGCGGTACCGGAAAAAGCTTGTGCGCATGCGCACAGGCCTCCACAGACCCGAAAATGTGTCAGAAATGACATTCTGCGCATGCGCAAAAGCTATTTCCATCGCTGCGCCGGTAAGAGCGGGCAGCGGGGGTTGTCGGGGCTGCACAATTGGCTTGCGCGGGCTGCATCCAGCCCACGGGCCTTAGTTTGGAGATGTCTGCTCCAATACTTTGGCCACCTCATGAGAAGAGAAGACTCAAGATCAAACCTCTCCATTCTGAAGGAAATCAGCCCTGAGTGCTCACTGGAAGGACAGATCCTGAAGTTGAGGCTCCAGTACTTTGGCCACCTCATGAGAAGAGAAGACTCCCTAGAAAAGACCCTGATGTTGGGAAAGATGGAGGGCACAAGGAGAAGGGGACGATAGAGGATGAGATGGTTGGACAGTGTTCTCAAAGCTACTATCATGAGTTTGGCCAAACTGCGGGCGGGAGGCAGTGGAAGACAGGAGTGCCTGGCATGCTCTGGTCCATGGGGTCACGAAGAGTCGGACACGACTGAACAGCTAAACAACAACAACATAATTATGACAGTATATACATACATACATACATATATATATATACATACATACAGTGGTGCCCCGCTAGACGAAAATAATTCGTCCTGCGAAAATTTTCGTCTAGCGGGTTTTTCGTCTAGCGAGGCATTCATCTAGCGGGGCACCACTGTGTGTGTGTGTGTGTGTGTGTGTGTGTGTGTGTGTGTGTGTGTGTGTATATATATATATATATATATATATATATATATATATATATTTGCATTATATAATCACATGATTACATCAGTAATATTAGGGGGTGGAAGCAGAGTTGCCATCAACAAGCTCAAACCTAGCTCAGCTTCAGATTAAACCTCAGAATCTCCAAAGCAATTTATGGCAATATAGGTTGATTCATAATGAAGTATACAGTTTCCAGATGCGACTGCAGTGGAGAAGTGGGTGAGTCGCGTTTGGGCAGAAATGGATTACCGATTCGATGTGTGTCTTGTCACAAAGGGTGCACACATAGAACATCTGTGACTGTTTCTTTAAAAAAACTTGAAACATTCCTCTACAATTCTGTTACAGGTAACATAAGATGTAACTGTATACTTCATTACTTTCCTCATCTTTTTATGTGTCACAAAGCTATTAGGGTCACTCAAAGCAAACTAAACCTTTTTCCTGCTGAGTTTGCCCACTTCCGCGTTTGGGAAATAGATCTCAATCTCTCTCTTTATTGCATGCAAATAAAAAAGTGTAAACACAGCAAAGAGCAGGTTAACCAACAAAGGAAACAGTAATGCGGAATTGTGGAATTCACACAATCGCAATCAATTTGCAACCACAGTTCACTGACTTTCAGGTGGAATGCAGATACCCACAGTGAAGAATGATAAGCCAGAGGCGTAAGGGAAGCTCCCTCCCTGTTGCTGTATTTGAATAATCCATTTTAGCCTCGCCCCAGAGCCACCCGCCCATGTCTTGCCAAACGTTCTGATGCAGCGATGTTCCACAGATTTGGGAAGCAGGGGGCAAAGCAGGAAGTTCCCAGGAACAGGCAGTAACTAACACAGACCCTCCAAGTGTCCCTATTTTTCAGGGGCAATCCTGGATTTAGAGAAGCCGTCCCGGTTTCCGATTTGATCCCGGAATGTCCCACTCTTTGTTGTTGTTGTTTAGTCATTTAGTCGTGTCCGACTCTTCGTGACCCCATGGACCAGAACACGCCAGGCACTCCTGTCTTCCACTGTCTCCCGCAGCTTGGTCAGACTCATGCCGGTAGCTTCGAGAACACTGTCCAACCATCTCATCCTCTGTCGTCCCTTTCTCCTTGTGCCCTCCATCTTTCCCAACATCAGGGTCTTTTCCAGGGAGTCTTGTCTTCTCTTCTCATGAGGTGGCCAAAGTCTTGGAGCCTCAGCTTCAGGATCTGTCCTTCCAGTGAGCACTCACGCTCTTGTTTAAGACGTTGCTATTTTCATCAGAGGGACATGGGTGGTGCTGTGGGTTAAACCACAGAGCCTAGGGTTTGCCGATCAGAAGGTTGGCTGTTCGGATCCCCGTGACGGGGTGAGCTCCCGTTGCTCGGTCCCTGCTCCTGCCCACCTAACAGTTCGAAAGCACATCAAAGTGCAAGTAGATAAATAGGTACTGCTCCAGTGGGAAGGTAAACGGCGTTTCCGTGCGCTGCTCTGGTTCGCCAGAAGCGGCTTAGTCAGGCTGGCCACATGACCCGGAAGCTGTACGCCGGCTCCCTCAGCCAATAAAGGGAGATGAGCACCACAACCCCAGAGTCATCCATGACTGGACCTAATGGTCAGGGGTCCCTTTACCTTTACTTTCATCAGAGGCATGTTGGAGGGCATGGGGTTATGAGAGCTCCCCACCACCCCTTCACCCTGCCAACTCCTCCTTCTCCTGGAGCTCACTTACCTCCTTGTGGGCTACGTAGGCCTTCATTTCTGGGAGCTGCTTCAAGACGGGGCGCGGAAACTTCTGCTTGTAGGCGGTGCCCAGGATATCGCTCTTCTGCGCTCACCGAGGGATTTAAGCCAGAGAAGTTGCTTAGCTGGGCCCTGCTCCCTTCCACTGCCTCTGGCTCCCCTCCCCTGAGCTGCCCAATGGTCCCACCTGCCTTTCCTGCCCCTGCGCTGCCCTGCATGCCTTGGAGTCATAGAACGACAGAATTAGAAGGGACCCTCAAAGGCCATCCAGCAGGAGCGACAACTAAAGCATCCCTGACAGGTGACCACCCAACATCTGCTTTAAAAACGTCGACAAAGGAGAGCCCACCCCCTCCCCAGCGAGTCCGTTCCGCTGTCGAGTGGCTTGCAGCATCAGAAAGCTCTTCCTAATGCTTGGGCTGGAATCTCCTTTCTGTGAGATAACCAGCGTCAGATAACCAACATGCTTAAGTCCAATTCCTGCATGAAGGGGTTAATACCATAGAGCAGCGGTCCTCAAAGGGTGTGACGCGCCACCCTGGCGTGGCAGGAAGATCCAAGGACAATCAAAAAAAACATTTAAACATTTCAGTATAGGATAGTATCAATGTAATTTTTTTATTTGTATACATATATATATATATATATATAGAATAACTTTCTGACCACAAGAACTGTGCAACCAATTCCCTCAGAGGGTGGTGGGCTTCATTCGAAGGTTTTAAACGAAGGTTTAAACAAACCTGCCACGGATGCTGTAGTTGTGAATCCTGCATTGCAGGGGGTTAGTCTAGATGACCCCCAGAGCCCCTTCCAACTCTTCAATTCTACGCCACATCAAGGCCTTCATCTGGAAGCCCCGTCCAGCTCCATTAGTTGTAAGTTTCAATGGGTGGGTGGCATCGACTGACGTTCTAGCGCTCATTGGCTGGGCATAGCCAGGGGGACGGGGAGGGGGGGCAGCTGTCACCTCCATCAAGTAAATAAATATAAAAACTTAACTAAAAGGGGAAATAATCAGAATATTTGAAATTGAAATGCTCAGGCCACTCGGATGTTATTGTGGCGCCTTCTAGCGATGCCACTGACAACCCGACTGAGAGATAGGCGTGGATTCCGCAAACTGACCCATCGCGTCGCAGGCAGCTCGGTTCTGGAACAGGACAAATGGGTACCCTGCCCCCTCCCCACATAAACCCTGGCTATGCCCATGTGCTCCGGTCACTTTTTAGGCAACAGAAGACCCGCCCCGCCCCACCAAGAAGCAAGAGATCTTCCTCACTAGCTTCCCGTGCTCTTCCCACCGCTGATAAGAGGCCTCCACTTGCTCGTCTGTGACCGGGATGATCCGCGTCTCTTTCTGGATCATTTCCTGCATCTTGCTGGCAGCGTCGAGGGACGACTTGACGTGCAGGAAATCCATCAGCATGGACTGCTGCCTCCTCTGCTGGCTCAGCGTCTGCACGATGCTGCGGGTGGTCCTGCAAGCAGAAACCGCGGGGGGTGGGGGAGAGGAGAGAGAGAAATAATGACCCCGGTGCATGCAAACAAGCACCTTCTCCACGTGCCTCTGTGAGAGGTCCCTCAGTGGCAGAAGCCAAATAGGGCCTTTTCTGTGGTGGCTCCTCACTTGTGGAATGCTCCACCCAAGGAGGCTCACCTGACGCCTTTGTTACCTCTCTTTAGGCACCAGGGGAAAACATTCCTCTTCAACCAGGCCTTTAACTGTTAATCCCAGACCCTCCAAGTGTCATATTTTCCAGAAGCCACCCTGCTTTCTGATTTGTGTGGGATGTAATCCATCGGTACAGTCCCTGCATGTGACCTGGGAGATGGGCATGGCCCGGACTGACTCCATAAAAGAGCTGGGTCATGGAGCCGTTTTCTCACTTCAGTCTAGTTTTGTCTTCTTGTCGTCTTGAAGTTGTCTTGTTCTCTCTCTTGCTGCCATGCTGCTCTCCTGCAGCCATTTCTTATTCTATTAACATAATTTTGCTGTCTGCTGGCTCTCAGCCAGCAGCACATGAGTTCAGTCTCCCTATGAGATCTGTTTCTTGATATAACTACTAAATAAAGCCTGCCTTTCAGGAATCAAATCGTGAACTGAAATGTGAGTAAACTTCTTGTTACAGTGGACCCTCAGGTTACGTTACCTTTAGATTGCGAATGCGGCAAACCCGGAAGTGTATACTCTATCACACTGCTCATGTGCGCAGAAGCAGCGCCTCATGTTGCGGACTTTTCGGGGTACGGACGGACCGCCAGAACGAATTAAGTTCGTATCCGGAGAGTCCACTGTACTTTACTCAGAAAGACTCTTGTGTCTTTATTCTTTTAAGAGGGATTAAAGGGGACACCAGGAAATAAACTTAACTAGCAGATTCAAGCGAATCTGCAGACTAGCTTCCAGCTATATTGAGGGGAATTTGCTCTGCTACATTACTCACTGGGGTGAGTGAAAGAAGGATAATACTTATTCAATATATCATTTCCTACTATCCTTAAAGGTAAAGGGACCCCTGACCGTTAGGTCCAGTCGCGGACAACTCTGTGGTTCCGGTGCTCATCTCGCTTTACTGGCCAAGGGAGCCGATGTTTGTCCGCAGACAGTTTTTCCGGGTCATGTGGCCAGCATGACTAAGCCGCTTCTGGCGATCCAGAGCAGCGCACGGAAACGCCATTTACCTTCCCGCCAGAGCGGTACCTATTTATCTACTTGCACTTTGACGTGCTTTCGAACTGCTAGGTGGGAAGGAGCAGGGACCGAGCAACGGGAGCTGACCCCGTCGCGGGGATTCGAACCGCCGACCTTCTGATCGGCAAGCCCAAGGCTCTGTGGTTTAATCCACAGCGCCACCTGCGTCCCATACCTTTTCCTTAGAACAGGAGAGGCCAACAGGTCGGTCGCGATCTACCTGTCAATCGTGAGGAAGTTCCTGGTTGATCGCAGGTAGATCTTGGGTTGCTTAGCGATCGGCAGCCTAAAAGGGGGGAAAAGCTCTCCAGGGAGAGCTCCTTCCTCTTGCCGACACACAGCTGGCCTCTGTCTGTGTGTGTGTGTGTGTGTGTGTGTGTGTGTGTCTGTGTGTGTGTGTGCCAGATGGCTGGCTGGCACCACCCATTGGAGCCACCTGCGGGGGGGGCAGCGAGGATGGGGGGGGTGTCACCCTTGTGACACTCCTCCTCCTCGCTGGCCGCCCCTGCAGCGGGGAGAAAAGTCCTTTTAAAAAAGAAAAGCCAAGGCAAGCAGCTTGCTTGCCTTGCCTTTTCTTTTTTTAAAAGAGCTTCTCTCCCCGCTGCTGGGTGGAGCCGCCTGCGGGGGGGGGGGGCAGCCAGGATGGTCCCTTTTTTCATCGGGGAAATGTTGGAGGGGATGCTGTTTCTAGCTGCTGTGTTCTCCATAGTGCTCAGGGGGGGGGGGAGAGGCACTATCTTCTGTGCTGCAGGTGCAAGAGTGCAGCAAGGGGGAGCTGCTCCCTCTCAGCTGCAGGCCAAGAGAAGGCATCCGCCTCTGTTTACTCACTCCCAGTGGGGCTGCCGGCCTTCGTTCAGGACCTTCAGGGTCTGCAGGGAGCCTGTTCGGCGGATGTCCTCGGGCACTTCTGCCGTCATCATGGACTGAAATTCGAGCCTCCACACCGTCTGCCCAAACGTCCCTGCGAGGGAAGCCAGGAGGAGGAGATCTGGGCTTTGCGGCCGCGGACCCTTGACCCCGCCGCTTTTTCCTAATCTGAGCACCTTCACTTTTGCCAAACCCCAACCCATAACCCAAAGCAGAATGCGGTGTTGCAAACTAGACACTGGATTTTGGTACAGGTGACAAAACTCAGCGCCTTTGGAAATCTCAGCCCGATGTTATTTTTAGCAGGTTTCTGGTCCCTAATGGCCAAGGAAAATAGACCAAGGTTTCAAGAGAAGCTTAGGACTTGCCCCTAGTGATATCCCTGAGGGCAAATTAGAGTCTGAGCATAACTTCCAGCGGTGAAAAGGAGGCTGCCCTTCATAGTCCGTTGGCCATTTGCCTAGCTAGCTGAAAACAGTTTGCAATCTAAGAAAATGCATGAAAACTTTCTTTGTTTGCACTGCATGCATTAGTCAAGAGAATCCAGCTGTTCTCAGGGCGGCAGAAGCAGGATTGCTTTGCTGTGGAAAGTGCCAAAGGGGTGTGTGTCAAGGGTTCTATCATAGAGTCGTGGAGTTGGAAGAGACCCCGAGGGTCATCTAGTCCAACCCCCTGCGATGCAGGAATATCAACCAGATCGTACATGGCAGATGAGCACCCACCACCTCTCGTGGGAGTCTGTTCCACTGTTGGATAGCTCAGATATAGTCCTGCTCACAGCTCACCTGAAGAGAGACCAAGAAAAGCAAACTGCCTGACATGTGTCTGTCAGGGTTGCTTTAGCTGAGATTCCTGCATTGCAGGGGTTGGACTAGATGACACTTGGGGTCCCTTCCAACTCCACAGTTCTATGATTTTATTATTCAAAGCAGTGCTGGGTTTATGTATAAGCTAAACAAGCTATAGCTTGTAGCCCCACTCTCTTGGGGGCCCCAAAAAAATTCAAAGGGGAAAAAAACCTGGATGTATATTTCCAATATATAATACATTGACTTTGATAAAATACATATTTTGTTATGTGCAAATGACTTTAGGTACCCATTAGGGCCATAAATTACCATATAGCATATAGTTACAGGAAGGTAGCCATGTTGGTCTGCCATAGTCAAAAAAAAAAAAAAAAAAAAAAAATTCCTTCCTGTAGCAACTTAGAGACCAACTAAGTTTGTTCTTGGTATGAGCTTTCGTGTGCATGCACACTTCTTCAGATACACTGAAACAGAAGTCACCAGACCCTTATATATAGTGAGAGAGTGGGGAGGGGTATTACTCAGAAGGGTGGTGGGAATGGGGGATCGGCTGATAGGTGTGGAAAACCTGTTGGCGATTGTTAACGACTGCAATTGGTCCTACAGGAAAAAGCAAGGGGTGAGATGGCTAAAGATAGCTTTGTCATGTATAATGAGATAAGAATCCAATGTCTTTGTTCAGACCAGGTCTCTCCATGGTTTTAAGTTTGGTGATTAGTTGCAATTCAGCAACTTCTCTTTCCAGTCTATTTTTGAAATTCTTTTGTATTAAGACAGCTACTTTGAGATCTTTTATAGAATGTCCTGGGAGACTGAAGTGTTCTCCTACTGGTTTCTCTGTCTTGTGATTCCTGATATCAGATTTATGTCCATTTATCCTTCGGCGTAGGGTTTGGCCTGTTTGTCCAATATAGAGAGCTGAAGGGCACTGTTGGCATTTGATTGCATACACAATGTTAGAAGATGAGCAATTAAATACTCCTGAGATGGTATGTTTGATGTTGTTGGGGCCAGTAATGGTGTTGTCCATATATTCAACACAAAAAACAGCAACAATTTGTAGTTGACAAATAGGGCCCCATTACCTTCAGGAGCTGAGGGCCTCATCAAACCTAAATCCGTTCCGGATTCAAAGTGCAAAGAAGAAAACTTCCTGGGCCCCCAGGA
Source organism: Lacerta agilis (assembly GCF_009819535.1). Lineage (NCBI taxonomy): Eukaryota > Metazoa > Chordata > Lepidosauria > Squamata > Lacertidae > Lacerta > Lacerta agilis. Next base: position 93,057,990 of record NC_046317.1, on the reverse strand, counting down.
ATCACTCACTGTCAGAGATGGGGTCCTCAGGGCCCTAAATGTGGCCCTCCCAAACCCTCTATCTGGCCCCTGAAACCTTCCCCAGGCCACACACATTCTCCCTACCCCAGAGTTACAGGCGCATAGACGTGGTGCAGATTTGGAGATGGGGGCAGGCCCTTTTCTCTCCACTGCCCAACTGCAGCAGCTCATGGCCAATGGACTTCCTGCTTTGCAGGGGGGTTGGACTGGATGACCCTCGGGGTCCCTCCCAACTCTACGATTCCATCGCTCTGCTCCCCTGCCCTGGACCAGCCTCCTGGTCTCCCGCGACAACAGCCTGGGGATGCAAGAGAAAATGCCTCACCCACATGTCTCCCCGACAGCATCCAGAGCTTGATTGTGCTGTCGTGGCTGGAAGTCAGAATCGCCTTGAATCTCTCCACGTATCTGATGCTGCCCACGTTCTTCAAGTGTCCCCTCCAGGAGCTCAGGCAGACGGGGGGAATCAGAGAGGTGACCCAGCCCTCGTGTTCCTGACGCAGAAATTAAAAAAAGGACCCTGTTACACCATTGCCAGGAAGGTGGCAGACATGCCATTGCTTGCTGGGAATGGTTCCTGGTTTTTTTGGGGGGGGAATCTTGTGGGGTGAGGGAGGGCCCTTCTGAGCCTTGTGGGAGATGGGCTAAAGGTAAAGGTACCCATGACCATTAGGTCCAGTCGTGTCCGACTCTGGGGTTGCGGCGCTCATCTCACTTTACTGGCTGAGGGAGCCAGCGTACAGCTTCCAGGTCATGACTAAGCCGCTTCTGGCGAACCAGAGCAGCGCACGGAAACGCCATTTACCTTCCCGCTGGAGTGGTACCTATTTATCTACTTGCACTTTGACGTGCTTTCAAACTGCTAGGTTGGCAGGAGCAGGGACCGAGCAACGGGAGCTCACCCCGTCGCGGGGATTCGAACCGCCGACCTTCTGATCGACAAGCCCTAGGCTCTGTGGTTTAACCCACAACGCAACCCGCTACAAGCTACCAAAACTTGTAGACTTTCTGTTTGGGCTGCATGAGCTAAAGAAGTGTTCTGGGGTCAGACACTGAAGTAGAATTAACAATAAAATGGAGAAAGGTGTCGCTATTAAATAATCAAACAATCCCACATGTGCCAGGATGCCCAAACACTTCCTCTCACGCAGTCCCGTTGGTACAGCTTGGTACCGCTCTGGAAAAAGGACGCCATGCTTCTAACCTCTTCGATCATACCAGAGGCACTGAAGTCCGAAGGAATTCTGCAGTAATCGGGGATTAAGCTACGAAAAACGTTCTGGCTGGGCTCAGGAAGATTCTCGTCGCTAATCTCTGACTCAGGGTCTATCTTCCCTCTCGGTGTGCAGTAATTCATGATATCCCAGATCTAGGAAAAGGGGAGGGAATGGTGATCAGAGAAGCCCGACCTTTCCGCGCTGGGCTGCCTCCAGCCTTCTCAGTATTTTGCTTCCGCAGCTAAAAGTGGAATAAAAGGTCTCTGTTGCCCTAGTGCAACAAATCCGCTGTTTAAAAAAAGAATAAAACTGTTTGCAGTCTGGCAAGCCACCGGGAAATGTATTGGGAAATGTGCAAGGAACAAGAGGCTAACAGAGAGATGTGTGAACGCCCTGCAAGAAAATCCAGAGGAATGGTAAAAAATAAAAAAGACCAAATATAATGCGAATAAATAATTGTTTTGAAACTGCCCTGGTGTTCCATCAGGAGGAAGGGCAGGATATGAAATACTGTCGTACCAAATGGAATCTTCATATATCTTCAGATATCTTCATGAAGATATGAAGATTTATAAAGTTGGTATATGTTTTAGATGATTTACTTGTCAGATATGTTTTGTTTTGTAAGTTATGTTTTAAGTTAAGTCCTGTTAACTTATTTTGTGTTTTGTAATAATATGAAAAATCAATAAAGTTTTCTATTTAAAAAAAAAGTTGAATGGAATCCATTCCAGAAGTCTGTTCGACTTCCGAAATGTTCGGAAACCAAGGCGCAGCTTCCAATTGGTTTCCAGTTGTGCAGGTGTGCTGGAAACAACTGCGGAAGCCATGCCAGACTTCCCAAAAAGCGTTCAAAAGCTAGAACACTCACTCCCATTTTTCGGTTACAGGTGGGTAGCCGTGTTGGTCTGCCATAGTCAAAACAAAATCGAAAAAGTATCTGAAGAAGTGTGCATGCACACGAAAGCTCATACCAGGAACAAACTCAGTTGGTCTCTAAGGTGCTACTAGAAAGAATTTCCCATTTTTCGATCATTCAGGAGCCGGAACGTTTGACTCCTAAGGCATTCAGGAGCCAAGGTACGACTGTATTTCAAAAAGCTGTTTGCAAATTGTGACTGCATCATTAAAATGCACAATAATTAACATGCACAATAAAAAGAATCCCATTAAAATAGAAATGTCTACGGTGTGCTTTGCTCGCTCCCTGTCTGGAGCGCATTCACGTGGAATCAAATCGTGGCGGCCTTCTGTTTCCCCCTTGGCTGTGCCACCCTTCTCACAACGCAGAACGTCTGGCTTTTTTCGAAAAGGGCAGAGCAACCATGCAACAGCCACAGGCACGGCCACCCTTGGTGCAAGCCACCTTCCTTTCCTTTTCCACGTGCGCAGGGGACATTCAGAGGGTGGAGCCATGGCCAGTACCCGAGCAAACATTTCATATCCTGCTAACTGCCTTCACAAGGTTACAGTATATACCTGTTACAGGTAGGTAGCCGTGTTGGTCTGTCATAGTCATAACAAAATAAAAAAAATTAAAAAATCCTTCCAGTAGCACCTTAGAGACCAACTAACTTTGTTCTTGGTATGAGCTTTCGTGTGCATGCACACTTCTTCAGATACACACGAAAGGTCATACCAAGAACAAACTTAGTTGGTCTCTAAGGTGCTACTGGAAGGATTTTTTTTTTTTTTTAGTATATACCTGAGCAGCTGTGTCAAGCACAGAAACCCAGTGGCGTAGCGTGTGGGGAGGACAGCAGGGGCGGGGGGCCCGGCACATTTTGAGGAGGGGGCAGGGATGGTTGCCAGCACCCAGAGCATGGAGGAATGAGCTCCATTAAAGGCAAACCTACTTAATTCACACCATGCCAACTGAAAACACAACCATCCTTTGAGATTCGCACTCCTCCAAATTGTCTGAACTTGCAGTTCTCTGTGTTGGAGATGAAGAAATTTTCAGATATGGAGGGAAAAAAACATTTGAGCTTCAGGTCCCACCAGCCTCAGGCATCACAGCTGCGATGGGAGTTACTGAGAGATCTGCATTGCCTCCCAGTACGTTTTCAAGCACAATTCAAAGTGTTGGTGCTGACCTTTAAAGCCCTAAATGGCCTCGGTCCTGTATACCTGAAGGAGCGTCTCCACCCCCCATCGTTCAGCCCGGACACTGAGGTCCAGCTCCGAGGGCCTTCTGGCGGTTCCCTTACTGCGAGAAGTGAGTATACAGGGAACCAGGCAGAGGGCCTTCTTGGTAGTGGCACCCTCCCCCTGTGGAACGCCCTCCCATAAGATGTCAAGGAAATAAGCAGCTATCCTATTTTTAAAAGACATCTGAAGGCAGCCCTGTTTAGGGAAGTTTTTAATATTTAATGCTGTGTTGTTTTTAACACTGGATTGGGAGCCGCCCAGAGTGACTGGGGAAACTCAGCCAGATGGGCGGGGTATAAATAGTATATTATTATTATTATTATTATTATTATTATTATTATTATTATTATTACTACTACTACTACTACTACAGTCCAGAACATCTGGAGGGCACCGAGGCAAACAGGCAGCCAGGAGTTGGAGGTGCCATGCCAGAATATGGAGCCGTCAACCGTCTAGTCACTAATCCAAAGGGAAGTGGGAAGGAACACTGACCTTCAAGTATCCCAAGGAATCCCCAGTGAAGAGGACTAGGTTCTTGTCATCTGTGGTCATGGAACAGACCACGGTGTCCTGGGCATGCCCGTGGCCTCCTCGGAATTTGCCCAGCATCCCTCCTTTGCCACCAAATGTCCACGCGTAGATGTTCCCGTCGGAGCAGCTGGTCAGCATAATGGCTGTGTTGGAGTCTCTCTCGCGAGCGTTCAGAAAGAGGAGCTAGAAAGGCAAAGGTGGATGAAGCGAGAGACCTTTCAGAATCGCAGTGGCCGCGAGGGGTTCCCCGGTGTGGTGCCTTGCAGAGGACGTGGTCCAAGACTGCCCACATCCTTGACCACTGGGTGTGGCCGATGGGAGTTATGGTCCACAGAATCTGGAGGGCACCAGCTGGTTGGTAATTGGTCTCAGGGAAGGGCCCAGTTCTTTGGCTAACACCCTCTTGGAAGCTGCTAGGAAAACCTCTGGGTGGTGGAGAAGGGATTCTCCAGATGTGATTTCAGGGGGTTGGACTAGAGGACCATTGGAACCCCTTCCAAGTCTGTGATTCTATGTGACAGTGCCGTACAACGGCGGCAGCCAATGAGAACCGTAAGCGTGGAGCGCGTTCCTGCACCGTGCGGAATATTCACACCGTTATTGAACACGGCAGGCGCCAATATGGATGACACCCGAACAACGAGAGCAATTCCATCTTATCATCGTCGCCCAGCCCTTCCATCTGCTTCCAATCTGACAGCTCTATTGCCGCCCTCGTTTTAAAGTTTCCCTTCCTTGATCTCGCCGTACATCTCAATCTCAAATTTATGTGGCTTTTTGGCAAAAAAACCCTAGGTTACGAACGCTCCGTTCAGAGTGAAAAGAAGCATTTAGCGGACGAAGGGGCAAGGTGGAAGACTGTGACGCACTCTGGGGAAACGGCAATCCCGCGTTGAGTAAAGAAACGAGCGCTGTTAGAAATTGGGGTTGGATTTGTGCAGGGCTGCTCTTGGCCTAACCCAAACCCCACACTACCGGACCCGTAGCAGAGGAACCGGTGGCACTAACCTTCTCCACACCAACCCGGCTGGCGATGACTTCTTCCTGCCAGGTAGGGATCTCGGCCTTCGATGAGCCAGTCTCAGGAGCTGCGTGAGCATGAGGAGCAGCCGCAGTCTTGTCGCTTGCTTCGGGTTCCCAAGCTTCCTGCAAAATCGCGAGAAACATCATCAGGCCTTTCCTAAGAAGGTCCACCTGTCTTTCCAGTCCTCTGGCCTGGCTTCCTGTGAAGACCTCTCGAATCTGCAGCATGTGCCTCACCAGGGACCATCGGTGCAGATTTTGTAGATTCCACCACATTAACAGATTAACCCTGTTGCACCCTGCTGAGATCATAAAAGTGATACTGGGCTGTTATTAATTTTATTAATTTTTTTGCATTGCGTTTCTCTCCTTCCTTTGATGTTTTTAAGCAGAGGTCAAATGGCCGTCTGTCAGAGACTCTTTAGCTGAGATTCCTAGGTCAGTGTTTTTCAACCACTGTTCCGTGGCACACTAGTGTGCCGTGAGATGTTGCCTGGTGTGCCGTGGGAAAAATTGAAAAATTACTTTATATATAGTCAATATAGGCACAGAGTTAATTTTTTTTAACATTTTCTAATGGTGGTGTGCCTCGTGATTTTTTTCATGAAACAAGTGTGCCTTTGCCCAAAAAAGGTTGAAAAACACTGTCCTAGGTGACCCTTGGGGGTTCCCTTCGAATGCTACAATTCTATGATTCCATGAAATTAGAATTCTTCAATGGAAATCTAACCATGGGAAGAGCAATTAATCAGCTGGAAATAAAGAAGGCAGAAGAGAGGAAGGAATCTTGTGGTTAAAAAAAAAAACAACCCACTGCCAGCAAAACCAAAAAAACAGCTGCAGAAAGAGCAAACTCTCACACACTCGTGCTTAAGAGCTTTAAGGATCAATATAGGAGGAGCCTGAGGTGGAGAAGACAATTGGGGGTTGCACAATGCACGTAGGTCTGACTCCAGGCCAAGACAGGAAGCGCACTGAGGAGGGAAGGGTGCCTAACAGAGAAAGACCTGCCTGGGTTCCCTGTCTTCAGGCACAAGCCGGCAGCATAATGCACCATGCCATGTGCTCACCAACACTGTGCACATTAGCCGAGCAGAGAAAAGCAGGGCTGCCCACTCCCCTTGCCCCCCACATCAGCCCCAAGGAGTTCCCCCCCCAAAAAAACCTACCTGGGGCTGCATGATGTGGCTTCCGGGAACGGACGTAGCTGGGCGCATGATGCGGTTTCCGGGCATGGCTGAAGCCGGGCGCCTCTGGGGGATAGGAGATGTCACCTGATGAGTCTTCGCGCTGGCCGGCCGCTGAGGGATGGCGGTTTTGAGTTGGGCGGCCTTCCTGGAGCAGGCAAAGCACTTCTTCATTGCCATCCGGTGGTTGCAGCCTGTCTTCTTGGGACCCCTGTTCAGCTCGGGGATGTCTGGGTCCGAGGAGAATTCCTGGTGAAAGGGGACGCCGTTTCCACTTCAGCACAAGTAGGCGCACCACTCGCCCCACCGCCCTCACCCCTAAATATTGGAGGGTGGGAGCAGGCCAGGCCAACTGCTCTCCCTTGGGAGAGGCGGGCTTGGGCTCCGGGGCTCAGCTCCCCTTGGCTTCATCCCGGCAAAGGGATGGGGTGTTCCTTCCCACCATCAGGAAAGCCCACTCTGGGTCAACAGGTGTGAGAGAGCATCTTGCTAGACGCATCCCACGACACAGGGAAAGAAATTCCCTTTTGGAAAGGGGCCTTCAAGATTTCCAGTGCAGAAAGATTAGAAATCCAAATGCAATAGAAGCGATTGTATGAATTTTGTTACTTTTTTTTATTATTCAATTGTTTTTATTTACACATTAAAAATTACACATAATCAAAGACAATGCTCTGTTAGGAAAGAAAAAGAATTTACACAAGAAGATAGAAAGGAAAAACAAGGAAAAAAGATGGAAAAAATAGAAAGTTTGACTAAAAATCTTATCGACATACAGTTTTTTTAGGAATTACTAACCATCATGGACATTACAAGGTATTTTAAACATATAAATCCAATAATAATTCCTTTTATCTTCACCTTATCGATTTCTCCTCACTACTATTACTCTCTTATATGTGCTTATTCTCTGGTTTTATTCCCCGATTTGTTTAATGACTTCTGTAATGAATCGGACCTAAGTTAAGGGATTTTCAGAAACCCACGGTGTTTTATGAGTTAATGGGCACCCCAGTTTGAGTGGCAGATATCCCTTGGGAGGCAGGACATTCCGCTCTTTAAAAAGGAGGGAGCAGCCGTTTGGTGACTGGAAGAAGGAGGGCGTGGGGCCAGGATAGTGGTGGGTAGGTTAGGATAGGTTAGGATACGTTGAAGATGTGTATATGATGCTGAAAGAAAGAGTTTACACTGTTAGGAAACTAAGCTTATAAACCATTACTGAAACTGTTATGTTCTGAAAGAAATAAAGACTTTTTATTGTTGAGCTAAGAAAATATCGTCGTTCATTTGGTCCAGCGAGTTATGTATGCTCATGAGGAGGTGAACTCAGGGAAAGGACAAAACTGACCTGCAGGGTGATAGTTTGTGTCTTGGAGTTCCCTCAGGAGGGGCTAGCGGGCGGAAACCCTGGTATTGCCACAGAGTTGCTAAGAGGGCCGTCTCATCCATAGGGGCTAGTGGCACGGCGTGCCAGGGCGCCGGGCCCCCCAGGGGCGCCCCGTGAGCCCGCCGGCATACCGGGCGCCCCCCTCCCCAACCCGCCCCTGCCCCCACGGGCGCGCCGGCAGCGCAGCCTCTGCCGCCCATGCCACTCTCGGGCGGTCTGCGAGCTGGCCGCCCTTTCCTCCTGTCCCGGGAGCACTGGAAGGGCGCGCAGAGCCCCGCGCCGCTCCAGCGCCACGCCCCTCATCCCCGGCTCGCCCGCCATCAGGGAGAAGGCTGAAGGCAGGAGGAAGCGATCGGTGCGCAGTTATCAGCCCTCCCTCCCTCTGTCCGCCCCTCTTTGGCTGGTGTGCGCGCCCCGCCTGGGAGGCGGGTGTGATCCCCGGCGGCCGCCCCTCCTCTCAGTGCCGCAATTGGTCATCGGGGCGCTTCTCCAGCCTGCCGCTACGCAGGACTGGAGTAGGGCGCGGGGCAGCGGGAAGGAACCCGAGGGGCCCCGAGCGGGCGCTGTTTGCCAAACAACAACAAACGACTGGGAATCAGACGCTCTTGCTGATCTCCGGCAAACCTGCCACCCAGAGATCTATCTTCTGCCCCATCCCTGAAATCTGTCTCGGGGGGCATTTTCCCTGAGCGAAACTGCACAGCAGCCGGCAGTGGCAGACGGAAAAGGCTATTGCTCCCTGGAGTGTGAGGTTTCACTCCTCCGCAGCCCCAGGGAAATGCCACCCGCCTTGGGAATTTACAAAAGAGAGCCTTTGTGGCGTATGGGGTCTTGAACGTTACCCTTCGGGGAGCAAGGACCAAGGGGCTCTCGGATGCGTTGAATCGGCAGAACGCCTGCCCAGAGTGGACGCTCCACAGGACGATGTCCCCGTTGCAGGACGCGGTCGCCAAAAGATTTTTGCCGTGGCGGTCCATGCACGAGATGTCGTCGGAGTGGTACGACTTCCAGTGCTTGCACTCGATCACTTTCTCGTCTTCCTTGTTGTCTCTGGTTAGGAGAAATTAAGTAGCCCCATCGTAGCTGTCCGGGGAGAGGAGAGGGGCAGGAGGCAGAATCCTCCCCTTACATCACAGAAAAGGCGGGAAGCCCATGAGAAAAGCCTGCTGGATCAGTCAAATGGCCCCTCCAGTCCAGCACCCTGTTCTCACAGTGGGAAGCCCTCTCCTCCATGGTTTTTTTTCCAACCAAAAGCCATCTAGGTTAGTGGTCATCACTGCCTCCAGTGGGAAGGAGTTCCATAGGTTAACTAACTTTCTTTTACAAGTCCCGAATTGTCCAACCTGCAGCTTCACTGGATGCCCGTGAGTTCTGGTGTTATGGGAGAGGGAGAAAGAAATTCTCCGTCCAATATATTCACTCTTTGTTAAGATCTTAGAGCAGCCCCAACTGCATAATGGGGTAATGTTATCATCGCTGCAAATGGAACGAAAACAGACAGGGCAAGTACGAACAGGCTTTTCCCTGCATGTTATTCTCCCAATCAAAATGCCCCCACCCCGAAGCTGCTATTGACCTCAGAGGGGAAGAAAGGTATATCAGCCAAAATCTCCTTTCTCATACTGGAGGGTTTTGTGCAAATGTTAATTTATATATTGGGCCTGTGCCCGAGTCTTTAAGTGCCTAGCTATGGCCTGGCCTTGAAGTGGAGAACATTGGAAGCCCCCACCACCCACCGCCCACCCCCAGATGCCCACCAGCACTTGGTCTCTACTTACAGGTACCAGGTCACTCGCTTGCTCCACCCAGACACAAAAATCTTCTGGTTCATGTACAAGACGCAGCTGATCTATTGGGGAGACACAACAGTAAAAGTGCAGAAAGCCGGTTATGCAGACACACACAAAAGCCCGAGTGGAGGCGTTTGAGAGTGAGAAGCAGGCTGGGCAGATGAGAGACAGAACCACGCCTGATTTCTGCTGGGATTTCCAAGGCTTTGGCTATGGGAGAAGCAAGTCCCTTTTGGGGTGCTACTGTTAGAGATTCATTCCCTGTGTGCAGTCATGGGATTGTTGTCTATCACATGACTGGGTGTGTGTTTTGATTCCACCGGAATAGGATGTGACGAAGACAGGATGTTTGTCTTACTGTGTTCCCTGAAGTGGGACTATTGTCCTTTGTTCTTTCTCTTTGCTGCCTGATGCTAGAGAGAGAGGGGAAGCCATGTTGAAGTGCTCTGTGTGTATTTATATGTAAATAAAGTAGATGCTGAGTTCTGTTACACAACTGCGCAAACCTCTGCAGATCCCTAAGTGTGCTGGCGTCTTCTGGCATCAGTCGCTGTGATGTTCGGGCTGAGGAATGCTTGAGAAGCTCCCGAATGATCGTCCAGGAGGGAGGGAACATGCCATTCGGGCATGTGTCTCTGCCAAGGTTCTACTCATGTGTAAGACGTATCCTCACCAGAGCTGTCAACCTTCCTTTTTTGCATTAGGAAACGGCCATAGCTGTCAACTTTTCCTTTTTTTTGCAATGGGAAACGGCGCTGGAATAAGGGAATTTCCCGCAAAAAGGGAAAGTTGATAGCTATGGTCCTTACAGTTATTGTGTCATCGGTGCAGGTTGTATACATGTGCAAATAAACCATATACCCTAAAGACACCACAGTCTCCCCTTTCCCTCATCCCTGCCAGGTCAGACCCAGGAGCAGAACTAGGGGTGCCAATGCCCAGGCCAAGAGGGCAGGGCAGCTCCTGCCGCATAGATCAGCTCAGCCATTGCCCAGAATACTGCGGGGCATGGACTGGGCAGCAACATGTAAATGCTGCAGATTCATAGAATCTGTGAGGAGCTGAAAGGGTTACACACAGCTCAAGCTGCGCCGGCCCACGGGAACTGACGTTATGTTTTGCTATGCATATGGAACTTCTGTAATTCTCAGACCGAGTGTGTGAGTTCCTTCGTTGCTTGTAACGGAGATGGTCATGTCTGCCAAATCTCCATGAATTTAATGCTACGCTGTAATAAATCTGCTTTGCTGACAGAGAAGGAGTCAGTTTAAATTTGTTACAGACTGCTGTTTTCACAAGGACGATATTGCAGAAGGTATGCTTCAAGAAGCTGCGTTTTGTTTGTTTCAACTCTGCTACTGTAAAAGTGAAAGTGAGTTTACGAACTGCGCAATCGGAAGCCTGTGGACACCATTTCGGTAATTTATGGCTTCAGAACGCGGGGGTTTTATTGCTCCTGACCCCTCGCAACACAAAAGAATCAAAAGAGGGTAGAGTTTGAAGGGACCCCAAGGGTCCTCTGGGGTCCTGCGATGAAGGAATTCGTGAAAAGTATCCCCAGAACACTTGGGAGGGAGTTGTGGGAGAGGCTTCCGAGGTGGCCAATCATTATCTCCTGCCTCCCCTCTGGAGGAGAAGAAGAGGAGTTTGGATTTGATATCCCGCTTTATCACTGCCCAAAGGAGTCTCAAAGCGGCTCACATTCTCCTTTCCCTTCCTCCCCCACTGTGAGGTGAGTGGGGCTGAGAGACTCCAGAGAAGTGTGACTAGCCCAAGGTCACCCAGCAGCTGCATGTGAAGGAGCGGAGACGCGAACCCGGTTCACCAGATTACGAGTCTACCGCTCTTAACCACTACACCACACTGGAGGAGGAGCAGCAAAGGTATCTCTGGCTGAGAAGGGTTATCCAACCAGCTTCTCTCCCCCACCCCCCCTTGCACTGACCTCAGCCTTGTCATCAAAAGGCAGCTCTACCAGGCAGGCGCCGTTGTTGAAGTTCCACAGTTTGATGGTCCCGTTTTTCAGGGCTGTGATCAGCCGCCTCTCGGGGGCATCAAAGGTCATTGCCGTGATTTCCACCGGCTGCCCTGATGAGGTGGAAAACTCCATCACTTTCTGCCCAGTCATGATATCCCAAACGGTGATGACCCCGCTGTAGCAGCCGCTGACCGCCTGAGGGAGAAACCAGAGGGACGGTTAACTCGAGGAGGTTGGCCTGCTTCCTGGGCATCAGATTCACCAAAATGCATTTGCACACATGCTCTCCGTTCGTTGAGAGTTCTCGCAACAAGAAAAAGAATTAAAAGCAAGCAAGGCCACCCTCTTCAAGCACGAACACGCCAGCAGGCCAGCCTTCAAAAATGCAGGACACGGCACTGTTTTGTTGCTCTTCCCAACTCTAAAACAATAAAAGCAGCAGGGTACGAGATAAATACAGTCATCCGGAAAAACATAAAGGGCAGCAGGGGAGAATTTAAATGAAACCATTGCAATTCAAGGCTGCAGCAAAAAGTCACAGAGCTGTTTCAAGCCTAGGGGAGCAAGCATTGTTCTCCTGAATAATAATAATAATAATAATAATAATAATAATAATAATAATAATAATAATTTATTTCTACCCCAGCCACTCTGGGCGGCTTCCAACAAAAGATTAAAAATACATTAAAACATCAGTCATTAAAAACTTCCCTAAACAGGGCTGCCTTCAGATGTCTTCTAAATGAATGGTAGAGAGGTTGCCTTGCTTGTCAGGGAAGTGTATTTCACAAACAGGGAACTGCAACTGAGAAGTTGCTCTCTCCATTCTTACGCAGCTCTTAAACTCAGGTAGGTTCATACAGAGAGAAACTGCAAGAAGGGCTTCTCCACACCTTCCTCTTGTCTCACTGCTTTCCCCCAGGGGAAACTGCTCTTTAGCGCTCAGTCAGAGCAAACAGCAAATTGGGTTTTTCCCGGATTGCCATTTGTTCCGATCTATCGCTAAAGAGCAGGTTTTCCCTTGGAAATGAGCAGGGCAAGAGGAAAACCGCTCTGACTTGTACCTAGAAAGCGCTGGTTGAGCAGAAAATTGCTTGGACCTGTGCTTTCTAGACACGGGACAAGCCCTAAATCAGGTACGCTGCCTCTGCCACGCCTCCAGGGCGGGGTGAGCAGGGACTATGAGTCCCACTGTGCCTCTGCCCCCTCTGCCGAGCTCACTTCCTCTGCAGGGCCACCTGCGGTGAAGCCAGCGAGCCAGGAGCCGAGTGCAACACCATGCCACATGGCTGGGCTCTGGGCTCAGCCTCCTCCTGATGCAACATACACACTGCATGTGCAATCATAGAATCATAGAGTTGGAAGAGACCACAAGGGCCATCCAGTCCAACCCCCTGCCAAGCAGGAAACACCATCAAAGCATTCCTGACAGGTGGCTGTCAAGCCTCCGCTTAAAGACCTCCAAAGAAGGAAACTCCACCACACTCCTTGGCAGCAAATCCCACTGTCGAACAGCTCTCACTGTCAGAAAGTTCTTCCTAATGTTTAGGTGGAATCTTCTTTCTTGTAGTTTGAATCCATTGCCCCGTGTCCGCTTCTCTAGAGCAGCAGAAAACAACCTTTCTCCCTCCTCTATATGACATCCTTTGATATATTTGAACATGGCTATCATGTCACCCCTTAACCTTCTCTTCTCCAGGCTAAACATACCCAGCTCCCTAAGCCGTTCCTCATAAGGCATCGTTTCCAGGCCTTTGACCATTTTGGTTGCCCTCCTCTGGACACGTTCCAGCTTGTCAGTATCCTTCTTGAACTGTGGTGCCCAGAACTGGACACAGTATTCCAGGTGAGGTCTGATCAGAGTGGAATACAGTGGTACTATTACTTCCCTTGATCTAGACGCTATACTCCTATTGATGCAGCTCAGAATTGCATTGCATACATGTGACATCACACATAAGCACCGGGGGCCACCAATGTTGGGCGCAACTTGGCGCCTCTGGTTCCCTTCCAGCACTCCTTTAAATATATGGAAAACTTTGAACATGCCCCTTTCTTCTCCCTCTCCTCTCCGCCACCGTTACTGCTGAGAACGTACCAAGCTGCCTTACAGCAGCTCTCATCATTGGTCCACCTAGATGGCCCACACTTTTTTCTCCCAGGTAAACATCCCCAGGTGCTTCCCTCTTCCCGGCCAGGTGTTCACCTGCTTAAAGTTCTTGTTGTAGAGCGCACAGCACACCGGCTGGTCCTGGGTCTTGGCATCCAAGTCGACATATTCCACGCCGTAGAACAAGCCAAGCTGTAGCAAAACGAGACAGGAGACTTTCCTACAGAAGCCAAGCATGGGCCAAGGCACCTGGGAGCAGCTTTCCGACAGGACAAATTGCCTAGAGATGACCTTTCGCCATTTGATGCCAACAAGCCCCACCCACCGCCCAAACAATGTGCGCTGCAAGCAACAGACAGGCTGCAGAAACCCCAAAATTGCCTCCCGAAATTCAAAACTATGCTAATAAACACAGTTTGCAGCCCAAGTTGAGAGAGGAGCCATTTCTCGCCTTCTGATCCCACAGTCCTTCCCCGGCCCCCTCCTCACCGTGTAAGTGGCGCAAATGATGTAATTGCACGGCCGGTGGTAGTAGGTGGCCGAAATGGGGTAGTTGCCCAGGGGGACGTTCCTGCCGTGGATCGACTGCAGGCAGAAGTGATCCAGCAGATCCCAGACGCGGATGTTCTGAGAGAGAGAGAGGAGAGGGGAAGGCAGAGGGCCTGAAAGAGCTGGAGCATGGATTAGACCCGTAAGACTGAGCTGTGCGGATGGCAGCAGCCGGGCTCAAGGGCTTTCTTAGCGCCCCCCCCCGTACACCCAAGCCAATGTCTGCCACGACTCTAACTGGGAGCCTGGTGCAAAAGGAGAGGGGTGGGGTGGGGGGACTCCCCTGTCAAGCCAGGGGGTCTCCGATCAGCAGTTGCTGGGAATCCCTGGTGGGCAGAGTTGCTTGGAGGTTTCCCATAATGGGCCCCTGCTCAGCCACTGTGAGCACCAGAAGATCCTGGTTGCTGGATCAGGCCAATGGCCCATCATGTCCAGCATCCTGTTCTCATAGCGGCTGTTGGAACAGTCAAACTCTGCTCCGGAGCGGGTTAAATTAATCTCCAGTTAAAAACTCTAGGCCTCCAGCCCCCACCCTTCCACTTCCGGGGGACGGACAGACAGGGATCCCCCCACACTTCCAAGCAGGTGCAACGGTGCCCCACCAGCTGCACGGGGCGTTTCCCCGCCTCTCGCACCCAGAACCCTACTTTGTCTTTGGAGACGCTGACGATGGTGTTCCTCTGCCCGTTGATCATGATGTGGGTGACAGCCGTGGAGTGGCCCTTCATCTGCGTGATGGGGCTGCTGGTTACATAGGGGTTCCAGATGCGGACCAGGGGCTCGAACCCTCCCGTCACTGGCAAAAGAGAGAACGCATCTCAGGAGCTCCGCTTTTGCCGTTTCGCTTGCGCGGTGCACGGACTGATCCATCTGCGGAATTGTCTGCACTGTCACGTCGCAATTGTGCAGAAGGATTGCAGCAGGCAGGTCAGAACAATGCAGGTCCCTCGCCCCTTATTTAGGGCCTTCAAATTGAAAATAAACACCTTGGATTAGGAACAGAAAGGAGCCAGGAGCCACTGCAGCTGTTTCAAGGGCAGTGTTGGCTCTGCTGTCCATCATCTCAGACCTGCAGAGGGATGCTGAGACATCTGGAGAATGAACTCGTGGTTTTTAAATTTTGATTTTGTTCTGTGAACCACACTGAGAACTCCGGGTATAGGGCAGTATCCAAACAGTTTATTTCAGCTTTAATTTGTTGAGAGGGCCATGAAATTGAGGGCTGCCAGCTGAATAACAGCGCCCCCTCATAATTAAGATCTCATTTATTCTTGTTTTAATTGTGCCGAATCCCGATTCAGCTCATTTTATTGGTTATATATGGTTTTTATCAGTATCTGTAATATGTGTCTTTCTGATGCAACGGCCTGTGGGCTATGCAAATAAATAAAGTTTGTTTGTTTGTTTGATTCATTCATGCTTTAAGCTCATAGCAAGACAAGACAAAAAACGCAGGAACAGCAATTACAATCACACAATTAAATTTTAAAAGGAAATTGGCGACAATAAAATTAGTGGAAATAAAAGGCTTAATAAGTATACAAAATAATGTGCATGTTACTATAGCGTGGTATATAAATTCAATAAATAAAATTATAAACTAACTGGGTCACACCCTTCTTCCCGGTTATCCACCAGGGCAGCAAGGCCATTTCGGTGCCTCAGCTGGGTTAGAGACAAGACTCGGCCGGATCCAAGTAAATCGTCGCCAGCTAAGAATACCTGAAGGTGCCACTTTCTCAGGAACCTGATCCCAGAAGGAGGCGGTTTTAAGGAGCCGTTTCTAGAGAACGTACCAAGGATGTTCATTTCGGACGAGTAGTCAAAGCAAAGGATGCCTTTTTTCAGAACGATCACCGCTGATCTGGGACAAACGGGAAAGGGGGGGGTGTCGATTAAGTACGCCGGTCTCTCTTCTTTTTCTTTCAGAAATAAATGAACGGCTGGCTTTCTGAAGAAACGGGCCAGAAAGGCATTTGCCAAAAGCATGGTGGGCTGCAGAACGTTTTTGCTAGAGACACTCGGCCATGATCCAAGAAGGACCAGACGCACAGAGCTCGACCTGGATTTCTGCAGCAAGTCTGCAGATTGCAAAGTGCACCACTGTCCTGTGTCTAGAAACCAAGGGGGCCAAGCGGTTTCCTGTGTGAAAACCCACTCTTGACTGCTGAATTGGAGCAAACGTCAATCTGCGGGAAATTTGACTGAGGTTCTCTCTGATTCAGTGGTAAAGGTGAGGGGGAAGATGCAAGAGGAGGGGGAGTCTGGATGAGCTCTGAACCTGCTATCCTTTAAATGCTTTCATTTCACACCGTTCTACTATGAACTGAAAACAGAGATGTTGGATGCACCTGTGTTAACTAAGAAAATCCTTTAATAAAAACATTTTTTAAAAACTAACTATTGCTCCTAAAGAGAGCAATGAAGTGCAACACCACCATCTGCTGTCCAGTTCTTGGAACTGCAACCTTGAACTTTTGGTGGTCGTAATTCCTGGCACTTGCAGGCTGTGAAATATACAGGTGAAACTCGAAAAATTAGAAGGTGGTGGAAAAGTTCGTTTCTTTCAGCAATTCAACTTAAAAGGTGAAACTAATATATGAGATAGACTCATGACATGCAAAGCGAGATATGTCAAGCCTTTATTGGTTATAATTTTGATGATTATGGCGTACAGCTGATGAGAACCCCAAATTAACAATCTCAACTTTGGGGTTTTCATCAGCTGTACGCCATAATCATCACAATTATAACAAACAAAGGCTTGACATATCTCGCTTTGCATGTCATGAGTCTATCTCATATATTCAACTCCAGCAGCTAATGAAAACAATTGCTTACATAAATGCACTTTTCCACGATATTCTAATTTTTCGAGTTTCACCTGTATATCACATGCACAATCTTGTTGCAATCCTTGGAACAACCCTGTAAAGCAAAAGGCCACTGACATTATCCCCCCCCCCCCCGGTTATTTCAAACTGTGTAGGCGGCTGAGACGGAGCTCGCCTAAGACCACTGAGTGTGTGGGGAAGACGAGATTCAAACCAGGGAATGTAGGATTCAGAGCTGGCTTAGCCACCACCAAACTCCCCAACCAAGTTCGCCCAAGTGAATCATTTGCCCTGCTTTGCCCCTGTAAACCAGAAACAGGGCCGCCCAGGAGGCAGGCTCCGCAGAGACAGCAGATCCCAAGGTCGATCTCTATTCCCTGCTTGTTCCCAAGGTAGATCTTCAATCACCCCTTCTTCCCTGGTGGAGAGCGAGTGCCATTTTGTGCCCTGACAAGAAAGGTAAGACATTCATGCAGAACAGGCACCCTTGTCCTGATTTTGCAGAGAAGGGGAGAGAACAGGGCAGATCTTCCCACAGGTCCTTTGGGGGGGGGAGGCCAGCTCATGTGTTCTCCCATGGGAGATTTAAGCATTTCTCAGAGAGAGGGAACCAGAGCCTTGTCGATTTCACTTCCCCGGATGAAATCAGATTGGAGGAGAAACTGGCTATACCTGCAAATCCTGGGAGGTTCTGTCCTCCCCAAAGTGACATTAAAAAAAAAAAGACCTCCAGATTTCCCAGAGGCCTTTCTGGGACCCAGGTTTCCCATTTGAAAGGTCCCTTGGAAACAGGGGCGGAGGAAGGGGGTGCAGTGGGGGTGGTCCGCCCCGGGTGTCACCACTGGCGGTGTGACAAAATGCCGGGCGGCACTCATCGCAGGGCCTGCAGCGTGCCCGAGCAACACGTCCCTCCTGGGAGTGACGCGGCGGCTTCAGGCTCCGCGCTGCCCCAAACAATCCACCTGCTGCCTCACCCTCAGCTGTAGGGCGGCTGAGGTGAAGAAGGAGGAGGAGGAGTTTGGATTTGATATCCCGCTTTATCACTACCCAAAGGAGTCTCAAAGCGGCTCACATTCTCCTTTCCCTTCCTCCCCCACAACAAACACTCTGTGAGGTGAGTGGGGCTGAGAGACTTCAGAGAAGTGTGACTAGCCCAAGGTCACCCAGCAGCTGCATGTGGAGGAGAGGAGAGGAGACGCGAACCCGGTTCACCAGATTATGAGTCTACCGCTCTTAACCACTACACCACACTGGCTCTCAGTGGCCCCACGGAGCCCCTTTCTGACCCATTCCCCACCCGCCTTCCGGTGGAAACAGTAGCGGCATTTTAATCCCACCTTGGGTTCATTTCCAGAACAGAGAACAGAGAGAAAAAGGCCTCTCTTACTGGGTTTTACCAATGTTATGCAGCGGGAGAGTGGTGAGGGCCATGGCAGTCTTGTCGGCTGGCGTGCAGGAGGCAACCAGGTTGAGCTGCGGGATGTACCTGATCTGTTGGCACCAGTCTCCGTGCAAATTCTGGAGTGGAGGGAGAGGAGGAGGAGGAGGAGGAGAGTTTGGATTTGATATTCTGCTTTATCGCTTGCTGAAGGAGTCTCAAAGCGGCTAACATTCTCCTTTCCCTTCCTCTCCCACAACAAAGTTCTTCCTAATGTTTAGGTGGAATCTTCTTTCTTGTAGTTTGAATCCATTGCCCCGTGTCCGCTTCTCTGGAGCAGCAGAAAACAACCTTTCTCCCTCCTCTATATGACATCCTTTTACATATTTGAACATGGCTATCATATCACCCCTTAACCTTCTCTTCTCCAGGCTAAACATACCCAGCTCCCTAAGCCGTTCCTCATAAGGCATCGTTTCCAGGCCTTTGACCATTTGGGTTGCCCTCTTCTGGACACGTTCCAGCTTGTCAGTATCCTTCTTGAACTGGGGTGCCCAGAACTGGACACAGTATTCCAGGTGAGGTCTGACCAGAGCAGAATATAGTGGTACTATTACTTCCCTTGATCTAGATGCTATACTCCTATTGATGCAGCCCAGAATTGCATTGGCTTTTTTAGCTGCTGCATCACACTGTTGACTCATATAAACTTAAAACCATATAATTTTTTTATTCTGTCAGGCCTCTGCAGGCAGTTAAGAGTACATCTCCCGGCAACAGCTTACTGGTGCTTAACCTTTTTTCGCTTTTATGGTCTACCAAGACTCCTAGATCCTTATTCTATAGTCAAAACAATATAAAAAAAAATCCTTCCAGTAGCACCTTAGAGACCAACTAAGTTTGTTCTTGGTATGAGCTTTCGTGTGTATCTGAAGAAGTGTGCATGCACACGAAAGCTCATACCAAGAACAAACTTAGTTGGTCTCTAAGGTGCTACTGGAAGGATTTTTTATTTTGTTTTGACTATGGCAGACCGACACGGCTACCTACCTGTAACTAGCCTTATTCTATTTTATTGTGATATTTTAATTGTTTTGGGGGGGTTTAATGCACACGTATTTTTTTATTTATTTTGATCGTTTTCACTGTGGTCCTTAAAAAAAAAAGGTTAGGATAGAAACATATTTAATAAATCAATATTAAAAGCAGGGAGCGCCTGGCTGAAATCACCCTGACTCTGGAGCAGGCAGGTTCATGGGGGAAACTCACTGGCACATGGAAATTCCTGTACAGTTCGGACTTGTTTTTCAGGAGGATGTGCACGGGGACTCTGGACAAGCCACCTGTGAGGACAAGATCCAGGGAAAACATTGCGCGCCAGCAGAGCTCAGCTTCACCAAAATATAATGCATTAGCCCTACTCCCTCGTTTGTGACAGTTAATCCACAACAGATTAGTAGAACAGGAAAATAATAATAATGTATTACTTTTGCCCCACGCATCTTGACTGGGTTTCCCCAGCCATTCTGGGTAGCTTCCAAGAGAATATAACAGAAAACGCAATACATCAGAAATTAATCATTTCCCAATACAGGGCTGCCTTCGGATGTCTACAAAAGGTTGTATAATGGGTTACCACTATGACATCTGACTGGAGGGCTAAAAGCACAAGTTGGCGTTCATAGTTCACACATTCCACTAATCCGTGGTCTGTTTCACAAACTATGAGCTGTCCCATAGGCGACTGAGGAAACATTGGCTTGTTTCTCCAGAGTTTGCTCTGTTTTCCAGCTCCTCTTACCTTTGTAGTTTAGTTTAGTGAATATCTGGGGTGGGGTATCCAAACAGTGGCGTGGGAAGGGGAGTGCGGTAGGGGCGGTGTGAGCCGGGTGTCACCCCGGAGGGGGGTGACAAACTGGGAAAAGTAAGTATTTTTTAAATGAGCTTATTGAAGCTCCTCTCCGAGAGGTGGGCAGAGCTTCCCGGGGTCCTGGGTGCCACCCTCCTTGCCTTGGGAACTTCGCCCCGCCCCCAACACAGCTGGCCAATCGGCTGCGGGCTGGGGGCGGGGCAAAGGCAAGGAAAGGGCTGGTGCTGCAGAGGCCGTCTTCCTTAGCCCCCCGCCAGCAGCGGTTGGGATTTTTGGGCCACTGCGGCAGCCTGCCAAGGAAGCAGCATAGGCACTGCGGACGACCTGGGCCGCTAAGCCAAAACTGCTTATGCTCACAATGTTCAGTAAATAAAACAAAAAGATAACACTTGTGACTGTATCTTATTTTTCCTTCTTTTAATAATTTGAATGGGGGGGTTGACAAGAAATTTTCTGCACCGGGTACCACGTGAGCTTGCTACGCCTCTGTGTCACAGAATCATTGGATTGTCAAGCTGGAAGGGACCCCACCAGTCATCTAACCCAGGGGTCCCCAAACTAAGGCCCGGGGGCCGGATGAGGCCCAATCACCTTCTAAATGCAGCGCGCGGACGGTCCAGGAATCAGCGTGTTTTTACATGAGTAGAATGTGTCCTTTTATTTAAAATGCATCTCTGGGTTATTTGTGGGGCATAGGGATTCGTTTATTTTTTCCCCCAAAATATAATCCGGCCCCCCACAAGGTCTGAGGGACAGTGGACCGGCCCCCTGCTGAAAAAGTTTGCTGACCCCTGATCTAGCCCAACACCCTGCAATGCAGGCATCACAACTCAAGAGTCCCAACTGGGTTCGCACACTACCGGTCAAGGTTTGTAAGCCAGCAACAAACCACGGCTTCAGATTGTGGTTTGTGGGCAGCACAAACAGTTAAGACACTGGGCAGGGTTCCCATATGGCGTCAGGCCATAGACCTGTAACTTGGTAAACCAATGGCATAGCATTGCATGTGAACAAAACCAATCTCTCTCTGCAACCTTGTCACAGTCCTTTCTTGGCGTTCATTTGCTACCACTGAAGCTCAGCTTATGAATAAAGAGAATATTGCAAAGGCATCCCTACCACTTTCTCTCTCATCAGAAAGGGAAGCTCTGCCCTGGAACATGTCAGTGCTCAGCAAAGGGGGAGCACCAAAGATCAAGCATCTCAACAAGGGTCGACTTGCACCCCTTTTGTGGAGGCTCAGGGACCCGCAGCAGAGACAGCTGCTCCCCCTCTGCCTGTGGCCAGTGTTGTGAACTGTCCCCCGCACTAGCCTGGACCACCTTGGCTCACCTATGTAGCCGCGGACATTGAACAGCCCATTCGTCACGACATCCTTTGAGGTGAAGATCAGGACGTTCCCTTTCACGTCTCCAACGGAGAATATCCCTTTGCGGCCATCTGTCCTAGTTCAGGTAGGAAAAGAAGAGGGATGAAGACCAAAACCTACAGGCGCAGCATAGGTGCCCAAAAGGTGAGAGCTTGGCCTACCTGGGAAGCAGGTCAGCCTCGGACAGAAGCTCTGCCTGCTTCTTTGCTCCACATAGCAGATCAGAGCGCTGGAATTGGGATCCAAAATGGGCATCGCTCCAGATTTCCTCTGGCCACAAGGCGGGAGCATAAAGTACGGGGTGTGTGTGTGTGTTGTTTTGTTTGTTGTTGTTATTTAAAAAAATTGTCCAGTAGCACCTTAGAGACCAACAAAGTTTGTTCTTGGTATGAGCTTTCGTGTGCATGCACACTTCTTCAGATACACTGAAACAGAAGTCACCAGACCCTTATATATAGTGGGAGGGTGGGGAGGGGTTTGTCTCAGGAGGGTAGTAGGAGATGGGTGATTGACTCAATGGGTAGGTAAACCTGTTGATGACTGTTAACAACTGCAATTAGTGCTACAGGGAAAAGCAAGGGATTGTATGCAGATGACCCCACCCTCCCACTATATATAAGGGTCTGGTGACTTCTGTTTCAGTGTATCTGAAAAAGTGTGCAAGCACACGAAAGCTCATACCAAGAAGAAACTTAGTTGGTCTCTAAGGTGCTACTGGAAAGAATTTTCTATTTTGTTTCGACTTCTGGGAATAGTTTGCAGCTAAGCCTGTCTTCCTTGTCCTCATTGCTGGACTGGAGGGAAGATGAGGGATGTGGCCAGCCAGTTAGTTGGTCTCTAAGGTGCTACTGGACAATTTTTTAATTTTTATTTATTTATTTTGACTGCGTCAGACCAACACAGCTACCTACCTGAATCCTAAATCATGTTACACATTTTTGCATTTCTATACAGTAAACTGCCCTGTGATCCTCAGGTGAAGTGTGGTATATAAATTTAGTAAATACAGTGGTACCTTGGGTTACGAACTTAATTTGTTACGGAGGTCAGTTCTTAACCCGAAACCATTCTTAACCTGAGGCACGCTTTCCCTAATGGGGCCTCTCACTGCCACTGCACCGCTGGCGCACAATTTCCGTTCTCATCCTGGGGCAAAGTTCGCAACCCGAGGTGCAACTTCTGGGTTAGCGGAGTTTGTAACCCGATGCGTTTGTAACCCGAGGTACCAGCCCAGACCTACCTGTGTCTACGAGTCACAGCAGCAGTATGGAACCTCCTTGTTCAGGAGCAGCCTATCCCTGAATACCAGTTGCCGGGGAGAGGCTGGCTGGTGAAAAGGTGACTCAGTAAGATTGCGGGGCAGAGTGGCTGACTGAATGGGAGGCGTTTGTAAGATTTAAAAAATGTTTTATTTATATATTGCTTTTCGGTGCAAAGATGCCCCATACGCTCCCCACAGACACAGCTCCCCAGCTTGGCACTTCTCACAATGAAGCCCAGTTGCTCCGATCTCCTACCTAGGAGTAAGCCCCATAGCAACCAATTGCAAACTTTTATTTTCCTTAAAATAAAATAAAAAGCAAGAAAAGCAACTTATAAAGAAAATACATCATTGGGCTAACACTGACCAACAACAATGCTGTTATGAGTTCGGGGTGTTAAAGCTGAGTGCCAGAACCCTCTAATCCCTGGATCCAGCAAGCGTTACAATTTAATCAAGGCTTCTATTTTTTTGGCATAGCCAGGCTAGGCTCCTGGTGAGCTGATAGTCCGGGTGATGAGCCATTAAGGAGGAATAAGGGGCCCTCCCTCAACAGATAAAACAAAATAAAAAAATCTAAAAAATCCTTCCAAAGCTCATACCAAGAACAAACTTAGTTGGTCTCTAAGGTGCTACTGGAAGGAATTTTTTTATTTTTTATTTTGTTTTAACTATGGCAGACCAGCATAGCAACCTACCTGTCAACAGATAAAGTCAGAGTTTAGAGAATTTTCAGGGTTAATTTAAAGGAGCAAGCTGGAAAGAGGGTCAGAGAGCGATGCTTGATTTCTGTTTGACTCCAAGGTTGCAGCTATGGGAGATCCTTTTGGGGTGTCGATGCTGTGAGCCCCTCCATCGTAGGCTCAGCTTGCATGTATGTGTAAATAAACCATAAATCCTAAAGACACCACCGTCTCCGCTGTCGCTCATTCCAAAGGAAACACGGGTAAGTGCAAGGAACTCCTGGAATCTCTCCCCTCTCGGAGACAGGGGTGGCAGGCAGCAATACTGAACACATCAGGCTGCTGCCGTAAAAATGGAAGGCTGGCCATACTTTTAAACATAGGATAATATAAAAACCCATCTCTGTCATGAGTGTGATGAACCTTAAAGAGGAATATCAGCATGTTATTGAATCAACCAAATCCACTGATAAGCAGAGGGAAGGGACAAACCTTGTTCTTCCGTATTGACATACACAATAAAATTAAATTAAACCAGACCTCTGCAAATCTATCCCTTTTTGCATTGTCCCCTGGAGATCCGTAGTTTGCCGCTCAACTTTTCTAATAAAGCAAGTTGCCAAACTGTGAAATGCCAAAATGAAATATTGGCTCCATTTAGATCTCTCCTGAAGCGGGTCATTGCAACTCTAGTGGCCACAACCCCCTCAAAAAAGAAGAAGGAACAATTAGCTCTTCGTTATGTGTATTAAGATCGGCCTCCTCAAAAAATAGATAGCAGTGCGAGCTGGGGAGAAGGGATAATGCAACAATTTGAAAATTGTATGGATTTCTTTAAAAACCACAGAACCGAAAGTTTGTGCTTTCCCCCATTCCCACCGTAAATGAATAGGGGATCCAGCAACTGGGCAGCCCCCGTAATTCCAATTGCCAAGTGTGCAACGGTTAGTGTCTGGAAACAGAGTGTGGGTTGTGGCTGCTGGGGTTGGTCCAGCCTGTGTCTGGGGAGATGGTGAGAGGAGGGTGAGAAGGGGAATGCCCCCAGGGTCTTCTCTTGACGTACCAGTAGTCCATAGCCGTGGCACATCCTTCCAAGTCGACGAGAGTGAAAATCCGGTCACATTTATTGCCACCAATGTCAAAGAACTCTGGGTGGAAAAAGGGAAAGGGGGACACTTTATTCGAGGGCTGTGCGTGCATCGCTACCTTTCCCAGCCTGCAGGTCTGAAGGGACTCCACTGAAAGGCATTGCGCTTTGAAGACATGATGGAAGCTGCATCAGGGTTTGACCTCCAGAGTCTCCATTCACAAATACTAAGCACCACTGGATGCGTCAGTCAGACATCTTCTCCCTCTCCCCTGTGAAACTGATGGGAAGTGGACTTAGAAGTCCAGAACACACAAAAACTAAAACAAAATAAAATTAAAAAATTCCTCCCAGTAGCACCTTAGAGACCAACTAAATTTGTTCTTGGTATGAGTTTTCGTGTGCATGCACACTTCTTCAGATACACGAAAGCTCATACCAAGAACAAACTTAGTTGGTCTCTGTCAGGTTTCTGGGCATCTTAGAGTTAATGATGCAAGAGGCGTTCTGATCCTGGGAGTCTAGCCTTGCCCACTGTAATACGGGCACTTTTCCTTTGTCTAGAAAAGGGGAGGTTTGGTTTCACTTTCCCCTTCGCCTTACTCTGTGTTCAGTGTACCGTTATTGCTGAATGTGAGTTTCTTAGTTTGCTGCAAGCATGCAGCTCAAGTCTGTAGGACTTGTGTATGTGCTACTAAATAAAGCCTAGTTTCGTTTAGTAGCACTGGCGTCTGTCAAGTTATTTCAGACACCACGGAGAAGCAGACCTAAAAGCCATCCCGACGCTGTGATTCACTCTGCAACTGAAGAACGCTCAGGGTGCAGCGAGAAGTGTGCCTGGGCGCCATTGATGTCGGAGACGATCGTAAAGGTGATTGATTGCAGTGCCGGCCAGCAGCACCACTTGGGTCAAAGGTTTTATGACCCAATATCAATACTACTAGAACAGTCTCCAAGGTGCTACTGGAAGGAATTTTTTTATTTATTTTGTTTTGACTATGGCAGACCAACACGGCTACCTACCTGTAACACAAAAAACTAAGTTCCCCTGGACACATTTCGGAACATAGCTGTCAACTTTCCTTTTTTTGTGGGAAATTCCCTTATTCCAGTGCGGTTTCCCATTGCAAAAAAGGGAAAGGTTGACAGCTCTGATTCGGAACCAACCTGTGGAACTCATGGCTGCATAGTGCGTATTTTGAGGGAAAGGGTTGCAAGCTCAGCATACAGAGGCACACACTTTATTTGGGGAAGCAGGGATTGCAAGGCAATCCGGGGGGCGGGGGGGACCTTCCGCTTTCCCCTTTGCGTTCTGCACTTACCAATATCCTGGTCTGTCGTTGCAATCGCCAGTAAGTTGATATTGGTAAGGACCACCATGTCAATCACCCAGAGTTTCAAACTGTGACGTCTTTTGCTCTGGTCCAGCTGCATAGAGAGAGGAGGGTTCACAGAGCAAATAATAATAATAATAATAATAATAATAATAATAATAATAATAATATATTTATACCCCGCCCATCTGGCTGGGTTTCCCCAGCCACTCTGGGCGGCTTCCAACAGAACGTTAAAATACAATAATCTATTAAACATCTGGTGGGAGGGCGTTCCACAGGGCGGGTGCCACTACCGAGAAGGCCCTCTGCCTGGTTCCCTGTAACTTGGCTTCTCGCAGCGAGGGAACCTCCAGAAGGCCCTCGGCGCTGGACCTCAGTTTCGGGGAAGAACGATGTGGGTGGAGACGCTCCTTCAGGTATACTGGACCGAGGCCGTTTAGGGCTTTAAGTGATGGGGGAGACAGAAGGAAGGAAGGAAGGAAAGAAGGAAGGAAGGAAGGAAGGAAGGAAGGAAGGAAGGAAGGCCTGCTGTTTGCACACCACGTATTTCATGTCAGTAGCCTCATACTGCTGGCAGGCTCCGAGATAAGAGGAGGAGGAAGATGAAGAAGAACCGGGTGGGTGTATGGTGGTGAGGGACCTGGCTCGGAGGGCAGGGAAACAAGGAAGCAGGGATGCTTCCTCCAACCTTCCTGTGGAGCAGAGAACCTCAGCTTCTTGGCTTTCATTGAAAGATTCAGGACAGAGAAATGAAAGCCCTTCTTCAAGCAACACACAGCGTTAATCTATGGAACTCCCTCCTGCAGAAGGCAGAGATGTTCTCCAACTTGGACAGCTTTAAAAGAGGATTCGACTAATTCATGGAGAAGAGGGCTATCGATGGCTCTGCCTCCACAGATGCTTCTGAATCCCAGTTTACTGGAAACCACAGGAAGGGGAGAGAATTGCTCTTGTGCCCGGATCCTGCATGCTGGTTTCCCACATGCATCTAGGGAGAGGCTAGGTTTGCACATTTAAAGTAGATTAAAGCACATCTATTGCCTTATCACAGCAAATCTGCCTTTTGGGGGGGGGGGTTGCTCTTTGGTTTGATTCTTTTTAAATACATTCTTGCAGTTTGGAAAATAAAGGAGAAATGTTTTGGCGAGTGCAGGATGACTAACGCGAAGAAGCAGCGTCAAACGCCCCTCATGCAAATCAGGATGGATGATCATTGTCATGCAGCCTTCACACATTCGAATCAGAACAAATGTTCAATAAAGACCAGGTGCAAGCTAACTTTCACCTGGTTTTTGTGAGTAGGTCTTCTAGAGGGGCCCTGAGAAGCATGTTAAGCCACCATGCGATTTCATTTGCTCTCCGCTCACCCAACCCCACCTTGGAGCACATCCTGGCTCTAAAAAGATGTCTCCGAATTCCACCAGCCATGGCAGAACAACATGCCCATTTAGGATTAACTGACCTACAAACTACCCTGATGGCAGAAAGTGAGGAGGAATTAAAGAACCTTTTAATGAGGGTGAAAGAGGAGAGCGCAAAATATCGTCTGAAGCTCAACATCAAAAAAACTAAGATCATGGCCACTGGTCCCATCACCTCCTGGCAAATAGAAGGGGAAGAAATGGAGGCAGTGAGAGATTTCACTTTCTTGGGTTCCATGATCACTGCAGATGGTGACAGCAGTCACGAAATTAGAAGACGCCTGCTTCTTGGGAGAAAGGCAATGACAAACCTAGACAGCATCTTAAAAAGCAGAGACATCACCTTGCCGACAAAGGTCCGTATAGTTAAAGCTATGGTTTTCCCAGTAGTAATGTACGGAAGTGAGAGCTGGACCATAAAGAAGGCTGATCGCCGAAGAATTGATGCTTTTGAATTATGGTGCTGGAGGAGACTCTTGAGAGTCCCATGGACTGCAAGAAGATCAAACCTATCCATCCTTAAAGAAATCAGCCCTGAGTGCTCACTAGAAGGACAGATCCTGAAGCTGAGACTCCAGTACTTTGGCCACCTCATGAGAAGAGATGGTTGGACAGTGTTCTCGAAGCTACTAACATGAGTTTGGCCAAACTGCGAGAGGCAGTGAAGGATAGGCGTGCCTGGCGTACTCTGGTCCATGGGGTCATGAAGAGTCGGACACGACTGAACGACTGAACAACAACAACAACGACCTACAAAATCACCTTACACCATATACACCCAAAGGCTTCGATCGGCAGAAATTCCACTACCAACAGGTCCCACTTGAAACCCTTTTTGTAAGAACTCAGTTGTTTAGTCTGGCAGCACCAAGACTTTGGAACTCCCTGCCTATTGATTTCAAGCAGGCACCTTCGCTGTATTCCTTTCGGCGCCTGCTAAGAACATTATTGTTCAGAGAAGCCTGCCCAGGTGCTTAGAAAGTTGGTGTGAATTTTTACCTGCTTTAGTACCTCAACTTTGCATTCCCCCCCCCCCGTGGTTTTTCTTAGAGACTTGAGAGAAAAGGGGAGGCCTCCATAGCAAACCACCATCCTGAGCTGAGCAGGCTACCTTACCACAACAGTACGGAGCCTTTTGAAGGTGTCGCTCCAGTATTGCAGGATCCCGTCCCTGCTGACGGTCAGGAATCGCCCAGGCGGCGAGCGGCTTTTCCTCGCCCTCTCCAAAAGCCCCCTGTTCTGGTTTGGGAAAAACTGGATCTTGATGATTTCCTCAGAGTGAGCCCTGGAGGAAAAAGAAGGAGGGAAAGAAAGAAAATGGCTAAAAGAAAAATATACTATGCTTAGGAACATAGCAAGCAAACTTAAAACCATATAATTTTTTTTATTCTGTCAGGCCTCTGCAGGCAGTTAAGAGTACATCTCCCGGCAACAGCTTACTGGTGCTTAACCTTTTTTTGCTTTTAAATAACAACAACAATTGTTATTATTATTTATTTATTTATACCCCACCCATCTGGCTGGGTTTCCCCAGCCACTCTGGGCGGCTTCCAACGGAACACTAAAATGCAATAATCTATTAAACATTAAAAAGCCTCCCTAAACAGGGCTGCCTTCAGATGTCTTCTAAAGGTCTGGTAGTTGTTTTTCTCTTTGACATCTGGTGGGAGGGCGTTCCACCGGGTGGGTGCCACTACCGAGAAGGCCCTCTGCCTGGGGTGAGTTAAGATTGATTACCGTATTTTTCGCTCCATAAGACACACCTGAACATAAGACGCACCTAGTTTTTATAGGAGCAAAGGGGGAAAGCCCTGGTTTTTTTTTGAGGATCAGCTCAAAGTGGTGCAGCTTTTTTGCAAAGGGAAAAGCCCCGTTTTTTTGAGGATCAGCTGAAAGTGGTGCAGCTTATTTTTCAAAGAGGAAAAGCCCCGTTTTTATAGGGTTCAACTCACAGTTCTGCAGCTTCTAGTCCTACAGCCATTTCTACAGTTTCCAGACAGTAGTCAGCCAGTCACATGTCGCTGGGGAAACAAACAGCCTCACTTTGCATTCAACAATGGAGGCTTGGGCAAGGGGGCAGGGCTGGAAAGGGAGCCTTATCTCTCTCCCCGATCACTTGCTGAACAGCTGTTCAGCGGCTTCCTTTCAACACCTTCTCTCTTTGTAAAAAAAAAAGAGCACGATCTGCTTTTGGCCCCTGGGCAGTTCGGCTCCAGGGACCATGCATTCGCTCCATAAGACGCACAGACACTTCCCCTTACTTTTTAGGAGGAAAAAAAGTGCATCTTATGGAGCGAAAAATACGGTAAATATGTGCATGAAACAATTAAACATCATACATTCTTTCACCACCACCCCATCACCTGTTGTTGACTTCCAGCCTTTTCTTTTATTGCGGTTTCTGTAACTTTATTTCTCTGTATACCTGAATTTGTTGATTCTCCTTATTTGATTTGTTTTTGGGCCCACTCAAAAGGTTGGCCC
Organism: Lacerta agilis; assembly: GCF_009819535.1. Classification (NCBI taxonomy): domain Eukaryota; kingdom Metazoa; phylum Chordata; class Lepidosauria; order Squamata; family Lacertidae; genus Lacerta; species Lacerta agilis. The sequence continues at coordinate 93,028,319 of NC_046317.1, read as the reverse complement.
TTTCCACTGAATTCCCTACATAATCTTTAAATGCTTTCCAATCTTTCTCTATTTTCTGATTGGTAAGAGACCAAGAACAAACTTAGTTGGTCTCTAAGGTGCTACTGGAAGGTTTTTTTGTTTGTTTGTTTGTTTTGACAAAATAGTGAGTACCGCAAGGACCACAACAGCTCAAGGACTGCCTCTCCCCAGATGAACCGGCCCAGACCCTGCGATCAACTTCTGCGGCCCTTCTCTGTGTGCCTCCTCCATGAGAGACCCGGAAGCCTGGCAACACAAGAACAGGGCCTTTTCTGCAGTGACTCCCTCTCTGTGGAACACTTTCCCCAGGGAAGCTCGCCTGGCACCTTCATTGTATACCTTCAGGCGCCAACAAGGCCTTTGTCTGACTGACATCTGGTGCTCTTTTAAAAATGTGATGTGGGAGGGGTTATTGGTATGCTTCTGTTTCTGTTGTGTGCTTTGTGTTTTTTACCTTGCATTTTTACGTTGTGAACCGCCCTGAGGTCTGAACAGCAAGTGAGATTTCAGGTTCTTGAAATTTTATTAAGTTTTGATATTCTGCTGGGGGCTGCCCAAAGTGGTGGGGGGGGCAGCCAGATGGGCGGGGTATAAATAGTGGGATGGTGTTGTGGATGAGTTTGTTGTTTGTACCCCACCCATCTGGCTGGGTTGCCCCGGCCAATCTGGGAGGCTTCCAGCACATATAGAAACATAATTAAACATTAAAAACACGCACAAACCTTCACCTGCCACAGATGTACCGCAACTATATTTTCGTGTTTTTATTTTGTAAACCGCCCTGTGGTCTTCGGATGAAAGGTGGTATACTAATTAAATAATAATAATAATAATGTTGGAAATGTAAGGAAAGTGTCAGTACCTTTTATCATATGTGGTGGGAATGTAAGAAGGTGAGGGCATATTGGGACAAGATATATCATGAGCTGAGAAAAATGTTGAAATACAATTTTGTTAAGAAACCTGAAGCCTTTTTATTAGGTATTGTAGGTACAGACATTGAAAAATAAGATATTAAACTTTTCCAATACGCAGTGACTGCAGCCAGGATTTTGCTAGCACAAAGATGGAAACAAGAAGAAATACAGACGAAAGAAGAATGGACAGTGAAACTGATGGAATATGCAGAACTGGATAAAATGACGGGAAGAATCGGGGAACAGCGAGACCAGAAATTCATCAAAGACTGGTTTAAGTTTACGAACTATTTGAAAGACAATTTGCAGTTGAATACGCTAGTAGGACTTCAAGAAGTTTTGTAGTTAATGCGTAGAAATATTATTGTAAGTATGATAGAGTATGTATGAGATTTATGATAATGTAAGCAATGGTAGATTAAAGAAGTATAACATTAAGATATAATTCTGAAAGCCATGTGGAAGGTCTGAGGGAAGTCACGGCTATGTTAGCCAAAATTGGAAAATATATATGAATGTATGTTTGATTTTTTCTGTAGTAGTATAGTATAAAATAATGAAAAACTTTTATAAAATAATAATAATAATAATAATACCGTAATAATAATGTCTTCACCAGGCTGCATGTCAACCAAAGCAGCAACTGGGGATACCAACGGGGGGGGAAAGGTTTGCCACTGACGCCACAAAGTCTGTAATTGTTGGCAGACTTAAGACGGGGTGTAGGAGGTAATAGCAGAGTTGCACAAGAAACTCAGGGCGGCCTTTTGCAAAGTCATGGAGAGCAGGGTTGGATTTTGCATTCATCCCTTGAGGGCGAAGAGCAACATCTGCATCAGCAACAGGCGGGACAGGAATCCTGGGGACCAGGAGCCGCAACGTCTGTCTGAAAGGTGAATGGCAAAACCACCTCCGTCAAGAAGTTAAACCAGGGGTTCCCAAAATGGGAGGTGGCACCCCACAAGGGGGCAGTGGGATTCCCGGGGGCTGGGGGGGGGACAAGGGCAGCAGTGGGGCGGCTTTCACGCTTTGAAAAGCTGGTCTTGCCGGGTCACTTTCTTCAGTTTTGTTAAATTAATTAAACTGCGTAGTTTCGATTGGGTTTTTTAAAAAGGGGGAATTTCCGCCCTTCCTTCCACACAGGTGGGCGGGGTTTGCGGCACCGAGCGGCACTTGCCTGGGCGGGTGCCACCCACCTGCTTAGGTTGGCCTCGGCCAGGTAGGACAATGGACAGTCGGCCGGGGGTGGGGTCAAGGGCCAAAGAAAAGAGGCTGAGCCTTTCAGCCAGGTCTCTTCTGGTCTTTCTTCCTTCCAGGATCAAGATCGGGATCCAGGAGCGTTTTCAGGTGGCCGGATTCTTTTTCTTTTGGTGGCGTTGGGTGGGCGCTTTGCCGACCCGGGCGAGTGACGGGCGCCCGGCTAGGCCGCATTTCGCAGCCTTTTACTAAAGGTATCCTTTATCATCAGGTTGGGGGGACGCATTCATGCTCCCTTCCCATGCGGCGGTGCTTGCAGGGCCCATTAAAGGGCAAAACCCGGGAGTCCCTGGCCCTAGAGCGGCGGCATGTAGGTCAAACTCCCGGGCCAAGGTTAGTGGGAGGGCATGCTGTGTAAGTTTGCGCTTTGCAGTCCCCTCCCACTGTGCCTCTTTAACCTGCATATCCTCAGCCAGGCGGGCTGAGAGGGTTACCTGCCAAGTTTCCCACTTCTGAAGCTCAATAAAGTTGTGGCCAATTTGAACCCATACTCTGGACTCTTGTCTTGTTCTTTAGGGAAGGGGGAGGCACCACAGACAGGGTTTCGCGTGTGTGTCCGCAGTGAATCGTTCGTGTCTTGAATTTGATTGTGCTATGATCTTCTTGAATTTGATTGTGCAAGCTGGATTTCAAAGGAGCAGAGGAACCAGAGACCAAATTGCGAACATGCGCTGGATTATGGAGAAAGCTAGAGAGTTCCAGAAAAGCATCTACTTCTGCTTCATTGACTACGCAAAAGCATTTGACTGTGTCGACCACAGCAAACTATGGCAAGTTCTTAAAGAAATGGGAGTGCTGGATCACCTCATTCAACTGATTGGTTCAAAATTGGGAAAGGAGTACGACAAGGCTGTATATTGTCTCCCTGCTTATTTAACTTATATGCAGAATTCATCATGCGAAAGGCGGGACCTGGATGAATCCCAAGCCAGAATTAAGATTGCTGGAAGAAATATCAACAACCTCAGATATGCTGATGACACAACCTTGATGGCAGAAAGTGAGGAGGAATTAAAGAATCTTTTAATGAGGGTGAAAGAGGAGAGCGTAAAATATGGTCTGAAGCTCAACATCAAAAAAACTAAGATCATGGCCACTGGTCCCATCACCTCCTGGCAAATAGAAGGGGAAGAAATGGAGGCAGTGAGAGATTTCACTTTCTTGGGTTCCATGATCACTGCAGGTGGTGACAGCAGTCCCGAAATTAAAAGACGCCTGCTTCTTGGGAGAAAAGCAATGACAAACCTAGGCAGCATCTTAAAAAGCAGAGACATCACCTTGCCGACAAAGGTCCGTATAGTTAAAGCTATGGTTTTCCCAGTAGTAATGTACGGAAGTGAGAGCTGGACCATAAAGAAGACTGATCGCCGAAGAATTGATGCTTTTGAATTATGGTGCTGGAGGAGACTCTTGAGAGTCCCATGGACTGCAAGAAGATCAAACCTATCCATTCTGAAGGAAATCAGCAGTGAGTGCTCACTAGAAGGAGAGATCCTGAAGTTGAGGCTCCAGTACTTTGACCACCTCATGAGAAGAGAAGACTCCCTGGAAAAGACCCTGATGTTGGGAAAGATGGAGGGCACAAGGAGAAGGGGATGACAGAGGACAAGAGGGTTGGACAGAATTCTCGAAGCTACCAACATGAGTCTGACCAAACTGCAGGAGGCAGTGGAGGATAGGGGTGCCTGGCGTGCTCTGGTCCATGGGGTCATGAAGAGTCGGACACGACTGAACGACTGAACAACAACAACATGATCTTCCTTAGCGGGTGGTGCAAGCCAGCATTCTGAATTATGCATTTTAATAGGGTAAAGTAGGAGGCACTGAGGTTGAGTTTATGGAACCGGAAGGGCAGTGCCTCAATAAAGTATAGGAACCACTGAGCTGAAGAGTGCCATTTGCTTCTCCTCTCAGTCTGCAGCTTCTGCCTTGGAATTTGGTCTCCAAGTTGACTTCGGTGCCACAGCTTCCAGCATCCTCATTTCATAGATTCATGGAGCTGGAAGGGAATCTGAGCATCATCTAGTAGTCCAGCTCCCTGAAATGCAGGAATATGCAGCTGCCCCTTACAGGGATCGAACCTGCAACCTTGGCGTTCACACCACGCTTTACCCGACTGAGCCCTGTACTTAAAAGAAAAATCCTTGTTCCTCCTCTCCCCCCCCCCCCGACTCCTTGCTTTGCATAACGTCTTGACTGATGACGAATCCTCTGCCCCATCCAGACTATTCATTTACAGTGGTATCATATCACTTTAACTATCATGGCTTCCTCAAAAGAATCCTGGGAACTGCAGATGATTAAAACTGCCTCGGCCCAGTGTACCTGAAGGAGCATCTCCACCCCCATCATCCAGCCCAGACACTGAGGTCCAGCTCCGAGGGCCTTCTGGTGGTTCCCTCCCTGTGAGAAGCCAAGTTACAGGGAACCAGGCAGAGGGCCTTCTCGGTGGTGGCAACTGCCCTGTGGAATGCCCTCCCATCAGATGTCAAAGAAATAAACAACTATCTGACTTTTAGAAGACATCTGAAGGCAGCCCTATTTAGGGAAGTTTTTAATGGCTGATGTTTTAATGTATTTTTAATATTTTGTTGGAAGCCACCCAGAATGGCTGGGGAAACCCAGTCAGATGGGCGGGGTATACATAATACTATTATTATTATTATTATTATTATTATTATTATTAGGGACACACCCCATTCCCCTCCAGAACTGCAATTCCCAGGGAATTCCCCTGGGAAGAGGGACTGGCCGTTCAGCCTCTCTGGGAATGGCAGCTCCACTTGGCCTTAACCCCTTCCCTCCCGCCTAGAGGACAAGGGGACCCTTACACAGAAACCGGTTTCATGGTCGTCTGGAACTCCGGAAGCATCTTATTTTTCAGCATGTCGTCTTTCCCTCTGTATTCACGTAGCATGTAATTCAGATACTCCTCCTGCAGGGAGAGAAATTGTCATTGCCATTCTCACTCTCTCCGCCTGCACGGAGCTTTTCCAAGGATTCTCTCCGGCCCAGCTAATATGTAGCCCAGCCGATCCCAGTCTCACACGCCACCCCAATCTTTGAGCGGCGAGAGACTGCAGGAGTTCCAGGCCCTCACCCAAGTTTGGTCTCCTTGGGATGAAGGTCAGCGGAGACCGTGGTATCTAAAGGACAGAATTCCCCAAACTTGGGTCTCCAGTTGTTGCTGAACTACAATTCCCTTCATCCCTAGCCAGCAGGACCAGTGGTCAGGGATGATAGGAACTGTAATCCAAAAACAGCTGGAGACCCAAGTTTGGGAAATCCTGCTTTAGGAGCATGTGGTGTCTTTATGATTGTTATTTTATTTACACATATATGGAACCTGAGCATAGGATGGGAACAGGCTTGTTTTCTCCTGCTGTGGACAGGAGGACTTGAACCAATGGCTTCAGGTTACAAGAAAGGAGATTCCGACAGAACATCAGGGATAACTTTCCAATGACAAAAGCTATTTGACTGTGGAACAGAAGGTTGTGGACTCTCCTTCCTTGGAGGAGGGACTAAGGCAGGGGAGGGACAGGGAGCTACAAACAAAAAGTCTTGCTGGGAGAGGGGGTTGCAGACCCAAGTGGGGAAAGACTACAAGCGTTTTAGAGTCTCCTTTCCCAAGCTGGTGCCCTCAAGAGGTTTTGGATGGCAACTTCCATCAGCCGAGGCCAAAGGATAGACCAGCCCATTTATAGGATGCTGAAGTAGCACAGAAAAGGCCCAGGGTGTGCAACGCAGGGCGTGCCATTCAGCATCCTGAGAATCTGAGCTATCATTTAAAAACAGCAGAGCGAGTTTCTAGCCCTGAGGGTGGCAATGATATTCATGAAGACCAGAAGCCAGAGGGTGGCCAAGTCAGATTCCTCAGGGCGAGCTGAGCATCTGTGCCCTGCAATAACTCCTCGCCCCACCTGTGCCATGCAAAACCAAAACCAAATGAGTTATGCAGAACAGCTTCTCAAAATATTGCAGAACAAATGCAAGCAAGCACTTGCCCAGTCCACGGCGCCATCACAGTTGGTGTCCACCTTCATGAAAATCACGTCAATATCTTCTTCGGAAACGTTCCCCATGATCTTCTTCATGGCGTTTCGGAATTCTTCCATGTCCAGTCCTGAAAGGCAGGAAAGCAGGAGGAGATAGAGCTCCCCACCCTCCGAGAAGAACGGCAAACCAAGATGAAGGACCACGCCGAAATGGCAAAATTAACTGGGAAGCTCAGACATCAAGAAGACAAGAACTTTTTTTAAAAAAAAAGTTTATCATTTACTTACGAGACCCCTGTGAGCGGGTTAGAACATTAGCAGGATTCTAACCACACTTGTAAAGTAATGGAAAGTATGGGAAATAGGATAAAAGTTTGGATAAATATTGGGGATGCGGGTGGCGCTGTGGGTTAAACCACAGAGCCTAGGGCTTGCCGATCAGAAGGTTGGCGGTTCGAATCCCTGCAATGAGGGGGTGAGCTCCCGTTGCTCGGTCCCAGCTCCTGCCAAACTAGCAGTTTGAAAGCACGTCAAAGTGCAAGTAGATAAATAGGTACCGCTCCGGCGGGAAGGGAAACAGCGTTTCCGTGTGCTGCTCTGGTTCACCAAAAGCGGCTTAGTCATGCTGGCCACATGACCCAGAAGCTGTACGCCGGCTCCCTCGGCCAATAAAGCGAGATGAGCGCCGCAACCCCAGAGTCGGACACGACTGGACCTAATGGTCAGGGGTCCCTTTACCTAAATATGGATATGCAGTCGTAAATATTAACATTAAGAGCCGTGAAAGGGATTGGTGGGGGGGGGGGAGTCAGGAGATTCAGAGCAATCTTGATATTTGGATTTTGAACTGATGTTTGCAATATGTTTATATTTTTTAAAAAAACTGATTAATAATAATAATAATAATAATAATAATAATAATAATAATAATATCAACAGCTCCCCTCCTTAGGCACAGAATGTTCCTCTGCAACCAGAAGGGGCAACAAGACCAGGAGGATGCTAAGGGAAATTCTCCCGGTTCTGGTAGGACACCTGCCTTGCCTGCAGAAGGACCAGATCCTCAGCCTCCCCAGGGGAAAGGACTCAGCCTGGAAGCTTAGAGGGCAGCTGCTGCTCCGTGCCAGAACAGCCAAGGGCCTGGGCTGAATTTAATCCATCTTAGTGTTTCAGCTTCTTGTAAGTTTTAAAGCACTGCTGTAAATATTTCTCGGGTTTTTCCGTTTTGCTTTTTTGTAAATCGCTTTGAGGTGTTGGTGTGTTATTGTTATTATACATGTTATTATATTTTTATTAATAATAATAATTTTCCAAAAGCAAAAAAAAAACATAAGAAATGAAAAGTAAAGAAAGAAATAAAAATAAAAATACAGAAATATCAAAATAATATTCACAGACCAAACCAAACATTCCCCTCCTTTCCCACCCACCACCTTGACTTATAACAAATTTTAAACTAAAATATGACTTCCTTCCATCGATGCTTGACCTTATTTTACACTCTTATCTTTATTGCTGTGTTGTTGTGTTGTTGTGTTTTGTTTTGTATTATTATTATTTATTATTATTATTATTATTATTATTATTATTATTATTATTATTATTATCACTGTCAATCAAATTTGTAAACCATCCTTCCTCCAAAGATCTCAGGGCAGCTCACAGCATAAACGTACAAGATAAAAACGCAATAGACAACCAAGTGGTGTATCCATTTCGGGAGACAGATAAAAATAAATCAATAGCCTCCCAACAGAGCGGACTTCCCAATCCACCAGAGACCCAAGTGTGGCTTCCCAAACTGGTAAGTTGCAGGTGAGGAATGGGGCAATGGCCCTGCTGTGTGGGGCACCTGCAAAGGTGTGCGTGTTTGAAAGGAGCCCACAGAAAGTAGCCTCACCTCCTCCGCCATCGACGTCCGCCTCGCGGAACATGCGCTCCAGCTTCCGCAAGTGGTCATAGTTGATCTGGTCCTCCACCTGCTTGGAGCGAGCCTCATCGTACAAGCCGGCAGCCTTGATCAGCTGCTTGTGGGATGAGCACACCGGGCCCAACATGCTCAGGAGACCAGGAAGCCTGTGCTGGGTGGAAGGAAGGAAGGAAGACAGGGTGTCAGTCCAGGGCAACCGTCACCGAAAACACCAGTATTGAAGAAAGGGCCTGAGCTGTCCGCCATTTCCCTAAGTTATTGGTCCATTTCTTCATGTTGGTGGGAATGCCCTTTCGTTTTAAAAAAAAAAAACTATTGGAAGAGAGTAATTTCCGAGGAACTGATGCTTTTGAATTATGGTGCTGGAGGAGACTCTTGAGAGTCCCGTGGACTGCAAGAAGATCAAACCTATCCAAAAGGGTTAAAGGCCTGGAAACGATGCCTTATGAGGAACGGCTTAGGGAGCTGGGTATGTTTAGCCTGGAGAAGAGACGATTAGGAGGTGATATGATAGCCATGTTCAAATATATCAAAGGATGTCATATAGAGGAGGGAGAAAGGTTGTTTGTCTCCAGAGAAGCAGACGCGGAGCAATGGATTCAAACTACAAGAAAGAAGATTCCACCTAAACATTCGGAAGAACTTCCTGACAGTGAGAGCTGTTGGACAGTGGAATTTGCTGCCAAGGAGTGTGGTGGAGTCTCCTTCTTTGGAGGTCTTTAAGCGGAGGCTTGACAGCCATCTGTCAGGAATGCTTTGATGGTGTTTCCTGCTTGGCAGGGGGTTGGACTGGAATCTTCTTTCTTGTAGTTTGAATCCATTGCCCCATGTCCACTGATCCTCATAAGGCATCGTTTCCAGGCCTTTGACCATTTTGGTTGCCCTCCTCTGGACACGTTCCAGCTTGTCAGTATCCTTCTTGAACTGTGGTGCCCAGTGAAGGTCTGGCAGAGAGGCCTCAGATATCCCAGATTACAGCTTGCTGTAAACCACTTTGATATATTTTCATGGCATACGTACATACGTCTTCTGATAGATACATCAATAATCAACAGTACATCTTCCCAACACATACTTACTGGGGCGGAGGCTGGTGCCGGAGGAAGCTGCTTAGTGGCAAGCTCTTTCTCAAATTCTAGGCCACCCCTAAAAATATTGGAAAGAAAGCAGAACCAATGAGCACTTATACGTATTTGAAAGACAAGATTCCCACTCCTCTGGATGGATTCAAGGCTGTGGGCTTTCAGCTTCTCTGAGATTTAAGGAGTGGTCTTGGGTGCGTTCCTTGTGCTCTGCCTCAATGCTTCCTTCTGTAAAATGGGAATGGTCACTCAACCAGGAAGCTCACACTTAGCTAGGAGCTAAAGGGCACATTAAACCGAGATTATGGGCACAACGCAATGTCTAGGCGCACTTTTTAATAACAAGAGTACAAAGCTGAAAATGAATTAACTGCAGCTAAAATATTATGTTCCTTTTTTACATGGTTGGTCTAGTCCTTCCCCAAATGGAGGCAGTGAGAGATTTTACTTTCTTGGGCTCCATGATCACTGCAGATGGTGACAGCAGTCACGAAATTAAAAGACGCCTGCTTCTTGGGAGGAAAGCAATGACAAACCTAGACAGCATCTTAAAAAGCAGAGACATCACCTTGCCAACAAAGGTCCATATAGTTAAAGCTATGGTTTTCCCAGTAGTGATGTATGGAAGTGAGAGCTGGACCATCAAGAAGGCTGATCGCTGAAGAATTGATGCTTTTGAATTCTGGTGCTGGAGGAGACTCTTGAGAGTCCCATGGCCAAACTGCGGGAGGCAGTGGAGGTTAGGGGTGCCTGGCGTGCTCTGGTCCATGGGGTCACGAAGAGTCACACACGACTGAACGACTGAACAACAACAGTTCTTCCCCTGCCCACCCCCCTAATATTCTTAAGAGGGTCTCTTCTACAGTCTTCAGAGAGTAGCTGAAACTGGGGAGGTACTCCTTTCCTTCCACTCGGCAGTTTTAATCTGAAATCTTAGGTGCATTACTGCACCCAGAACTCAAAAACTGCTTGCAGTAATGAAATTCATTATTGCAAAACATGCCTAGGACAGTGGGAATTTGGAGGGGAAGGGTTGCCAAATGACCTGAGAAAGGCCTCCTCCTGTGCCTTGAAGAACAGCTTGGTCAACAGAAATCAGTAAGTGGGGCTTTTCCCCAGCTTGCAAGAGAAGCACCAGTCCATCTTTCATTATGATCCCATGGCAAATAACCCTCCTTAAAATTAGTATGAGAGATTGGCACAGTTGCCTGTTAACAACAGCTGATCAAAACTGTTGTGAAAGGCACAGGAGCGGAAGCTGGGAAATAAAGTTGGCAACCTGAGCTGCAAGAGGAGCCTCAAAGAAGAGGCTTGCCAAGAGGCTAGAGAGCAGGCAGGTGGCAATGGGGACAGGTGTGCCAAGCAGTGAAAGCAAGGCCTGGAGTAGCTCGTTGCTGCTCCACAGAAGATGGGAGAAGGCAGCAAACAGAAGAGGAGAAGGCAGCAAACAGAAGGCAGAAGCAGATGCTTGAAAACGAAGAACATTTAAAAGCATTGGTGTGCACAAGCTGGCATCAAAAGGAGCAAAAAGCGGTACCTTTCCGTTCAGCTCCGGACCTTCAGGGTGCTACAGCCGCACTCTGTGCAGATCTGCAAAATTCTGGGAGATGCTTATGGGTGCCCAGCGATTAATCTGAAACTGATTTTTTTTTTTCTAATGGCGTTCACTACTGCCCACGGGGACGTAGGATCGCCAGCACGAGCCAGCATTTGCCGCTCTGCTCTGGCCAGTAAAACTGTTTTCTGCCAGGGATCTGAAAAGCCGGTAAACTCCAGGTTCCGTCCCCCTCCCCTCCCAGGCCCCGCCCCTGAGATCCACCTGCCCCTCCTTTGGGCATTCCAGGCAGGCTGCAATCCCCAAGGGCAAGCGGGTTGGAAGGGGCCAAAGCTCAGCAGGCAAACAGCAGCTCTGCAGGGCGAAAGAGGGGGCTCCATCCCTGGCATCGCCTGCTAAGCAGGTCAGGGAGCCTGAAACTACTGAGTTCTTGCCGGAAGGAGTTGCGGGTAAAGCCAGGCTCCGTAGACTCCAGATACAAGCACCACTTCCTATGCCAGCTCCCTGTATCCCCGGTTTCTTGACTGCAATCCCTCGCCCTGCTCCTTTTTTAACATAGAACTGTAGAGTTGGAAGGGACCCGAGGGTCATCTAGTCCCACCCCCTGCAATGCAGGCATCTTTTGCCCAGCATAGGGCTCGAACCCATGACCCTGAGAGCAAGTGTCTCTAGCGAATAAAGTGTCCCAGGAACATACAAAGAGCATTCGCCAGATCATGCCAATGATCTGCTCCCATCTGTTGATCAAAACCCCCTCCCAATCTCTGAGCATCTGCTGGATCAGGCCAGTGGCCCGTCTACTCCAGTGTCCTATTCTCACAGGGGCCAACCTGAGGACCCAAAGGGAAACCACCAGCCCCAGCAGGATCTGAACACAAGAGCAATTCTCCTCTCCTGTGGTTTCCAGCAATGGGGATCCAGAAGCATTGCTGCCTCCAGCCGAGGAGGGAAGAACACAGCTTTCATGGCGAGTGGCCATTGATATCCCTTTCCTCTGTTAATTGGTCTAATCCCCATCAAGGCTAGTGGCCCTCACTACCTCCTGCGGGAGGGAGTTCCACAATTTAACTATGTGCTGTGCATAAATAAGTACAGTGGTCCCTCGGTTTTTGAATATAATCCATTCCGGAAGACCATTTGACTTGAGAAACGTTCGGAAATTGAGGTGCAAAAGGGCGGTCTGCTAATTCAATCGTGAAAATTGTGAAGAACAACTGATACACACAGCAGAAGCCGTTCGACTTCCGAGGCGCGTTCGAAAACGGAAGCATTTACTTCTGGGTTTTCAGCATTCAAAAACTGAAACGTTCGGCAATGGAAGAAGAGAAGAAGAAGAGTTTGGATTTGATATCCCACTTTTCACTACCCAAAGGAGTCTCAAAGCGGCTCACATTCTCCTTTCCCTTCCTCCCCCACAACAAACACTCTGTGAGGTGAGTGGGGCTGAGAGACTTCAGAGAAGTGTGACTAGCCCAAGGTCACCCAGCAGCTGCATGTGGAGGAGGGGAGACGCGAACCCGGTTCCCCAGGTTATGAGTCTACCACTCTTAACCACTACACCACACTGGCTCTTAACCACTACACCACACTGGCAATGGAGACGTTGGAAAAGCGAGGTACCACTGTACTTTATTTTATGTGTCCTGTCCACTCACTCGAACAAAACTTACACACACAAACAACCCTGCTCCTCCCCATGTGCGAGCAACCCAGGCCCTCCATAAATCCGGGGGTAACACCAGAACAGATTTGGGGGCCACAGGAGGAGGATGATGAGGAGGAGGAGGGAGTCTCATTGCACAAGCAGTGATAGGACGCTTACTTAGCACAGCATTGAAAATAAACCACTCTCTCTTTAAGGCATAGGCTGCATCCTGTTCCTTTCCGAGTGCACTCAGCAAAGTCTTTGATGGGCAGAGGTTCAACAGGTGAAGCATTGCACAGCTTGGAAGTGCAGCAGATGGGGGAAGCTGCCCCTGTTGATTTCTTTGGCTTGCCATTGACAGTCCTTCCTCCCTGTGGCGGGTGGAAGCTAACTTGTTAAATCTGTAGGAAAGGATTCGTAAACTTGTTTTTATCCTGCTATATACTGCTTTGATGGCCGCAGGCTGTGAAGCGGCTTATAAATTTGCAAAACAAATTATAAATAAATAGCTGCTTTCCAGGGAGTCTATGTTATCTAGGATGTGCTTGCTACTCAGGGCATTGTCAGGGTCCAATGTTCACCTGGCTCTTGTGGGACAGCAACTCCCATAAGTACAGCTGTATCGGCTTGGGACTGATGAGAGTTGCACCCGGGCAACATCTGGAGGTCACCAGGTTGGCCGACGGTTGGCTGAACACACAGGATGCGACAACCTTGCTAAGGCAAAGCAGGTCAGGGTCTGTTCTGCCTGACACGCACACTCAAGATGCTGCCCTTCAATAAATCATGTAAGGTAGCCAAGATGGCGCTTTCCAAATGCTGTTGGAACTACAACTCCCAGAACCCCCAACTATTCGCTGAGCTAGCTGGGGCTGATGGGAGCTGGAGTCCAACAACACCTGGACACAAAAAGATGGAACAATGTCAAAAGAGCTTATGAAAGCTGTTTTAAGAGATGCCACACTGTGGCCAGAATTTTGCAGGCTCTGTTTTGCAGGATGTTGCCTTCCCTTCACCTGTAGTCAGACTCAAAGGGTGCATTGAGGAGCCATTGCTGCTGAGAGTGTGGAGGCATGAGCTGTCATGACACACACACGTGCGTTCGCATATCATGTCTGGGACAAACAAAACTGTGCCCGGCATCCTTGGCCCATCAAGCCCACTGTATCACCTGGTCTGACTGGCAGCAGCTCCCTCTGCAAGGGAATCCCAGGAAGACCAGAGGCTCTTCGGGTGGGTCATTCCCACGTTTGGGAAATTGGTAAGTTACCTGAAGGAGCAAATGCATAACTTGGAGGTACTCCTGGGAACATCTTCGTTGCTAGAGGCCCAAGTTTCCTCTCTGGCCAGGACTGCCTTTTATCAGTTTTGTTTGGTTTGCCAACTATGGCCGTTCCCAGACAGGCATAGCCTGACTACTGAGGTCCATGCACTGGTAACCTCAAGGCTAGACTACTGTAACGTGATCTCCGTGGGGCTGCCCTTGGGCCTGGTTCAGAAGCTCCAGCTGGCGCAGAAGTGAGAGCTTCTGGTCAGAAAAATGTGGCACCATTGTTAAAGCAGCTGCCCCGACTCCCCATCGACTACCAAGCTGATAGTATCATAGAAATGTAGAATTAGAAGGAACCCCAAGAGTCATCTAGTCCAAGACCCTGCAATGCAGGAATCTCAGCTAAAGCATCTGTGGCAGATGGCCATCCAAACTCTGCTTAAAAGTCTCCAAGGGAGGAGAGTCCACCACCTCCCAAGGGAGACCACTCCACTGTCAAAAAGCTCTTATTGCCAGAATTTTTTTCCGTATGTCTAGCCAGAATCTCCTTTCCTGCAATTTGAAGCCATTGGTTCGAGTCCTACCTTCCAGAGCAGGAGAAAACAAGCTTGCTCCCTCTTCCATGTGACAATCCTTGAGATATTTGAAGATGGCTATCATATCTCCTCTTTTCCAGGCTAAATATACCCAGTTCCTTCAACCGCTCCTCACTAGGCTTGGTTTACAGACCCTTGATCATCTTGGCCGCCCTCCTCTGCACATCTTCCAACTTGTCAATATCCTTTGTCTTAATTTATAAAGCCCTGAATAACTTAGATGCAGAGTACCTCAGGGATTGCCCGAGCCATTCTATCCCAGCTCGATCAGGGAGAGAGGACAGGTAAACAGGGCGTGACTGTAATACACAGGGACACCCTATTATCTACCAATGATCAGAGAGTAACAAACAAGCAGCAGAGAGGACCCTGCCTCCAAAGAGCCTACAATCCACATTTAGGATTGCCACCAGCCAGCTGGGTCTAGTGGGTGGGGAGGCTTCTTATAATAAAATAATGATAATGATAATGATAATAATTTATTTGTATACCGCCTTTCTATCTTACGATACTCAAGTGCCAGTGTGGTGTAGTGGTTAAGAGTGGTAGACTCGTAATCTGGGGAACCGGGTTTGCATCTCCTCTCCTCCACATGCAGCTGCTGGGTGACCTTGGGCTAGTCACACTTCTCTGAAGTCTCTAAGCCCCACTCACCTCACAGAGTGCTTGTTGTGGGGGAGGAAGGGAAAGGAGAATGTGAGCCGCTTTGAGACTCCTTCGGGTAGTGATAAAGCGGGATATCAAATCCAAACTCTTCAAGGTGGTTTACAAGCAGAAGAACCAAAAATTGTACCTCTTATAACAATCTAATGCAATACAAAAATGTGATAATAAAACAAAACTTTAAAGTAAGCAGCCTACACCAAACAGTAACATTCAACAATTATTAGAGTAATATAAAATATCAACATATGCTTTGGCCTAGGTGGAATGTGTCCCTGAACTGTGATAATACCTCGTTTATCTGGGTGGGTGGGTGGAGAGCGCCTTCTCCATGCACACAAAGGCAGGCGTTGGAAGGGGAGGGGAGAGGCTTTCAACAAAAACGCCCAAGCATATTCTGATTTAATGTGAATTTGCATTTCTGCTTGGTGCACAGGTAGGAAGTTGGGAGCAGACAGACACATTAAGGGAAAGATCCGGTGGCCCTGCCCCAACACTCACCAGCTCACGGAGGGATGGATGCTGAGTTTCCGGGGTGTGCTCAGCAGCGAACTTGTGGGCCTCTCCATGTTGCCATCTTCAAACCTATTGCTCTCAGTCTTCAGCAGCGAACTTGTGGGCCTCTCCATGTTGCTATCTTCATACCTATTGCCCTCCATCTTCAGCAAAGAGCTCAGCAGTCCACTTGCTTTGTATCCAACCTCTTCAGGACTCTGCAATCAACTTGCAAGTATTCAGCCGCCTGAGTGCCAATAAACTCAACTGTGATGTCACGCTTCAGAATGATTACCTCATTTCACTGAACTTCAGGAAGAGACAGCCGGGGCCTAGAAATCTCTCTGTTAAGCATGCACTTAACATATTGGTTTGGGGTGGGGTGGGGTGGGGTGATTATCAAGGACTAGTAAATGAACAGAATGTTAGATGGGATATTTGTGGAGGTAACAGGCAAAGGCAGACTGGAATGGTTCCCAAAAGATTGTGCTTACAATGGAGGCTTTGGGGTGGTGTAGGTCTCTTCTTCAAAGGAGAAGTAGCAGCTCCTGGTAAACAGAAATGGAGGCAATATTTGGGGCATATGGGCGTGCATAGGGAGAGGGGCAGGGATGCAGCTGCTCAGTTGGAAATGATCTTCCGGTGTACTTAGGAAAACAAGACAACCAAGGAAAGCAGATGAAATCAGAGCTGGGGCACAAAAATGTAAGTGCTATTTGCAAATTATAAAAGGGAAACAGAAAGAAGAGGAACCACAGTCAAGAGTATTGCTCAGATGTTTTAGTATAGATTGTGGCTCCATGTTGTGGTGGGTTGTGGGGACATTGGTGTGTGTGTGTGTGTTAGATGCCTTTGCAGGGCTTAACCTGAAAACAGAAAAAAAATATTCCAGTAGCTATCAGCGGCTACTAGGCAGTATGGCTTTGCTCTAACCTCCACTGTCAAATACCAGTTGCTAATGATATTCAATTTCTGCTCAGTATAGCCCTATTGGAATTAATAGACCCAACTTTGTGGGGTTCGTTAATTTCTTTGGGTCTACCCTGAGTAAAACTTAGTTGACTACCAACCACCCATTCTCCCAAGTTCTAGTTAAACACTCAAGTGCTGCACCACATTGACTTTGTGTCCCCATGAATCCTTAGTCTTTAAACGGCTTTGCCACATTAGGCAGGGCAATGTGGATGTCCCGTAGACGGGGACAACCAAAACCTACTTCCCAAACTGCAGGTCCCTTTTTCTTCTGCAGAGCGTTTATTTAGGAAATCACAACTGGAAGAACTTTGCCCTGGATGACTACAAACCACATATTAGCTAAACTTGAACGTTGCTTGTCCAGATGTTGACCACGGAGCCCAACTATTGAGTGTACATCTGAGCAGGGAGAGTCCTGTCCATTCAAAATAGGTAGGATTCTGTAAGTGCATTCTCTTCCCCTAGGATGTGTGGGACAGACTGAGATGCTCATGGGGCGACTTCATGACATCCTGCGCTCTAAGTGAGGACATCCCTGTACCACATTGTGTTTACCTCTGAAGGCTGCCTCAGCTTGAATACTATCACGGCCACAACAGAGGAGGGTGGGGTGCAGCCCCCAAAAGGAAGGCGTGACACATTCCCAGAGGCTATTATTGCATGGGCTTTTCTCCAGCACTGGGCTTCAATTCTAAAAGCACTGCATTTTTATGCAGTGCCTTCCTTTCACTAGGAGCTCTCTTAAATGGAGGTGTGTCAATCCTAGATCTCCCACTTGCTTTGGCTAATAGCAAGCTGCAAGAAACACAAGGCTATGTATGGTCCACTGTGGTCTAGGTGGCTTACTCTGAAGAAAGTCAAAACAAAATTAAAAATTAAAAAAAAAATCCTTCCAGTAGCACCTTAGAGACCAACTGTTTGTTCTTGGTGTGAGCTTCGTGCCTATGCACAATTCTTCAGATCCACTGAAACAGAAGTCACCAGACCCTTATATATAGTGAGAGGGTGGGGAGGGGTATTACTCAGAAGGGTGGTGGGAATGGGGGATTGGCTGATAGGTGTGGAAAACCTGTTGACTGTTAACGACTACAATTAGTCTTACAGGAAAAAGCAATGGGTGAGTGTATCTGAAGAAGTGTGCATGCACATGAAAGCTCATACCAAGAACAAACTTAGTTGGTCTCCAAGGTGCTCCTGGAAGGGGGGAAAAATATTTTTTATTTTGTTTTGACTATGGCAGACCAACACGGCTACCTACCTGTAACTGGAACTATCTCAAGAAAGTGTGTTCCAGTTGGACAGTACTATGTCCATTTGAAAGCTGGGAAAAGGGAACTGGCTAATGCCTTGTTGGTTTAGGGAGATCCCATTTAATCACTGGGTATCATGGTAGCAAGTAAGTACCTTTGAGCCAATTCTCAAGTCTCTGGCATTAGCAAGGGCCATGACCTAGCTGTTGGCTTTCTGCCACTGGGAACAGGATGGGCATCTCATGGCCAAATTCTCTCCATTCCTGGAGTGGAAACATTTACAACCTACTTCAGGGTTGTACAGGCGACGATCTGTAAACAGCTTTGAACACTGCAAGTTTCAAACAAATCTTTACCCAGCCAGAGAAATCACGATTCTGTGAAGACAATAATTTAATTGAAATGCTTGTAGTTTTATTTTAGTCTTGGAACAGTTACAGTAAGAATTGTCATTGCAAGTAAGAAGGTTGACAAGACTGAACAACAAGAGTTAAGAAAAGATATCCTGCAAGCCCACTTGCAAGACCAGGCGTACGCTGTGGGGTACAGACAGGTCCATGTCTTACTTTTTGGTTGTTCTATTTAGTCTGCCTTCCACATATCTTCAAAAAAGGCCAAGATTAAGGCAGGCAGGCAGGCAGGCTTGCATTTTTATTTTTCCCCAAATGAAAGGATTCTTTCAGCAGGAGAGGACTTTGCATCAGGTACTGTACCAGGAGAGCAGATTTACTATCATTTTGGGAGGAGAGGTTGTGGCAGTTCTTGGTCCAGATGACACAATGAAGACTTCTTACATATTATACGCAACTCATTCAAATCTCAGCACTTCTCTGGCCAGAAAGTGGGAGTTCTACATGTGAAGCTGCTACATGCCAGATTTGGTATCTTATTCTGGTGAAGACACAGCAAACATCAACTATACGATGCCATAAAGGCATCCTCTCTAGAGCAGCAGCCGTGATTGTCACAGTTCACCAGGTAAACTGATCCACCTGCCTTTCTCCCTCCACCCGCCCTGCAGCAAAGACAACCCTGTGGCACAAACACAGCCAAAAGAATAATGTTGTCCTTGTGAGACAGGCATGAACTAGGTGGAGCCTCCTACTCTCAGAGCATCAATACCTTGCAGCCAATACATTTTCCTTCACGCGTGCAGGATGCCAAACAGCAAAAAGATTTGGTGTGTCATTTAAAAACCCCAGCTAACTTCAGTGGATTGCTACGTATCGTTTGCAAAGAGCTGTTACTCTTACAGTAGTCTTCAGAACCAGAGAAGGTATCTTGGGCAGTTATAAATGAAGAGTTGTCTCGCAGAACAAGCATCCTCCATTGCCCATCTGTGCAGGCACTCAAAAAGTTTAACATGTGATAAGACATCACAGCAAGCAACTGCCTCTACATAAGGCTGCTTGTCAAAGACACTGGCAACACACAGACAGAACTATCTACATGAGTCGTAAGGTAACCCGGTGTTTTGTGGGGAGCAAACCACCACAGAACAAGCACACAGAGTGACAGCAACTTTTGTTGAACAACCCTATTGCTAGCAAGGGATATCAGGAGGAACACACCGAAGCTCATCCTCAAGACGTTCTTTCACAACATTGGTACAAATTGTGTCCGCAGGGTTGCAGTGTGGTGCCCTTAGTAGCAATCTGATGCTGGGCAACTTCCAGGCAAAGAAACTGGGATCTTTGGGGGCCCAGAACAGAACCAGACCCACAAGAACATGACACTCCAGCAGACAGTTGCATTCTTGAAATAACAGAACTTTATTTAGAAACTGTTTAAAAGTAGAAAAAACCCTGTCAAGAGGAGTCTGGGTGGAATATGGTTTAGGGCACAAAGTATCTAGAAGGCCACAAGAGAAATAGCACCTCTGATGTTTTAAATAATGGCTTGCTTTTTTGGCATTTGATGAATTTGGGTCTTCCTCTGAATTTCCATAGGGATTCATGCACTACACAACAGTTACCATAAAATGCTTTGCTTTCTACACACATTTAGAACACATAACCACTGGAAGCAAATGAACAAGAGCACACCAAGCCCAGAGGCTCAGTCTTAGCTGTGGCTGTGGGCAAGATCTCAAAAAGGCCCTCCCCAAAGAGCAGCAATCGACAGGGGGGGTAGGTGGGCAGGATTTGCTCCACATAAGAGGGACAGGGTCAAGCATGAAATACTGTAATCAAGACTCATCTGAGCACTGTATTTTCTGCAATATTGGATTTCCTATTTAATGCACACCAATCAATGTTCTTTGCCAGTCGTCAGGAGCACTGGCAAAGGCTTAAACGTTGGGAGGCTAACTCAAGGAGGACACACACAAACAGAGAGACAGTCTGGAGATCAAGACTGGCCTCAGTGCAGCACTGCAAAACAAAACTACCCAAATCAATACAGTTTAGTCAGCAGGCTTGGAAGAGGAGGAGGAAGGGGGTGCAGAGAGGAATAGGACCCACAAAATTCAATGGACCAGAGACACAAAAGCAGGTGGTGGGTGAGGGAGGGGACTAGATGCAGGCTGTGAATTAGGTGAAGAGTTTCAAAAGGGATAGCCTTTTTGGTTTGGAAGACACCACATGCCATTGGCCACAGGACAGCAAAACTGAGAGGCCTTCAAGCACATCCGAATCTTACGCATTCTAGTCTTGCAACAGGCTACATACAATAAAGTATTTCCCCCTTACTACAGTCAGAGATCAGGAGGGCAGCTCTGAATAGATATTGGGCTGTTTTAATTACCCCTTACAGAGCCCTTGCTGACTTGAGGTGCCAAGCAAGTCCTTCCAAAACAAGAAAGCCAGATGCTCCAACCCCAATATAGAACACACAAAATCTCTCATCACGTTACTTCAATTTGGCATCTGGAAGCACATTTTAAGCCCCCTTAAGGCATCTCTTTAATTGCAGAACACATTTCATATTTGCTCAACCTTCCTGCGAAAAAGTCAATCCTGAAATTGCTCCACTACATACTCCCCACAGCCCACAAAAAGAAAAGAAAAACAGTACAGCAAACTCTCCACAAATCAGTGCCTTACCAGCAACCAAGCAACTCTGCAGACTCCAAATATTCAACCCCTTGCTTCCAAATTACACCAACTAGATGTTAATACTGCTCTGCTACAAAAGTGAGAAAAGAGCTCTCAAATTAAACCCATTGGAGGGGGGGAGTATTAAAACTTACGCAAAGTGCACTTCAAGAGGTACTTTTTTACTTATGAAAAGAATAAAATGGAGTATTTTAACCACATGATTGGGGAAAGCTGATTTCTGAATTCTGCTATTGCTGCTCTGCTGGTACAGTCGGTGGACCACTAATACTCCTCTTGCTCCTCTGGTGGCGCTCCTTCATCTGGTATGACAAAACCTTCCTGAAAGGGAAAACAGGAGAGGCAGAGACCATTGCATTAATCAGCAAGCAACAGGGGGCAAATGCAGAATGCCACCTTCCCTTAGAACAGGGGTTGCCAACCTTTTGTAAACCAGTGGGCACATTGAGATTTTTTCAGTGCGCTTTGGGCACCAGCCACAAAATGGCTGCCATGGTGTAACATAAAATTAGAGAGAGTACTGTGCTGGTAGGTCTTCCCTCAAAACTGCATACTCAAGGAGGTTTAACCTACTGAATTTCTGCCTGCCATACAGTTGCTAATGGCACAAGAGTCCTGTTTTCCCCCAGAGCCTAGCCTGGGCAGACGTGTATACTATTGTACTGCAAACTGACGACATGGTGAATCCTTAATGAGTGGCCGGCTTTTGGTTCTACACAACAAGAGACTTACCTAAGCTTCCCTGCAAAAGTCTGTACATTTTGCATTTGCCACTTTGCCTTTTTTGTAAAGTGGGTGAGAAGGGCGCCTTTTTTGTTGTGGCGCCCTCTCCATGGAACCATCTCCTTTCTGAATTATGCTGGGCGCTCATATGAATAGTATTTTAGCACCTGCTGAAAGCTCATTTATTCCCAAGTCTTTGCTAACAATTAACATCAGTCTGTTTGTTTTGGTTTTAGTATCTACACGGTTAGTTTAGGTGTTGGTCTTGTAATTACTGTACTGTGCTGTACACCACTTTGTGGTTTTTAAATGAAAAGTGGTATATTATTATTTTAAAATAACAGTTAAATAACTCCCACTGAAGCGAGTGAAAGCTGTACAAGAATACTACTGAGTGGTTGAGGAGCTAAACTTCTCTCCGTGGGGTTTGCTCAGGAGGGAACTTCCTAACTAAACTGTGTCCCAAACGCTGCTGTAGGAGCAAGCATAAGCATAATCTGGAATGTCTAAGCCAGAAATTGGGGGCGCATTCACCAGATACTTACATCCGTGGCATAAAGAATCTCAACAATCCTTTGAAGAACAGGGTCACTCTCTCCTTCGTTCTCCTGACAGATCAGCTCAATGTTCCTCAGTTTTCCAAAGTAGAAGTCTCTTTCCTTCTCCAAATCTTCCACAGTCATCTTTAATACATTGATCTGCCAAAGAACAATTCAGTGCTTCTTACAGAGAAAATGCTTGTGCCCAAGAAACAAAAAGGAGGCTTGCACATTTAAGGTTGCAATCTTAAGTCTCATTAAATTCAATAGGGCTTGCTACCAAGTAGATGTGCATAGGATTGCATTGCAATGTTGCTCTACCAATGAAATGCAAGCCATCTTTGTGGGTGAATAACTGTAAGAGACAACTTTGTTATGTTTTGAGGTTTTAAGCAACACTGTACTCTTAAGCTAGATGAACTAATGGTGTGCAATGTAATGGGTGGGCAGTTTAAGCAGCAGTTTTCAGCACAACTCTTGTGGTAAGAATGGCGTGGAAACAACTTCACCAAGACCCAGTCCCAAAACAACATCAGTAAGGCAGCCAGGGCAGTCACCAAATCATGTGGTTCTACTTACTAAGACCAATTTGAGCAACATAACCACTGCCAACAACTCTCTTCCGCTACACATTTGGAGTCTATAGCTCATGGATGTAGATTATGGGTGGAATTCAATGTCACGCTAAGGCATTTTTGCTTGTCAGGTAGAACAATCTCACTTCTCCCCCATGTGCTATTCTGGGGGGTTTCCTGATCCTCCCAAGAAGATTTAGGGAGCGCATGGGGGGTGGAGGCAAAGGGGAGGGGAGTCCTGTTGCACTAGCAGTACTTGTGCTGGCTTCTATGAGCGCAACCACTTAGCTGAATCTGGCCCGATGTCTAACAATACAGTTCACATCTCCATTACAAAGACATGATCAGCACAGAAAACTCCAAGGTATCTCTCCCACAATCATGTTACTTTGCAGCATATTTGAGAGTCAAGACCACCCACGCCGTTAGCCTCTGCTGATCAGTGCAGCCTACTTGCTGGAAGCCCACCTGTTGGATCAATTCAGCAGACTCTTCTTCCCCAATTCCTCCAGGAGCCTTTTTAACCATCGCAGGTCCAGTTTTATTAGCCACTGTTGTTCTCTGTGCAACCATGGGCCTCGCTGGAGCTGCAATGCAAAAGGGTGTTAGCTGCAGTTCCAACATGCCCATTCCACACACCTGTGCTCTACATACCGGTATTAGCCAACTAAAGTGAAACAGCACCCAAAGTGTACCATCCCGTGTGCAGGAAAGCACCCTAACCCTACAGCCTCAAAGAATGCCATCTCCCTGTGAAGTGCTTAGTACCGATCACAGGCTTTACAACCGCTTTCTGTACGGAAGCAGGGTGGTCTACTCTTGCAGCCTTCAGTTCTTGAGTTCTCACAAAACTGTCATCTACAAAAGGAAAGCATTTCTAGCTGTTATACGCTGACCTGAATTACACAGTATACCACCAGATTAGGAGCACCTGATCACAGGTAAGACACAAGGGAATCCCCTTTCTGCTGGGGAGGAGCAGGATTAAAGGGCAGTCTCAAACAGAGGGTGTTTTTTTCCTGTCTGGAGACTGGCACACCATTGTGAAATATAGGAAACGACAAGTTTCAACAACAGCCTGGATTTCAACAATGACTCGCAGGCATACATTAAAAGGGATGTGCATGCGCCAGAGTGTGAATACATCTTCACACAAGCACAACCCCACACCACCTCTTTGTGCTAAGCGTAACTCCAGATGTGAACCTGGATGGCACATGGATGTTCATGCTATGTATTCATACTGACACAAGAGGCATGAGGAGACTGAGCACAAAACAGTGAGTCTCTGCCTCCAACAGATACTTCCTCTCCAGGCTGCCTCCCAATCCTCAGACTCCTTGCTAGCAGCCTCTGGGCAAAAGCAGCCAGAGAATCTGGATCCCGCAAGTCCCTCACCCAACACACAACGCAAAGGCATCCGATTACAAGAGCCCAGAACCACAAAGCTAGCCTGGTCAGACAGATTTGTCAACAGCTTGCCTTACCTGTGCCAGTAGAACTAAGATTCTTTTTGGGTTTGTTGAGCAGGGGTACGACAAGAGCAGGGGCTGGTGCCGTCTCCTGGCCTTGCCGAGCTGCCACAGGGTCATAGTCTTTCCCATCGTAGTTTGCATCAAAGAATTTTTTGAACCACTGAACAAATTCAAAATTATCCTGGAATTTTCCTTTCACTAATTTGTCCACAGGAATTATCTGAGGGGAGAAAGGGAGTATATTTAGTCCAATGGGAAAAACAAAACACTCAAGATGTTTCTGAGATGAGCGGACAGAACTTGCAGGCTCCAGTTCAAGAAAGAGATTTCTCCAGAAACTTGAGCCAGGGGAGAATAGGTATGCCCAAGGTTTTCTGCACAGAGGTCATATTCCAACAAACTATGGAGTGCATGCAGAACGCCAATGAGGAAGCAAGCACAGGAAGGACATCAAAATAATGTTACAACAAGGAAAGCCAGTTTTTATAATATTCTCTCCCACTCAGAGTTTAAAAATTGTGATGCAACAATTGTGTCTGATGTTCTTCTGGCCCTGTCAGCCTCTTACCTGCAGTCTTCAATAGACACTGTACATGTTTGAATATGCTATTCTGCCATTTTTCTGCTTTAAAGTCAGGTGCAACTGGTAATTTTAAACTGATAATTTAAAATAATACAATTTTAAATTATGATTAAACTCAATCTGCCTTGCTCTCCACCACTGTCGGCCACAGTCTCTCTGCACTCTCCTCCACCTCTTATTCTTTCCCCACCACAGAGGTCTCTGCACCTCTTCCCTGTCTAGCCCTAAGCGAATCCAACTGCGGCTGAAAGCAGCACAACATGGTAAAGCACCAAATTCAATCACCATACAACATCACATAGCGGACAGATGGGCAAGGCTGGCCCCAAATGGCCTGGTGGGTCTAATTAGGCCTGTGAGCCAGAGGTTCCCCATCGCTACTTTTCCGCATGTATACTGGTATAGTTTATGTATATATCTGGAAAAACTCAGTACAATGTTAAAACAGATTTTTACAGAGTGAGGTAGGAAAGGGGATTTGGAATTTTCTGCTGAGGCCACAAATTATTTCAGAGTTGGCTGGCGCACAGCCTTTCATGTTCTGCATAACCGATACAAAAGTAAAAGTGCCAGAAACCTTTAGAAAATGTTACTATTTAGCCTTTGGTAGTGGGCTGAGTCAGGGTGGGCTGAGATGGTGCAAACTATCCACAGCCTTCATGGGGAAGCCAGAAGTCTTCCATTGCTATTTTCATCAATACAAAAAGGGCCTACTTGGCACATCACACATGTCCTAACAAAAGCTCAACAGCTTATTTTTTTTCCCCTAAGGGAAAGCAGCTTAGAGGAAGGTGCTTTCCCCACCAGACATTTCTCTGCTACAAAGTGCTCTTTTCTCCCACCAATTTCCTCCTGTGGGGCTTCAAAATGCATCTGTTCTTACACAGAGTTTTGGAAGCCATGTGTGTGCTGGGCTGGTGGAGGGAAGCATATTTCAGAACCAAAAAACAAGCAGAAGCCAAAGAGCCTCCTTTCCCTCCACTACCCAGAATTCTTACCCCTCTCTTGCACGCATGTTTGCTTCATGCAAATAGCCTCAAAGACTGGTTCCCACTGAGGGAAAGCAACTGCTTCCAGGCAAGTCACACGGGGATCTTTCGCTTAAATCTACACTATGACAAAGATACCTTCAAGACAAGGGGAGGCAGTTTTGCTGTTGTAGGCTGACAAGTGTTTTGCATTTGTCTGACTAGTTGCAAAAAGGGAGAGTTTGGATGTTATGCCCTTCTACAGAAGACTGTGAATTATTAGTCCAGGGAAATGTAATCCTGCTGCTTCTTGGAATTTTCCATTAATTCAGTGCTCTTATAGTTTTAATTCAACAATGATTATTGTATTTATAGATCTTTTCTATACAAATCAAAGAACTAGCTTTAAAAGACGAGAACTGCAACTGAGAACAAAATATGGTTAGTTGAATGCAGATGGCATTCAGCCTTATCTGAATAAATTCACCCAGTTTAGGCCGACCAATACTGTTAGGTGACAGAACTCCTGAGTTATCAACTTTTAATGAGAAACTGAGCAAGTGAACATTGCCTGATGAGTGGCAGCTGCCAAGAATAAGCAGAAATGATCAACAATTTAGGACAAAAGCAACACCAAGACTGTAAAAGAAAAGGAATATTTTAAGCCAGCATCCTGAAAACTGCATTTTTCCATAAAGGTGATTCAAAGCAAGTGCATTCCAAGACAAAAGAGCTTACTTTGTCAACACCCATTCGTTTAAAACCTGCTTGTAGGACCTTGTAGTTTTGGATGTATTCGTGTTCCAACTTTGCCTGGAATTTTACTTTCTTCAGTGTTACAGAACCAGGGAACAGCATATCCATAAACTGACAATAAGCAGCGCCTGAAAAGATAAATAAAAACAGGCACACTTGTGAAAAATTGAACTTGAGCAAGTGCAATGCGACGAAGGCAAGAAGTAATAGAAATGCTACCATGTTCACAACAGCAGCAATCGCCCTCCTGTAACCACATTTCAATAAGCCTGTGGAAGTGCAGTATGACCAGACATCCACTACAGCTGTCTCTGGTATTGCAAGCCCTTAGAGCAGTCACTTTTGTTAACAAAGTTTGAAGTTCTGCAAGAAAATTCATTCCCCCGAAATTCCGAGACCAGAGGGAGGAGAAGGTGCAAGAAGATTGGAAGAAATTTAAAGAATATTTGAAACAACGTGAAAAGTTAGATATTTGAAATTGAAATCAGAGTACATTTTAGGCGATAGTAATAAAATGTTAGGTGAAAGTAGGATGTAAGAAGTTAGAATGGTGTTATGTTTATTTTGTTAGGAATAAGTTTATGGATATATGATGATAGATAAGGATTAAGAATATTGGAGGAAGAGGAATCTAAAAATGTTATAAAGTTACTATAGTATATTTGAAATGAACGCAGAAGAGAGGACGTGAGGAAGTCCCAAAATAAGATTATAAATAAGGTAAGTATAGGTAAATAAATGTTTTTTTTTCCTTTTTGTTAGGTTTTGTTTTTGTATTTCGGTTTTGTAGTGTATTGTGGTAGTGTTTTGTATTTTGTATTGTATGTTTATTCTTTTTTGTATTCTTTAAAAATTAATAAATTCCTATTAAAAAAAAGAAAATACATTCCCCCATCTTCCACCCAATTCAACAAATAAGACAGGGGAGATCGTGAGTTCTACCGCCTTTACAGTTCATGGTTATCAAAACCAGACAACTGACAAGTCACTAGTCAACACGCATTATGGACAGACACTTCCAAGCTGTGACAATAATTTTGTCTCTTTGCTTGCTTTAGCAAGAGGCCCCTTTCCTCAACCCATGCTACTGCCACAATAAGACAACCACCCTTTGTTCAGGGATAGATATACCCTATTACCTGTGTAGGCAAACTAAGGCCCGGGGGCCGGATGTGGCCCAATCACCTTCTAAATCCAGCCCGTGGACGGTCCGGGAATCAGCGTGTTTTAACATGAGTAGAATGTGTCCTTTTATTTAAAATGCACCTCTGGGTTATTTGTGGGGCCTGCCTGGTGTTTTTACATGAGTAGAATGTGTGCTTTTATTTAAAATGCATCTCTGGGTTATTTGTGGGGCATAGGAATTCGTTCATTTCCCCCCCCCCAAAAAAAATATAGTCCAGCCCCTCACAAGATCTGAGGGACAGTGGACCGGCCCCCTGCTGAAAAAGTGTGCTGACCCCTGCCCTATTATCATTGGCATTTAGCTGCTCCCCACAAACTGGGACATGTCCAGGCAACAGCACCTGCTAAATAAAGGCGGTGCTATAAACCTGCAATATTGCTACTGAACACTTACCTCATTGCTGAGAACCTGTTACTGTGGAATGTGCAGTTGCCAACATTTCCACTTCTCCCAACACCTTAACACTTAAGTCAAACCCATGATCAAAGTCAGTCACAGATTCTAAGAGAACAGATACCACAAAAGAAAAAGCAGACATCTTCTGCAGGAAGGTGGCATGGAACATTAGCATCCCGGACTATAACATTCCCTGTACACAGTGGGCACATTCCACATGGAATATTACCTACACAAGGAAATTTATTTATAAGCAGCTTGAATGAAAAAGAATTCTCCAAGTTGTGCACAGATAAAATGAAAGACAAATCATAACTGCCCTACCGCATTCTCATAAGGATGTCAGCCTTCCCCAAAAGCAAAATACTTCAGGAGTTGAAAACAAATTCAATGCAATCACAACCTGAGGTAATTGTTATGCAGGACTTACTCATGGCATCTGAAAAATCACTTCACTTGCTGCATGTTTTTTGTTGTGTTAACAAAGCTCCACAGGTGGTACAATGAGGAAATTACTGTGACTGACCAGTTTGCTTCAGACAGTACAGGAGAATGGTAGTTAAACCAGACCATTAAGGACAACATCTCTCAAAGTCTAGTTCTCCTCAAGCATAACAAAGGTGTTTCCGATCACCCTGATGAATCTAGAGGATTTTATTGTGATTACTCAATGACTGTTAACCTTCAAGAATGAGAATTCCTCAGTTCCCATTTCCTTACATCTTGATCCTATTGCTTCCTCAATCACTTCTGTTCTGTGGCAGCCATCAAGTTGACTACTCCAAAATTAACACACCACTTTATTTTTCCACTTTGTCAAAGCAGAATTTTTATCTTAGCACTGTTCTTCGCTCTGAACTCGCTCTGTACCCCCTCAGCAGCACACATGTAGCCATGGATGAGGGCAGCACTGCTCCCCATTGCAGGTAATAAATGTTATGTATTAACTCTCTCAGTACACTTGCCCGGCCATGCACAGTGGTGCCTCGGGTTAAGAACTTAATTCGTTCTGGAGGTCTGTTTTTAACCTGAAACTGTTCTTAACCTGAGGTACCACTTTATCTAATGGGGCCTCCGGCTGCGGCCACGCCACCACCACACGATTTCTGTTCCCATCCTGAAGCAAAGTTCTTAACCCGAGGTACTACTTCTGGGTTAGCGGAGTCTGTAACCTGAAGCGTCTGTAACCTGAGGCATCTGTAACCAGAGGTACCACTGTACAGTATTCACTTATCCCATTCTTTACACCCTCCTTTTCTATCAATCAATTTTTCACAATGACCATCACTGCCTACACTGTGTAGTTCCTGAATCAGATCTGACTTGAAAGCCCTCCTAGATCTTCAACAAATACTGTGTCTGCACTAAGATTTGCTTCACTCTCCCTTTGCTTTTCCTATTTGTACTGTACATTACAAGTCCACAAACTCAATTTAGCATTAAAAACAAAAACAAAACAAAACAAGCAGCATTACAGCTTTGCAACGCAGAAGCTCTGCTACCATCACTATGGATTCATCTCCCTTGAGGTTTATCCACAGTGCAGAAGTCTTGTGCAAGCATTGCTAACACCAGGCAACCTTCCATAGGGATTAATATAGGATCTGCAAAAACAGAACCTAGTTTTATCTTCTGCAAAGCTCAGAAATTCCCTTAAAAAGAGGTGGCCCACATTGGAATTCAGGTGTGGAGCCCAGATGGATTCAGATTGTTCCACTGGATACATCTCTACTAGGGATGGATGATATATCAATATTTTGTCTCTTACCGGTATGAACTCCAGAACATGATAAAGGTTTCAAAAAATTTCACCCTGTAATATATAGAGAATGCACTGCCCAGCTGACCTTGCAGACCCAGCAGGAAGGAAGCAGCACTTTACTGCAAAGTAAATGGCCATTATCAAGGCATAAGCCCCTGCCTCCTCTCAGCTGGCACTGCAGAGTAAAGGGCTTTACTTTGCAGTAAAAGCTGCTTTATGCCTGCACAATCTGCAAGGCGATGGCTTTGCTCTTGCTTTAGTTATGCAGGTTCAAGGCACACACCTCATGTCTTTAAGGCACACATTTAAAGAGTAGACCCAGCACCAAATCAGGCTAAGCACAGAAATCAGGCTAAGCAGGATATCAGGGTCTCTATTCTGCCTGGTGTGTGTCTTAAAGCCCCGTGGATCTTGTCTGCAAAAAAGAAACTTTGTTTGCTTATCGGAATCTTCCTTCCTCAGCACTGCTGTGGGACGCAGATTCTGATCAGCAAAGAAAGTTTCTTCATCCAATAAGATCAAAGTGACCTGGGCTCCTGCTTCTGTTCAGGAAAATGATGCATCACTTTTGCAGTAAAGACTTTATGCATTTGGAAACTAAGGTGCAGACGATGCTGAAAGTCAAGACACGACTGGCTGTATGGCAGGTATGAGGAACCTTCCAGATGCTGCTGAAACTACGTCTCCCATCATTCCCGGCCACTGACCACGCTTGCTAGGCTTGAAGGGAGTTGTAGTTCAGCAACACCTGGAGGTCTCTATAGCATCTACCACAAAAACCCTTCTATGCCACAAGCAAGGGATAAGAAGCTGAATGTACCTGTAGAAGAGCATACATATTAAAAGCAGATGGTTCAAACAACCATGCCACTCCCTACACAGAAAGGCACAAAAACATTTGTACTCACTTGGCTGTGGAAATTTACTCTGAACTCAATATGAGAAGCAGTTAAGACAAGGCAAGCGAAGCAGAAACCCATCAAAGCAGCCTTCTTGCACCCGCCACTGATTTTTTGAAAGAAACTAGTAATGCTTTGGAAACCTCAAGCAGCAAGTTCCCCTGCTCTCAGCACTTTTCTTACCTGAGCAAAGCTGCTCTATCTTTGTCAAATTCAACTGTAAGGACTCATTGATCCAGGCGAGCATGTCATGTCGACTCAAGTTATCGCTTGTCACCGAAGTGGAATACACATTGACGGCCATTTTCTGCAAGGGGTAATAACCAAGAAGGGATTTAGTTTATACACAAGCTAGTGAACCAGCACCTGCACATCTTATGCTCCAAGGAAGCCTTTTCCAGACATCAAGAGCACAGTCACATCTGTTGGATGTAGGCCACCTTCTTAGTAAAACATTTACTGGAGACAGTCTGGTTATCAGAAATCTACTGTCTGAGTAATGTAATGAGACTATATTTATACATAGCTGGATGCAAATGCTATACTCACACTCAGGCACAGCAAGTAAACTTACTCTATTGTACCAGGAAATACACTGCAATAGGCATAATGATCCACTGCAGGGAAGTGTACTGTAACCCATTCAATTTAACAACTGCCTCAGAAACATTCTGTTTTACCAATAATGCTCATTCTCTTTCCGCAAAATAGCTAAAAGAGTAGAGATGAGATTTAAGAGGAACTCAGATGAATAAATAAGTAAAGGAAGAAGCAGAAACAAGATTAGGAAAGGTTGAATGGATGCACTGGGTCTTTTAGAAAGATGAGGTGATCCATTTTAGGCAAATACACATAACAGGAAAGTTTAGTGGTAGATTCTGAGCACTGGAGGAAGAAGTGGAGATGGCAAAATGCAGCCCACTGGTACATTTTTATGCCAAATATGAAGTCTGAAGCAGCTGTTTCAGGAGAGGGCATTAACTGCTTGTTCACATTTCACCCAAAATTAAATGGTAAGGTGTTTTTACACTAATGAAATTTAACTTGTGTGGTCAAAACTTATGTGGTTCAGAAACACATAACAAAGCAGACTTCCTCCTAATACAGTGGATGCTTGGGTTGCGAACATGATCCGTGTGGGAGGCACGTTCGCAACCCGCAGTGCCGCTTATGCGCGCATGCGGGTTGAGATTCGCGAAGCGCGGTTTAACGCTTCTGCACATGCACGAGCGCCGAAACCCGGAAGTAACCCGTTCCAGTACTTCCAGGTTCAGCGCAAGCGCAACCTGAAAAAACATAACGCGCAGTGTTCGCAACATGAGGTATGACTGTACTGGCAATGAACTCTAAGGGCCTAGCCAGTCACTTTGGTTTAGCAGGCCATATACTGAGGCTGCATTCGCTACAATGGCAGGGAGAACGTGGAAGCATCCATCTTGCTATCTTACCACAGATGCGTATCTATTTTATGAACAGGAGAACACCCCCAACCTAAGGACCGTGTTCCACAAAGGCTTGGGTGAGCTCTGCTTTCCAGATAAAAAATGTGGCATTGCTGCTTCACAGTGGGAGGAGGCATCGTGGAGGGGAGTTTTCCAGAAACACACCTGGGAGTCTCTGCAGCAGCGCCCCTGCTACGCTTCCCTTTTCCTTCTCACAGGGGAAGTGGCCCGACACCCCCAGCCCCCTCCCAGGCATGTGAATTGTCCGTGAAACTCGAGTTCCCCCTGAGTGGGAGGGAGCAAGCCTTGAACGGCTGCCAAAAATCCGCAGTGAACAGTAGCTATGTGCTCTTTCTTCCCAGGAGCAGAGGGAGAAGCTTGGAGGAGCAAAGTAGGCCAAGGCCGAGCGGGACGGGGTGTGACCCTCGCAAGGAGGGCTACGGGGGGGGGGGGCTTTGTTCCTTGACAACCGGGCCCAGGGGGCTCCCCGACATTTCCGCAACTGACCTATCCTCTCAAGTCCGGGGAACCCAAAGGTCCTCTAGACGCGGCAGGACCATAATGGCGATGGGAGCCGGAGAGCCCAAGCCCCCCGGGGGGCAACACGCCGGCGGAGCGAGGCGAGGCCGCCCCAAAGCCAGCCTCCCGCCTGCCCCCGTCCCCGGGGCGGGTCCCACCTCTGAGCGGAGAGCCTCCCACCCACCGGCGCCTCTTCCACAGACAACCCAGAGACCGAGAGGCGAGGCAGAAAAGAAGCGCTGCCTTATTTGCATAAAAACCGCACTCATCAGCATATGCCAATAGAACGCGGAAGGTTCTATTCCCCCCACCCCCACCCCACCCCGCGCGAGACGCGGCCTTTCGCTCTTGACCGGAGCGAGGAGGGCGGGGCCCGGCCCGGCTCAGACTCGCCTCGCCTCCTCGCCAGGCCCAGCCGAGCCGGCCGCCGCCCTCCCTTTCTCCTCAGCCGCCACCAACGAACGGACGGACGGGTCTCCGCTGCCGCCGCCGCCGCGCCCTGCCCTCAGAGCCCGTTACCTCAGTCGCTCGCCGTTCAAACCGGCCCCGCCCGCCTCGCCCGGGATATAACGTCACGCGAGTACGCCGGCGGGCTGACGTCACTTCGGTGGGGGAGCGGGAAAGAGGAAGGAGAGCCGCGTACGGCCGTGGGGAGGGGCTTCCCGAGGGGAAGAGGCGGGGCTTTTGAGCTCCGGTTGGATTCCACGCCCGCCCTCCGTTGCTGAGAGACGGCGATTCTTGCCCGCCTCCCGGCTTGAATGACAGAGCGGCTGACCACTTGGCGCAGCGGCGGGAGGGCTGTGAGGAAAAGCGCATGACGGTCCGCCCTTCTGGGAAGCCAGCCCCGCCTCCTTTCACAAAGCAGCGAGCTTGAGGGTCGTGGGTTCGAGCCCCACGTTCGGCTAAAAAATCCTGCGTTACAAGGGGCTGGACTAGATGACCGGCTGGCTCCCGTCCAACTCTTAAGATTCCATAAATGTAAGATTTGCTGTTTCCCTCAGAGGGCAACGCCCCCTTTGTGCCCAATTCTGTTCAGAGACTTTATTACGGCTGGTTTTTGTAACGGGTGTCAGGGAGTCCTCAGGCCTGCACGTGTGAACGCTCCCTGCCTGCGCGTAC
Organism: Lacerta agilis; assembly: GCF_009819535.1. Classification (NCBI taxonomy): domain Eukaryota; kingdom Metazoa; phylum Chordata; class Lepidosauria; order Squamata; family Lacertidae; genus Lacerta; species Lacerta agilis. The sequence goes on along the minus strand of NC_046317.1, from coordinate 92,994,667 downwards.
GGAGAGGAGCCGAGGGCTCCGCTTCAGAAAGCGCCCGCGGCTTCCTCAGCCGTAGACTATTAACCGCGTTCCTCTCACGCAGCAGGGACTACATTTCCCAGCGTGCCTCGGGGGGGGCGCACTTAATTCTCGGTTACGCGAGTCCTTTCCGGCCGCGCTTGCTGGGTAATGTAGTTCAACTGGGGAAAGCCACCCGATATTGCACGTGATGACGCGTCGGCAGCCGGAAGTAGTTCCTGAGGGTTGCTGGGTAGTGTAGTCCGATCAAGCCATTCATCTCTATGGAAACTATACATACCGCCCCCCCGCTTCGGGCCTTTGAGCATCTGCTGCCACCATTTGTCCAATGGAAATAGGACGTCCTATTCCATCATCATCATCATAAAAAATTATTATTTATATGCCACCCATTAAACATTAAAAAATAGATGGAAGGCAGGATAGCTGTTGGTCTCCTAAAGGTTGCATGGTTACTTAGACAACTCCATTCCTTCCAACATTTCTCCAATGGAAATAGGGGATTCCTAAGGAAAAGAGGGACATTCTGGGATCAATTCAGAAACCAGGCTGGCCTCTGTAAATTCGGGATTATCCCTGGGAAATAGGGACACTTGGAGGGTCTGCTGCCGCAGCAGTGGATAATGCTGTGGTTTTTTTTATTTTAAAATAAAATAAAAATGAGAGTGAGCCCTTATGCGAGCCCTTCCCTCTTCCCCCCAGCTCTCACCCACTGAAGGTGAAATACTGAGTTGCCTTACAGGAGGAACGAGAGATTTGTGGCACCTTCAATCTCTATTGGCACAAGCCAGACTTCACCACATGCTGTTTGCTGGGGCTGATGGGACTTGTAGTGCCAACATCTGGAGGTTACCAGATGTCATGGTTTGCATTTTTTAGTGCAGAAAGTATTGGTTTAAGGTGTAGGGATCTTTTCTATTCTATTTGATTCAAGAAGGTTCTGGGACTTTCTCTGTGTGACACAAGCTACAAGTTGGAAGTTTCTAGCTGAAAAGCAAGTTTCCATTCTTCCTGTAAACAAGCAGAAGGTTCCTGATGTTTGGGTTATTTCTTTATAGACGCTGTTAATCTCTTTCTCTCAAGGTCATGCTCACTCTGTCTATCTTTTCTTTTTGGTTCTCTCTATTTTGTTCCTGTGCAGTGATCTGTACATAGTATAAACAAAATAAAAAATAAAATATTCCTTCCAGTAGCACCTTAGAGACCAACTAAGTTTGTTCTTGGTTTGAGCTTTCGTGTGCATGCACACTTCTTCAGATACCATATATCTAAAGAAGTGTGCATGCACACGAAAGCTCATACCAAGAACAAACTTAGTTGGTCTCTAAGGTGCTACAGGAAGGATTTTTTTATTTTTTATTTTGTTTTGACTATGGCAGACCAACAAAGCTACCTACCTGTAATTGTACATAGTACGTTTAAGGGCTACGTCTTATTGTAAGTTTAAATTCAGTTTTTATTGCAACCGGATTTTTCTTAACAGAATATGCCAATCCTGAAGAGTTGGATTTGTGAGCCGCTATGCTCATTCCGCCTTCAGTAAATAATTACAGGATGAAGCTCATTGTCTCAAAACCCTGCATTGTGTTTACTCTGCTAACTAACATGGAGGTTTGTTTTGGATTGTTATGGAGCAAAACCATGTCACCAGATTGGATAAGGATGGCACACACTGCCGTGGGTTGCTGCCGCATGCATACTAACTTAAGGAAATTTTAATGCTTCTCCTTCCCTGCCAGACAGTGGTACCTCTGGTTACATACTTAATTCGTTCCGGATGTCCGTGAAACTGTTCTTAACCTGCAGCACCACTTTAGCTAATGGGACCTCCCACTGCCGCTGCACCACCAGAGCACAATTTCTCTTCTTATCCTGAAGCAAAGTTCTTAACCTGAAGCGTTATTTCTGGGTTAGCGGAGTATATAACCTGAAGCGTATGTAACCTGAGGTACCACTGTACTTGCACTTTGACGTGCTTTTGAACTGCTAGGTGGGCAGGAGCAGGGACTGAGCTCACCCCGTCGCGGGGATTCGAACCACCGACATTCCAATCAGCAAGCCCTAGGCTCTGTGGTTTAACCCACAGCGCCATCCGCGTCCCAGGCTTCTCCACCAGCTAATAAGTGAATTTTGAATTCATGAAAGCTTATGCCAGAACAAATGTGTGTTTAACTCTTTTAAAGTGCTGCAAACTGCTTTTTAGGAGTGTTGTGGAGATTGCAACTAAATAGGGAACACTAAGCCGTTTGATCACCTGAAAATGTGGTATTAATATTAAGCATTATTATATTGTGCCAATCTTTGTTACTAATCATTCAGTCGTATTTTTGAAAACAAGCAGGGTCCTTTGCAATCTTACTTTTGACAGCTTGCTCTTGGTTTCATTTTACAGATGGGGCAACTGCACCTGCGATACAGTCATGGCTGGATTTAAGAGCAATTCAAGAAACTGCCTGGGGTTCGGCTATGGGAAGCCCACCAGCATGACAGAACTGTCCCAACTTCTGATTCCCAGCAACATCCCTCCTGCTTCCTACAGATTTCTCCAAGCAATATGATCCTTAGCATGAAATAACCGAGACCGGATCTGCAGTTCGTTTTCCTTCTTTTCAACATTCTCGTGAAATGCCAAACTCTTGTGGCTGGACCGACTTTAATCCTATTGCCAACAAAGATGCAAACTTGTGTGCATTCCCAATATCCCCCAGCCACCCACTCCTCCAGGGTGAGAAGTAAACCACTCCCAATTAAGACGTGTCCTTAAATAAAGAGAGAACGAACAAGTGGGTGCTCAGTTATAGAACACTGACTTTAATTCAACAATGGAAAACGAGGTAAACTCTTTAGAAACCAATTATTTTCATTTCCAGTAAAAAAACAAAAACAAAACACACATACACAGAAAAACACAACAGCACCCAATTTCCCCCTTGCAAAGGCTCAGATGTTCACTTTGGTACTGAGCTTCTGCTTCATGAAGCTCATAAAAAAACCAAAACAATAGAAACAAACAAAAAGAGAAAACCAGTTTGTCATGTGTTTTTATAAAAACGATAGTATAAAAAAAACAGTTTTGGCATCAAAAATTCTAAAAATATAGCACCAACAAGAGACAGGAAAACCTTATAAAACATTGTCACAACAACATGCCTGAAATGCATCTTTAAAAAGAGGCAAAAATAGTGTAAAATAGTGAGTTTTGCCCAGGAACAGACATTATAGTTATTGCTACTTTTTGTGCAAGTTTCACAAGTAGACGGTCTCCTCAGTTTCTTTTTCTACCTTGCTTCCTACAACTTGTCCTCCTCTGATGGAGGGTCTTCCAAGTCTGTTTTTAGCAAAGAAGCCTAAACTTGTTGAAATGGCAGATCTGCTATTGTGGTCTGGGAAACAAAATAACAAAAGAAAATAAAGGACAAGAAGGCACATATGGTTAGCTCCCTTTCTTGAGTTACATACATTTCCATTTCCATTCCAGCCGTTTGGTTTCCATGGACAAAGCTTGGGCTCAGAGGAACCCCGTGCGGTTCCTGCTAAGTGGCTCACTGTTTTATCTTAAGATCCATTCATATGGCAGGAAAACCAGTGGAATTCCAGCACCTGGGAGGGTGGTGGTTTCAAGTCCAGGTATTCCAAATAAGCCAAACCTGGTACCCCCACCTGTAAAGGCATCTCTGCTCAAGATTACTGGCATTCTTTCGCAAGGAGAAAGCACAGGCTCCAGCTTATCGCCGACACTCTTCATGAAGACAGCAGTTCTCAAAATGTAGGAGCAATTCACTACTCCAGTGTTGGCACTTTCTTCAGCGGTAGCACAGATGAGAGAGATGATACCTGGGTCAAGCAAAAGGTAGAGAAGGAGGAAGAAAGCTTCCTTCTCTGGTTTGAATCGGCTTCCCTGAGCTGTTCCTTACTTAGTAGGTTTCCCGAGCAACATATTTTTGGCTGTTGTTTAGTGGGGGAGCTTGGAGCCCTTCTGCTTGCTCTCATTCCTATCAGTGGGGCTTCCTTTTCCCCAAATGATTCTTATTTCTTGGCCAGACTGCTACCCATTCCGCTTGACGTCAAGTCAAGTGATATGGCAACCTCCATAGCAGCCTTCCCCAACCTAGAAGCCACCAGGTTGGAGAAGGCTGCTCGAGAAGTTGTGGGCTAGAAAAAAGCACATCCCCACAGCTGCCGTGTGGATCTGCCCGATCCGAAAGAGGTCTCCTTTCTTTGGCGAGTGGCACAGAACCAGGAGGCGTGTGAAAGGATCTCTCCAGCTGCATCCTCCATGGGAAAGAACCCGTTGAGTTGTATCGTATCCACTGTATCAAACGCTGCTTCTTAGCACATGGCAGTGCCATGAAGGGTGGCAAGAGAGAGGACTTACAAAAGCAAGTTGCCCCAGCGAACAGGTGTCATTTCCTTTCCGTAACAAAGCCAGTGGTACGAGGTAATGCCAATTGAGGGGTGGGGAGACGAAGCTTAACATTCATGAGGAAAATAGCAGCATCAATAAGTTTCAGACCTGATGTCCCTCTGCATGAAGTCCTGTTGGGGGCATTGATCAATGTGTCCCTACAGGTTGTGAGTCCACAGCAGCATAGGCATTTGCAAAAAAAAAAATTGGGGGGTGGGGGCCAAATGTGACACTCTAATTCCCCTTTGCTCAACCCCGAAGGCCAAGAAAACAGCCCCTGAGATCTTCTTTGCCCCTCAGGTGAAACAAGAACTTGTGGGAAAGCTCAGAGAAGCTCTTGCAAAGGGGTCTGGGTCACTTCAATGGGTCTGTGCAAGAAAAATCCAGGTGGACGGTATGTTCACTTTAACAGCATATTTTTGAAGATAAATTAGTAGTTTAAAAGTATACCTGGATATTTTGTCGGTTGGTTGGTTTCCTTTTGCTCTAGCTACTATGATTTATCCCACACTTGTGTTTCAGCTAAATTCCTCTTGAGGAATTCCCACCATTCACACATAATGCTGAAAAAAGCAGCATCCATGTGTCTCGCTTAAAAAAAAAAGTTTTGTTATATATATTTATATATGAAGTTTAAAAAGAACGATAAAAAGGAGAAGAGTCTCCTCGTCTTATCCTGATTGTTCCAGTGTACAAAACGCAGCAAGGCAGGTTTGTTGCTGCAATTTTGGTTTCTTCACGATTGTCCCTGGAGAGATTCTGTCGCTCATCCTTTTTAAAATTATTTTTCAAGTTTGTGGGGTTTCTGTACTGCCCTTCAGAAAACCGCCTTTCAATCAGGCAGCGACTGACATTGATCTTAGGGGAAATGGTTGGCTAATGCTGCAGTCGTGTCCCTCCATAGACACAACAGTATTTTGCACGCTGAGTAAACAGGGGTCTTCTGACCTTTTTAGAAATGTCAGTATTGATGGAAAGGAACATTTCCATCCTTCCAGTCTCCATGGTGCTGCTTGCAGATGGTAACGAAGGGGAGATGCCGTGCTGTGGGTGGCACTTGCAGGAGGGTGTCGTTCCAAGCTCTTTGCTGCCCTCCTCTCCCAAGGCTGCTTGCTCAAAGGAGACCTGGGCACCCCACCTGCTCCCTAGTTGCAGGCAAAATAATCCTTGAGCGGAGCAAACAAGTGGCGGATGACCGGGACACTCCACGCCCTGCCAAGAAGCTTCTGTCGAGTTCCACGCCCCATGTTGGACAAGTCGGTGTAATGGTGGGGGAAGCCAAAGATCCTGTGTTAGCAGCAAAGAGAGTGGTTAGTTTAGTTTAGTTTCTGATTTGCCTTTAAAAAAAAAAGGAAGTCCCAAAGCAACGTACAGTGGTACCTCGGGTTAAGAACTTAATTCGTTCTGGAGGTCTGTTCTTAACCTGAAACTGTTCTGAACCTGAGGTACTACTTTAGCTAATGGAGAGGTCACTTTCCACGTGCCACGGGTCAGATCCTGCCTCCAAGGAGTGTGCCACAAGTGCCGCTGTGGTGGTAGCAGCAGCATGCAACGCAGTCCTTTGAGGCCGGACTTGCTGCCCCATGGATCCTGCCGCCCAAGGTGGTTGCCATAGCTTGCCTCTTGGATAGGCCAGCCCTGCAAGGGGGGCTCCTCAAAGAGAGTACTCCATAGACAGGGAGCAAGCACAGAAAAGGCCCCGTTTTCTCCTCAACGCCCTTTGGATGTTACGTGCAGAGAAGGGTCTCCGCGTATGGTGATGATTCCAGGGGCTGGGCAGGTTCACATGAGGAAATGTATTGTGGTCTCAAGCCATAAAAGCCATTAGAGCAGGGGTCAGCAACCTTTTTCAGCCGTGGGCCAGTCCACTGTCCCTCAGATCATGTGGTGGGCATTACTTTGGGGGGGGGGAGGGAAATGAACGAATTCCTATGCCCCACAAATAACCCAGAGATGCATTTTAAATAAAAGGACATATTCTACTCATGTAAAAACACGCTGATTCCCGGACCATCTGGGGGCTGGATTGAGAAGGCGACTGGGCCACATCTGGCCCACGGGCCTTAGGTTGCCTACCCCTGCATTAGAGGGAAAACCAGAGCCTTTAATTGCTAAAAACTTTTCTATTCTGCCAGGCCTATGCAGAGTGGCTGGGACAACCCAGCCAGATGGGCAGGGTATTATTATTATTATTATTAGGCAATTAAGAATACACCCATACCCCACACTGGTCCACTGATGTTTATTTTTAATTCTTTCGGTTTTAACTTTCTTTTAACATTTATGAATTTACTGTATGGTTTTATATAATTTTAAACCACTGCGATAAGAGATTTATGATGCCACGGTATATATAGATATTGTTCTCAAATAAATTTAATTTGTTTTGCCTCACTTTCCCCTCCCCCCCCCCCGGGGTGTAATGCGTTTACATTTATGTTTTCAAATGTAAGTCACTTGGGGACCTAGTTAGGTAACAAGCAACTGAGAAGTCTAATAATGAATAATAACAGGAACAATCATAACAATTTAAAGAGTGGTAGAAGTAACTACTCCATGACAAATAATCTTTAACATGCACCCCTTTGCAGGAAAACAAATATTTGCTCCTCCTGAAGAGAGGCTGGAGCCCCAACGGCTCTGAACAAAAGCATTTCCTGGGCAGACCCTGCCTGTTCCCTTTCATCTCTCCCCCCCCTCCCCTTTGCCATGCGCCATTGTCCCACCTTTCCAATTCAGTGCACCACAAATTGTCATCCTTGTCATTCATCCGCACTGGGAAAGTCAGGGCTTTCCCCTGCCTGATGGAATTGGACTTTGTGGTGATGGTCTGGACCTTTTTCAACTGAAACAGAAGAAAAATCAAACCTTTTTTTATAAAAAAAAAGCACACACACACACACAAATGACCACCCCCCAAATACACACACACACACGAGAGCCTCAGTGTGAAGGTTTCCAGAAAGTGGTAGCATTTATGCCGTCTAGCAGAGGAGGGGAGGGAGGCTGGCTCTGTCCAGTGGTTTTAGGCGTCTCATCCATCAGCCAGAAATGCGCTCAGATGTCACTGGTATGCCTTCCAAGTGTTTGGGGGGGGGTATTTTGCCCAGAAGGCAGCTAAAAATATCCAGCCGGCCCCCAGATGAAAAGCAGCCGCTGGGAGATCACTGCTGGGCCCTCAGGAATGTGAAAGAGGGTCTTTGCATCTCTTCCTCGGAGGGGACAAAGTGGCAACCCGCCCCCTCCAACCAAGAGATCCATTTTGGGCTTCATTTTGTCACATCTGTGGAATGTCTGAGTTCTTTGCTCACAAGTAGAGAAGGCAGCAGGGGAGAGACAGAAGGGAGAGTGTCTTGCCATTTTGTTTGGAATAAAGAGCCTCACATGGGTGGGGAAGGGGGGAGGGCAGCAGGAAAGAGGGGCTGGGGGGAGGGCATCCCAGGGTCCACTAGAGAGCATGCCAGCAATTTGGGATGTACCGTAATTTTCGCTCCAAAGGGCGCACCGGACCATAGGGCGCACCTCATTTTTAGAGGAGGAAAAAAGAAAAAAAATATTTTTCTGGTTTTCCTCTTCTAAAAGCCTTGTTTTTTTGAGGATCAGCTAAAAGTTTTGCAGCTTTTTTGCAAAGGGAAAAGCCCTGGTTTTTTGAGGATCAGCTAAAAGTTTTGCAGCTTTTTTGCAAAGGGAAAAACCCTGTTGTTGTTGTTTTTTTTTTGAGGATCAGCTAAAATTTTTGCAGCTTTTTTTGCAAAGGGGGGAAAAGCAAAGCTCCTTTTGCAAAGGGGGAAAGCAAAGAGGAAAAGCCCCATTTTTATGGGGTTCAACTCACATTTGTGAAGCTTCTAAAGGAAAGAGAGCCTTTTCTACAGTTTCCAGACAGATAATCTAATCAGCCAGTCACATGTCGCTGGGGAAACAAACAACCTCCCTCTGCAGCACATTCAACAAAGGAAGGCGGGGCTGAAAGGGAGCCGGGACTCTTATTTCTCTCCTGATCTCTTGCTGATCAGCTGCTGAGCGGGGTACTTTCAACACCCCTTTTCTCTTTGTAAAATTAAAAGCATGATCCTCTTTTGGCCCCTGGGCAATTCAGCTCCAGGGACCACCATTCGCGAAAAATACAGTAATTTGCAGGCCCCCTGCGGACGAGAAACCCAGGGGGCATTCCATAGCCCAGCCCTTCACCAACCCGGACCTTCCAGGTGTTGTTGGCCAACAACATCTGGAGGTAACTGGGTTGGCAAAGGTTGTGGTTACCTTTCTTCCCCCCTGGATCATTCATAAGAATGGAGGGCGGGAAATAAGAATGGAGGAACTACTTGAAATGGGGGAGAAAGTACCAAAAAAAAATAAGTACCTTGGCTGTTCTGCCGTACTCCAAGCAGTCCTGAAGTTCAAGTTTATCTGTCGTCGAAGCTACCAGGGGCCTAGGAAAAGACAAAGCGAATTACTCTCTAAGCCACTGCCCCATTGTCCTCCAAGCTTATCGTTTTACAGCAATGTGGGGGAAACTTTGGCCCTCTACATGTTGCTGAGTGCACGTTGTGGTTTGTTGTAGTGTTTGAAAAGGTTCAGAAGAGGACTCCCAAAACGATCAAGGGCATGGAGCGACTCAACCACAAAGGTTGCAGCATGTGGGACTTTTCAGTTTACAGAAAAGGCAATTAGGAGTCAACATGACAGAATTTATAAAATTATGCATAGCATACAGGGTTTCCCAAACTTGGGTCTCTAGCAGTTTTTGGACTACAGTTCCCATCATCCCTGACCACTGGTCCTGCTAGCTAGGGATGATGGGAGTTGTAGTCCAAGTTTGGGGAACCAGGGAGAGGGATGTTTTTCTCATTCATAACACGAGCTTATGGACATCAGATGAAGCTGAGCGATCGAAGGTTCAGGACAGAGAAGAGGAAGTCCTTCTTCATACAGTGCAAAAGTTAAACTATGGAACTCCCTCCCACAAGAGGCAGTGATGGCCACCCAACTAAATGGCTTTCGAGGATTGGACAAATTCGAGGAGGAGGAGAGGGCTATCGGCGGCCACTAGCCAGGCTGGCTATGCTCCGCTTTCACGGTCAGAGGCACTAATGCTTCTGAATCCGTGTTGCTGGAAACGACAGGAGGGAAGAGTTGCTCTTGTGTTCGAATCCTGCTGCCTCTTTGGAAGGGATCGGGGGTCCATGATGTGGCCCTGATAGGGGCTTCTAAATTACCTGTTCATCCCAGGCAGATTGCCCCAGAAGTATCGTGCCCGGTGTGCAGCTGAGACTTTGACGGCGTCAATCATAATAGGGTTACACTGAAGACAAAAAGGGGCGGCAGTTAGGGACGAAGCGGCAGGAGGACTGATTCACAATTCCTTTGACAGCAGGAACAGAATTAAACTGAGGCTTGAGGTTGCGCGAAGACGCAGAGAAGAGGAAACAGGTGTCCTGGTTGCAAATAGCACCGGATACTACCCTTATATTTATGACAGGGGCTGGATCTACATTGATCTTATAGAACGTTATAATTAATAACGTTTAGAACTCTTAATGGCAGTTTCCCATTGTCGGTGGCTCTCTGCTCTGCAGCACCCTCTGGTGTCACATTTTAATAACACATTTTTAACGTTATCCATGACAAGTGTAGAACTGCATCAGATGCAGGACAGTAGTAGCGGCAATGACAACAATAGTACTAATTCTAGTACTATGCTGTGAATGGCCTGTGATCTTTGGGTGAAAGGCAGTATTCAAATTGAATAAAAAACAAAACAAAACAAAACAAAACAATAAATACAGGCCTTTTCAACTGTGAAATGCTCTCCCCTTCCTTATTGACTTTAAGGGGGGGAAATTCTTTTATTTTGCATCATAATTTGCTTTGGGGCATTTTGTATAATAAGCAAAGAATAAACACAATAAATTACATATTTTTCCATCAATAAGATGCCCCATGTATAAGATGACCCCCCGTTTTTTTCTCCAAATTAAGAAATCAATATGTTAAACATCAAGCAGAATGACTTTGATATAGCAACCCCAAAATCACCCAAAGTTTTTGAGCTTTTTTGGGGGGAGATTGCCCAGTGGCTGCAGCCCCCTACCATATATTACCCTGATTTGCAGTTCCAGCAGCTTCTTCAATGCAGCCACGGAAAAGTAGCACCTCCCCACTGGCGCCTGAGATCGCCCAAAGCTTTTGGGGGGGCGGGGAGGACATCGTCGAAATTTGCTGAGATTTTGGGGGGGAATTTGTCCTACAGCCCCCGTGTGCATGTTTTTTTTAACCACCCGTGTATAAGAAGACCGCCAATTTTGAAATAGAAAAAATTAGGGGGGGAATCATCTTATACTTGGAAAAAATACAATATATGGATTCCTAGAATCGGTTGCACGCCGGTTGTGAACAGTCCGCTGCACAATCATCAGAGCAAGGCCACGCAAAGGAGCTGAGCAGCGGCGCCAATTGTGAAAAGAGAAATGGAACAGCGGTGGACAGTACAACAAAGGTCATTTAAAGGGTTTTGGATGAAACACAGGCACAACAGGGCTTACACAACAGGGCATCTGGCTAATGGGCATTCACTTAATGTTGCGTATTGATTCAGTGGTTTTTATATCTGTATTACTATTGTCTGTATTCGCATCAGGGTAAAGTAACTGCCTTTCTGTTCCAGAAGGAACAGCTACTATTGGTTCATTTAAGCTGCTGCATGTGGATCCTCAGTCTTATTGGTTTCCACCAAAAGGCAGCGTTGTGATTGCTTGAGATTGTTCTCTCCAAAATGTATCCTTTCTAGCCAGTCTTATGTCACTATAAATGTAGCTTCCCTCTCCTCAGTCTCCAGTCTTGTTTGCCTGAATAAAGAATTGTTACATGAAGAAACTGTCTCCTGTCTACTATGTCAGAGAGCTGAAATCACTAACCCCACGCTACAACACTTAACTTCTCAAAAGCCTGGTTCTACCTTCTAGTCTTCCCCGACTAGAACCCACCCATGCCAAAGCAGAATCCATGCCTTCAATAAAATAATGGCAAACACATTTTGCAGAGGTCAAGGGCATTCTCAGTCATCCTCTATTTTTTTCCTTTTGATACTTGTTTTTCAGAAGCTTCTGGCCCTTGAGGAAAAGGCGCACACACACACACACACACACCGGCCTTTACCTCCAGGAAACGAGAGATGTCCCTCTTGTCGTTGATGCGCATGGCCACGACGTTCTCAAACAGCCAAAAGAAGGGGCGCTCCTCTCCGGCTTTGGGGCGCGTGTAATTGAGAAGGTGGTAGAACTCGAAGAAGAGTCGCCCGGTCCCCTCTGCAAGTAGGAAGACAGGTGGGTCAAAGGAATGTGGGACATTTTAAAAAAACCTGGGGGGTTGAGGAGCCAAGCTGAGAGCCCCCATCCTTTCAAGGGCTGCTGCTTACCATACAGGCCCTTCCTGGCAGGGTTCACGATGGAGAGGTCGTTGCAGGGGCTTCCGCCAATCACCAGGTCAAAAGGGCCCCATTCGTCAATCTGCAACGGGGGGCAAGCAGAGCAATGGGTTTTGCAGGGTACGGAGGCTTCTGGGGCTTCACAAAACCAGTGCCGGGTTTATGTATAAGCTAAACAAGCCATAGCTTAGGGCCCCACTCTCTTGGGGGGCCCAAAAAAAATTTTAAGCAGGGAAAAACCAGATGCGCATTTCCAAAATATAAGATAGAAAACAAATAAAATAAAACCTACATACAGCAACAGTGGTTTGTGTTGTGTAGACTCCTATGGTGTAAGTACAGTGGTACCTCGACATACGAGTTTTTCCCCCGTTTCAAAGGTGCGCTCGTAAGTCGAAATCTTCGTAAGTCGAAGGCACCATCTCGGAACGGGGGGAAAAACTCGTATGTCGAAAAACCCGCATTCAAAACTTTGTAAGTCGAGGTATCATGCCGCCGCTTTCCCTTCGTAAGTCAAAAATTTCGGAAGCAGCGGCCATTTTTTCGCTTCTGGAGGTCATTCAGAAGTGGAGTCGCTCGTAAGTCAAGGTACCACTGTAATTTTAAGTTAAAGGTAAAGGTAAAGGGACCCCTGACCATTCGGTCCAGTCATGTCCGACTCTGGGGTTGCGGCACTCATCTCGCTTTATTGGCCGAAGGAGCCGGCGTACAGCTTCCGGTTCCTGTGGCCAGCATGACTAAGCTACTTCTGGCGAACCAGAGCAGCGCACGGAAACACCGTTTACCTTCCCGCCGGAGCGGTACCTATTTATCTACTTGCACTTTGACGTGCTTTCAAACTGCCAGGTTGGCAGGAGCAGGGACCGAGCAACGGGAGCTCACCCCGTGGCGGGGATTCAAACCACCGACCTTCTGATTGGCAAGCCCTAGGCCAGGGGTCAGCAAACTTTTTCAGCAGGGGGCCGGCCCACTGTCCCTCAGACCTTGGGGGGGGCGGACTATATTTTGAAAAAAAATATGAACAAATTCCTATGCCCCACAAATAAACCAGAGATGCATTTTAAATAAAAGCACACATTCTTCACATGTAAAAACACGCTGATTCCCGGACCGTCCGCGGGCCAGATTTAGAAGGCGATTGGGCCGCATCCGGCCCCCAGGCCTTAGTTTGGGGACCCCTGCCCTGGGCTCTGTGGTTAATTTTATTTCAGTTCAACAATTACTTTGATAAAATACATATTTTGTTATGTGCAAATGGCTTTAGATACCTACTACAGTGGTGCCCCGCTAGACGAAAATAATTCGTTCTGCGAAAATTTTCGTCTAGCAGGTTTTTCGTCTAGCGAAGCGGCAATGACAGCCCCGCTTTCGCTAGACAAAAAAAAAAGACGAAAAATTTTCGTCTTGCGAGGCAGCCCCATAGACAAATTCGTCTTGCGGGGCAGCCTTCCGCTAGACGAATGCCTTCATCTAGCGAGTTTTTCGTCTTGCGAGGCATTCGTCTAGCAGGGCACCACTGTAGGTCCATAAATTACCATATAGCACATACAGTATTCAACACAAAAATAAACCAGTGACAATTTGTTGTTGACAAAGGACAGCCAAGAAATCTCAACTAGACCACAGGGAACGTGCGCAGAGAATCTCCTCACATTTTTCTTGGTTATGTTCCTGACGTCATGCACGTATTGGATATTCCCTTCGTGCCGCACAGTTCCCACAGCTATGGACTCCTCGCAGATCTCAGAGGCGACGTATTTCTCCACCTGGATGCCAAGATCCCTCAGGACAAGGTAGCCTAAAGAGTCAAAGCGCCACGGGTGAGGAGATGGGAGAGGTGGCCCATTGAGATTCCTCGTGATTCCCCTGCCAACAGCTCCAACCGCGGGAGCCAAGATGCACAGGGTGTCCACATCCCGACAGAAACAGAGACTCTCGGGAGCTGCATTGTTGGTGCGCATGCTCTGACCACCACTGTGGCATGTAGAACGACCATTTCCCAGTGCACGTTTTGTTCTCACACACAAAGACACACAAGTCATGCATGCGCAACACCGTTTGATGAGGAACAACACTGCAAACAAAAGATCGGCGAAGGGACCAAAACAAAAACCACGAACGTCATGGGACAGCCTGGAAGATGCAGGACAGGGGGAGGAAGGTGGACAGAGGTAGACATGGGGTCAAATGAACCAGACTGGCCTTAAGGAAGGAGGATACAGGCTCGAACCACCACTGTGGGATGAGCTGTCCTTTAGCGGTGATGATGGCTGTTCTCGTCCATCCTCACTATGACCTAGCAAGGCAGAGCAGCATTTTTTTCTCAAGGGTTATCCATGAACATTTTCCACAGTGCCATTACTATGCTACAGCTTGTGCCCAGCGCAGGACCACCAGGGCATTCTCTGTGCAGGGAGGACCAGGGGTGGAGATAACACTCGTGGTTTTTAACCTTAAGGAAGGGTTAAGGAATGGTTTTGAGAACTATGGCTGGACCTCCACTGATCTTTAAAAAAAAACAACGCTAAGAAAAAGGAGTTATAAAACTCTCGATGCAATTTTCCATTGACTGATGTACAGCGCCCCGGTGTCACACTTCTTTAACGCATTTATAACGTTATAAGGCGCCAGTATAGATTAGTCCTGCATGGACACATGACGCTCTACTTTTAACATTCCTAATGCGTTATTAAACCAGCAGTAGGGAAACAAAATGGTGAGATTGACAAAGTGAATGATGGACCTGCCCATCAGTTAAATGGCCTATTCACTGCCCTGGCAATCCTGTGATTTGAACCCATCTCCTAGTATACTGGGGTGTGGCCCTCAGGATGTTTTGTGGGGTTCTTTTATATTCTGTTGGAAGCCACCCAGAGTGGCTGGGGCAACCCAGTCGGATGGGCAGGGTACAAGAAATAATTCTGATTCTCAGACATCAGAGTTTGCTGAAGTGCTTGAGGGGGTCTCTCACCTGTTGCGATTCCATCAAAGAGAGACAGCACTCTGATTGGCCTCCTGTTTGCCGCTGGGATGGCAGGGTAGATTTTTGGTGGCTCCTGTGAGAAGAGAAGGAGGGGGGGAGAAGAGAAGGAAATGGCACCAGCAGCCACCCGGTGCCCAACTCTCCCACTGGCTTAAGTTCATTGCAAATATAGGAAGCCTCTTCTAAGGTGGCCACATGCAAGAAGTGTGACACCTATCCATTAAGAAAATCCAATGCACAAGTTTCACATCACCAAGTGGACATAAGAACGTAGCGTAACAATAGCCTGCAGGATCAGGCCAATGGCCCATCTAGTCCAGCATCCAGGCGCCAGCCAGATGCTTCAATGGGAAGTCAAGAAGCAGGATCCGAACATCAGGGCACCTCTACAATTCTATAATTCTATTATTCTGCTTTGGGGCAGATGAGCTACCCTGCCCTCCTTTAACCACATCCCCATTTCCTTACGTATTCCAGCCCCTTCTCGTCCGTGAAGAACTCCTTCAGGCGGGTGTTCCAGTCGTCCCTCCTCTGAAGCATCCCGTGCCGCCCTTGCGGCTGGCACATGTAGCAGCTCCAGGGATCCTCCTTCCTGGCTGCGTCGGCCGCCCCGCGACCCACCAGCAGGTTCAAGCAGTCCACACAGAAGCACCTGGGTGAAACAAGGGAAAAGGGAAAGGGAAAGGGGGGTGTCCATAAGGCTGGGCAGCTCCTCTGTTCCTCCACGGCCAGGAGGTAGAAATTCTGCAAAACGCATTATCAGTAAGGCCGGTATTACTATGCAAGAGTGCGGCCTGACCACAAAACTGGAAGGAACCAGTTAAAGAGGAACCTAACAGCCGAATGTCACAAAGAAAAACAACTCCAGATAAAGCACAAGGAGGGTTCTGCATATACAGCAAAAAAGGAGGTATCTGAGGCATTTTCTTCTATACAGCGTGCATTATTATTATTGGGACAGTGGAAGCGCTGTGGTCTAAACCAGGGGTGGGCAACTTCCAAGAGACTGCGATCTATTCACAGAGTTAAAAACTGGCAGTGATCTACCCCCTTTGGGGGGGGGGGGTTCAGGTCAAAGTTGTTGAGTTTTTTCAGGGTGGAGGTAAAATGTTGAGCTTTTTTTAGGGGAGCAACAGTTGTTCATCTTCTTTGGGGGGAGCCAATGATCTACCAGTGATCTATCACAGACGTCCAGTGATCTACTTGTTGGACATGCCTGGTCTAAACCACTGAGCCTTGGGCATCCCAATTAGAAGGTTGGCGGTTCGAATCCCCGCGATGGGGAGAGCTCCCGTTGCTCGGTCCCAGCTACTGCCCACCTAGCAGTTCGAAAGCACGTCATAGTGCAAGTAGATAAATAGGTACTGCTCCAGCAAGAAGGTAAACGGCGTTTCCGTGCGCTGCTCTGGTTCGCCAGAAGCGGCTTAGTTATACTGGCCACATGACCCAGAAGCTGTACACCAGCTCCCTCGGCTAATAAAGCGAGATGAGCGCCACAACCCTAGAGTCTGTCTGCAACTAGACCTAAGGGCAGGGGTCCCTTTACCTTTACTTATTATTATTATTATTATTATTATTATTATTATTAGAAATGGACCCCTGGACGGTTAAGTCCAGTCAAAGGTTGACTATGGGGTGCAGCACCGAGGGAGCCAGCGTTTGTCCACATACAGCTTTCCAGGTCATGTGGCCAGCAGGACTAAACCACATCTGGCGCAACGGAACACCGTGACAGAAACCAGAGCGCATGGAAATGCCGTTTACCTTCCCATCGCAGCCGCACCTATTTATCTACTTGCACTTTGACGTGCTTTCAAACTGCTAGGTTGGCCGGAGCTGGCACAGAGCAACGGGAACTCACCCCGTCGCGGGGATTCGAACCGCCGACCTTCTGATCAACAAGCCCAAGAGGCTCAGCGGTTTAGACCACAGCGCCACCCGCGATTACGATTATTCCGCCCAATACAATCGCAGCTAGCTCAGGGGTCTGGTTCCAAGGGTTCTGTCATGGATGCTGTAGTTTGGATTCTTGAGGCAGACGAGGTCTCTCACCTGAAGCAGTTGGCATTGTCGCAGAGAAGCAGCTCGTTCCCCGCGCAACAAATGCTGCAGTAAGCCTGGTACCCGTCTTCATCGTACATGTAGAAAAATTCTAGGAACTGAACCTGCGAGGAAAAGAGACCTGTGGCAGATTTAAACAGTTTCCGATTGCCTTGGTGACCCTAGCCCCAAAATAAGTACAGTCGTACCTCGGGTTACGTACTTAATTCGTTCCGGATCGCTGTACGTAACCCGAAAAAATGCGCTTTGCACATGCGCAAAGAGCGTAGATCGCTTCTGCGCATGCGCGGATCACTTTCAGGTTACAGGAGTTCGTAACCCGAAAAGTACGCAACCCGAAGCGTACGTAACCAGAGGTACGACTGTATCAGAAGCCGCAGAGCAGGCTAGCCACCCCCCCAGCCTGGCCCTGTCCACATTTTTCGGACTACAGCTGAGGCTGATGGGAACTGTACTCCGAACCGTCTGTAAGGGGCAAGGCTGGGGACATCTGCAGTATTTTTTTTATTTAGCAAAATTCACATCCTGCTTGGTTGTACAAGAAAACTCAAAGCAGTTCAACAAAAAGAATAAAAGCACATTAAAAAATCTTTATTCGGCGGTTGGGACATTCCAAATTTAAGTAGCTATTGTGAAGCAAGCCAACTCAGCCATCCAGTAAGAGAATGCAGAATGGAGAATATAGAAATTGATGGTGGTATTAGCTTTAATGAAAAATAAGCTTTGATTATTGAGTTAGTTTACAAAACCCAATGCAGTGGTACCTTGGTTCTCGAACTTCATCTATTCCTGGAGTCGGTTCGACTCCCAAAACCATTCAAAAACCAAGGCACAGCTTCCAGTTGGCTGCAGGAGCTTCCTGCACTGAAACGGAAGCTGCGTCGGACATCCGGCTTTCGAAAAATGTTCACAAACCGGAACACTTACTTTGCGGCGTTCGGGAATCAATTTGTTCAGGAGCCAAGCCGTTTGACTACCAAGGTACCCCTGTACACTCACATGATTTAGAAATATGGTAAAAAAAGGGGGGGGGGCAACAAAAGTTTTAGCTCCAGGGCTGTCACCTTTAATTCCGACACAGCATCGTCCTCTATTTCAAAATAAAAACAGATTATATAATGTGAAGGCTGCAAGGACACCACTTATATTATTTGAAAGATTATTATAGGAATGGACAACTTCTTACAGCAGCAAAAATGAAAGTCCATTTAGAGAACAATCAGATTTCATGGCTGTTAGGATATCAGTGGAGACCAGCTCTTACAAATACACAAATTAAGAACGAAGTGACAAGGAAAGATGTCCCCTCGGACTGTGGTGGACTCCCCTTCATTGGGAGCTTTTAAGCAGAGCTTGGATGGCCATCCATCGTGGATGCTGTAGTTGAGATTCCTGCATTGCAGGGGGCTGGACTAGATGACTCTTGGGATTCCTTCCGACTCTACAATCCTATGTCTCTATGACTTCTTACGGATGTGGGACAGTGCCAGTTCCGCAAATTGAAGCGGCTTTCGTGGGGTAAGGCAATCTCGCAGGAAAACTGGTCCCATGTTGTTAAGAAGGCCAATGGCCCTGCATGAAACGGTTTGGAGGAAACACCCCCCCCCCCCGAAAAAAATCACCCAGCCGCTCACCTGGCAAGTCTCGCAGAGGCCCCCTTCGAACAGGGGGTGGGTGGTCACCGGATTCTTCTTCCCACACGACAAGCAGCTGTCTGTTCAACGAGCGAAGGACAGGTCAGTAGAGTTTTAATAAGCACTCCTTAGGGTCCATCTGACATAAGGCAGAATGGTCCCAGCGTTCAGTATTGAGAGACTCTACTGATCCCGGTAGAGAGCAATGAGCTAGAGAGGCCAATGGTCTCACGCGGCATTGATTGATTGATTGATTGATTGATTGATTGATTGATTTCTATACTGCTTAATATGTTACAAATATCTCTAAGCAGAGTGCAGAAAACTCAAGCAACAGCAGGCCTTCCAACTCTGTAATTCTATGATTCTGAATAAAATATTACAAAATACAGTTAACGTCTAAAAACACTGCATTGATACAAAGTTAATAACATATATAAATCGATTATCAATTCATTTTCCAATATCAATTCGCCCTTCCTCTCAGCCTCTGGGTTCTCACCCAGCATCCAAACAAACTCCTCTCACCCACAAAAGTCTCACAATGGGAAGAGTTCCTGGAACAGAGGACATCTCCCTAGGTTCCGACTCTAGACTTGTTTTTCATGTGGGGTTGCCATACATCCGGAATTCCCCTGACATAACCAGAATACAGCAGTCGGTAACAGTGTCCAGACCGAAATCGCTAAACATGTCCGGGAAAATCCCATGTTGGAAGTCTAGATGTTGGCAAATTTGCTTAAAAAGTAGCTCGAAAACAAAAAGCTCAACAACTTTGCGTCCAGATCTTCGCTTTTTGAAATAGGGCGACCCTATTTTCATGGGCAGCTCAAGGTGGATCCTCCTTCCTCTTCCATAAATTTGTCCAACCCTCTTTTAAAGTCATCCAGGTTTGTGGCCATCCCCGCCTCCTGCGGGAGGGACATCCACAGTTACCTGTGCGCTGTTTGGTCAGCATCAGCAACCTGAATATTATCCCTCTCCATCTGCTACTGACACGCCCACAACTACGTGGGCGAGTCTCAAATCTGCCCTGTCTATTGAGAGGGAGTATCTGGTCAGGCGGGGATGGGGGGGGCGGCCCTCTGGGCCTGATTCAGGCAAGGTTTCAATGCTGAAGATGCTCTTTACCTTCCAAGCTCTTCTTGCTTTGCCTGGCTTCAGAAGCCATCGACTCTGGAAAGAAAGCGGCAACGTTGAGTTAGCGAGTGAGATTCCTCACCTTGGAGAGGTCAGGACACAAACTCACAGGCGGCAAACTGTGTTGGAGATTTACTCCTCGTGTGCAGTCATGGGTTTGTTGTCTATCACATGACGGTATGTGTTTTGATTCCACAGGAATGGGATGTGACGAAGACATGGTGTTTGTCTTACTGTGTTCCCTGAAGTGGGACTATTGTCCTTTGTTCTTTCTCTTTGCTGTCTGATGCCAGAGAGACGGGGAGCCATGTTACAGAGCTCCATGTATGTTTTATATGTAAATAAAGTAGATTAGCCTAAATGCTGAGTTGCTGAGCTCTGTTACGCAACTGTGCAAACTTCTGCGGATCCCTACGTGTGCTGATGTCTTCTGGCATCAGTCGCTGTGATGTTCTGGCTGAGGAATGCTTTTAAAGCTCCTGTGAACGATCGCCCAGGAGGGAGGGAAAATGCCAGTCGGGCATGTGTCTCTGCCAAGGTCCTACTCGTGTGTAGGACATCCTGACAAACTGTGCCTCCTTGGAAGAGTTTCAGAGTTGTACGAAGAGCCGGCGTTATATGTTCTATAGGATTAAATGGCACATACCTGCACACACTCTATATCCCTGCCTACTGACATCAGGCAGGAACCCGGATGGTACTCTTTTCACCACCTACTAAAAACTTTGTTTGGACACTCCGACCCAGATATGCAGAACACTGACATCTGCTTTAATCTGCTTCTAGCTTATCACTTATTGTAAATTATGATCTGAATGCTGTTTTTACTTTTTGACGGGAGCCAGCCCGTCATGGGCGAAATGATCAGTCTCGCAACAGTGTGGGTTGAAAGGGTCTGATAAATTTAGGGCTGCAAGAGCCTTTATTTATACAAAAGCATACAGGAACATTTCATCATATTTGGACTACATTGCATCAGCCATAGGATATGGAAATGCCATATATGGGTAGGGTGGACTTCATACTTGCTTACGTAGGTTAACATGCCATTTTTACGTAAATCAATGGGCCTGTGTGCATGCGATGTTCACTGCGCCTAGTTAGGTGTGGTGCACATTGGTGCATGGTCTTTCTGATAAGGGCAGTTTGTGGTTTTGTGTCATATACGCCTAAACGGCAAGTTTCCCTACAACTTTTGTTTTATTCCTTCCGTAAACCACTATGAGTTAGTTAGTTAGTTAGTTAGTTAGTTTGCAATCAAGTGATATATAAAATTTATAAAATAATTCTTTCTTTTAAAAAAATCTCCCTGCACATAGAACACTAGCATGTCAGGGATTTTAGCCTTATACACTTTTATTATGTGCAGTAAGGGTTGTTGTTGTTGCTGCTGCTGTTGTTTCAATAAAATTGTACCTCTGCAGGTGCCTCTCCCTCCCTCCCTCCCTCCACACACCCCGGCCCCAATCCTACCTCTGCTCTGGTTCTCCTCCGCCTGCTCCTTGTTGCTCCCATTGCAGACATTAGTCTTGAGCCGCTTGGCAGGGGGGGCAGGTTCAGGGGAAGGCAGTTCGGGAGCGGCAGATTCTTCAGAGCTGCTACTCTGGCTGAGGAGACTGCTGTCTGCAGAGAAAGGACAGCTGGCTTTAGTGGGAACGGACATTTTCTTTCGCAGGCAGAAAGGGGAAAGGGGAATGGTTTGCGGGCAGGTTGGGGGTCCTGGAGTGGGGGGTTTGCCATCCCCACAAGGAGCCGTGGGGGCCTTATTCAAAGATTGCATCCTGCACAGGGAAAGCTAGTAGGAATCTCAAACACATGCAATCCTATGCTGAAAACAAGAGGGTCAAATATTCAAGCTGTGAACCCCATAATTCTGCACTGTGAACAAATCTGGAGAATTTGTGTGTAGGCAGCAGGCCACAATAATAGCCCTCCGAGTCAGGTCCCCCAGGCTCTCACTGCCCTCCTTGCTGGGTTTCCTTGCACAAGCCCCCCCCCCCCTGGCCAGCTCCTTACCTGAGGTCTTGGGGGGCTTCAGACCTTTCCCTCCGGTGGGCTTGAAGCCATTCATGGCCCACTCCACCATGGGCTTCAGCTTGTCTTCGAGAGAATCCCCCGGAGCGCTCGAGAACGACTTGCCTGCTCGGCTGCTTGCCACCTGCCAGGAGGAAGAGGAGAAGGCCTTACGAAGGTGTCGCAGAGCAGGTGGGCACCCTGGATTGCGCTAGCTAAATTCTCGCTCCTGGCTGCTTCACGGCAGAGCGGGGTGTGAAAGGCTCCTCGCAGCTCCTACCTGATATAGGTTAGGACCTATAAAGTCCCATATGCCTTGGGCGCAGGCTACCCAAAAATGTTGGTTGGCACCAATCTGTCTCGGGAGACAATGGAGTGCACCTCCGGGGGTGTCAGCAGTACTGAAGTGGCCTCTCCAGGGCATGAGCCTGGCCAGTGTGTGTGGAAGTCCTGGGCTGTCCAGATGATAACCCCCCCCCCGCCGGCCTCGCTGGTGAAGGTCCAAAGGAAAGCGGAGACGTTTGGCGCCAGCCTGGCTGCAGGAGTTGCCGGACGTAGGCAGACAAGGCTTAGGGGCACTCCTGAGTCTTTTCTGCTCCCAGAGATGTCCTGAAAGGCAGTGGGTAATCTCTCCCGAAAGCACTGGTTCCCAAAGTTGGGGGGTATTGCCACCTGGGCAGCAGCAGCATTCCCTTGGGGCATGTTAAGAGGCATGGGGGTGCCAGGGAGCTCTGGAGGTATGAATCACTCTCACAGAATCCTAGAATTGGAGGGCACCCCCCAATGGTTCATCTAGTCCAGGGCTAAGCAAGCTTTCTCAGCAGGGGGCCGGTCCACCGTCCCTCAGACCTTTGGAGGGGGCGCATGGACTATTTTGGGGGGGGGTGAACGAATTCCTATGCCCCACAATTAACCCAGAGATGCATTTTAAATAAAAGCACACATTCTACTCATGTAAAAACACCAGGCAGGCCCCACAATTAACCCAGAGATGCATTTTAAATAAAAGGACACATTCTACTCATGTAAAAACATGCTGATTCCCGGACCGTCCGCGGGCCAGATTGAGAAGGCCATGCCCCACCTAAGCATCTCTAAAATCCTGATGCCTCCCCCTATGACATACAGTGGTACCTCTGGTTACATACTTAATTCGTTCCGGAGGTCCGTTCTTAACCTGAAACTGTTCTTAACCTGTAGCACCACTTTAGCTAATGGGGCCTCCTGCTGCCGCTGCGCCGCCAGAGCACAATTTCTGTTCTTATCCTGAAGCAAAGTTCTTAACCTGAAGCGTTATTTCTGGGTTAGCAGAGTCTGTAACCCGAGGTACCACTGTATACTTATTGTTGTTATTATTCAAAAAGTGAGTTTCTATTCGCGTGGAGGAAGCCTAAAAGGCCATTAACTGTTAATAACTCATTCTCAAATTGCCCCCCTTAAAAACCAAATTGATCCCCTGTGGGGTGTGTGCCCCACGTTGGGAACCACAGTCCTAGTCCTACCCTAGGCAATTCAGGAATCACAGCTACACCACCAACCTTCAGGATGCTTTTACCTTAGAAGGTGGATGGGAGGTCCATTAAAGAAAGGTGGAGACCAGCACCCTCCCGCTTTTCCCTTGAGAAGGTGTATTGTAAGGTTATTTCCGCGGCTCCCTGCTCTGGGTGGAATCGTGCCAGGCCCTGCCAGCCATCTCTCTGCCTGACCCTTACCTCCAAGACGTGAAGGATGGCTTGCCGGTACGAAACCAACTTCTGGAACGTGGTGGAGTTGAAATGTTCCTGGAATGCCAACAGCCCCACCAGCTTGTCTACCGAGACCTGCGGTGGAAACGCCAAAGCTCAGCCACGGGAACAAGAGGGCTTCCTCCGCTATCAGGACGGGTCCACGGGGCTGCTTTGAGGAACATCACCCACCCACCGCCCACCGCCAAACTCCTCAAAAGGAGGGAGAGGGGATGCTGGGCATTTACATCTGGAGACCCAGACGGGTGAAGGCTCCTGCGCTAGTACAACTCCCGCAACCTGAAGATTGCAGTATTTAGAGGGAGTTCACTGTGAGCTTGCCATCCTATAGCATGGCATAAATGCTCAGCATCGCTGGGGGCACCACCATCTGCCATCGTTCGTTTCCCCCCCCCCAAAACACTTGGAAGATGCGACTGAGAAGTGCAAAAGGAGGTCTACAAATATTCCTTGTGTCTGTCCCAATGTCTGAACGGCTCAACTCCAGGAATCACGTTTCAAGGAAGGCTAAGAAATGTGGCTCTGGGAAGGACACACAAACACACAGCCCAGTTCGTATCTGGATCTGACGACTGAAAAAAATATTGGTTTACAGAAAATGGAATGGTCGGATAATAATAATAATAATAATATTTATTATTTGTACCCCGCCCATCTGGCTGGATTTCCCCAGCCACTCTGGGCGGCTTCCAACAGAAACCAAATACAACAATATCAAACATTAAAAACTTCCCTAAAAAGGGCTGCCTTCAGGTTTTTTCTGAATGTCAGGTAGTTGTTTATTTCCCTGACCTGTGATGGGAGGGCGTTCCACAGGGCGGGCGCCACTACCGAGAAGGCCCTCTGCCTGGTTCCCTGTAGTTTTGCTTCTCGCAGTGAGGGAACAGACAGAAGGCCCTCGGCGCTGGATCTCAGTGTCCGGGCTGAATGATGGGGGTGGAGACGCTCCTTCAGGTATACAGGACCGAGGCCGTTTAGGGCTTTAAAGGTCAGCACCAACACTTTGAATTGTGCTCGGAAACGTACTGGGAGCCAATGCAGATCTCTCAGGACCGGTGTTATGTGGTCTCGGCGGCCACTCCCAGTCACCAGTCTAGCTGCCGCATTTTGGATTAATTGCAGTTTCCGGGTCACCTTCAAAGGCAGCCCCACATAGAGCGCATTGCAGTAGTCCAAGCGGGAGATAACCAGAGCATGCACCACTTTGGTGAGACAGTCCGCGGGCAGGTAGGGTCTCAGCCTGCGTACCAGGTGGAGCTGGTAGACAGCTGCCCTGGATACAGAATTAACCTGCGCTTCCATGGACAGCTGTGAGTCCAAAATGACTCCCAGGCTGCGCACCTGGTCCTTCAGGGGCACAGTTACCCCATTCAGGACCAGGGAATCCTCCACACCTGCCCTCCTCCTGTCCCCCAAGAACAGTACTTCTGTCTTGTCAGGATTCAACCTCAATCTGTTAGCCGCCATCCATCCTCCAACCGCCTCCAGGCACTCACACAGGACCTTCACGGCCTTCACTGGTTCTGATTTGAAAGAGAGGTAGAGCTGGGTATCATCCGCATACTGATGAACACCCAGCCCAAACCCCCTGATGATCTCTCCCAGCGGCTTCATATAGATATTAAAAAGCATGGGGGAGAGGACAGAACCCTGAGGCACCCCACAAGTGAGAGCCCAGGGGTCTGAACACTCATCCCCCACCACCACTTTCTGAACACGGCCCAGGAGGAAGGAGCGGAACCACTGTATAACAGTGCCTCCAGCTCCCAACCCCTCTAGCCGGTCTAGAAGGATGTTATGGTCGATGGTGTCAAAGGCCGCTGAGAGATCCAGCAGAACTAGGAAACAGCTCTCACCTTTGTCCCTAGCCCGCCGGAGATCATCGACCAGCGCGACCAAGGCGGTTTCAGTCCCATGGTGAGGCCTGAATCCCGATTGGAAGGGATCCAAATGGTCCGCTTCTTCCAGGCGTGCCTGGAGTTGTTCAGCAACCACCCTCTCAATCACCTTGCCCAAGAATGGTAGATTTGAGACTGGGCGATAGTTGGCCATATTGGCCGGGTCTAAAGATGTTTTTTTAAGAAGCGGTTTAATGACCGCCTCTTTCAGCGGGGCTGGGAAGGCTCCCTCACAGAGGGAAGCATTCACCACCCCGCGCAGCCCATCGCCCAGCCCCTCCCAGCTAGCTTTTATAAGCCAGGATGGGCAAGGATCAAGGAGACAGGTGGTTGGTTTCACTCGTCCAAGCAGCCTGTCCACATCCTCGGAGGTAACAGACTGAAATTGATCCCACGCAACTGGACTAGACAGGACTCTGGCACTCTCCCGCCCTGGCCCTGCTCCCACGGTGGAGTCTATCTCTTTCCGAATCTGAGCGATTTTATCTGCAAAAAACTTTGCAAACGCATTGCAGGAGATCTTGGGGTCCCTACCAGGCCCCGATGACGAAGGTGGCTCCGATAGATTCCGAACCACCTGAAAGAGTCTCCTGCTGCTATTTTCCGCAGATGCAATAGAGGCGGTGAAGAAAGTCTTCTTCGCCGTCGCTATCGCCACTTGGTAGGCTCGACGTTGAGCTCTAACCTGTTTTCGGTCGGATTCAGAATGGGTTTTCTGCCACCGGCGCTCTAGCCGTCTCAACGATTGTTTCATCGCCCTCAGCTCCGGGGAAAACCACGGGGCTGTCCGGGCTCCATGCAACCGGAGAGGGCGCTTCGGAGCCAAACAGTCAATAGCCCTGGTTAGCTCCACATTCCAGCGGGCCACCAGGGAATCGGCTGAAAGGCCATCAACATGGGATAAAGTATCCCCTACCACTCTCTGGAAACCATTTGGATCCATTAAGTGGCGGGGGCGGACCATCCGAATTGGTCCCACCTCCCTGCAGAGGGGAAGGGTTGCGGAGAAGTCCAGTTGTACCAGGAAGTGATCTGACCATGGCACTTCTTTAGTTTCACTTTTTTTTAATGTCAGATCACCAATTAATGAGTGGACACTATATTTAGCTGCAGGACAGAGAACTGGGCGTCTTTTATCTTTCTTTAAACTTCTCTCTCTCTCTCTCTCTCTCTCTCTCTCTTGCTTCTTTCACTTTTTCTTTCTTCCTTTATTTCCCACTTTGCTTATTTCTTCCTCTGTTCCTTTTTACACTCTTTCATTTCAGTGTACTATAAAAAAAATGGGTATGATTTTTTGCATATTTTTAGAGAGATATATAGAGAGAGATAAACACAAACATACACACGCGTATATATACCGGATGAGTGCAGGTGATTTTCCTGGTGCCCACTGCAAGCATTTCCCTTGTGCATTCTTCATTTTACCTCAGGGACGAGATACCAAGTTCCCCGCCAGCATCCATCGGCAGCCCTCCCCCTCCTTTCCCCTCACCTCCGAAAACTTTCCATCACCAAACCACTGGACCCAACGTATCCCGGGGGCCGCCTTGCGGTTGAATGTGGCCCTCCATGACACGACGATGGCGGGCCACCAAGCGAAGCCCCGGATCTTGCCCCACACGAGCTCGCCGATCCGGAAACCCTTGCTGTCCTGGAAAAAAAACACCAAATGAGGTTGAAGGTAAGCAAGTGGAAAGAAACAGGCTGCTGGCGGGGAGCTCTTGAAATCAGTGGAGCCCCCAGGGTCACCAACGGTTGCCATCTTCTGCTGCCTCTGGACTCCCCATCAGCAATTTCGGGGCAGCCAAGATGCCGAACTAAGCATGCCTTTGGCCTGAAGCAACAGGGTCCTTTTAAGGTTGGCAAGCGGCTTTCAGGAAAAGGCTGGGACTGGCCTCAAGATCTGGAAGGGCCCCCCAGCGCAAAAAATAAAATAAAAATAAGGCTAGGGTGCCTTTTTTACTGTTGTTGGCATCTATCTCAAGAGACAATGGAGTGTGCCTTCTCTGGTGAAGTCCAACCGCTGGGAGAACCCCTAACTGCTGCCTCCTGCGTTGGTTAAGTGAGATCCTTTGGGGGGGTGCAAGCCTGGCAAGTGTGTATGAAAGTCCTGGGCTGCCCAGATGACAAGACCCCCCCCCTCTCAGCCTCGCTGATGTGGTCCAAAGGATGGCAGAGCAAGACATTTGGCACCAACTGGGCTGAAGGAGACGTTTTCCACGAATCACAGAATCGGTCACAACCGTATTTGAAGGCATTTAACCGACAAAACGCTCCTCTTTTTGAAAACCCGGCTGCTGTATGTTTAACCTGCTGTCCTATGGCCGCTGTTGCCGTCTTTTGAATCCGTTACCCACCCCTGAGAGCACTTGGGCAACAGCGGGGGTCTCCAGCGCAGTTTGCACAGCCAGCGTCGTGCCCGCCGGCAGCCCCAGCGGTGGGATTCAGTAAATCCACAATGCTCCAGGGACAGTTTGCTCTCCCTGCTCAGTTCCTGGTCCCACTAGTCACCCGCTTCAACAGGACCAAACATGGGCGCCAACCCTGCGCTTTACAGGTGAAACTCGAAAAATGAGAATATTGTGGAAAAGTCCATTTATCTAAGCAATTGTTTTCATTAGCTACTGGAGTTTAATAGATGAGATAGACTCATGAAATGCAAAGCGAGGTATGTCAAGCCTTTGTTTGTTATAATTGTGATGATTATGGCGTACAGCTGATGAAAACCCCCAAGTTGAGATTGTTAATTTAGGGTTCTCATTGGCTGTACGCCATAATCATCACAATTATAACAAATAAAGGCTTGACATATCTCTCTTTGCATGTCAAGAGTCTATCTCATATATTAGTTTCACCTTTTAAGTTGAATTACTGAAAGAAATGAACCTTTCCATGATATCTCTGTTTTCAGACATGGCAGCCATTTTGTGTGATAAGACGTCCCCCGCGACAGCCATTTTATGACTGGCGCCAGGGGCGTAGCAAGGGGGGCCGTAGGGGGCGGGCCGCCCCATGTTCCATAATGGAGGGGGTGACAAATTATCAAGAAACAATTACTGCCCTACTAGGGTGGTTCATAAAAAAACGCTCTCTTTTTTAAATGCCTGCTCCAAAGGTCTTATCTTACTATACTAGGGATTATATAGCTATATATGAAATTTCATGCATATCGGTTAATTTCTTGACCCTCCTCCACCAAAATAGCTGTTTACTTGGCTGTTTTCCTATGTCGTGAAGGCTGAAATTTCAGTTCAGTGGAGCACTTACTGTTCCCAACCCTAACCCTGTGGAAAGCCATCTAATTAGACTTTAATTTGATTTTGAGATCTTTTTAGGAGGTAACTTAATTATTGTTTGATTTTATACCAATGTTATGTATCTGATGTTAGCCACCCTGAGCCCGACTTTGGCCGCTTTCATCTCCATGGAGGGAAAAAGCGGGACACCCCCAATTCTATGATTCTATAAATGCAATGCATGAATGAAAATAAGGACGACGCCGGTGGGGTTTTAGTCATTATGCTGTAATCTCTCTCCCCCCCCCAATAATCCATGTGTGCTGCTCCAGAATGCAACCCCTTCCCAAGCTCCCCTTCTTCTGACCACCCTGGGTTTCAGAGCTGCGCAGTCTGCAGCCGACTCCTGCTGCCCACCCCCTTGCTAAGCTTCAGCCAGGTAGCCACGTCAGCCCCCTCCCCACCAGGCAAAAGCGGCCCCACCTGGTATTCCTCTGCATCTCTCGGGGTCCCTGTCAAGAGGCAGCCATTTGGTACCCCAATATTGCTGCTGCCGCTGCTCTGGCTGGACTGCGCAAAGTTCTCCTCTGAGTAGTCCACTTGGGCGAAGGCAGAGAGTCTCCTGGAAAACTGGTAGAGAGTAAGAGAAGAGCTGAGCTCCTTTAGAAAAGAGATGGGGGGCGCCATGGGATTTCAGTGAGGCCAGTGTCACAAAGGCCGGACCCCCCAAAAACGGGTAAGAACCATTTAAGGAGGTACCGGATGGCTAGATGCCAGGGAAAAACAACTCTGGGTGAGGTACAAGGAGGGTTCTAATATGTGCAGTAAAGAAAAAAATGGGTTGAGTAAGTGTTTCTAAGGACTGTGGTTTTATGAGAGAGTGGGGTGCTGGGGTGGTTAGATAGAGGACGAACCGCTAAGATGACATCTATTTGGCCATATGGGTCCTAATGGAAACACTCTCGCAACTCTTTGGACTGAGCAACGGGGGATTTTGTGTGAGCCTCTGTCCTTGGACCCCCCAAGGGGAATTTCCCCTCGCAATGTTCACGAGGTGATGGGGAGCATCACAACGAAATGCATCACCCGCGCATATTATGGTCCAGAAAGCAGGGCTGAAAGCAACCTGGTGTGTCCAACCTACTTCCCTGCTCATGAGGACTAGCGTAATGAGCTTGTGATGTACGCACACCAGCCGGGATGGAGGATGATGATGGGGTGGTTTGACTTCAACCAATTTGGCAGTTCAAAGGACCGTCAGTCAGCTACGCTCCCCCATCTGCTAAAGCAGGGGATGAAATCTGGGGTGCAACAGCAGATGAGCAGGACTGGCAAAGGGGTCGTTTTCCAGATCACAGGTTGACCAGCTCCACTGCCTCCCTGGGAAGGCCCGGCCTACAGGCTACAATATCCTTAGAAGACCACAGACAGACAGACACTGCAACCCAAGCCTCACCCTGATTTTGTGTCTCTCCTTGAAGCTCTCCACGCTCTCCACGTCGTCTTTCACATTCTTCTCCTGCACGGCGGGTCCGGCCTGGAAGACGATGCGGGGAGGGGGCTTCTGCCGCAAACTGTTCTCCCAGCCAGCGGATCCGCGCCTCCGTACCTGGGAATCGAAAAGGATTGGCGTCGCTCACTGCCTGGGTTTGTCAGGGGCAGGCGAGACGGAGAATCATAGAATCCTAGAGTTGGAAGAGACCCCAAGGGCCATCCAGTCCAACCCCCTGCCAAGCAGGAAACACCATCAAAGCATTCCTGACAGATGGCTGTCAAGCCTCCGCTTAAAGACCTCCAAAGAAGGAGACTCCACCACACTCCTTGGTAGCAAATTCCACTGCCGAACAGCTCTCACTGGCAGGAAGTTCTTCCTAATGTTTAGGGGGAATCTTCTTTCTTGTAGTTTGAATCCATTGCTCCATGTCCGCTTCTCTGGAGCAGCAGAAAACAACATTTCTCCCTCCTCTATATGACATCCTTTTATATATTTGAACATGGCTATCATATCCCCCCTTAACCTTCTCTTCTCCAGGCTAAACATACCCAGCTCCCTAAGCCGTTCCTCATAAGGCATCGTTTCCAGGCCTTGGACCATTTTGGTTGCCCTCCTCTGGACACGTTCCAGCTTGTCAGTATCCTTCTTGAACTGTGGTGCCCAGCCCTCGTTTCATCGGGGAAGGAGCAAGGGGTGACATGATCCTTCCACCAAAGCTGGCACAGCAGTGGACATTCAGGGGTAGAGCGATGGCCACCAATTTAGACAGCGCAAAAAGAGGATTCGACACGATTCGTGGAAGGCAAAGCTTTCAAGGGCTCTTAGCCGCAATGGCTATGCTGAGCCTCCATTTCTGGAGTCGGCATGCCTTTGATGCGGCTGGAAATCCAAAGCATTGCTGCCCCACTCAGGCCACGCATTGGGGCACCTGGCTGGTTATGGCGGCCCCAGACAATTTATACCACTGGTTCCCAAAGGGGACGTTGGGATAAGCTGGGAGGTGCTAAGAGGCAAGGGGGCAGCAGGGGGGCATTGGAGGTGTCAATGACTATCACGCTTTGATGAAAAATTCCTGCATTGCAAGGGGTCGGACTAGATGATCCTCGTTGTCCCTTCCAACCCCACAAGCCCAAACTCATCGGCTTTGTTGAATTAATTAAACTGAACCGTTTTAATAGACTTTCGAATGAATGTGCAATTAATTGTTACTGCATGGAATTTTACTGTGCTACTGTTTTCCTTATACTGGGTTGTGCAACCCGCTGTTCTGAGTCATGCTTTTTATAAGGGGGGGGACAGGGGGTGAGTTTATGGAACCAAAAGGCAGGTAGCCCACAAACGTTTTGGGAACCGCTGGTTTGTATTACAAGCAGCTGATAAATGTGGTGTGGCATTCAGGGTTCGGAAAAAGAACTCACCTCCTCCTGGCCTTCTTTGGGGACCTCCTCGTCCTGTTCCTTCCGCTTCGCCTTGCGAGGCACTTTCTCTGCGTCATCGACATCTGCACAACGGGAAACGTGGCCTCGATTCTGCTTCCTCCCATTTGGGCCAAGCCACTGGGGAACCCCCCCACCCCAGAACTGCTCACCTAATAGTTTATCCATAGGCAGCTGCAAGGTGCCACGATGAGTGAACTTTCCTCCAGGCCCCAGTTCTGCCTTCTTTGCTGCTGCCCATTGGATTAGTTATTATTTATTGCATTTACCGTATTTTTCGCTCCATAGGGCGCACTGGACCATAGGGCGCACCTCGTTTTTAGAGGAGGAAACAAGGGAAAAAAATATTTTTCTGGTTTTACTCCTCTAAAAGCTCAGTTTTTTTGAGGATCAGCTAAGAGTTTTGCAGCTTTTTGTGAAGGGAAAAGCCCTGGTTTTTTTGAGGATCAGCTAAAAGTTTTGCAGCTTTTTTTGCAAAGGGAAAAGCCCTGGTTTTTTGAGGATCAGCTAAAAAATTAAGTTTTTTTTTATTGCAAAGGGGGAAAAGCAAAGAGGAAAAGCCCCTTTTTTATGGGGTTCAACTCACATTTCTGCAGCTTCTAAAGGAAAGGGAGCCTTTTCTACAGTTTCCAGACAGATAATCTAATCAGCCAGTCACATGTCGCTGGGGAAACAAACAACCTCCCTCTGCAGCACATTCAACAATGGAGGGCAGGGCAAGAGGGTGGGGCTGAAAGGGAGCCGGGACTCTTATCTCTCTCCCGATCTCTTGCTGATCTGCTGCTGAGCGGGGTCCTTTCAACACCCCCTTTTCTCTTTGTAAAATAAAAAGCATGATCCTCTTTTGGCCCCTGGGCAATTCAGCTCCAGGGACCAGCATTCGCTCCCACCATTGATGGGACATCCAAACCCTGGTCTACTCCAGATCTTAGTTCTCAAAGCTGATGCCCAAAGCTGTGCTGGAGAACTGATGGGTCACCTCTCAACGCAGCCAGCAGCCACTCGCAACCTACCCATGCCCAGCCAACTCCTTCATCTGTCCTGAACAAAGGAGGGCAGACCAAGGAGTTTGGAGGCTGCCAATGGGCACCTTTGATCCCAACTTGCTGGCAAGGACCTTGCAGTTCCACGACTTGCTATTCCAACCCCACACGATCCAGGAAGTAGACATGGACCACCCCTGCCTTCCTCATGCAGTTGGTCATGGCTCCTTGTTTAGCCAAGCAGCTTGCGATACCACTGGAGGCCACCCCAGACTTCAGGGTGCCCTCAGTGCCACCTGGCCAGCTGGCCCCCACAACCAGAGCATCACCCCTGCGCTGCTGGCCACCGGCAGTGTTAGAAGCTCAAGTACGTTTCCGAGCACAATTCAAAGTGTTGGTGTTGACCTTTAAAGCCCTAAACGGCCTCGGTCCCGTATACCTGAAGGAGCGTCTCCACCCCCATCGTTCAGCCTGGACACTGAGATCCAGCTCCGAGGGCCTTCTGGCGGTTCCCTCATTGCGAGAGGTGAGGTTACAGGGAACGAGGCAGAGGGCCTTCTCGGTAGTGGCACCCAGCCTGTGGAATACCCTTCCATCAGATGTCAAAGAAATAAGCAGCTATCCTATTTTTAAGAGACATCTGAAGGCAGCCCTGTTTAGGGACGTTTTCAATATCTAACGCTGTATTGTTTTAACATTCGTTTGGGAGCCACTCAGAGTGGCTGGGGAAGCCCAGCCAGATGGGCGGGGTACAAATAATAAATTGTTGTTGTTGTTGTTGTTGTTGTTGTTGTTGTTGTTGTTGTTGTTATATAAACTAGGCACCAAATGGCTCTTTACAAGGCAACATGGAATGCCCAGTTGACATTTGAGGACAGTGGTGGATTCTCAGTTAAACATCTGGCTAGCTCATCTGGCTACCTTGAGCTAGGTTAAGAGCTTGGAGAACTTAAAGAAGAAAAGCCACTTCGTCCAGGGACAGTCCACATATATATGGGCCTATTCCAACCTCTTTTTCTGAATGGTGAAACGGACCACTCATAATTCACAACAGACCATTCACCAGTATTGTTCAGAACCGTGAGTAGGGCAGTAGGGTGGGTTAAGCAATGGCAAGCGACAAAAATTAACTATAATACCGTTCACTGCTCCTGCTCAGGCGGCACAGAAAAGCATTTTGGTTCCCCGAAATCCAATTCTGATTGCGCAGATAAAATACAGTGGTACCTCGGAACTCGAACGGCTCTGTCCTTGAACGTTCCAGCTCCCGAACGCCGAAACCCCGGAAGCAAGTGCTCCGGTTTCCGAACGTTCCTCAGAACACGAACGTCCGGCGCGGCTTCCGCTGTGCAAAAGTCTAGCTGTCGGCCAATCGGAATCCATGCCTCAGAACTACTCGAATGTTTCAGAAGTCGAACGGTCTTCTGGAATGGATTGCGTTCGAGTTCCGACGTACCACTGTACAGCTGACAGAATTCTACGGGGTGTGGCATTAGAGTGTGAAAACATTCAATATCCTAGGATCCCCAGATTTGCACCTCCGGGTGCTGGTGATGGGCTTAGGCATCACAACACCACCCACCCTATCCCCACTGGACCCCTGGAGCCATTTCAGTGCCCTCTATTTTTAGTGCCCTTCTGAGACGCAGGAGCTTCAGCCAGGACCCACTGCTGCCCATTGGCTGGCACCAAGCCTGGATCTAGAGTTCGCTTGGGATATAAACTGGGGTGGTCAGAGGTCCTCAGCCAAAGAGGTGCAAAAGCAGCAGCCTCTGTGAGTGAACCAGAGGCAGACTCCCAAGGATACCTGCATTCTTCTGCTTCCTTTTGACTTTCAAGGTAGGCTCGGCCTTCTCCTTGCCTGGGTCACCGCAGTTTCCATTGATCACGACCAGGTTCTCCTCCTCGCTGTCCGTCACCCACTGGGCCACCTTCTCCTTCTTCATGTTAACCTGCAGGATGGGAGGCACAGGTGCTTTAGTTGAGATACCTGCATTGCAGGGGGTTGGACTAGATGGCCCCTGGGGGGTCCCATCCAACTCTGTGGCCACAGGAGCATCAGATAGGGCTGCCAAATGTCTGGGTTTTCCTGGACATTGCCCGGATTTCAAAGGCAGGGGGGATTTCCGAAATGTGGGGCTTTCCCCTGGACCTTAGGGAAGTCAATCAAAAAATCTTGTTTCTGGCAAAATAAACTAAGAGATTATGTAGAATTAGCGAGACTACGTTACAGAGGGAAAATTTGCCAGACGGTGGAATATATACAGAGTCTATGTAGAAGAACATTGTCCAAATATCAATTCGTTGGCAGGTCTTGATTGAGCTTGTGTGTGTAAATAGAACAACTTGAAAAAAATCTTTAAGTAAGTTAAATAATAGGGTGAAAACAAAGTTAAGTGTGTATTTAAGGAATTTGACTCGAAACAGAATGGGAAGATTGGAGGTCATGTTAAATTGAATTTCAGAATGATCTGAAAAACAAGTATCAACCAAGGAATGAATGGATGTTTATTTTGATAACAACCTTTATTGATCATTTCCGTTGTACCGTTTTCAAAACCAATAAAGAAAAAGAAAACTTGTTTCTTTGGCGATTTGGTAAAACACAAAACAAAACGCACCACAATTATTCAGTTTTCATTTATTTTCATTTAGCTCCGTGCTTACCAACTCTTCCAAATGTGAGTCACCCAAGCAATGGTTGGGGGGGGGGGTTTGAGGAAATACTGCAGTCCCCTAGAGAACAGGCACAGTCAATTTCCAGGGAAAGATGGTCCTTTGGTTGCATTTAAATGCCGCAGGATTTACGAACAAGCAACCGTGGAATAGCATTGTCTTGTGGAAAGATTTCCCAGTTAAAAAAAAAAAACCATGTCAATTAAATTTGCATCCAGCTCTAAATATTTCTTTAAAAAAATCATGTCAATTAAATTTGCATCCAGCTCTAAATATTTCAGCATCTGGGCATGAGGAGAGCGGACCGCCTTTTCTGCGCAAAGGAATAAGAAAACACAGGCTGGCTTTTCTCAGTCTTCCTCTACTGAGGCTTCTCTCCTTAATCCTTTGATGTGCATCTGGCTCTGTATCCACCAAACCCCTTTATAACTGCTTTGTTTGCTTTTCATTACCTTCCAGGCATTCATCTCCCCACCTGCTTAATACGGGACATTGTATTGCATTGTTATCGTTATTACAAAAATGAAACCGCGTGTGCAGTTTATTTTAGTCTTCCCTATAGCTTGCTTGTACAAAACAGGCTGGCGTTCACAGTTCGCTCTTCTGAATGAAGAATAAATGAAAATTATCTAAACCCAAAATTAAATGGATGCTTTTCTAGGGTAAACTTGTAATCATAGGCAAAACAGATTTGTTTGTTTTTTTGCCAACAACTCGTTCTCAATGTAAAATCACGTTTTTAAAAAAAAGTCATCGGTGTTCAAAAACAACTGTGTTTGCTACACAACCTGACTATACCTCTTCTCTTGGTTTTAATGTATCTACGTGGTGCTTATAGTCTATTTGTTTTGTTTGTTTGAAGGTTACTTTGGGATAAAGCGACTGATAAATTTAACAAATAAATAAACCCAGTGGCTTTGAACCTGAGTTTCTCCCCAGTGTGACACTCTAACCACTATCCCAGCCAGCATTACTGAATAAGAACCACCCAAATATTTAGGTGGCCCTAAAGTGTGTTGTTGCCCATCATCACAGAATTGTAGAGTTTGAAGGGCACCCCAAGAGTCATCTAGTCCAACCCACAACAATGCACAAACTGGACCAAACTGGCCACTGAACCTTCAGCGCTGGTGATGGAATGGCCAGAGCAGGATGGCTGGGGGGCTCCAAAGGAGCAGCTGGGGGCTGATGCCGCTACTGCCCACCCCACCCCCAGCACCTTCTGCCAGATGGTGCACCATCCAGATGTTTCTGGACTTCACTGTTGACTGCATTTTATTTATGTTTTATCATCTCATTTTTATACCGCTCCTCATAACATCCCAGATCCGTTCGCAAGATATATAAACTACAAAAATAAACAAAACTAAAACGAAACAGACTGAAACCATCAGCAGCAGAAAAATATTTGTTCCCTGAATAAAGTAGTACACTGCCTCACAAAGACCCAAGTCTCTGACCACTTGGCATGCTGGCTGGGACCTAGAGAAGCAGGCATCCAACAACCTCAGGTCAGCCACTCTTGTTTCCGAGTAATATATTTTAAAGGTTACGGAGTAATTCAGCTGGGTCTTCCGTCACTCATTTTCACAAATGCCTCATGACATACACACATATGTCATGACATACACACATACCATATTGGCATATTTTTTTCTGAACTTAATGGGTTGTTTTTTTATTATTATTATTTAAAAAGTGGTCCTCGGTCGAACTGCACATCCACACAAGCCTTTTTGCTCCAGGCAGAGCGAAGCGAGAAAAGCCAAGGAAGGTTTGCAGCTGGAATAATGACAAAGGATATCCTCTTCCTCTCTGAGCTAACGGCTTAATTTATCAAAGTCCAAGGCGACTTGGCCTTCCAAAGCAATTGTTTTACGTGGGGAGAACGATGTAAAGAGGCAGGAGGGAAGAAGCGATAAAATAGATTTTCATTTACAAGGCCAGGGTTAAGTGTCACTCAAGGGCAGACGGCCTCCTCCCTCGACTACAGAACCTGCAACGGTCTTGCTGAAAAAGACAAAAGGCTGGATTTATGTGTCCGTTTATTCCATTTTTACGATGTCCCCCTAACTGTTAAATTCCACATTATATCTGAGCTTCCACACGATGCAAAAACAACTTCCAGGAACTGAGCGCAATGGTGCATCCACACAGTTTATTTCTGCATTATACACGTGGGCTTTTGAGCATCATAAAACCCACTTCCGAAAACAGAGTGGAATAGAGCCATTTCAGCACTTATTTCCGTGTTGCTTGCGTCCAGGAAAAAAAATCCAATTTGCAAGTTGAGATTCCTACATTGCAAGGGGGTTGGAACAGATGCCCCTTGGGACCCTTGAACCCTACAATTCTATGAACACCTGAAGGGCCACAGCTTCCACACTGCTGCTATACAGTCTCTTGATTAGTCCCAAAAAGAAATCGCCACCCCGCCAGCCCAGGCACTGTGCATGTGCACGGCATGAGTTTCATGTCGCCGCGTCTAGCACAACTTGTGGCAGACTTGCTAGGGGCGTGGAGGGTGGAATTGGCCAACATCACCAGGGCTGATCTCTAGACAAAAGTCTTGTGTTGGAAGGCGACTCCGAAAGCCGGCAATGCACTGTTTGGGAACAGGTGCTTGGCTCCAACCTGAGCCTGGGATGGGCCATGAAAAACACTGTGATTCTGTTTAATGAATGCCCTGTGATGCACAGATGACAACAAGCAGAGACAAGGGGCCTTTTTGGAGTGGCAGTCTGTGATTATAGCATTAAGCACATAGGAACATGAAGCAGAGCTGGCTCGATCAGGCCAGAGGCCCGTCTAGTCCAGCATCCTGTTTCCACAGTGGCCAACCAGATGCCCATTATAGGAAACCCACAAGCAGAATCTGAACACAAGACCCCTCTCCCTCCCTGTGGTTTCCAGCAACTGGGATTCAGAGCATTGCTGCCTCCAGCTGTGGGGACAGAGCAGAACCACTGGGGCTAGTAGCCATCAATAGTCCTCTCCTCCTCCACTGTTTCGTCCAATCCTCTTATAGACATCTAAGTTGGTGGTCCTCACTGCCTCCTGTGGCAGGGAGTTCCGCAGTCCAACTATATGCTGCATGTATTAATCCTTTCGGCTCCTTTCCTCTCCCACCTCATCTGACAAATCAAAACTCTTGTGCACTTAAAAAACAACAACACCAGGACCTATTGCAGCAGCTTTCAAGCCCATGAGACTCCAAATCTCAGCATGTCGGGGGGGGGGGGGTCCTCATTCTGTCCTTAAAGGTAAAGGGACTCCTGACCATTAGGTCCAGTTGTGTCCGACTCTGGGGTTGCGGCGCTCATCTCGCTTTACTGGCCGAGGGAGCCAGCGTACAGCTTCTGGGTCCTGTGGCCAGCATGACAAAGCCACTTCTGGCGAACCAGAGCAGCACACGGAAACGCCGTTTACCTTCCTGCCGGAGCGGTCCCTATTTATCTACTTGCACTTTGATGTGCTTTCGAACTGCTCGGTGGGTAGGAGCTGGGACCGAGCAACGGGAGCTCACCCCGTGGCGGGGATTCGAACTGCCGACCTTCTGATCGGTAAGCCCTAGGCTCTGTGGTTTAACCCACAGCGCCACCCGCGTCCCTTCATTCTGCCCTTACAGATGACCAAAAAGGGGAAAGAACCAATCTCAAGAAACTGGTGCGGGGAGAATATCGCCCTTTTTAGTAATGCCAAACCCACTTCAGCCAGGAACAAGCCTTCCTCGGGGCCATTTGTGTTTCCTTGTGGACAATTCAAAAACATCCATTTTGAAACACCCAAATTTCTTGCATTTTTCAGGGTGCGTCCTCAGGAGTTCTGCCTACAGTGTTTTCAAATATGCTTTCAGTTGTCCACATGGAAACGTTAAGTGCACCTGTCTTGGCAGAAATGTGTTGGGAATAAACCAACAGTGCAATATTCTTTATTCAGCACCTGGATACGGGCTCCCCCTTTTTGGGTCCTCCTCACTGGAGGCCTCCCATTTCTGTGTGTTGTGTGCATCCTCGCAAATGCCAGAATTTCCCCACAAATGCCTGTTTGGCTCTGACCTTCATCTCTGGAGCTCTGCACTCTCTGCAACAAAGGGAAGGCAGGAAGCAGGCATTTGTGTCCTGGGTAGAGTAAACCTGCCAGCCAGCTGCTTACCGAAATCTCACTGATCCTGCACATCTGCTCCCAGACCCAGGACACAATGTGGGAGGAAGCTGCCTGGGCATGCGGGACCCCACCCTGTTACACAGAGACCCGCCTGTAAATCAGGCAGACAACCAGAAACCGTCTCAAGGGGGCTTTCCTCCAGAGAGCGATGCCTCGTGTGGAATGCAAGGACCGGGGCTCAGCCCCTGGGCCCAACTCTGTTTTCAGTTCCAGGGCTCAGCCAAATCATGTGTGAAGTGCTGGTTGAGGAAGAGACTACCCCTGACCATGTGCAGAGCGCTTTCCCCCCCCCCCCAAGGAAGAGAACACAAAGCTCTGGATTGTGCGTCCCATGAAAAATGTAAAGAATTAAAAATCCATGAAAAATGCATGGAAATTGCTAAATTGACATCAAAAATCAGGCAACAGGGTGACGAAACTTTTCGAAAAGAATGGGGAAATTATATGACATATATAGACAAGATGTGTAAAGTAGAACAATATGGAAATGAACCTCGTAACGGGGAGGGAAATTCAGCAAATGGAAATAGAACAGAAAGGTAATTAGTAGATGTTTGAAAAGGGAAACAAATTATGTACATTTTGAGAACATTAGATGTATAAGTTTGAGAGATTAGTTATTAAATTATGAAAATTGGATAAGAATGTGAAATATAAAAGTTTGATTTAAAGAAGACAGAACACGGAAGATTGGAAGTCGATATTAGATATAGAATATAAGCTATTCTATGTAATTATATGTGTATATTAAAATCAATAAAAATCATTGTTTAAAAAAAAACAGAAAAATGTAAAGAATTAAAGAAAGGCTACTATGTTTGGAAAAGGAGCTGCCCCCTGCATCTCTGCATGATTTGCCGCTCGAGTTTTATTCCTCCCATTGGCCTCCTTTGCAGAGCAGATAATTCTGCTGCAACCTCTGCCTTTTGCTCCTGATGCAAGCAGTGCAATGGAAACACGGGGCTTCGGAGGAGGCTGCAGGCAGGGACTCCGTGGTTCAGTTCAGACCATGATTATTATTAATTTCATTTCTGTACCACTTTCATCTGTTTAAGAACAACACCTCAGAGCGGTGTACAACGTACATTAAAACACCAAATAAAGCTATCACCTATAATAAAGTGCAAGTGTCTCTGCGTCCAGTCCCTGTGTCCGTGGGATTGCGCTACTGCGCATGTGCCCCACGGACAGCCGTTGGGACTTGGAGTGCAGAGATGCTCTGCGCGTGTTCCTGATGTTGCTAGGGTAACAGTTTGACCACATATGTTCTAGCGCCCATTAATTTAACAGGGTTAATGTACTAGTCCAGAATAAAACACTGCAGAAGAAAGTCAAAAATGTAGT
Organism: Lacerta agilis; assembly: GCF_009819535.1. Taxonomy (NCBI): domain Eukaryota; kingdom Metazoa; phylum Chordata; class Lepidosauria; order Squamata; family Lacertidae; genus Lacerta; species Lacerta agilis. Next base: position 92,954,010 of record NC_046317.1, on the reverse strand, counting down.
ATACATTCAAAGCAACATAAGTAACAGGAAAACGAAATATTCTCTCAAAGATTCCAAAATGAAACACTCGCCTTAGCCCAATAGTTCAGGTGTAGATGACAGACACAAGGCAGCAGGTAGAGGGGTGGCCTGGCCTGCCCAACGCCCAAATTGCCCAATTCACACATGCACGCAGATCCCTTGAGTTCTTCGCTCAGCAGCTGCTAGGCGAAAATGTAGGCTGACTCCCCTGGGAAGCAAGGCTGTGCCTGGGACGCTCCATTTGCGCAGGCCACCAGGGAGCGAGCACACCTTTTGTGCACCAACCTTTTGACTGGAAGGGGTGTGTAGCATTGTCCTCATTTTATCTTTTCGTGAAAATCTATTGTATCCTACCCCACCCCACCCCCAAACCCTGGAACAGGTGCAGGATCAGAGAGCAAGACTGCAGCTTGGCTGGCTCCATCAGTGAATCACACGGGAAGAGGAACAAACAGATGTGGGACGCTCTGGTGAGAAAGAATACAGCCAGCTGCCTTCAGGATCAGGTCAGCCAACTCCAGAGATGGGATTTCAGTTCTCTTAACTATCTTAAAATAAAATAAAAAGTGACCGGGGGGGCGGTGTGAGGAGGCACACATGGAGGGAATACGGCTCAGTTTCTGGCTTGATAGTCAGTGATTTGATCAAAAAGCGATGGATCCTGAAAGCTGGCGGTTATTGATCTCGCTTCCACAGGGGGCAGCGAGGGCCACCAACTTTAAAAGGTGGGCAGGAGCTAGGACCGAACAACAGGATCTCACTCCGTTGTGGGGATTTGAACCGCCGACCTTCTGATCGGCAAGCCCTAGGCTCTGTGGTTTGGACCACAGCACCACCAGCGTCCCCACACAAACAATAAAACCTGCTTTATTCCTGATTTGCGAACCAGGATAGGGCTTGCTTTCTTATCTCATGTAGGCATAATAGAAATTTGCAAGAAGCAGGCATTAAATGGTGCATTTCAAAGGAAACTTGCTATGTCCTTTGCACAAGTTAGCAAGGAAGGGATGGAGGTCAAGGGTGCTGGAGATAGCTGGGCTTTGGGAGGTTTCTGTATCATGGAAAACTTTAATTTAAAAAATGTAACATGCAAAAAAAAAAGCAGGGCAGCAGTGATACTGATGCAAAATACAATGTCCCTATTTTCATCTGAGGACTGTTGGAGGGAATGGGCATGGACCTGGGAGAGACCAGGTATGCCACCTTGAGCTCCTTAGAGGAAAAGGTGGGGTGTAAAAGGTAAAGGTAAATGGGACCCCTGACCATTAGGTCCAGTCGCGGATGACTCTGGGGTTGTGGTGCTCATCTCGCTTTATTGGCTGAGGGAGCCGGCGTACAGCTTCCGGGTCATGTGGCCAGCATGACTAAGCCGCTTCTGGTGAACCAGAGCAGCGCACGGAAACGCCGTTTACCTTCCTGCCTGAGCGGTACCTATTTATCTACTTGCACTTTGACGTGCTTTCGAACTGCTAGGTGTGCAGGAGCTGGGACCGAGCAACGGGAGCTCACCCCTTTGCGGAGATTCGAACCGCCAACCTTCTGATCGGGAAGCCCTAGGCGCCACCCGCATCCCTAACTTTAAAAGAGGATTGGACAAATTCATGGCCGAGAGGCTTATCCGTGGCTCCTGGACAGGATGGCTCTGCTCTGCTTCCACAATGGGAGGCAGCAACGCTTGTGAATCCCAGTTGCTGGAAACCGCAGCAGGGGGAAAAGTCTCTGTTGAGCTCAGTTCCCATTGGGAGCATCTAGTCAACTAGTGTGAGAACAGGATGCTGGACCAGATGGGCCACTGTTCTTATGGTCTTACGTTTTGGGGGGAGGGAGCAGCTGCCCCACACCAGCAACCGGGGCTGCTGCCTCTTTCTTACCCGCCTCCTTTCTCCAGAGTTAATCCCAGGCTTTTGTCCTCTGCTCCTTTCAAAGGGATGCAGAAATAATTGGTTGCCATTTAGCAGGTTCTGGCTGAATTTGTTTAATTGGGGCTTGCCCAGAGGCCCCAATGGAGGAAAAGGGGAGGTGCAAGTCAAAGGGAGAGGGTGCAGGTGTTGGAGGAGGAACAGGGGTGCCCGGGCCTTGCCCACCCCCCCATCCGCCTCTCTGCATGGCAGGCATAAGTACCGGGGACCAGCTCTTGGGAGAGGGGGCTTCTGCAATAGCCAGGACACCCCAAAGCTTCCAACCAGTCTTAAGAGACTGAGATATGAAAATCAGGAACTAAAAGGCGCCTTAAACCTAGTTTACGAGCACAACAACGGAATGTCTAGACGCACTTTTTTATATAACAAGAATACAAAGCTGGAAATGAATGGACAGCAGCTAAAATATTATGTTCATTTTTCACATGGTCGAGTCCTTTCCCTGCCCACCCCCTAATATTCTTAAGAGGCTCTCTTCTCCAGTCTTCAGAGAGTAGGTGGAAGTGGGGAGGAAGAAAAAGCCATTGCTCAAGACAAGAGGCTGGGGAGGAATCCACCCTGCCCTCCCCCCAGATCATTTTTTGCCCATGCAGCAATTCTGCATTTGTTCGGTTGTCCAGGTTGCAGAGACTAGGCTCGAGGTCTGTCTGAGGAAGAAAGGCCTCACCGCAGGAAGGGGGCAGAACCTCACATTCCTCTCCCAATATCTACCTTTCGGTAGAGCTGGAGAGCACTGCCCTGGCGCCTGGCACATTGGGCTCAGACTAAAGAGAGTACCGACAGCTGGAACCACAGGCCAGCAGAAAAATGGGTGCACAGATCACTTCTAGAAGCACTTCAGTATTTTAAATGCCTGTAACATATTTAGAAAAGCCACTAGCATTCTCCATGTGGGTTATAAAACAGGTCAGTGGCTCCCTAAAATGAACCACTTTCTGCTACTGAATGGCTTCTGTAAACCCTCAGTTTCAGAATAATTGAAAATGTTAAAATGGTGAGGATTTTTGGTGCACAAGCAAAATCCGGTTGAGCTGTTGCTTGAAAAAAATCGATAATACATCTACATGTCTGTCTGTTTGTTTGTTTTTTAAAAAAATGAAAGTAACTTGATGTATTAGAAACTGGCATTCTTAGGTAAAAAGTGACCACAAAATAAAATAAAAAATTCCTTCCAGTAGCACCTTAGAGACCAACTAAGTTTGTTATTGGTATGAACTCTTGTGTGCATGCGCTACGGTGGAAAGGTAAACGGCGTTTCCGTGCGCTGCTCTGGTTCGCCAGAAGCGGCTTAGTCATGCTGGCCACACGACCCGGAAGCTGTATGCTGGCTCCCTCAGCCAGTAACTCAAGATGAGCGCCGCAACCCCAGAGTCGTCCGCGACTGGACCTAATGGTCAGGGCTCCCTTTACCCTTTACTTTTAAGGTGCTACTGGAAGGAATCTTTTTATTTTGTTTTGACTACGGCAGACCAACATGGCTACCTACCTGTAACCAAAAAGGGACCAGTTTCACGCATACTAACAGTGCTTATGGGGAGGACAAAGGATGTTGCTCAGTGGTTAGAACACTTTCCTTGCAGGCGAGAAGATCCCAGGTCCAATCCCTGGCTTCTCAAGGTAGAGCTAGGAGAGATTCCCATATGATCCCCAGGTTAAACTCCAGCTAATCTGCGCAGACTAGGAACAGGCAAGACTTCAGGCTTGTGGAATCTACTTTGATGTTTTTACTAGGATCCACCAACCAGAGCCTGTTGCAAAAGACATACATTTAGAATTAAAGAATCCTGAGCCCAGGAATTTACTTTGAGCCCTGGATCTGAATGGAGTTCACAGTGCTCCCACCCAAAAATATATTCCTAATATGTTCCCCCACCACCACCCCAAAAAAAAAAACAGCCAGCAGAAGAAAACGATCTGTCAAGGGGGCGGAAATCAGCACAATCCCAGCTTTGGCTTTAATGTCTGAATTAATTTGGTAGGTTTCACTTCATCCCCAAACATCACACACGCAATATCCATCACCATCAGCAGTTGAACCCATGCCAACTTCTCCTCCCTTGCCAAGGATTATAGGCAGAGACCTTCTCTGAAAACAAGGCCAGGCACTTAAAAAAAAAACCCTCAGCAGCTACAGTCTCATTAAATTGTGCAAATCAGCAACAATTATGCACCTCTTAATTTGCATGGTTTGTTCTGCAACCAAATTAACTAGGCTTTGCGACAGAATTTAGACTCTTTTGACGAGGAGGTGGGGAGGAGGGCAAGCGAGAGTCAGTAGAGGAAAACAGTCAGGCCAGAGACCGTGTTGGTGGGGGGACGCAACGCATGAAGAAGGAGTGACATGGAGGTTGTGGAAAGGAAAAGGGGAGAGAATCTCAGGAACGCAAGTCCTGCTCAGTTGGCCACGACTCTGTGGCCACGACTGCAAAGGAGGTCCTCCTTGATGCTGAGAGCATTTATGTAGATAGGCGACAAGTCCTTGCCCTCATTTCACAGGATTTCTGCTCTGCAACTGCTGTTCCTCCTAGAATAAAGGTAAAGGTAAAGGGACCCCTGACCATTAGGTCCAGTTGCGGATGACTCTGGGGTTAAGGCGCTCATCTCGCTTTATTGGCCAAGGGAGCCGGCATACAGCTTCCGGGTCATGTGGCCAGCATGACTAAGCCGCTTCTGGTGAACCAGAGCAGCGCACGGAAACACCATTTGCTTCCCGCTGGAGCGGTACCTATTTATCTACTTGCACTTTGACGTGCTTTCGAACTGCTAGGTTGGCAGGAGCAGGGACCGAGCAACGGGAGCTCACCCCGTTGCGGGGATTCCAACCACCGACCTTCTGATCGGCAAGCCCTAGGCTCTGTGGTTTAGCCCACAGCGCCACCCACATCCCTCCCTCCGAGAATAAGTTTATTTGTTTATAAAAGCATTTCTGTACCGCCAGCTCGTTTATTGCTACTGCCATAAAACATAAAATGACTGGTTTAAACAGCTGTATAAGCCCACTGGCATATAAAGATATTTCAAGAAACCTTTGGAAGTCAAAGGCGAAGAGGATTCTGCCAAATCTCTGCCAAGGGAGTGTGGCTGGTTGCCCACTAGGGCATCTGGTGGGCTACTGCGAGAACAGGATGCAGACATGAAATACCTGACTTCAACAGCTAACATTCCCTCCCTCCCCCAGGACAATCTCAGGTACAGAGCTGGGCATCTTTAAGGCATCCTGGTCCCAAGTTGGTTGGGGCTTTGTAGATGAACACAGGTGCCTTAAGAAGATCAGAGGATCCACCTGGATCAGGCCATGGCTTGTCCATCATCCCGTTCTCACAGTGGCCAACCAGATGGGCCTTTGGCCTGATCCACACACGGTTGTTATGTTATCATTCTGTTTCCACAGGGGTCAGTGAGATGCTGAAATGATGCTCCTTGCAACTGAGGAGCAAAAGTACTTAAACTCTCCATTTGTGGAATGTTCTCCCCAGGGAAGTTCACCTGACACCATTCCTTTCTATATATATATTTTAGGTGCCAGGCAAAAATGTTCCTTTTTAACCAGGCCTTTGGCTGATTAATAGTCTCCAGTCTTATAATATGTGCCTTGTTTTGCCAGTTTTATTTTAGTTATTTCCTCACGCTTTTATCTTGTATTTTATTCAATGAATCGCCCCGAGATCTTATGATGAAGGTCCAAAATGTACAACTTATTTGAATGGGAAACGAAAGAAGAATTGGTAAAATCAGCGCTGATTCACTGGGCAAGAGATACAGGTCATAATATAAGAGTTGTCTGCATGGGAGAAATTATGGGCAAAGGATTTGAAATTTACAGCATGTTACACACTAAGGTAGAATTACACGGAAATGATTTATGGGTGGTATAAGTAAATGAACAAAAATGTACAAATCTGAAGCAGATATCTGTCAGAAATGTAAATAAAAAGAAGGTACATTTCATCATATGTGGTGGAAATGCAAAAAGGTTAAGACTTACTGGGAGATCATATATAATGAACTGAAAAAAATGCTTTGAAATCATTTGTTAAATGCCCAGAATCCTTTCTTCTAGGTTTAACAGATGAAAGTGTATTGAAAGATCAGAAATCCCTCTTTATGTATGCAACTACAGGAGCTCGAATGGTATATGCCCAGAGGTAGAAAGAGGGTGTAATATCAACAAAAGAAGAATGGCAGGTGAAACTGATAGAATATGTAGAAATGGCGAGATTGACAAATAGAATAAGAGATCAAGATGGAAAACTATTTGAAGACTGAAAATGTTTTGTAGATTATTTGGCAAATTACTGTAAGCATATTTAAAAAGTTAGCAGTAAAGGAGTAAATTCAGCAGTAATAACTAGGGAGATATAGAAAATGAGACAATGAAAAGATAGGGATTAATTAGAATATGCAGTAGAAAAGAAAATAATGAAGTGAGCCATGGAAAGGGCAGAGGGAAGTTGAAATTAAATGTGTGGTTGGATCATCGTTCATTGTCCTTATTGTAAAATGAAAATGACAGATGACTATTAAAAAAAGAGATCTTATGATGAAGGGTGGTTAATGTTAACAACAACAACAACAACAACAACAACTGTATCCCACTCTTAGATCAAACGATGGCTTGAAACTTAGCCGTCTCCAACGAAAAGCAGTGTGCTTTGAGGTGTCTTCCAGGGACTTGAACGTTCCAACTGTGGCGAAAGCAGAACTGTTCAATCAAGAATGTGGGTCACCGCAGTGGCCAAACAACCTCCGGAACTCACTGCCGGAAGAAGCAGCAATTGTGTCAAAACTCCAATATCAGCATCCTCAAAATACCTTTGCAAAAGGTTTGGAATAACTCATGAAGGATCTTGGGTGAATTCGGTGAATATCAGCTACCAATTTGTGTCCACCTTGGTGCAGCCCCCAGGGAAGCCAAGCTTATCCCCCCATCAGTGGAAAGAGTCTGGCCTTCTCCTCCTCCAGTGTGGTGTAGTGGTTAAGAGTGGTAGACTCGTAATCTGGGGAACCAGGTTCGCGTCTCCGCTCTTCCACATGCAGCTGCTGGGTGACTTTGGGATATCCAAACTCCTCCTCTTCTTCTTCTTCTTCCTACCCCCTCCCCCTCCCTCAATTATACTGTTCATATTAAGTGACCTGGGGATAACCAGGAGTGGAATTATGTGTGGAAGGACATTGAGCACTATTACAAAATTCCTGACACAAAAATTCCTGAACTTAGGATCTTTTGCATCAATCTCTGGGTGACAGAGCTTGGGATTCTACTAGATCCAGAAACCTGATTCTTCTTAGGCATTTAATTCACATGTCGATCTTTTTTATACACAGATTATTCAGGTCCCCAGTCACAGCTAAGGATGAGCATATATTACAATGTGCTTTCCTGCAAGATGCATTTGATGGTGGGAAATAAACTTATGAGCAGTGTCTAATTTGTTTTTACAAGGAAATGGTTGACAACAAGCATTCTTGTCGCAGATCCTTAACCATCCCAGCAATAATTTGAATGTGAGCTCTCCTGCGGTCGGTCACTTTTAATTGCATCCCAGGTTTGTTTGTTTCACTGTATAATTTTGTCTAATTGGTTTTACTGTCGTGGTTCTTAGCTCCCTTCAGCATTTGGAGGGACAGCATTCATATTTCAAACAATGTGTGCTATCTGGAGTGTTCAAAGCATAGCACATGCATTATCCGTAATCAATCATCTTCACAACAGCCCTGCAATGTGGGTCAGTATGTTTTGCATCTTCGGATTGCAGTGAGAGTGGCTGGGACATGAAATAATGCACAACCCATCCTAATCCAAGCGGAGACCCTTAGCCACGATGATTTGGCAGCACTGACACCGAGCTTGGCTGAGACACCCACCGTAGTGATGAAGGAACTCCCCACATGCTCAGAAGCACTGTTGTTTGAACCACCGCCAGAGACTTGGCGTTTGAACCAGGCTCTGGGGCTGAGCTCTACATTAAATGCAAAGTGAAAATTAGACCTGCCTCTAAACTCCCTCCGGCAATCTTGCCTAGCCCTCCAGCCCCCAAGGCTAAGCAATGTTGCCTCTCCTAGACCTCTCCCCCTATCTCTGTCGCTCTCACCTCGCCATTCTAACAGAGGATGTGGCCCCCATTTCTATCCACCTTCCCTCCTTCACCCTCTTTCTTTAATTACATCATTACCGGAAGGCCTCAAGCGCCAGGAAACTTCTGTTTTATAGCGGAGCGTTTGGAGAACTCCCGGCTCCTCTTCCTGCCTAATATCTACTCAAGACACACATTCTGCTCCCAAAGAATGGGAGGTGCTCTCTGAGTCCAGCAGCTTAGTCTCAGGTTGGCATAACCAATCCTTTTATTAAAAGGCAAATAAGAGCAGCCTGCTGAAGCAGGCCAATGGCCGTCCATCCAGTCCAGCATCCTTTTCTCACAGTAGCTAACTATGCCTAGGGGAAGCCCGCAGTCAGGATTTGAACACAAGAGCAGCCCTCTCCCCTGCTGTGGCTTCCAGCAACTGGTATTCAGAAGCATTGCTACTTCTGGCTGTTGATGCACAGCAAACATAGATACAACCACCACCTAGAGCCAACTTTTCAGGTAAAATGGATGTTGAAAGCTTGCAGGCCCGTTTGAAAGGCTATCTAGCCTCAAGACCATTCCCCCAGGCCCTTTGTGAGGAGAGGGCAATTGTCTTAGGCCTCCCGCATGGACAAGGCCACATGGGCCTGGACAAACAGTGCAACCTGACTGAGAAGATAAGGAAGGGGGAGGTCTCAAATGCCCACGCGCACGCACCCAGACCTCTCTGAGCATTAGAAAGGTCCTGGTGTGCTTACAACCCAATTCAGACATGCATTTCCAGGGCTGAGCGCACCCCTGGAGTCACAACATGGCGCATGCCTTGCACATCTCTTTGTCCGAAGCGACAACCCAGGTGGAGCCAGCTCTTTCAGCCCTTTAAACACCACAACCCACCGAGGAATGGCTGCGGCACAAGCAGGCTGCATCACAACACCGAAAGCGGCATGTGTGAATGCGCCGGCGGCGGGCAAGGCTTTCGTGCGTTCTCACATTACGTCAGGCGCCACCATTTCCCAGGCGCAGCTGTCAATCCCCCAGCATATAGAGGAGAGAAATCCAGGGACATTCGCAACCTGGCCTGCGAACATGAGGCCCAGTCGCAGTGGCAAGCTCTCTTAAGCAAGCTGGTAGCCGCTTGGACCAGACGCTGCAACCTTGCCATGTTTGAGTCAACAGCCCCCACCCCACCCCGTTATTCCGCAACCGTTTTTCCTCCGTTCGCAGAACAGTAGCAACGGAAAAGGAAAAGTCTTGGATGGAGAGTTGTGTAAATAATTCCCAAAAGATAGGCAAAATATGTGGGTTGTAGTATCCAGCTAAGGCAGGAAGGCAATCGTGCCTCCTAGGATGGGGGCTGTGGGGTTACCTGGGGGGGGGTGGCACTGCTAGGAGTGGGGGGTGAGTGCTGAAGGTGTCAATGACTATCAGACTTTGAAAAGCTGGTATCTCTGGATCAAGGTGATCAGTTTTGTTGAATTAAATTAAACTGAATAGTTTTTTCCCAAAGAGTTGCGGGGGAACCCCAGGTCATATTTAGGGGCATGGGGGTAAAGAAGATGAATAGAAGGTTCCCTAGCGGAATTGTTTAGCTGGATGCCATCCATTGAAATCAATGGGCTTGAGTCGCTCACAACCATTAGCATCAATAGGTCTACTCTGAGTAAGACTAGCACTGTACAGCAATCTTACCAATATGTGGGTGCAGGACGTAGCCACCCCACTTCTGTGAATAAAAATGTGGTTAAAGGTTTCAAGAGATAACAAATCCACATTTTGGTATATTGTTGAGAATACCAGCCAAAGAGTGATTATTTTAACTCTCATCAAATGTGTCCATTGCAGAAACGTTAGTAAATAACCAATGCAAGTATGATCTTCTGAGTTACACACACACACACTCTCTCTCCCTCTCTCTCTCTCTCTCTCTCACACACACACACACACCCCTTCATTCTGAAATCTTCAGACACTTCCTGCACAGAAAAGTTCCATAGACTTCAGTAAGATTAATCAGTAAATGAATGATTTAAAGAACTCTCAATGAATCAGCCATTCCACCTAGGTGTCTCCGCAGGTGAGATGGGCCACATCCCAGCCATCTCAAATTGCAAACATAGGTTGTGCACGTGGGCTTGTGGGCTTCTAACCGTTCGGTAAACTTTCCCCTTGCCACCTTCGCCAAACTAGCGCCCTCCAGCTGAACCACAAATCCCATCAGCCCCATAGCCAACATGGTCACTTTATAGCGTTATATCTTGCTAACTCATTTTGAGACCCCTTTTTTCTGTGTAATAGAACCTGACAAATATAAATAAATATAAAATGTAAATAAATAGGTAAACAACATCTGGAGGGCACCAGGTTGGGGAAGGCTGGCATAAAATGTAAACGCTGGGCACTCTGTAAATGTGCGAGCCCATCATTTCACGTGCTATATGAGCACACACAAACACCCTTTTACCTATAACAAAGAGGCTTATTATGTCACCTTAAAGATGTGCATCCGCCTTCGCCAACCTGGTGCCCCCAGATGTTCTGGACTACAACTTTACTCCAAAAATCTGGAGGGCACCAGGTTGGTGAAAGCTGATGTACCGATTTGTTGCATGTGACAGATGGGCCTTCTTATCAGCTTCTGCCACAATGAGTCAGTTCCTCTTCAAACTTCCACTGGGTATCAAACATGTTTAACTTCTGTAAAGGTAAGAGTCAGAGAAATGGGTTCTGGAGAGCTCACTTGAGTGGTGGTCCTCAACTGGGGCAGAACACCAACCCAGCCCCACTTGGGTTTGGGGCGCTTCTCAATGGAGAGGAGAAGAAAAGATATGGGGCGGGGCGCGCGGGGGGGGGGTACTTTTTGCAAAGCTCTTTGATGTTGTTTTGAACCAGCCACTTCCCACCTGGAAGCTCCGCAGGGGAATCCGCTTCGGGGGACAAAGGAAAGGGGCGGGAGGCTGAGCAGTCCAGCCCAGAGGGCAAATGCGCCACGCCGGGAGGGTCCCCACGGTTCCCCCATTGAGTGGAGAACGGGGCAAGTGTAGGCAATGCGTGGCCCACCCCAAACGGACAGAAAGAGGGCCCTGCAGTGCGATCCTACACACAAAAATGGATGCATGCATATGTTCCATGGGACTTGGGAGTAAGTTTGGAAAGGGTCGCAGCCTCGACGTCACGGCCGGGCTTTGGGCTACTCAAATCTTAAGCCAAAGGAGAAAAGAGAAGACCCACCTCACTGGGCTGTGCCGCTGGGGGGGGGGGACACTTCGACAGCAAACCACGACCCCTGCGAAGGGATGGCATCCCCCATCCGATGAGGCTACCGCCCTGCGCGCTTTTCCTCTGGAGGGAGCTCCGGGGTGGAACCGCGCGTACCACCGGGCTGCGCATCCCACCTTCCCCGGCGCGCGCTTCCTCCTCCCGGGGGCTGCGCCGCCGTCGAGGCAGCCGAGCGTTGGCTCGGAAACTCCACGGGGAGCGAGGAAGGGGGCGAGGAACCGGGGAGGGGGCGACCTACCGCGCTCCGGCGCCTCCCCCAAAACCACACACCCTCCTCACAAACCCCCCGGGGTGAGCTCCCCAGTGGTGGCGTCCCAAACTGAATCGCAGTCGCCGTCGGTGCGCCCGCCCGTGCCTCCCAGCGCCCGGCTTCCTCTTCCCTCCCCACGAGGACAAAGCCCCGGGGAGCTCTTCTCCCATGGCCCACCCCGGGCCCCGATCCCGGGGTGCGCGATCACCGCCACCCCCACCCCCGGGCTCCCCACCAGCACCGCGCCCGAGGCCACTCACCTCGGCGCCCGCCTCCTCGTCCTCTCCGTCGGGGTCTCCGCGGTTGGGTTGTATTCCTGCTGCTGCCGCCGAGGCTGCTTTGCCCGCCCGCTGCCAGGCGTGCCTTTCCCCCCTTTTCCCGGGTCTCAAATCGGAAACTGACAAGCCCCAGACGACGTTTACATGGGCGGGTTAACCCTCCCCGTGCTGCGCTGCACTGCTACGCTCGCTGGATCCCTTGCTGGCCCGCCGGGCGCCCCTCCTCCTCTTGGGCAGGGGGGGGTGGGTTATCAGGGGGAGGGGATCGGCGCCGAGCACGCCCCCTCCCCCCACCCCCAGCCCAAAATCTCCCTAATCCTCTCCGGGCCAGTTGAAGGCAGCAGGAGGCGGGTCTCCAGGTGAATGCTTTTGCCAGGCCTGGGGGGGAGGGGAGGGAGGAGGCACCGGGCGCCTACCCCACCCCCAGGCCAGATTCTCCTCCCAGAGCCCCCCCATCCCCCCACCGCATGCTTCTCTCCGGATCCCTTGGCCTCCGGCAGGGCCCGGATGGCCAAAAGCAAAAGTTTCCAGCGGGTGGGGTGGGGAAGGGAGGCGGGAGGAGGAGAAAATAGGTGAGTCTGGCGACGTGAAGCAAGGAGGGGAGCGAGGTGGCCTGGCCTGGCCTGGCCTGAGCAGGGGTGGGAGGGAGAGAGGTGGGGGCCTCGCCGAGGAAGTAACCCAGAGTCCGCACACAGGAGAACCAGGAAATGGACGGGGGTGCTGCTTCCTGGGGTGAATATTTTCCTGGGCAGGCTGGCTCTCTGGTAACCCCATTGCCTTGCAAAGTAGAAGGCAAGTCTCCCCGCTGCTTCATTAGCAACCTGTTACAATGATCCCAGAACATCTTCCCAAATACAGGAGCATTTTGATTTTCAATGCACAGCGCATTACGCCTATTTTTATTGGTTTCTAGGAAGCATGTGACACTCTTGAGTGCATCCAGCCCCAAGGTCCCTGCCCCTAGGAGCTGACAATCTGACATTTGACAGGGGGGCTACACAGGGGTCCCCGAAACGAGGGCAGACCAAACGGTGCCAGAGGGAATATGAACACCCAAGAAGTGTGCATGCACACGAAAGCTCATACCAATAACAAACTTAGTTGGTCTCTAAGGTGCCACTGGAAGGATTTTTTGTTTGTTTGTTTGTTTCAACTACAACAGACCAACACGGCCACCTACCTGTAACCCCAACACAAAGTTAACCTATGGAACTCCCTCCCCCAGGAGGCAGTGATGACCACCAACCTGGATGGCTTTAATTCAGGATTGGAGCAAATTCATGGAGGAAGGCTACTAGTCAGGATGGGTTCTGCCCTGCCTCCCCAGCAGTGCTTGTGAATCACAGTTGCTGGAAACTCCGGGAGAGTGGAGGGCTCTTGCACTCAGGTCCTGCTTGATGGTTTCCCCGCATGCAACGGTGAGAGCAGGATGCTGGACCAAATGGGGTCCCCTTTGGCCTAATCCACAGGCTCTTCCTATGTTCTTGACAGGGAGTGATGGACAGGGCGGGCCCCATTGCAAGCAGCCCAAGAGCCAAACTCCAGGGCACCGACCTCAGCATCTCCTACTGCAACATAGCAAGGGGCTACCTCTCATGGCCCAGGGTGCATTTTGCAACTAGCTTTCCCCAACCCGGAAGCGAATATTGTCCAAAACATCTGGGTGGCACGGCATTGTGGAAGGCGGCAGATGTCCTGTGCTCCTTCTCAAATCCTGCTTGGCGGAAAGTATGCCTTAAGAGCGTGAGAAGAGCCTGGGTGCCGGATCAGACCAAAGGCCCGTCGAGTCCAGCATCCTATTGTCCCCAGATGCCCACGAGAAGCCCGGGGCCAAAGTGCCAGAGCACTGCTCTGACCCACTTGCGATCCCAGAAACTAGTATACGGAGGCACATTGCCTCTGGCCTTGGAGGCAGAGCATAGCCATTGTGACTAGGAGCCACTGCAAGCCTTATCGTCATCCATTAACGCAGTGGTTTTCAACCAGTGTGCCATGAAGGAGTCAGGGGTGCCATGGGCAACACTGGCCTCTGTCCCTCTTTCTTTCCTTCCTACCTTCCCTCCTCGGATGCCTCCGAACTTAAAAATGGAAAGCGTAATGCTGGTGGTCAACAAAAGAGGTTTAAAGACTGTCTCAAGGCAGTTACAGGTGGGTAGCCGTGTTGGTCTGCCATAGTCAAAACAAAATAAAAAATAAAAAAAATTCCTTCCAGTAGCACCTTAGAGACCAACTAAGTTTGTTCTTGGTATGAGCTTTCGTGTGCATGCACACTTCTTCAGATACACTGAAACGGAAGTCACCAGACCCTTAAATATAGTGAGGGAGTGGGGAGGGGTATTACTCAGAAGGGTCTGTACATGTGCAAGTTTCTTGGTGAGGTTGATGGACTTCCATTTCATGCGGCTCAATAAAAATGTAGTATAAACACTGACAACTGGGAAACACTTGCCTGCCAGGGCTCCAGTTGGAGAACAGCCTTTACCAAAGGTGTCATGGGCTTTGAAGACACTCGAACTCAGGACACAAGGGAGAAACATGCTAAGAGGAAGGCATGCTTGGCAAATCCACGCCGTGATCAACTCCCGCCCGCAAACCTATGTCCCCACTGTGGAAGGACGTGTGGATCCAGAATTGGCCTCTGAAGTCACTTACAGACTCATTGTTAAAACCGTGTTTATGGAAGACAATCTTACTCGGCTACAAGGGATCGCCAAAGAAGTTTTCTCTGCCTCCCAGAGGCTTCCACAGCTGTTTGTTGCAGCAGCCCTGGCTACAAGCACCGCAGGCGAATGGTGCCTCTCGGGCTGGTCAGGAGGTGCTTCCCAGGCCCCTGTGGGGCAGTGTGAGGAGGCACCTCTCTTTGGGGCAGGGGGGGGACAGCTCAGAGACCAGGGGCAGCGGCAGCAGCTGCCCAGAGGACTCCCAAGGAGAGGGGAGAGGGGAGGAGGGAACACTCCACAAGGGGAGGGTGTTTGAAAAGGGGCCAGCTCTGCAGGCAAGGAGTGACATAACTGGGCTCTTGAGCCCCACAGGGGTGCCGCAGAGAGCATCTAGCTGGTCAAGGGAGCCGTGGACCCAAAAAGGTTGAAAACCTCTGCATTAGCATGTGTAATCCTCTTTCAAAGTCACCAAAGATGGCTGCAATCACTGCCTCCCGTGGTTGTGAGTTCCTCAGTTTAGCTCCGCTCTGTGTGAATAAATCCTTTTATTTGCATTTCCTGAATCTTCCAACTTTCAGCTTCACCATCTCCCCAGAGGCATCTGCCTGGCTGCTACTGGCAAGCAGAGCATGAAGGCAACCACCTTCCCTCCTCCGAGCATTGGAGACCCCCTTCAGCGTCAGGGCTTCTGCCGGTGGTTCTCGAAAGCCGTGGGTGATGCCGCACTGTTGTGGCAGGAGAGGGTGGCAAATGTGGCGGGGGAAATTAAGGACAAGCGAAGAAGCATTTCCGTGTAGTATGGAGGTCCCACCAGAAACAGGATCCACGTTCATAACTATGTATATTTTGGGAATTATTTGTGTTCTTATGTAGCTGCATTGTTTCATACTTTCTGGGTGGCCCAGGATCATGTCATAAAGTAACCACGTTCTGTGTTACCAGTCAAGCGCTGCTAGAACTTCTTTTTTGTTTTTCAGTGCATTTCTTATCAATAAAATATCTGGTGAAAGTGTAGCCCAGAAAAAAAGGGTTTGAGAACCTCAGACAGGATGTCGTCAGCTGGGTTTTTTTCCATGGAGTCGTGCCTCTGTTCTTTTCAAACGCATCAAGGCCGCCACAACCTATGGTGATGTCTAGGCCATGCATAGGATAGCTGGGATAGCTCAGTGGGTAGAATATGAAACACTCAATTTCTGGGTCGTGGGTTCGAGCCCCACGTTGGGCAAAAGATTCCTGCATTGGAGGGGTTTGGACTTGATGACTCTTGTGGTCTGGATAATGTTATTTTGTTTGCCATCCCAGGACTAGGAAGTCTTCTGCCGCATGACTTTGGTTCCTGCGCCGCAACATGCAAACTTCTTGGTTGTCTGTCCACAGGGTCGCTATGGGAAATGGACGCAATGAAGGCTGCAAGATTTCAAAACTGCCTTATAATAAGTGGAAACTCCACGACTCCGCTGGTATTTCCTCCTGAATTTTGAAGTTTGATTTTTACATGAGTGTTATCATTAATTTTCTTTACCCCCTTTCCTCCGTTCACAGTTCTGCACCCCTCCCCATTTTATCCTCACAGCAACTCTGCGAGGTCGGTTAGGGGCGAGGGGCAGTGGCTGTGACTCAAGGTCCCACTGACCCAAATCCCCTCTCACTAAATGGCTGAGTGGGGATTTGAACCCTGGTCTCTCGGGCCTAGGCGCTAACCACTCCATCGTACTGCCTATTCTGCTGCTCCCCATCACTTCAAAAATGACTCCCAAGTCAAGATAGCATACTGGCTACAAGGCTTAGCTTGTTGTTGTTGTTCAGTCGTTCAGTCGTGTCCGACTCTTTGTGACCCCATGGACCAGAGCACGCCAGGCACGCCTATCCTTCACTGCCTCCCGCAGTTTGGCCAAACTCATGTTAGTAGCTTCGAGAACACTGTCCAACCATCTCATCCTCTGTCGTCCCCTTCTCCTTGTGCCCTCCATCTTTCCCAACATCAGGGTCTTTTCTAGGGAGTCTTCTCTTCTCATGAGGTGGCCAAAGTACTGGAGCCTCAACTTCAGGATCTGTCCTTCTAGTGAGCACTCAGGGCCGATTTCCTTGAGAATGGATAGGTTTGATCTTCTTGCAGTCCATGGGACTCTCAAGAGTCTCCTCCAGCACCATAATTCAAAAGCATCAATTCTTCGGCGATCAACCTTCTTGATGGTCCAGCTCTCACTTCCGTACATTACTACTGGGAAAACCATAGCTTTAACTATACGGACCTTTGTCTTAGCTGCAAACACACAAAGACCCGAGTTCAAAGCATGTCATTTGAATTATACACCTTTAGGTGCCAGGAGAAGATGTTCCTCATTAACCAGGCGTTTGGCTGATTGACATTTGATGCCCTTTTGACTGTGTTGTGGAAGCAGAGATTATTGGTTTGTTTTCGTTCCTATTTCTGTTATACATTTTGTGTTGTTGTTGTTTTATATGGTAATTTTATGTTGTGAGATCTACGGGCACAGGGCGGTGTACAAATTTATTAAATAATAGTGATGAAAACAAGGTGCACTTCATGGAGGAGAGGGGTACTGATGGTTACCAGGATACTAACCATGAGGGGCACCTGGCTGGCCACTGTGAGAACAGGATGCTGGCCTAAATGGGCCATTGGCCTGATCCTGCAGCCAGGCTCTCTTTATGTGGAGATGGTGTGCTGGGCCAGAGGATGTCATCTGCAGCACCTTAAACAATTAACAGATTTATTATGGCATGGACTCAAATCCAACTCGCCAGATGCCAAAGGGGGGGGAAGTGACACCATTTTGCAGCTGGCCAGCTGTGCAACTGTTTGAGCTCAGGCAGGCGAGGATTGCATAAAGCAAAAATGGGTAGAAATTCACTTTTTATTATTGCAAAGTCTCCCTGTCCCCTGACACATTCAAAGAGGCTCTTCAGAGTAATAGACCTGGTGGTCACTTTTCCGGTAGTTATTTAGTTTCTCAGGACTCAATTGCTCTCCCAATTGATTGATTTTTGCCTGACAGAGCATGCTCAAGGTCACTTAGCACAGATTATGTCCCCAAACAACCATCCTTTGCCTCACCTTTGTACTCACAATGGGATACAGTTCCTAGAGCAGGGGTCCCCAAACTAAGGCCTGGGGGCAGGATGCGGCCCAATCGCCTTCTAAATCTGGCCTGCAGACGGTCCGGGAATCAGCGTGTTTTTACATGAGTAGAATGTGTGCTTTTATTTAAAATGCATCTCTGGGTTATTTGTGGGGCATAGGAATTAGTTCATTTATTTATTTTTTCAAAATATAGTCTGCCCCCCCCCCCCATGGCTGAAAAAGTTTGCTGACTCCTGTCCTAGAGAAATGAGCTGGCTGGAAGTTTAGCCCTTTTGTTTTCCCCCTTTGCTTAAACAAAAAGCACTGTGAGTTCTATAAGGCCAATTCTTGCAAAAGACTTTTGGGCAGCCCTCCTTCCTCTCTTCATGGCAAAATGGGCAGATCCATCTTCATGACAAAAAGTCTTTTCAGGCAGTCATTTGCAAGATCAACCAGAGGCAAAGGGAGATTTGAATATGCAGAGATTACCTGAGCTTCTGCATTTCAATGTGCAACTTCCAGGCCATTGGTCAAATCCCATCCCTCTCCTTCCAGCCAATGTACCCCTAGCTGGGTGCATGCGCTTTTTAGAGAATCAGAGTTGAGTTGGCAGGGATCCCTGAGGGTCATCTAGCCCAACCCCTGCAATGCAGGAGTCATGACTAAAATATCCATGACATACCAAACTGCTTAAAAACCTCCAAGGAAGGAGAGTCCACTGCCACCCGAGGGCATCTCTGTTCCACTGTTGAACAGCTATCAGAAACAAAATTTAAAAATTCCTTCCAGTAGCTCCTTAGAGACCAACTAAGTTTGTTCTTGGTATGAGCTTTCGTGTGCATGCACACTTCTTCAGATACCTTTTTCTCGTTGTTTTGATTAGTAGCCTGTAGGTTGGAAAGGTTAGAATGTTTTTTGTTTTTCTCTTTTTTTCAGTAACTCCAGTTGAAAGGAGTAAATGGTTTGTTTTTCCTTGTGGACCTCTTGCCAAGCTGGGTGGTTCCTAATAGAGTTGTCCGTTACAGAGAGTTCCTCCTTTATTTGCTTCTGTTTAGAGTACAGAACGCCGATCAGATGTTTGAGCAGCTTCTTGGAGAAAGTGTGGCGTAGTTTCCTTGCATATTCAGTAGGATAAGTGGATCGTAGAGGGTTCTTAATTCTAAGACCCTTGGGTATAATGTCCAGGTTCTTGCATTTAGTCAGAAACAAGATGTCAGTCTGTACCTGTGCAAGTTTCTCGGTGAGGTTGATGGACTTCCATTTCATGCGGCTCAATGTGGTGCCTTCCCTATTTCCATAGGCCAACTAAGTTTGTTATTGGTATAAGCTTTCGTGTGCATGCAAATTAGTTGGCCTCTAAGGTGCTACTGGAAGGAATTTTTTTAATTATTTTTTTTTTGTTTCGACTACAGCAGACCAACACGGCTACCTACCTGTAACTAGAGCTACCAGAAAGTTTTTCCTAATGTTCAGCTGGGATCTCCTTTCTTGTCATTTGGATCCCGCGGTTCGGGTCCTACCTTCTGCACCCGAACCAAGCCTGCTCCCTCTTCCACATGTCAGCCCTTCAGATATTTGCAGGTGAAAGAAAGAAGAAAGAAATATATATATATATAACTAAGATAACAGTAAATCATTCATTCTTCTTTCTTTTCTTTCTCTTTCCTTTTCTTGTTCCTTTCTTTATGAAGAGTTACCTGTATCAGAGGAAAAACAAAATAAAATAAAAAATTCCTTCCAGTAGCACCTTAGAGACCAACTAAGTTTGTTCTTGGTATGAGCTTTCATGTGCATGCACACTTCTTCAGATACATGCACACGAAAGCTCATACCAAGAACAAACTTAGTTGGTCTCTAAGGTGCTACTGGAAGGAATTTTTTATTTTATTTTGTTTTGACTATGGCAGACCAACACGGCTACCTACCTGTAACTGTATTAGAGGGACGCAGGTGGCGCTGTGGTCTAAACCACAGAACCTAGGGCTTGCCGATCAGAAGGTCGGCGGTTTGAATCCCCGCAATGATGGGGTGAGCTCCTGTTGCTCAGTCCCTGCTCCTGCCAACCTAGCAGTTCGAAAGCACGTCAAAGTGCAAGTAGATAAATAGGGACCGCTCCGGCGGGAAGGTAAACGGTGAAGGTAAACGGCATTTCCGTGCGCTGCTCTGGTTCGCCAGAAGCGGCTTAGTCATGCTGGCCACATGACCCAGAAGCTGTACGCCGGCTCCCTCATTCAGTAACGCAATATGAGCGCCACAACCCCAGGGTCGTCTGCGACTGAACCCAATGGTCAGGGGTCCCTTTACCTTCACCTTTTTACCTGTATTAGATGTCTCTCTCTATTTTTCACTATTTTTTAAATTTTTGATTCTTTCTATTTAAGTGATTTGTATGACGATTGTAAATTTTGTTCTAATTGTTTGTATTTGCAGCATTAACTCAATAAAATAATAGCAAGGTATTTGCAGGTGGCTCTCATGTCCCCTCTCAAGACTTCCAGGCTTTGAGATTGCTCCTCCCAGACTCCCACCTGTTCTGCAGCTTCTCTTGCCTCGGATCCTCTGCTCTAAATGCCACAGCACCAAGCAACATCTTCAGTTAATTTCTTCGCAGGCCAGACTGCCCTACCCAAATCTCCTTGCAACACTTGGGACTTAGCCAGGCTGCCGGCCATTCATTCCCCTTGACTGTTATTCTTCCCCTTCTTTATGGACTCCCAGTGTCAATGGAACGCAAACTCCCCACAAAAGACTTAACTTCACAATTGTGTTGGCATTGTTTGTGCTATTGTGGTTGCTTCTGGTGCTGGAGGCACACCATCGCCATTTGTGGCTGGTAGCAACTGATACCTTTATCCTCCATGAATCTTCTTTCAAAGCCATCCCAGCTGGTTGCCATCACAACATCCTGTGGGAGAAAAATCCATCGTTTTAACTTCACACTGCATGAAGGTGTTTCGCACTCCTGAGAAATCTCTATGTGGGACAAGAAGCTACAGTTAGAACTGGATACGGAACAACTGTTTGGTTCAAAATTGGAAAAGGAGTACGACAAGGCTGTATATTGTCTCCCTGCTTATTTAATTTATATGCAGAATTCAAGGCTGGACTGGATGAATCCCAAACCGGAATTAGGATTGCAGGAAGAAAGATCAACAACTTCAGATATGCTGATGACACAACCTTGATGGCAGAAAGTGAGGAGGAATTAAAGAACCTTTTAACGAGGGTGAAAGAGGAGAGCGCAAAATATGGACTGAAGCTCAACATAAAAAAAACTAAGATCATGGCCACTGGTCCCATCACCTCCTGGCAAATAGAAGGGAAAGAAATGGAGGCAGTGAGAGATTTTACTTTCTTGGGCTCCATGATAACTGCAGATAGTGACAGCAGTCATGAAATTAAAAGACGCCAGCTTCTTGGGAGGAAAGCAATGACAAACCTAGACAGCATCTTAATAAGCAGAGACATCACCTTGCCGACAAAGGTCTGTATAGTTAAAGCTAGGGTTTTCCCAGTAGTAATGTATGGAAGTGAGAGCTGGACCATAAAGAAGACTGAGCGCCGAAGAATTGATGCTTTTGAATTCTGGTGCTGGAGGAGACTCTTGAGAGTCCCATGGACTGTAAAAAGATCAAATTTATCCATCCTTAAAGAAATCAGCCCTGAGTGCTCACTGGAAGGACAGATCCTGAAGTTGAGGCTCCAGTACTTTGGCCACCTCATGAGAAGAGAAGACTCCCTGGAAAAGACCCTGATGTTGGGAAAGATGGAGGGCACAAGGAGAAGGGGACGACAGGGGATGAGATGGTTGGGCAGTGTTCTCGAAGCTACTAACATGAGTCTGACCAAACTGCGGGAGGCAATGAAAGACAGGCGTGCCTGGCGTGCTCTGGTCCATAGGGTCACGAAGAGTCGGACACGACTGAACAACAACAAGCATGAAGGTGTTCTTCCTTTAGTCTCTCCTGAATCCTCCAAGGTTTGGCTTCAGTGTATGGCTGTTTTTTGTTTTGGTTTTAATGCCCACTTTTAATTCTTCAGCATATTTCCCTGCATGATTTCCCATTTTTACAGCAACTTTTCAATGGGTTTTCGGTGTGATTTCGCTAGATTGTTTTTACACTCCCAAGGATTTATGGCAATAAAATGGTTTGCATTGCTTCATGGAGCAAGATGGCTTTAAAGCTAGATCCAGATAGGGAACATGTGGCCTTCTACAAATCCCATCATTCATGGCCATTGGCTTTGCTGGCTGCTGGGAACTGAAGTCCAAAAGCTACTAGAGGACTGCAGCTTCCCCATCTCTGAACTACAGGGAGAGAAAACTAGGATCAGATAGGAAGACACATTTGCAGGGATCACTTTACTTATGGCAAGCTTACCGCCTGAGAAATGACCCACCAGTATGATTATTGCTTACTTATTAACTTCTATTCTGCCCCTTAGCCAAAAGGCAGTTTACAAAACAACAGCAGTAGGACAGTGCTTAGCCTCAAACTTACAATCTAAAAGGCGAAACAAAATAAAAATAATTCCTTCCAGTAGCACCTTAGAGACCAACTAAGTTTGTTCTTGGTATGAGCTTTTGTGTGCATGCACTCTTCTTCAGGCATAACACAAGAGGAAATGTTGAAGCGGAGGGAAGAGGAAAGAAGGAAGTTCAGATACGTGCATATGAAGCCGCTGGGGGAGGTGACTAGCAGGATTGTTAACAGGGACTTGGAGTATGGTCATATGGTGCCAAATTTTTGCATAGCAGTCTCCACTGGCTACCAGTCCATTTCCAGGCCCAAATTAAAATGCTGTCATTGACCCCCCGCAGACGGTCCGGGAATCAGAGTGTTTTTACATGAGTAGAATGTGTCCTTTTATTTAAAATGCATCTCTGGGTTATTTGTGGGGCCTGCCTGGTGTTTTTACATGAGTAGAATGTGTGCTTTTATTTAAAATGCATCTCTGGGTTATTTGTGGGGCATAGGAATTCGTTCATTATTATTTTTTTCAAAATATAGTCCGGCCCCCGACAAGGTCTGAGGGACAGTGGACCGGCCCCCTGCGGAAAGTTTGCTGACCCCTGCCTTAAAGGGTCATTTTCTCTGGCAACAGTGGTCTGGCATTGTGGTCCCTTCCCTGCGAATTAAGACCTTCTAAAAAAATACCCCCAGGCTTCTCAATCTTAAAACCTTTTAATGGTTTTTAATCTTCCAGGTACCCTTGATTACATTTTGATGCTGTTGTGAGTTTTGTTGTGCCAACTGGATTTTCTGCTGTATTATAATTTCTGCTGTTCTATCAGTTTTTATAGGGTGATGCTGTTGTCCATGGATCCCCAAACTAAGGCCCGGGGGCCGGATGTGGCCCAATCGCCTTCTCAATCCGGCCCACAGACGGTCCAGGAATCAGCGTCTTTTTACATGAGTAGAATGTGTCCTTTTATTTAAAATGCATCTCTGGGTTATTTGTGGGGGAAATATAGTCCGGCCCCCCATAAGGTCTGTGGGACAGTGGACCGGCCCCCTGCTGAAAAAGTTTGCTGACCCCTGTTGCCTTTACTTGTTTTAACTCAATTATTTGGTTCTGATTGCTTAAATTGCAGCACCAACATCAACAAAACAAACAAGCCATGTTATCCCAGGGGTGATGCTGGTGCTGTGACTGGAGTTTAAAACGCCTGTGCTCAGAATCATGCAGGGGGTTGGACTAGATGGCCCTCGGGATCCCATCCAACTCCACAACTTTGTGATCCAATGAAAATGGTTTGTTTTTAATTTTTGATGCTACTGTTGCTCTGATAAGAAGCAACCTCTTTCTCTGGACTAGACGTGGGGCTTTCCCTCCACGATCCCTCCAAGTGACCCTTACCTCGGAAGTAAGCGGCCGGAAGAAAACCCGCGGGGCTTGTTTCCGAGTAGACTCGATCCGACGGCGGGGCAGGAGCGCGAGGCCTGACACCCGCCCCCATCCACCCTCCAACCCGCCAACTCATGCGCGCTTTCCTCGGCAGAGACCTGCCGGGCGGGCTTACTCTCGAGTAGTAGCGCCCCCCCCCCCGGGAGCGAAATCGAAAGCGGCTGCGCCGGCAAGGGCGGAACGCGGCGGGGAGGAGCCGGGAGGCGGCAGCGGCAGCAGCCGAGGAAGGCGAGCGCGTCGGATCCGGGCGCGCAATGGGGTTGCTGAGCTTTGCGCGCGAGCCGGTACCGGAGACGCTGAGCGCCGACCTGCAGCAGCTCAACCAGCTGAGCGCCCAGGTGCAGCTGCCGGCGGAGCGGGGGGCTTGGGAGCGGGGGGGGGCTCTTTCCCGAATACTGGGGCGCTGTTCGCCCGAGACACCCTAAAAAAACCCACAAGTGGCGCGGAGAGGAGGGGCCCTCCGGCCAGTGAGGCTGGCGCTTCGCCACGGGGAAGGAAGCGGGGCGCACGAGTGCGCGCTCCACTTTTGCGCTTCGCTGCGCGTCATCCTAAAGGGCGGCACCACCCCCCCCCCCACGGCTGAGATCCTGTCGACCGGAGTCCCGGCACGCCCGGAGGCTCCGCGAAGCTGCGTGAGCAGGATCGGGGCCCCGGGCTTCCCTTTTAAAAGCCTCGCTGGTCTTGGAGAGGGTTGGAAGGGACCCCCTCCCCCCAAGGCTACAAATGCGTTTTAAGGATAAAAGCTGCCTTTCTGGACGCAGTCACTCGGGGAAGTAACCAAAAAACCAAACCACTTGCGATCAACTTTTTTTAAAAAAATAAATAAAACCCAGACTAGTTATTGGCATCCATTCTTCCAAAGAAAAGCACACGATTTTGGTTAGTTTGATATTCTGCCTTCAGAAACGGCCCCTCGCGTTTTATCCGTGTAATTTTAGTTGCCCGTGTAAAGGTAGGGCGTAGTACAGTATTTGCAGGATTATAAATGATCGGTGAAAACTGGATTAGAAGGAATAAAATTTAATTTAGCCATGTGCTACTGCAAAACTGCAGCTTGGTCAAGATACACCCCATAAGCTTCCTTTCTCTGCCGGCCTCGCCACAACCTCCACCTTACGACCATGTCTAAAATCACTTGACTCCCCATGAATATTTCATCTCCCTGTTTTTTGGAAAAACAAAAATCTACTCTCTAATCTCTTTGGTCTTCTGATCACCCTCTCTCTTTACCTAGTCTCAGATAATTCTGCAACTCTTGCCTACTCCGGGGTGTTGTTGTGGTTTTTATTCTTATATTTAATAAATTTTTGTTAATTTTTTTGTATGTTTATTTTGCATCTTGCAGTGATTGTTGTGTAGTTTTTAAAAATGTTTTGTTTTTTGGCTACTTGAATGTTGTGGTTACGTATTTCTTTTCGTGTTGTCAGCCGCCTTGAACATAGTTTAATCTGTGGAAAGGGGGCATACGAATAAAATTAGGGATGCATGTGTATGTCTTGAGACTCTTGATTCAGTTCAGGAGCGGAGGGTTGCTCCTGTGGTCGAATCCTGCTTGCAGGATTGGTTGGCCTTGAGAGAATAGGGTGCTGGGATAGATGCAGATCTAAAAACTTTGTGTTCTTATACCTCTGATCGAGCCGCAATACTGCCTTGTTTTAATTTTGTCTTCTGGTGCCGTATATTTAGTATTTCCAAGATTATAAACGATGCACAGGGACTGGATTCAGAGGAATGGTTTTTATTTAGCAGTGTGCTGCTGCAAAACTATACACAACAAAACGGCTGCATTCAGCTTCCTTTCCCTGCTGGTCTCACCCAGAACTCCTTCCCCGCATACAACCATTTCTAAATCACTTTAGTTCCTGCTCACGTTATCCCTCCCTCATTGCACAGCGAGCGTATCTGACCAAACGGCACCCAGCAAATTTTATGTGTGCCGCCTCAATAGCTGACCCTGTTCTTGTTTCTCCTTGGTTCCTGCTCCTCCACTCTGCTGGGGCCACTTAAAAAAATAATAATACCCAAAATAACTCTTTATTACTATTATTATTTTTAAAAAGGTTATACAGAATTCTGCAAAGTGCCGTGTTATCAAAGCAGAATCTGATGACAACATACGTTGCCCATATAGGTGAAGGTAAAGATATACCCCTGACCGTTAGCTCCAGTCGCGAACAACTCTGGGGTTGTGGCGCTCATCTCACTTTACTGACCAAGGGAGCCGGCGTTTGTCCACAGAGTTTTTCTGGGTCATGTGGCCAGCATGACTAAGCCGCTTTTGGCGAACCAGAGCAGCGCACGGAAACGCCATTTACCTTCCCACCGGAGCGGTACCTATTTATCTACTTGCACTTTGACGTGCTTTCGAACTGCTAGGTGGGCAGGAGCAGGGACCAAACAATGGGAGCTCACCCCGTCGCGGGGATTCGAACCACCAACCTTCTGAACCGCAAGGCATAGGCTCAGTGGTTTAGACCACAGCGCCATCCGTTGCCCATATACTGTTGAACAAATATAGACATGAAATGAAGCCAGAATAAATAAACCACAGGCATGCTGCAATAGCTCACTTGGTGGAGCATGAGGCTCTTCATCTCTGGGTCTCAGGTTCGAGCCCCATGTTGGGCGAAAGATTCCTACCTGGCAGGGGTAGATGATTCTTGTGGTCCCTTCCAACTCTGCAGTTTTATGCGGATGCGTGGAAGGTGGCGACATCATGATTAGACAAGACAAGGTTAATTAAACAACGACCCTGTTTTACCGCATTAGCCATATTTGTTTGTAGACCAAGCCGGGGGGAGGGGGGGTCCTCCTTCCTTACAAATGAAATAAAGTCAAACCAAACAGGTATGAAATCATCCTTTTTTTCTTTAGTGCCTAGGGACTCTCGGCCTACAAGTTAGTTTTTCCAGTAGGGTTATATCCCAGAGTGATACCCCTGTGGCTGCCACAGAGGTAGGGAGAGTCCTAACTTATCCTCAGCTGGCTCTTGGAGAACTCGTGAGCTTTCTGTCTCCACTCCAACCTGGTAGCACAATAAAAAGCGCAGCTGTTAGTCCTGCCTTTTTCGCATTCCAGGTATCTCCCTCAAGGTCATGCTTCTGTTGTGGGGTTATCGCCTCATCCAAGAATGCAACCGCTTTGCTGTCCTCGATGCCCTGCCTTCCGCCCCCTATGGCTGCACTGTTTCGTGATTTATTTATTTAAAAAAAATACTTGTAGGATTTCATTTTGATTATTTAGTTCCTAAAATGTACGCGCTGCTTGCAAAAAGAAAACTCTCAGAGCGGTTTTCAAAAAAGGCAAAACAATTTAATCTCATCAATAAGAAAACAATGCTAATTTAGGACTTTGGGAAAGATGAACTAACACGAAACTAAAAACAGATTAAGACTCGCATCAACTTTCTAAACATCTGGGTGGGCTTGTCTAAACAAGAATGTTTTAAGCAGGCGCCGAAAAGAGTACAGCGAAGGTTCCTGCCTGATATCAAGAGGCAGGGAGTTCCAAAGTCCCTGCCACACTAAACAGGCGAGTTCTTACAAATGTAGCACCTGTAACAGCACCGGTTCTAAGCAGCCGAGTGGCCGTACATGCAGAAAGGCGGTCATGTAGGTAAACTGTTTGCATCCAGTGCTAGTCCTGCCCAGAGTAGACCGACTGCAATTAATGAACAGTGCTAGCACTGAATCATAGAACTGAGGAGTTGGAAGGGAACCCGGGGTCATCTAGTCCAACCCCCTGCGATGCAGGAATGTCAACTCAAGCATCCATGACAGATGGCCATCTATCTGTCCATTAATTGTAGCAAGTCTACTCTGAGTAAACGTTGCTTGGCTACAACCCTTTTTTAAATAAATAAACTGCATTTAATGTGACCATGTGAGGACTCTGCCAGAGCTCTGCAGGCCTCCCAGGTGTGCAAACAGGGCTGCTGCCTCTCTCGGGGGGGGGGGGGGATTTGGAGAATG
The DNA here is from genome assembly GCF_009819535.1 of Lacerta agilis. Classification (NCBI taxonomy): domain Eukaryota; kingdom Metazoa; phylum Chordata; class Lepidosauria; order Squamata; family Lacertidae; genus Lacerta; species Lacerta agilis. The sequence continues at coordinate 92,926,572 of NC_046317.1, read as the reverse complement.
CCCAGCGCATGCAAACAGGGGGTTCCAGAGCTCCTGGGTGGAGGTTGATACCTTTTAATTGGGCCAGCTCTCCTTATTTGCAAACTTGCAAAATAAAGATAAATTGGACTCCTGGGTGTCACATTTTCCACAGAGCTAGCTTGCTCCTAAGGCTGTAACATTTTAAGTCAGTTGATTTAATTGATGCATTAAACCCTTTCCAGCTTAAAGGTCCAAATTGGGCGACCGTTTTTAAAACGGCGAATTGTGCTTCATGTGAGCCCTTGAAAATCCACGGGTGTTTCTGGCACGGGTTGCAGAAGAAGCCCACCATTCAGGAACGAGACCCCCTTCTAAGATGGTGCCCCCAACTTGGTGCCCTCCAGATGTTTCAGTCTACAACTCCCATCAGCCACATCTGGAGGGCACCAAGTTGGAGAACCCTGGCTACAGAAACACATGGACACGCACACAAAACCCCAGGCCCATGGAGAAGCCTGGCCAAACATAAACATACAGTCGTACCCTGGATCCCAAACATCCTGGAGCTCGGACGTCTTGGCTCCCAAACGCCGCAACCCCGGTTTGCGAATGTTCTTTTGGAACCCGAATGTCCGACGGGGCTTCCGTGGCTTCCGATTGCCTGGGGGACTTCCTGCAGCCAATCAGAAGCCACAATTTGGTTTTGGAAGTCGATCGGACTTCTGGAACGGATTCCGTTCCGCTTGCCCTGGACGTTGGAGGGTTAAGCCAGCTTTGGGGAGTGGGGGGGGGGCTCACCACCCTGGACCTCAGATAAGCTGTGCACCGGCCTCTGTTGATATGCACATATATGCAGAACTAATTAAGCAATTAAAACTCATAACTGTTATTCCAGGTGGGTAAGATTTATTTAATCTTCACAAGGTGGCTGTTATTAAAGCAATCTTAGTTGAATTGGTTACAGGTAGGTAGCCCCGTTGGTCTGCCATAGTCGAAACAAAATAAAAAATTCCTTCCAGCAGCACCTTAGAGACCAACTAAGTTTGTTCTTGGTATGAGCTTTCGTGGGCATGCACACTTCTTAGTTGAATTGGATTACTGAGTAATTGAGTTCCAAGTCTTAAAGGGGAAGTGTTCTGGCAAGGGAATCGGGACCTTCGTGTTGTGGGGCAGGGAGTGTCCCTGTTCCCAGGTCCATCCACCTTGATGGCTCCAAACCACTGCCTTCACACACCCAGACTGAACCACCAAGTCCCTTTTAAAAACTATATATACAGGGGGAAGTTTTGAGGATTGCTGCTCTTTAAAAAAAAGGAACAATCTGCATTACACACGGGGAAGAGCAGGAGAGGTGGGCCCAATCCCCGGCAGGTCTTGTGTTGCTGACACCTTCGTTTTGTCTCTCTCCAGCAATTCTCCACTCTCGTGGAAGTGGTTTTCCGATTTCTGCAGGAACCGAAAGAGGTAAGCCGTCCACAGAGAAGTAGGCAAGATAGCATCCGAGGGGGTTAGCTGAGGCTATTTTTGCTATAGTTTTACTCAAGGTGAGCATCTGAGGAGGAGGAGGAACTTTTAAGCGAATTACAGTAGCATCTTTGCATGAGATAAAACGAAAGGCCAGGCACCCTGTCACAAGTCTGCAAGTTCTTTGCAATTCTTTGTAAAGTGTAGATTGCTGTTCTCATTTTTAAACAATAATAATAATAATAGCAGTGTCATGAAAGTGATTATTATCTCAATCTGAAGGACAAGACGGGGTGCCTATTCTGTAAGGGCGCATTCCAAGCAATAGCAGAGCATGACATATCAGCAGAGGAGCATGTGTATGTTTAAACATGAGATCCTGTAAATAATAATTATTTTTATTATTATTTATACCCTGCCCATCTGGCTGGGTTTCCCCAGCCACTCTGGGCAGCTCCCAGCAGAATATTAAAAACACGCTAAAACATCAAACACTAACAACTTCCAGATTTTTTAAGGCTGCCTTCAGATGTCTTCTAAAAGTCAGATAGCTGTTTATTTCCTTGACATCTGATGGGAGGGCGTTCCACAGGGCGGGCGCCACCACCGAGAAGGCCCTCTCCCTAAACAAATGCAGTCAGCTTCATTAATAATAATAATAATAATAATAATAATAATAATAATAATACTGCCCTTCATCTGAGGATCACAGGGCTGTTTACAATATAAAAACTTGCCCCCTTCGCTGACCTATAGCAAACACAATTTTCTTTCGCCAACCCATTCTCATCCCTGCCTTTGGGGCACGGGGGTGGGGGGGGTTGCAGAAAAATTTATTGGACTGTTTGAAAAGAAAGAAAGAAATACTGTGAGTCTGACTGTTTCATCCTCACCAGATCTTCTCCAAAGTTAGCCATACCGAACTCTGTGGGGCTTCCTCCCAGGCAAGGGAGAAACAGGTTCTAAAGTCAAGACTATTAAAATGAGGCCTTCCTTAATTTACAACTTGCGCCAGGATCTCGCCCCTTCTTTGTGCCTCTTCCTTTAATGACTGCTCAGCTTTCCCTACCGAAACGCGTCATAAATTCTGCCCAAACTTGGGCAGACGACTTGGAAACCACCAAACGTCTGACTAAAATTATGCCCCGCTTTCTCTTGCTATAAAAGGAGGGGGGGGAGGCTTCTGTCTCTAAACAGGGACGGAGATATCGGCTAAAATAAAAAATAACAAAGGTACAGTCTCAAGGCAGTTGTCAGATAGCAGCGGAATATGTCATTCATCACAACTCGGGATCCCCAGTTTGTTTCTTAAATCCACTTTTCACCCCGCTGTTTACAAGTTGGGAACTTTTCCTTGAACATCTGATTCTCAGTTCCGTCAGAGACTTAAGGCAGGCACCCTTAAACTTCGCCCTCCAGTTGTTTTGGAACTACAATTCCCATCATCCCTGACCACTGGTCCTGTTAGCTAGGGATGGTGGGAGTTGTAGGCCAAGAAACATCTGGAGGGCCGAGTTTGGGGGTGCCTGGACTAAGGTAACTTCTAAGCTCTGAACAGAAAGTACTTAAAGGCACAAATACAGGATGGGTGACACCAGGCTTGAGAGCAGTACATGTGAAAAGGATCTAGGAGTCTTGTTAGACCATAAACTTGACATGAGTCAACAGTGTGATGCAGCAGCTAAAAAAGCCAATGCAATTCTGGGCTGCATCAATAGGAGTATAGCATCTAGATCAAGGGAAGTAATAGTACCACTGTATTCCGCTAGTCTGGTCACACCTCACCTGGAATACAGTGTCCAGTTCTGGGCACCACAGTTCAAGAAGGATACTGACAAGCTGGAACGTGTCCAGAGGAGGGCAACCAAAATGGTCAAAGGCCTGGAAACGATGCCTTATGAGGAACGGCTTAGGGAGCTGGGTATGTTTAGCCTGGAGAAGAGAAGGTTAAGGGGTGATCTGATAGCCATGTTCAAATATATAAAATAGAGGAGGGAGAAAGGTTGTTTTCTGCTGCTCCAGAGAAGCAGACACGGGGCAGTGGATTCAAACTACAAGAAAGAAGATTCCACCTAAACATTAGGAAGAACTTCCGGACATTGAGAGCTGTTCGGCAGTGGAATTTGCTGCCAAGGAGTGTGGTGGAGTCTCCTTCTTTGGAGGTCTTTAAGCGGAGGCTTGACAGCCATCTGTCAGGAATGCTTTGATGGTGTTTCCTGCTTGGCAGGGGGTTGGACTGGATGGCCCTTGGGGTCTCTTCCAACTCTAGGATTCTATGATTCTAAAATCAGAATATAGCCAAAGGTACACATGAATAAAAGCAATAAGGTATTTCATTCCCAATTAAATAAGAATTCTTTGTGGCGCCAGCACAAGCTCAAATGAGTCACAGAGGCAATTCTTTCTTTTTCATGGTTTTAATGATGTGCGGATCATCTCCTTCTGCACAGTGTCCCAGAACTCAGAAATCAAGTTCAAAGGGGAGCTTGATTAACAGTGTAGGTGCAGTTCTGTTTTTCAGCCTTAGTATACAACCCGGGGCAAAGTTCCCTCCTGGCATAGCTCAGACGGCAGAGCATGAAACTCTTTAATCTCAGGGTCATGAGTTCGAGCCCCATGTTGTGCAAAAGCTTCCTGCATTGCAGGGGGTTGGACTAAATGACCCCTGGTGGTCCCTTCCAACTCTACAGTTCTGTGATTCAAAGTCCCTGTGAACTCAGTGGAACTGACTTTGGAGTTAGGCAGGCATAGGGCTGCACCAGAAACTAGCATCCGTGTGCAGCTTGGTGTGGATCGCTCTCCCTGCTCTTCTCCTCTTACAGGTCGAAAGGTTCCTAGCTCAGCTCTCTGAATTTGCCACCAGCAATAAACTCAGCCCGGGCCCTTTGAAGAACATCGTTAAAAGCCTCCTGTTGGTGCCAAATGGTGAGTGGGGGGCTTGGGGGTCCCTGGCGGTGTGTGGATGCCTGCCATTGACCAGGGGAATCGAGAGAGGTGCTTCTCCCCTCTTTCGTGATGGGACCCCTCACAAGGGGGGGGGGCAGCTGCTCAGTGAAGTTAGGAACATAAGGAGAGGCGGGGTGCAGGATCAGGCCAAAAGCCCATGGATTCCTGCATCCTGTTCTCATGGCTGCCAGCCAGATACCCACAGGGAGACCCCAACCTAAGCACAATAGCAGCTCTCCCCACTTTCGATTCGCAGCTAGGACAGAGGCATCAAGACTGTGTAGCCACTGATGGCCTTGTCCCCGTGGATTTGTCTATCCTCCTTTTTACAGCCATCCGCATTGGTGACCATCCCTGCATCTTGTGGCAGTGAGTTCCAAAGTTAAAACCGTGTGCCGCGTGGGAAAAGTATCTCCTTTTGTCCGTCCGGAATATTCCAACGCTCCGTTCTGGCGACTGTAACCCTGGTTTTAAGGAGCTCATATACCTGAGTTTCTAACGCTGCTTGGGTGTCTTTCTCCCGCTCTTAACTCCATACAGTAGCGATGTTGTCTAACCAGACTTCTCTCTCTTTCTCCCCTGTCTGTCTCTTTTATGCATTGTTTATCTCAGGTGCCCTAAAGAGGAGTCTTTCGGCAGAGCAGGTTAGAGCAGATCTTATCACCCTAGGTAGGTCTCTCTGAAATGCCCCCCAGCGATTCTTGAAGGTGGACGGTGGCTGCCGGCCTCCCGTTTAACCGTGTTGAATTTCTCCCGCAGGGCTGAGCGAGGAGAAGGCCAGCTATTTCGAAGAGCAGGTACTGTGAGCATTCCTTTCGCTACTGAAATTTTAATTCCGGGGGGGGGGGGGGGGAGGTGCGTTTCTTCTGGGCTGCCTGTCCCCTGAACTGAGCTGTTGCCTTGTAACCAGATACAATCTGCCAGGCCGCTTCATTTGCCAGCTTTAACCGGCAGATCTTTTGTAGGAAGGCTTTTAAAGATGATTCAGGGGGTGATTATCATCATCTTCATCATCATCATCACCACTCTGGGCGGCTCTCAGCAAAATATTAAAACCACGGTACAACACCAACCATGTCATTTTTAAAAAGAATTTAAAATAAGCCTTTATTAAATTTGTGTTGTTGTTTTTTTTTAAAAAAGGGATTTCAAACATAAAACAAAACATTAAATCTTACATCACACAAATAATAACAGACATAAATTTACAATAGTCTCTTTCAAATTATACATCAAATTTAAAATATGACTTCACATTGCTTCTACAACGGTTTTCTTAGTATAATACTCATTTCATTACTCTAACTAATAATTTGATTACTCTCATTCTTACAAACAAACAAAAAATTATATAGTTTAAATCTCCCACGTGCATAACTTAATCCAAGCAAATCATTAGTTCCGTTTTCAAACCTTCTTTTCTTAAATATTCCTCCACATATTTCCATTCTGCTTTTGTTTTCTGTTTTTGTATATCTCTTATTGCCGCTGTCATCCTTGCTAAATTCATATATTCTATTAGCTTAATTTGCCATTCTTGGACTGTTGGTATTTTTTCTCCTTTCCAGGTTTTAGCTATAAGTATCCTAGCTGCAGCACACGTGTACAAAAGGATGCTTTTTCTGTCTTCAGGAATATTCTTGGGGGTCATACTTAATAAAAATAATTCAGGTTTTTTCCCAAATGTGATTTTCCAACATTTTTTCAAATTTTCATATATAATATCCCAAAATTCATAAATCTTTGGGCATTTCCACCAACAGTGGAAATACATACCTATTTCATTGAAATGAAATGAAATGAAGCATCATTCATTTCAGACTTCCCTGAGCAGGGCTGCCTTCAGATGTCTGGCTTCAGGTGTCTTCTAAAGGTCAAGTGGTTGTTTATCTGGACTGAGGAACATGTTGTTGTTGTTATTGTTCAGTCGTTCAGTCGTGTCCGACTCTTCGTGACCCCATGGACCAGAACACGCCAGGCACCCCTATCCTCCACTGCCTCCCGCAGTTTGGTCAGACTCATGTTGGTAGCTTCGAGAACTCTGTCCAACCATCTCAATCTCTGTCTTCCCCTTCTCCTTGTGCCCTCCATCTTTCCCAACATCAGGGTCTTTTCCAGGGAGTCTTCTCTTCTCATGAGGTGGCCAAAGTACTGGAGCCTCAGCTTCAGGATCTGTCCTTCCAGTGAGCACTCAGGCCTGATTTCTTTAAGGATGGATAGGTTTGATCTTCTTGCAGTCCATGGGACTCTCAAGAGTCTCCTCCAGCACCATAATTCAGAAGCATCAATTCTTCAGCAATCAGTCTTCTTTATGGTCCAGCTCTCACTTCCATACATCACTACTGGGAAATCCATGTATGGAACATGTTATTACTGTTGATTTATTAGGGCACAGTCTCTCCCAGGCATTCTCCTGCGTGAGTCCCCTTGAACTGAACAGGAGATCTGTTTATTGAGCCCCAGTGATGTCCTGGGTGCTGTATCAAACCAAGAAGGGTATGCAACCATCTCCCATTGCAGGACAGAGATGGGGTTGACCCCCTTTGAGCAGGAGGAAAGGGAGCGGGCTTGGCAGGGGTGGAGATAAGCAATAGATCACCACCTCAGCCTTAAAGGCTAGAATCGTAGAGTTGGAAGGGACCCCAAGGGTCATCTAGTCCAGCCCCCTACAATGCAAGAAACTCAGCTAAAGCATCCATGACAGGTGGGCATCCAACCTCTGCTTTGAAACCTCCAAGGAAGGAGAGTCCACCCCCTCCCGAGGGAGACACTGTTCCACCGTCGAACGGCTCTTCCCATCAGAAAGTTCTTCCTGATGTTTAGTTGGAATCTCTTTTCTTATAACCAGAAGCCATGGGTTCGAGTCCTACCCTCCAAAGAGTCCTACCCTTAAGATATTTATATCTTGTTCTCTAACACAAACAACTGGCATTCTTTGGATCACGTATTGCCAGTGCTGGATTTATGTATAAGCTAAACCAGCTATAGCTCAGGGCCCCACTCTCTTGGGGGCCCCCAAAAAACTTAAAGAGGGGGGGACTGGATGTACATTTCCAAAATATAAGATAAAAAACCAATAAAACAAAACCTACATACAGCAACAATGTTTTGTGTTGTGGAGGCTCCTTTGGTGTGAGAAATGGGCCCCGCCTGCTAGCCTGCTCCCTAAAATATCACTGGTTTGCTCATTTCTATATACAGTGGTACCTTGGTTCTCAAACTTAATTGTTCCAAAACCAAAACGTTCCAAAACCAAGGCGCGCTTTCCCGTAGAAAGTAATGCAAAACGAAATAAATCCATTCCAGACTTTTGAAAACAACCCCTAAGACAGCGATTTAATTTCACTATTAATATACTTCTTCTTAAATGTATTTCAGTTCAACGTTTACTTTGATTAAATACATATTTTGTTATGTGCAAATGGCTTTCGATACCTGTTCGATCCATAAATTGTTGTTGCTGTTCAGTCGTTCAGTCGTGTCCGACTCTTCGTGACCCCATGGACCAGAGCACGCCAGGCACGCCTATCCTTCACTGCCTCCCGCAGTTTGGCCAAACTCATGTTAGTAGCTTCGAGAACACTGTCCAACCATCTCGTCCTCGGTCGTCCCCTTCTCCTTGTGCCCTCCATCTTTCCCAACATCAGGGTCTTTTCTAGGGAGTCTTCTCTTCTCATGAGGTGACCAAAGTACTGGAGCCTCAACTTCAGGATCTGTCCTTCTAGTGAGCACTCAGGGCTGATTTCTTTGAGAATGGATAGGTTTGATCTTCTTGCAGTCCATGGGACTCTCAAGAGTCTCCTCCAGCACCATAATTCAAAAGCATCAATTCTTCGGCGATCAGCCTTCTTGATGGTCCAGCTCTCACTTCCGTACATTACTACTGGGAAAACCATAGCTTTAACTATACGGACCTTTGTCGGCAAGGTGATGTCTCTGCTTTTTAAGATGCTGTCTAGGTTTGTCATTGCTTTTCTCCCAAGAAGCAGGCGTCTTCTAATTTCGTGACTGCTGTCTCCATCTGCGGTGATCATGGAACCCAAGAAAGTAAAATCTCTCACTGCCTCTGTTTCTTCCCCTTCTATTTGCCAGTAAGTGATGGGACCAGTGGCCATGATCTTAGTTTTTTTGATGTTGAGCTTCAGATCATATTTTGCGCTCTCTTCTTTCACCCTCATTAAAAGGTTCCATAAATTACCATATAGCATATATTCAACACAAAAAAACACCGGCCATTTGTTGTTGACAAAGGACAGCTGGACATTACCTTCAGGAGCTGAGGGCCACATCAAACCTAAATCCAGCCCTGCGTATTGCATGTGAAACTCTGGGAGCCAGTCTTCCGTGGAGGTGGGCTTTGGTGGAATGGGCACGCCGGACACACATGCCAGGTTTTGCTTCATTTTGCTTTCTGCAATCTTTCCAGTGGAAGGAGAAATCGCCAACCCTCTCGCGCCTTGCTGTGGGCCAGACCCTGATGGTTAACCAGCTCGTAGACATGGAGTGGAAATTTGGAGGTGAGCGGCTCTGTGGGCTGGGGGAGACCTGTGGGGGGAGTCATAGAATCACAGAGTCGGAAGGGACCCCAAGAGTCATCTAGTCCAACCCCCTGTAGCGCCAGGTGCCTCCACCCCACGGAAGCTCCGCCTTTCAGCTTCCCCTGGGCACCCCACATTGCTTTTCTTTGTTCTCTCCGGCAGTTACAGCAGGAAGCAGCGAACTGGAGAAAGCTGGAAGCATCTTCATGCAGGTGGGTCTCCTGCAACACACGAGGAGATGCTGTTTTTGGAAGACCCCTCAGGTAGAGCCAGGGGCAAAAATAGGGTGATGGCACAGGCGTTAAGAAAGGCCACCCTGTATCCCGCAGACACTCGTGGGACAAGGGTGGCGCTGTGGTTTAAACCACTGAGCCTAGGGCTTGCCGATCAGAAGGTTGGTGGTTTGAATCCCCGTGACGGGGTGAGCTCCCGTTTCTCGGTCCCAGCTCCTGCCCACCTAGCAGTTCGAAAGCACATCAAAGTGCAAGTAGATAAATAGGTACCGCTCCGGCAGGAAGGTAAATGGCGTTTCCGTGTGCTGCTCTGGTTCTCTTTGTCATGCTGGCCACATGATCCGGAAGCTGTCTGCGGGCAAACACCGGCTCCCTTGGCCTATAGAGCGAGATGAGCGCCGCAACCCCAGAGTCGTCCACGACTGGACCTAATGGTCAGGGTTCCCTTTACCTTCACTGTCCCGCAGACACTCGTGCCTGAAGAATTCAGTGTCGCGGGAAACTGCTTTTATTTTAGTTTCCGAAAACCAAGTTTCTAGTCCTTATGGCAGCATAGAGAGGCTTGAAAGTGTTTGGGCAATGCGGTTTGGGGTGGTAGGCAGAGGGCATCCAAGTGGCACAGGACTTGAGCATCCTTGGTCCTCCCCCTGACTATCAGAAGCTGCAAAATAGTGAGTTGGTGCAACAGATTTGCCTTGGAGATGTGCCTTGTACAGGTGGCAGAACTGTAGCCCTCCAGCTATTTTGGGCTAAAGTTCCCATCAGCCCCAGCCAACATGGGACTCGGTTCCCATTTTGGGTAGGGTGGTAGGTGCAGATTTCTTCCCCTTCGCAAGTCTCCCATCTTTTGCTGTGGGTCACAGCCCAGAGTGGCTTGCCTCTGTCCCCCTGTCCAGAAGCACCCATGCAACCCCCCCCCCAAATTCCTGACTCCTCAGCTGCTCCATCTACCGCCATGTAAAAACGTTAACAGTGGAAGAATCTCAGGGTTTTCCATTTGCAGAAAAAAAGCACAGCGTTTTTCCTTTTTTCGCCTCCTTGCTCTGATGCAACTTCCTTTCTCCTTCTTTAAAAAAAAACACAAACCTGATTTTTATTTCCAGCTGAAATTGGTGGTTAAGAAAGGAAACAAAGTGGAGCCTCTGTACATGGGTGAGTGAGCCATTATTTTGTCCTGGGGGGCGCATTCTACAAATAGAGGGAGACAGTTGAAGCCCCAGGAAGGCTGAAATTGCACCCCCTGTAAAAGACAATGCAAGGGCACGTATTTTGGGATGGGGGCGGGGCGGGGGGAGCTGCTGCTTTCAACTAACTCTAAGGTCGGAGTTTTGTCCCTTGACTTGAGTGCATTCAGTGGTATCCAATTTAATAGTATTATTATTATTATTATTATTATTATTATTAAAATAGCTTTATTTAATTTCAGACTTATAAAATACAACCATATCAAATCAACCAATAGAAACAAATAAACAAACAAACAAACAAAAACCCCAAAAGCATATAATCTAGACATAATAATCCACAAAAATTATATTTGAAAAAACAAAACACACAGAAAAAGCAAAGAATTATAAATAATTATAATAATTATAAATAACATAATAATAATTATAAATAACAATTAAAAACTGACTTCCAATTGTCTGTATATCGCTTCCCTTAATAATGAAACAAAACTTGCTATACCTTATACAACGATTGAAAAATATATAACTAAATAAATAGCTCACATTTTAATATAAATCTCCCCACATATATCTCAATCTAAGCTATTATTATTATTATTATTATTATTATTATTATTATTATTTGTATCCCTCCTTTTCCCCAGACTGGGACTCAGGGCAGCTTGCACAAATTAAAACAACACAGATAAAATGCAAAAAGCTTAAAAAGGTAGCAATGATAATGGTGTAAAGCATTATTATTATTATTATTATTATATTACATTTTGGGAGCTGCAGCTGTAAAAAGAAAACTGCTCAGCTACTCAACCTCCAGTAGAGATCTCGGGGGGGGGGGGCACACATATCATTTTGCCTCTTACTCGCCTTTTCTCTGAACTTACTAAAAGTCCCAAATGCTGCAGCCCAGCCAGATGGGCGGGGTATCAATATTAAAATCACCGTTGTTATTACGAATCTTTCTTCTGTCCCCTTGATACTGTTGTAAGAATTTATGACAGTTACAGAATTTTTATAACAATACTTTTGGTTGCCCTTTTCCGAGCAACGGTTAACTTGCTACAGGGAAAATACAAGTGCTTTTCTTGTTTTGCGAGTCCTGAATCATTTCTGTTTCTTTCTTTCTCCCCTCTCTCTCTCCCTGCCCGCGGAACCAGAGCTGACGCTGCCTCAGTTTTACAGCTTCCTTCACGAGATGGAGAGGATGAAAACCAGCCTGGAATGCCTCAGCTGAGTTTCCGGAGGGGCATCGGCCGCGGCCTGCTTTAAACCAGACAGGGGAAGCTGAACGTCAACCACCCATGGCCCCTGGATCAGATCCCCCAACCGCCATTTTCCCCATTGAGAAGTTTGGGGTCAAAGAAGCACCCCACTTTTAAAGTCTGGCTCCCTTGGGGGCCCTAAGAGCCATTAAGGGACAGCAGAGGGTGGGAAGTGTTTTGTAAAACCTGCAAAAGTCTGGTGTTTTTTTCTCTCTCTCTGGCTGCATAAAAGGCTTGTTTGGGGAGAGCAGTGTGCTGCAGATAACGGTGCTTGGAAGGGGATTGAGGAAGCAGAAATAAAATGGGCATGGGGATGACTTTTCGCTCTCTTTTGAGAGGAAGAGGTGGCAGCTGTAAAATCTCCTTTAAAATCTATTTTTTAAAAGTGTAATATAGAACATAGGTTTGCGCAAACCACTGAGGAAGACGGTAACACAATAAAATTCAAAACAGTAGCAGTTAATTGCACAGTTATTTGAAAACCATCCTTGGAGGTTTTTAAACTGAGTTTGGGTGGCCTGGATGCTTTAGCTGAGATTCCTGCACTTCAGGGGGGTGCGACTAGATGACTCTCGGGGTCCCTTCCAACTCTCAATGATTCTAAAACCCAGTTTGGTTTAATTAACTTGACAAAACTGATGAACCGGGTTTCGAAGTCTGATAGTCATCTACACCTCCAGAACCACCACCTCCTTGCCTCTTGGTGCCCCCCCAGGCAATCCACGCCCCCCAGGGGGTGCCCATTTCGGAACCACCTGCCCTGAACGGAAGTACGAATTCCCCATTCGCTATAGCCTTGCCCAATGGGATGCGGGTGGCGCTGTGGTCTCAACCACTGAGCCTCCTGGGCTTGCCGATCGGAAGGTCAGCGGTTCGAATCCCTGCGAAGGGGTGAGCTCCCGTTGCTCTGTCCCAGCTCCTAACAACCTAGCAGTTCGGAAGCACGTCAAAGTGCAAGTAGATAAATGGGCACCGCTGTGGCGGGAAGGTAAACGGCGTTTCCATGCGCTCTGGTTTCTGTCACGGCGTTCCGTTGCTCCAGAAGCGGTTTAGTCATGCTGGCCACATGACCTGGAAAGCTGTCTGTGGGCAAACACCGGCTCCCTCGGCCTGAAAGCGAGATGAGTGCCGCAACCCCGTAGTCACCTTTGACTGGACTTAACCGTCCAGGGATCCTTTGTTATTGTTGTTCAGTCGTGTCCGACTCTTCGTGACCCCATGGACCAGAGCACGCCAGGCACGCCTATCCTTCACTGCCTCTCGCAGTTTGGCCAAACTCATGCCAGTCGCTTCGAGAACACTGTCCAACCATCTCATCCTCTGTCGCCCCCTTCTCCTTGTGCCCTCCATCTTCCCCAACATCAGGGTCTTTTCTAGGGAGTCTTCTCTTCTCATGGCCAAAGTATTGGAGCCTCAGCTTCAGGATCTGTCCTTCAGGGCTGATTTCTTTGAGAATGGATAGGTTTGATTTTCTTGCAGTCCATGGGACTCAAGAGTCTCCTCCAGCACCAGAATTCAAAGGCATCAATTCTTTGGCGATCAGTCTTCTTTATGGTCCAGCTCTCACTTCCATACATTACTACTGGGAAAACCATAGCTTTAACTATATGGACCTTTGTCGGCAATGTGATGTCTTTGCTTTTTAAGATGCTGTCTAGGTTTGTCATTGGAGGAGGAACCGGCAAGCCACTCCCGTATCCCTGCCAAGAAAACTCCATGGACAAAGACAACAGAGGTCCTTTACCTTTTACCTTTATAGCTTGGCCCAGATCCATGCAATTCTTATCAGCAGCCCCCTTCATTTGCACATGGAACTTCCAGCGTTGCCTAATAGGTTTGTGGGATCAGGGATCTGTGAAACCTGCCTCATTCCATTCCTTGGGATTTTTCCAGCCCTGTTCCAGAGATGCTCCAATGCGTCCCTGGGTTCTTCCTTTTTCCCCCTCACTGGAGGGGGGAAAGGGAAGAAAGTTGTGCAAGTTTGCCCAAAAAGGTAAACCGACTCTGGGGTTGTGCACTCATCTCGCTTTACTGGCCGAGGGAGCTGGCGTTTGTCTGCAGACAGCTTCCGCGTCATGTGGCCAGCATGATTAAGCCGCTTCTAGCGAACCAGAGCAGCGCATGGAAATGCCGTTTACCTTCCCGCCGGAGTGGTACCTATTTATCTACTTGCACTTTGACATGCTTTTGAACTGCTAGGTTGGCAGGAAGTTTGCCCAAAAATTCCTCTCAAAAGAAGAAGGCATTCACTAAGGCCAGACACCCTGATATGCCACCCTTGGGGGAAGATTCCCAGATGATGGGGGCCATGATATTTTATTTTATTTTATTTTATTTTATTCTATCCTTCCTACGGAGCAGCTGTCACCAACCTGTTGCTCTCTAGATATTTTGGACTACAATAATCATCATAATTTTATTATTATCAGACAGGGTTGCCCCAGCCACTGGGCAGCTCCCAACAAAATATTTTAAAACGCAATGAAACTTCATACATTAAAAGCTTCCGTATACAGGGCTGCCTTCAGATGTCGGTGGAAAGTCATGTACAATGGTACCTTCGTTCTTGAACTTAATCCGTTCCAGGAGTCCGCCCAACTCCTAAAACCATTCAAAAAGCAAGACACAGCTTCCGATTGGCTGCAGGAGCTTCCTGTACTCGATTGGAAGCTGTGTCGGGTGTTCAGCTTCCGAAAAACGTTCACAAACCGGAACACATCTGGGTTTGTGGCTTTCGTGAGCCACGCCATTCAACTACCAAGGTCTCCCTGACATCTGACGGGAGGGCGTTCCACAGGGAGGGCGCCACCACCGAGAAGTCCCTCTGCCTGGTTCCCTGTAACTTCGATTCTTGCAGTGAGGGAACCACCAGAAGACCCCCCAGAGATGGACCCCGGTGTCCGGGCTGAACGATGGTGTGGAGACGCTCCTTCAGGTATACAACTCCTGTTGTGGGAGTTGTCGTCTGAAACTTCTGGAGAGCACCAGTGTATTGATGGTTGTTCAGTTAGGCAAGTGTCCCTTTCTCGGCTATAGGGGAATCAAATGCTCTTTGGCAAAAAATCAAAATCTAGTGAACCTTCTAGTTGAAAGTGTCTGCAGGTGGGCTTCTCGCTGGTGATCCAGAATGATGATCTCTTGTGGCGGTGCAATCTGTCACACTTGCACACCTCTGGCCGTGAGACCAAACTAGCCTTCCATGTGTGTCCTTCCAGCCACACACTGCACCCCAACAATTTGCATTTTTTATATTGCAGAAAAATGGAAAGTGCCCAAAATGGATTTTCCAGAGTGTTCCATTCTGCAATAGTTTGCTTTTACAGGGACAACCCTGTGCCCTGGTATAATTCTTCGTAGACTCAGCAAAACAAACAATTGAACTTAGGCGGGGGGGGGGTTATTTACTGTATTTCATTAAATTTATACCCCACTAGATTGTTTTTTTTAAAAAAATCGGTTTGCAGAAAAGGCAAAATCAGAAAAATAAACAACAATCACTTGAAAAACTTTCAGAAAGTTAGCTGCATACTAAAATACAGATTAGAACTTGCACCAGCATTCTAAATACCTGGGCAGGCTTCTTTAAACGAGTGTTTTTAGCTGGCACTGAAAAGAACACAGTAGCTGAGGTCAAGAGGCAGGGAGTTCCAAAGTCTACCGCCACACTAAAATACCAAGTTCTTACAAATGTGGAACAGGGATTGTGTGGCACACTGTGGGCGTATATTGGGTAAGGCAATCTTTCGGGTAGACTGGTCCCAAGGTGCTAATGGCTTTATATACAGTACCTACTAATTGAATTTGGCTTGGCAGGCAGTGCAGATCTGTTGGGCGCAGGTGTCGCATGTGTGTGGCAAGGCCTCTTTTGTCAGCAACCGTGCTGCATCCTGCGCTAACTGCAGCTTCCGGACCAGGAATTTTGTCTTCAAAGAGTCCCTGCTTTCTTTCTCTCTCTCTCTCTCTCTCTAATCTGGGCCCCTGTGCTATTTTCCTTTGAGGCCAAAACCGGAAAAGAGGACTTTTCACTTCCTGACCACGCTTCCTGAAAGGCACCTTCTTTGCTGCTGCAGACAAGAACTTCCTCATCGCTTTGGGGGCTTCTCCGCACACCAAGGCTGAAGGCTTTTTCAGACAAAATGGGGAGCGTCCCAAGTAGCAGAAACTTTGGTTTTTGAAAGGACCATATTAGCGCCAGCCCTAATGAAGTACTAGGAGTTTGGTTTCCTAAGCACGGTATCGTTTGTTTGCTTTGCGGAGGGATGCTTCTTTAATTTTATAAAAAGGCAACCTTGAAAGCCGCATCTTTTGACTTAACGTTTATTTCATTTCATGGGATTTATGTTCCTCTCGATTGCAGGACACTCAAAAGCAGTTTATTAAACCATCACTAAGAAATTTGCAGCCATAATTTAAAACATACAGAAAGTTAAAACCACAATAGAATAGACTAAAACAATTGAAATTCCTGGGTAGCCTTGTCTAAATAAGAATGTTCTCAGCAGGCGCCTAAAATAATACACAATTGCAGCATCTACCTGATCTATTGAGCGCCACTGGACAGGACATGCACATTTTAACAAAGCAGGACCTTGGTGTTTTTCTGTTGCAAGCCATCCAGAGATCTGTGGATGAAGGGAGGTAAAGGTAAAGGGAACCCTGACCATTAGGTTCAGTTACGGATGACTGGGGTTGCGGCGCTCATCTCGCTTTACTGGCCAAAGGAGCCGGTGTCCAGCTTCCAGGTCATGTGGCCAGCAAGACTAAGCTGCTTCTGGCGAACCACAGCAGCACACGGAAATGCCATTTACCTTCCCGCCAGAGCTGTACCTATTTATCTACTTGCACTTTGACGTGCTTTCGAACTGCTAGGTTGGCAGGAGCAGGGACCGAGCAACGGGAGCTCACCCCAGATTCGAACTGCTAACATTCTGATCAGCAAGCCCTAGGCTCTGTGGTTTAGACCACAGTGCCACCCGCATCTGTGGATGAAGGGAGGTGTTGTTGTTGTTCAGTCGTTCAGTCATGTCCAACTCTTCGTGACCCCATGGACCAGAGCACGCCAGGCGCGCCTATCCTCCACTGCCTCCCGCAGTTTGGTCAGACTCATGCCAGTCGCTTCGAGAACACTGTCCAACCATCTCGTCCTCTGTCGTCCCCTTCTCCTTGTGCCCTCCATCTTTCCCAACATCAGGGTCTTTTCCAGGGAGTCTTCTCTTCTCATGAGGTGGCCAAAGTACTGTTGCGGTACACAAATATAATTAATAATAACAATTCTCATGTGTGGTGCAAAACCTGGCTGAGCCAGCATGCATATCACCCCACAAACACCACTGGGATGTGGGGCTAGCCTGTTTGTTCAGGATCCCACCCAGCGGAGGGCTAATCTCCAAAAGGCAGAAAGCTCAGCAGGGAAGTGAGGGCCTCTCGCACTCCGGTCAGAGTGTCCCTGCTTGGTGGTTTCTGCCTCCCCTCTTTCCATGGGGAGCCCAAGACTCTTCCATAGGCATCTTCTGGTTCTCCCTTCCTCCCTCCTGTTTAAAGAAGCCCTCAGGGCAAAATCTGCCTCAGAGCACCTTGCCAGCCTCTGAGAAATGTAAATCCTCACTCCTGACAGCCGCCAAGGTTAAGCCAAGCCAGTGTCCCACTGGGACATGGGAAAGGCCAAGATTCGAATCCCCCCTCGGCCATGAAGCTCACTGGGCGTGACTTTGGGGCAACCAGTCGTTGGCTCTCGGCCGAACCTACCTCACAGGGTTGTTGGAATTAAATGAGGGCTCTGTGGAGATAAAAGGAGAGAGAGATACACAATAAATAAATAGAAATGGCATTGCCTCCTCTTCAAACCCCCACTGTCCTTGCCTCTCTGTCCCGTCCCTGGATTTTCCCACGGTAGATTGTAGGCTCTGTGGGGACAGAGTCCTCTCCAGGTTTGAAATCTGTAAGATGCCACCTGTGTACCCCCCCTTCCCCCCCCCCCTTGAGCTGAAGCTGGGGAGAGAGCAGCAGAATTGAGAGCCCTGGTGGTACCCATGAAAAGAAACGCAGGAAAGTAGAAATGAATAAAATGCCTGCTTTTTATTTGTGATGTTTTAGGATGTTTGGAAACCACTTAGAGAATCGTAGAATTGCAGAATTGGATGGGACCACAAGGGCCTTTTGCCCAATGTGGATCTCGAACCCGCAACCCTGAGCATAGAAGTGCATCTTGAGCATCCTCTGGAAGCTGTTTATTGGCGTTGCCAGATGCACCTCTGTAGAAAGGGTGTTTTGCAGCTTAGGGGCCACCACAGAAAAGGCCCTCTCCCAGTCATAGAATCATAGTTGGAAGGGACCCCGGGGGCCATCTAGTCCAACCCCCTGCAATGTAGGAATCTCAGCAAAACCACCCACCACAAGCCACTGCAGCTAGAGGAACTACCAAGAGGACCCCCCTCTGCCAACCTCAGCACCCGAGAAGGTCTGTGGGGAAGGAAGCCATCTTTCAGGTATAGGGGGCTTGAGTCGTTAATAGGGTTTAAGCAGTATATAAATTAAGCAAAGGCACATCCAAATGGAATAAGTATATGGGTGGTGCTGTGAAAAATCCTCATAAACATGGAGAGCATTCTCCCTTCCCTCGGCAACCGCAGGAAAGCAGGATCCCATTTGCCATCTGCGCCCCTGCCCCCCGCCGCACGCTTCAGCATATATTGCTCCTAGGTTGTGCAACCAAATTAATCACCACCTTGCTTCCTCCTTGCCCTTTCTCCCTCGTGCAGCACTTGCTTCTGCAAGCTCAGGGCAGCCTCTGCAGGCAAGGTCCCTTCGAGGCTTGAGAGGCAAAAGCCCCAGAGGTGGGTGACGTACATCGCATCTTTGTGGGGGGGAAATTTGATAGGGAGCTGGGTATGTTTAGCCTGGAGAAGAGAAGGTTAAGGGGTGATATGATAGCCATGTTCAAATATATAAAAGGGTGTCATACAGAGGAGGGAGAAAGGTTGTTTTCTGCTGCTCCAGAGAAGTGGACACGGGGCAATGGATTCAAACTACAAGAAAGAAGATTCCACCTAAACATTAGGAAGAACTTCCTGACAGTGAGAGCTGTTCGGCAGTGGAATTTGCTGCCAAGGAGTGTGGTGGAGTCTCCTTCCTTGGAGGTCTTTAGAAGAAGAAGAAGAAGAGTTTGGATTTGATATCCCGCTTTATCACTACCCGAAGGAGTCTCAAAGTGGCTAACATTCTCCTTCCCCTTCCTCCCCCACAACAAATACTCTGTGAGGTGAGTGGGGCTGAGAGACTTCAGAGAAGTGTGACTAGCCCAAGGTCACCCAGCAGCTGCATGTGGAGGAGCGGAGACGCGAACCCGGTTCACCAGATTACGAGTCTACCGCTCTTAACCACTACACCACACTGGCTTGACAGCCATCTGTCAGGAATGCTTTGATGGTGTTTCCTGCTTGGCAGGGGGTTGGACTGGATGGCCCTTGGGGTCTCTTCCAACTCTAGGATTCTATGATTGCAGATGTGGACCACATCGCTGCCTCCCACAGCTTGCCTGTGCGCTGGAAGGACTTTTCTCTGCCCTGAATCTCCCAACATGCAGTTTCATGGGATGTCCACGAGTTCAAGTGTTACGAGAGAGGGAGAAAACCTTTTTCTGTCTGAGCTTTCTCCATGCCATGTGTAATTTCATAAACTTCTGTCAG
The DNA here is from genome assembly GCF_009819535.1 of Lacerta agilis. NCBI lineage: Eukaryota > Metazoa > Chordata > Lepidosauria > Squamata > Lacertidae > Lacerta > Lacerta agilis. Next base: position 92,907,296 of record NC_046317.1, on the reverse strand, counting down.
TAAACTCAGTAAACTTGCTTTCTTTTTCCCTAAACTGGAAAGTCCCGAATGCTGCAGCCTTTCCTCAAAGGAGAGGAGTCTCTCCATCCCCTTGGATCGTTTTGGTGGCTCTTTTCTGAACCTTTTTTTTCCGACTCTACAATATCCTTTCCGAGGAATGCGGTCCTCCGAATGCGGTTTGCGCCAGTGATGTGAACAAAGGCTCTGAGATCTCCTTCCCTGCCCAGGCCAGGAAGAGAGGGAAAGCAGCGATAAGCAGGAGAGGGATAAGCTCCAAGTCAGTGGGGCAGGATGGGGGGGGGAGAGGCCTGCCTCTCAGCGGGAGAAGCAGCAGCATCTATGAGCAGCAGGGAGCAGGATTCGAGAAACGCAGAAGGAGCAAGTAGATGGAGGCTGTTGTGTGTTTTTCAAAGCGCAGTTACTTAACTCCGGTTTCGAAAGGTTCATTTGCATCCATACCATGTCGAAGAAGCTTGTAGATGAATTTAGCAGTCAGCAGAGGACTAGGTAGGGCCGGGCTGAATATGGTTTGAGAAGGGGATTGCATACCCCGCCCCCCCAAAAAAAATTAGCTGATGAAAATAGGAAAGTCCTATTCTATTATTCTTGTTTATTTTTTCTCTCTTGTTAAATTTGCTGGAAAATTGGTATCCGAAGAAGTGTGCATGCACACGAAAGCTCATACCAAGAACAAACTTAGTTGGTCTCTAAGGTGCTACTGGAAGGAATTTATTTTATTTTGTTTTGTTTTGTCTATTATTCTTATTAGTAATATTATTATACCCCGCTCATCTGACTGGGTTGTCCTAGCCACTCTGGGCAGTTTCTAACATATATAAAAACAATAGAACATTAAATATAAAAAAAACCTTCCCTATACAGGGCTGCCTTCAGATGTCTTATAAAGTTTGTACAGTTATCTCTGGCTTGGGGGGGTCGCATAACTCAATTTCCTCCAACATTTCTCTGAAGAAAATAGGGACATCCTAAGGAAAAGCAGGACTTTCCAGGATCAAATCAGAAACTGGCTCGGCTTCTGTAAATCCGGGACTGTCCCTGGAAAATAGGGACACTGGGAGGGTCTGCAGATATCTGATATCTCATAGTGTCATAGAGCTGAGTGAAATCTATTTTTTCTCTCTTGTTAAATTTGCTGAAAATCTTGCTTTCACTCTACCACCCTGCCCTCAAACATTATTTGGGGCACATTGTGTGACCGTGCGAGAGCCCCTTGCGCATTCTCCCCGTGAACAGGACAAGCTTGTGCATGTTTGCTCACAAATTAAGTCTCGCAGTCTCCTTTGCACGAGGCTTTTTCCTTCGTAAGCTGTGGCTCAGGGTGTCTCCTTGACAGGCAAACCTCCAGGCCCTTGCTTTGCTCGCTTCTGCCTGCCTGCCCCTGCCCCCACCCCACCCACGAAACACACACACCCCAAGGACACGCTGCAGAAGGCTCTGGGCCTCCTGCTGTGCCAGATTGCATTCATTTCCTCTGGAAAACGGCCTTGCGCTGGCTGCTGAAAGCAGAGGGCAGAAGTAATCTCGCCATTAGAAAGGAAAACCAGGGTAATGAGATTAAGCAAATAGGTCACATCCATACCATAAATCTAAGGCACATTTGAAACATATGGCTTCCCACCCACCCACCCCCAGACTCCTGGGAACTGTAGTTGTCCCTCCCCTTAACAAACTACAGTTCCCAAGAATCCTTGCACGTTTTAAATGTGCGTTTTCAATGTGAGGTGTCTAGCTGCTGCCCATGCTTCAAAATAGCTGCAACTCGAAACCATTCACCAACCGTCCATTTACATCTGAAATCGCTGCTGCGGCACACAAATGAGAGTTTGGGATCCCCACCATGTGTGCGTTTGTGTTCCTGTAACTTTCTGCTGCTGCTGGAAGTGGCAACACCTTCTGCCACCAGGAAGCTGTTAATCTTGAAGGTGACACAAGACACTTCGGCGTTTTCAGTTTGTTGTTGTTTAGTCATTTAGTCGTGTCCGACTCTTCGTGACCCCATGGACCAGAGCACGCCAGGCACCCCTATCCTCCACTGCCTCCCGCAGTTTGGCCAAACTCATGCCAGTCGCTTCGAGAACACTGTCCAACCATCTCATCCTCTGTCGTCCCCTTCTCCTTGTGCCCTCCATCTTTCCCAACATCAGGGTCTTTTCCAGGGAGTCTTCTCTTCTCATGAGGTGGCCAAAGTATTGGAGCCTCAGCTTCAGGATCTGTCCTTCTAGTGAGCACTCAGGGCCGATTTCTTTAAGAATGGATAGGTTTGATCTTCTTGCAGTCCATGGGACTCTCAAGAGTCTCCTCCAGCACTATAATTCAAAAGCATCAATTCTTCGGCGATCAGCCTTCACTTCCATACATCACTACAGTGGTGCCCCACTAGACGAATGCCTCGCTAGACGAAAAACTCGGTAGACGAATGGCATTTGTCTAGCGGAAGCTGCCCCACAAGACGAAAAAGTCAATGGGGCTGCCTTGCAAGACGGAAAAAAAATTTTTTTTCGTCTAGCGAAAACCGCTATTTGCATTGGTGCTTCGCTAGACGAAAATACTCGCAGAACGAATTATTTTCGTCTAGCGAGGCACCACTGTACTTTGATGTAGGTATGATGTATCTGGGGGGGTGGTCTTGAGCTACAGGGTGGGCAATTTAAAATGTCTATATAAGGGCCTGTGCGCATGGCTCGCCCCCCCAACCCCCGTGTGTGTGGGGGAGCACCCTGTTGCAACAGCTTTAATAAAGATCAAGCTTACTAGATGTTTTGCTGGCTGGCCTCTGTTATTTTCTCCTACTGGTAGGGAACCCACAAAAGGACTCTATACGGCCTCTTGGGTACCCCATAAGGGAAAAGGAGCAGGTTTTTTTCTCTCATAACAATTTCTAAGAGCTGTTTGACAGTGGAATGGGCTCCCTCAAAAGGTGATGGACTCTCCTTCAATGGAGGTTTTTAAGTAGAGATTGGATGGTCATCTGTCATGTACAATCTAGTTGAAATACCTGCACTGCAGGGGGTTGAATTGATGACCTTGTGGTTCCTTTTCAACTCTACAATTCTATGATTCTATGAAAGGAGAGCAGGAGTCGCAGAAAATGGATATTGCAGGCTCATCCTTGCCACTGAATGTCCTGGGCTACAAGAGCCTCATAGCATTTATATTTGGCTCCCAGGCAAATGGAAGAATGTTATTGCATTTGTTTTCATATGACATTGTAAGCTGCTTTGTGCTTCCTCTGGGAGAGGGGGGAAATGACATAGAAAGAAATGCTGAAATGAAGTTAAGGTTCGGGACAAGGAGTCTGAAAATTTCTGCAAACAATTAAAAGAAGGGTTTGTGCCAGGGGTCAGCAACCTTTTTCAGCTGTGGGCCGGTCCACTGTCCCTCATACCTTGAGGGGGGCCGAACTATATTTTGGAAAAATAATAATGAACGAATTCCTCTCTGCACAACAAATAACCCAGAGATGCATTTTAAATAAAAGCACACGTTCTACTCATGTGAAAACACCAGGCAGGCCCCACAAATAACCCAGATACAGGTAGGTAGTCGTGTTGGCCTGCCATAGTCAAAACAAAATAAAATAAAAAATTCCTTCCAGTAGCACCTTAGAGACCAACTAAGTTTGTTCTTGGTATGAGCTTTCGTGTGCATGCACACTTCTTCAGATACCCCAGGTAACCCAGAGATGCTTTTAAAATAAAAGGACACATTCTCTTCCTGTAAAAACACGCTGATTCCTGGGCCGTCTGTGGGCCAGATTGAGAAGGCGATTGGGCCACATCTGGCCCACGGGCCTTAGGTTGCCTACCCCTGGTTTGAGTGGTCACAGCTGGCCAAGTAGGCAAGACACTTGCCTCCCTATCTGGCACAAGAAGCAACTGGTAGCTATGAATATTCCTTGGTTATTAATATGCCACAATAACTGGTGAATACAGGGTCTCCGCCCCAAGGTGCTTACAATGTGCAATTCAAAGATGTGGGGATAAAAGTGAGGAGAGGAAGAAGATGGAGAGCTGGGTAAAGGGGTGAAGAATATCTGCCGAGTTTATGTTCTCTGGCATCATTTCAGTAAAGGATTAGGAGTCTGGAGGTGCGCCAAATTCACTCATGCATTGTGTTATGGCATGGAGAAGCTGAACAATCAGCGACCTCCATTTCTGCTGGAAGCAAGCCTTCCTCAGAGCTCTGCCTTTCCAAGCTGACATCCTTCTGCGACGGAAACTGCACAGGACTGAGAAAAAGAATATTATCTCACCAGTCGCCGCCCAGCGAAGCGTCAGATCACCCACTTATTGCGATGGGGAAACGGCATCCCTTTGCAAGAAAAGGAAAAACCCGGATTACCAAACCACACAGCCCAGCTGTCTCTCAGGGCCTGCTTGACCTGGTTTCTAGGTGTGCACTGATTCGGCAGAGACACCGCCACCTGCAACAGTCACTGTTAGCTCTGATTCTGCCAGTTGCAATCAAGTCACTATGGAAACTTATAGCCATGTCTGAGAACGTATTGTGTGTGTGTGCGAGCACACACACACACACACACACAGCTTGCATACACCTATCCCAGCCAAACCTACACAGCATCTTAAAAAGCAAAGACATCACCTTGCCGAGCCGACAAAGGTCCGTATAGTTAAAGCTATGGTTTTCCCAGTAGTAATGTAAGGAAGTGAGAGCTGGACCATCAAGTAGGCTGATCGCCGAAGAATTGATGCTTTTGAATTCTGGTGCTGGAGGAGACTGTTGAGAGTCCCATGGACTGCAAAAAGATCAAACCTATCCATTCTTAAAGAAATCAGCCCTGAGTGCTCACTAGAAGGACAGATCCTGAAGTTGAGGCTCCAATAATTTGGCCACCTCATGAGAAGAGAAGACTCCCTGGAAAAGACCCTGATGTTGGGAAAGATGGAGGGCACAAAGAGAAGGGGACGACAGAGGACGAGATGGTTGGACAGTGTTCTCGAAGCTACTTAACATGAGTTTGGCCAAACTGCGAGAGGCAATGAAGGATAGGCGTTCCTGGCATGCTCTGGTCCATGGGGTCACGAAGAGTCGGACACGACTGAACGACTGAACAACAACAATACCAGCCAAGAAGGTTGTTGTTTAGTCGTTGAGTCGTGTCCGACTCTTCGTGACCCCATGGACCAGAGCACGCCAGGCACTCCTGTCTTCCACTGCCTCCCACAGTTTGGTCAAACTCATGTTGGTAACTTCGAGAACACTGTCCAACCATCTCACCCCCTTCTCCTTGTGCCCTCCATCTTTCCCAACATCAGGGTCTTTTCCAGGGAGCCTTCTCTCCTCATGAGGTAGCCAAAGTATTGGAGCCTCAGCTTCAGGATCTGTCCTTCCAGTGAGCACTCAGGGCTGATTTCCTTCAGAATGGATAGGTTTGATCATCTTGCAGTCCATGGGACTCTCAAGAGTCTCCTCCAGCTCCTCCTTCATGGATCACTGCCTTGTCGTGGCGAAGGGGCTTGAATAATAACTCAGAGAAGCTATGAGCTATGCCGTGCAGGGCCACCCAAGATGGACAGGTCGTAGTGGAGAGTGGTGGCACTGTCAAAGATGATTTCTTGCAAATGAGATGTTTAAATATTGTAAAGAAAGTGTAGTGGGTTTGGGGGGTGAGTATGGATGGTGCCCTGTGTCCCTTCCAGTTCTTGGTATCCTGTATTTGTAGGGATAGAAGGTACAAGAGCAAGCCTGCCAAGTCAGTCCCTAGGACTGGTAATGGTTTTGGCTGACTAGTTAAGTACCACGATTTCATTCCTTTACAACCAGGGCTGGCTCGAGTCACGGCACTGCTTTGTGCACCTGAGCTGCGCAGTTTAAAAGTTGCGCCCCAGAATCCTTTGCAAAGTGGAATAGAATGCTGGGACACAACCCTAAGGTTACTTACATCATAGGAGCCTAAAGGTAAAGGTAAAGGGACCCCTGACCGTTAGGTCTAGTCGCAGACGCCTCTGGGGTTGTGGCGCTCATCTCGCTTTACTGGCCGAGGGAGCCAGCATTCAGCTTCCGGGTCATGTGGCCAGCATGACTAAGCCGCTTCTGGCGAACCAGAGCAGCACACGGAAATGCCGTTTACCTTCCCACCGGAGCGGTACCTATTTATCTACTTGTGTGCTTTCGAACTGCTAGGTGGTCAGGAGCTGGGACCGAACAACGGGAGCTCATTCCGTCGCGGGGATTCGAACCGCCGACCTTATGATCGGCAAGCCCTAAGCTCTGTGGTTTAGACCACAGCGCCACCTGCGTCCCTTCATAGGAGCCTACACAACACAAAACACTGTTGCTGTATATAGGTTTTATTTTATTTGTTTTTTATCTTATATTTTGGAAATGTACATCCAGGTTTTTTTTCCTTTACATTTTTCGGGGGCCCCAAGAGAGTGGGGCCCTGAGTTATAGCTTGTTTAGCTTATACGTAAATCTGGCACTGCTTCCAATTCAGTCCCACAAGTGCAAAGCTCCGTCTCTCTCTCTCTCTCTCTCTCTCTCTCTCTCTCTCTCTCTCTCTCTCTCTTGCCTTTTTCTATGGTGTCAGGCAACAGCACGGTCCTGAAGACTGCCTGTCTCTGCAGCAAAACCAGGAGAAACCCCACCCTGCATTGTAGTGTTGGGAGGGCTCCCCAGGGATCATCTATCCCAACCCACCGCAATGCAGGATTCACAGCTGGAGGATCCCCGACAGAAGAATGGAGAGCTCACTACCTTCCGAAGGAGTCTGTTCTACAGGCGAACAGCTCTTACCATCAATGTTTCTGACATTGTCTCCAATAAGCCCCCATTTCTAGGATTCTGCTGATCACAGAATCCTAGAATTGTAGAGTTGGAAGGGACCCCAAGGGCCATCTAGTCCAACCCCCTGCAATGATATTCTCTACCTGATTGCGCCCCCTTATGTGCTGCGACAATTTGGCACCAGTCTGGAGGGTATCAATTGCTCAGTTTGTGCGGCGATGTAGAGTTTTCGCTGCAAAATGCTGCAAAAAAAACCTGCAAAACTTTGGCACATGTTTGGAGAGGACCTCAAATTTGGGGGTTTGCAGTTAATTCTGCTTCTGCGAAGTTTACACAGAGAGATAGAGAGGGGGCACACCCACAAGGCCTCTCTCTTTTCGAAACTTCGCACCAAAGTGCTTCTTAGACATGCAGTGTGACCAGACAGACTGCAGAAGGCGTCCAAGGACCACGTTTTTTTGTGCAACAGATCTCCACCAAGGGAAGTAGCTGCAAGTCCATTAACAAGAAAAGTGGGTGGCAGCAATGATTAGCAGGCCCACGAACGCAGGACCGCGTGAAATCATTCTGGGCAGATCTTGTCACGCTGCACTCGAGCGACCAACTGGACAACCAGTTGCCAGTAAAGTCTTTTTAAATGTAACAGTGCCACCTTCCCTCCGTCGGTCCCCTTCCTGTCTCACGAGTCCTCTGTGGTTCCTAGAATTACAGTGTTTACTGGAGGCTGAGATGCAATTCTGGGGAAGCAGAAGGGCAGGACAGCAGCCGGGGCAGCAGCGAATGACGGAATTATTTGCAATGCACGACGAGATGATGAGCTCCTAAGAGAGAGCGAGAGAGCGTTTATTTTGAAATCGGAAATGGAAATTCGACCCAACAGACCGTCTTGATGTCAAGTGGAAGCCTGATTCTAGAAAGAATAGAAAATAAATGTCTGATATTTAAGGAAGGTTTGATTGCATAGCATTTCTGCAACCTGAATCTGCAAAACAGCAGTGTGTTTGCTACTCTGCACCAGGCGGCCAGGCGATGGAGACATCCCTGGTGCTGGAATCTGGCTGTCATTAACGGTGAGGAAGTAAAAGGCAGATGGGGAAGAATGCAAAAGAGCACAACATGGGTGAGCCTCCCTCAACCTAGAATCATAGAACTGTAGAGTTAGAAGGGACACCCACATGTCATCTAGTCCAACCCCCTGCGGCGCAGGAATCACAGCTAAAGAATCCTTGACCACGTGGCCATCCAACCTCTGCTTATAAACTTCCAAGGAAGGAGACGCCACCAGCTTCCGAAGTAGTCTCTTGCCACCAGAAAGTTCTTCCTGGTGTTGAGTTGGGATCTCCTTTCTTGTAACCTGAAGCCATTGCTTTGAGTCCTACCCTCCAGAGCAGGAGAAAACTGAGAGCCAGTGTGGTGTAGTGGTTAAGAGCGGTGGACTCGTAATCTGGTGAACCGGGTTCGCTTCCCCGCTCCTCCACATGCAGCTGCTGGGTGACCTTGGGCTAGTCACACTTCTCTGAAGTCTCTCAGCCCCACTCACCTCACAAGAGTGTTTGTTGTGGGGGAGGAAGGGGAAGGAGAATGTTAGCTGCTTTGAGACTCCTTCGGGTAGTGATAAAGCGGGATATCAAATCCAAACTCCTCCTCTTCTTCTTCTTCTTCTTCTTCTTCTTCTTCTTCTTCTTCTTCTTCCTCCTCCTCCTCCTCCTCCTCCATGGGACAGCCCTTAAGATATCTGAAGATGGCCACCGTGCCTCCTCTCAGTCTCCTCTTTTCCAGGCTAAACATACCCAGCTCCTTCAACCAATCCTCATCAGGCTTGGTTTCCAGACTCTTGATCCCTTTGGACACCCTCCTCTGCACACCTTCCAGCTGATGGACCAGAGGCGGATTTCGGGGAGTGCGACCGTTTCAGCCATGCTGGACGCGAAGCCTCAGGGGCATTGCGGGGGATGCTGCAACTATGATTCAGAGCAGAGCATGAGAAGCTGGAGTGCCCAATTTTGGCGTCACACAAGGTGCCGCCGAAATTGAGACCCCAAAGTCCACCACTGGGTGGACTCTCCTTCCTTGGAGGTTTTTAAGCAGAGGCCGAACGGGCATCTGTCAGGGATGCTTTAGCTGATTCCTGCAATGTAGGGGGTTGGACTAGATGACCCTGGGTGTCCCTTCTAAATGTACAGTTCTATGTGTCTGTAACTGAAGAGGCTTTAAGGTTGGATCTGTTAGGTGTGGCTTCTTTCCTGAGCTTTGGTGGCTGTTATTTTTGTTTCTGCCTGGTCCCTGTTCAAAGGAAGGGCTGCCGAACAGCTAATGGGGCAGCTTGAGGAAGATTACTGGGGTGCAGAGGTATCGACCAGGTTGGTTGGGGGGGGGCGCAGGATGCCTCGCAAGGCTGGAACGTTTTATATCAAGGCACGCTGCTCCCTTCTGCTTCGGCCCCCTTCTGTGCACGAAACGCCTTCTGATCTCAGCATGGCCTTGCTCCATAGCAACTGCATTCCATTTGGCACACAGACTTCCCTTTGCGTTGGGCTATGGGTGGTATCCTGCAGCTGCCAGATTGAGTCGGATCAAGGGAGGCCACTGCTTACAGCAGTCGGGATCAGGTGCGTCCAGGGTGGGGAGAAGTTAGGAATCCCAATACACACACTGCCGGGAAGAGCTTCAGGGGAAGCGAGGAGAGGCAGTGTGGCACAGTGGTTAGAGTAACAGACTGGGAGAGGCCGGGCTTGGTCACGAAGCTCGCTGAGTGACCCTTGTCCAGTCAGTCAATCTCAACCTAACCTCCCTCACAGGGTTGTTGTGGGGATTAAATGAGGAGGAAGGAAGAACCACGTACTGCAGGGGGTTGGACGAGACGATCCTCGTGTTCCCTTCCAACTCTCAAATTCTATGTACACGGCCTTGAACCCCCTCGGAGGGAAAGGAGGAATATAAATGCAACAAAATAAATAAATAAAATAAGGAGAGGGCCCCATCCGCTGATCAGTGAAGGAGCAGCTGCAGCTGCATTGCTTTCCTCTTCCCTCCTCATTCTTTTTCCTCTTTTGTGTCATGTCTATCGGCAGAGTGCTTGGAAAAGTGTCTGCACCTTATGCAAGTTAAATAACAACAGCACGCAGCGTCACACACACACACACACACACACACACACACACAAGCACAGTTCTTGGTATCAGATGATCCCAGGGAGCTATACATAGCTCCATTCTCTGGCCTAGTTCTCAGTGAGGTGGTAGACCTGTATGTAGGTGATGTCATTTAAGAACTGCAGGCAGAAAGGTGGCGGGAGGCAGCGAGGATGAAACGCTCGCTAGCAGCAACAACAAAAAAATGCCCCCAAGAAAATGAGTGTACCGGGGTAAGTAAGGAGAGGGTTATTCTACCCTACCCTTCTTCCTGTTGTCTTTGTTGTCTTTGTCTGAGAAGAGAAGACTCCCTGGAAAAAACTCCCTGGAATAGACCCTTATGTTGGGAAAGATGGAGGGCACAAGGAGAAGGGGACGACAGAGGATGAGATGGTTGGACAGTGTTCTCGAAGCGACTGGCATGAGTTTGGCCAAACTGCAAGAGGCAGTGAAGGATAGGGGTGCCTGGCGTGTTCTGGTCCATGGGGTCACGAAGAGTCAGACACGACTGAACGACTGAACAACAACAACAACAACCCTTCTTCCTGATATGCTAGTTTTCTATGTGCAGGGAATTTTTTTTTTTTTTACTAGAGAAGTGTTCAGGCATGTCAGACTCCCCCCTGCAGTCTGTGGTACAGCCCAGACACAGGCTGCCTACCCCTATGAGGACTAGGCACATGATAAGTCTCAGTAAAGAAGGCTGATCGCCGAAGAATTGATGCTTTTGAATTATGGTTTGATGCTTTTGAATTATGGTGCTGGAGGAGGATGCTTTTGAATTCTGGTGCTGGAGGAGACTCTTGAGAGTCCCGTGGACTGCAAGAAGATCAAACCTATCCATTCTCAAAGAAATCAGCCCTGAGTGCTCACTAGAAGGACAGATCCTGAAGTTGAGGCTCCAGTACTTTGGCCACCTCATGAGAAGAGAAGACTCCCTGGAAAAGACCCTGATGTTGGGAAAGATGGAGGGCACAAGGAGAAGGGGACGGCAGAGGATGAGATGGTTGGACAGTGTTCTCAAAGCAACTGGCATGAGTTTGGCCAAACTGCGGGAGGCAGTGAAGGATAGGCGTGCCTGGCGTGCTCTGGTCCATGGGGTCACGAAGAGTCGGACACGACTGAACAACAACAAAGGACAAAGTAAGAGCTGTTTGGCAGGCTCTGTCGGAAGATGGTGGACTGTCCTTCACGGAAGGTTTTTAAGCAGAGGCCTGATGGCTGCGATTCCTGCATTGCAGGGGGTTGCCCTAGATGACCCATGGGGTCCCAACTCCACCATTCTATAATTCTGTAACTCTGTGAAAGGTCGACTTTATCATCCAGGAACCTGGCTTTTATTTCAAAACTCTGGCCTCGCTTTTCCTTGGCAGCTAAGTTATAGGCATAAAAAACCCACATAGTTAAAAAGTCAAAAACAGCTACCAGAAAAAGAGAAATCACCCAGCGCATGAAACACACGCAAACACAAAACCAGCCAGCGCAACCCCAGTCTCCAAAAGACCCAGGAGAGTCTCCCGTGGCATTTTGAAAGTGAGCATCAGGGCAGCTTGGCTGGAAATATACTGCAGAGCCAAGAACCAGCATCACCAGGCAAAAGGATGAAAGGGGACGCAGATTTGCATATAATTTGCTTGTGCTAATCCATATGTATAGAAGCAAATTTAGAATCGGTTTCTAAATAAAAGTACAATACATTTCACTCATCATTTAGTTAGGTGAGGGCTGCCTGTTGATTGCCTAAAGTCCCTGCGGGTCTCTCTCCTCGCTGTTCTTTACAGAATCATAGAATCGGAAGGGACCCCGGGGGGTCATCCAGACCAACCCCCCTGCAACCTCCTCAGCTCTGCCTATTGAGACACGGCCGCCAGCAGCAATTCTCCTTAGTTGCCAGTTTGTACAGGACACATATGTCTCCCCATATGAGCCCCCCTCCCTTGAGATTGTCCAGAAATGCTCTGGTCAGAATCCCTCTCATAGCGGAAATGGGGATTTTGGGGGGGGGGGGGCTGGGAGCAGGGTCTTTCAGAAGTGGCACCCTCTTCCTGGAACACCCCATTGAGGGAGCCAGCTGAGCTCATTTCCTCCTCGCCATCAGGAGTCTAGCAAAGGCCTTCTTACTAGGAGGAGATTAAGGTTGCAAAACCGAGACCCAGTTCTGCTGACTTTTAATTCATCATTGCATGGACTTCCTCCCCAATTCTATAGTCACAACAACCTGCAAAGTAGAGGTTAGACTGAGAGATAGCAACTGGCCCAAGGTCACCCAGAGAGTTTCCTGGCCGGGCAGATTTGATCCTAGTTTTCCGTGAATACTCTTGCCAGCTCATTCTTATGTTAGATGGTTTTGCTATACCATAAACCGCTTCAAGAGCTTGTTCCGTGCCACTTAACATGGAATTTGTTTTTTTGTTTTAGAAACGAAAACGTTCCGTATATTTCAGAACAGAACTAAGTATCCACGTGGACTCACAAATAGCATATTTCTAAAACAATAATGACATTTACATTTATGAAACCACATTTTGCAGGGAGCACAGCAGCCAGAGCTTTGACCACTTTTCATTTACTTTTCATTTATTTATTTCATTTATAACCCACCTTTTCCTCTAACGAGCTCAAGGTTCTCCCCCGTCCTTATTTCATCTCCACAACAACCCTGTGAGGTAGAAACAAAATAAAAAAATAAAAAATATCCTTCCAGTAGCACCTTAGAGACCAGCTAAGTTTGTTCTTGGTATGAGCTTTCGTGTGCACCTGAAGAAGTGTGCATGCACACGAAAGCTCATACCAATAACAAACTTAGTTGGTCTCTAAGGTGCTACTGGAAGGATTTTTTATTTTGTTTCGACTACAGCAGACCAACACGGCTACCTACCTGTAACTAGAACCTGTGAGGTAGGTTAGGCTGAGAGGCAGTGACTGGCCCAAGGTCACACCCAGGGAGCTTTGTAGCTGAGCGGGGATTCGAACCCTGGTCTCTCAGGTCCTAGTCCGACGCTCTGAGCACAACGCCACCTTGGGGAAACATTCGGAAGGTGACGACATACTCGTTCCTTCATTTCCCTGCAAACTCCCCTTCCTTAAACAGCTCTAGCCCCTTGTGCTTTGGGAAACACACAGAGAAATAATTACTGTAATTTATTAAGTAGGAATGCCGCACATCACTTCATTGTGGGGGGAACTGTGACCAGGTCACTGGTCTCCTAGCTATTGGTGGGCAGCTGCAAAGCCCGCCCGCCCCCCACCCTTGCTCCTAACCCCCCCACCTCACTCCCCCTTATGGTCCTTGATCAACTTAAGCACCTAGGAAAGAGAAAAAAGCGGAATGAAATGTAAGGATAAATAAAATAAAGGCTTGTGAGGAGCCCAGAGGCAAAGCATGACAACAACAGCTCTTCCCCGCCCCCAACTGGCATTCAGAGGTACACTGCTCCTGGCCATGGAGGTTCAATAGCCATTAGCTAGCTGAATCCTCCAAGAATTTGTCTAGTCCTGGAGAGGCACAGGAGGGCCCCTGGAGCGACTTATTGGCGAGGAAAGCAAACGGCCAGAGCCCAAGTCTGCTTAGTTAGTAGAAGCCGGTTTCGAGAGGATGGTGTCTCGGGTTCCAGAAAAGCAGAATCCCTTGTTACAAATGCACTTGGGGAAGGACGAGTGAGGCATAATAATTTGCAATAAACAAATAACTGGGTGCTAAAGAAAGGGAAAGAAAATACCCAGAGGACGGGATTAAAAGCTAAGAGGCATCGAAACAGAAATAGCAACATGCAATTTCGTTTTTACGCCGAGGTTATCTACCAGTGCATGCTGCCCACAGAAGGGGGGAGGATTTCCCAGTCAGGGTTACCCCTCCCTCTCCCCCCCCCCTCTCCCAGAGACAGCTCTGCAGCTGCAAAAGCAACAACAACAAAAGTCTATTTTCATATTGTGAACTGCCCAGTGATCATTGGATGAAGGGCGGCATACAAATTTAATAAGCGAAGTAAATAAAGAACAGGCTGAAAACACAACAGGGGAAGCTTTTCCGGCAGGGAGGAAGTTTTACCTGTTGAGTTTCTGCCTGCTGTGTGCGGTGGCTAAAGCCATAGAGAGCCTTGCCCTCCCACCAAAGGAAGCGGAGAGAGGGTCGTTGCTTGTGGTCTGCCCATAGGCGTTGAAGTGGCCCATGCGATGACAGCAGGTTGGATCATTACATAGATGAGTTCCCTTTGGCCTGATCCAGATGCGGATGCTCGTCTGATGGTCCCACCTGGCTGCAGCGACTCCATTGAAGGCGGTTGAACTCGATGGCCTTGTGTGTCCCTTTCAACGATACAAATCATACAATCTTAGAAGTGCAGGGTGGGAAGGGGTCATCCAGTCATCTAGTCCACACACACACCCCACCCTGCAACACAGGAATCTCAGCTAAAGGACCCGACAGATGGCCATCCAACCTCCGCTTTAAAATCGCCCCATGAGAATCTGCCACCTCCCAAGGGAATCTGTTCTGCTGTCAAACAGCTCTTACAGTCAGAAAACTCTTCCGAAGGTATTTATTTATTAAAGTTATTCGTCACTTGTCACTCAAAGGTCTCCAAGCGACTTAAAGCAAAGAAAAATATACAATACATAATACCATGGGGGGATATTATAATACATTAATATTTCATATAACGGAACATTCATGGGACGGACGGACGGACGGATGGACGACATACCAGCTGTAAAGATAGTATCAAACAACATTAACAACACAAAGCAATACTCTAACCCACTAATTAGCGAATAAACAAAACCTCAGCCTCCCGCTAGCCCAAAAATCGTTCACATTGAACCAACAATGCCCCCATTTAACCCCCCCCCCCATTCTACCCAGAAGCCTGGTGGCAAGGCCAGCTGTGAGAAATCAGTGCTGGGGGGTCCCTTGTCCCCCAGCATCTCTCCTCTCCTCTCCCGTCAGGAGGGAGCAGCACCAAAGCAAAGCAGGAAGTTGGTAACAAAAGTTCTACCTGCTTTGCAGCTGACCCGGCTACTGCTCCTCTCTTGTTGCTGCTGGGAATCTCCTTTCCGGCCTTCCTAAGATGCTATGACTCCCACTGGTTGTGCAGCCTGGTTCTGGGCTTGGCGTCTATAATGCTTTTAGCATCCTTAAGTCTCCCTTCTGCTCCTTTCCTCCTTCATTCTCACGACTCCTTGGTGAAACCTCTGGAGGACGGGGCAGACTCGCCTCGCAGCACCCAGAAATTGAGGCCGGAGGGCCTTGCCATCTGCAGGAGGACCGCCGGCTTTCCTCGAGATTGCATGCCCTCCAAGTGTCCCGATTTTGCAGGGACAGTCCCGGAATTACAAAAGCCATCCTGGATTCTGATTCTTCCTGGAATGCCCCTATTTCCCTCCTGCCAGTTCTGCTGCTGCCAAGCCCAGGGAGGAGGATAAGCCAGCGCTTGTCCCCAGCAGCAGCTGCAGCTGCAAGGAAGCACCCTGTAACCTCTCCATCGCCTCTCCATGCCCGCCGCTGCCAGCCTTGGGCAGCTCGTAGCGGCTGCTGGAGAGTGGGAAAGGAAGAGGAGAGGCTGCCATCTCCAAGGCCCAGTTCCATGTGAGGCGCCAGCTTTGAGGGGCAGGGCAGAGGGCACAACCGCCCTGAGTGGGAAGCAAGGGGGAGCGGAAAAGAGCACAAGGTGTCTTCATTTATTTATTTTTTTAAAAAAATTCTTTGTGCATTTGTGTCTCATCATAGAATCATGAAGTTGGAAGAGACCCCAAGGGCCATCCAGTCCAACCCCCTGCCAAGCAGGAAACACCATCAAAGCATTCCTGACAGATGGCTGTCAAGCCTCCGCTTAAAGACCTCCAAAGAAGGAGACTCCACCACACTCCTTGGCAGCAAATTCCATTGTCCAACAGCTCTTACTGTCAGGAAGTTCTTCCTAATGTTTAGGTGGAATCTTCTTTCTTGTAGTTTGAATCCATTGCCCCGTGTCCGCTTCTCTGGAGCAGCAGAAAACAACCTTTCTCCCTCCTCTAGATGACATCCTTTGATATATTTGCACATGGCTATCATATCACCCCTTAACCTTCTCTTCTCCAGGCTAAACCTACCCAGCTCCCTAAGCCGTTCCTCATAAGGCATTGTTTCCAGGCCTTGCCCCTTCCTAACATTTATGTATCTCTGTGTGTTTTTTCCCCCCCTGCAAAGGTTGGAGTTTTGTAATGGTTGGAAGCTGTCCAGAGTGGTTGGGGCAACCCAGTCATATGGGTGGGGTACAAATAAAAAAATATTATTATATATTATAAATCTACCAAAGAATAAAATGAAAGAAATTGGCATTAAGGGGTTTTCTCAGGACAGCGGAGGGCTATGCCTCGTTGGTGAAGTGGCCCTCGCCTTTCTTCTGATAGAAAATGCTCTGGGCGGTGGGACACAAAAATGGGGGGGGGTTGTCAAGGAGGGTCAGTTGTGGGGGAGGGAGAAATGTCCCTATTTTCATCTGATGAATCTTGGAGGGTATGAGATTGCTCCTATAGCCCACTGAACCACCCCCCAAGGTCCACGCCTCAAGGCCTTGCCCCCGAAAAAAATCTAACTTTGAGGAGCAGAATTATATATTGTTGTTGTTTAGTCATGTCTGACTCTTCGTGACCCCATGGACCAGAGCATGACAGGCATTCCTGTCTTCCCGCAGTTTGGTCAGACTCATGTTGGCAGCTTCGAGAACACCATCCAACCATCTCGTCCTCTGTCATCCCCTTCTCCTTGTGCCTTCCATCTTTCCCAACATCAGGGTCTTTTCCAGGGATTCTTCTCTTCTCATGAGGTGGCCAAAGTATTGGAGCCTCAGCTTCGGGATCTGTCCTTCCAGTGAGCACTTGGGGCTGATTTCCTTCAGAATGGATAGGTCTGATCTTCTTGCAGTCCATGGGACTCTCAAAAGTCTCCTCCAGCACCAGAATTCAAAAGCATCCATTCTTTGGCGATCAGAATTATGGTCCAGAATTATGTAAAAGAAGTAGTGATTTGCAGATTATGTCCACAATTTTTTTTGTTGTTTCAGAACCGGTGCTCTGAACTGGCACAGAGTTGGGTGTGTGGCTTTGTTTGCTTGAATAGTGTGCAGAATCCTAATGACACTGCCATCTTACGGACCCAAGGGAGGTGGAAGGAAGGGCATCCAGCTCTGCCAGCCCCGCTGAGAAGCCATAGGGGATGGCAGCAGAGCCCCTTCTCTCTCTCTGAGTCAGCCCCCAACTGTGGGCACTGCTGCAGCTGGCTGGCAGGAATGAAGGCCGGCCTGCCTGCCTGCCAGCCGTAAGACCAGCTGCTCTGCGGAGCCGTGAATCAGCTGGACTCTGGGCTTTGAGCAAGGCCCTCCTGTGCCCCAGTCCCAGTGGGAAAAGTCTGGGTGGCCCTGACCCCCCCCCCATCTTAAACCCGGCAGAGCTGGCAGTGCCCATGCAACTCTGAGTCATGCCCAGGATGATGTGTATGGAAGTGACACTCAGTGCGGGGTCACATTTGGCAGCCGAGAGCGGGCATGCCTGTCTCGCATGACGCGAGCTCTTCAGATTTGGGGAGACGCAGGAGCAAATAAACAACGTGAGTAAGCCTGCCTCCGATGGCTGGTACACAGCAGCCCCCACAACTTTCACGCTAAAAGAATAATAATGGGCACCTCTCTTTGCCACCTACTTAGGGAGGGAACGCCAGCAACCATTTTTTGAAAAACAACAACATCAAAAAAAAAAAAACCTCTTTTTTTCTTTTCCATTTAGATTCCAGCAAGCTGCAAATTGCTCTGTGTCATGCCAACCTGGCTCCCAAACAGTGCAATATTCGGAATTTCGGATCTCAGGAGGCCCTTGTGCTATTAAGGGACTGAGGTGGCACTTGGGGCTGAACAGTCACGCTGGCAAGCTGTCCAGCAAAGTTGCTCAGTTCAGGGGAGGAAGGGGAAGGAAAGGTTGA
Organism: Lacerta agilis; assembly: GCF_009819535.1. Classification (NCBI taxonomy): domain Eukaryota; kingdom Metazoa; phylum Chordata; class Lepidosauria; order Squamata; family Lacertidae; genus Lacerta; species Lacerta agilis. The sequence goes on along the minus strand of NC_046317.1, from coordinate 92,889,446 downwards.
GAGAGAAAGGGAACGGTGGCATTTCTCCGAGTTCAGGAGCTGAGCTCGGGGGGGGGGGGGAAGAGGCTCCGTCCTCCAATCGATTCAGAACCAGGGATGGAGAGAGAGAGAGAGAGAGAGAGAGGAGAGAGAGAGAGAGAGAGAGAGAGAGAGAACAGCATTAACTGGGTGCAGCGGGAGGCTGTGAGCTGTGCCCTGCCTGGATCCAGCTGCCTCCTGCTCTCCAACTTCACCCCCCAGTTCTGCCCTCCTTCTCTGCTGCTACAAAGGCTTGCTTGGCTGGCGAGCGAGACTCCAGCTGCCACACATCTGCAAGCTTCTCCTCTCTAATCTTAACATGCACATACATATATATATGCATGCATATAAATGTATATATAAATATATACAAGAAATGTGCATGCATTGTTTTGCCACAGAGGGGGAAATGCGAGGAGTGGGGTGGCATATATATTTTTTTGCAGGGAGAACACTGGAGAGCACAAGGCAGGAGGAGGGAGGGAGGGAGTTGAGAGGGAGATGCTTGCAATTATTCTCCAGCCAAACCCTTCCAGCAGATTGCAGTCATAGCAACCGCGATGGGTTGTCCCAGCCAGAGTCTGCAGCGCAGTAAAAGGAGTGTGGGACAGACAAGAGGGAAAAGAGGCAGCCTTGCCTTGCATCGCTCAGCGCGCTGGGCAATGGGGAGGGGGGGCGGCGGCTGGCACTGGCACAGACAAAGAGCAACTGGCAATCCCTGCAGCGCCAACCTTCACCCCCCCCCCTTCCCTCACAACACACACACACACACACACACTTTTTGTAAATGCTTCCTGACACACATTTGATCCTAGCCAGGGCTGACTTTGCAAGTTTCCTCGGCTTCCTCTCTTGCTGACTTCCATGCGACTAAATTATACACGAGAGGAGAGACAGGTTGGGAATTGGAAGAACAGACCCTCAGCAGATTTAAGAGCGTGGAGGGCTAACAGCCACAAAGCCAAGGGTTCAAATTTTGCTTCTCTCAGGCACTTACTCGGCGAGCCTTTGGCAAGTCACTCCATCATTTCCATCCTTTGTACTGGACTACCTTAAGAGGCTGTTGTCAGCCTGAAAACGTAATACAGAGGTTTGGCTTCTCCATTATATTCAAGCAAACGTGATGTGTCCCTCTGGTGCCTTTGGTCAAATGGAAGAAGTTGGTTTTTCAGGCAAGTGCAAAAAAACATACAAACGAACACCCTGCTAAACCTGTTTACTAACAGTGGGGTGAGTGTACACAAGGGAGATCGGAGGGAGTCCAAGATGGATGTGGGAGGCATCTAAGGAAACTGGTGTGGCTGCATAAGGAGCTTGCAGATGAGCTAAGAAGGGCATGCATAAGAAATGGAAGAAGGGGGAAATCACAAAGGAGCAGTATACATGAGTAGCCAACAGTTGCAGGGTGAAGGCCAAGCAGGCCAAAGCTCAGAATGAGCTCAGAATGCAAGAGAGAGGAAGAATAAATTCAAAGGGTTTCTTCAGCCATGTCCGAAGCAACAGGAAGAACAAACAAGCGGCAGGTCCTCTGCGTGGAGAAGACAGAGAAATGCTATTGGGTGGCAGAGAGAAGGCAGCGGAAACTCCTCAACACCTACTTTGCCTCTGTCTTCACCCAAAAGGAAAGTGATGCCCAACCTGGTGATAACAGAATAAATGTTGCAAGGAGGGAACTGCAGCCCAAGGTAGGAAAAGAGGTAGTAAGGAACCATCGAAGTGCTCGGAATGAATTCAAAGCTCCAGGGCCTGATGAGCTGCACCCAAGGGTGCTATAGGTACCGTGTTTCTCATAAAATAAGACACCGTCTTATATTTTTTCCCCCTCAACAAAACACAGTATGGCTTATTTTCAGGGGATGTCTTATTTTAACCGCGTCGCATCGGTACGCTGCATAGCCACGCCTCTCCAGGCTGTTTTAATGGGAGGTACAACGTCACTATGGCTTATTTTTGGGGTATGGCTTATTTTCAGGGAACGGCTTATATTTCGCAAATGCATAGAAATCCTGCCATGGCTTATTTTATGGCCATGTCTTATTTTAGGAGAAACACGGTACTTATGGATGTAAGCACAGAGGCTTTCTCTATGATATTTGAGAATTCTTGGAAGTGAAGTCCCTACAGACTGGAGGCGGGAAAATGTCTCCATCTTCAAAAAGGGAGGAAAGGAAGACCCAGGTAACTGCATTAATATGAGGAAAGGTGCTTAAACAAATAAATAAACAGTCGGTCTGTGAGCACTTAGAAAAGGATGCTGTGATGACTAAGACCCAGCATGGGTTTCTCAAAAATAAGTCATGAGTTCTCTTTTGGATGGAATTACAAACTCGGTGGATCAGAGGAATGCTGTGGACATCTTGATTTCAGGAAGGCTTTTGACAAAGTCCCCCATGTAAGTCTTGCTGCGAAGTTGGTAAAATGTGCACTGGACAAGGCAACTGTGATATGTAGCTGGCTGACTGACTGAGCCCAAACAGTACTCATTAACAGTTTCTCATCATCCTGGGATCTGGTCCATGGGGTTACGAAGAGTCGGACATGACTGAACGACTGAACAATAACAACAACAACATCATCCTGGGGAAAAATAACAAGTGGGGTGTCACAGGGTTCTGTCCTGGGCCCGTTGTTGTTCAACGTCTTTATAAACGACCTGAATGAAGGAATTGAGGGGATGCTCATCAAATTTGCAGTTGACACCATACTGCTGGCAGGGGTAGCTAATGTTGCATAAGGCAGAATCAGAATTCAAAATGACCTTAACAGATTGGAGAACTGGGTCCAAGGTAATAAAATGAATTTCAACAGGGACAAATGTCGGGTTCTGCACTTAGGCAGGGAGAACCAGATGCACAAATATAAGATGGCAGACACCTGGCTTACTAGCAGTACATGTGAAAAGGATATAGGGATCTTGGTGGACCAGAAGCTTAAAATGAGTCAACAGTGTGATGCAGCAGCAAAAAAAGCTAATGCTATTCTAGGCTGCATCAACAGAAGTATAGTGTCCAGATAAGAAAAGTCATAGTCCTGCTCTATTCTGCCTTAGACCACATCTGGAATACTCTGTCCAGTTCTGGGCACCACAATTTAGGAAGGATGTTGACAAGCTGGAAGGTGTGCAGAGGACAGCGACCAAGATGATCAGAGGTTTGGAAACCAAGCCTTATGAAGAACGGTTGAAGGAGCTGGGCAATGCCTGGACATGTTTACCCTGGAAAAGAGGAGACTGAGAAGAGATATGAGAGCCGTCATCTTAAGGGCTGTGACATGGAAGAGGGAGCGTGCTTGTTTTCTCCTGCTCTGGAGGGTAGGACTCGAACCAATGGCTTCAAGGAAGAAAATTCTGAATAAACATCAGGAAACATCAGGAAGGAGCTGTTTGACAGTGGAAGTTTTCCTTGGGGGGGGGGGTGGACTCTCCTTCCTTGGAGGTTTTTAAGCAGATGTTGGGTGGCCAGCTGTCATGGATGCTTTAGCTGAGATTCCTGGATTGCAGGGGGTTGGACTAGAGGACCCTTTGGGATCTCTTCCAACTCTGCAATTCTATGATCCTATGATAAGAGGAGGAGAATTTTCTTGCAAGTATTGCTCCTTCTTTTCTCAAAGTCCTGCTCCCTCCCATCCATGGGAAAACCAAATAGCATTACATGAGAGAGGGAAGTACCTCTGGTTATGTGAAGAGTGCCTTTCCTTACACAAGGAGCGACTGTGCAGGGCCGAATTTCCCCCGCAGGAGGCCCTTCTCTTTTCAAAGAGTTAAGAACAGCCCACACACCTCCCTTGACAGCATTCTGGTACCCGTGGATTCCTGAAACTTTGGTGGCATATAGCAGCTGCTCTCCCAGACCAAGGCAAAAACCAGCCTAACCTCAGAAATCACCTATGCAGGAACTGCTGCTTTCTCCAGAGTCTGTCCACACAAACACACATATTAGGACTGAAAGTGACTTCTTTGAGGCTTAACTTTTCTTTTTGCCCTGCTGTTATCATTAGTCAAACAGGTTTTTCAGGCTTCTGAAACTGCCCGAACCTGTTTAGCAGAGGTCAAAGTGGGATCTGCATTAACTCCTCTTCTCTTTACTCAGACTACAACCTTTCGCCATCCAAACGGTCTGCAGTAATGCTAGCCATATTCAAGCATATTCAAAGCATGCTTAAAACACATTATTTAAGCACCTCTGAAGAGCCAACGCTCAGTATTGGCAGCTTTGCTTGAAGCAGGAGAGCGCCGGGTTCGAGTTCAAAGGACCTGATAGGAAGGGCTTGGGAAGACCTCCTACTACAGATAATTCCAGACAGCCTTGGGGCCGATGGATGGAATGGGGGAATATTTGAAACTGGAGGGAGTCCTTGTCCTTCTCCGGCCTTTCTCCCTGACCTTGAGCTGAGCAATGTCCAAACAATGCTTTCTCGGGACTCTCCACAAGCCCTCTCTTTCCCAGGCCTTTTCTGTCTGGAAAAATTGGAGGATTAGCTGGTGTTATTTCTGCATATTTTAGTTCCTTGTTCTTCAAGAGCCTTCTGTTTTATGGTTGCCTGACCTGTCTTTCCAGTATCAAGTCAGAGGTTGCAGAAGGTGGTGGACTCTCCTTCACTGGAGGTTTTTAAACAGAGATTGGCTTATCATCTCTCAGGGATCTTTTTAGCAGTGATTCCTGCATCTTGGGGGTTGGGGTTGGACTAGATGACCCTTAGGAGCAACGTTCGAAACTCCCATTGTTTTAGGCACATTTTGTGACAGGGAGTCTTTTTCTGTTTCCTCACTTCCACCTACTTTCTGAAGACTGGAGAAGAGACCTTCTTAAGAATATTAGGGGGGTGGGCAGGGGAGGGACCATGTGAAAAATGAACGTAATATTTTAGCTGCAGTTCATTCATTTCCAGCTTTGTATTCTTGTTATAAAAAAGGCATGCCTAGACCTTCTGTTGTTGCACCCATAACCTCAGTTTAAGGTGCCATTTGGCTCCTAGATTTCATATCTCAGTTTCTAACCCTGCCCTTGGGGTCGCTTCCCAACTCCATGACGATAATAAGACACATACAGGTACGGTAGTCATTAAACATGAGGAATCAGCACGGTTTTGGTCCCGTTTCCTCTTTTTCTGGGACAGCATTGAAGTTCTTCAATAACGGCGCTTGTCCCTACCTCCTGCGACCGCACAGGTTGGCTCCTCCTGCCTCAGGGCCCAGGTAATGCCAGAGGGAACCCTGGGACTTGTAGTTCCTGAAGGAGTACGTCTGCCGTACACGTAGCTCGTTTGGTTAGAGCGTGGCGCTGATAAGGCCAAGGTCACAGGTTCGATCCCCGTGTGGGACAGCTGCATATTCCTGCACTGATAAAACTTAGGGAACAAGCGGTGTTATCATAATGATTAAGGCCTTAAATGATAATTTTAGGTTATATTTAGTAACTAAATTTTAATTTATATTTATATTTAATTGTTGCTATATCTGTATCGAAAAGCAATGACAAACCTAGACAGCATCTTAAAAAGCAAAGACATCACCTTGCTGACAAAGGTCCGTAGTTAAAGCTATGGTTTTCCCAGTAGTAATGTATGGAAGTGAGAGCTGGACCATCAAGAAGGCTGATTGCCGAAGAATTGATGCTTTTGAATTATGGTGCTGGAGGAGACTCTTGAGAGTCCAATGGACTGCAAGAAGATCAAGCCTATCCATCCTTAAAGAAATCAGCCCTGAGTGCTCACTGGAAGGGCAGATCCTGAAGTTGAGGCTCCAGTACTTTGGCCACCTCATGAGAAGAGAAGACTCCCTGGAAAAGAACCTGATGTTGGGAAAGATGGAGGGCATAAGGAGAAGGGGACGACAGAGGACGAGATGGTTGGACAGTGTTCTCGAAGCTACTAACATGAGTTTGGCCAAACTGCGAGAGGCAGTGAAGGATAGGCGTGCCTGGCGTACTCTGGTCCATGGGGTCACGAAGAGTCGGACACGACTGAACGACTGAACAACAACAACAACAATATCTGTATCGTCCCTGTTAGACCTAATTGCAAATTTAAATGTATCCCTATCGTGTTTTGTGATTTCCTAGATACTGTATGTGGGCTGGAACTGGTCTGTGACCGTGATTATAAATTTCAATTCCTGCATTGCAGGGGGGTTGGACTAGATGACCTTTGGTGTCCCTTCCAAGTTTTCCAATTCTATGATTCTATCTGAAAGCATCCCAGTTCTGCCTCTCCAACCCTGCCCTGGAGAGGCAGAGCACTAAAAATTGTGTTGGGCTGGATGGAGTTGGCACAGGTCTTTCCCCCCCCCTCCTCTGTCATCTTGTTGCACAGAGGAGAGGCTGTCACTCTCCATGCCATCTCTTAGCATTCAGTGCTGCTTGCTTGGTTTCCCCGGATAAGGGCCGCCCAGGGCCTTTGTAATCCTGCAGGACAAAAGGCGCAGAGCAGGACCCAGCGGCCTTGGGCACCTTCTCTGCCCTGTGAAGGGGTTTCTCTCCCTCCAGGCCCTTCTGTCCCCTCACTTCTTGTTTGGAAGAGAGAGAGAAAGAGAGAGAGAGAGAGAAGGAGGGGTGGCAGGAAGTAGCAGAATGGATGCTTGCAATAATTATCCAAGCAGCCCCTTCAAGTATAGCGCAACCATAGCAACAGACACATGTTCCGTCCCAGCCAAGGAGAGGCGCACAAAAATTAACCTCTTCCAGGCTACTGATAGCCAAAGCACCCTTTTTTTTTCTTGACCCCGCCAGGGGAGAAGGGTTCCGTGCCCCTTCCCCCCCCCCGACCCTGGTGCAAGCTGAAAGGCAAAGTGTCCAGACCCTCCTAGGGTCCCTATTTTCCAGGGACAGTCCCAGATTTAATGAAGCCGGTTTCTGATTTGATCCCAGAATGTCTCGCTTTTCCTTAGGACGTCCTTGTTTTCATCGGAGAAATGTTGGAGGGTTATCTGAGCCCTGAGCCATCTGAAGGCTGCCTTGTATAGGGAAGGTTCTTTTAAAAATGTGTTATTATGTTTTTACATATGTTGGAAGCTGCCCAGAGTGGCTGGGGCCACCCGGTCAGATGGGTGGGGTATAAACAGTGAAATAATAACAATACCAATATAATGATAGGTAAAGGTAAAGGGACACCTGACCATTAGGTCCAGTTGCAGACGACTCTGGGGTGGTGTAGTGGTTAAGAGCGGTGGACTTGTAATCTGGTGAACCATGTTCGCGTCTCCTCTCTCCACATGCAGCTGCTGGGTGACCTTGGGCTAGTCGCACTTCTCTGAAGTCTCTCAGCCCCACTCACCTCACAGAGGGTTTGTTGTGGGGGAGGAAGGGAAAGGAGAATGTGAGCCGCTTTGAGATTCCTTCGGGTTAGCGATTTTAAAGCGGGATATCAGATCCAAACTCTTCTTCTTCTTCTTCTTCTTCTTCTTCTTCTTCTTCTTCTCTTCTTCTTCTTCTTCTTCTTTTTCCCGCCAGAGTGGTACCTATTTATCTACTTACACTTTGACGTGCTTTCGGACTGCTAGGTTGGCAGGACCAGGGACTGAGCAACGGGAGCTCACTCCGTCGCGGGGATTCGAACCACAGACCTTCTGATCGGCAAGCCCTAGGCTCTGTGGTTTAACCCACAGTGCCACCCGCGTCCCAATATAATGATAGGATGCCCCTATTTTCATTGGAGAAATGTTGACCAATGTATTGCAGGCTGCAAAGCCACTGCAATGTCCAAAGATTCAGGGCCAATGAAAGGAAGTCCTTCTTCATGCAGCTCATGGTTAAACTGTGGAACTCCCTGCTGCAGGAGGCAGTGACGGCCTCGTACCTAGATGGCTTTAAAAGAGGGTTAGACCAGGGGTCAGCAACCTTTTTCAGCCATGGGCCTGTCCACTGTTCCTCAGACCAGTGTTTTTCAACCTTTTTTGGGCAAAGGCACACTTGTTTCATGAAAAAAATCATGAGGCACCACCACCATTAGAAAATGTTAAAAAATTAACTCTGTGCCTATATGACTATATATAAAGTAATTCTCTTGATTTTTCAATTTTTCCCAAGGCACACCAGGCAACATCTCGCGGCACACTAGTGTGCCGCGGAAAACAGTGGTTGAAAAACACTGCCTCCGACCATGTGGTGGGCGGACTATACTATGTTTTTTTTTGGGGGGGGGGAAAATGAACGAATTCCTATGCCCCACAAATAACCCAGGAGATGCATTTTAAATAAAGGACACATTCTACTCATGTAAAAACATGCTGATTCTCAGACTGTCCACGAGCCAGATTTAGAAGGGCGTTTGGGCCGCATCCGGCCCCAGGGCCTTAGGTTGCCCACCCCTGGGTTAGACAGAGTTATGGCAGGGAGGGCTATTGATGGCCACTAGCCAAGGTGGCTGGGCTCTGTGCCCAGGCTGGAGGCAGCAATGCTTCTGAATGCCTGCTGCTGGAACCACAGCAGAGGAGATTGCTCTTGTGCCCAGATTCCCATGGGGGCATCTGGTTGGCGACTGTGAGAACAGGCCGCTGGACTAGAGGGCCATGGGCCTGATCCAGCAAGGGTCTTCTTTTGTTCTTACATCACATTTGCACAAGATATGCATAGATCAGCTTTGGCCAACTTGCTGCTCCCTCCAGTGTGGAGAGCCAAGTGTGGTGTAGTGGTTAAGAGCGGTAGACTCGTAATCTGGTGAACAGGGTTCGCTTCCCCGCTCCTCCACATGCAGCTGCTGGGTGACCTTGGGCTAGTCCAACTTCTTTGAAGTCTCTCAGCCCATGCTTACCTCACAGAGTGTTTGTTGTGGGGGAGGAAGGGAAAGGAGAATGTGAGCCAGCTTTGAGACTCCTTCGGGTAGTGATAAAGCGGGATAGCAAATCCAAACTCTTCTTCTTCTCCAAATGTTTCTGTAGTCCAAAACAGCATGGCAAAGGCTGACATCAGACTATCCTGGGATGCAATGCTCAGCCTCTCCCCTCATCAATGGATAGGAATATTAATTTATTTTATTATAATTGTATCCCACCTTTCCTCCAAGGGCTCAAAGTGGCATATAAGATTTTTTTCTTTTCTCTCCCCATTTCCCCCTTCACAGGTTAGGTTAGGCTGAGAGGCGGCAGTCGGCCCAAGGTCACCCCAGCGAGCTTCATGGCCAAGTGGGGAACAGAACCCAGGACTCCCAGGTCTTGGTCCAAACACTCTAACCACTGCACCACACTGCCTCTCAGTCTTGAAGGAGAGGAAGAGGTGGGTTTCCAGGCAGAGCACAGCCACCCACCCATGAGTGAAGTGGGCCACTAATCCTGGTTCTCGGTTAGCCACACATAACCTGATATCTTAGCAGGCTGCCTGGACCCCTGCGACCCACCCACTGGAAAAGTTTCACTTCTCAAACTATGGAACTATTTTTGACATGCTCAGCTTCCTTTTTTTTATTCATGGGAGGGGAAAAACAACCTGACTTGGATATGGGCATCTCTGAAGCATTGTAACGGGAGGCCTTTACGTTGCCAGGAAACCGCCCCCCCCCGTTAACCCACAAACATGCCCCCAAATGTTCCAGGACTTCCTCAGGCTTTTAGGTTCCTCCTTTTTTCTGAAAACTGCATCTTTGAAAATGGAGGGTAGGCCTGACAGCTGCAGACTGTAGAGGCCAGGTGTGAGGCATGAGGGTGCCCACGGCTCTACATCTTGGCTGTCACTGAACTCAGCGCCCACACAGCTCTGGGCACAAGGAACCAGAAATCCACACCCAAAAATTTCAGAGCTGCCAGGCTGGGGATGCTTCTAAGCAGCCAGACTGAAGATGTTTGCTGCATTCTGCTCAGAGGGCTGTTTTAAAGCACACCCATGGGACTTAGGGTGCTCTCATCTGTGTATGTGCACACACATAGGAGCAGAAAGAAGGCCCGATCTCGAAGAATTGATGCTTTTGAATTCTGGTGCTGGAGGAGACACTTGAGAGTCCCATGGACTGCGAGAAGATCAAACCTCTCCATTCTGAAGGAAAACAGCCCTGATGCTCACTGGAAGGACAGATCCTGAAGCTGAGGCTCCAAGACTTTGGCCACCTCATGAGAAGAGAAGGCTCCTGGAAAAGACCCTGATGTTGGGAAGATGGAGGGCACAAGGAGAAGGGGACGACAGAGGGCGAGATGGTTGGACAGTGTTCTCGAAGCGACCAACATGAGTCTGACCAAACTGCAGGAGGCAGGGAAAGACAGGAGTGCCTGGCTTGCTCTGGTCCATGAGAAGAGAAGACTCCCTGGAGAAGACCCTGATGTTTGGAAAGATGGAGGGCACAAGGAGAAGGGGACGACAGAGGATGAGATGGTTGGACAGTGTTCTAGAAGAAGAAGAAGAAGAAGAAGAAGAAGAAGAAGAAGAAGAAGAAGAAGAAGAAGAAGAAGAAGAGTTTGGATTTGCTATCCCGCTTTTCACTACCCGAAGGAGTCTCGAAGCGACCAACGTGAGTCTGACCAAACTGCGGGAGTCAGTGGAAGACAGGAGTGCCTGGTGTGCTCTGGTCCATGGGGGTCACAAAGAGTCAGACACGACTCAACGACTAAACAAACAACATAGGAGCAGAAGTGAGGATGCTGTGCCCACATTCATCCTGAAAACCTCAAAAGAACACACACACACATCAACAACATACAACATTGGATGTATGGCCCAGTTTAGTCACTGCTGCAGATGAGGAACTTCAGACCACACGGAATACATTGTCCAATTCTGGGTGCCACAATTTAGGAAGGATGTTGACAAGCTGGAACGTGTGCAGAGGAGGGAGAGACCAAGATGGTCAAGGGTCTGGAAACAAGCCTTATGAGGAACGGTTGAAGGAGCTGGGTATGGTTAGCCTGAAAAGAGGACACTGAGAAGGGATAGGATAGCCACATTCAAATATCTGAAGGCCTGTCACATGTTAGAGGGGGCAAGTTTGTTTCCTCCGCTGTGGAGAGTAGGACTCAAACCAATGGCTTCAAGTTGCAAGAAAGGAGGTTTTGACTAAACATCAGGAATAATTTTCTGACAGTAAGAGCTGTTTGACAGTGAAAGAGTCTCCCTCAGGAGGTGGTGGACTTTCCTTCCTTGGAGGTTTTAAAGCAGAGGTTGAATAACCATCTGTCTTGGATACTTTAGCTGAGATTCCTGCATTGGAGGGGTTTATCATAGACTCACAGAATCAAAGAAATGGGGAGTTATAAGGTACCCCAAGGGTCATCTAGTCCAACCCCCTGCATTTTACACGACCCAGGTTTATTTTGTGCCCCCCTCCTTTCACCACCCCTAGGTCTGCCTCAGCCTGCACAAGATCACTCTCCCCTCCTGTGCCTTCTAGAATAGATGTTATGGATAGTAGCCCTTGATAGCTCTCTCCTCCTCCATGAATTTGCCTAATCCTCTTTAAAAGTCGTCCAAGTTGGTGACCATCACTGGCTCCTGTGGCAGGGAGTTCCACAGTCTGTGCTGCATAAAGAAGCACATCTTTTATGTGTCCTGAATTTTCCAACATTCAGCTTCATTGGATATCACACACACACACACACACACACACACACACACACACACACACACACACACAGAGAGAGAGAGAGAGAGAGAGAGAGAAGCTTTATGCACTTTATCCATGCCATGTATAATTTCATAAATTTCTACCATGCTACATCTTCCTTACCTTCTCTGTGGCATCCCAGCCTCTGGCTCTTTGGGAGAGACATTTGCTGTATTTCCTTTGGTGGGTAAAGCCCTGAGCTCTCTCATGGGCTGAGCAACACAACTGGGACCCTGCCTTTCGCAGAGGGGCAGCGGGCATGGCCAGCCAGCTGGAACAATTAACAGAACGGAGCCAGATGGAAGTAGGAAAGCTGGGATGAGGAGGAGTCAGCTTAGGTTTAAAATCCAAGCGAATAAAATAACAAAGCAAACAGAATCTTCCAAAGGCAGCCAATTTTCAAACTAATGTCTTTCTAGCAAAGGAAACTGCAGGCAGGGTAATGTCCCCCCAGCATAATTATGATATTTGCTTCATGTCCCAGAGCGGCCATCCAGTTAGCATCTTTTTCAGTCATGCATGCTGCTTGGGAACTGCTGCAAAAGGCAAAAGAGCAAGAAAAAGGCACATTTTCATTCATTCATTTAAATTGTTTGTCTCTTTATCTTGCCCAAAGCGACTTACAACCAAACACATTCCTTTTTGTTTATATATCGCCTATTTCCTTCAAAGAGCTCAAGGTGGCATGGATGGTTCTCCTCCTTCCCATATGATGGTTCTCCTCCTTCCCATATTATCCTTACGCCAACCTTGCAAGGTAGGTGAGCTTCATGGCTGAGTGGGGATTCAAACCCTGGTCTCCCAGGTCATAGCCCAACACTCCAACCATTACACCACTACTGGTTCTCATGCTGCCACACATGCACAACACAGACAACAGCAATCTTATGGCTGAGGGAGAACCAGCGTCCTGCTGTCTGTCTGTTTCTTGTCTATTATTCTAAGCCCAAATTGCAACACACTGTGCATGTGAAGAGGTGGGTATCTGAATCACTCATCGCAAACACGAATTGTCGCTTGGCTACACCAGTCCCCAACCTAGCACTTTGGGAGATGGGAAGGGCCATAGCTCTGTGGCAGAAAGACTCCGGCTCGTTCCACAAAGGCATCTCCAGACTGGACTTAGAATGACCCCTGCCTGGGATCCCGGAGAGATGCTGCCAGCCAGTGTCTACAGTATGGAGCCTCAGCTTAAGACAGCTCCATATGTTGTTGCTAAGCTGACACAGAGGATAGCTCGACTTTGGTCCTTTCCAGAGTCTTTTTTGAGGAGAGGGGATTTTGGCCGATGTTGCAGGCTCTGCGAGGGTTTGGCAGGTTCTCCACGAGGCAGGTGAAGTTGCCAACTGAGGAAGGCGAGGAAGGAAGAGGTCTCTCCTGGCATGGCAGTCTGACCAGCAAACATTAGCAGGTGGCAATGCTAATTTCTTTCATGCTGCGGAAAGTTTCACCAGCTCCTTTCTGTGGATCGAAGGTGCAAGAGCAAGCCAGACTGTTTGTCTTCTGGTAGGTTGACAATCCTACCTCCAAATATTTGAGGGTTGGCATGGGGGAATAGAGTCCTGTGTCCAAAGCCCCCCCCCTCCACCGAGTCATAGCTTTTTCCAGTGCAGAAAATTTAAAGACTTCAGTGCCTCTGTTGGCACCTGCCACCTCTTAGGCAACCTGTGAGATGTATATCCATCTCTGTCTCAGACTGACCTGAACTTTTCGCTTGCCCTCCGGCATCCCAGCAGATCAGAACTTAAGTTTCACGTATCACGGACTCAAAGAATCATAGAATTGTAGCCAAAGCATACATGGCAGGTAACTGTGTTCTTTTATTTTATTTATAAAGGCCCTTATAAACCGCCACAAGCTGGTATGGTATGCAAGTTTAAAAGGTTTCGAAAAAGCAGGAAAATCGCAATGCCCTAATGTAAAGCATAACAGATCAGCCCAAGGGCATCATTTATTAACTCCTGGACACCAGAAAATGTTTGTGTGCACATGTATGGGGTTTTTTTTAAATTAGTTTTTATTAATGATTTATTTATGTTATAAAACAAACAAATGAACAAAGAAAAGTACATGTAGCATCCCCATTTTCGATTCATAGATTCTTTTTCACAGTTTGTTTATATTCTGTATGAGACATATTTGTCATAGACATTAGGGGAGAAGGATGGAGGGAGTGAAGGAGATGGGGACGATAATGATCTTTTGACCTATTGCATAGTGTTTGTGCTGTGTTTTTGTGTCAGCATCATATTAAAATATTATTTATTTAAATATTTATTTAAATATTTATTTATTTTTATTGGCAAGAGATTGGAAGGTACAGAGCTTGGTTGGTTGTGTTCGGTTGGTTGCAGTGTGGCTTGTTTGTTTGTTTGAGGGGGGAGGCACAAGTATGTTTTTAACCAGTGCTGACAATTTCTTAGATTCCATCGGAGGAGCCACCACAAAGAAGGCCCTGCCCCTGGTTGAATGCACATCCAGTAGGGCATCTGTAGCAGAGCATCGTGTTGGGATATGGCAACAGGGAGATCCGCACATCTCATAGAGAGAGAGGCCCATCTCTTGGAAGATTCAGGACAGAAAAAAGGAAGACTTTCTTCCCACAGCACACAGTTAAACTATGGAACTCTCTCCTGCAGGAGGCAGTGATGGCCACCAACCTAGATGACTTTAAAAGAGGATTGGACAAATTCATGGAGGAGGAGAGGACAATTGATGGCTACTAGCCAGGGACGCGGGTGGCGCTGTGGTCTAAACCACAGAGACTAGGGCTCAACTCAACTCATTTTATTTTGCCTTTAAGCCCATATACATAACAACCAAAAACAGAAACAGAACAGCACAATCTGGTTTACAATTATTAACAATAAATTAGATTTTAAAAAGTGCAGCCTAGGGCTTGCCGATCAGAAGGTCGGCGGTTCGAATCCCTGCGATGGGGTGAGCTCCCGTTGTTCAGTCCCAGCTCCTGCCAACCTCGCAGTTTGAAAGCACATCAAAGTGCAAGTAGATAAATAGGTACCGCTCCAGCGGGAAGGTAAATGGCGTTTCTGTGTGCTGCTCTGGTTCACCAGAAGCGGCTTAGTCATGCTGGCCACATAACCCGGAAGCTGTACGCCGGCTCCCTCGGCCAATAAAGCGAGATGAGCACCGCAACCCCAGAGTCACCCATGACTGGACTTAATGGTCAGGGGTCCGTTTACTAGCCAGGCTGGTTCTGCCCTGCCACCACAGCTGGGAGGCAGCAATGCTTCTGGATCCCAGTTGCTGGAAACCACAACAGGGGAGAGTTGCTCTTGTGCCCGAACCCTGCTTGCAGGTTTCCCACTGGCATCTGGTTGGCCACTGTGAGACCACGATGCTGGCCTAGATGGGCCACTGGCCAGATCCAGCTGGGTTCTCAGCTCATCATGGTGCTGTGTTGGCTTAGGACAAAAGCCAGGGCAACTTATCTCCATTTAAAGAAACCCAAAATCTGGCATCTGTCTTAACTTTCAGTGCTTCTCAGATATGACAGTCTCACCTGGGCAAATCGGCGTGGCCAGACGGGCAGGGCAACTTCTGTTTCCTGAGAGAAATGCTTGGCTTTGGACAGTTCCTTTAAATCCCCTTTTGAAGCGGAAGGTGAACCGGGTGCTCTTTCTTCCTCCCGTTCCTTCCCCATTCCTTTGGCTGCCTTCCCGCACCCTCTCCAAACACACCTGGAGCCTTGCTGGCTGCAGCAGCAGGCAGTGGAAGGAAAGAAGGGCCAGCGACAAAGGAACAGGTAGGTGATGCTACAGCGGCCTCCTCTCCTCCCAGTTCAAGGGTGGATTCAAGGGCCCAGGAGGAGCCGCCAAGCCGTTGCCCTGTCCATCCTGGCACCAGGCCCAAACGGGGGGGGGGGGTCATATGGGCCCCTTGGCCCGGGCCTCCGATTCCAAAGGGGGCCTCGGTCGGCATATTCACAATCGCTCACCATTATTTAAATGTAAATACTTAAAATAATCCTTTCCCCTATGTATTTTTTAAAAAAAGCACTATTGTATATCTATACTTACCATTTTGTCTTTATATGCAGATACGGTTCAAGCCTTGAAATAGAATTATTTGTCAGCATAACTTTTGTGAAAATTATTTATATACTTATTTATAAGAATTCGGAGACCCCCAGGGTAAAAAAAGAAAAATAATAATAGAATCCTAGAGTTGGAAGAGACCCCAAGGGCCATCCAGTCCAACCCCCCCGCCAAGCAGGAAACACCACTGAAGCATTCCTGACAGATGGCTGTCAAGCCTCCGCTTGAAGACCTCCAAAGAAGGAGACTCCACCACACACTCCTTGGCAGCAAATTCCACTGTCAAACAGCTTTCACTGTCAGGAAGTTCTTCCTAATGTTTAGGTGGAATCTTCTTTCTTGTAGTTTGAATCCATTGCCCCGTGTCCGCTTCTCTGGAGCAGCAGAAAACAACCTTTCTCCCTCTATATGACATCCTTTGATATATT
The DNA here is from genome assembly GCF_009819535.1 of Lacerta agilis. Classification (NCBI taxonomy): domain Eukaryota; kingdom Metazoa; phylum Chordata; class Lepidosauria; order Squamata; family Lacertidae; genus Lacerta; species Lacerta agilis. Next base: position 92,873,425 of record NC_046317.1, on the reverse strand, counting down.
TGAACATGGCTATCATATCACCCCTTAACCTTCTCTTCTCCAGGCTAAACATACCCAGCTCCCTAAGCCGTTCCTCATAAGGCATCGTTTCCAGCCCTTTGACCATTTTGGTTGCCCTCCTCTGGGCACCTTCCAACTTGTCAGTATCTACCTGGCCCGGGCCTCTGCCTGGCTCTGCAAGGGCCTGCCTGGCACCCAAAGAAAGCAGCGTGGAGGCACCCCCTGGGGGCGGGGCGTCATGGCGCATGCATTGTGATCTCATGACGCATTGGATGCACTGCACATGCCCGGCTGGCACTGCTGCGAGGCGGTGAGTGAACAGCGGGTCGTGGGGCTGCCCCATCCGTAAAGAAGCACGGATGGGGTGCCGGGTGGTGGGGGAGGGGCCGGGGAGTGTCATCCCCCATCCCCTGGAACCCGGGGCAGAGCGCCCCCTACACCCCGCCCTTCCTACGTCACTGGCAGCAGCAACAACACCCCATCTTTTCCTGTCTCTGACCCACAAAGGCTTCTGCCATGAAAACAGGGTTAGTTTTTAAGAAGGGCCTCTGTTGCTCTCTTTGGTTGCTGTTTTGCTACAACAGGTTCACAAGGCTCCTACCCCTCTAGAGCAGGCATAGGCAAACTCGGCCCTCCAGATGTTTTGGCACTACAACTCCCATCATCCCTAGCTAACAGGACCAGTGGTCAGGGATGATGGGAGTTGTAGTCCCAAAACATCTGCCGGCCGAGTTTGCCTATGCCTGCTCTAGAATTAGTGCTGGTCCAGCAAGCATCTTCTGTGCCGACTATTAAACACATGATTCTCCCCGCCCCCCCCCCCAAAAAAACCCACACAACTGCTGAAAAAAGTTTTATTCTGCCAGGCCCATGCAGGCAATTAAGAATAATCTCTCCACAATGGCTAACAGGTTATCTGTTTAAAACTTTTTATGCTCTTATTGTATGGTTTTATATTTTCAATGCTGTAAACCGCGTTGATACCTTTTTACGATATAGCGGTATACAAATATTTTTTTTATGAATCAACAAGATGTTTTGCGGCCTGACGTGGAGCCCAGATACCTCCCCCCCCCCCAACTAGGGCTTAACACTTGAAAAAAAAGTCTAGCTACACTGTTCAAACACCCATTACTAGTGGGTTCTTCCTGCTTTTGTTTTTATTATATATTTTGTGTTTTTATATGGTGATTTTATGTTGTGAACCGCACTGAGACCTGCGGGCAGTATTCAAAATTTAGCAGCAGCAGCAGCAACAACAACAACAACTGCTTTCCAGGAATGGGGAACTGGCATTGCTGGTGTGGGGTAGAAAAGCAGGTCTTTAAAAATGACCAGTTTTGCTTGTTGTTTTAAATGGCTGGATCTTACATGGCAACATTTATTTCACCTGCTAATGTCTGCTGACCAAGCTGCTTTCAACAGGAAACATAACGAGTAAAAAAATAATAATATGAAAGCTCATACCAAGAACAAACTTACGGTAGTTGGTCTCTAAGGTGCTACTGGAAGGATTTTTTTTTTGATTTTTTTTTTACTATGGCAGACCAACACAGCTACCTACCTGTAACTGAGTTTAAAAAAAGTTGGCAACCTTGTTGTTGTTGTTCAGTCGTGTCCGACTCTTCGTGACCCCATGGACTAGAGCACGCCAGGCACGCCTATCCTCCACTGCCTCCCGCAGTTTGGTCAGACTCATGTTAGTAGCTTCGAGAACACTGTCCGACCATCTCATCCTCTGTCGTCCCCTTCTCCTTGTGCCCTCCATCTTTCCCAACATCAGGGTCTTCTCCAGGGAGTCTTCTCTTCTCATGAGGTGGCCAAAGTACTGGAGCCTCAACTTCAGGATCTGTCCTTCTAGTGAGCACTCAGGGCTGATTTCCTTCAGAATGGATAGGTTTGATCTTCTTGCAGTCCGTGGGACTCTCAAGAGTCTCCTCCAGCACCAGAATTCAAAAGCATCAATTCTTCGGAGATCAGTCTTCTGATCTTGGCAACCTTAGTTCTGGGTAAATACATTTTCCTTTCTTCACTTTCCACTAATGACAGTAGGAACCAAAGTGCCATGCAAATGCATGCAGGGAGCGAAGTAGTTCTGGGAAGCATCAGAAGAGAAGGGTGCCCAGTGACCATTTCGTGAATAGCTATTTTAAGACTTTTACAGTATTCCGTAAAGTTTTGTTTGGTCCATGTTTCATCATTCCACGTGACATCATTTTAAAGAGTTTGCTGCTGCAAACGTGAGCATCTTCGCAGCCATTTGCCCACGATTTCTAACTGGTGGGCTGAGCCCGAGATCAGTTTCCATCTCTCTGATCCGAGGGGCAATGCATTGGGCCTCGCTGGCCTCAAGAGATCTGTATTGTACAATTGATTTGTTGGGGCAAAAACTCATGCCCTTCAGAGGACGTGCTAACAGGGGCTCCTGGGAATTGTGGTCTTCAACATCTGGAGAGCACTAAATTGGTGAGGGCTGGCCTACATGATAATCTCACGCAGGTGGACGTTCTGACGAAACAGTACACAATTTCTGAACTATGCTGTGTTAGTCTTCGAGGCACCTCACAAATTGGGCTATTTTTTGCTTCAACAAACCAACACAGCTGCTTTCCAGAATCTTTCTCATCTGAGGTCAAAACCTTGAATAGCAGCATTTAAGAGCCAGCAAGCCAAACTTGGATCTTTCCTATCAATTAACAGTAACATAGCATGAAGAAGAAGAAGAAGAAGAGTTTGGATTTGATATCCCGCTTTTCACTACCCGAAGGAGTCTCAAAGCGGCTCACATTCTCCTTTCATCTTCCTCCCCCACAACAAACACTCTGTGAGGTGAATGGGGCTGAGAGACTTCAGAGAAGTGTGACTAGCCCAAGGTCACCCAGCAGCTGCATGTGGAGGAGCGGGGATGCAAACCCGGTTCACCAGATTACGAGTCTACCGCTCTTAACCACTACACTACACTGGCTACACCACACATGACCCTTTCGCCTGCCTGAGACAGAACGCGATGGTTCCATCATGAGGATTTGCATTTACTCTCTTTGCTTGGGCAATTTGTTTGCATTTCACACATGAAAATGGGGACTAACTTATAACATACCTAACTTATAACACACCTAATCTTCCAAGGATGCCGGTCTTCGCACCCCACTGAACACTGGAGAAGAAAGAATCATAGAAGTGCAGAGCTGGAAGGGACCCTGAGGGTCATCTAGCCCAACCCCCTGCAATGCAGGAATCTCAGCTTAAGCATCCATGACACATGGCCACCCAACCTCTGCAGGGACGTCTTGCCCATAGAGGCAAGTGGTGCGGGGCGCCGGGGCACCAAGTTCTGGAGGGAGCCAGGGAAGAGGCGGAGGCTGGGCGCAGTGCCTCCCGGCATCAGCTTGCTGCCCTCGCCCGCCTCGCCAAAGCAGTGCTGCGCCCGGAGTCTCCACCTCTTCCCCCTCCAGCTGCTGCCTGCCTCCTCTAGCCCCGCAAAGCTGCCAGCAGTGCCGTAAAAAGGTCGGCAACTCTGGGAACGGGGCTGGGGGTGGGACGCCAGAGGGATCTTTGCACCACGGCGCCGGATATACTTAAGACGGCCCTGAACCTGTGCTTAAAAATTTCAAATGAAGGAGAGAGCCCACCACTTCCTGAGGGACATGATTCTGCTGTCGAACAGATCTCTACTCATCGACTTTGCAAATGCCTGGCCTGCAGTTTTGAAGGCCAAGAGGGTGTTTTGCCCTGTGATCTGTATTCTGCCATTGCTACTGTGTGAAATTTTAGGCCAAGCATGACGCAATTTCTTGGTTGTTCACTAGTGTGCATTCACATGTATGCAGACCCTCCAAGTGTCCCTATTTTCCAGGGACATCCCTGATTTAGAGAAGCCATCCCGGTTTCTGATCTGATCCCGGAATGTCCCACTTTTCCTTAGGATGTCCCTGTTTTCACTGGAGAAACATTGGAGGGTATGGAGTTATCTGACCCCCTGAGCTGTCCGAAGGCAATCCTGTACAGTCATAGCTCAGGTTACGATAGCTGTGGGTTGCGTTTTTTTCATGTTACGAACATCGCAAACCCGGAAGTGTTTACTTCCGGGTTTCGCCGCGCACGCAGAAGCGATATTGACACTTGGGTTGCAGACTTTTTGGGGTGTGAACAGCACTCCGGAACGGATCATGTCCGCAACCCAAGGTACCACTGTATAGGGAAGAGGTTTTTTAAAAATGTTTAATGTTTAATTATGTTTTTATATATGTTGGAAGCAGCCCAGAAGTGCTGGGGCAACCCAGTGAGATGTGTGGGGTATAAATAGTAAAATTATCGTTATGGAATGGGACGTCCCTATTTTCATCGGACAAATGTTGTACGGCAAGAGCATTAAAGAAAAGCAAGAGAGGTGCACACTGAGCGAGAGATCTGCCTGGGAAGATCCTTCCAAAAGACATTTACACGTGCAAATTGTTAAGAAGGGAAAGGAAACAAGAGACAAGGGTTCTTGGTGAACATCAAGGCTGCCAGACTCAAAAGAGAGCAATCTGTCACAATTAAGATATTTGTCACTAAAAGGAACTGTATGATGCCTCCTGCTGACATCACTGTGGAAATAAGCAGCCTTAGCTTTAACAGGGGAAGCAAAGCTAAGCTCCTTCCTGTGACAAAATCTGCAGCATTTTAAAAAATTCAGGTGGTGATTAGATCCCAAAATGAGAGCCTCGCCCCATTAAGAATTCAGCTTCACAGCAGAAATGCACAACCCCTTCTTGGTCCTCATTGAAGCTTCCAAGCAGCATCTCGGCTCCTACAAAGCTCATATTAAATGCCCACATTTGTTTATAAGTCATAGAATGATAGAATCGTAGAGCCGGAAGGGACCCCAAGAGTCATCTAGTCCAACCCCCTACAATGCAGGAATGCCTCCACGGAAGGCAGTTAAGGCCACTTGGCAGAATTCTGGATGAAATTCCCCATAAGGAAAGTGAAAATGAGGTGTGATAAAACTTCAGGGGTTATATAATTCCAAGTTGTTTTGACCAAAGAATGGAATTAAAATTACTCATTGTTTAAACGTCTCAGTAAACACACAGAGACTGCATGAGTGATAAAGGTAAAGGGACCCCTGAGCATTAGGTCCAGTCGTGTCCAACTCTGGGGTTGCAGCGCTCATCTCGCATTACTGGCTGAGGGAGCCAGCGTACAGCTTCCGGGTCATGTGGCCAGCATAACTAAGCCGCTTCTGGCAAACCAGAGCAGCGCACGGAAACGCCGTTTACCTTCCCGCCGGAGTGGTACCTATTTATCTACTTGTACTTTGACGTGCTTTCGAACTGCTAGGTTGGCAGGAGCTGGGACTGAGCAACGGGAGCTCACCCCATCACGGGGATTTGAACCGCCGACCTTCTGATCTGCAAGCCCTAGGCTTAGACCACAGCACCACCCACATCCCTGCATGAGTGATACAGTAGGTCTAATCTTTCACTGGGTTGTTGGTAGGAGACCATGGCAGGAGACCATGGAGGAGGGAGACTTTGGAGCTGAAGGCAAACCTCTGCAGAGTCACAGCGTCTGCTATGCTGTGGCTGTAGTACATTAGGTATGTAAGACAGAGATAAGCATATTATGGGAACAAAGTGGGATAATATTTGTAAAGCACCTAACATAGGGACACATACTAAATGAACATACTCCTTTCTTGGAGGTTTGTAAGCAGAGGTTGGATAGTCATCTGTCACAGGTGCTTTAGCTGGGATTCCTGCATTGCAGGGTTCCAGGTTGTCAACATCCTTCTTAAATTGTGGTGCCCAGAACTGGACACAATATTCAATGTGTGGTCTGACCAAGGCAGAATAAAGTGGGACTATAGGACATTCCTTGGTCGGGACACTATACGTAATTCTGCTGATACAACCTGGAACAGCATTAGTGTTTTTTGCTGCTGCATCACACTGCTGACTCATGTTAAGCTTGTGGTCTACTAAGACATCTAGATCCTTTTCACATGTACTAATGGCAAGCCACGTGTCCCCCATCTTATATTTGTGCAGCTGGTTCTTCCTGCTTAAGTGCTGTGGGGATTAAATGAGGAGGGGGAGAACCATGCCTGCAGCCTTGACCTCCGTGGAGGATAAGGTGGTATTATTATTATTATTTATTGAATTTATATATAAATGCAACACATTAATACATAAGAAACTGGGAAGGGCCAACTCAGGTCTTGCCATTTGCAATGTTCCACATTCCCTGCTGCTCACGACAGAGTTTGCCCATCTGTTGGATTTTTAAGGGGAAATGAAACAAATTTTAAGAGGACTGGTTTTAAGAGGGCGTGGGGGTCCTCTTTAAATTTCTAGAGTAGCTTCAGACCTGGGGGGGGGGGAAGAGAGAGGATTTGCACTTGAACAGTGCAATCCTGGACATGTCTTCCCTACTGTTTTCAAAGGAGTGTGTATAGGATTGCAAACTTTGAAATGAGCCCGCTACACCCAGAGAAAGTTGAAAGGGAGGTGTAGGAGAAGTGGGGAAATCCGCTGGATGGGAATCCAGAGCATAGATGGGAATCATAGAGCATAGGGAGTGGTGCTTTTGGAAGGGCAGTCTATATCTCCATCATTTGCCTTTTGGGGATGGGTATGCGGGGGCGGAGGGCTGGTTTGGAGGCTGGCCTTGCATGTAGAGAACCTCCAGGAATTTCCTACTCCAGGGCTGGCCACCACAGGACGGTGATGTATCTGTCTGTCTGCTTTCTTTTAAAGGGAAGTTAAATGGAGAAGAGGACGAGGAGGTGGGTGGAGGAAAGGCCTTTGGCCAGTTTACTAAACCATTTAGCAGTGGCCATTATTATTTGGAAGGAAGGGAGGGGGCGCAGAGAGAAAGCCATAGCTCCTCCAGTGGGTCAAAGCTGTTCAATTCCAGAAGTGTTGAGAACCACCCTGAGATTTGCAGGTATAGGGTGTTATACACATTAATTAATTAATTAATTAATAATAGAAGTGAGGAGTAAAGGATCTCACAACCCTTTACGTCCTTGCCCAACCCTCCAATTCCAAACTCACTAGTGAGGAAAATGTAGTCTGCACATGCACAGAGTGTGTGTATGAACTTAACAAAGCACTTAGCTTTACACTTTTAAGTACTGTAACTATTTTTAAATAAAATAGGAAATTCTTTCCAGTAGCACCTTAGAGACCAACTGAGTTTGTTCTTGGTATGAGCTTTCGTGTGCATGCACACGAAAGCTCATACCAAGAACAAACTCAGTTGGTCTCTAAGGTGCTACTGGAAAGAATTTCCTATTTTGTTTCGACTATGGCAGACCAACAGGGCTACCCACCTGTATTTTTAAATAATTATTTTGTTAACGTTATTAATGTTGTTTTATAGATTATAAATGCTGTATTGATTTGTTAATCATATGAGTTTTGCTCTAATTGTGACGTATAGCATATTTTTTATTGCTGCTTTGTTAAAAAAAATTATATATTGCAATTGTTTTATTGATTTGTTCATTACTTTATATTATTTATGCTGTATTTAGAATAAAAAAATCTTGTATGTTATTGCTATTTATTGTTTGTAAGCCGCTTTGAGATTCATTTGAATGAAAAGTGGCGTGGAAATTCAATTAAATCAAATCCGAGAGCCACTGACAAGGTGATGATGAAAAAAATCACATGGTTTTCAACGGGGCTTGCTCCCTGGTAATTATGCATAGGATCGCACCGCAACGAAAGACTAAAGTACTGAATTCACAATCCCAAAATCAATGCTGAGTGGCGTTCTGCACAAATTCAAGGGCACCGTGTCTTTTAATCCGTCACGCATGTAGAAGTGGGCCCCCAACCCTTTCACTCTCTCCCCAGGAACACTCTGCACATGCTCAGACACCACTCTTTTCTCATTTCACACGTGCTGGGGCGAAGCCACGCCCCCCGGCCCGCTAGTCAGCAGCAAGGGCATTCTGCACATGCTCGTCGGCACCGGCTGTTTCCTTAGCATTTCGCCGGTCGCAAATGAGGTCAGCGCGAAGCTGTTGTAGGTTTCTAACCTCCGCCGGGAAAGAGGAGCACCTGCCCCCGATCCAGCAGCGCCCCCGGGGCGTCTCCCGGCCTCTCCCGCGTCGTCCGGGTCCGCCTCCCCGCCGAGCTGCGCGCCCGGGCGGGCCCGCTTGGCAGCGTGTCCGGCTTTCTCCCGGGCGCCCTCCTCTTCGCTCGGCAGGCTCGGAGCGCCCCCTGTGGCCGCCTCGCTGCCCCCGGGGCGCCCCTCCCTCTCTCCGTCCCTGCCCGCCCGCCTGCCTCCTTCCCCGGCCGCCTCGTCGCCGGGCAGCCGCGCCGTCCTTGCCCTAGCTCCGCATCCCGTCCTTGGCGCGCCCCGCCCCATCCCTCGCCGGCCAGCAGCAGCGCCGGCGGCAGCAGCCCGTCGTTGCGCGCGGCGCCCCGGGCGAGGACGAGCCGAGGCGGCGGCTCTAACAGGTGGGATCCCGCGGCGAGGGGGCGGAGGAGCCAGCGGGCGGGGGCAAAGGAGGAAGGAGCGACGAGACCCAGCCCCAGCCGCCGACACCGCCTGCCAGGCGAGCTGGTGTCCGCGCCACAGGAGCGCCTGCTGCCGCCCGAGCCGCCGGTGCCTTTCCGAGCGCCGCTGTCCCGGCCGCCTCCGTCCCGCCTGCCCGCCGCGTCGCCGGCCTCGCCCGCCCGCCCGCCCTCGGGGCTCCTCCTTCCGCGCTCGCCTTGGCCACGCCACGCCAGGCAGGGCGCCGCGCTCGGCGCTCGCTCGCGCTCTCCGCCCGGGACAGGGGCTGCTCCGCCGCCACCACCCGATCGCCCGCGATGCCGAAGCCGACCCAGCCGCCGCCGCTTCTGCTGCGCTCGGCCAGCGGCGGCAGCCGCCCCGGGGACAGCGAGCTGGGCCGGCAGTTCCGGGACTGGTGCCTGCGCACCTACGGCGACTCGGCCAAGACCAAGACGGTGACCCGGAGCAAGTACCAGCGCATCGCCGAGGTGCTGCAGGGGGGAGCCGGCGCGGGCGGCGGAGGCGGCGGCGGAGAGAAAGGCAAGTTCCAGTTCTGGGTGCGCTCCAAGGGCTTCCGCCTGGGCAACGGCGCTCGGGAGCCGCCGGCCGCGGCGGCGAAGATGGGTCAAGTGGTGGTCTATGTGCCGGTGAAGACGGGAACGGTTAGTGCGCCCCAAGCCTGTCTGTGCGTCCGTCCATGTGCAGTGTCTGTGTTTTCCCGGATGGGTGGGTGGGTGCGATTGGGGGGGGGATCGGCACCGCAACGCCCCGGAGGGTGTGTGGGAAAGAGGGTGTGTGGGTATCCCGGCCCAGCCTATCCCGGCACCTCCCCAACCCCCAGCCCTGTCCCGTCCCGTCGCACCCTGTCCCGTGCCGCATGGCCAGGAGGGCGCGCTGGAGCCAGACAGATGCCCGCGCCTCCAGCCGCGCCCCCTCCCGCTGCCCTCCCCTCTCCCTTGGCACAGCAGGAGGTCATTTGGGGGTGGGAGCAAAGTGGGGGCGGCGGCGGCGGCGGCATGGCTGTGTGCTCTCGCGTCGCCAGCGCTCTCCTCGGCGGGGTTGGGACAGTCTATGCTGCCAAGACCTCCCCCCTCTCTCCCTCACCGCCCCGGGAGGTCATTTTTTTTGGGGGGGGAGCGGAGACGCTGGGGAGGGGGAGGTGCCCCGCCTCCTCCTTCCAGTCCGCCCCCCCCCCCGTCTCCTCCAAATGTCCCACTTCCTCGACCTCAGCAGGCGCCGGAGCGGGGCTGGGGGCGGGGAGCGAGGTCGCCTCTGCGCGGGGCAGCCTCTCTCCCCGCGCCCCTCCCGGCCCAGCCAGCTGCAGCTTCCACCCCCCCCCCTCCACCGCCTTCCTCGTGCCAACGGATTTGGGGCCAAATCGCCCCCTCCTCCGGGCAGGCGCGCGCGCGCGCGGGGAAGCACGATGGAGAACGGACCCCCACCCAGCCCCTTCCCCGCTGCCCCCTCCTGGCCCGGCGCCCCTCCACCTGCTCCCCCTCGACTGCCTTGTCCCGGAGAGGAGGAGGGGGAGCCTTTCCCCCTCCCCTCCCCCCCTTTGCCCCCGAGGGGAGGGGGCGGCCAGGGCAGCGCCGGGCAGGTTGCGGCGCGCGGCCCCGGCTGCGCTCGGGGGTCTCCGCTGCTTGCCGCCTGTCCCGCCGAGGCGCCCTCATTGTTCCGCGCCTGTCCGGCGGCCGAGGACGCTGCACCGCCCGCCCGCTCGCCCTCCGGCCCGGCCCGGCCTCCGCACACCCCCACGGCCTCGCCTCTGTCCCAGCAGGCTGCTGGCCCGGGAAGGCGCAGCCAGCCAGCCGAGCCGGGCCCCTGCCGCTCCCGCCCGGAGCCCGCATTGTTCCCTTGGCGAAGGCCGGGGCGCTTTCTCCACCCCCCCCCCCCCAATTTAAACTTTCTGCCGGCTGTAGCGGGTGGGGTGTGCGGACGGGGCGGGGCAGCCAGGAGCCGCCTCGTGCATTTGGACATAGGCGCCCGTCCCCTCCCTGGGCCGCCCCCGGCCCGTCCGCAGCCACCCACCCATCCCTCCATCCTCCCTCCCTCTGCTCAGCTGGCTGTGCCAGGGTGGGCTTGGGCACGCTGGGAAATAGATGGGGGGGGGGGGCTCTTGCTCTCTCTCTCTCTCGCTCCCCCCCCCAGCGCTCTCTCTCTCCAGCTCGCGTCTCTCTTCCCCCCCCCCCCCACCCCGCCCCGGCGAGCCAGCCCGTCCCTTGCACCATCTGCCCAGGAGATTGGGCGCCTGGCAGACAATTGCTCGGAGGTGGCCTTGCTGGAAAAAAGTGCACTTGCGCCTGTGTCCCCCCCTTCCCCTCCCCCCCTCCCCAAGCAAGGAGGCACCAGCTTAGCTCTGCTGCTGCTGCTGCTGCTGAGCTCAAGGGTTGGCAGGGAGAATATTCTCCATGGGGAAGAAAAGTGTCTAGCAGAGGAGGAGGAGGAGGAGGAGGGATTACTTATTTATTTAATATTTCCCCCCTCCTTCCTTCTCCAGCGCTCCTCGCAGGCTTGCTGCTGCCATCAGGAGGGCACAGGAGGGGTTTTTTTCTTCTTCTTCTTTCCAGGCTAGGGGGGAGGATGCCATGAGGGCAGCCCATCTGTGTGAAATGGGGCACGGCTTGCCTCCCATCTGGCCTCCCTGGTTATGGGGGGGGGGAGGAAGGCCATTCTCTTTCCCCTTGCCCCCCTTTACGCAGAGAGCAATTTTGGGGGTGGGGTGGGGTGGATTTTATTGTTGGAGCTATATTTGGAGAGGTATGCTGAGGACTCTTAATGTTGCAAACACCTACTGAAGGTACCAGAAACCCATCCTTGCCTGCTTGATACTTCTCTTTCCTGGTTTGTGCGTCCTGCTTTTCTCAAATGATGTGCTTGTTTGGGGGGGCCCCACGGGGCCTGGGCTGCCTCCTTCCCCAGAGCTTTTGTGTTGTGTTGCGCACGCATGTGAGTTCTCTCTCTCCCACACACACACCCTTAACCAGTCGCTGTGTGATTTGGGACATCCTGGGGCCCCCAGGGTCTGCCTTGCACAGTGACAAGCAGAAGCCAGGGAAATCCTCTGTGTGTGTGTGTGTGTGTGTTGAGCCTCTGGGCCCAACATTTGCTTCTCTTTCCTGCGGGACCCACTGCACACCCCCTAGGCTTCTCCAAATCAACAAACCGCATCTTGGCCTCCGACTGAGGTTCAGAGGAGGGAGCCAAGGAGTCCCCAGTTCAATTCTCAGAGATTGCAGCACCTGCAGGCAGAGGAACGGGGATGGCTGCTAGGGAAGAAGGGAACCCAAAATGGCTCCAGCCCCTCTGCCATCTGTCTCAAACCCACCTGACCAGTTTTTCTGTCCCAACTTCCCCTCTCCCAATATTTGTGTGTGTCTCTTTTTGTTTGCGTTCGGTTTAGCTTTTACCTTAGTCAGGGGAGCTGCAACTATTTTTTTGCATGCAATAATAAAATAGTTTGCATGTGCAAAGGAGGTGCCATCTCTTGCTTAGGTAGCCTGATGGGACTGTCCTGGGACGTCCCAGTGCGTGAGTAGGGGAAGTCAAGGAGCGCCCCCCCCCAAAAAAAAATTCCTCCCCAGTGTTAGAAATTAGCCAGGCACGTTTGGCAACTGGCACAGGTCCAATTGCGACCATGGGGAAGTCTCTGGATGCCAGGTTGGCAACTCAACTCTCCATTTGGCTGGGCTCTACAGCTTTCTGGAGCAGGTAAGCAGAAGAGCTTGTGTATTGCAATCATAGCCCACCTTTTCCTCCAAGAAGTACATGGTTCACCCCCGCTCCTCAGTTGATCCCTACAACAACCTTGCGACGTAGCTTAAGAGGCTACCTACGACCCAAGGTCACCCAGTGAGCTTCAGAACTTAAATGGCAATTTGAACTCTGATCTCCCAGGTCCTAGTCCAACACTTGAATCACTATTTTATTTTTATTAAATTTTATTAAATTTGCATACTACCCTGTGCCCGCAGGTCTCACATTACACCCCACTGGCTTCCTAGAGTCCTTTTGCTATAGGGCAGCTCTATGAATTAAGTAGGTAAATAAATAAATATGGGGAAAGCAAAATGTCACTTAGAGAAGGATCTGAAGTATTTTCCTTGAAGCTTGAATTTATTTATTCTGGATTGTTTTATTTTATGTGCTAATGTGTTGTGGACCACTTTGAGATTTTTATTCTTTAAGCTATAAAGTAGTGTAGAACTGAAATGCATGATGATGATGATGATGATGATAATAATAATAATAATAATAATAATAATGTTCATTGCATTCCGTTGTGGCCACCGTAGCCTATGTTTAAAGGTGCCATTTGGCGATTAGCGCATATACCTGAGTTTCTAACACCGTTCCTCCCTCTTAAACACTAGGGGAGTGCATAGTTCCTGCATTCTCCTGCACAACCCCAAAAGAGAAGAAAAGTAGGTTTCTTGGCGTAGTCGCTATTTATTCCAGAAGTTGATTGGGCCCAAGGGCTGGATCTGCCCCCCTCCAACTCCAGCACCTTTAATGCCCCCCACCTCTGGGCCCCATCCCCCAAAGCACAAAGTGGCTGTTTTCTGCCCTCCCAACCCTGTGGCCATTTCCCTGTGTGGACTTCATGGGACCTGCATGAGACAGTCCTGGGAGGAAGTGTGTCTATCCTTTATGATACCGCCCTTTGCGTGTTTCGAGAGGAGGAGGAGGTAGACCGACAAAGCCAGCATTAGAGAAATGCGTGGAGCAGAGGGCCATCGGTGGCCCTGCCCTCCGCAGCTGGAGGCAGCAATGCTTCTGAATACCAGTTGGTGGCTGGAAGCTGCAGGAGGGGGGAGAGTTACCTGTACTTTTGTGCTGGGATCCTGCTTGTGGATTTTCCTTTAGGGTGCCTGGTTGGCCGTGGTGGGAACAGGAGGCTGGGCTAGGCGGGACCCCTTTGGCCTGATGTTGCATGCTCTTCTTATGGTCTTATGTAATTTCGTTACTGTTCCTTCCTTCCTTCCTCCCCCCAACCCAAAAGGGCCACCCTCCCCATGTCTTGTGGGTGCTGCTGTTGTTTTGCAATGCTGCTCGCCTCTGCTTTTCCACCTGGGCTTGGAACTGGGGGAAATGCAGGCAGGCAAACGCCTTTCCTTTGCAGCATATTCAATATTGTGCTTCTCTCCATAGGCTTTGGCGGGGGTGGCGGCGTTTCTGACTAAGACGTCTGCCTCTTTTCTCCCTGGGTGGGGAGGGGGGGGGGCGCTGCGGCGGCATTCCTCGGCCAGCAGAGTCTCCTTACATCCTGTCCCATCCTCCTCTGCCAAAAATGTGCAGTGACCTTGCTGGGTGGTTGCTGTGGGGCGACCCGCTCTGTGACCTGTTGCTCCAGCCTTTGCATTTGCCTTTTGCTCGCTGGGGGGCGGGGGGGGGGGGAGTGAGAGGCGGAGGGGAGAGGAGGCCGCTAGCTAGCCAGGGCAAAAAAAACCCCCGCTGCTGCCGAGATGCTGCTAACTGGGGCAATTAGCTCTGCCAATTAGTAGTGCAAATGCTTCCCAGCCAGTTTCTCTCTCCTCTCCTTCCCACCCCTGGGGCTTTCTGGAAGTGGAGTGGCACATTCCCACTGTTGCCACTGCAGGTTGTGTGTGTGTGTGTGTGTGTGTTTGTTTGGAGGGGAGGCACTCTACTCTCCAAAACGTCCTTGGGTTTTGCAGGCAAAGGGGTTGGGAATCCAGGCGGGTCCGCTGAGCAGGGAGGGGGCCCTCTGCCAGGTCCTGCTCAGTGTCTCCAGGTTGTCGGGTCGGAAATCTGAAGTCCAAAGAGATAGCAGAGGAGCGGAAGAATGTGCTAGGGATCCTCGCGGCAGGGATAAGATCTCGCCTCCTCATGACATCTCTGGCCTTGCTTGCGGTCAGAGAGAGTGGGCGTCCTCGGTTCCTCCGGCCGGGCAGAGGAGATGTCTCGGGCTCTTGCTCGCTGGGCCTAACTTTCCCCTCGCCCTCCTCCCCAAGCCCAGACCCAATCGGCTTCAGGTGGATTGGGACGCTGCTGCTGGCTGTCCGCTCCCCCCCCCTTTCATCTGCCAGAGGGATGGAGGCACCAGATGGTGCTGTGCTTTTGGAGAGCCGGGGTGGGACAGGCGGCCAGGCCTGTGTCTGGCACTGGAACTCTCTGCATGTCAGTTTTCCAGGCGAGAAGGTCTTTCTCTCTTGTGTGAGAGCGCCAGACAAAGGCCTGGCCTGGGCTGCTGGATACGTCTCTCTCCCCTCTCCCGCCAGCCCCCAGGGAGGGTGTGTGCTTGGTAACTGGTGCAGAGTGATCCGTGAGAAGCCCCTGGGCCATCCTGCAAATACACCAGCCCCTCCCAGCCAGGGCTTGGCTTTGGGTGTGTGTCAAAAGGTCCCCTTCCCTTTCGGCCTCCTCTCCTTCCATTTACGCTTCCGTTGGGATTCCTGCATTGCAGGGGGGGGGGTTGGACTACAAGACCCTCGGGGTGCCCGGCCACTTTAGAGTTCTTTGAGTCTATGATTCATTGCCGGCATAGGCAAACTCCGGCCCTCCAGATGTTTGGGACTACAATTCCCATCATCCCTGACCATTGGTCCTGTTAGCTAGGGATGATGGGAACTGTAGTCCCGAACATCTGGAGGGCCGGGTGATTGCCTATACCTGATTTACTGCATCTATCTAGCGCCTGTTCCTCCCAGGCAGTGGACGTGGTTCTCATTTAATCCCCACAACAACCCTGCGAGGTTTGCTAGGCTCGGAGGCGGTGACCAGCAGCCGAGGTCATCCAGTGAGCTTGGACCCTGCTCTCCTGGGTCATAGTCTGACACTGCGCCACACCTAGGTTTTTTGTGTTTTTTTAACGGGGTTCGCCGTGCGGTCTGGCCGGATCAATGCTGTATTTCAGCCAGTCGAGTCTCGTTCTTCAGCTTGTCATGGTTACAGAACACAGGCCAGCCTAGCGGGAGAGATTCACATCTCTGGCCGGCTGCGGCGCAGACTCTCGGGGTGAGTCAAAACTGCGCTGCGAGATGGGCCTTGATTTACGACGGGACTTCGGGGCTTGAGAGTTCCTGTTGTTTGTTGCTGTCTCTGGTTTTCCTGCCCCCGGAGCTCTCTGGATGCCACGGAGGCTCAGGGCTATCAATGGATAGGTTGGCTATGCCCTCTCGTCACAGACGGAGGCAGCAATTCTTCTGCATGCCAGTTGCTGGAAAGAAGGGGGAGGGAGAAAGGGCTCTTGTGTTCGAATCCTGCTTGGGAGTTTCCCACAATAGGCATCAGGTCGGACACTGCGAGAACAGGGATTTCTGGGCAGGATGGGCCACTGGCCTGATCCGGTGGGTTCTTCTTGTGTTCAGTGACAGCTGACGGATGGTCACCTGCCATGGATGCTTTAGTTGAGATTCCTGCATTGCAGGGGGTTGGACTAGATGACCCTCGGGGTCCCTTACAGCTCTCCGATTCGGTGATTCTAAAGGTCCATTTGGGGGTGGGAGCTGGAGAAGGGGAGACTATAAGTCAGCGGAGAGCTGCATGAATCCCTAAATTACGCATAGTCTATGCTTCCAGGCACAGAGGCAGTCTTATCTGGCAAAATCTAGGAGGCCCTCCTCCTGTTCTTCTAGGGGCTTAAGTGCTGCTTGCTGCTTTCATATGGTGGGCACCTGGTTGGGTGCCGGGAGGACAGGGTAGTGGCCTGCTCCAGCAGGGTCATATGGTGTCCTGGTGGAACCTCCAGTGCCAGAGGCAGTCTACCTCCCTTTGCAGGTTCTTAGGCTCAGGTTACATCCTTAGAGAGCCTCCAGCGCCAGAGGCAGTCTACCATGCCGTTTAGGTTCTCGGGCTCCTGTTGCCATGCTGAACCCTAGTCAGCAGTTACGGTACTTTGCAGGGGGTGGGGTTCACTCAGGAAAGGATGCAAGGTGGGGTGCTCAGGGAGCCAGGATCCTCTCCCACCTGCCCTACAAACTGGACTTTAAAGAAGATAAGCTGCACGCCTCTTTTCAGAAACAGGATTAGCAGCTGAAGGCCCAAGGACAAATCCAGCCCATTGAGAAGGTTCTGCTGGGGTGGAATATGATATTCCAGTCCACATTAATGCAGAGCACAGATTGGGGTTCAGGGGGTGGAAGAGGACCCCCCATGGATGTTACTTTGAGTCTTGTGGCTGTGCTGCTGTTTCCCGAAGCCATGCCCCTACTTGCACTGCCCTCCCCGGCCCCATCAAAAAGCACCACAACTGTATCACCCTAATCGTGGAGTCGGAAGGGACCCCAAGGGTCCTGTAGTCCAACCCCATGCAATTTCTGCAACGAGGTCACAAATGGCTGTGCTGCCTGGAGCGGATGGGAGGTGCACTTGAGAACACCTGGGGGGGCAACACCAGGTTGGCACAGGTGGGTTTTGTGGATTAATTGCTCCAAAAATCAATGGGCCAGGCAGCAGGCTTCTTAGAAGCAATTATAATTGCTTACAGCGCAAGCACTTGAAATCCATGGGCGGCAACCGCCCTGGTTCTCTCGCCCAGGAGAATACCTTTTCTGTTACGAAGCTTTGGAAGTTGCCTGAGAGATGCCAGACGAGCTTTGTCCATCTCAACCAGCTTTCGCCAACCTGGTGCCCTCCAGATTTTGCACTACAACTGCCAGCACAGATTTTGCACTACAGCTCCAGCCAGCACAGATGGAGGGTGCCAGGGTTGAACCCGAGACCTTCTGCATGCCAAGCAGATGTTCTCCCATTGAGCAGCAGTTCCTCCCGGGACATGTATGCATGCATCTGCTAAGGAACAAGAGAAAGAATGCTTGCTTCTTTCAGAGCCAGTGTTGTATTCATATGCAAATATATGTACATCCAATCAATTCAATTTGTTAAGATAATATTAATTGGCTTAAGATTTCTTTTCATCTTGTGACCTCCCTGGACTGACTCCCTTGTCTTCTGCGCTCTTGTAGGATTCGGCGTCCTAAGAACTTTGCTTGTTTTGAGAGAAATCAAGTTCCTAGTCCTCATGGGGCAGCCTTTCCCAACCAAGTGCTCTCTAGGTTGCTCAATGGCCACACTGGCTAGGACTGATAAGAATTGGGAGGCCAAAACTCAGGAGGGTACCAGGTTGCAGGAAGGCTGAACGGAGAGACATCTTTGAATGTTGGAAGATTGGGGACAGATAAAAGAAAGTCCTCCACGCAGTGCTTTGTTAAACTGTGGAACTCCCAACCACAGGAGGCAGTGATGGCCACCAACCTAGATGTCTTTAAAAGAGCATGAGATCCAGCAGGGTTTTCTTATGTTTGTATATATTTATGCTGGCTGTGGCTGATGGGAGTTGTTGTCTCATCTGGAATATCGCCTCTCACCTTATATACCCAGCTGATCACTGCAGTCTGCAGGAGAGGGCCTTCTGCAAATACCATCTTTGTCAGGAGGTCCCTTCTACAGCTACGGGGTCTTTAGAGTGGTGGCCCCTACATTTGGGAGTCCCCTCCTTTTGAACATTAGAAAGGCGCCGTCTCTGCGGCGGAAGACTTTCCTCTTTCAACAAGCCGTTAAGGTTGAGGTATTTCCAGGACCGCATCTGCGTTGGAATCATTTTTGAGAAGTTTTTAATTCTGATTTTAAGTTAAATTACCCCTTGCTTGCCATTCCGTGCTCCTTTGTCGGGGAGATTTAAACAGAATACAGGAAATAAAACAAATAGCAAATGGCTCAAAGCATCTGGAAGGCACAGGGTTGGTGAAGTCTTCCCTGGTGTAAGGGGCGAGAAATGGATCTCGCCTTTCATAGAGTTGGAAGAGGGACCCCAAAGGTCATCTAGTCCAGCCCCCTGCAATGCAGGGATCTTTTGCCCATTTTGGGGCTTGAACTCAAGGGATCAAGAGTCTCATGCTGTATTGGCTGAGTGATCCCAGTCGGAATAACTCAGGGCGGCGTCATTCGGCTCCCGTCTGCAAAGTGGGGGGGGGGGTGATAAACTTTGGCCTACCTTACAAGGTTCCTGCAAGCATTGCCTAGATCAGGGGTCGGCAACCTGCGGCCCATGGGCCACAAGCGGCCCATGGGGGTCGTTTAACCGGCCCACGAGCAACCCCTGAACCGAGCTGCCTGCTTGGCGAGTCCCCACGCATTGTGCTAAACTGTCACAGCACGAAGCGGGGACTCGCTTCCGCGGCGCCGGAAATCGCGTCTGCACAGACACGATCCGGCCCACGGAGCGATCTCCGCTGGAGTGAACCAGCCCAGGCGAGGTAAACCTTGCCAACCCCTGGCCTAGATAATGTGCACGAAGCGGTTTGAGCATTTCAGAATTCTGTCGAGTGTTTCTTCAGCCTTCTCTCGTGGTTCCTGTGTCTGCCCCATCTTTCCCTTGAGACAAAAGCCCTGCGTGGAAGGCGAACTCCCACATGTGCGGGAGAGAGAGAGAGAGAGAGAGATCTTTGCTGTGCTATTTTTGCAATTAGCTCTGTAGAAGCCACACTGGCAGGGTGGGTGGAATTAAGGATATAAAACGGCCTTTCCTCGATTATTTGCACATAAGAGCTGGCATGACAGGAGCCTGTAAAATTATGCATGACGTGGGGATAGCATGAGAACTTGTGGACATCCAGGAAAGCTGAGTGTTGGAAGATTCAGGACAGGTGAAATACTTTTTCCGCGCAGTGCATGGTTGAACTATGGAACTCCCTCCCACTGGAGGCAGTGGTGGCCACCAAAAATGGATGGCTTTAAAAGGGCGATTGGACATGTTCTTGGAGGAGAGGGTTATGGGTGGCTACTAGCTGGGATGGCTATGCTCTCCCTCCAAAGTCAGAGGCACCACTTGCTGGAAACCACAAGAAGGGGAGAGTTTCTTTTGTGCTCAGATCCTGTTTGCAGGTTTCCCATGGGGGCCACTGATGGGCCATTGACCTGATCCAGCAGGGTGTTCTTAATGTTCTTACTCTTGAGTGTGAGCAGAGTGCAAGTAGTGCTGGAATTGGGGCGCAAAAATTGAGAAGATCCATTTGGGGATGCCAAATTTTGGGCTCTCCATATTGCAAAAGGTTACCAAAGTCTGCCCCCCCCCCCGGTGAAAGTGCTGTGTTGTTGCGGGGAGATGGCTGGTGTTAAGGATATGAAATGCCCCTTTCCTGATTATCTGAACATAAGGATTCCTCATGCATGGTCAAAGTTAACCGCCAGTCCAAATCTCCACCGGGGGGGGGGGGGGAGACACACGCAAGGTTCACACAAAGGTGGAAACTTAGATGCAGACCTCACCTGGAATACTGTGTCCAGTTCTGGGCACCACAGTTCAAGAAGGATACTGACAAGCTGGAAGGTGTCCAGAGGAGGGCAACCAAAATGGTCAAAGGCTTGGAAACAATGCCTTATGAGGAACGGCTTAGGGAGCTGGGTATGTTTAGCCTGGAGAAGAGAAGGTTAAGGGGTGATATGATAGCCATGTTCAAATATATCAAAGGATGTCTCATAGAGGAGGGAGAAAGGTTGTTTTCTGCTGCTCCAGAGAAGCGGACACGGGGCAATGGATTCAAACTACAAGAAAGAAGATTCCACCTAAACATTAGGAAGAACTTCCTGACAGTGAGATCTGTTTGACAGTGGTATTTGCTGCCAAGGAGTGTGGTGGAGTCTCCTTCTTTGGAGGTCTTGAAGCGGAGGCTTGACAGCCATCTGTCAGGAATGCTTTGGTGGTGTTTCCTGCTTGGCAGGGGGTTGGACTGGATGGCCCTTGGGGTCTCTTCCAACTCTAGGATTCTATGATTCATTGTTCCTGGTCTGAGTGAATGAACATTAGGTGATGAGTTTCTAGCTCTTGGTGTTTCTCCGCCTCCTTACCGAATCTTTCCTTAATAGGCATTCATAGGAGTTCGTGCTTCCAAATCCCATAATGTAGGTTAGACTGAAAGGCAGTGACTGGTCAAAGGTCACCCAGTGAGCTTCTTGGCTGAGCGGGGATTTGAACCCTGGTCTCCCAGGTCACACAATCCAACACTCCAATCGTTTACACCACAGCAGCAAGCCCAATTACTACTGCTACTACTACAAATTTTACTGTTTATACTCCGCCCATCTGGCTGGGTTTCCCCAGCCACTCTGGGTCGCTGCAGCACATATAAAAAACACAGTAAAATGTCAAACATTAAAAACTTCCCAAGACAGGGCTGCCTTCAGGTGTCTTCTAAAAGTTGTGTAGTTGTTTATCTCCTTGACATCTGATGGGAGGGCATTCCACAGGGAGGGCGCCACCACCGAGAAGGCCCTCTGCCTGGTTCCCTGTAACTTCACTTCTTACAGGGAGGGAACCCCCAGAAATGCCCTCGGAGCTGGACCTCAGTGTCCAGGCAGAACGATGGGGGTGGAGACTCTCCTTCAGGTATACTGGGCCAAGGCCATTTAGGGCTTTAAAGGTCATCACCAA
Source organism: Lacerta agilis (assembly GCF_009819535.1). Taxonomy (NCBI): domain Eukaryota; kingdom Metazoa; phylum Chordata; class Lepidosauria; order Squamata; family Lacertidae; genus Lacerta; species Lacerta agilis. The sequence goes on along the minus strand of NC_046317.1, from coordinate 92,852,544 downwards.
CACTTTGAATTGTGCTCGGAAATGTACTGGGAGGCAGTGAAAATCCTTCAGGACTGGTGTTATATGGTCCCAGCGGCTGCTCCCAGTCACCAGTCAAGCTGCTGTATTCTGGATTACTTGTCTAAACCTAAGAGTCACCAAGCCATTTGAGATTCATAAACATAAAACCGTAATAAAAAACAAAGCAAAAATAAATTATTCCATTAAATTTGTATACCGCCCTTCATCCATAGACCTCAGGGCGGTTTGCAACACAGAAATACAAGATAAAAACACAAAATGCATATTAAAAACTCCAAATGTAACTAAATTATTTGCACCAGCCTTCCCCCCCCAACCAGTTGCCCTTCCAGATGTTTTGGACCACAACTCCCATCAGCAGCAGCCAGCATTTGTAGTCCAAAACTTATGGAGGGGTACCTGGTTGGGGAGAAGGAAGACCCAGAGCACGTAAGAGGATGTGCTTTCCTGGATGTTGCCGTAAAAAACCTGCCTGGACCTTTGAGCCAATGCGCCCAGGTCTTTGCATCTGTAAAGTGAAATATGTTTTCTGTTTGTTTCCTCTCTCCCATCACGGTTTATTAAAACCTCTCGTCGTCTTTCTCCCCACCGAAATAAAAGAGCCAAGAGTGCCAATTGTGAAGCCATCCTTCGTAGGGAAAGGCTCCGTTCCCCCACATTATCCTTGCGCTTGCTGTCTGTTGTGACTCTTTTTGATGTGTGTTGACTAGGAAAGCAGCGCATACCAGATTCTAGAGAGGCTGATGCACAATAGACTTCTGTCTCGACATCCTAATGATGATTTCAGCCGGAGCACAGCTCAGGTCTCTGCGTGAATCCGGGAGCGGAGAGATCATAGACCAGGAGGAGACTCCGCCCCGGTGTCTTGTCTTTCCCCTCTCCTTTTTCCTTCTGCTTGGAAAAGAAGTGGTTCCGCCACTTGCTTCAGGCAGCAAAATGTCTGGGGTGGCTTTAAAAGAGGACTTGGGGGGCTAAGGCTAGCGGTAGCTACTGTCTTCTGCTTTCATGGTGGCAGGCAGCGTTTCTCTCAATCCCAGTTGCGGGGAATCAGAAGGGAGGAGGATTGCTGCTGCTGCTGCTGCTACACTCAGCTCCTGTGTGTGGGCTCCCCACTGGAGTTTCTGGTCGCCCACTGTGAGAACAGGATGCTGGACTCGATGGGCTGCTGGCCTGATCCAGCAGGCGCTTGTGTTTTTGGGTTGGCTCCAGCTTCCTTATTCTTAAGGTGGTGGAGGAACCTTGTTGTGAACCACCCTGTGGTTTTCAAACCAAGGGGCAGCGTACCAATGTAATAAATTGAATTAAATAAATCGATCCCTTTGCGATGGAGGAGTCCCAGCTAGAGAACCCCGACAGAATGGGCACACAGCCTCCGTTCAGAAACCTCCAACAAAGGAGGGTCCCTGGCCTTCCGAGGGGGGGGGGGTCCGTTTCGGTGAAAGTTCTTCCTGACGTTTAGTCAGAATCTCCTTTCCTGCCGTTTGAACCCGGCTGTTTGGGTCCTGCCCTCCGGAGCAGCAGAAAACCAGCTTGCTCCATCTTCTCCATCAAGCGCACCTGCCCCAGATTGGACCGCCGCTATGCAAACCGCAGGAAGGAGCCGCGGGGATTGGATTCTGCCCTAAAACCAAGCCTGCCTCCTCGCTGCTTCCTTTGTCTAGCTTTCCTGCGGCCTCCCTCTCTCCTCCACCTCCTCCTCTGGTGCTGCGAGCATCGCTCCCTTTGTTGCTTAGATGCCAGGGATGGGCGGCAGTGCCATTCTGCACCCCCACCCCCATGCTCTGCGGCGAGGCTGCCTCCCCCCCCCAAGCTCTCTCTTTGTGCAGAAATGCTTTTAAGGCCCTTTCTTACTTCCACCTCCTCTTCTCCCAAGACCCATGGGACATCTTCCTTCACCGGAAGTGCACAGCTTTGCATTGGGGATTTTAGCCAGCCGCGTAGCTGAACCATCCCGGCTCTTTACCTGCGCAAGTATTTCTCTGCTCCGGCAGAAGCCCTCGAGCTTGTGGCGGGTATTAAAGGTCAGTGTGGGCTGGGAAGCACGGCCCTGTCTCTTAGCAACCGGGTCCTTCCTCGGAGCTGGACACTGAGGAGCATCATCCCTTAACGGCTGCTGCTACTGCACCAGAAAAACAAACAAACCACAGTGATGTGCAGAGGAGGTGGGTGGAAGGATCAGGCCAGGATCTCTCTCTCTCTCTCTCCCCCCCCCCTGCTTTTCAGGCACTTAAGAAAGCTCAGAGCCGTCCTAATCAAAGCTGCTCTTTAATTGCTTCTCTCTCCTGCCTGGGCTGCCTCCTCCAAGGTAAACAGATAGGCCATTGGCTGGCAGCAGCAGGAGGCCTCGTCCCAGATACCTGGAGAGGAGCAACGCTGCATTATTGATGCTGCTCTGGTCCTACCAGGCAAGGGGTGCTGCCTGCATCTTCCCAGAAAGCGCCTCCTTTGGGGTCCTCCTCTGACCTCTCCCACTCCTTTGCACGCACGCACGTGCAGCAAATTGAAGGGGAAGAAATGGAGGCAGGGAGAGATTTTACTTTCTTGGGCTGCAGATGGAGACGGCAGTCACGAAATTAAAAGACGCCTGCTTCTTGGGGGAAAGCAACGACAAACCTAGACAGCATCTTAAAAAGCAGAGACATCACCTTGCCGACAAAGGTCCGTATAGTTAAAGCTATGGTTTTCCCAGTAGTAATGTACGGAAGTGAGAGCTGGACCATAAAGAAGGCTGATCGCCGTAGAATTGATGCTTTTGAATTATGGTGCTGGAGGAGACTCTTGAGAGTCCCACGGACTGCAAGAAGATCAAACCTATCCATCCTTAAAGAAAGCAGCCCTGAGTGCTCACTGGAAGGACAGATCCTGAAGCTGAGGCTCCAGTACTTTGGCCACCTCATGAGAAGAGAAGACTCCCTGGGAAAGACCCTCAAGTTGGGAAAGATGGAGGGCACAAGGAGAAGGGGACGACAGAGGATGAGATGGTTGGACAGTGTTCTCGAAGCTTCTAACCTGAGTCTGACCAAACTGCGGGCGGGAGGCAGTGGAAGACAGGAGTGCCTGGCATGCTCTGGTCCATGGGGTCACGAAGAGTCGGACACGACTGAACAACAACAACAGCATGCAGCTGCCCCTTTCTGCCTCTTTGCAAGCCCAAAAGCTGTTCCCTCTGCTTGGGGAGCAAGGGCGGGGGAGGGGGGTTTCCGACTCCAGCAAGGTTTCATTTTGAAACCTTGGACACCTCCAATTCCTCTCCCTGCCCAATCCCTCACTTTGTTCCTCTAATTAATAACTCTGCAATTGGTCCCACAGGAGCCTCGGCTTCTGTTTGCTTAAAAGTGGAACCTGTTGGCTGCCGACTTCCCCCTCCTCGCCCCTGAATGCGGGTGGGAGGGAGCAGGGCAGATGGCTGAAAGTCTCCCCTGCTTTTTCACACCGGCCTCTTCCTCCAAACTGTGCGTCTCGCTTTCTTCCAGATTTCTTCTTGCTGCTCAGAAACATTTGCTCGGTTAAATTATCTGCCTGCTGCAAGACCACAAGAAGAAGCAGGTCGTGGTTCACTGGTAGAGCATCTCCTTTGCAAGTAGAAGTTTCCGGGGTCAATCCTTGGCAACCTTTCCAGGTGCGGTTGCGAAGGGACTCTGATCTGAAACTCTGGATAGCTGCTGCTGGTGGTTTGTGTTGAAGACAATATTGAACAACATGGACTCTGGCAGCGTCCTCAGTGCCAGGACCTGGTAGATGACACAGGTCTTTCCCCACAGAATAGCTTTTTAATGGCCGCTTGAACTGCAGAATTTGTCAGGTTACCATGCTCATTCTGTCTCCGTTTCTGTGAAAACCACCACATTTATGTAGAGAAGAACAGAAGAAGAGCCTGCCTGCTGAATTGCATACCTATTCCTATTCAGGGGTGAAACTCGGCCTTATTACACCCGAATTTAAATCCCTGTTTGGCACCCTCCCCATGCACTTTTTGCGTACACACAGGGTGGGAACCTCAATGGTGCCCCCCTGGTGGCTTAAAAAAGGTAAAGGTACCCCTGACAATTAGGACCAGTCGCGGACGACTCTGGGGTTGCGGCGCTCATCTCGCTCTATAGGCCGAGGGAGCCGGTGTTTGTCCGCAGACAGCTTCCGGGTCATGTGGCCAGCATGACTAAGCCGCTTCTGGCGAACCAGAGCAGCGCACGGAAACGCCGTTTGCCTTCCTGCCGGAGCGGTACCTATTTATCTACTTGCACTTTGACGTGCTTTCGAACTGCTAGGTGGGCAGGAGCTGGGACAGAGCAACGGGAGCTCACCCCGTCGCGGGGATTCGAACCGCCGACCTTCCGATCGGCAAGCCCTAGGCTCAGTGGTTCAGACCACAGCGCCACCCACGTCCCATACTGGAGGCTTTAACCATGGCAAAAATCCGGGGGGGCCCCCCCCCCCCCCCAGCTACGGCTCTGATCCTAATGGACCACCTAGCTCAGCATCCTGTTCTCACAGCATGGCCAACCAGATGCCTCTTTTAGGGTTCCAGCAAGCCAGGGCATGGGCACAGTTCCGCCATGCCCCACTCGTGATCCCCAGCCACTGGGATTCAGAGGTATGAACCTTCTGATCCTGGGTTGTAGCAGCCTGCAAGCAACCTGACCAGTAACCATTGACGGAGGTTATTCTCTGCACCATGCATTTAAAGCTATGTCGTACCACTTTAAACGGTCCCAAAGGATGGGAGGAAGACCCTTCATCGCCTACAGACAGCCACCCAATCTCAAACAGCTCCTCACCCACAATAATACAACAACAGGACTCAACATGGACACTGGTACCAGAGCCTGCAATAAACCCAGATGCCAACTTTGCTGCCACATAAACCCGGATAACACCATTACTGGTCCCAACAACATCAAACACACCATCTCAGGACTATTTAATTGCTCATCTTCCAACATTGTGTATGCAATCAAATGCCAACAGTGCCCTTCAGCTCTCTATATTGGACAAACAGGCCAAACCCTACGCCAAAGGATAAATGGACATAAATCTGATATCAGGAATCACAAGACAGAGAAACCAGTAGGAGAACACTTCGATCTCCCAGGACATTCTATAAAAGATCTCAAAGTAGCTGTCTTAATACAAAGAAATTTCAGAAATAGACTGGAAAGAGAAGTGGCTGAATTGCAACTAATCACCAAACTTAAAACCATGGAAAACCTGGTTTGAACAAAGACATTGGATTCTTATCTCATTATACATAACAAAGCCATCTTTAGCCATCTCACCCCTTGCCTTTCCCTGCAAGACTAATTGCAGCCGTTTAGAGTCGTCAACAGGTTTTCCACACTTATCAGCCTATCACCCATTCCCACCACCCTTCTGAGTAATACCCCTCCCCACTCCCCCACTATATTTAAGGATCTGGTGACTTCTGTTTCAGTGTATCTGAAGAAGTGTGCATGCACACGAAAGCTCATACCAGGAACAAACTCAGTTGGTCTCTAAGGTGCTACTAGAAAGAATTTTCGATTGTGGGAACTGTAGTTTGTTTATTAAAAAAAAAACATTTCCCCACTGCTATTCAATTCAGTGCTGCTCATAACATAAAGGTAAAGATAAAGGGACCCCTGACCAGTGTTCTCGAAGCGACTAGCATGAGTCTGGCCAAACTGCGGGAGGCAGTGGAGGATAGGCGTGCCTGGCGTGCTCTGGTACATGGGGTCACGAAGAGTCGGACACGACTGAACAACAACATACCTACCTCGGAGCTAAAATTTCCAGAGTGTTTCAGTTGCTCTTCCCAGGGATCTCTGGGAACTGTAGCTCTGTGAGGGTGCTAGGGGGTCTCCCAACAGCTCTCAGCACCCTTGACAAACTACAGTTCCCAGGATTCTTTTGGGCAGGGAAGCCATGGCTTTGTAAAAGAGGTATGATAATACTGCTTTAAGTATAGCGCAGATGAGGTCGGAGTTGAAAGAAGAGAACTGTTGCCATCGTTGCTGAGGAATAGACTTGGTAGGTTTAGGTAGCAGAATTTATGGGCTGGGTTTTGCTCGTCCTAGAAAGTGGCTTTCATTGGCTTCTGCTAATAGAGCTGTGAGCCAATTAAAGATTTTTCATCAACTAAGTCGCTGGCCTTCAAATGATTAATCGATGAATTGAAAATGTATGCACTGGAAAATAGCGGTGAAGGTGAGGAAGAATTTTTGTTCTTTTAAGGTTTGCAGTAGGTCGGTTCCTGTTGTTTTGCTGACAAATGCAAGAGTTCCCTTGGAATATGCTGATTAAATTAACTCCTGGCCCAGCAACAAAGTCAAGCTATCCTCTCTCAAAAGGATGAACTACAGTTTAGCCTCATTTCTGTTCTCATGGCAATGGAGTTGCAGCTTGGGCCAGATCCCTCTGGATTGCTAACCCCCCCCAGAAGTCTACCCGGTGTGGCTGAAAACCACTTCCTGGTTGCTTTTCAGGAAGTGCGTGGGAAATGTTGGTTCTTGGGGTGTTGGCGTGGCCTTTTTCCTTGGTGTGTGATATTAGCAGCTGTATGGCAAGCAGAAACACAACAGGCACGGCTTTCTCCGTTAGGGCCCTTTTGGGAGGTGAATCTATACCTGTTGACTTTCTGCCTGCCTTGCACATGTTAAAGGTGGGAAGAAAGCAACGTGGAACCCCCAGACAAAAGCTTCATTTATCTCCATGGGACTAATCAAGGGTAAGTGCTTTTGGGATGGCAGATCTTCCATATCCCTGAGGTTTAATAATAGCTGCCTGCCTCCTGGTGGGTGCAGTGTTGATTAATCAGATAATACCTTGAGCTCAGGTCAGTTTTTAGCAGAGTGCATCTTTCTTGCAGTACTTTGAAAATGCTTTGCACTGCATAAGTTTTAAAGACAGCAGGGCTTAAGTGTGTGAAAGTGAGCTTTAAAAGGGCCAGAACCATTTGCAGAACCCAACACGATGCATACTGCTTCACTGAATTAAAAACAGCACTTACCGTAATCTCGTTACAGGTAGGTACCTGTGTTGGTCTGCCATAGCCGAAACAAAATTAAAAAAATCCTTCTAATAGCACCTTAAAGGGTAAAGGGACCCCTGACCATTAGGTCCAGTCACGGACGACTCTGGGGTTGTGGCGCTCATCTCGCTTTACTTGCCGAGGGAGCCGGCGTACAGCTTCCGGGTCGTGTGGCCAGCATGACTAAACCACTTCTGGCGAACCAGAGCAGTGCACAGAAACGCTGTTTACCTTCCCGCCGGAGCGGTACCTATTTATCTACTTGCACTTTGACGTGCTTTTGAACTGCTAGGTGGGCAGGAGCAGGGATCAAACAACAGGAGCTCACCCCGTCGCGGGGATTCGAACCGCCAACCTTCTGGTCAGCAAGCCCTAGGCTCTGTGGTTTAACCTACAGTTGGTCTCTAAGGTGCTACTAGAAGGATTATTTTTTTTGTTTGCACTTAATCTGGTTATTATTTCTCTTCAGCTGGCTCCCAGATTTAAGTCTTAAAACACTCCTTAAATTGAGTTAGTTCCGCATCCAACAACTTCTCCTCTGCCTTCGAACTAATAATATATATATACCTGTCCTGTTTCCATATGTTGGGTTGGGATCACACCTTTTGCAGAAGGAGAAGCCGCTGCCCATTTGCATTAAAACCCATTGCTGTCCTTTTCTGCTGAATTATTTCTGACCTGCCACTGTCTTCATTTAACTGTGATGGGCTGTTGTGGTTATTAATCAAACAGCACCAAGGAGTGCATGATATAGGTGGGGATTTTTTGGCCGGGGGTGGGGGCAGATGGAAGATACAACAGACATCCGCAAGGGTCAAAAGGGATGGAAGGGGGGGCAAGACAGTGCAGTGAAGTGTTTGGTAGTTTAATTTCAGCTGGAGAAAAGCACATAAGAGCCTGCAGGATGAGGCCAGTGGCCCACCTAGTCCAGCATCTTGTTCTCTCTCTCTCTCTCTCTCCTTTTACAATATTTATTAAATTAACTCCTTACATAAATAAACTTTAATACATGTACAACTTTGAATACTTAAGCCGTTAGATAATAATTTACACTTGTATATGTACATGCTCCTTTCTTAGATTATTTAAGCTAAACAGAAATATATAAAATTATTAAATTCAATAATCAAAGTACCAATAAGCTAAATCTTATAAATACAGACTTCCCACCTAGTCCGGCACCCTGTTCTCACAGTGGCTGAACAGTTGCCTGTGGGAAACTAGCAAGCAGGACCAGAGCACAAGACCCCTCTTCCCTCCTGTGGTTTATTCCTTTTGTTGTCCCGTTAGAAAGACATGGCTTTGTGAGGTTTAGCACAGGGGTCAGCAAGGTTTATCTTGCCTGGGCTGGATCGGTCCTGTGGAGGTCCCTCCGTGGGCCGGATCGCTCGTGTGAGCACGCAATTTTCAGCACCTGTGCATGGTTTAGTGCAGCACTGGGCTGGTCAAATGACCTCCGCAGGCCGCTTCCAGCCCATGGGCCTTAGGTTGTTGACCCCTGGTTTAGCAAATTCTGTTGCAAAAGCTGCTTTCACCCTATAGCTCACCACCATGCAAATGGCTAGCTTCCTGAGGATACGGAAGAATTGAGAACTGTTTTTTCTCAAAACATCTAATCAGAAGTGGCCCTCTTTTCACCTTGACACGGGATGCAATCCTGAATTCTGTTAGGAGAAAATGTTTTCATTAGACTGACGTGGCACTGATGTGGGTGGCAAGGAGGAACACCTTGCGGGCACTGGGAGGAATTGTGATAACTGCTCTGATTTTAAACTTTTTAATGCTGCCTGTGGGGTTATGAATAGAGCTGCTTCATTTTCACTGGTGCCTTTGATAAATTACAAGTGGATTCCAGGAATCAAGCACAACTGACGGCCCCCCCAATATCTAACAGCGTTTAAATTATTTTATCAATGCTTTTATATATTTCTTTTTTTAAAAAAAATATTAGTGTGTTTTCTCCATTGCCTAAAGCGATAAGATTAAACTGAAGACGTCCTAAAATAGCAATTAATGAAACACGCTTAAAGGAACTGAGCACAAATGCATTTTTTGGCTCTAAATTTGTTCGGCATTTGACAACAGATATTTCTGCCTTGCAATACCGGGTTGGTGGAGTAGATATGTGCACGTGTTTACTCAGAAGTAATACCCACTGACTTTCCATGGGACTTGTGCTCAAGTAAGTGCTGAGAGGGGGTTGGACTGGATGGCCCTTGTGGTCTCTTCCAACTCTATGATTCTATGAGAGGACAGTAAAATAATAATAATAATAATAATAATAATAATAATAATAATAATAATAATAAAATTATTTATACCTATCTGGCTCCCCTGCATGGTTAACTGCACCTACAGCAGGTATGGGGAAAATTTTGTTTCCTTCAGCTATTCAAGCAGAGTGTTCTAGGGCAAGTTTGGGGTCATGGGATGGGATGGCAAGCACAAACCAGGCCGATCCTTTAAGGGCAGGTTTGTCGGGACGCGATTCTGTGCCATTTGACTGAGCCATCTGTTCCTCTGGCCTCAGAGCCGGGCTTATGAATGTCTCTTTGTTACCCTTTCTCCATTCCAGTTGCTGAAGGGAATTTTCACACATCTTCCCCGCCAACCCTAAAATGCTCCAGGAACCAGATTAAATATTATGGCGGAAAACTCAAAATGTGGATTTTGCGAAGCAGTCGAAGGTGTTTACACCCACATACGCACACTTCTTGAGGGGTCAGTTGGCATCGTTTCTGCTGTGTGTGTCACCATCCTTTCGTTTATTTATAAAAGGGGTCTGAAATTTGCTAGGTCAGTGCACTAAAAGCGACAGCCACGCGCGAGATATATATGATAAAGCAGACTTTTTTTTTACATAGTAAAATGTTCGGGATGACAACTGCTCAGTGGGGGAAAGCTCTGGGGCTCATAGAATCACAGAATCCTAGAGTTGGAAGAGACCCCAAGGGCCATCCAGTCCAACCCCCTGCCAAGCAGGAAGCACCATCAAAGCATTCCTAACAGGTGGCTGTCAAGCCTCCGCTTAAAGACCTCCAAAGAAGGAGACTCCACCACACTCCTTGGCAGCAAATTCCACTGTCGAACAGCTCTTACTGTCAGGAAGTTCTTTCTAATGTTTAGGTGGAATCTTCTTTCTTGTAGTTTGAATCCATTGCCCCGTGTCCGCTTCTCTGGAGCAGCAGAAAACAACCTTTCTCCCTCCTCTAGATGACATCCTTTTATATATTTGAACATGGCTATCCTATCCCCCCTTAACCTTCTCTTCTCCAGGCTAAACATACCCAGCTCATGTACCTTGATAAACAGGTATTAGTGCTTACTACAAATTTGGCAGCCCTCAAATGCCTGAATGGTGCTGATGGACACTGATCCTCTCCTGCAAAACCCTATACTCCTGGGTGGGAGTCAAGTGGGGGAGTCAGGAGGTGTGAACTTGGTGTGTTCACAAGAGCGCATTCACAAGAGCTCAGTGCTTCAAAAACTGGGCATTCCAAATGGCTGTAACCATTATATTAAAAATGATAGTTAGAAAGAGCAGGGGGTAGCTTTCTCATAGTGCTAGTTCAGGCATGTCCAACAGGTAGATTGTGATCTACTGGTAGATCACTGGTAGATCACTGGCTCCCCACAAAGAAGCTCAGCAACTTTGGCTCCCCTAGAAATCTTCCGCGATCTAAACCCTAACTAAAGTTACGCGCGCTTCCAACCCATCCAACCCTCAGCCCCAAAAACCCTTAAACTAATCTGAACTTAACCCAACTAAATAGAACCCAAAATAAACGCCAACTGAGATACCTAAGCAGGGAGCCGTAGCCTTTTATTGATAACCAAGTGTGACATCATAACCAATATATTTACCAATAGGAACGCTGTTGCTGCCCTCCAAAAAGGCGGGAAGCAGAATAAACGACCATTGATAACTTTGAAAACTTCTGGAACTACAATTTTAGGCGGAGTGATCTCAGTGGCAAAATGCCTACTGAGTCTTACTTTTACTTTCACTTTTGTGGGGAAGTACACATAAAATAGTGCTTAAATAACCATTAAATTAAACAAATAACCGCGGGTTCAAAGGAACCCACAAAGTGTATTCCCACAATAAAGTGCAGAAATACAGGTGAAACTCGAAATATTAGAATGTCGTGGAAAGGTTCGTTTCTTTCAGTAATTCAACTTGAAAGGTGAAACTAATATATGAGATAGACTCATGACATGCAAAGCGAGATATGTCAAGCCTTTGTTTGTTATAAATGTGATGATTATGGCGTACAGCTGATGAGAACCCCAAATTAACAATCTCAACTTTAGGGTTTTCATCAGCTGCACGCCATAAGCATCACAATTATAACAAGCAAAGGCTTGACATATCTCACTTTGCATGTCATGAGTCTATCTCATATATTAAACTCCAGTAGCTAATGAAAACAATTGCTTACATAAATGGACTTTTCCACAATATTCTAATTTTTTGAGTTTCACCTGTACATACAAAAATGAGGCTGGATGTTGTAATCATAAGGTCAGAATGGAAATTTGGCTCCAAGTTGGAGACTACAGGCCAAATATGATGATGATGGTGTTGTTGTTGTTTGTTGTTTACCTGCTCTTCACCAGCAGGTCCCAGGGCACATTACAGTGATTTAAAATTCCTTGCTACAGGCATCAAATTCCACACCTGGGATTCTTGGAGGGTTCACCAGTGGCAGAGCCCCCCATTTCTGATAAAGTGAAGTCTGGCTTGCAACCCAGATCTTCCCCATGCCTTAAATGAAGCACACAGTTTTCTAGGCAGGCCAAAAGCAGAAGAGAAAATAAGGCATTCTTTTGGTTACTTCTAATGCTACAGTTCTATGAGTGACGATAAATACCAGTAACAGTTAAAATTTATGTCCTACCTTATGGCCTCAGCAGGAACCTCAGGTAGACACAAACACACAAGATTTCGGTCCACACTGATAATACCACCACGGGTTTCTGAGATTCAGAAAATTTTTGTATTGTGATGATGACCAAAGTATCCAGCTGTATAGGCCATTGCTTCTTGCTCTGGTGTCTGCTGCATTTGTTCCTTGCCCTGGACACTGCCACTTGATTCTGTTGTGGGAGGGTGCTATCTGATTTCGGAAGGGCGTCTGGCCGCTTTCCTTGCAGGCACTGACAACACATAAATGTGAAAATGTGTTCTCTGCGCTGTTGGGTAGCGTGGATTTTGTCAGCATTTCAGAATGACTCGGAAACAGGCAGGTCACCAGATCTGCTTGATCGCTACTGCGTTTCGAACGCAGAGCATGCAGACTGTGTTCAAGCCCCCACCCCACCCCCCGACAAACGTCGGGAGCTGTGTAGATATCATAAGGAGCGGAGTGCCTCTGAGGGTGCGCAGAGAGTGGCTTCCCCTTGCCCCAGAGAAATCCATGCACCAGAAAGGTAGATTGGAAGTTGAGGTTTTGTGGGTCAGAGATTGGCTGTGCAATGTCCCTTGCTTACTCTGCACCAGGCGGAACATAGGAACGTCAGGAGCTGCCTTGTACTGAGTCAGACCATTGCTCCATCTAGTTCAGTGTTGTCTACACTGACTGGCAGCAGCTCTGCCCCAGCCCTACCTGGAGATGCCAGTGATTTAACCTGAGATGCTGCTGGCAAAGTAGATGCTGTAACCACTGGTGCACATGTGATGTTAGCCGCAACCCCGACCAGTCTTAATAATCTAATAATAATTTATTATTTGTACCCCGCCCATCTGGCTGGGTTTCCCCAGCCACTCTGGGCGGCTTCCAACAGATATTAGGATACATCTTGGTTGTTTCTGAAGAAATGCTGCATTTCGATGCCTTTCCCTGCAAACCGGCTTTGGTCTGCATTGAGAGGAAGAGCAACCTTGCTGCATTTCAAGCTCCTAATGGGTGCACAAAGCCTCTGCGGCTTCTTCCAGGCATGTTTGAGCACCTTCACCTTTCGTTGCAAAGACCCACAGCTGTGAGACTGAGGTGGAGCGAGTGCCTTTGCCCCCTGCTCCCGTGATGGGAGCCTTGTAGAGGGGGAAAGGCCAGTTATGTGGAAGAGCCGGGCATGCTTCTAGGGCAGCCGGCTGGGTCTGGCGAGCTGCTCCCCCCCCCCCCCGGCAGAGTGATGGGCGTTTAAAATGTGGTCAGAAAACAAGGGCGCCCGTTCACTGCCAGGAAGCCTTTTTGCATCGACAGGAAGTGGAATCCAGCTGGCATCAGCCCCTCCTCGCCTGAGGGCCAGAAAGCGTTCTATCTGGAGTCCTGCAGAGCGGAGGCCAGGATTGGGAGAACTGCAAGCCCCTTCCCCCCCCCCCCGTGCCTTAACCCGTGCCCTGGCCCTGCTAAGCCTCTTAGGGCAGACCTCTTCTCTTCCCGGCCCTCTCTAAGTGGGCTGGAGCTGGCTGAGGGCTCCCCTCCTCGGTCTCTAGGGAGAGTTGCCATCTGTGCCCCAAGAAACACTGTTTGCAATGTGCCTGCCTGACCCTGGGCAGAGGGGCAGGAGCCCCTCCAAAACACGGTGCATGCTTGCAGCTCCAGTTCTACTGTTTGGTGTCTCCCCCCCCCCCCAAAAAAAACGAATGCAGGGAGGACCCACAAATAAACTGAGCCTGTTTTGCAGATTTGATTGATTGGCATCTGGCGCAGAAAGGTGGGGTCTGCGGCCCATAGGTTACCGGTACTCGTTGACACAACGGTTGCCTCCACACACCACATTTCTCGCTTTCAGGAGATGCTCTGGGCTTGGGGAATTGAAAGGGGGGGTGTCTTGTTACGCCTGCAAACGAGGTGCGGGGCTATAATCTGTGCAGGGTCAGCGTAGAGGTTACTGGCGGAACCATTACTGTACAGATCAGGTGGCAGTTGCCTGCACATTTTGGAGGAAAGCGTTCTCTCATTTTCAAGCATCTAAGGCCATGTTCACGTAAACAAAAGCACCGGTTGCTCCCGCAGAGGTGGTTCAGGAGGAGGTGTGTGCCTGGCCGCTGTGTTGTGCTCTTATTACATAAAATTCCCACAAGGAGGAGCATGTTCGACAAAACACAGGCAGTTGTTCTTCGGGGCTTTTTGCTTTCCAGACAGTAGCTGGTTCTTCTCTCCGTGGTGGCCAGGGAGATCCCAGGAAGAGGAGATGGCCCTATATACAAGCAGTTCAGGATCCCAGGCTGCTTTGCTCTTTGAAATAGGAGCCTGTAATTTTGTTACCTCCAACTCTCTTTAATAACGCCTCTCTCAGGGGAGATCCAGAGCCCTTTCTTATTTTTTTTTTTTTTTTTGCATTTATTAAGTTTATTTACAACACATAGACATACACTCGTCAAACTCAACATAGAGATAATAATACAAAATCAAAAGATAAACAAACAACAATATAAACCTTAATTATTTACATAAATCTACGCATAACCCAAGTCCAAATTAATACTTGCATCGCTAACAAATTCAAGTACATAAATACATAAATAAATACATAAATAGACCTCCTGTCTTTCCTGTTGTGTACTCCTTTTCTACTTGTGAAGATACTTAACAATTTTTTTTTCTTTATTTATATCCAAAACCTTCTACATTACCGAATACAGCTTCTTTTTCTCAAACTCATTTTCATTTTCATTTTTTTCCTCCAGGGTTATTCAAAGGCCGCCACAGACTTTATACCATTTTCAATTCCTTGCAGGTATTTTTTATATCTCTCCCATTTTTTAACAAACTCCTGTCTATTATTTCCTCTCAGGCTGCTGGTTAGCTGAGCCATCTCTACATATTCTTGAAATTTATTTTGCCAATCCTTAATTTTTGGGGCGTTTTCCCCTTTCCAATTTGCTGCGATCAGCATCCGTGCAGCAGCTGTTCCGTATAAAAAAATATCTTTTAATCTCTCTGGTATGTCATTCCCAATAATACTTATTTTGCAGCTTCTGCGAGGGGAGGATGCTGAAAAACAACCTCTCCCCAATGCAGTTAAAGGAAGAGGTCAGGATTCTGTGCAGATGACGGTCACCAATGGGAACCTGAGTTGGGAGAGTCTTTCGCACCTCCTGACTCTGTTGGAATAAGTAAATGTTGTGCTCTGGGCAGCTGGTGCCCATTTCCAAAGGCACATCACATTGTGGTTCCCAGTAGAAGTCTGCAAAATGCGAATTTCCATCCCAGCACATTTATGTTTTCAAAGTGGGAGTGGCTAAAGGAACATTAAAAGGGAAAGAGTATACTGCTCTTGCTGAGATAGTTTTAAAAGCGGAGCAGTGATTCGGATTAACACTTTGGACTTGGCCTTTTAGCAGCTGATGCAGATCTCTCTTAAAATTTCTGCCCCTCATGCAAAAGGCACAGGAGCCTTGTCAGAAGAAATAGTGGCAGTCTTAGAAATCATTGAAACAAAATAGAAAATTCTTTCCAGTAGCACCTTAGAGACCAACTGAGTTTGTTCTTGGTATGAGCTTTCGTGTGCATATAAGGGTCTGGTGACTTCTGTTTCAGTGTATCTGAAGACGTGTGCATGCACACGAAAGCTCATACCAAGAACAAACTCAGTTGGTCTCTAAGGTGCTACTGGAAAGAATTTTCTATTTTGTTTCGACTATGGCAGACCAACACAGCTACCCACCTGTAACTTAGAAATCATTGGTGAGGGGAAAGGCACCCTACACATCCTCAGATAACCACATCACATGTTCATTCATTTATTCATTGAGTACATTCGTATCATTCTTTTGTTCCTTCGTGGATCTGAAGGTGATGTGCCAGGGTGGATTACAGAGATGCGCATACATTTCCCACACATTCATTATGAGGCCATGGGCCATTTCATACATTATATTTGTAGGTGTATACCTAAAGGCCTGGCAAGGACCCAGGTGGCGCTGTGGGTTAAACCACAGAGTCTAGGGCTTGCCGATCAGAAGGTCGGCGGTTCGAATCCCTGCGACGGGGTGAGCTCCTGTTGTTCGGTCCTAGCTCCTGCCCACCTAGCAGTTCGAAAGTACGTCAAAGTGCAAGTAGATAAATAGGGACCGCTCCAGCGGGAAGGTAAACGGCGTTTCCGTGCGCTGCTCTGGTTCGCCAGAAGTGGCTTTGTCATGCTGGCCACATGACCCGGAAGCTGTCTGCGGACAAACGCCGGCTCCCTCGGCCTATAGAGCGAGATGAGCGCCGCAACCCCAGAGTCGGACACGACTGGACCTGATGGTCAGGGGTCCCTTTACCTTTACCTAAAGGCCACAAAACATATAGGGACCTTCAGAGAAATCTCCTCACACTTTAAAAGGTTAATCTCACTCCTTATTGGGCTTGGTGCACACACATAAAGAGCGCAGTAAATATACTGCCTTGGGACGCGGGTGGTGCTGTGGGTTAAACCACAGAGCCTAGGGCTTGCTGACCAGAAGGTCGGCGGTTCGAATCCCTGCCATGGGGTGAGCTCCTGTTGCTCGGTCCCTGCTCCTGCCAACCTAGCAGTTCAAAAGCATGTCAAAGTGCAAGTAGATAAATAGGTACCGCTCCGTCGGGAAGGTAAACGGCGTTTCCGTGCGCTGCTCTGGTTCGCCAGAAGCAGCTTAGTCATGCTGGCCACATGACCCAGAAGCTGTACTTCGGCTCCCTCGGCCAGTAAAGCGAGATGAGCGCCGCAACCCCAGAGTCATCTGCAACTCGACCTAATGGTCAGGGGTCCCTTCACCTTTAAATATACTGCAGGGAGGAAATCTGCACAGGTACATTGGCATGTGCGTGGGGACCCTTCCCAGGCAGACCAAACACACAGCTGGTGGGGAAGGAGGCCAGTGTACTTGACAGGGCGGCGCACATAGGTGCTATGCGCTCTCCCAACACGTGAGGGGAGTTCTTTTCAACAGCGGTGCAGCTAGGTAATTTTAGACTCTGGACTTAATAGTCTTACGACGCAACACCTGCACTCCCCAGACATGTGCATTTAATGGCTGCAATTTAAGGTGGGCTGTGCACGAGAGCCTACAGGCTCTAAGGCCCCTCCAAACCCAGGAATCTCATTAACTTGCCATAAATTAAGTGGTTGTCAGATTCTAACGTAGCTTTAATATGACACATAAAGTTGCTTCTGTAATTGGTGCACATTCTGAGTTTATGCACTCCATATTTACCTAAAGTTATTCTCTATAATGTTTCCTCTCTGATCAGAAGGTGTGTAATTGGATACTATCAAACTAAATGGGGAGGGGCCTCCTACAGAATGTATTTTGCACAAGGGCCAACAAGGAAGTATGGTTGCGTCTCTGTGCATTCTTTCAGTTGTGAAGCACACAACCAACATTACTTTCATACTGCCTTGTGGTACATGCTTTCCATGTTTTACAGCTGTGTCTACAGTGCTACCTCTGGTTACGTACTTAATTCGTTCCGGAGGTCCATTCTTAACCTGAAAATGTTCTTAACCTGAAGCACCACTTTAGCTAATGGGACCTCCCGCTGCCGCTGTGCCGCCAGAGCACAATTTCTGTTCTTATCCTGAAGCAAAGTTCTTAACCTGAAACATTATTTCTGGGTTAGCGGAGTCTGTAATCTGAAGCGCATGTAACCTGAAGCGTATGTAACCCGAGGTACCACTGTATTTTTGTGCTTTGTTACAGAAACAAAGAACAAAATATATATATATATATATCTGAAGAAGTGTGCATGCACACGAAAGCTCATACCAAGAACAAACTTAGTTGGTCTCTAAGGTGCTACTTGAAGGAATTTTTTATTTTATTTTGTTTTTTAAAAAAATAGTTTGGCAGGAAAAATAACAATAAAAAAGAAATACTGTGAGCAAGTGCAGTTTTGTCTTTCAAAAGCTCACTTAAATCATAGCGCCATCATGGCGACATGATGGAAATGTGGTTTGTTTCTGCTGCCTGATCCTAAATCACATTTGCTTGGGAATTATTTATCTACTTATAAAAATATTTGTATACCGCTCTCTCTCTCTCTCTCTGTATGTGTACAGCAATGAAAACAATAAAAAACAATAAAACGATTAAAAGTTTTTAAAAAGACATCAATAAACCATCATGGAAGGATCTATTCTAAGCATCATTGGGGGGGGGGTGCATTAAAAAATACAACATTTTAAGATAAAAATAATAGAATGAGAATTTGTAACTATGGACGCAATGGGATGAGCTCCCGTTCCTCAGTCCCTGCTCCTGCCAACCTAGCAGTTTGAAAGCACGCAAGTAGATAAATAGGTACCGCTCCGGTGGGAAGGTAAATGGTGTTTCCATGCGCTGCTTTGGTTCGCCAGAAGCGGCTTAGTCATGCTGCCCACATGACCCGGAAGCTGTACGCTGGCTCCCTCGGCCAATAAAGCCAAATGAGTGCCGCAACCACAGTGTCATCCACAACTGGACTTAATGGTCAGGGGTCCCTTCCTTACATGCTAGGGGGCATGTGGCTGATCTAGAACATGTTTTTGTTTTGTATTGTTTTAATTAAAGAGAGAGAAAGGGTGCTACATCTGTTCCACTGGGTGCTGGGATTCCCACGACAGAAGCAGTAGTGCTTCTGCATGCCAGTTGCTGGAAACAGCAGAAGGGGAGAGGGCTCTTGTGCTCGGATCCTGCTTGCTGGCTTCTCACAGGCCTCTGGCAGGTCCCTTGAGAACAAGATGCTGGACTAGATGGGCTTATGTTTTATGCTTCAGGTGCTGAGGCTGTGCCTGTTTGCTGCAGCCTCCACCACCACCACCTCCCAATCCCTGGGTGCTCATTTGGTGGTGACAATAGTATGCAGGTTTCTGTTCTGGCCCAAGCTGCACCCGTTTGCATGTGAGCGTGGCAAACCAGCCATTTGAAAACCTGCCTCCTCTAGAGAGCGAGGATCAGTGGCGGCGACTCCTTGAACGTCCCCTGCCAGGCAAACCCGAGTTTGTTGCCTGGTAACGTGTGAAGCGGCCCTTTCTTTGTTCCTGCACAACAATATTCCCAATCCCACTCGGGCCGCTTGAAGGATAATGGGGGGTGGGGAGCCGCGTCGGTGCAGGTGGAGGGGACTTGTTGGGTCTGTTGAAACGCACCCACAGGAGCCCCATTAAGGAGGGGGAAAGCGCCACCCGAGACGAGGCTGTGTGTGTTCGAGAGCAGAGCATAACAAAGGGCAGGTGGCTGGCGCGGCAGGTGCGCCTGGGCAGGCGGGTGCGTAATTGGAGACGCCACGGAGGGGGCCCACCTCGCTCAGAGTCACGCGGGGCGGGGGAGGAGCGGAGGGTCTCTATCCCGCCGCGAGAGGCCTCTCCGCAGCTGCCTACCCTCCCCTTCCCTCCTCGCGCCCTGGCCTGCCTTGCTTTGCCCTGCCCTGCCCTGGCGCTGCCAGCTGGCGAGTGCCTCCTTCCTGCGCGCAAAGGAGGGGCAGCCCAGGACGGCCGACGGCTTGCCTGCCTGCCCCAGGCGAGGACAGCCCGGGGAGGGATCGCTGTGCCAGATCCCTTCTCCTCTCTCCTTCGCACTCCCCCCCCCCGGTTCCCATGGTTACCTTCAGTACCTGCTTGGCAAAGGCCTTGGGGTGGCGCTGCCCAAGCGGTCCCGCGGGGGATTGGCAGAGGGAATCTCGCCTCGCCTTGCAGCCAATGGGGCCGCCGCCGCTGGCTCGCTTTCCCTCCCCGGCGAGGCTCCGGCTGCTCCTCTCCGGGCGGCCGCGCCTGCCCTGCCCAGCTGCAGGGCTGCGCTTGCATCTGAGCCTCTCCGTCCTGGAGCCTGTTTGGGACGCTCCGGCGCTCGGCCTTGCGCTTCGGAAGCTGGCTAGAAGGAAGGGTGCCCTGAGCAGCCCTCCAGGCAGAGGGCCCGCCTGCGCCCCCACCCCACGGAGATGGGGCGGGGAGCGTTGCAGGGGGCTCGAAGAACCAGGGCATCTCTTGAGAGGGCGAGTGTACATCTCGCCAGATGTGCAAGGCGAGCATGGGGGGCTGCACAGGAACACTGACCCTAAACCCCGAGGCTTAGGGGCTGGTTGTGTTTACTCAGTGGCAAGCCGCATAGAATCATAGGGTTGGAAGGGTCCCCAAGGGTCATCTAGTCCACCCCTACAATGCAGGAATCTCCGCCATTCTGCAAATGCCTAGACAAGGAACATTAGAGCAGCACTTCTCAAATGGTGGTTCACAAGTTTCATTCAGCTTGCCCACAGCACGTCCACATTAGATACTCATTTTGCTTTTTAATTGTAGTTTTACCGCTTTTTTATTATATTGTACTTTATGTATTGCATTGCAATTTGAATTCTGTGGAATGTGAATTATGATACAATATAAGAAAGGGGAGAAAGCAATAAAAAATACATTTTAAAATCACACAGCGCCTAGCGCTGCATTTTCCAATTGCCGCAAGAAGCAGAAAAAAATCATTAAGTGGTCTGCCAGGAAGGACCCTTAGCAACTGGACCATTGGGGGAAATGTTTGGGAGCCCTTGCATTAAAGGAAGGGAAGATATTGAGTTACGTGTGCATCTCCGTGTCAGCAGCAGTATTCCTATCTGCCCCCTGCTTCTCTGTTCGATTTGTAGCTTGATCCTGATTTTTAGGAGGACAAAAGTATCACTACTAACTCTGATATAACTTAGGCCAAAGGGCTGCAGATAACTGCAACCTTTGTTCAGCTTTCCCCAACCTGGTGCTCTCCAGAGGTTTTGGACAGCAACTCCCATCAGTCCCAGCTAATGCATCCACACTGGCAGGAGCTGATGGGAGTTGTAGTCCAGAACATCTGGCCGCCTTGGCAGTTCCAGGACTCCAGAGAAGCAGCCCAACAATCTCTGCTGCCCTGACTTTCCTGCCAATAAGTTTTCCCCAAAGCTTCTGACATGCAGTGGAAAATTTTGAAGCAGGGGTGGTGGGGCTTTGGGGCAGAAAACCCAAAGAGATGGACTGAAGCTGGAGAGGGGTTTAAGTTAAAGTTACCAGATTTTTTTCAATGAATCCGGGGACACTTTTCAACTTCAGTAGGAATGATAGAATTTTGCCAGGGAACTGATTTGTAAATCCAGGGACTGTCCCTAGGAAATGGGGACGTCTGGTAACCTTAGTTTTAAGTTCTGCACCAGCCATATTTGGGGCTGGAGGCTCCTGGTCTTCTCTGTTACTACAGTGAGTGTTCCGTGACTGAATCCTTGGTCAGGTTAAGCCCAGGTAGGAGTAGCCCTTTTTAGGCCTGCAGAGTTAGCTCTAAGTGAAGCATGTGGTCCAAGGGAAAGAGGAAGTCTGGTTGACCCCATCCCCCCATCCTGCACCGCACACCCTCTTCTCTCCAGAGGGACAGCAGGCTTCTTAATCTGTTGCTCTCATTGCACCTTAAAGTATTTTGGCACAAGCCTTCATGGATTAGAGCCCGCTTCGTCAGATGCCCAAAGCGTTATTCTCAGTTGGCAGATGGGTACAGAGAGCATGTTCCCCATGCTAGACACCGGGGCCCAAAGCCATGATCTGCAAGTCTTCTTTTTTTAATGCAGAGCCGAAATGTTCACAGACAGGAACAGAGCGGTCTGTTCAAAGCAGCAGCCATTGGTGATAATACTGCCTTTCTAGCTGCAGTATGCTAGTTTAACACCTGGAAGGGAAGAAATGGGATTTTCCTGCTATAAGGGACGGGGAAACCAACATTGGAGGGCACTGTTGTTGCCCTGGAAGGGGGTCCAGGGGGGCATATACCTTGGGTGATGATTGGGGAATTAGCAGTGTGTGTGCTGGGATAGGGAAAAGGAAAAGGGTTTGTGAGTACCACCCACTTGGGAACAGGAAGTAGGACACTGGTATCACTGAGGGGAGGAGAGCGATTTTTTGTTGGAGGCCCTGGTGACTCAAGGGGAAGGGAAAAACAAGCCACTGGAATAACTGGTAATGCAGGAGACTGGGGGACTGGCACCACATGTGTGTAAAGTTGCCACATTTGTCTGCAGATATTATCTGACCGGGAAGGCTGTTGTAGTCTGAGTGTGCAGAGTTCTCTCCCCTCACACACCAAGGAGAATGATGGTGGGGGGGGGGACACCCATAAGGGCAAAGAAACAGCGGAATGTTTCAGACTTGGCTTGTCCACACTAATGTTCCATGCCGAGTTAGGAAGAGAGCAGAGGGAATTGTTGCAGATCCTTTGCATCCCGGTCATCATCTGTTTGATTTACTTCCATCTGGATGTCGCTACAGGGCTTTATATACAAAAACGGCTAGGCACAGGAACAGTTTCTTCCCTTGCGCCATTAAATTGTTAAATTCGTAGTTATGTAGTGGAAGGGGAGGCCAGTTATGGGTGGGGTTCCTTTGCTGTGTTACTGTATTGTGAGTGGAATAGTGTTGTATAAGGTACGTTTATATTGCAATGTAGCCGAAGCAAAATTCCAAGTATGTTGGTACTTCGCCAGTAAAATTATTCCTATTCCTATTCCTAAAGAACATGGGTCTGAGAGGTTTTCCATTTGCCTCGCTGATTTTCCCGGGGACACCCCCGCTTTACCACTGAATTGAAACAAACACTAGTTTGTGGGAAACCTGTTTGATGTTTGCTCCGATTCAGCAGTAAAGATTGGGTTTCCCCGGGGGAAAGTGGTGGGACGAGTGTGGACAAGCCCTTGGACGGGGGAAACCTCCATTCAATTCCCCATTCACCCATGAAATTTGCTAGGGGACATTTTTTTACCAGTTTAACCTATCTCACAAGGTGGCTCTGAGCATAAATATGGGATAACTTTAGGGGAAGTAGGGAAGGCGGTGTGTATTAATTTGTCAGGTGCCACTGAGCATTTGCAGAGTGCCTATGTTCTGCTTTGGCAGGACCTCATGTGCGGAAGCTGGGGAGATCAGGGAATGTGTGCCTTTATCAGTCCCATCCATCAAAATAGTGCCGGTGTGGGTCTCTGTAGTCTCACAGCCTTCACAAAGCACCCATGCACCCCACATGTGTGCTGTGCTGTGTACATGTGTGTCTTGCACACCGTGATAACTCACACATACACTAGGACAACAAGGGGGTGAACACTTTTTGTTTTAATCCTCCCACACCTTCTGGTGAAGAGACAAGAAGGCAAATGTGCGGTTGTGTCTGTAACATTGGAGAGGGAGAGAACAGTGGCTAGCTGGTGAGATGGTGTTAAGTTCCAGAAAGGTGGCATGGCGGGGCAGTCATTCGGAGAGAAGCAGCCAGTTTAGGCAAGGGTCACCCTGTGAGGTTGCAGGAGGAGCATTTGCTTTTGGGGATGGAGAGCTGAGCATCAGTCTGGTGCAGGGGTTGGCAAGGTTTACTCCAGCGGAGATCCCTCTGTAGGCTGGATTGCGCGCACATGATTTCCGGCGTCTGCATCTACGCAGATGCGATTTCCGGTGCCGCAGAAACGAGTGCCCGCACCATGCTACGTCAATTTAGTGCAGCGCACGGGGACTCGCCTAGCGGGCAGTTCGGTGGCGGCTCATGGGCCGGTTAAACGACCCCCGAGGGCTGCTTGTGGCCCATGGGCCTTAGGTTGCCTACCCCTGGTCTGGGGTCTGTTAAAGGCCATGACAAACAGGACCTGCCACAAAATGTTGCAGCATGAAGTGATCCTGCCAGCCAGCCGTGCCTTCCTCCGGGACAATACTCCATTACATCCTGCCTCCCCCCCTGCATGAGAGGGTCATTAGGAGTAAGGGAATGGGAGGGGGAAGCGAAGCTCTTGGGGGAAACGTGAAATGGTGAAATGGCATGATACAAGATAAGGAAAGAGACTGGGGGCGGAGAGGGAGAGAGAAGGTTGCCTGGGAGGAAAGGATAAGGGGAAGAAGAGGCTTTGGGGCCTGAGCAGGGGAGATGGCTGGAGGTTGCAGGGGGGCAGGGGGCGGAAAAGGCCGCGGTGCCGTAATGCTGCAACGTTGCACACGCAAAACAGTATCTGCTTGTTGCATTGCATTCTGCTTTAAACAAACAAGCGCTTAAAAAAAGAAAAGGAAAGTGGCTGCGGACAACATGCAGGGTGAAACACTAAATAAGTAAATATTCATTAAAATGTAACAAACGGGTCATGAATAATATTTTATTTTATGTTGGTCCTACGGAGCAACTGTCGTTCCCTCATGTTTTTGCGCTCGGCAAAGCCCCTCCCTGGCCCATAAATATAAGGGTGGGGGGGAAACAATCAGCTAATTGCTTTTTCAATTACCGTAGCAGTTCGTGCAATGGAGCAGAATAATAACAATAATAATAATTTGTTTATTAATCTTGTTATCTTTAAAAAATTGATATTTGGGGTGACTAAATTGTTTTGGGAATGCACCCCCCACCAAATGGCATGTTATAATCCCAGGTGAATATTGCCCCCTCCAATTTTCAGATTCGGAAGGGGGAACAAAATGGGGAAATCGGTCATTGTCTGGCAAGGGGGCCACCCTATTGAGGCTGGTTGCGTGTGTCAGGAAAATGGCCGCTGTTGCGCCACAGTTTGGCTGGGCCTTGAAGGAGGCCTACGATGGTAGTTTTTTTGGCTACTTCCTCAGAGTGCGCACAGCTCATTCTTCCTCAGGAATGCCAGGGCGTGAGGTAAAGGCAGCTTCTCATTTTCCCAGATGACTTTCTGGGGAGCGTGGTCTTGACACCACCGCTGCAATTTTTTATTTTTATTTTTAAAAAAGAAGAGCCCCTTTTGAAGAACATGGCTGCCGGGTCCCTGTCTCTGATGTGCAGCCATTTGCTTCCCCTCTCCTGGGCCTGCAATAGGAAGCAGCCTGGGTTTTGCAAGGGGTCCGGCGTCCCAGATGAGGCAGACATTTCCAGAAAAGCCAAGAGACGCTGGTATTTTCTGTTGCTTTGTACCTCAGCGTTAGGGTTGCCAGGTGTCCCTATTTGAGTGGACAGTCCACTTTTTTCACATTATGTTCACTATTTCCCCCCCACAAAATAGTGGACTTTTTTAAATTCAAAAGCTTTATGATGAAATGCTATTTTAATACACGTTAAAATGTTTGTAAGAAAATATATAAATTGATTTAATTTAACCCCCCCCCCGCTTGTCCGCTATTTTTTGGAAGCAGACCTGGCAACCCTACTCAGCGTCAAGTTTATTTTAGTTAAATTACGACTGTAGCGTAATAGCGTATGTTACTTATGGAGCGCACAAAAATTAAAACAATAAAATACAGTATTTAAAAAGCGGAAAAAAACAATGAAGTACTTTTAAACTGATAAGTACTTAGAAGGTTTCCTACAGGTTCTGGATTTTTCCATGTGGTACAGCATTCAGTCACTGAAGTGGTACAGGCCTGATACCAGTTTTGCGCCTCAGAGATGACTGAGAAATATTATTATTATTATTATTATTATTATTATTATTATTATTATTATTATTATTAAATTATGCCAGGCTGCTGGATCAGCCCAAAGGGAGCCCATCTTTGTAAACCACTTTGAGTTGTTGTTTTAAACAACCAAGTAGTGTATAAATTCTATGAAATCATGAAATACATCTAGCCCAGCATCCTGGGAAAAGGCCAAAGTGGGGCCTGTCTTTGCAAACTGTTTTGAGATGGTTGGGCTCCCCCCACCCGTTAGTTTGTTTTTTACAATTGAGCTACGTATAAATCTTACAAGATTATAAAATAAACCTAGCCCAGCATCTTGTTCTCATACGCTGTCTCACACCCTGTCAGGGGAAAAGGCAGGGTATAAATAATAAATATATAATAAGAAGTCCAAAATCGAAAAAAACACCCACAAAAAACACCCACAATGGCTGCCACAGTCTGCATGTAGCATTGAAACCACTGCCGCCGTTCAAGGTGCCTCTCCCTTTCTGCCGTATTTTAATTTATCGCCTTGGGAGCCTGCATGCAATTCAGCCTATTTTCTTCCTCCCACCAAGCCCACCCCTTGGGTTTCCTGCCTAGGCAGGGACTGGGACGTGGGCCTGGCAGAGGCCTCAATTCAATGTGCACCGTCTGCGGCTCAAACCACGCTGGTTCCTTCACGATGAAATGGGAGTCTGGGTACAAATAGCTGTCAGCCGAGATTTAGCTGAGATTCCTGCATTGCATGGGGTTGGACTAGATGACCCTGGGGGTCCCTTTCCCACTCTTAAGATTCTCTGATTCTAGAGTTAGGTGCTTGGAGGGGAAATGTGGGGAGACGTAGGGTGTTGAAGCAAAGAGAGAGACGGAGGTGACTGGGGAATCCACCCAGGGCATGTAGGATAGGAGCAAGAAACCGGAGCCATTTCAGCTGCCAGCCATGTCCTGGAGCAGGGGTCCCCAAACTAAGGCCCGGGGGCCGGATGCGGCCCAATCGCCTTCTAAATGCGGCCCGCAGACGGTCCGGGAATCAGCGTGTTTTTACATGAGTAGAATTTGTCCTTTTTTAAAAAATGCATCTCTGGGTTATTTGTGTTGTCTGCTTGGTGTTTTTACATGAGTAGAATGTGTGATTTTATTTAAAATGCATCTCTGGGTTATTTGTGTTGCCTGCTTGGTGTTTTTACATGAGTAGAATGTGTGATTTTATTTAAAATGCATCTCTGGGTTATTTGTGTTGCCTGCTTGGTGTTTTTACATGAGTAGAATGTGTGATTTTATTTAAAATGCATCTCTGGGTTATTTGTGGGGCCTGCCTGGTGTTTTTACATGAGTAGAACTTGTCCTTTTATTTAAAATGCATCTCTGGGTTATTTGTGTGGCCTGCCTGGTGTTTTTACATGAGTAGAATGTGTTCTTTTATTTAAAATGCATCTCTGGGTTATTTGTGTGGCCTGCCGGGTGTTTTTACATGAGTAGAATGTGTGCTTTTATTTAAAATGCATCTCTGGGTTATTTGTGGGGCATAGGAATTCGTTCATATTTTTTTCCAAAATATAGTCCGGCCCCCCTCAAGGTCTGAGGGACAGTGGACCGGCCCCCTGCTGAAAAAGTTTGCTGACCCCTGTCCTGGAGCCTAAAGACTTATAATAGCAAGTGAGGGAAGCCAGGCATGTTTATTCAGAAGTGAGCCCGGTGGGGCAGACTCTCAGGGGAGTGTGTGTGTATGTCCTAAGCGCATTTCCTATTCCCTTGAACATGGGGATTTACTTATGAGTAGACATGCTTGGGTGGGTGGCGGGGTCACATTTATAATTGAAACACCATTCCCTCACCTATCTATCTATCTATCTATCTATCTATCTATCTATGAGGCGGGGACGTCCAACTCCCAATAGACTGTGATCTGCTCATAGTATAAAAAACTGGCAGTGATCCACCCATTGTCATTGGAAGCACCAAAGTTGCTGAGCTTTTTTTTAGGAAGCCAAAGTTGCTGCCCCCCTTTTTTGGGGGGAAGAGGGAGAAGGAGATAACTGAGGGGCCAGAGATCTACCAGGAACACCCCACGATCTACCTCTTGGACATGGCTGCCCAGAGGGAAGCCATGGTTGTGAAAGTGGTTGAATGCTAGTTTAGGTTTGCTGATATATATAATATGTACGTGTATGTATGTGTGGAGCCTGTGGGCGGTGGAAAGAAGAAGGGTGTTCTGTGTTGGCAGTGGAGGGGCTGCAACAGAAAGAAACAGCCAGATGGAAAGATGCGAAAGGCAGTGTAGATGAAAGAGAAAGAATACGAGAGCTGGAGGCAGGCGCTTCTAGACAGCTGCTGTTTTGGGGTTGGTATTCCATCATAAACCGGCAAATTGAGGTTGCACAATTATAGTTGGTTGGGGGGGGGGGTCTTGTGCTTATCGGATTTTTTGCTGTAAGGGAAGTTGTCGGGGTATGGTTGCTGGAGCTCCTCGTGCACGGCCTTGGATTGGTTATGCACGAGGTACCAGTTGCGGGGAAAGTGGCCAGCGTTCCGCGTGCTTTTGAGCACGGTCGCCGGCCAAGCCTCACAGTCTGAAGGATGATGAGTAAGCCAATTGAAGACTCTGATGGTGTGTGAGTTCCTAGTTGCCTTCTTTAAAGAAACGTTGCCTCGTGAAATAAAATTTGTACCCTGACTCTGAATAGGCGGACCGATTTACAGAAAATTAAAATTTTACTTTACTCCCCCGTTAACCCCAAAGGAAGACAGACACCGGTAGTATCTTTAGTGGCTTCGGCAGAACCCGCGTAGGCTCGTCCCCTAAGCTAAGTTCTCCTAAACTTAAAGACCCTGCGCGCCCAATCTTCCGCGAGGCTAACTAAATAAACTAAAACCGAAATATCTTCCGCGGGCCTAACCCTAGGCTAACCTAAAGAAAACCTAACTAAGGCTAAACCGAATGATCTTCCGCGATCTAACTCTAACTAAAGAAAAACCCATCCAACCCGTCCAGCCCGCTCCTAGCCCCTTAAACTAAACTTGACTTCAACTAAAACCCAACTAAAAAGAACATAAGAAGAACGTGCGATCTCGTGCTACTCTCTCCACCTAAGCGGGGTGCCTCTGCCTTTTATTAGGGAACAAACGTGACATCATCATAAGTACTTTAACCAATAAAATCACTGTTGCTGCCCTCCAAAAAGGCGGGAAGCAAGTTTAACGCTCATTAACAACTTTGAACATGACCGGATCTACAAAATAAAGGCGGATTAATCTTGTAAGTGAATCACACTATTCATTCACTTTCACTTTTGCGCGCAATTATACCAAAAGTAGACCTTAAAAAACCCATAAAATAACCAATAAATTATGAATCCATGGCGGATCCGTGAAACGTATTCCGACATATCATCTTTCTTTTTTTGTTTTAAATTAAATTATTTTTGATTTAGTTATATAAAAAAAAGAAGGTTAGAGATATCATAAGCATTTATCTAACACAAACATTACCATTTGTTTTGATATAAACCTCGACATGAAAAGGCAGAGCGTCAACAGTGCCAACAGTGTCCACATCAAAACTGTGATATAAACACTGGCAACACTATCAACATCCATCCCCCTCATAAGAGGAAATACTTGTACAATAATGTAACAATAAAGTCGTGAAAATAACAAACCACTAGCCAAACATAAAAAGTGATCGATCCGATACACTGTAAACCCTTTTAGGTATATATAAATACTTCAATATGTAGTGTAACACAACAAATCATCTTATAAGCATATATACTTTCGCGTGCAGCGTAAAACAACAAATTACTCCCCAAACACAAGAGAGGACCTGATGCAGGTCCAAAATTAAAAATAACGGATAACGACTGCCCAAACATAAGAGAGGTCCCGATCCGGGACCCAAAATTAAAGTATAACTAGAGCTGGGGCTACATGGCCTACCCAGACCCCTCCCCCATTTTTTTTTAATTTTTTATTTGGAAAACTTAAGTAAAATGGATAAGGCAACATAAAGGGTGTGTGGCACTGAGGCTACAGAATCGAGGGAACTTTCAGGAAGACAGATTCTGGACTTACCACAGCGACCACAGGTAACGGGGAACTAGGGTCCGATTCCAGAAAGGGGATTTAAGGCACCTACGTACAAGTGGTTTGCGCCACAAGAGGGGATTTAAGCTACCTACATAAAGGTGTCCCAGCCAGGATGAGGATTTAAACCAGCTACATAAGGGTTTCCAGCGAAACGATATTAGATTTAAACCAGCTACATAAGGGTCTCCCATTAACAGCAGGAAACAGAGTGAAGGGAAAAGCTGGGAACCTGGTTTACTGCCAAAGGTAGCATATAGAGGGGGAATCTTTAAAATAAATAGGGGTACCAAAAGGGTAGGACGCCACCAGACTTGACATATATATCTTGAACAAATCCGAAAATGACCAATTCTTTGACCAAAGGAAATATAAATGTTACCACATTTTGAACTACAACTTTTGCAAGCACAACGTGGAGATTTAGGATTATTGAAATAAAACATATATATATAAATATATCTATGACTAGAACTGCACAAAGATGATGCTTTGACCTTACATAAACATTTCCATATCATCAAAATTGTGACGCCCTAAATGGAAACCATTTCAGAAAAGCTTTGCATATATAAACATCCATATCATTAATTATCAAGCTATAAGGAAAACACATGTAACATGCGAGGCGGATATTTCAAGAAGCATACAAAGGCAAATATGCAATTTTTACAAGTACAATATAAAGTACAAGACAGGTTTAGAACTGCAAAATGGTGTTGGAGAGGAGGATGAAGACGATGAATGAGTTGCCGGTCGTCTTCTTCTCCGACTACACATGACCATGTGGAAGAAATAGTCCTGGAACTCAGGAAAAGTTCATGGAGCTCAGGAAAGTACTGAAACATCGAGCTCTGAAGAAACAACGATACCTGTAGAAGAAAGGAGGTTAAGCAAGCAAATCAAGGTGATCTGCTAGTGAGTGCAGGTATGGGAATAACTGGAACAAATCTAGGCAGCCAGGAACCAAGGGGCTGCCCAGAGGCAAACAAAAGGCCTAGGCAGTAGGAGGGTAAGGCAAACTGCCCAGAACTCAACTGGTGCTGTTAGTTGAGCACTTTTGAAGAATTGCTGCATTTGACATTGGAAGTTGAGAAGTTAGCGAGTAGCTAACAACCAGAGTTAGACATCACGGCTTGTGATGAAAAGGGAGCATCGAATTTCACGCAAAGTTTGTCCAGCGTGTTTCTTAAGTGAAGAATGGAATTGATCACACAAACAAGGTGTGGAAGTAGGGGTTTTTTCCGCAGAAGTAAGGACAGTCCTCCGCTGAGAGGATTAAGCAACAAGGGGTTGTCGTTGAAGATGCAGGCTGGCAAGTACCACGCAGGGTTACATGACTTGACCTTCAGGTGAAGAGTTCCTTGCGGAAGACAGTACTTCTGAGCACAAGGAGGAACCGTCTGAAGAGCCTGTAGTAGAGTTCTTGGTTGATGCAGGAAAAGATACTCCAGAAGAATACCTGGGGAGATGCGGAGCATATTTGCAACCAGGTAGAGAGCAACAGAAAGCAGGTGAAAAGAGTTTGCGGTTTTGGTTGGAAAAAGGTATGCTGCAAGAAGTGATGGCAGCAAATTATAGGCACGGTGAGTACCATTCAAAACCGGCCAACAGAATGCCCATGCAAAAGACAGCACGGAACATAGCAAGGAACATCCCATGGTTGGCGATTGGATCATTAGAGCAGGGGAAAACTTGAACGACATGAGAGTGCTTGAAGAATCTGCTGAATAGAACTTGTAGACAGGAGAATTCACCTTACCAAGCGGTGAAACTTTCCAGGGGGACTTTGCAATAGGCTTTCTGCAAAGAACAGTTTTAAGACTATCAAGGGAACGCTCTAAGATCAATGACTGTGGAGCTTTATCCATGAGGTACTGATGGAGAGTAAGGGGTTGCATGCGATCCTGGTGTAGTAGCTCTTTGATTAGGGCCTCTGCTGCAGCGAGCTTTTCTGACGTCAGCGCCCATTGGTCGACCCATACAGGGGGTCCTTCCTTCCAGGTGAGTGGAAGAGCATGTACTGGCGCTGATGCAAAGGCCCACATCAAAAATGTGTATGGACAACAGTTCTTGCCTTAGACAATAAGTCTCTACCCCAGAGGGTGATAGGCACATCCATGACAAGTGGACGGAGCTGCACCATGGAGCCTGAGTCTGACTGGAAGGTAATCGGATGCACGCTCTGGTGGGCGGGTTCGAAACCTCCGACTCCAAAGACTTCCTGGGTGACAGTCGTTGCCCACTGGTCAGGCCAGTCCTTTCTGGCGATCACTGTGACATCTGCGCCTGTATCAAGAAGACCCTTGATCTTTCGTCCACCCATTTCTAAGACGAGATGAGGGCGTTCTTCTGTAATCTTGATTAGCGCCATTGCTGCCTGAGGAGGCAAAGAGTCTACAGGAGCTGTAGGTGTAGAAGTAAGCAAATAGAGTCTGGCAATTTCCAAACCTTTTGTTAGGACACAAGGAACAGTTGAAAATCCTGGAATCAGCAACTGCGATGAATCTGTGATTCGAACTAGGCCTGCAGTCAGTGTGACTGTGGCAGGGAGGCGATCCATCCTAGGCAGAATAAGGCAAATTGAGGTGTCTGGGAATGGACCACGAATGGATGTTGGCAATTGCTGAGCAAACCATGGATTTGAAAAATAACAGTCCTCTGTTAAGAAGAGTGGTATACCTGGGACAGAAGATTCTTCTTGTTCTTCATTGGCAGTGTCTGAAGACATCTTTTTGGCTTCGGGTTTTTTGCACTGCTGAAGTTGGCAACTCTGAAGCTGCTTGGCGTTGAGTTGGCAAACTTGAGGTTCTTCTGTTGGTAAAAGTTGCTGATGCTGTTGAACCTGTTGGCATTCAGGCAGTTGTGCATCAAACTGGCAGGATGGAACTTCCTCTTTGACGCGAGGCAGTGATTGTGGCGGGCTGAGCTTAAAAGCTGGAGGTGACACAAAGGTGTGGACATTGTTAACTGGAGTGATGTTTAAGCTTCCACAAGAGGGAGCTGGCTCACTCACTTGTATTCTTTGGCCACATGGAAAGTGATCATCAGCTGGGCTGCAACTTGAACACTGCTGTTTCACCAAGGGCAAATGTCCTTCGATGACAGATTGACCTTGACTCAATGGTGAGTAAAGCTCAGGTGCTGCGAGGTTGACCTCAGTA
Source organism: Lacerta agilis (assembly GCF_009819535.1). Taxonomy (NCBI): domain Eukaryota; kingdom Metazoa; phylum Chordata; class Lepidosauria; order Squamata; family Lacertidae; genus Lacerta; species Lacerta agilis. The sequence goes on along the minus strand of NC_046317.1, from coordinate 92,820,015 downwards.
GGATGTTTTCTCAATGTAGAGGGCAATTCTGCGATCAGAGACTTGACTGTGATTGCTTGTTGTGAAGCGGGGGTGACATCAGTAGGAACTGAAGGGCGGTTAGCAGAAGGTGAACTGAATGCTATGTTCTCTACTGGAACCCTTGGAATAGGTAAGGCAGATGATGAAACCTCTGGAACCTGAATGCTTGATGAGGTCACATCTTTTCTCTGGACATCTGAAGAGTAGATATCTCTCTGGATCATTCTTTTTTCCTGATGACCTGGATAAGGAGTAGCATTGTTCACCTTTCTGGGATGGTTGACCTTCATGATGTTCTTGAACTTGCACCCTATTGTTTTACCGGGGCCGGGGCGCGGCCCGCAGAACCGTTTCCCTGAACTGGAGATGAGGTAGGTGATGTGTTTTGTGGATTCAAGCGACAATCATTTGCCCAATGAAATCCTTTCTGACAGATGGGACATCTCTCTGGCGGCTTGGCAGAAGGCCTTGGCGTTGTTGTGCACTGCGACCGGAAATGCCCATCGCCTCCACACCCATAGCACTTCTTGACTGGCGTAGAGCTGTCTTGACGTGGCATCTGTACCGCAGCTGCCAAGAGCTGTGCTTTGTAGGAGTGGGTACCGACATTCTGGCAGACGCGTAGCATCTCAGTCAATGTGGCATCTGGACGAGCTGCAACTGCTGTTAGGGCATTCTTGCAGTCATCATTGGCATTCTCAAAGGCAAGTTGTTTCGTCAGCATGTTTCTGGCATGACGATCTTCTATCTGGCGTTCCACTGCAACAATCAGGCGATCCACGAAATCCCCATAAGGTTCTTTTGGACCTTGCCTAACTGCAGCGAATCCTGATACTGAGCTAGCATCTGTGCGATTGGGTAGTCTGCGCCAAGCTTTGACTACAATGTCTGCTATGGTGACAAGTGCAGCATCAGGTATGGCTAGCTGTTGATTGAGATTGGAGTAATGTCCTGATCCTGTGAGCATATCTTCTGTGGCAAGTGGCGTTGCACGTCTGGCTGCTACTTCTTTCCACTCTTGCAGGCACAGAAGAGCATCTGTAGGCGACAGGAAGGTGCGAAGAATCAACTTCCAATCAGATGGCAGAAGTCTACTAGTGGACAGTCCTTCAAGTAAACTTCTAGTATAAGGAGCTTGAAGTCCATTTTCGCGTATGGCTTTTCGCAGTTCACGTAGTGTTTCAAAAGGAATGGCTTGATATCTTGCAGGTTGTCCTCCATTGGCACGAATCACTGGAAAGATGTGCATTGGATCAGCACTAAAATCTATTTGTCCCAAAGCTGCTTCTAAAGCTTGAGTTCTGCAGATGGGTTGCATTACTGTTGGATCTGTAGGTGGCATCAGTGAGTTTAAATCTTCTTGATGCTTTCCAAATGATGGGCCACTAGATGGCGCTAAAGAGTCTTTGACATCTGGATGCCTTGAAGATGGCTGACTATGAAGACAAGATGGCTGACTTGAAGTTGGACGAAGACAAGATGGCTGACTTGAAGTTGGATGAAGACAAGATGGCTGACTTGAAGTTGGAGCATAAGGTTGTTGGCTCTGTACTGCAAGTCCTGGCATCTGGATCATCATTGTTTGGCTTTGCTCTTGTCTTGGAATCTGCATTGGCATTGGAGGTGCTGAAGGGTTGGTAAATTGCTGTTGTGCTGCTTGCATTGAAGCTTGGATTGCTGTTGATTGGAAATCAGCTTGCTGCAAAACTGGAGCTGCTGGCTTGAGCGCGGCCTGCAGGGCAGCAGGGTTTGCTGGCAAAAAGGCTGCTTGCTGCTGCTGCTGCTGGATCGCTGGCAAAAGCGCGGCTTGCGATGGAGGAAGCGGGACCGTTGCTTGGAGCGAGGTCCGCGGCTGCTGCTGACTTGAAATCGCTGGCTGGTAAAAGGCCTGCGATGACTGCTGAGCGACTGGCGGTGGGGCAGTTCGCGGCGGGGCTTGAAAGGCCGACGGCGTCTGCTGCACCGGCACAGGCGGCAATGAATCTGGCAACGACAAATTGGACAAGGGCGAGTGCGTGTACGACAACGGGGCCTGAACTGGCTGCTGCGAGGGGGCCGAAAATGGCACAACCGCAAGCGGCAGCACAGGGGCACTATTAAAAGCAGTATTTCCTAAATTCACTGTTCCATTAAGCAAAACATTTCTTGGAGCGATTTGTTGAAAGCAGTTTCTTACTTTGCTCCATACTAATTGTACAGGAATTCCGATTTTCGGGTTGGCCATAAATTCTAACCCGATCCTTTCCCATGAGGCTAAATCTTTCGTTCCCTCCTTAGGGACCCAGGGACAAATTTCCCCAATGGTTTTAACTAAAAGCTCTACTTCTGATTCAGAGACAGGGTGACCATTTCTTTTCAAAAGGTACAATAAGTCTTCACAAAATTTTACTTGAGCAGTTGAGAGTGAGGAGCCCATTTTTTAAACACTTTTCCAAAACTTTTCCTCCCCCACCCGTAGGCTTCTACTAGGGGACACCGGTTCTACCCGTAGGCTTTAACCGAAAAACCTGGCACCCGTAGGCTTTAGCCAGAAAACCTCCGCCCCCACCCGTGGGCTTCTACTAGGGGCTACCGGCCCTACCCGTAGGCTTTGACCGAAAAACCTGGCACCCGTAGGCTTTAGCCAGAAAACCTCCGCCCCCACCCGTGGGCTTCTACTAGGGGCTACCGGCCCTACCCGTAGGCTTTGACCGAAAAACCTGGCACCCGTAGGCTTTAGCCAGAAAACCTTTCCCTCCCACCCGTAGGCTTTTTCGGGAGACACCGGCCCTACCCGTAGGCTTTGACCGAAAACCCTGGCACCCGTAGGCTTTAGCCAGAAAACCTTTCCCTCCCACCCGTAGGCTTTTTCGGGAGACACCGGCCCTACCCGTAGGCTTTGACCGAAAACCCTGGCACCCATAGGCTTTAGCCAGACCCTTCCCACCCGTAGGCTTTAGGGAAGACCTTACTCTGCCCGTAGGCTTACACTAAACTCCTTGCCGCTCTACCCGGGGACCCCTTGGGGCAAAAATACACGCGCGCGACTTCTATTTACACTACTTTGGGCAAGCGGTGGATTCGCGCTACTGCAGCGAAATCCTAGATAAACCGGGCCGTTATACCTCACCTCTCAATGTCTGTTTCCGAGCCACTTCCGATATGTTGCCTTTAACCGGAGTCTTCGTGGAAGCGATTTTTGACTACGCTTTACCTCAGAGAGGGCACCACTTGTCGGGGTATGGTTGCTGGAGCTCCTCGTGCACGGCCTTGGATTGGTTATGCACGAGGTACCAGTTGCGGGGAAAGTGGCCAGCGTTCCGCGTGCTTTTGAGCACGGTCGCCGGCCAAGCCTCACAGTCTGAAGGATGATGAGTAAGCCAATTGAAGACTCTGATGGTGTGTGAGTTCCTAGTTGCCTTCTTTAAAGAAACGTTGCCTCGTGAAATAAAATTTGTACCCTGACTCTGAATAGGCGGACCGATTTACAGAAAATTAAAATTTTACTTTACTCCCCCGTTAACCCCAAAGGAAGACAGACACCGGTAGTATCTTTAGTGGCTTCGGCAGAACCCGCGTAGGCTCGTCCCCTAAGCTAAGTTCTCCTAAACTTAAAGACCCTGTGCGCCCAATCTTCCGCGAGGCTAACTAAATAAACTAAAACCGAAATATCTTCCGCGGGCCTAACCCTAGGCTAACCTAAAGAAAACCTAACTAAGGCTAAACCGAATGATCTTCCGCGATCTAACTCTAACTAAAGAAAAACCCATCCAACCCGTCCAGCCCGCTCCTAGCCCCTTAAACTAAACTTGACTTCAACTAAAACCCAACTAAAAAGAACATAAGAAGAACGTGCGATCTCGTGCTACTCTCTCCACCTAAGCGGGGTGCCTCTGCCTTTTATTAGGGAACAAACGTGACATCATCATAAGTACTTTAACCAATAAAATCACTGTTGCTGCCCTCCAAAAAGGCGGGAAGCAAGTTTAACGCTCATTAACAACTTTGAACATGACCGGATCTACAAAATAAAGGCGGATTAATCTTGTAAGTGAATCACACTATTCATTCACTTTCACTTTTGCGCGCAATTATACCAAAAGTAGACCTTAAAAAACCCATAAAATAACCAATAAATTATGAATCCATGGCGGATCCGTGAAACGTATTCCGACAGGAAGTGATGGGGAAATGGGTTCCAAGCATTGCATACTCTTGCACCCCCTTTCGGAGTAGCAGTCCTTAAGACTGTTTGGCTTTGGGCAGTTCAGCCCTAATAATCTGATTTACATCAATGGCAGAGTTTCCCCATTTCCACTCTCTTAGTGTTTTCACTCCTCATATGGTTCTGCAAGTGCCAAGCAGCCCACAATTCGCCCACATGAGCTGAGAGGGAAGGAAGCCCTCCAATATATGCAAGTTGAAAAGAGGTCCATACGTTTCCTCCATAAATGAACAAAATGGATAGTTGCTGTTGGTGTGGAGCCTATAGTGCTGCTGCTACATGGGGAGGGAGACTCAAATCCACCCCCCCCATCAGGGAAATGATAGTGCTATTCCTGAGAACACTGTTTCTACAGCCACCCAGCACACAGGCTTTTGCTTGAGACTCGCTGGCCATCCCAGGATCAGCTATGGTGATGTGCTGCCCAAAACCACCAGGATTAATGCCAGTCATGGGGATGTCTGAATTCTTACGTATTTTCGTATAACGCAAAAGGTCCCACACTTGCACATTGAGCTGCAGATGCATCCGTCAATGTTGGGAGCTGGAGAGGGTGGGGCAAGAGGAGGCTGGACTAATTTGGGTGCTGGGCAGTTCCTTTTGCATTTTAGAAAGTGTCTGGGCAAGGGTGGCAGTTCTCCACTGTTTGGTATGTGGGAGGCCTCAGCGGAGATATCTGTTGATTTTCACTAGAAAACCAAAGTCAAGCGTGTGCTCATCTTAGAGCCAAAAGAGAGACATGTTAGGGTTTTTTGTTTTTTTTTTAGAATGTGAAATGCAGCAGTGAAGAAGAGAGAGAACGGCAGATTGCAAGGGTCTGTTGAATGAAAGTTTAATGGGTTCCGATAGTAGCCAGGGGAGATACCTTACCAAAAAAACACAACCCCAAAACTGCCCCTGAGCCTTTGACGGCAGCCTGAAATTGACGGCAGCCTGAAATTGACGGCAGAAATTGAACAAGTGTTCCTACCACCTATTTCCAAGCCAGGAGAAATTGAGCTTGTTAAATTTCTGGATGTCGGGCTCTGTTAAAGGCAGAGAAGCAGGGCCAGGGAGACTGCATTTAACCCTGACCTTCGCAAATTAACAGCCCCCTACACTCAGAAGTAAGTTGCATTGAGTTCAATGGGTCTTACTCCCAGCTGAGGGGATAGGATTGCAGCCTAAGCTGGAAATAGGGACACATAGCTGGGCTTCCATGGAACAGGCTTAGCTAGTTGTGGAATCTTCTGGAGTCCTTTAAGGAGAGACAATAAATATCTGTTGCAAGGTACGATTTATGTGTAGGGTGTCCAGAAGTCTCGAGGAGGTTGGGCTAGAGAAGTGTCTCTAAAGGTCCGAGGCAAGACTGAAGCCTGAGTGACTGCTATTCTTACCCACCAATTTTCTAAGCAGGAATGGTCACTTGTTGTGGGAGGCGAGGGATCCTGTCAAGTGAACAGCATCTCATCTGATACTTTACAGAGGGACTTGGGGGAAAAAGAAGAAGTTGGGTTCCTGCCCCCAAGATCTTAAAAGTCAGTTATGTTGTCAGGGAGGAAACACTTAAGAGAGCATGTGTCCGGTTTTTTCCATTTTGTGACACTTTGTCATTCCTCTTAGACTGAAATTGCTAATGAGGGGCAGAAAATAAGCCCAAGAATGAAGAAGCAGACGTTGAAGAGGCAGGCAGATAGAGGAGGTGCAGATGCTGGAAGCTCTATTGCCACCTCCAAGGATTCAGAAAAGGTAACAGGTTCAAGCAGCGGCCTGGAAAACTGTCAGCATATTTGTCTGTCCCCCTAACCCTGCCTCGCCACCCAGAGGTAGTACTGTATGGTATCTAAGAACCCAGAAAGCTCCCTGTTCAGACCTCTTCTCTGCCCACACCTGCACAAAGGGCATGATAATATTACTAGCAAGATGCTATCATCATCATCCCCCCTGTCCTCTTAGTGCAAGGTTTGGGCTTGCCTGAGAGATAACCTAGTGAAATGGCAGGCAGCTTAGGATTCTCTCTACCTCTATTCAACAACAAATTAATAATACTTAAAACAGTATAATAAACTTAAAATTGGCAGCGTTTTTACTGGTCCTACTTCTTTTAAAAGTAGATGTATTCATATATCTTCTGTGCATGTTTCTCAGTTGCACAGAGAATGTAAATACAGCTAAGTAGTCAATGCTGTTTAGGGTTAGGTGTGCTGAAGTCTGTTGAGGTCACTGGACTTCACGTCACTCTGCGTAAGACTAGCCTGCAAATCTTCCTTAGAGTGCTGAGAAAGGGAATGTCCAGAAGCTCCCACTTGAAAACATGAGGTGGGCTTAGTTTTGTCCTCATCTATGACACAATTTGCTTCACTTTATACTGAAATGAAAGATTTCTTGCATTAAGTGCTGAATTTAAAAAGAAATCTCTCTGGTTAAAGCAGGGGTTTGTTAAGTACATAAGGAGGAACGTAGAAGCTCCTTTATAACATGTCAGGCCGATGACATCCTTTATGCAGTATTGTCTACGTTGATTGACAGTGGTTCTTTAGAGTTTCAGATCGGGATCTTTCCCTATGAAAGTACAAAGGCTTGTTAGAAGAGTAATTAAATATGTAGTTGTGCATGCAGTTGCATGACTGCATGACAGCCCTCATGGATTAGGCTAAATACAAGCCTTTGAGAAGTGCAAAAACGGTATAAATGGAGCAGCCTACCCTTGCTGTTGTCTCCAGTGTCTGGTATTCGGAGGTATACTGACGCTGTATATTTAGATATCATGGCTAATAGTTATTGATTGACACCCTCCATCAATTTGTTCTACTTTTGTTTTTAAAGCCATTGTAAGCCAGTGGCCATCACCACATCTCAGCAGTGAATTCTGTGTAATTTTTGTGAATGAGTAGTTTCTGTGAATGCAGACAACAGCACACTCACATGTGTGCACAAACTCTGAGCCAGCTGTAGTTGACAGCCAGTGAAACCTTAGTTGCACATTTTCCATGAGCTCCTCAGCACCCTTGTCTGACGTGTTGAAAAATCAGCACTGTAACAGCATGATTTCCAATCTTTAGACAAAGTATGCTTGCCTCATTCCTTCAAGATCTCATTTTCCATCAGCTTTCGTGGCACACGAGCTTTGGGTGTGGCACAAATAACTAGCTAGGGAACAAGGTATGCCTCCTTTCCCTTGGCAAGTCTTGCCAGGATGAGCCAGCGCCCTTTATGTCAGCCAGATAAGATGCTCAGTGGCATTCGCCTCTTCTGTCCTGCTGCCACGTGGCTGGTTTAGAGCACCCCCTACTTGCACTCCAAGCTTAGCTGCACTGCTACTGTTTGGCTGTATGTCAGAGAGAGAGAGAAAATGAATGTGAAATCTGGGAAAGGTCAGAGGCGGGGAGGAGGGTGACTCAGTGCTGTTCCTCCAGGGATCCTGGCCCCAAGGTGAAAAAGGTGCCCTGCTTATTGGTCTAGACGGCATGTGTGTGTGCACATGTGTGTTGATGGACGCACCTGTCTAGCCTGCTCCCTGCCCTAGCTCAGCTTCTGCAAGCTGAAACATCATCCTGTACTAGAGCAATGCTTGGGTATCAGGCATGCTCATTCAGCACACTGGACATTTGCAATACACATGGGGAATGTGTGACACTTAGTGCTCTAAATGGCAGGCCAGGCAATGAGTCAGGTCAGTAGTGTAGTTAATGAGAAGGACACCCAGGCACCTTTCTCGAAATTGCAGCTTTCTTTCTTTCTTTCTTTCTGCCATAAAACAAGCTTCTAGCCCTTATGTTTACAAGGAACAACACATGGAGAATGTTATGCCCCATCAACCAGCTTTCAAGATATGACCAATGAGTGCTAAGACTTCAGAACAAAGTTGGCTTACATGTATACTCTTTTTGTACTGATTTACACTGCCCTTTATTTCTCTCCTTCCCAGACACTACAGAATTCCTAGCTGAGCAGGGTTCATGCTGGTGGCACATTGTTAAAGGAGGGGGTTGAGAGTTCAAAACACTTAGCAAATAGATTTAGAGTTGATAGGTTAATCACCAAAAGTTTTCATTGATTTCGTGAACTGAATCCAATATGAATTTGTAAGGGCAAAATGTTAATTGTGCAACTATTATTTTTAAGACAGGGTTGGGGAACCACTGTGGACAATCACATAGCATCATAGGAGATCAGGTGGATCCGTCCCTACTAGGAAGCAGCGGGACTTGCATTTGGCACTGCATTTAAGCAGTGTTGGACGCAAGCTCCCTTGCAAGGGAACAATTGGGAGGGCACTCTTTAAGCCAATGGTCCCTTGCAAGAGTCCTTGCATTTGGCACTGTGTAAAATCAGCACCAAGTACAAATCCTGCTGTTTCCACAAAATCGAAAATTCTTTCTAGTAGCACCTTTCGTGTGCATGCACACTTCTTCAGATACCTGAAGAAGTACCTGAAGAAGTATCTGAAGGTATCTGAAGAAGTGTGCATGCACACGAAAGCTCATACCAGGAACAAACTCAGTTGGTCTCTAAGGTGCTACTAGAAAGAATTTTCGATTTTGTTTTGACTATGGCAGACCAACACGGCTACCCACCTGTAACTGGTCCTGCTGTTTCCAGCAGGAATAGGATCCCTCCAGGAGCTCCCGTTTTAAGTTTTGTGAGTATGGGGTGTGTGTGTGCTGGTGGAGGGGCTCTGGTATGCTACCGTATTAAAGAATGAAGAAAACCTTAATAAATATATCACCTATCTTCTAAGTTCGAGTGGTAGATGCTTACTTAATAAAGCCTACATAATTTTACGTTTCTTTAAATATATCAGGAAGTCGCTTCTCTTGATAATGTGCAACTTTGTTGAAATTGCTCAATTAAAAGGCAGGTGTTTAACAACTAACAGTTCTTTCACTGATTGATAGCCAGCATTGTGTAGCCAGCAGGGGAGCGATGGAGGTGGCCCAGACAAAAACACACATGCCCCAGTCTGTTGATGAGATTGCTATAAATAAGAAGAGTGGGATTTCTTCATGGGTTCTCCTGCTTTCACCTCTCCCATTTTGGCTTTGGTTTTTGGTGGCGGCGGCGGCAGCAGCAGCAGCAGCAAATATCACACTCCTTGCCCTGATAGGAACCACCTCAAACACCCCTTCTCCTTACATGTTCAGACCTTGGCAGGAGTGGGATTCTGTGTTTCACCCTTTCCCTCCCTCCCGACTGCCCGCTCCGCTCATATTATCCTGCAGCCCTTTTCTTCACCTCTGTCACCCATTCCTGAGACTAACTTGACTTGCCTGCGCTGTTGTAGGGGGCAGATGGTCTGTCGGAGCCCGAGGGCATCGCTCTCAAGCGCGTCGCTGTGGTGGAAGATTTCTTTGACATCATCTACTCGATGCATGTGGAGAGCTCGGCGGAGCCAGGCAAAGCACCCAAACATGCCGGGCAGAAGAAGACCTACCGGGCGGTGAGATTCTTGTCTTTGTACCTCTGACAGAGGCCCCCAATGGGCCAGTGGCCACATCCCACTATGCCCCCCTTCACACACCCAGAGGTGGGCTGACTAGGGAACAGGCTCTTGCATGTGAGAAGGACTGGCTAAGAGGGATCAGAGTGGGCATCAGTGGAAGCAGGGTGGGGGGAGAGGAGATGGCCGTGGCAGATGTGCTTTGAGAAAGGAGGGGCCAGGCATGAGCAGCAAGGCACGGGGAAGGCAGTGACCAGCCATGCAGGATGAAAAGGAAATGCTTCTTAAACAAAGGAAGTACTTCGCCATTCAGCGCATGCTCAGCCTATGGAACGTCTTGCCAAAGCTTTGCAATACTTAAGATATATATATAATGTTTCCTGAGCGCTCAAAGGTGTTTCACGGGCATTGTCTCAGGTCCTTACAACAGCCCTATGAGGTAGATCATCGTCAGCAGCAGCAGCAGTAGTAGTATTAAACCAATACGGCGAATGGAGTTGGGTAGGGGGCCGAAGCTGGAAAGATGGTAGATTGCCTAAGACTGCCTCATGCATTTATGGTGGTCTTTTGCAGCTCATACACTGCTCTGGCTCTGCTGTAATGGATTTTGTGATAGGTTATTAGCATAAACGGCTTTAAAAAGAATTAGGACAAATGCTAAAGAGGCCTAGTAGCTCTTGGGGTACTGTGATAACTGTACATGCAAACTTCATATTCTGAGACAGGTAAGGTATTTTGAAACAAAATAAAATAAAAAATTCCTTCCAGTAGCACCTTAGAGACCAGCTAAGTTTGTTCTTGGTATGAGCTTTCGTGTATCTGAAGAAGTGTGCATGCACACGAAAGCTCATACCAAGAACTAACTTAGTTGGTCTCTAACGTGCTACTGGGAGGATTTTTTTAATTTTATTTTGTTTTGACTATGGCAGACCAACACGGCTACCTACCTGTAAAAGGTATATTGAGGCAGGCCAAGTATGTTTCTTCTGCCTCACATTTGGTGTTGGGTGTAGAACTCAGCATGCCGGTTGCTGGTTTGTTTGTTTTTTAAAAAGCAGGTGGCTAGTCCTCAGTGCTGCAGACCAAGCTTCGATTTGAATGTGTGATCACGGTATCTTCTCAGCAGCTCAGATATTGAGCACACAACTGGAACGAGGAAGGTTCCAGTCTTCTTAAGCCAGAAATCAGAAGGCAGGACGTCAAAAACTCTTAGCTAACTTTTTGCCCTTCCCCTTCATAAGCAGAAGAAGATGATGGCATCCCCAGAATAAGCAAATGCATATAGATTGGCTTGTGGTTTTAAACAGGGGTAGGCAACCTAAGGCCTGTGGGCCGGATGCGGCCCAATCGCCTTCTCAATCCGGCCTGCGGACAGTCCAAGAATCAGCATGTTTTTACATGAGTAGAATGTGTGTTTTTATTTAAAATGCATCTCTGGGTTATTTGTGGGGCATAGGAATTCGTTCACCCCCCCCCCATATAGTCCGGCCCACCACATGGTCTGAGGGACGGTGGACCGGCCCACAGCTGAAAAAGGTTGCTGACCCCTGGTTTTAAAAGTTATTTTTATTAAATGCAAAATTAAGCATAAACAGCATCACCACAGGTTAGAAATATTGAAACCGAGACAAAAAGGGGGCCAGATACATCAGTAATATATTCCAGACTTTTGGTATAATGGAAATAATAATGTCTATAGAACTAAAAACACCACTAACATGGGAATAGATTGGCTTAATTGACATTATTTATTCAAGATGGAGAAATCAGTTTTCCTTGGCCCAGACTGTTAGTTTTCCTAGGACATACAGTAGTCCTCCGTATTTCCATCTCCTACTGCTTGCAGAATCTTCTAGAGGTTCCAGCAGGATGCTGACTAGAGGGACAGGTGGCTCAGTTGTGCACATTAAAATTATACGCCCAGTAAATTTGGACAACAGATTGGGAGAATCCAGCAGTTGTCATGCCCGTACTCCTGAACTGAATATTTCATTTAAATTTTGATGTAACATTTTATGCTTGCTTCTCGGCTTTCATTGCTAAATGCTCAAGTGTGGTGGGCTATACATTTATGTTATTCATTGAAGTATTTATCAAATTGAGTGACTGTTACTCAATTGAATGAATGTTATTTATTCAGTTGTTATCATTAGTAATAACACATGCTTCCCTGTCCCTTCCCATGTAACATGCTCAGTCTCTTTCCATATATCCTTATTTCAGTCACATTAGCTAGACTGGAGATGAACTGGCCCCCAGGGGCTTGCTAGTAGGAGAACACTGGGGCAGCTTCTGCCTCTCCATTCTCTTCCTTTACTTGGGGCCTACAATCTCTTGCCTAATTCTTTGCTGCTCTGTTTATTCCTGGGGCACCGAGCAACTGAATGCAGCAAGCGAGGCGTTCCGAGGGCTGCACAGCTTGCAGCTTTTGCACTGTGGTTTCCTGTGACATTTGGGTTTCTGCTTGAAAAATTGCAAGGCTACCATGCCCCCCCACCTCTGCCAGCAATTTGGTTGCTGCTGGAGATCCAGGGGGGCTAAACGTGCAGCTGAAGACTCAGCTTCTCTCTCTCTCTCTCTGTAACCCCTTCACCAGAGCCCATCCTCCACAGGGCACATGGCTGCCTGACTTTCTACAGTGCAGGCCTGTCCCTCCCTTCCCCAGCTGGGCTCTGTTTGCCTCTGGCATAATTCCCAGGGAGCAAAGAGCTCCTGTTCATATTCCCTGTCCCCTAACAGCGGCTGCAGGTTGGGCAACCTGGAGGCTGCCCCTGTCGTTGCCTCTGCACGCAGCTAGCAAAGCTATTGTCTGTGCCGATTTTCTCTGCCTATCGGCGGGTGACCTCTCCATAATGGAGGAGGGCAAGGCCACCAGTACAACTACAATTCAGGAAACTTTCTGCTTGTTTCGACAGTAGACAGCTCTGGCCCTCCCCCAATTCCTTCAATTTGGCTCCGGGGAGTGCTAATCTATGCCTTTCACAGCCTCAGGGGAGCAGGCTGGATCTGCCCGCGCTCCACCCCTCTGCTTGAGCTGATCTCATCACATTAGCAGGCCTGTATCCCCTCCTGACCTGGGAGGACTCTGCTGCCATCTTCCCTTTCTGGTGCCCCCATCGGGGATGCCGCACTGGACCAGAATTAATACTGAGATGCCAGATTCAGGGGTGAACCCTGTCTCAGTGGGAGGGACTCTGCTGCCACCTCTGTTGGTGCTTGCCCCCCCCCCCAGCACTGTGTCTCTGGGTTGAACCACTTCAGAATGCAGGTGAGGGTCCGCATGATAAAATGAGCCCCCATACCAAAATGGTAAAATTAAATTCAAAAGTACCCTGAACATAAAAAGCTAGGAAAGATTATTTTTTTTTAAAAAAAGGCCTAGCCTTCTATGCAGTAGGCTACATTTGTGCATGTAGGGAATTTCTTGGCAGAGGGAGCGTTTTTTTGTGAGTTCCTACCTGCAGTCTGAAGTGGCACACCCCAATACGCAGGTTTACTACCTCTGTGAGAACTAGGCCAGATTCAGCAGAGAGTCTTTGTCTTCCACTTGCAGAGGGCAGCCAATCAGGTTGATAATTTGGAGCTGGAGGTAATTCTCTGCTTGCTTAGGTAGGCTATCAGAAATAAATTAGCTGACGTGTTTGCAAGAAAGGGCCCCATGGGGACTGCCAGAGTGCTGCAGTCTGGTGTCCCTAATATGGGTAAGTGCAAGAAAGGTACTTCTTCAAAAGAAATTAAAGAGGTGGCAGAGAAATCATTATACTACATAGCTACCTGCCTCAGGAGTGGGCTTTGTGATAAACTACATAAACACAGTGAACTTAACACCTCATCAGGGGTTGCCTCCTGCATAGGATGACACTTACTCTGTGCTTAGTTTTTGAAAGGGTCCTGGGACTCAACAGAGTGGTCATTTATGCCCCATCACAGATTAGCATAAATTAGCATATATAGCAATTTACAAACGTATTTGCTAATTTGTAAGTCAAGGTGCATTATGTACTGTTTGGGTTCTATCCAAAGTAGTGCTGAGTAATGCATCCCATCGGCACAATGATTTCTGCTTGTGCAATGTTGGGACAATGTGCAATGTTGCTCTCCTCCCCTCCCCACCCTCAAATTTGTTCTAGGAGTTCAATCCGTTCCTGAGTTTTCAAAACATTCACAGTGCAGGGGACTCTCTGTCTTCTAATCCATGCAAGGAATCTTAAGGCCTGGCAGAAATCTCAAATCAGTGCAGGTTTGGACACATGGTGGGGGGCGGGTTGTACAAATGGGAATCCTTGCACTGACAGAACACCTTAGTTGGATACCAACTTGTGGAATAATAGCTGATGGCTAGAAATACAGTGCATCTCACCACAGTGGGGAAAACATGACCTGCAATCCTGCTTAGTTGGCTGTCCAGATATTAATTGATGACCAGCAATTTCAAGCCCCCCCCCCTCCATTCTTATGGTTGTTTATCTTTAAACAGCCTGGAACTAGTTACAGGTAGGTAGCTGTGTTGGTCTGCCGTAGTCAAAACAAAATAATAATAATAATAAAATCCTTCCAGTTGGTCTCTTAAGATGCTACTGGAAGGATTTATTATTATTATTATTTTGTTTTGCCTAGGACTACACAGCCTTTCAAGTAGAGGACTCGTTGAAACAGACTGCCCACTGTAAGGTAGTATACATGGCCATCCTAGGACTCAGAAGACCACCTAGAGTCATGCTCTCCAGTCTGGAAGCCCCTTCCCTTAATTTCAGCAAGCATTCTGCACATGCTCAAAGGCAGTAAGTAGTTCTGCGCCTGTTCTAGGACTGAACCCTGGAACTGAATCTGTCTGTCCCCATATCTGTGCAGGTATTTCAGGACAGCGGCATTCTCGCCACAAACAGCTCTTAGTCCACTTGTTAACAGTCATCAACAGGTTTTCCACACCCATCAGCCAATCACCGATTCCCACCACCCTTCTGAGTAATACCCCTCCTTACTCTCTCACTATATATAAGGGTCTGGTGACTTTTATTTCAGTGTATCTGAAGAAATGTGCATGCACACGAAAGCTCATACCAAGAACAAACTTAGTTGGTCTCTAAGATGCTACTGGAAGGATTTTTTAATTTTTTATTTTGTTTTGACTATGGCAGACCAACACGGCTACCTACCTGTTCCTAAATGAGATCACAACATGAAAGTGACAAAGTTTGTAGTACTGCTTCAGAACCACCAGGGGTAACTTCCCACCTGCTTTCCAGATATGGCCATGTTGTAGACAGGTAGAATGGAGGAAGAGTTATTAATATGGCAGCTAGAGGAGCTAGCAGTTATCAGTTGCCTGTTTACCAATTCACCGAGTTTACAAAGACTGATTTGGGACACATTAAAGAAAGACAATTGCTGTCATTCCCTGCTTCAGGTGGTTGAGATTCCTGTGGAAATCCTGTGGGATTTCATCAGGCCAGGAGCATAAGGTGTGTGAAGTGGTGGACTTGAACCGGAGGGTTCTGGTTTCAAATCGCACCCCCCACCACCACCACCAGGCATGAGGCTCAGTGTGAATGAATTTGGACTGCACTTTCTCTCAGCCAAACCTACATCACAGGGTTGTTGGGAGGCTAAGAATAGGGTGTATCCTTATCTACTAACCCAGGCTGCTTGGAAGAAGGGGGTATATAAACATGTTGATTTAATTAATACCAGATTCAGTAGGTTGAGTTTCATGCCAAGGGTGTAAGGGTCGATTCATACACCAACTCTACTTGCTCTCTTTTCCTAGCACGTGAGTAGCTGACTCACAGCAAGAAAAGTGTGCTAATGAGCTGGAAACTGGAGAGTTTCAGCCAAAGCTATTGTGGTCTGTTATCATGATTATTATTATTTTGTATTTTTTCTGATAATGGAAGCTGCTACAGGCTACCGCCCAAGTAAGCCAGATTCCAGCTGCTACCACATTGCTCTCAAGAACAAGTTGCTCCTGCAAGGGGGGAAGGAGAAGATGCAAGTGGCAGAAAGCAGGATGTGAATTTGCTCGGATCTCCGCATTTGGGATCAGAAGAGTTCGGGGTTGTTGTTTTTTCTTCTCCTTCAGATCAGGATGGGTTCCCCAATGACTCGTGAAACTCACTGCTGCTTTTGCCACACTTTGAACTAAAACATGGAAGAAGCAAGATGAGGCACTGCTGGGGTCCAGTTTTCAGCTCATTTTCCGATTAGCCAAGCAGCCTCCTCTGAATTGCATCCCTTCTTTGGGCAGCTCCTGAAAGGGGAATTGCTGACACGTGGGCTTCTTGAGAGAAGAAGGTGAGGCAGGGTGGCCCCTCAGCCAAAAGGGGCTCTAGGAGGCCTTGGCAAGTGCTTAGGGAACAACCATCTTGGCATCTCCAAAGCAGTGTGGGACCAGGTTGTCCCCCCCCTGCTCTTTGCCCTGCTGCTTCTTAGCCTGCCAGCAAAAATTGGGTTGTACTGCCACTTAGTGGAGATAGGTATCTTTATTTATTTTTTTAAGAAAAAACCAGGGTGCCTTGTTTCTTTGAAAAAAATCACTGGGTTTTGTTTTGTTTTTTTAGTTCTCTCTCCCTCTTCTAGAAAGGTTCAGGTCTCTTTTCCTTCTCTGTTTTGATTTTTAAGAGTAATCTCATGTGATATGTGTCCTAAAGTTTATTTTCATTTTTTTTTTTAAAAAAAGCATACACATATATGTTTTTCTCAGCGCGCAAACTGAAAAGGGTTAATTGGAATACAAAACAGAGGGTGTTTTCTCCATTGTTGCTAAGAATGTTTAGTCTCTAATGTGACTTTCTCCCTACTACTCCTCTCCATCCCACCATTTCTTTTTAACTTAGCAATACAGAATGGTTAATGCCACAGCTATTTGTTTATTTGAATAACATCCCTTCCTATAATGTAGCTATTTGATCTGAAAGATCTGGCAGAGGACATTCATATTTTTTTTTTGATCCTGAGAAGAGACACAAACGTAATGATACACATTATCATGTGCTCTTGCCCATTTTTGCCACAGAGAAACAGGCCATTATTTGAGCTCTCCTGCCGGAGGCATGGTTCTCCTACTATGAAAAATGAAGCCCGTTGTGTGTGTTTTTGTAAGGCTGCAGTTCAGATCATATAAATCTGCTTTACAGTGAGACAAAGAGTGAGACCAATGGTGTGTTTAGGCCAGTGCTGTCTCCTTTGCCTGACAGCAGCTCTTCAGGTTTTCAATAATAATAATAATAATAATAATAATAATAATAATAATAATAATAATTTGTACCCCACCCATCTGGCCGGGTTTCCCCAGCCACTCTATACCTGAGAACCTTTTAGCTGAAGGTGCCAGAACATGTAGCCCCTTCCTAAAGTAAAATCTGTCTTTTTCCCTGTTACCTGGCTTGAAAATATGAAGCATATTAAATATGATTTTTGAAGCTGCCTTAACATGTAAAGCATACTTATTTATTTACATTGTTTGTATGCTGTGCAATTAGCAATGTCTCCTGGGCGGCGAACAGTAAAAGTAAAAAACAAACAAACGTAACAACAATCAGCAAGCCGAGTAAATACATTTAGAACCATGGTGTGAGAATACGACAATGTTCGGGCCAACTTTACATTTTACATCATTATTTGTTTTGATATTTTAAAATTGCAAACCACCTTGGGTGCCTTGTCAGAAAGGTATATAAATGCAATAAATAAATTATGTAAGCATGCCTAATGCATGATGTTGTTGTGCAGAAACAGGGAATACCGGCATAGGGCAGGATTCACTTAACCAGCCCTGTCAGTGGAAATGGAAGCTCAGCAACTTGCGCAACAGGGCTCTTCCCCCCCCCCATGTTCCCCTTGAAATTGGCTTGGGGGGCGGCAGTCATGAGAACCCACAGAACAGTTTACAGGGGGAAGAGAGGAGGTGCCGTTCCACCTGGCAGGCTGCAGTGCTTGCGCAGATGAAACAACTGGACTTAAGCCTCTTTTAAGCAACGATGGATGGAAATTGATTGGCAGTAAGTTCAGGACTGGCACATCACATACTTACTATGTGGAATTGGTTACCCTCAGAGGTGGAGGTGGCCTCTGTCTGAGGTGGCTTTTAAGACAAATTGGTGGAGTGGCAAGGGTGGTAAATGACCATTAGTTGTGAGGACTAAATGAAGCCTCCATGTTCAGAGGCAGTGTATGCCTGACTATCAGATGCTGAGGGCAGGCAAGAAGCGGTGACTATTTCTGTTTTGCTCTGCCCCTACATTTCACGGGGCATCTGGTGGGCCACCCCACTCCTGGAGCTAGCCCTGGACTAAACGGATCCTCGGTCTGATCTCTTATGCTTTTGTTTGTGAAATCAGACAAAGAGACACTTCTTCCAAGGCTTTGTTCTTGACACTGCTGATCTCTTTTCCAGAACGTGATCTCAGACAGTTCATGCGGGTCTGTGTTTTCAAATGTGTTAAAACCTTGATTTGCTGCTGAGACACGAAATGCCCCACGCTTCTGTCATGGGACTCGCTGGCATTCGCAGCAGCACAAAGAGGCCACTTTGGCAGGGAATCAGGAGGGGGAAACTGCAAAGGCTTTTCTAACCCCACAATGAGTGTGCCTGGGAAGGGCCAGAGCTCAGTCTTGCAGAGCACATGCTTTGAGCATCCAGGGTCCCAAGTTCAGACTCCGTAGGTTGAAAAGAGCTCAGGTAGTGGGTTTGGGAAATGCCACCTTTTTTGAAGCACTGGAGAATGGCTGCCGGTGAGTCAGAGGAGGCAATACCGGGCTCCACAAAGGCGGTATAAGGCAGCTTCCTACATGGCCCCGGTTCAATTCGGTCTTGACTTTGCTTAATGGCCTTGGGTGCAAGTTGCTGTCCCTTTGGGCACACTTCTCTACCTGTAAAATGGGATAGATGGAAGCATCAGGAACCTTACAGGATTCCTGTGAGCACCAGAAGAGTTGTGAATTACTTACTGATAATAAATATATAACAAGAGCAACAGAAGCAGAAGATGTCTGTTTTCAGGGCTTTGTGCTGGCACTGGAGGTTAGACTAAGCCTTGCACTCTTGCCACAACCATGGTCAATCAGTTTTGGAAATATTACAGTGGACCAAATGCAGAAAGAACAGGAATGACACAGAACAGCCTCTGGCCAATCGAGCAGCTCCCGCGAGGCTACTTTGCGCAGTAAAGACTTCGAGCATGCTCATGCTCAAAACCTGCTCTCCATTCTTTCACGAAAAGCTATGGTGACCCGGAAACTACAACTAATCCAGAATACGGCAGCTAGACTGGTGACTGGGAGCGGCTGCCGAGACCACGTAACACCGGTGTTGAAAGACCTACATTGGCTCCCATTACGTTTCCGAGCACAATTCAAAGTGTTGGTGCTGACCTTTAAAGTCCTAAACGGCCTCGGTCCAGTATACCTGAAGGAGCGTCTCCACCTCCATCATTCTGCCCAGACACTGAGGTCCAGCTCCGAGGGCCTTCTGGCGGTTCCCTCACTACGAGAAGCCAAGTTACAGGGAACCAGGCAGAGGGCCTTCTTGGTAGTGGCACCCACCCTGTGAAACGCCCTCCCACATCATGTCAAAGAGAAAAACAACTACCAGACTTTTAGAAGACACCTGAAGGCAGCCCTGTTTAGGGAGGCTTTTAATGTTTAATAGATTATTGCATTTTAATGTTCTGTTGGAAGCCGCCCAGAGTGGCTGGGGAAACCCAGCCAGATGGGCGGGGTATAAATATATTATTATTATTATTATTATTATTATTATTATTATTATTATTATTATATCACAGAATACTTGGGTGTAGGTCCTGGGAATGACTATGGCGCTGCCATTTTAAAAATCAGCATGTTCAAACTGTTGATGATGTGATGCTTGTTCTTCTATAGTTCTTCAGACATTTAACTGCACAAAACCTTGCATAGATTTGGGCCCTGGAAATGTCAGCCTTTATTTATTTATTTATTTATTTCTATCCAAGTTTATTTACGTCTTGGTTTTTTTAAAAAGCCCTCTAATTGGTTTACAAAAATACAAAATAAAGCGTCAACATTCTTCAGATGCCATCACAGAAATAATGGAAGCCAGCCAGTTTTTTCAGAATTTCATATTCTAACTTATCACGTTGGCAGAGGGGCAGTTGAAAATATGTCAATTTTATTTTGAGTATGGACTTTTTTGCTTCTTTCTCACAAAATTAGGATTTCCTTAGTGAGGCTTGTTTGTGGTGGCTTTGTTTTTTTTTGGGTAGAGTGCAAACAACCCTGCCTGTTGTTAATATTTATTAAAGTGTTATCAGTTCCCAGCAGAAACCATGCTGTCATTGTTAGCCATAACCTTGGTAGGGGGAATAATGGGTTGTTCTTGGAAGGGTGAGTAGGTTGAAATGATGAGAGAAATAAATAAATTTGAACTGGTTCCCCTGTTCTGAGACTTTCTAAGCAGTTGCTGATATTGGGCTTGAAGAAGTGCTGGGTATTTGGGAAGTGGCAACTGGAGACCTGTACCCTGAAGGGGATCTTACAAAAGTATTGTTTGCAAAAGTGGCTAAAGAACAGAGGGCAGTGTTGTACCTGGTGTTGCTTGAGAATTCTAAGAACCCCCCAAAATAAGGACAGATTTGAAACTAGTGGTTAGAGTAAGCGCAGTTTTGCATCTTGATTCAAAATGATAATCAACTGTAACCAAACATAGATGAAAACCTGGTCCTTGATCTCAGGAATCATCATGCAAAATTTGATCATGAGATCTTAAGAGGTGGTCACAAGTACAGTGAACAAACAACTTCCCAAAATATAAGTACATATTATTATGATTTATATTGTGCAATTTCCACAGAAACTGTACTCGAGGCAGCTAATGACAGAATTACAAATAAAACAGTATATTATTCAAACAATAGCAATGAAAACGTAAAAGAGTTTGTCTAAAAGCATGCTGGGAATTTGTGGGCAGTGACACCACCCCGTCCTGCCAAAGGCTGTTCCAAAGTCTGGGGGCTGCAGCTGAGCAGGTCCTCTCACCATACCCCAGAGGGGAAGTAGCCATGGAAGGGGGCCTTTGGAGTGGAATGGGGTTCTCAGGCAGGATCATACTGGGGGAGGCTGTTCTGCAGATACCTTGATCTAAGGCCATTCAGGGCTTTAAAGGCTGAAGCCGGCATCTTGCGTTTATATCACACCAGCAATGCGCATGGTGCTGTACAGCTGGGCACTGAAGCGAAGCAGCTTTCTGTTTTCTCCGTCAGCGAGGGCCAAGCTCTGGAATATGTCTGGGTTTTCCTGGAGGGACCAGCGAAACCCACAGTGGTGGTGGGGGACATCCGTAGCAGCAGTGGGGCTGCCCATGGTAGAGGAGGAGGAGGCGGTGCATGCCTGCGTGCCTACGACAGTGCCGTGGCTTGCTCACGGAGGCAGGGACAAGTGATGTCCTCTTCAGGTCCAGATCTACTGCCTAAGGCGACTGTCTCACCTCATCTCATGGGCTGCCCGGCCCTGGCAGGGACCAGGAATGAAATAATATTAGTTCTGGAAGGACAGTCAGCATCATCCAGCCTATCTCCTGCCAGCAGCAAGGCACCTACCTAAAATGTCTATGTTAGGTAGAGCTGGGAATATTCATTTTCCTCTCCAGTGACAGAGCTCCCTGGGAACAGCCTTAGGAAATAGATCAGTGAGTGCTTCTTCTCTTTAGCCTGGAGAAGAGAGGATTGAAGGGGTGACATGATAGCTGTCTTCAAATATTTGAAGGGCTGTCATGCAGAAGAAGGAGCGGACTTGTTCTCTGTTGCTCTAGGGGGGGCAGGAGTAGAACCAACAGAAAGCAATGTCAGGGAAGCAGAATTTGGTAAACTTTAAGGGGAACTGTCTAACCAGGGATGGGGAACCCTTTTCAGCTCAAGGGCCACTTTCCCTTCCAGGTAACCGTCTGGAGGCCACCTCCCAGAGGTGGGTGGGGCCAGATGCAAAAAAGGGGGAGGGAACAAGTGTAATTTTTACCTTTGTACAGTTGCCTAGTTTCTACATGTTTTGCTCCTCCCTATAAGTCGCTCTGAGACATATAGTGAAAAGCAGAATATACATTTCTTAAATAAATAACAAATAAATTGACATTTTCTGTACATTGAACCTGCACTAAAACAGCAAGGCAAAATATGCTCATGTGGGGCTGACTTACTCATCCAGGATATGGACCGATGTCATCTTCTTGTTTCTCCTCCAGATTGCTGAAACTTACGCCTTCCTTCCAAGAGAAGCTGTGACCAGGTTCCTGATGAGCTGCACGGAGTGCCAGAAAAGGATGCATTTCAATTCCAATGGGGTGGAGCCCAAAGGTAGGACTGGTAAGGTTCCCTCCTTGAAACCCTGTAGAGCTGCTGCCAGTCAGTATTGCTGGAAGCCACCCAGAGTGGCTGGGGTAACCCAGCCAGGTGGGTGCCGTATAAAGAAAAAAATTATTATTATTATTGACAGCACTGGGTTAGATGAACCACTGGTTTGTATCAATGGTCTGACTTGATACAAAGCATCTACAGGTTGCATACCAGTGATTTCCAAACTTCTTAGTCGATGGACCTCTTGTAAAATCGCTGATGGTCTTGGTGGATCACTTCAGGATTTGTTTGCCCCTTGAAGCAGCAGTAATGCACTGTTCTAGATTATGTGTTATTTTTAATTGTGTTCTTATTGCTTCTTTTCTTTCTTACGTTGTGTTTTATTGTATTACAATTTGCATTCCATAGAATTCAGATTGTTCTACAATAAAATACAATATAAGAAAGAAAAGAAGCAATAAAAATACAATTAAAAGATCAGTATGAGTATTTAATGCAGAGATGCCACGGACCACCTAAATGAAGCTTGCAGACCACTGGTAGTGCATGGGCCACAGTTTGGGAATCCCTGCCCTATGCAATGGGGTGTCCCATCTGTTGGTTTCACTTTTCCAATCCTTTAGTGTAGAATACATCTCCTAGGACCCTTTCTGCATGCTTCTGTGTTTGTAATCACCCAGAGACTTTACCCGTAGCAGCTTAAATGGGCAACACTGGCCAAGGAGGACTAAGTGGCCTTCTGTTCACTGCCCATTGGCTTCATGAAGGTGGCGGAATATTTTTTACAGAGCAATCCTAAACATGGGAAGCTGGTATAGCTTACACCAGCGTAAGTGACCCCTATTCTACACTCTGTTGAGGAGTCACTGGGAGGAGCTACTGTCATCTAATCTGGAAGGTGGGGGGGGGCTTGATTTTTGAGGATCGGGCACTTGGTCACATGACTGGAGAAGGTGACTCTCCTTGCCTTCCCCCCACAATACCCCCATCTCAGGGACTTACGTAGGTGTAAGTTTCTCTGGCTGAGCCCCTGCTTGAACCAGGGTGAGGGACTGAGCTTTGGCTCAGATCGGAAAACCCAAGATCCACCAGATCCAAACTCACTCATCCCTTATGGGTCTTGTGTTTGGATTGCACTGTGAGCCTCATTCTCCTCTTTGCTTAGCAATGATCTTGCAGTCCTGTACCCAGGGTGGCGGCACGTGTCTGCTGCAATTCCGCAGGAGGGCAGGGAAAGCGTCCTATGCGGCATTAGGCACAGAATTCAGCTAGCAGAGAACTTCGGCTCTCAGGGTAGGGGGAAAGGAGCAGGCTCTGAGCCGTGGTGCCTGTGAACAGATGCTTGGAATTGTGTGGGCTGAAACCTCAGAAGCCAGGGCCATGGGTGGGAGAGGTGGGTGGGGGAGGGGCACAGGTACCTTGAAGAACTCCCGGTGGCCTCTCCCTGAGGCTAGCTAAACCAGAATGAAAAATATGGAAATACAGTCGTAAAAGCTGCAGAATAAAAGCATGCAGAAACTCAGTTTGCATAATTTGTACACAAGTTGCAATATCCTGTTTGGGTGTCCTAGGCACAGAACTTAAAACTTTTTAGCACAGAGCCTAGGGCTTGCTGATCAGAAGGTCGGCGGTTCGAATCCCCACGACAGGGTGAGTTCCCATTGCTCAGTCCCAGCTCCTGCCCACCTAGCTGTTCGAAAGCACGTCAGAGTGCAAGTAGATAAATAGGTACCACTCCGTTGGGAAGGTAAATGGTGACTCCTTCGTCCAGTAACACGAGATGAGCTCCGCAACCCCAGAGTCGGACACGACTGGACCTAATGGTCAGGTGTCCCTTTACCTTTACCTTATACAAAGGCCTACTGATACTACAAAAATGTGTAGCATGAGGGTCGATCAGAGCTACTTTTGTGGAAGCCGCTATTGTAAATATTGGTGATCCCTGCTCCCTAGCCAGGCACAATTAAAATTATAATCTAGAGGCAAGTTTGAACATTTGATTCTCCCTCCCATAAAACCCATAATAATTAGAAGGTCAGTTGAAAACACACCTAAATGCATTATTTATTTTAATTTCCATTTTCAAGAGTTTGAAAGCTCAGGTTCAACGTTAGCATGGGTTCACATGTGCCATAAGTACATGTAAGCCAAAAAGTAAAAGGATAAAACCAAATGCAGGAGATCAGCTGCTGCTCCTTAACTATGCATATGCTCCCCGAAGTGCCTGCCTAAAGTTGTGTGTCTTGAGCTGTTGGCAAATGTAATCGATAAAGGGGACAGCCGTTTTGCCACAGGGAGAGAGTTCCATATTGGGGTCTTCAGGGAGAAGGCCCCTCCGCGGATCACCATGTAATGAAGCATAGTAATTGCTGGAACAATGCAAAGGGCCTTCTGCGCAGATCATAAGGCTCAGGTTGTCAGATATGGAGGAGATACTAGTACTCCAATTATTTGGGACCTAGGGTGTTTATGAATGCCAGAGTCAATTTCTTTAATTGGGTCCAATAGCAATTAAATAGCCAGCATTACTGATGATCCCATGCCTCAGATCCCTAGGTGAAATGCTTCCAGCAGCATCTTCGGGAGGGAATCCTGTGGCACTCTGTGCCTTAAAACTCAAGGGGCCTTGCAAAAGTTGCCTACTGCCACCCTCTGATAACAGACCTGACACTAGGAGTGGAAGGAATCCTCATAATACCACGCCTCTGACTCCTAGCCTACAGAACTGATCCAGAAGGATCCTGTGGACATTGATCTCTAAAGCCACCAGGAGAGCCATAAAAACTACATGGCACAGGGGTGCTGCGAAACGAAAGCAAATAAAGCTTGTAAAGGCTTTTGGAAACGGAAAGTGCTATAGAAAGTGTTCATGGCTAATAATATTGAAGTCTTAGATATCAGGATTTTCTGAGGCCCTGGTCAGTAGCCAATTTTCCTTAAGAGCCATTGTGAAAGCAGAATGAGGATTTGTAGGACCAGTACCTAACACCAAAAGTGGCCTTGACAACAAGCTCTCTTAGTTAGTTTTTCTCTGCATCTTTTTTCATTCCCAGGTTGGCCCAGGTATTAACTCCTATTTGAATGGCTGACACAGATGTTAAGATTTTGAATGCTGCAAATTCTGAAGAAGAATATTTGTGCTGAATGCTCACCTTCCAACAGCAGTCTGGCATTTGCCAGGTCCATGAGAACAATTTGCAGTTGATTTTGAAATGCGTCCCTTGTTAATCTGCTAAATAACAATGGCCTTCTGCCTTGTGATGTATTTTTTCCAGTGTGCTCCTTGGCCCTGAGTAAGCATTGCGTCCTTGCTCTGCTTCCTCCCCGCTTTGCACTGAGAATTTGGCTGCAGAGGTTACAGCCAGATGGGGGCTACATTGATTGTATTCTGCACAGTATGAATGAAGGTCCTTGTCAATAGCGCCTGTTCCACAATATCCAGAAGGGTAACCATGTTAGCCTGTTGCAGCAAAAACAACCAAGAACCTAGGTGCCAGAAGACTCTTTCGTTGTTCCTTCACAATAGGTGCCCTTAAAAATAATCTACACAAGCCAAACTTTTTTCTTTTTTCTTTAATCCTTCATATGCAAGCCTTTTGCCAGGAGGGGCAGGGAAAACAAATGACCCTTTTGTTCCAAAGCTTCATTCTCTCTGTGCAGGGAGAGAGGGTGGTGATGGAAGCAGCCTCCTCACCTATGAAGGAGAGATGGATTAGATTATACTTGATCAGCTTTCACAAAGGACATGGGCCAACTCTAGTTACATGAATCTATTGTGGGGGGGGGGGGACCCAGGGAATTGCAGGTTGACACAAAACTTAACCCTCTCCATTGGGAATAGGTAACCTTTGTCCCTCCAGGTGTTGCTGAACTACAACTCCCATCAGACCCAGCAAGCATGGCCTGAAGAGCATCAGGCATAAAGTACAAAGGAGGAAGACCAGACTCCTGTTGTCTATAATGAGCCTGGCCAATCCAGAAGCTTCATACTCCCTGCCAGTCAGAGATGCTGGTATTGCACAGCTGAGCCCACTTCTGCTCCTAAAGTCCACTCTTGATTCCTGAGCATATACTCTCTACAGTTACTCATTAGGCTTGGAAGCAGTCAGCTCCCATTGTGCACCTTTCATTGCAACAAATAGACCTAATCACCCCACTCCCATTCTTTTTACCGGTATATAGGAGCAGGAAATGCATGCATGGGTCTTGTTTGAGCCTTAGTTTGGGGAAAAGGTGGACAGATGTTGTTTGGCCTTCTAACTTCCAAATGACTCCCCTCCTCCTTTCTATTTATTTACAGAAAACGAACCTCCTTCCTCTCTGGTCTCTGGCATCATTGACTACAACATGCCTCTCACCTCCACCTACTTGAAGCAGATGAAGCTGCGTGTCATGAATTCCCAGGAGCAGGTGAGCTTCTTTCTTCATAATTTATCAAATCAGTCTTAATCTAGTAGGCGTACAGCTCAAAGCTTACCGTGGTTTTTAAATGCTGCCTTTGTTCGGACCAAACTCTGTTTCACAAAGCAGTGCATCATCTTTTTGAATTACACAGAACTCTCTTTCAGGCTGGCTATAATGAATAAAAAAAACCAGGGAGGAGGCTGGTGAGGGGTCTCTGGGTGAAGGCATTCTGTTTTAAGCCTAGCCTTAAATTGGTAAATAAGGGACGCGGGTGGCACTGTGGATAAAACCACAGAGCCTAGGGCTTGCCAATCAGAAGGTTGGCAGTTCGAATCCCCGCAATGAGGGGATGAGCTCCCGTTGCTTGGTCCCAGCTCGTGCCAACCTAGCAGTTCAAAAGCATGAAGTGAAAGTAGATAAATAGGTACCATTCCGGCGGGAAGGTAAGCAGCGTTTCTGTGTGCTGCTCTGGTTCACCAGAAGCAGCTTAGTCATGCTGGCCACATGACCTGGAAGCTGTACGCCGGCTCCCTTGGCCAGTAAAGCGAGATGAGCGCCGCAACCCCAGAGTCGTCCACGACTGGACCTAATGGTCAGCGGTCCCTTTACCTTTTAAATTGGTAAATGGAGGAAAACAGGTTAGAACTATGCTTTGTGCGAAAGATATTGGGCTCCACCAAGAAGAGAAGCAAACGGAGGTTGTTGTTTTTCCTTTGGCAACATGAAAGTGAGCAGGAATATGAATCTCTCTCTAGTGGAATTCATGCATGTAAGGCTGAGCACAGAAACAAGGAAAGATGTACGGTGGCCCAGCAGTAACCAAGCTGGAAAATAATTTTAGAAAATGTATTAAGTTAGCAAACTGAAGCTGAATTAGTTGGCAGTTGGAGGGCTGAATGTTGTTCTTCTGCGGACCAATACTTCAACCCACTTGCCTGGAAGAAAGCCCCGTTGAGCATAATAGCTTATGAGTTGTCATTTATAGGATCATACTGTTAGTCCCGTCTCTCTGTGGAGTAGAAAGTCTGGATAACATACGTGTCTTGACTATTTTGTCTATTTTCTCAGCACTGCTGTAGTTGCTAAGTCTGTGTTTAAAGCTAGTCTAAAACTAAGTATGAAAGTGCTAAAGTGAGGGGTGCAGCTTTGGCTGAGGAATAGAACAAATTTTAGCTATGCTACCTGAGAAGAAGAAAGGGGAGGAAAGGTTTTAAACTGAAGTGTAATTTAGTCAAGTTTGAAGCAGGCCCTCAGGGCCAAAACTGCAAGTGATGAGCAGTTCTCTGATTTGGAGCAGAGGACCAATGGAGGGGAAGAGCTCCAAACCCTTTCTTTTTCTGTGATTTGTCATCTCAAAACTCTATCCAGCTTCTCATCTCCCTATAGAGAGAAAATAGTTGTGTTCATTGCAAGGGAACTGCAGAATCTTGCAGTGCCTTAACGACTAACAAATTATGATTTGGGTGTGTTGGATTGTATGTATGTGTGTGTGTTTGAAGGGGATGAGAAAGGGGTTGTTTTCTTTAAGTAGAATTTGTTGTATCTGGAAAAATGCTGTAGAGCTGGAGAGGACTTGTATGTCCCAGTTTTTTAATTTGATGGATCTGACCACAATGACTGAAAGCAAACAGGACATGGGCAAGTTTTTGGTTTTTTGCCTGATCGGGACTGGCAAGGATGTTAAGTGTAGGTTTTTGAAGGAATCTGGTTCTTCCCTTTCCATGAGGCTTCTTCACATTTGCTTGTAGGAAGAGAGAGGACATTCACCTTATTTTTGAAACACAGAGCAAGCCAAGCCAGGCAAAGAAAGGATCATTTCATTTAGGATGAAGAGAGCAGGAAGTGTCAGGGGGGTAATCTGTTAAAATGGACTAATCCCTCACAATCACTTTGACCTGAGATTCAACCAAATGTTTGTAGTGTTGTTGTTTCTTGTAATCTGCAATTGGTAACCTGTCCAAGTGGTTGAGGCTCTGAAACTTGTAGCTTCTGCCTGAGGGGCTGCTGTGCCTGAGACATTTTCTAAAGATTCCCATTCTGCAGCTGTGTCCTGATGCATCAGATCCTCTTTGCGGCATCTTTTTCCTTCCTCCAGGAGCGAAGTGGGGCAAACATTCTCTTCTCCCAATGACTGCTGCACTCAAGACAGAGTGGGACAAAAAATGGGGAGGGTACCATGACCTTCCTACTCTGACTGTGGGCTTCCCAGAGATAGCTGACTGCCACTGTTGAAAAAAGAATACAGTACTAGAGGGACCTGAAGAGTCATATATTCCTACAACTGCACAAGCGTAAACAAAGAATAATATTTATTAGGCTCATGTTCAGTGTCCGACTGAAATATTGCATCTGTGGTGTTGAAGGTATTGTCCTGCCAAGCCAGTCTCTTGCGATATACACCTTGGTTTCTTTGCCTGAAACATTTAATCTTAATTTCCCTTTACCACAGAAAATCCAACACATAAAAATACCCCATTATACATCTTCAGTCACTGATGGGGTGTGGTGGGATGTTTGCCACATGTGTGGTGATGTTTCAGTGGGTGGTCTCTATTGCAACACCTCTGTTTCTGTTTGCTCCATACCTGAGCACCACCTAGCTGTTTCCTTTGTGGTAGCCCCCAATACCCATTTTCATTTAACACTGCATGCTGAATGCATGCCTAGTTTGGAACAGTTTTCTGAGGATCCCCATACTCTCAGTTGGGGGCAATTATGCTGGAGACCGTAATTGTGGTGCATACGTTGGACTTTTCTCTTTTAATTTTTAGTACAGGTGTCTTGTGCAACACCTCATTATCATAATTTGGTATTTTATTGCTGCTGTGGTTTTTTTGGCTGATGGTGGGGAATGCATGGCTGAAGTTTTAACTGTTTTGGTGGCCTGTGGAGTATTCCTAAATGTTTGGGATATTGCCACCACCCCCAATCCCGCAAAGAGTAGTTTGCTATAGCTGAATATTACTCGTGTGCAAGACATCCGTACTAAAGATACAGCAAAACAAAATCAGATTGAAATTGATACCTACCTGCCCTGCAAAGGGCACATGTTTTCATTATGCTTTTGCATACTACCTCTGGGGGAAATTCACGTGCACAGGTATCAAAATAGCTTTGTGCATGCTCAAAGTAGCTCACAACAAAGAGACAGGGATGCATTTCAAGCAAATACCGGTACTACAAAAACTATTTCATCATAACATAGCAAAACAAAAATACAATAATGTACAAAACCCATATTTCAATACCATATAAAACAAGATTATTAAACAACATAAAGGTAAAGGTACTCTAGGGTTGTGCGCTCATCTTGCTCTATAGGCCGAGGGAGCCGCCGTTTGTCCGCAGACAGCTTCCAGGTCATGTGGCCAGCATGATTAAGCCGCTTCTGGCAAACCAGAGCAGCGCACGGAAACGCCGTTTACCTTCCCACCAGAGCGGTACCTATTTATCTACTTGCACTTTGACGTGCGTTCGAACTGCTAGGTTGGCAGGAGCTGGGACCGAGCAACAGGAGCTCACCCCGTTGCAGGGATTCAAACCGCCAACCTTCTGATCAGCAAGCCCTAGGCTCCACAGCACCATCCGCGTCCATATCCAAGTCTTTAAAAAGGGAATGCGTGGACAGTTGCAGGCACAGCAAAATCAGATCTGAACGACCTGTTTGTGATATAAAGCCTCCAGCCTGGAAGTACCCCTAGCTTTGTTTTGGTGTGGGGTCCGGCAACCAAAGTTAAAGGGAGTACTGGAACATTTTTGCAACCTTCCTAGGCAGCAGCCCAAGAGGAGGTCATTCTGTTAGCATAGAACACGGCGGTAGCTGCCGTTGGAACTCAGATACCACATGTCCCTGTTAGGCTTCGTGCTGGTTGCTATGGATTTGCAAGACCCATTAGAGCTATTTTAAGAGACAGAGTTGCCATGGCAGGACCCAGCCCTTCCTCTCTTGCATATCCCAAGCTCTCCCCTGGCTTCCGTTGGAATTTGAGGTGTGTTAGGAATGGAGCAGGCGGTCACACCTGATGCAGGTGCCGAATTTAGAGAATGTCTTCAAGAGGCATTTTTCTTCAAACCAAAGGCATGAGGTCAGGGTGGTGGGAGTAGGAAGTCCGGATATTATAGAAAGCTACTGAAGTGAGTGGGAGTTGAACATTGCTTTGTGTTGGGGAGGATTCGTGCCCTGTGCTCATCTCTCCTCTTCCCATTCCTGAAAGGCTGAAGGTAATTGGGTGATCTGCAGGTCTTGAATCTGCTATTCATGCTAAACATTTCCTGGTCCCATCTGTGTGTTGGAGCTGCAGAGAACACAGATGAAAACAGTCGTCATTGCTGGGACATTAAAACATGAACTCCCATTCTCCCTACATAATATCGTAATCTTCCTACAATAAGGGTTGTTTATTTGATTCACATCCTGCCTTTCAGATATGGAAGCCCCCCTCAAGACACCTCAAGACACATTAAAAATTAAACTATTAATTTAAATAACAAGAGTAAACAACAATAAGGCCATTTAGCAACAGCTAAATTCCAGAACAATGAATCAGCATCCAGTTTTCCACCCAGAGGCTTGAGGAAAATAAGTCTTAGTTGACTGTTTGCTAGTGCAGTCCTATACATGACTACTCAGAAGTAAGCCCCAAGTAGAGGGAGTATAGGATAGCAGCCTAAATCTGCATGAATGTGCAAATGAGACCTCAAGTTGTGCGAATGGACAACATTGGGAGTGGCAATCCTTGTGGTAATGACTCCAAACCATTCAGGGCTTTGTATGTCAGAACCCAAACCTTAAATTGTGCTCAGTAGCAAGTAGGCAGCCAATGCAAGTGTCAGAGAATAGATGTTATGTAATTTCAGGTCCATCAGGTCCACCAAGACACTGACTGCTGTGTTATGCACTAGCTGCAATCTCTGAACCATCTTCAAGAGTGTAGATGGTATTCTAGTACTCAGCAGTATCATTTTAGAAGAGGGACTCCCTCTTTTCTCACATAGGAGAAACTCTTCTGCAATGGAAACTGTCATCCAGATCACTGTATTAAAATGGTTATTAAAAAGTTAACATTTGCAGCCCAGTTAATGGGGGACACTTTTTAGTCTATCAGAATATTTTTATCAGTATAGCTAACTAGTGGGTGGGCTTCCCTAGGTAGCAAATTCCACAAGGGGGGGCATTGGGAAGCCCTTGCCTGTCTTAGCCACTTTTTAAACCCCAGTTAGTAGTCCAAGGTATCTGAAGCAGAGCCTTTTTTCTTTAAGCCGGGCCACTTTTGAAGACAAAAATGTAGGTGGAAGTTTGCATGTGAGAAGGCATTCCCTAAAATATGGGATATGTTTCCCCCTCCTAACTGGTCTTATGCAAAGTTCATTACTTAAGACAAGTGGTTGACAATGAGAAGCCTAACATATTCCGCTATGTATCTATTAACTTTTTTCCAGAGGCACAAGGACATCAAGTGACTAGCACAGACTCATTTTGTGAGTCAATCACCCTCTTGGGAACCCAAGATCTCTTGTAATGACCACCAGGGCCTCCCTTAATCATATTTGCAAAAGGAAGCTACTATATAATTGTTTGTATTTTTGATTTTTTTCTCCACTGCCCTTTGCTCTTGATTAACTTTTGCAGAAACTTTGCACTGCAGAAATCGGAAAAACCGGGCTGAACAAATGTTATTACAAAACAAATTATATCTAGATCTAGATCTGGATAGGCACAGATATATACACATACTGTACACAATTAGTGGAACTGAGAGTAGGAGCTTTGTAGCAGTTTGCCTGAAGGTGCAGAATACGGTGTCAGCACCTGTGATGGCGTGTCGTGACTCTTCGCATTGAGTGGAAGTATTATGTGTAACTGCAAAATTCTTGTTCTAGGTTGATCACTGGAGAACTTCTGCTTGCATGCATTGACAATGGAAAAGCTGCAGGGGGAGAGCCTGGCTGGGGGGGGGGGCATCAAGTATGTCCAGTCTACTTAGCAGATCAGCTCAATCATGGTCATAGTTATGTCCTCCTTTAAAACAGTAGTTCAGGTGTGAGTTCTGCAACAACTTCTACATGGAAGACTGACATGGAATTTACAATTAAAACAGCTGCATAAAACAGCCCCTCCCCCAAAACCATAAACAACCAAAATCAATGTAAAAGCACCAGAAAAAAATTAGGACGTACAACAGAGAATTATAAAAAAGGCATAAATAGGCTGATTGAAGAATTCATTTGATGATCTTTAAAATCTCCCTACCCACTTTCACACCTTTGTCATTGAATGGTTTCCTGCTACAGATATATTCAAATTGTTATACTGTGTGTGTGTGTGTGTGTGTATTTCAGAAATTTGGCCTTCTACTTCTTTTTGTGCTTACTGTTTTGGCTTACTGTTAGGCAAAAGAAGCACAGCCATTATTCATTTTGTTTTCCTCATTTGGGTAAGACTTCCGCTTTTTAAAGGAAGCCTTCTTGGATTTTACAGCTTCCTGGTCTGTGCTATATAACCACACTGGCACCCTTGTCGGCTTGTTTGTAGCCTTTCTAATCTGTGTTATATATTTTATTTATTCAGCTAGGTTCATTTAACCTCCACGCTTCCTGAAAGGATATAACTGGTCTGACTTTTCTTTTCAAGTTTTTTTTTTTTTTTTTTTAATAAAAATTTATTGGCATTTTTTCTTATACCACCTACAGTGGTACCTCGGGTTAAGAACTTAATTCATTCCGGAGGTCCGTTCTTAACCTGAAACTGTTCTTAACCTGAAGCACCACTTTAGCTAATGGGGCCTCCCGCTGCCGCCGCGCCGCCAGAGCACGATTTCTGTTCTTATCCTGAAGCGTTATTTCTGGGTTAGCAGAGTATGTAACCTGAAGCGTCTGTAACCTGAGGTACCACTGTACTTTTAACTAATCCTCTCATTTTTTAGAAATCTCCTCTTCCAAATTTAAATGTAACTGTGTTGGACTTTTTATGCCTGGCATCAGTTCATGCAGCTGAGCAACAAACAAAAAAGCCCTCCAGGATCCCATTACCACAGGGCAATGATTCTCAAAAGAGAAAGACTTTTGGTCCCATAAACTGCACTGATCAAGTAAGGGGTATAATTGTGAGTACTGGCAAATGCCTGGCCTTCCTTACGTAGATGGGGTAAGCATCCATGCAAGACGGCAGCAGGGTGCTTGTAAAAACCTGTGCTGAGATTTGTCAGGAAATGACAGGTCGGGGAATGCATGGCAGGGAGATGTGTATCCATTTCCTCAAATAAACCCATCTCCCCCTCCCCACTGCTTTGCCCATGCCACCTCCTCCCCTTGTCCTTTCTCAAGAGCTCACTTCTCATCAGCCGCTTTGCCTCCAATGCCTTTTCTTATCTCTCTTGTGTCTTTTCCCAACATTGGTGCTCTTGCTCTCTGTTCGTCAGGCTGCTTTACCTTTACTCACTTCTCTTTTAAGACCCAGGTTTTTTGGGAGGAATTGCCCCTTAGGTCCCACCAAGCAAGGCTCTGTTGTTTTGCAGATGAGTAATTTGGTGGATTGAACTTTGAATTCTTGCCTCGGTTGGCAGTATTTTTTATGTCTCTGAGTGACAGTGTAGGGGTCACTTTGCTGGGGGGTCAGCACGGGAACCACTAAGACAAGTGGCCACAGAGAGAAAGGTTGGTTAATTTGAACAAAGAAGTGTCAATAGGACAGTTGATGGAATGACTTGCCGCCTCTGCAGAGGCAGCTGAAATGTGTTCCCCCACTTTTGGGAGACGTGCCAGTACCCCTGCTCTGCCAGTATTTTATGAAGGATTACTTGATAAATAATGCTTTGTCTCCCTTGGCTGTTTGTCCTCCTTCCTCCAAATGTATGTGGTTGCCTAGTTCTTACGGTCCTCCTCCCACCCATGGCTATTATTTTCCTGAACCACCTTAGCCTCATTTGACCCACTTATCCACTGCAACTAGACTCTCCCTAATCCCAGTGCCACCACCCATAGGCAGCTTCTCCAGTCTTTTCTCGACACATGTCCTCTAAGACCCATGCTCTCAACCCTCACTCCCCCACCCCGAACCCTTTCTCTTTCAGTCCAGCGCAACTCGCTATGATCCTTTTGGGTCCCAAATGTGGAAACAAGGTCACACACACCTTGAGATGTTTAGGGGCAGTGCGGTAATGTTTAACTTTCTTGGGATGAGAGAATGCCACATATGCATGAATCGTTGTAATGTATTTTATTTACAAATGTATATGGGTTTAGTGACCGCTACAGCAGGTGGCGAAAGTGCTGCCTCTGCTTCATATTTCCAAAGCAACATTGTGGACAACTGCACCCTGGTTCCTTCTACTTCAGCTAAACTTACAGCTTGTAATTGTCTGTCTCCCCTTTTTCCATGCTCGTATGGCCTTGCAGAGAACTCATTCCCCCAAGTCAATTGCTCACTTTTAAGGTCTAAAACTTTTTCTCTTCTTACTGCTGTTTGCCTTAGTTCCACAAGCTCCCTTTCTGGGAAAGTTAGCTCAAGCAGAGGGATTTTTTCTTATATCTACTGCTATGAGAACAGATGCAAATAATTCATTCAGCTGCAATCTCCTTTTCTTCCTTTAGCACCATCTAAAGCTCCAGTGGCCTCTCTAGCTAATGTTCTGTTTGAATATATTTAAAGATTTTTTGGTAGTTCGTCTTCATGTTTTTAGCAATGTGCTCCTTGACTATTTTAATTTTCATTTCTTGAATTTATTCAATCAAAGCTTGTGTTCCTGCTTGTTCTCATTTGAACAAGACTTCCATTTTCTGAAGTGAACATTCATAAGAATGGAGGAAAATAAGAAGAGCCTGTTGGATCAGGCCAATGGCCCACCTAGCATCCTGTTCTCACTGTGACCAACCAGATTTCAATGGGAAGCCCAAAAGGAAGCCTAAGCACAACAGCACTCTTCTCATTTGTGATTCCCGACAACTGGTATTTAGAGGCATACTGTCACTAATACAGTGGTACCGGTACCTCGGGTTACAGACACTTCAGGTTACATACGCTTCAGGTTATATACTCCGCTAACCCAGAAATAACGCTTCAGGTTAAGAACTTTGCTTCAGGATAAGAACAGAAATCGTGCTCTGGCGGCACAGCGGCTGTGGGAGGTCCCATTAGCTAAAGTGGTGCTTCAGGTTAAGAACAGTATCAGGGTAAGAACGGACCTCCGGAACGAATTAAGTACGCAACCAGAGGCACCACTGCAGTAGAGGCAAAACATAGCCATCGTGTCTAGTAGCCCTATTAATAAATATCCTCCAATTGCTTCCTTGACTCTGATCAGGATCCTGTTATTTTTTTGTTTGTATGCTGCTTACATACAAAAATGGCTTCTAAGTAGTTTACAAGTATAAAATCAATTATAAAACCCATACATCATTAAGACACACAATAAAACAATTCCCTCAAAGCATTAAAAACACCCATAATTAAGATATACATTAAATAAGCCAGGTGAAAAGAATAGCAATTAAGATAGCTTAACAACAATTAAAACAATTTGTTCAGGAGAATACTTGCCGCAGCAGGTGTATCTTCAACAGCTGATAGAATGCCAATACGGATGCGGCCTTTTGCATTTCTGCTCCACCAGTGAAAAAGTTTGTCCGAAACACCAGTACCATTAGAGAAAATGCTCTTGGCCATGGGTAGGCAGACTAAGGCCCGGGGGCCGGATCCAGCCCAATCGCCTTCTAAATCCGGCCTGCGGGCGGTCCAGGAATCAGTGTGTTTTTACATGAGTAGAGTGTGTCCTTTTATTTAAAATCCATCTCTGGGTTATTTGTGGGGCCTGCCTGGTGTTTTTACATGAGTAGAATGTGTGCTTTTATTTAAAATGCATCTCTGGGTTATTGGTGGACCCACAAGGTATGAGGGACAGTGGACTGGCCCCCTGCTGAAAAAAGTTTGCTGACCCCTGTCTTGGCCCTAAGTGGTACCTTTCCTTATTTATGTTATATAGTCCTGTTGTAATCTTACTATCTGTGGTTTTAAATATTCCACAAGCATATTGGGGAGATTTAACCCTATACACTTTTCCCTTCAACATCCTTTTAACCAGCTCCTTCATTTTGGGGAAATTTCCTCTTTAGACTTTCTTGGCAGTTGTCCAGTTAGGTATATGTTGAATTTGATAGTACCGTGCTCACTGTTCCAAATCTGTTCAATAACAGTTGTATCCCGCTTTAGGTCCTGGATGCCACTTAAGTTCATGCTTGGTGCCCCCTCTGATCAGTTCCATGACCAAGAGTTCTTGGGCTCTGGATTTAGGGCAGGGATGGAGAACCTTCTTCAGCCCAAGGGCCACATTGCCTTGAACATAACCTTCCTGGGGGCCACATGCCAGTGGTGGGCAGGCACCAGAAGCAAAAGTAGGCAGAACAAGGGACGTGGTATTTATATATTTGAAATATATATATTTATATAAAAGGTAGAGGTTTGTACACACGTCTCTCCATCATCTAACCAGGCAAGTAGGAGGCATTTTCACAGGATGCAGTCCAGCCAGCAAAAGCCTAAAGGGGGGGGGAGGCATGCAGCAGAGATGGTGAGGGTTGTGGTTTGGGGAGAGTTCTGAGGGCCATTGACAGAGACCACAGCTGGATGGCTACAGTTGGCTCCTGGGTCTGAGCCCCCTTACCCCTCGTTTAGGGCTTCTAATTTTTTTTCTGGCTGTCATGACTGGAACATGCATGTATCCTAGTCTGTGTCTGGGTAATTTACACCACCCATTACTACAGCACTTCTTCCTTTATTTCATTCTGTATCTCAGGATCACCTAGGCCTTTTGCTCAGGGCGACAATAGTACCGGTATGTCCCCAGTTTGGCCATTTCTAGCATGATGAACTTTTATGTTCTCTTAGACATACAGAGAGTCACTTATCCAGTATGCCTTTTTCTGTCCTTCCTGTAGAGTTTGTATTTAGAGTTAACTGTGTCTCCCTCGTTCTCTCCATTCCAATATCTTTCCATTATGCCTAATCCTATTCTATATATTCTTTGCTTTAAAATCAAGCACCATCTTGGCTTGGAGGCTTCTAGCATAATATAATCTCCATAGACAGAAAACGGTCTTTTTCTGGACCAGCCCTTTTTAACTATAGAAACTGGGGACTGGACCTGGGACCTTCTGCATGGAAACCAGTGACTCCTTTTACTAACAAAACGAAGACAATATTTACAGTTAGATGGTAACTCAAAAGTCATTTAGTCCAACCCCATGCTAGTGGAGGAAATATACTGCTACAGTTTCCCTGGCCCCTGTTTAAAAACTAACAATGATTGAGAGTCTGCTACCCTAACAGCTCAAGCTGTCAGGAAGTTATTTCTAAAAATTCTATTGTCTAAACCCTTGTAATTTGAATTCGTTAGCATGGGCCCTTCCCATTCCAGCAATAGAGCACAAATTTGCTCCCCGTCTTTGGCACACATGGAAATGTCTTCATCACAGGGTTAGTTTCTTGCTCTTCTCACTGAAGTTAGAATTTTCTAGCCTTGATGGCCAACTCTTCTTCAGTGCTTAGCAGCTTTCTGAGATGAATTGAACTTTGATGTGGATAGTTTGAGGATGAGAGAGAATTCCGTGCCATAGAACTGCATGTTAAGAGTTCACCTCCATTAACATTTGCTTCCAGTACAATCTAAAACAGGTTTGCATCTCTCCTCATGTCTGTGGCATCTGGATACATTCAGCAATCAAACTGGTTTTCCTGCTGGTTCAAAACGCTTGTCCATGCTTTGCTTGTCCCCTGCCTAGAAAGCAGGGGCCCAAGAGGTTTTCAGTTTGCCTTGTTGCTTTCCACCCAATTGACATTTGCTTTGATTCAGCAGTAAAAAGTGGATTTTCCCAGGGGGAATTGCAGAGCCCAAACATTTTCTTCTAGATCCCCCAAACAAAAAGTTGTTGGGCGGGATGGAAACCAAATGACAACTTTAAACTGGTTACAGGTGGGTAGCCGTGTTGGTCTGCCATAGTCAAAACAAAATCGAAAATTCTTTCTAGTAGCACCTTAGAGACCAACTGAGTTTGTTCCTGGTATGAGCTTTCGTGTGCATGCACACGAAAGCTCATACCAGGAACAAACTCAGTTGGTCTCTAAGGTGCTACTAGAAAGAATTTTCGATTTTGTTTTAACTTTAAACTGCTCCAGTTTCAACTTTCTTTACAAAGAAGGGGCTTCATCCCTCTGATTGGAGGCAAGCTGCAAGTCCTATTGAATAATATTAAAGTAATTTATTTGCAACAAATAGTGTTGTGTTTAGGCCAGGAGAGGCCGGGGTCATGCCCTTCAGTGGCTTCCCCTAGCTTAGACATTCAAATACCTATGCAGTTATCAGCAGCCTTAAGCAAACAACTACCACACATCCTAAC
This sequence comes from Lacerta agilis, assembly GCF_009819535.1. Lineage (NCBI taxonomy): Eukaryota > Metazoa > Chordata > Lepidosauria > Squamata > Lacertidae > Lacerta > Lacerta agilis. The sequence goes on along the minus strand of NC_046317.1, from coordinate 92,781,260 downwards.
AGGTCAAAGCAGAGAAACACCTTCAACATACATGTGGCAAAAGATCTGGTCCCATGGAACATAATTCATTGGAAGCTCTCGCTGAAATAATGAGAGCTGTCATTCTCCACTTTGCATGGTGGATTGTGTCCCCTTGTTGAGTAATGCTATTTGGATTTCCTGCCGCAGGCACCAAACTGCCTTGGGCTGGCCTATGAACCCCAATGAGACTTGCTCCCAAGTAAGCAAGAACTTGAACGTGGGTAGTCCCCCGAAAAGTGCCACGGGCTGGTGTGTGTCTGCGCCAGCGCCCCGTGTGAATAACCTGCCGGGAGCGCCCCTCTTCCTTGCAGGGCACATCCAGCCCTGCCTTTCCTGCAGGATGCCTCGTACCTGCCTTCCATCATCCTTCCCGGCAAAGAGTCCAGGCCGCTCTTTAGAAAATGGACGGGCTCCTCTCCCTCCCTCCCTCTCTGCCTCCTCCTCTCCTCTCCTCTCCTCGTGCGTTTCCCCCCGTTTCTTTCTCTCCACCCTCCGGCGGCACAACACAGCGTCTGCCTCTGGCTTTCGCCTCCTTGCGCGCACGGTGTGTGTGCATATGTGTCTCCGACAGGGCGTGCGCCGCCTCCTCCGCCTCCTGGTCTCTCCCCACCCTCCCGGGATGCGTGTAGGAGGCTCAGGCTGCCTGTGTCCCCCCTCCCCCAGTCCTCTCTTCCCCGTCTCTCTCTCTCTCGCTCCCCCCTCCCCCCGATCCGGGAGTGACGCGCTCCGCAGTGCCAGCCCTCCTCTCTCCTCTCCGCTCCCCTCCCGGTGGGGCGCTCCTCCTCGGGCAGCAGCTGGCTGTCAGCCTTCCCCGGAGCGCCCCCTTCTCTCTCGTCCAGGGCTGGCGCAGGCCGGCGGCGGGCCCCAGGCGCCGCAGCGGCTCCGCAGCAGGTAGGCGATGGCTGGGGCCGGGCAAAAGCGGCGACAGGAGACGGGCCGCCCCGGCCACAGGGAACGGGAGGAGAGAGAGGGCCGTGCGTCCCCAGACGCGCCGCGCTCCGTGCGCCCTGCTACGAGCAAAAGCAGCGGGTCGGGGGGGGGGGGCAACTTGTGGGTCTTGGGACCAGCCAACCATTCCCCCACCCCGGGAGGGGGTGGTGGTCGAGTTGAACCCATACTAGCCTGGCACTGGGGGCGTGCAGAGAGAGGAAGGTGTGCGCGCCCGAGGAGGAGCGTCCGGAAAGCCCTGTCGACCCCGGGGTGTGTGCCGGCGAATTGGGCGTGCGGGTGGAAGACCCCGAGAGGTGGCCGCTCGGGGAGGGATAGGGGGCGGCGGCGGCGGGCCTGCCCTCGCTGCGCTCGCTCTCTTGTTTCACTTTCCGGCAGCCAAAGCGCTTTACACTCCCGGGCGCCTTTTTCAGGGGGCGGCCACGCGTGGGGGTGGGGAGGGGGCGTGTGGGCACGGAAGGGGCGGAGGCAAGTTTATTAGAGGGGAGCGCTGAGCAGCCTGCGACTCGAGGGGCGCGTCCTTTATTGGAGGGGGTGCGCTTTTGTTTGCTTGTCACTATAGGAATTCCTCGGGATCCTCGGATGGGGGAGTGGAGGAAGAGCAGCGACTGCGGGGTGGGGACGCGGAGAGAGGAAAGCGCTCAAGGAACGGGGAGGGGGGGTGTCCGTTTGGAGTTAGCCAACGGGCCGCATACACTCTGCGCTTGGAATGCACGGGGGGGGGATCCGTGGGGGGGGGGGTCAACGGCAAGAGGTGGAAGAAGAGTGTTCAGCGATGCCTGGCAGGGCGTGGGGGAGGGATGGGAGGCGCGTGGAGGCGGAAAGGGACAGGGGGCGTGTGAATGCCGGACTGAACTCGTGGAGGAGCATCCGCGCGCCCTGCGATTGTTGACAGGTTGCTTGGGCTCTGTGTGTACACGGAGGAGGGCAGGGGAGGACGACCTGGTGGTGGGCGGCTGGGTGGCTGCTCCGTGTACGGGTAGATACAATGGAGGACGGCCTGGGGCCCGTCTCCAGGAAGTAAGTTGCGAGGACTTTACATGGTGGGAGTGAGGGGTGTGTGCATGTGTGGATGCACACTCGGGAACTTATCCGACGAGTGTTACAAACAGTTGCTGGAGAGTTCCTTTTGTAGACGCACTCCTGTGACCTGTCCCACTGGAACGTGGGCAGCTGTGAAGTGAATGAGTTTGCAGTAACACACCGCATTTCTCCTTCTTGTGCGCGCAAGAGCAGGGCGCTGGATTTGTGCGCGCGTGTGAAAAGTAGTTACAAAGTGCTGCGTGTCGGGCAGGGCTTGCCTGACAGTTTGCTGGCGTTTTGGCCGGGGTGAGGGGCGCGGGTGGGCGGCCTCGCGCGGAATCTGCGCGCAGCAGCAGGAGAGTCAGACGCGGCGCTCGGAGTTGTGAGGCTGGTAATGCGTGGATCGGGGCCGGCGGGCCGGGGTCCCGTTGGCTCGAGGGAGGAGGGGCGGAATCTCGCCGTTTTTGAAAACTCCCTCGTGCGTTCTGATTCCAGACTGGTCCCCACGACTCCTCTACCTACCGACCCTCCTTCCCAGACAGCTACCCGAACCGAACCGCGTCGGCCTCGTCTTCCCCTCTTCAGCACCTAGAGACACCCCCCCCCTCCGAGCGGCCTCTCATTAGCGTCTCTAATGAGCCCGATGCCTGGAGAAAGGTTAAGGTTAGCGCGTCCTTCCCTTCTCGTTTCCCTTCCCTCGCTAGCATCTTCCCCTCCCCGGAAGAGCACAAAAGCGCAGAAAGAAGAAAGTGGGGAGAGGCGGCGGCGAAGGCAGATCAATGGGGAGCTCCAGACCCATCAATTCGCCCAGGGAGCTGCTTCTCCTTCTCTCCAGCATCGATTTTCCCTTTCCCACCCTAGGCGCAGGGAGAGACACCCCTCCCTTCCTAGCCTTCCCTCCATCATCTCCTTTCCACCTGGAGAATAGGAGGGGCGGGGGTCTCTCTCTCTCTCTCTCTCTCTCTCTCTCTCTCTCTCTCTGCCATGGCGCTCCTCCTCCAGCTCTTCCTCCCCTTTTGGGTGGGGGTGGGTGGATTGGACTGGAAATAGATTTCTCCCCGGAGGTAAAGCTGGGCTTTATGGGTCAATCCCTGCTTCAGGCAGCAACCTCCGGGCACCAGCTCGTTGCAAACACTCCGTCAAGATTTGCCTGCCTGAGCTTGGGGGTGGGTGGGAGAGAAGGGTTGGTGTAGAAAAGGAAGGCAAAAAGCCCCCAGCCAGACCTCTAAGGAATGAGTGTATCTGTGGGTAAGGTGAAGGCTTTTCAAAAGCAAACCTCTCAGGTGCCTTGATGTGGTATTGCTTAACAGTACTTTTCTTAATGGGAAATATTTCTGACTCTGTTTTTGCAAACCCTTTCTCAGGTCTGCTATTTACTTCCTGTGTTTTTTCTCCCCAGCTGGGTGGAGGAACAATGGAACAGGCGTCACATGCTAATAGTTTCTTGGCAGTAATGTCACTTCCCTTAATATTTGGTGGAACAGACAGTGAACTGTTGGCAGGGTATAGGTTGGGCAAAGGGGAGAGTTTGGACTTGGGATGGGAGGGGAGGGAACATTTCCATTAAGATAGGGTAGGTAACTGTCAAATACCTATTTTCCTCTTCTGCTTTAAATGAATCTTGGTAGGTTTCACTGGATCCTTTCCTCTGTACTGTAATATTGAATCCAGTGCCTATTTGAGTTCAACAAGTCCCTCATCTACAGTGCAAATACTGTTCATGTTTTATCACTCAAATAGTCATCCGGAAAATGTGCAAAGTTTTCTCCAGCAAAGTGTGCAAAGTTTTCTCATTCACTTGTTTACTCCAGAACATGTCATTTCAAGTTAGAAGACTTTTTTTTTTTAGTGCCCAGATTGAGATTTCATATTGTTTGCCAGGGCTGAAACTAAGCTTTATTTCACCTGGGTCAAAGATGCAGTTTGGCAACCCCCACACACATTTGTGTACACACACACAGCCTCAATGGTGCCCCTTATGGGGTTCACCTGGGGCAAAAAAAAAAAACCCAAACCAGTGAGCCCCCCTCCCCAAGCTACAACTCTGATTGTGCTCCCATTTTTCTGTTGAGACTGATACTGTTGAGCCCATGGCAGGGCTGGAACTTGAGCCTTGGCTAGTCCTAGACCTTGATGGATTTTCATGGCACCTGGGTGTGTAACTCCGAGGATTATATTGATAGCCTCACAATTTTTTAGATCCCCCCAAAATACTCACTTGATTATTCCCTCTTGAGAACCAAGTTTGTACAGGAAGGCATATTAAGAGGTATTTTGAGTCGCTGCCTACTATTTGTGGGATTTCCTTCCCCATGTGGCATGTCAAAACCTGAGCTACTTTGATTTGTACAGTGGTACCTCTGGTTAGTTAAGTACTTAATTCGTTCCAGAGGTCCGTTCTTAACATGAAAATGTTCTTAACCTGAAGCACCACTTTAGCTAATGGGACCTCCTGCTGCCGCTGCGCCGCCAGAGCACGATTTCTGTTCTTATCCTGAAGCAAAGTTCTTAACCTGAAGAGTTATTTCTGGGTTAGCGGAGTTCTTAACCTGAAGAGTATGTAACCTGAAGCGTATGTAACCCGAGGTACCACTGTATTGTGGCATCTTTTCGTTTAATACTGAAGAGTGCAGATAATTTGCCTGCTTTTCAACCATTTTTAAATGTTTTAATCTGTCCTGAGCTTGAGGCCTGTGAACAGGTTAGCAATTCAAATAAAATGAATCCATATTTCTTGGCTCTAATGGACTTTGGAACTGGGTGCCAGTTCTCTCCTGCTGAAGGCTAAGCAAAGCCTTCCAGCTTCAGGAAGGGCAGTTTTGAAAGCCTGTCTGACAGCCGTTTCCCCTGGCATGGCTTGTAGCCCTGTCCCCCCCTCCCCCCAGTGTTCTCTTTAAATATGCCTGGAGGCAGAAATTTGGAAACCTTTTTTCTGTAGAGTTTGCTCCTTTTTCGCTTCGAGCAGTGACATATGGAATACTTTTCATGTTTAAGTATCTGTCTCTTTCTGATCCGGAGAAGGACAGGAATTGAGGATGATAGGGAATCTAGCAAATATCAAGCATGCCAAATGAAATCTATATATTTGAATTTCCCCCCTCATATTTCAGGGAAAAATGATCATGCTTTTGTATCTATAACATGTTGAGTCAGTCCACCAGTTGGGAGTTCTCATACATCTCACCCTTGAGCTCATTCATTTAGAAAGGGTGGAATCCTGTATATACTTACCCGGGAGTAAGTCTAATTGAACTTAATAGGAATTACTTCTGAGCAGACATATCTAGAATTGCCCTGTAAGTACAATTTGGAAATAAGTTGAGTCACAATGAATATGTCTCTTTCTCAAGTAAAAGTGTTCAGGATCAAGAGGTGTTAGTCAAATTTCTTTATAATGTTTTTAAGTAATTAATCAACCGTTAATGTTAAGCTGATTACAACAATTACCTCTGTCTCAATGTAGGTGGTATTTTGAGCATATTATTCAATGAAAGTGATTATTCCTTTACAATAAATAAAAGGCATATCATGTATTGTTTTCAAAATCCTTTTAATGCATGGCTTGTATCTCCCCCCCCCCCCCCAAACGAGACTATCAGCACTGAACATTCTTTCAGGGCTGACAGCTCTGATTAAAATACATCTTCAGCTAATGTATTATAATTGATTAATCAAGTAATGCTTCCAGCTCCATTTCTTATATTTTAATGTCTTAGCTGGTACAGTGTTCCTGAGCAGATTCTCTTCTGTTAGACCCAAGAGGGGTACAGTTTCATGCAATAGATAATGATGAGAGTAGGGCTTGCTGTGAAGAGCAGCACACATTAGCCAACCTGTCAGAAAGGCTTTTGCTGCATGTGATTTGTATAGTGTAAAAGCAGGTAGCATTCTTTGTCCTTTTGTGTGGTCTTTGGGTATGGCCACTGGGCTACATTGATGATACCATCGGCTTCTAGGCTTCCAGGTGCAATATCAGCTGGTGTAACAGCCTCCAGCGCTTGCAGTTAAAAGAATTTCCCTTTCTATTGAATGCACTTTTCTGTGGACAGAAGTAGTTATGCCATGGTTAAATGTGGCTCAGTATCTTCTAGACATGCTCACAAGACTGTGTTTAATGCTTGATAGCTTGGAGAAGTGGTTGTTAATGCTCAGATGAAATATTCCTTGTGGCTGCTCACTGTCCCTACTCTGTGCTGTTCTGCCCTTGTTAATTTGTTTTTTTTAAAACAACAATAAAACGAGTACCTTACAGAAGAGGTTGGAATATATCAGGGGTCAGCAACCTTTTCCAGCTGTGGGCTGGTCCACCGTCCCTCAGAGCATGTGGTAGGCCAGACTATATTTTGAAAAAAAATAATGAATGAATTCCTATGCCCCATAAATAACTCAGAGATGCATTTTAAATAAAAGTAAAAGCACACATTCTACTCATGTAAAAACATGCTGATTCCCGGACCATCCGTGGGCTGGATTGAGAAGGCGATTGGGCCGCATCCGGCCCACGGGCCTTAGGTTGCCTACCCCTGGAATATATTATCACAACATTATCGGACTCACATCCCACCCCTCACCTCTCATGTGGTTTTCGAATAGTTTTCTAAATAATCAGATCTTACGCATGGCTGCTGATTCACCAATTTTCAGTTTCCACATCCCTTTTTCTTAAAAAAATCGGACCACCATCAGGGGCACGAATAACTTATTTTTGAAGTTTTCAACACTATATGTTGCCTTAGCCTATTTTTAGGAAAAGTGACTAATACGTTTTAGAAATGAAATGGATACACAAGAGAGCTGAGTAGTGTAATGGTTAAGAGAATCAACTGTGGACCAGGACATTCCTGGTTCAAATATTGCCTCTGACACAAACTTCCTAAGTCCAAGCACCCCTTTCCTCAACTGGACCAGTGCAATGGAGGGGAGAGTTAAATCTTCCTTCTGCATGGAAATCTCATCACATCTGCTATTACTGTTAATTTTAAAAACCAGTAAGTGGCACAGTTACAGCACAAACCTATGCATGTACACTCAGAATTAATTCCCATTAGGTACAGTGGGGCTCACTCCCAAGGGGAGGTGGGTACAGGATTACAGCCTTAGTTTCGCATCCAATTTGGACCTCGCAGTGTCAACCCACTATCTGTAATGCACAAATGATACCTGCTCACCTCAGAGATGAAGTAAACATTGCTGGATAATGCATGTGAGCTGCTTTGGAAACTGGAAAACACCATATAAATGCTCGGTATCATCATCATCATCATGTAAATAAAACCCACTTCCCAACATTCCGGGGTGACCAAGAAACAGAACCCAGGGGTACTCAGAGGTCCAGTTTGGCCATGAGGCCATTTCCCCCAAACCACATAACACCTGACCAACACTGGGTGGTGTCAGCTGATAGGCAAGGAGTAGGGTGCAGTCCTGCTGAGTCTTACTTCACCAGCTCTTTTCCTGTGAGACACATGCTAGTGAAGTAGACCCGATCAAACCTTCCTCTCATCAGCTGGTGAGTGGAGACTTTAATCCTGCTGGGAGCTGCTTCACGCACCCTGTGGGGGTCAGCCTTGACAGGTGGTTGGGACTGCTTACCTGCCAGTCACCTGGTGTCATGATGTCAGATGATTGACAGGTGGGTAGCCCCACCCACCTGTCAGTGTTGGCTCATGGGGTATGGGGGAGGTTCTCCACCCCTGATTGAAGAGGTGAGGCTGTCCAGTGAAAGGGCAGGATTGCTTCCCAATGGCTGGGGTGCAGGCAGCAGGCTTAGTCCCCTTCTCAAGTACACTCCTTTTTTATAGATTTTATAGCATCCTGCTCTTCACCATGGATGGTATCAAGGTGGAGCACACAACTATGCAAATTCATATTTTATTTTATTTTATTTAAAAAAAAACCATAGGTCACAGGTAACACGGATGCACTCGTTTTGCTAGTTACATTCTGGATAGATGAATGGCTGCTGTTCATTTCAGGGGTGGGTGGGGAATAAAAGCACAGCTGTAGTGGGGCCAGATTCTCCCCACACATGCTTTTGACAAGAGGGAGCCTTGGAGAGGGAGCAGACATCTCTCCTTTTTTTCTTCTTCTCTGAGGAAGGGGAAGTTTTCTGCCTGGTTCACCCACCAAGCCCCAGGGGTCAGCTGCAAGAAGTGGGAGAGGGAGCACCGTCCATGGGGTGGGAGGATTCCTCTCCTCCTCTGGGCTCGGAGGCCATGTTCGAAGGAGAGTGGGGGCAGCAGGAGCAGGTCTTGGAAGAACAAATCCCGGCACTGTGCTTCCCTCTGGCCATGCCAGTGCCCTTTCCATCTCGAATGCATGGACACAGCCTGACACACTTGGGGGGGGGCCTTTTGCTGGCTACAACCACAGCAAACTGTTCCAGTGTGGGGATGACACTCAGGCTCTCTGTGCATAAAGGGCAACATATATCCTGCAAAGCAAAGGGATGTGTATTTAAAAACAGAACCACGCTTCTCTTGAAAAGCATCTCTCCCCGCAGACCCCTCCCACCTCTCCCATTCAAAGGAAGCATTTTGCATCTCTGATCTTGTTCAGAGCAAAAAAACTCGAAATCCCACAGAGCGTGTCAAAGCTCTTGGCTGTACCTAAAGCAGCTCTTTGGATCTTTGCGCGAATACTTTTCGAGTGGAGGTGCAGCAGTGCGGAGAAAGCCTGAGCCCAACTTCCCTGGTGCTGCCACCCTCGCCAGTCCTGCTGACCTGTACGGGTGTAGAGGACTCTGGCAGGCCTCCACTAATGGGAAGCTCTTAGTGGGGCACGCCTCCTTCGCCTGGCAGTCTTTATAGTTTGGGAGGGCTATTGCGTTGATGGCAAAATGGGCTATAAACGGGTTGTTTGCACCCAGAAGAGAGTAGAGTGTTGTGAGGAATATTGGGGTGTGAAGGAGGAGGTGGACAGGGTGTTCCTGAGTTTGGGATCACACATAACATAAGCCCAGCCCAGGGAAATTGACCCTGGCTGTAAAAGAACCAGGTTATCGATAGCACTTGCTTCTTATGTTTACCAGACAGGGTTACATGGCGAGCTCTGAAACAAAATTGTGTCACTGAAGGTGGTTTCTGTGGGGTGCCTGTATTCCAGAGAAAAATGGAAGAGGTTCCAGTTGAAGGCTAGAAAGAAAGAAAAAGTAGAATTGAAGACTTTCTCTGTGGTCCTTCTCACTGCCAGTATCCCCTCCCTTCCCTGTTTTTTCCTGTCATCAGGGAAGCTGGAAGACTTAACAGATGTTTAAAAAAGCTCTTTTCCATGCTGAGGGGCCAGGGTGGTGGCTGGGTGTCACAGAAATGCAATGCATTGCCAGACCGGTGCCTTTTTTTCTTTTAACCAGGTGGGACATGATGGGGATATCAGTCTGGTGTGAATAGTGGAGCAGGTGGAAGGTGTGTGTGTGTGCGCGTGCCTGTCTTTGGACTCCACTCCTTTCTCTGGGTGTTGCCTTATGAACGTACCTGGCAGGGGTTTGGTTGCTCTTTCAGTAAAGGAGCTGAGTCAATATTCCGTGACCCTAATCGGTGGAACTTTACTGCAGGGTGCTCCTCTGAGCTGGGAGTGTTGGGCGGGGGAATGGGGTGGGGAGGGAGGGAGAGGAGAGGGGAGGGTGGAGGAAGGTTAGGCCAGGAGAGGCCAGGAAAGAGATTGTGCTGGCTGATTAGGGCAGCTGCTGTCGCTTTCATCCGTGTCACCCCTGGCATGGCGTGGTTGCTGAGAGGGACCTTGGTAATGGATTTGTGCTCTATTTTGTAATGAAAGTTTCATTTGTGGTTTGTTTACAAGAAAGAAGAGATTAGCAGAGAGAAAGCTCCCGAGAACTCAGGGAGGAAAGGAAAAGAGCTCTCAGGCTGAAAGAAAGTGGAGGGAGTGCTGGTTGGATTGAGTGGAGTTTGTGACTGGGGCAGCTAGGTAGAATGGGCTGATGCACATGACAGAAAACAATGCCCCCCCCCTCAAACGCCTCTCCTGGCTTCATGTTGTGGGAAACCAGATGGAATGTGTTCTTGTGAAGGAGCCCAGAACATTGGGTGCTTGGGTCACCCCGTAGTTTCAAGGGCCCCAATGACTGTGTGCAGAAGAAGAGTGTAACATGGTGCTCTGGGAAGGTTGGTCTTGTGAACTGATGAAGGTGGAATTCTCAGAACCGAAAGGGAAATCCAGCTGCTCATTTGTATTTGGGGTGGTGACGGGCATTTGCAGGCAATTTTCAGAAGGCTATAAGATTTCTGACGGGGGTGGAGAAGAGAATGTGGCACATGTTCACTTATCTGCTGTGGATGAGAGAAGGAGCAAAGGTTTAAAACAAGTTAGTAAAAAGCCATGTGTCTGGCTACCCGGGATGAGCAAGAGTGGATCTAGACAATCAGGAAGGGAAAATTCTGTTTATGGGAAGAGATCTGGTCTTTTTTATTTATTTGAAGATGATGACATGCTACTCTACTGTACAAGTGTCTAATGCAGGCATGTTTGGGCAAGTGGCTAGTAAATAAAAATAATGTCAGCTGGAAACTTTTGTGGGCTTAATTCCAAGTCTTTAAATAAAAACCTGCAGGGAGGTTGAATCTGGCAACCTATTAGGAAGTATCTTCTAAACTGCATCTGAGAGGCTGGGAAATATCAAGAGAATGTTGGTCCCTGGATCTGCCAAGGAAGGTTAAATAAAGGGTGTCCTTTCTTGGGATTTGGGGGGTGGGAGGACTGTTCCGGATAATCTGCCGAGTTCCTTCTAGGTATGCTGCTTCCTACACTTACATATTTTCTGATTTTTTCAGCTTAATGCTTCGGTACAGAAGATGCTGTTTGTATGTATCTCTGTACAGGCAAGGTAAAGCTATACTTCCCTATGTGGGAGATTCAAAGGGCGGTGGATGTATATAGCTGATGTTCTTTCAACCCCAAAATCTGCATGCGCTCTTGGCTTTATCTCACATGGGTCTCCCTGTTCACACCACACAGGCTGCTGTGATTTTGAGTCCAGCGCAGGCCACATTATATGCATGGTGGGAGCAGAATTACAAGCCTTGAAAAGGGGGGACATGCATTGCTCACCTTGTGCTTGGTTTAGTAGCAAGTCAGCAATGCAGGGAGTTGCTGTTTGGCTGTGCCATCATTAACAAAAGCTGCCAGGAGATGCTGCTGACATTGGGACCTGTCTGGCAGGGCCTCTTATCACAGGAATCCATGTGGCATAAAGAGGACAGAGATGGCAATTGTGGCTGGCACAGGAAGGGCTTCACAGGGAATCCTCCCAGTGTGGGCTCTTACTGGTTATGACAAGGCACCCTGGTGAGATTCTTGGCAAATGCAGAGCTTAGCTGGTAATGACAGGCTGCTTGCGAAAACAACGAAGAAGCTTACTGGTTTTGGTGGCTCGTTTCTCAGCTGTGCAACATTTCCTGGGAGCTTTGGATGCCTTTGCTGCTTGGGCTGGCTGTCAGTAGTCTGGCTAAAATGAATTGTGGGGTGGGTCTAGCAAAGGATGCATATTAGACTTGTATTCCATTACACTTTCCCCCCTTAAGTGTATGCCTTTACCTGCTACAAGCCCTCGGTTTGGGTAGACTAAAAATGTGGCATGAATGAATAAAGAATAAGTGTTTACACATATACCAAAGCTGAATGGGGAAATGAATATTTGAAATGTCTTATATTGAAGCGGGCTACTGCTGCATCTAGCCCTGTGCTGCTTCCTCTGATGGGTAGCTCCTCGCCAGAGTCGGGGATTGGACCTCCATGTAAAGTGAGCCCTGCCGTATTCGCAAAAGAGGGCACCAAATCTAGAGAGAAGGCAAGTCTCGGCAAATTGCAAATGTGTGCTGAACAGAGGAAGGAGCAGGATAACTCTGGTGTCAAGCGAGAGGGAAAGTAAACTTGGCTGCAGACTACGCTACCTGATTTGTGCAAACTAGCTTGTCTGTATGTCAGGAAGGGCCACAGAAACGGTTGATGAAAAGTTAGTGAGTCAGCATAGTGATGCTGCTGCCAAGGAAGCCACCTCTGAACTGGGTTACTTTAAGAAATAAGAAAGGAAGAAGGCATGGGAGGAAGTGCGTGTTCTCTAGCCTAGTCAGCATGTGTGTAGCCTTACTGTGCTGAGCCTGGGTCACTCCAGTTATCAAGAAAGGCAAGGGAGGGGCAGGCAGTAATCCAAAGCGGAGCGAGAGAAACCATTTGGAAGCATTGAGAATAGGTTGGGGTGGGGCGAACACATACACACAACAGGTGGTAATGGGTTCACTTAGTTTGGAAATGACTGCAGCCTGTTCCCATAATACGTTTCTGCATGGGATATGCAGACTTTTAGCTGCGCCACCACATATTGAGTTTTTCCTGTGGGTGCCAACAATACAACTTGAAGTGGGCAAAAGTGGTTAGGATCCCATTGCCACCTGGGATAAGTTCATGGCCTCAGAATTTTACGTGACATGATTTGTGTGTGCAGTAGCAAGGCTGAAGGGGCTCAACGTAGCCAAAGGATGCAGTTGCTGTGTGTAGAAAGGGTTGTGAGACTGGGTCCAGTGGGCGGAGGGGCTGTCACTGAGGATAAACATTTGATTGTTCTCCTTTTCTCCTGTGGATAAGATGAGAACTCTTTGGCATAAACTGCAATGGAAAATATTTAATCTGTATGTTAGGAAAACTCTCTAGCTGCCAGATTGGTGGTTGCCTTGAGGCACGGTGGTGTCTCTCTCACTTGGAGGCCTCTAAGAGCAGGTTGCATAAGTTCAAGTCCCTGGGACAGGGCTCTGTTTCTGTGATGTTATTGAGGAGACAGGGTGACCAAGCTGTGACATATGTTCCTCGACAGACTGAGAGGCACTGCACAGGCCCCTGGGATTCTTCCAGTTTGTGAAGTTTAACCCCCCAGCTGGACTTTTAGCATGTCTTTGCATGGTTGTGAAGACCTGGAATTCCCAGGACACATCTGCACCCAATCTTCATTTGCGCTTATGAGGCACATCTTATGAGTCTGTGGTCCACACTCTGGACAAACTACACAACTTGAGCCCAGGCTAGTCTCTGCGCATCTGCTTGACCACAAGTGTGGACTGTACACTCTTCCTGGTGGAGTAATTGCGTGGGATGTCTTGTAAGATATTGTTCTTCCTTTTTGGGGATACTGATACAGGGACCAAATTGGGGAATTGCGAAGTCTCCTGTTCAAATCTTTCCTCGATCGTGAACGTATTTGGAAGATGCTTTTTCTCAGCCTGAGCTCTCTGCATATTCAGCATGGGGATAAGAACTGACGTCCCATTTAGAATCACTATAAGGATTAAAACAAGACAGTATATTTGAAGTCTGCAGAGCACTCAAAAGTGCTATATAAATGTCATGTAGTGATTTGAGTGTTCCCGTGCTTGTGGAGCTGCAGCCCCATGCGCAAGAGAGAGAGAGAGAGGTATCAGCAGGCATTGTGTCAAAACAACAAGAATGAATTACAGAAAACTGTTAGCAGAGAACATTTATCATAATCTGACAATTGCCTGGGGAAGAGAGATTTTTACTTGGTGTTGAAAAGTTGTTAATAATGACTCCCCCAGCAAGGTCCACCTTGCTGGGGGAGCATTCCACAAGTGGAGAGCCACAACTGAAAAGGCCCCTTCCCTCACCTTCTGAACCTCCCTCAAAACAGGCAAGCCTGCAATTTTGTCTAGAGGTATTGCACCCCTGTTTCAGGTTGAGGTTGGACTGAATGAAGCAGAGAGTAGCTTACAAAAAACCTGCTGTGCAGTTTGTTGTTTTTATCCCTGTATTGCGGGCTGAGAGAGTCATGTATAGCAACCCTAATATATATATACTTTCCAGGGAGGTGGGAAGAGTCCTTAAAAATGTGAAAGGAAAGAAACCCAGACAAAACAGCTTGAATGGAAGAGCAATTAGTGCTGTAAAGTTCACTGTTATGCCCCTATTGCAGGTTGGAAGGCAGTGCAGAGGGGCAGGGAGGGAGACGGAGAGTAGCTTACAGGAGCAATGTAGACTCCTGTTAATATTGCAGGGTAAAGGAGGACTACTTGAACTGCTTCCTCCCAGGCCAGAGCAAACACTTAATTGCTTGGAGAAGCCATTTACTTGCATGCAGTCTGCACTTCTTAAATGTTAAAATTTGAAAAAATAAACACCTAAAAGTTGTTTGTGAAGCTAGATCTGTCAGAGTAGAGATGCTTTTCTTTGATGCTAAGGCCCAGGTAACACTCCCCTTCCCCCCAAGATACACTGTAACATTTTCCTGCAGGGAAGAATGTGTGTGTGTGTGTGTGTGTGTGTGTGTGTGTGTGTGCGCGCGCACACAAATTGCTTGAAACACAGAAATGCTATCCAAATGGTTTATGATTGACTATGATCAGTAGGAACTCCTGTGCAGTCAGAGCCATAGGAGAAACTTTTGGACGAATCTGCTCTCCACACCCCCACTAACTTGGACAATCTGGAGTGACTTGGTAGATAAGAACAGCTAAGGGCAGGGCCTGACCTAGGGGTGCATGGCCTTTTGCTAATGGCATTTAGCTTCCCACTTGGGGTACATCAGCAGTGGGGAACCTGTGGCCTCCCACAGCCACTGTAGCCAGAGGATGATTATTCTGGCTGGCATCCGTTTGTCTCAGGAGACAATGGAGAAGTGCACCTTTGGGGATGAAGTCAAACTGTTGGAAGGTTGCAGAGCCTTCTGCGGTAGAGACCAATAGGAGAGAGACATGTTTGGTTGCAGCAGGGGTAGATGAAGGGGTCTGGTTGTGCTGCTGTAGATGCACCATGGTGCTGCTTCTCTCTGCATCCCTCCCAGCAGTCATTCTTCCTCTGGTCACTGCTGTGGATACATGACCTGAGTATCTGTCTCCAGGCACTGCAGTCGTCTGCAAGGAATTCCCACACAGCAAGGCCGACGTTGCCAGTTTCCACTTCTCATTTGCAGGCATCTTTGTAACACCGAGTTGGTCTGCCAACGGGCCCAGTACCTGAAGCCAGCTCCCCATAGAGCATGTCCTTGGGTATCCTGCCATCTTCCATTCTGTAGATGTGACCAAGCCACTGTAGACATCGCTGAAATAGGAGTGCGAACATACTTGGATTGTGGGCATGGGAGAGCACATCTTTGTTTGAGACTCTGTCCTGCCATGCACCACCCAAAATCTTCCTGAAGCATTGAGGCATTGCTCCTTGTGGCTGTAGGTTGCCCACGACTCACTTCCACAAAGCATCACACTTGACACGCATACCTGGTAGACCTTAATCTTTGTATTGGTCATTAGCATCCCATTCTCCAATACCCTTTTGGAGAGGTGAGCCATTGCTGCCTTGCCAATGCACTTGTGCAGCTCAACATTGATGGAGAGGTTGCTGGTTATGGTGGAGCCCAGATGGGCAAAATTGTCTCCCACCTCAAGAGTGTGGTCCCCAATGCTGGTGTGTGGCATGCTGGTGACACTGTTCCAACAATTCCTCGTTCCAAGGATATAGAGGGTGTCTCCATCTGTGTCATGGTCCTGCCCACACCACAAAATTCAGCTTTGAAATGGGAACTAGAAGTGAGGGTTCTATGTTACTCTAGACATTTCTAATCTACGTGTAAGAAGAATCCCATGGAAAATGAGTTCCCTCTTCTCTCCTGACCTGGACACATGAGAGTGGGTGTGGAAAGTTAACTGCTTGTGCCACATGGTGGAAGGTGCTGTAGGGTTCTATGCTGATGGACGTTCTTTTTATTTGTGGTGTGTGCATTAAAATTGTTGTGCTTGTGACAATCCTGTGAGGTAGGTTAGGCAGAAAGATTATGATTGGCCCAGGGTGTTGCTCTGAAGATTTTGAGAGTGTTGATTTTATGATTGCTGTAAAAGCTGCTCTCTTAGGACCACACTACACATTAACAGCTGCATGTCCTATATGTCAGAATGCGGATTATGCTGAATTCTTAGAAAACGTAGTGAATCAGTGAGGCACTCTCAAGTGTGGCACAGGTGGGGAGGTTATGTGTGTCGAATGCCTCCCCACCCCCCACACTTAACCACCAAAGTCACATTTCCCCTGATATTTTTGCCTTGGTGAGAATTGCCTGATGCCTCAGAGACCTACCAGGAGAAACAGGGTGGGTGTGGAGTGAGAGATGTGGGAGAAATATTATGCACACCTCTCCCATCCTCCTGCTTTTTTAGCTGGCTCGTTTCCCACTAGGAATTCAGTGGTAACTGGTTTCTGACACATGGGCCTGCCACCCTCACGTCTAGTTTGGCAGTTCTGTAAATATAGCTACCTGGGCAAGTCCCAGATACTGCAGTGATGGGCACTGTGTAAATGGGTACAGTAATTCAAGCTGCTGAGGTTTGTGGTGTTGGTAGTGAAAGAGGTGGAGAAAATATGCTGGTCTGCCCCCTGTGTGTATTTTAAATGCGATTATTTTATAGAGACCAGAATAGATAGCAAGTAGGGTGCAGAAATCTTGCTTTCTTACTTATTTTGGATTTCTGTTGCATGTTCAACATGAAGAATCCTCTGCCATCCTTAAATCTTTTCATGCCCGCAATATACTCATCACTATTATCAGAATGGTGTGTATTCCACTTAAAAAAGAAAGGTGGAATTCCGCAGCCTGTACAGTATAAACTTATGTAAATTGGACCTGTTGGTATAAATTCTCCTGTTCTGGCTAATTCATTCTTCTGCAATTCATGGGGGAAGGAGCCCTGCAAAGCATGGAAACTCCATCCCTGACCACAGGCAATCTTGTCCACCTCCCGAACCTGACCCCTTGAGCTTCCATCATGCACTAGTCACACAGTTCCAAACCTATTTTCACAGCCATAAGGGCTAGAAACTTGAGTCTTAAACTGAGATTCTCTGGAAGCTGAATTCTGTGCTTGCATTGAACTGCTGCGTACACATAACCCTTACCTTCCACTGTTTTTTAACAGAGAAGCAACTGAGGCTGTGACACTTTTTCTTTTGCCTGTGGCTGAGCAGTTGATTTGAACCGGGATCTCCTGGCCACACAGTGCTAAGGCAGGCTCCTGACATCTTACCTTGCATGTACCAAGGGGACATTTGCCAAAGGAAAATGGGGTGCACACTTAAGACGAGCTGAAATCTGAATTTCAAGGGTGTTCTCTAGGCTGTTTTGACCTGCAACCAGTTTTATAAGCCAGTCAGGCTTGAGGCTGTGCAGAAGCCATAAATTCCAGGAAACTCCCTGCAAGGCGCATCTCAGTGGGGATTTGGGGTTGGGGGAGGAGGCAGGATGAAGCCACACTTCCTGCCTTGTGTGAGCAGATCTGTCTGCAGCCAGCAGGACAGGAAGAGGAAGAGGGCCTGTTCTGAAGATGTTTGTCCTCAAGAAAAATAAGGAGGGAGGGAAGGGAGGGGGTAGAGCAACTTTCCAAGGGCCTGTTTGGGGAAGGGAGGCCAGGGTCCAGACCCTCGTAACTTTTTGGCTTCAGGCTGGTACACTGAAAATGAAAGGATTGCTGGGGAATAGATGGAAATGATAAATAAGCCTGCTAGGGTGCTTCTCCATTTTAAAATGGTATGTGTAATTTTGTTGTTGCTCCCAAGCAGACTCATAAAAGGGCAACTAAAATGTCCAGGTTGGAATGGATGGGTTGTACTTTTCCTTAAGAAGAACAGCTTGAAACCATTCAGCCTTTGCAGGATAAATGATGAATGAAACAATGAATGGGTTCTGTTACCCACGTTTATAAAGTCATGAGTAGGGAGAAAATGCTTCCTTACGAGTTGCAGTTCCTTTGGGTTCTCTTCAGAAATGGATAAGCAGCAGGTGGACACCGGGCAGGAGGGAGCATCTCTTTACCCCGTATCTGAGTGACTTATGTCAACAAGAGAGGGGTCAGCTTTCTAAGGGAGGCAGCAGCAGATACTTAGGCATTAGCTTTCCAGGAGTCTGAAAACAATGTTCGAGAAGTTCTAAGACCTTAAAAAAAGGTGTCCAGGCAACATTCTTTTTCAGCCTTGCCGATAGAACTCATTGCCACAGGATGTTGAGAGAGCCAATAACTGCTTTTAAAAACAGGTTAGATATATGAGTGAAGTATAGATTTATTTGTCAGAAGCGCAGCTTTTCTCTGCAGAGGCTGTATACCCCTGGCTAAAAGCTGAAAAGAGATAAGGGGGTTCAGCTCCCACGCCCTCCCCAAAATCCTCACCAGATTATCTGGTCTGAGGCTCATTTGCAGAGGTAGGTGGGCCAGCAATGGTCTGAGCTGCCTTTGAAAAGCTGTTCAAAGACAAGGCTAAACAGAACAAACAAAAGCAACTCTGTGTTCATATGCCCAGTGGCTCTAGCCCATTACTAGGGATGTGGTCTGTCTATCATTTCAGGAGGAAAAAGGCAGGCAGAAAACCCATTAAAGCAAATGCCTTGGAACAGGGGCTTGCATCGAGTCCTGCTCTGTCAGCCCTTGCCGCAGGGGTCTTTTAGGGAGGGGTCCCTCTGCTTTTCCGTTCATGCAGGCTCTTAACTGCCTTTATGGTGACGCTGATGATTTTGAAATCTTGTGGCTGACCTTTCCGGCTCTGGAAGCCATCCAAGGCCTGTGCCTTAAAGCACAGTGAAGGTTAGGAAGGAGGGAGGGAGAGGAGAGGAGAGGAGAGAAAGAGGGTGCACACATGAGAATGTCCTCTTGACCGCGGGAGTGGGAGACAGGAATGCAATCAATTCCATAGGAAGTGCTGTGGAGATGCCAGGCGAGGTTTTCTGCGACCTTTGAGAGGGTGTGTTTGTTCCCCTTCCAGCAAATAAGAACCCTTAGACAGAGTATTATTATTCAGCTGGCAGACCAGCAGGAGCACCCTCAAACGGCCACCTGCCACCTGTGGCACCAGGAGATAAGAGGATAAAAAGCACCATTTGCCAGAAGCATCCCCTGCGCAAAGTCCATTGGCCCATGCAGGAGGCAAGAAAGGATGTACACTTCAGCGACGTCTCTGCAGTGGGATCCCCACCATATCAGTTTGTACTTGGCAAGACAAACCATCTGTCAGCTCTTTGGTGGGATGAACTGCTCCCTTTGCTTTTGTTCAGCTCCAGAGGTGAACAACTCTCTGGATTTGTGGGAGCAGTCAGAGCCGTCTTAAGGGGATCTGCCGCCCTGGCGCGGCTATCCCTCCGGCGCCCCCGCCATGCCGCCTCTCCGCCGCCTCCCTCCCGCGCTTGCCGCCCCTTGGGAGGGGGGTGGGCGAGCGGGGGATGAGGGGCGTGGCGCTGGAGCGGCGCGGGGCTCTGCGCGCCCTTCCAGCGCTTCCGGGACGGGAGGCGAGGGCGGCCGGCTCGCGCTCCCGCGCGCATCCGGATGGCGCGGCGCAGCCGGGCGGTGCGGCTGGGTAGCTTGTGCTCCATCGGGTGGGCGGCCGGCTGCGCGCGGAGCGCGAGCTGCCCGGCTGCGCCGCGCCACCCGGCTGCGCGAGCCGCCCGCCCTCGCCTCCCGTCCCGGAAGCGCTGGAAGGGCGCGCAGAGCTGTGCTCCTGTGCTCTGCTGGGCAGCCAGAGGGCGTGGCGTGGCCGGCCACCTCCTTTGCCGGGAGTCAGAGGGCGCTGCCGGCAGGCGCTGCCAGCGGGGCTGGAGGACGGGGGCGCCCTCCAGGCCATTGCGCCCTGGCGCGCCGCGCCACCAGCCCCAATGGATGAGACGGCTCTGGGAGCAGTGCAGTGTGAATGGCAAGTGTGCACCCTTAAATACTCATGTATAGGCACCTGGGAGCCTCACTGATGCTCACCATTATGCATAGAGAGAGGTGCATTTTTGTTTAGTTTGTTTGGTGTTTTTCATGCTGTGGCAACCAACTTACTATGCAAAGTGTGGACCGCTTTTGATACTGGGCCATTACGGTGAGGATCACTTTCCGTTATTCAGCACCAACACCTGATTCTTGGAAGTTTGTTGCTTCTGAAGAAGCAAGCTTCTGGATAGAAATAAACTGTGTTTGTTCAAATAGCAAGTTCCTGTGGCGCCTTAGTATGGTACTTGCCTAGAGGCTCATTGCACGATGAACTGATAAATATAACAAATGAATATAAATATTTATTTATTGCAGCAGAAATTCTCATGGACCAGAGCCCACATGATCAAGTGCCTGAAGTGGGAGAATGAATTAGGGAGGCTCCTTAGGCAAACTGTCTCCCCCCCCCTTCCCACCAGCATTGGGGTAATAATGCCAGCCTGTCTTATGGAGTTGTTGTAAGATCATTGTGATAATGTATGTGAAGTGCTTGGAGCCGTTGGAAATAGCATTAAATATTAGTATAACCATCAGTAAAAATAATTTGTTAAATAGGACTTTAATAGCATTTTAATGGGGGCATTTTATATGCATTTCCTAATTTCACTTTGCTGCTCTTCTCTCCACATTTCCTGTTAATATCATTTCTGTGTTGGGTTCCTCTCGGCCAAGGCTGGGGAACATCTGGCCCTCTAAATGTTACCAGGCTTCAACTTCCACAATAATTGGCTATGTGAGCATGCAACTTTCACTTGTCAGGTGGGGCTTGTGGCACAATTACGGTACCTATTATTTCTTTATGGTCCCATCTTCTGCCACACCTGTCTCTGGGCCTGTGGTCAAGCTGCTTTTGTCTCTGTGGTTGTTTGCCTGAGAGACTCACTTCTGTAGACCAGTGTTTAAGGTGAGCGGGTGGAGGTTACTGTGATTTTCTCCCCAGGGGAAGATCTTTATGGCTAGCCATCTTGTTGGCTAGTCTACACTCTTGAGTAACTATTTTCACAAACAATAAAAACAGGAGTTGCCATATGTCCTCTTTCTCCAGGACATGTCCTCTTTTTCATGGGTAGAGCTGTCATAGTGATCCGTAGTTAAAAGTAGAAGTTGGCAAACGTGTCCTCTTTTTTGCTCTTCGAAATATGGCAACCCTATCAGGGCACACATCTCTTTGCTAAGTAAGAAAAAGTGGACCAGGAGTGGGGAGTGGGAGAATGCAGGCAGGTTGTAATGCTTTTATATTTTGATGCAAAAAAATTGAACACAAAAAACATGCAGAGTAAAACCATACCGTATTCAGAACTAAGAAATACCAGTTTCCCCCCGCCAGCATCCATTGGCCCTCCCTTCCCCAGAGAGCTTAATGTCCTCAGCACAATCAAAGCATATTCATAGTAGTTAGTTACAGCAGGATCAGAGATAGGAAAGGAAGGGAGAGGGAGTCAGTGCAAACACATATCGACCTAAAAGAGCCAACCAGATTTGTATTGGATTAGAACCAATCTATTGCCACCTTATGCATTTACATAGTCAGTAAAGGAGTACTTTATCCCACAAATGGATCTCACTTTCTTGAGCTGCTTAAGTATTCTCATTTTGCAGGCGAGGTTTTAAAATAAAGGCACTCCCCAAACCCTTCGCTACCGGTAATCCAAAATAAAAAATTTAAAGTTCTTCTAGAATTTGGCTATGGTGGATCAGATGTCTGTATTGTGTTTTTAAGCACTGGTATAGTTAGTTCCAGAGGGCAATTCATGTTAGTCTCTTGTAGCAAGCATTCAGATTTTTGTGGCAGCTTAAAGACTAGTAAATATATTATGGCATAAGCTTTTGTGGATTCACAGCCTTGTGTCTGTGAAAGCTTTTGCCAAAACAAATTTGTCAGTCTTTAAGGTGTCACATTATTCTTTTGATAGCTTTTGCTACAACTGATGATGTGTGTTTTACCCAAAAATAAATACTGCAAAAGCTCTTAATATGCACTGGATTTTGTGAGTCATATATCCTCAAGTAGTTTTTTCTTGCTTGCTGAGGGTCTTCCTTAAGCCCCCACCCCACCCCTGCACAAATATGAAATGGCACTACTGCTGATTCTTTGGCTATGACTTTCTTGAATTTCCCCCTTAATATGCATCTCCTTCACCTATCGGTCCTTGAACCTTTTTCCCAGGGGCCAGCAAACTTTTTCAGCAGGGGGCCGGTCCACTGTCCCTCAGACCTTGTGGGGGGCCAGACTATATTTTGAAAAAAAAATATGAACGAATTCCTATGCCCCACAAATAACTCAGAGATGCATTTTAAATAAAAGCACACATTCTACTCATGTAAAAACACCAGACAGGCCCCACAAATAACTCAGAGATGCATTTTAAATAAAAGGACACATTCTAATCATGTAAAATACGCTGATTCCCAGACCGTCAGCGGGCGGATTGAGAAAGCGATTGGGCCGCATTCAGCCCCCGGGCCTTAGTTTGGGGACCCCTGCTCTTGCCCATCCTTGCTTCATTTATTCTATTTTATTCTTCAGTTTCTTTGTTTTTGCTGCTGTTCTGCCCAAAACAGCCACTTCCATCTCTTGTATATTTTCAAAAACTTCTAGGCAGAGACTGCATCACACCCATAGTCTGGCACCCGGATGGCACTAGAAAAATGTAAAAGAGCCGCATCGTATTGGTCGCGTAGTTGCATTCAGATGTGGGAGATCCCAGGGTCAAATCCTCACTTGGCCAAGAAGATCCCCAGATGACCTTGAGTGGGTCACACTTTCTTAATCTACCTCCTGGGATTGTTGTAGGGATAAACAAGATAAGACTTAGACATGAATGTTGTGTCCCCTGACGGGGGCAATGGCAGGGAGATGCTGCAGAGGGGACTATGAATAATATCCAGGATACAGGATCTCCTGGTTCTGGTATGTATAATAGGCTCCAACCACAGCAGCTTGTTTTTCCATGCCAACTTCCTACAAGCGTTCCATTGTCTGCTACCTGCTTCTAGCAACTAAACTGCCAGTATGCGCAAGCTTTGCCCCATCTGCATGGCTCCTATAGCCAGGCTGGTGCAGGCAGCTCTCTGCCACAGGGAGGGTGGATGTCAGGCAGGGCAAAAGCAATCTGTCCCTGGAAGCAGGCATTGCCTAATTGCCCTTAATTAAGCTCTCTGTCATTCGTCATCTTCACATCTTCAAACAAGAAGCCTCAGTGGGAAATGGGCTGTGCTGGGGAAGTCTGGGGGCAGGATTTAGGGGTGGGGAGAGAAGGGTGGGTGGGTGAGGGCTGGTAGAAAGGCAGAATCACCCTCACCCCTCCCTTTGGTTTATCTTTTAACCCTTTCTTGCTCCTCTCTAGGATGAGACATCGGTGAGCAGTGAGGACTTTGATATGAGTGACTCCACATGGATGTCAGCTGACCAGCATCTTAACTCCAGTTTGAGTCCTAGCCAGGAGGAAGGGATGCGCAGCCCGCAGAACATCCACAGCCAGGAGGATGGTGAGTGCCCATTAATGCCATCTGGGGTGAGGGGTATTTTTCGAAACTTTTTTATATTGTACCCCCACACACAGTGCATAATTTATTATGCTCTTTGGCCCTTTGGATCCTTCTGTCAAAAGTTCTAATTATGCATCTCTTGATGTAATTAGTGCTCTTTGCCATGTGCAGGTTGTAAAGAACTCCAGGCCAGTGATGGAGGCCATGCTTGCAATCTCTCTCTGGTGGCAGCTCAGCAACTCTTGTCTTGTGGTGCCTTGAGAGAGAGGCAGCCATCCCAGTGATATGTGCCTGTTTCTTTCTGAATTAAAACTTGGTCCACATGTGCAATAGAATGAGGTGGCGATGAGAGTGGACTGTGCAAGCTCAGGATTCAAACATGTGGTGTGTGTTTGTTTGCGCGTGCCATTTCTTAACGCTTTCCCCAAATTCCCTCTGCAAGTAGAAAACCAACGTGCAGCAGAAAGAGCATTATATGCAGGAGAAAATTAGAAACAAGATTTCTCCTACCTGCTGCCTGAAATGGTACCCTAACCCGCCACCTCAGGGCTACTTCGTTTTTCTCCTCATGTACATAGGCTAAAGTCATTGTGTAAACCTGGGAATGGCAGCTAGGTGAGGCCCTGAAAGTGTTCATATCTCCTTTCATTTGTTAAGAAAGTAAAATTACGAACCAACGTGTGGATTTGTTGCATTGTGCTGTCTCCAGCAAAAGACGACTGCTGACTTTGACTGGTCAGGGAATCATTCGGGAAGCACATTTGACCCTTGGCTCCTCCTCTGTTTGGTGACTTCATGCTGTCCAAGTGCTTATTCCTTTACTCCAAAGTGATGCCATCTTACAGGATCCAGCTGACTGTGGGGTGGGGAGTGGGAGGTGGGAGAGGTGTGTCCCCCCGATTGTTCATACCCCCATATTTGCCTGGAGAATAGAACCAGCCCACACGATGGCCATCCCTGTTGTGGTCGTGGACAGTTCTGGGATTGTTATGCCTGGTGACTGGAACCGGCACTTCTGGAGAGAAAGTGGAATGCAGTGATTCCACATCCAAGTGGTAACCATAGCTCAAGGGTAGAGCACATGACTTGCATGCAAAAGTTCCCTGCCAAAGTCACCGTCATCTCCAGTTACAGAACCTCACATAGCACAGCTGGGAAAGACCTCTCTCAGATCCCGGAGAGCTACTTCCCATCAGGGTTGGCAGAAAAGGGCTTGGTAGACTAATGGCCTGACTCGGTATAAGGCAGTTCCTTATCGTTTATGAGACTGTGGGAAAATAATGCTGCAATCGAGCCTTTGGAAAGCCTCTTAAGGAGCAAGTGAGGAGTTCCCCCTGCAAGGAGTCCTCCCTTTAAGGGTGGTGTTATGCAACAGTCCGTTGTGTGCCGTGGTGCAGTGCATAGTGTGGTGATGACTGGAAATGCCTTGTGACAGGCAGTAAATTTGCCAAATTTTTATATAGAGGGAGGGAGGGAGACATAGAACCTAGATTGAGAGTGTGGCTTGCAGGAAAGGGACTTCAGTCCTTCTGCTACACCGTTTTATCAATGAAAATGTCCTACTCCCAAAGGTGCCACTTACTGCAAATACACTTTCTGGGTCAAATAGGCACATACACACACCCCAGAGAATTACACAGGCAAAGGGGCTCAATCCATCCCTGTGACCTCCCAATCCTTAGTTCCCCATGGCTGCTGTTTCTAACAGACAGCTGCATGGGGGAAAAATATCATCTGGTTCCAAATTGCAAAACTCTTCTAGAAAAAATAAGGGCCTGGCAGAGGACTAGAAAAATCTGATGGTGTTCAAGATATTGTAGGGATTGGGTAAATAAGTAACAAGCCTTCAGATCTAAAATATATATGTGAGAATTTTAAAAATTTCTGTTCAGAGCACAGAGAACATATCCTACAATGATGTTTCTTTCATTGTTGCAAGGTCTTAAAACAAAAACTGCTGCTCCCCTGCCCTGTTGTCAGTTCAGTTGCTTGGCTAAATAAGAAAATGTCTTAGAAGAATCCATCCTGTGAGGTCCTCTCCATCTTCAACTTATTATAAGCACAGGTGGAGGTATGACTGGCATTTCCCCCCACAGGTGGAATCTTGTGGGTGCTTCTGCCTTTCCCATCCTTGTGACTTCCCAGCCATCCTGGCAACAGTCAGGGCTGAACAATACTTGCAGGATCTGGAGCATGACTGGCTCTGCTGCGGAACACTCCTCTAACCTGAATAAGTGCAGAGGTGGAGGTCCATGTAGAGAGATCTCGTGCCATGCAGGGCTTGCAGCTGCTGGTGGCTTGCATGGGAGGGAAGTGTGTGAGTGGAAGTGGAGGTTAATCTCCCTGGGGAGAGGAGCGCAGGTAATTAAGAGGGGTCAAAGTTGAGCTGTGTGGGATGCATGGGAGGAGGCTAGCTGGGAAGGGGAGGTGTTGTGTTAACTCTGCAGAACTTGTTAGCTTTTGAGAGTAAATAAGGGGGTGGAAGTCGAGGAGTTTGGGTCAAAGTTCATCTCCATGGCATTTGGATTGACTCTTGTTCTGGTTTCTTGGAGAGCTTGAATCCTTCATTGTCCCCAGAGGCCTCTGCACAGAGGCAGCTGGAGGAGCCCGAGAGGAATTGCCTGGTCCCAGAGAGCACCCAGAGCTGCCTTGTGCTGCTCTGAGACAGGGGTGGGGTAGGAAGAAAAACCTCCCTATGTTTAAAGCAAGAAAGGGCCATTGTCCTAGCACACTCCCTAGCAGGGCCCATGGGAGCAGGGCATTGGGGCCTTGTTCCTTTCTGCCTCTATGCACACGGAGAGCTTGTTGCAAAGTCTCCACCTTTGACAAAAGATTGGTAGGGGTTCTTAAGGTCTCTTACACCTTGGGAAACTTTTGAGCAGAATTTGCTTCTTTTGGGGGCATCACCCAGAGAACTGCTGTTGTTTGGAAACTGATCTTACTAACTAACTAGCCAGCCACTGGGAGCTGTCAGGATAAGCCTGCACAGTGTTGTGAGCAACCCTACCAAACAGTGCAACCCATCGTGATGGCCTGCAAGATGCTTGACAGCCTCTCCTGTTTGTGCAGCCACAAGTAGCAACAAAATCTAGAGGCTTACTGGGCTCAATGGGTCCTGGCTCAGAACAAAGATAATTGATCCGGCGAGTCAGAAATCTGCCTGCCACCATGGCAAGCATCCCACTGCCCTTTGGTGAAGGTGTCTCTCCTCTCCAGCCTGGAGTTGAGGAGGATGCAGGGACCATCCTCCACAGGTGGGCTGAGCTTCAGACTGCACAGTACAGCTGATGGGAGCTGGAGAGGAAGGCTGGTGCTTTCCTTTTTGGGTGCTCTTTGGTTGAATCACACTCAGAGTGTCCCTGCTGCTTAGTGCCAAAACAGAAACCCACTGTGGCGTTCACCCAAACTTCGGATTGGCATAGAAGGTGTTAAAAGGGGATAACCAGTAAGAACCTTGAGGGGGCGGAGTTATGTGGGCTATATAAACCCCTCCCGGGGAAGGAAGGGGGTTCTTAGTTCTTTGGTTCTTAGTTCTTTGGTCTGGGGTTCGTTAGTCTTTTGGTTCTTTAGTCTTGTCTTTAGTCTTTAGGCTTGTCTTTGCCTAGGGGGCTTGTTGTGGGTATTTAGAGCCTGGAAGAAGGGTGGCAAGGGAAGGAGTAGGAACAAGGGTGGGAGAAATCGTTGGGCACTGTTGTTAACAAGAACACAACCAAGAAAGTACTGTTTATTCAGAAACCACATGCGTATGTACTAAACTTCAAATAAAACAGTTTTGTTCCAATATTCTCCTTGCCTGAACTGAGTGAAGTAAATACCAGACAAACTGGTTGGTGGCAGCGGTTAATTAATAAAGTGGTGAGTGCAGGTATCAACGGACCGTTAAACGTCTGGGGGACCTGTGCAGGTGGAGCGAACCGCCACAAGTGGTGGCACAGCGGTGGGATCAAAAAGTCCAGTGACTGGAAAGAGAGGAGCAATACACCTGGAAGGGGGAGAGGATAAATCTGGAAAGGATATTATCCCGTCCTAGGGTGTAATTGTGGAGACTCTTGATCACCGTGAGGCTGAGAAAGAATTAAGAACTGGTGATCTCAAAAGTTATTCTGGCAGAAAGGTTTAAGTTGTGGTCGGGGGAAAGTACGCTGGAAAAGGTTAGAGAAAGAACCTTAGGCGTGACTTTGAGACCATAGTCTTGGAGAACCTAGCCCAGAAAACAGAGAGAGAAAAACGTTCTTTTCTTTAATAGACTGTTCGAACTCCTATTTTAAGAAAATGCCACCCAAAAAGACTAAGAACCCAGTGAGAGAAATCTCTTACGAAAGCTCTGGTGAAGAGAATGGGAATCCTCAGGGGGAGGAAACTAGAGTAGAAGAAATGACTACAACCCCACCCGAGGTAGAGGTTCCACAGTTCTCAGAGGATTTTGAAAAGTGGAAATTAGTACAAGAATATAACTTCAAATTAGAGCTTGAAAAATTAAAAGCTGAGCAGGAAAAAGAAAAATTAAAAGCTGAGCAGGAAAAAGAAAAATTAAAAGCTGAGCAGGAAAAAGAAAAATTAAAAGCTGAGCAGGAAAGGGAAAAATTAGAAGCAGAGAAAGAGGAGCGAATGAGGGAAAAAGAAATGCAGTTTCAATTAGAAATGAGAAGATTGGAAGTGACTGCAATAAAAAAGCAGAATAACAGTAACAATACCAATGGGCAAACACTTGTGAAAATAGAGTTAACACGTTTCCCAGAATATAAAGATAGATACCCCACAAGCATTGCAGTAGCTCCACGGTTAGGAGATGAAATTAATGAAATCCGAGACTATGTGTATGATGGACCCATATATGGGGGGAGGAATTGGGAGAACAATAAAAATAAAACTGAACAAAATCGAGGAAAATTTACCTCAGACTCCACTAAGGGAAATTACTCATCAGAGAAGGGGCCCAATGAAAAGACATCCCTACAATCAGGGAGTGCTGAGGGAAAAGTTAATGAACCCAACAAGACAGATCCTCCTGAAATCTTTTGTGGGAAATGTGGGGAAAAGGGACATCGGAGGGATGAATGTTGGCAAGGAAAAGAGAAAATAAATAGTCCCACAACTATAAAGAAAACATTTTGTGTCCAGGCTGTAGAGCAGGGCCCAACTGATTTGGTTGTCATGGCAACCAACTGGAATACAGTTGAGCAGGGGCCTAAGGAGGTAGCTGAGGCCAAGGTGCTACATTGTAATACAATCCAACATGATGGACACCTATTACAAAGTGCTGGGGAAAACATTTGGGTAGAGGAGAACAGATACCGTGGGCTGAAGGATACGAGGTCACAAATCACAATCCTTCACCCCGAGATAGTAAAATCGGAGGCCATCATTCCTGGGAAGACTATAAGAATAAAGGGAATTTTCAAACATCCTGAGGCACTACCGATGGCAAAAGTTAAAATTGGATATAAGAGTTGGTCAGGACAGTGGGAAGTAGCGATCTCTGAAGAGATTCCCACTGCAGTCCTTATTGGCTGGGATATAGTAGAACATGTGCAAAGTGCTTTTATAGTCACCAGAGCACAAGAGAAGTTATTGTTGCCCAGGCCTGAACAAAATGATACAGTTGCTGTAACAACTAAGGAAGGAGAGCAGCTGGGGGGAAGGGTGTCTATGGAAACAAGAGACGCTTTATTATTTCTCCTGACTAATAGTCAAGCCTCAAACTTTGTGGAAAAACAAAAGGAGGATTTAGAGTTAAAACCCTATTTTGAGGCGGCAGAGATAAATAAAACCTTAACTCCTGAGAGTCCAGAACAATTTAAGTTGGACCAAGGTTTATTATATAGAGAAATTCTTATCAACCCAGCAAGGGGTGGTGGTGAGATACAACCACGATTGGTGGTTCCAACTGAATATAGGGGCAAGATCCTGCAAAACACACACAACAGTGTGTTTAGTGCACCCATGGGGATTAATAGCACAAAATACCTGACATTCAGGATGGACGATGAAATCCGTAGTGTCCAACTGAATGCCTCAAAGCCAGTTAAGCCACTAAACCATGAACCCAATCTAGACTACAGTAGGCACGTTGTTGAAAAAGCCCGTGAAGTTGGTAAAGAAGGGTATACCTGCAGTGTGACCAGTGACCTATCTGTGAGATCAGTTAGAACAACTAGTCGTATTTATGCTAAACCATTCCGCAGTTGGAAATATAGAAAGAAAAACGTCCTGGAAGTTATAGCTGACATGGTGTCCCATCAACTTTCTATGAAAGTGAAAGTGTTTCCTGCACTAGAGATTGTGTGGTGGGAAGATGGGTACCCTGCTGCTTACGCAACACAAATAAATGTCCAAGATAAACGTGGTTACACAGCGTTAATGTGGCCACCACAGCAAAGACTTTAAAAAGTAGTCTTCAAATTGCTCAAAGTGGGAACTGTTAAATCAATACAGAGCAAAGATGGACTGACAGCAAAGGAGATTGTTATGAGCAATAAGCAATCAGAGCTTTTAGCCTACTTTCATTAAGTGATCACGCTTGTATAGAAAGCTTCAGCAAGCTGACTAAAAAAGAAGCTATCCATAAATTTATGAAAACAGTTCCCAGTATGTTTAAAAGCCAGACAACCAGTTCGTATGCAGCTGTTGAGGACATGGAGATGTGTGTACAAGGCCTCGAGCTTGAACCCTTAACAGAGATCCTGAAGGAGGGAGAAGTTGGTCCAAGAGAGCTTTTGATCCTGAGAAACAAGGATTTTACACAGCTTGGAATCCACAATCGTAACAGATGCATCGAGTGCAGAGATCGGAGGTGGACTGTGTCATACGGCAGAGAAAAGACTGGTGCCAGAGAAAGATTCTTCTTACAGCGTTTAAGGACACTAAGGAGTGTGAAAGTTCCCTTAACATCGTCGCCGATGCCCTATCCAGGAGACCGGAAATGGAAGAAGAAGAGTGAACTACTGAAAATAACCGTAGTAAAATTGTATATATGTTGTTTTGGGGGGGTGGACATCCATGAATAATGAGGTATGTTTATGTGTAGCAACTGACAGTTGATCAGGAGGTCACTTGGCAAAGTGAACCCTCCTGAATCAAACTTTCTAAAGGGGGGAGGTATGTGGCGTTCACCCAAACTTCGGATTGGCATAGAAGGTGTTAAAAGGGGATAACCAGTAAGAACCTTGAGGGGGCGGAGTTATGTGGGCTATATAAACCCCTCCCGGGGAAGGAAGGGGGTTCTTAGTTCTTTGGTTCTTAGTTCTTTGGTCTGGGGTTCGTTAGTCTTTTGGTTCTTTAGTCTTGTCTTTAGTCTTTAGGCTTGTCTTTGCCTAGGGGGCTTGTTGTGGGTATTTAGAGCCTGGAAGAAGGGTGGCAAGGGAAGGAGTAGGAACAAGGGTGGGAGAAATCGTTGGGCACTGTTGTTAACAAGAACACAACCAAGAAAGTACTGTTTATTCAGAAACCACATGCGTATGTACTAAACTTCAAATAAAACAGTTTTGTTCCAATATTCTCCTTGCCTGAACTGAGTGAAGTAAATACCAGACAAACTGGTTGGTGGCAGCGGTTAATTAATAAAGTGGTGAGTGCAGGTATCAACGGACCGTTAAACGTCTGGGGGACCTGTGCAGGTGGAGCGAACCGCCACACCCACCCTTCCCACTCAGCTCTTCAGGTGGCTGTTTTGACACTTGGCAGCAGAGGCACTCTGAGTGCCTCAATAGCTAAGTGCCAAAACCAGTCCCAGCTCCAAGTCTGAATCTTGAAATGGGGGGGTGGGTTTGTCTCTGCAACTTCACTGGACTTTGAAGACCCTCAAACTCCAGTGCAACTACAGGGACCTTGCTTATCTTCTTCTACAACTGTCAGAGGACGGGTTTAGCAATGCAATCCTATGTGCATCTAGTTGGAAGTGGATCTCTTTGAGTTTTATGGGACTTATTTCCAAATAAGTGTTCAAAATGCTTCATAGGAGAAGGAAAGGGTGTATGATGGATAGGAGATGAATGGGCATTGGGGTGGTGTTACAGTGCCCCTTGAAAGCTTTCTCAGAGGGTCTTTCTGCCAGATCAGGGCCCTTCTGCACCAGCCTAGAGCTGCAGCAGTAACTAGTTGAGACTTTCCACCACCCCACACATACTTTCCATCCTTGCAAGCATGAGCTTCCCAGCTGCAGTTAGGATTGCTCCAGTGTGGAGTAGTGGTTAAGAGTGGTAGACTCGTAATCTGGGGAACCGGGTTCGCGTCTCCTCTCCTCCACATGCAGCTGCTGGGTGACCTTGGGCTAGTCACACTTCTCTGAAGTCTCTCAGCCCCACTCACCTCACAGAGTGTTTGTTGTGGGAGAGGAAGGGAAAGGAGAATGTTAGCCGCTTTGAGACTTCTTCGGGTAGTGATAAATTGGGATATCAAATCCAAACTCTCCTCCTCCTCCTCCTCCTCCTCCTCCTCCTCCTCCTCCTCCTTCACTCAGATGTATCAGGAGAACCTCACTTTGCAGTGGCAAAAAAGCAACCGGGTAAACGATTTAGCAGGCCCAGCAGAAATAAATACAGTGGTACCTTGGTTTACAACCATAATCCATTCCACATCCGTTTGTAAACCAAAACAGGTTGTAACCCAAGGCGCGCTTTCGCCAATGGGGCCTCCAAAAATAGAATTTGTTCGTAATCTGGGGAAAAATGTGTTGTAATCCCCCCAAAAAGGTTGCAAACTGGGACATGCACTTCCGGGTTTGACGTGTTTGTAACCCAAAACGTATGCAAACCAAGGTACCACTGTATACACACCTCTTGCATTTTGTATTTCCTAAGCACTCAGCCTAGTTATTCAATTTGCTCATGAAATCTAGGAAGATAGCAGCCTTATACTGAATTGTATCATTGGTCCATCTAGTTCCGTATTGTCTATGAAGACTGGCAGCAGTTCTCTGGGCTTTCAGACAGGGATCTCTATCAGCCAGAGATTGAACTGGGACCTTTTGCATGCATTTAAGCTATGGCCCTTTCCCAAGTTTGGAGGTGGAGACATGCATACGTTTCACCAAAGAATGTCAAGATCCTGCCAAAAGGGGAATGATATAATCCTAGAGTTGGAAGGGACCTTGAGGGTCATCTAGTCCAACCCCCTACAATGCAGGAAGCAATAACACAAAGGAGAAGGTATAGTTTTGAGAGGAAGAGCCTGGGCAGCAGCGGTCATGAGAGACCATGCCCTCTTCCAGTCCTGCGCAGTGGCAGGCTGCAGAAACGCTCCGGCGGCCAATTGCGGCACCAAGAGGAGGGGCGGCCGCCAGGGATCGTGCCCGCCTCCCGGGCAGGGCGCACACACCAGCCAGGGAGGGAAGGAGGGAGGCAGGGCTGATTGCTGCACACCCAGCTCGCCGCCGCCGATCGCCTCCTCCTGACTTTCCCCTGGCGGGGGGCAGGCTGCCACCCCTACTGTGCCGCCGACGTGGCCCCGGACCTCTTGCCTGTCGCCCTCCAGAACGTGGCGCCCTGGTGCACCGCGCCACTAGCCTTTATGGCTAAGACGGCCCTGGGTGCTGGTGTCCTGAAATCACTACGAGGCCTTGCACTTTGGTGCTTTGTTGGCTGGGTTGGTAGATGGAGAATTGGTGTTGGTACTGCGGAAGTAGAGCTCGAGTCTCACTTCTGCTGTCATGTAGGATTGTATGAACTCAAGGATCTGCCAGAGGGGCACAGTAGCAACCTCTATCATTCTCAGGGGGTTGTGAGGGTAAACCTACTAGAAGTCAGTGGTTAGGTGTCAAGGAGTGCAAGAAAAGTTTGTGCAGCAAAACGTATTGGGAATTAAAACAGCTTTGGATTTTATTGATGGTAATTATAATGAAATATAGAATTAATGTGAGCTGCTTTGAAAGTCCAATGACAATAAGTTAGCAGGATCAAAATCTTAGAACAGTGGCAGAGAACCTCAGTCTCAGGAGCAGAATGTGGCCCACCAGTCTCTGTCCCCTTGACTCTCCGAAGGTCACAGCACACACCAGCCCTGCTTTGCACCCTCCATTGCTTTTGTCTGGTTGGAATGTGGCCCCTTTCTGCATGGGTGGATGGAGAGAGAGGGGAACACTTGACTTTTGCATGGGTGTACAAAGTCACTCCCATTGCTCTGCCCACTTTTGCCTCTGAGCCTGCTCCACGGATATGTGCAACCCCCGACCAAGATTGCCCACAACAGAACACACTCCACTCCTGTCTTAGGAGAAATCAACATCAGTAGTTAATAGCAGGGAGCTCAAATTGCAGGGAAATGGCTTCAAAATGTTCTGAAGGGCTGTTGCCATCGCTGCCCTTGAAACACATAGCACCCCTGTTTTTTTTTCTCCTGAGAGAGTTATGCGGGGAAATGTTTTTCAGCCTTTTGGGTTGGCAAACCTCTGGCCATCCAAATGATGTTGGACTCCAACTCCCATCACCTCCAGCCAGCATGGCCTGTTGTCAGGGATCATGGGAGTTGTAGTCCAGCAGCGCTGGGAGAGCCTTGGGTTTCCCCATCCATGTGCCAGTGTAGGGAGGGTGAAACTGAGTAGTCTGAATGGTAAACAGCTTTTGGTCCAGTCAGTTTCACTCCTGAGGAAAAGAAAGAAAATGCTCTTGAATGGCAGGACAGTAATGTTGCACAGCTGGTGTCTCTTCCCCCCTTTCTTCTTTTAAAAATATTATAGATGCAGTTAAGTGCTTGTGTGTTCACAAATTTTTAATTAAAATCTATGTAGTAGGTGCCCTGAAAATTGTGCGAGAATATAAGGTAAAGGGACCCCTGACCATTACGGTAGGTCCAGTTGTGGACGACTCTGGGGTGACGGCGCTCATCTCACGTTACTGGCCGAGGGAGCCAGCATACAGCTTCCGGGTCATGTGGCCAGCATGACTAAGCCGCTTCTGGCGAACCAGAGCAGAGCATGGAAACGCCGTTTACCTTCCCATTGGAGCGGTACCTATTTATCTACAGTACTTGCACTTTGACGTGCTTTCGAACTGCTAGGTTGGCAGGAGCTGGGACCGAGCAACGGGAGCTCACCCCATTGCGGGGATTCGAACCGCTGACCTTCTGATCGGCAAGCCCTAGGCTCTGTGGTTTAGACCACAGCACCACCCGCAGAATATACGGGTGTGCAAAAGAGATCATTAGGTATGCAGTGGTGCTGATGCTGAGTCTTCTTAAGGGCCCTGTAGTTCAGTGATTCAGCAGATACTTTGCATGCAGGGATGGAACCTGGCAGGGAAAAACTTTGGCGAGTCGCTGCAGAGTGGCAAGTTGGGCCATTCGCTCATCTTGCCTGGCCTTCCCCAACCTGGTGCCCTCCAGATGTCTTGGATTACAACTCCTTTCTGGCTGGAGAGTGCCATGGGGGATCTAACCTGATATTTCCATGACTTGTACTGTTTCAGCGGATTTACAAAGCAATATGGTAGCCTTGTCTGCTTAGCTCAGGCCACGTTCCTTTCCCAGGTACATCAAATTGATCAATCATATTTACTTATACGCAATGTTTGCTCAGTAAAATTGCTCTCGAGTTGCTTTATGACAAATTACCGGTAAGTGACAACAATAATAAAGCAACATTCATAAAATAATAATTCATGTCATAATTGCCATTAATACAACAATTCATTCCATTAAAATATTTCAATGTAAAGAAGTAACTGGTAACAATAAGGCCATGCATAATAAAACTAGCTTTCAAACAATTAAAACATAATTAAATTCAATCCCCTATCATTACCAATACAGCAAAACACACAAACACACACACACCCTGAAAACAGCCTCCACAGATTTCTCAAAAGGAGCTGTATAAAGCACAAAAAGCACAATACGACACTGCAGGCAGATGCGCAATACACTCAAATCCTGGGGAGAGTTCTCTAATTTAGTAGAAGCAGAATTCAGAATGAAAACCAATACATTCCTGCAGCACATTCCTCTCATCCCCACCCATCGAACTCAAAAAGGGCTGGGTATTTGCATGCCCTATACCAACTCCACACCAACGGAAATAATCTTAATACACTTTCATGAGGAATGGCCTTTCTCATTCAGAAACCATTTAGCCTGCGCTTCCCACCTGGGACACCGTTTACATTTCCTCTCCCCTCCTCTCATCAGAGTAAGTTCAATAAAAAAATCCACCTCACATTCAGAAACCAAGTAGATATTGCTTTTGCGACAGAACTCCAAAGCGGGGACACCAAAAAGTGAAATGCCGTTGAGTGCCATTCACAACCACCTACTTTAAGTACAGTTTGACACAGTTTGGAGCATTTGGGGTGGAGTCTTCTCAGCAGGCTAGATGGTTCACAGAGGGATTCCTTCTCTGTGCTCTTCCCCAATAAGGCACTGAGAGCAGGAAAAGGGGGAAATGCTGGCCAGAGTGGGAATGTGATCAAAGTAAAAAAGAGCCCCTCTGGATCAGATCTAGGGTGCATCTAGTATGACATCCTTCTTCTAATTGTGGCAGGGCACGAAGGCAACGGCCCTCCCCTGTGCTTTGTCCTCTGCCCCTTGTATCCAGAGAGTTCATGCTCTTGCGGAGGTGGAGGTCCCATGCTTGAATTGCCAGTAAAGGTAAAGGGACCCCTGACAGTTAAGTCCAGTCGCAAACAACTCTGGGGTTGTGGCACTCATCTAGCTTTACTGGCCGAGGGAGCCGGCGTTTGTCCACAGACAGCTTCTGGGTCATGTAGCAAGCATGACTAAGCCACTTCTGGCGAACCAGAGCAGCGTACGGAAACACCGTTTACCTTCCCGCCGGAGCAGTACCTATTTATCTACTTGCACTTTGACGTGCATTCGAACTGCTAGGTTGGCAGGAGCTGGGACCGAGCGACAGGAGCTCACCCCGTCGTGGGGATTTGAACCGCTGACCTTCTGATCGGCAAGCCCTGGGCTCTGTGGTTTAGACCACAGTGCCACCCGCGTACCAGAGTACCCTGCAAGACCAGAGGAAGAAAATGAACAAAAAGCTGTGAGTTACAGGTATTGGCAGCCCGTCAGTACAGCTATAGAGTTGTATCCCACTAAGTTATGCTCAGAGTTGACCCAGTGATGGGCCTAAGTTAGTTAGTCATGCCTTTTAATTTCAGTGGGTCTTACTCTTGAGTAAGGCTAACGTTGGCTACAACACAGTTTTTATGCAGCCTTTGAGAACAATAGATGACCCAAACCAAGCAAAAGGTGACTCAAGCCTCTCCCCACCCCTCTTTTGCTGTTACTGCCTGGAAGTCTTTGGCTGGGTGTCATCCTGCTGCAAGGTACTTATAAACCTCCAGAATGGCAGAAGGGAGCCAATTAGTGCTAATGGATTTGGCACAGAAGGGTTAGCTAAAAGGCATTGGGAAAAAAGCTTTGTCATCAACAGAGCAGGTAGAGTTCGTGTCAGGTGATGCAAGGATTGGGACAATGTGTGTAGATCAGCATCCAGCACTCCTGACCTCTGGAAGGCAATGTCACTTCACGCAGTGGTCCTTGTGGCCTCCGCTTCCCAAGGGAGAATGATGCACTCACCAAGTCCTCTGTCGAGGAACAGAGCCTTGGGGACACCACCACTAAGGAGCAGCGTGTAGTTAAGCTGTGGAACTGGCTCCCAAGTTCATGGAGGACCCAGCCATCAGTGGCTACCAGCCACAATGTCTATCTCCTAACTCCGCTGTCGGAGGCGTTAAGCCTCTGAATACCAGTTGCTGGAAGTCACAAGTGGGCAGAGTGCTGTTGCGCTCATGCGCTGCTTGCAGGCTTCCCATAGGCATTTGGTTGGCCCATGTGAGCACAGGTTGCGGGACTCAGTGGGTCATTGGCCTGATCCAGCAGGCTGTTCTTATGAATATATTTTTATGCCCAGCTGCCAGGTGCGTTCTTGGGATGATGCCATTTGCCCTGGGTAGCACTCTATTTTTAAGGAATTTATATCCTGCTGTTTACACAAGTTTCAAGGTAGCTGACAAAAATAGTACAATGACAATAAAAGCAACAAAGCGTTAAAATCAGTAAAAAACAAAAACAAACCAATAACGAATCAAGCATCAGATTTGTTATTTGTAGCCAGTAATTTTGTTTAGTCGTCTTAGTCGTGTTCGACTCCCCGTAACCCCATGAACCAGAGCATGCCTTGGAAACACTCACTTTCTTCTCAAAGCTTCTCCTTTTTAATGTCCATGGAGTTTTCATGGCAAAAATATCCTGGTCCCATGGCTCTTGGGGCTTGAAAGTTGAAGTCTAGTGCCTTCAGTTGAGCATGCAAAATAGCTGGCGTCCAGTTGAGATCTTTCAGCATGGCACGATATATTCGCAAGAGTCGAGCCCAGTCTGGCAACCTAGTTGCTGTATTTTGTACCAGTTGTGGTTTACAGATGTTTTGAAGAGCACCACCCACATACAGTGTTGATCAGTGCTTTTTTTCTTGAAAGGGGGTGCCGGAACTCACCATGAACTCACCTGGTTCTCTTATAATGGCAATGGCATCCACCTGAGTTCCAGGGAGTCCCAGCTGAAAAAAAGCCCTGGTGTTGATGTAGCCTGACTGTTACGAGGGCATGGGTAATTGTGCCAAAGCCACCTCTCTCCGAGAAGGATGCAGCTGCCTCCTGCCTCCTGTGACTTGACTTGCTCTGTTTCCTGGCCCAGCCCACTGTCTCGTTCCTCCTCCTCTTAAACTGCACCCCCCCCCCGCTGCAACCTGTGGCATTTCATGCTGCTGCTTACCAGTAACTTTGACCATTTCATGTCAAGTGTTATTAGAATTGGTGCATGTGCAGAGTGGCAAATGACACTCGAGGGGTTTTACTTAAAGAATAAAAAAGGACAAACTTTATTGGGGAAGAAAAATTAAGGGAATGTAAAAACGCATAAAAGAGCAACAGAAACAGCATAATACCTCATAAGGCAGGTTCTTTGGGGATAAACAGTGGGGTGTTCTGTGGTGGTGGGTAGGGGGCAGGAACAATGACATCCAGGGGAAGGAAGTGCCACATAAATGGTCGGGTTCTTTAACTACTGTAGATGCCAGTGTTGGGTATCCAAACATGGATTCATCCCAGCGAGACCCAGACTGAAATTCTTTGAGGTCCTGAAATACCAACCACACAGTTCCTTGCTGCAGTTGCAGGTCTGTCTTTCCCCAGAGGGCATGAGTGTTCAATCCCCCCCCCCCAAAAAAAATGAAATGGTGAAGTTGAACCTCCCAAGGCCTGGAAGGGAATGGGGCTGGGAGGGGCCTCCCCCACCACATCCTGCTATCTCTGGAGAAGCAGCAGTTGCTGTTCCTCTTGGGCTGAGTCAAAACCTCCCTTCTGCTCCTGATGCAGCCTCTCTCTCTCTCGAGATTGTGGTGGGAAACTTACTCTTAATGCAAGCAGCAGGCAACATGCATATTCAGCGCTCAGATGATTCTAAATTCAGCATAAATGATGTAAATGAAGCACATTTACTTGGAAAGTTTCCTGATGGATGGAAGCAAAGTAAATTGCACAATGGATTGTGATTTTGGGGGGCACAGATGAGGCTGAAGAGGGAATGAATGGCACAGAGATCATGCAGAGTGCTGTCGCTGAATGAAAAATAATTTAAGTCCTTTAACTTAACATAGGTTGGATACAGGTAATAGTTCTTATGAGAGCTGAGAGTGATAGGAAGGAGCCATAATTGTTCATGATGTGCCTGATCATTTATTTTACCCCACTTTCCCCATCTCCAAGTGAAGCTGTTTTTGAAAGGCTACAAGAGCTGCCTTGCCATGGGGGGGGGGCAACGATGGGGGGGGGGAAACTGCCTTCAGCCTACTTGTTGCAGCAATAGTGTTCAGGGTCCCATACAGAATATAGACCCCACCCACCCCCACAAGGGTTTGTTGTTCACGTTCCACAGGAGTCTGTGCTCTGTTTCTACATGGGAGGTACTTGGGATTCGGCCCGACCCTCAAGCTTCCTCTCCAGGGCAGGTGTCAGCCTTGGAATGCGGAAAGTAACAAGATGGGTGAGAGTGTGCTTGGGCATGTGCAGAGCTTACTTCTTCACCACTCAGTGAAACAACAACAACAACAACACACACACACACACACACACACACACACACACACAAACACACACACCCGCTCTGGCATCACCGAAATCAGAGGGAAGAGACGCTTCAGGTTACAGACTCTGCTAACCCAGAAATAGTACCTCGGGTTAAGAACTTTGCTTCAGGATGAGAACAGAAATCACGTGGCGGCAGCGGGAGGCCCCATTAGCTAAAGTGGTACCTCAGGTTAAGAACAGTTTCAGGTTAAGAATGGACCTCCAGAATAAATTAAGTTCTTAACCCAAGGTACCACTGTACCGGTATTATACTCATGCTCCAGTACAGGGTGGACTGTACAGGTATATATGTTTGGGGGAGCCCTACTGGGACTGGTGTTTTTGCATCAGGGCACTGGGTGCCTTAGGCAAATGAGAAAGTGCGCTGCCACTGGTCCTCTCGTCTGCCACTTGGCCTTGGCGGCAAGAGAGGAAGGGAAGGGCTGGGAGTCGGTCGGTACAAGGAGACACCTTTTTTCATACACAAAGGGCAGCTCCCAGGACAGTGCTTCTTTGTCCTCCCTTTCTCCCCACCCAGACTCAGCTGCGGTCATACTGGGGGAATAGCTAGAAGCTCACTGTTTTGCTTTTGGTACTGCAAAGCATCCCAAGGGCACCAGGTTGCAGGAGACTGGCTTAGACATTCACAGGAAGAAAGAGCTGAGATCTTTTCTTCTCCTCCTCCTCCTCCTCCTCCTCTTCCTCCTTCCATAGATCTCAGGATGGTTCACAACATAAAGATGTAAGATAAAAAATGCAAAATAATAAAAACAAGAAGAAAAAACAAACAAACCAATAACCCACTCCCACTCCCACAATGATGTTAATAAGCCAAAATGACTGGTTAAAGAGGAATATTTTCACCTGGTGCCTAAAGATGTATAATGAAGGTGCCAGCCGAACTCTCTCCCTGGGGAGAGCATTCCACAAATGGAGAGCCACCACAAAAAAGGCCCATTCTTGTTCCCACCCTCTGGACCTCCTGTGGAGGAGGCACACAAAGAAGGGCCTCAGAAGCTGGTCCTTGAGGTATTGTGGTCCTGAGCTGTTTAACGCTTTAGTCCGAGCAGGCATTTGTAGGGAGGGGGTGTCCCCTCTGTGCTTCTGATTTAAAGCTAGTGACCCCCCACTTGGCTATGACTATGCTCAGGGTCCAAATCCAGAGATGTAGAGTGGTGGGGGCAGGGGGGCAGTGGCCCCGGGTGCATAATTTTGAGGGGGCGTGAGCCAGGTGCTCCCACGTGGGGACCCCCGCCCTGCCTGCTGCCAGGGGTCTCTGGGCCGCAGAGCCTGGCCTGGCTGCTGTGTCTCCAACTCCTTGCGGAATGGCTGTCCAGCCAGTGCTCACTTGCCCAGAAAAAGAGTGGGCGCAGAAGGAGGGAGGCGAGAACAGGCAACCCCAGTGTGGCCTGGCCCAGTTCTCCTCCCAGCAGGCGTTGGGCGGGGATTCATCCACCAAGGACTGGGTTGGCCGGCTGGGCTCCCCCCTGCACAGGTGGGCAGGCAGTGCATTGCAGCCCTGTTTGGCTCTGGTGGCAAGGGCTGGGCTGGCGAGGTGAGCTCCATTCACCCTTTGTGCCCTGCTCCTGCTCGGTGTGTCTGCATGCGCCCCGGGTGCCTCCGCCACACCTCTGCCCAAATCTGTCCTCAGCCTGCTTTCGTTTCCACCTGCCCTCCTCCCTGCTCTCCCCCCTCCTGGCAGTGAATAATTGATGGCCCTTTAAGTCTCACTGGCTGTCGTTACAGCGAAATGCATGTGGGATGCTTTGGAAGCTCCTGACGGTCTGGTTTCTAGCCAGACCCAAGTTCAAAACCATGCGGAGGGAAGGACGTTTCTCTCCATGGAAACCGAGGCTTCTGTTTTCTCTAGGAGGCGACAGAGCAGCTCCCAGGGATTCTTGAGCAGCTAAGGGAGACTCCTCCGCCACCAGCGTTGCCTGCCTGCCTGCCTTCCCAGACAGTGCCAAGCCCAGGGTCCTCCAGGGGTGCCTGGGGTGGGGGAAGAGATATATTCAGGAAGAACCCCCCACTTAAGAAGCCTGAATGCTGGTTGGTGGATTATTCTGGGAGCCCTTGAGATCCTTGGGTGGTGATTGGTGGGGCTGCCTCCGAGGGAGGGCCCATTGTCCTGCTATAGGATTTTTCTGTGGGCTGCTGGCGCTTGTATAAGCTCATTGTTCTTCAGAGTCAAAAGAGGTTTTTGTCTCCCTGCTGGTGATGGGGTAGGAGGAGGAACGACTTGCCCCACACCCACATAGATAATTCTACTTTCCGCTTTAGATGGCCGTGTGCTTCCCTCCTCATCTGCCCACCCCACTCCGTTTCATTCAAGCAAGACCCCTAAAGTGGGCCACTTCCCCATTGCCCTGGCTGTCAGGGAGCAGGTGCTGGAGATCACACACCCCCCCCCAATCCATCCTTACTGATCTCTGCAAATCCTGCACTGCAGCAACGAGGATAAGCCAGCTGCCTCCTCCTCCAAAGGCAAAACCCGCTCCCAAATTAGTCTGCAAAACAAGCGGCTGGTGTCCTTCTGCCCTCTGCCCCAAGAGCCATTTTGCTCTGTCCCCTTGACATTTCCTGCCTTGCAGAGACAGGGCAACAAGACTGCAGTGGAGGTGCCTCCCCTCCCCCCCCCACATTAGTCAGGTTGGATTTTTATAACTGACATGTGCCATGGGCTTGAATCATAGAATTGTTGAGTTCAAAGGGACCCCAAGGGTCATCTGGTCCAACCCCCTGCAATGCAGGAATCTCAGCTACATCAGACATGACAGATGGCCATCCAACGTCTGCTTAAAAACCTCCAAGGAAGGAGAGTACACCACTTCCAGTAGCACCTTAGAGACCAACTACCGGTAAGTTTGTTCTTGGTATGAGCAAGAACAAACTTAGTTGGTCTCTAAGGTGCTACTGGAAGGAATTTTTTTATTTTCTATTTTGTTTTGACTATGGCAGAGCAACACGGCTACCTACCTGTAACTATCATATTGCTGCTCGGTCTCCTCTTTTCCAGGCTAATACCCAATTCCTCCAACCGTTCCTCATAAGGCTTGGTTTCCAGACCCCTCATCCTGCGTTAAGCCTCCCATCAAGGTTGTGCAGGTGTCTCTGGTGTTAAAGGCAGCACTCCCAGCACAAGGGTGGTCTCTCTTCTCCTGTCTTTCTGTCTGTCTCTTCCCCACCCGCCAAATCACTGTCCCTTTAGAAGATGCATTCATTCCTTGAGTGGCAGCAGCCTGTGGCGAAACTGAAAGAAAAACCTAGCCTGTCTGTGGTTTTAGCAGCACCCCAAAGTTGGACTTTTGCACATGGGTGTACAGCCCACAGAACTGTGGTTTGCTCTTACGGTTGTCAGTGCAGATGGCCAGCATGGTGCCATTCCGCTCCTGACCACATGTGAAA
This sequence comes from Lacerta agilis, assembly GCF_009819535.1. Taxonomy (NCBI): domain Eukaryota; kingdom Metazoa; phylum Chordata; class Lepidosauria; order Squamata; family Lacertidae; genus Lacerta; species Lacerta agilis. Next base: position 92,738,575 of record NC_046317.1, on the reverse strand, counting down.
CAGGCATGTGGTTTCTTCCTTGTAGGCTTGTGATGCTCCTCCTTCCACCCTGAGTCTGGCTTCGATTCCTCTTCCTCACACTCCTGTGCCGTCACCAGCCGTTCTTTGCCCAGGACCACATCACCTGCTGCCCTCCCTTCCGTCCTCTGTGCAAGTGTGGGTCAACAGTGGTAACTCCACCATTGTAGACAGTTGATAAGCCAGTCTTGTTCTGGCAAGCAGTGACAGGGAGAATTCGTACTGCACCTGACCAGAAAAGGAGACCGAAGTGGTGGAATAACAAAGGGGGGGGGTAATTCCCCTCCCCACTTGTCAGTGCAGGTGAAGAGCTGAGCCAGGTGGCTGTATGCAGACTGTGGGAGGTCCACTGGAGATGCCAGTCGCTGAATCTGTGGAAGATCAGGGTTGCCCTCACTGTAGCTTCTGAGAAGTCATAGCTGTTGTATGGGGCCCTGTGATGTGGGTCCTCTGTGGGCTCGGTGGGGATTAGTGCTGGAGGAGACCTAAGGGAAGGACAAGGAGTCTGGCCTAAGCACATGTTCCAAGAGGATGCATGCAATGGAGTCCCAGTGGTTGTTAATGAAAGAAGAAGCCACTTGCGGGTGGGGTGGGGGGGTAAAGAAGTGGAGGAGAGGATTCTGCCCTTGACCCCCCCCTCCTCCCAGTTGCCACTCCCACCCCTTGCTGGGCCAAAATGCTTGTGAACACTGGAGGCGACACAGGTTTAATTCATGGAGTAAGATGGCATGTGGTGAAGCGATGGCTGCTAGCATTGGTGGCTCTTAAAAAGTATTAGTCAGATTCTCTGAGGATTGCTCTATTGAGAGCTTCCAGGCTTGGCAGCCAATATTTTGAGGCACTCCTCTATTTGATGACTGCTGAATACTGGGGACATACAGCATGGGGAAGTTGATGCCTCCTTCATGCTCTGCTGATGAGCTTTCCAGAGGCATCTGGCTAGCAGCTGTTTGGAACAGGAAGCTGGTTTTGGTGGGACCCACCTTGGTCTGATCCAGCAGACAGACCCTCCTTATAATCTCGGTCCTTTGGTAGCTGCTGCAGTTGAACATAGGAAGCAACCCAGTATGATTGGTTAACTGGGATTTACACAGGATATGGGGCCTTTTTCAGTTATGATGCTGGATATGTGAGAGGGGGGGGGCCATTCAGGCCCCAGCAATCCAGAATAATTAAGGCAGTCTTTAGAGTTCTTTGTGTTCACCGTGGTTGGAGAAGGACTCAGTGCCTAATTCTTGAAGATGAATAAATTATGCCAGTTAGCAAACATTCCTTATTTGGGGTAAGTTATTTAGGTTCGCTTGACCCGGTGGGAGGGAGTGACGTGTGCTTTTGTGCGCATATTGAAATGTTGCATTTTAAACCTGCACATTTTCAGAAAACACCCCAGTTGTGGCCAGTAGCCATTGGCAGCCTTATCGTCTGTGAATTTGACTAATCGTCTTTTAAAGCCATCCTAGTTGGTGGCCCCAATTGCATCTTGTGGGAGTGAGTTCCATAGTTTAGCTGTGTGCCGTGTGAAGCACTTTGTTTTGTCTGTCCTGAATCTTTCAACATTTATCTTCGTTGGATGCCCCCCTTAGGTTCTAGTACTTTTGGGGATGGGGGGAGAAATATCTCTTTATCTCAACACCATTCATATTCTTACACACTTCTATCAGACTTGCTCGCCTTTCTTCTAAACTAAAAAGCCTCGAATGTCGCAACCATTTCCCCCAAGAGAGTTGCTTCCGTCCCTTGACCTTGTTGCTTGCCCTTTTCCAGCTCTGCTACATCCTTTTTGAGGTGAGGCAGCCATAACTGTATGGGATATTCCAAGTGTGCTCTCACCGCAGAGTTGCATGACAGTGCTATAATCCTGACAGGTCCACCTTCAATCCCTTTCCTAATCATCCCCAACATGCAATTTGCCTTTTTCACACCTGCCACAGTAATAAATGTGAAAACTTCATTATAGCCCCCCACCATCCCCACAATGTATTGGGGGCTAATGGGAAGACTAGGGATCTCATTTACCCCTTAGTATGTTTTCTTCTCCCTCTGTCTCTCTCACCCCCAACCCCCACTTCAAAGTATAGGTTTAGATTGTACCCTCCCCAAGGCAGGGTCTTGTCTTTTGCTTGTTGCTTTGTATATAACCCTATATAAATGAATCATCCATATACATTACTACAGAAATAACAGCAGTGTATGGATGGAGTCCAAGTTTGTTCTTGGTATGAGCTTTCATGTGCATATAAGGGTCTGGTGACTTCTGTTTCAGCGTATCTGAAGAAGTGTGCATGCACACGAAAGCTCATACCAAGAACAAACTTAGCTGGTCTCTAAGGTGCTACTGGAAAGAATTTTTTATTTTGTTTTGACTATGGCAGACCAACACGGCTACCCACCTGTAAAAGGGATCTTTCAGTTCATTATCCTCTGCTCTTCTCCCCCAGCCAGCCATGCCCTAGAAGGCTTGGAAGGCATCCTTTTCATGGAATCATAGAGTTGGAAGGGACCCTGAGGATCATCTAGTTCAGCCCCCTGCAATGCAGGGATGTGCACTTGTCCCATACGGGGATCGAGCCTGAAACGTTGCCATTATCAGCAGCACACTCTAACCAGCTGAGTCTGACTTCAAGGGCAATTGGGGATGAGATCCTGCTCATTCCTTGGGCGAGGAAAAAATTCCAGCAAGTTCAATCCTTGCTCTTTTTCTTTATCAGTTTCTGTGACCCTTGACATTAGAAACAAGCCATCTCTGTTCTCTACTTCCTCTGCTGTCAGTGGAGAAAGCCAGCTCTGCAGGGAAAGGGGCCCATTAAAAGAGTGGATGAGACTCGATCAGCCTTGGTGGTGGCTGCCCTGCCTTCACTGCCATGTGCTGTTGGCGCTCCAGCGGCAGCTCGGGGGCTGCTGCTAATCCAGGGAGAAGCCAAGGAGCAGGCAGCAAGGATGGTCCCAAGGCAGCACACACTTTCTCCCATTGGCCTTTGGGGAGGCCTGCCATTGGCCAGGCGCAGAAGGAGAGGCTCTGTTGCTGTGGCAATGCCTGGGCTCACTGCACAGCAGCCTGGTGCGCAGCTCGTGCCTCCATGGCCAGGAATAATTCTCCTTAATCCTTCAGAGAGGCATCATTGGATAAAGCTGGGAGCCTCCCTCCGGGAAGGAGCTGAGAACAGGGGGAGGGAAAGCCTCTCAAACTGCTAGCCTGGCTGTTTCCCCTCCCTCCTGCCCTCCTTCTCTCCATTCACTGGCAGAGATCTGCCCCCATTACAGGAACTATGCTGGGCGGGAGCTGGGAGATCCCCCATGCCCAATGGATCTAGGCAGGCACCAGGCACAAAATGGAAATGTGTGACAAAAGGGGTAGCAATTCACACCATGCAAGAACTGGCAGAAAGGTGGAGAGACTAGGCCAGAGTATTGGCAAGATATACTCCGTCCATCTGACTCACGCATGTATGTCTGCAAGGCACATTGTGCACTGATGTTCCTGGCTAAGGAGGGATCTGACCGTGGATTTTTCATATGCAAGTGGAACTCATACTGATTCTCTTTCCAGCCAGCTGTATCTTATGATGCACAAATAAAAACATGAAAATGTAAAAAGGTCCAGCCAATTAGTCCCCTTGTGTTCAGGATTTCAATCTAAGAGGCTCTAGGGAGAAGGTGCCTTTCTCCAGGGGTGGCTCAGAGGTACAAGCAGGCCATTGCAGTTATTTGTGTTGGGACAGTGAAGGTGCTGAACCCTGGATCTCAGGCAATATCTCTGGCAATGCCAGGGTGCTGATTGGATGGTTGTGCCTTCACCCAGTACTTTGAGTATCTGGCGTACCCAGCTGCAGAAACTGTGGTAGCGGCCACCTTCTCTACTGAGAAAGTTGGAGAAGCCCAAATTCCCCATCCAAAGAAAGTAGTGAAGGACCAGGGTCTAATGTGGCAGTATTGCTTCCATCTTGGTCAGTAGCAGCTCTTAATTGATAACAGAAGTTCAGGCTGTGTGGGACTCTAGTTCAGCTTTCCACAACCTGGTGCCTTCCAGATGTTTTGGACTACGACTCCCATCAGTCTCTGCATGGCCACTCAAAACATGTTGAGGGAGCCAGATTGGGGAAAACTGGACCAGTCTTTTTCTGCTTCTACAATCTCCAGGCATGCAGTGCCTCTTCCTACCAGGCCTCCATACCCTCAACAGATGCTGAAATTGTAGATATGCCCACGAGGCAGCTTCCTGTGTTCCTGTGCATAATCAGATTGCCCTCCCTCCCTCCGCCCTGCCTTGCAGCCAGAGGTGGAAGGCATGAGAGGTGCAGTCATCACCCAGAGCACATACTCAGAATTGCTGAGCCTAGTTTAGATTGAGTACTCTTAAACTCGTGGTCCAAGCGCTTTCAGTGACCGACGAATGGCATAGGGATTCTCACCCCTGTCAGAAATGACTCTGGATAGAATACAAGGGCTTGTGGAACCTGGGCAGATCAGGAGAGGCTGGGCAGAGATGCCAGGGGTGTGAAGTGTGTTTGGGAGGGGGGCAGCAGCAGCAGCAGCAGCAGATCTCGCGAGCAGCAGCCAGGAGCGAGATCTTGATCACAGGGTGGTGCCAGGGAGTATGGAAGGGCCTTGGCGAGGGAAGCCATTCCGAGGGAAGCCATTCCGCAGCTTCCTTGTAGATTGCAGGGGAGGGCGGGCAGGCAGAAGGAAGGAGAGCAGCCGCACCTCCCTGCTCTCCCCCCCCCCCTGCAGCTCCCGTCTGTCACAAGGATGCCGGGCTTTCTCCACCAGCAGCCGCCTGACCCTGATTGTCCTGCCACCTGGGTGAGGAAGCCAGCAAGAGGAAGTTGGGGGCTGCCATCTGCAGCTCCTTTGTTCATCACCCATTGCTTGGCCTGTGCAGGAAGCAGCTTTCTGCGAGGCCTTTGCCCTTTCCCCTCTCCCCGCCTTGCAGCACCTCGTGAATCCAAGGATCCAGTGGCGTAGGAAGGCGGGGGCGATGGGGGCGGGGCGGCCCGTGTTCCAGTCTGGAGGGGGGTGACACTCGGCGTGCCTCCTGTCCTGCCCCGCGATTCCCAAGCTGAGCCCCGCTGCCCGGGTGGACTGCGCATGTGCGGCAGCCCCGGACGGAGTGCGCATGCACAGAATGTCGCACATGTGCACTCTGTCTGGCCCGGCGCTGCTGCTCCCGCGGCACCCTTGCGAGCGAGCGGAAACTTGCAAGGCTGCCACGCACGCAAGCAGCATTGATGGGGCAGCCCAACGAGCCGCCACTCACTCGGTGGCTCGCAAGGTCGCTGCGGGAGCAGCAGCGCCAGCACGGAGGACTGCCCATGCGTGGCTTTTCCGTGCATGTACAGTCTGTCCTGACGTGCGTCGTGACGTGTGCGCGTGCGAAGCGACGCCTCGCCCCCAGGGGGTGCCTCTGCGTTTGTCGCCCCGGGCAGCTAAGCGGCTTGCTCCACCGCTGCAAGGATCTGCTGTGGTGGCAGGCAGCATGGGCGGGCCAGTGAACTGGCCAGGAGGCTTTGGTGGGGAAGGGTGCGTGTTGCAATGCGCCCCACAAGAGGCTCTGCCCTGAAACATGGCAGGCGGCTGTGCATGCGTAAAAAGAGGCCGGCACCTAATTCGGGTCCTGGAGAAAGAAAGCACAGGATGAATGAGTGCATCACGTGCTTGCTCCTTGCTCAGAGCTGCACATGAGGGCAAGAGGTTGGGATGTCATCTCCCAGTTGAGCTGCAGTGGGGGGAGGGGAAGGCCATGCCCTTTTCTGGTGCCCAAAGTCACAGCCATGGTTTGGGAAGATGCAGCACAGTGCCATTGTTGAGGGGCTGCTTGGTGCGTAAGTGTGTAAGGAGGCAGAGCCTGCTGCGTGTGAAATGCTGCCTGGCCCCTGCGCTTGTGCAGGCAGGGAGACCTGCTCTGTATGATGGATGCCAGGGCTGGAACAAATGTGTCTGAGGGGGGAAGGCAAGGCAAGGCACGTAGGCGATCTCCATGGGAACCAGGGGAGCAGCAGAGCCTGGCAACGGGGGGGGGGGGAGGAGCGGGAGGTGGTACATCCGCAGGCTGGGTGGGATGGGGTGGGATGGAAAAGATGGGAGATGGCAGGCGCTGTTTGCCTTGCCCTCGTTCTGCAGGTGGGGGATTGAGGCCGAGGGAGTGCTTTGCCCAGGGCCACGCGTTGGCAGGCTGGCTGGCTTTGTGACCACAGTTGTAATGGCAGCCAAGTCCATTGGCTCCCCTCCGCTGGACCAGAGGAGCTCCTGCAGCATCAGGTGCAGACACACATGCTCAGGCGTCCTGTGGCCCTTGCTAAGTGGCAGGAGGCCAGGGCATTGTCGTTGCCTCTGCACCCTCAACACAAGGGACCTGGATTCCGCTTTATTTTCAGTCTAGAGATGTGTTGAGGAAGGCAAGGGACGGGGTGGGCTTGCAGAGAAAAGAAGTGCCACCCTCTGAATCTCTGCCTCCATAGCTAGCGCTGGGGACAATCCTTTTTAAGAGTGCTGAAAGTGACTGGAGTGAGGCTTCCTATCCCACTTTGAAGGGGGGGGGCACACACATTTACTCCAGCACCTCTGGTCAAGCAGGTTCTCCAGGTGCTTGAAACAATAGAATAAACCTGCCAAACTGGTTTACTGAAGGCCAGAGAGGGCTGAGTGTACACACCTCATGCAGCCATCCTTTGTCCTCTCTCTCTGCTTAAGTATCTTCTCACCAGTCTGTACGAAAGGCATCCTTCCAAAGCTGCCCACAGGAAGAGCTCTGACGTTTGGCTCTCCCCTTTGCCCCTCCTGAGCTTTCACCCTCAGTTGGTTGGCATCTGTCTTTCTTGGGAGGCAACAGAAGAATCAAACAGTCAAACTGTTGGAGAGTTACAGCTCCTGCTGTGGCTGTAGAGACTGTTACAGGAGAGACATGTTTTGTTGCAGGCGAAGGCATCTGGTTTTGCTGCCACAGGTGCACTATGTGTTTATTCTCCCTGCGCTCCTCCCAGTGGTCATTCTTCCTGTCCTCTGGTCACTGCTGTGGATATGCAGCCTGACTGTCTCCAGGCACTGTGGTCATTTGCAAGGGGTTAATGTTGCTGGGTTTCATGTCATCCTCAGTAGTCCTTTGGGAAATGGAAGTTCCCGAAAAAGAATTACCCAGACTCCTCTGTGAGCTGCTGGTTCAGGAGTTACCGGTGTGATGATGTCCTCTAGATTCTGTGGACTGCAACTCCCATCATCCCTGACCATTGGCTGTGCTGTCTGGGGCTGATGGGAGTTGTAATCTAAAATATCTAGGGAGCCCCACACTGGCTGCCTCTGCACTACTTCATGATATTTCATATAAAAAGGGAGTCTTTGGAGCCTGAAGGCAGGTGTGCAAGACGGGGGGGTGGGGTGGGGGTGGGACTGAGTCTCAGTGGTGGGGAACTAACTGGCATGTAATTCTAAAGGACTATAGACATGCTATCTCACTAGTATTTGCAACTGCCTGGTAAGAAATGCCAGTATTATCTCCACATTTGTTCATTTTTATATTTCTGCACCACCCTTCACCATACAGTCATAGGGCAGTTTGCAACAACACCTTAAAACATGCAAACACACACACACACACCCATGAAAACATCAGCACAAAGTAAATGCAACATAAATGGAAGTACCGTGTTTCTCCTAAAATAAGACACCGTCTTATATATTTTTTTGCTCAAAAAAACACAGTATGGCTTATTTTCAGGGGATGTCTTATTTTAACCGTGTCGCATCGGTACGCTGCATAGCCACGCCTCCCCAGGCTGTTTTAATGGGAGGTGCCGCGTCACTATGGCTTATTTTCGGGGTATGGCTTATTTTTGGGGAACGGCTTATATTTCGCAAATGCATAGAAATCCTGCTATGGCTTATTTTATGGCTATGTCTTATTTTAGGAGAAACAGGGTAACATAAAATAGCAGTGGGTAAAATAGCAACGAATCACGCACACTCTCAATCTCAGAAGAAGGTGGGTGAAAGAGGTTTGCTTTCCCCTTCTGCAGTGGGGAGATGGTTCTACAGTTTGGGAGCTACCACTGAGAAAGCCCTGCCCTGGGCCTCAGGGTGGCATTGTTGGGGGTTTTTTTGGGGGGGGGGGGTTACTGATGTTGATGAGGGAAGAGCAAGATTGTGCCTTGGGTGAGAATACCGCAGGAGCTGTTGCTGCCCCTTCCCCGCTGCAAACTGCAGGTTTGGGGCCGCAACAGTAGCAGCATCTCGGGGTCTCTGGTCTTTCTGGTAATGGGACCCCTTCTCTTCTCTTTGCAGACGATTCCTCCTCGGAGAGCTGCAGCGGGAACGGCTCCTCGACCCTGAACCCGTCCACCTCCAGCAGCACTCAGGGGGATGCCGCCTACCCAGAGATGAACGGGAATGGAGCTGCCGTTCCCATGGATTTCAGTGCCTCCTCTGAGGACCAGCCCATCAACCTGTGTGACAAGCTGGCACCTGCCCACGTCACCCCCTCCTACCAGTCGGACAATTGCAGCGCCGATGGCCTGCGGAGCCGTGCAAAATATGGAGCCAAAAGCACAGCCGAGGTGTGTGTGTGTGGGAGAGAAAGAGAGGTGTGTGTGTGTGTGTGTGTGTGTGTGTGGGAAAGCCCCTGACATGGGGGCAGGGGAAGCGTCCCTCCACCTAACATCCAGTGGCAATAGCGGAGTTTCCCCCTGGCTACAGGCACGGTGGCAGAGTCAAAAGAAGACCACGTGGAGGCTGAAGCGAGAGCAGGTGACCCATCTGGGTAATAGGAGAAGATCAGTCACCCTGATAAGGAGTCCCTGTGGCCTAGCCTTGCGTTAAATTTAGAGCACTCCACGTTTTGTTTTCCTTTGCCACCGTAGTCCACCAACCAACTACACTTAGACCAGTGCCAGCAAATTTTCCTATGCCAAGGGCCTTGTTCCCAGCCCTATCTTGGCCAGAAACATTTCCTTTTAAGGCAGAAAGGAAGCAGAGTCACCAGACTTTGGGGGTCCTGGCCCAATGGCCCTTCTTTTGTGTGGTTGGAGCTTTTCGCAGGAATGAACGATGGTTGCCCATTGGGAGCCAAAACAGCAGGGGAGCCCTATGGCGTCTGTAGAGAATGACCAGATGACCAGGGCATGGTGAGATGAATGCACCATCCGCTTCATGGACCTTACAGAAAGGGGATTTCCATGGGCAAGAGCTCTCGCCAAGGTTCCAGGGGATTTGCTGTTGCTGACTGGTCCTCATGGTGGCCGAATCTTTCTGTGGCTGCTTGGAACAAACAGCTGGGGGGGGGGTCAATTTCCTGCTTTGCCTTGTGTGCTTCCTAGCATTGATAACAGAATGCTAGGCCTAAGTTTAATCCAGCACGGCTCCCCTCAAGTCCCCAAGATGGAAGAAGAGGACACTTCAGACTGACCCATATTTTGGGGTATTAGAGGTTACTGCCCACAAACTTCTGCTGCCCTTTCCTGCTTGTGTGGTGGCACCTCAGTAAAACCTTGTCTTACTGATTATAGCAGAGTTTCCCCCCCGGAGGCAGAGGACAAGAACAGTAGTCAGAGTCAAATTCCTCAGTCAAGAGCTTCTTTATTGCTTGACTGGTTGCACAAGCATTTCAGTTCCTAATATATACTTTTTACAGAGGTACCTTGGTTCTCAAACTTAATCCGTTCCGGAAGTCCGTTCCAAAACCAAAGCGTTCCAAAACCAAGGCACACTTTCCCATAGAAAGTAATGCAAAATGGATGAATCTGTTCCAGACTTTTAAAAACAACCCCCAAAACAGCAATTTAACATCAATTTTCCTATCTAATGATCCATAAAATGAAAGGAAATGAAAGGAAAAAACAGTGTACTGCAGTGACACAATCAATCAGTAGCTGAACTGGGTTCCACACAGTCACACACACACACAAAAAAGAGCCACAAAAACGCAAAATAAATAGCAAAAACAGACAGACCTCAGCGTAACACTCCAAACGGAAGTGTGAATGCTAATAAAATTTTGTTAAAAAAAAAAGAAGAAGTTAAATTAAGATAGGATATAAGAATTAGTTAGAAATATGATATGTATGTTTTTATTAGGATTAAGACTAAAGTTAAGTGATGATTATTGTTTATTAAGATAAGATTTGATGAGAAAGAAGATTTTTATAATGGTATAAAGTTACTAAAGAAGATTAGAAATGAACGCAGAAGAGAGGACGTGAGGAAGTCCCCAAACAATGTTAGGAATAAGATAAGGACTGATAAATGAGTGTTTTTTTGTAGTTTTGTAGTTTATTTTTTGTAGTTTTTGTATTTTGTGTGTGTTTATTTGTTAAAATCCAATAAATTCTTTATAAAAAAAAAAAAAAGGAAGTGTGGCACTCAAAACGGAGCACATTTGACTTCCGAAAAAGTTCGCAAACCGGAACACGTACTTCCGGATTTGCAGTGTTTGGGTTCCAAGTTGTTTGAGAACCAAGGTACCACAGTACATTCTTTCTATATCTCTCCAGCATGGTATAAACTCAGTGTGTGTGTGCGCGCGCGCACACACACTTTCCTTGTGCGGAAATTGCAGCCTGCAACTTCCTCCCTTCATTTGCACCTGCAGCTGACATCAATCAGGCCTAGAGTGCCACTCCTACACAGTAAAGAAAATTCTGGAACCCACTTTAAAGCTAAAAGGAACTTTTATCTGTTTCTTGAAGAATGTTTTCCTAACATGGGGTGTGGACTCGGGTCTTCCCAGGCATTCACTGCAGGAGTGGTGTGGTTGTGCCCCCCCCTCCATCCCATTTTAGCCCTCTGCCTCCTCTCTCCGCCCCACCCCCAAAAATTTAGACATTGTAGAAGCCAAGGCTGAGCCCTCCCAAAGTTAGAGACCTGTGAGCCACCAGAAGGCTAAGCAGGACCGGTGTAGCCAGGGGGGGCGGTTCAAAGGGCTGATTCTCTGTCTCCTCCCTCAGTCGCCTCCATACAGCTCTGGCAGTTACGATTCCGTCAAGACCGAGGTCAGCGGCTGCCCTGAAGACCTGACCGTGGGCAGAGCTCCAGCCGCTGATGACGATGACGACGAGCACGATGACCATGAGGACAACGACAAGATGAACGATTCGGAAGGAATGGACCCAGAGCGGCTAAAGGCCTTCAATGTATGGGCAGCTTTGTGTATGGGCAGACATACGGGGGGCAGACAGGGTTCAGTCGCGTGGCTGCACCTTTCCTTTCCCCTGTGAGAGGGGAGGGACTACAGCTCAACGGCCAACCCCATGCTTTGCGCACAGATTTGTCCCCTGCTTTAGCCCACCTGTGGCAACTGGTGATGGAGACTCTGCCCGAGAGTTGCTGCTGCTACCAATCAGAGTAGACCACCCTTCCCCAGCCTGGTGCCCTCTAGATACTGCTGGACTTAGGCGGACAATTGTGAACCAGGCAGGCTAATGATCCGTTCAGGTATGAGGCAGCTCCCTATGTTCCCTGTTGTTTCTGCAGATGTTTGTACGCCTTTTTGTGGATGAGAATCTGGACCGCATGGTTCCCATCTCCAAACAGCCCAAAGAGAAGATCCAGGCCATCATTGAATCCTGCAGCAGGCAGTTTCCCGAGTTCCAGGAGCGAGCTCGCAAGCGCATCCGCACTTACCTCAAATCCTGCCGCCGCATGAAGAAGAATGGCATGGAGATGGTGAGGTTTTTATTATTATTATCCCCACTTCCTTCTGCGTCTCCTCTCCTAAGATAGTTGAGAACCATCCCAACCCCTGTTGATTCCATTCCTCATTCATGTGATCCGCACCGGACCCAGTCTATGTAATTGCCCTGTGGGATGGCATCTCCACGCTTTTGCCATGATAAGGAAGACTTGGCCACTTAGGGACATCTGTCCAACTCTCTCTCTCCCCGGGGCATCCTCCACCCTCTGACCCTTCCCACTGACCTTGCTGAGTCACCTGGGTGGGATGGGGTGGCAGGGGGCACCCATTTAGTAGTGGCTCCCTGCCAGTGGTGTAGGGAGACTGCCGTTGGGTCCTCTGGGGTTTGGTCATGGGGCCCCATAGCTGTTGACAATTTCCACCACAATGTGAAACTTCTGGGAGAGCTTGTCTGGAAAATTAGGGTGTGGTTTCACTCAAATGATGGTGACAGTCTTCTGTTTTGCATCTTATTTTGGGAATGCTTGGAGATCCTGAATTGGTGCTTGAGTCCAGTGATGGATTGGATGTGGGTAGGAAGCTGAGACCATCTGGTCAAGACAAAGTTGCTGCTACTCATTAGGAGAGCTGATCTGCATTTAGGTTTAACGCTTCTAGACATGGTTGCATTCCTGCGAAGGATCAGATTCACTGAGCGTTCTCTTGACAGTCACCGGCTGTGACTTGGTCTGCCTCTAACAACTGCATGCCATGTCTAAGTTTTCTAGCATTGCTTAAGTACAGAAGAAAAGTTTTGTTGGCATGTTTTAACATTTTATCTTCTAAGATCCAAGATTGTAGATTTGCCATAGTTAGGTGCTCTCCTTTCAAATTTAGAATTTGAAACAGTCACTCATACATACCTTTGCTGTATATTTTATCAAGGGGTTAGAGAAAGCATAATTTATCTCTTTATGTGGCGGCTTCCTGGAAGATCCTTGGAGGCTCTTTTGAGCATTTTCCTTGATGGATCTAATAAATGTGTTACCAAACAGGTGGCAATATATATGTGAACATTTTAATGTATCCTTGACCAGCTACAATGGTTTGTTCCCAGCTTGTCACCTGGGAATTATTCATTGATTCTACGGAGGCTTTGATTTTTGTACATCTTCATATGTTCTACTTTGTTAATGGTCAGTAAACATTTGATCGATCTGCCTTTGGTCTTGGATAGCCACCAGGTAGCAGCTGTGGCTAGGAATGCTTTGGCACAACACCACTTCCTGGAAATCATAGATGTTGCCACTGTTTCATGTGCCCAGGTCACATCACATCAAGGTTAGGTTGCTACAGCACATTTTACACAGGGCTGCCTTTGAAAACTTAGAAACGTTAGTTGCTGAAAATACAGCAGGCAAGGCTATGGCTGTGGATACAGCACATGTTGTTTTATCTGGTGTTCGCTAATCTTTGTTGGCTTCTGGTTTGCTTGTGGGTACAACGTAAACTGTCCTTAAAGCCGGAAAAGTTTTTGTTTTTGTTTTAAAGTGGGGGGTGGGGGAGACCTAAATGATTTGGGACCAAGCATGTCATCAGAAGTTTGGAGGGGTTCCGGGACAGGACTTTTTTTTATCATGGCACCCAGATTGTGGAACTCCTTGCCCTGCGTTGCCTGATGGGCTTTTCAGCGCATTGTTAACATTCCTTTTATTTTGCTGCTTTGGGGTTGCTTGGGTTTTTCTTCCCTGTTACGTGGCTTGGCATTTTGAACAAGCACCCTTAGATTTTACTTCTTGGTTTTTAACCGGTTGCTTTATGGATAATTGGTTGTTCTAAGCATCCTTGGGGGCCTTTGGAGGCCAAAGGGAGGGGTATAAGCATGTTAATACAGAACCATTCATTTTCCCCTGAGCTGGTGATTCTTCTCCTTTGACTGTCTGGTCTGCCTGCCCACCCACTGACCCTCTTATCCGACGGCTGACATTCCTGGCTCTATGTGTCCCCAGACCAGGCCCACCCCGCCCCACCTGACCTCAGCCATGGCCGAGAACATCCTGGCAGCCGCTTGCGAGAGTGAGACGCGGAAAGCAGCCAAAAGAATGCGGCTGGAGATCTACCAAACATCACAGGTACGGGCCCTGGAGCTGACCTCTGGTTTGGCGCTGAACGCAGGGTTCTATGCCCTGGGGTGCTGTGGCAGAGCTGGTGCGCCTGTGCTCGCCCCATCGCCACCTGTTCACAAGCTGCGCAGGCTGCATGTTGCACTTGTGACTTTGAGAGCGGGCAACGGGTGTGGCGCTATGCACAGCGAGGGGAGTGGAGAGTAAAGAACAGCCCTCTGGGTAATTGGCTCAAAGGGCTCTTCGTCTCCCTCAGCCCCTGCCTGGCTGGAGGGGCCTGAGGCCAGGCACACACCCCACACACCCCGACTGGTGCACCCCTTGCTTAGAGACACATGTTGGGAAAGTCTCCTTCATTGCAGGAGGTTGGACTAAATGACTCTAGTGGTCTCCTTGAGTTCTGTAATTCTGTGATTCCTCCACTGCAGGATGAGCCAGTTGCCCTGGACAAGCAGCACTCCCGGGATTCAGCCGCCGTCACTCATTCGTCCTACACACTGCCAGCCTCTTCTTTCTCCCAAGATCCCGTCTATATCAACGGGAGCCTGAACTACAGTTACCGGAGCTACGGAAGCCTCGGAGGCAGCCTGCAACCTGCCTCCTCGCTCCAGACAGGGAATCACAGTAATGGTAAGCAGGGGGGGGGGGGAGAAAGAGAAGCTCTGGCTCAACCCCCTCTGCCCCCCACAATTATGCTTTTAGAAAGCTTTCACTGGTGCCACAGGGAGCTTTTAAAAAGCCTAATTGCTGTGGGGAAACGAGGCAGTTGAGGAGGGGAGGGGTGAGAGAAGGGAAAAGAGAGAAAGGGGCCAGGAAGAGAAGGAAGTTGATGAATGTTTCGTGTGCATGTGAGAAAAAGAGAAAGTGTGGGGTGACTCTGCCCCCCCTTTTGTGTCTGTCCGCACTCACTACTGGCATGTGGCTTGTGGAAGGTCCCCCAAAAGGGCATGCAGCCCTCAGGGTGAAGAATGCCCTGCTGTGCCCCGGCTGTCTTCCACTTCTGCTCAGGTGTTGCCCTCAAAGGGTGAGTCCAGGCAAAGGCCAGAGTCTCGTGAGGCAACACAGCAGCCCCTCGCCCTGTGCATTTGTCATTCGTTGTGCCTTTGGGCTCAGGAAAGGGAGACTCTGGGGTCCTTTGGCAAAATTTGGAAGTGTGAACCCCGCACCATCTTGCCCTGCTGGTTTTCAGGAATGGAGGGAGGTTCCTTGGTTGTGTCCAGTGTCCACACGACTAAGTGCCTGTCACGAGGTGTGCCTCAGTGGCCTCTGGCCTTCCTTCCTCTCACTCCCAGCTTGCCCTCACTGGAAGGATGTGATTTCTGGAGCCGCAGAAGATGCGTCTCTGGGATTAACGCTTCTCATCCCTTCCTAATGCCTCTTAACTCTGAAGCAAGATCCCACCCTGGGCTCCAGCCACTGAAGCCTAATCCCCTTGAGCGAGAGGAGGAGAGGGTGATGCGTTTTGCTCCCTGAAGATTGCGGGTCCTCGGGTGCACCCTTCAGGGCTCTTTGTCCCACCTCGTAATTCAAACATGGCCAAAGCTTGCCCAAAGCTCCCTCCCTGGCTGTCCACACCTCTCTGGGCTGCCCTGCCTTGCCTGCCTTCTGGAGGCAGCCGCAGACACACGTGTGTGCATGAGGGACTGTTTGGGGAGCAATGTGGTCTCAGAACCCAAGCAGCCATCGCTTGCTAACACTGATGTACATGTGGGTGTTCCTCCATTTCTTTCAACATGTGCCCCGCTTTGCCCCGGCTCACAGTGGCTTACGGCAGTCACACTTAAGCCAAAACAGCCACCCAAATCGCGTGGGTTGTGTTCTTCCAAGAGGCTGATGAGCAACACGCATCCCTGTGATGGGAAATCTCTCTTCCGGGGCAGGGCTTTTGGGGAGGAGGGTGGGCTCCCCTGTGGGCCGCCTGCTAGCAGCATCCTTTGTGCTTCCTGACCGTCCCTCTCCTGCTCTTTGCCTGCAGGCCCCACCGACCTCAGCATGAAAAGTGGGGCGCCCAGTACCCCCACCCCTGCCACCACCAACAGCACGAACAGGGGGGTGCCAGCTGCCCAGCTCAGCCCCACGGAGATCAGTGCGGTGCGGCAGCTGATCGCCGGCTACCGGGAGTCCGCAGCCTTCCTCCTCCGCTCTGCAGATGAACTGGAAAACCTCATTTTACAGCAGAACTGACTGCTGGCCTCCCTTTGGCTCCTGTGCCAGAAGACACTGTCCTTTGCTTGCAGAGGGGCTCCCTTTGATAACCTGCTCAGGACTGGCCATTCCTCTGCCTACCAACCACCTCCAAGCTGGCACAGGTTCTGACTTTTTTTTATAAGGTGGGATCCAAAAAGATCTGTTTCTTCTTGGAGCAGGAGCCCAGGGCCTGAGGACCTGCCTTTCGAACCTGCCTGTGCCAGTGCACTCCCAACACCGACCCAAAGGAGCCGGCCTGCAGCCTGGAGAGATGTAGGACTATTTTTTGGGGGGGGGGAGGAAGACGTTGGGGTGGGGAGAGCTGGTGGGGGATGGAGCTACAGGCACAGTCAGAATTTACTTTTGTAGAGCCCCCTTTCCAGCACCTCCCTCCCCCCATCTCCTGCCTCTTCCATGTCTTAGAAATTCCATATTTATTGAGAAATGGGCCCTCCTCCCCTTCTCCCTCTCTTCCCCCACCCCCTAATTTATTTTTCTTTCTTTTTTTGAAAATGAATTTTTGAGTTTGTACAGATTTGCCACTTTTGTGTCTGTCAGATGAGGAGGAGGTTTAATCCTGCACCGTCACACATTCCGTCCCGTGTTCCTGGGGGGCTGGAGGGCGAGGATGAGGAGATCTGCTTCTTCTCTCACTTTTTCACCAGGCAGAAGCCGTAGGGCTCAGAGGCCAGCCCCGGCCCCGGCCCCCAGCCACTTCCAGTTAGCAGGACTTGCTCTGGTCACTTTAAAGGAAAAGCCCCTGGAGCCCAGAAGAGAAGCAGCTGCCCAGCCTTCTTCCTTCACACTCTACCTCACTCTGCGTTGTGGGTTTTTTCCAGACTCGGGGAGAGTCCAGTCGTCAACCCTCAGGGGCATTTGAGCCAGCAGACCAGGCCTGTTCCTCGCTGTAGGGGGCAACTCTGCCTTCCTAACTTTATTTTTGGGTGAGGGGCTCGCCCAAGGCAGGGTTGCATTAGCTACATGAAGGGGGAAAGGGAAGGGGCGAAATGCAGATTCCTGTTCACATCATTCCTGGAAGGTTGTTGTTGTTGTTGTTTTTAAAAGGCTTTTTTGCAGCCAACTAGGCAAAGGACTCCTGCAAGAAGCCCAGTTTCTGATGCGTGGAACTGGGCCGAGCCATTTCTTTCTCCCCTCAAGTTCTCCTTCCCACAGCCCGGCCCATGCCTCTCCACCCACGAAATGCACTTGCTTTTTTGCTCAGTGCAATATTTTTTCAGTGCTGCTAAAATCAGGAATGGAGGAGCTGAGGCAGCAGAGCCCAGGCCATTGGGAACAGCTCAGCGCCAGCAGAAGACACCAGAAAACCCAGGGCCTCGGAAACGGGGTGAATTTGCTACACCTCCCCTCTGCTCCCAGCTGGGCAACTTTGACTGCCCCCAAGCTTCCCCATGATGCCACAGCTTGCTAGGGAAAGGGCTACAGAGTACCAGCCCTTGCAAAGTTTAGGAGAAATTTGCAGCAGCACTCCTAAGTTCCTTATTGGAAGCTCCCCCATGTAGGGCCTATAGGCCATGAATACTGGGCCATTTTCCTATTGGAACTGAGCTTTTCTTCAGTTTTTATTTGCCTTGTTTCATTAGGTGAAAGAAATACAACACTCCATTCCTACATTCAGTTTGTACGGAAACAACTTTTGCTTGAGAGGAATTTTCTTCCCCATATATTTGCTTGGGGTCAGACTAAGTTTTAAGCCACATGTTGTACCCAAGAAGTTCTCAGAAGTTCTCAGGAACAAACTACTGCAGACCCTTGGCAATTGCGGCTGTTCATGGCTCGGTTGCATTGTTTCTCCATGAGTGTGGCTTCGTTGCACATGAGAATTCCTGATCCTAGTTCACACACACCCGTTTCTCTATTTTGAGTCCACTGAGTGACACCCCAGGGGTTCCAGGGAAGCGGAGGACAGCCTTTTGGCGAAAGGCCCTCCTGCCAGCCCCACTTCTCTCGATTTCCTCTGCAGCAGAGAACACCCGGGTGTGTGTGACCTGCTGCTTCTCCCTCTCAACTTTGATTTTCTGTAAATATTTATTATTGTGAAAGGCCCAGGAAAGAATCAGTCCTTACCACACCACTTTTGTGCAACCCTGAACGCTGAAAGTGTGGCAGAGACAATCGCTGTCCTTAATAAAATCCTGGTGTTCAGTTTTGTCATGTGCGGCCTTCGCATTGCTGGAGGCACCACCAGGAGCCATAGCCATGAGGCGGGGGGCGGGGGCTGTTTACTCAAGAGAACAGGCTGCTTAGGTAAAGGTCTCCCCCACCCCACCCCCCGGGTGTAACTTTTTAGAGTCCTCTTCACTAGATCACTTTGGAACTTGGCTTCGTGTGCGTATGTTGCTGCTTTCGTTTTTTAAACCACTGGTTAGAATGTTTTGAGACTGATCTGATATGGCTCATGGAAAAAGACCAACGGGAAAGCCAACCGGGGCTCACAACCGACATCAGGGTTGGGTGGAGTTCAGGTAAGTATAGCATCTGTGGTCACATTTGGGCCACGGAAGCCACCTTTTGTTGTGTGTGTTTATAGCTCTAATTGTCTTAGGACATCTCTGTGGTCTTCAGCCGATGATCCCCATTGAGTAGGGACCCCGATTCCTGCAGAAGGCCAGCCCACCTGTTCTGAAAAACAGGGCGAGAGCCCACAGAACTGCATGGGCTGGCAGGTCTTTTTACAAAAACCAAGGAGGAATCTCCACCCACAAGTCCCTTCCCCATAGCAGCATTTTGGGCCAGGGAACGGCATTCGCGGGATTCCAAGTAGAACCCCCCCCCCCCCCGAACATTCTCCCAACACTGGAAGGGCCTCCCCTCTCTCATAGACGGCTGTAATGTTTAGTACCAGTTCTTTTACGAGAAATGCTGCTTTGAACTCAGAGGGTTAAATAAGATTTTGATTTGTAATTTTTTGTAAAACTTTTTACAAGGTAGCCTAGTGATTTCACCAGAATACCAACTACAATCTGTCCATGGTCTGATTTTTATATAATTTAGTGGTGCTTTAGAGAAAGTTCGGTTTGGTTGTTGTTTCAGAGCTGTACAGCTCAGTTCTTCGCCTGTATCTACCTAAGACCAATGTGAACCTTTGTACTTTTTGCTCCTGACTTTGGACTCAGTGAAAGTGTACTGTTTACATGTACAGAACTCCCAGCACATCCCGTGTTCTGCAAGACCTGCTCTTGGTGAGACACCCCCTCACCCTTGTTCATCTGCTTAGCAAAGCCACAGACTCTCTCATTGGCACCCTGCCCATCTCTGTGCACAAGCGCACTTGCCCGCCCCACTCCTGGGATGTGCTGCTGCAACCCAAAGGGTTTGTACACAAGCCATTCCGTGTTCTCCAGCGACCAGTTCAGTTATCGGGATCTTTAACACGGTAGGACTAAGGTGAAAGCAAACAGCTAGAATCTCCCTCGCTACTCAGCCCACAGGATGGCACTACTTAATTCTGTCTTCTGCTCCCTGGGCACCAAGGCACAAGAAACGGGGGCTGTGGGGCACGCATGACCCCGGAACAAGACCTCCAGCAGCCCAAGAGGCACCCATACTTCCCTAGAGACGCTAGAGGAAGGAAATGGCACTTAAAACCAGCTTGAGAAGGTGACACTTTATGGCTTAAATCTGTTGAATTCTAAAAAAAGACCTTCCCTGACAGGCACCTATGCAACTTCATGTGGCTCTTCTAAGCAGATGGGCACTTCCTCCTCCATGTGCTATGGAAATACTTTTGTGTTATATACAGTGGATCTTTTTCCAGTAAATGTGGCTTAATATTTTAATTCTTAGAACGTGTGTTTGTTCTATGTAATGCAACTTAATTCTGTTCTGTTTGTGAAATGAGTAGCACAGGCCAACCTCCTTGTCCCATTCACTTAAAAGACCAACGAGCTGTTTAAATTGAGCGGTTCTTTCCATCCATGGTATTACTTGCTAAATGCACTGATTTCATAAGTATGTGGAATTTTTTTGAGTCTGTATATCATATTATAAGACTGAATCTACTTAATAAACACTGTATAACAAACAGAACGCATCTTCTCGTTTCCAATATGGCTCCCAAGCAGCGGTAGACCTCTCCCACCTGTAGGCCTACACAGAGCAGTGTTCTGGTCTATTTTTATTTTAATTAAGTGTCCTCCCTTCACCCTAAGGTCCCAGGATGAGTTACATTAAAACCAATTTAAAATAACTTATGGAAAAATAAATATATGCACCTCTGGGTGTGTGTGGGGGGGGGGGCGAGTTCCATAGCTTAAAGGCCACCACAGGGGCCTTCTCTCTGTCTACCACCTCCCAGGCATCTAAGGACAGAAGAACTACCACCAGGAGGCTTCCTTGAACAATCTCAGCAGCTGAGGTGGTCTTTTGGGTATTTGGGGCCGGAGTCATTGAGGGCTGTAAACACTAATGTGAGCACCTTGAATAGGGCCCAAAACTAAACTGGCAACCAGTTAAAGGCAAAGGTAAAGGACCCCTGATAGTTAAGTCCAGTCGCAAACGACTCTGGGGTTGCGGCGCTCATCTCACTTTACTGGCCAAGGGAAGATGTTTGTCCGCAGTTTTTCCGGGTCATGTGGCCAGCATGACTAAGCTGCTTCTGGCAAAACCAGAGCAGTGCACAGAAACGCTGTTTACCTTCTCGCCAGAGCGGTACCTATTTATCTACTTGCACTTTTTGGCATGCTTTCGAACTGCTAAGTTGGCATGAGCTGGGACCGAGCAACAGGAGCTCACCCTGTCACAGGGATTCGAACTGCCGACCTTCCAATTGACAAGCCCTAGGCTAAGTGGTTTAGACCACAGCACCACCTGCGTCCCTTAACACACGTTATATGAGATCTAAATAGATCCCTAGCCAGTAATGTAGCCACTGCATTTTTGGACCAACTAAAGTTTCCGAGCCGTCTTCAAGGGCAGCCCCACATTCAGTGCATTGCAATAATCCAATATGGCAGTTACCAGAGCATGGAGTATGGTGGCCAAGTCATCTCCCTCCAGCAGCGGTTGGAGTTAGTGAACCAGCCAGAGCTGAAAAAGGCAATCCTAGCCACCAAGACCACTCAAACCTCATGACAGCATTGAATACAGGAGCACCCCTCCCGTCTGCAAATTTTCTCCTAGGCAAGTGCAACCCCAGCCAGGGCAACTTCAGTGTGGGATACTTTCCAGCAGGGAGCTGTGTTATTGCATTGCACGAGAAGCAAGGCTCAAGAACATCCCTCCTTGCTAATTACCATGCATGGAACAGGTGAATATCAGAAGGAAGATTAAAACCGCAAGTTTGCTTTTTCAAAATGTTTATTTTTTTTCCAATACCACAAGGGACATACAACACCAGGGGTCATCAGAGAGGACTCCCCCTCCCCACCAGACCAGCATCAGTCTGTACACTACAGTGGCCCCGAGGGGGTGCAGAGTGAGGGGCCCCAACTCTGCCCCCTCATCTTTGGTAAGCAGGTTTTAGACCATCAGCTTAGTTGCCTTTAATACCGCAATTCTTTTAACCTCTCTCACTTCCATGTTTCCAACTAAAAAGCTGCTACATTGATTTAAGAGTAAACCTTTCTGTAAAACGAGGTCCAGATTTTACACTTCTATAGCTTTTGAGCGGGGAGGGCTACAATTAATGAAAAAGAGGAGTCCGGTCAAGGAAGAGGTAGGTAGGAGCTAAAGGAGAAGAGGAAGATAACTGACCTTCACTATCCATTTGCTCTAATGAAAATGGAGTCTTTGCTTCCTCCCTTGCCCCTCAAGAGGGAAGCCCGTTGCAGCCAACACAGGGTACCCCAAGGCGAGGCGCGCTGGCTTGCCTGCTCCCACTGGCTAAACATGTCACCTGAGCGCTTGCCTCCAGCTCCCTCTAGAGTTGCAAGAGGGGCAGTGAGAAGCACAACTTCGGAGCCAGAGCAGCTGAGCAAGACCTGAAACAAACGCCACACCTCTCGCTCAAAGAGCAGGAGAGGCCGTTGCAGGTGTGAGGCAGGACAGAACACAGCAGCTCCAATTATGGACAGCAATTAGTAACCAACACCACTTTAATGCAATACTGCTGCAGCCTGAAAAATAAAGGAATTTTAAAAAACCCTTTTATGTACATAAACATCAATTTACAGAATTGCCCGGTACTGTGTACAACATATAAATACATGATCCAACAGGTGCATAGAGGGTACATATAGGAGCAAAACATTTCACTTTTTACACCCAAGAACAAAAAGTTTAAAATTATATATATATATATGTATATATAAATGACACTGCTTAGAAAGTAAAAAGGTTACGCCCAGCCCCTCTGCCCCTTGGTGCTTACAGTTCCTCTGGCGCAGAGGCTCCTACAACAGAAGACAATGACAGCCAAAGCCTCTGCCCTGACACAGCTGCACACAGCCAGGCCCCTCCAATACGGAAGATGACACCACACTCACCATCTCAGTAGTGACCCTCGTCCTGCAGTCCAGCCCTGAAGCCCACAACCATTTATTTCCTGCTCTCTCTTAAGTGGAAGGATCTAGAAAAACAACCACCTCTCTCCCCCAACCCAAGCCAGGGAGATTGCAGGAAGGGAGAATGGAAGACTGAATTCTGCTCCCCCTGCCAAGCGGGGTCTACTTAACCCCGCCGCTTAAAAAGGGATGGTGCTGGCTCTATAGTTCCCATAGAGCAAAGCCTCCGTCCCCAAAGGGCTCAAGGAACACAAATCACTAGTGCCAAGGAAGGCATTAAGCAAGCAGAATGTTCAGCAATTCTTGTGGGTGGGGGCAGGGAACCCCTCAGAAATGGGATGGTCCAATCCTAGCAGGAAAATCAAATATACAGTGCTAACATTGCCTCTATTATGACCAGAATATTTTGTGTACAGATTCCAGAACCCTCGTTATCAAAACAGACACACGAAATATACAGCTCCCCCCTTCCCTTCCAGGGCCGTAATTCATCATCTTACCACAAGGCACAACACACAAAGCTTGGAGGGGCCAATACAGTCGTCATGACAAAACGCCCCACAGCCTTTGCACATGATCATGGCTTTAAGGCTGCATGAACACTTGAGTGAAATCTCTTCCATGCTGCCGCTATCGGCAAACATTTGTGCAGAGAGGGACATACCACGGGACGTGGCAAAGTTCGCTTTGTGGCTTAGCTGCATCATACTTCCTGCAAGGCTCCTGGGGAAGCCTGGCACGTTGGAGGCGTAATTAAAGCCGGCAGAATTCAGCTGCAGCTTTGAAAGCTTCCCATAAAACGCCTGCTTGATGTTGAGCTGGGAAGGGATAGAGGAAGGCTCCAGCGGTTGGGCAAGTCCCTTCCCCAGTTCCCTTGGCCACTTGAAAAAGGGCAAGTTCCCAACAAGAGGGCTACTTTGTAGGTGCTCCATCATCTCCACGGGGCTTGGAGGGGCCTCTTTCCTCTTCTCCACGTTCCTCTTAGCTGGGCCAGAGCATGGCAGCACGTTCTTGTTCTCTACTCCTCTGCCGCCGCCTCCTCCAACATGCGCACGCTGCTTCAGAGGCCAGTCTTCCCTTGTGCCTTGCACGCCGTGTCTAGGCGCGGCACTCCTGGGGGGTGGCAGTAGCTTACTGTGTGAAAGCATGCCCAGGATGGGGGAGGGTTCCAGGACTCTGGGGTGCTGGGCTCTGGCAGCTGCATTGCAGGGGAAGCCAGAGCCAAAGACCTTCTTCCCAAGAACTCCTCCTCTCGGTTGATCTGGACCCAGAGAGGTTGTGCCGGTTGCTTTCAGCTTCTCTTCTGGGCTCCCAGGGGCAACAGATTCTGCAGGGACAGCAGCAGAGGAATCTTTTCGATTTTTGTAAGTGCAGGAAGAGAACGTTGCTCCTCCCAGACCCAGCTTATCAGGTTTCTGGGAAGTACCCACTGCTCGATCTGGAGAGTCTGAGCTTTTCTCTGGTTCCTTCTCTACCCTCTCCATAGGCAAAGGTGTTGGGCCAGAAGTGCACTGCCTCTTGGGGAAGTCCCTCGGAAACCTTGGTGCACAGTATCCATTGCCGACTTTGCCACTTGTGCCCAACCCCTCATCCCTAGAGGGCTTTTGGGAAAGGGAACTCTTGCACATGCTCTCCACTGGGAAAGAACAAACTTTGTTCAGAGAGGAGGCTGCAGCTACTATGTTAGGGCTGCTATGAGCCCCTGGAAGAACTGTTTTGAGAGGCAGTCCTCCCTTGAGCAACTGAACCACCAGAGGGTTGCTTGCTTCTATAGACAGAGGCTTGGGGGTCTCCACCACCAAAGGACTTTCCTGGCCTTCTGCATCAACATGGAGGGAAGATTCACAAGCTTCCTGCAGACGAGATGCCTGCAGCTGACAGGTGTTGGTGGCCCCTGCTTCTGACAGCAAGCCCTCCCTGCACAAGGAAGTGTCAGTTCTAACCAAACTTTCTATTTTGATCCTGTTATATTCCTCCTGGTGGTCCCTGTCGGGATCAGCTCCTTTCTCGGTAGCTTTGCTGTAGTCCTGCCCCAACTCTGCACTCTCATCCGTCAGCTCAGCTTCCAAGTCGGATGCCGTCTCCGTTGTCTCACTCAGAATGCTCCTGGTTTCCTCGTCACTGGAGGAGCTGGTGCCTGGCTTGGCCTTCGCCTGCTGTCCGTCTGTCTCCACTCCTGTCCTCAGCAACACCCCCCACGGGGGAAGGCAACTGCTGTGGGAAGCCTTTAAGCCTTCAGACAGCAGAGAAGCTTCATCCTTGCTGGTGTTGTGTAGCCCGCTTGGCGTTTCTCTTTCGTGCCGCTGTGGGGCCAGCTGCCTTGGGGACATGTGGAACTGTGAGGAGAGTTCCTCCGTCCCAACAATGCTGGAGTTCTCTGGATTAGGGATATGCTCCTCTATGTTTGGGCCAGTTGTCATATCTAGCCCCTTTTCCAGTTTGCTCTCCAGACCAACGGTACGGCTAGAAGTACCAGAGGTGGTTTCTTTCAGAATAGAGGCACAATTTGGAGGGGAACAATGGCCATGCTCATGCCCTTCCGTTCTACTTGTACCTTTGAAGAGAGCCACTGGAGAACGGCCTTGTTTGCTGCTTGGAGAAAATTCACTTCCCTCCTTCCTACCACGTCCCTCTTGGGAAGCAGTGCCTGGAGAACGTTCACTATTTATATCACTTGGGAGCTGCCCAGAGCTGCCCACTGGCGTCTCCGTGGCTATGTGACCAAGGGACGGCTCGGCCACAGCACCTCCCAAGCAGCTGCCCCCGGAAGCTTCTGCAAGCTGGGTAGCACCTTCAGACCGAAGTGAAGTCAGGCTGGAGGCCTGCCCAAATGCAAAATCTCCCTCAGCCTGCAGGGAAGAGGCCTTTTGCACGCAAGAGTTCGCTTTGGCCAGCTCAAAGCCGGTCTCCTCTTCTAGGTGTGAAAACGACAGTAGCTGTGCTCGCTGTAAATCTGACCTGCACTTCCCACGAGTTCTCTTCGATCTCCAGTATTTGGGGCGGTGGTTGGGCTGCCGGATCCTGCAGCCGCTGGTGCCACTGCTGCCACCACCACCGCCTTCATCCGTGTTCCTTCCACCTCCTCCCGGCCCACCCCCACCCCCAATGGCGGTGGCAGGAGAAGCAGTCTCTCGCTGGATCCTGCCTTGCACAGCACAGGCCTTAAAGTCAGCAGAGGCTGAGTCCCCGTTTCTGTCCTGGCTGGAGGGTTCTGTATTGGGGATAATCCTAGGACATATCTGGTAGGTTGGCTGACCTTTAACCACCCAGGGGGGTTTGATGCGGGAAAGTTGAATCTGTAAAAGAAGCAGACAAGAACAACAAGTTTTACACAATGCGCTGCTGCTTGTGTATGCGTGCTTTAGAATTACTGCACAGGAGCCCTCGATGGGACTCCAGAAAACCTGCAAGCACGTCATTTCAACTGTTATTCTCAAAATGTTTCTGGGAATGCAGTCAGGTAAAGGCATTCATTACCAGAGTCCTAGGAAGGAGGAGTATCTGATAAGCTAGTTGGGTTTTTGTTGTACTGTCTTTTAATGCTTTTCATTGTTTTTGCAAGAACCTTGAGCTCTGGGCAGGGAGCAAATAAAACACTTCTTTAAAAATCTGAGTTGGAAAAGGCCTTCCAACTCAGGCCTTTTCTCACCCAGAAGGTGCAAGCTGAAGCTCTGCTAAGAGGGAAGCTCTAGGAACTGTACCCAAATGGGACTGGGGTGGAGGGTATGGGAGAGGGTCTCCAAAGTTGTCCAAGCAGGACCAAGTTAAGGTGGTGGGAAGGTGCCCAAAGCTGTTAATGGCATGGGTGGATTTAAGCTACACTGAACCAAGCAAAAGGCTTTGTTGGAAGTAACTGTAATAGGAACCCCTCCATTTACAGACGAGCAAACAGAAGAGAGAATAAGCTTTCTTTCTGAGGGAAGGAAGGCTTTCCCAAGCTCACCCTCCTGCTTGCTTGCCTTCCTTCCCCACCCGTGCCCAGAGGGAGAGAGACGATCGAACACAGGCTGCTTCAGGCCACTCTAGCCCTGGTCCCCAAAGGCCTGTGTGACCTGCTATGAGGCTGTTACCTACCCGGATGGGAGGGACTTTGGGTTCCTCTTTGGTGGGCTGAGGCTTTTCTGGGTGAACACTTTCAATTGTGTTACGAAAGGACTGACGGTCTTCAAGCCGGGGCTTCTTCTCGGGGAAGGAGGCAGAGGCAGCCTGCTCAAAGCACTTTCTCTTCTGCTCCTTGGACTCCTGGTCTTGTGGCTCCTGGGACAGGCTGGGGGTCCTCCCCAACGCCGCGGCCGCCGACATCACATCTTCCACCTTGCTCTGGATCCTGGTCGCCTCAGGTGAAATCTCCAATTTTGGAGACACCCGGCTCGTTTCACACAAGTCCACTTCCGGCTTCGTGTCCCTCTGGCTGGGGGACTTCGGCTCCGGGGACGGTGCCTCTTTGGCAGCCTCCACGTGATCTGCCTCACACAGTTTGCTCAGGCTCCCCCGGGTTCTGCACCGGAGGGCATGCTTCTTCAAGTGTCTGTCTCGCTGCCGGGTGACAGGGCCCCTCTGCACCCTTGGAGGTTCCTCTTGGGAGGCTGAGGCAGCCCTGGTCTCTCTGTTGACTGGAACTGCTTTTTCTTGCTGAGGCTCCTCACTCGTTAAGCCCAGCCTGTAGTTCAGGGACACAAGGCAGGAAGTGAAAGGAACCCTGAATTAGTTAATGGTATTACTGCCGATTCTACTGGAACTTGACACCTTGCCTGAGCCAGTAGCCAAGACCAACTGGGGCACCTCAGGATAAACTTAGGTTGTTGTACATTATAAAGCAATTCTGCGTTGAATTTCTACATCATTTTTTAAAAGTGCTAATTCTTGCTAGGTCAACCCATTGCCTCCATACTCATTCGCCAGAACTTTAATTGTCCTTGCAAATTAAAAGATCTAGGGTGATAGCCAACATTAGTAACTTTGGTCAATTAAATTAGATTGGTCTATGCCAAGTATGACTTGGCTGGATATCACCTGTAGAAATTCATTTTAAAAATTAAAGGTTGGAGGTAGAGATGGTGAACTGTGGCTCTCTGAGAGAATTAAAGCTCAGCAGGCACCCTTGCAACCCCCCCCCCCCAGCGATGGCACAGAAACAGGTGAAGTTAGCTTGCGGTTTTGTTTTTTAAAGGCATTGGGGAAAAACACCCACTTACTTTTGCCCATAGTAGTCCTCAAAAAACCTCTCCTTCCACTGTTCTGTTTTCTTTTCCTTCTCCATTTCTTGTCTTATGCGAACCTGCATTTCATGAGTGAACTCCCCTGCAAAAAAACCAAAAATGAGAAGCTGGAAGCAGCAGGTGCTAGTATCCCAACTCAACAAACGTCACATCAGGAAAGTGCATGGCAGGGTTAAGTCCAGGGCAGAAGAGACTATACTTCTGCGCTCTTGTCAGGCGAGCTGTAATGATCTCAGGGGGACTCTGCCTTGGTGCCAAAGGGACAGCATTAACTGGGGCAAAATCATTTTTAAAAACCGATCAACGTGAGGAAGCTCTGCTGAATGCTTTACGTGTTCTTTGAAGTCTTACGTTAGTTACATATGAACAACTTTTTCTTTAACTAACAAGAGTTCTACTAACTACTAAAGATGGAAACACAATGCTGCCATTCCGCTTTCTCAACAGATCTCCCCTTTCCTCTCCCCTGCAGTCCCTCATGCATCTTCAAGATCTGCTCCAGAGGGCGCATGAGAAAAGGAGAGCAAGGGGAAGAAGCCCTGTTGGATGCAACTGAATGCTTCAGAGCAATAGGGGAGCCATGATCTGGGGAAACTGAGTTTCCCCCAGCGTTTCAGGGGTTCCTCAATGAGGAAACAAGTAATGGTGAACAAGGTTTCCCCCCAAACGCAGCTTGCTCACCACACAACTAATTGTCCCCTGCAATGTATAGCTACAGGACAGCCTGGGCAAGATCCGAGGCACCTACTTAGTTTGCATGAGGACAATGTCAATGCCAAAGAGGGTGCCCTAGGTTAGAACAAAGCCCAGAATCGTTTGCAACAAAGTGGCTCCATGGCAGACACTCACAGGTTTCTTAGAATCCAAGTTGGTGCCAAAAGATGTTATCTTTGAAAGGGAGATAAAAGGAAACCTAAAAGTATTTTGGCTGCCTTCCTCTTTAGAGATTTCTCCCTCCAGGGATTCTGCAAGATGAGGATCTTTAATCTTTTAATACAGACTCGCGAGCTGAAAGGATAGTATATACCCTGCCTTTTCACTAATAAAAGTATACAATGATCAAATGCACATGTCTCTGATTTTAGAATGGCTTTCTGGCCTGGGAGGTGAAAGTACAGTGGTACCCCAGTTTTCGAGCGTAATCCGTTCCAGAAGACTGTTCCAACTTCCGAAACATTCGTAAACCAAGGCGCAAAGGGCGGTTGGCAAATTCAATAGAGAAAATGGGGGGGGGGCGGGGACTCAGCAGAAGCCATTCAACTCTGAGGCGCACTGAAAAACAGATACCGTGTTTCTCCTAAAATAAGACATGGCCATAAAATAAGCCATGGCAGGATTTCTATGCATTTGCGAAATATAAGCCGTTCCCCAAAAATAAGCCATACCCCGAAAATAAGCCATAGTGATGCAGCACCTCCCATTAAAACAGCCTGGAGAGGCGTGGCTATGCAGAGTACTGATGCGATGCGGTTAAAATAAGACATCCCCTGAAAATAAGCCATACTGTGTTTTGTTGAGGGGAAAAAAATATAAGACGGTGTCTTATTTTAGGAGAAACACGGTACCTCCGGGTTTTCAGCATTCGAAAACCGAAACGTTCAACTTCCGAGACATTCAAAAACTGAGGTACCACTGTACTTCTAAGCCATGCAGATCATTCAAAATACTTAAGAGCCAGATTGATCTGCCCTGAAAATGCAGAGGTATCACCAGCGATGCCTCATAATCCACCAGAAGCTTCCTACAGATTTTTTTCTAAGTCACTTTACACAACTGAGCGGAGCAGGAGGCACCCAAGGCCTTGCACTCCAACAGGCTTTGTTGCTCAAGCAGACAGAATTAGATTTCACTGAATCTGTGTGCAAGGTGGAAGGGTCAGCAAAGAAGATGGATGCTGAGACTGGGGAAAAGCCGCCAATGTTTCTGTTCAGGTTGTCTGAAGCCTGCGCTCCTGCCACCTCATAAATCAAAACAGGCAGCCAGAGGGGCAGAGTGACTTGCGCCACCACCAAGCAGGATCCGGGGAGTTCGACTATAAGTGTATTCTGTACTGCCTGGCCTCTACCAAAGCAGCCACTCCACCCCAGGCAAGAACCAGGGCACCTACCATCAGCCAGCCTCTCTCTCCAGCTCTGGGCAGCGTGGGTGAAGAACTCGTTATTCAGAGCGCTCCCACTAAGCCGCATCAGCCCATCCGTCCCGGCCTAAAAGGAAAGAAATCACAGCGGATGAGAAGCGTGCACGAGTGTCGCGGAACAGAGGGGCAAAAGCGCTCCAAGACATGGCTGGTGGGGATCCATACCTGCCTGTCCACTTCAGGGAGAAGGAGAAGGAGCTGCTGCTGGAAGTGCAGAGGCAAAACATTGAAGGTCCTGGAATTTATCAGTGCTCGCAGGTTTGTGTTGACGAGAATGGAGCCAGGCGTCTCAAAGTCTATATCATCGCCTCGGTTCCTCTTCATTTGTCCTGCAGTTTCCGAAGAGTCTCATAAAACTAGGAATATTTACACAGTCTACACTCAAGAGGCCCTGCCCGCAACCCGGTAGCTGTAGCCCTCCAAAACACAGAAGGCGCTTCCAAGCAGGTTTCCACAAATCAACACAGACGGCAGTAGAGGCCGATACAGGCAGCTTGAACAATTAGGTCTTTCAAAAGACCCTGGCATCACCTGAATGCCAAGCACAATGGAGCCACTTCGAAACTACTGAGGCCTCCTGCCTAAAGAGCTTTCTGCTCCAGGAGGAAAACAGCTGGAGCGTGTCTGGACAGATGTGTGGATGCATGAGTGTAGCAACTACCCCCCAAGCAAAATTACAGGCCCCCAAAGGAGAGAGAACTGGCCTGGGGCTGCTAGCTTCAGGCAGTGAACACCTCCCCAGCCCTATACTTCAGGGGCCAACAGGAGCATCCACCTCCAGCCATTTAAAAAACCACCACAGGAAAACACCATCAGCTCATGCAGTGGTGGTAGAAGAGACAAAAATCAAGCATGCTTTACGAATGATTTTAATTGTCTGGACAGAGAAAAGTGAACAGCCTATCACTTTATCCCCAGTCAGAACATTTAAGATTCTGTCAGAAATTTTAAATATAGTCCTGTACAGTAACTGATTCCCTTCGTTCCTGCTCCTTGAGGATTTGTATGGAGTTTGTTTACTCACAGGAGTATAGAGGAAAGTTAAAATTATGCAATGCTCTATACTGTTCTGCCCACAGGGCAATACAATGAACAACAACAAAAACCACCCTTATCATCCATTACAAAAATATAAATTCAGCACATTGCCATCCAAAAATCAGTTTAATGTATCAGCAAAACTACACATTAAAAGCCTGTAGAAATAAATGTGCTGGTACAAAAAGCAGGGCTTCCAAGGCAGACCTTAATGCCTGGACTTGCCTATAAAAGCCCCGGGCTCCTTCTGTTTGAAGCAAGAAATCTAGATACAGACACCAGACTGCACCTACCACTTGTGGGTTTCCGGAATCCTCGGATCAGCTGTGGAGGGTCCCTGCCGATTTCTGTCCTGCTGCGTATAGCAGCGTTGCCACTCAGGGCAGAGGAACTGCTGCTGCTGCTGCTGCTCTCGCCACCAACTTGTCTCCCTGTGAACCCTGAAACCAGTCAGCAAGGAGCACCCCACGAGACAACGTTAAACACTCCCCACATTCCACACTGGACCTTATTATTATTAAACACAACCTCCACCCAGGTAAGTAGCTATGGCTCGGATAGGTAAGGGTATGGTCAGGTGAGCAAATGCCATGCTACAGAAACCCAAATCTTGACATTACAGTACTCAGTTTGCACAATTTATTCCAGCTCCCATTATCTTGGTTTTTTGGGGCGGTGGAGGCAGGAAGTGAGAATAAGCGCAGAAAGGGATAGGCAGCTGAACAGGAAAGGAGTAGCCCCACACAGTCCTCTCTGGTTTCAAAGCCCCCTTTACCCCTGTCATTATGCTTGGCAACAATTACTTCCCTTCCAGTCTGTCGTCAGTCTCTAAGCGTGCTGAGAGAGCTTCTCATTCTTTTCTTTTTATATAGTGTCTAGATGTAAGCACCACGTAAATTATTAGGCTGGTTTGATGATGGTAATATTGATGGTTTTTATACTGCTAATCACTCCAGTGATCCTTGGATGAAGGACAGTATATAAATTTAATAAATAAAAATATTATTATCTTGGAGTAGAAATGTCTCGTAATTTTTCCCTGCAACAATGCTGAGGCAGATGAAGGTAATCTGCTAACAATCTTTTTGCCATCTCATTTTTGTGGATTTTTTGTATTTCTATATTCTTGCAAATTTAATAAAAATGATCTACTAAAAAACAACAACCCAATAATGTTCCATGAACAAGGATCTGAACAAAGGCCACCCATCCTGAGGCCCTACGAGTATCTACAACTGCAGAGGCCAGGTGGCGGCTGCTGTAGCAGCTATTGCTTTCTTCTCTTTTGTTAAAATAATAGTGTTAAATGAAGTCAGGGATGGAACTCAAAGCCTAGGAGACACTTTACACCAATTTCCCAGTGAGCCGTATTCGGAACAAGGCACAATGTGTAGCACAGAGCCTAGCAGACCTAAAAAGTGCCAAAGAATCTCTGTTGCGCATGGCACTCAGAAGCTCTTGTGAGAGGTGCCAGGTAGGGAGGGGCTTGGTACTGGAGAGCTCATGTGCAAACTCAATGGGGGTGGGGAGTTTGCTCACCTGAAGAAGTTTCCATATGAGCACCATTTACTTTCAGAGGAGTCAAAACGACACGAGGAAGCATCACTCCTGTCTTTTTCTTCTGTTTGCTTGCCTGTATTCCAGAAAAGACCAAAAGAAACACAGCGCTGGTGAGGAAGTATCGGTTTAGGCTAAAGCAACAGGCTTGGCAATGACACCTCTCCCTTCCTTGCTGGAGGTCCCCACCTCTTGGGGCTGCTCCAGCTCCAGAGTTCCTGCACTGAGCCGGGAAGAGATCAGTCCATGTGGCCTGCAATGTCTCCCTTCAACTCTTAAGATTCTAAGGCATATTCATAGCACAAATATCTGCAATATTCTCTGAGGACAAGGCAAAAGGCAAATTTATGTATTTAGAAAGGTAGGTTTATATTAAAGGCTAGAGGCAAAAAAAGTCAGGAAGCAAGTAAAGAGTCTTACTGCTGGTTAAGCCCTAAGGTAATGTTGTTGTTGTTGTTGTTCAGTCGTTCAGTCGTGTCCGACTCTTCGTGACCCCATGGACCAGAGCACGCCAGGCACGCCTATCCTTCACTGCCTCCCGCAGTTTGGCCAAACTCATGTTAGTAGCTTCGAGAATACTGTCCAACCATCTCATCCTTTGTCGTCCCCTTCTCCTTGTGCCCTCCATCTTTCCCAACATCAGGGTCTTTTCCAGGGAGTCTTCTCTTCTCATGAGGTGGCCAAAGTACTGGAGCCTCAACTTCAGGATCTGTCCTTCTAGTGAGCACTCAGGGCCGATTTCCTTGAGAATGGATAGGTTTGATCTTCTTGCAGTCCATGGGACTCTCAAGAGTCTCCTCCAGCACCATAATTCAAAAGCATCAAGGTAATGTACCTGGATACTAACTCAAAGTTGAATTCCCCAATCACAGTGACTCTCCTTTAATCCAAGACACACCTACCGGTACATGGTTAATTGGTTAGTCTTAACCAACAAAAACCACCCTTATCATCAATTTTATCCCATGTTGATGGCCTTTCAGCTGATTCCCTGGTGACCCGCTGGAATGTGGAGTTAACCAGGGCTATTGACTGTTTGGCTCCGAAGCACCCTCTCCGACTGCATGGAGCCCGGACAGCCCCGTGGTTTTCCCCAGATCTGAGGGTGATGAAACAATCGTTGAGACGGCTAGAGCGCCGGTGGCGGATAACTCATTCTGAATCTGACCGGACACAGGTTAGAGCTCATTGTCGAGCCATTCACATGGCGGTAGTGACGGCGAAGAAAACTTTCTTCACTGCCTCTATTGCATCTGCAGAAAACATTTTCAGGTGGCTCGCAATTTAGTGGAACCACCTGCACCATCAGGGCCCAGTATGGGCCACATGATCTCCTGAAATGATTTTGCAAAGTTTTTTGCAGATAAAGTCGCTCAGATTCGGGAAGAAGTAGACTCCACCGTGGGAGCAGGGCCGGTGCGGAGAGTGCTAGAGTCCTGTCTAGTCCAGTTGCGTGGGATCAATTCCAATCTGTTACCTCCGAGGATGTGGACAGGCTGCTTGGATGAGTGAAACCAACCACCTGTCTCCTTGATCCTTGCCCATTCTGGCTTATAAAAGCTAGCCGGGAGGGGCTGGGCGATGGGCTCCGCGGGGTGGTGAATGCTTCCCTCTGTGAGGGAATCTTCCCAGACCCGCTGAAAGAGGCGGTCATTAAACCGCTTCTTAAAAAAACATCTTTAGACCCGGCCAATATGGCCAACTATCACCCAGTCTCAAATCTACCATTCTTGGGCAAGGTGATTGAGCGGGTGGTTGCTGAACAACTCCAGGCACGCCTGGAAGAAGCGGACCATTTGGATCCCTTCCAACTGGGATTCAGGCCTCATCATGGGACTGAAACTGCCTTGGTCGCACTGGTCGATGATCTCTGGCGGGCTAGAAATGAAGGTGAGAGCTGTTTCCTAGTTCTGCTGGATCTCTCAGCGGCGTTTGACACCACTGACCATAACATCCTTCTGGACCGGCTGGAGGGGTTGGGTGCTGGGGGCACTGTTATACAGTGGTTCCGCTCCTTCCTCCTGGGCCCTGTTCAGAAAGTGGTGGTGGGGGATGAGTGTTCAGACCCCTGGGCTCTCACTTGTGGGGTGCCTGAGGGTTCCGTCCTCTCCCCCATGCTTTTTAATATCTATACGAAGCCGCTGGGAGAGATCATCAGGGGGTTTGGGCTGGGTGTTCATCAGTATGTGGATGATACCCAGCTCTACCTCTCTTTCAAATCAGAACCAGTGAAGGCGGTGAAGGTCCTGTGTGAGTGCCTGGAGGCGGTTGGAGGATGGATGGCGGCTAACAGATTGGGGTTGAATCTTGACAAGACAGAAGTACTGTTTTTGGGAGACAGGAGGCAGGCAGGTGTGGAGGAATCCCTGGTCCTGAATGGGGTAACTGTGCCCCTGAAGGACCAGGTGCGCAGCCTGGGAGTCATTTTGGACTCACAGCTGTCCATGGAGGCACAGGTTAATAATAATAATAATAATAATAATAATAATAATAATAATAATAATAATAATATATTACCAAGTCAGTAAGTGGTGGGAGGGGAAGGATATACTTGGATGAATTGTCAAATCTACATCATTGGATTCTTTCAGCAAAAATCTGGACAGGTACCTACCTGGAGTAGGTGATTTATGTGGCCCTTCTATGCAGCAATTCTAGTCTACCTGCCCAATCTTGCAAGAGCACTCTCCCCACTTGTGGATCCCAACAACTGGTATTCAGAAGCACTCTGCCTCCAACTGCGGAGGCAGAACTCAGCCATTGGGGATA
Source organism: Lacerta agilis (assembly GCF_009819535.1). Lineage (NCBI taxonomy): Eukaryota > Metazoa > Chordata > Lepidosauria > Squamata > Lacertidae > Lacerta > Lacerta agilis. The sequence continues at coordinate 92,703,473 of NC_046317.1, read as the reverse complement.
GCAGCCACTGAAGGAGAGACTTTGCAGAAGAGCTAAGAACTGCCACAGTGGGTCAACCTATGCAGCTGCAGGTTTCTCCTCCTACTGCACCAGAGCTCTGTTAAGCCCTTCTTGTATTTTTACTTCTTCTTTTACTTAAAAGGTTTATATGCATTGCTATCCTTTCTCGTGCATTCTTCTTTGCCCCACTTCCCACAAGCCCCCAGTCAAATGCCCCCATTCTACCTGTGAAGCTGCTCTATGGCTCTCCCGAACAGGAGGTACATTCTTGCTCTGAGGCTCAGTGGAACAAGAGGCGCTTGAGGAGGTTTCATCTAGAGATACTGAAAATAAAAGAAAAAAAATCATCCCATCAACATTGGTGGAAGAAACAAGCAGCTCAGGATTGGCCAATTGTCTTTGACAGGGCTGCACTTCCTCTGAAGAAGCAGGTAAGCAGTTCTGGGTCCAGCTTCATCACTGGAGACTCAAAACAAAATAAAATAAAAAATTATTTCCAGTAGCACCTTAGAGACTTAGTTGGTCTCTAAGGTGCTACTGGAAAGAATTTTTTTTATTATTTTGTTTTGACTATGGCAGACCAACACGGCTACCCACCTGGAGACTCAGGTAGCCTCGATGGCAAGGAGTGCCTTTTGCCAGATGAAGCTGGTACAGCAACTCTGGACATTCCTGGACTGAGACAGCTTGACCATGGTAATCTAGGCATTGGTGAATTCAGGACTGGGTTACAGCAATGAGGGGCTTTCCTTGTGCTTGGTATGGAAACTGCAATCTGTGCAGTGCTGCAGTATGGTTGCTCACAGGAGTGAAACCATGTCAGCATATTACTGTCCATTTGCATTTTTTGGTACAGAAAGTATTGATCTGATGTGTAGAGATCTTTCATATTCTAATTAATTCAAGAGGCTTCTGGAAGCTTCTCTGTATGAAATAAGCAAGCTGAAGGTTCATGATGTTTGGGTTATTCCTTCAGAGAAGCTGAGTACAGCTGGCTTAAACTGGTTCTGTTATCTCTTTCTGTCAAGGTCATGCTGACTATAATAATAAGGCCAGAAGGAGCCTGGGTTTCACTCTTTTCTATCTCTTTTTCATTCTGGTGTGGTGTTCTGTATATAGTGTTAAGGTTTTAGTCTTCTTATAAGTTATTGTAAGTTTAAGTTAAGTCTGCTGCAACCGGATTTCTTATGGACAGGGCCAATCCTGAATGTATTGGAATTGTGACCATTACGCTCATTTGCCTTCAGTAGCAGTAAAGCTCTGCTGGATGAAATACTAATTGCCTCTGGTCTGGGTTTTTTTGAGAATTCTGCAACGTGTTTAAGTTTTGACTCTGCTAACTATACATTGGAGTTCTGCTCTGGATCAATATGAATAGAATTAATGACAATTACACCTCTGCTTAAAGATCTGCACTGGCTGCCAATCTGTTAGTGGAACAATTCAAGGTGTTACTATTGGTATATAAAACCCAAAACAACTTGGGACTCATTTACTTGAAGGTTCACCTTACCTCACATATCCCCACTCAACCACCTTGATCTGTAGAACTGACATTTTTACAAGTGCCATTCGGTCTCCACTTGAAAGGAGTTATATTTCAAGCATGGCAGCAACTATAGTCTGGAACTTCCTGCCTATTGAAACCAGGCAGGCTCCCCAAGTTGGTGAGGCTTCTTTGACAACAGTGGAAAAACAGCCTTTGGTGTCACTGACCCAGTCCTGTGGAACACTTTGCTGATATTCTGTTGTTGCCTTTTGTTGCCAACTTTTAAACGCTTGCTGAAAACTTTTCTATTCTGCCAGGCCTAGGCAGTCAATTAAGAGTTGTCGTCTTCTCTGGCAATCCCTTGTAGCTGAGTAAGATTGTCTTCCATGAACACGGTCTTAACAGCGAGTCCATAAGTGACTCTGGAGGCCAATTCTGGATCCACACATCCTTCCACAGTGGGGACATAGGTTTCCAGGCAGGAGTTGATCACGGCGAGCGTTTGCCAAACATGCCTTCCTCTTAGCATGTTTGAGCATCTTCAAAGTCCATGACACCTTTGGTAAAGACTCTTCTCCAATTGGGGCACTCGCAGGCCAGTGTTTCCAAATTGTCAGTGTTTACACTACATTTTTTTAGATTTGCCTTGAGAGAATCTTTTAACCTCTTTTGTTGACCACCAGCATTACGCTTTCCATTTTTAAGTTTAGAATAGAGTAGTTGCTTTGCAAGACTATAATCAGGCATCCGAACATGACCAGTCCAACAAAGTTGACATTGAAGAATCGTTGCTTCGACACTGGTGATCTTTGCTTCTTCCAGTACACTGACATTAGTTTGCCGGTCATCCCAAGTGATATGTAAAATTTTGGGGAGACACTATTGACAAAAAATTTGGGGGAGTTGGAGATAGTGTTTATAAGCGGTCCATGTTTCACAAGTGTTCAGTAAGGTTGGTAGTACAATAGCTTTGTAAACAAGCTTTTTGGTTTCCCTGTGAATGTCCCGGTCCTCAAACACCCTGCACTTCAATCGGGAGAAAGCCGTATTCACAGAACTCAGGCAATGCTGGATTTCAGCATCCATGTTGGCCCTTGTGGAAAAATAACTGCCCAGGTAGGAAAAGTGATCAACATTTTCCAATATGTCATCAACATATTGAAGCTCTATGACGGAAGTTATGGTAACCTTACTCTTTACACCCACACCCACAACAATGGTGTGTTGATGTGATGTTTGTTTTTGATTTCTTTTTGCTTTTAACTTTTCATGATGTTATTGTTTAGTTTTATGATTTTATATTGTTGTAAACTGCTGTGATATACTTTTATGATGCAGCAGTATATGAATATTTTTTTAATAAATAAATTATTAATAATAATGTTTTGGCACCTGCCCCAAACTTCTTCGCTTAGCCCACTCAGAATAGGTGACTCTCAGGGTCCCTTCCAACTCTACAATTCTATCTGAAGCACACATCATTTTAGTTTATAATGTATATTTCAACTGTGATGATTGTTTATATTTTGACATTTTTGGGTAAATGTTTTTAGCTTCCGATTTTTATCAGTAACTTTTTGTAAACTGTTGTACAGATTCTGTTAACTAGATAAAAACTCGGTCAGGCAGGCGCTTACTGTCATTATCGCCGCTCACAGTGCTGGCTTCGTTGGAGCCACTGCTTTCGGCATCAGCAGCATCATCCAGCTCCTCTCCTTCAGGGGCAGACAGGTTCCGGGACCACTGCACAGCATCTTTCTAGAAAGACCAATCAAAGCTCAGGTGAATTTCCCCTTACAAACCAAAGTGGAAAATCACAGGGATAATACTGAACCCAAGGGAACACTGATGTCCAATACCTGAAGAAGAAGTGTGCATGCACACCAAAGCTCATACCAATAACAAACTTAGTTGGTCTCTAAGGTGCTACTGGAAGGAATTTTTTATTTTGTTTTGCCCAATACCTGGTTAATGGGTTAGCAAACACACTAATCTCAGTCCATCCACTTTGATTAAAAGTGCTGCTTTAAGCACTGGCTTTAGAAAAAAACAACATGCTGTGTGTCAGGTTAGTAGGTCTTATGGCACTAATGCTCAAATATTTAAAAATCTTATGAGTGCTATGTAAGCTGAATAGCAGGTTAAAATATGTAAGCTGAATAGCAGGTTAGCTTTGACTGTGAGCCCAGCTTGTGAGTAAGTCTAGATATCAGATTCTATCACGTGTCAGGTGTTCATTCAGTATTTGCCAGCTAGCTAGGCCTTTGCCAAATCTCTGGTGTGGAGGAAGAGCAATCTGGTCTTACCTTGAGGGTGAAAAGGCTGATGCGTCCAGGGAGTTTGTAGAAAAGCCCCTCACAGCTCCTTGAATTGGAGTGGAGCATGGCATTCAGGCAGGCCAGTGGGGATGTGCCACTGAAGGAAGGAAGGCAAAATACATCATTGGATATGGCAGCTCAGGCACACATTGCTCTATAATTAACAGGAAAGTTATGGAACCTCTGCTACTTCAGCCACCCTAACCCAGCACAGCAAGGCAAGACACCCCAGTGTTGAAAAGACACTTTCACTCTGTCTGCACGGCATAAAGAACATACTGTTTTCATCAGTCTCCCTGATCAGAATAATCACTACCAAACCAATTTTATTTTGTGAAACATAAAGGTGTGCTATGCAATCTGAAGTTAAATTCTGGCCAAATAACTTTATATTGTCAAGACAAATTTTACAACAATGATGCTAAAATAACAAGCCACCTCGCTCCTCCCCAGTATATTTCCCTGGCTGCTGTTGGGAATAAGAGAGATCTTTCAGTTTCCAGTGGGAGAAGCATCCAAACATTGCAATTGTGTGGTTTGGGCTTCTCCTTGAAGAAGCCACTGGCTATGCCTACATGCTGGGCTCCTAACTGAAAAGCCCAAGGCACACCTTCTATTCCACATGCTTTCGCATCACTGCAGACACAGTTGCATGTGGAGACAAGCGGAATCTAAACTGCCTTGAGTACTGTCAGGAGAAAGGTGGCGTCTGCCTAAATAAATAAACTAAACTAAACTAGTGTTATAACATGATCTTTTATTTCAGAATGCCAAAGGCAAGAAGGAGGTGCAAATATGTGTTTGCCTCTGTAGGAATATCAAATGTTGGGAAATAATGATAATATGTTTAGCTATGCTGGATCCCAACACAAAACTGCCTTGACTTCATGAACATGGTAACAATGGATGAAATGAAATGTTCTCCTTTGGGCCCCCTTTTACACAGAAGCATTCACAGAAAACACAAAACATAGAAAGCAGAGCTCTTTAAGTGAAAAAAAAAGCAATTAGAAAAGATGTCACACCATCAAAATAAAGAGCCAGTAAGAATATTTATAGGGACCCAGGTGGCGCTGTGGGTTAAACCACAGAGTCTAGGGCTTGCCGATCAGAAGGTTGGCGGTTCGAATCCCTGCGACGGGGTGAGCTCCCGTTGCTCAGTCCCAGCTCCTGCCCACCTAGCAGTTCAAAAGCACGTCAAAGTGCAAGTAGATAAATAGGGACTGTCCGGCGGGAAAGTAAATGGCGTTTCCGTGCGCTGCTCTGGTTTCGCCAGAAGCAGCTTAGTCATGCTGGCCACATGACCTGGAAGCTGTCTGCGGACAAACGGCGGCTCCCTTGTCCTATAGAGGGAGATGAGCGCCGCAACCCCAGAGTCAGACACGACTGGACCTAATGGTCAAGGGTCCTTTTACCTTTACGATTATTTATGCTGATAAAAAAGCACAACTTGTTATCATTTCTAATGAATTAACAGCGCAGTTAGTTGTGATCTGTACCAGGGTGGCAAATTTTTTTAAAATGAAATGAAATCCAGGAGGAAACATTTTAAATTCCTGAGGACAATTTTTTGCAGAGGCCCCATCCTTATTTAGAAAGTAATTTACCTTCTGTAGACATGCAGTGATTCCATAGCAATGCCGGTGACATGTGGAGAGGAAATGACGTATCAAAAGAAAACAGAATGGAATTAACACAAAATATTCAAACTCCAGGTGGGAGATAAGCTATTTCAGACAAAAAAAACAAAACAGTAACAGGGTATAGCCAGCTTGGGGCACTTTACTTCTGAAGTGCAAATAAAATTATTTATCTCATCTGCAAATAACTCTCTACCTTATTAAATGCAGCTGGAGACTATAGGTATATCTAATTAAGTCTACGCTCCTGTCTCAGTTAAAGGTGTTGCAAAATGAAGGACTGTGCTCTGAGCGTTTTCTGAAATGTCTTATAACTTGAGTCTCAGCCCAAAACACAGCGTCAGAGTGTACCAAACATACTATGGGCCAGATTCAACTAATCAGATACACTAGCAGAAGCCAGTGAAACAAGTTATGTAAGTGAAATGGGACTCCCCATCCTGCCCTCCCACAAGATTAAAAGCCTGTGCTGACTGAACAATTATAATAGCAGAGTGTTGAATTCCTCCCTCTGTCTGTAGTATATAAGTAGCTTTCACTCAACAATAAAATGCACATGGATAAATGTACGGGCTCAGATCTCTACCTGAACCACCATGAGATCTTTTGATGAAGGGCAGTATATAAATGATAATAATACTAATAATAATAACCTTGTTTGCTCTTGCCTTGGTAACACACTTTATACTCAGGAGGGAGAGGAGATAAATTTATTTATTTACATACTTAGAATCCATACGTTTGCAGAACTATTTCAAGGCACAGTACATCATTTACTGATGAAAATCAATAAATACTGATTAACGAAGAAAACGCATGTTACAAAAGCCTGTCTAAACAATATAGTTCTCAAAAGATGTCTGAATGAAAAGAGGTGGTTCCTGCCAAACCTCTACTGGCAGGGAGTTCCACAGGGCGGGGGGGGGGGGCTGGTCTCTAGTGACGGCCAGCCAAACCTCAGGGGCCATGTGGGGAGCCATCAGAAGTGCCCCATGAGAAGATCTCAGCGATCAAGGTGGAACGTAAGAAATCAGACAGTCCATAACATACTTCAGGCCCAAGTTATTTAGGGCTTTGTGAATTAACACAAGTACCTTGAACCTGGTCTAGTATCAAACCAGCAACCAGTGCTGCGCTTCCAGCAGCAGAGTAATGAGGCTGTTCCACAATCCCTTGGGAAAAGGCTCACATGGTGAAAAAAGCAATGATGATCATACAATCTAACAAACACCCTGATGGATGAAAACGGTTAAGGTAAAGGATTTCTGGGAAAAAAATTATAATGAACTAAAGAAAGTGTTGAAAAACACTTTTTTAAAGAAACCAGAGGCCTTCCTGTTGGGCATGGTCAATCAGGCGATACCTAGTAAGGATAGAACTTTCTTTATGTATGCCACAACAGCGGCAAGAATTTTGATGGCTAAAAACTGGAAAACAGAAGATTTACCAACAGTGGAAGACTGGCAAGTTAAGATGATTGAATATATGGAACTCGCGGAACTGACAGCGAAACTCCGTGACCAGAGGGAGGAGAAGGTGCAAGAAGAATGGAAGAAATTCAAAGACTATCTAATGAAAAGAGAAAAAATAGAGATTTAATGGGAATTAGATGAAAGAATAGGCGATAGTAATAAGTTGTTAAGGTGAAGTAGGATGTAAGTAGGTAGTATTGTAAATTATGATGTTTTAATTTTGAGATAAGAGTATGTCTAGGAGATATTAATTATGAGGTAGATAAGTTTGTTAAAGAAGGTTTTAAAGAGGTTACAAAGTTACTACAGTATATTCGAAATGAACGCAGAAGAGAGAGTAGGGGGAAGTCCAAGATTTTATAAGTTTAATATGTAAGGATGGAATTTTGCTTTGATATTGTATTTTTCTTTTTGTCTTTTTTCTGTTTTGTTTGTTTTCTCTGTATTGTTTTGTTGTTGTGTAGTTGTTTGTGGAATGTCTTTTTTCATTTTGAAAATCTTAATAAATTCCTTTAAAAAAAAAAAGAAAAGAAAACGGTTAAGAGCCATCAAAGTACAAGGTCTCTGTGATAATTTTACAACAGCATGATATAACTAACTCCATTGGGTTTAAATATGACATTTAGCCTTGTCAAATTCACCTGCTCGTCATGACTGGGACAATTCTACTAGTAACTGCTTTGTGGGGGGGGGGGGGCTTGCAACTCAGCCTATGCATTGCGTGGGATTAAGCAGAAGCCTTTGCCCATCACAGCCTCATCCACAATGAAGGCATGTTGATAGCTGGCAATCAGGATTTTAAAGAAAATCACAATGACTCTAACCAAAGGCACATTTCTCCTTCATTATACACCTTTAGGCGCCAGGCAAAAAATACGTTCCTTTTTAACCAGGCCTTTGGTTGATCTTATTGACAACCAACACCCTTTTTGAATGTGATTCTTTAAAAAACTAATTCTCTAACAGATCCTGGAAATCCACCAACTGAACCTAAAGGATGACATGGAACATTTTCAGACCAAATGCATGTTTTTAAAGGCAAGAAAGAAGTGAGCTAGAGGAAATAAAGAAGTCAACTTCATCCTACGACATACTTTTAACTTAAACACGAAGATCACTACCAACCTCATTTCCTTTAGGCCTTCTGTTTCTATGACCTGCAAAATCTGTTTTGGGGTCATGGGTCCATCAGAGTAGTTTTCCAGAACCTGAAAAGATAAATAAATAGTTCAAGCTTAGCATGTAAACCCCAAGCCTAAGGTATTCAAACTGAAGATAAAGGGTTAGAATCTAGCCAAGCCTTTCTACAAAGCTATCGAACATGGACTTTTCAGGCCATAACACTCCCAATGCAAGCCCATGCCGACTCAAAATGAAATGAGTCGCTTGTCAAGATTTCATCCAGTGCCGAAGGGCCAAGCTCAATGAGACAGGATTGCATCTCCGGACCTATTTTAAAAGCAGTCATTGGTGTGTGGGTGTACCATATTTTTCCATGTATAAGACGCCCCCTATTTTTTGGGACTACAAATTAAGAAAATAGGGGGATGATTGCCCAGAGTTGTTGAGCTCTTTTTGAGGGGGGTTGCCCAGAGTTGAGTTTTTTAAAAGAGGGACTGCCAAAAATCCCGAAAAGACAAATATTACGCATAGCCAAAGCCACCAATCATCTGCCTGGTCGCCAGCAGCACCCACCAATAGCCCACCCAATTGCTGCAGTGCCAGCAAATCAACAACAGCCATTGCCGCGACCATCAATCACCCGCCCGATCGCAGATGCCAATCTGCTGCTCACAGCAGCAACCAATTGCCCGTCCCCACACTGCACTATCCGTGTATAAGACAACCCCCAATTTTTAACGTAATTTTTTAATATAAATTCCTCGTCTTGTACATGGAAAAATACGGTATTTATTTAAGCAACTTATATACTGCTTAACTACAACAGTCTTTACAGTACAAAAAATAGATTTTTTTTTAATTATAAAACAAGCATCAATTAAATGCCTGCCAGAATAAAGAAGTATTCAGTAGGCAGTGGAAGCTATTCTTATTTTAAAAAATAATAATTCATTACCCAATGTTCAGCTTAAGGTCCCAGGACAGGTTACAATATTAAAACACAACATTACAACACATTATTAAAAACAGTTTCAAACAAGTTACAATTACAGAAATAAGGTGCATCCTTAAAATAAACCTCAAGTGTCAAAACCAGAGTAAAGAGGCAAGTCTTCAGCATTTGCTGGAAGCCATATAATGAAGGTCCCTCACTCTGTGGGGAGGGAGTTCTTCAACTTAAGTAGGGCCAAGGTGTTTTGAGGGGGCTGTTTATCCACACACCCTGCTTCTTTTCCCAATATAAATTGCTTTCCTGCAAAATACTATTTGCCCTCCTGGACAGATCATCAACTCTGGCCCTGAAAATCATAGAGTTGCTAGTACACTGGATCAATAGGTGTATACCTCCCAGACTATGAAACTGTCAGTGTCTCCGGGTGAAACAACTGACTCCCCAACAGGCAACCACAGACTGGAGTCGACCATGACCATGAAAGGTTGCACCTTTATTTCAGAGCCCTTTTTCAAAAAATGTATACAATGTAAGAAGGCATATCATAGCTACAAGATACTATGAAGGCAAGATTTTCAAAAGTACGTGGGATAATATCCAAATTTTGACAACAGCAATGATAAGAGGCCTCCAGCTCTGGCTTAAAATATATAAGCTCTTCAGTTCAAGTTAGAAGTCGACTTCTAAAGCTTTTCTTGAGAGAGATTTGGCATTTCTCAGCATCTCCTTTCAAAGAAGCTGAAGCAAACCTGTGCTGAGAAGGGGACCACCTACTTTTGATCAAACACACTCTTCTTCCTGATAAAAGTACCATGTCAAATTATACAAACATGGTAATAGAAAAAGAGATGGCCTCATGGATGTTCTGTAGGCTACTACACATGTTATTGAAATAAATTCCATTGTGTAACCTAAAGCTCTTATTTCAGCCTATTGCTACTCTCAAAAATAGAGAGTGCTGAAATAAAGAGTTTTAGGCCCACAATTTTCACTTACAGTCTCACTAAAGGACAAGTAGGCAACACTAATTGTTGTGTGCATGTGAGAACATAAAGTATGGAGTTCCTGCAAAGCTGTGCCAAGGAGTAGCAACTGCAGGCCATTTGAAGAGGTGAAACAGCATCAATGGGGCATCTCTGTTGGAAAGGAATGCAGGTCAATAGCCACCAGTGAATCTCCACCTCCACAAAGAGAAAGAGCAACCTGAACCACACATCCTGCTGTCACACAACCAAGAATCTGCCAACACGTCCTAGGAAAGGAAAAGCAAATTATATCCATAGCCCTCAGCCCTGCATTTCTCAGTATGTGATACTCCAAGAGCTGTGAATTATAAAGTTATTTGGCAGGAGACTAGGAACTGGAAACTGTGAAACACACACCTAAAGTTAACAGAAGCTCCCAGGGAATCTAAACAAGTGATCTAAAAGAAGGTGCTAAGCCACATGGCACTAAGGAAAGCCATTCTAATTCTGCACAAAGACAACTACCAACACAGACTTAGGTGATCCAGCCTCCTTAAAGGATAAAGAGTGATTCCAGGGCACTTTTCAGAAAGAGGAAGCCTTCATCAGTGAAAAAAGGAAGTAAGATCCTGGTGGAAGGGTTAAGCTCTGACATGGTAAGACACTTGGACACCTTTGACACAAATCACACACAGAACATTAACCCAGAAAGAAATGTAGCTTGCAGCTGCACATCAATGGATCACATGAACCAGTTCTCTAAAAGTTACATGTGAGATTAAGTAGAACTTGAGAATTCAAATTAAATATAAAGCATGTCATGCTGCAGGGCAGAAACAAAGCATGAACAAAAACATCAAGCTATAGAAGGATGTTCCTAAGGGGCATAATTTCTGCATAAATTGTAATGACTGCTAGCTACCTTCACCAGTATTACAAGTAGTGCACACAATACCTATGAGCATGTGAATAAGTCTACTGGAAGTCTGATACTATTAAAATCACAGCTCTTGTGGATGCCTCAATGAAAATGAATGCTCAGCAAAAGGTCTTGGTAGATTGATCTCTACAGTTTTATACTATAGCACACATCACATCTGAAAGGTAAAACACTACAAAGGAAGACAGCAGTTTAAAATAATTGTTTAACAAATCACAAGAGTTCTGAGATTTCTATGAGATTTCTTCTTCTGATATCAGATTTTATTATTATTATTATTATTTATTGAATGTGTACACTTGCCCTGCATCCGAAGATCGCAGGGCACCTCACAACATAAAAATACAAAATGAGAACACAAAATGCATAATAAAACAAAAACAAAACAAGAACCCCCCATCCCATAAACAAATGGCATATAAATATGAAACTTGCCCCTCTGTTGGCTTTTCAGACCACATGTTATCTTCACAAAGAACTTTCTGAAGCAGTTCTTTGATCACTGTGCAAGGGAAATAACTTAAAAACAGGGCAGAGCCGGAAGTACTGCCTGAAAATATTTTCAGTTTATGCTGATCCAAACACCAGGGGATCCTAGGCTGCAGCTCCTCCAGATAGTTTGCTACCAAGATTAGCTGTTTGACTTTGGCATGTGTTGACTATCATTCCAACTGTGTGTATTTTAAAATACTTTTCTTAGAAGCTGCGTGGATAGAATGTATAAGGCACCCAGGGGAAACTAAGAAGACATTTCAAAAACTATGAGGAGATATGTACAAAACATAGGTCTTATACAAAGATCTATTTTGAATGGGTTTGCAGTCGGCTTGAAAGCAACCCACAAACCAGGTGTGGGGCAGAAAGCCTTTAAGCAGATAATCTAACCTGAGGTTGAGCCAGCAACAAACCAGAAATAGAAAGGTAATGATGCTCCATGCATATTAAGAAGACTCCAGACAAAAGGGGGCAAAAGCAATATTGGTCTGATAAGCAAGTTCACTTGTAGACCAAGAGAAAGCAAAGTCTTCTCACAAGAAGATTGCTGCTGTGACATTAAGAGGACTACAAGGCATGGGCAAGATGAGCAAGGGGGCTGAGGTGCACATATGGATTTATCATCCATTCAATCTCAGTATTTTCAAGGTCAAGGCGGGTGACTATATTCCCTGCAACCTTGGTATCACCTGATAGCTTTATTTGCATGCTGCTGGCATTAGATAGTGGTTAAGCAGCAACATATGCCAGGTGTCTACGCAGAGCGTTTGACCCACAAAGATGAGAATCAGTGTATAAAATACAGATGGAAGCATCTAAGCAAAGAAGCCTGCCTTGATGCTCAGTATCACTCTGCGCCTGAAGAGGATGACAAACAGTAAGGAACTTTACCCGTTCAAACTCTAGAAGCCTGACAGAGTTGCTGAATTTCCTAGTCATATCAGTAGCTCAGTCAAATACAACCATTAAGCAATTTTCATTTACTTCTAAGATTTTTTATGTATGTGTGGGTGGGTGGTTAGGGCATACACCACCACTTGGTAAAGGTAAAGGGACCCCTGATGGTTAGGTCCAGTCGTGGACGACCATGGGGTTGCGGCGCTCATCTCGCTTTACTGGCCGAGGGAGCCGGCGTACAGCTTCTGGGTCATGTGGCCAGCATGACTAAACTGCTTTCTGGTGAACCAGAGCAGCGCATGGAAATGCCGTTTACCTTCCTGCCACAGCAGTACCTATTTATCTACTTGCACTCAGATGTGCTTTCGAACTGCTAGGTTGGCAGGAGCAGGGACCGAGCAACGGAAGCTCACCCCGTTGCAGGGATTCGAACCGCCGACCTTCTGATCTGTGGTTTAACCCACAGTGCCCCCCACTTGGTAGCCAAGCCCAAAACCAAAAGTCTCATTTGGATGCATTTTGGCTTGCCTACTAGAACTTGCCAAGTGCTGACAATCACCATGAGGTAATTGATAATATCATCATTTATCAGTTTTAGACCCTTAAATAGCAGCAGTTGCCAGGACATGCTGCGTTCGCCTCTGCGTAGTTCCTTCGTTATAAGAGTTAGATGCCCAGTGGAAAGTTGAACCCAGGCCTCCCCATTGCAAATTCTATGGACTCTCCACTATATCAAGATAGTTATCATGCTTGGTAGTAGTAAAAAGAACTCACTGAAGATCTTCAATGGCAGGCATATATATTCTTAAGTAGATGTCTAAAAACTTTAGCAGTTTCAGAGCTGGACAAAAATTTTGGTTGCCATCATCACTGTGTGTCTCCCGCTCCCTCCAAGCGCTGTGTTAGATGAAGCTCATTTGTCCAAAGCATCATGAGAGTCTCCAGCTGCTTTCAGCTAATGCCTGGAATTGCCTAATGGAAGGACTAAAGCAAGAGGTACTCACTTTGAACAAGCATGGGGGAAAGTCAGTAATACTCCCACTGCCTTTCCTGCAAAAACTGGTATGAAGTAATAGGCAAAAGCACTCTGTGCCACCCCTCAAATTCTTCCACATGCCAAAGGATGTTGGAAAGGGACCACAATCTCTTGTGCTTGATACAAAAGGAGACAAGATCTCACTTTATACTGGGCATCCATGGAAGCAACAGGTAGCAGTTTCCAGAATTAAGTGCATGGCTGCCACTGGCATTTTTGTGGCCCCTGTGAACAGAAAAAGTATCACTGTATGAATACTCTTACACTAAATACTAAACTTGAACACAGCTAAACAAGTACAGCCGTACCTTGGAAGTCGAACAGAATCTGTTCCAGAAGTCCATTTGACCTCCAAAACATTCAGAAACCAAAGCGCGGCTTCTGATTGGCTGCAGGAAGTTCCTGCGGCCAATCGGAAGCTGCGGAAGTCCCGTCAGATGTTCAGCTTCCAAAAATAGTTCGCAAACCGGAACAGTCACTTCCGGGTTTGTGGCATTCAGGTGCCAAAACATTTGAGAACTAAGCTGTTCAAAAACCAAGGTACGACTGTACACACTTCTCTACTAGTCAGTCGAACAGTGGATGAATATTGTCCAAGAAAGGAAACCACCAACTAAAACTGAAAAGTTTCATCCTCAGTCAATAATACAGAAGACAGATCATCCAGACTACAGCCAAATACAACTTGCCCTACTCAACAGAATTTTTTTTTAAGTAGAAGTGAAACATCACTTCCTGAACCCAGCTTCTGAAAACAGCACAGTAAAAGCAGATAGCTGCATGATCCAGCCTGCAAATAACTGAGCATGGTGTATGCCAGGGGTCGGCAACCTAAGGCCCATGGGCAACAAGTGGCACACGGGGGTCGTTTAACTGGCCCACGAGCTGCCCTCAAACCAAGCCACCCGCTCAGCGAGTCCACACACACTGCGCTAAACCGGTGCAGTGTGGCATGGGGACTCGCCTCCACAGCGCTGGAAATTGCATCTGCGCATGCACTGACGCTGAAAAACACATCTGCGCAGACGACGATGACAGAAATCATGGGCAGGCGTGCTCACGCACACATGCGCCTAATCCAGCCCACGGAGAAATCTGCTGGAGTGAACCCGCCCAGACGAGGTAAACCTTGCCGACCCCTGCTGTATGCAATGTCAGTGCTCATCTCTAGTTTGCAGTGGAGGAGGTAAGTGTTATCAGTTTTGATAAAAGGTTTTACACACCCACCCCTAAATAGATACAATTATGCTTCAATTCTGCATATCCCCTCCACACCTCTTTTTTTATTACTGGGAGTGGAGAATGGATGGCGCTGTTATTTTTAAAGTGCAAACCTAAAAGAAAGGACATGCCTCCATTTAAGGTTTCACAATTCACATGCAGGGAGAAGCGTTTTTTTGCAACTGTAACCACCCAGTAAATTCCTGAAACATTCCTCAGAATGCAAATCAGTTTGATCTCAGGAAGTGCTGGAAAACACTAAAGCAGAGAAGCTTCAGATTCTTGAAGCAAAATCCAATGCATTTTTAGTTAGAAGAACTCCCATCATGTGCCATTGGGGTTAAATCCAGGTCTGTACCACTGCAGTCTTACAGAATGTACTACACATGCCTAGTCAAAAGTCAGTCCTAGTAAGTATAATACTGAAGCTATCAAAAATATGGCTTTGCTCCAGAGGTGAAAGGTTGCTAGTTTATCTACTTCTAATGACACCACAAAATTATGTCCTTAAGCCCCTAACAAAACAAGCCAGAAATTTGGCCCATACCTAGAGGGGATATACAGTATTTTAGAAATATTGAGAAATTTAATCAGCACCTACTAACTGTTGGCAGCTTTCTCAGGGAGAACGCCTACTTCTTACCATAAATGGGAACACACATGCATTCCCCTCCAAGAGCCTACACTTCTCACTCTCTCAACCATTAATGAAAACTTCTGTATCTCCCTCACACCTGCATGAACACCCCTCACATCGAACAAGAAAATGGAATTAAAAAGTCACTTTCTTCTGGAAAATAACTCCTTCTGTGGGCCTTTAAAACCCTTGTGAAAAATCTATCCCTGCGCAATAGAGGACAGGAGGCTTCCTCTATCTTTAAATAAAGTTTCTCCTTTGTAAAAAGGACAGTGAAAATTACCTCAACTAACCATAATGTATGAGCCAGGCAGTATATTTCAATACAGTTCTTATGGAAGGAGAGCGAGAATAAATGGTAAATCACCTATTCTCACAGGATTTCCTTTCATAAAAGGGGAAAACACAAGCGTCCTTCCCAACTGGACATGAGAATATGATTCCCAGCTTCTACCCAGACATAGCACCAGGCAGCAATGAACCAATGGTCTATAGTGGCCCATTCTTTCACTTTCTTCCACAGCACCTCCTTATTTCAACCAATGGGAAACTAAGAATGTGAGAACATCCAGAGCAGGAGAAACTATTGCTAAACCAGCAGCGCGGGAACTCGCCAAGCGGCACCAGAAATCGCATCTGCGCATGTCCAGACGCCAAAATCGCTTCTGCGCAGGCACAATTTCTGGCGTCTGGGCATGCGCAGACACCATTTCCAGCACCGCGGACATGCGCAGGCACCATTTCCGGCATTGCACTGAGCCAGTCCAGCCCACAGACAATCTCTGTGGGAGTGATCCGGCCCATGGCTGGTAAACCTTGCCGACCCCTGCTGTAGAGTCCTAGATAAACATGGCAGTAGCACTTTAGCTTCTCTTTCCATCACATGTACAGGTAAGAGGTATGTCTGATGAAGTGAGAAATAACCTCCATCTAGAAAGACACCTGGCATTCTTTGAGTTTGCTCTGCCAGCAAGTCAATATACAATACAGTAACAGTGTAGTGCAGTCCCATATCATGGTACTAAAAGTCCCTACCATATTCGGGCAACACAGATATATCTGACATGCTTATGCCAACATGAATGAACTTAAACAGAGATGACTCTTTACTCACACATAGACAAATATCTATCAGGAAAACAGAGGTGACTAACTCTGAGCTTGGAAATTCATTTTCATACCCTGAACCAAAAGCAATCTTTTCAAAAAAGTTTATTCTACCACATTGTATCTTGCCTCTAATGTGGAAAGAACTATACAACCATATACTATGCTACAGACAATTTCTGTGTAACTCATTCCAAGTCCCATGACATAAGTATAAATTATAGGAAAAGCTCTCAAATTTCTTACATCCTGAGGGAGTGCTCTATGGAGAATGAGTGAAGTATAAATTCCTGTTGCATTGAAAAATTTCTAAATACACAAAATGGAATTCCAGTCCAATGCTTCATTATTTCCTGACAGGCTCCTCTCTTCCCATTATAGGATCCTTATTGCAAAGCTGGTGTGCTGCAGTAGGTAAGAGGCTGAGCTACAGATATGCAAGTCCTTCAATTACCCACAAGAAGGTTGTATCATAATGATTTCAATCCTAACCTCACTTACATTAGATTAAGTCCTACTGAATTCAATGGGGCTTAATTCTGAGTAGACATGGCTATGATTGTGTTGTAACATGGCTACCCCTCTAAATATTATTACAGTGGTACCTCGGTTTTCGAACGTAATCTGTTCCAGAAGAATGTTTGAGTTCCGAAATGTTCAAAAACAAAAAACCCAATACAGAAGCCTCAATACAGAAAACTCAATATGGAAGCCACGTGGCATGTTCGACTTCCGAGGCGTGTTCAAAAACCAAAGCATTTACTTCCATGTTTACAGAATTCGAAAACCGAAATGTTCATCAACAGAGACGTTTGAAAACCAAGGTACCACTGTATTGTTTCTCCCTATTCTAGGGAGACTGAAGGAATTGTCATTTGTTTGTAGATAAACTTCTGTATTACTAGCACAGCCTTCACAGAACCTACACACACATAAATGTGATGTTTGACATGTGACCACATTTGGAATGTTGTGTACAGTTATCTCACTTCAGAAGGAAGCAGTGAAAATGACTGGGGTCTGCAGCAGCTCTCCTATGAGAAAAGGTTGCAACATTCGGGACTTTTTAGTTTGGAGAAAAGTCAAGTAGGGGCATTTCAGACGTTTATAAAAAGGTTCCCCCCTCTCTCATAACACTAGAACCTGTGGCAATCCAATGAAGCTGAAAGGCCAGAGAAAAGAAAGTTCTTTTTCACAGAACTATGACATTTCTTACCAAAGCAAGATGGCCACCAGCCTGGGTGGCTTTAATGGTGGATTAGAAAACTTCATGGAACACAAGGATATCTATAGCTACTATGCAGGACCGTTATGTTCTCCTTCCACTGTCAGATGCAGCATGCCTCTCAATACCAGCTGCCAAGAATTACATCCAGGAGAGCACAGGTGCATTCTGGTCCTCCTTGCGGACTTCCTGCCAAAGGGTCTGGTTGGCCACTGTGAGAACAGGATGGGTGGACTACACAAATCTTTGGCTGGATCCAGCAGCCGGGCTCTTCTGGCATCCTTATGACAGAGATTCTGCATCAGGGGAATGGGGAACCTCCCAGCCCTCCGAGTGCTGTTGAACTCCCACCTGCCCCGGCCTGCACCGCCAATATGGTCAGGGGATGATGGGAGTTGTAGTCCCGCATCACCTGGAGGACTTCACACGTTTCCCACCTCCACTTTGTATATCCTGTGCAGGGCCTAAGGACCCCAAAGAGCGAACTCGGGGGAATTTCAAGTTTTAACCCTCCTGCATCGCCTTACCCTCGTACTTACGCCCATCCTCGTAGGGGTGCTTCTATGACACCCCACGGGGGTCACCCGGGAGAGTCGAGGGGGGAGGGGAAGTGGAAGTTGTGCCCACGTATCCCTCCCACCTGGAAAAGGCGAGGAGGACTCCTGCAACGTTTCCATGGGGAAGCAGCTCCTCCCTCACCGTGACAAAGGGAGAGGCAAGGAAGAGCCCTCCGCCCCATACACACACCGACACAAAAAGAAAAAAACCACGCGAAGGGCTTATTCTTCCTTCCTTCCAGCCCCCCACCCCCCCCCCCCACTTTCTCACCAGGCGGGCGGCCTCGGCCCACGTGCGCTCCTTCTTCCTCCTCTGCTTCATCTCCTTCATCTTCCTCCGAGGGGGAAACAAGCGAGGCGGCCCGAGGTAGAGGGGCGCTCCCGGCAGGCAGGCGCGCGCGCGAGGTGGGGGGGGGGGCGGAGGACAACAGCGGCCGTGGGGGGGGGCAGAGACCGTGAGGAGGAGGAGCGGGAGCGGGAGGAGGCAGGGAAGGCAGACGGGAGCGCGCGCGGCCGACCGTTACTCGGGCGCGGTTTTGGCGGGGGGAGGGGCGGGGCGCTGGGCTGCGCGGGCGAGGCGGCTGAGGGGAAGAAAAACGGCGGGCGAGAGGGAGGGGGGCTCGGCGCGCGCGCTCTAAGGGATGCTGATGGTGGTGTTGCCGCCGCCGAGGCCCGACATAACAACGGAGGAGGAGGAGGGGGCTGGGGTTAAAGGTCTTCGAAAGGGTGGGCGGGAAAAGGGAGGGGGGAAACGAGGAGGAGGGACTGGACGGCGCGAGAGGTGAGGTGGTGACGGAGGCACGCCAGGCCCGAACAGTGGCCGGCGAGGGACAATCCTGTCAGGAGCCCTGTCAGGAGGCGAGGGAGTGAGAGGGCTCGCTCGGGGGTTTGAAGGAAAACAAGCCGCGCGGGCCGACGGGAGCTGTAGTCTTTGCGTGAGTGGGCGTGGACCGGGGGGAAGAAAGCGGGACGGAGGCTGGCTAACGCGGCAAGGGCGTCGGTACTACAAATCCCAGAATGCGCCGCGGCAGGGAGAAGAATCCCTCTCCCGCCCAGAGAGAGGAGGGGGCTTCCGCTCCTGCGCTGGCGGCGCTGAGGGGACGCTGCCGCGGTGCATGATGGGCGGCGCCGCAAAGCGGGGAGGGGGAGAGGGAGGCCGGGAAGAGGCCGAGACATCCGGGTACTCGCGCATTCAGCCCTCGTGTGAACGTGCAAACCCCTTAACGCTCCCAGCTCCCGTGTTGGCCCATTGAGAGGCGGGAGGGAAGAGACGAGAGAGCCCAAACCCTGACCCCGTTAGGAGGGCCGGTCCAAATGTCACGGAGGGGCGGCGGTGGCGGTATGGTATACAGTAATGGTTAGAGTGTCGGGCTAAGGACCCGGGTTCGAATCCCCACTCGGCCGCGGGCCCTTCACTGCCTCTCGACCTAACCTACCTCGCAGGGTGGTTGCTGGGATTACACGTGCAGGAGGGGGGAGAACCATGTGCGCCACCTGAGGATCATGGGGAGGGGAGGGAAAGGTGCGATATAAATGCAAGAAATAAACAAATGAGCGAGGAAGAGAGAGATAAGTAGCACCGCAGACAGCAAACTCGTCGGACTCTCAGTTGCTGGGAACCACGGAAGGGAGAGGGCGGCTCCTGCTGCGTTTGAATTCTGCTTGCAGGTATGGACATCTGGAGGGCTGCTTGCTGCGAGGGTAGGAGGACTGGCCCTCGCTTGGCCTCATCCGGCGGCCAAATTCTTCCTATGGCCTTATGGAACCTCCTGGTCCAGGGGCAGTCTTTCTGCACCCCCAGGTTCTTAGTATCATTGTACTGTATCTAGACCAGCTTATATGAAGTCCGTGAAGCCGACAAAGCTTATCATTTGGATGTGTGCATGCGTGTATGTTGGGCACGGATGTTGGAGAGCCGAGGCAAATATCGGTTTTGCAGATATGGTTTTGCAGAGATGTCACTGCGCCAGTCACAATCCCTGCAAAACCATCTCTGCCTCAGCTCTCTTTCTCCCCCTGCCCCCAGTCAACTATGAAAACCTATATATGGATAATGCATTTTCTTATAGTTTGTCCTAGATTTCCAAAGCCCTAAAGATTGCTCAAATTGTTAGGCAATTGGGCATCTTTTATTTTAAAACTCCTCATTGATCAAATAAATTACAGTTTCTTTTCATCTTTTAAAGGGAACACGGCCATCTTTAGCCGGCGGCGCAAGTGGCCCATTGCACCAGGGTGCAAAAGCTCCAGAGGGCACCTTGGAAACGGGCGAGCGGGCGCCGGAGGGATCTTTGCACCACGGCACTGGATATGCTTAA